>NC_139549.1:19236557-21636557 GCF_965153285.1 Podarcis tiliguerta
TAGTAATAATAATAATAATAATAATAATAATAATAATAATAATGATAATAATAATAATAATTGGCAGGAGATGCAAAATTGCCTCTAAAGGTAAAGGTACCTCTGCCTGTATGGGCCAGTCATGTCCAACTCTAGGGTTGTGCGCCCATCTCACATAAGAGGCCGGGGGCCAGCGCTGTCTGAAGACACGTCCGGGTCACGTGGCCAGCGTGACAAGCTGCATCTGGCGAGCAAGCGCAGCACACGGAAACGCCGTTTACCTTCCCGCTAGTAAGCGGTCCCTATTTATCTACTTGCACCCGGGGATGCTTTCGAACTGCTAGGTTGGCAGGCGCTGGGACCGAGCAACGGGAGCGCACCCCGCCGCGGGGATTCGAACCGCCGACCTGACGATAGGCAAGTCCTAGGAGCTGAGGTTTTACCCACAGCGCCACCTGCGTCCCCTAAAATTGTCTCTAGCCTGTCAGCAAATTGCATAGACAGACTGTTATTATGCCAGTTCATTCTTCCAGAATAAAAAAGCTCAAAAACACCCGACATCCTGGAGTTAATCCAGATTCACCATACCGACACGCCTAGACTAGTGCTCAAATTACAGAGGACGCCAGAGCGGCCCATCCCATTTTGCAGAAGACTTTTAAAAAGCTACAGGGAGGCAATGATTTTATTATAACCAGAAGAAGCACTTGGTGTGATGGTCTCTGGCACACCATGCATTTAAAACATCCTTATACCCAGAGGTGTAGTGTCCGGGAGGTCAGTGGTTGGGGGGGGGGGGGTCAAAGGCACATTACTATTTCTGCAGCAGGGACCCTGCCTCCAGCACCCTAGAGCCACCAAAACACTGCGAAACGGGAGCTCTTTAGCCACTAAGAAGATGCACTTCCATTCATTGTGCTGACTGGAACCAATCAAAGTAAAAGGCGGAGAATCAGCCAGTGAGGATTGGCTCCTAGGGTCACTCTGGAGAAGGTGCATAGGAAGAACATTGAGGTTGCCTTGTTCTGTGTGCTCCCAAGCTAAGCATTTAGGAATACTGAAAATGCAAGGGGCTTCTGTTTCAAGAGCCTGGCGTGCAAATTCTGTTACGTACAACAAGGAAAACACAATGCGAGTCAATCTGACATGGGCAGCTGCCCCCGCTCCCAAAATCAATCAAATAAATAAAAACACTTAACTAAAAGTAGAAACTATAGAAAGAATTTGACAGATTTTTCTGAGCACTTGGGTTCAGAAGAAACAACTTGTTGAGGCATTTTGTTCCAAATCTGCTAGGCAGAGGATGGTGACAGGTGGGTATCCTGTCCACCACCCAGAATCAATCCTGGCTGCACCCATACACCCCGAAAGCAGATATCGGTACGCTCCAAATCATTTGCACCAAACATAGCAGATCTAGCTGAAAGGCAACACCTGGAACTCTATCCTCTATCTGTGAGACGTCGTCAGAGTTCAAAGGCACATTCCCACCAGGAAAAAAACACACCCAAGGAGGGTGCAAAGAAGTAGGGTATAGCCTAGCAGGTGGGTCTGGCCTGTGTGAAGGCAGGTCACATAGCGGAGATTCATGCAGCGGTGCCTGTTCCTCTCGCCCACAGGTTATGGACACACGGTCCCTCTCTCGGCTTTGGGCAAAATATTCTGCATCCTGTACGCGCTGCTGGGCATCCCCATGACCCTGTTGCTCCTGGCCTGCCTGCTCCAGCACCTTCTGCCCCTCCTCAGCCACCGTCCCGTCCGGTACATCCAGACACGCTGGGGTTTCCCGCTGGCCCGCGTGGCCCTTGTCCACGCCATGGGGCTGGGGCTGGCCACCCTGGGGCTCTTCATCCTCATCCCTGCCATCTGCTTCTGGGCCCTGGAGGGCAGCTGGAACTTCCTGGAGTCGGTCTATTTCTGCTTCATCTCCCTCAGCACCATCGGCCTGGGCGACTACGTGCCCCGAGGGAGCTCACAGCCGCCTCTGCATGAGCTCTACGAGCTTAGCATCACTTGTAAGTCACTAGGCGGCGCTGCTGCACACTTTTTAATTATTATTAATGAGTAATTATAAGATCAATGTTATCTTCTTAGTTACGGAATCTGAGAAGGGGGCATGGCTGCCCCTACCGTGAAGGGACCCTGCATTTTTGAATTTGCCATTGCACTACTGGTTGGGAATAAAGTGTTAAGGTTGAAGGTTTAGGCTTCAAGGAAAACTTCCTTCCAAGTCTCTCTCTCTCTCTCTCCACCCCCTCTGGTCAGGCATTTAAACTAGCCAGAAGCTGTTCAAATCCCCACTTAGCTAATGGGCTCCACCAAGCAGATGGGCTCACATTCCTGCTTAGTCTGTAAAATGGGGACTATTGACCTTCCGCAGCGTTTGAAACAGAAGTGGAAGCAACTTTCACAATGCACTTTTTGCAGCAGATGTGAGCTAAAATGTTGTTCTTGTTCTGCCCTTCATTCATAAGAGTTCAAGACTGTTCACTGAATCAAATGCAGGATAAAAATAAGTAAATAAGTAAAACAAAACAGCAAAACAGTAACCTCCCCCTTCCCACAGACACATTTAAAAGGGTATAAAATATTAATCAGCCCAAGGCCTGGTTGAAGAGGAACGTTTTTGCCCGGTGCCTAAAAATATATAATGAAGGTGGCAGGTGAACCTGGATGCAATGTTGTCTCTGCCCCAAATGGCTTACAATTTGGATTAAAACCTTCATAGCAAACGTGGGGTGAGAAGTCAGGGGCTGAGGTAGGGGAGACATGGGGAGGCTGGCCGTGAGAGAAGCAGTCAAGAGGGTGGGTAGGTAGGTGAGGCATGGGGGAGGAGGTCAAAGGGAGAAATGAGAGGAGAGGCAAGGTATGAAATATTGTCAAATGTCGGAACTGAAACAATGAGGACTAGTAGCTTGGTTTCCGGTGGAAAGGGCCTATAAAGGGGGGCATCGTGATTAGGAAATGCTGCGACCATGCCCAAGATCAGGTGGGGAGATTTTTTAAAAAATAATGCTGCCCCTCCCTCACTGACCTTTATTTTCACACACACACCAGGCTACCTCCTTGTTGGCTTATTGGCCATGCTTGTGACTCTTGAGACGGCCTATCAGCTACAGGAAGTCCGGGCTTTTGTGCGTTTCTTCGCTCCTGCCAGTGACCCACCCCAGGAGGACGACGACCGTCTGGAGATCTTGGCCAGAGACCAGCTTGCCTTGGCCACAGTGTCTGGTTCCACTTCCCAAGATGTGCCTATGGAAAGAGGTGCCACTTGACATCTCCTGGGGGGAGCCAACCCTCCCCCAGTCACCGTTGGTTTTAACGGGTGTCTCTGTTGATGGATGCTTCACTTGTCTTTATTTGCGTTCTTGCTATTTTATTGTATTTTATTATATTTGTATTATTGTTGTTGTTGCTAACTGCCCTGAGCACCATTTGGTGGAAAGGCAGGGTGCAAATTTAACTGATGTAAAATAAGAAATTGCACCCTCAGCTCCCCCCGCCCCTGCCCAGCCTTCAGTTTGCACCCTAGAGAGGAAGATTACATGTGATGGAGAAGCATGCAGAGGAAGCAAAGGCTTTGTGGGGCATGGAGAAGCCACAAGTAGGAAGCCCATATTTTCTCTAGGGGAGAAAGGGAAAACAAAACAGCAAGAACTGTACCCTCTCCTCGAATGCAGCACTTTGTGATTCTGTGGGATGACTCCGTTCAAGCATGGTTGATCTATGTCCGATCGCTCTTCTAAAAAGATGTATCCAGGAAGCAGTGTAAATTTGACACCACCTCCTAGACTCACATAGAACTCTCCTTCGTTCTTTCTTGGTCCACATTCACAACATAAGTGATGCCACATGGCTTCCCCCAGAGAATTCTGGGAGCTGTAGCTTGTTAAGGGTGAAAAGAGGAGACCCCCATTCCTCTCACAGAGCTGCAATTCCCAGAGTGGTTTATCAATCGACCCGTCTTCCCAAGAATGATGAGAATTGTAGTTCTGGGAGGGGAATAGAGGCCTCCTAAACTCTCAGCATCTTTAACAAACTACAGCTCCCATGATTCTTTGGGGGAAGTCACAGCTTTTAAAGTGGTACCTTAGTGCTTTAAGTACTGTATATGGTGTGAATGTGCCCCCCCCCAGCACCTTAGAACCTAAGAGATGCAGTAGCCATGAAAATCCCTCAACATGCATAGCTATTAGGCTGCACCACGCACAGTAATTTTTAAAGCTTCTACACATACAAGGAAGGAAAGCTGCGGTTTGGATGGGGAGGCCTTGTATGTTCCTCCCAGTCGATTTTGAGATGTTTCCCACTCTGGGTATATTTAGCCTGGAAAAGAGGACATATGAGAGCCATCTTCAAATATCACAAGGGCTGCTGCATGCAAGAGGGAACAAGCTTGTTTTCTCCTGCTCTGGAGGGTAGGACCCAAAGCAATGGCTTCAAGAAAGGAGATTCTGACTAAACATCAGGAAGAACTTTCTGACAGTAGGGGCTGTTCTGACAGTGGAACGGTCTCCCTCGGGAGGTGGTGGACTCTCCTTCCCTGGAGGTCTTTAAGGAGAGGATGGATGGTCGTCTGTCTGGGATGCTTTAGCTGAGATTCCTGCATTGCAGGGGGTTGGACTAGAGGACCCTGCCAACGATTCTGTGATGATGCTGTCCTTCCACTGTGAGAGGCAGGGTGTAGTGTGGAGACTGCTGTTGTGCTCAGGCCCTGCTTGTGGGATTCTGGGAGACAGAAGGTTGGCCACTGGAAGAACAGAGTACTAGGCTGAATGGGCCTTTAGTGTGATACATCAAGGCTCCTCTTTTTATGTCCACTACTTTCTGGAGACCTGCATCACAGACAAGAACCATTTTCAAGGACCACATTCCCTTTGTGGCAGACTTCTAGCGGCCACATGCCAGAGGTGGCGCAGGGCCAGAAGCAAGCCAAGCAACGAATGCAAATGTTACCTTTGTACGGCAGGTGAGTTTCTACATTCACTCCTGTATCCACCAGCCAGGAAAGCACAAGGTGTTAGCAGAGTTTGAGAGCATTTTCCTGTCTAGCAAAACACTAGGGTGAAAGCCACAGTTGAGAAGAGGATTTGTAGCCTGGGCAGATTCCAAAGGGCCAAACACAGAGGCCTCGAGGGCTGCATTTGGTTCCTCGGCTTCAGCTACCTGAACAAAGACGGTGCAGTTATGTTTATCTGGCTGTCAAAAGGGTAATTATTCTGGCTGTATGAGTAAGTCAAGGCACTTTATGTATCGTTGTCAGCAACACTGGTACTTAAAATATAAGAATATATTTTTCCTATTCTTTTTTTTTTTAATTATTTTTACCCCACCCTGAGGTCCTTTGGGAGGAAGGGTGGGAGAACTAAATAAATGAGTGGTGATTTTGGAAACCAGCCAGAGAATGTTGGGTTGGGGGGCAGCACAGTTAAATAAATAGTCTGTGTGACTCTTTCAGGAGGGCAGTTCCCTTGCAGCAATCGGTGAGGGGCGCAATCCATTGGCAGAGGAGAAAGAGGGTTAGAGTAATGAGTTCTCACTTATTTATACAGTTTACACAGTCAATTAGCACAAAGATGAGATTAGACAAATGGAAAAAAGCTGACTGATTGTAACATGCCAGGAGTGAAAACTGGAGGTGGTACAGCCCACTTTAAAGAAGTCTTTGCTCCTGCCTAGTTAAGGGCTGTTTCCCAACCCAGTGCCTGCACGATGCCAGAAATAAATGCTCCTGCCATCTTTATCGCCCCTTGTCCTCTTTCCCGTATTCTCTACCCCATTTTCTCTGATTCCTGCTTATTTATGTCAGGGACCCCTGACCATTAGGTCCAGGCGTGACCGACTCTGGGGTGCTCATCTTGCTTTATTGGCCGAGGGAGCTGGCGTGCAGCTTCCGGGTCATGTGGCCAGCATGACTAAGCCGCTTCTGGCGAACCAGAGCAGTGCATGGATACACCGGTTACCTTCCTGCCGGAGCGGTACCTATTTCTCTACTTGCACTTTGACGTGCTTTCGAACTGCTAGGTTGGCAGGAGCAGGGGCTGAGCAACGGGAGCTCACCCCGTTGCGGGGATTTGAACCGCCAACCTTCTGATCAGCAAGTCCTAGTCTCTGTGGTTTTACCCACAGCGCCACCCGCATCCCCATTTATGTACCTAATTCCCTTTATATCCAGTCTTTCCTCCAAGGAGCTCAAGGTAGTGCACATGGTTCCTATCTCCCTGCCCACCAAACATTTTTCTTCATCCTTTCGACAACTCTGTGAGGTAGGTTACACTAAAACAGGGAATGCCGACCTTTTTAGTCCAGTGGGCACATTTGGGGTACGTTAAGGGCCCCCTCTGTTCACTTCCCCTCCCCCTACAGAGTAAGTGCATACAAACAAACTTAACTTTCCCCAAAGGATCTGTGTTAAAGGCGTATCCAGTAATCTAAGCTCTGAAAAACATGCCAAAGTTCAGAAGGAAGTGGGAAGGAGCCCCACTTCCTCCTTCAGGTACTTTTCAAGGGAGAAAAAGGTAACCAGCCTCACAACCTCATGTCCAAGGGGGCACTAAGTGGGGGGTGGTATGCTCAGAGGCTTTGTGAGTACCACAGGAGGACCTCAAAAGTGTCGCATATTTTGGTGACCCTCTGGGCTAAAAGGTGCTGAATGGCTCAAGGTTACAGAGTAAGCTCCACATCCGGCTAGGGATTTGAATCGTAGTTCCTCAGACCTTTGTGCAATACTGCCATACCTTTAGGCCTTTGTTCTGATAAGCCCTAGGCCTTCCTGCTTACTTTGTTCTAACAGCATACAGCAATTCCTGTTCTTTTGATATCCCTGCCAAGCTCTCAGTTGCCACACGGAAGGGGAACTGTTCACCAACGTTCTATAGCTATACCTCACAGCAAGTGTTCAAAGACTTTCTGTGACAGGAGGGCAGCTCAGCCAATGGCCACAAAGCAGCAGGCGATTTCCAGCATGTATTGCGAACACACCACAAACTACCTTCCTCACACACCTTGTGTCTTTTGATGTATTTATTTCAAACTCTGGTACAAATTTAGTGCAAATAACCAGGGAGGGACTGGGCTGAGGGGGAGGTGCAAAACTGGTAGGGGGGGGCAGAGGGAAGTTGGCCACTGTCACATCTGGCTTTAGGAGTATTCAAGGCACTTTGTGGCTTTTGTACCATTGACCAACAACAAACATTGATCATTAAAAAATAATAATAATAGAGCCAAATAAACTTTGTAAAAACGGCAAAGGTGGGGAGGAGGCACCCGTTTTCAAACCCTAAAGAGCAGCTCACATGCATGTGCACGCACACAAAAATCACACACACACACACACACACACACACAAATAAATATCGTTCCTAAAATTTGGAGAGTGTATATTTGAAAAGCTGATTTCTTCCCTCTCCAGGTAAACCAGGGTACACGGGCACTGCCCTTTAAAAGTGGCATCTTCTCTGGGGAGGGCATGGACATAGGGTAAGAGAAAGAAAGAAGAGTTTGGACGATCTCCCTTGCCCCAGTAGGGGAAAACAAACAAACAAACACACACGCCCCTCTTTGGCATGAGCAGTCAAGCAGCTGCGGCCCCCCCCCCAGAGGACTGTGGGCAATGACGTGCTCCAGCAAGGCTGTGGCATGGCAGGCGAGGCCCTCCCAATGGCTAGTGGGGATTTAGGGCTGGGGTTGCCTTTGGAGTGGCAGAAGTGCTCTCGTGTGCTGTGCCTCCTGCCATCCCATGTATGGGGGAGTGCGGGGAGAAGAGGCAAATTGCACCAGCCCATCTCAGCTGACACGGCACTTCTCCTTGCGGCTGAGCTTGTGGCGTCTCTGCTGCAGTCCCCGTTCCAACCGGGCGTCCTCTTCCAGAGCTCTAAAGTGGTGTTGGAGGGGGGCAGGCAGAAATGGGGAAGAACAACAATGGAAAAGCAGCATTAGTGGGTAGAAAGTAGAGCCACGTCACCAGCAACAACTGGTTGAGCCCCCCCCCCATGCTCCATAAGTACCTTTCAAGAGCCCTGCTGGCCAATGGCCCATCTAGTCTAGCCTCCTGTTCTCACAGTGGCCAATCAGATGCCCCAAATGGGAAACCGACAGGCAGGACCTCAGTGCAACAGCAACTCTCCCCACTTCTGGTTTCCAGCATTCACTGAACACAGTGAACGCCATTTCTGAGCAAATGTGATGCAGAGAGGATCACACTTTTTAATCGTTGCACCACTTCCATTTATCAGCAAACTGCCATCCTTCCTCAACTGGCAACCATCACCTTAAAAGACATGTTTCTCTAGGGCAGGGGTCTGCAACCTTTAAGACAAAAAGAGCCACTTGGACCCGTTTCCGAAGGGAAAAAAACTGGGAGCCGCAAAACTCATCATTATAAAAATAACTTTTTTGTCACTTTTTTAAATTATTTCTTTGTTTGACCCCTCAGAATTACTCCTCCTCATAGAAATAAATGTTAAATTAACAAGTTACCTTTTTATGTGTGTGTGTTCTTCACTCCCCTTCAAAACAGTGACCAGCGTACATGCCCCCTTTCAATGCAGTGACCAGCGTACATGCCCCTTACAATGTAGTGGGCGGGAAGGTGATGTCGGGACAGTGCGTGACTAACGCACGCACCGCCCCCATGCGACGTCACAGCCAGTACAGCGCCCGCCACAGTGGGGAGTGTTGGGGCGCACAATGCGCCTCCTCCCTTTGCTAGTATCCGCCCCGGAGCCGCGGCAAAGGTGTAAAAGAGCCACGTGCGGCTCCGGAGCCACGGGTTGCAGACCCCTGCCCTAGGGAGGCAAGTGTTTTGTTTTTAGAAAGGGAGCAAGAACTTGAAGTTTCCAGAGGGGTGGAATTACGTTTGTCCTTCACTCGCTAACAACATTTATCCCCCCCAACCTGCTTTGAAGAAAAACAAAACCAAAAAGAGAATTGCTTCCATGAAATCAATGGAAAAATCAAGGTTCCAGTCCTGACTAGTTTGTAAAACCCTCTCAACCTCCACCCTGATTTTTTAAAACAAATTATTTTAGATGTTCCATTCAGAAACAAACTCTGGTCTCCAGTGTTTACATTTGACGGGAACATCAGTGTTTACTGGTGGGGCGGGGCAGGGTAGGGCAGGACACAGGCTGACACAATAGCCAACCTACTTCAATGAAACGAGTCTCTCTAAAAGCTGGCATGATATCCAGGTACCTCATCACCCCTATTATCTTACTATTCTCATTTCTATACTGTAAAATATGCTCAATATTTTAAGAATACTGTATATTAACTCTTCTTGTCAATACAAGTTTCTCTCTGCAGCTACATGGCAAGGACAATAGAGAAAATTTAGTGTGACAAATTGAGCCTCAAGGACAAGAAGCCAAATGAAATGGGGATTTGTGTGTGTGTATGTGTCTGCATGTGTTTGCACAGTATTCCCATTTAAAAAGGTCTCTTCCCCATGTGTCATCACTGTCACCGAACACCCCCCCCCAAACCCTTTCCCCAAATCCTGACCAAAGGGTTAATATCTAAAAAGGAAAAATTCCAAAGCTCATGCATTCCTGGATCAGGAAATGTGGTTATAAAGGGGAAAGGTACTCTGCACATGTGCAGAGGCACTGGTGCTTTTTACTGTTGCTTGAGTGCTCAGAAAGACCTGGTCCTTGCATCAGGAGTCTAGGAAAGCTTGGGAAATGAGGCTTTTGGGCTGCAAACAGGAGGATTAACAGGCACCAGAGAAGTTCTTATACCAGAAGACCCCCACCTCCATTCTCACACATCTGTAGTCCTTGGTGGGAAGAAAGGTAGCTTCCCCCTTGTGCTTTAACTGCCAGCATTCCTCTTCCCTCACACTCCAAAGAAGAGATGAGCCACTCACATCCTCTCTTTGATGTCCAGGTCTCTCACCAGCTCATCCCTCTGGTTCACCAGCGACACCAGCTCTTCCAGAAGGAGCTGCTCCCGCTGCTGCTGAGCTTCTGTTTTGAGCCAGTCTGGAGTGGGGAGAGGCATAGCAAGAAAGGCTGATCCACCTTCCAGTCCACATATATACAAAGCCACATGCAGATGTATATATTAAAAACCGCAAATAAACCTGGGCGTGCAACACACACACTGTAGGACAATTAAAACATCTGAAGACTGAAGAGAACAATTTTGAAAACAGCAGTAGAGAAAACCAAAACATTGGAATAAAAACCAAGCGCAGAATAAATGGCAGAATAAACTTATTAAAAAAGAAAAAATGAACACTGAAACAGAACTTTTATTTTGCCACCCTGCCCTGCCGCCAGACTTCATAGATCTCTCCATACTCCCTTCTTCATCAACATCCCCAAGTCAGGAAATGCTCCAGGGGGCACAACAGCCCAGCAAACTGGGCCTGCTAGAGAAGCACTGGCACAGCCTCCCAGGCCCCCTTTCCCTCCAAGTCCCCTTTCCCAGTCCTCCACCCTGGTTTTCAAGTCTTCACCTTCAATAGCCATCATGGCTCTCAGCTCACGGCTCAGGAGTTCAAATCGCCGCTCCAAGTCTTGCTCTTCCATCCTGGAGAAGAAAGGAAGAGGCTGCGTTCAGACACCCAAAAAGTACCAGTAACCTCTCTTAGCAGCAGCTAAGGATTACAATTCCCAGAGTTCCTGGGAAAGAGACACTGGCTGTAAAACCAATATGGTAGCTCTGTGAGGGGTACAGAGGTGCACCAAAGACACCTGGCACCCTTAATAAACTACAACTCCCAAGATTCTTTGGGGGAAAGCCATGGCTGTTTAAAGTGCTTTAAACATATGGTGTGGATGTGGCCTTGGATCATATGAGCGAGCCATCATGCTCCATCAAGCAGTGAGTAAGGAAGTGCTGCCATTTTCTCCTCCCACCCCCCACCCCTCCTGCACTCACAGCAATTGCAGCTGGTCTTGCCGTCGGATCAGGGCATTCTTTTTATTCACCAGTGTGAACCATTCCTGGATCAGCTCCTCCTCCCTCAGTTTGTCAGCACCTGAAGTAGATCAGGGGAAGAGAGGTAGGGTGAGGATCTCTGATGATCTGTCTTCCCCAACATCTGGAACATGTGGACATTTGTCACTCCCGAGAATTTTACAATTGTGAGCAACTTGCCCCACCCTTAAAGCCATATGTGACATCAGATGTGTAGGGTGTAAAAACACAGGGCTGCAAAGGAAAAACCAGCGTGCTGCCAGCTGTTCAATGCTAAGCGGGACTTGCAAGTGCTTCACTTTCAAAGGGCTTTATTTTCAGTACCGATCAGCACTGATAGCAAGCCCACTTTTGTGGCTGTGCTAGAGGGACTTGCTGTCAGCACCAATCAATGCTGAAATGAGTCCCTGCTCAAGGGCCACATGCAGGGCTAGATTTAGGTTTGATGAGGCCCTAAGCTACTGAAGGTAATGGGGCCCTTTATATGTCCAGCTGTCCTTTGTTTTTTGTCCTTTGTTGAATATATGCTATATGGTAATTTATGGACCTAATAGGTAACTAAAGCCATTTGCCACTGTTGCTGTGTGTAGTTTTATTTGTTTTTTTATCTTATATTTTGGAAATGTACATCCAGTCCCCCCCCCTTTAATTTTATTTTGGGCCCCCAAGAGAGTGGGGCCCTAAGCTGTAGCTTGTTTAGCTTATACGTAAATCCGGCACTGGCCACATGTGAAGTTGGATGAGTGCTTGATAGGCTTTTGTAGGGGTGTTGCATGTCACTGGACATCTGTGGGTGGGGCCTGGGGTGAGCAAGGGCATTTAGATACGCAGGAAAGGTGCGCCCAGGAAGGGGAGGCTTTACTCTCCCCCTCCTACTTTCCTCCCCATCACAGGAATGTACTTTGCATGGGCAAGAATTGTGCATTCAGCACAGAGGCAGCAAAATGCAGGGAAGGTCTCTGCAGGCTTGCCCACTCTCGCCCATGAGGTTGCCCCCTCTCCAGAGTTTCAGGCGGAGGTCTTTCCCAGCCCTACCTGGCAATGCCAAGAACAGAACCTGTGAACTTCTGCATGCAAGGCAGATGCTCTACCCACCGAGCTGTGGCTCCCGTCCCCAGTTTTCCTACCTGATTCCATAAGGCCCCGCAGGTCCTTCTCCACCACAGCTGCTCGCCCATCAATTTGCCGCTGTTCATTCTCCAAAGCCCGGAGTTCAGCAACCACGTACTGGCTGGTGTCTTGGAATCTCTAGGGTGAAACCACAGCAGTCATTAGAGGTGGTGTCTGTCCTAGGATGGGAGATATGAATGCCACCCTGGGGCATGGAATGGGGCAGGGAAGAGCTAGACGGTTGCCTACAGAAATGATATTTCAGAAAGCAAAAACGCCTTGCTAGAGATGAAAACAGGACCCATTATATGAGAGGACATTCAAACTCACTTTGTTACCTGCAGATTATCCCAGTCTGCTTCCTAGTGGTGAGAGTGTGACTTTCAGATCTGGGAGACCTGGTTGTTAAAGTCCCACCTCTACCACTGGGTGGCTTTGGGCAAGTTTGCATTCTGGTTCAACCTCAGGTGCCCAACCTAAAATTGGAACAACAGTGGCCAGCCTCACAGGGTGGTTGTGTGCAGAAAAAAACCCCCACACAAAGGCTGTTCAGTGCTTTGCCAATTTAAAGGAGCTGTAGAAAAATGAAGAAGGTGCAACTTATTCTCATTGAAAAATCTACTTTTTTTGTCGGTGCAGAACTATTTAGGCAGTGGTGGCCACCAATTCAGATGGCGTTAAGACTCTATGAATCAAAAAAGAAGATGCTATATGTACTTGTCCTTGTTTGTTTTGTAACACAAGTATTTTTTTAAAAATAAGAACTAATTTAAAAAACAAGAGAGGAGTGGACAAATTCATGGGGGAGAAGGCTATCAATGGCTATTATAGCCAAGGTGGCTGTTCTCGGTCTCCACTGTTAAAGGCAGCTATGCCAGTTGCTGGAAACCACAGCAGGGGAGAGGGCTCTCATGCTCGGGTCCTGCAACTGGCTGGCCACTGTGAGAACAGGATGCTGGACTAGTTGGAGCACCAGCCTGGTCCAGCAGACTCTTCCTATGTTCTTTGAGGAGAGGCTCTGCAGGTTTGGGACATTTTCATAAGAAGGAGCAGTAAAGCACATTATGAGTAACAGATGAAGCAGCCTTGTAGGAAAGCAAGCCCTTGATCAATCAAGCCCAATATTAGTTACTTTTGACTGGTAGCGTCTCTCCCAGCTCTGCAACCCGAGATCCTTCAAATGTCAAGGATTAAATCTGTGACCTTCTGCATGCAAAGCATGAGATTTGCCTCTAGGTTACGAGGCGCTTCTCTGGTAACACACAGAAAGAGAGGAGAGACCACGAACTGCCTAGAAAACAAGCCCCATCCCACGGTTAGTAGAATTAGCTACCCAAATCTCTCCTGGGTTACTCATATGCTTTCTAGAACAGCTATGAGTGGCAGACGGCAGATGGCAGGTAATGAACAACCAACCAACAACAATTGCTATCTTAAAACTAAAGGGCCATTTCACACAAGCCTGGCTCCTGAAATCAGCAATTGATTCCCCCCCCCCAACACCAGAGGCAACCAGAAGAATGCAAGAGCAAGTTTGCAAGATTAAGTAACAGGCTCATCTAGACCACATGTATACCCTACATTTAAAGCCCTATGATTCCACTTTAAAACAGTCATACGTTCCCCCTAAAAATTATGGTAACTGTAGTTTGTTCAGTGGCCTGAGAGTTGTTAGGAGAACCCTCACAGAGCAAATGTAATTTCTGTGTGATTTGGTTGCCCCAGCCACTCTGGGGCAGCTTCCAACAGGGTATACAAAAACACAGCAGCAGCAACAACTACAATCACAGAACAGAACATATCACGTTAAAAGTGTCTCGATACAGGGCTGCCTTCAGGTGTCAAAGGAAAGTCACATAACTATTTATCTCTTTGACATCGGATGGGAGGCCCCATGAAGAGACACTGAGTGTTAAACCATTCTGGCAACTGTAGCTCTGGGAGAGGAGAATAGGGGTCTCCCGACATCTCTCAGCACCCTTAACAAACTACAGCTCCCAGGATTCTCTAGGGGAAGCCATTCCTGTTTAACGTGGTATCACAGCACTTTAAGTATATGGTGAGAATGTGGCCCTAGTCCAGCAACTTGATCTCACAGCATTCTCCAGATGCTTATGGGAAGTCTGCAAGCAGGACGTGGGTGCAAAAGCTCTCTCCTCTCCACCTGAGACTCCCAGCAACTGCCTCCGACAGTGGAGGGCAAATGCAACCATTGTAGCCAATAGCCACCCATAACTGGTGAGAGTTGGGGGAGGCAGGCAGTTGGTCCAGTCCCAGCACTAATTAGCAGGGAAGAGGCCCCTAGGAGGCATGGAAGTTGGCTAAGAGCCATATGCCACCTGGGGCTGCCTGTATGTGCCACGATGCCAAACTCTGCTGCCACCCACCCACCCAGCAAGGTCTCCACTCCCCCTGGGAAAAAACCCTCCTCATAAGATGGTGGCAACGTCCCCAACACATCAGCATCTTTGGGCAGATACGGGGTATTTTGAGGTTTCTGTTTCCAATAAAGGAACTTGGATGACTCACTCGCTACGAACATGGCTGGTCTGGGTAGGAACTGAAACGGCCTCCTGTGCAGCACAGCAGTCATGTGGTTCCCCTAAGGGCCTAAGGCCATGCATTTTCCTGCGGGGACTTGTGCTCTTGGACACCTTCCTTAAGAGCTAGAAACTTGTCAAGTGTTAAAGCCAAGTTTCTTAGGATTCGGAATAAGCTGTCCAACACAACTGCAGCTAAAAAGAAACCAGTCTAATATATGTTGCCCATCTCCTATTACTGGAGGACCGCTCTGGTGAGTTAAACCAAAGTTTTATCTAGATCAGGACACTTATCATCAGCAGTAGTCAGCCCAATGTTTCTGAGAAGCTCATGGACACAAGGAGCTGAATTTTGACTACGGTCTGTCCCCATAATCTGGGAAATCAGAGGTAGATTGCCTTAGGACATGGAGGCTCCATTTAGTTATGTTTAGCTAAATGGTTAATAACAGCTTCAAACAGTCTCCATTTATTCACCCTTTTCATGCCGTTGTTAAAGAGCCCCCAGCCAGGCAAAAAGGGACACCTATGAGGGCAGAGATGGATCAGATTTTAGGATTAAAGTCTCTTTTTTGGGGGGGGGGATGTGTATTTTATAAAAGCTGTGGTGTTAGAGGACTAGCTTCCTTTTTCTGGTGCACCTTTTTTACCAACTGAAGCAGCTGCTAATCAGAGAAAGACTGCTTTCAAATCAGGCAGTTTCGTTTTAAATCAGATCTTGCTCCAAAAGCGATTCTAAGCTCATGAGGCCCAATTGTTCCCATTATCTTACCAGAATCTCTTCTTCATTGGTGCTGATTTTCAGGCTGGTGTCCTGGGGCAGTTCCTGGGAGGTAGCAGTTGGAGGGGCTGTGAAGAAGAGAGCCAGAGATAACCAGTCTGAGCTAATTACAAGTTTTTTTGTGGGGCTGGGGTAGATAGAAGGGGTATTCAGACCAGAGCACCTGCTTATGCAGGGGTCCCTTCAGAGACATTTGGGAGATGGAGGAAAAAGCAAGCTGCCCACCTCTTTAGTTCTAGCCTACCAACTCTGCAAGGGTCCAAACTCACCTGGGTGCCGCTGAACTTTTGGTCGGGGTCTTGAGCCCCCATCGCTAACATCCTCCTGGGAGAGGGAGGGAGGGAGAGAGAGAGAGAGAAAATTGGGTCTCAGCAAAGCAAACAGAATCATGTAACTTTCATCTTTGAAAAATGTTGAACAGAGTCGGGAGATAGATAGATACATCCTCCCCCCCCCCCCGCAATGTTGTGGGAGCCTAGCTCCCATCACCTGCGGCCATGTGCCACATTGCCTAGGCTGATGAGACCTGGAGTCTCAACTAGAAGGCACCATGAGTTGGCACCCCAACCTCCCAAACCTGGTGTGCACCAGAAGATTTGGACTACAACTCCCATCTGCCCCAGCCCTCCTTGCAGGTGTTGAGTCCAAGATATCTGGAGGCTCCCAAGCTGCTACAGAGCACCAGAGCAAGTGTTTAATTTATACATTTAAACCAGGCATAGGCAACCTCGGCCCTTCAGATGTTTTGGGACTACAACTTCCATGATCCCTAGCTAGCACGACTAGTGGTCAGGGATGATGGGAATTGTAGTCCCAAAACATCTGGAGGGCTGAGTTTGCCAATACCTGATTTAAACAAACAACAGATTAGTATTGCCTTAAGAGGGTGGGGAACCTTTGGCCCTCCAGACGTTGCTGAACTGCAATTTCCATAAGCCTTGGCCATCAGCGATGGGACTGACAGGAGTTGTTTTAATGCAATGTCTGGAGGTGAGAAATTGCAAGTTTTCAGTCAGAATTTTCGCCTAGACAGATCTATGGTCTTTATGCTTTCACCATGCGATGGCACATTCATAAAAGAACATGGAAACATGGAGATGGCTGGCAACCGAGCAAGCCTTGAGCAGAAACCAGCCAGTAAGGGGTGTTGCCAGCTGCCCTGATCAGCTGCAAATGCAGAGAGGTGACGAAGGCATTAAAGGAAAGAGGTCAGACTTTATCCGTCTGGCCTGATATTGTCTGCTCTGACGGGAAGCTGCTCTTCTGGGTGTCTGCCAGAGGTGAGTATATTTCCCATTACCTCCTTCCTGATCTTTTGAACTGGAGATGAAAACATGACCTACAGCCCATTACTAGCAGACTATTCTACAGCAGGTGCATCCAGCCTAGCTGCCTGCACTAAAATTAGCAAACCAAGCATAGAAGCAGTGCACATAAAAGGCACGTACTTGGGAAGCAGAAGATCAGTGCTGGCTCCAGGTTTCCATCAAGATGGCCTCTGTATGGCTCCCCCCACCCCATTTCCTTTTGGGCCCAAAGGCTCTGAGAATCGACAGTCTTCCCTCTGCAGGGGTGTAGGCCTTGGCAGCTGCATCATGATACCAACCCCAGTGCCAACCCTGCACAAGACATAGCTAAAACAGACATAGCTGGCCACACTCGCACCATAAATTTAAAGTACTGCACTGCCACTTTAAACAGACATGGCTTCCACACAAAGAATTCTGGGAGCTGTAGTTTGTTAAGGGTGCTGAGAGTCATTAGGAAAACTCCACTTCCCCTCACACAGCTACAGTTCCCCAATTCACTTTGCCATCTAAAATGGCTGGATATCGTGCACAAGCACACATACCCCAAGTACGGACAAGTAAGTTTTTATTTTATTAATTAATAAAATGATTAGTAGTTCACCAGGACAACTCAAAAGTGAGAGGCACACAAAATTTTCAGTTAATTGTTATTAGTTCATCTGGGGACAGAGCAAAAACCACACAGAACAATCCGTTCGCCAATGAGAAACAGAACAGAAAATCAGGTTAGGGCAGAGACAGGGAGGCCTGCAGCTCTTCCAGTTGTTGCCTAACTGCAACTCCAATCTGCCCCAGTCAGCACAGCCAATGATGACACAAGCTGCTGTCTAAGAACATTTGGAGGGCCACAAGGTCCCTAATACCAGGGTTAGAAGGAATCAAAGCTGTGCAGCTAAACTTCCAAGACAGGGGCAGCACCACAGCACCAATGCACCCAGTTTGATTCACGAAATCCAAGCAGTATTCCAAGAGGAGGGCAGCTGTTACAAAAGGCAGCCAAAAACGCCCAGTTCTCGAAACCTGTCCATCAAACCCAACCACCAAATTTCAAAAGCAGGAGACCAGTGCCAGAGTTCAATGCTGCCTGGAAGCCAAATAGATATCTGTGGCTGTGCTGATAGAAATGCAACTCTGCACATGCTCAGCAGCACTCTCTCCACAGCAGCACGTTTTTCAAAGCCAAAAGCTTGGATCCGAAGCAGTTGCAGGGCCAAAGCCAGGCCTAGGTTAGACCCTCCTAGATCAAGCATCCCATGCTATAAAAGCTCTTAGTTCAGCAGGGCAAGGGGTTAGCAAAACCAGAAGTGCAATGATAAAAAAGCGGCCATGCAACATTAACCCGGCAACACGCCCAAGCAAGCTTGTTCAGTGTCTCCCTGGGAGCTCCACTCACCATGGCCAGCCGCCTGGCAGGGTCCTCAACCAGGCTCCCCGGCTCCCCTTCGTCCATCGACAAGGACTCGCTCTTGAGCCGTGAGCGCCGCTTCTTCACCAGGTCTGCATCCCGCACATGGGCGAAGGTGGACTTGGCAGCATGGGAGCGTGGAGGGGCTACTGGGCCTTGGCTCCCTGTGGAGAGCGCACGCTGCAAGGGGCGTTCGATGCTGCCCCGCGACGCAATCCGCTTCAGCCGCGGAGGGGGAACCAGCTTCTCCCCATTGCTGGTGGGCGGCTTCCCCTCAGGCCTTGCGGCTTCTGTCCCAGAAGCCTCTGCTTCCGCACCCTGAGCGAGAGTAGCCCCATTGGCCAGCAGCTTCCCATCGGGCTTTGAGGCAGCAGTCTCAGTGTCGCTCAGGGCAGAGACCTCTTCCTGCCGTTCAGGGTTTTGACTGGCTTCAGTGCCATTAGCCGCAGTTTGTGCACCAGGCGTCGGGGCCTCAGTCCTAGCATCCACTTGGGCCTGAAAACTGGCCCCACGTTCCATGGCTGTATCAGCTGCAGTGCCATTAACAAGTGTGTTCCCATCAGATTGGGAGGCCTCCGCCTTAGTGGGAAGAGACTGTGTGTCTGCAGTACTCTCAGCCACAGCCTTCTCATCAGAATTCGCACCCTCAGCTTTACAGTCCACAGTTCTGAGGGGCTCCGGTGTCGCTTCGTCGGCTGGCTTGACGGCTGCACCATTGACAATTCCCTTCTTGTCAGCTTCCGCCATGTTCACTGCCTCATGGGCCCGATCTAGTTCCACAGGCTGTAGCGGCTCAGCACTGTTGGCTTCTGCCACCTTGTCCTCTGTCACAGCTGCCTTCCCAGAATCCTTTGCAGCACCTGCCTTCTCCTCGCTCTGAGAATGCTCGGGGGCAGCATCCTCCAACTTTGGCTTCTGGCCTTCCTCTGGCATGGTGCTGGATGCCTTTGCCACCCCAGAGTCCTCTGCGCCCGACCCACCGGGCTGCTCTGTCTGGGAGGCGGCAACGTGGAGGTGCTGGGAGTAGAAATCAACGGGATCAATGGAGCCAGACGAGTCCGTGTCGAATTTGCCCACCTTGTAGGTGGTCTGGTTGCTGTTGGCGGCAAACTGCACCACGTTCAGCTCTTGCCCAGTGAAAAAAGCCCGGATTTGGCACAGGTATGTCATGACGATTAGCCGGTCGGGCACAGCCAGGAAAACCATGTCGGCAGGGTCCATCACCCGGGAGATCCCCAGTGAGGCAAAGCCATCAAAGGCCTGATTACGGAAGGAGAGAAAGAGAGAGGAACTCAAAGAGCCTGTTAAAGCCTTTTCCCAACCAAAGGGCTTTTTCCACAGCAGGGTTTTATTTATTATCATGTTCTTCTCCTCCTCCCCTACTGCATTTTACAAGGGCTAAAAAAACTTTTATGCATATCTATCTATCTATCTATCTATCATCTATCATCTATCATCTATCCATCCATCCCACCTTTCCTCCAATGAGCTCAAGGCGGCATATATAGTTCTCCCCATTTCATCCTCACAACAATTCTGTGAGTAAGTGACTGGCCCAAGGTCACTAGTGAGCTTCAGGGCTGAGTGGGGATTTTAATCCAACCTGCCAACACTCTAACCACTACACCAACTTGACACTATTACTCGTTTTACATGTGGGAGGGCTGAGAGAAACAGAGGCCTCCTGCACCTGTTTTGTCCACTCTGGGCCACCCGAGTTTTCTGAATTATTTATCCCCAGAACAACCCTGTGAGGTAGTCAGCCTAGAGTAACTTTGACTTAAGGCCATTCAGAAACTCAATAGCTCAGCTAAGGATGCGAACCTCTCCCCAACAAGGACTTGGGACCTCACTATGTTAAAGGTGTCCCTCTAAAGCATGTCCATGTAACAGCCTGGCCCAATTTCTTCTGGCTCAAGGGAAGCTGGAGCTACAGACTCACCAGTTTATTGTTCTCTTTGATATCAAGCGGGTCCAGGGCTTCGTAATTGCTGAAGGTGGGAAGGGGGGAGAAGCATAAAGTCTGTGAGCAGGCTTTGACCTGGATCACCTGGGACCCCAAAACTTTCTACCACCACCACTGTCCGTACTTGGCCCTACTGCCACAATGACCCCCAACCTTTTCTCGTTACCTCTGCTTAAAACAGTCTATCCCCAGGTGCCTTGATTTCTTGTCTATCCCTATGCTTCTGGATGTTTCATTGCTCAGGCCAGTAGACACCCTCCTCCCCACCCCATTCACAGGGGGCTCTCCTCCCTCCAACAAAGCCTTTTGCACCACTGGAGCAACCCCTACCCATTGGCTGGCTGGCTTCGAGGGGTGCATTCATGGTGCCCTGCCTAGCTTTGCAAGACTAGACGACCCTTCTATAGTTCTATGATTCTAAGGCAGATTCTCAAGTTCTTCACATTTCCTGCAGTATCTCCTCAAAGGCAGATTTGTTGAGGTTTCTGGAACATGCAAATGCACATAAATTCAATGGGAAAGGCCCATAGTTCAGGGGCTTTCAATGGAGGAGGTCCCAGGTTCCATCCCTGGCGTCTCCAAGTAGGGTTGGGAGATTTTCCTGCTACAGAAAGTCTACGCATTACAGAACTAGCTGGACCAATGGTGTGACTTGATAGAAGGCAGGCCGCTTCTACTACACTGATCTTCTAGAAGAGATAATGAATCCAGACAACATTCTTTAACTAGGTTAACTGCAAGAGCCACAGGCAGGACACTAGTCCTTTGGGTCTGCCATCAGGACAGCTACCTTACGTGTCAGTTCTCTGCCACAGTGAAACAGCCATGCAGCCGCCACCATGGGCTCTCATCAGAACAGCAGCTCTGCACGCAAGACAACAACTCACATCTTCTCTGGGTGGAAGTGATGGAGGATGGCACAGAATGCCAGCCCATTGCGCCAAGACGTGGTGAAGTTGGTGATGCGGACGCCCCGGGAGCCTGCCGTCACTTCCTGACACCACTCCAGCAAGGACTGGCTGGAACTCACAAGCGATGGGCTGGTGGGGGAGTCAACCTAAAAAGGGTGGGGGAGGGGAGGGGAGAAGCTGGTCATGGGTTTGGGTGAAGGGACACGGATAGCTCCCTCCCTGCACCCACAATTGTGGCAAAACTTTCTAGGTCACGGGTGGGGTGTTGCTGGGCCACAACTCCCATCGTTCTTGGCTATCAGCCACATTGGCCGAGGCTGGTGGGAGCAACAATGCCTGGGGAAAGTAGCAGTGAAGATGGCGCTTGCATGCCATCCAGCCACTGCTAATTGGGTCTATCAGCATTTCAGTATGCTTGTTCACGCACAAGGGTTAAGATGGATATGCAACTATTAAGGTCTGCTCAAGATGCTCAGCTCATTGTCCCAGCGTTAGCTTCTGCTGGGTGGACAGCAACACAACCATTCAGCCATTCATTCATTCATTCATTCATTCATTCATTCTCTCTCTCTCTCTCTCTCACACACACACACACACACACACACACACACACACACGTGTCATGGAACTCCCTTTCAAATAACACTCAGGTGCTCCCCACATTGAAGCACCAGGTAAAGGACCTTTCCATTTACCTTGGCTTTTGGGATGCATCAAGCATTAAAAAAAAATGAATTATATTGTTTTTCTGTCTACTATTGTTACTCTTTCCTGCACACCTATCCGTTTACAACATGGCATTGACAATATTTTACTATTGTGTACTGCCATGCATGGGATATGGTACTGTTGGCCAATCTGCTCTACTGAGCTTGTTGGAACCAACACAGAGACACAAAGACAGAAGCACACACACACACACGTATATACATGCAGGACGGCTGTAGCTTTCTGCTTTGCATGCAGAAAGTCCCTGTTTCAATCCCCGGCATATCTAGATAGGGCTGGGAGAAATTGCTGCCTGCCTGAAATCTTGGGAGAGCTGCTGCCAGTCATTGCAGAGACAACACTGAGCTTGATGGGCCAAGGGTCTGACTTGGTATAAGGCAGCTTTCTATGTAGGCCGGGATGCAAGCAACAAACCAGCAAATATCCCTGAACCTGCCCATGGGCAGTGGCCATGGGGCATGCTGCTTCACCTGTCCCTCTGCAGCATGCTATGATCGCTGGGAGCCCCAGCTGGGTCTCTGCAGGTCTTCTGCTCTACACTGTATTCCTGCCACCCCTCCCCACAGGAGAAAATTAGGCGCCATCATGAGCTCTGCCTCTTCTGTCTCAGCAGCACCCTTCCTGCTCCAAATCCTGCACCCAGTTTAACTGGTAAGGTTCAACACTCACTGCTCCAGAATCGAACACATTTAAAAGGAATGAGGTTCTGGGATCCCATAGTTTCAAGTTATCCTACAACAAGGCTCCAACCACCATGCTCTGACCTCGGCCCTCCTATCACCACTTCCTTATATACAAAGCAGGGAGTGTCCCACAACAAAACCAGAGTTAGCTGCACATTGAGAAAGCAGGGGGGAGAATTGCCATGGGTTGTCGACAGTAAGGAGGATGGCATGGCGCGGCCTTCTGTACCTGGGATTCGCCTTGAGCTCCAAGGTCTGTTGCTGTACCACGGGGTGGGGGGACTGGTGCCAGAGTTTCCTGGCTGGACCGGGCACTCCTCTCCTTGAGGGAGCGGGGAGCTGGGAGAGGTAAGGCAGGGCCCTGAGGTGATGGAGGACTTGGGGGGTGAGGAGCTTCAGTTGAGACTACCGCTTGCTCTTTGTTCCTCAATGGCAAATTATCTGCCTCTGTGCTGGATGCTTTTTCTGCCTTGACCTTTCCGCTGTCTGACGGACTGCAGCTCTTCAGCCATTCTTGGCCCATCCCTGCCCCATTTAAGCTGGGGGCACTGCTCTCTGGAAATTCCAGGCCCGACGCCTCACTCCTCCTGTCCCCATCTGGCTTGTGCGACTCCGCTGCTGCTGCCGTCTCCAGAACACCTTCCGGCCCTTCCTCTCTGCCGTGTTCTTCTTTGCACTGCTCTTCTCCATCCTCAGAAGCCATACCTTCCACTTGAGCAGCTTCCTCTTCTGCCGCCTCCTCCTGAGAAGTCCCTCCAGAAGCTCTTCTCCCCTCAGCATTCCTCCCATCACCTGCCTCTCCTTCCTCCGGTCCTGAAAACGCAGAGCCTTCTGGCGGGCTTTGGAGACTGCTCTCAGCAGCTGCCATTTTGTCACCCACATCCCTACTCCTCTCAGGACTGGGTGGGGAAGTGAGGACCGGGATGGGCATCTCTGCCATGCTCACCTCTTCCACCTCTTCCCTGCCCTCCCTTGCAGGAGACAGTGGCGAGTCTGGCAAGGTTTGAAGGCTGCTGCCACCCACCCCAGCCAAATCTTCCTCTGGCACAAATTCCACTTGCTGCAGGGGCACTTCTGGGGAAAGGCTTATTGGTGGGCTGGGGCCTTCAAGCCCCTCAGACACTTGGCAACAGCCCATCTCTGTTTTGTCCCCTATCCAACTTTCCTCCTGTTTAGGAGCCTCCTCGACAGAAACAGATTCACATGCCTCCTGGCTGGTTTCAGCCTCAATCTGCTCCCTCTCCAGTTCCAAAGGGGGCATCTTTTCCACTGCACAGCCCAGCTCGCCATCAGAAAGCTCTCCTTTAAAAGCAACCCCCTCCTCCTCCTCCACCCCACTCCTTGCTGGGCCAAACGGAGGTACCTCAGGCAGGCTGCCATCTCCAGGAGTCCATGTCCCCCCTCCCCATCGCTCCATCTTCACCACAGCGCTACCCCCACCAGGCGAGACAGGAGCAACTGCTAACAGGGATGGATCTCCTGCTGCGCTAGTCGCTGCTTCTCCAAAAAAAGCAGCCATGGGGGAAGGCCCCATGAGGGGAGACAAGGCCATGAAGGCCGCATCCGACGACAACCCCATGGACTCTGCGTCGTCGGTGACTAGGAGGGGCCTGTGTTCAGCGAGGGCTGAGTCTTCTGCAAAATACATCACCACAGAACCATGGGTGGGAGAGGAGGGTCTTTCTGTCAGGCTCCTGCGGCCTAGTCTTTCCCTAGGCGGGCTATCTGGGGCACAGGGCACGCTGAGGGGGTTGGAGCTGTCCTCCACCAAAGGTGTGGCCACCTCTGCCGAGGGGCTTGGAGACTCTGGGGACAGCGGCATCTTCTCCAGCCTGCGTTTCCGCACAGGGGGGGCCTCAGGTGCCAACGGAGACGAGAGAGGGGAATCTGTGGGGCCTGGAGGTCCCCTGAGGGGGCTCTTCTTCCTCCTCTGTGGCACAGGAAGAGGGTTCTTCTCTCTGGGTTTCCAGATATCGCCAGGCCTGGAAGCAAGCAAGAAAGGCAAGTCCTGAGAAATTGGCCCCAAAAAGGAAAACACATCTTTCTTCTGCCAACGAAAAGTTCAAACTCCTTCCTGGCCGAGAGTTGGGATGGAGCCACCACTGTCTCCCAGCCTCAACCTTTTCTGTTTTCCTGCCAGCATTCTCCCTTGGGATCCTAACTCTCCATCTCTGCTCTGAGACCCACTTCACTGCCTGCATGTGCATGCATGCAAAAAACAACAACCATTGCATCCCCAACACGGCTGCCTTCTAGACTGACCCTGGGCAACAGCAGCCCTGTTTGTTTTTTGCAGCTTAGCAGAAGCAAGCATTGGGAAATGGTACAGGACAGTGCAAAAGTCCAGAGAGAAATGGAAAGGACAGGCATGGTGGGGAAACAGGAGAGACAAGGGCAGAGAAAGCAAGTCAGAAAAATGATCTCAGCGTCACGGATAGGGAACCTGCAGTCCTCCTGTTTTTGCACTACAGCTCCCATCAGCCCCTGACCATTGGCTACCCCTGTTCTTTGTGGATGGAATTATTCATCCCAAGGACCCTCCAGATGTTGCTGGACTCCAGCTCCCATCAGCTCCAGTCCACAAAGTCAAAGGTAAGGAAAGATGGGAGTTGGGAGACCCACAATGTCTGGAGGGCCAAAAATTCTCCATTCTTAATTCAGAGCATTCCTATGGTGTACAACGGACCCATCTAAGCACTGTAAGCCACACTCAAACGACTATATCGGATGTCCTTTAAAATGTGTTGTGGGAGTTTTTGTTCTTATTTTTAATATGTGTTTTGTGTTTTTTTATATTGCAAGTTTATGTTGTGAACCACCCTGAGATCTACGGATGAAGGCTGGTACACACATTTTAATAAGAATAAGAGTAAGAATGCAGGGACGCGGGTGGCGCTGTGGGTAAAACCTCAGCGCCTAGGACTTGCCGATCGCATGGTCAGCGGTTCGAATCCCCGGCGGGGTGAGCTCCCGTAGTTCGGTCCCAGCTCCTGCCCACCTAGCAGTTCGAAAGCACCCTTAAGTGCAAGTAGATAAATAGGTACCGCTTTATAGCGGGAAGGTAAACGGCGTTTCCGTGTGCTGCTCTGGTGCCGGTTCGCGAGAGCGGCTTCGTCACGCTGGCCACGTGACCCGGAAGGGTCTGCCGACAGCGCTGGCTCCCGGCCTCTAGAGTGAGATGAGCGCACAACCCTAGAGTCTGGCAAGACTGGCCCATAAGGGCAGGGGTACCTTTACCTTTAAGAGTAAGAATAGTAAGAACTTCAGGTTCTTGTACAAATGACCCCTGCCCAAAGCTAGCTCTAGATCACTCCTGCCAGTATTTGAATTATGGAGGGAGATAAAGGGAACTTGCTCCCCACCTCCTAGATTAGTGACTGTTCTTAAAAGTTAACAAGGGAGGGGTACGATATGACTGAGTTGGGACTTGTGGGTGTCATTATGGGACCCTATAGCTCCTCCTCCAACCATAATTTGAGCACTGATCCATGCAAGGGATTATGCTGCCCATCCATTTAGGTTATTAAATACTTTCTACATATTTATTTCAAAGTGCCCAGAGGACGTAACGTTATGAAGCAGTAAAGAAATGCTGCAAATAAAATAGCTAACTTATGGAATAGTTTAAATTTATGGAACTCACTGCAACAAGATGCAGTGACGGTCACCCATACAGGCATATTTAAAGTGGGATTAGACAAGTTTGAGGAGGGTAAAGCTATCAATGGCTACTAGCCAAAGTGACGACATATGCCCTCCAGCATCAGAAGTGGCATTGCTCTTTGAGGAGCAGCATTGGAGAGGGGTCCCTGCTCTGGACTTCCCACTGGGACATCTGACCAGATGCTGGACACTAGGTAGCCCTTTAGTCTAACCAAGTAGCCAGGCTCTTCTTACGAGAAGAAAAGGAGAAACTCGTGCAAAATCTGCCACCACAAAGTGAATCAGAGCAACTGACTGCCCTCTTGCACAACAACCCAGAACCCTTCGCAACAAAAGGGGTTTGGTCTTGTTGCTGTTGTTTTAAAGTTCCCTACAGAGGCAAAGCAGGAGACCAGTGGAAACCAGCAAGCAGGACCAGAGCGCAACACCAACTTTCCCTGCTTGTGATTCCCAGCAAGTGGCGTGTTAGAGGCACCCTGTCTCTGATCCTGGAGGCCACAGACAGCCTCACTCTCCATAAATTTGTCTAATCCAGGATTTCCCAAACTTGGGTCTCCAGCTGGTTTTGGACTACAACTCCCATCATCCCCAGCTAGCAGGACCAGTGGCCAGGGATGATGGGAATTGTAGTCCAAAAAAACCCCCAAAACACAACTGTTGGAAACCCTTTGGGAAACCTTGCTCTAATCTAACCAGATGACCACTATGGGAAGCCTGAAAGCAGGACCTGAGCTTGAGACTCCCACACACACCTAAGCAAAGCCATGTAGTCGAGACTCATTTTGAAGAACAGTGCTGGGGAGGAGGGAATATGTTTTTTGCAATGGGGCAGTGCATTCTCCTGCTTTCTCCCCAGCCCCACCCTTGTCCTTCTAAACACCCGAATTCCCCTCTCCCCAACCCCTCCCTGCCCTGAGAGGCCTCTCACTTCCCGTTCCTCCTGCGAGCAAACTTCTCTTTTCTTCCTGCGAGTGGAACAATCTTACTTCTTCCTAGCCTTGGGGGTGGGGTAGCAGGGACAAGCAGCTATATCTGGCAAGCACCTTCACACCCAAAGAAAGGAGAAGCAAAACTCGCAGCTGTCCGTCTCACTTTGCTCCCACATGCATTTCAGGCCCGCCCAAAATAAATAGAGGCGCCTTCCTCAGCGGATCAGGCAGACAACAAAGCACGAGGGACTCTGCACTTCCTGTGTCCAACGAGAGCGTGAAAGAAAGAAAGGAAGGAAGGAAGGGGGGCCCATCTGCATGATTCATTTTAAATGCTATGATAATGCTCTAAGTAACCATGGCTTCCCCCCAAAATAATAATAATCCAGGGAACTGTAGTTTGCTTGGGGTGTTGAGAGTTGTCAGGGGCCCCCTCACAGGGCTAGAAGCCTCAGAGAAGAGCGATTCTGAAAACTCTAGCTCTGTGAGGGGAGGAGGAAGGCTCCTAACAGCTCTCAGCACCACCCTTAACAAACTACACTTCCCAGGATCCTTTGGGGGAAGCCATGATGGTTAAAGTGATATAAGAGTACAGTGGTACCTTGGGTTACATACGCTTCAGGTTACAGACTCCGCTAACCCAGAAATAGTACCTCAGGTTACGAACTTTGCTTCAGGATGAGAACAGAAATTGTGCTCCGGCGGCACAGCGGCAGCAGGAGGCCCCATAGGCTAAAGTGATGCTTCAGGTTAAGAACAGTTTCAGGTTAAGAACGGACCTCCGGAACGAATTAAGTACTTAACCCGAGGTAGCACCGTACTTTGAATGTAATGGTGTAGATGTGGAGGGAGAGACAGCATGAAAGCAAGAGCAAAGAACAGAGCCCAGGGCCAAAACAGATGTGGATCTCAAATAAAATTCATCCCCCACCCCTTTTAACAATAGAAGTTGTAGCAGAAAGGAGAGGATTGGGACCGTTTTGAACACACGGAAGGGTGATTTAAGCCTATCCTCTGTTCCACAGTCCCATTTTTCTTTTTTTAAAAAACCCCAACCCCACCAAATTTGCACCCCAAAGGAAGCTTTATCAGTGACGATTATTAAGACAGAGAGAAAAACAAGCAGCCACGAGAAATGCACGCAATGTCGCATCTTGTCCCTTTGCTCAAACCCAAACAGATGCTCCTTCTTTCAAATTCTGCGACAGGACCCAGATGTCCAACTTCCCCCGTCTCCCGATAAAGCAGAACTCACCTAACTTCCGTGCCGTCCAATGGCGCCAGCTGTCCCCGGAGCAGTTCGGGTCCTTTCTCTTCCTTCTCTTCTTCAGCCCCTGCCTGTGCCAACTCTGAGAAAGTCCCCGCAGCTTGGTTCCGGGTGTCCGGGCCTCCTGAGGGGCCAGTCGCTCCTCCTGGCAACACACTACTTGCCCCTCTGTGCCCCACACTCCCAGCACACTCTGCACCACTTACTGCAAAGGGTGCCGCCCCAGAGATGGGAGGGGCTGGCTCTGCCGCAGGTGGAAGGCTGTCCAAGGGGGCAATGGTGCCACTGGGAACAGCACCAGATGGTTTCTTGGGAACCTCAGCAACAGCTACGGGGCAAGAGAGAAGAGCTCAGGTGTTGGGAGGGATGGGCAAATCAGTCAAAATCCATTTCTTTCAGTTTCTTTACAGATTTTTTTTTTATTCAACAAGTTCAAATAAATAACACAAATACACATAACAACAAACAACACAAATATACATATAGTCCCTACAAACTCAAAAAAGGCACCCTACCCACCCCCATGACCTCCCTCCAGCATGGCTCGACTTCCTTCAATTTTTATTTGATTATTTCACTGCATTTCTAAGAATCTTCATCTCTTACAACCATTCCCGATTTCATTTTCATCTTTGCTTTATCATTCATATTCTTACATCTACTTTACATATTTAATCTATGCATATTAACATATTCTTTTTGGAACAGTATTTTTCCATGTATTCTTCAAAGCAATTCCATTCTAATTTTAAATTTTGATTTGTTTGGGATCTTATGGCTGCTGTTAAGTTTTTGCTAACTCTATATATTCACTTAGCTTATAAATCCATTTCTTTCAGTTTCTCATTTACCCCATCTGAAGTTCTGTTTCCACATCAGTTTGCATTAAAAAAACAAAAAACAATGAAAACTCATTGGCATTTTGTGCAAAGTTTCTCCTAATAGACACAGTCTTGTGTACAGTTTTGCCTAACACGTTGCACATTTTTCGCAAAGCAACGTTCCCTGATATAATGCTTTCTTCTGTGTTATTTTTGCCTGAACAAACATTAAATAAGTTGGAGTTCTTGTTAT
Organism: Podarcis tiliguerta; assembly: GCF_965153285.1. Classification (NCBI taxonomy): domain Eukaryota; kingdom Metazoa; phylum Chordata; class Lepidosauria; order Squamata; family Lacertidae; genus Podarcis; species Podarcis tiliguerta. Next base: position 19,265,831 of record NC_139549.1, read on the forward strand.
TAAGTTGGAGTACTTCTTCTTGGTATATTTTTGCCTGAAAGCCTGGAGAGCTGCTGCCTGCCAGTGTGGACAACACAGCGCTAGATGGACAAATGGTCTAATTCCATATAAGGTAGCTTTCTACGTTCCTACGTTCTTTTTTAACTGGAGATGCTGGGAATTCAAACTAGGACCTTCTGCATCCCATTGGGGCTTCCTCCCTGGACCCTTAAGAGAGCCACACCGTGAGACAATGTGGAGCTAGATGGTCTAAGCTAGGAATGCCTTTTCCCAGCTGGATCCTGGCTTCCCTAACAGTCCACTTCGCCAATCACTTGATACCATCACAACATCAGGTAGCCCATTTTTCCTTCGCAGTCCAGCTTAAGTTCAAAGGAAGATCCTAGCAGGGCTTGCAGTCACAGCTGATCAGAGCTGACTGATTGACTGTGCTACAGAGTGCCCAGGAGGTCACTCTACAATGCAGCCGACCTCAGCAGGCTTGAAGTTCATGCCTATCATCTGACTGGTGGTAGTGATAGCAAACCTCCCTTGCTAAGAAACAACTGGGAGCACACTTTCAGGATGCCAACTGCTTGTTGACAACCGCAATCTATGTGACAACTTCTCAGGTGTGGGAGAAGCAGGTGTAGTTTTTGCAAGATAACACTGCAAGCTAAATGGGGACCTATGCTGGACCCAGTAAGGCCTGCAAGCAGGAGGTGCTCAATCACGGGTCTAGACCTGGCAAAAGACCGCTTCAAATATTTATCCTTTTTAATCCTCTCTACCCACGACGGGGTGAGCTCCCGTGGCTCGGTCCTTGTTCCTGCCAACCTAGCAGTTCGAAAGCACACAGTGCAAGTAGATAAATAGGTACCACTCTGGCAGGAAGGTAAACGACGTTTCTGTGTGCTGCTCTGGTTCACCAGAAGTGGCTTAGTCATGCTGGCCACATGACCCAGAAGCTGTACGCCAGCTCCCTCGGCCAGTAAAGCGAGATGAGGCCGCAACCCCAGAGTTGTCTGTGACTGGACCTAACGGTCAGGGGTCCCTTTACCCTTTTTACCACAAATGAAACCTCCTTCTTCCCTTACATCTGCTTCTTACCCTTGCCGGTAACACACCCCTTCAGTCATCAGTCAAAGCATCATATTGACACCAATCACTTCTATCACTTTAACAGTCATGGCTCCCCCTGCAAAGAATTCTGGGAGTTGCGGCCCGTCAAGGGTGCCTGAACATGTGGCTCTATGAGGAGTCCCCTAACAACACTCGGCAAACTACCGTTTCCAGGATTCTTTGGAGGAAGCCTTGGTTGCTGGCTGCTAAAAGTGGTGCAACAGCACTTTCAATGTATGGTGTGGATGTGGCTGACTTCTCCCCTCTGCCCAGCCCACACTCCTGCAGAACAAGGGATGCAGCAACCTTTGGTAGGCAGACTCCTTCCTCCCGCTTACCTTCCTTCCTGGAAGGGGCAGCTGTTGCCACTGTGCTCTGAGCAGACGGGTCCTCTTCTTCCTCGGCCAGAGTGTTCAGATCCCGTGAAGTGTCTGCATTAGGAGGAGGAGGAAAGATAAAGGGGATTAGATACAATTCGTGGAGGATAAGGCTATCCATGGCTACTGGCCACAATGGCAGTTTTCTACCTCTGAATGCCAGTTACTGGGGGTCACAAGCTGCTGTTGTGCTTAGCTCCTGCTTTTGGGCTTCCCTTTGAGGCATCTGGTTGGCCACTGGGAGAACAGAGGGCTGGACAAGATGCAACCCCCCCCCCCACAGCCTTTGACCTAATCCAACTTTAGAGCTCTTCACATGTTCTAATCTTAATCTACTGCTTGTACCGAATGCCAAACACTCCCAGAGCAGCCCCCAAACTACCTGGTCCCTTTGCAGTCATTTTATTCCCCCTGCTAGATGCAGGAAATGTGGAGCTAAAGAATCCCTCTGGAAACAACAATGACAACAACACAAGAACACACTGCTATTCGTGCCCGGAACTCCCTCTCAGAAGGCTGCCCGCTCTCTCTTTCTCCCTCATGCCTTGTGAAGCCTCAATCCTTTAGAGCCCCTTCCCAACTGAAATGAAACCACAAAACAGGCTTGCAAAGGTCTGGCCCTTGCAATCCAGCCCACCTCTTCATTTTGTCCCCTTCCTCTCCTACTACTGCCATCATTTGGACGAGGGATCACCAACTATGATCATATTTGGCCTTTGGAGCGACTGCTGTGGTCACCTCCATTCGCTTCTCTCCCAATTCCCCACATCAGTCCCCACCCCACCCTCCTCTTTGGCAGAGCAGCAGAGAGAGCACATGCTCACATTTTGCTTTTTCAAGAGATCTGGGTAAAAGCCGGATTCTGTGGAGTTAAGCTGAGCCTTGAAGAGCCCATAGAGCTGAAAGAGGAAGTGGGAAAGAGTGCCACTCTTCCAACTTCCTCCTTTAGCTGTATGTACTTTTCAAAAGGCCTTGCTAATTGGCTCAAGAGACTTTGTGGGCAGCAGGAATGACCTCAAGGGCGCCACTGCACCCACAGGAACCATGTGGGCAACCCCTGATTTAGATTGCAATCTCTCTCTCATGCACACAAAATAGAACACCACCTCTTATGCTAAAATACATCCGCTGGCCTTGCTCTAAAAGGGCACCAGGTTGGGGAAGCCTGCATTACACAATCACAATCATTCACTGCTGCATGCTAATCAACCCGCAACAGGCAACACCCTCCGAATAAGCAGCCACAATTGTGAGCATGAGTCACAAGTTCCCCAGTATGCATTGGGAGAAAGTCACAGAGGTTGAGTTCCAGCCAGATTATGAAAACGATGGTTCAATGGTGCTAAGCAAACCTTGGGCGTCTGTCTACGCCTACCTGCAAAATAGTCCGTCAACACGTTTTGGAGAAATCCTGAATGGATGAAACAGACAGACAGACAGAGAATAAAGAGAGAGAGAGAGTGACTTAAAGGCAGAAGCAAATGCGAAATCACTGGTGGAGAAGCACTGTGGGGGAAGGTGAGCAATGATACAGCAGATTCTAGGAAGAGGGCAGGGCATGCATGAGTAATTAAATTTGGAAAAAGGACATTTGAAAAGCACAACGATGCTCCCAGGCAGGCAAGAAAGACATGGTATCTCTTGAGAAGGAAAAGCAAAGAGAGTCCAGAAAGCCAATGGATGTTTGATGGGGTGGGAAATTCTGTGATTGTGCTGTCCAATAGGAGGAAGTGGGGACAGAACCTGCATTATACCCAGTGAGATTTTTTTTCTCCATCTAGCTCAGTATGACCTGCTCTGACTGGCAGCGGTTCTTGGGGTCTCAGGCAGAGAAGCATCTTTCTCATCATCCTCTGGATCCTGACCTTCTGAGGGAAGAGGAAGTACAGAGTATACCCAGCACAACCAGCATGGAAACACAGTGGGATAGGAGAAGATGGATAGTTCACTCCATCCCTCCTCTGCTAGTCAGCTTGGTTTTCACTGTATTTACATGTTTCTCCTCCTCCAGGGAGAGCATGGAAATGCAAGCAGGTAGCTTCTTAGCAGGCTAGTAAAAAATGGCAGCCTAGTAACTTTTATGAGCTTTTTTTACAAGGCTCCACTGAACAACAGTTGCAACCTTCCCTCTCTCCTCCTCTGGCATGGGCACTTCTGCTTTTAAACTAAGCAAAGTTCCCTGTTACATAGGTATGAAGTCAGGGAAACACTGGTTAGTTTAAACTATAGATAATGAAGAAGCCAGAATCAATCATAAATCACAGTTTGATCCTGAACTAGCCATAGACTAACCAGAGTTCCCCCAAGAACAGATGTAAAGAGGCTTGGATGAGTTTGAAGGAGAAGGAAAATATTCCAATCTCCCGAAGGGGAAGTACATAAGCCCAAGGCTCATAGATGTAACCCTAAACCAGCCATGGGAAACTTGCTGTCCTCCAGAAGTTGTGACTTCAGTTCCCACCAGGCCCAGCCAACAGGGACAATGGTCAGGGCCATTGGCAATAAGCTACGGTTTTAGTGCTAGTCTCCCACATTTATTTGTTTATATGATGCCTTTCTACCCGACATCAGGTCTCCAAGGCAGCTGACAGTAAGTAAGCAAGATTAATACACAGAAAAATAAAAACATAATGAAAACAATAAAACCTAAACCAGAGAGTGGGAACCAGCAGCCCCCCACCTCAAGGTTGCTGGATGACAACTCTTTATCATCCCCGACCACCAGTCATGCTGGCTGGGGCTGATACGAGCTGGTGTCCAGCAACATCTGGCCACAGGTTCCCCACCCTTGGGTTTAGAGTTTGGCCACCCTTTTTGCTTAGGTTCGTTTTCATTAATTTCTCTTAAGCAACGGCACTGGCAATTCAAGCTACGCTTGATAAGAGCCAAGTAAAAACATATGGCAAGACCTCAGTGGTTCAGCAAGTTAATTATTTACAAAGAGTCTTGGAAAACCAAGAGCTGATGGGCCAGGCCAAAGCTCCACAAAAGACCTCAGCTCACCTGCAAGTTAACTAAAGTGAACTTTGACAGAACCCAAGCAACTCGCTCGCTCCAATTCAAGCTCTAGCAAGGAACAATTAGCTCTGGTTCCAGGAACCAGGAGTGGAGACGGAAGGACTTCCAAGACTGGAGGGAAAATGCTGGCATCCCTCTTTTGCTGATGAAAGAGGTCTGCAGGGCTGGGCCCAAGAAAAGTGAGGTTTCTGGCACAGAAGGGTCCCCCCACCTTTAGACGATGCCCCCTGGCTTGCACTATCCTCTTGGCGGCTCTTCTTCGGGGCTTCCTCTGACTCCTCTTCGCTGTCAGCGAAGTCCTCCAGGTTGGCGATATCGGAGGGTTTGACGCTCATCAGGCTTGCCAGGCTTTGCATGTCCTCATCCCTGCAAAGGTGAAAGGGTTAAAGGAATGTCACAAGAAGGCAGCTGCTTTTCCATCACCCACCCTCACCAGGACATTTTTGGCCAAAAGTGACTTCCCTGCTCCCTGAACAATGGATGCCAATCCAGTTATTGTAGATCTTACTATAGGAAGATAGGAAGCTGTTTATTCATCTAGCCAAGTACTTTCGTCAACCAATTCCAAGTGCTGGTTTTGACCTATAAATACCTCAAGGACTGCCTCTCCCCATATAAACCGACCCTGGACTCTGCGTTCATCATCTGAGACCCTTCTTCATGTGAGGCTCAGAGGGTGGCAACACAAGAACTGGCCTTTTCTGCATTTGTGGAATGCCCTCCCCAGGGAGGTTCACCTGGAGTCTCATTATATGTATTTTAGGCGCCAGGCGAAAATGTTCCTCTTCAAACAGGCCCTTGGCTGATTAATATTCTACAACCTTTTAAATGTGATTGTGGGAAGCGGGAGGTGTTGTTCAGTTAGTTTTGTTTTAACTCATTACTTGTGTTTTTTACCTTGCATTTTATCCTGTGGACCACCCTGAGATCTTGTGATGAGGCGCAGTATATAAATCTAATAAAGAATAATTTATTCAATTTTGTGTTTTTATATCATGGTTTTATGTTGTGAACCACCCAAGACCTGCTGGTAAAGGGCAGGATGCAAAATAAGTAAATAAATAAATGTTATTCTGTCTAGTGGTGACTCTCCAAAGTTCCTGTCCCACTAAGTGCCTTCCTTTTCCATCCCCTACAACCCAAATATTTTTATCAACATTCAGAGGAGGTGCTCCATCTCCTGAGTTAATGGGCCCTGATGCGAAGCTACCTTTGGCCAAGACAATCTAGCCCAATATTGCCTGCTCTGACTAGCAGCCATTCTCCAGGGTCTGTAGTAGGCAAGAGTCTTTTCCCATCTTCTTCCACCCTAACCCTTCCAACTGGAGACGGCAAGCATTGAACCAAGGACCTTCTGGAGGCCAAGGAAGTGCTATGGTGCTTTCCCCAGAGAGAGGGCAACAAAGGATTCCAGGATAGCCTCATTTTTAAAAAGGAGGAGGTCCTCCCGCCACAACCCTCTCCCCAAAAGGCAGCACTCACGTGGCTTTCCCCTCCCGGAGGAAGACGCAAGAGAGGGAGAGCTGCAGTGTGGCGGACACCACCTTCACCGACCGCGGCTTCAGATTCAGCTTCAGGTCCACTTGGGTGGGTGTGGTGCTGGCAAAGCGCTTGAGGTTCACATCCACAGAAGCCAGGACCTTCCGGTGCCCCTTCGATTCCTGGCGTGAGGGCGTTAACAGTCATGATTTCTGCTTAGGACAACTGACATTCTCTCTGCGCACATATTCACAAACTCACCTTTCCTGCTTGCCCCTTATTCCTTTCACAATGCACGGCTTTCAAGCCCCTTATCCCTGCATGCCTCCTCCCCGCCATTAGGAACTCGTACTCAGCCACAATCTCATGTCTCTGGCTATCAGAAAATTGCCATCATCTGCCTGGGATCAAGTCAAAATACTGTACTTCCTTTCCACCTTTAACACTGGGGAATGTTTTCCAGCCTGAGGGCTGCTTTCCCTTTTGGGAAACCTCCCAGAGGGAACATCTCAGTAAATGTAGGAGGAGCCTTGAATGTAAATATTATCTTTGTGCAGTAGTCTAGTTTCTACATGTCCCTACCCATCTCTCTACCCTCCATCCAGGCAAGTGAGAGGCTTTGTCAGTTTAAAGGCCACGTTCCTGCCAGGCAAGAACACTTGGGGTCTGTGAGGGGCGTGGCCTGAGGAGAATTCTGAGGGCCAGACAGAGAGGCCTGGAGGGCCACATCTCATTCCCTTGGGCCTGAGATTGCCCATCCCTGCTTCCTTGCCTTGACTCTCTTCTTGGCTCATACAGTGGGGCCTTCAGTGGTTGAATCATAGAATTCTATAGTTCTAAGGCACCTTGGAGATCATGCAGGAATCTTCAACTATGACATCTCTCTGCCTAAAAACCTCCAGAAAAAAAGAGCCCGGAGCCATCTGAGGCAGCCTGCTTTGCTGTCCAACAGCCTGGCATAGGAAGCCGTTTCTCTGCAAATTCCACCCATTCAGTTCTAGTCTCTTTGGAGCAGCAGGATGCAAGTCAGCTCCACTTCAGACATGGCGGCCCGTTGGATAGTTTAAAATGGCTACAGGATCACAGAGCTGGGAGGGACAGAGGGAACACACAGATCCTTGATGGAGTTGTAAGCTGCCAGAGGCACTAAGACTGGCACGGCATCACAACCACAACCCCAGAGTGAAAAATCAGGGACATTGACAAGGCCTGTCATTGCTGCCTGAGGTGAGGGCATCCTTTTACTTTTTTAGAACTCAATCAATACAGGTCTGTATTGCTGGGCAAGGGACACTCCTGGCAAGAAAAGATGCCCACAGCTTTAGACAAAAGGACCCCTGCCTCCTCCCAGTTCCTATTCCCAGACCCACCAAGGCCCACATTTGAGGCTCCCAGAAACAGGTTCACTTCCACATACATTTTCAATCACGAAGGTCCAGTCTTTGTCTTCATATTCCTCTACATGGGGATCCTGGAAAAGCAATGAGAAGAAGGTCACCTGGAGTGGAGGTCTGAACATACAGTGCCTAGGGATGCAATCTGATCACAAGCACCCTCCGTCTAGGATAATCAAGCCCCTTTCTAGGAGATCATACCGTTTATCCATCTAGCACAATATTGCCTGCTCTGGACTGGACTCTCCAAGGTGGGGACCCAAGGGCCACATTCTTGTCTAGGCAAAATTCTGTGAGGTGGGGAGTGGGGACATGCCAGCAGTGGGCAGGGCCAGTGGGAAAATAGGCAGAAAAACAAACGTAAATATTAACTTTGTACAGTAGACTACAGTCTATGTACAATTGCACGACCCTCTTTCTTTTGCAAAATGCATTATCGAAGGCCACACTGACGGAAAACAAAAGCACTATGACACCAGTTTAAACAGTAAATAGCTTTCCCCAGAGAATTCTGGTAGCTTGTTAAGCGATTTGAGAGTTGTTAGAAGACCCCTACCCTCTTCCCAGAGTTATAATACCCAGAGTTCCATGTAAAGAAGGATTGATAATTATAGCTTTGTGAGGGGAATAAGGGGTCCTCTAACAATAATCAGCACCCTTAACACACTAAAGCTTCCATAATTTATTTGGGGGAAGCCATGACTGTTTAAAATGGTATCATAGCATTTGAAATGTGTGATGTGGATGCGGCAGAAATCTTCCTCCTCCTAAGGCCTTCCTTGTGTCAGTCATAGAGCCCACAACAGACTCCCAGCACTGTGGCCGCCATACCCGATAAAGCGTCACCATGATGTCCACATTTTCAGGTACCATCCACACCACAGTACCCCTATAGGGGTTCTTGATCCCTGGCTGCCAGCCATGAGCCTGCAGGTGGAAAAGCAGATAAGAACAAGCTAAAACATCAACCGGTGCCTCCAGAGGTGCAGCTTCTGCTGGGATTTGGACCCCGCACCTTAAGGCAGCCTTCCCCAACCTTGGGCTTGCCAGATGTTTTGATCTATACAGCTTCCATCCACCCCGGTCAGCTGCAGGAGAGTCCCAGGTTGGGGGAGGTGGAGGCCAAACCCCGCCGTAGTTGAAAAAGTCAACACACCTTGGAGCAGATCCTCCGGTTCCTTCGGGTCCAGACCACAACCAGCTTGTCGGGCTGCCTAGCATTGGGAGAGAAGACAATTCAGAAACAAGAACAAAGAGGCAAACGTACTAGAACCCATAGAGATGTATAGGCCACGTACCTCTGCGCCTTGATTACTTTTATATATCCCTGACTGGCTGGGGCAACCCAGTCAGATAGGTGGGGTACAAATAATAAAACAACAACAATTTATTTAAAATATCAAAAAACTGCTAAACACATCTAAACAGTGCTTTTTTCTGGGGGTATGCATACCTCTAAACATTTTGTGAATCCAAGTTTGGCCTCACTGAAGGGCAGTATTTCAATATGGGTAGAAAATGAAAGTACCCCTAAACATTTTTTGAAGGGGAAAAACACTGCATCTAAAACAAATTGAATTATGGTAAGTTTGTTCTGGGTATAAGCTTCAGTGTGCATGCACACTTTTTCAGATACGTGTGCATGCACACTAAAGCTTATACCCAGAACAAACTTAGTTGGTCTCTAAGGTGCTACTAGACATTTAAAAAAAAAAAAAAATTGATGCTACTACTCTTGGACTCTGTTTCAGTGGTGGCAAGTGCCCCCCTCCCCATTCCAGTTCAAATTTGTCTTCTGGTCTTCTGGGAAAGTTGCTCTTGCATGCCATTCTGAAGAAGAAACTCTTTGGCTGGTCTCTTCCCCAAGTTGGTTTCAGGAGAAAAGGGAAGCTATGATGCGCCCCCCCCCCCAGGCCAACCAGGCATGTACTGGTGGTATTAGGGGATGACTTGGTACATTGTCATCTCTTCTGCTTAATAGCCCACCACTGCTGCTATTGCATTCCCAGTATGGGGTGTGGGGCAGTGGTGTTACTCCTCAGTTCCATTACAAGCAATGCCCAACTTCTGATTTTGCCACTACGCTATTTCCCTCCTAATAATAATAAACGAAAAACAGATTAAGACTTGCATAAACTTTCTAAATATCCGGGTAGGCTTGTCTGAACAAAAATGTTTTCAGCAGGTGCTGAAAAGATTACAGTGAGGGCGCTTGCCTAATACAAACAGGCAGGGAGTTCCCAAGTTAGGTGCTGCCACACTAAAAGATTGAGTACTTACAAATGCACAAGGCGTACTATGTGGCATCTGTAGCCGTGCCAGGTCCGTTGACTGAAGTGGTCAAGTGTGTGTGTGTGTGTGTGTGTGTGTGTGTTAGTACTTTTTAATGGGTGCCTTGGCAGAAAGGCGGCATATAAATGCAATGAGTAAATAAAAATACCCTGTTACTGTAGTTGATCTCTAAGGTGCTACTGGACAATTTTTTTATTTCGACTGCGTCAGACCAACACAGCTACCTACCTGAATCTAAAATATTTTTTGTTAGCATTCAAAGTACAAAGTCCTGTGCAAATTCCTCTGAGTTCATTGGGACTTCATACCCTCCAATATTTATCTGATAAAAATAGGGACATCCTATTTAACAACAACAACAACAACTTGTTGTGGTGGTGGTGGTTGTTTTATTATTTATACTCTGCCCATTTGACTGTGTTGCCCCAGCCACTCAGGGTGACTTCCAACATACAGCGGTACCTCGGTTCTCGAGCGTCTCAGAGCGTTTCAGTTTTTGAATGCCAAAAACCCGGAAGTAAATGCTTCCGTTTTTGAATGCACCTTGGAAGTTGAATGGCTTACGCTGTGTGTTTTTCTATTTTCTCCATTGAAATTGAAATTCTCCCCTTGCGCCTTGGTTTTCAAACGTTTCGGAAGCTGAACAGTCTTCTGGAACGGATTACGTTTGAAAACCGAGGTACCACTATATATCAAAATCTAATAAAACATTAAACATTTAAAACAGTTCTCTATACAAGGCTGCCTCCAGATGTCTCCTAAAGCGTGTATCTCCTTGGCTTGGGGGTCGCATACCCGCCAACATTTCTCTAATGAAAATAGGGACATCCTAAGGAAAAGTGGGACATTCCAGGACCAAATCAGAAACCGGGATGGTTTCTATAAATCCGGAAATGTCCCTGGAAAATAGGGACACTTGGGAGGGTCTGGGACTTGTTCCAATGTAAGGCCGCATCCACACATTACATTTAAAGCAATATGATACCACTTTAAACAGTTGTAGCTTCCCCCAAACAATCATTCTTCACAGGGAACTATGAATTATAACCCTGTGAGGGGAAATAGGGGTCTCCTGACAATTCCCAGCACTGTAACAAACCACAACTCCAATAATTATTTGGGAGAAGCCATGACTGTTTAAAGTGGCTCCACACTGCTTTAAACGTATGGTTTGATTGCGGCCTACGTCTCAATACGGACTGAGGCCTTAATTGCCACTTTATATCCCACCATTTATTTATTTTAAACATTTCAATGTTGCCTCCCCACTTCCAAGTCTCGAGGCGGCCTGCAACAATACTAAAAGGCATATCGAAACATGAAAATATACAGGAAGAAAACACAATCGAAAAACCAGGAGAGTGTTTAAGGTTATAATGCCCTGAGCTGTGAGCACCAGTGAAGGCTTAGGAGGGCTGTTCTAGCCATCCTCAGGCCTTCAAATTTGACAGAGGGTTCGTCTCTTGCAGCAAAACCAGCACCTTATAAAAGCTAACAAAGCCTTCAGTTGGGCATATGTCAGCCTTTGATAACCTGGGATAGAGCTGACCAAAGTTGGCATAAGCTTTTGTGGGCTGAAGCCCACTTTGTCAGGTGCACAAGCTTCAAGGACCACACCAGCTTCTTGAGCTGATTCTCGGCAGAAAATGACTTCTTTGCTGGCATGTGGAAGGGAACCCGTGGCTTCTGTGGGGCAGCGGAAAGGAAGACTTCCTCATTTTCCTTTCCGGAGTGGGCTTTTGAAACCAAGAAAGCTCTGGGGCCAGGCAGTAACTTGAACTCTGGCTCAGCAGCACAGAGGTTATTTCGGTGGGAAGCTTTATCTTCCCCTTCCCAGACTTCACCGGGCGCGGCTCTGATCCTCCTCGGAGCTGGGCCAGGTCGCACCCAGCCAACACGGGTGTCAAAAGAGACCAGCCCCACTGCTGTCCTTCAGGCCTGATCACACTTTCCTTCATTTCTCAAATCAAATCAGGAGTCTTTGCTCTTTAGCACACACATCCTCAGATACAGCTCCTCTCCCCGCCTGAAGTTTAGGATCAAACCGGGTGTAACCCAACAGCCTTCCCTGGTTCTGAAAATGACCCAGGTGTCCTAGCTTCCTCTTTGCCAGGAAGAACATGTGAAGATCCTGAGCATAGCTGTCAACCTTCCCTTTTTTTGCAGGAAATTCCCTTATTCCAGCACCGTTTCCCGCTGCTATCCCGGATTGTTAGATATCCTGTAGACTGTCCCTGGGACAGGTGAGGCTGCTGATCCCTTATTTTCAAATCTGAAAGTTGACAGCTATGATCCTGAGGCATGTTCTGAGAGGTATGCAGTTATTGGACTAAGGCGACTAGGCTAGTCCCCTAAATGTTCCCCGGATGCCTCCTTCCGTTATTTTTCATTGAATTTCTATAAGACTTTATATTTTAAAGAACACATCTCAAAGCCGTTTACAACACGCTAAAACATCAAATAAGGCAATTCAAAATAAAGCAAATCCAAGCTTCAAGGAAAATATTTCAGATCCTCTTCATTACCGCACATTTAGCTTCCCCCAGTCGCCAACATGGCATCCAGAGATTCCCACATGGTCGCAGTTGGACCCACGCCAGTCGAAAATGCGCCTAGCACCTGCCTAATTTCTAACACTGCCTACTATAGCAGGGGGTGGGGGACTTGTGGCCTTCCAGATGTTTTGGGAGCCCAGCTCCTATGACTCCGTGACCATGGGCCATGCAGGCTGGGGGGCTGATGAGAGCTGAAGTTCAGCAACATCTGGAGGGCTCCAGATCCCCCTGCCCTTGTATTAGAGAGCAGACTCCTGTGCTTCCCAATCACAACATACAGTCACTACACACACACACACACATCTGTTGATGAAAGTGATGCCCAGCTTCATCTTAATATCCTCTATAATTCTTCTGGGCTAGTGTCCAAAGGCTAATTTTAGCCCCTGGGGGCTAGCAGTCATAAATCCGCTGCAGGTGCTGGGTTAAATCTGGGTGTAGTGAGGAAACCCAATACACCCACCAAGCGTCCTTCTCTTCATCACAGAACAGCCTTGCAGGACTCTCCACTTTCACCCAGAATGGAGAGCCAGAGGGGCAAAGACCCCCATGAGAGGAGGCCTCAAGGCAAAGGTTAATCTCGGAACGAGGGGCTGGAGGTCAAGTTGACCCCCAGACACCAGTGTGTAAGGACCCAACTAAGGCTACACTGTATAGGTAAGGTAAAGGTCAAGGACCCCTGGACAGTCAATGGTGACTATGGGGTTGCAGTGCTCATCTCGCTGCCTTCAGGCCGAGGGAGTCGGTGTTTGTCCAAAGACAGCTTTCCGGGTCATGCGGCCAGCATGACTAAACCTCTTCTGGCACAACGAAACACCGTGATGGAAGCCAGAGTGCAAGGAAACGCCGTTTACCTTCCTACCACAGTGGTACCTATTTATCTACTTGCACTGGCATGCTTTCAAACTTCAAGGTTGGCAGGAGCTGGGACAGAGCAACGGGAGCTCACCACGTTGCAGGGTGTTCTAGGAGCTTGGTCCTGTGAGCTCTGGAGATAGCTAGAGCATGAGACTCTCCATCTCAGGGCCATGGGTTTGAGCCCCACGTTGGGCAAAACATCCCTGCATTGCAGGGGGTGAGACTAGATGACCCTGGTGCTCCCTCCCAACTCTACAAATTCTATGATTCAGAGCCAAGGATGGGCCTCCAAAATCAACACAGCATCTCAGGCCAGTAGCAAAAAAATGTGTTCCTGTACATGTGCTGAGTGCGTAGTTCGGCACCATTAGTGAAATTGAAGGTAAACACTCTTAAGTCAGGCTTTAAAAAGAGAAAGAAAAGTACTGGGGTTTGAGCCAAGTTCTGTGTGGCTGAATGTCCCCCCCCCCCCAAAATCTAGCCAAGTCATGGGAATGAGGGTGTGGCTGAGGACCAGCAAAAGTACTGGAAATAACTTGAGCTCAGAGGAATCCAAGAGCTCTGAAGTCAGATTACCCCCAAGGGGAGGACAGACTCCACACTCCCACTCAGCTGGGTCCCTGAGACAACCCACATTCCCTCCCTCCTGTTTCCATTTTTTGCAGCGTTCCTGTTATCCTAACACACACACACCCTGAAGTTTCAGCCCTCCCTTTTCCATTTTTAGCTCTGCAATGACTAAATATTTATCATTTCCCGAGTCCCTTATAAGGCCTTTGCCATGTCAGAATGAGGGGAGGGGTGTGTGTCCTTTTTCGCCTGCTCCTCCACTGTATCAGTCTGTCTAGAACTCCCAAAGTCTGGCAACCGGCTCTTCTCCCAGTGGAGTTTGTTGTAGGGAGGCTAGACATGAGAAGTAGGCCTGACCTCCAGCATCTCATCTCCCCACCACTTTAAAAAAGAAAAAGTAACTATATCAAGTCAGCCTTCTCCCACCTGGTACCATCCAGATGTTTAGGACTACAACTCCCATCAGCCCCTGTCAGCACAAACTAGTGTATTTCAGCACAGAACGCCAGATCTTGCCCCTTCTGCCCTAATCTTCTTCCTCTTTCTTCCACTTTTCTGAATACAAACCTCCAGCACATCATATATGTCAGGACTCAAACTAGGAACATGCAAAGCAAAAGAGGAGGAAGAAGTGACTCAGAGCATGTGCAAAGCAAAGGCCTGTCCTGATTCTTTCAAGTCCCTGAAGCTTGAACAGATATCACCAGCAGATGACTTCTCTTGGGGAGATGCTAGCTGCACCCCAAACTGGTGCCTCTCTGGCCAGCCAAGGAACCCGAAAGCCCACAGCTCAGCAAGTGAGAAACAGCATCTTCCCTGAGTGTTCATGCTGCTCCGCTGTCTGTGCTCGCTGAGTGCTTAGGAAGTTATCTTCTACCAAGTGCATCTACTGGTCCATCCTTCTGTGACTGGCGACAGCTGTCCAGAGACAAGGAAGTTTCCCCCACTACTGACTACCTCATCTGCTAGAATCATAGAATTGTAGAGTTGGAAGGAACCACAAGGATCATCTAATCCAACCCCCTCCAATGCAGAAATCTTTTGCCCAATGTTCTAACCCCGAATCCTGTGATTAAGAGTCTCGTGCTCTACCAGCTGAACTATAACCTGGGCCCTTTTTGCAAGCATAGGCAGATGCTGTGCTGCTGACTTTTGCTTATCACCCTGAATCTAAAGCAAGATTCCAGCCCTCTAGTTCTCAACAAAGCACTGATTGAAAATAATAACCGTTTCTTTATTCTTTAAAGCATTTTTACCCTGCTCTTCAGTTTAAGAAGGCTTCCCGAGAAGTTAACAAAGACCAGTAGTAATAAGATACAGTGGTACCTCTGGTTATGAACTTAATTCGTTCCAGAGGTCCGTTCTTAAGCTGAAACAGTTCTTAACCTGAGGTACCACTTTAGCTAATGGGGCATCACTCTGCCGCCGCACCGCCAGCACGCAAATTCTTTTCTCATCCTGAGGTAAAGTTCTTAACCCAAGGTACTACTTCCGGGTTAGCAGAGTCTGTAACCTGAAGTGTTTGTAACCCAAGCTGTTTGTAACCCAAGGTACCACTGTATGCTCTTTCCTGAAGCTTATAATCTAAAAGACGCAACACAAGAGGGAAAAGGGACTGGGAGGGAGGAGGGGAAAATGCAAACTCAGCCACTAGTTCCTCATAGCTCAGCACAGAGGAAGCTGCCTTATCCCAAGTCAGGCCCGGGATTCGTCTAACCCAGAAACATCTGCAATGACAGGCACGAGTCTCAAGGCAGGAATTTTGCAAGTGACATCAGTTAACCTGGAAGACAGACGGCCCTAGCCAGTCGGATGGCACAGACAGCACCTTGTGAAGTGGAGAGAAAGAATCAGCTTCAGGCAAGTAAGCAAGGAGGTCAGGCTCAGTTCTGCTTTCCCCTCCTGACCACTGCAAAGAAACTTTCAGGGTAGCAATGTCAGTGTCTCGTGTCTCTGGCTGTCTCTGGCATGGCACAGTAACCTGCTGCCCAAGAGAAGAGGCTGCTTTCCTACTGCAGGAATGACCCATCCATTCAGGCTCACACCTTTACAAGACTGGCAAAGCAGGAACCCAGTTGAGATGACCGACCTCCTAGAAAGACCACCAGATGTCAGGGACTGATTGGACAAGGAACAGTGGTGCGAGGCTCCGGCAGGAGAACCCCCTAGGGAAGCCTCAGAAGAGGAAGGCTCAGAGCCAGGGGAGTGGTGGTAGGACACGGAAGACAGGTCAGAGGATGGAGGGGAGGCAGAATGGTTGGATGCTGAACAAGCAGCAGGCTTGAGTGAGAGAAGGGAAGAAGAGTCAGAAAGCGCTGCAGACACAGGATAGGCAGCTGAGGAGGAGGTAGGGGCTGAGGCTGCAACAGATTTACAGGAGCCTGTATTCAGCTCCATTCCTCCCTTGTCTCCATGGGCACAGAGGGTTTTGCATGTAGCAGAGCAGAGAGCTCAGAGAGTGGGGGGGGGGAGCCCTCCCCAACAGAGTGAATCAACTTTACTGCTCGTCTCTGAGTCTGATCTGCAGCTGAACCAGCCCTGACACCAGATTTTCCTAGAGTTCAAGGGAGTTGCGCTTCCACCCTCCCCAACTTTTGAGTTTGGGAGACAGGGGAAGGAACTCCTCCAGTGACATCATCTCTAACCTGCCCCCTTGCATTTGGACCAAGCCCCACCCTCCCCGTAACCCTTTACATAGCCGCTTGTACAGTTTACAACAGGGGCAGAGGTCCTTTTTCCCTTCTGGCCACCTTCCTGGGGGCTGCATGCAATTGCTTGGCGGAACTGGAAACAAAAGTGGGCAGAGTAATGAATGTTAATGTTTACTTTTGTGCAACAAGGCTGGTTTCCACACACACCTATTCTGGTAGTAATAATAATAATAATAATAATAATAATAATAATAATAATTTTTATTATTTATACCCCACCCATCTGACTGGGTTGCCCCAGGGACTCTGTGTGGCTAGCAGCATATATAAAAACATGATAAAACATTCAACCTTAAAAAGCTTCCCTATACAGAGCTGCCTTCAGATGTTCCCTAAATGTTATATACAGTGGTACCTTGGTTCTCAAACTTAATCTGTTCTGGAAGTCTGTTCCAAAACCAAAGCGTTCCAAAAGTAAGGCACGCTTTCCCATAGAAAGTAATGCAAAACGGATTAATCCGTTCCAGACTTTTAAAAACAACCCCTAAAATTCAACATGAATTTTACTATCTAACAAGACCATTGGTCCATAAAAAATGAAAGCAATAAACAATGTACTGCAGTAACGCAATCAATCAATCAATCAATCAATCAGTAGTTGAACTGGGTTCCACACAGTCAAGAAAACAAAACAAAAAGAGCCACAAAAATGCAAAATAAATAGCAAAAACAGACAGACCTCAGTGTAACACTCAAAATGGAAGTGTGGTACTCAAAACAGAAGCATGGCAGTCAAAACGGAAGCATAACACTCAAAACGGAGCACGTTCGGCTTCCGAAAACAGTTCACAAACCAGAACACTTACTTCCGGGTTTGCAGTGTTTGGGTTACCAAGGCATTTGAGAACCAAGGTACCACTGTAATTACTCATGCCAGTCAAAAGCACTCAGGGGGTGGGTGGCCAGAGAGGAGGGGGTGGGCCGGAGCCTGAGGCCCCTTGCACTTCCCTCTTTTCCCGTTTTTCCAATTCACCTTTATTCCTAGCATCGTGGCCACCCAACCATCCTCATTCCACCCCCCAACATGCCAAGACACCATGGTCGCTGCAATTTCCAAGCTGGATTGCCTCAGCACATGCTCTGCGTGGGTCTGCCCTTGAAGACAGCGCAGAAGCATCAACGGGCCAGAGCGCAGCTCCCCGTCTTCCTGTTACAGCTACTGTGTGACAAAAAACAGATTTCGGTCTGCTCTGCACAGCACCAGTTGCATTGTTTACCCATTTGCTTCCGAGTTCGATTCCACGTGCCAGAGCTGAAAGTTTTGCAAAGCCCACCCATCGACAAAGGCCTAAACGTCATACATGTTACTATTTATTTGCTTCCTTTGTTAAATTCACATCTCAATGTTCCACTAAACGGTGCTTAATCAAGGCAGCTAAGGGAGTAAAAATTGAAACATAGAAAACCTAATTGTTACATGGGGGGTGGGAATGAGGATATCCCCCCCACCGGATGGGCCACCTGCGTCCTCCAGGTTTTCCATCCCTGACTGCTCTGTAATTGTGGCAAAATTTGCTAGACCTTTTCCAGATGGGTTTCAACATAGAATCATCTTTCACTTCTAACAGGCATTTGTCCAATCTGGGTCATTTTGTGGGCTTATTCAGTACATAGATTGCTTTTAAATGCAATTTTTAAAAAAATTGCCTCTCCTGTTGTTTTCATGATTGCACAGAGTTGTTTTTTATGTCACAAACCACTCTGAACTACTTGGAAACTAGCAACATCGTAAATGGGTTAAATCAATAAAAACATGATTCCCTTTCACCTCCATTTACCACTTCCTGGTTCACAAGCTTCTACCCGTAACCTAGAACACAACTTGTGAAATGCAAAATGGTTAAAAAGGCCTGCACAGGAACCGGCAGCCCCTGGTGCAAATCTCATCTTTGCCATGAAAAGCCTAGGTAGCCTTAGGCACGCAAAAGCAACACAGGAAACTGCCTTAATGCAGAGACAGGCCTGCACCAGAGATGGGAAACTTTGCCCCCCCCCGCCATGTTATTGGACTTCAACTTTCATTATCCCAGTGCAGAGTTAGATGAGTCTAATGATACCATTAAGGCCTTTGGCTCTCCTGGTCTGAAGACATTTCCAAGCCTTACCAGGAAATGATTGCAGTCAGTCCTACGATCTTATTTATTTTAATTTTTTTCTAAACCAGAGGAGCGTACAACTGTAAAAATACAGTGCTATCAAGCGATAATATAAACAATATGAATTAAGAAGCAATGAACTACAGTAGAAGGTTACTAAGCAAGACAAAGACAACAAGCATTGCCCTACCATTGAGCTATGGTCTTCCCATAAAAGATAAAGTAAGCTTCTAGTTCTCATGGTTGTGAAGAAAAGGCAGAATTAAACAGGGGACCTTGGAAAATGCCTTATAGTACCAAGACAGGATATTGGTCCATTTGGCTCAGTATTGTCTACACTGACTGGCAGCAGCTCTCCAGGGTGTTGGACAACTCTCTTTTGCAGCCCTGCCTAGCAATGTCGAGGTTTCAACCTGGGACATTTTAAAACGCAAAGCATGTCACTGCCCCCCACCTGAAGGAGCCCTTCCCCCAAACTGCCCCTCCCCTCGCAACCTTTTGCACCTACAATACAGGTTTATGAACACAGGGCCGTTGCAAAAAATTATACCAAGATATAATTCGAAGGCTTTAGCGTATTCTTGTGCGTACAAAGTATGAAATAGAATAGAATAGAATGTGGTTGGTAGATCATGAGACTCAATCTCAGGGTTGTTGGTTCGAGCCCAAAGATGGTCAAAAGATTCCTGCATTGCAGGGGGTTGGACTAGATGACCCTCGTGGTCCCTAACAACTCTACGATTCTAGATGATAATATATTATATCCCTTGGGTTTATTAGCAACACCGGCCTACCTTAAAAGGCAGTTGTGAAACCCTACCCCGCCCCTTCACCACTGCTCGTGCATTCCCCGCCCCTTTCTCCACTTCCTGGGTCCAGACCCCCCCCCAAAAAAAACCCTCCTCGTGTACTCACAAGACCCTGAGTCACCGTCTCTCCCTCTCCCCCACCCCACGGCCCCGCTGCCCCACCCAGCCTCACCATTTCTTGGTGCACTCCACCACCAGCTCCTGGTAACAGGCCACGAAGTGGAATTTGGCCGCCCGCTTGCCGACGCGCTGGAGCCGCTTCCACACCGAACTCATGGCCGCCCCGTCGGTTTCCGCGGCTGTCGCCTCGCTGCTGCGGCCCCGGAGGAGAGCTGTGGGTCGCCGCCGCCTTCTTCACACCCCACCGGCGCCCCTCCGCTCGGCCCCCATCACCCGCTGCTGCTGCGTCTCCTCCTGACCCCGAGCCTCGACGGGGCGAGCACAACAGCCTGCAGAGAGCCTGCCTCCTTCTCCTGCTGCTGCTCCTGCCGTTGCCGTCTGAATGTCTGGCTCGCAGCCCGCGGAAACCTGGCCGGGAGGAAGTTGGTGCAGAGCGAGAAAGTTACAGACATCGAAGCGGGGAGAGGAAGAGAGAGCGGGGGGGGGGGGAGCCCGGTCTCCGTCCGCCGCTGGCAAACGGGCTGTGGGTGTGATCTTCAGACGGAGAGGGCGGAGCGCGGGAGGGAGAAGCAGCAGCGAGGCAGAGAAGGGAGCGAGCGACAGCTGACGGCAGCTACAGCACCCGCACCCACCCCGGGGCATCGGGGCTGCGTGTCTGCAAAGAGACCCTCAGACGGGCTCCCTCTGGGCCTCGGGCTTGCGCTCCGTCGTTTTGGCCATATAAAAAGTTCCAACCTCCGCCGAGTTGTTTCTGCCCATGAACAGACGGCCTCCTCTTCCTCCCTTCCCTAACCCCGGCCAAAGTTCGTAAATGGCTTCAAGACGCCTGCCTGCTGGCTCGAGCAGCAGTGTAAGGAAGGAAGCCTGTCTTAGGAAATAGTGCCTCTGGGCACATGCAGAGTGTTTGCGGCTGCTCAGATGGGTGCCACCTTTTTTTTTTTCTTCCCCAAGCCACTGCCGTATATAAAAAAGGGAAATAAATAAAAGACACCACACCGAGCAATTCCTCTCCCCCTCCTCCTGGCTCTACATTCTCCTGCTTTGGCCATTAACCAGGAGGAGGAGGAGGAGGAAATTCTGGCCAGCTGGCAACCCCGCTTTGTCAACAGCAAAACCAGCAATGCTGCTTGGCAAGGACAGAAAGACAGTCCAGGGCCATGTGACTAAGTAAATAGTGGAGAGAAGGGTGCCTTCTGAGCATGTGCAGAGTGCATTTCGCTTGCCATGAAATAATCGCTCCCATCGAGGGTTAGAAGGCTGCATGCTGAAAGGGTTGATTTCCAGGCCGCTTTTGAACCTTTTTACATTTACGTCCAACTTTTCTTTCAAGCAACTTGGGGGGACCTACCCGGTTTTCCTTGGGTATGGTCCCAAAACCCCTGTGAGGTAGATTAGGCTGAGAGATAGGCTGCCCAGGGAGCTTCATGGCTGAGGGGTGGGGTTTGAACCCTGGTCTCCGAGGTCCTAGTAGTCTTGACACCCTAACCACTGCACCACACTGCCACATCCATTCATTTTCTCCCCACCGCTGGGGCTGCTTTTCCACAGCAGATGATAGATAGATGACCTTGGGTCGTGCTAGTCACTTTCACACCCACCCACCCACCCAAATCTAACCTACCTCACAGGGTTGCTGTGTGGATAAAATGAGAGGGGGCTGTGTGCGCCCCCTTGAGCTATTTGAAGGGAAAACAGGCTATCAATGGCATTAATTAATAAGCAGTAACATTCTCACTGCCACCCACAGGCGTTCCCTGGAGGGTTTGGAGAGGGAATGGGAATAATAATACCCACCCCTTCCTCACCATATTGCAAGCCAGAATGTATAACAGGTTGGTTTTTTAAATAACAAAAACAAAGTAAGGAACTTCCCAAGCAGACATGCTCTGAAGTTTTGTTGCCAGCTTCAGGCCCCAAATTCCAGGTCTCTGAATCTTTCACCTCAAATTCTGAGCTTTCATCACACTCCTCAGCCCTCCCTCCTTCCCTTCCTCGCCTGCCATCTCTCCCTCTATCCCTTCCTTCCTTCTCTCTCCCCCCCTCCCCTCTGCTTCTTTGGCTTCTTACATATTTGCCTTCTGGCTCAGAGGGTATAAATAAGCACCCCGTAAACTGATCCCAAACTGATCCTGGCATCATCCTGGGTGGGACGGGTTCGTCATGGAAATTCACCAACCCCAAATTTAGCAACCGAGGGACAGAATCTGTCCCAGAGGCTCCGGAAGGGCAAGTGGGAGGGATGAGGCTCGTGTAATAGCCTAAATAATGCAACACCCTTCAAAAGAATGGGTGGCTTAAAACGGGGTGCTCACCTATCCCCACGCAATCAGAGCTCTACCACTGTAAGCAACACAGAACTGCAAGTGACTTTTCACGTTGGGATGTGTGTGTGTGTTTGTGCATATCCTGTTATGGTTCCACCCACACTAGTGGTTTGCCATAATAATAATGGAGGGGGAGTAGCAATGCACCTGAGCAGGCTCTTTTAAAATTGCCCGTTTTTAAATTTGCACTGAAGTGCTTTTTTAACATTAGGTACTATTGCACAACTGCAAACTTTTAAAAGGTTGGGGTGCGTGTGTTAAAATCTGCAATTCAGTGGTGGGGAACCTCAGGCCCAAATGTGGTCCTCCATGCCTTTCCATGAGGCCTTCTGACTCTCCCAAGTCCTCAGACTTCCCTGGCTTTGTACCTTTAGAGTTTTTGCCTGTCTTACATGTCCCTGAACTCCAATCATGCCTCTTGCTTGCCTAGATGGAGGGCAGAGAAGGTTGTGTGATTGTGTGTAGGAAACTAGCTTACTGTACATTTGCTCGGGGGGTCTCATAACTCCATACCCTCCAACATTTCTACGATGAAAATAGGGACGTCCTAAGGAAAAGCAGGACATTCCAGGATCAAATCAGAAACTGTGATGGCTTCTGTAAAACCGTGACTGTCCCTGGAAAATAGGGGCACTTGGAAGGTCTCTAAGGTTATCAAATCTGCTATTCATTATGACTTTGTCCTACCTCCACTGCTGGAGGCAGCATGCCTCTGAAGGTAAAAGGTGAAGGTAAATGACCCCTGGATGGTTAAGCCCAGCTGAATTTGACTATGGGGTGCGGCGCTCATCTCTGCTTTCTAGGGAGCCAGCGTTTGTCCACGGACGGCTTTCTGGGCAATGTGGCCAGCATGACTAAACTGCTTCTGGCGCAACAGGAGACCGTGATGAGTGCCAGAGTGCATGGAAATGCCATTTTCCTGCCCACCGCAGCGGTACCTATTTATCTACTTGCACTGGTATGCTTTCTGCTAGGTTGGCAGGAGCTGGGACAGAGCAACGGGAGCTCACTCCGTCATGCGGCTTCCCACAGGCGTCTGGCTGGCCCTTTGCAAACAGGATGCCAGACCAAATGGGCCACTGGCACTTATGGGGTAGCTGTGAACAGGAAGGCACTTATTATTTATCATATTTGCACCACACCTTTCCTCTAACAAATTCAGAGGGCCTGTATGGGATTGTCTTGTTGTTTACTTCACAACAATTCTGCAAGGTAGGCTACGCTGAGAAACAGTGGCTTGTCCAAGCCCACACAAGCAAACTTCATGACTCAGGAGGAATTTGTGTGAATCCACCCAGGTCCTTTGTCCATGACATCACGCCAAAATAACAATGTGCTGTCAGAGCGTCTTTTCCGGTTTTTAGCGCGGTTCCCCACGGTTGAGCCCTTGGGAGGGTGGTGGCAGTCAGCAGCTGGAATTAATAAAGAATCCTTAAGGCTCATTTGGAATCTGTTGCTACCTGTTCCAAGGCAAGCATTTAATTAAGCACTCGGAGCTTCGCTCTGTGGTGCAGGACGCGAGCTTCCAGTTAAGAATGCTGTGTAAGCCAAAAGCTTTCATCATCCTTCATGCCAACAGAAGCTGATCCAGCCCAAGGAGTTATCTGACCCATTTGGCATCTCTCGCTCCAAAGCCTAGTCAGGAAAGTGCAAGCATGCTTTGAAAGCCTGGTGCGGAAAAGTGGTTCTCATGACAGCAAGCCTGTGCAGAGCTACAGGTTCCTGGTGGCTGGGAAAGTGCGTTTCTTGCTTTTCTCAGTGCGCACAAGAGCTCTAGAGGTGGGGAGGAGTACTTGGGGGGTGGACAGCCCCACCCAGGACAAACAGAGCCTTCCTGTGACTCAGCCTGGCAAGACCCGGCTGCTCACCCTGACACAGCAGGTGAGTGAGGCTGCCCCTGGGGCAAGACTTACAGGTGCCTTTGGCCCAGGGCCTGAATAGCAAAGAGGGATCTGGAGACACCTCGTTTTCTGCTGAAGTTTCTGAGAAAGTTGCCCAGATAGAGTAGGCCAATTCGGGCGAAGAAGGAGGCGGCGGCGTTGGATTGCCAAGAGAGGCTGGCTGGGAAGGCCTGAAGTCCTGCTTGAAATGAACAGAGGAATATGCCCTCTTCGGAGTCAGTTCCCTGTGTCATTTCCAGCCCAGTATTGCCACAGCGGCTGACAGGAACTCTCCAAGGTTCCAGGAGGGTCTGATCTGGACATGCTGAAGACTGAACCTGAGACCTTCTAACTGCAAGGCACATGCTCTACTATGGAGCTCCAGACCTTCCCTAAAAGCGGCACAGGGTGGCCCTGTGACTGGGTTCTGGGACTTTGGTTACATGGCTTTGGGCAAGTCACTCACCCCCAGCCTCAGGTGTGCCACTGCTGGTCAATGTGGACCAAGGCCGGCTAACTTGTGGGTCTCCAAATATTGTCCGACTACAACTCCCATAATCTCTTGGCCATTGGCCACGTTGGCTGGTGGGAGCTGTAGTCCAAGAACAAGATTAGCAAGAACAAGTCCAAGATTAGCCATTCCTGGTGTCAACGATATTGAGTTCTATGGACCAATAGTCTGACTCCATGGGCGGCAGCTTCCTATGTTCCTTCTGCTGATAATGTGTGTGGATGCTCAGTGTCCTTTAACTGCATGCAAAGTATTACAATGGAGGTTTTACTGAGGGCACGATTAGATAGCAGATTCCTCCTAGCTTTTCAGGGTTGATCATTTTGTACTTGATGATAGTCCTAGCACAAAAGCCACACGTGCTCTTGAATTGCTCAGAATTGCCTTTTGCCCGTTTCAAATATGTCCTGTTCATTATTTTTATGTTAAGTGATGAATGTTAACATCCAACAGTGTTTTGTGCAATGGTATTTTGTTATCTCCATGAAAAAAGTGTGTGTGTGCGCACATGCACAAAACCGTCTCACAATTCTGTAAACAGCCTTGCTCTTAGAATCTCCTCTTTGCACCATGTTGGATGGTTTCTATTCAGTACACTAATTCCCAGAAAGCGCTGAATTTGGGCTGGAGCTTTACTGCTGAATCTCTTTCCAGTTCCAGCAACGAGCATGTGCAAAATGTCCTCCTCTTCACTGGTAACCCCCCTCTGCAGCTTCTGCCATGCTGCCTGGGGCTGCTGAGAATTGCAGTCTGGAGGGCACCAGGTTGGCAAAGTCAGGCTCTACACAAAGGCAGGGTTGGAGCTCACCAACTTTTCTCAGGCAGTAGGGGAACCCAATACAGATTAAGTCATGGGTCATAAGGCTGGGAAGAGTACACTCATTCATTCCAGAGGATGGCCTGTGTTCTTGTTTCTGATCCTTAGTTCTCCTTAGTTCTGGTTTCTGATCCTTTGCTTGCCACATTTTGTGCATTTCCTGAGTGCATCTAATGACTATCCAGCTGCCATCCATGCTCGAAAGCCAGAGAGCTTGCAGGCTTTGATCACGGAAGATAGTATTGTAGCCTAAACACCAGATCAAGTGAGATAACCGAAATCTAGGCAGCTCCTCAAAACTTTCCTCCTCCACCTTTGAAGTGAGTCTTTCTTCTTTTTCTTTTGCACTGCAAAATGCCTGGAACAACTGATCATCCTGATACACAAAGTCAGAGAGGCCCACAAGTCTAGCCACTTCAGAGATCCCTCTCAGTTGTGGCACCAGCAGCTGTTTCACAACTCAGCCCAAAGGAATATTCCAAACCCCTGATTTAAAGGAAGTGCATCAGTCCCTGGAAGAGTCAGGCAGATGTAAATAGGCAACTCAGAAGCTGTGTGTGTGTGTTGGAAAAATATTTCAGACTTCTGGGAGCCAGCATCTAAATGTTTAGACATCTGTCACCCATGCTCAAAAGCCTGGGCGCATGCAAGGTTTTGAGGCAACACAGAACACTGTGTTCATTTGTTCCAGCTCAGCGAAGAGTTCTTTGTAACTCCAAGAGACAGGGCAGATTCACACCACACTCTTAAAAGCACAACCAACTCACGTTTAAAGCACATGACTTTCCCCAAATAATTATGGGAACTGTTTGTGCAGCTAGAGTTCCTTGCAACCTTAACAAACTACAGTTCCCAGGATTCTTGGGGGGTGGAAGGACCATGTGTTTTAAAGGCACGGTTTGGATCTGCCCCCACTCCCAATCTTGTTTTCCTTTTCTGCCACCTTCGTGGTATACGAGGAAACAAAAGCAGCTCAACTTTGCCGAGGAGTTGTGTATAGACTTGGTAGACATTCCCTGGAACGATGCCAGAGCCAAGAATGGGCGGAAACAAGGAACTGGGGAAGCCCAAGTATTGAGACAATTATTGAGACAACCAGACAGATTCCAGCAGCCTCACAAACAGGAAGAAGGGAACAATGGTTGCCTCAGCGTGAAAGGGATACATATGCTGGGGTGTGTGAGAGAGCAAATACTGGGGCAACAGATCTCTAAGACTTCACCCAGAGCCTGTTTCGGTTGATGTTTGAGGTAGTGAAGGTGCCTCTGACCATGTGCAGAGTAGCTGCACAACCCGGGGGAGGGGGGAACCTGTGGCCCGTCAGGTGCTGTTGAATCCTAAACCAGACATAGGCAGCCTCGGCCCTTCAGATGTTTTGGGACT
Source organism: Podarcis tiliguerta (assembly GCF_965153285.1). Classification (NCBI taxonomy): domain Eukaryota; kingdom Metazoa; phylum Chordata; class Lepidosauria; order Squamata; family Lacertidae; genus Podarcis; species Podarcis tiliguerta. The sequence continues at coordinate 19,292,126 of NC_139549.1, forward strand.
ACAACTCCCATCATCCCTGACTACTGGTCCCTGTTAGCTAGGGATCATGGGAGTTGTAGTCCCAAAACATCTGTAGGGCCGAGGTTGCCTATGCCTGGCATAAACCATCCCACCCATTCCCCCCCCCCAAAAAAAAAACTATGGATCAAGGCAGAGGACTGTCAGTAGTGGTACCATTGGAAAAGGAATTTGGGGGCAGCAGGAGTCCCTCCCCATTGCAGCCTGGCAACATTCTGAAATAAACTAAGCAACACACATTGCCATAAAGTGGGGAATAAGACCATCACATCTAGAGTCTCAAACATACCTACCAGGATCCTTTCATATTCTGAGCCATGCAGAGTTTGAAATTGTAGCAAAAGGAGAGGGCATCCCTGCCAGATTGTTTAGTGTTTCTCATTTTTTTAGCTAAGTGGTCATCCATTTGGGATTTTTTATACCTAGTTTTAAAATAACAATAACAATGAGTCACTCTTCCGGCTTCAGCAGGAGGAAAAAACCCAAGGATCCTCCAGCTTCCTGCTGTGGCCAGGCTCCCAGCAGATGTGTCTGGCTTCCAGGAAAGCAGCTGTCTCTTAATGACATCGGTGCTGGTGCTGCAGGAAGTGATGTGGGGCGATGCCCATCTCAGTGTGACACCAACACCTTTGCTAGCCTGCCTGCCAGGGCTCTGCCTCTATGGCAGGGCTAGAGGAACCTTTTCTCAGCCCAAGGGCCACATTCCCTTCCAGGGGCCACGTGCCAGGGTCCGAGGCAGACGTGGACAGAGCAGTGGATGTAAATGTGGACCTTTGCACAGTAGACTATCAGGGTTTCCCAAACTTGGGTTCCCAGCTGTTTTTGGACTACAACTCCCATCATCCCTTGCTAGCAAGAGGCCTTCTTGGTAGTGGCACCCACCTTGTGGAATGCCCTCCCATCAGATGTCAAGGAAATAAACAACTATCTGACTTTTAGTAGACATCTGAAGGCAGCCCTGTTTAGGGAAGTTTTTAATGTTTGATGCGTTATTGTATTATTATTTTGTTGGGAGCTGCCCAGTGGCTGGGGAAACCCAGCCAGACGGGCAGGGTATAAATAATATATATATAATTTGTTGTTGTTGTTAGACCAGTGGTCAGGGATGCTGGGAAATGTAGTCCCAAAGACAGCTGGAGACCCAAGTCTGGGAAACCCTGGTCTAGTACTCTCACACAGCACTCTCTTCTCCAACAAGGCAAGGAAGGAGCAGAATCTGAGTTGAAGGACTCATCCCCAAACCAGGAAAAAACCCTAAAAGTGAGGGGTGTGGCTTGGGGAGATAGGTATGGCCTAGGGCCTGCTGCTCCCCACCGCAGCAAGACCATTCAGATTGGGAGGTAAAACAAAAGCTGAAGTGAATATGCCCCAGAGGAGCCATGGTAAGCTGGAGCTGGTCCTGTGTGTGTCCACCTGTGTCCACATTTTATTCTTAGTGGCTCCAGTAGATTCCACAACAAGCAGCAGGCCTGGCCCATCATGAAACACAAGAGATCTCTTTAGAGCAGGGGTAGGCAACCTAAGGCCCGGGAGCCGAATGCAGCCCAATCGCCTTCTCAATCCAGCTCGCGGACGGTCCGGGAATCAGTGTGTTTTTACATGAGTAGAATGTGTCCTTTTATTTAAAATGCATCTCTGGGTTATTTGTGGGGCATAGGAATTCGTTCACCCCCCCCCCCAATATAATCTGGCCTACCACATGGTCTGAGGGACGGTGGTCCGACCCACAGCTGAAAAAGGGTGCTGCCCCCTGCTTTAGAGGTTGTTCAAAACCAGGATCCTTGCTCCCGCCCCAGCTTGGAATGAAACGCAGACAAGACCTGGTTCTGCGAGGCCATTTTATTCCCTGGATTCACGCCACGGTTGCAATGGGCTCCGTTGCAAAAATGCCCCATTAAAAAGAAACAAAACAATATATTAACTTAGCCGTCCAAAGTTTGTACCCAGTTATATAGTGTCGGGATGGGAGAGAAGCAGAGGTCTGCCCCAACCCTTGTATTTCAAGGCCTTAAAATTAAAACCAAAAACCCAGAACAATCATATATAATTAAATATTTTAAAGAGGCCGCTTTTTAGGTAAGGCGGCCGAGGCACTAATAATTAATCCAGCAAACGCAACTCTGCCTAGAAAAATCTAGCAAGTAAGCTTCTTCGTGCACAGCAAGTTCCTATCCAGCTACGCCATTTTGGGATGATTCCAAAGGACTGGGGATGGGGTGGAGTCTGGGACAGAGGCTCAGCCTCTAGAGCAGCATTTCCCAAACCCGGGTCTACAGCTGTTCTTGGACTACAATTCCCATCATCCCTGACTACTGGTCCTGCTAGCTAGGGATGATGGAAACTGTAGCCTGAAAACAGCTGCAGACCCAGGTTTGGGAAACCCTGCTCTAGAGACACAGGAAGCTGCCTTATATTCAGAGTCAGACCCTTGGTCCCTCTCTAAGCTCAGTACTGTCTACACTGACTGGCAGCTGTTCTCCGTGGTCTCAGGAAGGGGCTGTTGCCTACCTGGGGATGCGCTGCTAGGGACTGATCCTGGGACCTCCTGCATTCAAGGGATGTGGGGCTTCATCTCCCAAAGAGAGAAAGAGAGCAGGTTTGGAGTGGCAGCCGTAGGGACTAAGCGAGGGAGGTGGCCGAGGGAAATCCTGCTACCCCAGCCCAAGAAGTCTCTTTCAGCTGGAAAATACAGTGCCTAGTTGAGGTGTGACGCATTCCCCAGAAACAAACAGTGAGGTAGCCACAGGCATGGCCTCAGTTATGCCTCAAGCACCATGTACACGGAACAGGGCTGCAGCTTTTCTTTGAAATGGAAGGGGCTTCCTTGTCTCCTCTCGAGGAGACTTCCCTTCTGGCACAGCTGCAGGGTCAGGTCAAGCGCTGCTGGGCAGCAACGCTGGGAGGTTTCTTCTAGGTTGGGGTGGGGAAACTTGGAGACCCCCCCCCAACGCTGCTCCCAGAGGCCACAGGGCTAGTGGCCAGGGATGACAGCGGCTGGAGGGCTCTCCCATCCCTTCTCCAGGAACCTGGTTGGCCACAATGGGAAGCCAGATGCTTAAAACCTAATGACTGCAGTGGCTCATCTGTCCCATAAGCCCCTTTTTCTGAGTGAGAAGAGGATGGCCTTTGGACTGGAGGCAGGCACTCCAGCCCATTGTTTTCTCCTGCTCCGGAGGATAGGACCCAAAGCAATGGCTTCAAGTTACAAGAAAGGAGATTCTGACTAAACGCCAGGAAGGACTTCTTGACAGTTAAGAGCTGTTCGGCACCGGAACGGGAGATTGTGGACTCTCTTTCCTTGGAGGTTTTTAAGCAGAGGTTGGAGCATCATGGATGCTTTAGCAGAGATTCCTGTATTGCAGGGGGTTAGACTGGATGACCCTTAGGGTTCCCTCTTAACTCTACGATTCTGTGGTTCTATGCGCACTTAGGGGACCACAACCAGTTCACCCGCAACAGGTGCCAAGCTGAGGGGATGCTGCAACAAGGACTTAGAATGGAAGGCAAGAGGCAGATTTCGGTGTTGCACGGGGCGCCGCTGAAATTTGAAAGCCCAAAGTCTGCCACTGCCTAGAGGACTAAAAGGAATTGCACTCTGTTCCTGAACCGGCCACATACACAAACCTCTTTTTCTCTCTCTGGAAAGATTGCTCTGTGACATCTTGGCGGTGATTGAATGCTAAACCCCCAAAAGGTTCATTGTGAAGCGTAACGTGGTAGTTCTCCTCAGGGGTCATTTGATTATGACGGAGCCAGCTGTAAACTGCCTGATGCAAACAGCCCTCCTCTCGCTCCTGCCAGCGACAGACCCCCTCCATCGCCACCCTGAACGTCTTTTGCGAAAGATGCAGGAGTCAGGTTCGGCAGCCGACACACAAGGGGGGGAAAGGCAAGCACGGAGCAGAGACAGAGGCTTCAGATGGTGATGTGGAAGGAGTCCTGGAGCCACTGATCCCGGGAGTTCTGGGGCTGGAGCAGGCGGAGCCGCTGGCCCAGCGGGTTCTCCTTGTGCCCGTCGGGACTCATCTGATCCACCTCGAAGTCCTCGTCCTCATCCGAGAAGCCGTTTTCAGCAGCCAGGCTGCCTTCCGAGTGCAGCGAAGAAGACATGTCCTGGAAGAGGCCCTTGTATTCCTGGATGGACTCGTACAGGGACCAGAGCTGGCAGAGCAGAGACATGTCCAGTTGCCGGAGCCCCACCTGAAACAAAGAAAAGCAGAGAGGCTCAGCTGGAGAATCGGCAACACTTCCCGTAGTCCCAGCCGTTCAACACTTGCTACTTATTCCATGGGATGCGGGTGGCGCTGTGGGTTAAACCACAGAGCCTAGGACTTGCCGATCAGAAGGCCGGCGGTTAGAATCCCCATGATGGGGTGAGCTCCCGTTGCTCGGTCCCTGCTCCTGCCAACCTAGCAGTTCAAAAGCACATCAAAATGCAAGTAGATAAATAGGTACCACTCCGGCAGGAAGGTAAACGGCGTTTCCGTGCACTGCTCTGGTTCGCCAGAAGCGGCTTAGTCATGCTGGCCACATGACCCGGAAGCTGTACGCCGGCTCCCTCGGCCAATAAATGGGAGCTGGCCTGATAAAGAAGTCTAAGCTTCCTGGCCCTTGATGTCAAATCGACCCTTTTGACTTTGAGGGCTTTTTGTTCTCCTCCTCTGTGCTTAAACAAAACAAGATCATGAGGAGACCCTTGCAGCAGGCCAAAGATCAACTGAATCAAAAATCCTCTGCAGGGAACTACTGCAGAAAAGACCTGTTCTCATCTTGCCACCCTCCGGACCCCTTGCATTGGGGGCACACAGAGAAGGGCCTCCGAGGATGATCTCAGGGTCTGGGTAGGGTCCCAGGGTTTGGGACATCTTTCCCAGATGTACCTGGAGATGCCAAATTATGAGCTCTGCCACAGAGCTTTGGTCGCACTGCCTTTCCCCACCGTCTCACTTTATTATGTACTGTTATAGGAATTCTAAGGGCTTATATATATAAAATAAATGTTCATAAATGTACAAGGCAAACACATACATAAGTATATAAACCACGTGTCTGAAGTAGTACAGGAGAGCAATCCTGAAGCCAGTTTGACTTTCCCAAATTGACCTCAAATATTTCTCTGCAAGGAGGAAGGAAATGGGAAAAGCTTTCCGTTTGTCTTTGGACTGTAGGGGTTAGGTAGGAGAAACTAACAGAGGCCAACCAGAGAATATTGAGAAGCAAAGCAGCTAGTAAGTATGACCCTTATTAAACAGGGTCCCCCACTCCCCCAGAACATTGGTGTGCAAGCTCTTATATAGACTTTTAAAATTGTCTACCCTGTAGTTCAAGACCACCCCCTAAAACATCAGACATACATCACAGAAAGAGGTGGTCCCCAGCAGAAATTTGAGTGTGTTGCTTCTCTCCTGTCTGCCAGGATACCTGATAATGCCTTATCTGATTGCCTTTTCTGGACTGCCTGGCTGTTCCTTTGAGATGGTAAATACTTATGGTAGTTCCTGGATCTCTTATGCATATTGATAGCTTGCCCAGCTTAACAGACACTTGCCAGACTGTATTTGCAGGGAGGTGTAAGCCCCTACAGTACAGAGAGAGAGAGAGTAAGCTATAATAAAAAAATGGTGCCAGAAGACAATTGCTGCAAACTGAAAATGGGTTTCTAGTATGGGTTTCTGCTGTGTGTTTCTGCTGCTCCCTGCTGGAGGAGGAATGCACAGCACATGCTTTGAAGCCATGCCAAGTCACACTTCTCCTTGACTCCCATTCGTTACATTTAACGGTTACAGGCAACCAGCCCAATTTGCGTGGGGGCTGTGTTTAAGTGAAACAGTGCATATTTGAAACAACATTGGAAAAGCCTGCGAAGAACCTCTCAACCTCTGGAAAACCTTGAAAAACCCTTTTTAAAAAACCAGACTCCCTCCAAACTTCCTTGCTCAAACTCTAATAATAATAATAATAATAATAATAATAATAGAGAGCCAGTGTGGTGTAGTGGTTAAGAGCGGTAGACTCGTAATCTGGTGAACCAGGTTCGATACCCCGCTCCTCCACATGCAGCTGCTGGGTGACCTTGGGCTACTCACACTTCTTTGAAGTCTCTCAGCCCCACTCACCTCACAGAGTGTTTGTTGTGGGGGAGGAAGGGAAAGGAGAATATTAGCTGCTTTGAGACTCCTTCAGGTAGTGATAAAACGGGAGATCAAATCCAAACTCTTCTTCTAATAATAATAATAATAATAATAATTTTATTATTTATACCCTGCCCATCTGGCTGGGCTTCCCCAGCCACTCTGGACGGCTTCCAAAAAAACATTTAAAAACTCCAACTCTCCGCAGGCCTCAAAAGCTCCTGGGATTGCACTTGCAAAGGCTTGTGGGATTGCTAGGTGCGGTTTCCATGCCTTTTTTGCCCTTTCTGGGCTCTTCTAGGGACATTTTTACCATTTTTATATTAACTTCTGGGTTCTGCGCAATGCCCACACGCACAGATCCGTGGGGAGTTGCCTGTGATTTTAAGTGGACTGCAGTTCCAAGGGTGGTTTGTCGTCTCTGTTGAGTTTGTTTTCCCAACCACCTCGTGGGGGGGGAGGGCCACTGTTTAGTCTCATTCTCCTCACACACAGGAAAAGCTGCAGTTGCACCCAACCGTACAGCGTAAAAAGAGCCCTGGTGTCTCAGACCACCAGCCTGTCTGGCCCAGCCTCCTCTCATCACAGTGGCCACCCGGATGCCCCTATGGGAATTCTGCAAGCGGCACCCGAGGGCAAAAGCAGCCTGCCCCACTTGCAGTTCCTGACAACTGGCAGTCAGAGGCATACTGCCTCCAGCAGCAGACCAGTGTTAGAAATTAGTCAGGCGCCAGGCGCGTTTTGCGACGGTCCAATTGTGACCATGTGGAGATTTGTGGATGTCAGGTTGGCGACTGGGGAAAGTAAGAGAAGGATCTGAAATATTTTCCTTGAAGCTTGGATTTGTTCGATTCTGGATAGTTTTATTTCATGTTTTAATGTTGTGAACCATTTCTTCTTTAAAATATAAAGCAGTATAGAAATGATGACGATAATGATAATATATCATTGGGGGGAAAGACATTCCGTTGTGGCAACCATAACCTAGGTGCCATTTAGCAATTAGCTTATATATCTGAGTTTCTAACACTGCAGAGGACATAGCCTTATTGTGCACAAATCCCACTTTCCCAGAGTTCATAGATGGAAGCTCTAGACAGAGATGGGAGCACCTGATGTCCTCCATTGCCCAGGAGCCCCTTCAGCCAGCAGACCAATGGTCAGGAATGATGAGAGTTGTAGATCACAGGATCCTCACGCCCACTCTAGCCACTGTACCATACTCTCTCCTTTCACTTACTTTTAAAACTGCCAGTCATTACAAAATGGGTCTCAAGGCAAAACACTAACAACAGCTGTAGGAAAAAAAACCTTATGTTTTACTCTAGCCTATTTAGAATTCATTAACACGGAATGCCATTGGACACCACTGAGCATTGCATTAATGTAGACTTTGGCTTATATCAAATGATCTTCACAGCCTGACATTTGATTGAGTGCACGTAACTACTTCTAATTTCCTGGGCACTGACTGCAAACAAAGATGTCTTGTAAGTAGCAAGTTTGTCCTGATCTGACGGCAGATAACAAACACTCTAAAGATGCATAAATCCAGGGTGACTGTTTCAAGGAGGCAAAATACGCTGATCCTAGTTGTATTTTACAGGTGATCATGCACTTTGCATGGTGCTGTTTTACTGAGCCCAGTCGATGTATGCAGGTTGATCCAAAAGCATTTTAGCATATTTACCATCTGGCTAAACTGATAATTTGGGGCGGGGGGATGATTATGCTTTTCTCCAGGAGGAAATCCAATGTGGCATGCAAAAAGGTTTTTAAGGACAAACAGACCATTGGCATACAGAAAATACGTAGGTTTCTGCAATCAAGTCCAATAAAAAAGTAAGTGTAGTGTCGTAGTTAGAGAGTAGGAACGGGGGAAAGTAAAGTTAAAATCACAGAATTGCAGAATTGGAGGGAGGCCTTGTGCAACCTGCAGGAGGCTGATGCAGGAAAATGAGAAGCACAGCACCCCAAATCTATGCCTGTCCATGTCAGGCTGGCTGGATGACCTTGGGCCAGCCACTCTCTTCTCAATCTACCCTACCTTACCGGGTTGTTTTGAGAATAAAAGGGAGCAGAAACCATGGCTGGATCTAGACACATCAAAGAAGTGTTTCAGTTAAACCACATTGCAAACTTTGTATGAGAAATCTGGTTGGCCAAAAATGGAACTCCACAGTGCCACCTGGTGTCACAGTGTAAGAATGCCTTAGCAACACATATAAAACGCCTTTTCTTTGCCAATGTAGCTGAGTCCCACGTGTATTTAGAAGGGAGATGGGATGGAAATGGAAATTTAAACCATGTGGCACATCGGATTAGGGCTGTGCGCAGACCACAGAGCACTAAGAAAAGACGAATCTGGCCTCCTCAAGTCCAGAAAGTGGTAACACAGCTTTACAATAATGTAACTTAGGGTTGAGCTACCTAGCAAGGAAGGTGGTTCAGCCAGGCGATCAATGCCTTTCCTTGAGAGAGGGGGTGGTCCCCACTTGTCTAAAGGAGGTGGTGGCAAAGACCACCCCCTTCAGAAACCCTCCCTGGGTTTGGAAAACCTAAGCAAGGAACTCCATGTCAGGCTAAGGTGATTGTTCTGTTAGAACAAGCGTTTTGGCTTGCCAGACCAAACAATTGTCCTCTCCCGCCTTGTGTTGCAGGGGTTCTCTCAACCCCCCACCTCCCTGAGCCAATTCTGGGGGCTGTGGGGGAAAGGGGAAGCCCCACTGTGCAACAGAAGTCCTTGGGGAGGGCCTCCAATAAGTTGACTCCCACCCTAAGTAATTATTAGCTGGTCCCCAATGTCCCCTTCTTGGGCAAGATTATTGCATGAAACCAATTTTCTAAAGCCATTTCAATCGGGGTTTAGGCTCGGAGAGTTTCAATCAGCCCCATAGAGCCTTCAGTGGGGAGTGCTGCAGGGCTCGATCTTATCCCCCATGCCGCTTAACATCTATATGAAACGGCCAGAGTTTTGGAGTGCGTTGTCAGCAATATGCTGATGAAATACAGCTCCATTTCTCCTTTAGACGTGGAGGCATGGCAGCAGATGTGCTAGCTAGACAGATGTCTGACCTCTGTAACAGACTGGATGAAAGCCAATAAACTAAAACTTAATCCAGAGGGGCTGTTAGCTGATGGTTTCCTAGACCGGATGGGTGATGTTTGGCCTGATGGGGTCAAACACCTCTAAAGGAGCAGGCGTGTTGAATGGGGGTACCTCTGGGTCCACTACCGTCACTTGAGCTGATGTCTTTCATCAGCTTCAGCCGATGGCCCAGCTTATATTTTTCTCTCTATCTGGACAGGGATAGCCTAACTTCTGTTGTCTGGCAAACCTCTAGGTTAGATCACATTATGCCTACATGGGAATGCCTTCGAAGAGAGTTCCAAAATGGTAGCTGGTTCAGCATTCAGCAACCAGATTGCAGACAGACGGCTTTCTTGGTACAACTGCATTGACTGGCATTAGCTTCTCAGCTCAATCCTGAGTACTGGTATGACCTATAAAGTTCAGGACTCCAGTGCCTCAAGGGCTGCCTCTCCACACATGAACCATCCTAGGCTCTGCATTCATTATCTATGAGCTCCCCTCCAAAGTGTAGCATTACAAAAACAGGCCTTCTTAGTGGTGGCTCCCCATTTGTAGAATGCTCTCCCTAGTGAGGCATGCCAGGCACCATCACTATGCATTTTTAGGCACCAGGCAATACCATCCTTATTTCACCCAGGCCCTTAATTTTGGAAGTATGTTTGGGACCTGTGTGGGGTTTTTTTTACTCATCATTTTAGTGGAGTGGGCTCTTGCATTTTAGCTTTGCTTTACTCTTGATCCTAGTGTTTATTTTGGTACATCGCTTTGAGTCACTTTTGTGAAAAAGAATATGCGTAACTGCGCACTCATAACTGCCCTGTGTTATTTATTCAGGATCTGCTGGGGAACAAAATTAAGCTGTGCCCTGCCTTTCGACCAGCTAGAAACCTTATTCAGTGCCTTTCTGGATTCCTGCAGACAAAGTCATATCCTTGCAGTCAATTGAGGTCTAAAAACCGGCAGAATTTCGTAGCCCAATATCACTATCTATGCAGGTGGCTTGAAAGGACTTGAGAAATGCACATTCTGGTGGAACCCAAAACTTGAGTGGCCCAAGACAATTTGTTGCCCAAGGCAGAATAGTAAATTACCCCCTCCAATGACAAGGGACACAGCATCCAAGGCTGGCCCAGTTATGTTGGCACATGAGCTCGAAAATCCCACAGGTGCGTCTCCCTGCGGGCACATACACAAAAGTAATAATACATCAGATAACTTAACAACTTCCTCCTCTTTCATGCCATCCCAAATCGGCCTGCTCCCTTTGCCCCGTAACAGGTCCGCCTGAGGGTCCCGACTTACCATCTCCTTGCGCAGCACCGCCAGGGCCGAGTCGAGGTTGGCGGGCTTGCTCCGGAGCAGCAGCTTCTCCGAGGCGGCCTGGGACTTGCTCAGGTCGTCCTGGATGCGCGTCTTCTTGCTGTAAACTTTCTCGATCTCGCGCCACGAGCCTCCGCTGGAGTTGAGGATCCCGCTGAGCCCCTTGGGCAGCGGGGGGAGACCCTCGATGGCGCACACGTTCCCCGCCAGGCTGTCCTGGGAGGACTGCAGGCAAGTCATGGCGAAGGAGAGGAATATGTTTGGGGGGGTGGGGGAGGAGAGGAGAGAGAGAAAGCGGGGGGGGGGGAGTCGAAATCAGCCACCACCCGCGCCCGAGGATTGAGACAAGAGGCCGGAGGCCGAGAGGGAGCGCCCACCGGACGGCAGAGCTAGCCAGCCCCCAGCCATATACGGAGGTGAACAGAGATGGCGGGTGGGAGAGACGCTTCAAAAAGGAGAGGTTCGGGGGCTCGGGCCTACCGGTCTCCACGCCGATTTGGCTGCAGAGAAAAAGGCACTCTGGCTATGCTCAGAGGCCCCCTCGAAACTGCTGGCTTAGGGACCTATGCAGGCTGAGAAACAGGCCCGCGCTGTCCTTCTCTCTCTCCGGCCGGCTAGCTTACCGAGGTCGGCTCGGAGGCGACCCAGCTGGCTCCCCGCATCTCGGGGCCCTGCCGGACACCAGACGGCGGTGCCCTCCCGGCCGACCCTCTTGGCGCAGGAGAAGTGCCCCGGCCGCGAAGAGCGCAGCTCCGCCCGGCGCCCGTCTCCGCCTTTGTTCACGCTCTGCCCGTGGCGGCGGCGGCGGCCACACCAGCAGCGCCCCTGCCTGCCTCCCCGCTCGCTTGCTTGCCGTGGCGGCGCGGCGCGCACAAGGACGCCGCTTAAAGGGGCGGCCGCCGCAGCGGGAGCCAAAAGGACGCCGGGCCTCCTCCTCCGCTTGAGCCCGTTTTCAGGGCCGGGAATGAGCTCTCGGACGTGGAACACGTGCAGAAGTCGACGCCCTTCCCACTGACGGGGAGAGCGCAGGTGCCGCGCCTCCAGGTTGGCAAAGGGGCTTGTTGAGCGCGGCAAGGGACTGCAGGGGTGCCTGCGCTGACGCAGGGCTCCGTTTCCTTGGAATGAAGGTCAGCGGAGACCGTGGTTTCTTTAGGTTATATATCTAGGGTGCCAGCTTGAATAAAAAATGGGGGGGGGGGGGTAAGCCCCGCCCGCATAATCGATCACAAGACGCGGCACACGCACACCATTTGAAATACTTTCTGGGAAGGGGGGCGAAGGGACCTCTGCCCCTAGGAGTTGGTTCCTATGCTATTTCAGACCCTCCAAATCCCAGATTTACAGGAATTGTCCCAGTTTCTGATTGGATCCCGGAATGTTCTGCTTTTCCTTAAGACGTCCCTATTTTCATCGGAGAAATGTTGGAGGGTATGGAGTCATGCGACTCCGGAACCAAGGAGATAAGTAATTATACAACCTTTAGAAGACAAGCTATATAGGGAAGTCTGACATGGTATAAGCAGCTTCTTATATTCCTAAGAAGTCACTGAGGATGCACAGAGTACCCCAAACCCTCAGGCTGCTTCCAGCATCGCTAAACTCTCTGCCTCTGTGTGACGCGAGAGCTCTGATCTTCAAACGCCATCCCTGCAGGTATATCACCCTTGCCTTTCATGGAGGAAATATCAACCCATCTCCCCTGAGCAAATAATTTGCTTTATCAAGAATGGTCAGTTCAGAATTTCCCACCTGTTAACCATATTCACTATGTGCCATCTGTGACAGGCTACTTTGCCTAGCCAATGGTAGAGCCCTCCCTGCTTTTGGCAATGGCTAATGAGCTAAAAACCAAGCCGTGTTCCTTTTTTCCAGCACTGCTTTACTGGAGTCTGAGACCTAGTGAGAAATCCGCCAGAGGTTACCATTTCCCAGTCCTTGTTGTGTCCTTCCAAATGACAAGCTAATATTTTTACCATTGTGCTTCACATATGCTGACCCTATGTAGAACGCTAAGCCTGCCGATTTTGATCTGCTTAGGTCTGCCTAACTCTGATTAGGAAAAATGCAGTTTGTGTTTATTGGCGGGGAGAGAAGCTTGGCACCTTTCCGCTATCAGACTGCAGCTCTGGAAGACTGCCACTGACTGATCGTTTCTCAGTGCATCCTTTCTCTTTCAAATGACACCCAACTTCCCAACAGGAATCATGATAGGGCAGGCTACAGTTGCCTGCTTGCGGTAACATTCTCTACTGGATTTGTTTACTTCCAGTGCAGAACACCAAGGTATTAGGCCAGACTGGGGCTTAGTGTTGCGTAACTGGGGAGGACCATACCTTGGTAGCAGAACATGTTTGCATGCAGGTCACAGGCTCCATCTCTGGCATCTCAAGAGAGAAAGGATCAGGACAGTCACAGGAAATGGTGCTAGGAAGTAGCTCATAGTCAACATAGGCCAGCCTGGTGCCCTCTGTTTCTGGCCACAGACCGGGGCAGCTTTAAAATAGGATTGGCCAACTTCAAGCACAAGGCCATCAGTGGCTACTAGCCACAACAGGTATGTTCTACCTCCATTGTCAGAGGCCATACACCTTGAATGCCAGTTTCTGGGAATCACGTATGGGGAAAGTGCTGTTGTACGAGGGTTCTGCTTGCAGGTTTTTCATAGGCATCCAGTTGGGACACTGTCAGAACAAAAGGCTGAATTAGATGGGCCTCTAGCCTGTTCCATCAGGGCTCTTGGGTACACAAGGCAGCTCCTCCAGTTCCTATTGCATTTGTCTGTTGTCATGAAGCATAAAAACAGAAGCATTCCAAATTCAGCCCGACTCATAATGCAAATGCAGAGAAACCTTGGTTGAATACTGTTTCACATTAGGAAACCCGTATCACTTTCCCAAGGGCCACATTATGCCAGCAACTATCTTTGGAGCAGGGAAGAACCCAGAATTCTCACAGCAAGATGTACCGTATGTTCATGTTTCTCTGTTGTGTATAAGGATCCAACTCTGCCGGTAGAAAAGGACTAGAACATGCTATCTTCAACCCCCTCATAAAACCAACCAGACAGGGAAGATGCCAGATTTCTCCTGACTTTCTGCAGCTTCCATAAGCATAGATGATTTGGTAGCCAGAGCACTAAACCTTGGCTGCTTCTGGCGTGATCTCCCATCCTAGAATTTTGTACCCTTGCAAATATATTGCATGCTCCTCCCAAAGGGGCCTGGCCTTCAGCTTGAGAGCTATTGGTTTAATTATTGATCATTCATGAAGGAGAAAGCAAGGCCTATCAGAATCCACATGGATTTAGGGATGAGGAACCAGCAACATATGGAGAGTCACAAGTCCCATTATCCTGACCACACTGTCTTGCCTAATAGCAGTTGCTGAACAACACCTGAGAGGCCATGGGTGTCCTATCTCTGCTCTACATTAATGTTTGTATAGATTGTGACTGCTCCCCTCCCCTAAGCTAAACCCTTGACAACCCTAATTTTAGAGTATCATGCAGGCAACAAGACCAGGACGTTTACTGAGTGGGCCCAAAGTTCTGCAGGATGGTTCTATGCACCCTTGTCAGAGGGGAAGTCTAACTCATTTCCCTTCCTCATTTTGTCCCAAATGAGACCCACCAGTTCACAAACATCTCCCAAACTTCAAGACAACCAGAATGAGACAAAAAGCAACACCTTTTAATCGGAAGAAAGAGCACAGTCTTGTTTGAACTGCTCAGACTCTAATCTAGCCTCTAAGAGACACATTGCTTGGTGCCATAGGCATGGCTGTGCTCCTATGGCTTGCCAATGCTCCTATACATCAGGGCCACCTCCCTGCAACAGTTCCTTAATTCCTTTGAGGGATTCTGTGCAGGACCGGATAAGTGAGCAGAGCTGTATGCTTGTTTCAACGCAAGTGCTCTGCTGGAGCTCGTGGACAGCCCAGTTGATCTTCTGCAGTATGGCCTCCTCCGCTGCAGCCAGAACACCAGTGGGAGGTGGGCAGGCAGGAACTGCAACAGGGGCTGGGAGCGCTGGAGCAATGGCAGAAGCTCTGAGTCCTGCTGCTGCCCCTTCACAGTGTTCTGGGCGTGGCACATGGCGAGGAGTTGGCAGAGAGGAGAGGTACTCAGGTGAAGTGGCATCATCCGAGTTAGCAGCTAGCTGTCGTTCACGCACTTGGGATAGAGCAGCTTGAGCATTCAGGGCTGCAGAGAAGAAGCACATAGGCATCACCACAGGGCCCTGTTTCTCCTGGGCTTCCTTGAGCCCCTGCCCCAGTCCTGCACACACATAAGCCTCTTGCAAGCATCCCAATGAAAAATAACAGGCAAGCACCACTGGAAGATCTAAGCAGCAACTTAACACTAACTCTCTCTTATTAAGTGAAGCAGAAAAGGTTCTTTCCTGGCACACCCAGAAGCCCACTATAATAATTTTACAATAATATTTTTATGATTTATATGCCGTCCATCTGACTGGATTGCCTCAGACACTCTGGGCAGCTCCCATAAAACACAATAAAACATCAGACATTTAAAACCTCCCTGTACAGGGCTGCCTTCAGATGTCTTCTAAAGGCAGAATGAACAATATAAACATGAATATAGGGATCATCCAAGTTGCCAGAGCATCAATGTGTAAGCATTAAACAAGTGCTGCAGCACCGGTTATGGTTTATAGCAACTGCAGCATTTAAACTCCCAGAAATGGAGTCAGGCTCATGAATTATTTCCAGCTAATTAAGAAATGCCTTTCCCCACCAACACATAACGGGAGGAAAGCCCTAGTTCCTAATTCCCACCCTCTAATCCAAGACTCTTGCCCTTCCCAATCCATCCCAGTGAGGCAACCTCCCCACACTACTCCCAACATACCCGGATTGTCCTTGTCAACATCAGAATTAAGTTCTTGGCAGGCAACACAGTACAATTTCTTCTGCCTGTCTTGCAGCAAAATGGTCTGAAAGGGCAAGGTTATAGCAAGGAGAGAAAAGTGTCAGAGCCTGCAAAAGGAATGTGATGTGTGTGAGAGAGAAAGAATGGTGTATGGGGGTGGGGAGGTGAGAGAAATTACACCAGCGAAATAAATAAAAACCTGGATTCTAGGCGCCAAAATTCTAACTGTGAGCTAATGTTTGATAGAGAAAAGATTGTCACACGATGTCAGGTGCTGAGGAAAGAAGCAGGAGCTTCCTCCACTTTAAAGACACAGATGCAAAATATTGGTTGCCAACCTGGGCACAATTTACCTCATTGTTTTTGCAATTATATTCAGGGACATATGAAAAAGCATTCTGCACTTGCTTAAGACCAACAGATATCCCTTCTTCAGAAAGACTCCAGCTCTCTCCAAGGAAAAGATTAGGGCAAAACTATTGTGTGCATGTGTGTGCAGTGGTGGGGATCACAAATGATATGCAGGTGCTGCTTTCTGGATCCCTCCTATCTTCTACTGACCATATGACTGCATATTGAAACCAGTGCTCTGATTACTGGAGAGAGAGAAGCTCTCTTGGTTCCTGTTTTTAGAAAACTACAGGAGAAAAAGATTTGGCTAAAATCTGGGTGAGAACCCAAAGGCTTGTTGATCTCATTATTCCCACCCCAACTTTCTCCTCAGGCCTCATATTTTCTTCCATGGTTTGAGCATAACTTGCCGTTTCTCACGGTTGCTGCAGACTTGCTGAGCCTATGTGTGGCCCTCTCCCACAACCTCATAAATAAGACCCAAAAGTCTTAGTTGCCTTCTAAAAAATAGCTGGCAGAGGCTAGCTAAAGAAGGGCAGAGAGCTCTGTTTCTCCCACAACAGCCTACTGCCTTTCTTTGGATGAGTGGCCTTTCCTCTCCCAATAGCCCACTTGCCTTTTATGCAGGGATCAGATGAAGGATGGAACCTTCTGTTTCTCTTCCACCAGCCTGCTCACTAGCCTATGGCACCAGGTGAATGCTGAAATATGCTTTGCAGGCCAGTGACTACCACAAAAACAGCACCTACAAGCCATAATAATACTCAACACTGCCACAAACGATTTCAAGCATTCAGAATGCTTCTTATATGTTACCTCGCTGTATTCAATAGCCCTGAAAAATGGAAACCATATTGTAGATGGGGAATGAAGTGCAGCTAGGAGACTGACTTACCAGAGGCCACTGAGGGAACTCATGGCAGTGCTAAGATTCAGACCAGTGACTCCGCAATTCAGAGCTCAACCTCAACTCAGCCTTCAGCAACCTGCTACCCTGGTGCCTTTGTGTAGGCATCAGGTTGGCAAAGGCTGTCTTTGCCAGTCACTACACCAACTCTTCATTATTATATAAAAGCACCGCACTTCAGGGAATTCTCCTGCCTTTAAGGCGCTTGAGTTTAAGAACGGTTTTTAAAAATTATTAAAGCCCTTAAACTCCTCTCAGACGTGCTGCAGCTCCGACCTGCCCAGAAATTCTTCCTTGGCGGAGCAGGGAGAAAGGGATGACAGAAGATAGGGCACTCTGAGCGTGCTCAGAGGTCCCTTCGTTCTCCCCCTCGGCCTCGCGCTCTGCAAACGTGACCAGGCGCCTTCGCCTCCTCTCACCCCGCACTCCTCGCAGCAGTCGCCCAGCATGCGGTAGCCCTTGAGGAGATAGTCGCTCATCAGCTTGCTGATCTTGTCCTGCCGTTCGCGCCGGGCCTGGATCACCTTCAGCTCCGCCTCCGACGGCGGCTGCCACTCCGGTTCGTCGCCTGGGCGAGGGAGGGAGAATGGGAACAGCGGCGGTGGGGAAACAAGCCTTCTCGGTCCCCGTCCCGCTAGCCGATTACTGGGCCAGGCTCGCCTCTCGCCAGGGCCTGCAGGCCCGGTTGCCATGGTTACCCCTCCTCCCTCACTTACCTGCCGCGTTCAGCGCCATGATGTTCCCCGGACGCCGCAGCTTCCGGCTTTGACCACGCCTCCTCCCTGGTCGTCCCTCGCAGAAACTCCGCCTACAAACCTCTGTCCTCCTCTCTTTCCCTCCCCCCATGAAACTGAGGCGTTAAAACGAAGGTTCCGGCGGGACATTTGCTTCCACTTTAGGTACACGCATGGAAATTGGCTGGCGGACAGCGTAGTCTATTTCAAGACTGTCGGCAATCCGTAGATTCTGGCACGCATAGGCTTCCCTCCCATAAACCCACGATGTGTCTGCGGGAGAAGCAGTTTGCAGCCGCTTCAAGGGGGAGAAGGCACTCTGCACATGCTCAGTGGGAGGAAAGGTTGAGTGGTAGAGCACATGCTTTTTATGCAGAATGCCGCAGGAAGCTGCTGCCCAGTGGAATACAGAGTGCTGATCTAGGTTCAATTCATGGCATCCTCGGTGAAATCAGTATCAGGTGGCAGGTGATGTAGAAGAGCAGCTGCCAGTTTGAGGGGGCAATAATGGGCTAAATTGTTGCTTCTTTTCTTTCTGACTGGGGTTTCCCAGAGATATATGGCCATCTAACCAAAACACAGATATCCTGCAGTATAATTCTATGCATGTGTACTCAAATTCCACTGAATTTAATGGGACATACTTCCAGGTGTGTATAATATTGCAGCTCAACACTAATAATTCATTTACCTGCAGGACTTACAAGTTTCTCTGGGATGCCCTTATGTTCTAATTAAAGTGAAAACTACTTCTGGAGATGGTGGAGAAATCCAGCAGTTTATTGTTGCAGTCAGTTGGCAGCAGCCTGGGTATGCTGACCTCTCGCCCTCAAATAAAGGCAAAAAAGAAAGGAGTTTGTGCTATTCAAAATCATCTTATTTGGGATAAATGTGCCTGAGGGTTTTTTAAAAATTGAAATGCAAATATAGGGCACAGATTTTTATCTCTATACAGATAGACTCTGCGCACACCATACATTTAAATCACATTGCTTTCCCCAAAGAACCTCAGAAACTGTAGTTTGATGGGAGTTGTAGTTCTGTAAGGTGGAAGTTTCAGTTCCCAGGACTCGGGCGGGGGGGGGGGGGGACCATATGCTTTAAATGTAGGGCATGTATGCAGTCCAAGTGGTGGGGTAGGAGGGTGTGATGTCTATGACAACCCAACAGTGTAATCCCCCGCTATGATCCCCAATCTGCAGTTTGGGGATGAGGTCATAACCATCTTGTTTCATGATGCTGATACCAACCCAGTAGATGGGAGACTGAGCTTGATACTCTCTAATAAAAGACTTCATATTATTGCCTTTTTGCTCTTTATTGATGAAATGCAACAGAACAGATCAGGGTCTGCAGTGAAATATTACAGAGATCACTCACTATTAATTTCCAAATAGACAGAAACAATAATGTAGCAGGATATTAAAAACATTTCAAGTGTACTCTTTTGGCTAGCTTTGTTCATATGGTTGTATCTTCAGACAGACCCAGTTCCCGGGGTTCTTTTCTTTGCGGGGGTGTGTGTGTGTCCTGTTCAAATGAGACAGGGAAGCAAAACCCAACCAATACCATGTCAGATGCAGCAAAAATAAAACTGCTTGGTGTTTTTCTTTCTATACCTTTCCCCCTCCGGTCACAGCAACGCCGAAACTCTCTTCGTAGTTTCTGATGTTCTTGCAATTGGAAACCCTCGTATCCCGCGGGCGACTAAAAATGGTTTACAAACCTACCCCGGAAGTTTAAGCTAACGACAATTCAAGAGCGCCCACTAAAGGCGGGCTGACCCCAGAAAGGAAAATACAGGCTGGCCCAAAGCAGGAATTCTCTTTCTCGGTGCACTTTTCGCGCCCCCACTATACAGAAGCGAATGTTGGGCATAGAAATCATTGGGAAAATCCAGACTTAAGTTGTGGTTGGTCAAAGATTGCTGCAAATATGAGTAATTTTTGTCAATTCTTATTTTTTTATCATTTCAGAAAAATGTGAAAATGCAACTCTTCTGTGCGCGAGGTAGCGGAGCGTGAGACTCCTGTAACGCAACTGATTGCTGAATTAGCGCTGTCAGAGACTCAGTAAGACTGAAGCAAAGCTTCAAGCAACGTAACCACCATGCTGGCATTTGCATTGGCAGAATGTTTAAAAGCAAAGAAAACAGTGGGTTTTTTTTCATACGAAGAAACAAGTTGGAAAGAGGACGAAGAGGGCTAGAGTCGCACTTACAGTAAAACCCCGGATTTTGCAACACAGTTCCAGCTCGGATTGTGGTAGCTGTTTAAAATCCGTGCGAGGTGCGCTTCTCCGCTTTGTCGTTCTGTAGTTACGACCAATCGCGACCAGGGAGCGCTGAATTTTAATACCTCCCCCCCCCCCCCGCGCCCTCGCTTGTGGGAAGGACCAGAAAGCAGCTAAGGGCGATTGGCTTAAGTCTCGGCGAAAACTGGCTTCTACCAATCGACGTAAATTATGTTAACGAGAGGGCGGAACTTCCTGCCGCCGTTAAAAAGTATCGTCCGGTTCCGCCTCTGAGGCGGTTGCCGTGGCAACGGGAGGCACGCGGTGCTCTTACAGCGGCTGCGGGATACGGGTGGGGATGGCCTAGTGGCGGCGTCTACCTGTGCCGCCGCCAACCTGTCTGCACGCCGGCCTCGGGCTCCCTCCAAGCGAGCACACATTGGCCCGCCACGTCCAAATGTATAGCCCTAGTGCAAGAGGCTTTGCAGCGCCTTCCCGGCTGCCTCTCCTCTGTTCGCCGGCGGTGTGTTGTGGGCGCCCAGCGCAACTGCCCCCTCCTTGAAAACACATTTGGTGTGCGACCCGCGAAAGCAACCTCATCATCATCCGCCGCCACCCTCAAGAACTCCGTGTTGGCTCGCCTCTCCGACGGATCCAAGCTCCACCAGCTGGGGGCGCAGGGCGAGGCGGGATTCTTAAAAAGGCCTACTAAACTGCCAAAGGGCTCGAACCTAGTTTTATGCTGGAAGAATTTCTCGCAGAGACCTATCAGACGGGGTACAAGTCTGACGCCGCAAACGGGTTGACACCTGGAGCCGCAGAGACCTATGCTCCATTTGTCCCGCAGTCGCAAAGCTGGGGGGGGGGGGGGTCGGTAACGGATCCCAACCTCTTAGGGTTCCCAAGCGAGTCGGGGTAGGAAGGGCAGGTTACAAAGGGATATGTAGTGACATCTGGGAGACTAGGCTTGATGATGTGTCTGCTTAAGTGACCTGTGATGCACAATATTGACACCCGATCTGAGGTTTGCTGAAGGGTAAGTGTAAGCAGGTGTGTGACTAATCATTCTTTTCAATAAAGTTTGGCTAGCACAGCAGGTCAATTCATGCTAGAGGAAGCAACAGAATTCTCTTCAACACAGAAAGTACAGCAGGCCCCTCTCAAAGCTACAATTTCAGTGTTCTTTAAAAGGAAGCCAATTCAACTTAAATGAGATTAAACCTGAGGTTGGGACACAACCCAGGGATGGACACACTGCACTGAGTGAAATGGGCAACTTGTAAGGTACATACTATTTTAATATTTAATTCAGGACGTCAGAGTGCTTGAGGCTACAAACTCCAGAAAGAAACAGTGGTTGCATTCGTGTTCAGGAAGCTGAAATGAAAATCCTTGGTTCAGCAAGGCTTGACCACTTGGATATAGGTCTTCTGCAATACCTCTAATGCACTTTTTACACACTTAACACAGCTCACATTTCCTCTTCTGTCTGCAGAGGAATGGAGCAGACTTGTACTGTCTTGAACTACTTCCCTGAGACAGTAGGGAAGTGTTAGATTGTTTACTAGACCTGTTTTTATAAATGCCCCACCACACCATTTTTAATAAATGGGAGAGGAGACACAGTGCAGATGGGCAGTAAGCTCTTGAAGGATGGAAACTGAACATATACCAGGAGAAACGCATGCCGTCTTACTTCTACCACAGTAAAATCCGAGATCTCTTCCCTTTGCTATCGATGCACATCTTGACCAGCCCATCAACTCTCATGGCCCATAATTACCTTTTCCCCAAGGGGCACAGAAGGCAGATGATTGTGTAACTACAGGCAGTATAAAAACAAAGAGCGCTGCTCCTTTTAAAATTTCCATTTGTGGTCTCACTGGCAAAGTTCAATGTAGGCCTCACTAATTGAAGGGGAAAGTAATTATATGTAAGACTGTGCGCCCTTAAGTTTTAAGGAGCAATCCACTCTAGACTGGAATTGCAGCTCATCTGACACCAAGCGAAACACTATTTAGAGCTTGTTGATGTGTTCTTGGGTGATTCTGTCTGTGTCATAGGGAAACTAAGAGTATTTGCCCCAAAACTCAAGAGCCTTAAAAACATGGAACAGATTCAGGCCAGGAATACAGCAAGTTTGCACATTTTAATCAGTTGCCCAGAAAGCATAATCCTATAAAAAGCAGTACAATTATTAATTAACTACCTACTTGGAAAAACACAGATAAGATTGGCTTCACTCCAAGCATTTTTGTCAAATTATTACTAGAAACTGAGCAAGCGTTCAGCCAACATTGTCAGCTGACAATGCTGCTTTTTGCTTTGTGTAGCCACGCTTACTTAAAACTCTGATTAGATTCTAATTGCTACTGCTGTTCATAAACAGCTGTAATGAAATGGAAAAATATAAAGAGGGGGGAAATGTCTCTTTGCAGTTGCACTGTGAGTTAACAGTGGCAAAAAAAGGCATTCAATAAAAAAAACAAAAAAAGTTATGCTGCAAGAGATGAAAACAGGTTTCCTGCTACAAAAGCAGCAGCACTTGGGGAGAGTACAACTACCTGCCAATAATGTTCTGGAAGATGTCCAGCTGTCCTCACCCTTCAGCATTCTGGCACTATATTTTGTGCAGAGATAGCAGTAGTAGGACATGGCACAATCTAACAAATATAGTAGGCAACATCAAGCTGAACTCCACACTTGCTCCTGACAGAACCATCACTTCAGCCCTTCACAGCTTCATGAACATCTCTCTCAATTTCTCCTACATCTTGGGGTGTGGAGCCCTCACCTATCCATGGTATTCCTCTACTTGAACCCCTGTGAGAAACCTGACTTCCCCCACTATCTGAAAAACTTAACACCATGAAAGACAAATAGGACAGATATATTGGTTGAAGTGGGGAGAGAGAAGGGAGAGGTTCCCAAAAAGTTTGTAAGGGAGCAGTCTTAAATATTGCAGGAATAACAAACACTGGAGACAAGAGACCTCCCAGTTCCAGGCCTGTAAATATCCTGTGCAACTAAAAAGGGGAGTATTTTGATAGCATTGATCACTTATCATCATCACTGTGTGATGATCACACACCAGCAGGGATGGTCCTGAGTTCTGCTGTTTACATACACACTTGTATGTAATATGAAAGGAATAATAGCCACACACACATCCCACCAAAACCACCAGGCAGCTAGATTTCCTAAACTATCAGTCTGCCTACTTTTTATTTACAGTTAATACAAAAAATAAAATCTAAACTCACTTCTAACTTCAGGTTTACTTGTGCACTCTATATTAGCAAAAATCAATGGATGCTGTTACATAAAAGCAACTGAGCTCACTTGGAAAGGATACAAAGTGATCCTTTCAACAAGCACATTAAATGAGGATTTCAATGCTAGAACAGTTTCCTTTCTAACAGGTGGGACATGGCAAGAGGCAGGACCAAGGAACCAGAAGCAAACGTTCACCATGTTGCCATCTTCACCCAGGGACTTTGGTTTCAAAATGACTGAATATACAGCAATTTACAGCAGTCCTGAGGCCGAGCACAGAGCCCTAACATTGAAATTAAGATAGCAACCACAAGACTCCCCTAGAAAACTGTTTATCTTGGATGGCCCCCACATGGCTCGCCAAAGTAAATAACACCCTTTACTTGGTATAGGAAAGGACAACAACAACAGAAGATACAAGAGCTACAATGACAAGCTGCTAAGGGCACTGTGACAAAGGGTGAGAAGAAATGTAGTGACTAAAAGGATATTCTGAAATCAAATGGCAAAGACTTCTCATCAAGGATGCAGCAGCCGGGGTTTATGCTAGACGTGTTACAACGGCGGGCGCCAGAACAATGCCGCAGTCCCACCCCAGGAAAGACGGGGAAAATCCTTTACAGGCGGCGCTGGTAACTAGCATGCAGCTGCAGTTGTGCGTTACGCATGTAATCGCCATAGGCACCCGCATATCGGGCATAATCAGACTGTGTTTCTGGGAGACGGCGATAATCCAGTTGAGCTTTTGTCGGCGAATGGCGGTACGCGTGGGGGGAGTCTGTTAAATGGCGGAAATCTGAGAGGTCAGATAAACGGCGGTCATCTGAGAGGTCAGAACCGTACCTGGTTAAGAGAAGAGACATTAGATATTTGATAAATAATAAAAACCCTCATGGCCGATGCCTTACATTATATACACACTATGACTGAGATGGCCCCCCTCCACCCGCACAGAAGATGACTGCTGAGATGTAAGCACAGAAAAGAGCCTGCTAAAGTAATCCAAACAATAATCTTTCCTCCATTGTCTGGCTGCAACTGGGGCCGTTTTACTTCTCTCAGACATGGGGAATAATCTCTCAATGGTTCAGCTATTCTGTAATACTAATTATACTTCACCATTTAAGCAGAATTTTAAGCCTCCCATCAGAACAGTGATAAAGCACAGTACCATGCAGGAGGCCCAGACCTCACAAAACTACACTCAATAGTTTCTAAGATGGATACAAGAGCTAAGGCGTGTCAAGGCTCAAAAAGACTTGGAGGTGACCGAAAACGATGGATTATGCTCATCATTGCCAGGAATTAAAGCTGGTGCAACTCTTATTTGCAATCTCAGTCAAGTCTCAAAGGTCTAGTTTGCCGTCTCCGTGGTGGGATCTGGTCAGGTAGCAGAGCCTTCTCGCAAACACGTACTCACAATTATCCAGAGATATGTGCAGGCGGGGGGAAATGGTAAGAGCGCAGCCCATATTTGCTCCCTTCCCCACAAACAGTAAAGCACAGAAAAGATTTGAAAGATCTGATAGAGAGAAACTAATGGCACAGCCAGTGTAGCAAAGGTTAAGCAAGCCCCACTCCTGACCCATCCTTGCTTTCGAATAAATGCCAATTTAAAGTCATAGCGGGAACTCTGCTCCCTCCCATGGAACCACAGAATGAAGTTCTCCTTTGAACCCCTCTGAAAAGTGCAGAAAAATCCATGGGCAGAAGGTGCGATTGGCGTGAAAAGCATTACAACTGGTCTAGCTGCATACCTCTTATTCATTGCAGCTGCTTTTCTGTAGAGATCCTCACGGTTGCCACGTGGTGGAGAGAGGCGAGTGCGTTCATACGGCGGATGGAGAGCTGCAGCTTCTGACTGGGACAATGCTGTATATGAGGCTGCCTGTTGTGCAGATTGAGTCAGCCCATTGTATGATGGCTGAGCTCTGTAACCTGCAGCTAAGGGAACAGAAGTGGATTGCTGTGCAGCATAAGCTGTCTCCGCTGGGTTTGAGACTTGTGCTCTGTAGGCTGTTGACAGTGAAGCAGAGAGCTGCGTTTTATAGGAAGCAGCAGCTGCTGCTGCTGCTGCTGCATCCTGCATACCATAAGCGGCCGCCAAGTTTGCTGCAGCCTGTGCCCCATATGCAGCTGGCAGGGCAGATGCAGCCTGGGCCCCATAGGAAGCTGCATGGCCAACAGCTGACTGGACTCCGTATGAAGCTGTTTGTGTTGAGAGAGGGTGGGTACCGTACAAGGCTGCTTGGTTGGCTGCAGGTTGGGCCCCGTAAGATGCTGAGAGGGCAGCAGCGGCAGCTGCTGCCTGGGCACCGTAGGAAGCTGCTGCATATGTTGCAGCAGCCTGGGCCCCATAAGTGGCAGCGTATGTTGTTGTGGGCTGGGCCTCATAAGAAGGGACTTGAGAAGCAGCCACTTGTGCTGCTCCATAAGCAGCTGCTTGGGCACTGTAGGATGTTAGTGCTGAGGCTGCTGGCTGGGCCCCAGTAGTTGCCAGGGGAACAGAGGACTGGGCTCTATATTGATTTCCAAGCACGGCTGAAGACTGGGCTCTGTACATTGCAGCCTGCCCAGTTGTAGGCTGGGGTCTGTAAGCCATCCCAAGTGATGCTGCAGGCTGGTCTCTGTAGGCTGTCCCGAGGGAGGCGGAAGCCTGGTCTCTGTAGGATGCTTGCTGGGCTGCCATAGGAATTATGTAACCTGCTCTTGTTGGTGAGCGTCTAATGGGGCTTCTGTCCCTTCCAAAATAGGAAGGAGATACCTGCCTAGCCTGACTGTCTTGAGAATCAATTTTGGTTAAATTGTTGTTCCCCAGGCGCTGCTGATAGTCATACTCCAGTGAAGAATAAGTTGATCCTCCCGCTGGGAAAGCAAGATTACTGGATCTCAAAGCGTCATTCCTGGGCTGGAGTTTATCCAGGGTTGGTATTTTGTTCTTTTCAGCTCTGTTGCCCAGCTGGCCGGTGTGCCCAGCTGGTCCCCTTTTATGAGCCTTATTAGAAAGTTCCACATTAATTCTCTTGCCCTTGACTTCCCTTCCATTAAGATGTTCAATGGCGGCTCTGGCATCCTCATCCTTCTCCATGTGAACGAACGCATAGTCTGATAAAGCAGCAGACAGAAGGTTATCAATAAGGAACATATGACATTTAATTACTGGAACCCACTCATACTTCGATGTGCCCTAAAAAGGCTTCAGCCTGAAACACATCTGTTTGATACCAGAAGAATGCAGAATGAATCAGCTGATGTGGCTTGCTGGGCAACTCTTTAAGAGCCACAAGGAAGGAACAGGCCACTGGCACCTATTAAGGTACAAGGAACTGGCCCCTGTCTTAAAGGTTTGAAGGCTAAGCATCAAACTACCCATCCTATCCCACAGCTCACTCCGCCTCCTGCATGATTTGCACATAATTCACAGTGTGCCAAAGCATATCAAACTCTCTCTGTGCTGCTTGATTTCTCATCTTCAACGTATTAATCCTCAGCAGGACTTTCCCCCACTGCCCCCAGTCAAAATGCTGAGAACATTCCTGTTGCGCATTAAAATGTTACAGTTTCATTTATACCTGAACATCTTGCATATGGATACTACCCTACACAAATGTAAATATTTTCCCCGCCCTCAATAGTTCTGGCATTCTGCTTCTAGAAAAACTGCATTTAGGATGGTGGCTTGAAGCTGAGCTATCAAAATTTAAGGAAAAGATTAACTCTGATAAAACCAGAGGATGAACTTGTAAAGCCAGTGAACCATGACATTTTGTATGATTTTAAACACCAGAATTATGCACTACTTTAGCAAAGGTGGATTTCAAATGACAGCACAAAATATACAAGGACAAAGGACACAATTTTAATCTGTATGGTTTCCCTCCACCCACTGAATTCCACAAGTTGTAACAGAATGGAGAACATACTAACAGCTTTCTCAAGGTGTGTTCCCTATTGCATCTTTCCCAGCCTTACATGCCATAGCAGGCAAAGGACAAGCACCTCTGTTGTAAAGGTTGTTGCCTACTGGACTCTGACAAGAAGCCTAAAGGACTCATGGTTACAAGAACTGCTGGAGCAAACTGTCAAGACTGCTGAATACATTTAAGACTTTCGGATGTTTCAACCTAGTACTTATTATAAATCAACATGGCTGGATCCTGCTGATGCAAAAAAGCAATTTAAATCTAGGGAGCTTAAAAAAAGCACCCAGTGGAATGAATCTGAGGTTCTATTCTCTAAAGTTGCTTCTTAGCTTCAATAAGCAAGTCTGTGCCAGTTTCACAAACCACACACTTTTCTTTCACTGCAAATCCAATGGAAATAGGCTGCTATGAGCACATCCCCTCATAGATCTGAAAAAGAAAATATGAATCTGCTGGTAGATCTTTGGGTGATTTGCAAGGATATCTGATTCTGTGTTTAACTGCAGAAGCAACAAAATTCTTCTCCCCCTAATTATGGCTGCTGAAATGAAAAAAACTTATGGTAACTAGGAGAGGATTTTTGTGTGGAAGGACTGAGCTGTGTTCACATACAATCAGAATTCTTTGATTCTAAGTTTGTCTTTTGCACCACGTTTCTGGATCTCGGGAGTCTAGTAAAAAGCAAACAAACTCAAAATAAAAACAGATCCTGCAAGTCTGAAGTCTGCTCATCCCTGCCCATTCAAATAGCTAGAACAAATAAAGCTGAAATATTAGACTACTATTTCTTTAACTGTATGCTCTATGATGAGATCAGAAAAGCACCATCTAAAAGGTTTTCATTTTGGGCCAGTATGAAGAAAACGGGAGCACTCATTGTTGATGAAGACTGTGATGAACTTAATGTTACAAGAATTTAAGGTCTCAAATATATAAATTAAATGTACAAGGCAAACACGTACATAAATATATAAACCACATGTCTGAAACAGTACAGGAAGACAGTCCTGAAACCATTTTGACTCCCCCAAACTGACCAAATGTTTCTCTGCAAGGAGGGAGGAAATGAAAAAACCTCCCCATTGTCTCTGTGCTCACAAATCCTGCCTTAAGGGCACATTTAAGGTGTGAATAGGGTGAGCCTGTGACCTGGATTCAGGAATTAAGTAGTTATAATAACAAAAGAGTGGCCAAAGCCCAGATAATGCAATCAGGTAACCTGGCAGACAGGAGATAACACACAGGATTCTGTTTTAGACTGCCCTGTGATGTATTTCTGCTGGAGACCACCTATTTCTGTGATGTAAGTATGATGTTTCTGGGGGTGGTCTTGAGTTTGAGGGTGGGCAATTTCAAGAGTCTATATAAGGGCTGGAACACCTTTGTTATGGGTCCTCCTCCTCTCTCCTGCCTGTGGGGGGAGCACCCTGTTGCAACAGTTTTAATAAAGATCAGGCTTAATAGCTGCTTTGCTTCTCAATATTCTCTGCTTGGCCTCTGTTATTTCCTCCTACTGATGGAGAACCTACAAAGAACTCTATATGGGCTCTTGTGTACCCCATTAGGGAAAAGGAGCAGATTTTGTTTGCAACATTACAAATAGATGTATTTTACATATCTGGCTGCAACAACTAGCGCAAATTTCTTGACAATGTTTGTCAGTTCTATGAGTGGCATTTCAGTGTTTAAGCGGCTGCATTTGAAAAAATGTAATAAAATGGAAGACTGCTAAACCAGCCATTCATTCTGCAGCACACAACAGATTCTGTTCTGACCCTCCCTGTCAATTGGGATGGGGATACACACAAACACAGAGTATGTATCTGTTTTCCCCTGGTGAGATACATTGCTGACCTAGACCAAACACAAACTGAATTTTCATAAGTCTTCGCGTTCTCAGCCAAAGTACTTAAAAAAAACAAAAACAAAAACTGATCCAGAAGAAGAAACAGAAGGGAGGAAATGATTAACAGAGCTTAGAGAGACAGAGTCAAGGAGATAGCATTAGACCAAACAAAAGAATCCATCCAACAACAGTTTAGAGAAAGAGAGAGAGGCAACCATTCCTGGGGATGTGAAACCCAAACCTTTGACCAGTCTCTGAGGAAACCCTATATATACTACCCTCCAGAGCACTCAGTTGAGTCTCCTGAGGTGCAGTCTGCTTCTATACACCCCAGCCTACACAGGAGGCTAATGGGAAAACTACAGGATGGGTTTAGCTGTCCTGGAACAAATGAGATGCTGCATCTGATTACATGCTGCAAACAAGACCTGAAAGTGGCATTCAGAAGGATGTGTACATGTAAACTCAAAGATACTGTCATATGACTTACTGGAAATACAGGAGAGGAACAAAACATGAACCTTCCTCCTGACCCACTTAAATGATAAAGTTGGGGCTGAAGAGACAGTTGCCTCTGACTGACAGCTCTGTACAGCATGATGCACCGCCGGGTCCTTTAAAATTATGGAAGATTCAGGAAAGCTCTAAGAGCAATGCTTGACACATCATAGCTCAAGTGACAGAGAAGAGGAATATGCAAACTCTTTGAAGGGGACTCGGGTGGCGCTGTGGGTAAAAGCCTCAGCACCTAGGGCTTGCCGATTGAAAGGTCGGCGGTTCGAATCCCCACGGCGGGGTGCGCTCCCGTTGCTCGGTCACAGTGCCTGCCAACCTAGCAGTTCGAAAGCACCCCCGGGTGGAAGTAGATAAATAGGGACCGCTTACTGGCGGGAAGGTAAACGGCGTTTCCGTGTGCTGCGCTGGCTCTCCAGATGCGGCTTTGTCACGCTGGCCACGTGACCCGGAAGTGTCTCTGGACAGCGCTGGCCCCCGGCCTCTTAAGTGAGATGGGCGCACAACCCTAGAGTCTGTCAAGACTGGCCCGTACGGGCAGGGGTACCTTTACTTTTACCTTTGAAGCAAATGCCTACCCAAAAAGCACAGGACGCAAGTGCATTTGGCAGTAATAGTTGGGGCTATAAAGGAGAGAAAGATGGGGCCTGCAGCTTGGGGTGACAGCTTCAGATTTTAAAAAGTTACTTACCAGCCTTAGGACTAAACTACTTAGTGGGGAAAACCTCTCCAACCATACCATTAAAAATTTTTAAAGCTCTGTATAGCACATGTTACTATGAAAAATTACAAATTAATGTCGACTAAGAAATGAAGTGAGGGCTTTTAGTTGCAAACAAAGTGGCTGAAAAATGTGTTTAAGAAACGGACATTAAAGCTACACAAGCTGTGAGGAACAGTTCAATACTCACCAGCCACAATTGTGGCAACACCTCATACCTTGGTTCAGTTATCAGTTGATATATTTGCCCATGACTGAAACGCCGGTTGGCACTCAAAGAATTTATTAGGTTGTTTTTCTTAAATATCTGTTTACTGTATCTATTTGGATTTGGAGATACAAGTAGTCTCCACAGGGGATACATCAGATTGAATTTTATCCCCAGAATTTTGTCTGGTATCACTGGAAAAATTCTCCTTATTTACAGATACTTGCACATACAGTGGTACCTCGGGTTACATATGCTTCAGGTTACAGACTCCACTAACCCAGAAATAGTGCTTCAGGATGAGAACAGAAATCATGTTCTGGCGGCATGGCGGCAGCAGGAGGCCCCATTAGCTAAAGTGGTGCTTCAGGTTAAGAACAGTTTCAGGTTAAGAACAGACCTCCGGAACAAATTATGTACTTAACCCGAGGTACCACTGTAAATCTTAAAAAGAGAGTGGGAGGGGAAAAGACAATAGAAACCTAAACACCAGACCCGAAGAACCCTGGCGTATTAGAGGCTGCACATATGGGCATGGAGCCTCAGACCTGAGGAGTGAGGTGGGACTGCCTAGCACGACAGGGATGTTGACCAATAGTCTAAGGAAAATGAAGTGGGGTCTTTTCCTGCCTAGGCAGAGAATATAAATGTTACTCCTTTCTAACCCAGCAACAGGACCATTTTTTTTAGCACTATGAAATCCTGCCAATGGATACTTGGGCAAAAGGATACCCATGACCACACCACACACAGTCCTAGCAGTATCCACCACGCAAAATTCTACCTTTGACTCTGCTCTAAGAACAGCACTTCTGGTATCCTTATAGTACAGAAGGAGTGTGTATTGTACTTATTAGGCAGTACTTCTCACAGCATGGGTGTACTGGGGGGGGGGGAGAAACTTTAGTACTAGCAACAATAACTTAGAAGCAAGTCTCAGAGAACACAGTGAGACTTACTTTTGAGTAAAGTGGCATATGCGGCGGCTGCTTATGTCAAATATAAATTTATGGTGCACCTGCATTTAGAACAATGTAAATAATTCTGGTCATCTGCTGTCTAAATGTATTCAAAATGTACAGAAAAGTATCCATTAAGAAATAAATCTCTCAATTATTCATAACAAATGGAACTTGAAAGAAAATGTTCAGTGTCGAGTGTCGCTGTTCAGGATTCCAGTCACACCATCTCATCCCCATATACCCCCATTTTCTCCCCCTCACAACACTGTGTGCCTACCAAGCATTGAGTTGTTTGGAGGGGATTTTTTTCAGGGTGTGTGTGTGTGTGTGTGAAAGAAAGAAAGTGGAATGGGCTGCCTCGGAAAGTTGTGGACTCTCCTTCATTGGAAGTTTTTAACAGAAGTTTGATGGCCTTCTGTCACTGATGCTTTAGTAGAGGTTCCTGCATTGCAGGGAGTTGGACAGATGACTAGCAGGGTCCCTTCCAACTCCACAATTCTTTGATTCTACTGGTGCCCAATCCCTGCTTCATTAAAATCTTGGATTTCTCCATTGATTTTTATGGGCAACTTTACAAATAGTTTCTCAGCATGAACCAAAAGACCCCAATTCAAACAAAGAGATAGTTCTCTCTACACTTTTTATGTCTGTGTCTCTTCCTTCATGCTCCTTTTTCAGTAACTCCCATTAAATCTTCCCTCCCACCCAGTTTCTCCTATCAAATACAGCAAGTTCTCCACAGACACAAGGCACGCTCAGTTCTTATTGGACTGTTTTGGGACTTCTCCCACTTAGGCCTTTTTCCCTTGAAGTTTTTGTATTTGGTACTTTTGCAAGGCTTATCCAGAGTCTGCCAATACCCCCCTCTTGTGCGTGTCTGTTGCCATTTTGTCTATATGAGTGGTAGCTGTTGATGAACTAAATATAAATTAGAATACAGGATATTTAAGAAGGAAATGTTC
Source organism: Podarcis tiliguerta (assembly GCF_965153285.1). Classification (NCBI taxonomy): domain Eukaryota; kingdom Metazoa; phylum Chordata; class Lepidosauria; order Squamata; family Lacertidae; genus Podarcis; species Podarcis tiliguerta. Next base: position 19,324,215 of record NC_139549.1, read on the forward strand.
ATGTTTAGAGATTTTTGGGATGCTGAATCCTAGTGATAAACAGTTCCATGGTACTTTGCTTGTGAAGTTCCCAGGGGCCAGTTGGGGCTGGAGAAATGTTTTAAAGTAGATGGACCAATGGTCTGATCCATCACGGTAAACTATATACTGGTTAGGAAACTTAATGGACTTGCTGATAGGCTACATGAGGGTCAATGAACTGAAGCTCAGTCCTGACAAGATGGCAATACTGTGGTTAGATAGTTCCCTACTCAGGAAAAATTGTGTCCCACATATTGCACTTGCCCCAAGGGTAAAGTGATACTTTTTTCTTTTTTTACACTAGACTGGTATGCCTACTGTGACCACCTCTGCTGGACAAGAATAGTCTAGCTACAATGATCCATGCTCTGGCAACTCCCTACTTACACTACTGCTGGATATTGTGCATGGGGCTGCCTTTAAAAGACAATCTGGAAATTGCAAGTGGTAAAAAAATGCAGCTGCTAGCTGAGCTACTGGATGCATTACTGGCCACGTTTCTGAGCCTGTTCAACATACCAGCCTGGCTCTTTAAAATACTGCACAGCAGCTTGGGATAAACACACATTATGGAAAGCCCATGCCTCCACCATCCTGCCGTGAGAGTACTACCCTTCTTCACATTAGCCCCACCGTCAGGAATAAGGCTTCTGTCAGCGGTGTGCGCGTTACAGAATTGCCTTCCCAAAGCATGACGCTTTTCATTTAGGTGTCAGGAAAAAAAACCCAAGTCCCGGGCTTTTCAGCTACCGTTAAGCGCAGCAAGTTAGTCTTTGCAATCATTTAACAGGAAAAGGCGCACTCCGCACACGTTTACAGGCGCTCTTTACCTTCTCACTCAAACCAACTTTTTTACGCTCTCACGAGAAGAACTAGGCGATTTCTCGCGGAACAAGCCTACCGAGAAGCATTAGCAAGGACCAGAACCTCCCCAGCTGGAGGGAGTCTACCTCCAAGTACCTCCAGCTACTGAGGAGGCGGGGGCGGGGAGAGAGATACAACGGCAGCAGGCGGGGGACGTTGTCGGTTTCAACCCCTGGCGAGCGAGGCGGATCCGGAGCGGCGGGGGCGACTTAGGAGGGGGAGAAGCGGCCTCCTTCGCAGCCGCGAGGGGGAAAGGCACACGCCGCGCGCCTCCCTGGCGGCGCCGCGGTTCGGGCGGACGGTGGGGTTTTGAGGCCGAGGCCGAGGTCGCCTCCGCCTGCCGTACCTTTGACGACGTCGCACTCGACGACGGGCCCGTACTCCTGGAAGAGGAGGCGGAGCTCGCCGCTGGTGCAGGCGGCCGGGACGTTGCCCACGAAGATCTTGACGGTGTGCGTGGGCCTGGGGCGGGAGGGCTCCACGACGACGCGGTGCCCGTGCAGGAACTGCCCGTTGAGCTTGAGGATCGCGCGCTCGGCCGACGCGTCGTCGCGCATGTGCACGAAGGCGAACTGCTTCATGAGGGCCACCCGCAGGACTTCGCCCGGCTCGGCCGCCTCGAACAGCTCGCGCAACTCCACCTGCGAGGTCTCCTCGGGCAGGTTGCCCACGAACACCTTCACGCCCGGGTGCATCGGCTCGCCCTTCTCACCGAGCGGAGCCAGGCAGGGACAGAGAGAGAGAGAGAAAGAGAAAGAGAGAGGAGGGGGAAAGGAGGGAGGAAGGAAGGCGAGAAGGAAAGACGCGCAAAATGGCGGCCCCGGCGGTGACTGTGGCGATGACCCACAGGAAAGGAGGGGCCCAAGTCGCCGCGCGTGCGCAGTGTGCTCCGCGCATTGGCGCTCCCCTCCCCCTCACAAACCGTAAGGCCCTGAACTCTGAGGAAAGGATGCGAGGCGCGTGCGCAGTGTTCCGCTAACGTCGCGAGGCGCGTGCGCACGAACACCTCCCCGGGGAGATACAGCAGTGTCTTTTAACCCTTAGAGCGTCGAGTCTGCATCTTTACATGAAATGCGTACACGTGTCTAAGGGCGACATGTTATATTGATGGGTCCCTGTAAGGCATGGGAGTAGCCAAGGGGTGGGGGTGGGCAGCTGCCCCCCAGATCAAGTAGAAACGCTTAACTAACTTGACCAATCACGTCGTTTCTGCCCCCCCCAACAAAAATCCTGGCTATGCCTATGCTGTACAGCACAGACTTAGGTAAAAATATAAACTACACTGTAGTTTGCACTTCTGGGTCAAATGGAGCATTTCCTCCCCCCGCTCACTTCCTTAGATGGAAGTTAGAACTGTAAATCGATGGTTATTTATCACATTTATATGCCACTTTTTCCTTCAAAGAGCACATGGTCCCCATGAACCCAGTCAGGTAAGTTAGGCTGATAGGCTGGCCCAAAGTCACCCAGTGCGCTTCACAGGCCAAGGCGGGATTTGAACCTTGGTCTCCCCAGGTCATAGTCTAACCATTACAGCACACTGGCTTGTGACTGGCGTGCTGAAAAGTTAGTAGCAAAGATGGGAGATTCTATTGTTTCTAAAATGGGTTAAACTTAAAAGTGCAACGTGTCCATTTTCAAGTTAATGTCAAACTAGGAGACCGGGTAGGGTGTATGCCTGAGTCCTCTCTGATTCCTGCACCCATCAAGGATTCAATTGCTGGAACAGATTTTTGTTGACGTAGCGGCCCCCTAAGTATGGGTTCTTAAAGTAACAGAAGGAAGTGGCTCTGAGCCAGACTCGCTGGTAGTTAGAAAGACAACAGCCAGAGTTGAAATGTGCATATGAGCTAGCATCATACAATTGTACACTATTACTTTTTCTTCTCCGGAGGAATAGCTGTGTTAACATATTGTAGTGTGATACCTTAAAGACCAACAAAGTTATTATGGCATAAGCTTTTTTGAGTCAGAGCAGAGTGGAAGCAGCTTTACCCCCCAAAATGAGAAATCCAAGAATGTAGCATACCTTTAACCGGGCAACTGCATGTCCTCCCCCCACCATAAGACCATTCTTTGATGCACTTTATAATTTGCATCTTACTAGTGGGACCTTCAACAGAATGTTGCAATGTTCCCTTACCTCCCAACAGGAGTTCTGCTCAAGGTTCTAGCCATTCCCTACCACAGGATATTCCAGTCAAATTCCCAACCTCCCCTTTCCCCCAAATCAGCATGACATTCTTCAGCTACAGCAGGCACTGCCCTCAATGACATTTTGGGGTGCGGGATTCTTCTGCAAACAGGGTTCCTTAGGGCATACCAGTACCTCCATCTTGTTTGTTTCTGAGTTATTAAATGGTCTCAAACTCCTTCCCTTCCTAGCTCAAATTCAGTGTTCAGCTGAAAATCCCGCAAACTTGAGTGACTTCTATGCAAGGAAATTCCTGATAGGTAGAGTTGAAAGGGTCCCAGACCCTGCTTAGCTTTGCACATAAGGCAGACACGTTATGCTTCTGTCCCAGGCAAAGCATGAAAGAAAAAATGCAAACTTCAGGAATTCTCTGAATACACCACAAAACATTGCTCTCATGCCAGATATACACACCAATGAACATGTCAAGCCAAATAAGACAGGATAGCTACTAAAAAGAGTTTTAAGTTTTAATGGTTCTATTAAGAGCATAATGGCACGGGTCTAGAGTATGCACACCTCAGAAGTCATGGATTCCCCTTCCCATCTCCCCAAAACATGCACTGTAGCACATAAGGCAGCCACTAACCCAACATGACAACTACTGTGCATTTATTAATTCACAATAACGCCCCCTCCTGTGTTTCCATACTCACAATTATTAAGCTGGATTAGTTTCCCTATTCTGCTCATTAAACATGCACTGAAAGAGGGGGGGGGGTAGCCACCCATTACCTTCCCCAACTCTGTGTCCCAAGGGCAAGGATGGGAAACCTGTGTGTCCCTTCAGGTGTTCTGGGACTTCAACTCTCTACAGCCCCAGCCAGCACTGGCCGATGGCCAAGGCTGATGGGAGCTGGGAGTCCAACAAGACCTGGAGTACCAATGGTTAAGTGTTGTGTTCATTTACCTTGGATTATATACAGAATCACAGTGAAGGTTTATTGCAGAAAACACCACCTCCAAAGTTCAACCAAGATCCTTAATTGGCAACAGAGAAGGTCAAGAAAGTGAGAAGCAGCCAGTGAAGTCCTACCAGAGTAGACCCATTGAAACCAAGGGCCATGATTAACTTAAGTCCACTGATTTCCAATGGATATACTTGAGAGTAGGACTCATTGGCTACAATCAAAGTGAGTGTGTCTGAAAATAAGGCACTTGAAACACCCAAAGATAAAGTTAGCGGACTTGTTTATGGGTGGCCCAAAGACACTGGAAGAGCAACAACACTTTCCAACAAACTCTTTGCTCACAAATGACTATTTTAGAATTCAGACAAGAATTCATTCATATGACACATACCTCACAAGGACGGATGCTGTACCATGTCACTGCTAAATAGGCTACATTTCCTCCTCCTGTGCCGTTTAAGAACTTCACAATTAAGACATTCAAGGGGCTAAGCGCTTGCCATTACTACGCCACTACAAAGCAGCACCTGTTGAACTCCTGCCTAACACATTGCACTTAGGAGACACAGGAAAATGAAAGCAGCTGGAACCCTCGGGATGTCCTAGCCCAAAGAGAGCCTGGGCAGAACTGCAAAGCCTAGAGATGAGAGGTGGGTTGGCCAGCGGCTTTCTGGTCTGCCTTGGCTGCAGGCCGCTCCCGTTCTTCCCACAGCGTCACTCCATCGCAGGTGCATATTTTCTTGGGGTTCTGGAAGAGGCCGGCGGAGCGCGCAATGATTCCACAGCCCACTCTGGGAAAGAAAAGGAAGGTGGCTTAAGTCCTTAGCTGCAGAGAGGACCCCTAGACCAGGTCTCTGCATCCCATTATTGCAGCCTTTCTCAACCTGTGGGTCCCCAGATGTTGTTGAACTACAACTCCCATCTCCCCTAGCTAGGAAGGCCAGAGCCCAGGGGTGGGAGTTGTAGTCCAACAACATCTGGGGACCCACAGGTTGAGAACCGCTGCATTGTTGACTTAAAATAGTTTTGCAGTTGCCTTCCCACAGCTCAAGCTCTGGAAAGACTTGGGTATGTTTGAAAAATGATATTAAAAAAACAGCCACAAACACAAAAGAAGACCCAGCAGACTAGACACAGTCAAATCCAACTCCAGAGATGCATTGCATATCGTGGTGGGTGGGGAAACGATCTGGCTGGCAAGAACAGGATCCTTATCTTCCCTATACCTCCCACCCCCGCAACAAAATTTTACAAGTGGTTGGGGACACCTACTGGATGTCAGAATGCTATCAGGTTCCCTGTTTTTGCAAAGCAGAAGTTTGAAGGAGAAGCACTGGTGGGAGGCTGTGGGTGTGAAGGAGCCGTATTATGAGTGCACCTTGCTTGACCAAAGAACAACTGGGAGCTTTAAGCTCCCGATTGCTCCTCTGAAGTTTCGCCCTTTGCCCATGCCATATGGGTGGCGTGGGCAAAGGCCTCATGGACCGAATGGGGAGGCCTGGAGGTCTACATGCTGACGGTTCCTCACCCTGCTGTACCTGTTTACATGGAAAACCAGTTGTGCAATCAATCACTGGCTAACCTTTTCCTCAAGGCTGTGAGGAGTCCAGGCAAGCAACACCTCTAGGTAGCAGGAAAGACTTGGGTCTGCTAAAGACCCTGTTGGTTTTCAGTGAGCCAGAGTAGGCAATGCTATGTCTGATGGACAAAGAATCTTCCCTGGTTTTAGACAGCTTCCTAGGTCAGGTGCCCCACCTTGCAGCAGACAAAGAAAACTCAACAAACTCTAATCCTTCTTACCTCTCACCCGAATTTCCAGTGACTTTTGAGAGCGGGTGGCTTCCGCGGCCCAAGTCGTCCTGCCCTGCGTCTACCACCAGTGAGCGGCCGATGATGTCATGAACCTAAAATGGAGCATAGCAATGCATGTGCAACCAGTCCTTATCACTCTAGTGATGGTAGTAGCTCCCGGCAATGCTTTTTTCCCCAAATTTTTTTTTATTGGTTTTCACAATATTATAAACAAACAAACAAACAAACAAACACGACAAACATAACAAACATAAATCATAGCCTTATTGAAAATTAGTTATTAACTTTGTTAAGTGACTTCCTCGCTTCCCCTTGGTTGAATTTCATTGCAGCTCCCAGCAATGCTGGCCGTGAAAGGGGCACTATTGTACTTGATCCTAAACTGAAAACAACTCTGCCCAAACTATTGTGTCATAACAAAACTGTTTGGCCACTGGATGAAGTGCTGCAACACGGTGTGTTCCTGACCACTCTCAATGCTCTGAGAGAAGCTGCCAACAACAGAAGAAAACTGACAAGCAAAGCAGGTTTCATGAGCAACACCACAGAAAGGTCATTTTGACTGGGAAGTGCGTCACACAAAGCCTTGAGGCAGGGGTGGGTGTGATGTGCATTGATAGGAAGGAGCTCAGGAAAGTCTGTTTAATACAGCACAAGGTTTGCTCTGTGGAAAAGATACTGGAGTTTGTAGACATAACAGAGCTGACATGGGAGTTGGGATGCAAGTGAGCTGTGTAGGACCAAGCTGATTGCTAGCTTAGCAAAGGCTCTTTTTATTAGCAAGATATGCAAAACCAGCAAGATACATTCAAGATACATTTACACTTCTTCAATCCCAAGCCCCCTGGGTGTTGCCTAGTTATCTACGCAACTTGCTCCACCATATCATGTTCCCATTACAGGGGGAAATGAGCGATACCTTTGCAAAGGAGGTAAAGGTCAGGACATGGAACACTGCTGAGGAGACAAAAGGTCAAGGAGTGGGCATGGCGGCTAGACAGCTGTAGCTTGTCTTATGCTGTGGAGGAGGGTGTGACGCCATCACCCTGCGATGCCATTCCTACAGGAGTTAATGAACAATCAAACTATAAAATTTTCCTACACTGGAAGAAGGAATCTATTGATTCTGAAGAAAGGGGAAGGGAAAAGGAATCAGCTGCCCTGTGTCTTGTTGTTTCCATCAGTTTTTTGATCACAAGCCCACTCACTGTGCTCCTCACATCCTCCAGGAAGCCTCACCTTCAGCTGGTTGTCTTCCATCCGGAAGGAAGCTCTTCCATCATCAGCTGCCAAGATATTTCCAAGATCCCCAGCATGCTGCAAACAGAGCCCCAGGAAGCACAGTTAGATTCTGGGCAGCTCAGCCCCAAACCACTATATTTGTTCCCTTTCTCTGTCCCTCCCTCTCATACACACAACACAATGTTAATCCCTTGCCTCCCTGCACACCTTTCTCCCCATCACAACCATGCTCCCAGCCAGCCCATCAAGTAACAGTTGGAGGAGTGCAGTTTACATTGCGAGGGACCATGCATGGGCTTAGGCAGGGATCTCCCCATGAGCTTGGCAGGGAAGCAGAAAAAGTTGTTGGTGGAAGTCAATTTGGCAGCCCGAGAGAACCTGCGAGTGCTACACCAAATTCGTCTGATTCTAAAGAGCTTTCACCAAATGTTGCCTTTCCCTGAAGCAGGCAAAAGATGCTTGCCTCTCCTTCAACGCTCACCCTCTGCCCACTTCTTGGGTTTTTTTAACGAAAAGCTGGACTACTCAGAAATAAAAGTTCACACCACTGGATCACACCCACAAATGGATGCTTAGCCTGCCCTTAACTCCCAAAATTGGAAGTGGGTCCCAAATCAGGGCCGCAAATATTTCATTTCATTCAGTTACTTTATTATTAATTGGTGGGAAATAAATTTTGAATCACTATGGGCAGGTTTTAATTGGAGATAATGAGAGTTCAGGACACGGTTCTTTATTTTTGAGGTTATTTTGGATCTGAAAAGTTATTGCAATAGGGAACGAAAGAAGGATGCCCCTTCTAACAAATGAGCAACAGCTTGTACATTATCAGTATTCAATCAGTTACACACTTGGTTACCGTAATTAATCAACTGAAAGTTCTTTAAACTGGCTCATGGTCCTGGTTAACAATTAATTTCATTTATCAGTCACCTAGTTAAAAAACAGTCTTGTGGTGACTTACGAGCAGAAAAAAAAAATGCAGAGTTAAAGCACAGCACTCATCAATATGAAAACAAGACAACCACCTCAACATCAGGAGGGACCTGGAGGGTTCCCACCCCTGCCTTAAGTAATTTAATACCTGGTGATGCCACAAACTCACCCTATGAACATCCTGGGGACCCCCATGACATTCCCCATGAGGATTGAAGTGGTCTCCACAGCTGTTTGAGACACAAGAAAAGTTTTGATACCGAGAGTCAGTGAAAGAAAGGGCTCTCTAAAGCCAAGGAGACGCCTCAGAAGGTGCCTGTGAATGCCTCTCACCTGTCGCAGGAATTGGTGACATCCCCAAACTCATGCACATGCAGGCCGTGCAGCCCCGGCTCCAGACCATCAATGGCGCCATCAATGAGGCAGCTTTGGGGGGACAGCTGCAAGAACCTCACCACACCCTGGACCAACCCTGGGCCAGACACCATTGCCACAGCGGCAGCACCGAGACTCCCTATGAAGGGAAGAGGTCGCACAAGTTTGCTGCTTGCTTTGAGGAGTTCCCTTGCACACGTCACTCTCAGGACCAAGAGACTTCCAGGGAAGGAAATGGCGGACTGCCTGCCTCCCTGTCTACTCTCTGCTGACAGAGGTTAATTTTGTGGTGATTGATGGTAATCAGACGAAATCACAGTGGGATAAAGAGTGATCAAGGGAGTAACCTCAAGTGCTCTGATCAAAACTGTTTTCTGCTGTCTGAACTGACACTGCATCCAAACTCCTCATAAGAACCCTTCATAAGTTCTGCATCCTCCCTTAAACATTTTTGGGACAGGATAGCCTATAACTTAGCGAGATTTATCAGCCGGCAGATGAAAACTCACTGTCGAAAAACTTGCAAGAGTCACTTTCTGTCTTTAATAAGAGAGAGAAAACTGGTCGTTAAAGTGTCTAAGGCAGAGCAAAAAGCCCAATTTATGGTTGACGATAAAGATTAAGCAACTGAGGGAAAATCTTTCTTTCTTTTTTTCTTCTTGTGGCTGGGAAACCGAAAGTAAATCAGCCATCACTTCCTCTGTGGGGGAAAAATATTGTGGGAAAACAATGTTGCTGTGACTGTGATCTTAGGGTGGAACCTTAAGGCAGAAATCTTAAGTTAAAGTTGGAACTTATAAAGAAACTGTGTTGTTAATAATGATGGTTTTACACATAAGCAGGGAGGGCGAGAGAATCTGCAACTCCTGCATTCACGACGAACGCTCTAGAACAGGGGTAGGCAGCCTGTGGCCCTAGGACAGGGGTGAGAAACCTCTGACCCATGGGACACTCTTAGCTTGCTAGGGGTTCCCATTTTTGCCTGCAAGGCTGTTGTGGTTAAACCACGGCTACCTGTCAATCAGATGACATCATCACAATGTTTGATGGGTGCTGTCAACTCCCGTGAAAAGCCTATGGGTACTGAGCAGGGAGTTTTCCCTTGCTTGACTTTCCAGGACTTAAAGTGGCACACAGAGTTGATCCCTGCATCTCGCAGGGCTGAACCTGCAGATGGGCAGAGGATTCAGTCCTGCTAAGTTCAGCTGCATATGCCAGTTCTGGTGGGGAACTGACACATGCAGCCCATCTGTGTAGAAAGCAGAATTGCAACCCTCCACCCATCAGATGGTGCACAGGGAATTCAACCCCGCTTGGTCACTATCTTCCCCATCCCCACTTATCAGTTTTGGTGGTGGTGGGCAATCATGGGTGGTATCCAACTAAGTTCTACTTAGAGTGGATTGTTAAAATTAATGGCCTTAAATTAATCATGTTAATTAATTTCCATGAGTCTACTCTGATCCAGTCATCTAGCCCTAGGCCTAAGGTCAAAAGTCCTCTGCAAGTTACCCATTTAGGCCTTTGGCAAGGATGGCTTGTCGATCCCCCACACAGACTGATGGGTGGAGAAAGAGAGATGGCAGACAGCCACTGACAAGTTGCCCATGAGCAAATGTCACTCTCGATGGCAGGAAGGGAGGTTGACAACTCCTGCTCTAGCCACTCTTCTTCTCTGTACCAGCACATTTTCTGATAAAAATCCTTAGCCCGCGCCCCCCCCCCCCCCCCGGTTAGCTAAAATTGCCAATATTCATTTGGGAGGAGATGAAGAAGCCATGATGCTTGGCACCTATTGAAAACCAGTTTTGAAGTTTGTTGTGGAGATATTCTAGGTGGGAAGCTGGAAGGAGGTGAGGCAGAATCAGCTTACCAGGCACAGCAGCCCCCATCCCTTTCAGCACAGCACTGCGTCCGGTGCTCTCCAATAGGCTCTGGACCTTCTCAGCACCAAGGCTAGTCTCCACCAGCACACTCTGTGATTCCAGCTGGACGTTAAGCACCTGGAGGCCTGGGGAAGAGGTAGGAGGTGGAAAGAGATAGAGAAGGAGAAGGTGAAGTGCAAAGACAGAAGTCACTGCCATGATGCAACTGTTGCATTCCACACTAGTCCATTAAACTGCCCTGCTCCCCTGACAAGCCACCACTTTTACTCATAACAAGAGTCTCCTCCTTTATCCTTAACACAAAACATTCAGAAGACCTTCCTGATGGCGTAGGTGTTCTGGCTGTGGAACCAACTGCCTTGGAAGGTGGTGGACTCCCAACTTTGCTGGAGGTTTCGAAACACAATCTGGATGGCCAGTGATCAGGGATGCTGTGGTAATACATTTCCTACACTGGCAGGGGGTTGGACTAGATGACCCCTGAGGACCATTCCAACAGTATGATTCCTCCCACACAAACCTGCCTCTTGAGTACCACCAATCTGCTATATATTTTAGAAAGTGATTTGTCTGTCTTTCTATCTGTTCTCCATAGGTCTGGCTACCTCTTTTGCCAAATTTGGCACTAGGGTTCCCACGCTGGGGGTAGCTGTTGTTGTCAATGTTTGGGCATTGGCTGCCATTCTGAAGCAAGTCAGCAGACCAAAATGTCACTTTGGCGTGACTTTGTCTGGATTTTTTGGCATAGGTTCAGTGGCCTTACCCCTGCTTCTTATTCTCCTGGTGGCATCTGTATAGTCACTGTTCCTTTTTAAAATGGATAGCCATATGTTTTAGCAATGTCACAAGGTAGCTAACAATTAAAATAAAAAACAGCACAAATCAAGAAAATGATACAAACACCTGGCGGGGAGAGTGGGGAAGAGTTTATCAGAGAAAAGAACAAGCCCAAAAACTCAGTAATTAACCTGGCACCTGAAACCAGAGAGTATCTAGGTTTGATGGACCTCCCTGAGTATATTGTTCCATTAAAAAGGCCCTTCTGCCAGAGGTGTGGGAAAACTTTGGCTTTCCAGATGTTGCTGATCGACAGCTCCTATCAGCTCCAGCAAGCACAGCCAGAGATGATGGGAGCTGTAAATTCAGCGATATATGGATGGCCAAAGATTCCCCACACCTATTTTGGCAGATTTAGACAGAAGCACACAGAAGGCTTTTGATGTTGTATGGTAGCTGTAGGCAAGATGAAGACCTAGGTGGACAATTGTGCTGATATTGTAACACATTTTTAAAGTACTGCTGTGCTTTCTGAGGAGCGTCAATGTGAGCAGTGGGGAAAAATAAAATTGCAGTGCGCCCAAGGAACAGGAAAAATGCCCACTCCCTGGACAGGGTTTAGAATTGTCCCTTCAGATGTTGTTCAGCTTCAACTACCATCATCCTTGCTGGCTAGGGCTGATGGTAGTTGGAGTTCAACAGCATCTGGAGGGCCACAGGATCCTGACAAATGCCACAGGCCTTCATCATCTGATCACCTGGTATTCCCTGCAGAGATGACTTAATGGCCTCAACACAATTCTGACACACCATCTGGACAGCAAACTCCAGCTGTAAAAAAGCGAGAGAAGCTCATGAGAGTCCAAAGCTGCTTATTTAAAAAAGGAAAGAAAGAAAAATGTCATTTTATGTAGAATGCAGAATAACTCGTACTGATCTGCAGCTGGAACATGATTTCAAATTACCAGACACTATTCAAGGAAAGCAGGAACAGTGCTGAACCTGGTGGGCAGGTGGTCCTCCTTAGCATATTATGTTCACAGGATAAGGTTAGTACTATATTAGGGGCAGTAGTTTGAATCCTTCACCCATTCAACAGCCTTTCTGCTTCATACCCTGTCCATGGACACCATCATTCTGCACGTTTATTGTCATCATCTTTATATCCCACCTTTCCCCCAAACCGGTAATCAAGGCAATTTAAAAGATAAAAGCATGAAAAGATATTCATTAAAAAGCAATTAAACACTAACAGAATTAAAGCTATATATCTATTGTGTATATGTAAGCTGTAAGTGTCCATCAAGTTGAGCATTGTCTCTTCTGACTGGAAATGGCTTTCCAGGGCCTCAGGCAGAGGAGGGCCTTTCCATCCCTCGCTGCGCGATCCTTCCTAACTGGAGCTACCGTTGGAGGAGGACTTTGCACCTCTGTTCTGCCGCCCGCTTCTCCAACCCCCCGTTTCTCCAACCCCCCGCCCGTTTCTCCAACCATCCGATAAAAGGTAACAATTCCACCCACCCTAACGAAAGGCTTCCTGCATGTTTGCCATAGCAGGCAGAAACACAACAGGGGCAGACGCGGCGAGAAAAAAACTTCCCCTGCTGGGTTTCTGCATGTCATGCCTCTGCTTTTTAAGGCGAGATAACGGCTGGTCAAAGGAATTAGTGGTCCACCCCCGGCGGGGGATTCTATCCCACCTTGCAGCTGCCTCCACCGCCTCCTGGAGGTGCCTCCATCGCCGCCGCCGCCGCCTCCTTCCTTTCCCTTCACGGGGAAATGTTGCCCGCCGGACCCGCTTGTAAAACACAAAACAGGAACCCGGAAGTTGCTGACCTGCCACTCTAGCTCATCTCTATGATCGGCGACCGACTCGTCCTGTAAAAAGATCAATAAACGGAGGTGACTACGTCATTTCCTGCCCCCTCCTCTTCGGAGTCCGCGCGCCCTTTTACCAGGCCCGGAACCAAACTCTCGCGCTCAGATTCCCTCGGGGAAGCCGATTGGCGCCGAGTAGTCCGTTGTGGAGTAACCATGACGACCACTCCATAAGCCACCTTGGGGTTGCTGTCGCTGCTGCAGCTGCAGCTTCCGCCGAGCTCCCCACCATGAATTCGTTTGTCGCGCTTCCCCGGCGCGAGGTGTACGCCCTAGACAACACGGAAAAGGCTAACCAGCAGCTGCATGACCACTACCAGCGGATCCTCGCCCCCCTGTCCCTCTTCCCGGCCACCGTCTCCAGGTTGAGGAGCTCGATCGACAAAGGGTCCTCGGCCATCTCGTCCCTACAGAAGCCTGTGCCCGTGCCCATCTCCCTGGCCAACCTCATGCAGCTGCTAAAAGGCCGGATGGAGGTGGTGACCCAGTGGCAGCAAATACCCAGCCCACACCAGCGGGCCTTCCAGCAGGTCATCCTAACTGAGGTCAAGCACATCTTTAAGGATGTACAACGTTCCCTGTATGACCCAGCCTTCAGTCCCCAGGAAAATAGAGAACTCTACCAGCACCTGGTGACTTACATTGGCTTGGTATGCCAGCACCTTTTCCGTCGCTATCTGTTTGTCATGGAGCGCCATCGTGCACTGTCCGTCTTCACAGACTGTGCTAACCTAACTCGCTTCTCTGCCCAACTCTCTCTGGACTGTTCCAGGCTCCTCAATGTAGCAGCTGTCCGCCACCGCCTAATAATGGACACGAAGACCCTGCAACTCCGCCAGACTGAAACGTCCAGGAAACGGGTTAGTGTGGCGGGTTGGAGGTCAACGCAGATGGACGTGTGCAATCTGCGTTTCAGCATTGACTACTTCATCAGGCTTATGAAACCTCACATACCAACGATGAGACAGAAGATAGCGAAGGATATCAAGGAATTGGAGGACTTACCTTTGTTAGACATGAACAAAATAAAGCAGTTAAATCTACCAAGACCAAGCTCTAGTAGCCACTTTAGACAAATGCAGTCTGATGTGATGTCAATGCCATGCTCACGCACCAGTACTTTAGGAGATCGGCCTAAACTCCAGCGGGTTAAGCATGCCATTTCCAGCAGTCTCAAGAGGAGCCAGTCATTGCCCAATATGAGAGTTGGACAGCTCCTAGCAGATGAACTTGGAATTCGTTTATCTGTGCGCCCTATCAGCCCCGATCTGCCTTGTCATTATGGTGAGACCACTGAAGATGATGGGCTCAAGGGAATGGCCGGGCTGGCTGAGGACCTCCGAAGGCTAGCACAGAGAACAGTCCTGAAAAGCAGCCAACAGAAAGGAGAGCAGGATGAGGATTTAGAGCTCCCTCCCCTCATTAAAGCCTTGACACGGCGCAAGACTAATGAGGTTCGCCTTGAGCAGCTTCAGAGAATACTTTGCTCTCTGCAACGAGAGGAGTCCTTTGAGATGTCACGGAAGAACACCATGATTGCTGCCCCAGCCACACATCCTCAGGCTGCAACAGTGAACTTTAAAGTCAACGAAAGGATGGTTGTGAAGGCAGCTGATATGCAAGTGTCAGAAAGAACCTACATAGAAGCTGTGTCTATGGAGATATGTCCAGTAATTTACAACCACCTCCTTGGAGAGATAGATAATGCTACAGTGAAGTCTCTAGATGCAAATCTTTCCACTGGTGAAGAGGTCAGGGAGATGTACAAGGAACTAATGAATACTATCCCAAAAGACCACCTGAAATTTGACCTAGGGCCCATGATAGAATCCCCTGCAACCAACATTGAACTGGCTGGGTGTTTTGCTTCCTCAACATTGACTAGGGGGAAAAGTGAACAGGTCATTAATAAAGAGCTGAGTAACATCCTGCCACCTGGACCATTTGTCCCTGAGGAAGTGTCAGAGAGTCCAAATGTACCCTTCAAAAAAAATACTGGTAAAAAAACCTCTTGGCTTAAATGGTGGAAAACAACATTCAACACTGACGATTACTTGAAATACATTGGCACCAAGGAGTCTGACTATTTGCCAGTGATATTTCATTTATACAGTGTTAAGGAAGATGAGGAGCAACAGCCTGTATTAGATGAGGTGCAAGTAAAGAAACAAGTGAAAGTGAAGAGAGACATGATAAAGAAAGCTGCTGAACTTCAAACCAAGAAGGAAGAATTTGAGCATGGGAAGTGGAATTCCCAATGCACCATGCTGCGGGGGTTGGAAAAAGTTTTTAGCTCTGACCACACATCTGAGGATCTCAAGATCTTTCAGAGAAGGCTGGAAAGACTGTGGACAGTTCTTCATTTCTCTGAACAGGAAAGGCTGGATATGGCAATTAAGTACAGCTCCAACCCATATTATTGGCTGCTCCCAGACATGCTCAAAGCTTGGGAGACAGCAGCACGGTCTATCCAGGACCGAGAACTCCTGCTGGCTGATTTGGAACAGTTTGAAGAAACTGCTTCGAATCCAAACCGCTTGTTCGACCTTGCCCCCCGCTCCTTCATAGCACGAATGAAGGAATCCAGAACCAGGAACCGCTTGCGCTCTGAGTTGGCCCAGTATGACTCAGAGCTCTATATCATCCTGAACAATATCAAAGAGTCTTACAATGACACAGTGACCTACAAGGGACGCCCATACCTGCAGAAGATGGCATGGGATACAGTGGAGATGCTCTATTGGCTACAGCAGGAGCGACGTGCCAATACATTGAGGAGAGTTGTCCAGAAAAGGGGCCTAATTAGAAGACTTCCTCCTATCCCTTAAAGACTGATACCACTGTTTAGCTCACTGGCCAACACACTAAGATGGCAGTGGAGAAGACATCTTTTCTGCACATGCACCAAATTCATCCACATACTTTCCCAGCAGACCTCTCCTTCAGCCAAGCCAAAGGTTGAAAAACATGGAGGCAGACCCCAACAACCTAGATGCAGCTTGTAGCGCCATGGTCTATTGGTGGAATAAGGCAAAGAGCAGAGAGTGGTGGTGGGGAAAATGTGGGCATGCACCAAATGTACAGAATACGTTTAGCTCATTCCAGATTTCAGAAGGGTTGACAGTTTGTGAGATGTGCCTTATCCACAAATGAATTGGATCCTATGAAGAATTTAAGGTTTCTGATATCCTCAAATTAAAAATGTTTCTTGTCCTCATGATTTGAAGTGCTGCCATGATCTTTGAAGTAATTACTTACTGACCACATTAGGCCTGCTATGAATTTCTTCCCTATGGCTTACCTTGCCATCTTATCCGGAATTCTATTAAACCATGATTTTGCGAAGAATCATGATGTGCCTGCCATGCACATTCTCTTCAATCCCCCAGGGCCTCTGGCACAGGTTGTGTCCAGCCTGTGTCAGTGCCCCTGGGGGATGGAGGAAGTGGGATGTGGCAATTTAGTGTGTCTTCAGAGTTTTGGCTACTGTACTAAAGGTTCTAGCAAACTGCAAGCATACAGTACAGGTTGCCCTTGATGGAGCTGGGGTTGTTCCGTCCTATAGTTGAGTAATGGAGGACCTAGCTTACCCATCAATCTCACATGGCAACTGGAGGGTAGATGTAGAGCAACGATTGTTGTTGTTGTGGAGGGCAGATGTAGAGCAATGGTGGTGGTGGTCAGCAACTAGTTTTCCTACAGTAGAAACCAAGACCACAATCCTCATTCCAGAGTGGTTTTCAAGTAGTTACGTTATCATATGAAATTATTCATACCTGTTAGCAACGAAGAGGCAGCTAAAATCCTTTGGGGGGCTGGATTTGGCAGAGCTGCCAGTTGTGTATCTCTATAGTAGACACCCAACTTTCTCCCCACTCAGTCCTCTTCAGTCTTCTCTGGCTATTGCAAATGGATTCCAGGAGAGGTCTGCAGGTTGGTAACATGAGAGTGGACCTTTTCTGCAGTGCTTCCCCATTTGTGGCATGCTCTCCCCAGGGAGGCTTGCCTGGCACCTTCATTATACACCTTTAGGCACCAGGCAAAAACATCTCTTCAATCAAGCCTTTGGCCAATTAACTTTCTATGTACTTTTAAATGTGTATGGGGGTGTGTGGTGTTGTTTTGTTTTGCTTTCGTTCTTGTTTGTGTCTTTTTATGCTGTGAACTGCCCCGAGATCTTTGGATGAAGGGTGGTATACCGGTTTAAGAACAGATAAATAGCTTTGTGAGGTCTGCCTGAAAAGCAGTACAGCTTACTGCACCCTATTGCCCTGTAGAAATTTTGGATTACAACTTCCATCAGCCTCAGCCCCCACCAGGTGATGATGGGTGTGGTGTATAAATGCCTTAAGGCTTAAATATTCAGTATTGGTGGCCAGTTTGGTGGTTGAATAAATGCCTGCTGATCCTTCTATCAACTACTGTTTCAATTGTTGCAAATGAAGGCTGACAAAATCACAGGCCAAAGTTGCTGGTAAGAAGAGGAAAGGGTATGTCATGAGCACTTTGCACTACTGCACAGATCAATCTGTGTACCAGATAGAAGTTTATCATTGACACCCAAAAGATAGCTCCGTTGGTTACAGCATAGTGCTGATAACACCAAGGTTGCAGCTTGATCCCCATAAGGGACAGCTGCATATTCCTGCATTGCAGGAGGTTAGACTAGATTATCCTTAGGGTCCCTTCCAACTCTACAGTTCTATGATTCTATGAGAAAACAGTTGAGATGCCAGCAGAATAAAACCTCTGGTAGGTGACTCAGAACAAGCAGCTGGGGAAGCACAATAGGAAAAGGTCCAGTTTGACTTCAAGGAAAGTTGCTTTCTGGGTCCAAATGTGGCTTGTAGTATAAGCAAGACCAGTGCTCCACCCTTTCTGCTTTGCTGTCCCTTGTTGCTTGGAGGTGCCTCTCAGAACACCTACATGATGTAAGCTCTCTTCTAATCCATCATCAAAAGCAAGCTACATAAAGCCTTTGGCCCCCAACTTGTGCTGTATCTCAGCAAAGACTACAAACCTAGTCCTGCTTACCCGGGAGTGAGCCCCACTGTGTTTTGAGTAGACATGGTTAGGATTGCACTGTAACCAACCCTTAGCATGAGGCAACTGGAAAATGGGATAGTGGCGGAACATGCATGTAGAGATCACTAAATCTCACACCTTGCAGCACCTTGCGGTTGCTATTTGACATCACAGCAGGGTTTCTTTCAAGTGAACAAGTGGCAGCTAGAATGTGAGAAGGGTGGTCCCCACGAGAGATAGGGATATCCTCCCACACACATTTGCAATTTTAGGCTCAAACAGGGGTAAGCAACTCAGTACTAAGGACTGTCTGTATTAACTCAAGAGGCTGTACCTCTATGTTAACCATCACAAAGCAACTTTTTGGCCATATGGTTAACTCAGCCTTTGTTTTATGGGCTGTAGTAATATGCACGTATGGGCTTGTGGGTGCGGGGGAGAGGGAAATGTATGGAATTACGAAATGATGCTCACTTCAGACCAACCAATTCCTGCTGGGAAGAAACAGCAGATGGGATTGATCTCCCTAGGCCTCAGATGATAGTTCTTGTGCAACTGACAAATGGAGCAATAAATAAGACATTTAGACATCCTGCTGTACAATGAAGTGAAATAGCCTAACTCAGGAGAGCAAAAAGAAATCAACCTTCAGTTTTGCTGGGGGCTGAACTTTGCAGCTGGCCTGTAGCAGAGGGAATGTGTGCTCATCAGGTGCCTAAATAGCTACACTGTCCCATTTCAATTTTACAGATATCATAGGGGCTTTACAACTGCTTTATGTTATCGTTTTGTCTTTTAGTACAGCAGACAAAAACTCTCAGGCATCTGTTACAAATGTTTTATTTTACTGGAGAAAAAGTTTTGTCAAACTTCAGAGAACAAAAGTCACAGGTTAATTATCAGTATAAGAAGGACTCCACAGGAGGGAATAAACTCAGGAAAATACCAAATATGACAAAACAAACAAGAAAAAAAAAGGGGGGAGTACTGATTATTCACTTCCAAAATTAAGCCACAAATAGGGAGACAGAAACTGAGCTGGGAGGGAAGGCTGTGGCTTAAAGTAGGCTCCAGAAGGAGAAGAGCTTGCCTCCTGTTCCACCCAGGACCACCCTAAACTTAAAATCCAGGTCTAGGCAGGGGGGTGCAATGTCAGTTATTGCTGAACTCCCCACAACACCTCCCTCCCCCATCCCCGCAAAAAATCCTTGGGAAATGTGTTCTATTTTTGTTTTTGTTTTTTAAGGGAAGTTAGTTGTCACTAAACTTTGAAGAGACACAAGATGTCCATTAGTGAGACCATGCTAAACACAAATTGACACATCGTGAAGCCTGGCACAGTTTTGTCGCGGATGTACCACAGGAACCCGACGTCCAGCCCTCAAATAGCCTACCTGAAAAATAAAAGACACAATTCATTTGAAGGCTCAAAGGTGGATCTCTGCCTAGAGTGCCTAGAGGGAACCCAGGACCACGTCGCACAGGATTCCAACACAAAGATCTTCACTTCTAAGGATGGTGCGTGAGTACCTACCCAAACTTCTGAATGTCAAGAAAGCTGTATGTGAGGCTGGTGGAAGGAACAGGCATCAGGGATAGAAAGAGAAAGAGAACTCAGAATTGTAACTATGTCACAAATAGCTCTGGAAAGATAATTATCAGCATATTCCTCAGCGGTTTACTTTGGCTGGGAGCCATAATACAGGACGAGCAGTTTAAGGGAACAATGGTCCCCGCAACCCCAATTAATGTGAATATTTATTTTGAAAAGCAAAAGAACCTCCCTATTTATAGGAAATTCTCAGTGTGCTCATTTTAGTTACAGATTTCCTGAAATGTAAGCAACTAGTTAAAATGCACATTGGGGCAACCACTTTTGAGGCAATGCTTCATTTGTTGGCATTTGCAATCCACACTGAAGCAGGACTAAGAGTGCCTCCTCTCAGCTCAGACCAGTGACTGATACTGCCTCCCAAGCAGAGGTCCTTTTTCCACAACCAGGGATCCTTTTAACACGAGATGAAAGGTACTGAACCCGAGACCTTCTGAATGCAGAGCTCTACCAGTGAGCTGTGGTCTCTTCACTGAGCAAGCTGCCTTACTCCAATTCAGATTACTTCTCCATCTAGTTTTATGTTGTCTACTCCAACTGGCAGCAGCTTCACTGAGAAAATGGGTTTCTCCAACACCTGTTACTTAATCCTTTGGGGGGAGACTGCGCCTGGGACCTTCTGCATTCAAAGCACAAGTTCTACCAGTGATACAGCCTATGTCAACCGTAGTTAAACCCTAGCTTGCATGTGAATTGCCCATCTATTCTGACACTGCCGAGGAGCCTCAGGCTATCCTACTGTGCACTGGGGACATAGATACCCTACAAACAGCAAATGGTGGCATTTGCTGTTATTGCAGTTGGTTGCAAGTAAAACACACCTATGGGACTCCTCGTTCCCCTGTCAACTGCACACAATTCAACCTAACTTCCAGATGAATGCATGCTGACTACCCGAATAGGGAGCTGTTGTGTATTTGTGTGTGTGTGTGTGTGTGCTCAATAAAAATGTTGCAGTTAGAAAAAGGGGAGGAAGAAAAATCCCTCAATATGGGGAATTATTAGGGTGAGATTGCAAACAGAATTACAAGTGTAATAATATGCATCTGTGGTATGGTAACATTTTATAATGCTGCATATTGTCCTATCTCTCAAAGGGCATCACACAGCTGGAAGAAATACAGGAAGGAAGCAATTAAGATATCAAGGGTGTGGTGCTTTCATTATAATATAAGGCTTTTAGTTTTTGTTTTAGAAAGAAGACAAATGGGATGGATGGAGAGAGGTTTATAAAATAATGAACCACATGGGGGGAAAGTGGAAAGAAAATTATTCACCCTCTCTCATACTGCTAGGACTCAGGTATACCTGCCAATGGGTTTAGGATAGAGAAAATCAGAGTATTCCCTCATATAATGCATGATTAACTGAAGAAATTTACTATCAGAAGATGGGGTGATGGCTACTGAATTGTGGCTTTTAAAAAGAATCAGACAAATTCATAAAGGAGGATATCTTCTCAATGGCCACCTCCATGAATTGAGCAGGACAACTCTGAATGAATGCTGGAGTAGACAAGCTCAACTTTATGCCCAGCTGGGGACATACCTAATTAGCCACTGCTGTAAGGAGAAGGCTGGTCTAGGCAGATCTTGGTCTGATTCAGCATGGCTAATCTTGTGTAAGGAGATGTTGAAACTGCACCTTTGACAAGCTGTCATCTTTGAAAATTCACAGGCCCTCTGCGAATGACCCTCCCAGCACACAGCTCAGAGATGAAGCTGGGGAATTTTCTGGATGCTTAAAGACTTGCTGGTTATTTCAGAGCAGCGTTGTCCAAAGGCCACTGCAAGCCAGAGTGACTGCTACACCTCAGCCCCAGCCTCTATAGTGCATACCAAGCTACATATGCAAGGGGGATGCTGGCAGCCTTGTGAGCAGATGGCAAAGGTGCAAGGTCAAGGGCAACAGCGGGGGAAAAAACCGAAGCACTTGGGCTGGAGAGCAAGAAATTGACAGACTGGGCCAGATTTTAAGAGCAGGAGAGTGGAGCCTATTCTTCCCAGAGGAAAATACTCACAGTCCAGCTATGCAGCAAAACCCTCAAGGACAGCTCGCTTCTCCTCCCTCTATTGCTGGGCTGGTGACAGTGGTCCAAACTACACCTCCCACACCCAGCTGCATCGCTTGCTCCAGGTTGCCTCAGAGATCCTAAGTGCTAGGCCTATGCTGCTGCCAGCAGCTTTGCAATCCAGAGCACAGCAGATACCAGAAGGTATCCCTCAAGACACAGCAGACCATTTTCCCAAGTCTCACCAGCCATGCTAATGTGCCATCCCCCTCCTCCAAGCGACTCAGGAAAAAAACGCTCTCACCTCCAGACTCAATACGCGGAGTATCGCAACCTGTCCGCGCCTGCATCCCGCCCGAACCGCTGGACATCGTAGAGGGATGATCGCGGAACGGGAGAAAGCTGAACACGCTCGTATCCGTACACGTCTCCGACGGTGGAAGCCGCAGCTGCCGAGCGACGCAGGGGGCTTCTATCCCGGGTGTAAAATGAGGAAGTCGCGGCTGCCGCCGCAGCAGCTACTGCTGCTGCAGTTCCCGAGGCAGGCAGCAAGGCCCTCTCGTAGGGCTCTAAGGCAGTGGAGAGGCGATTGGCCATGGCCGTGGCTTGTGAGTACTGGGCGTACTGGGAATACTGGGCCATGGTCTGCTCCGCATAAGCGTCGTATGCAGAAGCCCCATACGCCGCGGCGGACCTCGCGCGATACCGTTTATAGTAGTCCACCATTCCGTAAGGGTCATCATAATACACGGGGTCCCCATAGCCCGTAGGGTAGGGGGTGCGCACCATTCCGTATTGCTCGCTATAAGTTTCGGTCAACTCGGGCACTTGCCCCGTGCGATCTACCGGGCACTCTTTAGACCAGTGACCCTCCTTCCCACACCGGTAGCAGCCACTCTTGTCTCCCATCCCGGGTGCGGTCCTGAGACGGCTGGTGGACAACTGCACGCGCATTCGTTTGCCTTGAAGAAACAGACGCAAGAAGGGCAGCTATAAAGATTTGTTAAAAACAGTTCAAAGCAAAAGCACAGCAGGTCAGGTTTGTTTGCTTGTTTATGTCACGACAACCAGCTGGCCCAGCCTGCACAGCTAACAGTACAAGAGGCAAAATAAAAAAGTGTTTCTGGGACCAGTTGTCCCTGGCGGCAGGGAAAGTGGAATCCTGCACCTTCTGACTTGGAATAGCCCACCAATTTACCTGAGGAGCAGAGCATACAGCAGCAGCAGAGTTGTTCCAGCCTGCTTAGGAATGTGAACTATTTCATTCAATCCCCAAACATGGTTCTGGCTGCAGCAACACAAAAATATTTTGGCAGGCCTGCAGAATGTTATGGTAAAGCCCCAATGAGCCAGCAGACCCAGGAGGCTTAGGTTCAAAAACTTTGCTAGCTTACTTAGCTAGCTTACTGCATGGCTGCATCGGGAAACATACAATATCCCATTATGTGGTCCTGAACACTCCAGAAAAAACTGTTGCTGTTATTTTGTTTTAAAATAACATTTGTGACCCTTATGAGGCGATGAAATGCTTATAGGGGCATAGCAATGTATGCTAAAGGTTCTAAAAGGATATGAAGAAAGTTCCAACTCTGGTTTCACACTGAATTAATCCTTACATTCTTGATCCACAATTCCTTGCCCCTCCATTTTCCAAAGGCAACAGCACTTCCCTGACCCTGACACCAATAAAACTTGCATATAATGAATCAAATGTAATCTATTCATTCTGCTCAGATGGATCTTGCAGGATAAGGCTTCCTGAGCTTTCAAGACATGCAGTTAATTGAGATCCCTGACTATGGCCCTGTCTCTATTCCTGGCCTATCACAGACAGACCTTTTCGTGCCCAGAGTAACCACTAGCACAGCAACTAAATGGAAGCCAGAGAGGTTGCAGGGCATCAGGGAGGAGGACAGTGACCCCTTAAGGAAGTCATAACCGAAGACCACCCATTTCCTCAAGCCAGACCAGAACCAGACATGCACCACAAATGAAAGATTTACACTTGGCACACAGCCAAACATAGCACGGCCAGCCAGTTCTTACAAGGCCAGCCAAGTCTTTTCTTTCTGCTGCCACCTGCCATGAGAACTGGAAGGGGCCATGAGGGCAACCTAGTTCAATCCTCCGCAATACAGCAATCCTTCAGCCTTGTGGTCTTACCATGCACAGTGGCTGATAGCATCCACCCAGCAATGCAGGGCAGGTGTTGCTCACTAAGCTAGCCTAGTCCACCTTTTAATTGAGGGCAACTGTTTACAGACCGTGCCCTCATATTTCAGCAGTGAAAAGGTTTAATGTTCAACCCAGCTGATTTCTGCCACATGCATCCAAAAGGCTACTAACAATGGCTATCTGATACCTGTAGTGGCAGTCTGAATACCAGTCACGAGGAAGCATGAGTGGGAAAGGGCTCAGGCATCTGGATGGTCACTACAGGAAACAGGGTACTGGTCTGACACAGCAGGGCAATTCTTACGTATGAAGCCCCCTACAAGCTTGTCCCAAGACCACTGCTCCTTTTCAGCTCTCCTTTATTCCAACACCCCCCCCCCGAAACAGGGGAATCTCAATACCCCCCCCCCGCATCTTGTTAAGATAGTGGAGAGGAAGGGAACCTTTTTGTGCCTGGGGTTTTCATGCACAGTTTAGCAGCTGCTTTTGCTCCTAGACAACAACCCCTGGATAAAACCTACCTCCTGATGGAAAGAGGCCAGGTCATCCTGAGAGTAGTGTTTGAAATTTCCCAGGTGCCCTTTGCAACTGGTGTGGGTCCAACTGCGACCACGTGGAGATTTCTGGATGCCAGGTTGGCAACTGACCTCTCCATCTGGCTGGCCCCTCCAGCTATCTTAAGCAGGTAAGCAGAAGAGCTTATTTGTTGCATTTGTATCCCACCTTTTCCTCCAAGGTGCACATGGTTCACCCCCATCCTCAGTTAATCCCTACATCAACCCTGTGAGGTAGGCTAAGAGGCTGGGACAGGCCCAAGGTTACCCAGTGAGCTTCAGAACTAAGTGGGGGTTTGAACCCTGATCTCCCAGGCCCTAGTCCAACACTCTAACCAGTACACCACACTGACTTCCTAGAGTGGGGCAGCTATATAAATTAAGTAGGTAAATAAATATGGGAAAAGCAAAATGTCACTCAGAAAAGGATCTGAAATATTTTCCTTGAAGCCTCAATTTGTTCTGTTCTGGATTGCTTTATCTGATGTTGTAATGTGTTGTAAACTGCTTTGAATGTTTTTCTTTAAAATATAAAGTGGTGTAGAAATGAAATGAGTAACCAATAAAAATTCCACGGGGGGGGGGGGGGGAATGGTACCTAGACATTCTGTTGTGGCGACCGTTACCTAGGTTTAAGGTCCCATTTGGTGATTAGCTTATATATCTTAGTTTCTAACTCTGCCTGGGAGTATATGTGGCTCACCTTCCTAAGTTATCCTTCTTGCCCACTTTTGTCCAATGGATCAGGTTGCACAATCACCTTTTGGGATTTATGCTCCATTGCATGTCAACCCACAACTCCAAATAAGCAGCAGATGGGATCCTGTGCCTTAAAAGCTGCATGAACAGGACAGGCACTGCTCACCAAACCCCACTTTTAACTGAGTAACACCACTGAAGAAGGAACAACAGCAAAGCTTCTCTCATCTTTGGATGATCAGCTGTGTTTGCAAAAATCCCTTCTGGTTCAGGCAATTTGTACCTTTTTTGCTGCTACTTAGTTATCTCCTGGAATTCATAAACAATCACTGTTACTAGCCTCGCAGTCTTCAGGGAGTATGAGTGAAGCACCTTGGCACAGAGAAACACACTTCGCTGCCAAGTTAATTGTATAAAGTCTTCAACACCAAATCCAAGACTATATACAACTACTATATGGGTACTCCTTGGAGCCAAAAGGACTGCAAGTAGGAATTTCTCACCTCAAAGTGTGGCTTAATACTGCCAGATTGGGAGATGAAACAAGCAAACACATAATGGTCATTGGTCTGCAACTCCTAAGATGCTGAAGCAACAGAGACTGCAAAGGTGGAGGCTTGCCTTATCTGTATGGGTGCTTAATAGGTAATAAATATTATGGCTTATTTCAGCACATGTTTATCCCTGTCTTAACTCTATACAGGCTTCTCCCTGCCATGAACACAGCTCAGCCAAACAATTTCAAATGAACCAGGCCTTTGCTCACATTACTTACAACCCTACCAATTCCTTGCCTTGACCACTCCCTAGAGACATCTAACTTTATATACAGTTACATCTTACCTATCAACATGATATAGCTAGATTCTAACCACTTTCCAGACATATTAAAAGGAAAATGAAAAAAACTGTGCATTTTAATTGTACATTTTGGTTGTTGCTGTTTTGTTGGAAGAAAGAGTACTTTAACATATTATCATGCAATTCTCACCTGGAAGGTATCAACCTCAGCAAAAATTGACGTGGATGGTTGGATTTCTTCCCCCACCCAAAAAAAGCTCCAGATTGGAGAAATTTATTTTGTTAACACATTTTTGCAAACACTGTACTGAAGAGTTTTAGTAATCAACTAAAGTACAACTCAGATGTTCAACATTCTCAAAATTAGGTATATATCCCTCTCCAAACCCCCAAAAAGTGGAAGTAAAAAAGAAAGAAAGAAAAGAAATAAATTACTAGAATAGAAATAGTAGATTACTAGAACAAGCTAAAAAAATCAGTCTTTGCTGCCTGCCCCTAGCCATCAGATTTGCTATGTTGTCTTGGATCTAACAATGACATTCTAACTGCTCGGCAGGAAGCTGTTAGCAACAGAATGTTGATAAATACTGCAGTTTCTAAGAGAGAAGTAAAAGGTCATGCAGGCCTTGGGAAGGAGAAGCCATGTGCTGTCAGCAATAAAGGGAAAGGGCGGGGGGGGGGGATCAGTTAAGAAGGCCTGGAAGTAGAAAACACAGGAAGTGTAAAAGTAAACTGGCTGAAGGAATAGGAACAGAGCAGGCAGTGGGCTGGGAAGCATGGGCTTAAGTGATTGATGGCTATAGAGGCGGGAAGAAGAGAGGCAGTTCTTGTTTTTAAAAAGGATCTACTTGCTGAAAGGAAATTGACAGGTAGGTAAGGAAGCTGAGTGAGGAGGAAGGGTAGGATTGTGCCCTAGATTGCACAAGGTCAAAAGGCTGATTAGGTGGTGGGCAGGCTCCATGTCGCATGGATTTGAGCCGATCTTCAGTCATCAGTGCTGCATGCTTATAGCAATTCAATCAATAACCAACTAACTAAAACTTTAAATACACACTGAACATCCACAAACACCACATAACTAGTAGGGCTAACAAGAAGCAGAGACCTGGGAACTCTGAAAGACCTGGAGGCTTTTTCATTGCTGTTCAGAACTGGATGTACGAGAAATTTAAAGTCATTTTTAAATTTAAATTTAAAGTTAGAAAACTTCTTTTGGGGTGGGAGGATACATTGAAAGTTTTTCTTCTAATACGCTGGCTGTTCAGCTAAAATCAATTTTTAAGGCATCTTTCTGGATTTCATTAAATTTACTGGTTGAAAACATGTATTTGAAATTGTTCTGGCTCTACAAGTGGCATATACAAATTTGGATGCAAATGTATTGAGGAGGCCTTCCTTTTCAGAAAGCAGTGAGCTTTGGTTCATTAAATTTCTCACACAGAAAATAAAGTACCCACTTTCAAATCCTCAAACAAGGCCTTTTGCCAAGAATGTACATGTATTTAAATTGAATCTATTTAAGAAAATCATTGGTTAGAAGCCAGACTAATCAAATAATCAAATATTAAAATCTAGCCAGCGGACAGCCCTCCTATCTGCTGAACATGGCTGGAATAGTTTGGCACTCTTGTCAGCCCCCATGGGAGAGGCGAACCCATACACGGCTCTTTTTCCTTCCTGTTCCTAGCCCACCTGGCTCCCCCTTTCCCACCTTGGAATTCTGTGTTGTCAAGGCCCCTGATGGCCTCCACGGCATCCTCTGCTCTCTCCATGTGCACAAACGCGTAATCCTTAACAATGTCGCATTCAAGCACCGGCCCATACTCCTCAAACTTGGTTCGCAGCTCCAGGTTGGTGCAGCCGGGGCTGATGTTGCCTACGTGCAGTTTGGTGGAAGCCTTGCTCTTGTTCTTACTGGCCTCCACGTTGATGCACACCCCGTGCAGCTTGTAATGGTGCAGGTTGCGGATGGCATCCTCGGCTGCCGTCTTGTCCTCAATGTGCACAAAGCCGTAGTTCTTGATGATGTCGCATTCCAGAACCCGTCCGTACTGCTCAAAAAGGGAGCGGATCTCCTGCTCCGTGGCCTCCCGAGGAAGATTGCCAATAAAAAGTTTCACCATGGTGGCTAATGCTGAGCGTGGGGGACAAGAAAGAGGCTGCGTTTCAATGAATGAAGACAAACAGTATTAAGACACTTACGCAAAGAAAGAGAACCAAACCGGTATTCACTAGTCAAAGAACAATTCCTTACATCAAGATCAAGAGTGTCTAATGAATTTCACAAGCCCCCTTCAAGTGCTATCTTCCAAGAGATCATAATCTTGTTGAGAAGGGCCTCACTACTATGGCTCTACCCCCATACGGTGGGGGGTGAACAGAGAAGCAGACTCTAGGTAAGTGGCCTTCCCATGGTTTGCAAACCGGTGTGATCAGGGCTCTAAGTCACAGGTACTTCAGGCAGACTCTCCTTTTCAGAAGTTCTTCTCTTATGTGTGTGGATAGCAGTGCGCAGGCACAACCCCCCTCTTTCTCCATGCAGCAGATGAACTGCCTGTTTTTAGAAATATTGTTATTAGGCTTATGTACTTGCTTCCCTGAGCTCCTTTGGAAGGAAGAATATAAACTTTTCGAGTAATAATAACTGAAGGATCTAAACCTGGATTTCCTATCTATCCAAAGCAAGTGATCTATCCTATTTACCACAAACTGATTTTCTAGGAAGATTCACTTATTCAATAGATTTATATTCACCTCTTAAGCATTCAGATATTCAAAGCAGCTCACAATAATGTCTTAATTATGTTTAAAGTCTCTGTAAAAGCAGGCCTCTGCATACAAATCCAAAGATGCATTCCGCCCACACGCTGCAACATTTATTTATACAGTCGTACCTTGGATACCAAAAGCCCCATAACTCAGACATTTTGGCTCCCAAATGCCGCAAAACCTGGAAGTGATTGTTCCAGTTTGCGAACGGTCTTTTGGAATCCGAATGTCCGATGGGGCTTCCGCGGCTTCTGATTGGCTGCAGGAGTTTCCTGCAGCCAATCAGAAGCTGCAATTTTGTTTTCAAACATTTTGGAAGTTGAGCGGACTTCCGGAACGGATTCTGTTCAACTTCCAAGGTATTACTGTATACTGCTTGGTTGTAACAAAACCTCTCTAACCTATCATAAGCGTTGTCATTCCCACTCTCTTTTTTCAGGCCCTTTATCTGTGCCTTTAACAGCGGCTTGGCATAGAAAAATTTAGAAAGTGACTATTTTACATTCACTTCATGCAAGAAAAGCTTCCCCTACAGAATTTCTGGGCAGCAGATTGTTGCTATAGCAGAAGATCAGAACATCTTTTGTGAGGTACATCCCTCTGGAATTACCTTCCACAAAGCAGCATCTCTCCTAACCTTTGGGGATTAAGGCTGGGTTGGTTTATTCAATATCTGCTACTGAATTGGAGCTCCTTGTGTTGGTGCTGCTTTGTGGATTTGTGCCACACCCTCTTGAAGTGCACAGCTCTCTACCTTCAAATAAATTCCTTTTCAAAAAACCAGTCTCTCCTCAGGGCCTTTGGATTACATCCCCCCACTCTCACCACTGCAATTATAACCAAGATTGACACTGCATCTCTTTTCATGCTCTTTTAAGGTGTGTTTTTTTAAAAAATGTATTGTTAGGACTCTTATTTCATATATATTGCAAGCCACCAAGCGCTCTATTGAGGGAGTGGAAAGATGGCATATAAACTTCTGAAACAAGCAAACAAACAAAAATGCAAGTACATGCATTTAATTGCTTTTGCTACCTGCTTACCTCACCGTCCTCTCATTTTCTAATTTAGATAGCAAGTTAACAATGCAGTCCTTTGCATGGCTCTATAGAAACAAGCTTTTGAGTTCAATAAGACCGGAGCCTAAATATGGGCTGCATATGCACTGTGCTTTTAAAGCACACAAGCTCTCCTAAGGAATCTTGGGAACTGTAGATTGTTGGGGTACAGGGAATTGTTCAATGAGGGGTAAATTATAGTCCCCAGGATTGTTTGGGAGACCCCAACTGCTTTAAATGTATGGTGTGCATCCAGCACGAGTTTAGTTTAGGGCAAAACTAGATGTGACATTGGTTTAGTATTGCATAGTTGTTTTTAATGAAATAGTCGGTGTGTGGGGTGGAAACTGAATTGTGACAGTAGTGTGGGCTGAGGGGAAGTTTTATTTATTATTGAGATTTATACCCTGCCCTTCACCCAAAGGTTGTAGGGTATGGGTCACATCAACAGAAATAAAAAATAAAATTAAAAAAATATACAACTAAAACTAACACACACATTTCTGATATGATAAAAATACATTTACTCTTCTGCCACTACCCAAAGGAAACAAGAATGGTTTCAACCATCACTGAAACCCCTATGGCATGATAGCCCCATGTAGAGTGCATTGCAGTACTGTAGTTGGTTTGGAAATTACCAAATCATGGGTTACTGTAGCCACTCTATCTCAGTCAAAGAAAGGCCATAGCTGGTAAACCAAAAGTAGCTAGTAACAGACACTCCGTGACAATGTGGCTACTAGAGTCTACATATATGATCTTTTAATGGGAGTGCAACCTCTCCAGAATAAGGTGTGAACCCACTTCCTGAATATAGGACCAAAAAGCCACAGAATCTCCATACTTTCAGCTCAGTGCCTGCCCCCCACCCTCCACCACTTCCAGGCAATCAATTCGCACCCAAAAACCTTCTGATTCCAATGCAAGAAGGCATCATCAGCATATTGATGCCAACTCATCCCACATCCCCTTCACCAGCTATGTGAAGCTGGTACCCAACAGCTTCACATAGATGTTAAACAGCATGGCAGACAGGATGGACCCCCTACAAAGCTGAACAGCGCAATTACTATGGGGACAAGCAGGAATCTCAAAAAGCTATTCTCTGAATCTGGTACCCAGAGTAGATGAACTACCATTGCACAACACTGCCTCCAATTCCCAATTTACGAAAGCGGCCCAGTAGGACACCAGAGCTAAGTATATCAAAAGCTGTTAAGTGACAATCAACAGAGTCATACACACTCCCATCCCTCTCCCAATTCAAATAATCAATAAGGGCAACCAAAGCTGTCTCTGTGCCCAAACCAGGCAGTTGACTGAAATAGGCCATGATAACATGCTTCTTCCAAGCACACCTGAAGTTGAACAGCTATTACCTTCTCAATTGCCTTGCTCCCAAAAGTGGGTATCAGATTTCTCGGTCTAAGGAAGGCTTCTTCAGGAGGGGTTGCACTCTCCTTCAAAGCAGCACAATGCTCCCTAAATGAAGTATTCACCACTGCTGGGATTCACCCAGTCAATCCCTTTCAACTAGATTTTATAAGCCAGGATGAGCAAAGGGTTAAGATTGCAGGTGGTAGGCCAAACCCCTTCAAGTATCTTTACCAGGTCATTGGGTCACAACAGCTGAAATTGATCCCATTTATCCAACCTTGACACTGCCAGAGACTTCCCCTTGACCTGCAGAAATATGCAGTCCATGTCAGACCAAATACAAATGATTTTGTATTAAAAGTGCCTTGCAAATCTCTCACAGCAAGTGATAACCATAGTTCCCCCTCACGAGGGGTGGGAAACCTTGAGCTCTGCTAAATGGCTATGTGAGGATGCCATGGTGGCAAAGTAATAAGCCATCACCACCACATGGTAGGTGTGAACATACACTCTTACCTTTGCTTGGCCATGTTCCATGAGAGACTTGTGCCACTTATGTTCAAACCAGTAGCTAGTCCATTTCACTGATCAAAGGTCCTCCTGAGAACCAGTGGGCCCCATCACCTCCATGGACTGAGAGAGGATGCTCAGCAGCAAATTGGCCTAGTGCCCCCTCCATCAGAACATTTGACAGGGAGACCAGGGCCTCAGCCTTTAACCCATTGCTCCTGTCACCGTCCCAATCAGAAGCAGACCCCCCTCTACCCCATTTATTACCATGAGAGGAATGTAATACATAACATTTAATCCCAAGAATAAAAGTAGCACATATCCATTGTACTCTGCCACAAAAACTCATTGAAATTAAATTGGATTTCACTCAGAAGATGGTGCAAAAGCACAATACTTCAGTTTAGCAAGAACCTTTACGTATCTCACTTTCAAATGAGGTAAGCTAAACAGGATACTAGAAAGCAAATAAAGTATTTTTGTCACACAATGACTTAATTGCTTTTCTCCCCCCCCCCCCACACAACTTTACCACACTAGCTGAAGTGTCATAAGTAAAATGAGAAGGGGGTGATTTCAGCCCCCAAATCTATTTACTGTTTGCAAAGATCCATACCCCGCCTTGTTAATTTAATTGAAAGATAGGGTATACATTTTAATAATAAACTTATTGGGACACAGACCCCCTGCCCTCTCTCTTTACACTTAAGACTTTGTAAATTTACGTGTACACAGTGACACTGATGCAAAGATAATAATAAACTGCAACAACAATAATGCTAACAAAACCATTATTTTGTAAGCCACCTGAAGAACTTCTTACAGCTCACGAGAGTGCCCTCTCAGGGATGCCCCCAAGAACAGTTAACTCCTTCTCCACAACAGACACCATGTCTTTACAGCTTCCATCCGCTGCTGAAGACACACCTCTATATCCTAGTCTTTTGAGTAATGCGCTGTGTGGAATTATTTTGGCGGGGTTACGGATGATAGAGCTGTTTTACTGTCTCATGTTTTTTAAATGCTGCAATTCCACCCTGGGACTGTCTGGCCAGGGGTAGGCAAGAAACACAACAGCAACAACAATAGCGCACGTAACGTAATACTTTCTTCATTATTTGATAGAAATGAACGTTAACACTGGAATATGCTTATTGTTAAGGGTATAAACACAATGTGCTAACAATATATAGCACGTTATGGATAATATTAAGATCTTATTAAGTTTACATTACAGTATTTAATCTAACAACGTGTCAACATCAATTGGGATAAAACTGAAAGGGTTCATATTGACCACATACTGCTTTCTAAAAAATAACTGCTAGTATTGTATGTTATCGTACTTCGCTGTTTTCGTATACGCCACCTGGAGAAGTTGGTTATCGGGTGGCATATAATTAAAAAATGCTAGATATTAAAGTATCGATATATAACAGAAGAATAAGGCGAGGAGGAATTAATTAATGTCAATAACATAACAATTATTACCAATTATATTAGCAGTATTATTTAAATCCACCCAACCCCGCTTTACACTTTACAGCCAACCGCCCAGAATTGCACCTCGTTACCTTGCCTTAGCAGCAGCAGCAGCGGCGGCGGCAGCCCACGGCACAAAATGGCGGCAGAGACAACGGAAAAGCTTCTCACCCGCCCTCCGAACCCCCTAACCCGCGCTCCGCTGTACCGTAATTGGTCCCACGAGGAACCGCCGCGCGTGGTGAGTGGGCACGGGCCAGAGTCTATCAAGGAAGTCTAGCCAATGAGAGCCCTCTTTGAAAAGGCAGCCATGTGGGTTGGTTCCTAGCATCTGACGTCGACGACGAGGAACAGGGGGGAAATTTTCGCCCCTTGGCGCGCCCACGCCCAGCTTTCTCCTCTTCCCCCGCCTACGTCGGCTGATCCTTCGTTCTCAATGACGAGTCGCGTCGTCCGAGAGCGAAGGGTCGTACCATTTTCAGGAGCGTGGGGGTGCCCAGTTGGGAGGTGGGGGCCGCCGAGTGTATGTTGCTGAATGGTAGGCTCGTAGATGTGGGAAGTCCCCCCCCCCTCTGGTGATACCACGAAAAGGCGGGGTTGGTGTCCCAGAGGGGCTCACAGCGAGGATGAGAAGGGATAGAAAGTACTTTTGGGAAGGAGTCCCTGAAAATAGGGTGGGGAAAGGAGCCTCGGAGTACCTTTATTAATGTTTTCCCATCTATCCGTGATTAACGCTGTTACCCCACTTACTTTATTCTGTTCCAGGCTCCCCTCTCTCCATGTTATTCTCACAACAACCCTGTGAGGTAGGCGAGGCCAAGCAAGGAGGACTGGCCCAAAGTCACCCAGTGGGAGCTTCATATCGAATGGTATAGTACATGCTATGCAATGCAAAATGTCCCAGGTTCAATCCCTAACATTGCCTGGTAGGACTCGGGAAGACTCCTGAAAATTATCTGAGAGCTAGTGTGGCGTAATGGTTAGTGTTGGACAATAACCAGGCTTTGAGTCGCCATTCAGTCATGAAGCTCACTGTGTCACCATCTCTCAGCCTAACCTACCTCCCAGGGTCACCGTGAGGATGAAATGAGAACACTGAGTAGTATCACCAAAAATAGCCCTGATTGTGGGGGTTCTCCATAGGGTGTCTGAAGTAGCAAAGAAACCTTTTTTCTTTTCAGTTGCTCCCCCCACCCACCCCTCACAGTATGGGCAGAAATCCAGTATGGAAAGCCTTTTTCCAGTGGGCAAATGCAGTGTGTCAAAAGGTAAGAAAGTATGCCAGATAAGGTCTGACCAAGGGGGAAATGGAGCTGTACTTTTCTTCTAATTAAGCATCACAGAGGAGCTGCCTACTGAAGGCTATGGGCAGTTACAGTTAAGTGGAACCTCCATGGACAAGTGCAACCTGAATATCAGTTAGCAGACAAGACATAATTCATGCTTGTGAGTCTCCCTGGATGTTGTTAAGATCTTAAGGAGAGCCTGGCTGCTGGATCAGGCCAAAGGCCCACCTGGTCCAGCATCCTGTTCTCTCATTGGACAACCAGATGCCTATGGGAAGCCTGCAAGGAGGACCTGAGTGCAACACTCTCCTCCCCCACTTTTGATTGCTAGCAATTGGCATTGAGGCATGCTATCTCTGGGCAGTTGAGGTAGAGCACAACCATAATGGCTGGTGGCTACTGACAGGGCAAATAGAATCACAGAATTGTAGAGTTGGAGTAGATGACCCTTGGGGTCTCTTCCAACTCCCTGCAATACACTAGAGATGGGCTCTGGTTTACTAGGGCTCCTTTTAAGTTAAACTTTTGCCTGTGCTATGTCTGTTAAAGACACAGAAGCACTGTCAGCCTTTTTTTAAAAGGGTGGCAGCCTGAAGTTACGGTACACTGGAGGAAGCTGATGGCAGTAGCCAGTCTATAAAGCAGCCTTAAGTCTGCGGTGGGGGTGGAGGTGTCTCCCCTCCTTGGGTTAACAATACTTATCCAATCATGTTTCCACTTCAAATGACGGGTCTCCTCTTGGGGTGTACCAGTTAAAGTGTTGCATGCTGCAGACTCAGGGTTTTTAACAGGAGCAGCTGCCTTGCCCCAAGTCAGGCTTTTCTAGCTCAACACTGGCATTGACTCTCCAGGGAAACCCTTGGGCAAGATGCAGTGCATGCTTCTCTCCTCCTCCTTGCAGCCACTCATTCTGAGCCCAATCTTCACTGTTCCCCAGAGAGAAAGGGCAGGTGAGTGAGAAGAGGTCTGCAGGTGACAAGGGTGAGAATTGCGGCAACAACAGGCTCTGGTGATCAGCAAAGGGGACCCTGTCAAGGTGCCTGAAAATGCCAACTCCATACATGTCCCTGCATTATCACTTGTTGCAGTGACTAGCAAGACAAGGCAAAGCTTTTCTCTGTGTTGGAAAGCTTCACATGCCTATATTTTGGCTCATCAGGCAGCTCTCTCCATTTTAAAAAAGCAATTGACCAAGCAGACTAGTTTTAAAACTTTTTGCTTTTAAATTTGTTTTAACTTTCAGACACTTTTATTATATGGTTTTTATCTTTTTAATGTTGTGAACCATTGCAGTATATTTTTTATCATTTGGTGGTATATCAGTATTTTAATAAATAAGTAAATAAGATCCTGCTCAGCCTATTTGCCTTTTAACGCAGAGACAGCAACACAGGGAGGGGATTTCAGATTTTGCTGCCGTCGCAACAGGTGGGCAGGAATGAAACAGGCTGGCTACTCTCTACACAGATTCTTTTTATTTGTCCAAAAAGATCGGAACAGATGCCACTGCAAACACGTGAATAACGGTCTCCCACAAGCACGGATACACCACCGGGATGCTGCTTGGGAGCAGGGACCCCTGACAGGTGTGCTGGGAAGGCACAGAGTGCCTTGCTTTTAAAAGTCAGGTCCCCTCCCTCAGAAACAGAACCCTCTTCCCAAGTCATCTCCTGTAATCCAGATTGTTGGGAGGCAGGCGATGGCTGCTCTCTGGGTTTTGCGCACCCTGCTGTGGGCCCTGTGCTGAGGCAGCCTCTGCATCCTTTGTGGCAAGGGTGACGGCGCAGTGTTATCTTCACATGGCAAGGGGGTGGGGAGGGTGGAAGTGTAGCAGGCAGGGCAGCATATGATTATGAAAAGGAAGGCACACACAGGTCAAAAACCAGAGCTAGAAAAACGGGAATGGAGTAAGGACACAGCTGTGCGGGATGTGAAGATCAGCGGTGGAATTCCATGCCTGTGGAGATCAGGCAAGCTGGTGAGGTTTCGATGGACATCGAATCCAGGTAGACCCAACAGAGCAAACTCAGTTCCTACAACCGGGCAAAGTAATGTGATTCTTGTAATACCCAACCACCACCACCCAAATATGTTCCAGCCATGTAAACTGGCTCCTTTCAATACAGCCTTCAGGAACAACCTTTCCTGCTTCTTTTTCTTAAAAAAGGGCCCAGAGAGGAGTTATTTTCAGGACAGGCTTTGCAAAAAAAATAAAATACAATCACTGCCCAGAACACAATGCATTTGCTCCCTTTTGATTCCAAAGTCTCCCTTTTAAGACAGAACAGAGTGACTCATGGCCACAGGATGTGGAGACTGGACTTGCGGCTGGGAAGTATAGAAACTGCTATGAGCCACGGTAGTGCAGAAAGAAATGTCTGTTCACAGGCAGGATACTTCCATGTACTGTAACCTCCTCCAGCATGAAGCCTAGGTGATTTGGACCCCAACTCCCATTAGCCTCAAGTAGCATAGACGTGTTACCTGGAGCTGATGGAAGTTGTCGTTCAAGACATCTGGAGGGCATCCGGTTGGAGAAGGCTGGTATAACAGATGCTGAGAACTTACAAGAGGTGCTGCTTGAGAGTTTTGCTGGATTAGATGTTTGAGCTCATAGAAAATGAGGAAATCAAGGCCAGAAAAAGGCAGGGGTGTGCGAGTGGTCTTTATAATAGTGGCATGGATTACCAGAGCCATAGATAATTGTGATTGGCAGAAGGTGTCTCTTGGGATGCAGCTTTGCCCCACTGCTGTAGAACAAGTCTTTCCAATCCTGATGACCTCCAAATGTTCTGCACTACCACTTCCATCAGTCCCAGCCAGCAAAGCATGTGTGTGAGAGAGAGAGAAAGTGAGAGTGAGTGACAGAAGGGGATATGACCTAAAGTGGAAGTGATGGGTGCCTCTGGCAAACGACCTACCTAGCAGCAGCAATGCCTGCTTTGGCCCAAGTGGTGCCAACATCTGGTTCAGCCCCCCCCAAAAAACTATTGGCAAACCAATGACGCCTGCCGTTTTAAAATTTCCCACAATGCTCCAGGGGCACCAAGGGTATTGTGGGGAAATAAAAGTGGCTGCTGGTTTTCAAGAACCAGCTGGCCAATAAGCCTGGGTCCAGAGGGGTACTTTGCCAGTCCCCACTCCCCAAAAACATGGAACTGGCCTTGGTAGACAGAAGAAAGCTAAATTTGTCTTATGCAAGACTTTTGCCCCTCTCCTGTAACCACCTGTCTATCCCGGTTCTGCTTCCAGTCTGGAGGCCTGAGAAATTGTAAGAATCACAGTGGAGGAGGCAGTTTCAAAGATGGGGGGGGGGGGAGGCTTAGCCCCCTACCTCGCTCACCCACAATGTCTCCATTCATACACCCTCTCCTTGCTTAGGTAGCGTAACCCTAATCCAGACCTGGGCAGAGTGTAGGCCTGAGGGATCTACTTTGTTTTTTCCCTACAACCCTGAGATCTACCACCTGGAGCCAGGTGCAACAACAGGAGCTCAACTGAGCAAATGTACTGAGGACTTAATAAGAATTAAGGATGAAAGTGTGCCCTCTGAGCACGTGCTGAGTCCAGGAAGTAGTGATCAGTATCCAGTATCAAGATCACAAATCCTTTCATACAAAAATCCACTCCTGCTTACTCCCAAAGGAATCTGATTTGAGGGAGGAGGCAGTTGTTGCTATTGTCGGATCATTAGGAGTCAAAACCTCTTGCCGATCTACCACAAAACAGCCAGAGATCTACTAACAAGATTCCAATCTAACTTCTACCCATCCCTGATGAAAGCCGAGGACCAGGGTCCTTATTAAAGGGGAACTCACTTACTTGCCCATTGAGAAGGTGGCTTAGCTACTGTTTTTAGACAGCTGCTGGGGACATGATTTAGCTAAAAAAAAAAATTGGAGGGGAAAGACAGAGAGCAAGGTTGGGTCCAGCAGTGCACTGGAAAAGAGGCTTTTCTTCAAAACCAACCATATCTTGTTCCTTCCTGTCAGCCTTCAGGACAGGGCCCATTTCAGGAGGCTGCAAAAACGTGATAGAGCATACCAGGTATCGCAGGGAGGAAAATGGGGTGAGGTGGTGGGGCTCCTCAGGCAGTGGAAGCATTTCCTGGCTAGGGATGAGATCATAGGAGAAGATTCTCAACGACAAAACCCTGAACAGTCCATTTCACCTCCGACAAAGTTTTGATGGCACCTGGAAACGGAAAACTTTCGCACAGAGCCCATGCCGTTGCAACCCCAGAAAGGTCGGGATCCCTCTGCTCCTACTGAATGGAAGTAGCGGGCCGTCCTCCTCCCTCTCCCCATGACCTGCGCAGCACCCATCACTCGATGACCCTGGTGTGCACCCCCATCACACCCAGAGTTCATCAACCCTCCTCCCCTCCCATCTCAAGGCAGCCTGCCCCCCACCCTCCAATGCAGCATCTCTGCCAGGGGCTTCTGCAAACGTGATTCGATAGAGGCAGCATGGCTTGTTTAGTTTTTTTTTTCTTTTGTTGGAGGGCGGGGAGGCAGGAGGAGAGGCATTCCTCATAAAGTTTGAAGATGCTTCATGCAATCTGCAGTACTAAAAAAAGAAAAACAACTGTGGTCTCCATCAGCTGTGTCATGCCCCGGCCCCTCCCTCCCTCCCCCCCCAGTCCAAAGCCCCCGCCATGCCCGCTCTGATGATCAGTTCTGTACAGATTCGGCAGCTGCAGCCCCCACCCTGCCCCACTTCTCCGGGTGTGGCCCCTTATTTGTTCTTCTTGAAAAAGCTAAAGCGTTTCTCGCGATCTTTTTCCTTGGACTCTTTGCTACGCAGAGTGACAGTCCCTTCCGGGGCGCTGTTAGGCGAGACGGGAGGCATGGTCAAGGCCCGGGTCATTCCTTTGCTGATGAGCGGCGGCTGGTCCTCTGCAGGGCCTTGTGGTGTTGGGGCGCAGGCAGCTGCAGCGTTGATGACTCTCATCCAGCTGCTCATCTCAGCCTGGGATGGGGGAAGAAGTGGGAGAGGGGGCAAAGCATGAGCCGATAGTCCTTCTGAGCATGTGCGGAGTGTTTACCCCCCAGCATGCCCCTGGGAATAGGCACCATTCCCCCTCTAAGGGGTATATAAGAGAGGGTGGATGTTAAGGGCTTTGGAGTCAGAGGCTGGGCTGGCATGGATGGGCAGCTCCTTTCATTTTATAGACTCCAACTCCCATCAGCCTCACCCAGCACAGCCAATGGCCTGAGTTGATGGGAATCCCCACCCCCACCCCAATCCTACTATGACCACCTTTCTTGTACATGGCTACTTAATCTTTCTTCTGGCTACTTAATCTGTGGCACTCGACTCTTAGCATTGGAGGCATGGGTAAAAAAGAGCATTGAGTGGGGGCAACAAACATCTAGAGCCTGTCCCAATCCTGAGATCAGGAGGGGGGGGGGGCATCCAGGTCAAAGGGTGTGGCTTTTGAGCAGCACATCCGCACTGTACACTTAAAGCACATTTGGCACACATGCAAAGCACCTGTCTCCCCGCAAAGAATCCTAGGAACAGCAGTTCATGCCCCACAGAGCTACAATTCCCAGCACCCTTATAAACTACAGTTCCTAGGATTCCTTGGGGAGAAGCCACGCACCTTAAACGTATCCTTTTTTCCATACAGACTTTCAGAAAAATTCTAGCCATTCAGATGAAAGTGGGGAGGAGCCCCATAGCCAAGTGCTGCAGAACATCCCAGTTTCAATCCCCACCATCTCAGGGTTTGGCTGGGGAAAAGGCCCATCAGATACCCCAGAGAGCCACTGCCACTTGGTGTGCTAGATGGACCATCAGTCTAATTCAGCAGCTCCCAAACCAGGCTGTTCCCGATGCTAATGTAGGAGGAAGAGTTGGAGCTGAAATGAGGGCTGCAATTTGGCTTCGTGGTGGGGGAGGGGGTCGGAGGCCTTGGAGCCACCTGTCCTCTAGAAGCAGGATTTGCAGAATTGGACCTCTACTCACCTCATCCTTGGCCTGGAATAAAAATTCTTTGCCATCCGCTAACCTGCAAGGAGAGAGAGAGAAAGAGAAAAGGGATTTAAGAATCGCCCTGGTTCCTGTCTGTGGATCATCTCCAAACTCCAATCCCTCTGCTAACAAGAGCTAGGAATCTGGCTAAAAAACAGTCACATTACTTTGTACAAAACACAAAGTCCTAAACATGCTTGCCTTTTCTTTTTAAAAAACATATATATTGAGAAAAAGCCAGTACACAATCATAAGGTATTACTACAAATAAACTACCAAAATCACCACCCACCCTCCTTCTTTACAGGAAACAGGACCCCTGCCCACTGCAATTCAAGGTGCAATATAAGACAATACAATATAAACTTAATAAGTTGTCAAAAGCAGAGTTTAACTATTTAGGTGTCGTCTTCCCCCTTTGTTACCTTTTTACATGTTACTAAATTTCTCACTGGAAAATACAAATGAATGAATGGCTAAAAAATAAAGATATCCCTGTACATTTCTGTATATACTGCATATACTGTTTGGACCATCCTGCAATGCTCCTCTATGTTCATTTATTCAATAAAGGGAAACCAAATTGCCTAAAATGGATCTCTTTTCTGTTGCCCCCTCAACACCTTTAGACAAGCTTACCTGACATTAACACCTTCTGAATGCATGCATGGGACTGTGCTGTTAGGACAGTACTTTTGCACTGTGGTGGGTGCTGAAAATTCTGTGAACTGATCTGCAACTGCTTTCACTACAGTTCTGAATATTCCTAGGGCTGAGAGCTACAACAAGATTCCCCCATAGCTCACATGACCCCCAGGGCTATGAGAGACATTCCGTTCAGTTCAAATTTAATGTTGAATTTTTCAGATTTGCACTTTCTGAAACACGAAAACCAAAGCACAGCCATCCTTCAAAATCTGCACTGATCCAAAATTTGCTATGCAGTTCTCCCACCAAAGAATTTTTACACAAGAATGCATGTATTAGAGGAAAGGGTGCATAAAAGCAAATTATTTTTAACGAAAATAACATACAAAGCATGCATTATATTAGGAGAAACTGCTTGTGTATATGTGTGCTTTGGTCAAAGCTGTGTACAGAAGAAATGCTCACAAAAATGCTGAAGAATCTTCACAAAGATTTTAAATAAGAATCGCTGTGGAAATGTGGAGAAGCGAGTCTGAGATTGGAAAAATGAGAAATGGAGGGAAACCAAAATGGACAAATCCTCTCATCCACAGCTGTGAGTCACGGCAGTTAAGCTGCATGAGCACAGAGCATCCAGTGGTACATTCAGAAACAAGGAGAGCATAAAAGTAAGTGTGGTCAATGCTACTTGGCTGAAAGAACCTTGCTGACCTACCCAAGCTTAAAGACGTGCTTGCGCTTCTTGTAGTCCAGAGCAACGTTGCACTGCACCCCTTGCAAGCTGATG
The DNA here is from genome assembly GCF_965153285.1 of Podarcis tiliguerta. Classification (NCBI taxonomy): domain Eukaryota; kingdom Metazoa; phylum Chordata; class Lepidosauria; order Squamata; family Lacertidae; genus Podarcis; species Podarcis tiliguerta. The sequence goes on from NC_139549.1 coordinate 19,365,887, forward strand.
GGCACTTCGCCATGGTACGGGATGCCGTGACTGGCACTCTTGCTATCCTTGTAGAAGCCCAGGCTGCCCTTCCGGACAATGCAGTAGATGTTCTGCCAGGACCTGGCAAGGCGGGGAAAGAAAGGAGCTGTGAGCATCTCTCAATGACCCCCTTCACTCCCAAGCCACCCAAAGCTGCGTTTCCCCCTCCCCACAGTGGGCTAGAAGCAGCAGAAGTTGTGTCTGTTTAAGTCCGGAATGATTTGCAAACTTTATTCCTGTGTATATGTTTTTATTTTAGGGACTTAAAACTACTGTGGCAACTTCTTTGAATTCAAGTCTTTTTATTTTACTTCAGCAAGTGTTTTAAGAAAGTTTTTGGACTTTATGGTTGGTTGTAACTGATGTTATGTTTATCGTATCTTTTTAACATTACTGTACACTGACTTAGAGACTAACGTTGAAATGAATAAACAAAATGATGATACAGTACTGCTTCACATAGGAAATCATTAGATAGGGGCACAGGAAGCTGCCTTTTGGTCCATCCAAGCTCTGTATAGTCTACACTGACTGGCAGCAACTCTCCAGGGTCCTTCCTAGCCTAACCTGGAGATGTCGGGGACTGAACTTGGGACCTTCTGCATGTAAGGCAGATGCTCTGCCGCTGAAATAGGCAGATAGATAGATTTTACTCAATGGCCTTGTCTTATGCCCACAAGTAGAATCATTCTCCAACACTAGGGTTTACTTTCAAAAAGCAAAATTCTGGACACCCGCAAAGTTGCTGAGCTTTATTTTAGAAAGACCCAAAAAATGTTGAGCTTTTCCCATCACACTGCCATACATTTTCCTGACATTTTGCCAATTCAACAAAATTCCCCCAATGCCATTTTGACACCCCAAAACCAGGACATGTACAGAATTTTCCTGATGTATGGAAAGCCTATCCAGCACCCCAGGTTCACACACACAAACATGCAGAGCTCACCTGTTGGCTGCCTTTTTGCCGTGTGACTCCATTTCCTGCTTCCGACACAACATCCCTTCCATCTGCTCTGAGGCCGAGGGGTCTGGTGTGCGTGGGGCCAGTGTGGCCAACTGAGTGGGATCGCTGTGGGCAGGCGGTTTGGAATGGAGCTGAGGTGATGGGGTTGGGCTGGGCTCCTTCCCCTTGGACAAGGAATCCATTCGTGACCCGTTTACCGTACCAGATGTCTCTGAAATCTGCAAGAGACAGGAGGTGCTGAGTTATGGGGTTCTAAAAACACACTCACCCTTTTTAGTTGTTGTATCCTGTTGTAGCTCAGTGCATCTGCATTGGCATAGGGGTTTGGCGGGAAGGGGGGATAGTAGTAGGTAGAAGGGGCAGCTTGGGACTTGGACAATTTATTGGTATTTATTTATTCAATTTATATCCCACCAAGCTTTATACTTTTCTCCACCTTCCCCAGTTTTATCTTCAGAACAACCCTATGAAGTAGGTTACATTGATGACTGGCCCAATTCACCCATTAAACTTCCTGACTTTGCCCTGGCATCTCTCGAGTCCTAGCCTGACATTCTAACCAAAGTGCCACACCGCTAAGAGATCCTGTGTTCTCTTTCTCCTGCCTCTGAGCCACTGGGGGCTTCCAAAACTACACAATGGCTGATGAAGGGTTTAGAACCCAATGCAATTTTTTCTCTTGGGAAAAATAAGTGGAATTTTCTTTTTTAACTCAGGGTTACTATCCATCCCTTGCCACTCTATGGTTCTAGGATTCCACCTCCGGCCTTACTCGCCAACCAATCACCTCTATGTCTCCCAATCCCGCCCCCAGTCGTCACTCCTTAGTATCCATGCCTCACCTGTGGAGACTCGGAATCAGGGTCAATCCCGTTCAGAGATGGTAACTCCAGCGACAAGCCTCGCTCTCCAGGGCTCCTGGGGAAGACAGGTGTGTGAGTCTGTGCTGAAGTTCAAGCACACCAGGTCACAGTACATCTGTGGAGAGACTCTCACCTCTTTATCTCCCATGTTGCATTTTGCTGCTACAGCTCTATGGCTTACTGCCAGCATTTTGCAAATGCTTGTCTTTTGGGGGGCTCAGAGGGAGTGCGTGCCTCTACAGAGAAGGCACAATAGTTTGACGGATGTTTCATTTCTGATTCCTGCTCTACAATACGGTTATCGTCCTTTCATACTGTGTGCAATTTTATTCAAACCTATGCACACTAACCTGAATCTCTCATCACAGAATTGCAGGGGAATTGGAAGGGACCCCAAGGGTCATCAAGTCCAACCCCCTAATGACACAGGAATCACAGCTGAAGAATTCCCAGGAAGATGGCTATCCAACCTCTGCTTAAAATCCTCCAAGGGAGGAGAGTCCACCACATTCCAAGGCAGTCTGTTCCACTGTCAAATAGCTCTTACCACCAGAAAGTTCTCAAGGGAGGCTGGTTAAATAAAATAAATCTTTCCCCACCCACCCAATTTATCTTTCCATTGAATATTCAGGTGGGTAATCAACCATTTCCTTTAACAGCCTTTTCTTCTCTCCGCTATCCCCAGTTCCTGCAAATGTAATTTTCACGATAAACACATACAAAGACACTTTCCTCCTAATTCTTAAAAATAGTATTAGGTGTTAGAACAATGGTTGTGGAGTGGATTTAATTTTGCATTCTACTTTTCTTCTGTACTGAATCAGTCACAGCATTCTGCCTGCTTTGCCACTCCAAATGTCCTTCTTCTTCCCCTGAAAAAACTCTCACCGGGCATCACTGGGATCATGTGGCATTTCCAGATGCTGGTTCTGTGGCATCGTGGCTGTGGGTTCTGGCACAGGCGGAGTCAGGGGCCTCTTTTTCCTCGCTTCCTCCTGCTCACGTCGGCGACGTTCATTCTCTTCCAGCTGGCGGAAAAGAAGAAAAAACTGATGGAACAAGGTTGTCAAAAATAAGCTAATGTTGGGTCTTTTTTTCTTTTCTTTTCAGTTTAGGTAAGGAGACCATTTTAATGATGTACTCATAGTTCTTGCCTACCTTTCATCATTAAGGTCCCAGGAAGGGTTGCAATATAGAAAGGCAACATAAACTCCTCTAAAACAAATTACAATCAGGATAGGGTGCGTCTGAAAAATATCTCTAGTATCGAAGGCCAGGGTAAAGGCATGGAGCTACATGAGTCATGTGGGAGGTGATAAGAGCCAAAGTTAGAAGGCATGCCAGTTTAAACAAGGGGGTGTGGACATGTTTTCTAATGACTTATTTAGCGATATTTCTGCATTGCAGGGGGTTGGACTGGATGACCCTTGGGGTCCCTTCCAACTCTACAGTTCCAAGATTCTCTGATTCTGTTCAATGAGATGTCTAGTTTGGCCATGACAGAAGTTTTAAGAAAACATGAAGAGAAATCATGGGCTCCATGTCAGGATCAGGCTTGGGCTGGCAGGCCCCAACACAGATGGAGGAGAAAGGAAGTGGGGGGTTGTGATTTGTGAGAACACAGGCCAAAGGGGAAGTGCTCTGCCTGGTGGGCTTCAGCTTCAGCCACTTTGGAAGGGGGGCTAGGATGCCAGCTCAGAGAGTTCTGGCCGGAAAAAAAAGTCCTGCCTGCCATGGTGGTGCCTTTTTAATACACGAAGTCAGCTGCTTGAGGCCTGGCACAAGTCCTGGCTAGAGGTACTTTCCTTGAAGAGGAAGAGGGCCAAAGCAGAGGTTGCCTTTGGATCATGGTGTCTGTCCATAGCAGCAGACCCTACTGCAGGTCCACACATCAGAGGTGAGGAACCTTCCCTTATGGGCAACTTTTTGAGGGCCGTACGCCAGGGGTCAGCAGAGCCAGAGGCAAAGGTTGGGTGGAGCATTGAATGTAAATGCTACCTCTGTACAATAGTCTAGTTTCTACAAGAGGTGTTCAAGGACGTGTTCCAGCCAGGCAGAAACATTCGGGCGTGCGGTAGGGCTGGAGAGGGGATGTGGCCTGGGAAAAGTTGTGAGAGCCAGAAACAGAGGCCTGGAGGGCTGCATTTGACCCCTGGGTCTGGAGCTGAGGAATTCAGGAAGCAATTGCATTCGCCTTATTGCCCTCATTGTGAGATGGGCCTTTGGGACAACAAAAAGGACCGGACAAATTCACGGAGGATTGGCCTAGGAAGAACTGTTTGCTGGAAGCAGAATCTTCATGCTGAGGAAACGTACGTCTGAGAACCAGGCTGCTGTAATGTGGTGCCAAGGGGCAGTGGCTAACAGCTGACTCGGGCACTTCCCACAAGCCTCCCAAGGATTTGCGTGACACCTCCCCCGCCCTCCCTGATCTCACCCACTGACCGTTGTGAGCTTCTCCAGTGCCAGGAAGCGCTCCTCCCAGGCAGCAACTGATTTCTGGAAGCCCTCGTGGCGCTTGATGAGGTTCTCCACTTCGTCCACGTTGCCACCCAGCTCTGCAGAACGCACAATCGGCTCTTGGCTGGAGAGCCAGGCCTCCGCCATGCTAGCATCCCGCCCAAACATTAGCACCTCCATGACTGTGGGCAGAGGGAGGGGTGAAGGGAGAGAGAGAGAGTAGTCAGTGGTGAGGACCCCAAATCCTGAGTCTCAAGTTCTTGCTGTTAGTTCAGGGATGGTGAACCTTCTTCAGCCTGAGGGCCACGTTCCCTCGTGAGCAGTGCTATTTTTCTAGAAAAAGAGGTGCCAGAACTGACCAAGGACATCTCCCTCCTTCTCTTAGAATGGCAATGGTGCCTGAAGCAGAACCTCCCTCTTGGGACCACGGAGGCCTGAGCTTAGCCATGAAGTTCTGCTGGTGCCCTACTCAGAAAAAGTTGTTGTGGGGATAATGTGCGCTGCACCCACACATGCCATCCCCGAGTTCCTTGGGCCTGCCCCAAAATGAACTCTAGCCCTCTGAAGCGCCACTCCCTGAGTCCTCAGGCCCCCACACCCTCACCCACTTACCAATTTGTAACCAGTCCATTTTCTCCCGCCATTTGTCATTGATCTCCTTGCGTCGGTCCTGCAGCTGGGTCAACTTCTCTGCAATCTGAGCAAAACAAAAGCAGAGAGATGCAGAGGGAGCTTAGCTGGGGGGAAATAGTAATCCAGAGTCGTCCCAATCAGTCTGAACGTTGGGGCAGTCTACATCAAGCTGTACATAGGTTTACCTGTGTAACTCTCTACCACAAGGACTAGTATCTTTACTTCTAGGGGAAGGGTTAGAGCTTATTGGTGGAGCACCTGTTTTGCATGCAAAGGTTTGTTAATTTGCGGCATCTCCAGGTAGACCAGGCATAGGCAATCTTGGCCCTCCATATGTTTTGGGACTACAACTCCTATCATCCCTAGCTAACAGGACCAGTGGTCAGGGATGATGGGAGTTGTAGTCCCAAAACATCTGGAGGGCCAAGTTTGCCAATGCCTGAGGTAGACAGTGGTGGGCTAGATGGACAAATAGCTTGACATAGGCAGCTGCCAATAGAGGAAAAATGTCCCTGATCTTTAACGATTGTGTGGCTGCAGAACATCTCAGGAGGGGAAAGCTTATCATCCAGCTGTGGTGCAAGGCTCAGCCAAGACTGAGCCTGGGTCTCTTGCTGCATCTCTTCATAAGGTTCTTTTTGTTTCATTTAAAGGCAAGAGGGACTTACCTTGCCTATCTTAAACTGGGGAAAAACAACAACCATACCTGAGCTTTAAAAAGTGCATAATTCCAAAATCAGTACACCTTTCCTGCAAAACAAGCAATAGCTGCATCAGTTCAGGGGAGGCCTTCTCACCTTGTCAGAGGCATAGTGTCCTTTGGCCAACAAGTCGTTGCCAATGGCGATGCAGGCGTTGAAGCTGTCTGTCCGGGCCTCAACTTCGGCCTTGATCCCTTGGTGGTTCTTGATGACCAAGTCTGCTGCCGAGACGTCCCTGTGGGGGAATGTAGGAAAGGCCGGCTACTAGGCTTTCCCCTAGAAATCACATCTAAGCAGAGCAGGGCAAGAAGTGGGGAGCTGGAGTGCGGGCAGGACGAGACACCCTAAGGCCCGGTCTGGTCCCAGCACATCATTCCACAAGGACACATCCAAGGATGGCCACATTCACACTACTTTAAACACTTACAGTTTCCCCCAAAGAATTCTGGGAGCTGCTCGGAGTGCTGAGAGTTGTTAGGAAGCCCCTATTCCCCTCCCAGAGCTACAATTCCTAGAGAAACCACTCTAACAAAGAATCTGTCTTCACAGGGATCTCTGGGACCTCTTAGAGGGAAATGGGGGTCTCCTAATACCTCTCAGCACCCTTAATGGACTACACTTCCCAGAATTCTTTGGGGGGAAGCCATGACTGCTCAAAGTGGCACCATAGTGCTTTAAAAGAATGATGTGAATGTGGCCTGGGTGAGTTAGGGACTAGACCTGCCACCTACAGAGACCTGCTCCTATTGACCCTTACCTGGGCTTCTCCTGGGCATCTATCTGGAGGTTGACATCATCCATCCACAGCAGGAGGTCACGCACCATGCGGAAGAAGCGGAACTTGTCAACAGTGTCAAGGAGGAGGTGCCGGCGGCCGCTGCTGCTGCTGAGCAGGTCAGACCAAGCTTCACTAACAGACTGCTCATGCCTCCGGATGTCATCTGCCTTCTCGCCGGCATAAGCCTTCTGCAGCCGTGCAGCATCGTCCTGCACCTGCTTCACCTGCCAAGCCAAACAAGCCACAGGTGAGTCAGGGTCCCTCACCATCAAGAGTGTCCCAGGTGCTCCCACCGAGGTCCTTGATCAAGGCAGGGTGAATGATGTTTGCATTTTGACCACTGGAGTTGGGAGAGACTTTTCTTGTAGAAGCAAGGTTAAAGCGATGCTTAGTACAAATTGATCTCCAGATTTTTGGCTAAAATGTGTAATTTCCTAATCAGCAATTACTCAAAAAACAATTTTGTTGTTGTTGTTAAAAAAAATATATGTTTTTGAGTGATATGTGATTTTTTTTGTTAAATAATTTAAAGAAATAGTGGTTTACAAGTATATATAAAAAAAGTTACACAAACATTAAAACGTAAAAGCTGATTGGAGACTGCTCCACTGTTCTCCTGATGCTCCTCCTCTCAGTAGGCAGAGTCTGGGCCTTGCACTGATTTTATTCCCTTCCCCAGTCCCCCAAATGCACCTGGGTACTGAGCGCCTGGATGTCGTGCTCGTATGCGCTGTGCATCCGCTGCATGGCCTCCGCCGTGTTGAGGTCCCGGCCCACTTCATCGGGCAGCTGCTTCTGCTTGTTCTGGACCTGGCTGAGGGTCTCGCGGGCATCGTGGTAGAAACGGTGCAGCTCATAGGATGCCGCCAGCATCTGGCTCCGGGTGTCAATGAGTTCCAGGAGGTCGGCCCAGGCTTCGTTCAGGCTGTCCTTCCACTCGGCAATGGTAGCATTTTCGGAGTGACCGGCAGAGATCATCTCGTCCGCCAGCCGATTGACGGCATCCACCCGCTCCTGACCGATAGTGCTGGTGTCACGTGAGAATTCCCGGAACTTGTCCCGCAGCATCTGTAGGGAAGAAGAGAGCACTGCAAAGGTCCCAATTGTCATTGAGTGGCTTCCTGCAGAGGAATAGTTGGGAGGCACCAGCTGGGGAACCCCAGGCTGAGCCAGGGGAATGGTGGTCGGACAATGATGAGTGGTCAGAGGGAAAAGTGGGAGACTGGGAGGAGCAGGTGTCAGAAGCTGAAGAGGTAGCTGGGTTTGGTGAGCAGGAAGAGTCTGTGGCCGAGAGCAGCCCAGAATCAGAGGCAGAAGTGGAGGCTGGAGAGGAGGGCGCCAAGAGGCAGAGATGATGCAGGCTGCCAGGGAGTTTTCCCCTCTTGCTGCAACCAGCTCCGATCCTGCCTGGTCTCTCAGAACATAGAGAGGAATGAAAAGGGTGGAGCAAAGAGAGAAAAGACAAGGGAGCCTCAGATTGCCAGGGAAGGACCCAGAGGAGAAGCAGCCTTAGAGCAGTAGGAAGGCAATTGCCTCACTGGGGCAAGACCTACTAGATAGAAAGATTTGCTGTGATCACTAGGCCTGCACTGTTTTGGTTTCTTTGAATAAAGAGTTGAATTCTCTGACATAGGGTGTTTTATTGCTGACTCCAGCTCCTGGCACAATGGTGGGAAACAAACAAGTGTGAAGGGCAAAGGGGCAAAAAAGGCAGAGGGATAATAGCACAGAGGTAGAGCACCTGCTTTGCACACAGAAGGTTCCTGGTTCAGTTCAAGATATGTCCAATTAAAATGATCGCAAGAAGTAGGGGATCAGAGACTTTTCTCTATCTGAGACCTTGGAGAGTTGCTATCAGAAGACACAACAGTGGATAGTTGGACAAATAATCTGACTCCACAGCAGGCAGTTCCCTATGTTCCTATTTAAATCAGCCCTTTATTCAGAACCACGATGACTGGAATCTTACTGGGAAGGGGTGTAGCTCAGTGGAAGAGAACCTGCTATGCATGCAAAAGGGCAAATAATGCACCATTGATATGGGGTTTCCTGGTGCAGAACTAGGATCACTTGGGTGTCCTGTTCACCCTTCAGCCACCTCAGTGAAGGAGGTATAGAGCTCTGGAGAGGTGCTTCCTGCCTCTGGGTATGTTAGGGATCCCTTGGGAGGGCGAGACCCACCGTGACATGTTCATAGTCCTGTCCAAGCTCATGAGAAGCAGCCACCACCTCGCGCTCCGAGATCCACTGTTCAAGGTCATCCACTTCCCTCTTCAGCTGGCAGAGGCGGAGCTGTTCCTGCAGCTTGGCCCGGCGCTCCTCAGCCAAGTCCTTCAGGCTGGCATAGAGCTTGTCCACTTGGCCCTGCCGGAGATTGATCCGTTCACTGCAGGAAAGGGAAAGAGAGAGGGACAGACATCATCCACGGATGCCAAGGAATACAGGTCTCCAAAGCCCTGACCAGTGCTGGCTGGCCCACCAGCTGTCCTCATTTTGCATGGAACCCCAGGCTCCCTGATTGGCTTCCACCCCTAAAAAAGAGTGGTGCAATAAGCTGGTAAACTGGTTCACACTATAGGTGCATGCCCTGAGACCTCTAAGAGAAATGACATCCCAACAGGCCTGGGGCCAAGGAGATCAGGCCTCAAAAGCCCCTGCAAGTGCTGGCTGGCCCAACAGCTGTCATCATTTTGCATGGAATCCCAGGATCCCTGATTGGCTTCTCCCCCCACAAAAGAGTGGTGTAATAAGCTGGTGAACTGATTCACACAACAGGTGCGTGCTCTGAGACCTCCAGGAGAAAGAGGGGTATAATGACATCCTAAACAGGACTTGGGCCACAGCAGGGAACTTGATGGGGCATGCGGGGAGAGGCTCCCCAACTGTCTTGGTAGGGGAATGGTGGGCTTCCTTACCTCTCGGGATGCCCGTTGTTTACCATATCACGGCTCTGGATGGAGAGCTGGTGGATGGTCTGGGCATAGTCTTCCAGAGCCTGCTCCATCACCAGATGTTTTTTCACCATGGCCTGAGCAATCAGTTCATCCTGGTGAAAAGAAAGAAGTGTGTTCCTGTTTGTTTGCTTCCTCTCACCCCTTCAGAAACAGAAGCAGGGGTAAAGAGGATGGGGTAGGCGACATTAAAATTTGAACTAGGATTGAGACCTGTTCTTCCACATCAGGATTCAGTTCCAAATTTTTATGTGAAAGAAGGGTTCACGTGGGACTGTGCAGAGTGCCTGTCTCCCTACTGCTGAACAACTGCAAGCAGCCTGTGTATATCTGGGGTTGAAAGGGGACAGAACTTTCAATCAGAGAGAAATGTGACTTCTGGCAAGTCCCAAGTCCTAGAACTATTCTTACTAATCATAAAGGACAACCCCAGAGCAGATTTGTCTCTAGTGGGAGAGGAGTTAAGCACAGTTCTCAGGCTTTCCCCTCTCCCACTCACTCGTTTTCAGCATGCAACCTTGGAATGTGTGATGCGATAAAGAAGAGATTTGCAGAGTGCATTTTTGAATGCTACCAAATGAATTCTCACACATCTAGGATTAGCGAGAAGGGCACTGCTCTTCTGAAATGCAAGGCCCAGGAAAGAATGCGAGAGAAATTAAGTATTTTGCGAATTCCAGTATGAACCAGCATGATCTGCACTTTCCCCAGCTACTATGTGTATCAGAATTTTGCATCACAGTTTTTGGCTCCAATTTTTTTTTAAAAAAAGTTTCTTAGTTAAAATACATCTAGAAATGCTCCTTTAAATGAACGAGTATTTTTGCATGTTTTGGTTTGGTGTTTTTTTTAAATGCAGAAATAGGACAGAATGGGTTTATGAATTAACAGAGGCAAAAACAAACCACAGACCTTGGCCTTCTCCTCTAATATCATGTGCAGCTCTTGTTCGCCCATCCAGGCCTCGGCCTCCGCAATATCAAAGTAGAACTGTTGGGCCATCTGCGCTTGCTCCAGGCGCCCGTGCCGCTGCTCCACCTGGCTCTGCAGCTCCTGCCACATCTCCTGCAAAGCCTCCACACGCCCCTGCAGCTCCGCTTCCAGGCCACTGCATGCCAGCCCCTGCCACCTCCCCAGGATGTCATTGATTCGTGGCTGGTGGCCCTGGATCTCCTTCTGCAGGGTCTGGAAGTGTCAGGAAGAGGGAAGAAGAAGAGTGCATGGTTAAAACTCTGGAATTCGCTCCCCCAAAGAGGTAGCGATGGCCACTGACTTGGATAGCTTTAGGAAAGGATTAGTCAAATTCCTGGAGCAGAGAAGGCTATCAGTGGCCACTGGCCTCGATGGCTAGGTTCTCCCTCCGCCGCTGGACGCAGCGTGCCCTCAATGCCAGTTGTTGGGCTTGCAAGCTTCTCATGATGGGTATCTGGTTGACCACTGTGTGAACAGGAAGCTGAGCTAGATGGGTGTTCGGCCCAATCTAGCAGGGCTCATCTTGGTGTTCTTTTGAGCAAGGGTGTGTGTGACATGATAAAGGCAGGTAAAATTCAGTATGGTGATGTGCAGAGAAAGTGGAAAGAGATGTTTGTCTCCCTTTCTTATTTTACTTATTTATTTTATTAGATTTACATACCATGCTTTATCGTAAGATCTCGGGGGAGTGGTGTTTTGCAGAATAAAACACAAGATAAAAACAAGGAAATGGGCTAAACAAAACAGCAAAACAATAACCCCCACTTCCCACAGGCACTTTTAAAAGGCTGTAGAATATTCATCAGCCAAAGGCCTGGTGGAAGAGGAACATTTCTGCCTGATGCCTAAAAATATACAGTGAAGGCGCCAGGCCCTGGGGAGTCCATTCCAGAAAGGGGGAGCCTCTGCAGAGAAACCACCACACCCAACTAAGCCTTACCTGATTTTTCTTGATCAGTAGTTGGACAGTGGGAAGATCTTTGCCATGGTCAGTGGAGACTGCCATGGGCATCCGCTCCTTCACCCACAACTGCAGGACACAAGGCGAGAAAAAGGTTAAGAAATGCCAAGAGGCTCCATAGCAGAAAAACTCAGTGCGGCAAGAGTCATCTTACTGTTCATTTGAAAGGGGGGGGGGTGTTATTTAAAATACATAAATCACACACACACAATATTTAGGGAAGCTTTTAATGTTTGATGTATCACAGTATTTTAATATTCTTTTGGAAGCCGCCCAGAGTGGTTGGGGAAACCCAGCCAGATGGGCGGGGTATAAATAATAAATTATTATTATTATTATTATTATTATTATATCCCACCAGTTAAATTAAAAAATATCTATTCCAGGGTGGTAAACAATATATGAAGATAAAGGTCACAACAACATAAAATATACATAAAGAACCACAAAATTTGTTGAGCAATTCAAAGGCTATGGAGAAGCGAAAACTATTGACTGCACATGAAGATCGCACAGGTGCAAATTCACCAACCTACATTTGTGAGGGAATGCTTATAAGCAGTTTAAAAAAAATGGCAATGATTTCTGCATGTACTTATGTTTAAATAAGCATTATGTTGATGCTTATTTTGGCTTTGTGAAATGCATATTACAGGCAACTCCCCATTTGCACTGGGGTTGCATTCCAGGTCATCATGAGAATAAACCTGTCCATCCCTTTCCAGAACAGAAAATGGCACATGCACCAGCCATCCTGGACCAACTGAACGTGCACAAAATGGTCACTGTCTGTAGCGTGAGTGTGTTTAAGCATTAGGCCTGGTTGGCCAAAGAGCAATAAACTATTCAGATATCCTAAAAATATGCACTTTTAAAAAATGACATAAAAGCAGCATAAAGTCTCTGGCATCCTAAGACATTCCGGTGCCTGCAATGGAGCCCAAATGGGTGCCCCTCTCCCACTAGGTCCAACCCTTTAAAAAGTCTGGCTGTGCCATTCAGGTGCAGTCATCTATCTGATAGCACTGCCTGAAACAGGTTGCTTCTCCCTACTCAGTAGTGCTCATTTCCCTGAAACCCTGGCTCCCTGCACAGCGGCTCTCCCTCCCCTGACTCACAATTTCATCCTCCAGGTCACGGTTGAACTGGTGCTCCTCCTTGGAGGCCAGCAGCTTCTCGCAGCGCTCCCTGAGTGGTGCCCGCAGCTCTGCAAACCTGTCTTCCACTGCCTGCAGTTTGCCATCCACCTCCACGGTGTTGGAGTCCTCCGGGCTGAGGGCCAGCGCTTGTGCTTTGAGGCCCTCCACCTCCTTCTCCCGCACGTCCATCTGGTTTTCCAACATCTGGAAGTGGAGAAAGAAGTTGTTGGGAATGCAGAAGGATCGTGGGGTGTTGCAGCTCTGCAAATGCCTGCGACATCATTACAGCTTCATCCCAGCAGCCTCCCTCTGCTTCTGCAGATTTTGGCCCTTTCCTCCGAAGAGACATTTGGTGCAGGTGGAAATTCATCACAGCCAAGCCCTTCACCCCTGCCGCACAGCACGCACTTACCTGCTGTTTCTTGAGCAAAATGTTGACGCTGGTTAAGTCCTTCCCGTAGTCGTCAGAGTGCAGCTGGGCCTGAAGGCCACTCAGCCAGGCCTCCATGGCGGAACAGCTCTGAGTGAAGAGCTCGGCGCGGTTGGCGTCAAAGAGGCACTGAGCTTTGCTCTGGGTGCTGGATTCCAGCTCCTCCCAGAGCTTCTGCAGGCTGTCCAGCTTGTCCCTCACCACGGGCTCCAGCTCTGGCTTCTCGGCCACCAGCTGCTCTCCCTCCTGCCGAAAGGAGGACACAGATGCTGACGGAAATGTTGCAGGGGGCGGAACGGAATAGTGTGAGTGGAGGTGGAATGGGGTATCCTGGAACAGGTCATAGCTGATTAACTGGACCCTTGAGCAGCAGGAACACTCCACCCTGCAATCATCTGCTATGATTCAGCCTGGTTAAGTGAAGAAGGGAGTGCTCCTTTAACTTACCACCAAAGAAACCACAGGCACCCACGGGAATAATAGAGATTGCTTCCAAGCTTTAAGGCAGGCTCAAGGCCCCAGCACCTCTCCAATAAAGAAGCCGGGGCATGAAAACAAAGGGCTCCCCTGAGCATGTGCAAAACATGAATTTCTACACAGCCACACCTGTTATTAATTAGTGGGCTTCCAGGACTGATAACGTCGCTGCAAGGAGGTTTCAGCACCAGCTCAGGGCTTTGTAAGAAGACTCACCTTCTGGATCTTCTCCAGCCAGCCCTTGTTGGAGGCCAGCTCGGCCATGAAGGCCTGGTGCTTCTGCCACTTGGTGTGGAGGTTCCGGGCTTCATCATATGACATGTCCTGAGCTGACAGCATCTTCTCATTGATCCACAGGGTGAGCTGGAGGAAAGACAGGAAGAGAGCATCATCGGGTGAGGGTCCCCTTAGGAGAACCAGCAACCCTAAGAACACCTAATGCTAAAGAACTTTCCCCTAAATAGATCTCAGTTCTCAGTGTAGGTGGGCAGGAGAGCCAGCTATAAGATGACGCAATTGAAGATGTGCCTAGCATGGCATCCTGTTTCCCACCACTGGCCCACTAGGTGTCCCTGGGAGGTCAACAAGAAGGAAATGAAGGCCATTAGCCCCCTCCCACTCATGTTCCCCAGCAACTGGCATTCAGGGACTTGCTGCCTCTGATCCCAGAGAAAGGACACGGCTGTCCTGAGCTCTGCCTTTTTAAAATGGGGGGCGGGGGGGGGGCGGAATATGACATATGACTCTCTGGCTGGGGGACCCATGCTGACCCCAAGCTCACTATGGCCACAATCACGCACCATACATTTGAAGCACGATGATACCATTTTAAACTGCCATGGCTGTCATATATTATGTTTATAAATCAACACAGAAATAAATGTAACTTGTGTCAAATTCACATTGGCTGGGCATCCATAATCTGTCAAAAGGCGATCCTGCTCACCTCTTGGCAGTCTTGCAGAAAATGCTGCAGTTCCCGATTGTCACGGAGGCGGGCCAGAAGGTCCTGAGCTGCCTGCTGGTTTTTCCTATGCCTGGAAGAGAGAGGGAAGACAAGGCGTAAAGTAACCAGAAGGAGCTGCTTGGCAATACTGCCCACAGCCGTTTTCCTGGGAGAGGAAGCAAGGAGAGTGCCACACTTATTTTACGGATTTATATAGCCCACCCTTCAACACTAGTGTTACTAGAAAGGCCCACAAAGCAACAGCTATAATGAAATGGAACAATGCAGAATAAAACAGAGGATTACAGCATTTAAAAAACTGAGCAGAAAGTAAATGATCAACAGGGGACGGAAAGGGTGATGAGCAAATGGAAAGGGGAATCCTGGAAAATGGGGTGGCTGGCAGGCTGGAACCCTGAACACTGCAATATTTTGCTGCAGGTCTCATATGCTGTTTTACTTGCAACTTTGAGGAACAGAAAGCGGTGCCAGCAGTCTTCCAAGTCCCATTTTACAGCTGGTGATCAAAGCTGAGGTTCAAACCCTTAGCTTATGGATAGGACTGCAGTCTGTCAGTCAGGAATCGGAAACTCTTCCCTATATCTACTGCAAATAACCCAAAGATCTTCCTCGTCAACCTTTTGCCCATTACCTGCTCCAAGTTGCTAGATCGTGCTCCCTTTTCCAAATCAGATTACCGCTACCAGCGTTTTCGCACAGAGTAATCCCCCTCACCTGCTGTCAATGGAATTGACCTTCTCCTGGATCTTGTCAGAGTGGAGCCCGTCCTCCATGATAAGCTTCCGGCCAGAGTCCACCAGCCCCTTGATCTTCTCCCCGTTGGCCTCCATGGTGGTCATGAAATCCTCATGTTTTTTAATGGCAGCCTCAGCAGCTTGGAGGGAGCTGGGCATGCTTGTGTGAGTCAGCACATATTCCTGTCCAAAAAAGAAAAAGGGGGGGGGGTGTTGATCATCCCATAAAGCATCATCAGATCATCAGAGAACACCCTGGATAAGGAGAGGCGAAAAATGGAGACTGCATAAGCCCTGGAGCCGAAGTGGGGAACTTCTAGGCTGTGAGCCTAATTGTTTATTTCATTATTTCATAAAATTTATATACCGCTTGACTATAGGAAAGGGGAAATCTCAAAGTGGTTTACAAAAAGAATTTTAAAAATATCAGTAAAAAACAGTTGTTTAAAACGTTCAAAAAATAATGAAAATCAACAATCAGAGATCATTTAAACATGTGTCAATATTCTACATGTCTAAATAAAAAAGGTCTTCAACAGAAATAAAAAAACGATACACTGAAGGAGCCTGCCTGATATCAATAGGCAGGGAGTTGCAAAGTGTGGCTGCTGCCACACTAAAAGATCAATTTCTTACAAATGCAGAGCAAGTATTACACGGCACCTGGAACAGCACTGGTTCTGCCAATCAAAGTGGTTTACAGTCAACCAAAAAAAGCCACAAAGGGTACAAAACTGGCCACTGAGGGGTGTGACCTGGGGAGAGAGGAGGTGGCTTAGATAGATTCTGGAGGGCCGCATCTGGCCCTCGAGGCTGTGGGCCCCAACTGTGCCTTACCTGGTTGCTGAGCACCCCTTCCACCTGCTTGGTGTCCCTCAGGAAGATCTGGAAGCTGTAGGCTTGGGAGAGCAGCTGGTGCCGGTTCTCCCACATCTGGTCCAGCTCATTCCAGCCGGTGTCGAGGGCCTGGAGGCGCTGCTGCAGGAACATGTGCTGGGCATCGGTGTGGCCTTGCGTCACCTCCTCCCCCATGGCCCGCAAGCGCCGGTAGTCGCCCCTGTAGTGCTCCACCTCATTCCGGATGGTCTCATGCTGGTTCAGCAAGCGCTCTGCCTCCGGCAGGGTGGCCGGCACGTCTTCCGAAGCGATGGCCGTCTGGGTGCGCAGAAGCCACGCCTGGAAGTCGTCCAAGTCCCGCAAGAAGCCCTGAAGCTTGCTGGCTTCTCCCAGGGACTCCTCTCGTCGGCGCATGGTCCCCCGTAGCTCATCCCAGGTCCCGTCGACTTCGGACAAGCGGTCCAAAATGGCAGGAGCCTGCTCCGGGTGCTGGTCCGCCAGGCGGGTGGCCTCCTCCCGCAAGTCCCGCACTTTGCCCTGGATGGCCTCCAGGTCCCGCTCCATGCCCGCCAGCTTGCGCTGCAGGGCCATGACCCCTGCCAGGTCGTTGCCCAAGCCTTGGGTGGACTCGATCACTTTGGTTTTCTCCCGCATCCAAGCCTTGGTCTCATTGCACTCCAAGTAGTAATTCTGGATGCTGAGCGCTGAGGTCAACGCGTCCTTCTTGCGGCTGGCCAAGGCTTGGAACTGCTGCCACCTGAGAGAAGGGGGAAGGAGGGGAGATCCAGTTCAACGCTGCCGTGGCCGCCACCTCCATTTTTAATGTGAAACTCGTATATTGAAAGATAACATTTTCGTCTTCATTTCCCACTCAGGTCCAGGGCCTAGTGGTGGGGAACCTCTGGCTCATGTGAGGAATCCAGCCTCCTCTTTTGTCAGGTGGGCAGGTCAAAGTAAGGATCTGGCCCACAGATCTAGTCCTCACCCCCAGCCTTAGTCAAAGTGAGAGAGCAGTGGCCTTAGGGAGCTAAAGACGATGTCATGAAAAGGCAGGAAATGGATAGCTACTGGTTTGGACCCTAAGTTAGCTTACAGAAGTCAATGGAAGGAAAGCTTCTCGTTCTCTCTTACCCCCTGCAGCCACTTCAACCCCAAAAAGCCTTTCGGGAGGGGGGTTGGTCAGGGACCCTCCAGAACAATGTGAGATAATAGGGCGCAGGTGGAGGAGGATAAGATTTCCTTCAACAAACTTCCTTAAACTTTAGGATCTAAGACTGAGGTTGGGTGATTCCCCTTTCCCGCCAGAACTTTATGCATCTAATACTTAAAATTATTGATATATTGACGATTACGTATTGTTTTCAAAAATAAAATGAAATAATCGAATGTCAGCTATTTTCTACAAAACAATGTTGTTCTTTAGATCTCTAACCCACCTTTCAATAGGCAGGTCACAACTTTTTACAAATGAAAGAATAACGTGGTCCTAAAAACATATCTCAGGTTAAAAAAGGGGGGGGGGGATAAAAAGGTCTAGTCAAAGGCGACTATGGGGTGGGGCGCTTATCTCTGAGGGAGATAAGGGAGCTGAGGGAGCCAGCATTTGTCCACAGCTTTCTGGGTCATGTGGTCATCATGACTAAACCGCTTCTGGCGCAACAGAACACCATGACAGAAGCCAGAGCGCAAGGAAATGTCATTTACCTTCCTGCCACACTGGTACCTATTTAACTACTTGCACTGGCGTGCCTTCCAACTGCAAGGTTGGCAGAAGCTGGGACAGAGCAACAGGATCTCACCTCGTCAGGTGGATTTGAACTGCCAACCTTCCAATCAGCAAGCGCAGGAGGCTCAGTGGTTTAGACCACAGTGCAACCCACGTCCCTATAAAATCTCAGGTAAGGAGCATATGACAAGAACTATACAATGAAGGTGCCAGATACAGCTCTGCAGGAAAAGAATTCTAGTTTGGGGGCCGTCACATGCACAATCCACACTTCAGAGGGCCCTCTCTGCCAATCTTAACACTGAGAAGGTCTGTAGGGAAGGAGGTGATCTTTCAGACTTCTTGGGTCAGGCTTGTCAATCACTCAAACCATTGCACCATCTCCCTGTTCACACACACACACACACACACACACACACACTCTCTTCTAGATCCCCACCTGGCATTGAGCTGTTCCTGAGTGGCCTGGATGCTGTCCTTGTTCCTGTGGTCAGTTCCCAGAAGCCGGCTCGCAATCTCATTCACTGCTGCAATGCGGGAGGCCAGGTTATTCATCTCTGGCTCCAGAGTCTCAAACCTGAGACAACAAGGACCGAACGAGAAGTGGGCGAGAGATTGGATTAATTTATTAATTAAATGCATTTACATTTCATCTTCTCTCCCCCCAGCTCCGCCCAAGGAAGGTCAAGGCAGAGTACATGGCGACCGCACCCATTTTATCCTCACATCAACCCTTTGAGGTAGGTTAGCCCGAGAGACAAGAGCAACCTGGCGCAAGGTCACCCAATAAGATTCAGGGACAAGGAGGGCTCTGAACATGGGTCTCCACTCTCTCACGACCACACAATACGTTTAAAGCACTACTTTAATCATTTTAACCATCATGGGGGAATCCTGGGAACTGTAGTCAGTTAAGGATGCTGGGAACTCTGTGAGGTCGGCACCCTTAACAAACTACAGTCCTCAGGATTCTCAGTATCTGCTAAAATGGTGTAACAGTGCTTAAAACGAATGGAGTCACATATGACACGATACGTAATGCTGTGGTGTCATATAGTACTGTGATGTCATGTATGATGTCAGGTGTCACACAGATGGCTGAGATTTGTGGAATGGGCCTCATGGGCCAAACGAGGACTCGTGCTGTGTCTGCTTAAATCCATGGACTGGATGTTCCCTAGGCCTGCCAGAGTTTAACTGCAAACAGTATGAAGTATTTACTTTGAAGAACCCACCGACCCTCCACTCCTGGGCTAGAAGGGGGAACAAGGTAGATGCTGGTTGAACCTACTCACCTTTGCTGAACCACTTCAAGGTCTTCCAACTTCTCAGGGACATCCATTGTTTCGATCCAGTACTCCCTCTCCCCAATCCAGAGCCCACACGCATCTGCCTCGCTGAACATCTTGTAAAGGTTGAGAGCGTCCTGCAGGGCTTGCTTGCGATGCTCGGCGAGCGCAACCAGTTCTTCATAGCGCTGCTCCAGTGCAGGGAGCCGGCCGTCCACCTCAGGGGCATGGGCAAAGGCAGGGGGCAGGCTCCGGGCCTGCTCATGGAGGGCGTCGAGGGCAGGGCGGTGGTTGTGGATCTCCTCCTCCACATCCTTGTGCTTCTTCACCAGGCTCTGGGTGGAGTACTCATCATGGCCCACTTCAGAGCTGGACACCAAGCGCAGCGCATCCAGCAACCAGGCCTCCATGTCATTGGCGTCTGCCTGGAATTGGTAGAGATTGGAGGCCTGGAGAAGACGCTGCTCCCGCTCTCGGGACAGCGCCTCCAGCTGATCCCACTGCTCCTCGATTTCCCGGATCCGTTCGGCCACCTCGGCAGCCCCAAAGTGGCCCTCGGCAACCAGCTGGCGGCCTTCGGCTATGCTCTGCTGCAGCGGGCCAGCACGGCCGCTCATCTCATCACGGAAGGCGTTATGCTTGCTGGTCAGGCGCAACACACTCGTCAGGTCCTTGCCAAAGTCGCCCGATGACAGGATCTGGCTCTGCTCCCGGATCCAGGCCTCCTCCTCCCCCATGTCCCAGAAGAACTTCCAAAGGCGGCGTGACTCTTCCAGTTTGGCACGCCTTTGCGCTGCCAATGCCACCAGCTCCCGATAGCACCGGTCCAGTGTTGCCACGCGCTCTTGGACAAGGTGGGGGTCACAGGGCTTGTAAGCTGCAGGCAGGAAAAAGTGAGCAGCCGCATTCCTGTCAACTTTTGCAAAATCCAAGGCAGAAATTGATGCTCCCTACTTGGGCTTTAACCTGCTCCCTACACCTACCATTTTACCCACAATAAAGGTAAAGGTACTCCTGCCCGTACGGGCCAGTCTTGCCAGACTCTAGGGTTGTGCGCTCATCTCACTCTAGAGGCCGGGAGCCAGCGCTGTCCGCAGACACTTCCAGGTCACGTGGCCAGCGTGACGAAGCTGCTCCGGCGAACCAGCACCAGAGCAGCACATGGAACGCCATTTACCTTCCCGCTAGAAAGTGGTACCTATTTATCTACTTGCACTTAATTGTGCTTTTGAACTACTAGGTGGGCAGGAGCTGGGACCGAACGATGGGAGCTCACCCCGCCGCGGGGATTCGAACCGCCGACCATGCGATCAGCAAGTCCTAGGCGCTGAGGTTTTACCCACAGCGCCACCCGCATCCCTTTACCCACAATAAAGCAATGATAATTTGCAGTGGAGTCACACTGATCATTTTAGCAAATCCCATGTTGCACAGAGAATCCTACAACTGCTGTGGAAGTCTCAGGGAACAGAAACAAGGATAGGAAAGAGGGGGAAGTTGGGAGATAAGGTTTTGAAATGGGGAGCCAAGGGCACTCTCACTCTGCCCCCCCCCCATCCATACTTCCTCAAGCTCCCGAGGCTCTTACCTTCCCCAGGGGTGGCAAAGCGCTGGGCAGCGGCACTGATGGCTTTCACCCGTTCGGCCTGGACGGAGATGTCGGCCTCCACCAGAGAGTGGATCTGCAGCAGGTCCTCCACGCCATGCAGGTGTTTCCCGAAGTCCTGAGACTGAAGGCGGCCCTGTGAGGAAAGGCAGCACAGGATGAGGGAGACCTGACGCCTGTCCTCATCTCAACCACCCTGCTTATGGATACCATAGAAAAGACGAAGGGGGTTCCTAGGCAAAGCTGCCCTTCTCTCTCCCTACTAGGGTCTTCTAGGGCAGGTGAGTCTCTAAACATGAAGCTCCCTCACTTCTCTTTCTCGGCCAATAGAAATAAATAATAACCTGTGAATTCATAATATCAGAACTGGAAAGGACCTCAGCAGTCATTGACTCCAGGACAATTTACTACGCTGCCCTGGACAGGGCCCAAAGGCAACACTCCTGTTGGCTTCAGAGGTTTCTGCATCTGGTAGCGATAGGAACCCTGGCAGCTGCTTCACACCAAATCAGACCCATTGGTCCATCTAGCTATATGTTATATACACTGACTGGCAGCAACTCTCCAGGGTTTCAGGCAGGCTTCTCTCCCAGCCCTACCTGGAGATGCTGGGGGTTGAAGCTGGGATCCTCTGTGTGCAGGGCAGGTTGTCTCTCATGAAGCTATAGCCTCTTCCCCTATTCTGATGCAATCCATAGCACTGGACATGACCTCAAAGGTGGCATAGTCCAACACATACACCCCTCCAATGCAGGAAATGCGCTCTCAAGCATCACCCCTCTTGCACACCACAGCCTCGCCAGCTACCTTCATCTCTTCCAGCCAATCCATGAGGTAGGCCAAGTCCTGGAACATCTTCTGCAGCTCGAAATGGAGCATCAGGCGCTCCCGGCGGGCAGCCACCAGCTCGCGCAAGTAGTCCCAGAGCCTCGCCACGTTGTTCTTGCGCGCCAACACCCGCTTGATGTCATGGTACCCCTCCGCCTCCAGCTCAGCTGCCACCGCATTCACGGCTGCCACACGCTCACTATATGCCACGATGTCCGTCTCGATGGCTTCATGTTTCCGCACTGCAGCCTCTACCGCCGAAATGTCCAAGCCAAAGTTATCCTGCAGGTTGCAGAGCAGGAGAGAAAGAATCTCATTCTTCAGGATGCTGGGGTAAAGTTGTCCGTCCCTCCCGCTCTCCCAGATCAGACAGAGAGAAAGATACTCCAGGTTCAGAAAAGTGCCACCAAAATGATCAAAGGAATGGAGCGATTCTCCTCAATGCATGGCATGGAGAAAGTGAATAGAGTAAGTTTTTGCTCTAATTATTATTTTTAATAGTAAACATATATAATATAATATAATATAATATAATATAATATAATATAATATAATATAATATAATATAATATAATATAATATAATATAATATAATAAATAATATAATAAATAATATAATATAATATAATATAATATAATATAATATAATATAATATAATATAAATATCACACTAAAACATCAGACATTTTAAACTTCCCTATACAGGGCTGCCTTCAGATGTCTTCCAAAAGTCAGAAGATAGTTGTTTATCTCCTTAACATCTGATGGGAGGGCATTCTACAGGTCAGGTGCAACTACCAAGAAGGACCTCTGCCTGGTTCCCTGTAGCTTAACTTCTCACAGTGAGGGAACTGCCAGAAGGCCCTTGGAGGCCGGGCTGAACAATGGGGGTGGAGACGCTCCTTCAGGTATGCAGAACCAAAGGGCTTTAAAGGTCAACACCAACACTTTGAATTGTGCTCGGAATCTGCTGGGAGCCAATGTAAGATCCTTTAGCTGGGTCTGGGAAGCCGCTCCCAGTCACCAGTCTGGCAGCCGTATTCCGGATTAACTGTAGTTTCCAAGTCACCTTCAAAGGTCCCAATGAAGCTGAATGCAGTTCCCAAGATTCTTTGGGGGACGTCATATGCTTGAAATGTGCATTGGATGTGCTTTAAATGTATGGTGTGGATCTGCCCCTAGACACAACCTAAATGCTCCTCCTCCTCCTCCTCCTTTCACTGACCTGGGAGACGAGGCGCTGGTTCTCACTCAGCCAGGTCTCGCGCATGGCTGCCTTGCGGTCAAAGCGTGCTGCCAGCTGCTCCAGCTTCTCCTGCCGAATCAGCTCATTGCGCAGCGCCAGCTCTCTCTCATGCTCTGCTTTCTCCAGCCGCTCCCAGCCCTGTGGAGGAGGAAGGAAATCATGGAGACAAACATTTCCAAAACAAGTGTTTTAATTTCTTTCAAAGGAGAAGGGATTCAGTTTGCTTTGAAGCTTTGGCTGCAGAATTTTCAATGCATTCTGCACATGCTCAGAGGCAATGCTCCCCATTATTATTCTAATTATTATTGCAGTGCTCAACTGGAAATGAGTTCATGAGCTGATCCTTGATTAAAATTAAATCCAGATTCCAGGAAATTGCCCAAATGAATGGACTTGCCTATTAATCATTAATCTTTGTTAGCTGACGGCTTCTATTTGGAATCGACAAATATCAGCTGAACCTGGGCATAACTATTTGTTTGCTTCATCGTATAATGTGTTTCCAGCCTGCATTTCTTTAAAATCAAGGTGTTTCTAGTAGATTCAGACACAGATGAACCAAATACAGCACACATATTTAACACCTGCAGATTGGTAAGCACTAGGCCTCCGCTACCCAGGAACACCAACAAAATATACTCTCAAGTGTGCTTCCTTGGGCAAAAGGACAGGTTCTAAGTAACACCACCCTCCCACCCCACAGTTCTGCAAAGGAAGTTCAGCGGTGGAGCCCAGTGTCAATAATCCTGGCAATATGAACAAGTTGCCGGACTCAGTCTAAGGCAGTGTCCTAAGTTCCAGTGGTGGGAGCACAACTTAGAGCACATGCTATTCATGCAGAATGCCCCAGGCCCAACCCCCAACCAGTCAGCACAGGGACCCAGAAAGTTGCCTTGTACCCTAACAGCCCAGTTGGGCCATCAAGTTCAATAGTATCAGTGGCTCTCTGACCCCCAGTGTTCCACCACCAATCCCTTGGCTCTGAGCCTTCCTCCTCTAGGGTTTCCCTTGGGGGTTCCCTGGCTGGAGCCTCCCACCTCTTCGTCCAGCCAGTCCATGGCACTCACCTTGTTGATGTCAGAGATGAGCCTCCCCTCTCGTGGCGTGTAAACCTTTTGGTTATTGGCTCTCATCTTGCTCTGGATGGTGAAAAGCAGAACTTCAAGATTCCCTTTCTCTGTGAACCTGGGAGTAGGATAATGCACGCAGAGGAGGTGGGCAGAGGGAGAAAGGAGAACAGCAAGCCAGGTTTAGGAGCAAGAATGCACATTTCAAAACTACTTTGCATGAGGCCCCTTTCTCACTGTTAACGAGCCTGCAGGAACTTTCAGGAGACTTTGTAAGTCAGAGAATTCCACTGGAAACTGGAGCAGAAATTTCAACAATTTATATGGAAATCACACACAAATGGCATTTGCTATGATTGTTTTCTTAGTCTGCAAATGTTACATTACACTATTTTCTGCATTGTTTTTGACGTTTCCCTTCCCTCGAAATTAATCACGCAATCAATTATGCTAGCTTCGGCCTTAGCAAATAGTGAGATGAACAGTGTAGGTTTTAACAGAAGCCGAAATGCAACAGAACAGTGACAGTACTGATTGCGGTGAACATGGGATGGAAATCACTGCCTCCTGACATCCCTACAGAAGATGGACACACATTCTTCCAGCACCGACAACAATAGCGCATGCTTTCCCAGCACTGTGGTGGAGGGGCTATGCAGGGCAAGCAGCTCTGGGACTTTATTTAGAGCTGGAGTGATGCCACCATCTGCTGGAGCACCACAGTAATTGATGGAACTTCCTTCTTCAGGCAAGTGCATGGGTCTTTCAAGATTGTTTGTGATAGCACAGAGCAGCAACAGGGAACCTCCAACCCATGGTCCAATTTAGGCCCACCAAGATCACCCCATTTGGGCCATGAGGCCATTCTTGGCCAGCCACACACCACTTGTCACTCACCTGATGCCATAGGGCACTTGATATAAGACAGGTAAAGCTGGGATTGCCCAGGAGCAACTGGGAGTTCATGGTTTAAGAGTGTGCCCTGTTCCTTTGCATTTAATTTAAATTTGGCACCAAATGTAAGGCCCGCAGCTTTGGGGTGAGATCAATTGTCTCCTGTGAAATGCAAAGGATTGGCTGGCTTCTGATGTGGCCCACTGGTCCCCCACCCCTGGCAGAGATAAAGGTAGAGAATGAGGAAATATAATCAAGCAGAGGCAGGATATTGTACCCCCCCCCTCCTTTGATGGGGTTGCTATTTCAGGCTAGCAGTTGAAAAGGCGGTAACGCTTTTTTGAAAGATTGTTTGCTTTCCTAATTAGAAGCTAAAGGTAGTATTTCACCTGGCTAAAAATCTTTTGTTAATGTTCAATGATTTTTACTTATTGTGTTCTATGACTGCCAGCTAATCCTAACAAATTGGGCACTGTGCTGTAAATTGCAGCTCTTGCGGGATGGAAGCTTGTCTGTGTGTGTGTGTGTGTGTGTGTGTGTGTGCCTGCACTTTGGGCTCTTCTTGTGGGTGTGGCTAGCATGGCTGCCATGATGAGCTCTTGCACTTCAATCATTAGCCACAGGAGCCTTTTGCAGCCTCAAGGGCCACCTTCCCTCCTTGGCAGGCTTCCAGGGCCCACATGCCAGTGGAAGGTGGGGCCATGGGTGGAGCAGCAGGTGCGACTCCTGCCTTTGTAGAGTTTGCAAAGCCACAGACAAGTCACAGGTTTCTACACACACACACACACACACACACACACGCACACACACTCCTCCTTCCTCCATTAAGGCAAGCGAGTAATATTACCCCAACTCAAGCACATATCCAGGCAAAATGCTCTTGAGAAGGATGTGGGTCAGCAAGCAAGAAGCAATTTGTCAGAGAAGTTAACTCTTTATCCAAAGAAACAGCATTCAACTCAGCAACACTACCCAGCAAATCTTGTCCCTATACAGCAGTTGCCAGGACTGACGGCCCCTGCCTTCAACCCCCTCTAAGAATCCTCCTCTGCTGGATGTTTCCCAAGCAGTCTCAAACTGCATCTGGGAACCTGTAATCTCTGTTCTGCTGTATGCATCATCCTGCATGTCCTTGGAGATGGGGGGGGGGGAGAGGGAGGGGAGATTGTTGCAGTCAGAGAGACAGACTCCTGGGATTCTTCTGCAGCCCCTTGTTTCACGCCCCTCCTCTACTTCAGCCTCTGAGTCTGAACTACACCTTGTCACAGGCTCTCCTTGCTCACTAAATCCCATTGCCTCTTCAGCATCCAACAACTCCCCCTACTGGGGTTCTAGATTCGGGTAGGTAAACGTGTTGGTCTAACACAGTCAAAATATATTAAAAAATTGTCTAGCAGCACCTTAGAGACCAACTAAGTTTGTTCTTGGTATAAGCTGTTGTGTGCATGCACACTTATACCAAGCTAATAAGCTTATACCAAGAACAAACTTAGTTGATCTCTAAGGTGCTACTGGACAATTTTTTTATATCTTCCCCCTACTGGGGTGTGACCTGGGAAGAGTTCTGAGAGCCTGGAGGACCACATCTGTCCCTCTGTGCCCTATGATTTACCATGACCCCACTGAATATCTTCCTCCTTGCTCACCGCCAGGTCCACAAAGGCCAGAACTTACTTGGGGGGTTTCTCCACAGTGCGGTATGTGTTGAAGGCCTGCAGCTGGTTCTGCACTCCGCTCAGACAGTTGGCCAGCTTCCGGTCATTCAGTGTCAAGATGGTCTGCTCAATCCATTGCAGAAGGTCAGAGGCCAGCGTCTCGTACTTCTCTATCAGCTTGTCGGCCTCAATGGCATGGTCCAGGACCTGTTGCGGGAACCTGCATCACTCAGACACCCTGGGAAGGGGCTGGTGGCCAAAAGACCCGCACCCCTTCCTCGAAGCATGTTGGTCTAGACTTGCCTCACCTGCAACGGCTGCCTAATTTGCATCCTGGCCCAATCTGAAGTGCCGGCAGTTTTGGGTTACGTCACCTCTGGGTGCTACAAGCACCTTTAGGAAACAGTGACTAATGCTGCCTTCTCTTACCCAGCCTTTCTTGAGGGAGAATATGGGCAAGGGTGAATGTTTGAGCATGCCCAGACCCGGTGCTGTTTGGCTTTCCGATTTGTTTCATTCTTTTTAAATTTTATAATCCACTTTGGGAGTCTTCGGGCCAGATAAGTGGGATTAAATAATCCAATCTGATCTAAACCAGGCTCTCTTGCAAACCAGCTGATCCAAACAGTCCCAAAATGGATAAAACAATCTAATCTTGTCTATAACTCGGCTCCTTATAGCTCAGCTGTGGTCCAGTCCTGCCCTGGATAGATGACAGAGCTGAGTTTTGAGACAGAGCAAACCACATGGCAGGGTAGGGAAGGGGACCAGAGATGTGGGACTGTGTGTCCCTCTAGATGTTGCTAGACTACACTTCCACCATCCCTGACCATTGGCTGCAGGTCCAACAACATCTAGAGGGACACAGAATAGACATTCCTGGTGCAAGATCTGGAGTTGTGCTTTTAAAAGCACCTAAAATATCCTTTTAATATTCTGCATTGTTTGCCACCCACTCACCCCACCCTGAGGACAAGTTTGGTGAAGACTGAAAGCTTTTTCTGCACCTAAGAATCTTAGAATTGGAAGAATAATAGAATTTTAGAGTTGGAAGGGAAACTGAGGACCATCAAATTCAACCCCCTGCAATGCAGGAATATGAAGCTGTACCATATAGGTGTCAAACCTGCAACCTTGGGGTTATCAGCACCACGCCCTAACCAACTGAGCTACCTCCTGCACACAGGTTGTCCCAGCAAAATATATCACCCATCTCCTCAAATGCCTGCCCTTCTTCCTGCAACACCGGTGGCATTGGAATCAAAGTGCATTTTGGCTCCCAGCACTCCCCAGCTCCCACCACAGCCCTCTTCATGGTACCTTCCCAATCCGTTTCCCTTCCACAGCTAAGGCTTTCATTTTGGAGAAGTAGTGGTAGTAAGTGGCCACATAGGTGATGATGGACTTCTCATCAGGCTGGTCCACGTTCACATCTAGGGAGAAGTGGAAGAATAAAGAGGAGCAAGAGAAACAGGACAAAGAACGGCTCTTTTTCCAGATGGTCACCACCATCATTTTAGTTTGTTCAGTGTCACTGGAGGCCCAGGGAGCCTCGGAGGCTAGAGGTGCCTTTTACAATGGTTGGCTGGCATGGCAGCTGCGACTAATTCCTGGACCAGGAAAGCTTGATCGCAGTAGTGCAGCCACTGATAACTTCGATACTGGATTACTGCAATGTTTTCTCTGTGGGGCCTCCTCTGCGCTTTGGCCGAAAACTGCAGTTAGCGCAGAATGCTACAGTGTTGACAGGCATGATATCCAGTCAGCATATAACACCCCAGCTCAGAAATCTGTACTCACTGCTGATGTTTTGCTGGTCCAAGTTCAAGGTGCAACTGTTAGTATATAAAGCCCTTCAGACCAGTTTACCTCGTACGCACCCACTCATCCACTTTCCTCTTCAAAGCTAGCACTTTTACAAGTTCATTTTGCACTAGTAAGGAACCAATTTTAGACTGTGGCAGTTCCTACACTCTGGAACTCCCTGCCCATTGACATGTACAAGCTGATATGTGTTTTAAGCTATTTAAACTGCTGGTTTAAATTCCATTTTGACTGTTTTAAAATCTGCTTTTAATTTTCACTTTTACTGATAACTTTAAGGTAAATTCTTTTTTTATTATTATTATTGCAAACCACTTAGGAGGTTTGATTTTTTTGTGTGATTTTTAAAAACAAACAAACAAACAAACATGTGGCCAAGCCAACAGAGAAAAACAGGAACAGAGGCCCAGGCGCCCTCCCTGCTGAGCTCACCTTCAGGGTCTAAAAGCTTGGTGAGGCCCAGTTCCTTTTCGGCAATGTTGAAGGCATTCTGGAGGTTGTAATGTGCGTTGCATTTCTTCAGGGTGTCAATGTCTATCAGGTCTGGCCTGTTGAGGACACCAAAGTAAGCATAAGAACAGCCTGCTAGATCAGCGATATTTGCTCGCAGAATCACTACTTCATGACAAGGCCAGTGGCCCATCTAGTGCAGGACCCTGTTCTCACAGTGGCCCACAAGCAAGACCTGAGCGCAACAGCACTCTCCTCACTTGTGATTTCCAGGGACTAGTGTTCAGAGGCGTATTGCCTCCAACAATGGAGCTGGAACATGCCCATTGTGGCTGGTAGCCACTGATAGCCTTACCCTCCCCCAAAGCATACAAGATGGAGCGAGCTGCTACGAAGCCATGACAGGCCCCAACCAACCTTCACTGACCTGTGTTTGTGGACAATTGCGTTGAAAGCCAGGCCGTCCCTCCAGCTGGTGGTGAAGTTGTGGACATTCACATTTGGATACCTGTAAACACACAGTGGGGGGCAGGGGATAGGCTTATTTATTTTGCTTTGTTTCATGTTCTTGAACCTAGCCCTCCCTTGAACGTTTGAGACAGGTCACTACAACTGAAATGCATATTTCCCCTTCTGGCTTCTTGAAACATCCAAGTTAGTAATATTAAACCTTGGCTGTGTCACATCTAGCTGAGCTGGATTTAGCCTCAGAGGCAGCCAGCTCCTAACCTCAAGCCCAAACAGGGAAGGGGAAATCCCTGGCTCACAGTCCCCCACTTATTCTCTTACCCAGCTGTTTTCATCTGACACCAAAGCAGCAAGGCATCCTTGGCGGATTTCTTCTCCTTGTTATCTTCTGTCTCCACACTGATATCCTGGATCTGCAAAAGAAGACAGAATAACAATATCTCAGTTCTCCTTTCACTATTGGAGGGAGAATGCGTATACAGTGCTATCTTGGGTTACAAACACCTCAGTCAAGGGGAAATCAAGGCAAGTTCCTTAAGGGGGAGGGAAAGGGGAAAAGGCATGGCTCAGGTTGTACCTGGAAGCGGAGAATGATGGTCCATATGAGGCCCAGGGTCAATCGGTGGTTGCCGTCAACAATATCGTGTGAGCCCATGTTCTCCAGGTGGACGCGCTGCTCCTTTAAGAACTGGAGGGCCTTGTCCACGTTCTCCAGGCAGTGTATGCGCATCCGGCCCTTGGTCGGCTTCGGCTAACAAAAGCAGGATGAGAGGAGATAGAGATAGAGAGAGAGAGATAGGCCTTAATTTTAACCAGTAACTCTGCCAGGGGATGAGTGTAGTACCCATGAGCTGGTGCCGAGTGCTTTTCCTCTGCCACCAAGCACACCTACCGTTTCTAATCCCAAGGATGCAAGACCACACTCACACCAAGCATTTAAAGCAGCACACCATCACTTTAAAGAGTTGTGGCTTCCCCACAGGATTCTGGGAGCTGTAGTTTGTTAAAGGTACAGAGAGTTGCCAGGAGGCCCCTATTCCCTGCACAGAGCTACAATTCCCCAAGTTCCCTGGAACGAGGGATTGATTGTTAAACCACTATGGCAATTGTAGGTCTGTGAGGAAGGGCTGCCAGAGAACCCAGGAGAGCTGCTGCCAGTCAGTGTGGACAACGCTGAGCTAGAAAGATCACCAGTCAGTATAAGGCAGCTTCCTGTGTTCCTAAGGTCTTTCCCAGCCCTACCTGGAGATGCCAGGGATGGAGCCAAGGAGCTTTTGCATGCAGAGCAGGTGCTCAGCCAGTGGTGGTGTCAGAGGTTAGAGTGTTGAGCTATGGTTTAGGAGAGTAGGGAACAAATCCATGCTCAGCCATGGAACTCATTTGGTGACCTTGTGACAACCATTGCCTCTCATCCTCAACTACCTTTCAGGGTTGGTGTGGGGATGAAATGAGGAGAGCCACACACATTGCCTTGAGCTCCCTGGAGCAAAAGGCGGAATATAAATGCAACGGATAAAAGGCCAGGGCCACCCAGTCAGTCACAGAGACCTGTCTTTCTTTCATGTTCATACCAGCTGGGATAGCTCGTGTCAAGGTTGCAGGTTCGATCCCTGTATAGGACAGGTTCATATTCCTGCATTGCAGGGGGTTAGACTAGATCAGGGGTAGGCAACCAAAGGCCCGGGGGCCAGATGCAGCCCAATCGCCTTCTCAATCCAGCCCAAGGACGATCCGGGAATCGGCGTGTTTTTACATGAGTAGAATGTGTCCTTTTATTTAAAATGCATCTCTGGGTTATTTGTGGGGCCTGCCTGGTGTTTTTACATGAGTAGAATGTGTGCTTTTATTTACAATGCCTCTCTGAGTTATTTGTGGGGCATAGGAATTTGTTCATCCCCCCCCCCCAAAAAAAATATAGAACGGCCCACCATATGGTCTGAGGGACAGTGGATCGGCCCACGGCTGAAAAAGGTTGCCGACCCCTGGACTAGATGATCTGCAGGGTCCCTTCCAGCTCTACAGTTCTATGATTCATTAGGCATCACATGTGAGATGTTTCAGATGCCAGTTTGTTTGTTTTTTTAACTTATTGCTTTATTAAAAAACAAGTAAAAACCAACCAGCTTTTAGTAGCTCACTTATTATTTGATCTCCCACTTTTATCTATTTGATTG
Source organism: Podarcis tiliguerta (assembly GCF_965153285.1). Classification (NCBI taxonomy): domain Eukaryota; kingdom Metazoa; phylum Chordata; class Lepidosauria; order Squamata; family Lacertidae; genus Podarcis; species Podarcis tiliguerta. The sequence continues at coordinate 19,397,006 of NC_139549.1, forward strand.
TTTTCATTCTAGTTTACTCTTTAGCACATATTTTGCAATCCTGTAATGGAAGGTGGGGCAAAAAGGATACTTTAAAATAGTTAGCTAGTGATTGTGTGTGCAAGAGAAGGTGCACCTCCCTTAGCCAGGATGCTGCTGGCATGTACCAACCCACCGCCGCCGCCTCCTCTTGGAAAGTCCTAATTGTTCCTTGCAACCCAGTCAGGTGCTTCCACCACCACCCCTCCCAGCATGCTCTGCCGCCTGCTTCTGAGTATACCTGGCGCGAAGACACCAGGGTTGCACCTGCCAGGGAGCCGGTTGGACTGGCATCGGAGCTGCCTTCCTACACGACATTCCCAGACAAGAGTTGCCCGAGGAGTCGCTGAGGTTCAAAACCCCTGAAGGAGGGGCAGAGAAAGTGCCCTACCTATGAGAAGAATGTCCTCTCCTTTTGCAAAGCAAACCTCCTGCCCTTAAACAGGCTGTTGCTTGGGCGGGTGGAGTTTGAGGGGAGAAAATGACAGCGCAGGCCTTGAGGATGGGAAGAGGAACGGAGGTTGGGACATGAAAGGGAGGCTCTTAAGTCACCCACTGATGCCATCTAAGAACCTTGCTTTTCGTCTCGCGCCCCTTCTATTTCTCCCTTCCCCAAGGGTCATTGGTGGATGCAATGCACTGCTGATTTCTTTCTGATTAGATCAGGATTATGCCTTTCATGGACTAAAATGCATTCATTGGTCTTCTACTGATATTGAAATCTTTCCAAACACGATTGGTGCCAAGGGATGGGGAACCCACTGGGCCCTACGGAGGTTACTTACTGGACTACAACTCCCTGACCACTGGCCAAAGTGCTGACAGCTGGGGCTGATGGGAATTGGGAGTCCCAACACCTTCTCATCTCTCCTGTAGCCTCTCAGGTATCGTTAGGTCACCGTCCTCTCGCCCGCTGCAGCAAACTAAGCATTTCACTTTCAGGCTACTCAGTGCCACCACTATCCTTTCAGAGCGGTGTAGTGGTTAGAGCGCCGGACTAGGACCTGGGAGAGACCAAGGTTCAAATCCCTACTCAGCCATGAAGCTCAGTGGTTGACCTTGGGCCAGTCACAGTCTCTTAGCCTAACCCAGCTCACAGGGTTGTTGTGAGGATAAAATGGGGAGGAAGAGAACCATGTACACCACCGTGAGCTCCTTGGAGGGTCCAGTGCTGGCAGCAGACTCCCCAAGTCCTTTCTAGCCATACCTGGAGATTCAGGGAACTGAACCAGGGCCTATTTGCTTAGAAAGCAGGTGCTCTACCACTGAGCTGTGGCCCTTCAAAACCTTGGTAAACCTGCTCAGTTCCCATAATCCCTCAGATCTCCAGCATCTTCTAGCATGCTTCAGTGTCTCTCTGCTAATACTACCCAGGGAATTCAGCAGCCATAACAGAAGCACCTGCCAAGCTGCCAAGTAGAGACAGTCTAGCTGCCAGGCTGCTTGGAAACCGGAAAAACTGCCTCGCTTAGGCTGCGAACGGGCTGTTTTCCTTTTGGCTGCAAGGGAGGAAAAGCGTGGAATTCTGGGAACAGGTGCTTGGCTCTCTATTCAGGGGTGGGTGGGGGCTGAGGTTGGCCTAGCCTGGAGAGGTTTAAGGAGACGTGGCAGAGACATGGGAACCAGTCATCACTAGGCTTTATCCCAACAGTCTGGCAAGATTTGTTCCCATACAGCAAGCCTTTCAAAGGATCCCCTATTAATTCAACCAAATAATACATTTCTCTGAGATGGTGCAGCACAAATAATTTGCCACACCTGTGGGCATGCACAGTCACAACCACTGGGTGATGTCATTGTAGTTCACCACTTTGTGTGTGTGCATTGTAGACACATGGTTTAAGGTCCTCATCAGTAATGGGTGTCTTGAGCAAAGCATTTCCATGATTCAGCATTTAGGAAATGAACGTTTTTGGAGGCTATGAATCTGTATAATACACCTGAACTGGGTTTTCCAATAATTAACTGTATTTGAGAAAACGCCAAGGCATTCTGCAAAATTGTTTATCCAGTTTGTTTGATGCATACCAGCACAGCTGGAGGCTGCTATATTCATTTCTATTAAAGCATAAATCTTCTCTCAGCTAGATTTGTACACACAAACACAAAATTACAGTTGAGGCCTCAGAATAGGAGGAGCCTCTAAGTACAAAATGATGACCCCATGTCAAGTTTTACACGATTAAAAAAATAATGGGGAAAACAGACGTTCTCATACTGGTAAGAATAATAATGGTGACAATGGTTTTTCATATTGTGTTGATGAATCAGTGCAGAAATAACTAATTTATATCAAAATTTCATTAGGCTGGGTGCCCATACGATGTCAGACAGCATCAGTAGCAAGTGAGGTGTATTTTAGGAAAAGTACAGACCACACTAGCCTTCTTGCAAGATAAACATTTTAGTTAGGCCACATTCACACTATACCTTTAAAGCACTGTGATACCACTTTAAACAGCCATGGCTTCTGGGAGTTAGTTTGTTAAGGGTGCTGAGAGTTGTTAAGAAAAACCCTATTCCATCCCCTCCCATCCTTCCACAGTGGGGACATAAGTTTCCGGACAGGATTTGCTCATGGTGAGAGTTTGCCAAATGTGCCTTCTTCTTAGCATATTTCTCCCTTTCATCTTGAGGATCTTCAAAGCCCATGGAACCTTTGGTAAAGGCTATTCTCCAACTGGAGCGCTCGCAGGCCTGTGTTTCCCAATTGTCAATGTTTATACTACATTTTTTCCATATTTGCCTTGAGGGAGTCTTTAAACCTCTTTTGTTGACCACCAAGCATTACTTTCCATTTCTAAGTTCGGAATAAAGTTGTTGCTTTGGAAGATGAAAATCAGGCATCCAAACAACATGATAATACCAGCAAAATGGCTGCTGTGAGAATGAGGAGCATCAACACTTTGCATTCTTACTGCAAACTCACACAAAAAATCACTGTCAGTGAAAGACAGGCAATCCCCTGGGGAGATGACACATTTTCAAGCCTATTGTTCTAACTTAAAATGTGCTTGCAAAAGTGTTGATATTCTCCTGGTTAAGTCGTTAAATTTCATGAATGTTTCATGAAGAAGCCTTTCCTTAAAATAAAATAAAAAACCAACCCTAATTCTATTTTTTAACCAATACTGAATTTATTGCCTATCAGCTTTCCTAGGAGGAAGCCAGCAAATAGATGAGTGGATAGAAAGTTTAGGAAACGAAGGGGAGGAATAGATGTAAAGTATTGGATTTGGCATGTTACTACTTTGCACTACTGCTTAATTTTTGTTCTTTGAAAATATATTAATAAGCCCTTGAGAGGCACCATCTTTAAAACGAACCCTGCCAAATATATATATATATTTAATGAATACATTGACACTTAATTTTTCTTACTGCAAATTTGAGGTTTTGGTGCACTGTGTTGCTCCAGTTCTAGGAAGCTGGCCCCCAGCCCCAGGCCTGTGATGGAACTGCTCTGCCCACTCACCAATTGCTCCCCTGAGAGCACCTCCAGCAGGCGCAGCAACATCCGCCCATCTCGCAAGTCGCTGTACAAATCACTGATCCGGCACGTGACCCGGGCCAGGTGAGAGTTGACCCATTTGGTGAAGGTTTTCTTCTGCACGGCCTCTCGCTCATCTGCAAGACAAAGCATGTGATGCTCAGAGTAGGAGAGACTTCTCCGCAGCCTTCATGAGAACCAGCTGTCTCAGGGCTCCTCACAACAGGCTGCTTCCAGAGTCTTCCTTCTCTACAATACAAACCCCTTCCCAGTAAGGAAGCTCATAACTTCTGTGGCCCTCTCAAAATCTGCCTTTTGCCTGCAAGCCCCCAGCAGCCATTGGCTGAGCTGCTTCTGATGTCACACAACGTCTGCAAAACATTCCATCGGCCCAAGAGGAAACTCTCAGCAGCAGAATATTGAAAAATGGAACCAAGAGAGCATCTTAAATGGAAGAACCAACAACCTGGGATACATGGTGGAGGATCAGTGGTATTTTAAATAACAATGTTGGGCTGAAACTCCCCACAGATGTACCTAATTCTGTCTGCAGGTGGGGACTGTAGCCTTTACATGCTGAAGGTCAACGTTTCAATCCCTGACACCTCCAGTTAAAACAGTTGGGTTGGAGGTGAAATACCTTTCTCAGCCTGAGACCTTGGACAGATACTGCCGGTCAGAGTGGACAATACTGGTAAAAAAAGTCAGATCTGGCAAGTGGCAGTTTCCTGTGTGCTCTGTTGGCTAATATCAGGGATGCAGACCTTGTGGCCCTTCAGATGAAGTAAACCATGGAGTTCAATGCAGCTTAGACTCAGATAATGTGTAATCAGAAAGACCAATAAATCCCTTAATCCCCAAGCTCTGTAAGTGGTGCACGTAACTATTGATCAAAACAAAGCTGAAATGTGCAAAACAGTTTAAAAAAAACAAGTATACATGAAATGAGTATCAATAAAAACACGGATAAAATCAGTAAAGCTTTTAAGAACAAATATAGATAATGAAACTATATGTCTAGGTAGGCCTGCTAGAATAAAAAAATAAAAAGTATGGCAGCAGTGGGGAACCTGTAGCCCTCCAGATGTTGAACTACAACTCCAATCAGCCCCCACCAACACAGGGTAATGGGAGCTATAGTACAGCAACATTTGGAGGACTGCAGGTTCCCCACCCTTGGGTTAAGTTTACCTGATTGAAGCCTTTGATATCATTCTGCACTATGCAAGGAAGAAGAAGAGCAATCCCTCAACTTGTATTTATTTCTGTTTGTGTATAGGCTGCCTTTGATGGTCAAATCCTAATAGCATGGACATCAAGCTGTGTCCTCCATTTTTAAAAAGCAGATTCCCTGCTCACTGTTGACCTCCCTTGGGCCCTGTTTGCATTGAACTGCTTGTGGTGTCATAGCAGTTTCTCTAGAGCAAGCTCCCAGGCCGCATGTGGTTCACATTTAAATAAAAGTGGGCAGGGGCCAATCAAATGTTCCCTTCCCTCCCACTTATTGACATCTCTGGGGATATGGGCATTTCAGAAAGAACCACACACTTGAGTCCACTCATTTGGTCCCTGTAGTTGGATACTTACAGCAGTGACAGAATATCTGCTTTGCATTCAACCTGTGGCTAAGGATTGGGCCCGGGGGGGGGGTATACAAATGGAAAGCAGTGGTGGCGGGAAGGAGGAGAGGGCCCACTAAAGGAGCCCTTCAAGCCACCCCACCCCCCAATAAACCTGGAGCTGGCACTGGTAATTTCCATACTGTTTGCAGACTATCTGAACAAGGACTTATGTGACCCAGAACAAGAGATAAAAGTCCTGCAAGGATTTATTCTGCTGAACCAACCACATGTGACCATCGCTGTGTATATTTTAAAAATGCCCTGTATCTGCACGATAGCACAGAATGAACCTACATTATGGAAAGTTTTCTGTAGAAAGAAAATGGGGTTGGGGGTTGGGTCTTGTCAAGAAGAGATGCTGCCTTCTCCAGAGCAGGGATGGGGAACCTGGTACCTTCTTGACGTTGTTGGGCTATAATTCCCATCAGCCTCATCCAGCATGGTCAACAGACAGGGATGATGGGAGCTGTAGTCCAGGAACATCTTGGGGCAAACGAGGTTATCCATCCAAGCTCTGGAGGAAAGCCCCAACGTTGTAGAAAGCAGGTGATAAAAATACAAGAGCCAAGCTATCAATAACGCACAACTCGTAAGAACAAGCTCTTACATGGATTTAAAAGCTTAATTTCATTCTCTGAATTAAAAATAATCACTTTTTGGGGGGGGAGAAACATGGCATTGAGGACATATTTTTTAATGAAAAGGAATGACACACAAACATGCACACAATGAGAATTTAAGAAAAGGTTTTGAACTGCAATTCTATGCACATTATCTGGATGCAAGTTGTGCTGGAAATAGAGCTTACATCTGAGTAGGCATTTATAAGATTGCACTATGAAAACCAAAGTAGAACCGCAGGCTTTTCCATGGGTTAAACCAGCAGGTTAGCTATAAAAGCTTTTCTTGATTAATGGAGGGGGCAGTTTAATTGCTACATGAATTTTAATCTGTGTGTCTGGAGAAGGGTACACTTTTTGAAGCTATTTTGGTTCTGGTACATCACAAGCCAAAGAAAAAAAGGGGGGGGTTAATTGTGGTTATTTCCTTCTAGCAGAGGCCATTTCTGTTGATTGTGAACTCGCAGCATTTCCAGTGCTGGGTTTTTAATCTGGGTTCACACGATGTTATCCAAAATGCATATGTATCTTGTACAGTACTATAAGATACTACTGTTTGAGGAGATGTTTCTAAAACCAGCTTCACACACAGTCTGTAAACTGTTCTGTCTCTAGCCAAGGTGTGAACACCTTTGCATAAGGTAAATACATCCTCACTCCCTGATGTGTACACAAACAGAAAAGGAATTGAGGCCAGTCTGAGCTGATGTGAACAGCTGGGGAAGGAAGAAGTATGAAATGTGGGGGGGGGGATGTGTCTCTCACACACAACTTCTTCACTGTGCTCTATGGCAGTAATGTGAACATATTCATAGTGTGGCCATTTAGTTTGATAAACCAAGTAACTTCTTGCACAGTTCCTTCAATATCTCCATAAGGAATCTGTTGATGATTTTGTAATACACAGGTTTACTTTATCTGCCTTTTTAAGCAATTCATTGATTATCAGATCAACTAGAAAAACAAGTTAATTGGTTGGCAGCCCACGTTGCTAACATCTCTTGGCCTGCAATCTTAGCATTCCCAGTAATCGTTAACTAACTTATCTGGAAGGGCTTTGGTGCTAACTTTTAGGAGCCACTAAAGGATATATTCTGCAAGTCTTTATACACCAGACAACCCCCCTCCCCAATCCTCTTACTCCCCACCCCCTACTTCTTTTGAGCAAGCTAGGCCTCGTTCTGCTGTTCTACTTTGTTTTGCTGTTCAGAACTGGTTCAAATCTTGCTCCTTGCCTTAAGCTAAGAAGGGAACCTTAGGTAATAAACTCTTTCTCAGCCTCTTCTCTCCCCAACCCTCAATAATATCAATTTACTTTGCTGAAGCCCTACAGATATTTTGGGCTAAGCCTCCCATCATGTTTGCCCTGCTACCAAAAAACACAAGCAGCTCCTGCCTGTTTCTACTCCACCCAGTGTGTGTGTGTGTGTGTGTGTGTGTGTGCGCGCACATACACACACAAAAGATTTGTAGAAGTTCACAAGCAATTATACTAATACACAGGAGAGAGATAGTTAGGAAGAGAAATTAAGTGGTAGCCCGGACACCTGGATCCTCTATAGTATTCTGATTTTTCACAATAATAATACCAACTAAATGTACTGCCAGTGTTTTGTCAGAAGGTCCCATGGCAGGTTACAGTGATTTAAAGTTTAAGAATAAAAACAGTTAAAGCAAATAGCATTCACGTGAATGGGAGAGGAAGGGCCTCTGAAAAACACACATCTTGGGTGTCAAATGGCAGGGTAAAGAGATGTCTTCTGCATTTGTTGAAAGCTGCATAGGGGATAAGCCAGAGATACCTCTGCAGGGAGAGAGTTCCAAAACTTAGGGGCTACCACAGAGAAGGCCCTGTCCCGGGCCATGCCCTAATCCAGGCAAACTCGGCCCTCCAGCTGTTTTGGGACTACAGTTCCCATCATCCCTGACTACTGATCCCGTTAGCTAGGGATGATGGGAGTTGTAGTCCCAAAACAGCTGGGGGGTCGGGTTTGGGGATGCCTGCCCTAAACTTATGTGGGAAAAGGAACTACCAAGAGGGCCCCCTCTGTTGATCTTGACACCTGGGAGGGGGTGTAAGGAGAGGTGGTCTTTCAGGTATTTGGGGCCTAAGTCATTTAGGGCTTTAAACACTAATGTGAGCACCTTGAAGTAGCAGCTGATGCAGACCTGTAAAGCTCAAGTGCAAGAGGGCTGTAGCAACTAGAAAAGGAGGTTCATTTTTAACCCTATAAAAAGGAGAAAGAGCTTTTGCTTCTGCCTGCACATCACCTTTCTGGACACTAAGCCTTGGGCTGAGAGACGCCAGCAGTGCTGCCTCCAGCTCCTCTTGCCCGTCCACCTTGTTTGCATGCAATGCAAAGCAACCCCAGTAAGTGTTTGGCTCCAGGGTAAGAAAAACGAAGCCGAAAGGAAAGGACACTGGCAGGCCTCAGTCACTCCACCCCTCCTTGGCCTATCCTTTATTTTAGAGGGTAATTTATTTATTACATTTACATCTCTCCTTTGCTCCAAAGAGCTCAGGGTGGCACACACAGCTCTCCTTCTCCCCACTGTATACTCACAACAACTCTGTGAGGTAGGTTAGACTGAGTGATAGTGAGCTTCATGGCTGAGGGTCTCAGTCCTACACTCTAACCACTATACCACACTGCCACTGGTACATTCTCTCCAGCGCTCTTCTCTCACATCCTCAAGGGCCAAAACCTCCTGGTCACTGCAGAAGGAAGTACCCTGAGTCCTGGCTCAGATTAGGGCCACACCAGCCTTTGCCAACCAGGTGCACTTTCGGCCAAGATGTGTCTTGGCCAAAAAGTCCTATCAATCCCATTCAGCACAGGATGATGGGAGTTGTAGTCCCATGGCCTGCACAGTCGTCCTGCGTTTGGGGTTTGTTGCTGTTGTGGACATGTGTGGTTGGGTTGTTTTTAACGATCTTCTCTGCAGCTGGCATTTGCCCTGCAGCCCAGGCAGGTGCTTGCTCCTGTGCTTCGACCCAACAGACATTATGCATGCATGCACGGTGCATGCAGAGGCAACGGAGGGCTCAGCCTGCCCTTCTGCCTGAGTCACCAGGACGTGTCAGAGCAGGGCTTGTTTGCTAACCCTGAGCCGAACAGCATTTCAAGAAGCCTCAGCTGTCTGCAAGCTGCTACACACTCCCCCAATCACCCCCCTCACCCTAGAGACTGATAAAGGACCCCCTCCAGCTGTTAAGACAGAAGTATATTCTGTGATCTAAGCATCCTGGACAATGATCCTTGTCTCTCCCCAATGAAAAAAGGTGGAGAGCGGACGTAGGAACATTCCTTACAGAAGTCAGATCACTGGTTCATCTGGCTCTGTGATTTCTACACTGACTAGGAGTAGCAGTCAAGAATGAGAGCCAGTGAGATGTGTGGGTTAGAGCACTGGGAGACCAGGGTCACATTCCCACTCAGCCAGGAAGCTCACTGGGTGACCTTGGGCCAGTCACTTGCTCCCAGCCTACTGCACAGGATTGTTGTGGGGATTGACTGAGGAGGGGAGAAAACCACACATGCCACCTTGAGCTGCTTGGACAAAAAGGAGGGATATAAGTACAACAAATACATAAATTCCAGGCTGTGATCTCCCTCAGCCTAACCTGCAGATGCTGGGGACTGCACTTGGGACATTGAGCAGGCAAAGCTATGACCTTTCCCCAAACCGAAACAAATGCAAGACTCCAGTCGTCAAAGTTCAGGAAAATGGCCAATTTAAACAGGAACATTAGAAGCTGCCTTTTAATGAGTCAGACCAGTAGTTCATCTAGTTTTGTATTTGACAGCAACTCCCCAGGATCGCAGGCAGGGAGCCTCTCCCAGCCCTACTTGAAGATGCTGGGGACTGAACCAGAGACCTTCGGCAGCCCCTTAATCTAAAACATCTTCCCACCAGCAATTCAGTCACTAGATGCTACAGCAATCCTTGACACCAGTTCTGTCCCCCATTTCCAATCAGGCAACACTATTGCAGGCTCTAATAAAACTAGCCATATACCGTCAGGGACTTGTAGACCAGGTCATCCTCCAGCATGATATAAGCCACCACTTCAATATGGGCCCATATTAGACACTGAAAACGGCAACATTCAGAAACCAGTGGGAGACAACTTCCCTCTCCCAGGATACTCTGCTGATGACCTCAGTCAGCCACCAGGCTTCAACATAAAAGACTTCCAAAGGGAGGCTGCCAGGGGAAAGTGCTGAATGAGAATTGATCAGCAAATCTGATTCTATTCAATTTGGGCTTAATCAGAACTCCGGTTTTCTTTCCTACCGCAGGTGTTGAATTAGCACAGTATATAGCTGGTAACGTGGTATTACTGTCAGTAACCGCTGCTGCAAAAAGGACCCTTAAGTTTGTCTAATTTTGCGACAAAGTTCACAAGAGCACATCTTTGTACTCTGCGATAACGAAGCAGCGAGTGAAAATAACACTGACCTGTTTTGCTCACATAGAATGAAGGAGGGTGGATAACATTTCAGGGGAATCCAACACCAAAAAGAGTTTGGGCCCAGATCATACGGTAGTAGTGGATGCTGCCCCAGAAATTTGGGGGTGAAACCTTGGCAAGGTAAATAGGCTGGGGGTGACAGGGGGGGGGGCTGCACAATGTGGGACAACAGCCCTATTCGGTGGGCTATAACTTTTTCAGTTATGTGGACTACTCTCCCCGGAGACACACAGCTGGCACTTACTTTGCTTGCTTTTTTGGTGTCGAAAGGAGGTCATTTTATGGCTCCCCCGAGGAGGATTTATTGCTGTTTTTACTGCAGTTTCATTATTAGGAGATTTTTTAAAATGACAATTTAATGCAACATAAGTTTTTGAATTATTCTGTTTTTTTTATTATGGGTAGCCGACTTGGAACCTTTGACTGAAAGGCAGGCTACAAACCTTTCAAAAATAAGTAAATGAAAGAAATTGTGACTGTCTGTGTTGAGGGGGAGGGAGAGTTGGGGTCAAGGTGAACATTCCTAGAACAGTACTTCCCACCAAAGAGGGGCAGGGTGTAAAACAGAGAAGTCCTTGGAGTCACAGAGGCTGTATCTGTCAGTGCCTGTCAAGGCTCCTCTCTCTCTTGACAAGGTCTCCTGCCCTCAGCTTCCAGGAAAATGGGGGAGAAGGGTAGCTTTGGCAGGGGGCAGCTGGGCACAGCCCCAAAGAATCTCAACCACGTCGCTGTGTTTGCCCCATGCAAATCCAGCGTGCGTTCAGCTAATTCCTGGCATCACTGTGCGGATTAGGGTCCCTGCCGCCACCGCTTAAGTCAGGCCAGAGAGATCTTGCAGGTTGGGGTGGTGGGGGGAAGACTCCTGGCTGAGAGCTTGCCTCCCCCCCAAATCTCTACTGATCACCCCCCTCCCCGCAATTCTCCAGAGTGCCTACCTTGAAGCTGCTTGAACCTGCCCTCCAACACGTTGGCATACTGGACTGCGTTGATAAATGCGGCCGGGGAGAGCTCAGGAGGGGGAGAAGGACCCTGGATCACCTCCAGCAGTTCTGGATCAGGTTCATACATCCTTGCGGCTGGGGTACCTCCACTTGGACCACCACGGCAGCCCCCTGCCCACCCACCCACCCCGGAAACAAACCAACCGCAGTTGGGCCCAGGTAGCAGGAAGGGAAGCTCCAGCACCTTGGTGTGAGTTGAGCGTTTCAAGAGAGTTTTGCTGCCCCCTTCCAGGCGAGGGCGGCAACCCTGGGAAATTTACATAAAAACAGGTTGGGTTGCTCTGAATGGTGTGTGTGTGTGTGTGTGTGTGTGTGTAGAGTACACTCACTGAGCCCAGGCAGACATGGAAAGGGGAGGGGAACGGGTTGGGCAGTCTGCCCACACACACACAATTCGATAGTCTGAAAAACTAGCAAATCTCAGCATTGGGGGTTAGCCAAAGCTCTTATTGAATAGGGCTCAGGGCTCTACCCTCAGCTCCAGACCAGGATGGGTGAAAGGGGACTGGGGCTCAGGACTAGGGGATCCTTTATATCTCCCCCCCCTCCCTCCTCACCCTTCTAAGAGGGGACTAATGATTCTGGAGCTTGCCGAGGTAAGTTTATAAAAAAGATAAGACAGGATTGTATCCAACTAAAGTCGACTCCGAACCAAATTTAACCATGCCTGTTCATGTCAATGGGTCCACTATGAATAACACTGGAAACAGCCCATAGTGGGGGGCTGAGGTCTCTTCTTCTCTTGCTTGACTTATCCTTGACCTCCAGCCTCAGGTGTGCAGTTTCTTTTTCTTTTTAAGATATCACTACGACATTTACAGCCCTCTTTTCCTCCAAGGAGCTCACCCTACCCCAAACATTTGATCCTCACAACAATCCTGTGAGGTAGGTTAGGCTGACAGACAGGGAGTAGTGACGCAAAATTACCCTGTGAGTATGTTGGCTGAGTGGGGGGGGATTTAAACCCTGGGCCCCCCAGGTCCTAGTCTAACATCTCTAACCACTGTATCACACCGGCTCTCATGCAGTACTTTGTAAAAGAGCAGGTAATAATCTCTAGTCCTGTCTGTGTCTCCTGTATTCTCCTATATTTGGGAGAGCTGGGTTTAAAGACGCCTAGAGCTATCCCATGGCCTTAGAGAAGCCCCTCTCTCCCTCTTTGACTGTTCCTCTTCCCCAATCTGTAAAATGGGGGTGGTTAGCTGGCCACCATAGTTTAGTCCCTAGAACTGTTTTATCTGCAGAACCCACAGGTGAAACAACAATAATGCAAAACCTTTTGAGCATGTGCAAACTACTTTCTTCTAAGACGTGAGGTAGGATTTGTGGATCTGGGACTGTGGGTTTCTGGCCTTCATAGCAAGAAGCAGGTGATCTTGTGGGCACACAAGCGGGGGAAGATAGCAAGAAGGGTAGGGAAGGAACAAGGCAGCTGGTTTCCTAGCTATTCCAAAAAGGGGGGCGGGGTGCTGGACAGGGACAGATGAGCTCAGCCAGCCGCCAGGGTCAAACAATGAAGGATTTGCATCCCATTGTCTGTTTTGTGTGGCTGTCAGGCTGGGCCGTGAATCCTCCAGGCCTGCCAGTACCCTTGTGGGGCCAGCAAAGTGACTCTTTGGCCCTATACCTGCCTCCCTGTTTCCCCCTCAGAAAGCTGTTTTTCCCAGTCATCCAAACAGGGACACGCTGAAAAGGTCTAACGTGGATTCACAGTTTTGTTGTGTAAGCTTCTGGAGTTACACAGGACTCTTCTTCAGGTCAGATGTGGAAATTCGACAGTTAGAAGGCATGGCCATCCGCTGAGCTTCACCTGTCATTAGTTGGGGCCTTATTCATCTGAACCAACCCTGCACTCCAGAATGGGCTTTTCAAATGCAAGACCCAGCTTTTGAGCCCTTCACATAATCAGCAAGAATCTCTGAACAAATGCAGACTGTCTACTCTCCACACCCAGCAAGCACAGGAAGCTTTTACAGGGACTTAGGAGGACAGACATTCCTGGCCAGGCTACTGAGAGCAATGAGTGGTTGAAGCCTGCCAGGCCCCCCACCCTTGATTATGTTCGCCAAACGCTCCACAACAACCCTGGTTCATCTGTTTTATGTTTTCTTGCATGATAGTTCCCCACCACTACTTTGAACATCTCTGCTTGCAAAAGAGCTCTGTGGAACTCAAAGCAGTTAGAACGGCAGGCCACATTCACACTGTACATTTTAAGTGCTATGAGCCACAATTCCCAGAATCCCCTGTGAAGAGCCATTGTTGGTGAAACCACTCAGAACATTGTAGCTCTGTGAGGGGAATAGAGATCACCTCACAACTCTCAGCACCCTTAACAAGCGACATTTCCCAGAATCCTTTGTGGGGCCCTCCGAAAGCCATAACAGTTTATGAAAGGGAATCATAGTGCTTTAAGTGTAGAGTGCCCATGTGGTCCAGGGTTTCAATCTCTGCTCAGCCACCAGGTGACCTTGAGCCGGTCACTGCCTCTCAGCCTAACCTACCTCACCGGGTGGTTCTGAGGGAAAATGGGGGAGGGGCGGCAGCCATGTAAAGCACCTTGAGCTCTTTGGAGGGGAAAGTGAGATACGGATGTAGTTAAACGATTAAGAACAAAAACAACAATAAATTCCTCCTCCGGCAACCCAAAGCAATTTGACAGAGAAACAACTGCCTTGCCCTTGATCTTCAGCAATGACTGGAACTCCCCACACGCATAAAACACACACCCAGGGTGCCCCCCACCCGCCGCCACCACCACTGGCTTCCAGTATTTCCTGCCTGCCTGGCCGCCCCACCCTGCTTGGTATCATCCCAGACTGTCATTAAGTGACTGTTTACTGACTCTCCCAGGCCGCCTTTCCCTCGCAATCCTCCCCCAGCCGTTAACAGGGCTGGAGACGCTGAGGTAGCGGCAGAGTTTAGCAACTGCAGGAAGCTGCTGGATACGAATTCAGGCTCTTGGTCCATCACCCAGCAAGCTCAAGATGTGGGCTGTCAGAGGCTCTCGGGTGGGGGGGGGGGGCGCGTTTCAGATGGAGAGACAGCCCCCCCTGGAGATGCCATGCCGTTGGGAATTGAACCTAGGACCTTCTGCAGATGCTCCGTTACTGAACTATGGCCCTTCCCCCCTGATGCTCATTTTGGGATTACTCAAGGCCACACTTGCTCGCGCTATCGGAGCCCAGGCCCAAGGCCGGCCTGCTGCGTCCTTGGCTTCTGCCTCCGTTTGACTATCTCGTGTTTGCTGGCACTTTCCCCTTGAGGGTTGTGATAAATAATGATCCGAGTCCCTCATAAAGCCAATCTACCCTTCGCAAAAAAGGGTGGCGGGGTGGGGAAATCCCAGAGTCTAAATACAAATACACAAGGCAGCATCACGGGCAAAAGACTACAAGTTGGAGGTCTAAGAAAGGGGCAGCACCAAAGGGTGGGGGGGGGCAAGTACCCCTACCCCAGCAAAGTATTTGGGTTGCTTTTAAAAGCTAAGGCAGAAATACGATTTTCATCAAAATCAGGCTGTAATGCTAAGCATGCTTACCTGACAGCGAATTAGGTTGAGATTTAATCCAGAGAAAATCAATTTAGGATGGGAGCATTCATTTTAAATCTTCCATTACTTCCCATTCGGAAATTTGGGGACACCTCTGCCCCAAAATGCCCTGTTTCCTCTCCACAGTCTCCCCCCCCCCCAACAGGGAACATTTTACATATTGCATCTTTGCTGTTATTATTTTGGGTGCACATAATGATTATAAACAATTTATTGTAAGCGTTGGGAGCAGTTTTGTTCCATTGTTTTCCTATGTTTTGCTAGTTGAACTTCTCTTGTAATATTGGATAAAAATGCATTGTTATGTTTTATGGTAATTGATTTTAACTGTTCTGCAATTGTACTTTTCATCATGAATTTTCCCCACTGAATCCAACTGTTATACCACAGGGTCACAAATGTGGCTCCCATAGAGGCCTTCTCTGGTACCCACGGGGCACAATGCCCCCCCCCAAAAAAAACCTGGCTGGAAACAAGTATTCCATTGCAACCAACAGAACAGGATACACTGTGTGAATGGCAACAATTTATAGTTTGCAAATGTCCCCGTGGGTCCAAGATTTGGTAACCCCTATTTTATGTGATTTTCCATTGTATAATGTTGTTGTTTATGTGCCATAGAAAAGTAGTATACAATTGAAAAGTCAGGCAGGCCGGTCTTACATAGTTTCTATTCACTTCAGTAGGGCTTGTGCAAGGAGGTAGAGGACCACCCTGGGGCATACTGCCCTTAGGGAAGGGCTTTAGCTCAGTGGTAGAGCATATAGCGGAACCTTTACTCACGTACGGAATCCGTTCCGGAGGTCCGTTCATGAGTCGATCCAGGTTACTGGGAGAAGCACCGTTTTGCACATGCGCATTCAGCGGCAGCCCCATTCTGTGCATGTGCAGACGGCAGCAGCCGCTTCTGCACATGTTCAGTCGGCAGAAGCCGCTTCTGTGCGTGCACGAATCACAGCAAACCCAATATTTACTTCCGGGTTTGCCGCGGTCGCGAGTCGGATTGTTCGTGAGTAGTGGCGGTGGTAAGTCAAGGTTGTACTGTACACCAATTCATAGAAAGGACAAAACAATATACAGTCATGCCTTGGGTTGAATATGCTTCATGTTGAGCGCGTTCGAGTTGTGCTCAGCGGCAACCCGGAAGTAACGGAGCGGGTTACTTCCAGGTTTTGCCGCTCGCGCATGCGCAGATGCTCAAAATGACGTCACGCGCAGAAGCGGCGAAAAGCGACACACGCGTGCACGGATATGCCGTCGCTAGTTACGTTTGCTTCTGGATGTGAACGGGGCTCCAGAACGGATCCCGTTCACATCCCAAGGTACCACTGTACGCAGATCAGCAAGCAAAGTATCAGAATTAATTAGACAAAACCACTACCAACAATTACAATCAATCATTTAAATCAGGGGTTTCCAAACTGTGGTCCACGGGCCATTTAGGAGGTCCACGGTGTGTCTGTGGATCCGTGATTAAAGAATCGGCACATCCATCACATTAAATGTTCATATTGTTTTTTAACTGTATTCATATGGCTTTTGAATATTGTATACAATTTGAATATTGTATTACAATTTGCATTATATGGAATTCAAACTGTAATCCAAGATATAATAAATAATACAATTAAAAATCATCCAGCACCTAGCACAGCACATTATAATCACTACAACAGGCAGAAAAATCATTAAGTGTCCTCCAAGACCCTCAGCAAGTAGTCCATGGGAGGGGGGGAGTTTGGGAACCACTGGTTAATAACTGGGAACCACAGATAAATAATTATAAGCAGCTAGTACAATAATGGCAAAAACATGATGTATGAAATGGTTCCACCCCAAATTAGTGGTTGAACACCCACACACCCACACCCAAATAGCAAGAGCAGGTGAAGAACTGGGGTAAACACACTGCAATTAGGAGTTAACTAAGGAAAGCTGTAGCAAAATGCTACAGTGGGGAATGCTCCTGTTTAGCATTTTTGCCAGTGTGGGTGGTGTGGTTTTGACTATGTAGTGGCACTCCTCCCTGAACATCACCAATAAATGGAATGCCCTGCTGATATTCCTGTGGGCCAATGTCCTTGTCTTCCTTGAAGAAAGTATCCCCAAGCTGAAACTTTGACTGGATTCATGCATGTAGGAGGCACCTCATTCTTTGGAGCTGGTCTAAGCACAGCAGCCACCCACCCACCCAGCCAGGTAAACAGAAAAGCAAGGCCGTTTGCACTGGGAGCAAAGTGCAACAGGCAACCAAGAGTGACAGACAAGAGAAGGGAGAGAAGGAACACCGCTTTTGGGCTCTTGGAGCCAGAAACTATCTGGATTCAACTGCTGCGTGTTTCAGTTTCCCCCGAGACAGAACAGTACAATCCTGCAGAGAGAGCAATGGGATTGGATCTGGAGAACCTCCCTTCCACGTCTCCCAAGTCTCTGCCACGGACTCTTGGTATAAAATTCAGGCAAGCCAGCCTCACTTTCCCTATCGGACAAATGAGAGGAAGAGAAACCTGACTTTCTGGTGCTTTGTGAAAGAACAGAGCCAAGTGTGCTAGAAAACTTTTTCAATTAAAAGGAAGGGAAAGCACCACTGATATAAGTGATCCAAAACATTTTAGCAGTGCCAAAGAAGCTGTGTGAAATATGAGAGCCACGATCCATTGAATGGTGCACTGGAGCATGAGCTGAGTGCCTCTCCACAATACAGTGGTACCTCGGGTTACAAATGCTTCGGGTTACAAACTCCGCTAACCCGAAAGTAGTTGCTCCGGGTTGCGAACTTTGCCCCAGGATGAGAATGGAAATCGCGCGGTGGTGGCGCGACGGCAGTTGGAGGCCCCATAGTGAAAGTGCTCCTCAGGATAAGAACAGTTTTGGGTTAAGAACGGACCTCCGGAACGAATTACCGTATTTTTTGCTCTATAAGACTACTTTTTCCCTCCTACAAAGTAAGGGGAAATGTGTGTGTGTCCTATGGAGCGAATGCAGGCTGCGCAGCTATCACAGAAGCCAGAACAGCAAGAGGGATTGCTGCTTTCACTGCGCAGCAATCCCTCTTGCTGTTCCGGCTTCTGAGATTCAGAATATTTTTTTTCTTGTTTTCCTCCTCCAAAAATTAGGTGCGTCTTGTGGTCTGGTGCGTCTTATAGAGCGAAAAATACGGTAAGTTTGTAACCCAAAGTACCACTGTATAAGCCTAGGAAGACTCTCTACCTAAACACCAATTTGCAAGCCCCTGCAAAGGTGGAGAATATACCCATAGCTCTGTCTAAGGAGTTCCTTCCTAGGAACACGTGGCAGACTTAACATTCAAATCACCGTTCCAAAGGCTGCCTACAACTCCCATCATACTTTGGGGCACTGTGTGCTTGTTACAAGGCTTCCCCTTGCAGCAGCTGTCAATACTATTCTGTTCCTGTGCTGCAACCACTATGACTCAATAACTTTATTTGTGTGTTTTGGAGAGAAGAGGACAGAGTGGCATGAAAGTTCAAGAGCACATGGATGGAAATTTATTTTACTCCTTGGATACTTTCCAGTAAAAGCTGGACAGAAATATCTCCCCCTCCTCTCCCCTTTTCAGTGTCCCTGACTATCAGAGATGCTAGGATTTTTCAACCTACTTTTCTAAAGTGTTCTGCACGTATTCCCCATTTTTCCTGGTTAGCATGCAGTCTCAACTCAGTTGCAGGATTTTATATTGTGTATCTGTTTGCCACCCTGGGCAACCTGAGGAGGAAGGATGGATATCAATTCAGTAAATAAAATCATCCTCATCCATTCTTACCCTGCTCCTACCCCAATCTACATTTCAGCCTTCAAATGAGTGAACACAGTTGAGTTGTTAGCCTGGCTTGCACTTGCAAAGTATTGAGGGGGGACTCTCAAGCAACTTTAAAAAATGGTTTCTGACTGTAATGGTTCTAGGGGTTGCTCATGCGTAAGCCGTTGCAAACACCTGGCTGGGTTGCCTGAGTGAACCTTTTCTGTCCGGACAGCCACTCACCCGTGGCTGTCTCAATTGCTGGCAGAATCCGTCAGTGGGCGTTTCTTAAACTTCTTCCAGCAAAGAAGCTCTTTGACGCCTAGTCTCCTCCTACTCTCTCTGCGCGAAAGACTTCTGCGCAAGGAGGGCGTAGGCAACGGAGGACCCCTACTCTCCCCGCTGGTCCCAGGCAAGGAGTCATGGGACCGCCTCGCCGCTTCCCCCATCTGCCCCCCTTCTCCACTGGTGCTACGCTGATTCTCTTCCCCAGAAGATGGGCTGCCTCTCCCAATCCCGGCACGCTCTCCGGAATCCCTCTGGATTTTGCTCTCTCCCTCCGGCACTGATGGCAGTTCCCTGACACTGACTTTGCTTGATTTCCCCTCCATAAGAACCTAAGAGTACCCCTGAAGCTGGATCAGTCAGACCAAAGGGGGTTCATCTAGTCCAGCATCCTATTTCTCACAGTGGCCAAATAGGTGCCTGCAGGAAGCCTGCAAGCAGGACCTAAGGGCAAGAGGACTCTCATTTTTATATATAATTTTATTTTTCATTTTCAGCTTTTGCAAATATTTTGACAAGAAAAACCTAATCTTTACAAATCTACTTTACCTTCCCCTCGACTTCCCTCCCTTCCTTCCTGCCATTTTTTAAAAATGCATTTTTCTTACTGCATCTCCAATTCAAATGTATTTACAAAAATTTCCCTTATTTTCCCTTAATTGCTGCAAGAGCACTCTCCTGATCGGGTACTCCAGTGACTGGTATTCAGAGTCATGGCGCCTCCAATCCTAGAAGTAATATACAGCCAGTATGACTAGCAGCCTTTGACAGCCCCGTCCCCCATGTATTTTGGGGAAGTACCATGTACAAATTTAATAAATAAAATAAAAATAAATAAGCCCACCCACTTGCCTCCATTTTATCTTCACAGCCACCCTGTGATGTAGATTAGGCAAGAAATAGTTACGCTCCGCACATGCTCATTGCTTCCCTTGTCACAAGGCCAAACTGTCGCAATGCAAACAGTGCCAGGGAAGCTCAGCCTTGGCAAAACGACAAGCTCCCTGGCCCCCCTTTACCTGCCAGCGCCTTGATGCGAGAGCGCTCGAAAAGCCGGGCCGAGCTGTTCTCATTGTCCCAGTCTTCGTCGGCCACTTCCCAGCGGTTGTTGATGTCGTTGTACTGCTGCTGGATCTCCAGGCTGTCGTAGTCGGTTGGGGAGAGGGTGCTGCTCATGGCGATTTCGGCAACAGGGCCAACGTCCGCCTTGAAGTGAAAGAGGGAACAGTGAGAGCCTTCAGCCACAAAGCCAACTCATACCTAACCAAGTATTCTTTTATGTCCATTCTAAAAAATGTATATACAGTGGTACCTCAGTTGTCGAACGTAATCCATTCTGGAAGACCGTTCGGCTTCCAAAACATTCAACAACCGAGGCGCAGTTTCCAATTGGTTGCAAGAGCTTTTTGCACTCAGAGGAGGCCGCATCAGACATTTGAGTTCTGAGGAACATTCGAAAACAGAAGCATTTACTTCCAGGTTTTCAGCGTTCGAGAACTGAAACGTTCGACAAGGAGGCGCTCAGAAACCAAGGTACCACTGTACGTTGTTCTCTAACCATTTAGGAGCCACAGATCCTCACCTTTCTTAGGTGACGTACACCACGTTCCTTCTCCCAAAGAATTCTGGGCATTTTAGTTTACCCCTCACAGATTTAAAATTCCCAGCAACCTTGATCAACTAAGCGCCCAATAAGATACCTATCCACAGGTCACTGACACAAAAGCTCTGTTCACATACTATGTAAAAGAATGAAAGTTCACTGTTTCCCCCTCCCTTCTTTCCATTTCCTCCCCTCTTTCTCCCCACTTCTCTTTCCCCCTCAACAAACTGAATGCCATTGACCTGTAAGGAGGACTCTGAGATTTGAAAACAGAGACACTGAATGTACTTTGGTTACTCATGAAAAATAAAATATACTAAATCACAAAACTCAGAACTCTTGCAGGGGGTGGGGAGTACTTTGAATGTGCTTTAAAGGTATAGAGTGGACGTAGCCTTATAGGGAGTCACCTTATACCTGGTTCCTGTAGCTCAATTACACCCACACTAATAGCAGCAGCAGCTCTCGGCAAGGGGGGGGGAAACTTCTGACTGCAACACAGATGCTCTACCACCGAGCCACAGCCCTTCTTCCCCTGGCGTAGTATTTTCTACACCGACTCTATCCTCGGTTGGTAGAGACTGTCAAATCTCAGGGTCATGGGTTTGAGCCCCACATTGGACAAAGGATTCCTGCACTGTGAGGGGTTGGACTAGATGACCCCCCATGGTCCCTTCCAACTCTACAATCCTATGATTCTTCAGGAGAGAAAAAGGAAAGCGAGCCTGAAAAGCTGCCTGCTAAGATTTTGGGGGGAGGCGGGGCAGGAGAGTAACAGTCATAGCCTCACCCAAAGAATCCTGGGAAGTGTAGTTCATGAAGGGTGCTGAGAATTGTTAGGAGACCCCCATTCCCCCCACAGAACAAGAATTCCTAGAGTCCAGGGTGCGAACTTGAATAAACTATTAGGTGGAGTCCAGTAAGCCCGGCTCCATATAATCAATTACACACACACACACACACACACACACACACACACACACACACCATATGAATGGCAATGCCCATTATTGGGGGGGGGGCTTACTTCTATGGGCCAGATCCTTGAAAGGGTCCCTATAGGCATCACAACACATAGGTGTTAAGATCCATAGGAATCTTATCTGTGACCAACTGTAGGGAGAAAAAGGGCAGAGGAAGCCTGCCTTACACCACGTCAAGACTATTCATCCGCCTAGCTCAATTCTGGCACCGGCTCTCCAGGGTTCCAGCAGAGATCTTTCCCACCACCAGATTCACTAATGGAAAGGAGAACCTTCAACATGCAAAACAGGTGCTCTGCTAATGAGCTGCAGTTGCTCTCTCCAAAGGCCCTTTGTGCAGTTTTATTATTAATAGTAATTGGATTTGTTAATTGCTTGTTGCTCAAAGGTCTCCAAGCAACTTACATTTGAAAACATAAGCATAAATATGTTTGGTGGTTCTACTTGGGATAGCGTCAGTGAAGGTGCCAGGTGGATCTTACTGTTTCCAATCTCTCTCTCTCTCTCTCTCTCCCCCATTTAGGAAAAATGACTAAGGTTTCCTGAAACACCTTCCAGATGAACAGATTCATCACGTCATGCACCGCCATTCATTAGAAGCATCAGATGAAATGAATTCTATCCCACAAAAGCTTTGCTCGTCTTCAAGGTACTAGGGGTTCTCAGTTGCTTTTGCTGCAGCATAGAAACACAGCTAGTCTTCTGGAAGCCTTTTAGAATGTGCACATTTTTTAAAAAAAGCTGTAAAATCAGCTTTTGGCGAAGAGAGTGAGTGAGTGAGAAAGAGAAAATAGAGCTTGCAGTGATGCGGAAAATGTTTAAATCCTGCTCACAGCAGCCACAGCCAGCATGCAAAGGGATTTTTGTGGCGCTGCCACAAGCCCCCATAATATTCTCAGGCGGACACGCACAAACACAGAATACTCAGTGAAACTTTTAAAGGGAAATTCTCAAAATGCAACATAATCTCTGTGTGTGCGTTCACAAATCCAAAAGTGCTTCAATTTTATCTGCACTTAGTACTTTACAAAATGCTTTCCATAGGCCTCAGTGCATTGCCAGTAATTCTTTAAGCCAGGGTGGAGAATCTCTGGTCTGGGGGCCAAATGTGTCCCTCCAGGCCACTCTACTTAGCCCACTGTGGCCTTCCCCGGGCCACATCCCCTCCTCAGCCATATCCCTCTCTCTCCAGGCTGCTCCCTTAATCAGCTATTAACCACCCCCTGGACCAATCCAACCAGTCTGCTCCTACTAATTTCATCAGCCATGATGTGCAGGAATCAAGAGGGCATGATGTCAGCCTCACTGCCAAAAACATTCTGCTCACATCCTCCAGCTGCAGCAACTGAAACTGATCCCATAATAAATTCTTTGATGGTGCACTAGCGACCTCCAATGGACCAGGGCCAATTGTGGCATCCAATTCAGAATGAATAAAAGTGATGTCGCCTTCAAAATGGCAAGCAAATCTCACACACGAGACTGCTTTCCTTGTCCGAACCAGCTAGTTTACTACTCTAAACAGCTCTGCTGGGCAATTCCCCAAGAATGCAGTGGACGCCATGTAGCAGGACCGGCTGTGTGTTCATACCTGTTCGGTCACACTGACTGCGCTCTAGCCAACGCCCAGTCCAATTCATTGACTGGAGTTCCTCAGAAAACCAAGCAGCAACCTGGACTCCATGTGGCTGGAGCGATTCCTTCTGTGCAGTCCTGTCTGTCTGTCCCCAGGCCACACACCCAACCAGTCTTCCTCTGCACCATCTTCAAGTGTTTTTGCCTGGCTGGAATATGTCCCTGAATAGCCATGGGCAATGTATCGATACATTGCCAGAAACCAGATTAGAGTTAAAATCACAGGACTAATTTCAGAAAATCAGGCAATGTATTGTGAATCCCCGGCCTCACTTGCTGCCAGCATTGCACAGTTCAAAAAGGCTGCCCAATGCTTGCCCACTCCCTCTGTGGCCCAGCTGCCAGACTCGGAAGTGGGGCTTGCCTGCCTGCCTGCCAGCCAGAGCCTTAGTTTCCTTCTCTGGCCGCACAAGCGTTAGCAGGCTGCTTCCTTCCTCCGTTCTTCCTCACACTGAGTAGAACAATGGCTCCAGGTAGCCGCCACTTGCGCAGCCACAGATCATCGGGGCGAGCTGCTGCTGGCGGTTCTGGGGAGGATGCCAGCTCTGTGGTGTCGCGCCATGTGGCACATCAGCTGATGTGCTCTGCCTGGGCAGCGCAACCCGCCCAGTCTTAACAAGAAGAGGCAGAAGCTGCACACAGTGACACTAATTGTCTCCATGGCCAGCAACTGCCTTCTTCCTTCCCGACATCATAATATACCACCATATCGCGACGTTCCGCTGGCAATGCATTACGATGCTGAAAAGCAGGTATTGCCCAACCCTGCCCTTGAACTCTATTAACACCCCTTGCTCGTTTGGAGCTAGCCTACTGTACAGATGTAATAATCTACATTTGTCACCCTGCCCCCACTCACCACGGGCTCACGAACTCCGGAAGGTTTCCCAGCCTTAAGGGAATGCAGAGCTCAGGCTGAAAATGGCTCCTCACCTCTGCCTTGGAGGAACCTCTCCTAAACCCCACCACCTTCCCCAGCTCTGCTTTGCATCTGTGGCTCTCATCCGCTCCCTTCAGACAGGCCTCGTTTGTCACGGCTCCTCTGCTGAAACAGACAGCTTTTCTATTTACACTTTCACAGGGTGGCGGGGGGTGGGGGGCCAGGACACCATGGCCATCTGGCCTCCTGTCTGTCTGGTCTTCTTCAAAATGATGGATTGTGACTCTGCATCCCAAGTCCACCCAGAAATTCTCCAGCAGAAGGACTTTTGCTTTGCTTCTATTCAAGCTCACTAACCTGCTCAGATTTTGACAGGGAATTTAAGATTTATCCGGGGGGCCATTTCAACACTCTTTGTTAAATGAATATTATCAGTTTCAGAAGTTGAATTCGGTCACTCTCGTCTTGCAAATTGTTACCAGGAAATGGAAGGGTTTCATTACAAGCCCTGTACCTTTTGTACAGGCAACCCCTACCGCACACCGGTTTACGCATTTTCAATATGTGCGCAACTGTGAACACATGCATTGCGCCAAACCGGGAAGTGACCCAAAAATGTCACGAAAAGGAGTGGAAGGGGGTGGGCTGGAGGGCAGAATAGAGTGTTTGCAAAGCTCTTCCAAGGGTGTTTCAAATACACGCCTTTTCCTTTAGTGGAACAAATCCCAAGAAAGGTTCTCTTATGATAACCTCTGGTTTGGATATCTCAGTATCTGATGGTTTGATTACATCAACCTAACATACAAGCAAAGTCATTTGTTCAATATTGCTAACAGTGCAGAATAATTTTATACCAATCTGCATAAAACTGTTCCCCTCTGAGGTGGTTGGTTGCCTAGCTGACCTAAGGAGAGCACTGGCCCTGGCTGTAGCTGAATCCTGCACTGAGCAGGGTATTGGGCTTGGTGACCTCCCAGGTCCCTTTCAACTCTTAGGTTCTTCCACCAGGTTTTTTACAGATAGATGGCCCTACTATGGAGGTGCAGTTACTGCGGGGAGGGTGGGGAAGAGAAGCTTCAACAGCCGAATTTCTCTGCATTGCAACTCTTACAAATTCTCTGAATAGCTCAGTCAAGACAGCATGAGGCTTGTAATCTCAGGGTTGTGGGTTCGAGCCCCACATTGGGCAAAAGATCCCTGTGGTCCCTTCTACAATCCTCTGTCATAGTAACTCAAGCAAAGTGGAAGAACAGCAATGGCAGAGGCCAGCACCATCTGCACAGCAGATGTGGGGAGCCTTTGGTCTTCCTGATGTGGCTGAACTACAACTCCCATGATCCCTGGCCATTGGGGATGCTTGCTGGGCTGTTGGGAACTGGCAATGTCTGGAGAGTCAAATGTTCCCCACTCTTAAAGTAAAATGGTCAGGAGCCACTTATATGTACCTCACAAGCTGGGCAGCTGACATAATTTCTTCCCAGGGACCGTTCCCACTAAATCAGGGGTTGGGAACCTTTTATTTACTGGTGGTTGCATTACCTTCTGCACAAACTGGGGGGGGGGGGCATACCAGCAGAGGGCGTGGCCAGATGCCAAAGTGGGTGGAGCCACAGGTGGAACTCTTACCTTTGAACAGTAGGCTACATTCCAACCATGGAAAGTCAGAGGTATCTACACACACTTAGACAAACACAAACCATCTTCCTTCCAAAGAAGCAAGAGACATTGTCACAAAAGCACTAGCGGAAGATGTGGCCTGGGAGAGTCTTGAGAGACCTGTAGGGTGGCATTAGGCCACCTGGGCTTGAAATTCCCCACTCCTGCCTTCTAGTTACGGGTTTGTTTGTTTGTTTTTTCATTTATGGAAAGACAAGGTGTGAATTTAACAAAATATACCCGGCACCGAGTCTTTGGGCTATTGTTCTGCTTGCCAAGACACAGCCGTGGGATGGTGCCCACAAGTCTGCAGCCCTGCACTAAGGAGATGTATCCATCAACGGCAGCTGTTTCCCCTAGGACAGGTAGAACCCATTAAGGCTGGCACCAGGAGCAAGTGAGCGGATCTCAGGTTGTGGTGTGTGAGTTGGCAGGTGGCCTTCAGCACCAAACACAGCTCACCCTGGGAGAAAATTACTTCTCTTCTCTGTGCTAAGTGGTTTTCCAAGGAGAGAAAAATCTAAAAGCAGTCCATCAGTTTCCCAAAGGACCAACAAGAAAGCATCGCACAAGTTTATGCAGACTGCATTCCTTACCTCCCAAAAAAGAATGAACCAAACAACTGAAGTTTTGTTTTCTTTAACAGTACCTCTGAATCTGTGGCATTTGCTCTCCAGCTCAGGAACAGGCAACCAGTGCCCCCTCACCGGCCAATTCTTGCCCACAAAGCAGATATTAAAGGGACTAGTGTATTTTTTAATCCAAGGTGTGGCCACAATCTTGCAGTTTTATTTGTAAGCAAAGGACCAAGTTTTCCAGTACAGTACAACTTTTTGATTCCTGAAATTCATTCCGATTGTGCAGATAAAATATCACGGATAGAATTCCAAAGGATGCGTTGTTAGTGTGTGAAAACAGGCAAGACCCAAAGACCCCAGGCATGTACCTCCAGATGGTGGAGACATTAGACACCATCCTGGTGCCTGGGCATCTTCACTTGGTTGCAAGAGGCTGATAGCCAGGTGCAAAATGCGCCTGGCGAATTTTGAAAGCTGCTGCAGAAGACTGTGGTGGTTAGATACTCTAACCACTACACCACATTTTCTGACACCTTAGGAATAATAGAAGCTGCCTTGCTCAGAGCCAGATGACTGGTCCACCAAGCTCAGCACTGCCTACACCATGGGGAGGGAGGGAAACCTTGGGGCTGGGAGGCAAATGCGGACCTCAAAGCCTTTCTATCTGGCCCTCGGGATGCTCCCTCCTCAGCCATACTTCTTTCACTCACAGAATATCTACAAGCATTCCAAGGCTCTACAGGTTAAACTCTCAAGTGGTCCTGTTTTGCACCTTCCTTGAGTGTTTTGACCTGGCAGGGATGCCCCCTTGGACTCTGATAAGGCTTCTTGCTTGTCTGAATAGAGGACAGAGGGGTGTACAATTCAAAATGCTGGTTTTGACCTATAAAGCCTTAAACGGCTCAGGACCGCAATACCTCAAGAACCGCCTCTTTCCATACGAACCTACCTGGACCCTGGGATCATCTTCTGAGGCCCTCCTTCGTGTGCCCCCTCCTCGAGAGGTTCAGAGGGTGTCAACACGAGAATGGGCCTTCTCTGCAGTGGCTCCTCCTCAGGGAAGTTCACCTGGTGCCTCCCTTATACACCTTTAGGCGCCAGGCAAAAAGTTCATTTGTCATCAGGCCTTTGGTTGATCTGAATTACCTCCTATGCCCTTTTAAAATGTGTTTTTTTGGGGGGTTGCAGGGGCTATTGGGTTGTTGTTTTTATTTTTGTTAGGTATTTTGTGGTTTTATATATTGATTTATGGGGTGGTATATAAATTCAAATAATAATAATAACAACAACAACAATAAATAATAATAAAGTGTGTGTAGAAACTAGCCAATGGAACCAAGGAAAAAATAACACTGCCTCTATCCCGTCCCACCACTGGCATGTGAGCCCCAGAAAACTTTCCAGAAGGGAAGTCCAGAAGGGAATGTAGTCTACACTGCCTGGCACTGCAGATTTAAAATGGACTGCTTCCCACTGCTGTCAAGAGATGGCAGGAATTGAACCAGGGAACTTTTGCATGCCAAGCAAGGCGTCTACCACCATGATATGGCCCTTCCACTTCTTGCAGAAACCCTCTCCCCCACCAACAAAACCCCCCCACCTGGAGCCAGCACTGTTCATTTGACTCTACACTGACTGGTAGGGATTGAACCCCTCTGAATGCAAAGCAGCTCCTCCCAGGAGTTTCAGGACAGAAGCGGGGAAATCTTGAACTAACAGGACAAATCCATGCATAACATGTACAGTGGTACCTCGAGTTACAAACACTTCAGGTTACAAACTCTGCCAACCCGGAAGTAGTTGCTCCGGGTTGCAAACTTTGCCCCAGGATGAGAACAGAAATTGCGCAGCGGCAGCGGGAGGTCCCAGTAGTGAAAGCACGCCTCAGGATAAGAACGGTTTCAGGTTAAGAACGGATCTCTGGAATGAATTAAGTTCGTACCACTGTACTCTATCATTGTGCTATGACCCTGCCCAGCCACACACGCAGCAATGATGAGTGAGCCATTCTCGCTGCTGGCCTGCCCCACCCTGCAGAGCTGTTGTAATAATTCTTTAATAAAAGGAAAGCATTGTTTCGTATCCACCTCATCCAAGTTTAAGGCACAGCTGCCAGACCCCACTTACACAGAAAGTCAGCCTGGTTCTGCCAATCTGAATGCCACGCTGTCCGAGTATTCAGCTCCCCCTGGCTGGGTGTCTGTTCGAGAGCTTGTTCTTTATACAAGGACCTGTAACACACAAACACAGAGAAGAGAAATGTTTAGCCTCTTTACTTGATTATTAACCTGCACCATTCTCAAGGCCCGGAGGTAGGCAACAACACACCTTAAACACATTATGTACAATGCCCAAATTCGTTTGCTTCACAACAGTTGTTGTCTGCAAGCCCCTTCCTTCACTCGCTGAACGGTGGATGTCACAGAACATCCACAAACACTGTAAGTCTTCATGGGGAAGATGTCAGCAAAAGAATGTTAACAAACAGTATTGCTTCTGTGTGGCCAAGTGAAAGGTCGGCTGCCCACAAGAGGATTTGTTTTGGGGGAAGGAAAAGAGAAGTCAGGCCTGTCTACTCAGAAGTAAGTCCTACTGAGCTCAATAGAATTTACTCCCATGTAAGTGTATATAGGACTGCAACCTTAGAGCTTAAGAGAATGGAGGTCAGGAGATAATGTTGCTGTGTAAGAACGTAAATTTCATATTGGAGTACTGTGTCCAGTTCTGGTTAGCACATCTGAAGGAGGACCACCACAAACTAGATTGTGTCCAGAGGATGATGACATGTATGGCAAGGAGTCTGAAAATATGGCCCTAATAGTTAAAATGTATTGGTACGTTTAGCCTGGGGAAGAGAAGATTAGGCCTGGGGTAGGCGATAGTTGTCATCAAATATCTGAAGGGCTGTCACACAAATGGTGGAGCAAACAGGGCCCTTCCTGCTCTAAAATTCACCCATCCTGAACTGATCCAACCAAATATTTAGCTGCAGATTTGCAGAATATATTGATTATAAACAGAGACAAATAGGCTGTGTAGACATTGTGAGCTTAAACGCAGCTAGGTTCCTTTTCTCAGTTTGGATCTAATCTCATTTGGGGTGGAAATGCATCAAACTGCAAGTATTCCATTAAAAAACAGCAGGATAAATATGGATTGTCGCTAACACCCTGGGTCCGCTGCTTCCCAAACCAGCAGTGGAAGCACACTGGAAGCAGAGAAAACAAAGAGTCTGTGCACACATACCAGGAAGGCAGCCGTTATATACCGGTACACAAGAGGCATGTAAGAGGAAGAGAGCCATTAAAATATTACAAGTAGATTAAGCAGCATCATATCTTGCATTGTATGAGGAGTAGCTTCCTCCCTGCAGCTGGGCAGGGCCCACAGGCGATGGTAAGCAAGGCTGCAAGCAAGACTTAACAGGGCAGGGTGCCTTTTTACATAAATGATGGGAGGAGGGCTCAGCTACACTTCCAGTTGTCCCATGCCTAGAAAGCACAGTCAGAACGATTTTCCGCTTTCTAGGCAAGGGTCTGATCAGTTCTTCCCTTTGACCTGCTGATCCCCCCCCCCAGAAAACCCGCTCTTTCGTGATAAATTGGAACAAACAGCAGTCCATGGAAAACCCAGCATTAAACTGCAGGTTTCCCCGGGAGAAAGTGGCTGGGCAAATGGAAGTTTGAGTGAGCCCAGAGTGTGATCTGGGTTCAGCTGTTCTGGGAAGCTGCTTCTGGGAAGCAATCACAAGACAAATAGATTCCCCTGATTCTGCTTTCGCTGTTTGAAGTATCACAGATAATCCGGCAGTGCTAATAACTGATGCTGTTGTTGCTGCTGCTCGGAGGGAGAGAGCATCCCAATGGGAAATTGCAGGTGGTCTCTCCACAGAGAGGTGGCAGGACATGGCTTGATATCAGAGAAACCAACATGGCACAGTACGGTTGTACACGGCTGGCTCTGCCACGATAAATTTGATTCTGTTTGGTATCTTTTGCATTTAAAATGCCAACAGATCTTTACCCTCACCCCAAACACTGACTCAAATCTGCTTTGGCAAAGCTAAGCAATAGACTGGGGATAACTCAGTTGGTAAAGCACGAGACTCTTGATATCAGGGTCGTGGGTTTGAGCCCCATGCTGGATAAAAGATTCCTGCACTGCAAAGATCGTGCTTGTGGTCCCTTCCAGCTCTACAATTCTTTCATTCTATAAGGCAAATTGACATAAAAGTCAGTCCCAGTATGTTTCCAAGCACAATTCAAAGTGCTGGTGCTAACCTTTAAAGCCCTAAACCAAGGGTACGCAACCTAAGGCCCTTAGGCCGGATGCGGCCCAATTGCCTTCTCAATCCGGCCTGGAAACAGTCTGGGAATCAGCGTGTTTTTACATGAATAGAATGTGTGTTTTATTTAAAATGCATCTCTGGGTTATTTGTGGGGCATAGGAATTCGTTCACCCCCCAAAAAAATAGTCTGGC
This sequence comes from Podarcis tiliguerta, assembly GCF_965153285.1. NCBI lineage: Eukaryota > Metazoa > Chordata > Lepidosauria > Squamata > Lacertidae > Podarcis > Podarcis tiliguerta. Next base: position 19,427,647 of record NC_139549.1, read on the forward strand.
CCACCACATGGTCTGTGGGACGGTGGACCGGCCCACGACTGAAAACAGTTGCTGACCCCTGCCCTAAATGGCCTTGGCCCAGTATACCTGAAGGAGCATCTCCACCCCCGTCGTTCAGCCCGGACACTGAGGTCCAGCACCGAGGGCCTTCTGGTGGTTCCCTCACTGCGAGAAGTGAGGTTACAGGGAACCAGGCAGAGGGCCTTCTCAGTGGTGGCACCCACCTTGTGGAATGCCCTCCCATCAGATGTCAAGGAAATAAACAACTATCTGGCTTTTAGAAGACATCTGAAGGCAGCCCTGTTTAGGGAAGTTCTTAGTGTTTGATATTTTATTGAATTTTTAATGTTCTGTTGGGAGCTGCCCAGAGTGGCTGGGGGGACCCAGTCAGATGGGCAGGGTATACCGCAAATAATAATAATAATAATAATAATAATAATAATAATAATAATAATTATCATCATCATCATCATAAGTATTCATTTATCATTCTATTTTACAACACATATGTACAAGACAAGATTTTTGCTGCTTCTATGCTTATTATTTCTTTTACTACAGGTTTGTATGTATGATTTTTTAAAAAAAAAAATAATCCCAAAAAACAATAAAATGTAGTGAGGAATAAAATACCCAGAGGGCAGGGCAGGGCAGAGGGCATGGATTTATCAGATCTTTTTATTTGAGTCCCAAGATCTACCAACCACTCTTCCTTCCTTCTTATAGCTACTACAAACTGCAGACCAGGGTTTCCATCAGCCCCATAATTTTTCCATTCTCCTGGCTGCCTCTTCCAGGTTTGGTTTCATTGCTCAACCAACCAACCAACTTGAGGATGAGTTCCAATTAATCAAAACCTTGCATACATCCTTTGCAATTGCCTAATGAAATGACCGCGTTGCCTAAAAAACAAAACACCCATTGCCGCCCCAACAGAGCCAGTGCCTTCCTTCCCCAGAAATATCTGACAATCGGAAGGTTTGGCTGCAAAGGATACACTGGGGCTGCCAGTCAGCAAACCAACAAGCAGTGTCCACCCCTCCGGAAAATGGAGATCTGGGTCACAGCCCCGATGACTCAGACTCCCTGTGGCAGTTGTGGTGCCAAATCCGGGTCAAGCAGCCAAACCAGGTCACTTGGCTTGCCCTGCCTTCTTATCTTCTGGGGGCTCATGCGCCCGCCAACTCTGCTCCAGGCAAGAAAGAAATCAACACAGAACAGGCGGCAGATGCAGCCTTTTGGAAAAGTGACAGGCGGCAAATGTACAGCTGAGGCCCGAAACTGCCGCCGGGGAGTCCAGAGGTAAGTTTTAAGCTGCGATGAAAATGCAGCCTTTGCATAAAGACCTGGTACAAAAATGCAGACATGCCCACAAGTATTTACCAAACCATTTGTTATCTTCCCATTTTGCATGCAGACAGAACCCTGCCCTGTTGCAGAGAACATTTACTGAATTCATCGCAATACCAGAATTTGGGGACATCCCATGAAGCTAAATAGCGAAAGATTCGGAACAGACAACAGAAGGTAGTTCTTCACACACAGTGTTTAAACTACAGCATTCCTGCCCCTAAGACACAGTGACAGTCAAAACCATCCTGCAAAAACAGGATGCTGGGCCCAATGGGCCTTTGGCCTGGTCTAGCAGGGCTTTCACATGCTCTTGTTTAGGGTTCAAGGGTGCCTAAAAGTGAACTCTTTGCCAGCAAGATGATCCCAGGTTATATCCCTGATATTTCCAGATAGGGCAGAGGAAGAAACCACCTGGGGTTGTGGCCAACTAAGTTCTACTCAGAGTAGACCCACTGAAATCAATAGGCCTAAATTAGTCAAGTAGAACTATCATTGGCTACAGCCCCTCGTCTTAAGCTCTAGGGAGATGCTGGGCTAAAAAGACCAATGAGCTGACTTATTAGAAATCTTAAAACAGTGCAGCCGATAACCCAGACTCAAATACACCACATTTTAAAAATCCATTTGTCCCAAGGCCTCACCCAGGGTCCAAGTCCCTGGAGTCTTGTTATCAGTAGCTAGGCTAAATTCTGGAGTATGAATAACATCTTAGGAACTGTATTGATGAAGGGCAGTTTAAAAATATTTTTTTTAAAAAATTAATAAATAAGAAAGCTACCTCTGAGCATGTGCAGAATTCCTTTCCTCCACCCCCCTCAACCCCAAGCAGTCCCTTCCCTCAGCACACATTTTTTTTTTGTTCAGGGGCAGCCTGCTTCTGACAACATGCTTAGGCAGGCTTTTCAGTTTAAGGATTAAGTCCACGATCCATTACCTAAACACACATGCACAAATCTGATTTCCTCCTTCCCACTTGTTCCAGCCAATTCCCAAAGTAGATTTTAAAAAAATTTATAAATGAATGCTTTTTTAAAAAAAAAAACGCACACCGGCACATTTTTAGCATGTTCACCTTGAGATTTTATCACTAAGGGCTTTAAAAAAGGAGGCAAGGACTTCCCTTTTCCAAACTGTTCCCACCCTCTAGACTCCGACTGCAGGTCCAGTTTGGCTGCTCGCTCCCCACCCACCCCACAAAAAAAAATAAACCTTCAGAGGGCAAGAGAGAAAGCTGGTCAACAGTCAAAGCATCCAATTTTGCATTTTACACTGAGGATTTGGGGAAGAAAATTCAGAGTGGGAGAAGCAGAGACAGGAAATCAGCAAATGTGTTCAGAAGTTTAAATACTAATTTCTTTGCTTATGTTACCCGATCAACAATTACTCTTTCCGGAATCACCACAAAGCAATTGGCTTGTGATGCCTTCCCTGGATTTCAGGTTTAGGTAGCTGCCTTATTGGGAGGGGGGAGGGGGGAGGAAAACATTAATGTAACCTTCCACACCTCTGGCAATAAGAAATGAGATTTCCCGATACCAGCCGCTCTTGTGCCCTGGCTATCAGAAGCATCCCAACACCAAACCTAGGAGCATCAGAGTGGCTAATCCGCAGATTACGTGGGCCAATTGACTAGTTTATTCTTAGCTTTGGACTGCCAAAGGGAGCTTATACTCTTAAGGACTCCAGCTATGGACCTGTACACTGCCTGTGTTTTTCCAACAACAATAAAAAGGACTCCTCTCCACCCCCCACCCAACAACAATGAGGACTAGAATCCTTTTGTTTGTTAAAACAAATAATAACAAATAGGGATTTTGATTTAACAGGCAGCCAGATTCTATACAGAATGGAAAACCTGTACTTAATTTAGGGCTCGCAATGCACACCTTGCTTTTAAAATGTGGCGGGTTCCTCTCACAGAAACACCTGCCCCCCTCCAAAGTAGGGTTTTTTAGTTTTTTTCTGGGGGCAGGCTCCTGAGTGCCAGCCCAGAGCTTCTTTTTCAAGGTCTGGAACACAGCAGAGGAGAGAGTCTCCTGAACATGTGCAGAGTGTCCACCATCAACACTTAGTGAGCACTTTAGGGGGAGCAAAGTTACCAGGCCAAAGCGTTCGGCTTTCAAAGGAAGGCTTAAGTTCCAGCACTCCTTTTTGCAAAAACTGTGCACTAATTGAAGCCTCATTTGATATTTTGCATAAAAGCTACAAGCAGCACATATGTCGCCACCCCAGCAGAGCGGGATTTATTAGCTGTGTCCAAACAAATACGAGGATTTCTGCCAATATTCTTCATTGCTGCCCCCCCCCCATCACCCTGAAAAACCCTTCTCCTTGCACTGCTAATACCATGAAGACTTAATCCAGACACTGATTGGATTGAGAGCCAACAGCAGAAGGGGCCTAAACAGGCACATGAGCCAAGAAAGCAGGACATGTTCACACCACAAGTGTGAACTCTGCAATCGTTTGCGCTCCCCACTCCAACAACCTCCAAAAACAAACCCAATTTGAACGGTGCTGCTGGCGTATATAAAATGAAATCCTTCCCCACAACGTCATATATACAACCTTTAATGCAAAAGAGAACACCAAATCAAAGTGTAAACCCTTGTCAGGAGTGTCCAGCTCTCCACTGCCAAAAATTCCCTGAATATCACCTCCCAAAAGAGGGGAAATAGCACTCAACCTCAGAACACCTGGAGAGGCAAAGATTCAAAACCTCACTTGAGGTAAGGGGAAATGGTTAACAGCCTATTTTGTGCCACAGGGACACAACACCACAAATCTAGGCCTGAAGGAATACTAAGATGGGCTTGTCGTGGCACGTGTCAGCCCATATTCCCAAGGAAGACATGGCGCAAATGTTTGAACAACTGTGGCAGTTCAGAAAAGACTTTAGGGAAGAATGGCTAGCTATAGATATGAGGAGCATTGATGAAAGATTCCGCCTGACATACTTCCCCATGGACTAAGACAAACGAAACTGGGCACAGTTACTAGTCCATTTCTACAACTCTGCGTCCATAGGGACGCAGGTGGCGCTGTGGGTTAAATCACAGAGCCAAGACTTGCTGATCAGAAGGTCGGCGGTTCAAATCTCCGCAACGGGGTGAGCTCCCATTGCTTGGTCCCAGCTCCTGCCAACCTAGCAGTTTGAAAGCACATCAAAGTGCAAGTGGATAAATAGGTACCGCTCCAGCGGGAAGGTAAACAGCGTTTCTGTCCGCTGATCTGGTTTGCCAGAAGCGACTTAGTCATGCTGGCCACATGACCTGGAAGCTGTACGCCGGCTCCCTCGGCCAATAAAGCGAGATGAGCGCCGCAACCCCAGAGTTGGTCACGCCTGGACCTAATGGTCAGGGGTCCCTTTACCTTTACCTTTACATAGCTACCAGCAAGAGTCACGCACTTCTCCCATTGCTTTATGCAGCTGTGGAGACCTCATCTGTAGAAGTCGGCAGGTTGCCTAAGAAGCCACAACTTGACCTCAGAAATCAGCATTTCATTGTCTGGAAAAAGCTTGCACTTCAATAAAACTTCTTGGCTGGAAATAGGTGGAAGTCCAGTGGTGTGAGGTCAGGAGAATAAAGAGGATGAGGAAGGATTTCATAGTCACAGGACCGTGCTTCCATTGGAGCAACGTGCGAGTTGTGAATCAAGGCATTATCCTGCAGGAGGTAGACACCTTTGGTCAGCATACCACGCCTCTCGATTTTGATGGCCTTCTGCAACTTCTACAGCAGTGAAGCGTAGTATGTCCCAATAACTGTGGTACCCTTTGCCAGGAAATCCATCACCACTACTCCACGCTGGTCCCAAAGACCGTGAGCATGACCTTGCCCACTGATGGTTGGACACATGCCTTCTTTGGAGGTGGTGAGGCAGAGTGCTTCCTTTGTTTGGACTGGGATTTAGTCTCTGGGTCATAAAGATGGACCCATGTTTCGTCCTGAGTAATAAGTCTGGCAAAGAAGTCACATGGCCAAAAGAGCCTGTGAGCATGTGACTTGTTCCTGCTTCTGGAAAGGCATCAGCAGCGAGGAACCCACCGTGCAGACACCTTTCCCATGTGTGAATGGTCATGGGTGATTTTTACTACAGAGCCCACACTGATCTTGACATCTGCAGCTAGTTGGCAAATGGTTACATGGCGATCCTCCAAAATGGCGGCCTCAACTTGCCAGATGGTGTCATTCATCAATGACCAACTGTGGTTGCCCAGGAATGGGAGCCATTCCACCGAAGTCTGACCACACTTGAACTGACGATGCCAGTGCTTGACTACGTCATACAATGGGGCATCTTCCCGATAAGTCCCTTTCATCTCACTGAACGTCTCCCGTGGTGTGTGCCCTTTCAAGTACAGGAACCTGCTGACCGCTCTGCTTCAACTGGTTCCATTATCAGACATTACTCCACGTTAGCACCAGTAACAGAGAAACTGTTAGGAGTTCAGAGCTACAAATTAAGACATTACCTATGGAGAGATGTATCATTATACATGTGCAATTTCATCCCCCTACGATAACAGGAAGTAGGTCAGGAGAAGTCTTTAATGAGCGACCCTCGTAACTTCCTGAAGGTCAAGATCAAGTTGGGGGGTATTTAAACTGCAGGAGTGACCCTTAATCTTGGCCTAAAGCAAAATCTGCCATTGCAGGACTGGAAAAAGCAAGCCCAGAAATCCAAAACCAGACAATGGACAACTGGGAAAATCGCAGCGGGTGAAATAATCCAAGGGCGAGAGGGTTGCCCAAATCTGCAGGAAGCCAAGACCTCCCCCCCCCCCATTTTTATAACCTGGGCTAATGAGACTTTCACTGAGCTTCAGCTAGAAAGCAAGGATATTGATCGCATTCCTCAGGCAAAGGCCATTATAATTCCATTTCATTACTTCCAAGTAAAAGAAGATTTAACACAGTTCTTCACCTTACATGGGAAAACCAAATGAAAAATAAAAAAGTCTCTTTCAGGACTTGAGTAATGAAACCCTACAAAAAAGGCTCGAGTTAAAAAAATATATACTATACTGAAAAACTATGAAACGTGGATATTCAATACCATTTGTTTTTCCTTTTTAAACCGGCAGTAATCAAAGAAAGAACCATGCCAACTGCTACTACTCATGATGAGGCAGCTAGGAAAATGCTTACAGCCCTGAATCTGGGCCAGGATGAAGAGGCAGAACTGGAAATAATGACCAGAATGATCCAGAGAAAGCACAGAACCATCTATACAGCTGGCAGAAGAAACCAAAGAAAAACAAGAAAGAAAAACGGAGAAACGGCAAAAACAATGGCAACCCGAGGAAGCCATTTTGTTTGAAACCCAAGCTGAAAGGAAGCGTTTTTATGTCGTCCTCTGAACTGGAGAGTTGAAGTATTTTCTCTTGGTCAGTAAGATGTAATGCAAAAATTATTAAATTCTGTTGAAATAATGGTAAAGCGTCCTTGTATGTTTACAAGGGACATAAGAATCGTGGGTACTTCTGTTCTGTCGTTGCTGCTGCCATTGCCCTTATGTTCTTCATTGCAGTAGCGTGCATGCAGCAGAACCTTGCTAAATTTTGGTTAAAAGTACATCTGTGTCATACTTGCTTTCATGGGGTTCTCGTCAACCTAAGAAGGCAACCCATCCAGGAGAAGGAAAACTCTGATCCAAGCTCCACTGCCTTGTGAGAAAAGCTTCGGGAGTAAATCCTGAGGAAAAATCCATACCCTCATCTAGCAACAGTGCATTGCAATTGCTACAAAAGGCAGGAAAATATATTTAGGGGTCCCACAAGACTCTCAGTGATTTTGAAGCAGTCCATGGGGGGGAAACAAAATAGTAATTGAGATTACTATTCCCCCCCCCATACACACATTATAATAACATGCTACTCATACAGTTTATAGTTTAAACTCAAAAAGTCTAGCTGATGCAACTGTTATAAACCAGTAAACTCTCCAGGTCCTTTGGACCATGCTTCTGTTTTCACTACCGTACATATAATGGACTCTCCTCCAAAAATCAGAACACAGAAGCTAAACCTGAATCCACTACTTAACACATAGTCGATAAATTGAAGGAAGAACTTAAAGATTTTATTCTTTCTTAATCAATGACACTGGAGACCTTTCTGAATGAAGTCTTAGGGGAGGACTCAGTGAGTGCGGCAAGAGGCCATACAGTATTTGAATTTAATTTCTGAATGAAGTCTTAGCGGAGGACTCAGTGAATGTAGTAAGAGAGGCCATATTAGAATTTAATTTCTGAATGAAGTCTTAATGGAGGACTAAGTGAATGTGGTAAGAGAGGCCATATTAGAATTAAATATGCACATCTTAAAAGGTCAAGAGAGGCATCAAAATTTAGTCTCCAAATAGAAATAAAGAAACCTGAAGACACCCACAAACAATCAGGCAACAATAATAAAAAATATGCAGGACATTAGTACAAAAGAACAGAATTGACAGGTTTAGAAATTAGGAAGATAGCATATGCAAGGCAATATACTAACCAAAAATTCTATGAGCACACTGATAAAAATTCTAGCTTTTCAACAAGTTCACAAGGACACGATGGAGAGCAGCAATACTGAACAGAGACAGTGGGAGAAAAATTACAAGCATTCCTTTCAGATTAGATGTTCAATCAGATATTCAGATCAGAACAGCAGATATTATGCAAACAAACAAGTATTTAAATGAAGCGAAACTAAATGCTCTAGAAAGGAATCAACGAAAGTATTTAACAGAACCAATATTGAATGGAGATACTACGAAAGCCTTAACAAAATTAAAGCTTTATAATCCAGTTCTATAAATCCAGGTTTTATAATCCAGTTCTATAAAACATTTAAAGAGTAACTGAGCCCTAGACTAAAATTATTCAGTTCTATACTGCAAGGAGACCCAATCCTTACTGCATGGAAGAAACCTGGGAAATTTCCTATCCAAGAAGACTAATGCAGGCTCATAGCTCTCATAAACCAAGATGCTAAAATCTTTAGCAATATTTTAGCAGGTAGATTAGCATTATTAACACCTTTGATAATAGATAAAGACCGAATATGCCTTATTAGACACAAATACATAGCTGACCCAATTATATAGCTGATATAGTTCATAACACCAAAAGAATGAAGAACCAATCTCTATTGCTTCATCGGATTCCACCAAGGTGTTTGACAAGTTGAGCTGGGATTTCTTGTACACCTTGCAGAGGGAAATGCATTAATGGTCTGAAAACACGGCTAGGCCAAGCTAAGGTTAAGTTAAATGGATGGGACACACCTTGGTTTGGGGGGGGGGCATGAAACAGGGCTGCCCTCTTTTCACCACTGCTTTTCTTTCTCGTCATGGTAAAAAGGTAAAGGTAAAGGTACAGGACCCCTGACAGTTAAGTCCAGTCGTGACCGACTCTGGGGTTGTGCCGCTCATCTCGCTTTACTGGCCGAGGGAGGGTCATGTGGCCAGCATGACTAAGCCACTTCTGGCGAAACCAGAACAGCCCACGGAAACACTGTTTACCTTCCCGCATGAGCGGTACCTATTTATCTACTTGCACTTTTTTGGCGTGCTTTCGAACTGCTAGGTTGGCAGGAGCTGGGACCGAGCAATGGGAGCTCACCCTGTCACGGGGATTCGAACCACCAACCTTCTGATTAGGAAGCCCAAGAGGCTCAGTGGTTTAGACCACAGCGCCATGGTACCAATAGCTAATTAAAAAATGGTAAAATGGCTCAGTACAGGAAATAAAGTCTGCTACACCGGCACATAAAACAAACCTCTTTGTAGACAATGTAGCCTTGCTGGTCAATTCCTGGTCAATCCTATTTTCCAGGGACAGTCCCAGATTTACAGAAGCCGTCCTGGTTTCTGATTTGATCCTGGAGCGTCCCACTTTTCCCTAGGACGTCCCTATTTTCATCAGATAAACGTTGAAGGGTATGGAATCCTAAAACCTCTTTACCAACTGCTGTTGAGGAAATTACAGAGTGTTGGGAATGGAAATCAATTATTATTATTTTTTAAGGAAAATGATGTACATCAGTCTCTCCCCCCTCATAACAATTACATTTTATAGCATCAATCTAAAGTCACACTTTGTCCTAAATAAATAGAGTACCTCAGGAACACTTGAGAGTATCGAATTTAACATGGTGCCACGATGCAGCACAATAACTTCGGCCCACTATAAATAACGTTAACACTTGTTACAACCCACTTGGATTTCCTTGGAACGAGACGCTTTTAATTTAAAAAACGTGCAGCAACACTTCTGTTCCTGACACACCACCTAATTGTTCCCCGAAATATACTGAACACTTGCTAATTTACAAATCTGAACCAAAAATCTCACACCAGCCATTTCACCAATTCTTATTCCCTTTTGTCACTGTCCCATTTGTTTTAGAAAAAAATATTTGTAACTTAAACTCGGGAACAGCCGTTTAAAGGCTGGAAACAGAAAGGACTAGGAACAGTCAGGAATTTATATAAAGATATGGCACCTCTCTCACAAGTATGCAACTAAAAGGAAAGTTAGGAAACGCAGACTACAATTTTATGCCCAATTCTACAATTTTATCTGAAGCCACCAGGGTGAACCGAAGCAAATCCTAAATACTGTTCTCAGGAACTGCTATCAAACATACATAAGCTCCTATGTGATTCAATGACAAGAGGCCTTAGCTCCTTAAAATCAATATGGCAAAGAGACCTGGATTGCAACATAGAAATGTAGGACTGGCCAAAAAAAAAAAAAAAAAAAAATCAGAGGAAATGGCTATTCAACTCAGTGTCAGCAAACACAGGAGAAAATAGTATTTTTATTTTTTTTAACACAGATAGCATTATGGGCTCATAAAATGTGAGAACAAGTCCTCAATCAAGCCTCTTTTAGAGGCTGTCTACAAATGGGGTCTTACAATCCTAGTTAATGGAGTCACAAGAAAGGTTCAATTTTTTAGGAAGCTAATTATGAGCAGGTCTCATTACAGGCCAGGAAATATCTTGTGACCCCAAAACTGTTAAACTTGTTTCTTGATTATTTAAAAAAACCCTCATGTTTAAAGACTTATTACTCCTCTTCGTGACAGCAGCCAGACAAGTTCTAGCTCAGCTTTAGGAAACAGCAAATTTAACACTGGAGGCTTGGCTTGGGAAAGGTATGAACATTGCTCTCGTGGAAAAACTGTCAAAGCAGCTTAACACTCTAAAAAAAAAAATGCAAATGGCAAAAGATTGTTTTGAGGAAACATGGTATATGTTTATTTCATACATTAGGAAAGTTGACACAACGACAAAACCACCAGCAACTGACGGTACTCTCTGGAGCAAGAATGAGAACGACGATATTCAACGATTACAACCGGTCATGATCCAATACTCACTTATATGGATCTCGTATAACATGGAATCACTTGGAGGGAAAGGGGGAATTGGAGAAATGACCTTGTGTTCATTTGTACTTTTGTAACTATTAAGAAAACGGCAAAAATGAAGACTATGAAAAAGTGTTCCCATGCTCAAATACTGCTAGTGCAGTGTAGAGAGAGTGGTCGTGGATACAGATATGGCCTTGCTTATTCTCAAGCTCAACAGCTGTGCATCTCCCAACCATTTTCTTCCTTCTAAGATGATGCCAGGACCAACTCCAGGATTTTTTAGGAGTTGGGGGAGGGGGAGAGACAGGACACTTGTGTTAGACCCCCTGCCACAAAGGTGTCCCCCTGTTCCTGAGGTTTGTAGGGACTCTGGGACTTACTCTGTTTCCTTTTTCCTCTCTACCCACAATGCCATGGAACACTTCAAGTCTAGATCATAAGAGGGTGAGGATGAAGATGGCTTTCTAAAGCCAGAGTGTTTTCTAGGCCCAGAACAGGCATCAGTGATGGGACACCCAGGGGGGGCCTTTTCTTCTGCCCAAAATGCTATATGGGCAGCCTTTGCCAACAGCTGTGCTGGCTGGGATTGATGGCAGCTGTAGTCGAAAACATCAGGAGGGTACCAGTAGCGAAGGCTGTTATATGGAACGCCCCACAGACAGAGATACCCCCTAACCATGGGGCTAACTGAGGCGGCCACCTCAGATGGTGTGCTTGAGGGTGGTGGCCGCAAAGAGTGTCGCAATAGGAGACAAGCAGATCTGTTTTTCTCAAATATAATTTTTACTGAGTTTCAGCACACGCACAGAATATATACAGAATAAAACCATACCACATTCAGAACTCAAAAACATCTGTCCCCTTTCCTTCACAGCATCCTCTCTCTCTCCCTCCTCTCACTTCCCCAGAGAGTTTAATGCCACCAGCACATTCTAAGCAGATTCACAATACTTGGTTGCAGCACAGACTCAGGAAAGAAATCTAATGCAATATACCTAAAAGAGCCAAGTAGATTTGTATTGGGTTGGAGGAATTGGTCTATTGCTGCCTTGAGTATTCACATATTAAATCAAGCAATGAAGTTCTGATGTTGGGTGCACTTTGTGGGGAAGAGGTTCTCTCAAGCAATTCTCATTCACATGACCCACAATGCACAGAGCAAGTCCATGCACTGAGGAAGGGTGACGCGTGCTGGGACAGAGCAACGGGAGCTCGCTCTGCCGTGGGGATTCAAACCACTGACCTTCCGATCGGCAAGCCCCAAAGGCTCAGTGGTTTCGACCACAGCGCCACCCGCGTTTGTATACTCAAACACACAGAGGATGGCATTCCACGCCAGTCCTCCTCAGAGTAGACCCACTGAAGTTATTGGACAGGCCTCATTTCAATGGGCAGGGCTCTGCTGAACACAACCCGCAGTATCCTGGACGGAGGGTATATAAGAGTGCATGTCCTCAGACTTACATGTGGGGCACCAATCCACATCTACACACAGAGAGACCAGTAACTGTAGAGGTACAGATCTAAAAGAGCCACAGGTAAAAATCCAGACTTCCAAGAAGACACATAAACATCCTCACCCTCTCGGAGATGAGGAGAAAGAGTTAAAAGCCCTATTCGCAGAGGTATCAGCTCCTACAGGTGGCTAAGTGGTTTTGCCACTGCAACCCTGATCCATTTGCCAATAGGAACGAATCCTTTCCCTTCCCCTACATTCAAGGGGGGTGGGGGGTGGAGGAGAAAGCTTCCTTATGCCTGTATTACAAGCCACCCTTTCTCCCCTCCCCCTGCCAGGCCAGGCCAGCTGGCTACAAGCAGTGGGGAAGGGGGGCAGGTGCCGAGTGGGCTGATTTAAACAGAGCAGGCAAGCGAAGAGTTGGGTGTTTTGCAAAGGGCAAGGGACTAAGACAATAGCAAGCGTCCCAAAGTACCCCCAAGGGGTGTTCACCACAGAGAGCCAGCTGGAGCGAGACAAAGCTGGGATGGCGGAAACCCCCCCGAAGACACACAAAGAGGAAAGGAGCCAGCAGGACAGGATTTCTCTCCTCTCAGCCCCCTCACCTCAATTTCATTGCTGGGGGGCATCCAGCCATGGATAGGGCTTTTGGAGATGCACTGTAATAACACAAGCCAAGCTGGCGGCAACTACCAAGATCCCTGCCACAGCCACAATGGAAGGCTCAGGACAAGGCATGTCTACATTAACAATCTCACTCAGCGACACATGCACAAACCCTCCAACCTCCAAAGCTTTACCCAGCAAGCAGGACAGGTAAAGGTAAAGGGACCCCTGACCATTAAGTCCAGTCGGAGACGACTCTGGGGTTGCGGCGCTCATCTCGCTTTATTGGCCGAGGGAGTCAGCATACAGCTTCCGGGTCATGTGGCCAGCATGACTAAGCCGCTTCTGGTGAACCAGAGCAGCGCACGGAAATGCTGTTTACCTTCCCGACGGAGCGGTATCTATTTATCTACTTGCACTGGCGTGCTTTCGAACTGACAGGTGGGCAGAGCTGGGACAGAGCAACAGGAGCTCACCCCGTCGCAGGGATTCAAACCGCTGAACTTCTGATCAGCAAGCCGTAGGCTCTGTGGTTTAACACAAATAAATGTGAACAAGCAACTTTGTGAACGGATGAGCTGGACCTCATAGTGGAACCCCGATGCCCGTGGCTGCCCCAATTTGTCTGTTTACCTAATGCAATGGATCTCCTAATCTGTGCTAGCATATGCCATGCAATTGGACCCATATGAAAAGGTCAGATTTATCAAACGGCTGCAAATTGTCACCGTGCTGGCTGGGTCTCATGGGAAGGTGTAAGCCAAAAGGAACTTGGTTGGCAAAGGATGATCTATGGGCTGCTGATGTCACCGATGCCGACTCATTCCTCTGGCTTGGCCGCAGGTTTAGTTTTTTTAGCCAGGACGTACCAGAGCTGAGCTCCAAGGCATATGAGAAAGAAAAGTGCTTCGGAATATGTGCAAAATGCATTTTGTGGCATCTTCTCTTTTTCTCAGTTATGTACTGGTGAACATAAGACGAGCCCTGCTGAATTAGGCCACAGGGGGCCCACCTAGTCCAACATCCTGTTCTCTCAGTGCCCAACCAGATGCTTCGATGAGAAGCCCCTTAGCAAGACCTGAAGAAAGCAGTAGCAGCTCTCCCTAGGATTCGCCCACCACTGTGGCATTAGCCCCTCCTCGCTTGTTTACGCACCCATTTCTCAAGCAAACGTTGAAGAATTCACATTTTGCAGTGGAATAGCCCAATCCTAGCATTTAGAGTCTGCCACCACCAGAATAAAAATGTCGAACCCCATCGTCTCTCTTGCTGCTCTTGCCACCCTTCAGCCTTTTCCAAGATCCTGGAATGCCTTCCCTTCTCAGTTCCCCCTTCAGAGCAAGTTCACACACAGCAATTGTAATGCCAAGTGCCATCTGCATGCCTCAAAGAGCCATCGCAGGTCAAACACCGCAGAGTAAGCTTCTGTATCACCTCAACACACAAGGCTAGTTCTCGGTCACAAAGGGAGGAGACACTCAACAGTCTATGCGCAACTGTGAATCAGCTTTAAAATCCATTGCAAGAATGCTGGCGTGAGAAGAACGTGTTCTAAAGAGATTCCCAATCAATACTACTTTCAGAAGAAGAAAGCAAAAATGAGGAAATCATTTTATTAAAAAATGAGAAAATTGTTCTGTGTTGGAGTCAATTCATTGGGGGGGGGGAAGCATCTATGTACCATGTATATGCTTACACACCACAGAAGATTATGTATGAATGTGCATATATAATATACACACAGACTATATTTGTACATCTCAGTAATCCACGTTCCTGGCTTATTGTGGTTAGCCATAAGTGAACAGCATTCTCTTGCTTGCTGCCCAATTGCTCCTTCCCCGGCGCAAGCAGGAGAACCAACCAGGAAGGACTGGTTTCCTCTTACATTCAAACTGGGGGTCGTGGTTGGTTGCTCCCTAACAAGCCATGATCAGCAAGCCAACAAACCGTATGAGTTCAGGTTGGGCAGCAACAACAAACCACGATCGTTGGATCAGGTGCAAGAGGAAATGGAGGCTTCCTGGTTTATTTACCATGTCTGAGCCAGCAAAGCAGCAGCAATCAGGTGGCATGCCTCACGAGCAAGTTGCCATTCCACAGCAAACCAGAATAAGCTAGAAACTCATGGCTCGTGATGTGCTAAAACAGCCGTGCAGAGAGGGGAGGGGAGCAAACAGACTGACAGACACAAGATCCTTTCTTCAGATTTTTACTAGTTTAACTGACACAGAGAATCCTGGAAATGAGAGTTTGGTGAGTGGGCCAACCAGGTGGAAAAGACTATGGGATCCAGTTTTAATAGCTGTGCTATACCCTGCTGAAATGTCCTCTTCCACATCATCATCATCATTATTAATAGTCCTACACCCATAGATCTCAGGGTGGTTCACAACATAAGATTACAATTTACAATTGTACTACTAACCTATGAAATATCCAGGAGCTCCATTCCCTTTTAATTTTATTTGTATATAAATATACTGGTATGCTGATATCATAAAAAAAAAAATCAAAGCCGTTTACAGCAATAAAGGCATACAACCACAATTCAAGATGCAGGCCCCATGACCCCAACACAAGGAGCACCCTCAATCTTGCTCCTCATTGACCCATGTGGTGGTGGGAGGGCACAGACCCCTCCTCGGCTGATGCACCAACAGCACATAAGAACAGCCCCTCTCTCAATTCTGACCCCCCACTCCTCTTGCAGTCAGCACTGCGCATGCACACCCGACACACTGAACCAGGGTGCTACCGTTTACTCACGTTTCCATGCCTTCTCCTTTGCTTGCCAGGCCATAATTCAACAGATGCTGCACTCTGCACCCACCATGGAGGCCCCTCGTGTGGAGCTGCAGCCTTGTGACCATCACCCACACCCCTTTAGTGGGAGAGGGGCCCCATTTCAAAGTGCTCTCAATCTCGGATCTCATCTGCGCATGGGTCGTGACAGCAAGGGAGATCACATTGCCACCACTGGGACCTGCTGTGAAGCATTTTTGGACTCTGCCTCCAGACCACAACTCCCAGAAGTCCAGCAGGTTGGAGAATCAGTAGCAGGGGCAAGGGAGCAGCCATACAGGACATGTAGGAGTTTGGATTTGATATCCCGCTTTATCACTACCTGAAGGAGTCTCAAAGCGGCTAACAATCTCCTTTCCCTTCCTCCCCCGCAACAAACACTCTGTGAGGTGAGTGGGGCTGAGAGACTTCAAGGAAGTGTGACTAGCCCAAGGTCACCCAGCAGCTGCATGTGGAGGAGCGGGGAAGCGAACCCAGTTCACCAGATTACGAGTCTACCGCTCTTAACCACTAAACCACACTGGCTCTCATGTAGTTTTAGGGCTCTGTCTTCATTCTCTGGGCTGCTGCTTCTTGTTCCCCCAGGAACATGGGTGGTTGTTTTCCCTAGGAGTGGAAGCAGGAAGCACGCAGCACACCCTGATGGAGCCCCAATGCTATAATACGCCCGAGACCAGGGGAAGGAGATGTAATTGACCCATAGGGACAGGGAGGCAAAGACAGGCAAATGGCTGCATTGCAACTGGAGGCAATAAAGGGAAGACCAGGGTTCAAATCCCCACTCGGCCATGAAGCTCACTGGGTGATCACAGAGCTGTTGTAGCGATTAACAGAGGGCGACAGTGGCAACAGCAAACCATGGGCTCCTTGGAGGAAAATGTGGAATATAAACACAATGCATAAGCTCATCTGTTTACCTGCTTTAGAAAGCTAGAGGCGCCAGTCAGATGGAGATGTCAGTCGCCAGCCTGGCATCCAGAGATCTCCATATGGTTGCAACTGGAACCAAAACACACCTGGGGGATTTCTAGCACTGGCTGTCTGGCCATTGCCAGGGACGCTGTGTGCACTATGTCACCCATTGGCATTCTGGGCCTGGTGACTGCGAGGTCCATGTGGCATCGCGGTTTGTACACATCCGACCAGTTGGCTCAGGAACGCTCCCCTGCGTGTCCACAGGTGGCCCCGGTCCCCATGGGGACACCAGCCAAGGCGGCTCTGTGTTTTGGTGGGATGTCTCCCCATTCTGCTGGGCAGCCAGCATTTCCCTCCCCCCTCGGCCTCCTGGGCAGCTTCTCCATGTGCCATATTTATGCCAGCTTGATTTATGCCGGCATAACTTGCACCGGGTACCTGTGCTCAGGATTGTTCCCTCAAGTGCTGGTGGCATCCTATGGGAAACGGGGGCTCTGCTAAGGCCATGAGAGCAGGCCTCAGGCAATCCAACTCGGTGGGACAGTGGCTACAATTGGCTCAGGTCCCCATCCCTCCCTGACACTTTCTGGGCGGCTCTGAACAAACTATCATATCTTACCCCAATCAATTTCCAGCCTAAACTTAAGCACCAAAATCCCACTAAGGGGGACATTTAAGCAGAGGCGAGGGAACATGTACACAACAATCCTACTTGTGTTCCAAATAAAATGTTATTTACTAGTAATTTACAGTACTTTTCCGTGTATAAGACTGTATTATTTTATTGAAAAATTATGCGAAAAAATTGGGTCGTCTTCTACATGGGTAGGGACGTGGGTGACACTGTGGGTTAAACCACAGAGCCTAGGACTTGCCAATCAGAAGGTCGGCGGTTCGAATCCCTGTGATGGGGTGAGCTCCCGTTGCTCGGTCCCTGCTCCTGCCAACCTAGCAGTTTGAAAGCACGTCAAAGTGCAAGTAGATAAATAGGTACTGCTCCGGCGAGAAGGTAAGCGAGAAGCGGCTTAGTCATGCTGGCCACATGACCCGGAGGCTGTACGCCGGCTCCCTCGGCCAATAAAGCGAGATGAGTACCGCAACCCCAGAGTCGGTCACGACTGGACCTAATGGTCAGGGGTCCCTTTACCTTTACCTTTATACATGGGTAGTGAATAGGCTGGATGTTTGATTGGTTGCTGCTGCGGCTGTTTGCAGCTATTGTGTGTGTTATTGGTTGCTGCATCAATGGCTGGTGTTGATTGTATACTGTAGACACAGAATATTGATAGTTTTCAAAGGGGAATGGAATATCCTGGAAAGGAGCATGGGTGACTGGCATAGAGCACTCAACACTGCAATGTTTCGTTGCAGCCTGCATGCTAATAGCTTTTTAAAGGATTCCAGCCCGATCCTATTTAAGTTGACTAAAAGTAAGCCACGTGGTTCAATGGGATTTACTCTTAAGCACATATGCATAGGCATGCAAGCACCCTTTAAAATCTTTAACATTAGGGCCGGATCGTGCCCTAAATAAAAATTCTAAAGGGCTCAGTACCGAAAGGTTATATAGAGAATATGATTATTAATAGAATACTGATGGAAGGAACTAATTATACGTTCATTCCCTCTAAGAGCAAAATCAAGTGGTAGAGGACCTCAGCATGGAAGTGAAATGGGACCACTCAAAAACAGGGCAGTGGTCTCTGCATACTTGGAGGGCCTTCCTAGTATTTCAAACTATTTACTGTACTGGCCCGAATATAAGCCGCACCCGCAAATAAGCAACACCTTTAAAATTGATGGCGGCGGGAGGGGGGGGGGAGAGTAAAGAAAAACAATACCCTGGCTGCTTCCTGCAAGGGGGGGGGGCTTTGCCGGTGGCGTAAGGTCACAAGTATAAGCCGCACTTTAACTTTTCAAGGTCGGAATTTGGGGGGAAAGTGTGGCTTATATTCAGGCCAATATGGTAAATGCAAAAATTGCAAGAATTTTAAAAAGCTTTCAAATACCAGCCTGACAAGGAACTTCCAGGCCAAAAAAGAAAGAACTAGTAGAAAGTGTCTGGTGTTGCTTGGGAAATGAAAAAAATGCTGATATTATATTTATAGATAATAATGTAATGTGTTAGTTTCTAGGGCTGTGCACTGCCACCTTGACCTGCCCCAGTGGACACCCAACCGGAATCCTGCCCCGAATCAATCTGGGAGCAAGGCTCATGTTTACTTGAAGAGTTTTTAAAACCGTGTGGTCGGAAGGGGGAAGATAATGCTGTTTCTTCCTACCATCGCCTTGATGATGTTGCTGAGAGAGGGACAGTTGTTCAATCCTGCTGGGAGCATGCAAGGGGAGCAGCAGGCCCGCATCCTTCCTGGGTACATGCTACAGCTCTGTGCCACTCATGCCCCAGCAGTCACTGCTGGCACTGCCACCACCTCCCAGCTCATGGCTGCCACTTACGGAGCTGCCACAGCACTGTAGGAAATACCCACCTGTGCCAGACTCACCTCACTCATCATCGCCCCCCGCAAAAAATCATATTCTGCTCCAGCCATCACCACGGGGGCTATAACCAACAGACCCCAGGCACTGAGCCAACACAGGGGTGGGAGACGGTTCTCCTCTTCCCCCAGCCCCCTGGTCCTGGGGTTAGGTCTCCTCCTCCCGCTGTTTGACCTCTGCGGTTTCAACCATCCTTTTTTTCAGTTCCAATGGGATCTGCTTCGCCAGCACATTCCCTGAGACACATTCCCTGAGGCTAACGTACTAGCAAAGCTTAACCCTGCAACCAGCAGGATTGCACCAGTGGCTGAGCAAAGAGCTCGGCCCTGCTCAGTTTGACAGCACGTGTGTGTTCCCCTGCTGGGGACAAGTATGTCCCATCCTGCTCTTTGCAGAAACTGCCTCCCCTTCTTCCCACCCAGTTCCCCACCTGCTGAGAGCCCTTGACTGCTCCCAACCTAGATCTGCTCAAATTGGCCTGATTTGGTTCAACTTTGCCATACTAGCGTCCTGCCAAATGTGGTTAAAATCAGCTTAGAACAGTTCAGTCCTCCATCTTGATTCAAAATGGCATCCAACAGTATCCAAACATAAGAGATTATGCATCCTTAATCTCAGAAACCATCACACCAAATTTGGTGATACCTTCCTAGGTATCCAAAGCAGTGGAGTTTGGATCAGTTTGGTCGGGCTTCTGATTCAAAATGGCGTCTAACAGTACCCAACTGGATGATATCTTCCTAGGTGTCCGAATCAGTGTAGTTTGGAAGGTTCTGGTGTGCCATCCTTGATTCAAAACATGGTGTCTGGGGGTTCTAAACATAGGACAAAGCCTGCTCCCCCATCTCAGGAACCTTCATGTCAAAGGGGAGAATGATGTATTCAGAGGTTTCCAAATTGGCACAGTTTGGAACACTTCAATTCAAAATGGCGTCCCATGGTATCCAAACATAAGACCAAAAAATGGCTGCTCCACCTCAGGAAACATCATGCCAAGTTTGGCAACAATATCTCAAGAGGCATCCAAATGCATAGAGAGCAGGCAGACAGGCAACTCAAAATGTATTTCAAAATATATAGTAGAAGAAGATGCTGAGATAGCACTTAAGGGAAGGAGGGAATAATCACCACCACTGACTGGTCTGCAAGGCCAGAAAAAGCCTACAAGGCTCATGTTTCTGGCTGGTTGAAGCTCTCAACATGAACAAGATTCTTAGGGACTGTTAAATTTTGTGGAGTCCCACTTGTTATCTAATAGTGCTAAATAAACAGCTGATTCTTTCTTATATGCAACAACATAGTCCAAAATCCTCCTTTTTTTAAAAAAAAACCAAAACAAGCCAAGAAAGACTATGAAAGATTGCCATGAAGGGATAAACACGAAAGCCCCAGGTTTAAAATTCTGATTCAGGTATATTAAGCCCCCCCCCCTCCAACACATATTTGGCATTCCCCCATCTCTCAATGAATTTTCACTGATTTTTCCGTGTTTCCAGGTGTAATCCTAAATATATTTACCAAGACATAAAGCTCAATGAACACAATTAGCCTTACTTCCAAGTAAACATACATAAAGATTGGTTTTGTAAGAAGCAAGAGAAATGGTTTTTTGGGGGGGGAGAAGGGGGAATTACATAAATTGCAGCATCAAATTTTGAATAGTGATTGCATTTTAAGTTATATCACTCAAAAGCTGACTTCTTGTTATTGCTGGCATCAGTCTGTCTGGTACTGGGGGGGAAACCTACCCTCCCTTCCAATAATGTTTTTATTTTTTGCAGTGGCATGAATTTATCCTTCCAAAGAATGTAAGGCATCTTGGGGGAGGGGGTGGAACTTCAAAGAGAAGGAAATAAGCCTTACAGTAAGAACACTGTTGATATCATTGCAGTGTAGCCTTCTTATGAGTTGGGGCTAGGTCAGATTACCTTAAAAAGCAAATTTGGGGTACCAGCAAATGGCATCATAACGGAAAGGCAGCAAACCTGAACCATAGCAAGGGTGGTGGAGATAATTTGGATTTTCTGCCTCAGGCACCAAACCCAAATTCTGTATTTCCACAGCCTCTCCCTACTGTAACTGGCAGAACAATTGCCTCCGTTCTAAAACAAACACCTACCTGGCCTCTAAGGTCAAAGCTTTGCCTTATATCTAACCCCACAATAATCCCCTGCCCACGTGGCCCTGGGGTGGGGTGAGGGAAAGAGGTTTTTTTAAACACCTTTGTAGGCCAAAGTGGCTTCTTCTCTTTGATCCTCCTGAAAACGCAGCAGCAGCTTGGAGCAGCCCCACCACGTTGTGAAGAGGGCATTTCTTGGCAAAACAAAAACCAACAAATTACTACATACGGGGAACACACAGGTAGGATCAGGAATCAGCCCAGAGGTTGGAATCGAGAAATGGCAGGCACAGGCCGAGCATAAGGATGAAGAGATCCCCCGCAACTCCTGCCAATAGGAGCATGGAGCCACTAAGCGGTTGCCCACCAAGCCTCGACGTCAGCCAGGCCTCCGCGCCCTCCATACACACACAAAACCATTCTTTCGAGCGCCATGCCTTGGGGTGGTTTAATCTGCCACGCGATAGAAGCAGCTAGTTCTCTGAGCAAGTGCAGAGTGCCCCCACCACGGACTTTCAACTGCAGCGCATTAGGTGGTGCGGTTATATGCCAGGGATGGGAGGCTTCCAGCAGCAGAAGCCTCCATTCCCAGGGAGATCCCTTTTTTCGTTTGAAACGGCGAATCACAGCCCAGGATCTGCTCCACGCTGCTGCTGCTGCTGCTGCGGGGCGCGGGAGAGACCACGTTAAGAGAGGAGCAGTCTCGCTGCCGCCCGCTTCCCTTTCTCTGTCTAAAACAAGGGCCATCTGGCCAGGCGAGCGGGGGATGGGGCTGAGCCAGGCCGGCTGTCCGTCCATCCCGGAGCGCGCACGCCCTCCGCCCCAGGGCTTGGACGGCGGCACCCGCACGCTGCGCTCCCTCCAGCATCGCCTTCCCTCCCCGGGCTCTGGGGCCCCAAAGCGGCCGCCGGCCTCGCCACAGGTCTCCGAGGAGAGCGGCCGCACACCCCGGGCGGGCCTTGGGCTCGCCAGGCGCGGCGCTTCTCGCCAGCCAGGTGCCGCACCGGAGAGCTGCGCCCCCGGATCGCGCCTGCTTTGCCGCCAGGGCCCCGCTTGGTTGCCCGGCAGGATCCCACTGCCCTCGATGCGGAGACAATAAACAGCCCCTCCTCCTCCTCCTCCTCCTCGCGATCGCGGCTCACCGACCTCCTCCACCTCCTCCGGCAGGCGCCCAGCGTCTCCGTCGGCTCAAGGCGCGCCCGGTGCGCGCATCGCCGTCTCCCGTCCGCTTCTCCAGCGTCAGCATCACAGGTGGCGCCGGGGCGAACCCAGGCGGGCGGGCGAGCAGTGGGCAGCCTCTTCCTCCTCGCCGCCACCACCGCCGCCTCCACCCGTCGATGGAGGAGCAGCAGCACCAGCGGCCCCGGCTGCGGAATCGGCTACCCAGCCCCGGCTTGGCTTGCCGAAAAGCCCCCGCCTTCAGCCCCGATGCTGGATCAGTCATTGGGCGCCTTCCCCGCCATTCACGCGCAGCCGCTGGGGGAGCCCGATGCGCACGAGGTCCCTGCTGTCGGGGGTGGGTGGCGAGGAAGGGGACGCGACGCTTCCAGGGAGCGGGGCCGGCTCTGAGCTCAGCCAGGGAAGGGGTGGGTCTTGTCCCAAAGGAAGACGCATTTTCCTCCTCGGGGGCAGCCCTGAAGTCGCGCAAGACCGACCAGGGCCTTCTCAAGGCGCGCGCTTTGCGCCTAACTGTGAGGGTCGCCTAGTGGATGAAGATGTGAAAGATTCTGCGCATGTGACATCGGAGATGCTAAAGTATGGTCAAAAGAGAGGTCTCCCCACCCTTGGGTAGGGGGCTGCAATGCGAATTCTGCTTTGCTTCCAGTGTTGGAGGCAGGAATGCTTCATAGACTCATAGAACTGTAGAGTTGGACGGGACCCCAAGGTTCATCTAGTCCAACCCCCTGCAAGGCAGGAATCTCAGCTAAAGCATCCATGACAGGTGACCATCCAGCCTCTGCTTAAAAACCTCCCAAGGAGAGTCCACCACCTTCTGCTGAAGACTGTTCCACTGTCAAACAGCTCTTACTGTAAGAAAGTTCTTCCTGATGTTTAGTTGGAATCTCCAACTAAACCTCCAGAAAAAAGAAAAAGAAGTGTTTGGACTTGATATCCCGCCTTTCACTCCCCTTAAGGAGTCTCAAAGCGGCTAACAATCTCCTTTCCCTTCCTCCCCCACAACAAACACTCTGTGAGGTGAGTGAGGCTGAGAGACTTCAGAGAAGTGTGCCTAGCCCAAAATCACCCAGCAGCTGCAAGTGGAGGAGCGGGGAATCGAACCCAGTTCCCTAGATTTCAAGTCCACTGCTCTTAACCACTACACCTCGCTGGCAAGCTTGCTCCATCTTACAGGTTACAGCCCTTTAGATACTTCAAGTTGGGTATCATATCTCCTCTCACTCTCTTTTCCAGGCTAAACGTACCCACTTCCTTCAACCGTTCCTCATAAGGCTTGGCTTCTGAAGACTAATTTCTGGAAATCACATTCCTGTTTATAGGACAACATCTGGAAAGCGGCAGGTTCCCCATTCCTGCTGTGGAGCCACTGCCAATCACCCCCAGAGTAGGCAATACTGAGCTAAATTTGCCAGTGACCTGACTCTATAAGACATTGGTAGTGGTGGACCTTGCGGTCTGATATTTCAGCAGTGACCTGTGAAGCATTAAAATCCCCCCCCCCCAGTGCCTCATGTGCTCTATTCCACAAAATAGTAGCAGCGTCTATGGTGGCTCCCAAGGTTCCACGTACGATCAAACCAGTCTTGCTCCCCTAAATCTGCTTCTGACATTGACCAGCTTTTTATGCTCTTATGAAGGGAAACCAAAGTGGATTAAGACCCAAAGGAAATAGTCTTTCTATTTCAGCCCCTAACTGTTCTGCAGAACATCACATGTGACTCTTGTTTCTGCAAATATGTCAGACATTTAAAGCATGTAGCTTCCCCCCCCCCAAATAATCATGGGAATTGTAGTTTACCCACAGGGCTACAATTCCCATACCCTGAACAGACTACAGTTCCCAGGATTCTTTGGGGGGGGAGTCATGTGCTTTAAATGGATTGTATGTACACAGCCGCATGTGCACATTTATGTTATCAATGCTTGTAAGTTAAATATTGATCCTGCAACCCACCACCTCTCTTTGCCTGTACCCCACAACATCCAAAGTGCCAGGGCAGCATCCTGTCCTTGCTCTAGATAGCTGGCTCCACATCAAACCCTACATCAAATCATGATGGATGTGGAAGTATGGAAGCTTTTACTTCCTCACCAGCAGCAAAAGAAATATTTTAAAAGAAGGCACTTTTCATATTGTAAAAACTCGGGGCACATCCACACTTCCATTTGCCCTGCCACTTTGCCTGTGAAAACCTGTAGTTTAGTGCTGAATAAGAACAAACAGCAACTGGGTTTTCCGTGAAATGACGTTTGTGCCGATTTAGCACTAAAGAGCAGTTTTTCCAAGGGAAAGCAGTGGAGCAAAAGCAAAACCACTCATACTTGTCTAGGCATGGGACAAGTGGAAGTGTTGACAAGCTCTCTGTGAAATTCCCTGGAATAAATAGAAAGCAGAAAGCAACACATAACAGATCTTTGGAACTCCTGTCCAGTAATGCTGAGAAGGCAGCTAGCAGAAATAACTTTACAAAGAATTAATGTGGAATTTACGTTTTTGTACATTTCAGTCAGCCTCTGCTGCCAGAATGCTCTCCACTGCTTCAAATGTGATAAAATCCACAGAAGCTTGTGCCATTATAAATGGTTCTCAAGGTGCTGCAGGACTCTGTTGCTTTTGGCTTTAATCTTTCTCTTCTTCATCTGCAACATTCACACTCGGGACAAAAGGAGGAGAAAAGCACAAGCCTGCTTTTTAGTGTGAGGTGTGAAAAACCTATCTTTGCTGAATTGATGGATGAGTACTAGCCACAATAGTGCAATATCCATGTTCCTAGACACAGGATTACTGATTTCTAGACACTGGGGACTAACAGCAAGGGATGTCTATTGCCTTAAGTTGGTATCTTGTTAATGAGCATCCCTGGAGCTAGCTGCTCAGGAAGACAAGACGCTGAGCCGGGTGGGGGGTGGGGCTGACCCATTCATTTTACCCAGCGGGAGGATTAAACTTCCTTTCTTGGTTTTGTTGGGAATCTATCTTTCAAGGTTTCATGATATGTTAAGCTTCTATCTTAACATGTTACTTTAAATGCATGTCTTAATCCCATGCTAGTTTGTTGTTACCCATCCATACTGGGACAAGTTTAACCCTCCCTCCCCTTTAAAGCTTCAGAAAGGGACTAGATGATCAGTTTTTGTCCCTTTCCTATACAGTATTGCAATTTTGTACCATGTCTTTGTTTTATTTATGGCTGGGCAAATTTACTACTTCAAAAAGCCAAAAGCAAACCCTGACTAATGAAATGAAGTGCTCAAAGTATATACAAAATCAGGCTTTTTTCCCCGTACTAGAACTATCTATTCCACAAAGCAGCAATTTCAGCAAAAATCTGACGAAGACATAGTTCAACATAAACAATCCTATAGAGCAAGTAATGCCCTACTCCCCATTGGACATCTTTGCTAAGCTGTCACCCTGTGACGAAAGTGTGGATCTTTACTGAAACATATTATGCCAATTAAAAACCCTCCATACCCATATATGTAATTGAGAGTTACCGTATTTTTTGCCCTATAGGGCGCACCGGCCCATAGGGCGCACCTAGTTTTTTTTTTGGGGGGGGGGGGAATAAAGAAAAAAAAATATTTCTTCCCAGAACAGGCTATCTGCTCCACTGCGCTCCCTGGGTTTCGGGCTGCAGACTGCTGTCCGCAATCCTTGGGAGCCCGGCAGGAACTCCTGCGGGCTCCCAAGGCTTGCGAATAGTTCCTGAAGCCTGGAGAGTGAGAGGGGTTTGTGCGCACCAACCCCTCTCACTCTCCAGGCTTCAGCGAAAGCCTGCATTCGCCCCATAGGACGCACACACATTTCCCCTTCATTTTTGGAGGGGAAAACTGCGTCCTATAGGGCGAAAAATATGGTAATTCAAAAGCATCAGCCTCTACCTGCTCAACTAGCCTAAGCAAGCACTATACCCACAGCCCATGTCAAGAGATTCCAAAGAATGTTTGGCATTCATGTTACCTTTACCACCTTGGCAACTTCCCAAGAAGCAAGTCTAATTAACTCAATTTGTTATTTCAGGCTTAATGAAGAAAGACCTTAAAAGTACAACACTTAAAAAAAAAAAAGCATCTGCAATCAATGTGGCAAAAATTGTCCTGTTGTTGCAGGGAGTTCATATATAACTTCTGTGATGGGTGTATCCATTTTGCAGATCTTCATAATGCTATGTCTAGTATAAGAGAAAACGGAATATAAGCAGCTGTCAGGAATGGGAAACAGTTTGCTAGCTGGGCTTTTCTGTTACTACATCCACTTGTTGTGAGCAGAATTTCTTGCCCTACGCTCATCACCAGGGACAACTCACCTCAAGCAGCAGGATTCACAGGGGCAGCAGATCCCAATGTAGATCTTTATTGTTCCCTTGTTCCTTCTTCTTCCCAGCAGGGAGGGGCACCATTTGGTGGCATGCTTGGGCCAACACTGCTCACCACCATCACTTACCAGTTGGCACAGGTACACTGCAGCATTTTGATATTTCTTTCCTTTTCACATTGTAGTGAATAGTTTTAAGTTCTCCATAATTCAAAAGCACCCGCAGACCAGTAGTTGCAGGAAACTATGCACAATTACCAAAGTATGTTTTACTGGCGCAAGCAGGGATGCGCAAAGACGCTTGTGTCCTAGCATACAGATATTCCAAGGAAAAACCTCTTTTATATCACAGAGGCGTGGATAGGATTATCAGAATGGGGATAACTCTTTCCCAAAAGCATGCAGGTTCTGCATTTTAGTTGCAGCACAGAAGAAAGGGGAAAGTACATTACTTATTCAGAAAAATATATAACACAGCTGAGCCTTAATGTGTCGAAAAGCAGGCCACGCCTTGACGGGGGAAGGCCTGCATGTTGCCAACACTAGACCATTGCATTCCCCCACTCACCTTCTGCTTCCTAACTCTTATCTTCAGGTTTTTCAATAAGATTTTCCGGAAACATAAATTATCTTCCTTATCCAAGAATGTCCTGCCCACACCTGACCTTACCCAACTCCCAAAAAGAAGAGGCCATTCGTTTTCTTTCTTAAGGTAATATTTAATGAGCCAATATTATTCTGAGTGGGGCACTGATGTGAAGGGGAGAACAGCATGGCTCTAGTGAGCAGGTGTGTAACTGAGGAGCTACCTGTTATTTAAAAGCCTTTTATCCCTATGGTTGTCCAAAAGAGGGTTCGAAAACCAGCCAATAGTGCTCGTGAACACATTGTGAAAATAACATTGTGGAAGGCCTCCTGGAGAGACGGATGTAGGCAAGGCCCCACCAATTGATTTTTCTCTTTTCTGCCTCTGCCCCCCTCATAAGTGATGAAAAGCAACAAAAGAGCTTACAACCTCTTTATAGACACCAGTGGGCAACTGGTACTTTCCAGATAGCTAGCAGCTGGAAGGATCCAAAAGGGTACTTGAAGTGCCATGGGCCTAGAACACAGTTGAATTCGGTCATCAGCAGCACAGCCTGTCCCAGAAAGGGAGAGTGGTGCTTCCTTCTGAGTGGAGTATCCCTCCTTGTTCTTGGAGGTGGACATCCCATCCTGACCAGCCAGCAGGCTCTAGTATTTGGTGGTGAAGGACTGGAACTCAAGGGTACTGATCTCCCTCTCATTGGAGAACACAGCCTGGTCAATACGAGACATGGGACTTCCTACGCTGCGTAGCCAGTTCTTCCTACGGAGGAAAGGAACACAAGTTAGCAACCCACCCATGCTACCCTCGTCTCTCTTTTAGTCCCACCTGTGCTCTCTGCATGGTCATAAAAGGAACATGGCTATTGACGGAACCAAAGGGTAATCAAATCTAGTGTATACACACACACACGAGTCTCTCTCTCGCTCTCTCTCTGCTAGAAAGAATGGGACTTTCCCAAAGGCATTTGGTTGACTGCTATGAGAACTGAAGGCCTTTGGTTTGATCCTGCAGGACTTTACTTATGTTCTTGCATTAAGTACACTAAATAGAGATTCAGGCAGAGAAAATGGCTCCGGCTGACACAAGAAACTAAGCCATGCCAGGGCAGATGAGGGGTAGATTCATGACATAGTGACTAGCCAATCTGGGCAAAATAAATTCATTTCCTGCTCCAATTTTAGGGCTCAATCAGGCTCATATCCTGAACAGTTAGAGCAGGGACTTTTTGATAGTTGCCCCAAAACAGTGGAATCCTTTCCTCCTTGAGATTAGGCTAGTATGTTATCTCTCTTTCCAAGGGGAATAACGATCTTTCTGCTTTGCTGTGCCTTTCTAATTTGGAGCATATTCCACAACTGTTTTCCTCTTCTGTTTGCTCTTTTGCTTTCTTTAGCTGGTGATAGTTCTAAATTACTTTAATTAGTATTTTACATTATTTTTATTACTGTTGCACTGTTAGTTTGAAATACTTCAAAAACCATTATGGTCGAAAAGTATAGTGTATACCAATGTCGTAGATGAATAATAATATGCTGGACAATGTCTATGAGGTATGTGGTGCTTTGCTGATTAAACTAAAAAGATAGGCCCCTGACCCAGTGAGCATTCAGTTTAAAGTAACTGCTTCCAGAGAGGTAGCTGCATTAGTCTGTTGCAGTATGAAGAACACACAAATGCTTGCAGACTGAGGACTAATTCAGACTATTATTGCAAGTAGGTTGTTCAGATATCACAAACAGGTGACTGGCAACAGCTTTTTCTTTTCTTTTTTTAAGTATCAGTTTTTTTCCAGGAAAGGGTAAATCCAGATTAATGGGGGTGGGGGCATTTTCATGCCATCATGTGGACTCTACAAACAAACAGAAAACACCCCACCATTGCATGACTTTGAAATATCTATTCCACAATAAACACCTTTCTAGAAACACTCAAAAAATCTGCTGGGAATTTTAACAGTTTTATTATGGGATAAGCTTTCCAGGCCTATGGTCATCTGACAAAGCAGACTCTAATCCACGAAGGTTTATGCCAAAATAAAACTGCTAGTCTTTAAGGCGCAACAAGAATATATTTTTTTCGGTTTAAAATGTACCGTAAGCTGCCAATTGCCAATTTACCCAGCCTCTAATGAGAAATAGTTGCCGACATTCAGCAAAAAAATAATAAACCTGTTTGTTTGTTTGTTTAGTCAGGAAGGAAGCATCTGAGGAACCTGGAGGAAAGCTTTTTCATCTTCAAAAAGTCCAAAGAACCCATGAATGAAGCTCTCCCGTTAACGAAAAAGAAAGCTGTTCAAACACTGCCCACGCACGATAAACTTACTCAGCTGTTCTTCCATTTCAAAAATTGAAGTGAGTGCATATGGGGGGGCACACGTGTGTGTGGGCGCTACAGATTCCCACCTGAACCCTAATTGAAAAGGGGTGGGGGCTCAATAGATGGCTGTACACTTTTGCTTTGTTATTCCCTGCCAGGATCTGAAAAAAAGAGAGCAGGAGGAGGAGAGAGTAAATGCGGGGTGGGGTGGTGGAATACATGTTGCTATGGATTATCTCACTCCTGCTTATCTCCTGCAAGGGATGGAGTAGTATGGTTGCTATGGAAGCGGCCCCAATTTCCCCCTCCCCCCTCAAAGACATGAAGGTGGAAGAAATGGAGAAGCTGGTTGCTATGGAAACTGTCCCAGTTTCCTTGCATGTTCCCTCTCTCTATGTAACTTCAAGGTGATGGGGGGAAGACTTGTCGCTATAGAAACTGCCTCTGGTTATCATCTCTCTGAAGGTGACAGAGCCCGTTGTTAGAGAAGCTGTCTCACCATCACCACAAACCCCCAGGGTCGCCCTGGGAGCGCACCATCCCTCTCCCCACCCCCTTCTCCACCCCCTTGCTCCACCCCCACCCCCACCCACTGCTGCTGTTGCTGCTGCTGCTCACAAATTCATAAAGCAATTTTCTCCATCTCCTCCTGGACCAACTTCCTAATTGCAAGCTGACCCAAGTCCCAAATTTACAGGGTGTCAATTCACTGTTGAGGGAGAGTCTGGGGAGGTGCCCTATTTAGACACTTCAGATGGAGAGGGGAGGGAGGGGTGGAGTGGGATTGAAGGCTGTACAGATTGCCAATGCCAGGCTCTCTTCAGATAAGGATAATGGGAACCATTATTACAGGCCATTTATCCCTCTTCATCCCACCAGTTTTCCTCCAGATAAGAACCAGGAATGCCATTTTGGAAGGACAAGGGGGCACTCACCCCACTTCCCATGTTTCAGATCACAGCAGCACCAACATCTCTGGATATTAGAAAGAATATACAAGTAACCATGACAATCACTTTTAAGATGAAATGCTCCCCCCTCGTTTCTCCCTTTGCAATTTAATTTTGAACATAACAAAGACCAGGCTTTTGAACTTTGCTATAAATCTTGCCCTGTCTCTTTCAATGGGGAGGTTTATTCAACTGAAGTGGTACATTAGTTCTGTATTCAGGCAGGGCACTAGATACGTATTTAACAACAACAAAAAAGAGATGGCTCAAGAGAGACTCTGGTTAAGGAAGGAGTTTGCCTGACATATACCGGTACTACATGCCCAATGTGTTGTGCCTCACTCTGCTGAGTAACATAAAGTGTCAGTGTTGAAACAGATGTATGGGACCTGCTGTGGTGGATTCAGGGTGCTCTGTCTATGATCAAGTCCAACAAGTATTGGATTTTATGGGGAGCTCGTGTTCCAAGGTTTGTCTCCAGTTTCCACCTTGTTAATGCCATGAACAAAGCAGATTCCGCATGATGCACGAAGTTGTGCCCCTCTCCCCCTCTCCTTCACCCTGACCTTTTCTAGTCAGCTAAGCAAATTAAGTGGTTCCCCTTTAACCCTTTATACTCTGCTTAGATGACACCACCCCTCACTCAATCCCCAAAATACAGGCCCTGAAGCTGCAAGTCAAAGGCTGACCAAGTTATTTTAGCACCCAATACAGAAAATCCCACAGACACCTCTCTCAGGCAGTAAAAAAATATATAGCAACAATATATTAAATAACTAATAATTTGCAGCCCTTTCATAACAAACTGAATTAGCTGCCTAATTGTAAGGTCAGCCCTTCCCTCAGCCACTGCTGAAGGAACCCAGTTCACATACTTACATGATCTCCACTTTCTCCTTGGGCCCTTGCACTTGTCCGGTCACTGTCCCATGGGCAGTGTTCTTCACCCAGCCAACCACTCCCAACTTCCTCCCCTGCTCTTCTGTGTACTGGTGAAAAAAGCCAGAAAGAGAGTGGTCAGGGAAGCTTGCAAGGCTGATTCTCAATGACACATACATTGCTCAGTCTCTTCATTTGATGACTGGTGGCTGAATGAGTGAGCAGCCTTCATTGAGTTTTGTGATTATGCCAGGTGACATGGAAGCTCAGTCAGTGGTATATGCTCTGTGAGGTTTCTTTTCAGATGGGCAAATGTTTTCATCCCTAGAAATGTTGATAGAGCAAAGTGAAAAAAGAAGTATAATTAGGGTTCTGCTTCATTTCCCCGTAGCATCTGTGCATAGTACCTATGGAATTATTATTATTATTTTATGCACTGTGACTTGCCGTTGTTTTATTGATTATAGTTTAGAAATTAATTATAATTGTTAAGAGTGGATTTCTGTTTTATTTTCATATGCTGATAGTTAATATATGTCAAGATAGTTAATATTATTCTATACTATTCTAATGGATTGTTGAATATTACTTTATTTGATATAAGTTGCTTATTTTAAAGTTATATTTTATTATCACTTTTTCGTATTGGATTAGATTGTTATAAGGTGTACATTCTTTGTTTCTTCAGCTTGTAAACCGCCTTGGGTATTGTAAAATAGAAAGATGGTATATAAATTAAAAATGAAATGAAATAATATCTCTGCCTGTTTGTACCCTGGTGGGAACAAAACCAACAGTACTACTATGGCAAAACCAAGCAACCCGCAACATCCTACAGAGATTTCTAAGGCCCTGATTGCCTCCCAGTCTTGACATCTCATTGGCTGCAAAAGGTATATAAGCCTCCTAGGTTCACACTGACATTGATGTTTGCTACTAGCAAGTCAGGAGTCAGACTGCTTTGTTCTTTACAGTTTGCTTGAGTTTGCTTCCAAATGACATACTCTCCTCTCTGCTCCTATGGGCAGCTTCTCTGGGTATCCATTACCCTACACTAGACTTGGACCTGTATACAGGAGGAGTACAAGCTTCGGAAGCTGGCTTGAGAAGTGCTCTCTCCAGCTATTCCAGTAATATACCGTCCAAGTAGAAACATCAGCCTTTGCAGTCTTAAGCTCTACAATTTGGCTGTAGAATGCCTCACCACATCTCACATGCAGATATATCCTACCTTTCTAAAGAAGACACCTAGGAGATGAAAGAAAGAGAAGTCAGTCAGCGATCATATTCATAACAAGTATCAACAATCAAAGTCCTGTAGCTACATATTTAGTGTTTCTATAGTCCAGTCTTCTGTCCCCTCCAGTCGTGATTGTGTCCCATCTAGTCCAGCATCCTGTTCTCACAGTGGGCAGCCTGATATCTAGCAGGACAGCAGCACTCCTCATGGCACACCTCCTTAATGAACAGGCTATGTTACATTGTCTCTCTCTTCCCAATCAAGCCATGTGGCTTCAACTACCAACAACGTGTTGAAATTTTAGGGATTTTGGAAAGGGAACTCCTAGGACACATAAGTATTTATCACACCTGCAAGTATACAATTGCTAACTGGCCTATGCTTCCATATGATCTAGTGACACACCTGTGAGGGACTGGTCCCTCACTCTGAAGGAAAGCAGACTTTGTAATTATCATAATCTTAATATATATTGCCTTAATATAGATTTTGGAATTCTTCTCTTCTTCTTTAAACCCCCCCCCCCATTCTAATAAATGGGTGTTTGCTTGTTTTTTATTAATGCTTGATCATTTGATAACATTTGAATGGTCGGTTGCCCACAATTTTATTTGACTGGTCTAATACTGACTTTCATTCTGGATTTAATACTTTCTCATTAGTAGTGATTATGCTTTTGCCTTCAGCAAGCTGTGTTCCAATCTTTATGCCTGATTTCCCCAGCTTTTCCTCCTGATATTTATGTATTAGTTTATTCCCTATTACACTTCTATCCCACTTTTCTTCCAGGATACTCAAGGCAGCACACGTCCTTCGCCACCTATTTGCCCTCACACCCTGGAAAGGTCAAGAGAGTGCCTGGCCCAAGGTCATTAAATGAGCTTCATGGCTGAGTAGGGTTTGAACATGGGCCTCCCTGATTCTTCCCCAACGTGCTAACTCTAGCTCTCAAAACGTATATGATTTATTTGTTTTAGTGGTATGTTGTCATTTTTTATTACTGAAAAGAATATATTGTTGTGTCAATCCCGCACATCCTAATCTGCACCTTCTTGTTCCTAACTGTTGTACCTGCCACCTGAATCTTCTTGTCCTATCATTTATCCATGAAATCATGACCCACTCAGCAATTAATGGAGTGCCTTCAATCTGAAACCTTGCTCATATCACCTCTGTAGCCTTACTTCCCCCTTAGTTCCCTGACCCACCCCCCAGCACCTTTGTTTGCCTACGTCCTTTCTCTCAACAGCACACATCTCTTTTTGGTGTGTCCCATGTGAAGTTATTCCATTCAAAATTATCTTCCCTTACGGAAGCGGCATTCTTTTTTTAGCATACTGTACATGTTCAATTTGAGCAGTTAGATCCTGCAAGGATATTGTTGAACATTCCATTAAATCACAGTAACTCAGCTAATAGCTAGGGCCCAGAGCTAATATGATTTTTTTGCCCATTGTATGACCAATAATGTGAAACTAGCTCTAGCCTGCACTTCAAAGGGCTGACAGTCTAAAAGGCAAACCTACCACATCCTGTCACTAAGACCTAAGTGACAAAGGATGCAGCACAAGAACCCAAATTTCTTCCTTTTTGCCACATAAGCAGCTCTTTCGAGTTCTCATTTCTGTACTGTACTATGGTGGCTTAGGCTATGCTGCATCCTGAATGTTACAGATCACGTTACAAAATTGCTATTTTTTAAATAGAGTGGGGTGGGGGAGTGGATTAAATCAAGTAAATGAGGTTGAATCAAGGATGCTCAGCCTCCCTCCCTGTAATGGCCCAGATCTCCACACCGCAAAGATACAGCACCTTCCTACTGTGCTCTAGGATATGCAGATCCAACACCCAATTGCATTAATGTTCCCAATTAGTCTCCTCCATATACACCCCGTGTGTATTAGCTTCAATTAAGTTCCTCTGGAGTCCTTGCGGACTGTCATTCTAGCTGCACAGCAGCTCCAGCCAACCTAGCTGCAGTTAGAGCCGAATAAAGATTCTGCAGTTGGAGGAGAGGGCTCTGCTGCTAGCATCTTATTTCAAGGGCTATACTATTTGCAGCATGAGCCGCAGGGGAACTGAGCAACCATCTCCATAGCCCATGCACAAAAATCCCACCCAGAGCAGCAGAATAGCAGTACAAGGGGTGGGGAAAACTAAACGGACTCACCCTGGACTTCCCCATAAACCTCATAGTCGATTGCCCAGAGAGCAGAAGAAGCCATGGTTCAGTGCAGGCCACGGGCAGTTGTTAGGAGCTTCCACAGAGACAGAGAGGGGTGTGCTATTCGATCTGCTTCGCACTGCAGTCAGTTTGGCCAGCCTGTGTTACTAAATTCAGCCGCAGAGAACCAGGGGATGTGGCCTACCTGGAAAAAAGAAACAGGAAGAGAGTCTCTCTCATCTTTCAGCCAGACAGGTACAAAGAATCCTCAAGCCCATAGCAAAAGGGTTGTGGGGGGGGAGAGAGGGTTAAAAGCTGAAGCATAAATCAGGTCCTCAACTCTCCTCTCCTAGGTGTGATCTAATGTGAAGGAACCTGATCTCGTGTTACAATTGGATGCTGTACCTACAGGTGACATTTACTGTGCAAGCAGAGTTAGGAATACCTCCGGTGCCTAACATTTTATTCAAACACCTAGGATTTTGACATTTTTTCAACCCTGCCTGCAAGGTTGCCTTGCTCCAGTGCATACCGGTAATCCATAGGACAAAAATAGCAACATTAGGGAGGCAGAAGGACAACAATCTAGCCTGCTTCCGACTAGTATTGTAGTATTCTGCAGTAGATGCATTTTAAAAAAATGCTAATGAAAATTCATAAGCAAATTTCTCCTTACATATTTTTATATGAGATTTACACATTTTTCAAGCAATTTTCCCCAACACAATGCATTTTATGTACTATTTTCACTACTATATACATTTTTGTACACGTTTTCACCTGATGTATGCATTTGACATGTATTATTTTATTGTAGAACTGCATCACAAGATTTGGAGAAGTGTGGATTTTGAAGGATAGCTGTTTTTTGGTTTGCATATTGTTTTGGAAAGTGCAAATTAGGTAGGTTTGCAATAAAATAAAACTGAACCAGATTAGTACCCATCCATAACTGTAGCCCACGGTACATTAACAAAAAAAAACAGAACACACAGAAAAACAGAACATGCCATACCAAACTCAATCCCCATGGAAATGTATGGCATTTTCACGAAGGGTTGCCACATCAAAATGCAAAATAGAAGAGAGACTCAGGATCTATTTCTATGCATTATGAAAGAAGCAGTGTCCCTTCTGCTTTATGAAGTAGTGACAGTCTGCAAGAAAGGACATAGTTTTAAAAGGGAAGAAAAAATGCCAGGGTTCTTTAGGCCACATTTGCACCTTCTTCTTTTCCTGCTGCTTTGACATAGCAGGAAGGGTAAATAACCAATTTGAGGTGCTTTATCGTTTACTGTATACCATAAGATGTAATGAGACACAGCAAAACCCCAGGGGGCAACAATGCTTCTGAAACTCAAGAGACCTTGGAGGGCTGCTGTCAAAGTACACATTACTGCACTCAACAGACAATTAACCTGACCTGGTATAAGGCATTTTATTATATTCCTCTTTAGGATTCACATAGCACATATTATGTGTTCAGGGCTTATTTTCTGTAGTGTTTTGGCATTATGTATGATCCAGCCCATTGTTTATTCCTCTTTATTCCTGTGTCTAGCCCTCTGGAAGAATGCTGCAATTAACAGGGTCAACCCAATACATTTTAATCGTCTATCTCAGGCACCTGCACCTGCACAATCCAAACGCCTTCTTCCCAGATTCCTTGCATTGTTACAGGGAACAATGGGTGCAGCACCTGGTTGGCATGTGTGATCATGTGGTACAGATGACACCAACAGCTTCACAGGTGAGTTGTGCACTCGTGTCAACCTTGGAAGTCAGATATTACCCTTTTTTCTTGTTCTTTTTAAAATTAGGAATCCCAAATGCCATAGTTACAGACAGAAGCCATCTGCCTGCCCTAAACTAATGCATTTGAGATACCCTCTCTGTGATGCAGTGGTTAATCTTGAAGTGCAGAAGCTCATCATGACAGCCCCCATAACCAAACCTCCAAGGAGTGCTCCAAAATGCAGACAGCTGTGTTGATCCCAAATGCATGCATACACAGACATCAAGGAGCAGAAGTACACGTTCAATGAATATCAAATACATGAGGATCAGCATGACTGCAATCCTATCCACAGTTTATTGGAAGTAAGTATCACTGACCTCAGTGGTGCTTACTTCAGACTGCATAGGCTTAGCTTGTAAAGCACACAGAGATCTTCAGCCAACTGAACTGCAGCCTTTAGCTTTTACTTAGGAATGCAAACAACCTTGCAAAGAATTGCTGCCATTTAAACTACTAGTATGAATTAGGAACCCCATATAAGAAAAGGAGAGACGTATCCAACCTCTGCTTGATCATTTCCCTCATTCTCTGACTTCCTTAGTTTCAAACAAACTTGAAAGATGCATTCACTTTCCACATGCTTCAGCATACGACTCCATTACTTCTGACCTGAAAAAAAAGTCCTGGAGTTCTGCCACCCTTCCTTCTAGCACACCACTATCAATGACCCTCACTGCCTCATCCACAAGGTTTGGAAAAAAATACCCACTTTTCTCTTCAATGCCAGGAACCCTATGCTTCAACCCACACAAGTTTGACCTCAAACTCCTTACCTTGCCATTTGAAGGGGCGTGAGTGGGCACCATAATGTGCTAGCTTTAGGGGTGGAAAAAAGGAGATCAAAGAAGGTTGGCAAGGAAACCAATGTCTGTACACCCAGTAATTTGAATAATGGGAATGTGGTAGGAGTGGGTAGGTGTGTTTAGCTGGGGTGCCCAAACTTTTTTCAAAGAGGGCCAGATTTGATTTGCAGATGACACCAAACTGGGAGGGGTGGCTAACACCCCAGAGGACAGGATCACACTTCAAAAAGACCTTGACAGATTAGAGAACTGGGCCAAAACAAACAAGATGAATTTTAACAGGGAGAAATGTAAAGTATTGCACTTGGGCAAAAAAAATGAGAGGCACAAATACAAGATGGGTGACACCTGGCTTGAGAGCAGTACATGTGAAAAGGATCTAGGAGTCTTGGTTGACCACAAACTTAACATGAGCCAACAGTGTGACGCGGCAGCTAAAAAAGCCAATGCAATTCTGGGCTGCATCAATAGGAGTATAGCATCTAGATCAAGGGAAATTATAGTGCCACTGTATTCTGCTCTGGTCAGACCTCACCTGGAGTACTGTGTCCAGTTCTGGGCACCACAGTTCAAGAAGGACACTGACAAACTGGAACGTGTCCAGAGGAGGGCAACCAAAATGGTCAAAGGCCTGGAAACGATGCCTTATGAGGAACGGCTAAGGGAGCTGGGCATGTTTAGCCTGGAGAAGAGGAGGTTAAGGGGGGATATGATAGCCATGTTCAAATATATAAAAGGATGTCACATAGAGGAGGGAGAAAGGTTGTTTTCTGCTGCTCCAGAGAAGCGGACACGGAGCAATGGATGCAAACTACAAGAAAGAAGATTCCACCTAAACATTAGGAAGAACTTCCTGACAGTAAGAGCTGTTCGACAGTGGAATTTGCTGCCAAGGAGTGTGGTGGAGTCTCCTTCTTTGGAGGTCTTTAAGCAGAGGCTTGACAACCATATGTCAGGAGTGCTCTGATGGTGTTTCCT
Organism: Podarcis tiliguerta; assembly: GCF_965153285.1. Classification (NCBI taxonomy): domain Eukaryota; kingdom Metazoa; phylum Chordata; class Lepidosauria; order Squamata; family Lacertidae; genus Podarcis; species Podarcis tiliguerta. The sequence goes on from NC_139549.1 coordinate 19,465,987, forward strand.
GCTTGGCAGGGGGTTGGACTCGATGGCCCTTGTGGTCTCTTCCAACTCTATGATTCTATGATTCTATGATGAAGTGAACATGCGTGAGGGCCGACCAAAGTTGTTGAGCTTTTTTTTACGATTTTACCCCAAATTAGGCCCCCAAAACGAACTTTGGGGGAAACTGAAATGTGAGTTTGGAGATGAGGTTAAAAGTGGCTGTGTAGTAAGAGAGACAGAGGACAGCTTCGATGAGCACAGACCCAGCAATCTGGAAATTGTATATAGGAAGACAGCCCGCTGGTGCAGAGGTTAATATGTTGGGCTAGGTTAGAATGCTGGACTTGAACCCAAGAAAGACTGCAGTTCAAATCCCCACTTGGCCATGAAGCTCACAGGGTGACCTTGGGCCAGTCGCTCGGTCTCAACCAACCTACCTCAAAGGGCTGTTGTGGGGATTAATTGAGGGGAACCAGGTAGGATCCCTCGAGCTCCTTGGAGAGAAAGGTGGGATATAAATGCAATCAAACAATCAATCTGGAGTGGGTGTTACTGAGATTGCTGGATCTGATGAGCTCCTGGGTAGGGGTGTCAGTCAATTATTTTGAGGACAAAGCGTCTTTAAAGATAGGAGGGGGGGGGGGACATCTGTTGAAGTCGCTTTTAACCAGGCTTTTGGTTGATTGGATTGACATCCTATGCCCTTTTAAAATGTGGGGTGTTTTTTGGTGGGGTGTGTGTTATTGGGTTGTTTTTATTTTGATTATATATTTTGTGGGTTTATATTTTGATTTTGTTCTGTGAACTGCCCTGAGACCTCTGGGTATAGGGCAGTATATAAATTCAATAAATAATAATATAAGGCTAGAGGTGGAATTAAAAGTGTGTTGCTGGAGTGGGGGGCGGGGGGAAAATGTTCCTGAGAGAGACATAAAATGGAGATACTGTAATTATAACCGGGGAGCGTCACCTAAACTTAGCAATATCGAAGGACTGATCGATATAGTTACATAAATAGTGAGGGTTGAAAGCGAGTGGACGTGAAGGGTCAGTAAAGACTAATCATCATTACTATCATCATCGTTATTGTACCTCGAGGAGGAGGATGGGGGGGGTGAGGGAGAAAGGGGGTTTGAAGAGGGAGAAGGAACGGGTCTGGCTCTTGACTGAAAGAGGGAGGAGCCGGGGACGCGCTTGGCGAGGGCGCGCTTTCCTGTCCCCGAGTGAGGGGGGGAGGGATGGTGTCCAATTTTGCGCGGGAAAAGAGACGGCCGCGCGCCTAGCCATGGGGGACGTGGCGTTGGCAACTCGCACGGTGAGCGCGCGCCCCCTGGGATGGGGCGGGAAGGCGTTTCATGTGGTTGAAATGTGTGATGGATTCAAGTGAAAAAGGAAGGGGGGGGTTGACAGTAGTGAGCTATGAGGGGACTAATTTTAACACACACATAGTTTCCCTGCCTTGCTAATTAACCCCCTCATAGCTCACAACTATAAAAAGTGTCACAAACACAGCCTCAAGATGTGTGAGGATGAGGATGGGGAGGTTGTTGAGGGTGCTGGGAACCAAGGAGGAGCAGGTGGGCTTGTAGCTGTGAGGTGGTGGTGGGATGGGGGGTGGGGAATGGGAGGCCTGGCCTGAGGTACAAAGAAAAGGTGGCAAGCTGATAACATTGGGAGCAACAAGTTGACCTAAATTTTTGAGGTCAGCCTGTGGCATCTTGTGTGAGGGAAGGCAGAGGAAAGAACTGTGGAAGAAGGGGGCAGAAGTTTGGGGTCAGGGGTTTTCCTTGTTTGTTGAAATGTACATAACAGGCTTTCCCCACAGATCTGTGAGGTAGAAAAAGAAAAGCAAACATCACATCGTTTCAGGGATATACTGCATGGATAGGCACCAGGACTAAATAACAATGGAAACTATCCAGTTCCCTAAATTTCTGGCTGAAATCCACACCATACATTTAAAGCTTATCTGTGCACATTTAAAGCACGTGACTTTTACCAAAGAAGGGCTTGGATTTAACTTTTAACTTCATTTAATGTCTCAATTTCCCTTTCTGTAAAGTCTGGGTAATATAACCTACATGGCCAAAGTGTTCTAGTGCTGAAGACCAAAACAGATAATCTGAACAGCATCTTTTAGTGGGGGAGACTACAATAATTGCATCTGAATACAATTTCTTTTTATCTGACCTGTGAAGCAACATGGCCCAGAGTCAGCATTACTGTATATTATAGCCTCTATGCTTAATTGATGTACATGCTCTTATTCTACCCTCTAGTGGCCACTGAGAACACATGTATATTGCTCAGGGCCTTGTGGCTTTCAGGCTGAGGGAACCTTCTGTTGAGCAAAATCTTCAATGGTCAAAATAAAGCTAGGGTTTTTGTATATCATGTAGAGAAACGTTAGGGGCTAAAACAATGGCATTCAGTTGATGCGGGGCATTTTGGAAACCTCCCACCTGAGGGAAAAACTCTGAAGATATAATGATGCTGGCAGTGGTGCTGCCTGATACTTTCTAATCCACTTTTTACCTTACTGCCAGGGATTACAGAATCTAGGGCTGCTGGAGGAGAAAGGCTTTGCTATTCAGTGTACTTTGCCAGTGTTTTCGCCAAACATTTTCTTCCCCTAGGACAGACAACATTTGTTGTTGCAAGCTGTTTTCTTCCAAAGGACTTTCTCCCTCCAGGTTTGCTGTGATTCCCCAGCCAAGATTTCAAAATTTACTCCTGGATTAAGAGCGCCTGATCCATTCAGCAGTTTCAGGAAGCAAAAGTAGAAAAAAACTCCAGTAGCAGTTATTTATTTCTAAGACTGATAACCTTTATATAGAACTGGTCTGGATGAGACCTCTATCCTAAAAATAAAACCTCCTTATAGTTATTTCTGATTTTCAAACCTTTTAGAGAAAGAACCCTGCTTGGAAATTCAAAATAGACACAGTAAAAAATCATACCACAATCCTTGGGACGAAAGAAAAGCTTTGAGTAACATTGGCATTCTAGAATTGTGTGGTAGCAGTAAGAGAAACTGAATGCCGCCTTGGACCCAGAATTGCCTGTAATCCCACTGAAGCTTTTAGGGCATGACACCAGACCATCCCATTTCCAAGGCCAGGTGGTGGTTTCAATCCTGCCAGTGCTCAAATTAGTAGAACAGGATACTGTGTGTCCACACTCTTCTTTCAGGACAGAATTTGTGTATATGATTACATGTTTTATTGCATGTTTCACAAGGCTCTTTACAATTTCAGATTCTAGAATATCTATTTGTTCGCCTTCAGTATGCAAAGGAAGAACAGTCAGAAAGATTTTCCACATTAGAACGGATACTTGTAGTTTCAGTGGATATTGAAGATTCTTTCCAGCGTGTGCATCATTCCCACTGTACTACTACTAGTGAGTATAGTTTAAATGGTGCCTTCAGAAGGACTCTTACAATGTCTATATTTTACAGAGGGGTAAAAAAAGAAGGCAGGTGGAACTTGATAATGCCCTCATATTTACCAACTAGGAATAACCCACCTACCCAGGCAACCATTTTCAGGCCCTCTTGCCCTCTGCATGACTACCAATAGTTTGGATGACTGTTTCCAGCTTTCCCATTGTACTGTCATTTTACTCAGCAAGGTTAAACTGATTTGTGTTTTCATCACAGTGCCAGCCCAATACATTTTGCTGCTTGGAGCAAAGGACAAAATGTCACTCCCTCCTATTTCATACAAAAAAGCTGACTTGATTGGCAGTTAAATCTTACTAGAACACTGGCTACAGGTCTGCACTGTTCACTGTACAGTGGTACCTCAGGTTACAGATGCTTCAGGTTACAGACTCCACTAACCCGGAAATAGTACCTTGGATTAAGAACTTTGCTTCAGGATAAGAACAGAAATTGTGGGGTGGCAGCAGGAGGCCCCATTAGCTAATGTGGTACCTCAGGTTAAGAACAGTTTCAGGTTAAGAACGGACCTCCAGAACGAATTAAGTTCTTAACTCGAGGTACCACTGTACATGTAGGCAGGAAGCTAGTTTAAGAGGTGCAAGGCAGGCCACTTGGCACACATAGTCCTGTCCTCCCAGCACTTACCACTTGAGGTACTCACTCTCCCTCATGCTACAACCAGTCTTGAATCTCCTATTACTGCTGTCGTGAAGCAGATTTTACATACATTTCTGCTGTAATTGAGTTGTCACAGACCTTACTTTTTGCTGCCATTTAACTCTGGCTTTTGCCTTTTCCCCTTGACACCTGATCACACTCCATGCATCAGATGAAGAGAGCTCTCATCCACAAAAGGTTATATGGCATCATAAAAACGAGTTAGCCTTTAAGGTGCCACAAGACTATTTGGTGGTTTTGGTGCAATAGACTGCACGTCTGGAAGCTGTATTTTGATATGTCACTATTCATAGAACTTAACAGAAATCTGAAATAAAATACAGTACATAAAAGTTGTCCATTGTTTGTTCCTTGCAGTTTCAGCAAAAGGTGACTTCTGCTACAAACTTCTCAGTGATCAGATGTGTAGAGGTAAATAGCCTTTCAGTTACCAATGTCTGAAGGTTCCAGATTGTGGCTGTAGATTTCCTGATCTTGGAGACAGCTCAGGCTTAAGGCTTGCATCCCATAATAATGTCCTAAGTTACAGGTAGCTTTAGAAGGCCCAGGTAGTGCTTGAATTTATGGCAGGGGGAGGCAGGGGCAATCTCTTACCTTTTTTGACATCTACTGTTTTTAGAAGACTACAGTGGGGCATGATTTGTCTGAAACGGGGTGAGGGGAATCACGAGTTGAGCCTTGTGAAATCAGTTCAGGCCTGCCCTACCTTACTCCACATAATATAACCATGGCCTTAGGTAGGAAATTGTTCACATGCTATGCTAACATCAGTGTGGGAGAGTTTTAATGCCTAGTTGCTTTTCTTCCCATAATGAAGTTAGTTGGTGCCAGGTAATTTCACAGTTTCTGCGCAGCAAGAGCATCAGTGTTCCCCTGAGATTTATCTGTGTCTCCTCCTTCAGACTAATAAAACATGGTAAAGCTGTCCTAAATATAAACCTTGCTAGTTTCATTTTAGAGCCAGAGTTGGAAGAGACTAAAAAGGCCACTTAGTTCAGTCCTCATATGCCCAAAGACAGGACCACCCACCTCCCCTCTCTTGACCCATACAATCCTGACCACCACCCACAGAATAGTAACTTGGGATGCTTCAGGCAAGTGAGCAAAGCCACAGATTGCTATAAGTGATCAGTCAGACTCCTGAGTCCTAATATTGCAAATTCACTCAGCGCTTACTGGTCCAGACATAATACTGGCTTCCTGTTAAGCATAATTAAGAAGCCAACCGTGTGAATGTGTGCTCCATCTTTTTTGGGTGGCTATGTGTTCTACTTTGTAAGCCAGATAGTCTTCTGTAAAGGGCAGACCTCGGTTTGAAAGATTACCTGGTCAAAGTCCTGTTTAAAGATAAAGAGCGAAAAGAAGAGAGGGGGGCTTTGAAATTACCCACCACCAGTTAGCTCCTAGACAGCACTGGTCACTAAATCTTCCCAAATATACTGTAGTGGTCATCTCCCTATGCCTTAAGCACCATTAAGGGAAAAACCAGTACCAGTCTTATTCACTGTTAATGCTGGGTTCCTGTTAGCCAGCACCTGGAACCAACATTAAAAGCACCGTCCCCGAGTCATTGTAAGGAAGATGTATTGTGGACAGCTACATACAAACCTCCGTTCCATGTCTTCTAACCATAGTTTCATCCAGAGAACAGGATTTACGTATTTGCTGGCCTTAACAATGTTTGTCTTACATTAGTAATTTTCCTTCCTGCAGAAATGAAAGATTTGCTGCCTTTATGCCAGAGCAAAGCCTTGAGTGGAAGGGGGTGTCCCCATGAATGTATAGACATCATGCCTTTTCAACTCTCCTTTGAGGTTAGACTCTTGTGTGGACTTGGCCCTTAATTCTCAAACCTGGTGCAAATTATCCTGCAGAGCCTGGATGATACCTTAGGTTGTGCACATATTACCACCTTAAAACACAGCTAGGTTGTTTTTTTTCTCAATTTGGATCAAAACAGGATGGGGGAAAACACATCAAAATGCAGTATTTCATTAGAAACTACAAGAAAGATATGGATTGTGGCTAATGACTTGTGTTCACTTCTTCCCAAACTAGCAGTTGGAGCACACTAGATGCAGTGTAAAAGGGAATGTGTACACAATGACGACAACCCATGTGATGGCACTGGACATATCGATGCCAGCCCTGTGAGCAATTATGAGGACATATTGGCCTGTCTGCAGTTTTGCTAGCTATAAATCTCTCGAAAATCCCTGCTGCTGCTTTTCCTCAAACACTGATGCCCTATAAGCTCTGGCCTGCAAAATTTCAATTAGATTTCCTGTGAGGTCTCTAGTTAGAAATATACTGCAACTGCATCTAACAGCAAGGTGTTATATCTTTCCATGTAACAATGAAAGCTTCATAGTGCTTTGCCCCAGGAGGGTTTGCTAGTTCTTTTCTGGGGGGGGGGTGTCTTCTTCTTCTTCTTTTTTTGCAACTGCCTGACCTTGAAAGTTGTCTCTAGCTTTTTTACTAATAGTTGCTTGCAAATAAATATGTTACCTCTGTTCCTGCAGAGGACTGAGGGCCAAACTAGAGGTGATGTTAACTGTTTGGGGTTTTTTGTTTGTTTGTTTGTTTGTTTGTTTTTGAACAACCATAGTCTAATTCCATGTTTTCATTTCTAAGAGTCTCGGGCCTCTGAACTCACATCTCCAAAAGCCTCTGGCTTTTATGGTGCCAGTCTTCACAACTGTGAGATGGTGGCAATCTGTAGCTGTCCCTTTTTCATGTACTGTATCTTGGCCTCTTGCCTTCTCTTCAGAGAGATGTTTAGGTGGGACAGCTTTGTAGACCAGCCCTACTTATCTGCCCTACAAAACTGAAACCTGCTCCAAAACTGCCGTTGCTGTCACAGTGTTATCTAGAACATGTGTACAGTAAAATATAGATGCCTAAAATCCACAGAAAACTGCTGGGAGGCAGGGAGTTATTCCTGCACCACCACCATAAATGAAAAGCACATTAGTTCTTCTGGTACAACTATTCCTAAAGTTAAAGTCAGTGGCCTGATTCTTCTTTACAGCATAATGACAGGTTCAAGGACCTAGATTTCAATTTGAACTAGTGAGTGAAGAAAATCCCCTTGCACGGTATCTCTTATGTAAGGGAGTGGGTTGTGCTATGTGCAAACAGATGTATTAAAAATTTATTGGTTCCCACATTTCACAAAACAGACAGTAAGAAGGAAACGGGAGTCTTGTTTGTTTGAAATATAAAGTGCTGCACTTCACAGGTCCTGGTTGGCTTAAAGTGCTTTACAGTAACAAAGAAAGAATTGCATGCCCTCTCCTTTCCCTCATCAGTGTTTCCAGTCTCTAAATTGAAACTGAGGATTTGATGGCCACACAAAGCGGTGACATGAAATAAATTGAGATCTTTGGTAGCTTACGGAATAAAATACAGCTTTAAGGCAAAGTTTTTAGAAAGGGGCTCTTAACATGGTGCATCTTGCGGCTTTTCAGCTTGATGAGAAATCTGGAGCTATCGAGGAGGACTGTTTGGCATTGAAGCAATTCATCCACCGGATCAGCCTTACTCATACAACAGTAAGATTCCACTTCTGTGTTTGGTTTTGTAGGATATCATTCCATCTGGAGCCTCCTCAGGACTAGTTTGTTGAAAACAGGGGTGCTAAGTTGGGGGGTTAGGAAGATGTTCAAGGAACTGAATAAGAGGATAGTTCTCATTCTTGACCTTTGAAGCAGTCCAGGTGCTAGACCAGGGGTCAGCAAACTTTTTTAGCAGGGAGCCAGTCCACTGTCCCTCAGACCTTGTGGGGGCCGGACTATATTTTTTTGGGGGAAATGAACGAATTCCTATGCCCCACAAATAACCCAGAGATGCATTTTAAATAAAAGAACACATTCTATTCATGTGAAAACACACTGATTTCCAAACCATCCGTGGGCCAGATTTAGAAGGCAATTGGGCCGGATCTGGCCCCCGGGCCTTAGTTTCCCCACCCGTGTCCTAGACGCCCCCCCCCATGTCGTTTGACTGGATTTTATTCGTTTTATTTTCATACAAGGGAGGAAATGCATATTTTGCAGTTCTTACACAATATGAAGAATGCCAACATGGGGCTTGGTGTATTCACACATTGTGTCTAAAGGTATTTAAAAGGGAATGAGATTAAATGGGTTTAGTGCCTGCCACATCTGCCATGCTTCATTGGTTGCTGGCAGAGCTAGGGCATGAAGTGGACAGAACTAGGCATGCACACAGCCATTGTCTGCATGTAAACCTATTGTTTACTCTGGGTTTCATGCAAAGTTTACTTTGCATTTCTTGAGGAGTGATTGCTTAATGATAGCATGCCAATAAGCACAGGTGCAAAGTTAATTGAAATATATGAGGGCCGTAGGTTGATTGACAAAAGAACAGGCAGGAAGGCGAGAGACATAGCTAGTACTTCAGTATTACTCCCAGCCCCCAGTCAACACACCACCTAGACACTGAAAACAAATGTGCACCAGCCAAAGTGTGTTTTGTAAAAGTAGAGATTGTTGGGGATGAGAACCTCATGGAAGCCATATCTCCAGCTCAGAAGCCATGCCTCCCAATGTCAGGATTGAGGACTAACATAGCACTTTCTGAGAGGTATTCTTCCTTCAGCCCAGCCACTATGCTGCAGGAAAGGCAGGGCGAGGGGGGGGGGGGGATACTTGCCAACATTTTCTGATTAAACTCTTGGATGTAGGTTATACTGCAGGATGTAAAATTGCTTTGTGTTTCATATGGCTCACCTGTACTTAGTCATAGCTACAAATATATTGATTACTGTGGGGATCCCATCTCTTCTTACCCAGTTTTACAGGCAAAGGCTGTAGCTCAGTGTACTATGCATGCAAAAGTTCCCAGGTTCAGTCCCTGCCATCTTCTGGTGGGGCTGGGAAAGGCTCCTGTCTGAGACTTTGGAGAGCTACTGCCAGACAGTGTAGACGAGGGATGGTTAACATTTTCCAGGGATTGACAGGTGGCAAACCCTCTGGGGCCACATGTCGAAGTGTCCATGGCTGAAGTGCAAAGGTGGGTGGGTGAAGTGCAAAGGTTGGGCATAGTAGAAGCCAGTATTTCCGGCCGTTACAAATAATTTTTATTATTTTTCACCACTTATTCATTTCCCCCTGTTTCTTATGAACTTCCATCACAGCCCCCATATTCCTTATTAATTTTCACTCCTTCTTTATTAAAACATTGTGCTTTTTGCCTGGCTTACTATGGGCCCTGCAGTCTCTCAGCACTTCTCCATTCTAGCACAGATCAGGATGCAGATCTTCCCTGCCCATCCCCCCCCCCAAGATGACACAAGAGGCAAAACTGAGCTTAGATGGACCCATTGTGTGTCTTGATAGAAAGCCACTTCCTATGTTTCTTTGCTGTTTTGAGTCTAACTTGAATTCTCTACTGCTGTGCTCTGTAGGTAAAATTTCATTATTGTGTAAAAGTGAATGGCTCACTCTCTGCTGCAACCTATAAGTGAGTAAATGTTTCCACCTTGAAGTAATATTGATAGCTGTAAAAGGTTTATAAGGTTCAGTTGTTCTGCCAGTTGACATGAAACAATAGTTATCATGCCTGCTGAAAAGGGGGGGAAAGAACCCAGCCCCTGGCCTGGCAACAAGAGAGCTGAGGAATGCCTTTTCTCTATTGGTGTGGCAGATACCTGAAACACCTGCTATCCATGACTGAGTTAACCATGACCCTGTATAGCATAATCATTGTATGATACTACAAGGAACCTGAACTTCCACCTCCCCCAAAATAAAAACAATATTGCCGTGCATCCTTTACCTGCTAGCAGGGCAGATCCTGCTCAGGGTTGCAACCCAAACATGTATCCTGAGGTACTTGGGGCTTTCTTTCATCTGCATAAGTCCAAACTGCTAAACCTAGATGTCTTTATTGTCTTTTGTTGTCACTTCAAAAGCCTACAGGCACACTTCCATCTCAAATGTATATATGGTTTCTAAACTAAACATTTTAGGGCCAACGTACTTACAGGTTTTCCTTGAGAACAGGAGAGATTGTGAGAGTCTCTATCAATCTCATTTGGTCTGCAGAATTGCCCGTGTTGAATTCTGCAGGCAGGTCTGTCCTGGTGGCTTTGCTGTCAGTTCCTACTCAGTGTGTGCCAAGAACAAAGGATGTCCTGTTCTCCTTTCAATGGCTTCAGAAGAGTCTGAAATTTAACTGCCCTGAATAAGTTGCCAATGATTTGGCACTTGGCAGTGTGGCCTGTGTTAGGCTGAACAGGCTCTTATTTAACATTAAGGCTGTGTGCGCACTCCTGTTTACTCTGCATCCAATGTGCACCTGCTGCTGGTTTGCACACAATGTTAGCCACAATCCGTAACTATCCTGTCAATTTCTTAAGAATACTGCATTTTTATGTGTTTTGCTCCCCACCAGCTTTGATCTGAATTGAGAAAAAGAATGACCTAGCAACATTTTAAGGCAACAATATGTACATAGCCAGTACAAGCCCAATCTCATTTTATGGGTAAAAAGTGGGGCAGGGGGGAAGATGGATAGTACTGCCCAGACTTCCTTTATCTTAAATTGTTTGTGTTAGCATTTTTGTTCCTAATCTCAAAACATAATCTTCATGTCCCTTTTATCAATACCTTTAAAATCTCATACACCATTTTGTTGAATATAAAGGACAAAGGAAGAGTTGTTTTGATTCTCTATTTTAGCTTAAAAAGAAAAGGTCCATAAGAAAAAACAGCAGAATCCACATTTTACAGATACTTCTGGATTTTTCTATGTCTTGCCTGCAGGTCAGAGTGTTTTCAGTAGTGCATTTAGTTAGCTCCTTTTCAGGGAGGAGTTGTTATTCACTTTTGGCAAGTGGTTATCAGCAGTGAAGTTGTAAGCATTTACACCCCAGTGTAATTTGTATGTTAAAGGTCCTGAAACTGTCAGGAGTCTGAACAGCGTTAGTAAATTATATTGCGCTCTCTATAACTGAAAGCTAATGAACTTCCCAATCCTGGGAGAATCTGAAAAGCAAAGCAAAATCCAAAGCAAACCCGCTGCTGCTGTTTCATTTCTCTTCAGTGCCCTAAATGGTAGCACTGTATTCTGTGACATGTTGTTGTAGGTCCCACTTATTTATATTATTTATCTCCATTTGTCTCTCTCTTTCCCCTTCAAAAGATGGCTATGGTGTCCAGGTCCAAGCTATTATCCCTAAAGTTCAAGTGCCTTAAAGTTCTTGAAAATTGACTGGCCCAGTCATATAACTTGGTCATGTGGCAGCATATTCTGTGTTGCTCCTTTTAGAATGTGTGGAGTGCTAATTGAAAATTGTGAGCATTGCTTGCTAAGGAAAGGGTGTAGAAGGGGTCTTGTTTATTTTTTTTATTGGTGTTCTGTTTCATGATAAAACAAAACAAAACAAATGCTGTGATTGTTCAAAATATATATTCCTTCTGCTGTCTAGTACAGAGAGGGGAGCTGCCACATGTTTGCCAGGTGGAACAAGACTACTGAGTGAAGGGAGTCATTTTGTGAGGTGAGGAGTTGGAGGAAGGGGTCTGTACTGCAGGCACTAAGTTAGCAGTTACTGTTGAGCACTAATAATGGAAATGGGATTCAGGGACACTAGTGGAATGTTTGGGATTGTACAAGGCATGATTAAAAGGGGGCAGATTTGTTATTCTTCCTGTTTTACAAAACTGAAGCCAAAAGATTTTGGGCACAATGGACTGGAAGTTCTTTTGTACAAGCCGTGTGTCAGTTTACGGGAACTCTACTAGAGCACTGTTGTAGGTGACCTTAGTAAGTTTCCATTGCTGGCTGAATTTGAATTTAGGATGAATGCCAGACATTGAGAGGGTTAAGCAATGCTGCTGCAGGGGGAAGGAGTCTGGGCGCCAGAATATTTCCTTCATCTCCTTAATCTTCTGGTCACAAAGCCCTGCTTTAGGCACCTCAGTTATTTGCTTGCAAAAATACTGGCTGAGATGTTTTTTTAAAAAAGAAGTAGAAGAGAACACCTTATCTCATAAGCAGTCTGTGTTGCCATCTGGTGGACATGGGAGCGGAGAGCTGGATGTGTAGTAAGGATCCCTGGTTTTTGTCAAACAAGCACCTTAGAAAAACCAAAGCTAGCCGCCAAGTGGGACCTGTCATAGGCACCTACAAGATAGTGCCACATACCCACAACCCCCTGAATAAGTATGAAGATGGAATGTCTTCAGATGCCCTCCAGGTGGCCATGGAAAATTAAGGGACTTTGAGTGGATAATTGTGGGGAAGGGCACCAAGGCAGGCTGGATGGCTTGAAACCCTAAACAGAAGGATTCCCATTAGAAAACAAGGAAACACTGCAACATTTTGTTGCAGGCTACACTTGTCTTACTGACTGTAAGAGATTTTTACCATGCTTTGCTATACAAAGTGGTGTGTGTGTACAAGTTAGCCTGTGGCAAAAAGAAGGTGCTATGCAATCCCATGTATGTTTGCTCAAAAATAAATTATAGTGTTCTAATGAAATTTATGTGAGTCTGTGTAACTTGAGCAAATTATAACCAGTCACAAAATGTGGGGTTTTCCCCCCTGGTTGCATAATTTGAATTTGTTTAGCTCACAGATGTGACAAACCTAATAGAGTGCTGATTGATACAAAAGTATCTGAACTGTCAACGCAGTACAGGTCTGTTAGCTGCAGGTGGATGTCAGATGTGGCCTGAAAACACGATGGTTTAGCCCTGCCTTCTTCAAGCTGGTGCCCTCCATGCTGGCTGGGGCTGATGGGAGTTGCAGTCCAAAACACCTGAGGGACACTAGGTTGGAGAAAGCTGGTTTAGCCCATGGCCAATCTTGCCTTCCTCCTGCTATTTCCTTGTTTTCTTCCTAAACCCCTTTATCCCTTTCTTTTGTGTGTATGACCAGGTCAGCAGCCAGGGATGTGCCTTCATCTTGCGACAAAATCCACCCCATGACTGGTGAGCCAATTTGCCTCTTAATTCCAGATGAGGTAGCTGAAAGTGGCTTCAGTGGAGAGCTAAGGCTCATGCCTGTTGTCTCCCTGTGTCCCTGCCAGAAACCATACCCTAACAAGCCAACACAAATAGCTGCTGTCTCTGTATCCTTTGCTGTGATCAGTGAGTGGAAGGTCAAAGTGAAACTATATGGAGTAAGGTTCACTGTTTGCAGGTCTACTGTAACATAGGTGTAAAACAATAGAAATACTTAACTAACTGACCAATCATGTTGGTTCTGCCCTCCCCGCCCCCCCCTGCAACAAAAGTCCTGCCCGCCCTAACCAAGTCCTGCCTCCCCCAACAAAAATCCCGGTTACGCCCATGTACTGTGATATCAATACCACCATTCATTTGCTGATTTTTTTCCTTAGCTAGTAATATATCTTTCTTTATGACCCAGCAGGTCTGCCTGTATTGTTCTCCACAAAGGAAGCATCATGTTCTTTTTTTAAAGATCCTTCATGTCTAATAGCATGGGAGAAATATGGCTATCAGGCAACACTGAATTCAGATCCCCATTGGGAAGAAGGTAAAGGTGATATATTTGTCACTTGCACAACTACTTGTGCCCAGTGTGAACATGAAAATTATATGCTATCCATGTAAATTCTCGGGGGAGTTTCATGAACCCCTGGGACTGAAAGCAGAAATATTTTGTATTTTGTATATTGTGCAAATAATAACTTTCCTAATTACCCTCTCAAGAACTCCGTAACTTAGGGTTGCCAGCAACTCATGTATAGAAGTAACAAGTAAGAAAATAAAAATGTTCTGGTGGTATCTGGTGAACAGAAATAGCCAATGCAAGTTGTTGTTTTTAATGAAATGCAAGAGAGAAGGAGGGATTATTTGGCTAGAATGAAAGAAATTAAGCAGAAGGTTGATGGGATATCATCACTGGTTTAGGAAGAACATAAGGATATTTGCACGGAAAAGCGTGATTGGACAGTATTTGGGAATAATAGAATTGTAGAGCTGGAATGGACCCTGAGGGATAATCACACATGACTGAACAAGCATTCATGCTTGGTGAAAACTCATGCAACAACACATTTGGTGGTGGGGAAACTAGGGACCATGCAAAGAAGCATGTGATCAATATAAGATGTAGTTAGGTCTCTAGGTATAGGTGAGAGAAATTAGTGGCTCACCTAAGGCCATCCACTGAGCTTCACAGCTTGGGGTTGGAATCTGTGTCTTCTGCATTCAAACTGAACACACTGCTTCTTGGTCAGTGGAGCACAGAGGCAAGGGTTAAGTCCTTCTGGAGGCAGAGTAAAAAAAAATCAGTGGCCAGCTGGAGCAGGAAGTAACTTTCCACTGACTTCTGGTTTGTGATACAGCTTGACTATAAGAGGCCAGCCACTTTCTTTAAACTGTAAACAACTTGAAACATATAACAGAACAGGTTAGAGAAATAGAGGGACAGGAGGGTGGTCTCCCTCCTGCAGATAGCATTAAAAAACCTGCCTTGATGATTCACTTGGGCTTTGGCTATACAGTATGACATCCGTCCTCACCAGCACATGTGACTATTCCAGGATGAGGCGGGACTTGAGGGCTTGTCAAATGGCCCTGAGCTCCAGCCTCCTTTTAAAAAGAGATTTTTTTATAGCTTTGCAATACAAATCTAAATAATTTTTTAAAAAATTCTTGCACAATCATTATATGCAGGTGGACATAAGTACAAAGATGGAATGTCTTCATTGGCCCTCAAAGTGCCTTCAAATCTGCCATCTTGCACAGCAGGGGTGTTAAAGAGTTTCAAAACAAAAAGATATGTATTTTAAAAACTGGGGGTGAAGCACATACTGGGGAATTCGTTTACCTGACACCATCCAATTGCTTTGATACAGTCATTCATCCTTGGTGCTATCTATATATGCCATGTGATGTGTTCTGTCTCTCAGATACTGCAAAACCTGATATCAGATACAAGCTTCATGCCAGCCACCAACAGGACTCAGATGCTCAGGAACAAACGCTGCTGCTCTTCCTCTTTCTCAGCTACTCAGATCAGTTTAATGACAAGACAGTCTATAATTTCTGTACACACTGCTATTTATTTATATTTCTACATTATTCTGGGGAATGTAATAGAATAATGTACCATATTAGTTTTGGAAGGATCTGCCATCTGAAGACTGGCCAGAGATGATGAATTATTTAAACTGAGATTTAGGATCATGTTTACCCCACACTAAAAATACAAATTCTGTGCGGATGTGGCTTTTAGAACATTTAGTGGGGCCTCACAGCTGTTGTCTCTAGAAACAAAGCAGATAATAATAATAATAATAATAATAATAATAATAATAATAATAATACACTGTCTTTCTTTCTGAAGAGCCCAGGGCGGCAGACAAAATGTAAATTGTCAGGGTGGGGAGAACTGGTTTAGAGATCATTTCCCTCAGATAACTGCCCAGTTAAAGAACAATTTGCAACATTGACTGTGAGCAGAAGGGCATGCACACAGATTCAGAATCCAGGGCATTGGAGAAGCAGAGCCAAAACAATTGTGTGCACTCTTTTAGCTTTCCACTGCTTTTGGCCCTTAACATGCTCGGATCCTAGAACAGATACTCGTCAATTGTTCTGGATTCCTTACTATGCATCATTATACAATTCTCAACATGTAATCCCCTACTTGTTTTTTCATGGTTAAAAAAAGCAGTCTTTCATATTTGAAGAGGAGGATATTGTCTTTGCCATGAAAGTTTCTGCTTTGGGGATTTGCTGAGAGGAACAGCTCCAGCTAGGTAAAGCTGCCTAGTTTAGCTTCTTCTGACTTATTTTTATCAAGCACAGCACTTAGCAGTTATATTTTTAATAAACACAAGGAACCTGCATGTGCAACCTAAAACCTGCAATACTTTGTTTGCTGCCTCCTCCTCCATTACAACCTAAGGCTCTTAAAAGATGCAGACTCATTGACAACCCCTCTCCCCCAGCACTCTGATTAAGAGTTCTGGAGAACTCGGAAGCTTGCACACTATTTTGTGACATTTTAGTTGGCCTAACAAAGACATTGCCCTTATAGGTATTTTGGAAGTCCAACCTTTTCATTTGCTAAGTATTCCTACATTCAAACAGTATAAAGCTCATGAGTAAAAGGTTGGTCCCTATCTGACATCCTGTCTCCTGGTTCTTCTCTAGAGGGCCAGTCAGGTCGATTTGTCTCTATAATATCAAAAAGTGTATTTGTTTCTTTAAAACATACCTTACTGTGATCTCAGAGGTTTTGGTACATTCCTCTTGTACTAATTTTTGCATATAATATTTGCAGCTTGACCACTTGGCATCCACTGCCCTTTACCTAGATTTAATCCTTAATTTAATCCTTTGTCATTTTCACTCTTTGTGTGATGCAGGGGACAGGCAAGTGATCCTATCACATCTCTCTCCTATCCTGTTGTGCAGCAAACAAGCTGTGAAAGGCTGCATCCAAGGAGTGGTCAGTAGGATCCTGGAGCAGCATTACAAAGTGTCCCAGGTGAGAGTTCACTGCAGAAGACAAGAACCATTGAGGCTAAGAGTTGTGGTAAGGGCCATGGGGCAGAGAGTAGGGGATCTTCAAATTCTTGTCACAGATCTGTCTCTGGAGAAGTGGTATGATTTCCAGTGCTGGCAGTGAGTCGGGACAGGACAGGGAAATCTTGCTCTGATTGTTATAGGCTGTAAGACACCCAAATGCCACGCAATGCTCTTGGGTCTTCACAGGAACAGCAGAAACTGGCACAGTCTTTGCCCATCATGGCAGATGCCATTTCAAGTATAGTTTCAAGCAGCACTGACAGTGAGTTCAGAAGGAAATGCCTCCAGTCTTTGCAGGTATGGCCAGAGTGATTTATGCTACAGGTACCATTACAATGCTTTGGGGGGCGGGGAGTGGTCTGGGTGAATTTTATGAGTTTCCCCTTGTGGAACTGTTATTTTATTATGTTTTTGTATCGTCTGTAATATATAGCTTATTAAGTTTGTCCTTGTTTTGTTTCCACACACTGTCCTATAACTAAGGTGAAGGCTGGTATATTCATAATAAAATAAATGTCACTGAACCGTTGGAATTGGTGGTGTAACAACTGTGCAAATAAGCATAGAATAAGGAAGTGAGATTTTCAAGGTTTATGCCTTGAACTTACTTTAGAAAGGCATATGTGGAAGAAGAGGGAAGTGAACTGATGAATTGAACAAACACATGTTCAAGCTATACTACTCAGAGTTAAAATACAATCTTGAGAGGAGAGGAAGAAGTGGTTAGCACGTCAAAGGCAACGAGAAGCTGGTTGGTGTAGTGGTTACAGTGTTGTTCCTTGACTGGGGAGACCTGGATATAAATCCTCATTATGCCTAGTCACTCTCTCTATCAGCCTCATCTCCTTCCCAGGGTTGTTAATATAAGATGGTGTGGTGGGGGAGGGGAGTGTTGTAGAGGAAATCATGTATATTATACTGCCTTGAGCTCCTGGGAGGAAAGGTAGGAAATAAATGTAATGAATAAATGAATAAAGTTAAATTAAGCATGCTTCCAGATTACTCCATTTAAGTGAGCCCATTTTACCTTGTGAACCGCCCTGAGATCTTTTGATAAAGGACAGTATATAAATCTAATGAATAATAATAATAAAGTGACATGCTCACTTCCTCCCTCATGGAGAGTAAAAGCTACAACTGTTTCTCTCTTTCCCTGTGTTTATATTTAATTATCTGTAGGTGGCAGATACCCAGAAGTTCCAAGTGACCATCAAAGATACCTTCAACAAAGTCATTCTTAAACAGTGGAAATGTAGCAGTGCATGTGACGCTAGAAGGGCAAGTTTCTCTGCTTAAGTGTGTTTGCTGGCCATCCTTAGATCCTTGTGCTATCTTCATCCATCTTCTGTTCAGAACAGTCCTGGTTGCAACTACTAGCAACAAAGAGTTAATCTTCCACCATTGCAGGGGGTTGGACTAGATGACCCTTGGGTCCCTTCCAACTCTTAAGACTCTATGATCTATTGTGTGTCCCTTTCTTCTTTTGCAGCCATTGCCTAAAAACGATGAGGCAGGAGTAGGGCTGCTTAGTGCAGACCTTCCTTTACCCACCATTCACCAAAAGTTATTGGGCTCGAACTTCAGTTCTGCACAGCTGGAGCAAGGAGGAAAAGGTACATCAGAAAAGTGTGTGCATGAAGTCAAGACAGAGATCCAGTTTGTTGTACATTGTTGGAACGCTTGTTTTATCAGATGTACTTAATGTAATTATGAGAGAGAAAGAAAGGCAGGGCAGAGATCCTGGAGTTTAGATGATGAGAGACACTGCCCCTCCCGATGCTGCTGCAGGTTTCCCTATAGGCCTTGGACACACACAAAAAATCAGTAGTGGCTCCTTAACAATCTGCAGATCATTTAGTGAGTTATTTTCAGCAGTAATTACATTATATAATGCTCAAAACACAGTCCTAGCACCAGCTGGTTCTTGTGATGTTGAGAATGAAATGTCTTCAGGTCCTTTTGAAGTAGGATTTTGAAGGGATCAAAGGTCTGGAATATTAACCTTTAGTCCCCTTATCTGTCTGAATTATATGGAGCTCTGTTATATGTGGTATCTGGACTCCTGATTAAACCTATGAGAAACATCCCATCAGCTAGTCACCTGCCTTACTTTGGCTCCCAAGGCATCCAGATGAGACATCTGAAAGCCAGGGTTGAAGCTGATTATTTTAGGAACAGATTATGCTTGGTGGAGACCAGGGTGTATTTATAATTTGGGTGTCCTTGGGGTGGCTGAGGTGGATTGTACAGTCATTTCTTCACCTTTCAGTAGATGAAGCTACTGGGTTACAATGTAAATAAGAAATTATCCAGTTGAAGAAAGGGCATTGGTGGGTGGCCCCCGTTTATTAATAAAATTTTAAGTCAACTTTTGACTTGCTAGGAACCTTCAAAGCAGTAATATAGCCATCACAAGATAATTCAAAAGCAGCATAGAAATAGTAAGAGTATTTAAAGTAACACTAACAAGTCTGTAGAAAAAAATAACAGAGAACAATTCCACCTAAGGCAAAGGGACTGTGAAGGCTGTGAAGGCAAAGAAATCTAGAACAGACCCTCACCAGATGCTCTAAGTGAATTTTGCATGTGTGTGACATGAGATTAATTAAATAATGAGAGAAGCATAATGGTAGTTCTGTTTGGTGGATCTGAGCTTTTGTGTTGTTTCAGCATTGTTAATTGCACCTGTACATGTTTGTGGTTCACAAATTGTACTTGAGTGTGTGGCTTCATGAACATCAAGGGTGTTCTGCCCTGGTTTTATGTTCTGCAGGATTTCTGTTTGTCAATTCAGACTGTGGTGGAATGAGCCAAAAAGGAAGCAGGGAGATCCATGTGGAGGATTCAGGAGACCCACATGTCAATGGGGTGACTAAAAGCAAGGAAAAGAACAAGAGTCTGTTAGCAGAATCAGGCACCTCTTCAAGCTCTTTCTTCTCATATCCAACTAAAATTGGGTGTGGTGCTCTCCAAGATAAAAGCCAGGTGGTGTCTGCAGGTCCTTCAGTGAAGAAAATCCGAAGCAATGAAAATCTATGGCAGGTTTGTCAAGAAATATTGCACCATGAAACCAAAGCAGAATGAAAAGGCCCATCCCAGTTCCAGTTAATAACCAAAAGAAAGCAGTGTAGGGAGTAGGTGCCACTAGTCATATGGTTAATTGCCAAAGATCCCCAATACGTTGTCAGAGGAGCACCAGTGAGTTCTATCAACTCATCTGCAAAACAAGGCCAAAAGTGGAGAAGCAGTATTCACAGCTGGTTTGCAAGGCATTTTGAGAGGCCCTTTCCACTATTCAAAACTGGGTAAATACAGATCTTCAATGGAATCAGTTTCAACAACTATTAGTTGTCAAAACCTGTTTTTAACATGTAATGCAAAAAATGTACAAAATATTTTGGAAAGGCTGGGAAAATAATAATGATTTCAATGGGGAATCAAAGGGCATGATATCTAGCACCAAGCAAGGCTCTCTGGTCCTGCATTTAACAATAATAGCTTCCTGGCCACCACCCACCTAACTTCAGAGTGTGGGAACTCAGAGGGACTCTGAATATGAACATAATATTAGGACAGGCTTCTGTATAAATCTGAAAATAGTCTTCTCTCTGATGTCCTTATTTGATTTCATTTTTGTATTATAGGATGATCACTTTTGGAAACAAGAGGTCTCAAACTTGGCCAAGTGGACATCCTGAAATGGTTGCAGCCTGAGGACATTGTATTTCTGCATTCTGGAATTTCTGTGCAGGCCAATAAAAGGGGGGAAATCATTGATGGTCTCACTTCCCTTCTATTACAAAGATGAATTGGAAAGCAAATATGTAACCTTGGCAAATAAATATCCACCACTACTGCTGGACCCAAGAAAACTGAAATCTCCCACCTGCCTAATTTTGGAGAGAGACACCAATTCACTGGAGTGCAGAATCCTGAAAAATTATTGGCAGGCGTGTCCTGAGGAAAATAAGAACGATTTCAATGGGGAATCAAAGGGCATGATATCTAGCACCAAGCAAGGCTCTCTGGTCCTGCATTTAACAATACTAGCTCCCTGGCCACCACCCACGTAACTTCAGAGTGTGGGAACTCAGAGGGACTCTGAATATGAACATAATATTAGGACAGGCTTCTGTGTAAATCTGAAATTGCATTGTCAAAGAGCATGCACACAAGAGCATACAACCACCAGACGTACAGGGCAGGAATGTAGTTTTATAAAGGCAGGTTCCATATTTGCCAGAGGAAAAGGGGTGGAGTGGAGAAATTTGCAATGATATTCTGGGCAGGAAAGCTCTGAGAGACAGGGGGAGACGCAGAGCAAAACAGCTTAGGGACTTTTGCCCTTACCGAAGAGGCATGAGTTTAGGGGGAAAGTTTCAAAAGAAATACACAGAAAATTATGGGGAGCTTTCTTCTTCTTCTTCTTCTTCAAAAAGTGAGGGGAGCTCCTGCCTTTCGTACCTGGATGACAGACAAAAATTCACTAGGTGAAGCTCTCCTCATAATTGTGCATCTGCTGTCTTCCAATTAGTAAAAAGAAATGGTGGCTCCTCTCTTCCTAGGAAGAGAAGTTGGGCGAATGAATACAGTACTGGAAAACGAAACCATTCCGCTTATCGACTTGGGGCATGAAGTGGGGGTGTGGGAGGAGTACCAGTCTGTTCGCAGCGGGGAACTGGGAGGGGGGGGAGAGCTGTGCAACCGCTGCAATGTGGGGAGGGGGTGGAGCTTGCCGTGGGAAACGCTTGCAAGCCGCGAAGTGGGCGGTGGGTGGAGCCCCCTCCCCGGCGCCCCCGCCTTGCCCCGGCTGGGGGTCTTACCGTCGCACTTGCTTGGCGGGCTGGGCCCGCTCCCCTGCCCTTGGCTGCGCCGCCCGCTCAGCTGGCTTCCTCTTCCGCGGCCTGGAGGCGGAGGCTCCTCCACGCGGCCCAGCCTGCCTTGCCTGGGCAGCCGGGCTGTTCTGATCTCCTATGTCGGAGGAGACGGCAGCGGGCGCGGGGCCGGGGGGCTCCGGCTCGGGGCTCTGCTGGGCCTCGCTCTTCTCCTGCCTCAGCCTGGCCTGCTGCTATGTGGGCAGCCTCTACGTGTGGAAGAGCCACTTGCCCAGGTGAGTGGAGGACAGCCGAGATGCGCCCCCGTGGGGAAAAAAAGCCCCGCCGGGCCAGGCGCGCTGCGTCTTTCGCTCGCTCCGATCCCATCACCCACCCGCGAAGTCTTTGCTCGCAGGTTCCCTTGAAGCGTCTCGGCTCCCTCGAGGAGGGGGGGACCTTTCCCGCTCTTTGGGGGCTGGACGGGGAGGGGGTTGCCCGAAAACTCCACGGCCCGAACAGACGGGAGGCGAGTGCTCTAGGTGAGGCAGAAGTTGCTCTGAGAGTCAGTTGCAACATTTAATGCACTGGGAAAGATTGTAAAATGAGTGTGTGTGTCCCCCCCCCCCGCCCCCAGATCCGACGCTGCACTCCAAACGTGGGCGCTTAAGGTGGCCGGGCTTCTTTGAAGTCCGCGCTCAGCTATGAACGCCCGTCTGCAAGGGGTAGCAGGAACTTCTGGGAGTCAGTAGTGTCCAGGAGCCTTTGCTGGCTAGCCGGGCACCCCCCCCCTCGCACTATATAACTTTGCTTATATAATCGCTTTCTTCCTGGATTGAGACATGGGTCAGGCAAGAGTCTGTGGGTTTCTTTGCAAACTCTTCAAACGGGCAGGAAGCTCTGCGTTGAATGGGGAAGCCGTTGGGGGTTCCTATCCCAGGGTAAAAAAAATATGTAAGAAATAAACCCTGTGAATACTGTAGCTGTGCTCCTGCTGCAGTCTTGCCTTGTGGGGATTTGCATCTTTGCCGGGTGGGCAGCCTCAGCCAGGGCCTCTAGAGGTTCAGCTCTTGTAGCTTCTCCTGCTGGGCCTTTCTCCTTCCAGGGACCACCCAGCTGTCATCAAACGGAGGTTCACCAGCGTCCTCATTGTCTCCAGCCTCTCGCCCATCTTCATCTGGGCCTGGAAAGAGGTGACAGGCATTAAGGTGAGATCATGGCCGGGTCTGGAAAATGCCTGGCCAAAATAAGCAGGTGATTTCTGTCACTTCAAGCTTCTTTAATTAGTAAGGTCATTTATATGCCATCTTTTAAAATCCTAAAATCAAAACAATAAAGCATACAAAACGGTCAGCATTTAAAAGCCAGAGAATTTAAGACGCTGAAGGCACTAAAATGTTTTTAAATATCTGGGTATTTTTTGAAAAACCAAAACTTACCTGGTGCCTAAACGACTTGGGCGTGGGTTGCAGCACAGTAGATGCAAAGTAGAGCATCTACTTTGCATGCAAAAGGTTTTAGGTTCAATCCCTGGTATCTCCAGTTACTGAGCTGGATGTGGGCTGGTACCCTTTATGTGCACTCAGGTTGGTACAGGAGGAGGCTGTCCTCCAACTACTTGGGTCCTAAGCTGCTTAGGATTTCAGTGGGTGAGCACCAGCCTTTTGAATTGGGCCTGGAAACAAATAGGCAGCCAGTGACATTCTTTCGAAACTATTTTGGTGATCGGCATGATCAGTGCCATCCAAAACTCTGGCTGCTGCCTTCTCCCCTCGTTCCTGTTCCGATGCCTCTGCTGTGCCCCTGTACATTTTGGAACGATCGTTTGTATAGTAGTATGGGAGTGCCTCCATCACCACCACTTCTCAGGCATCTGAGACGTAGGATGGTATTGGAATGGTGTGACATTGTTTACAGTAAGGCTTTTTATACCGCTTGTAAAATGGAAACCATCTACCGTTGCCCTAATGGAAAAGAAAATTGTCCTGGGATTGTCAGTTATGTAAGAATGTCCGGATGTGTGTGGTGTCTGATTTTGGCACAATGTTAGAACTTTGCATTCAGGAAGGCACCATGCTATTTAGATCAGCCCTTTATTCAGAACCATGAGGGCTGCAACCTTAATTTATTTTTAAGGGAAGAACCATAGCTCTCTGGTAGATCACCTGCTTTGCATGCAGAAAGCCACAAGTTCAATCCCCTGATATTTCCATGCAGAAAGACCTGTTCTGAAACCCTGAGGAGCTGCTGCCAGTCACTGCAGGTGGCAGTGATCTGGATGAGCCAGTGGTCTGACTTGATACCCAGTGGCTTCCTGTATTCCTATGCCTCCAGTTGTGGCTTGGCTCGCTTGTGCAAGCCGTCATTTATTTCATAAAATTTATACACTGATTGATTATACAAACAAGCAAACCTCAAAGCGGTTTACGAAAAGATAATAGAATCAAGGAAAAAATACAATACGTTAAAACATACATGAAGTTAAAATACTAAACTGAGTTAAAATTCACACCGGCATTTCTAAGAGCCCGGGTAGGTTTGCCTGAACAATCATGTTTTTAGGTGGCGCCAAAAAGCTGTCATGAGCTATTTGTTATGTAAGCACCAGGACAGTGCCCCAGTGGGGAGCCCATATTTATTAGCGTGTATAAAGGATCCTAGGTTCAGTTTTTAGTATCTCCAGTTAAAGGAGCTCCAGTAGCCCGGGGCAGTCAGGGAAGACAGTCCTCAGCTGGGTAGACCTGTGGCGTGAATTGATGTCCGGTTCTGCTTCGTAACTTATATGCATTGTACCATTGCAAGCTATGGCAGATTATGGGGGGTGGGCGGTTTGTGCTTCCCCAGGGCTAATGAAGGCGTTTCCTCTTCTGCTCAGCCAGATGCAACCCTTCTTGCCCTGATGGGCTTCCGGCTTGAGGGCATTATACCAGCAACCGTGCTGCCTTTGCTGTTAACCATGGTAAGTGCAGCTCTTGATCAGCCAGCGCTTTGCTAGGATTTAGCAGGGCTCATTTACTCCCACATATTTAAGCCATTCTCCCTTCTGTGCTGGGTGAGGCCAGCGTAAAGGTAAAGGTAAAGGTACCCCTGCCCGTACGGGCCAGTCTTGACAGACTCTAGGGTTGTGCGCCCATCTCACTCAAGAGGCTGGGGGCCAGCGCTGTCTGGAGACACTTCCGGGTCACGTGGCCAGCGTGACAAGCTGCATCTGGCGAGCCAGAGCCGCACACGGAACGCCGTTTACCTTCCCACTAGTAAGCGGTCCCTATTTATCTACTTGCCCCCGGGGGTGCTTTCGAACTGCTAGGTTGGCAGGCGCTGGGACCGAGCAACGGGAACGCACCCCGCCGCGGGGATTCGAACCGCTGACCTTTCGATCGGCAAGCCCTAGGCGCTGAGGCTTTTACCCACAGCGCCACCCGCGTCCCACGAGGCCAGCGTAGGGAGCAATTAATATACATTTTACCTTTGTACAGCCTTACCCTTTACCCTAAGGTCCCACCGCAGGTTACGACATTAGGACGCAATATTGAAAGCAGTTTAAAGCAACTTGCAACCCCCCAAATAAGGTGGGTCCTAAAGATATACACCTCAAGTTTCAAAAGCCAGAGTAAAGAGGTTTAAAGGATAGCTCTGTTGGTAGAGCATGAGACTCTTAATCTCAGGGTCATGGGTTTGAGCCTTTTGTTGGGCAAAAGATTCCTGTGCTGCAGGGGGTTGGACTGGATGACTTCATGGTCCCTTCCAACTCTACAAAAATAGGACAAAGAACTTTTTTGATGGAGGGCAGTCTCCACTCAATGCACTTCATTTCAAGAAAGATGAAGCGGAAAGGCTGAAGAATAGTTACGGAGATTGGGATGGAATAGATTCTTGTTTATTCTGGAACAGGTGTACTAATCAAAATGTTTTGCCAGGAAAATGGTTCTGATCTTTTATACTTTTAGTTTATACCCTTTTTATTATACAAAATTTTGAATAATGATGTTGATTTGTAGCAATTTATACTAGTTTAAAACTTTTCAATAAAAAGATTTTAAAAAGGAGAAGGGGGGAAAGAAAACCCTCAATGGCACGCTGACCGATGTAGCTCTTCCATATTTACACACCGGGTGCAGAAAATGTAAGGGCTGATTTTTACATGTGCTGGTGAACGTGTTCTTTGCTCCTTCTCCCTCACCCCACAGGTCCTATTCCTTGGTCCTCTTATCCAGCTCTCGATGGACTGTCCTTGGGACCTGGTAGAAGGTTTGAAAGTTGCGTTTGGTAAGACCACGTAGATTGGCATGTGATGGCAGGGCTTGGAGAGCAACTGCGAGAGATTCTAGGAGTGGGGCTGGGGAACTTTTACAGGCCAGGGGCCACATTCCCTTCTGGAGAAGCTTCCAGGGGCCACATGCCAGGGTGGGCGAAGCCAGAGTAATGAATGTGAGCGTTACCCTTGTACAGGAGGCTAGTTTTTACACAAGCTTACCCACCCACCTGCCTCTGTCTTCTGTCCTGGCAAACAAGAAGCATTACCAGAGTTCATAGACACATTCCAGCCAGGCAAAAACACTGAATGGGTGGGGGACATGAAGCAGGTCTGGTAAGGGTTGCACCCTGAGGATCAGATAGACAGTAAAGGCCTGGAAGGCTGCATTCGGGCCTTGCTGTAGGGCGAAAAGCGAGTGTCTCCTTGTTTTCCCTCATGAGACTCTACTCTGAGTATGCAATGCGCTCATTTCAGGAAGCAAGCTTTTCATGCTGGCTGGAGTGATGGGAGTTGTAGTCCAAAGCAGCTGGAAGGCTCACAGGTTGGCAAAAGCTGGTTGATGGGATGTCATCCCAGTGCCTGCTTTTCCATGCCTCTGTGGAGTGTGTGCTTTAAGCCCCTGGCCAAGTGGTTATAATTGCCCTCCTTCTTGGACACCCATTGACAAAACACCCCCTTTTTTGTTGCTACTGCTGTGCCTTCTCAAGAGGAGGGGTGGGGTGTAAGTAACACTACTCCTCCTCGCCCCCCCAGACCCCAGCTTTTGGGTTCTCTGTCTGACTGACATGCGCTGGCTCCGCAACCAGGTCATTGCGCCCTTCACGGAGGAGCTGGTCTTCCGGGCCTGCATGCTGCCCATGCTCGTCCCTTGCACGGGATTGGGGCCTGCTGTCTTCACCTGCCCGCTGTTCTTCGGAGTCGGTGAGTGCTGTATTTCTCCCTGGCAATAGGAGACGGTTTCTTGAAGCTGCCCCAACCTTCACCTAATTGCCTGGACTTTCGAGTTCCTTCTTTTCACAAGGCTGACACATTTTTGTGGGCCTGAAACCAAGGATGGTGAACTTTTCAAGCTGTTTGGAGGTTACCAGACTCCATCTCCCATCATCACTTGCTGGCTGGGGCTGATGGGAGTTGTAGTCCAGTGAGGCCTGCAAAGCCACAGATTTCTCAGGGCTGAAACTGGAGCATTTGTACTACAGAAAGTTTTGGGGCACTTCCTTCCTACTCTTTCTGCAGTTTCTTAAATTTATTTTTTTATCATTCCCTGCATATTCTAAATTAACTTCACTGATTCTTTTATTCAGCTACTTTAATTTTTTACTCTTATGAAACTGCAGGTTATTTCAACAATTCTGCCAATGCCCTTGTCTGTTTAAAACTCCCCTCTGAAGAAAGGTTGCAGCGTTTGTGCCTTTTTAGTTTAGAGAAAAGGCAAGTAAGAGGCAACGTGATAGGAATTTATAAAATTACGTATGGCATATTGAGAGCAGACAGAGAAAAACATCCCACTTTCATGACACTAGAACTCATGGGCACCCTCTGAATCTGAACGTTGGGAGATTCAGGGCAGACAAAAGAAAGTATTTCATGCATCTCAGATTTAAACTATGGAACTCAATCCCACAGGAGGCAGTGGTGAACACCAAGTTGGATGCCTTTAAAAGAGGATGAGATGAATTCACAGAGGAGAAGTAGCTATCAGTGGCTAAAACATAGCCACAGTGGCTTTGCTGCGCCTCCATTGTGAATCCAAATCACTGGGAATCACAGGACAGGGAGTGCTCTTGGGCTCAGGTCTGGCTTTGGGGATTTGCACAGGCATCTAGTCGGCCACTGTGAAAACAGGATGCTGGACTGATGCAACGGGCTCTTCTAACGTCGTGGGAAGAACCTTGGCATTTTGCAGGGAGATGATGTGGGGAGGGAGAAGGCCATTCAGAAGGCTTCTCTGTCACATGTGCTGAGATGCGTCTTTGTTTTCTAGCTCACTTTCACCATGTCATTGAGCAGCTACGGTTTCGCCAAGGAAGCACAGCCAGCATCTTCCTCTCAGCAGGTATGGATTGGGCAGTCCCTTGTTTTCCTCACCATCAGAAGCCAAGAGGGTGGTGGGACATTGGCCACAGGGTCCTTTTGATATATATACATACATATACGGCAGTGTTACCATTTTGGGAGGAGGTGTCGGCTGAGTGACAGAGCGCGCACTTTGCACCCAGAGGTTCAATCCGCAGCCCCGATTCCTGGCACGTTCCTTTGGAGGAATCAGGTGGTCCCGTCTCTGCTGGAGGGCCAGGGGAGCTGCTGCCTCTCAGAGTACAGTCGTACCTTGGAAGTCGAATGGAATCCATTCCAGAAGTCCATTCGCCTTCCAAAACATTTGAAAACCAAAGTGATTAATTAATTTTATAATGAATGATTTTAAAGTGTTGTCTGTGCTGTTTTACTGTTGTTAGCCGCCCTGAGCCCGGCTTCGGCTGGGGAGGGCGGGATATAAATAAAATTTATTATTATTATTATTATTATTATTCGAAGCTCCTGCATCCAATCAGAAGCCACGGAAGCACCGTCAGACGTTCAGCTTCCAAAAATAGTTCGCAAACCGGAACACTCAATTCTGGGTTTGTGGCATTCGGAAGCCAAAACGCTTGACAACTAAGATGTTTGAAAACCAAGGTACGACTGTACAGGGCTAGATGGACAAAAGGGTCTGACCTGGGCTAAGGAATTTGATTGTTTGTTCTGCACAAATGTAGAGATTGGCGTTTAGCTCAGACTGAAAGGTGTAGATGGCGTTGGCTAAGCAATGTGGTTTGTAAGCCAATTTCATTATGTGGTGTATCACTGTGTGGGCAACTTGCTCATCCAGAAGATGCTGCCTGAAAAAAGGATTCTCTCCCCAGCCCCCTACCACCCCCTTCTCACCCCTCCGCCAGCTTCTGACAGACTGTTTCCTCCCTTTGCAGTGTTCCAGTTTTCATACACAGCTGTTTTCGGAACATATACAGCCTTTATCTTCATCCGGACAGGTAGGTGGGGAAAGTGAACAAGGGAATTGCACCAGTTGGGGTGGGGTTTAGGAATGAGAAGGTGCTGCCTATGTTAATGGGGATCCCCCTGTCCCTCTCCTGCTCAGTTGCTCCCCAAGGAAGCAGCTGGCAATCACATTATGCATGTGAGAGAGTTTGAGTATCTCGGATACCAAAACCAAATGGTTAACGGCACCAAAACTGGGCCACGGAGAATCAAGGGGTGGGAAGTATCTGCATGTATTGGGTGAGTTCCGGTGGGTGCAGCAGTACTGAAAGAGAGAAGGCTTAAAAAACAGCTCAATGGGGACTGAATTTTTTCAGTGCAGTTTACAGGGGCTGCACAATGCTGAGTGTCAGCCAGAGGAGGAAAGCCCAAAGAGGTGGAGGCACAAGAGAATGTGAAATGATGCCTGTTGTGATGCAGGCCCTTCCCTTAGGGCACCCCTGATGTGGTGCAGGAATGAATGTCAGAGAGGCACTCCCCTTGGCCACGAATCTTTCAGTGACTGCTGTCTTTCACCCTAACCTGCCTTTACCAGGTTGTCCTAAGGAGAGGTGGTGTGGAAGCAGAGGGCAGGATTAATAAATAGCCTAAAATCAGTGTGTACTGCTGCTTCTTTTTACTTTAGAACACTGGTTTTCCCCTGATAGGCAGATTTAAGCAGATATTATGAGCAATTCAGATTTCTTACGGCATTAAGGTACCCTATAGGTTAATTGAATATTCAGTCTCTGTGTGTGTGGTGAAAGGAATTAGGATGTCTTCAGAAAGAACTCTTAGCCTAAGCCATTTCTGTTGCAACTCCACATGAGTTTTCTCTTCAGCCCATAAGGACTAGGGACTTAGGATTTTAAATGGTCTCTGCTGGAGGCACCCTGCTCAGCCCCTCCTCCTCCCTCTCCCACAGGGCACCTCATTGGGCCTGTGCTCTGCCACTCCTTCTGCAACTACGTCGGGTTCCCTGCTGTCGGCGCAGCCCTGGACCACCCGCAGCGCTGCCTGGTCGTCTTCTTCTACCTGCTGGGAGTGATCCTCTTCCTCCTCCTCCTGCACCCCATGACGGATCCCGCTTTCTTTGGCCACCTGCCCATCTGCTCCCTCTCCAGACTGACTTCGCACACCAGCAGCCTCGGCAGCTTCTCCCTCTGCTCTTGACACCTGCCTGGGACCTTCTCCCAATCTCCCCACACCCCTTGCACCCTTGCGTCCACAGTGGCACACAGCGCTGACGCTGTACACTTGCGCCGGTTTTGAGGTGGCTTTCTCCTCATGGCCCCCACCCCTACCCTCCTCGTCCTCTTCTGCAGTTGTCATGGGGAGAGTGGGAAAAGCCATTCCCTGAAACCCGTTTGCGGTGGAAACGTAGCTGTGCCTGCGTTCTTGCACACATCTCCGCCTGAGCCAGCCAGCCCTTTTTATAGACCCCTGGGGGGGCCTTCTTTTCCTCCGGGCCCCAAAGAGCTCTATTTTTTATTATTAAAGGACTTTAACGAGGCCCTGTTGGTGTTTTAATTGTGGCTGAGGTTTGAAGGTGGCCTGTCCTTCTGCTGTTCCGCTTGGTTATAGACTTGGCGCTTGCGTTTTATTCAGGGCTGGGAGCAGTGGGTGCTTGGCGAAGGGGCAGAGCTTGCTGAGTCTCTGTTGGTTCCGTCAGAGGGTGGGCCACAAGTACTTGTGACCAGGCAACAACTTCATTGGATGTCAAGGGGATGGGGAGGCCGACCTTCCAGGTGTTGGGAGATTCCATCTCCCGTCATCCCTAAGCCTTGGCCACATTGACTGGGACTGGGAGTTTGACAACAGCTGTTCTCCCATCAAGCTCTATCCCAGATGCAGTTCTCTGCTGAAAACAAAGGGAGGAGTGTTTTGCTTCCGGAAAGTAGGGGCTTTTGCCCCAGTCTGCCCAGAAGGTAGCTGGAGCAGAAGAGATGCAAGTTTTTAGCATCACAGTCTCTGCTGGACTGATGGAGCCCTGCTCTGCCACACAACTTGGAAGGAGCACAGTACGAGAATATGTTTCTTCCAGGGACATTTGGACATGCAATATGATCATGGCAGTGACCTCACATGCCTCCACCAGTGGCCTTGCACGTGACAGTATCCTATTGTACGCTATTGCAGGCTCATCTGGCCCACGTTCAGAGTGAGGAAGCTTCACGTTGCTGTTAAGGCTGGTGTGGGGGGGAGCCTGTGGCCTCCAGGCGTTTGTGGGACTACAAGCCCAAAGCTGCCATTTGCACCAGAGGATGAAAAAAACATTCCAAAGGTGCTGAGCTCCCACCCACCCCTCCCCAAGCTCCTATAAGAACCAGGGTCGATTTTATAGAACTGTGTGTATATTTTTTCTGTCTCTGGATGTGGTTAAACACGATCCATGGTGTGTTGTGGGTGGGGGATAGCTAGAGAATGAACTGTATATAAAGCAGCAATAGGACACCCTGAACTTCACACTCTGTGGCTCCTAGAAGCTGTCAGCATGCAGCAGCGGCCTCCCCCTGGGAAACTGCTTTGGCTGGCTGGCTGTACCTGGTGAAGATAGCCGATGAGTCTCAAACCCTCAATGAGCTAGGGACTGCCCCTGCGTGCAAAGACAGGCTCTGGTGGATTGAGCAGACAAGACCAATGGTGGATTCAACAGTCAAGAAGGTGGTTTCTGCATGTGCTGTAGAGAGAAGTGAGGGGCAGATTGGGCTCGTCAACTTGGGAAGGTAGCCCATCTAGGAGAAGATAAACTCTGATCCTAAACCTCCACTGTCTTGTGGGATAGCTTTGGGAGAAGAAAAGGCTAAAGAGTAAACCCCACACAAATCCAGAGTGGAGTCTCAAAGACAGTTGGATGGCACCTTGTATGCCTCCTTCCTGCAACCAAGTTGGAGCCAGATGTATTGCTCTGCCTTTCTTTGGACCACATCAGCAAGGCCAAGGGGGGGGGGGACTTTTATGGGCAGCCAGGACCTCCATATGCACTGTCCAGGCTTGCGCTCCAGGGAGGTCACTTTGGTGCTGCTAATGCAGCCATTTGACTTCATCCATGGAGGTCCACTCCGTTATCTCTTGAGACAATAGACCAATTGTCCTCCAGATGCTTATTTGAATTTGTTTTTGCTTAACAGCTTCCATCATCGCTGGCCATGTGGCTGGGGCTGATGGAAGCTGCTGCCCAACAACATCTGCAGGGCTACAGGTTCCCCATCCTTGGCTCCCCATCTATTCCTACACAAAGGTCTAGCCTTTCCCTCTCCTGTACATGCCATTCCATATACTCGTCCAAGTGCAACAGGGTGGGGTAAAAAAAAGACTTCCATGCTGGGTGGGCCTCCAGTGGGCGCAGTTTATTGGTACAGCATTCCTTCCAAGCCAGCCCTCCCCTGCCTCCTCTGGTACCCGCCTCCTTCCCAGTCCCAGCATAAATCCCAGGAGATGCACTTGGTGGTGGCCCGTCTGGTCAAACGGTGGCCCTCTAGGTCAGCAAAAACACTTGCCTCTCCTGTGGGGGTGGGCCAGGGGAAAGAGGGGGGTTCTGGGGAAGAGGGAAGGGAATGCGTGGGACAGAGGGGGAATGTGTGCAACTAGCTCAGCAGCAAAGAACAGACACGACAGCTTCTACAAAGGGGGAGGGGGAACCTTGAGAGACTGTTTCCTCGCCAAAACCACCCTGGATCCACCAGCTGCAGCATGTGGGTGGAAGTGGGGGGAATCTCAGCCTCTTGCCCAGCAGTGGGGGAAGATATTTGGTGGTGGTGGTGGGGTTGGTAGCGGTAGTGCCCTCCCCTCTTCCATGGTGGGCACAAGGCTCTCGATGGCACCAGTTCCCCACAAGCGAGTGTGTGGGGAGTCGCTCTGCTCCCACGTGCTTTTTTTTGTTTCTGGTGAGATGGGGGTAGGTGGGCAGGGTGGGACGGGGAGCAGAGAGATCACAGGTCGCTCTCTCCGTACAGGGCGCTGGAGAAGGAGACATAGTCCAAAGCGCCGGACACAGCGTCAGCTCCTGTGTACTTCGTCATCCTGCTGATGCAATATTCGGCCTGCTCTGGTGGCAGCTCCCGACGTAGCTCTTCTATCGTGATGTAGTTCTGCAGCAGGGAGGAGGATCAAACAAGGAGGAACAGCATGTTACTCAAAAGACCAAGAGTGAGGCATCTCAGGCTTGGGGGCCAAATGTGGCCCTCCAAGATCCCTATCTGTTTCCCCAGACTACACATCCTTAGCCATATTTTATTTCCATTGACTGCACACTGTGGTGGTGTACATTGCACCCTCCACCAGCATTTTTGCCTGCCAGGAACATCCCCTCAAACTCAGATAATGTCTCTTCTGAGGCTGTATGGAGGGTAGAGATGAGCTAATAGAAACTAGCCTTCTGTAGCATGGTAATTATTTTTTTTACTTTGGTTGCTCTGTCCACTTTTGCCTCTGGTGCTACCCAACACAGAAGATGGCCCAGAATGGAATGTGGTTGACGCATTGCACACTGTGCAGGCCTGTTCTAGGTTGCAAGATCCCACTAACAGAGTCCAGGAACCTTTCTTCTGTTAGGGCAGCTGTGATGGAGCCTTGAGTTCTCCAGCTGTTGTCAAACTACACCTCCCATCATTCCTGGCTGTTGGTGGGTTGTGGTCCCAACAACACCTGGAGCACCCACCAAAGGTTTCCCACACTTGCCTTAGGGGCAGTTTGTCAAGGGCTACGTGCCAGGGGCAAACAAGGCCCGAGCCTAAAATGGGTAGGATAGCCTTTTCTTCTCTGCTACCTGAATGGAAAGAAGCCACCCCCACTTCCCCCTGCAAAAACACTTTCTAGGCCTGTCAGGAAAGGCTTGAAATGTGCCCGGTGGGAGGAGAGGAGACATAAAGAAGAGAGGAAACAGATTATTGGAAGGCTTTGAATTCTGCTTCCATGCCTAGATCTTAATTTTAACTGCAGAATATCACTCAACCTCAGCATAATGTTGTGGGTCCTATGAATAAGCAAGAGACCCAAATTTTGCTTCTGTGGACAAGAGATAGCTCCACCACTTCTCCTGTTCTTTTGGTGCAACGCTTACCTTGTCTGAAGCCAGGATCTTGAAGGAAGCCACGACTTGCTCGGCAGTGTCTGTCTCAGCTGTCTCACGAGTCATGAAGTCAATGAAGGCCTGGAAGGTCACCACGCCTGTGTTGTTTGGATCCACCAGGGTCATGATGCGTGCAAACTCCACCTCGCCCTGTCAGAAGGGAAGAGCAATAGGGATGTGGGTCAAACAGGGAGGGATGCTCCCCGCCAAGGGACATTCAGCATCCCTGACCAGTTTTCCCACCCATAGCCACCCTTGGATCATGGAATGGGGCTGAAAACTGCCTCAGGGCAGACCCTACCCATTTCCACTCAGCTTTTGCTATCTAGGGATGGCCAAGGATTTGGTTCAGTCACCATTTTCAAGCAAACCAGGAGATCCTTGTGATACTAAACTACACAGAATTTGCCCTCCAACAGATGTTGTAAGGAAAGTTATCCTTCTGGGCCCCAAAAAGGGGCAGCTTCCTACCAAGTCATATCCCATGGAGATCAAGCAGGCCCGGAAGTCGTCAGGATCCATCATTCCGTTTCTCTTCTGCAAAGAGCAAAGAGGGGGAAAGAAGCTGTTGATTTGGAAGGAGACACCCCCAGCCCCAAATTCCACACTCCTGAAGGGAAACACTCCTTAAACTGGTGGCACTGGGCGCCCCTCATAGGAACACAGGAAGTGGCCTTACACCAAGACAGACCATTGGGTCCACCTCACCCGCTATTGTCTACACTGACTGGTAACAGTTTACCCAGGTTTCGGGCAGGAGACTCTCCCAGCACTAACTGGAGATTGAACCCGGGACCTTTTACAAGCAAATCAGATGCTCAACATGTGAGCTATAGCCCTTCCGCAGTCTGTGAACAAGCCCCGCGCTCAGCCAAGTCCTCCTTTCTTGTGGCTCATTTGGAGCTGGCCTCCTCTCTGAACGGTTGCTGAGAGAGAGAGAGACCAAAGCCATGTGTAGCTATTGGGCAGCTCGGGAGTCCCAGCCGCCTCACAGATGGCCACCGTGCCTCTCACGACTCCTTCAAAGTTTTTCTGTTGGCCAGGCTGGGATTAGCCGGCCACACCCTCTTTGTTGCTGGTGTCAAGAGCAGACATGGGTTGGCGATGGTGGCAAGCGAGCCTTGAGCTAGGCCAAGGTGAGGAACCTCCAGCTTGACCAAGGTGAGGAAAATCTAGTCAGTTCAAGGGGAGGAAAATCTAGCTAGGCCAAGGCGAGGAACCTCTAGCTAGGCCAAGGTGAGGAAAATATAGCTAGGCCAAGGTGAGGAAAATATAGCTAGGCCAAAGTGAGGAAAATATAGCTAGGCCAAGGTGAGGAAAATATAGCTAGGCCAAAGTGAGGAAAATATAGCTAGGCCAAAGTGAGGAAAATATAGCTAGGCCAAAGTGAGGAAAATATAGCTAGGCCAAAGTGAGGAAAATATAGCTAGGCCAAGGTGAGGAAAATATAGCTAGGCTAAGGTGAGGAATCTCCAGCTAGGCGAAAGGTGAGGAAAATCTAGCTAGGCCGAGGTGAGGAACCTCCAGCTAGGCCAAGGTGAGGAAAATCTAGCTAGGCCAAGGCGAGGAACCTCTAGCTAGGCCAAGGTGAGGAAAATATAGCTAGGCCAAGGTGAGGAAAATATAGCTAGGCCAAAGTGAGGAAAATATAGCTAGGCCAAGGTGAGGAAAATATAGCTAGGCTAAGGTGAGGAATCTCCAGCTAGGCGAAAGGTGAGGAAAATCTAGCTAGGCCGAGGTGAGGAACCTCCAGCTAGGCCAAGGTGAGGAAAATCTAGCTAGGCAAAGGTGAGGAACCTTCAGCTAGGCCAAGGTGAGGAACCTCTAGCTAGGCCAAGGTGAGGAAAATCTAGCTAGACCAAGGTGAGGAACCTCCAGCTAGGCCAAGGTGAGGAACATCCAGCTAGGCCAAGGTGAGGAAAATACAGCTAGGCCAAGGTGAGGAACCTCCAGTTTGGCCAAGGCGAGGAAAATCTAGCTAGGCTAAGGCAAGGAACCTCAAGGCCTCTCTACCTGGCCCTTGGGACTCTACCTAAGGCATGGCCCTTCCGTTTCTTCGCTGGCCCTGCTGCATGCCTCCCTCAAGTGCCCTGACCTATGATCATGCTTCTTGCTTGCCTGTGTGGGCTTTTGCCCAGCTGGAGCGTGACCTCTTGTGCAAAGGTTGCACCCATTGCCTCTCCCACTTTTTTGCCTCTCATCCTTCCTGCCACTGGGTTGCCCATGAGGGAACGTGGCCCTTGGGCTGAAAAAGAGTCCTTCACCCTTGGTCTAGGACAAGAGACCAGAGACCCCATCCTTTGATCAGCTCTAGATTGGCCTCCATGG
This sequence comes from Podarcis tiliguerta, assembly GCF_965153285.1. Classification (NCBI taxonomy): domain Eukaryota; kingdom Metazoa; phylum Chordata; class Lepidosauria; order Squamata; family Lacertidae; genus Podarcis; species Podarcis tiliguerta. Next base: position 19,502,108 of record NC_139549.1, read on the forward strand.
CTGGAACAACAGCAGGGATCAGGTGTGAGGGCTGCGTGAGCTGGAGGTGCAGGCAAGAATTTGGCAGGAGGCTGCCTGTTGCACGCTTGCAGTTGGATTAAGCGCGGGAGAAGTGTGCAAGCGATAAGCGGCGGTGAGTGTGCGAGTGGTCAGGGCTGGGTTTGCAAGAGGCCACCTTACCCGGTCGAAATGGTTGAAGGAGGCCCGGAACTCGTTCATCTGTTCCTGGCTGATTCCCTTGGCATCGCGGGTCAGAATCTGGTTCTCGACTTCGTTGATAGTGCGGGCAATGGTGGTCAGCAGCTGTTCCCAGCCCACCCGGATGTGCTGCATGCAGTCAAAGACAGTGGAGTTTGCAGAATGAGATCCAGAAGCACTGGGGAAGGAGGTGGGGGGCAATCCCACCCACCCAATCCTTCACCTACTTGCTGGAGATCCATTCGGGGGGGGGGGGTTCAGCCAGGAATTACCCCCCCACACACACTTTTTAATATTCACTTATTGAAAATTAAATAGTATGAACAAATCAGCAAAAGTGCTGTCAATAAATTCAGCCTGGTACAATCCCACACTTTGTACAGTTTTGCCTTTTAAGAGCTAAAAGAAAGATAAAATAATTAAAGGAAAGGAAACAACCCCAAGAAATAAGACTACCAACGCACTAAATAGGTTCCAGTTCGAATTTCAAATTGTCATGGAATAAATATCTGCCTCAATTTCCCATTTTCCTCATGGTATTCCTTGTAGATTACTACTACTATATGTATTATTTATCTGCTGCCCATTTAACTGGGTTGCCCCAGCCACTCTGAGCAGTTTCCAACAAATACAAAACCACAGTAAATAATAATAATACTCATATAGTTCTGTAATCTTGCATGCCTCAAAATGCTTATATTTATGTGCACGAAGGCGAGCTGCTACTTGGAAGACTAAGCAACTAGTCTTAAGTTGGCTGGTTTTCACAAACATTAAATTTATAATTTTTACACCCATGCATCATGGAGTTTGACTTTTATGTATCTTAACAGCCCACCCGGGAATTATTTCCAAAAATGCCCCCACCCCTGCAAGCACACACAGACCCCCACCTCCATAGTGTAGCTGGTGTGCTTGTTGTCAAAGATGAGGGCCTCTTGAATGAGTTGGTGGTCTCCCTCCAGCTTGTCGATGTTGGCCTTGTAGTTGATGATGTTCTGCTCATGCTGCTTCAGGTGGTTCATCTGGTCCTCAAGAGACCCGCTGATGTCCACAGAGATGTGGCCAATCTCCTGCCAGGGGAGGGCAGAAGAGAAGCCTCCTGTTAGCTTAAGACCCCAGAGCATAGCTCTGATCTCATGGGGCACCCTTCCTCTACAGCAGCACTGGGAGAACCTGTAGCCCCCCCAGGTGTGGCTGGGTACCAATTCTTAGTGGCCTCAGAGAAGACGGCCAGTAGTCAGGCTGGTGGAAGTTGCTGTACAAAAGCACTTGGGGGGAGCACAGGTTCGCTATCTCTGCCCTTCAAGTGATGGTTTGTCACTGGCAAAGACAGATTCACTATACATTAGCTTTACAGAGCTGCTGCATTTGGTCAGCACTTCTTGGGTAACGAGAGGAGCCATAACTGTTGCCTAGAGGGCCATTTCACCCTTTCCAAAGCCATTTGTTGGATCCGTCCTATGGGTGGCGTCCAGAGGGTTGTAAGGTGGAAGGGTCAAGAAATAGCAGTAAGATTCTGACTTAGGGAAGCAGTCCAAGCATCCTGGAGTCTCAAGCCTGCTCTGATGCTCCAATGCCAATCCTGCCTCTAACCCACTAGGCAGCCCCCTCACCAGACAGAGCTCGTAATCTCTCCCAGGGGATGTAGGTAGATAGGGACGTAGGTAAGGAGTTGCCATACAAGGAGTCAAATATTTGGTGCATTGTATGCTGATCAGCAGCATTTTTCAAGGATTTTGAGCCAGAGTGTCACCCAGTCCTATGAGTAGATGCCACTGGGGACTGAACTTAGAACCTTCTTCATGCAAAGCTCTACCACTCAGCTGAGGTCCTCGAGGGCATTTTGCCCTGGCGGATGGGGCAGGAGAGGACCTTACCTCCATCTTTGTCTGGATCCAGGGTCCAATGATGTTAGCCTGGGCGGCAAACTGGCGTCGGAGGCGTTCATTGGCTTGCTGTCTTGCCAGCTCTTCTTGCAGGGTTTGATCACGGTGTGGGACCAGCTGCTTCACCTGGAGAAGCAAGATAAAAGAGACTCTGCACATAAGTATTGGGGTTTAGAGACCCTACTGGAGGGAGATGTGGGTTGGTGTGGTGTTGGGTGTAGTCCTGGGAGGACAGGAGGTACTCTGCCCCCTCACTTAGAGCCTTTCCTGCCTAGGATGAAAGCAGGACTTCCAAAGCACATGCATCAAGGCAGCTGGAGAACCTCCAGATGTTCCTCTTCTTGGCATTTGTTTAGGGTAGGGGACCTGAAAGCCCTCCAGATGTGATTGCACTACAGTTCCCATCATCACTGGCCATGCTGACTATGGCTGATAGGAGTTGGAGTCCAATGACAGCTGGAGGGCCTGACAGGTTCCCCACATCTGGTTTAGAGGCTCAATTAATTAATCAGCTACTCCTGGAAAGAGGAGCTCTTGACTTATTGTCACTTATTGAATCAGGGATGAAGGACCGCAGCATTGTTTAGCTTCTGCATCAGCCAAGGCCCCCCAGATTGGGGAAATGCCCTCCTGAAACTGGACAGGCAGCTACAATTCTGATATTTCATCCCTTGCTGAAAACATGGATTGCTTGCTAAGCTTTGTTGGAGAATTAATTTTCTGCACTGTTGGGCACTTGTTCTTCATTTTATTATTCTTTAATGATTTTAACATATCTTTTTAATGAGTTGGCATTTTGTAAATCATTTTATAAGCAAACGGGGGATGGGTCTCTGCCTTGGCAGTGGATTTTCCACTCCTCTCTAGAAAACAATCTGGAGCTGGCAGAGGTGAGGGTGTCTGCTCAGGTCCCCCATAAGAACACCCGGTAAGACCTGAAAACTAAAAAAGCCCCAACTAGTCCAGCATCCTAGATGCCCCCATGGGAAGCAGGCAAGCAGGATGTGAGGGCATCTGAAGGCAGCTCTATTCAGGGAAGTTTTTAGTGTTTGATGTTGTGTTTGTGTTTTTACTGTTTTTTGTTGGGAGCCGCTAAGAGTGGCTGGGACAACCCAGTCAGATGGACAGCATACAAATGGATGGATGGATGGATGGATGGATGGATGGATGGATGGATGGATGAATAGCCCTCTCCTGCCACCATTCCCCAGCAACTGGTATTCAGAGTTACTTTTGATTCTGGAGGAGGTATATAGCTTTTGTGCCCCATAGCCGCACACCCCATCTAGACGTCTCCTGTTTCTTTAGGGGGGGGCACAAGCAAGCAAGCGAAGACAGTATCCCCAGGAGGCTGGGAGGAACACAGCACCTTGGGGGTGACCCGAACCAGCAAAAGCCTGTGCCCAAGACCCTCACACAGCTCCCACAGACACACCATGAGGCTGGTTTCTTAAAAGGATGCTCTCACCCTGTCCCACTTGTTAGCGATGTCAAGATGCGAGAGGTTGGTGTAAGGGTTCAAGCCCGACAGCTTGATGCCGTAGGTCTGCGCAATCTTCTGGATCTCATTCTGGATTCCCAGGATGGCCATGCGCTCCTTGTCAGCCTCAGGCAGGGTGGCTTTGAACTGCTCGTGGGCTGTTATCAGGCTCTGCTCCAGGAGGAAGGGGTGAAAATTAGCTGCTGTCCAGGTGAGTATGGCAGGCAGAAGGAAATGAGCTCTCTCTGCTTCCTTTTGCTTTGCCTAAATCTATTGCTCTTCGTAAGAACATGAGGTGAGCCTCCTGGATCAGGCTCAGAGCCCACCTGGTCCAGCATCCTGTTGTCCCAGTGGCCAACCAGGTGCCTCCAGAAAACTTGTGATCTGGACACACGTGCGTTGGCACCCTGCTCAACTGTGATTCCCAACAACAGGTATTCAGTGGCGGTAGAACACGGCTACCCATCAATAACTTTCTCCTCCATTAATTTGTCTAATCCTCTTTTAAAGCCATCCATGTTGGATAGCTCTCACTCTCTGCATGATTCATACTGTTATAAACCTTATAAAGCTAAGAAGCCTTTTTTTTACCAACATGAAGTTGCTTCCAACACCCCTTGTTGACCTGTACTGTACCTTCTCCAGCTCTAATTTCAGGCCCAATGTAATTGCTTGGAGTTCTCAAGAAGCATTTGGCCCTGCTGATGCGCCTCACCTGGATCTCTTCAATGCTGTGCACAATGAACATGTCCTGAAGGTCCTCGATGGCCCCATCCATCCAGTTGTTGAAGGGGGCAGCTCTCTTGGCAAACTCCAGGTATAGCTGGTCAATGGTCTCCAGCAGCTTCTCCACACGCTGGGTGGCAAGGAGAGGAAAGGTGAGAATTGGAGAATAAAGTCACCTCCCTCATACTGAAGAAGAAGAAACCAAATCCTGCCAGCGCCCCTTTCCTCACCTCCAGGGCATCTCTCCTCTTCTGAGTGAGTGTCCCCAGGGTGTCCCACTGGTCACAGATGGCCTGGCAGCGGGAGTTCACAGAGGCTGCGTCGTGGTAGTCCAGCTCACTGTAGTGATGGGCCACAAGGATTAGGGGTGCATAGCTGAGGCTACGGGCTTCCCCACCCGCAGGAGACCATCAGAATGGACACCTTTCCCATCACCCACCCGCAAGTCTGGAAGAGGAGGCTGACTTCACCCCAGCCAAGGGACCACGACAATTGGGAAATCAGCCACCCAAAGGCCATGCAACAGGAAAACTATTTGACCACTTTAAGCGTAGAACCCACCATTGCTCACACCAAGGTTGTCTTTCAATGGAGCAGAATAGCGAAATTAAAAAAGGTCAAGAAGGCATGCACATTTGTGGGGCTAGCAAGACAAGCATTCTGCAACCTGAGAATCTCGGCAGTCCTTCAAGAGAAGGATGAGGGACCTGTGGAGGCCCTCCAAAGACTCTCTTTTTAAATTCTTGCAGCTCTTCCCAAAATTCACCAAAAAAGGATTGGTATGAGAAGTTGAAAAGAGGAGACACCTGTTGAAATTGAAACTCCACAAAGAGTCAACCTTTCTTAACAGATCCTCACAATCACAGGAGTTTTTGTTGATGGCCTTTCAAATACTAGTCATCTGGGTCAGGGGGCTGAGGGCCCCCCCATTTTCAAGGAGGGGGCTGGGCTCCCACAATATTCTGTGATTAACAGTGGGCTCCACCGGGCCTTCCCACAGCTACGACAGGCCCTACCAGGTTTACCTGCAGCTGCAATAGGTCTCTTCCCACTGTATGACATCACACATGCTTGCCAGAGTCCCCCAAAGTTGGGTGGAACCCAGCGCATTTGGTTGCTGGGTATAACCAGGACTTTTTTTCCAGCTGCAATTCTCCAGAACTCAGTTCTGGTACCTCTAAGGTGGACACCATTGCCATTATAAGAGAACAAGGGAGGTGTTCATGTTGAGTTCCAGCACCTCTTTTTCTAGAAAAATAGTCCTGGGTACAAGAGGTGGAGAGAGCTTCTGCTGTGCTCATGCAGGCTTCCTCAAAGAGACATCTGATTGGCCTCTGTGAGAACCGGGTGCTGGGACAGATGGGCTTTTCTTAGGTGAGTCAAGATTTGGAGTTTTCCTCTCCTTTCCCTTCCACCCCAATGAAATCAGACATCCCAGGGATTCTGACAGACATGCAATAGATGTATTGCTGCCCCAGTCCCACATGAGAACTGAGCCATGAACCTCCAGCCTTCAGGAAGTGAGAGGTTGGGGGTGGTGGCCAAGGGTTGAAGTGGGAGCAGCCAGGACCCCCCGACTAGCACCCAACTTTCATCTCAAGAGGGAAAGGGCAATGTTCTCTCTCCTCGGCACCCACTTGAGTTCCTGCGCGATGGCTGCGATCTGCTCCACACGGTCCTGGTGGGCGGCCAAGTCGCTTTCAAAGGCCTCATGCTTGCGCATCAGGGCTCTGATCTCATACAGAGATGCCGATTCGTAGTCCTTCTGTGAGAGCATCTCCTCCTTCCCTGCGGTGGGAGGAAGCAGAGCTGGGGTGAGAGGCTGGGCCGTGAGCAGAGCAATGACGAGTGGAATATGAAGAGTGGGATGGACACAGGAGGAGAGGGGATCTCCGCCTTTGGATCTGTCCTGTGACCTCTCCTCTTAGGCCACAACCCTCCCCCACAGACCCCCTGCCCCCCAAAAAAGAAGTGAAAGAGAACCTTTCACTAACTTTTGGGAAGAGGTAGGTGAATCCTGCCACTACTCATTAAGTACCATAATTTAATTCACTGGAATTGTAAATACTTTTATGCATTACCATGTGTTTAAATTTGATTGGTTGGTAACTGGATTCTAGAGCGCTCTAGTATTTCTCATGTGATTGGCTAACACTGATCACATGGGAGGTATCTAGTGAAGGAGAGGCTCTGTTTTACGTGATGTGAGATGACTATGTTTTAGAATCCACTGTGAACACTGCTAAGTTGAGTAGAGGGTTGGAGTGCTTCTTCTCTGCTTGAAAGAAAAGGGAGCAAAGCTGCAGGAGAAGGCAAAAAGTTGAAATCTCTCATAGGAGCTGGAAGGCGTTGCCTAACTGAAAACATTATGTTTTAATTTATCTGTGTAATTTTCTGCAAGGGAAGCTTTTGAATATTAAAGTCTGGGCATTGGTTTAATTTCCAAAGAAGGATGTCAGTCATATATACGATTCGAGCTTCTTAGCTGTGTTTTCGCTACCCTTACTTCAACACTACCGTCCTGAAAATCTACCCATAATTAGGCTTAAAAAACATGTGAAAGAGAATTTAAAGGGGGGGGGAGTATAGTGGATTGGGAGGCAGAAAGAAAATGGGGGGCCGACTGCTAGCTCTGGCCCTGCCTACTTTTGACCCCACCCACCCCGGCATGTAGTTCCAAAAAGTTTTCCCCTAGGGGAACAGAACCCTTGATATAAAAGCAGTTCCCTGCCCCTGGAATAGAGGGAGGGGCTCAATTGTGGTCAGGTTACCTCTGGTCCAGGTCTCGTGCAGGGTGGCTTTCTGCTTAAATTTCTCAGCCAGGTGGTCCAGGCGCTCCAGGCGCCTGATCTCGGTCAGCAGCCATTCCTCATAGCCTTTCTCAACCTGCTCCAGCCCCTTCCAGGCATTTGCAATATCCTGCAGGCAAACACAGGGCAGCTTCAGCCTAGCTCAGTTGGTAGAGCATGAGGCTCCTTAATCTCAGGGTCGTGGGTTTGAGCCCCGCATTGCAGGAGGTTGGACTGGATGAACCCTCACAGTCCCTTCCAACTCTAGAGTTATTCGAATCTCCCCTCAAAGTGGCAGGACCTGCAGCTGTGCTCACCAGGAGCTGGTGCCCAGGCAGAAACCTGGGAAAGAGATTCTTCCTGGCACTTGGGCTCATAGCCTACAGCCACATCTGTGCCCACTCTTGACACCCCCTGGCACAATGGACGGCATTGTAAACACCTGGTTGGGGACCAAGAGCTTGTGCACTCACCCCAATTTTTAGCTTCTGTTAAACAGAAACGTTTCAAAACCTTACAATACCTGTTTGTGCAGAGCAGGGTAGGGAACTGGATATGGCCCATGGGCCTGATTCTTAACTTCCCCTTCCCTCGTGAGCCAAGTTTTTGCCTGCTTTGTTGGGAATCAATGGAATGACCCCCCCCCACCTCAAACCACTTTCCACTCCCTTGGACACAGTTTACTGTCTCCATTGGGACCCCAAAGCTTAATTAAGATCCAATTGACTAGCTATCACTTGGAACAGCCTCCCAAGGGAAGGCTGGCCCTCTCACTGCTTTTGCTTTTTTAGACTGGCAAGCAAGGATGGTTTTATTTCAGCCATCTTCTGTGGAGCTTTGTTTCTCACCCCCCCCCCCACCTGCTCTATGCCCACCTGCCGCCCTGTGACTTACAGAGACCATCTTCCCCTCGGAAGGCATGAAGGCTGGGCGGTTGCTGAGGCGCAGTTTTGTCTGCAAAGTGTTGAAGTTGATCTCCAGCTGGCATTTCTCCTGCACGCGGGGGGGCTTGTGCACACGCCGGTAGTCCCGGAAGTCCTCCAGCTTGCGCTGCATGGCGCTCATGCTCTTCTCTGGCACGCGGTTCTCCAGCCATGGGATGGTGCGCCGGATCCATTCCAGGAGCTGACCAGGAAGAAACAGAAGGTGGCTTTAGTTGGCTGTTTGGGGCTGCGGAATCAAGACATGCTGTCCTGTATGCTGCCAACCTCTTGAGACCTAGAAGCCCACCTTTAGCCCAAACAACCATTTTGGGGGCCCACGTCTCAATCTTTCACCATATCTTTGGGCTGCTGCCATGACCCAACTTGGATGCAACAGCAGTGCAAGTGTGGACCTGTGATTCCCCTTCCACCGACCCACGAAAGCTTCAAGGGAAGTAAGCAAACAAGCATTAAATGCTGGGACTGATTGGGCCCTGTGAACTGAACCCAGGAATTCTGCTTCTGAGTTCAGTGCTCTGTTTCTTGGTAGGAAGGTATTGGGCTGGAGATGTGAAAGGGGCATTGCTTTTGGGGACTTCTGCTCGGGTAGTTTCAAGATACCTCGCTGGCCAGCTTCTCGTACTCCTGCATCAGCTTTTCATTCTCTTGATTGACAGCAAGCACCTTGCAGATCCTGTTGGCTGCCGTCTCAGCCTGGAAGAGAAATGCACTTGCTGGTTAGAAATGGGAATAGTAAATAACAACACCAAAGAGCTGTGGGCTGGGAGGAAGCATAAAGAGATCATCTAGATTAGACCGGGAGTTGGTGGGCATCAAGTGAAAGGCATGCCAGGGCATTCAGAGCTTTAAAAACTTCCCATGGTGCGAAAATTTGCCTCCTGTGTGATTATAGAAATATGGAATCATTAAACAAAACAAGATAGAGAGTTATACAAGTGACTGAGGAGGAGGATGGTCAATATCAGGATTGGAAAACTTGGAAGTAATAAAGAAGAAAGCAGAAAATAAATGATGGACATTAGCTCTTGAAATCCAGAACATGGGACGTCTCCTTGAAATTATTTAATTCGGACTCTATAATTTGAATGTTTTTGAATGTGGTAAGATTTGGCTTGATTTGTTATTAATAGGAATGTTTTTTTTAATTGGAAAATGAATAAAAATTACTTACAGAAGCAAAAAACAAACATAAAAAATTTCCCATGATGCAACCTCAAATTCCAGAACAAACTATGTACATTTATCAAATCTACTTGCCTAGGGTTCAGCATTCGTGCCTCATTCTGGCTGCACAATGGGATTAGTGGGGAAGTAGCTTTAATGCAGAGCTTTCAAAACTGTGTGTTGCGACATATTAGTGTGTCGGCTGCAGTGTGTCGGTGTGGTGTTGCGTGGACACTCCCCATACTCCTCCTAGGGCTGGAAAGGGGTTAGTTTAACCTCCAGTTTGCTAGTAAAACTGAATTACTATGTCACAAAATGATGCATGACTAAAAAGTGTATCACCAACTTGAAAAGTTTGGAAAGCTCTGCTTTAAATAAAGGGGTTGGGGGGGCAGGGGGGTTGCAGAAAGTTGCAAAGTTGAGCCCTGACTCAAAATTATCTGCTATTTTAAAACTATTTTTGATTGTGGATTTTGCTATAGCCTTGTTTTAAAAGGCATGATCTGTTGTGCATGTATATAAATATGTTGTGGCTAGAACACAGGAAAATGCCTTATACTGTGTTCATCTAGCTCAGTATTACCTACACTGACTGGCAGCAGCTCTCCAAGGTTTCAGGCAGGAGACTCTCCCAGCCACACATGGAGATGCCGGGGATTAAACTTGGGACCTTCTGCATGCCAAGCAGATGCTCTTTCATAGAGCCCTAACCTTTCCCCAAGCTGTCTTGATAATCAAATATTTTGTCTCATGTTTGTGGTCTTTAGCTCAAACTGCTACCACCACCATTAAATCCATCAATACCATCATCTTTGGCTGCAGAAGGCAAGACTGGAACCAATGGGTAAAAATTCCAGCGAAGCAGATTTCAAGCAAACTTCGATATAAATTTCCTAAGAGTCATAGCTGTCCAACCACTAATGCAGGCTGCCTTGAGAGAAGGTCAGCTCTCCTTTGCTGGAGGCAGTTATGCTGTGTCTTGATGATGGCCTGTTAGGGATGCTTTAGCTGCATCCTGCGCTGAGCAGTGGGTTGTCATAGAAGACCCCCAATTCAATGATTCTAAAAGGAAGAAGGAACTGGGCTAGCATAGTTCTCTGCTGCAGATATGTAGACCCAGGGGGAAATGCTGCTACCGCTTCTTTTTGCTTACCTGCTCTGCACCTGCAAAGGCATGGTAGAAGCAGGAGACGTAGGTCATGATGGCTTTCTCGTCCGGTTTGGGGGTGTTGACAATATCTGTGGGAAGAGGACAAAAGCTGAAGGAGGAGAGCAGTAAGGCGCTCAATAGAGAGGGCCACTCGCTAATGCTGCTGAATTATATTGATGGTGCAAATGGGGATACATTGCCAAGAGAATTGGTCTTATATACAACCCTGGCAGTTCAAAATGGTAATTACAATTCAAAGGAAAACAGCCCAAAATCTTACACTGAACGCTAGGTACCACTCGCTCTGGAATATAGCTACAATGGAGAAAAATCACTCTTAATTTGATATTTCGACAAGAGCAAGAGAGTTGGTAGAGCTGAGACTTTTAAGCTCAGGGTTGTAGGTTCGAGCCCCAAGCTGGGCGAGAGATTTCTGCATTGCAGAGGGTTGGACTAGATGACTCTCGTGGTCCCTTCCAACTCTACAATTCTGTGATTCTATGCTCACTTTCAGATGCTTTTTATATGATTTGGCATCATTTTAAAGACAACCCTAATCAAAAGCCTGATAAATCTGGGACAATACTTGACAATCAAATGACACTAATATAAAACAGCACTTTACGAGAATACAACTTTAATTCTCACTTTTTTCTATCACGACTCGGGCTTGGTTACTTAACCCATGTGTAGCAGCACTTATTCTATGTGCTTATTTTATGGTCTTGTTTCTCAACTTTTAATTTTCATCTGCAGCTATAACTGCTCTCTCTGCTTTATATATATATAAAATAAAAAAACCTTTACCAAAAATTAAAAACAACTAGAGCAGGCACTTCAGAAGAAGGCTACCCAGCATGTGGTTTGCAAGCAGGTCCAGTAGAAACCAGAGAGGGGTTTGGCATAGCAGATGGGTCTGGGGAAGGTAAGTCTTAATTTGCTCTTGGGCCCTTTGGGAAGCTGATTTGCCTCCCTTACAAAAGACAGGTGCTTATCCCACTCCAGACCCATTTCATCACCCTTTATCCCTAAACCTCTCTCTTTCTGTTGGTTACAGCATGGTGCTGATGACAGCAAGGCTGCAGGTTTGATTCCCATACGGGACATACCGTATTCCTGTGTATTCCTGCATTGCAGGAGGTTGGATTAGAACAGGGTTTCCCAAACTTGGGTATCCAGCTGCTTTGGACTACAGTTCCCATAATCCCCGACCATTGGTCCTGCTAGCTAAGGATGATGGGAGTTGTAGCCCAAAAACAGCTGTAAAACCAGGTTTTTGAAACTGTGGACTAGAGAATCCTCAGGGTCCCTTCCAACTCTCTCACTCAAACACAAACACACACAGGGTGCCTGGCTCCTCACCTTCTGCATCCAGCATCTTAGGGATATCCAGATACTTCTCAGCCACCTCAAAGGCTGTGTTGAGATTCCCAATGGGGTCATCCTGTGGACAGACAGACACAGTTGCTCAGAGCGAATCACTACACCATGGCAGGGAGTAGCTGGCAGGGTTACAGGTGAGGATGATCTCCTAACCGAGGCACTACTTATTGCTGCTCATGCTGAACTTGCTACAGGTATGAAAAGCTGCTTTGTGCTACTGAGACTCTATCTATCAAGTCTCCATCTCCTCTGACAGGCGGCAGCTCTCCAGGGTCTTGAGCAGAGAAGTGTCTTCCCCGTTTCTACCTCATCTGTTAAACTGGCGACACCAGGAACTGAACCTACAACCTTCTGCATGCAAAGCAGACTCTCAGCCACTGAGCTACACCCCTTAGCAAAATGCCCGCCATAATGGTGGACAGGGACGAAGCAGTGGATCTTTGGGCCCAGACACACAGGGGTCGGATTGCTGGCAATGAAAGCCACAAGGAGAGTCCTATTTGCCCTAGCTGGGTGATTGGCGGGGCGGGTGATGGAAATCACAGGTTGACTCAAAGGACAAAGATGCCAGCAGACACCGCAGAGATCGCAAGCGGAGAGCCTGAAAGGAATGGGCGCAGCCAGGAAGACGCAAGAGGAAGACAGCACCTTTCTGAGCTTGGCGTAGTCAATGAGGTCAGGGCGGTGCCTGTGGATCAGGGCGCAGAGTGCCAGGCCATCCTTCCAGCTGGTGGGCAGCACGCGGGCATGGAGAGAGAAGAGGGAAAGAGTGAATGAGTGAGTCCTGGGTCTCTTCAGCTGGGTCTGGGTGGCCTCCAGCTTTGGTCCAACGTCCTTTGTCAGAGAAATGGTGGTTGCCCCATCCAGGTATGGAAAGGCACAGGGTGCAAATGAAGAGGAAAAGTGAGGAACAGAAGCAGACATTGTGGAAGGAGCAAATCTAGTCCATAGAGGGGAATGGAACCTCAGGCTCAGGGAACGGATGCGGCCCTCCAGGCTTCTCTATGCGGCCCTGGGAACTCTCCCCAAGCCATGTCCCTCAACAAGCCTGCTTTGTGCCTTCCTGGGATGCTTTTGCCTGGCTGAAATGTGTCCCTACATATCTTTAGGCACCAGGCAAAAACTTTCCTCTTCTCCCAGGCCTTTGGCTAATTAAACAATCAGTGGTCTTTTTTAAGCTGTAGGAAGAGGGCATTGTTTTTCTTTGTCACTATGTTATGCATTTTTTGTGTTTTTATATTGTAAACCGCCCTCAGATGAAAGGCGGCATAGAAATTGAATAAATAATAATAATATTCACCCAATGCTCCAGCCACATTTGCCTCTGGCTCTGCCCTACATGGGCGTGTGGCCCTCAGAAGGTTGCCCAGAAAGGAATGTGGCCCTCGGGCTGAGCAAGGGGGTCCCCTGGCCAGAACTGGCTTCCTTCTTCCTGCAGGAACATTGGCCCTGTTGCCCTCTGGGCAGAGGAGGCTGGTTGCAGGAAATTAGCCTAGGAGCTAAGTCCCTTTTGGCACCCAGCTCTGGTGTTGTTCCTCCATGCCAGGGAGCTGTGCTGCATCAGTTTCAAGCCAACAGTCAGGCAAACAAATGCTGAATCCAGCTGGTAGGTGTGCTATTTATTTATGTTTAAATGTCCCTATTGCAGGGTTGGGGTTCTGCAAAAGCTCTTTTGCCTCAAAGCAGGCAGAACTGAGAACTGGGGGATGGCTCCTCACACTGAACGGAACCAGGGACAAAGCCCTGACTGCCCCCCACCCCAATCCCACCCTGTTTTCCTTTAGGGAATTCTGTCTTCAGCAGACAGAAAGTTTACTTATTAATGTTGTTGCATTTTTATCCTGCCTTTTTCATTCGGGGAGCTCAGGGTAGTGCAGATGGTCCGCCTCCTCATTGAATCCCCACAACACCTCCCTCCCATTAACCTATCAGGCAAGTTACATAGAATCATAGAATTGTAGACCTGGAAGGGACCCCACGGGTCATCTAGTCCAACCCCCTGCAGTGCAGGAATCTTTTTGTCCAACGTGGGATTTGAACCCTCAGCCCTGAGATTAAGAGTCCCTGGGCTCTGCTGCCTTAGCTCTGTTTTTATATATGGAAGGGTTTTTAAAATATTTGGGTTTGTTTATATACAGAATTGCTTTTCATTTGAACTATTTTACACTTTTTCTTGTTCTGCCATTGTAACTATTGTATTTGTTTCATAGTTATGCGTTTTATTGCTGTAAGCCGCCCTGGGAAGGGTGGGCAAGAAATCCAATTCAACAAACTAACAAAAATCATTTGTCATCATTTTATTTGTCAAATAAAAGCATTTACCATTGATGCTTTGGCTGAGATTCCCACATCACAAGGGGTTGGACTAGATGACCCCTGGTGTACCTTCCAACTCTACAATCCTATGATTCTATTCTTCTTATTTCTCCTGGCTGCGTAGAAATCTTATCGCTCCAAACCCTCTTTCGCTATGCACAGCCTGTGCACTTGTAAGCATGTAGCAAACAATGCAGCTGACCCCAAATTGTGTGTGATCCCCCCCCTCCCTTGCCTCATACCTGATGTGGAAGTTTTGCACGTTGACATTCCGGTAGGGAGCAGTCTTCCTCTGGCACCACAGCAGCAGCCCCTCCTTGGCTGAGGTTTCTGGAAAGAAAGAAAGGAAGGAAGGCTCAGGCAATGGACCTCTATGCTGGCTAAGACCCAGGACTTCCTTCGATGCCTGGCAGGGACACTGGCTCTTGCCTACTCTTGTCCGCTCAGAGTAAATGGCATTTTCTACTCTCGACTGACAGCAGCTCTCCAAAGTCTCAGCCAGCGTGGTGTAGTGGTTAAGAGTGGAGGACTCGTAATCTGGTGAACCGAGTTCGCTTCTCCGCTCCTCCCCATGGAGCTGCTGTGTGACCTTGGGCTCATCACACTTCTCTGAAGTCTCTCAGCCCCACTCACCTCACAGAGTGTTTGTTGTGAGGGAGGAAGGGAAAGGAGATTGTTAGCCGCTTTGAGACTCCTTAGGGTAGTGATAAAGCGGGATATCAAATCCAAACTCCTCCTCTTCTTCTTCTTTCCCATCATTACACCTTCCTGCAATGCACTTGCTCCAGCACCACTAAGCCATGCCAGCCTGCCCACCTATTGCAGGGCGGCCCATTCCCACTGCCAGTGGCTTTTCAGGATTCCCAGCAAAGAACACCCTTTTCCATCACCTGACACATGGCGGATTTAACTGGTGGTGCTGGGAGCTTGGGGCCTTCTGCAATTGAGGGGGGCAGGGAGACCAGCCCCAGAGACTGTCATTGTTGATCAGCTGCCTGGGGGGCAGCACACCAGAGCAGGAGGCTCCCCATTCTGGCCTGGTTGCTGATCTGCCTGGGCGTTGCTCCCTTTTCTGAGCAGAGGCCAGAGTTAGAGAAGCAGAAGCCGCTGCCTCTACCTTCCCTGCCTGCTCCCTCTGGGCAGAAGCACATATTGTGGTCAAAAAGAAGAGGACAAGGAAAAGGGCAGTGAGGACCATGGCAAAAAGGACGAGGGCATCTTATCTATGGGACTCTAAGCTGGTCCTGTTCCCTTTTCCACTTGGGTCCTAGGAGAATAGGAAGCTGCATTGTACTGAGTTAGACTCTCGGTCTGTCTGGCTTAGTATTGTCTACACTGACTGGCAGATGCCACTGGGGGTTGAACCCAGGATGTTCTGTATGCAAAGCAAGTGAGTCAACAGCTCTTCCCTTAAAAAAGCAGACCGGGATGCCGGCGAGGGGCTTGTGTGCCCTTGTATTCACCTTCCACTGAGATGTCCTGGATAGCAAATCGAAGGATGATTGTCCAGATCATGCCCAGAGTCATCTTCAAGTTCCCATCCACGATTTCTGGAAAAGCAGGAGGGGATGGAGGGAGCTTAGAGAGCCACAGTGTCAACAAAACCGCACAAATGAGACATGGATTTTCACCAAAGGGATTCCAAGCATGTTTGGAGATATAATCTCCTTCTGTGGGGGCACAACCTGGGCAAGGATGTCTGTCCAAAACATCTGGAGAGCAAGTCTGGATCCAGAAATTCTTGGGCTTATTTATGTACCACTTTTGGGCCCAAAGACCTAAAGCAAATTCAGGAGGAGGCCTATCTGTGGCTCTGTTAGCAGCAATGATAGCTAAACTGAGCCTCCAAATTCAGATAAGGTGTATCTCTGAATATCAGTTGCTAGAAGCAAGCAACATGCAGGAGTTATACAGCCAGTTCAGCCCCCATCCATGTAAATGTTATGTCGGGATTTCTTTGCTCCAATGCATTTTATTTACCAATCCTAATTTTGTTTTGACTGCCTTCTTGTGGTCCATTTGCCTGCATCCTTCAGGAGCTCTTGGCGGCCTGCCTGAGTTTTGCCAGGCTGAATAATTTGGTACTATCCACTCCTTTACCCATTGCTCACCCTGACTCCAGATTGTTTACGAATAAGCTAAATCGTACCAGTTCTAGTACAGATCTTTGAAGGGGACCTTGCAATTTACTTTAACCTATAAAGGTAGCGTTGTTGAGTGGGACATCCATCTGCTCAGAAGGCTGTACTGGTTGCCAATATGCAGTTCAAGCTTTCGCTTTTAGCATTTAAAGCCCTCAACAGCTTAACCTGAGGAGCGACCTCATCCCCATGCACACCTGTTCTTCAGTATCCATGATCATTGACCGTGCTGGCTGGGGATGATGGGAGTTGGAAAACAACATCTGGATAGCACCATGTTGGCTACTCCTGGCTCTTAGATCACCGCACGCCCCAGAGATGTGCTTAGCATGCACTACAAACCAGGCTTTTAGTGTTACATCTCCAGCCCTCTGGAATGAGTTCCCAAACAAAACACTCACCCTCAGCACCAATAGATACCAGCTTGACCCCCTTGCTGGCGATGAAGTCTAGTGCCTTGTTGACATTGGCAATCTTGTGGAACCGCATCTTCCCTTTATCTGGCTTTGGCAACCTTTCACCTTTGGGAAGAAGAGGAAGAGGAGGGAAGATGGAGGACGAGGGAGAGTCAAATATAAAGTATTCGTTCAAAGCAACACCATCAACAGGAAACTAATATATTATCTCAAATATTTCAAAATGAAACATCACAAAGGAGGTTGCAACAGACTCCTGTTAACTCCAATTAAATGTTGCAGATCCTGCCACTTGGTGATTTGGAGTCTTAGGCAGAAGTTGAACAAATTGTAAAAGTTTTATTGTGCCTGTGGCTTGCAAATTTTGCCTCAACCTCCCCGCTCCACATTTCTTGCCCCTGGGCAGCTCCACAGATCATCCCCCTCCCCAAAGCTTTTCTTTTCTTCTTTTTTTAATACCTGAAATCACCTCCAGCAGAAGCATGAGCTTCAGGCCATTCCGGAAATCTTCCTCAATGTTCTCGATCTGCGTTCCTGCCTTCCTCAAGTGAGAGTTACACCAGGCTGTGAATGTCTGCAGGGAACACAATGGCAATGGACAGCTGAGTCACCGAATACCCATGCACATTGCATCTCTGTTTTGTATGATGACTGCATTGAAATGCTAATGATTAAGCGGCATAAAGATGCCTTAAACCAGGGATCAGCAAACTTTTTCAGCAGGGGGCTGGGCCACTGTCCCTCAGACCTTGTGGGGAGCCAGACTCTATTTTTGGGGGGCGAACGAACAAATTCCTATGCCCCACAAATAACCCAGAGATGCATTTTAAATAAAACGACACATTCTACTCATGTAAAAACATGCTGATTCCCGGACCGTCTGTGGGCTGGATTTAGAAGGCGATTGGGCCAGATCCGGCCCCTGGGCCTTAGTTTGTTTACCCATGCCTTAAAAAAAATAAAAATACGCACACTGTCATTACTGAGGGTTGTATTCAACTAAAGAGCGACTCAGCCTCTGCATATCAGTTCCTGGGGATCTCCAATGCAAGGAGAACACTGTTGCACACAGGCCTGCCTTGTGGACTTCCCTGGGGGAATCTGGTTGGCCATTGTGAGGATGAGATGCTTGACCAAATGGGTCTTCTTAATGATGTCATTTTCCAGCTTCGCTAAAGCTGCCAATCTATTGTCCTTTACATACAGACTCCTTGCTTACTTAGAATGGGGTGGAGATGCAGGAAGGAATACCTGCCCCTTATCCAGAATATCTCCCCCCCCCCTTCTAGAAGGAGTATCTTGCTATTTCCTGGTGAAGATACTGCACACTCCATTTAGACTTTGCAGGTGGGCACTAAACCAACACGGCCAGCTTGGGTGTTGGAGTGCTTTATTTCTAAAGGGTTGCCATATTCCCCAAAGTGAAAATCTGGACAAAGTTGTTGAGCTTTTTTATTTTTGGCCTTTTTTTGAATATATATATGAATATATATTTTTGAATATATATATATATAAGCACCCCCCTTTCATGTGTCTGGGTTTTCCAGACATCTTGCCAATTTGCCGAAAATCCACCCGGACGCCATTTCCCTGCACAATTTCTGGACATGTATGGAAAACCTGGATGTATGGCAGCCCTAGGTAAAAAAATAAATATATCTAGATATCAGACCCTCCAGGTATCCCTGTTTTCTAGGGACAGTGCTGGATTTACAGAAGCCATCCCAGTTGATCCCGGCATGCCCCACTTTTCCCCAGGATGTTCCTATTTTCATCAGATAAATGTTGGAAGATATGAGCCAGCGAAATGATTAACTATACAAACATTAGAAGACATCTGAAGGAAGCCCTGTATAGGGATGATTTTTAAAATGTTTAATGTTTTATTGTTTTTTTATATATGTTGGAAGCTGCCCAGAGTGGCTGGGGCAACCCAGTCACATGGGCAGGGTATAAATCATAAAATGATGGTGATGGTGATGATGATGGAATAGGACATCTCTATTTTCATCATAGAAATGATGGAGGGCATGTGGTCATTCAAATAAAGATACTGTACATGGCATTTCTACTTGGCAGGTGGGTGTTAAACCGACACCGCTATGAGACTTGCACATCCTGGGTGATTGGTTTCTAAATAAAAAAATAAATACATCCAGCTATTCGGGGAAGCAGGTGACTGGCTGAGAGTTCCTTGTTTTTGGAGAAGAAGTGGGTATGTGCCTCTCTGTGTGTGAGATATGACCAAACAGGTCCAATTGGAGCATATGGGATCACACATTGCTTCAGTTCATTCCACAGCATCCTGATCTCAGCTCCCCTGCCTCCCACCCCGGTGCCTGGCCAAATTTAGACCTGGCCCTCAAGGTGCCTGCAATGAAGCAAGTTTCATGCAATGCCCTGAGTCTGCAGAATATATTTATGGCCAGCCACCTGGCGCCAACAGAATGGGAAGGATGGGGGAAGAGCAGTGTTGCCTGACCATCCCAGGGCACTGAGCTTGTGTACAGCAGAGAGCGTACAGTGCAGGACGTGGCGATGGCAGGCACATGGCGGGCTGTCACAACAAGCAGCTCCAGCTGGCAGTTGGATCAATTGTTGCTGCATTTTGTTTTGTTGTATCATTTTACATTACTCTATCGTAAGCCACCTTGAGTGGGCCTTTTGCCTAAAAAGGTGAGTACGCTGAACAATCTGAACAAACACACACCTGGAAGTGAGAGGGCAGCCACATTTGTTGTTTTGTGTGAGTGCCTGGTTCTGGGTTCAATTTCAGATTAAAATGGGTGTTCGGGTGAGGACTCTGAACCCCTTTCTCCGCATTACCTTGTGTGCACTCCCTTGAAACTCTTACCTAGGGACTGACTACACTTCAAGGATTTAACAGAGGTCTCCTCAGTCCAAGGATATCGTGGGGCCCACAGTGGTAGCAACGGGGTTAGGGGAAACTTTCCCCCCAATTCAACAATTCCCAGAATCCTTTGGGAGAAGCCATAGCAATTAACCTGGCATATAGCCGATACTGTATACACGTTTGTGTGTGCATGTAACTTAGGCAGGCCTCTAGAATTACATGTCCAATGACCAGACAAAACAGAATCTGGAAAATCTGAACTGAGCAGCGGTTTGAGATGGGAACTCTTGGGGTCAGGGGCCAAATGCAGCCCTCCCAACTTCTCCCCTATTTATTGTTATTTTATTAATTGCGTTTACATTCCAGCATTTCCTCCGAGGAGCTCGGAGTGGTGCACGTGGTTTTCTCCCTCCACAATTAATCTCCACAACAACCCTGTAAGGCAGTAACCCAAGAGACTTTCCTCAGACCGCACTCCTTCTCCCCCAACCCATGCACCCCACTAGCTCTGCTTTGCACCCTCGGTGAGTGTTTATGCCTGGAATGTGTCCTTGAGCTCTGACAACGCTCCTTGTTTGCCTAGATGAGGGAGAGAGAGGGGGAAGTGTGTTGATAGAAGCTACCCTGCTGTACACATGTGAAATGTACACTTGCGCCACCCATTTTTGCTTATGACCCTATGCACCACTGATAAATGGCCCCTCTGGAAAAATATATATTTCTCCATCTGTTCAAGGAACTGGGAGTCAGCACAACATTTCCAACAGCTTTAGAGTCTGGGAGTTCTGCTGGCACAGAGCTGGTGTTTCTGATATTTGAATCGCAATGAATTGGTCTTGAATTGCATTCATTGTTTGTTGAATTGGTTTGGTTTTTTGCTCTACGCGGTACTGCGTTTTTTTGATTAGGTATAAAATGCCCTTTAATGAGTCGGCTTTTGTTGTGTTCTATCATAACATGCAATTTCCAAAACCAGGTCTAGGGGGAAAAATATGGGAGGACAACTCATAAAGCACCAGAATCAGGATATTGTCTGGATTCTCCAAAAAATGCACATGAACAAAGGACGGCAGTTCCAGAGGAATGGGCAAATGTGTGGAAACCACATTAGAATGGTCCTTACAACCTGCTGTTGTGTTTTTCTTTAAAAACGAGCAGCTAAACACCAGAAGATGGCTATGAAGCGCTAGATAGTAAAAATGGGTTGGGGGCCATTTATTTATTGGAAACAGCAACATGACGGCTAGAATCCTCATGTTAAACCAGGAAGCCGCCTTATCCCATCAGATCATTGGTCTGTTTAGGTTGGCAGTGCCTACAGTGACTTGGCAGTGACCCTCCAAGGGTCACAGCCCTCTTTGGAGATGCCAGCTGTTACATGCCACCCCAATATCCAAGCAACAACAAGACATTCCAGGGGTGCCTGCACTTACCCAGGGTTCAGTTTCCTTGGAATGAGGATCAGTGGAGACTGTGGTGTCTTTAGGAGACGTGGTTTTATTTATACTGATATACAAACTGAGCATGGGGCCCGGGTGGTGCTGTGGGTTAAACCACAGAGCCTAGGGCTTGCTGATCGGAAGGTCAGTGGTTCGAATCCCCGCGACGGGGTGAGCTCCCGTTGCTCGGTCCCTGCTCCTGCCAACCTAGCAGTTCGGAAGCACACAGTGCAAGTAGATAAATAGGTACCGCTCTGGTGGGAAGGTAAGCGGCGTTTCCATGCGCTGCTCTGGTTCGCCAGAAGAGGCTTAGTCATGCTGGCCACATGACCTGGACGCTGTCTGCGGACAAACACCGGCTCCCTCAGCCAGTAAAGCAAGATGAGCGCCGCAACCCCAGAGTCATCCGCGACTGGACCTAATGGTCAGGGGTCCCTTTACTTTTACCTTTACAAACTGAGCACTCCCATCTTGCTCTCCTCTTTAGGTTTCCAGGGGGAGCTCCAAGTCCACAGAGCAAGGCATGTCTCTTCCAGCTTCCAGCTCTCTCACTCAGAACTCTGGTTTCCATCTACCAGCCAGGTGAGAGGTGGCTACTTGTGATTTATCTTGTATTTTATTCTGTGAACTGCCCTGAGATCTTTTGATGAAGGGTGGTATATAAACCTTAATAATGATAATGATTTGTTCTATGGTGCAGAGCAACTTCTTTGGATAGGCTAAATCGCAATGCTTAACAAGGAGCCAAAGTCATTACCTCGAGGAAGGAACTGGTTTGGCAATCTTTCTCTTGCACTTTCTTCTACCCCCACAGATACAGGATTGCACATTTGGAAAGGGAGACTTACAGCACCCAGCACCCTCTCCCGCAAACTCAAAACGCCAGGAATTAAACCAGCGGCATTTTGCATGCAAAGCAGGTGCTCTGAGCTACAGTCCTTCCTCTGTTAAGATTTGTGGGAATGGGATGGAGTAAGCTGAGCATGGAAAGGAGCAATTGGTCTGCATAAAGTAGTCACACAGCAGGCCCAAGAGCTCACTTCTGCTTTTCTAGATGTATTAGCCTAATCTGCTCCCTGAAGTTCTGGTGGGGAAAAGCAACATTCACTACATACACACACCCACACCCACACACACACCCCTCCCTGCCTCAAAACAACAACACCATTGCACTTTGTCCTGTCCTCAGATCTTTCCTGAATCCTCTGATTCCTTCTCCCTCCCAGTCCCCTTTCCTTTTGAGTCGTACCTGGCTAAAGGGAGTGACAACATTATTATCATTTTCCCCAAAAAAGTGCAGACATGCATTTTAAGCGTCAAACAGAATAGAAGGCGCTCCTAAAAATAGGCAGTTTTACAGAGGCATGGGTTCATCTATTTAAAAAAATAAAAATACAGTTGAGCTGCGTCTGCGCTTTAGTCTATTTCTAGAGACTCCTCGGAGGCAATAATTTCGAGACAGGAATGTTGCAGGAAGCTTCCCAGCAACCACTGTGTAACCTGAATTAGCTGGCTTTTGAACCCAAAATAAATTAAACTCCAAGGCGAGCACTTCTGCTGAGCTTCCAGTTGAACCAATAATGAATTTAATCCTGTTTTATTTTTAAACCCAAGTCTAAACCATTTTTTAAAAAGTGTTAAACTGTCAGCCTTCTGTGGAATCGTGTGTAACTAGAAATGGCTGCCCTAAATATTTGCAGTTGTGCTTTGGGACATCTGTGGCACACAGGCTCCCCCAAAGAATCGTGGGAACTGTGGCTTGTTAAGGGTGTTGAGAATTGTAGTTCTGTTGAGGCTAAACTACAGTTCCCAGGATTCATTGGGGGGGGGGGCACCATGTGCTCTAAATGTCTTTTAAATGTATGGTGTGATCCCTTACATCTCAATAACTCTAGCAGGAGAGAGAGATAAACACATGCTTATCTCTTCCCAGTGAAACCAATCGGAATTTAAAATATTTCACTTTGGCTAGGATTCTGCTCTATGTGGGGGCAGTATGGCCCAGTGGCTAGCCTTAGACTGGAGAGAAACGGGTTCAAATCTCCACTCAGCCAAGAAGCTCACTTGCTCCTTGGGATCAGCGACCTAGGTCACAGGGTTATCATGAGGATAAAATGAGGGCAGGAAGAGAACCATGTACACTGCTTTGAGCTCCTTGGAAGAAAGGTATTATTACAAATAATAACACAAGAATCATATTTACGGCTGCATATTCAGGCTTCAACAGATTTAATCCCAACAGGCTGGGATCTCTCGTACCTCCTTGCAGGGAGCCTCTCTCACTGTCCAACACAGGGGGGTGGAGAAACCACAGGCCTTGGGTTGGGGGCCAGATACGGACCCCCAGGCCTCTCTGTTTGGCTCTCAGGCTCTCATTCCTCCGTGGTCCTGCTTGGGGTACTCCTGGGGTGCCTTTGCATACCTGGAAGTGCCCTTGAGCTAGGATGACAACCCAGCCTTGCTAGCCTGGATGGATGTGCAGATGTGTAGAGGAGGCACCTCTGATTTATGTGGGGCTG
Organism: Podarcis tiliguerta; assembly: GCF_965153285.1. Taxonomy (NCBI): domain Eukaryota; kingdom Metazoa; phylum Chordata; class Lepidosauria; order Squamata; family Lacertidae; genus Podarcis; species Podarcis tiliguerta. Next base: position 19,525,516 of record NC_139549.1, read on the forward strand.
GAATGTGGGGCCGGTTTAAAGTGATTCAGACACTGTTGGATTTGGGGGTGTTAACTATGAGCCCCAGGTTGATTTATTAATTACTTGTTTTGAGGGGTGCTGCAAAAATGCAGGGTTTTCACTGCAAAATGACTGCAGAACTTTGGCACAACAGGATGGTTGGGAGGGAGGAGGAGGAGAGACCAGAGGCGTAGCGTGGGGGGTGCAGGGGGGGAGGCCGCACTGGGCGCAACATCTGGGGGTTAGGGTTAGGGGGCGCAAATTACTTGCCTTGCCCCGGGTGCTGACAACCCACGCTACGCCACTGGGAGAGACAGCTTAAAATGCTCACCAGGCTACCAAGGTCACAGGGTGACCTTAGGCTAGTTGTTCTCTTTCTCTCTCTCTCTCTCTCTCTCTCTCTCTCTCTCTCTCTCTCTCTCTCTTTCTCTCTGTCTAAGCTACTCTGCAGGGTTGTTGTGAGGATAAAGTAGCGAGGAATCCTTTTCACCCCCTTCCAGCTTCTTGGAGGATATAAATCTAAATGCCTGCCTGCTTTCCGTAGCCCAAGAATGGAAAACCTGTGTGGCCCTTCAAAGGTCGGACTCCAACTCCCATCAGCGCCAACCGGCATGACCAATGTTCATGGGTTGGAGTCCAACAACATCTCAAGGGCTGCTGGTCTCCCATCCCTGCCATAGTCCCTGAGTGGTTCCCATGGGAATAAAAAAAAGTCCCACAACAATTTAAGCTGCAGTCCTAACCTGACTTACCTGGGAGTAATCACCACTGAATTCAACAGGAGTTGCTTCTGAGTAGACATGCTTAGGTCTAGCAGCACTGCACAGCCCTGCTTCCTATTTTCTCAGTTCTTCACTAGATTGAATCGCTGTGGGTGGGGAACAGGACTGCCAGTTCCTTCCCGCCCACCCACAAGTGTGGTTCACGCCACATGCTTGATCCTGGCCACAATCCAGAGAGCCATGCATGTGTAACAGCCAGGCTGTTATAATGAAGAGCAGGAGGATACATTGCAAAACCAGCCCCGGGCCTCTCAACTGATCCCTTGTCCCCTTGACTCTATCGTAGAGTGTGCTCAGCAACCTGCTGTTATGGGACAGTTCTGGAAGTCTGTTTGGAAAAGAAGATGGAGGGGCTGCTTCACAGAAGTTCAGAGGAGGCTTACATGCTTGCCTTAAGCCTGCTTTCAAGAGTTACAGATTTATCCTGGTTCCAGATCTACTACAGTGGTACCTCAGGTTAAGTACTTAATTCGTTCCGGAGGTCCGTTCTTAACCTGAAACTGTTCTTAACCTGAAGCACCACTTTAGCTAATGGGGCCTCCTGCTGCTGCCACGCTGCCGGAGCACAATTTCTGTTCTCATCCTGAAGCAAAGTTCTTAACCTGAAGCACTATTTCTGGGTTAGCAGAGTCTGTAACCTGAAGCGTATGTAACCTGAGGTACCACTGTACCAGATATTGTAGGATGCAACAGAGAATGCCCGTGAGGAACTGTGAACGTTATCTTGATCAGAACATGTACAGTGGTACCTCGGGTTAAGAACTTAATTCGTTCTGGAGGTCCGTTCTTAACCTGAAACTGTTCTTAAGCTGAGGTACCACTTTAGCCAATGGGGGCCTTCCGCTGCTGCCACGCAATTTCTGTTCTCATCCTGAAGCAAAGTTCTTAACCCAAGGTACTATTTCTGGGTTAGTGGAGTCTGTAACCCGAAGCGTCTGTAACCTGAGGTACCACTGTACTGTACTTGGAACTTTGAAATCTCTTGAAATCTTAGATCTTCACATTGTTTTTCTTTTCACAGAATTGTAGAGCAGGAAGGGACCCTGAGGGTCATCTGGTCCAACCCCCTGCAATGCAGGAATCTCAACTACAGCATCCATTTCTTCATTGTTTCTCCAGTGCAGACTGCTGAAGACGCCTTGCCACTCTGCCTGAGCAATATTCAGTAAGTTGTAATTTTCTATATATACGGTATACATCCATGCATCTGTTTAGCTTTTAAATGATTCTATGATTTGTTGTTTTATGCTGGTGGATATGTCAGTGCAACCATAGAGGGGAGGTCAGACTGAACAATTGATGAATAGTGATTTGGTGTGCCATATTTTTAATCTGATGTGTTTGCCAGACAACATGGGCAGGCGGGGGGGGGGGGATTAGGTATGCATAACAGCTTTTGCTGCACAGCTGATTCCCACCTGGCCAAGCCTGATTTATCTCCAGCAAAGTTCTGAGGATGAGCCTAGGCAAAGTGCCACCCTTGCCTGAAAAGTCCAGTACATCTGAACCATGGGAGTGTGATAGATCAGTGGGAGAGTCTGAAAGGGGGGGGGGTATACCGATCTTAAAAGTCTGGAAAAAATCCCAGGCACTTGGTTACCCTGGCACCTAGAAATCTGAAGCTGCCACACTTCTCCTGCACCTATACTGCTGCACACAAGGGCTGTGGCATGTAAAACATTGATTCTGGCACTTAGGCAGTTCTGCAAAGTTTTGCTGAGAAATTTGATGTGCGATATAAGCTTATGCAATCAACAGACCACATCAGGGGTGGGGAACCTTGGGCCCAGTGGCCAAATGTGGCCCTCCAGCACTCTCTGTCTGACTCTCAGGAGTCTCTCCAGGCCACACACACCCCTGCCCTGTTCCATGCCCTCCCTCAATGCTTTGGCCTGCGAGAATGGTTATTGCTTGCCTTGATGGAGGATGCAAAGAGTGTGTGGTGTTGTGTGTATGTGTGTAGAAACCTCTGACTTTTGTCTGGCTGGAATGTGGCAAAGGTCAGATTTGCATCTGTTGTTCTAGCCCTGCCACATGGCTCCCAAAACGTTGGCCATGAAGGAATCTGGCCCTCAAACTGGAAAAGGGTTCCTCGTTCTGCTGGCCTAAGAAAGTGCACAGTACAATCCTTTTTGCATGCCTGCTAATAAGTAAATCCCATTTAATTCAATGCCTCATACTCACAGATAAGGGGGTAGAGGTTTGCACTGTTAGGGGGAGGGCAGACATCAGATAGGAAAAAAGCTCACACTCTGCCCCTCAGTCATGGGCTCAGCCCTGCTTCTCCTGTCTTCTCAGTTGTATTGGCCATAGTACACACCAGCAAATCAAATACTGATTCATCTACTGCCCTATGTTTTGTTTTTGTTTTTCCTGGTTTATTTACATCCACAATCCATTTATTCATTGCCTTATATAACTTTTATTGTCAGGTACAGAACAGTGGTAGGATGCAGGGGGTGGGTTTTTGGTGAGAACATGGATATTAGCCAGTCCATGCTGTACCCCTGATCATTTTTATTGTGCGTCGATTTCTGCTCATTATACTATCAGGGCCTTCACACATGATCCCGTTTTCGATACTCTTTGTGCCTGCAAATGTTTTGGAGCAGGAATCTTGCTTAATTTCTTATCAGTGTATATTGCATAACTTCCTAGCGAAATCTTGTAACTTTCTAATGCCACAAATGTTCTGGTTAATTTTTGTCCCACTTTTGTTGCCCTATAGCAGAGGTCAGCAAACTTTTTCAGCAGGGGGACCTTGTGGTGGGCCAGACTGTATTTTGAGGGGGGGGGATGAACAAATTCCTATGCCCCACAAGTAACCCAGAGATGCATTTTAAATAAAAACACACATTCTACTCATGTAAAAACATGCTGATTCCTGGACTGTCTGTGGGCTGGATTTAGAAGGCGATTGGGCCGGATCCGGACTCTGGGCCTTAGTTTGCCTACCCATGCCCTATAGCCCCTCAGAATGGCAGGGAAGCGTCGCATAACAAACTAAAGCAGACTCAATCAACCACTTATTATTGTGCCAAGAACATGTTGTGGAATAAACCTGCAATAAAATACTTGTCTGGAAGGGGTCCCCAGTCTGATTTTCCTGCAGTTATTTGGAAGATTCAGGACAAATAAAAATCCTTCTTCACACAGCACATAGTTAAGCTATGGAACTCCTTCCCACAGGAGGCAGGGATGGCCACCAACTTGAATGGCTTTAAAATTAATAGCCACAATGGCCATGCTCCACCTCCATGTTCAGAGGCAGCCATGCTTCTGAATACCAGTTGCTGGAAATGCTTAGAGAGGGGAGGGCTCCTGTGCTCAGGTCCTGCTTGTGAGTTTCCCACAGCATCTAGTTGACTATTGTGAGAGAACACACAGCTGCATACCCTCCAACTTTTTCAGACCAAACACCAGGGCTGCGCTCTTGGGCAAATCACATGACCCACACAGTGATCTTGCCCCCCAAAAGCACTTGGGGGGGGGGTGATTGCAACGCAAGAACGTGGCACCTGAATGGCTGCCAGGATCTTGCATGAAAACATGGGCTGTCCTGTTTTTTCCCCCGGGACAGTTGACAGGTATGCTGCTGGATTGCCCTGATCAAACAGGCGCATCTTATAGTCTTATGTTCAAGCCCGTAGAGTAATGTGGGGTTTTAGGGCTCAGCCCAGGAGGAAGAAGACTGCATAGGACTTGAGCACTCCCACCTTGGAGTTGTTGCTCTAAAATGGCTGTGTGTGTACATACACAGGAGACTGAGCAATCTGCAATAGACAGTGTTTGTGAAGGTTCTAGCAGATAGGGCTTGAAAGATGTTTCAAATGCCAGGGCGCATCTAGAAGGCTGGTAGGATCGTAGAATGCAACAACTGATTGGCCTGCAGGAAAAGACCAATCAGGCTCCAGGAGGGAAGCAGAATCAGCCAATCAGACGGGATTCATTGTGTAAATAATGCATATAAAAGCCTGAGGTTTGGGGGGCAATTCAATCACTGTTTTACAAGCTGCAGTAAAAATCATCAAATCATTACAGGGCTCCAAGTATATTTCACAGAGCAAACAAGCATTAGATGTTTCTGACGGTGCCACAATAATAGGTTTTCATTCACACTTAGGGATTTCTGAACTGGCATGGATACAGACCCAGCCATGCACAACAGGTAATGATTTCCTCAATGAGACTTCGGCTTGCAGGGTCAGGCCGCAGGCTATCACTTGCTAGATCCCGCCGGTCCACATTTCCCAAGCAGAGACAGTGGTGCAGAATTCTAGGCCCAAATGGGGCCTACTAGGCCTCTCTCTCTGGTCCTCTGGCCTTTCCCAGGCTACACCGTTCACTGGCCCTGCCGGGTGTGCCAACTCTAGGGGGCTGGTGTGTCTCCGGCCCCCTCAATTTTTGTTGGAAAGGGACCGGGGCCCCTCAATGTTGAGGGGGCCCCGGTGTGCATTGCGCATGCGCAAGATCATGGCATCACACGTCGCACCTCTGTCAGGCTCCAAAGCGCTCGGCCTTATGCAGATGATGTGCATGCTCACCATTTGCACGATGTCACACATGTGCACTTGTATGCCAGGTGCCCCCAATCTGGGGGGCAACCTGGTGCTCTGGGCCCTGCTTTATAATCTCCTTGAAATTATTGGTTGGAAGATGTCCTTGAACTCCAACAATGGTTGCCAGGATGGAGGCTAGGGAATGTGGAAAAGCTAGCCTCAGCAGCGGGCCTACATTTTTAGGGCTTTGAAACTTGAAATGTTATGGGTGCCCCTTCGCAACCAGCAACAAGGTCTGGGTAACCACTGTTATTGTTATGTACTGAAGTTCTCACCCTGGGCCAGCAGGGGGATACTGTAGATAGTTATGCAAATGAAGGATCGAAAGTGACATTCAGTGATTGGATAGTTTTTATGCAAATGAAGGATTGAAAGTGACGTTCAGTGATTGGATAGTTTTAGAAAGTTGCTACAGTAACGTTGTACTGGAGCTCTATATAAGCAGGCTGACTGAGCCCTTCAGTCAGTTCTGTTCTGGTCTCTGAATAAACAAGAGCTGTTTGAAGAATCGCTGTGTCATCTGATATGTTCACCCACAACTTAACAGTTATCTTCTTCAATGGGGTTGTTCCACAAAACAACACCACATAACAACAACAACGACATCTCTGATTTTACTTAAAATTGCTGTCCTGGATTATCTTTCATGTCAACGTCACCTTTACAGCATCTGTGGTACTGACTCTCAAACTTGGCATTGTGGAAATATATACTAGACCTGATTTTGGGGGCCCTTCACTTGTGGGGCCCTTCATGGATTAGGAGCCTTGAAGCTGAACCTTTGTTAGTTTCATAGTAGATCCACCCCTTACTGCACAAAATTTAAATCCTCATTCATTGCTCTGGTTGCTTTTGCCTCTGGCCCCGCCCACTGTTGCTCTGTGGCCCCCAGAACGTTACCTGGAAGCGAATGTGGCCCTTGAGCTAAAAAAAGCTTTCCCACCCCCGACGCAGAAAAATATTGAAACATGTAGACAGTATGGAAACACATGGGACAGGCACCTCCTGGAAGCCTATGCAGAGATATCACAAAGAGCACCTACTTTCTCGTTTCCTACACTAGTTCGGTGTGGTTTGTTAGAGTTCTGGACTACATCTGAGAAAACCCAGATTCAAATCCCCCCTTGGCTCTGAAGCTCATTCGCTTTCTTCAGGCCAGTCACAAAACCGATTTAGGTCACATACATTTAAAGCACATGGCTTCCCCCAAAGAATCCTGGGTACTGTAGTTTGTTAAGGGGATGGGGAATGGTTGCTCTGTGAGGGGTGAACTTCAGGTCCCAGGATTCTTTGGGGGAAGCCATGTTCTTTAAACATATGGCGTGATCTGAGTGCAACTGTGATTGCCAGCAACTGCAGACGCTGCAAGTGTCCCTATTTGCCACGGACAGTTCTGGATTTATAGCAGCCATCCCGGTTTCTGATTTGATCCTGGAATGTCCCACTTTTCCTTAGGACATCCCTATTTTCATCAGAGAAATTCTGGAGTTTTGTGATACTGAGCCATCTAAAGGCAGCCCTTTATAGTGAAGGTGTTTAATGTTTATTATGTTTTTATCTATGTTTGGAAGCTGCCCAGAGTGGCTGGGGCAACACAGTCAGATGGGTGGGGTATAATAATAATAATAATAATAATAATAATAATAATAATAATGGACTCCCTATTTTCATCAGAGAAATGTTGGAGGGTATGCAACTGGCATTGAGGGACATTCTATGTTTTTCTTGGATATATATATATATATATATATGATCTTACTGTGTTTTATGTAAACCGCTTAGGGAGTTCACATATTAAGCGTGTTGTTGTTGTTGTTACTCAGCAAGATGCCATGTGCTTTGTCTTTCTGCTCTCAAAAAGTTTGGTAAAGTGGTTGGGATGCTTAGTGTTTATCACATCCTTTGTCTGACTATTGTTCTGGCGTTGGCCCAGCTTGTAGGTTTGCCAAATGGTACTCCACCCAGTATGATGTGTGTCTGGCACTCACAATGGGAAGCTATTTGCAGCCTCACGAGAAGGCATCTCCTCACAGGTGCTTTTGTCAACATAGGTCCGGAATGGCCCTGCCAGATTCACCACCCCTGTTTACTAGGATTAACAGAGCTGGCGGGAGCCCACATGACAAACCCATTCAGTGCGCACTGCTTGCGGAAGCCAAGAGATGATGAAATTGAAAGCAGAGGGTTCGGGGCCCTGAGGAGAGGGGCAGAGGCGGACTCTGCTTCCCTTCAGTGCTCAAAAGTGTCCGTGTGGAACGGATTCACTAGGCAATTTTGTACATTGCGAGCGCACCACCACTTAGAGATGCTTGAGAATTCCTATACAAAGTTTCCTCATCCACACCTCTCAGGACTAATGTGTGGATCAATACTAAGCTGTTGTGCACAATTACAGATGTGTTTTATAATAAAATTAACATTTAAAAATGCATTTTTGCATGTTTCTGAGCTGAAATTCTGTTACATTCTGATCCGCACACTGATTCAGAAGGTTCCGTTTGCATCAGGACTTGGAAAGATTGGATCCCTCAAGCATCCCAATGGATGTCACATGTATGTAGATGTTTCACAGAAAAAGAAGCCCACATGTTTTCCTGTTTCTTTTTTGAAACGAGAGCTGAAAAGTCATGGCAGGAATCCAAAGTAATTCTGGGGGAGAGGGCAGGCTCTCACAGTGCTTTCCCACCTTCCTCTTCTTTCCCCCTTCGGTTCCTCCACCGCCCTCCCCCTCTTTTCCTCTTGGCCAGCCCAGGTGTGGGGCGCAGCCTTCCGCAGGCCACAAGGAAAAGGAGGCACCCGCCACTGCCTCCCCAGCCCTGAAGGCCCGTCCCAGACACAGCTTGTCTCCCTGCAGCTCCAGCCTCCATGAGGGAGCCTGTCATGGGACACCTGGTTGCGCCCTCTCAGAAATTTGCTCCCAGGGCCCCGGCCCCCCAAGGCCACGCTACGCCACTGGGACTAGTCAACCTCCCAACAAATTGAACCACTCCATCCAGCCAATGAATCATAGCCCCAAGCCACGGAAGCCTCTTTAAATAGCTACTTTGTTCTTAAGGAGGCCTGGCCTTGCCATCCGCCTGCCCATCCATCTCTCATGGAGGGTGGGGGCAGAGGAAGACCCTTCCCGTACCCTAAATAAGTTCTGCCCTCTTCCAAAATACTGCCATTAGCTCATCCCCTTGCCTCCTTGCAGGGAGCACAGGCACAGGGCAGTTTTTAGAAACAGCCTTATAAGGGCAAGGCATCTGGAACAGCAGCAGCTACCCGATACCCCATTGCTGCGAAACCACCCCCACAGATCTCTCGCATCAGCAGGAAAGGGTGTCCCTGGCTCCCTGCAGGAGCAGAGGAACAATCCCATATCAGTAAAGCTGTACAGAGGGGAAGAAGCTCCCAGGGACAGGAGGAGGAGAAAGTTGATTTTCTCAGGGGTGATCGTTTGCAAGGGGGGGAAATGGCCTCTCTGTGTTCTTGTTCACACCAGGTCCTCCTTGCCACTTCGAATCTGAACAACTCAACAGGTGTGGAGTTGCTGCCTTCCTTAATTGGCAGGCGGCAGCTATGTCTCATTCGCCCATATTAAAGAACATTCAGCATGGCCAGGGAGGGACATTGTTGCAGGAGATCCATATTCCCCAAATCCCTGTTTGGACATGGAGCTGCGTTCAGTCCTTTTCTCTCTGCCTTACTATGACTCATTGTTGGATGGCTGTTCATGCAACTGGGGTATAAAAGTGGACGACACCCCACCATGGGGTGGGGAAAATATAGGCTGGCGGGGTCTATTTTGTTTTTCACCTTGTGGCTCAGCAAGTGGAAGGAAGGTGGTCCCGAGTGCATGCGCTCAGCCCAAGGATATCCTTCCGGAGCTGTTTTTCCATAAGCTTTCTTGATTTCAACAGGAGTGAAGAAAAGGCTTTTTGCTGGTGCTACTCTTAAAGCAAGTGCAGCCAACATGATGCCCACCGCATGTTGTGGACAACAATATCACCCTCAACCAGCATGATAGGAGTTGTTGTCCGAGAAATCTGGGGGGCACCATGTTGCCTGTCCCTGAGTTAAACCACTGAGTTTGCCAATCTACTGCAGTTGATTTGGAAATCTACCAATAGATCCCGATCTGAAGTGAAAAGCTGCTTGGAACAGGAGTGTGTGCAAGAGAGTGGGAGCATTTAATGATGTGAGATAGGTTGGTTAGTTCAGCACAGGAGCACAGGAAACTGCCATTATCTCAGTATTGTCCACAGAGACTTGCAGGAGCTCTCCAAGGTTTCAGGCAGGCTGCTCTTCCAGCTCTACCTGGAAATGCCAAAGATTTAACCTGAGGCCCTCTGCACGTAGCGCAGGGGCTCTGACACTACTGGGCTACAATAATGCCTTTCCCAAAAGCACCAGCCATCCGCTGGGAACAAGCACTGCAGGAAATGCTGCAAAAAATAGAACAGGGTTCTCACCCACCCAAGAATAGGACAGCAGCTTAGTCTTGGCCCAAAACCTTGATCTATCTGGAAACCTCAGTGATCCCCCCCCCCCCCGTTGCAAAGTTTGCTACAATCTCATTAACTGCATGTGTTTACCTAGCATACACATGGCTTTGTGAAAGAGGGGCAAAGCTGAAGATGCAAAATTTTCCAGTTTGGAGAAGGAGACCAGCCTGTAGGAACTTCACATGAGCCCGATGAAACCAGTGAGAGCACCAGAAGAGTATGGCTGCTGGATCAGCCTCAATGCCCAATGCTCACACTGACCAACCAGATGCCAATGCCAGGACCTGAGTGTAACAGCTAATCTTCCACTTGTGATTCCCAGTGAATGGTATTCAGAGGCAGGCTGCCTCCAATGGTGGAGATGGACATGGGACCAAGCAGCCCATCCCCAGAAATGTGTGGTCCCTCTTATCTCATGCAGTGCTCAAAACCCATTGGGGATCCTGTTCCGCTCTAAGTGGCGGCTGGTTCCAAGGATGGTGTGCAACTTTGCCATGAGGTCTTCCTCTCTCTTCTGTCTCTCCCCTACACTGCAGTGGCTGCAGGATCAGCCATGTCGCAGGCCCAAAGGAACAGGTGTGGAAATACTGTCAGCAATGAGATAAGTGGGAATGGTGCCCAGGCCTCAAAAGTGCAGGGTTAGGCAGCCCAGCAGAAACCCCTGGGAAAGGCCAGTCTGAGTCATTTAGGGAGGCCATAGCTCACGTTTTAAGCAAGGGAGATGTTCATCTGGCATTTGCCTGCTGGTAGGTTAAACAGACCCTCGCAGACTTAACGTGGCCCTGGGGATGAACTGGATCTGATAGTTCCCCCCTCAAAGCCAGAAGCAATGGAAAAGGACCTCTCAGCCTGGAGGAACCGTAACGTGAAACTTGACTCGTTCCTAAGGCTAATTCAGCCTTAGCAATGAGCAACATGGTCATAAATCTAGTGTAATCAGGAGATCTCAAGCCACTTAGGTTTAAGTCCCCCAACATAGCGAGAGAGGCTACGTCCTTAACTCTTAACATGAATATGCCAATCAAATACTGTGTAAAAAATCCTCACTGTCTCTGTCATTACAGGGATATAGAAAATCAGACCTTTGGTCCATCTTGCTCAGTATTAACAAGAGTTTTCACCTGGACACAGCAAAGATGAAACCAGGGGCTGTTTGCATCCACAGCAGATGCTCTACCAATGAACTACTACAGCACAGGTAGGCAAACTATGGTCCGGGGGCCGGATCCGGCTCAATAGCCTTCTAAAGCCAGCCCACGGACAGTCCAGGAATCAGCATGTTTTTACATGAGTAGAATGTGTCCTTTTATTTAAAATGCATCTTTGGGTTATTTGTGGGGCATAGGAATTCATTCATTCCCCCCCCCCAAATATAGTCCAGCCCCCCACAAGGTCTGAGGGACAGTGGACTGGCCCCCTGCTGAAAAAGTTTGCTGACCCCTGAACTACAGCCTTCCCCATAAATTTGAACCAAACTAGACCATTACCCTTTTGCTTGTTGATGTTGCAAATGTTATTTGGCACAGAACATGACCTGAGGGGCAGGGATATCCTTGGGGTACCACAGCCCTAATTTATTTGTTCAGTCCTCAGGCAGTGGTGCCAATGACGGAAAGACTTTGGAGTACCCACCCACCCACCCCTGGTCCAGAAAAATGTACAGGATTAACACAGCAGAGCTGGATTATTGCATATTGAAGTAAGTTACTACTTTATTAAGACAGGGACAACCCCCCCTCTCATAAAACAATTAAGTCCAGAATCTGAAATGATTTGTGCATAGATAAGCATCGTTCACTCTCTGAATCCTACCTAGGTACAGAAATCACAATGCAATATTCCCCCACCAAGGGTTTCCTTCAAAGTAGATGGATAGATAGATAGATAGATAGATAGATAGATAGATAGATAGATAGATATAGATGATAGGGGGAAATGTTATAATCTTGGACAATTGTGTGCCATTTTTCTCTCCACATAGCCATTTCTGCATTATGCATTTAACATGCAGCAAGGCTTGGTTCACTTGCACAACAACAGTTCTATGAGGCGGACTGCTCTTTCCTCTATTTTAACAATTGGGGAACTGAGGCTGAGAGCCAGAACGAGATGTCTGATGGCTGCTGCCACCTCAGTCCATGAGGAAACAAAGCAAGAATTTAACCCAGAGCTCAAATCTAGCACTTTATTCTCTGGATTAGACTCGCGTTCTTTAGGCCTACCAATCAATGACAGTGAGTGCCTTCTTTGTGTCTGTTTAGGGTGCAGAACACAGTAAGAATACGTTATGTGGAAACCTGTGAGAATTTAAGTGAGCACACCTGGAGGACAGTGAGGGAGCCTGTGAAGAGATTGTTTGGTGTTAATGTTTTTTCTGGATGAGACAGACTGGGGGGGGGCGGTCACTTGGCACATGACTAAAGCAGTGGATTGATACTTGTGATTAGCCTTTCTCTGTGTCAAGGGGGAGGAGGTTAAGGGGGGGGGAATCTATGGGCACTAAGATGACCCACTTACTGAACAGTCCTAATTTCCTTGTGGCAAGTTTACATGGAGGTTATGCAATGCCTGCTTTTTATTGAGCATTTGTGATGAATTGTTTGCCTTAAGATTATACTTCTTCCTGATCGTTGATCATTATTGCGCTATTTTAAAGTGGACCAGTGATGCAATGGGTCAGTGCGTCTGGCTGTCAACCAGAAGGTTGGTGGTTCGAGCCCATTCAGGGATGACTGTAGGCAGGATTCCTGCATCGCAGGGGATTGGGCCAGGTGGCCCTGAGGGTCCCTTCCAACTCTACAATTCTACAATCTATGATTTCCCTGTCACTTTCCTAACTGCAAGCAGTTCAGCTTGATTTTAGAAACATGGATTTGTTGTGTTTTAATTGCAGAACGTGCTTGAATCCCTCCCGCAAAATTGTGACAGCTTTGAGCATGGTGGTCACAGGACCTGGGCAGGTGATGGCCTCCCTGGTAGCTCACATGGACTTGCAGAGCGGTTCTTGTATGTTTAAGAGTTGCAGAGAAGGCAGAACCAAAGGGTGGAGGTCTGGCCCTTTAGCTACTGTTATTAGAAGATGGGGCTTGCGAATTCCCTCCTTCCCAGCCCTGAGCAGCATCGTCACATGTGGATTTTTCTGTTGCGGTAGCATCGGTATGGGAAGAGATAAGTCCCAGCGAAATGTCGGCCTTTGATGCAAGTCTTAGAGCAGTTTTCTCTGGGTGGGGCCCTGAAAGACTTACGCAGATGCTTTTCTTTTGACAATGGGGTGAACGAGTCTGATCTCTCTTTGCACCTGTAGACCTGGCGCTTTTTCCATACTCCAAATTCAAGGCGCCAAGAGGTGCAGCAGCAGAATGCAGCCCTGAGTTAAGTTGCTAAGGTGGAGAAAGGGCCTGGGGCTGTTGTGCCTCTGAACATTTGCGATTAGGACATCCCCCATCTGTGGTATTATTTCAAAGCTTAGCTTAGGACATGTTCCCCACTGCCATGCACGGATATATTTAGCCGATTCCTTCCCCTCTCCCTTGGGTCTCCATCATTCCAGGCATAGCTCAGACGCAGCCCGGGCCCTCGATAGATGCCACTGCACTGACATATGCTCTCCTTCCCCCTTTCTTTCTGGACCCACCCCTGGCCCTGGTGCGAGTCTCTTCTGACGTACTCTGCCCAAAATGTCACTTGTGGTTCCATATAGGATAAGGATCTGGGTGATGGCAAGGGACAGCTGCAGCCAACAGCATCTGATGCTCCGGGGTGGCAGCTGGCTCCAAGGGGCTGCCCCCTCCCCTGCCTGCAATGCACTGCCTGCTTGTAAGTTTAAAGGCCCGCAGGGTTCTCGAGAACCTCAACACGGCGCAGAATCGGGCAGCGAACATGAAAGAAAACACAGTATTTGGGGGCAACGATTCATTCCGGAGAAGCAAAGACCTCCTCAGACACTTGGAGTAAATTTCTCCACTGCAGCCTTCCAGCTGTTTAGGGCTACCACTTCCATCAGCTCCAGCCTGCTCGAGGGGGTCATAGTGCTTCCATCACCATAGAAACCTCTTAAATTTGGGAAGCATCGCTGCCCATCTTCCATCATTTCCATTGAGGCCCACCCAAGGCCTTTCGCCGCCCCACAAGGGAAAGGGGCACCCCGGAACCTCTTGCAATCTTTTACTGGTGTCTCCAGAAATAAAACAACCATGCAGGGTTGTCCTATTCAGAATGACATCTGTGGAGAGCTGCCCTCTGCATTTTTATAAGCTTTATGGGATTATTTTTTAAAATACACTCTCTAGCCACACAATAACTTATTTAAATATATGTGAATGCAACATTGCCACCTTTTTTAAAAAACAAAAAGCACGGGAACCAAACAGAAATGAAGAACCAGCGAAGCAAAACGTGCCTTGGTAAAAAGTTGGCGGCGTGACCATCCTTGACGCCTTTCCAGGTGACTGAAAGTCCACTACGGCCTGGTCCTTGGTTGAAGCCTGCCCACCCTGTCCCTTGTCCCTTGTCCCCCTACCTTTCGCTGTTGCTTCTCCCAGGCTGGGTCGAGCAGCAGGTCGCGGTCCCAGTCTTCTTCCTGTGCCATGTAGTCCTCCGTCATCATGTACGAGTGGTTGTACTGGACGTGGGTCTCTATGTGTGTGGTTGACATGTTGCCTTCTTCCTTCTTGTGCCCGCTTTCCCCCCTTTTCTCTCTCCTCCCTTGCTCTCCCTCACGCTCTGCAGCAGCCCCCTTCCTTCCCTTTTGCTCCCCTCAGCGCCTGTCGGAGGACAAGGTTCCCCCCAAGACTGTTCAGGCTGTGCGGTGGTTGTCTGCCTGCCTTGCAGCTGCACCTGTCAAAACCAGCCCACGTGACCAGTCCTCAATAAGTATTATCAGCCCTGGGAAGGGGGATCAGGTTCCATCTTAAAAAGGCCAAGGGGAGGGGACAGCACACATGTCCCTACCAACCAGATGGGGGTGAAGACAGCTGCTGGCAAGCCAAGGACCCCCCTTTAAAGCACAGCCGGTGGGCTCTTAAAGGAGAAATCGCCCCACCGAGGTGTGGGGGACCCTACGTCCGACACCAGCCTTGCTGGACGCAGAGGAAGGATTGAGGGAAAGGGGGAAAGGGTTCCTATTTGGGCCAAATGTGCCCGAGGTTCATGGGGGTGGGCTGGGGTTATTTTGATCAGTTCCTACTGAGATACCAGGAAAGATTCCTTGGATGCCATCTGCTTCAAGAATAAATATATGGCCTATGAAGAAAGGGTTTTGTGAGACTCCGTTTTGGGAAGGAAGCAAGGTCAAAACGCTTGGGGTCGTGTTTGGACTAGGACCTGGGGGACCAGGGTTCAAATCCCCACTAAGCCGTGAAGCTTCCTGGGTGACCTTGGGTCAGTCTCTCTCTCTCTCTCTCTCTCTCTCTCTCTCTCTCCCTCTCTCTCTCTTGGCTGCTTCACAGAGTTGTTACTGGTGTAAAAGAAAAATGAGCAAAATCTTCCTAGATGGACTCCTGTGACCTTGGGTCGTTCCTTGGTTTCCCAAGCACACAATGAAAATTGCACAGTAAAGTCGTTTTCCAGAAGAAAAGGCAATGGGCTCAAGGCTGAAGCCTTTGAGTTTTTCAGTAGTGGAAGAAAGGCACTCTGTGCATAGAATAATAGAACTGTAGAGTTGGAAGGGACCCTGCAATGCAGGAATATGCAACTGTCCCATATGAGGATCAAACCTGCAACCTTGGCGCTATCAGAGCTATGCTGTAACCAACGGTGCTATCCAGGCAGAAATGTCCAGATGCAATATCCTTTTCACTGTTGCTTTGCATGTTCTGGGACCGGAGTCCTGGTACTGAAAAAAAGTTATGCTGAATGTTTGGGATATGAAAAATGGTCCTGAAAGGCCATTGCATCACCCTTTTTATTTATATAACTGTTCATTAATTGGTTGTTTCTAAACCACCCTTCATCAGTTGCAATCCCAGTGCAGTTTATGCTTCAAAATCAATACATTAAAGCAATACCATTCCAGTAATAGCAATTGTTAATAGCAATTTAAAACATATTAAAATAAAAGCAAAATTAACAACACAGTCGTGGGCAGTATTTCTCGTTTGGTTTTCTCTACATTAATAAACCTTGTGACGTTAATGTAGCTCAGTCAGTAAGAGCATGAGACTCTTAATCTCAGGGTTGTGGGTTTGAGACCCACGTTGGGCAAAAAGATTCCCGCTTTGCAGGGGGTTGGACTAGATGACCCTCAGGGTCCCTTCCAGCTCTACGATTCCATGTATTTATTTTACCTTGTTTTGTGACCATTTCTAGTCTAGAAGTCTCTCAATAAATAAATAAAACAAATCCCCTCCAAAAGCCTGCTTTAAAAAAAGTGAAGCAACCAAATAATTGTTGCGTGCCACCCCAATCTCTGAGTGGTGCAAGATCCCCGGGGTTCCAGGTGCTTACCCAGATTTCATGTTTCCTTTTGGAATGAGACACAGCAGAGGCTGTGGCGTCTTTATGATACATGATTTATTCATACACATATGATGGAGGGGTTCATAGCATTAGCACCACAAAAGCGTCTTATTTCTCCCATAGCCACAGCCTTGGATTCAAACAGAAAATTTTAACATTGCTCTCTAACTTTACCCTGACTCTCTCTCCAGCTTGCTGCTTTAATTCACCAGTGCAAACTCTGCTCCAAATTCTGGCTTTGTCTTCTGACCAACTGCAAGCTAGTCTCACCTTTTCCTTTGTTTCCCTTAATGGCCCATCTCCCAGGCTATCACCTCAACACAGGAAGCTAACCTGGTTTATATTTCAACCCTTGCTGGGTCCAGGGGTAGAAAGGCCTTGCATACAGCCTACTTCCTCTCCCCCAAACTCATAGCATAATGAAGAAGCCAATTGTATTACCAAGGAAAGGGAGTTTCATAGGCAAGGTGCCACCACAGAGAAGGCTCTAGCAGGCTTCACCCAACAAGCTCCTCCTCTGCCAAGCTCAACAAGCTGGGATAAGTAGAGGCCCTTCTTCCAGTATTTGGGTCCTACATCATTTAGGGCCTTGCAAGTTAATGTTGACACCTCCGGTAGCATATAAGCAATCTGACAGAAGAGCGATAATCCTTTCCATCGTGCTGAAACCAGAACGAATAAGCCCCTTCCTCCCTCAAAATGTAAAAGCGTCACCTCTCCACATTCATCTGCAAGCAATAAGCTCCAAGCGCATTAGTGTGGACGAAATGATTCTGTGTCTCTCACCGAGCTAAAAACCAGCCCTAATAGCACAGGGCAATGGGAGAACCAGCCTGGGTGACATTTCTAGGGGGCAGGAAAACGGTCCTGCAAAAGTCTCATTTGTCCTCTCCTGTCTGGGGTAGGCGATGAACCCACATTTGGGACAGATTCCAAAGAGGTTTAACCTCTTTATACTCTGCTAGCATTTGCATAACCTGGTGAAGCCTCTGTGCTTCAGCAGGGGGCTTGCTCCTCCTGTTACACTGCGGCTATTCTTAGGAGCAGTGGGAAAGTGCTTGAGAGAAGGACAAGAGGCCCAGAGAACATCTCAGGTTTGGGTGCCTGAAAGCAAAGTGACTTCGACCTGTGCCTTGAAAACCCATATACTGTCCCAGGAAGTTTCATTTCTTTACCACCTTTCCTTCCAAGGCACTCATCAGAGTGCCATACAGAATGCTCCAACTCCCATGTTACCCTCACAACGACCCTGCAAGGTAGGTTAGGCTGAGGACCCAACATTTAGTCTTCACGACAGCTGTCACTCAACTAACTGAGCTACAGGACTAAGTGGGGATTTGAGCTGCGTTATATCCTCTAAAATTGGGTTTTCCAAAGGTGGGTTTCCGGCAGTTTTTGGACTACAACTCCCATCATCCCAGACCGCTGGCCTTGCTAGCTAGGGATGGTGGGAGTTGTAGTCCAAAAACAGCTGGAGACCCACGTTTGTGAAACACTGCTCTAAAACAACTCTGCAAAGTAGTTGGGCTGAGACAGAGTGGCTGGCTATGGTAAGATTTCAACCTCATTCTCATGCAACAAGACTCTAACCCTGGGGTTCCCAACGTGGTGCCTGTGGGCGCAGGAATGCTCACATGGAACTCTCATGGTGCCTAGAAGGCTCTTGATGAGAATTACCATATTTACTCGAGTCTAATGCACCATCGATTCTAATATGCATGCTAATTTTTGCAACGTAATTTGGCAAAAAAGGTGCACATTAGACTCAAGTAAATACCATAGAGGTTTGAAACATGTTACTTACTTCTGGTTCCTGGGAAGTTGGACTGGCAGGTGCATTTCTCTCCCTTGGAACTACATTTCCCAGCATGCACTTGGCTCTCAGCTGTTCAGAATGGGCTCAGGCATTTTCCTTAGGGGCCAAATGAGTTTATAGTGCATTTAGAGTGGTTCTACGCTAATCAGGGAGGAGACCAGAGAACCCTCTTGTGGCAAAGAGCAGCCATGACGGCTTGTGTGGTTTTTAAGTGAGGGAGGGAAGGAATCAAGTGGATTGCTTCTATTCTACCCTTTTGAGAGCAGCCAGAGAAGAAGAAAGACGAAAGAAAGAAGAATAAGAAGTGGGGGAGAACAAGAGAGGAATAGGAAGGAAAGGGGGAGCAGGGAAGGAAGAAAATAATATCAGAACCGGAAATATCCACCCAGTTCTGGGATGAGTACTGGGGAAAACCTGTTAAAAAAAATTCAGTATATCCAGTGGAGACAACAAAGGCTAATTGCATAAACATTTATTTATTTGCTTACTTATTGGTGCCAATAATATTCTTGCTAGAAATTGGAAAGAAGCAAACGGTTTAAACATACAAAAATTGTATAATATAATTTGGGAAGTAGCATTTTCTGAAAAACTGATACAAAAACTTTGTTTCCAGAGTACAAAAAACAAGAGACTTTAATGGCAGATTAGTGGTCAGCACACGAACAAAGACTAATTTTACCTTCTGCATTCCAGAATACATTTTCCTTCATACTGATAGCAGCAACTTTCCGTCTCCCTCCAGTTCTGTGTTCGCATGAACTTTACTATTATAGTTGACATTTGAACGATGCCTTTGGGTTGGGAAAAGCGGGGCAGGGCTGGGGCAGGTTGGAATGTTGGATTGGTAATCTTTTACTTCTAGTTAGGAAAGAAAGAAGTGGAAATATCTAGCAGCAGTCCAGACAAGCCTTTTTGAAGACCAGGAGCTGAGTATCACGCCGGACTGCATCCCTATGTTAGAAAGCCTTTCTGTTGCTAGTCTGGCCTTGCAATGGGGGTCACTTGCTGCTCTTGTTCCTCCCAGCCACCTCCAGAAGGCAGCCCCAATTGCAGGAACTGTTGGCTGACCCTGGCCTCAGTTTCCCTTCCTATGTTGACTCCATCACATCCGTTTTTTCGATCAGGGATGATAGGGATCAGCCTCCTGGGCCAGATTTGAGAGTTGGGCAGTCTGCGGCTTGAGGTCATTGTGGCATCTGATGCCAATATCCCTTGCAGCATTCCTGCTGAAGCTGCAAGAAGCACCAGAAAGAGCTTCTTTACGGCTCTTTGGACAGCAGGGGGCTCCTGCGGTGGGGTGGAATAAAGCTCCTTTCTTTCCTTCACTTTGTCCTCCCCCCACCCCAGGCAGGGAAGGAAGGAAGCCAGAATGTGTTGCTACAGTGAACAGCCTTTGACATCACAGCCCTGAGGTTTATTCTTATTTTTATTTTACTAAT
Organism: Podarcis tiliguerta; assembly: GCF_965153285.1. NCBI lineage: Eukaryota > Metazoa > Chordata > Lepidosauria > Squamata > Lacertidae > Podarcis > Podarcis tiliguerta. The sequence goes on from NC_139549.1 coordinate 19,545,058, forward strand.
TGAATTTATATATTGCCCTATATCCAGAGGTCTCAGGGCGGTTCACCAAAAATATCACAATATATAAAATCAAAACAATAACCCAATAACACCCCTCCCCCCAAAAGCCGCATTTTAAAAGGGTGTAGGATGTCGATCAAGTCAACCAAAGGCCTGGTTAAAAAGGAACGTTTTTGCCTGGTGCCTAAAGGTGTATAATGAAGGCACCAGGCAAACTTCCCAGGGAACAGCATTCCACAGACATGGAGCCACTGCAGAGAAGGCCCTGTTCTCGTGTCGCCACCCTCCAGACATCTCAAGGAGGCGGCACACGAAGGAGGGCCTCAGAAGATGATCAGGGTCCGGGTAGGTTCATATGGAAAGAGGCGGTTCTTGAGGTATAGCAATCCTGAGCCTTTTGCGCCTGACCTCTCTCCTAGCTCAGGGACACTCGCCAACGCTTTTGCCAGTCTTTGCAAGGATCTCTCCCACTTTAATCTCTGCTTCTCTGCTGAGACTAGGGGCTGCACAAACCGTGCAGGATTAAACCCTGTTCTCCTGCCCATCAGCTGACATCATCAGTAGTTTTAGGGTTAGGGTTCAGCTTAGGTTTGGGGTTGGTGTTAAAACAGCTCAGGACTACAATACCTCAAGGACCGCCTCTCCCCATATAAACCCACCAAGACTCTGCATTCAGCATCCGAGGCCTTTCTTCATGTGCCTCTTCCACGCGAGGTCCAGAGGGTGGCAACTCGAGAACGGCCCTTCTCTGTAGTGGCTCCCTGTTTCTGGAATGCTCTCCCCAAAGAGACTCGCCTGGTACCTTCATTATATATCTTTAGGCATCAGGCAAAAACGTTCCTCTTCAACCCGATTAATATTCTACAGCCTTTTAAATGTGCTTCTGTGAGGGAGCAGGGGTGATTATTGTTTTGTGTTTTCTGTTTTTGCACTTTTATCTTGTGCTTGTATCTTGTGAACCGCTGTAAGATCGTCTGATGAAGGGCAGTGCAATTAATTATAAATGAATAAATGCGTCAGGATTAGTTCTGGGGTTAAGGTTAGGGTTACAGCTGGGTTTGAGGTTACAGCTGTTGTTGGGGTTAATGTTGGGAGTTAAGATTTGGGGTGGGGGTTATGGTTAGCATTAGGGATAAGTTTGGGGTTTGGGTTCAGGTTCGCGTTAGGGTTAACATTAATATTGGTGTTGTGGGTGGTGATCATGCTATTGTTGATTTGGAGTTTAGGGTTAAGGCTGGAGTTGCCTGCACCTCCAAATAACACTGTGCTGTGTGTCATGGGTTAACCACAAAGTCTAACTTTTACCTCCACGGTTGGAGGCAGTAATGTTCCTGAATACCAGTTGCTGGAAACTGCAGGAAAACTCAGGCCCTGTTTGCGGGCTTTCCACAGGATGCTGGACTAGATGGGCCATTAGCCTCATCCAGCTGGCCAATTTTATAGATTGTATTTATATCCCACCTTTTTCTCCAAGGAACCCAAAGTGGAATACATGGCTCTCCCTCATTTAATCCACCACAACAACCCTGCGAGGTAGGTTCAGCTGAGAGTAAGTGACTTGCCCAAGGTCGCTCTGTGAGCTTCAGAGAGGTCTCTCCCAGGTCCTAGTCTGCCACTCTGACCACTACAACACACCTCAGAGTGGTTAACAAAAACGTTTATGAGAGCCAGTGTGGTGTACTGGTTAAGAGCGGTAGTCTTGTTATCTGGTGAACCGGGTTCGCGTCTCCGCTCCTCCACATGCAGCTGCTGGGTGACCTTGGGCTAGTCACACTTCTCTGAAGTCTCTCAGCCCCACTCACCTCACAGAGTGGTTGTTGTGGGGGAGGAAGGGAAAGGAGAATGTTAGCCACTTTGAGACTCCTTAAAGGGAGTGAAAGGTGGGATATCAAATCCAAACTCTTCTTCTTCTTCTTCTTCTTCTTCTTCTTGAGTGCACATGTGTGTTTTAATCAACAGAAACATATAGACAAGTTGTAGATTAAAATAAAACCATCTCCTTTTATTTTACATTTCTCTACAAGAATTCAAGTGGGACCCAGATCCTTAAAACTCTGCTATAAGAATTTCAACTAGAATTCTCCTTGTTTGCCAGCCTACAACTGAGAACAACACTAGAGAGTTTTTGTTTTTTTGCCAATCTGGTCAGATCCCTCATCTGTCTCTGTTTTCCAGTCCCTAGCCCTTCCGGGCTCCTTTGGTTTGTTGCTCTTTCCAGGTTCTTCTCATTTTGCGGCAGTAGTGCTAAAATGTCCTCATGGGAGGGAAGTAACCCCTGCAGAAAGGAAGAATAACAGGCTCAGTTTCAGCACAGAGTAGACAGCTGGCACCTGAAGGTGATGCCAAACATTTAAAGTACATTTAGCACAAACTGCTTGTCTGCAAAGAATCTTGGGAACTGTAGTTTCCCTCCCCTTGCATAGAGCTGCAATTCCCAGCACCCTTAACAAACAAGCAAGCCCATTAGCATAGGTAAGGTGGAAGGCAGGGAGGCCAACAGTAGGTGGCGCCACAGCGAATGCCAAGCAGAGCCAACTAATTGGAGGAGGAGTAAGAAGCTGATAGGCAGTGCCAACCACTGGACTGGTTGTAAGTCAGAAGGCAGACTGGTGCAGGCTGCCTGCGTTTGGTGGGGCAGTGAGTGCCCTATTTGCTCTTATGGACCCGTCTCCACTGGTTGGACTCTATGACCTCCAAATCCCCTCTAGGACCCTATGCTCTTGCCCAGTTTTGTTCCATTTTGACAGGGCTAGATATGCTCCCAGTGCTTGGCTTCAGAGCAGTAGCAGGGACCCTCTCAGGGTTAGGAAACTCACAGCCGTCTCTCAAACCCCAATGGAGAGTCAGGTGACAAGGCACTTCCCCTCACCTCCGTGCCAGAACACTCACCGCTGTTGTACTTGCACTGCTTCAGGGCCTCGTTGAAGCCCTCGCACAACGTTAGGTCGCTCTGGTTGGTAGCGCAGTCGAGGAACTGCTTTATCTCGTAGTGGCAGGGGCCAAACTGGGATCCCTGATAGGCTGGCTGCGGCCTGGACTCCTGTAGACAAGGAAAAGAAAGGAGTAAATAACCGCAGCTGAACCTTTCCGAGAAGGGACTTCACCCAGGGGAAATGGTTCTGCAGACGTAACATCTCCCGATTAACCAAGGACAGCTCTGCCAAGCTAATCTTCCAGGCAGGCTTTGCCTTTAATTAAACCCATAGCCAAACGGCTTAGCGTCAAAGTGTCTACTTTTAGATGGCAAGAGTCATCCCACGGAGGTCAAGAGGATGCCAGACTCTCTCCATCTCCAATCATGGCCACCACCCCGGTCCCACCTTGCATAAAATAGGTTTATATGCATGCACAGACATTTCTCCTCCATGGCTGCTAGAGAAGTCTTTCTGCTGAGTGGAATGCAACAATGCTGGGAGGGCAGGTGGGTGTGGCTTGGCTGGAATGGTCTCCTGGGCCAAATGGAGAGGCCTAGCAGACAGAAGGGATGCGGGTGGCGCTGTGGGTTAAACCACAGAGCCTAGGACTTGCCGATCAGAAGGTCAGCAGTTCGAATCCCCGCGACGGGGTGAGCTCCCGTTGCTTGGTCCCTGCTCCTGCCAACCTAGCAGTTCGAAAGCATGTCCAAGTGAAAGTAGATAAATAGGTACCACTCCGGTGGGAAGGTAAACGGCGTTTCCGTGCGCTGCTCTGGTTCGCCAGAAGCGGTTTAGTCATGCTGGCCACATGACTTGGAAGCTGTACGCTGGCTCCCTTGGCCAATAAAGCGAGATGAGAGCACCAACCCCAGTCGGCCACGACCTAATGGTCAGGGGTCCCTTTAACTTTACCTAGCAGACAGAATTAGGCCCATGGCTGGTGGTTCGAACCCACCCAGAGATGTCTGTGAGCAGGATTCTTGCATGGCTGGGGGTTGTTGTTATTGTTGCTGCTGCTGCTGTAATTATTATAATTTACCACCCTTCATCAAAAGATCTCAGGGCATTTCACAAAATGAAATGACCCGTGGGGTACCATCTAACTCTTAGATTCTAGGAACACTCTCCTGAGTCAGATTTTAGGTTGTAATCTCCTCAGGGCAGAGATTTATCTTCTTGTATGCTGCATTACAGTGCATAACCATAAGGCATATCAGCAGTTCTCAAAGGGTGTGGTGCACTACACTGGTATGGCAGGAGAGGATGTGCAGTGTGGCAGGAAGATTCAAGAACAATAAAAGCAAATGTAAACATTTCAGGATAGGATAGGATAGGATCAAGACTATTTTGGGGGGATATACAACCAGAGCATTGGCTATTCTACAGTTCTCCACGGCATGTTGTTGTGAACAGGGATTTTCAACTCTGTCAAATATGAAAGATCAGAAGAGAGAAAGGCTTCTCTGTGTGGAGGAGGAGGCGAGTTTGTTCATCTCAAATTAGACCCAATATAAATGAGAAAAAGCAAGCTCATGCCTCTCAACGAGTTTGTACACATACTCAAAGTACATATGTAAGAAGCTTGTTTATAATTGTATTCTGGGAATGATTCCTGTTCTTGTGTAGCTGCATTGTTTTGTACTTTCCAGATGCCCCACGATCAGATCTTAAAGTGGTTGTGTTTGATTATTTCTTGTCGGTAAAAAAATTGGTGCAGCACAAACCATTTTTTTATCCTGAAAGTGTGGGCGCAGAGGAAAGCTTGAGAACCACCGATATAGATGAAGAAGAACGAACCCACAGAAAATTGCACTGTTGTGCATTTAGAAGGCTAGCAGTCATTCCTGCACCCTTAGCAACACACACATGCACACACACACACACAGAGACGGAGCAACTTGGAAATTACAGCCTCACCTGGACAGCACTGCTGGCTGGCTTGGCCGGCTCAGAGCTGCTCCCTCCGCTGAAGGCCCCGGTGAGTGCGCCGCCAACCACATGACCCACCGCAGAGCCGACAGCCACACCTGCCGCGGTCGTAGCCATCTGGGCCATTAAGCCAGGCTGCTGGGGCTGAGCTGGAGCAGCCATTGCCGAAGGAGGAGGGTGAGCTGGGGGGTGGGCATGAGATGGCGCTGGGCTGCTGAGAGAAACAGAGGAGGAAAGAAAAGAACCAATGGAAACTTGGTTCAGGGTTTGCAAACAGAGCGGTCTTCTCCAACCTGACGGACTACGACCCCACCAAACCCATGCAGTGCATCATGTTATAAATTTCTATCAGGTCTATCAAGCGGGGCCATTACAGTAAACTTTTAGATGGATCACAGCCCGCTGGGGAGTGGCAAGAAGAAGAAGAAGAGGAGGAGGAGGAGGAGCAGCAGCAGCAGCAGCAGCAGCTTGAATTTGATATCCCGCTTTATCACTACCCAAAGGAGTCTCAAAGTGGCTAACATTCTCCTTTCCCTTCCTCCCCCACAACAAACACTCTGTGAAGTGAGTGGGGCTGAGAGACTTCAGAGAAGTGTGACTGGCCCAAGGTCACCCAGCAGCTGCATGTGGAGGAGCGGAGACGCGAACCCGGTTCCCCAGATTACGAGTCCACCGCTCTTAACCACTACACCACACTGGCTCTCCAGTGGGTTACAACGCAATGGGAGGAATTTGATGTCACACTAAGGAGATTGCTCCATCAACGCAAACGTGACACAACCATCTCTCGCCCCCCCCCCATGCCATTCTGTGGGTTCTCTCAACCAGAGTTCAAAATTTGCCAGGCGCATTTTGCACCTGTCTGCTGGCCACTTGCGACCAAGTCAACATGCCCGGGCACCAGGATGACTAACATCTGGCGTCTCCACCATCTGGAGGTGCATGCCTGGAGATCCTTGGATCTGGATTGTGTTCACACGCTAGTGACACATCCTGTGGAATTCGACCCATCACATTTTATCTGCACAATCAGAATGAATTTCAGGAACCACCAAAAAGTCGTATTGAAAAATGGCAACTAGGCATTCCGTTTTGTCGACTGTAACTCTGGTCAAAGAGGCCATTTGGCACCTAGCTTATATATCTGAGTTTCTAACACTGCTCTCAACTGCCCCCTGAGTCAATTTTGTGGGGCAGACAGGGGGAAGCCCCATTGTGCTGGCAAAAGCCCTTGTGTTCAAATCCTTGTGGGTTCCTGCTGTCACAACTGGCTAGCTGAATCTGGCACAACTTTTGGTTTACTTCTGACCTACGAGGGAGCGGAGTTCACTTTCTTTCAAAACAATCTAAACACGAGACTGACGTTAACACAACCAGCAATTCCAAAAGGTCACCTTGGGATGCTTGGCGATCTTTGCCATCAAGTGAAACAGCAAGTAAATACAACTCATAGATTTGTATCCAGAACTTTCTAGTCCTCCCTCTTCCTCATCCCAAATCCTTGTATGGTGTTTATGTATTGACAGTATCTCTGGCCCGCTCTCTAGTGAATATTTTTAGTCTGCAAACCTGGAGAGCTGCTGCCAGCCAGTGTAGGCAATACAGTGGTACCTCAGGTTAAGTACTTAATTCATTCTGGAGGTCCGTTCTTAAGCTGAAACTGTTCTTAACCTGAGGTACCACTTTAGCTAATGGGGCCTCCTGCTGCTGCTGCGCCGCCGGAGCACAATTTCTGTTCTCATCCTGAAGCAAAGTTCTTAACCCGAGGTACTATTTCTGGGTTAGTGGAGTCTGTAACCTGAAGCATATGTACCCTGAAGCATATATAACTCGAGGTACCACTGTGTTGAGCAAGATGGACCAATTGTCTGACTCTGTATTAGTCAGCTTCCTGTCTTCCAATATCCTGACCTCAAGCTATCTTAACACCTCCACGAGGCAACAAGTTCAATGCTGGAAATTGATGGGGAAAATCTAAAACCGGGGGGGGGGGGGGGGAGAGATGTTTCCCAGGAAACCATTGAACTGATTGCTGCTGACTTTACCAGGGAAGGGAGAGATTATAGAAACGCAGCCTTAGAATGTTCCAGAAAAGAGCACCTTACAAAAACACACACCATAAAACCGAAACAGCCACATTTTTTAGAAAGGAAGAAATATAGCACCCTTACTACCAATATGATTTTGCAGTTTAAGACCTCCGTACAGCTTTTTCTCATTCTAAAAAGTGGAATCTCATTATTTTAACCAGGCCTGATCTCACTGGTAGTCTTCAAATCTACAAGCAAACCAACAACCTTCAGCTACCCACACTCTAAATCAGTGACGCACCACAGAACCTTCTAGGTGTTGGTTCCTAATTTGTGGATTGCCCTCCCTGCTGAGATGCATCTGTTACCCTCCTTGTTATCTCTCAGGAAAACATTCTTGTTTTCCTAGGCATTTGATGGCTGAAAGATACTGTTCCTAAGTGACCTTGAAATTATTACTATTTTTTACCAACCCTTCACCCTTAAGTCCCGGGACAGGTTACAATCCAGCTAAAAACTCAAATCGGTAGAGCATGAGACTCTTAATCTCAGGGTCACGGGTTCGAGACGCACAAAGGACAAAAGAGGGTTGGACTAGATGACCCTCATGGTCCCTTCCAACTCTACGATTCTGTGAACTTACAATCACGGGAATAAAGTGCGTCCTTTTATAAGGCGGGGGTTCTGCTTAGTGGCAAGTGTGACAGTTTTTTGTTTCTATTTTAGTTTTCACTGCTACCCTTTAGTGTCTGCTGCCTTGGGCATCTCTGGGAGGAAGGGCGGAAGAGAAATTAAAATTAACAACCTCCTCTCCAATGATTTTTTAAAATGTGAATTCGGGAGCCACCCCAAACTTCCCCACCTATTTCCAGTGTCAGAACTCTGCGTTTCTGACCAACAAAACAGTCTGGTGTAGTGGTTAGAGAGACAGTCTGAGGCTAGGGAAAACAGACATGAAGCTCATTGCATGACCATGGCTGGGCCAGCTGTTCTCTATCAACCTTGCCTACCTAACAGGGTTGTTGTGAGACAAAAACTGAAGGGAGTGAAGAGAGGTCACCTTGAGGTCCTTTGAGAAGCGACAGGATATAAACGCAATAACCTAAATACATAAAGAAATGTGCGTGTACAGATAGGTTTTTCTTTCCTCCTGGTATGAGGCAGGGGTTGATAGGGTTTTTTTCCCAGGACAGAGGTAGGGCGTAACCTCAATAAACCTCGGGTCCTTGCAACTGCTGCTTTGAAAACTAAGCCTTTCTTATTTAAAGGTGACACTGCCAACCTCGCTGCTTAGACACTGCCCTCGTACCTGGCCACAGTCGACCGGGATCCCACGCTCCTGCTGCCCCTGGGCATGTTGATCCTGGGTCTATTTGCACCAGCGCTGCTCCTGACTGCCGGCCGGCCTCCTCCTCCCGCTGCTGCGGCTGCAAGACACTCCGAGCCTCCTTGAACTCGATCGTTGCGCAGCTAGTTTCAAGAATGGAACCCACGTGGTTGAGCATCAATCATTAGAATTAGAACGTTCACTCTGAGCAAGCGCAAAGCCGCGCAGCCAATGAAGTCTCTGCCCTCTTCCTGCCGACGCTAGTTTGGAGACACTTTTCCCCGCCCATTCACAGACACCTTTCCTCCCCCTCCTCATAGAGCTATAAATGGTGGAGGCGCAGCAACGCCGTCTATTGACAGAGCTTCCTAGTTCCTTTTGACGATTAGGTAGATACTGTATATTGTAAATTTGTTTTGAACCTGGAGGTTCTCTTTACCTATCATATCTAACAACTGCTGGCGACGCTCTGTCAGTGTCTCTAGCCCACTTTTAAAAGCCATCCAAGCCAAGGCAATGAAGCCCACAATACACAGTCAAAAGATAAAGAACCCCAGTTGTTTGTTGGACTTGTTGTTGTTTAGTCGTGTCCGACTCTTCGTGACCCCATGGACCAGAGCACGCCAGGCACTCCTGTCTTCCACTGCCTCCCACAGTTTGGTCAAACTCATGCTGGTAGCTTCGAGAACACTATCCAACCATCTCGCCCTCTGTCGTCCGCTTCTCCTTGTGCCTTCCATCTTTCCCAACATCAGGGTCTTTTCCAGGGAGTCTTCTCTTCTCGTGAGGTGGCCAAAGTATTGGAGTCTCAGCTTCACAATCTGTCCTTCCTGTGAGCACTCAGGGCTGATTTCCTTAAGAATGGATAGGTTTGATCTTCTTGCAGTCCATGGGACTCTCAAGAGTCTCCTCCAGCACCATAATTCAAAAGCATCAATTATTCGGTGATCAGCCTTCTTTATGGTCCAGCTCTCACTTCCATACATCACTACTGGGAAGACCATAGCTTTAACTATACAGACCTTTGTTGGCAAAGTGATGTCTCTACTTTTTAAGATGCTGTCTAGGTTTGTCATTGCTTTTACAACTCCCATAATCCCTGGCCGTTAGCTATGCTGGCGAGGATTGATGGGTGTTGGGAGTCTGATAGCCTCTCCATGCGTGCATTATCTGGATCACCTCACCCTAATAGCTGCGCAGTTTAATTGTCTTCCAATGATTAGAGGGAGGGGTGAAATATCTGCTTCCTCTCTCTGTATCATGCATAATTCGAGTGTCTTTGACTTAAGAAAACCATACAATAGAGCACAGTGGTTTTCCCGTTACTGGGAGCAGGGTGGGTGGGAAGACACAAAAAACAGAGCGACTTGTGTTCAGGTGATTGTCACGTTGTCCTGACTACTCTAGCTGAACGATGGAGGTACTGCATAATAGCAAAAACAAACAGATGGCACTCTTCGCTCTGTGTGTGTTTGTATGGTACCAAGGTTGCTGGTAACCATTATGCAACTGGCAAGTGACTCAGAGAAGGTAGCCTTCCTTTCCCTCCACAGGGCTTGTGTGGGTGTGTATTTCAGTGAAAAATAATAACACCAAAGTCCACCTGCCCGGAAACATCTTTCCTGAGTTTTCCTTTGCATCCAGCTTCCCCTTGTATAGCTGAATCTTAACACACACAGGTGGGACCTGCAACATAATGTTGCAGCATACAATGCTACTGGGTGTTTCAGCCTCTTGGCCATATCTGTTTCCAAAATGTTGTAGCCCCATTCCCAGGGCTAAGGATGAGCAAATAACTAAACTTTTGTTGCCGTGTTTCTAATTTTTATAATTTTAAGTTCAGCTTTCCACATCAGTTTGTGATTTTTTTAAACCTCTCATGAAAACTGATCAGCATTTTACTGCCTAATTTACTCATTTATTTCCCCCAATATAAGCCATTTTTGTGTGCTATTGCCCCTAATGACTGCCAGTGATACTTGGATGGATATATCTATATCAATCTAAATACATTCTCCAACAGTGGTTGGAAATATGCCTATGAAGCTGGGAACAGAAGATGTCTGCAGCCTCTTCTCCACATCTGGTTGTACTGAGGCAAGCTGCCATTGCAAATGGAGGCTCCATTAAACTAGCAGAGCCTAAGGCTGGATCTACACTGATCTGTAAAACGCAGTTAAAAAAAAAGTTACATAGCTCTCAAATGAAATTTCCCATTGACATGTCACTGCTCTACAGTGCCCTCTAGTGTCACATTTGTATAATGCATTTTTACAGCTATAAAAAGCGAAGGACCACCTTCAATTCTAAGCTTTTAATTAAAAGAACGAGAACAAAGCATAAACCACAGCCCCTTGTCAACAGAGGGCTATAAATGCAAGTGACAATGTATGTGTGCAGCATTCAAAGATCTCTCAAGAACATCAAAAGGCCGTGTTACACATTGGTTTAAGTGACACATTTTTGGGGGGGTGGGGTAGGGCAGAGGAGAAACATTTCCAACATTAGATATATTGGCAAAATAAGACCAAAGGCAGTGGGGTGAACCTCATCAAAAACACATCATGGACAAAAGAAAGCAGAAATTTCTAAAATCAACTGCTGACGAGGACACTGGGATCCTGTGGATATACCAAGAGAAACTAAAGATAGCCAGGATATAAGCAGAGGACCAAAGCCCAGGGAGAGGTACCTTCCAGCATCTTAAGCACAAACGATGGAGCTGCCACAGGGTTGGCACTGCCAGGCAATGGCTAAAACCCACATTTCAGTCCCCGACTCTGCTGCTGGTCTTTCTCCTCACTGTCAGCACTTGTACTGAGCGAGAGAGCAGCGTCAGGATTAAAATGAAAACTTCCAACATGCAAAAAAGGCTCCCATTTGTGGTTTAGTGCAACAATTTTTGGTTTTAAGGAGAAAAGTGGTGTTTGTGGTTTTGTTTCCCGAGAAAAACTGGACAGCCAGCAATTCCTGCTTAATGTTATCCCACTCCCTTTGAAATTCCAGTTTCATAGCTTGCAAGGAATTCAGGGCTAAGTAACTCAACAGTCCCAGGAAAGACCTCCTTGGAACAGGACTGGGCTGAGCTTATGAATATTTGGAAGCCTAGAGCATTTTGTTTTTGGGGGGAGACACTGCCCCAATGCATTTCAAGGTGGTGTAGGGAAATTTCAACAGCAAGGTGGAAAACTCACCAGCATGACCCCAACAGCTCCATGCTGCTAACCAGTGTTTAAACCCCCAGAATTTATGCTATAAGGTGATGGGAGCCGTTTTGAGGGACGTGAGAATCTATATAGGTTGGCAGCAAAGAGGATTCTAGAGGAGTGCGAGTTCTGTGCATCCCTCCACCCCAAAAAATGTCACCACGCCACTCCAAAAATAGCCAAAATGTCACACACACAAACTTTTGCGGAGGACCACAAGAGAGAGATGTTTTGCCACAGTTCCTTTGTTGTTATAACAACTTTACTGCACTTCCGACTGTCCCGCACAAGAAACTGTCTAGTATGGCCAATCATCTTTCAGAATCAGCAGAATCTATCTATCCCTGTTTGACTTTCAGGAGCAGCTTGGAGCGGGGGTGTCACTTACTAGTCTTCAATCCAGTTTACTTAACGCTACAGGAAATGGGAGTTCTAAAGACAGCCTCCTTCCATCTTGTGCCCCTCTTGGAATACAACTCGTATCAGCCCCAGCCAGGTTAGCCTATGGTCAGGGATGATGGGAGTTGTAGAGGGCTGAAGATCTCCGTTCTAGGAGAAGAAATCAGAGCAGGGGGAGGGTGGGGGGCTGGAAGAGGAGGGGTTTTATTTCCCAGACAGCTGATTGTAGAGCAACGGCACATAGTTGTCCCACTCGGCCTGGTAGCATGTTCCTGCCACGGGGGGCCCCAGCTTATACTTCTGGCGGAAACTTTCCACTTTGAAATTGCCCCGTTTATCCCCGGACCGGTTGCTGAGGATGGGCTCGTTGCATTCCAGCTCCTGGGCTTGCTCGTAGACCAGCCACACGTAGCGATGGAGCCCTGCAGCGTGCGAGAGAGAAAACAAGGGTTGCGCACCTGCGTCAGGAGGAAGCGATCGCGAACCTCCCCTCCATCACACTCAAGTCACAACCATCCAGTAACACAGTGGATCCCAAAATGGGTGGTGCCATCCTTGAGGGGGCCGAGGGATCACCTGGGGGGTGGGTGCTTAGAGGCAAGGAGAGGCAGGAGGGTGCTGGGAGGTGTAATAGTTTATCAAATTTTGAAAAGCTGGTATCACTGGATCAAGGCCATTAATTTTGCAGAATAAAACTAAATCGTTTGGATTTTGGTGAAAAGTGCAATTCATTGTTACTGTTTTGAATTTTATTATCTTCCTTAGTGGGTGATGCAAACCACTATTCTGAATAATGCTTTTTAATCGGGTAAGGGGCACTGTGGATGAGTGTATCAAACCAAGGGGCGTGGTGGCCCAACCTTTCCGGGGGGGGGGGGGACATGGCAGTAACATATGCACAGGATTCTGATTTTATTTTATTATTTTGCAAATAATTTTTGTTGCTTTATTGTAACAAAATACAGTCGTACCTTGGTTCTTGAACAGAATGCATTCTGGGAGTCCATTCCACAAGGCAGGCACCGCCACTGAAGGCCCTCTGCCTGGTTCCCTGTATCTTTGCTTCTTGCAGTGAGGGAACAGCAAGAAGGCCTTCAGAGCTGGACCTCAGTGTCTCAGGCTGATCGATGGGGGTGACAGGGCAGAGGCCGTTTAGGGCTTTAAAGGTTAGCACCAACACTTTACGGAAAAGTACTAGCAGCTTGTGTCCTTTTGCTCTTATTTCAGCCATGCAAATTCCTGAAGCAGAACTGTTTAGCTTTGCAGCTTTTCTTCTGCTGTTTCCAACCTGCCCTGATCCAACGGGTCTGCTAGCCCCCCCCCCCCCCAAGTGCAAGCTGAGTCAAGACACGCAACAGACCTTGCCTTAAAGCAATAGGGCCAGTATTACTGCTTGCTTACCTGTTCCTTTAGGTGGTCCAGATCCCACGTAGTCTGACAAGACGGTGCCGCTGCTGATGTCATTGCCTTTCATATTGACCACTAGGAAGTGGTGCCACTCCCTAGAGAGAGAGAGAGAGAGCACCTGCCTCAGTTTCCCCAAAGTAAATCTTGCAGGAACACTAAAAAATTAAGACCCTCAAAGCAGTTTAGTAAAAACCTAAAATAAAACCGAGAGGGGAAAAAATCACAAACATACTTTAAAACATACAAAAGTAAAAATACCAAAGAGATTAAAATTAGCTCAACTTTCGAAGCATCTGAGTGGAGTTGTCTCAACAAGAAGGTTTTTAGCAGGAGCCAAAAAGAGGGCAGTGAAGGTTGCCTGCTTGATGTCAATAGGCAGGGAGTTCCTATTCTTAGACCTAGTCTTATATAGGTGCTGCCAGATGCTGATGAGGCTCTTTCTGACAGCAAGCAATCAAGCCTTTACTGCCATCAGCCCAGTCCTGTGGAACTCTCTGCCAAGAGATACAGCAGGAACCTTCTGTTTCCACTTTTAGATGCCCGCTAGAAACTTTTCTATTACGTCAGGCTTATGCAGACCATCAAGCAGACATCTAATAGTTAACCCATTTCCAATTTTAGTTTTTAAAAATAGTCTTTATTGCTTTGTTTTTATGTATAATGGATGTAAACCACTCATTTTTATGAATAGTGGCATTGTTTTTATATACAAAATATAAATAAAAGGCCTTTGTCAGGCATTGAAACGGATGGTTCAAATTTTGCAGCCCAGCCACAGACATTTCTGCATTCAGGAACAAGTGCTGGGATTTGTCTACTATAGAGGTGAGGTCTGCTTTTCCCTTACCTCCAAGGGAAGGTAAGAAATCTTTATATATTATTAAAAAAACAACAACACACTTCTTTTCTGCAGATCCTGGCTTGCCTTCTGGATCAAATCCAGCATGGACATTCTGGATCTCACAGCCTGCCCCTCTCACCTGAACTTTGGGTTTTTCCTGCTGGGTGCATCAGGGTCAGTAAGGACCAAAGTGTAGAGCTTTTCTGCACTGCAGTTCTCCCAGTCAATCTTCGTTGGGCGATTCTTGACCTGCCAGAAACAAAACGGCAAGACCTTTAGAAGCCATTCAAAAATATAAAAACGAAGACAACACATTCACCATCATCCAGCCAATGAAACCATGCCTTAACCAAAGTCACACAATACCTTTAAAGCGTTGTGACTCCAAAAGCAATGGCCCCCCCCACCTAAATTCAGGGAACTGTACTGGTAGGGATGCTGAGAATTTTTAGGAGGCCCCTATTCTGCTCCCAGAGCTACAGTTCCCAGTGATTTAACCATCAAATGCTCTTCACAGGGAACTCTGAGAACTGGGAGGGGCCTCCTAACAACTCTCAGCACCTTTAACAAACTACAACTCCCAGAATTCCACACGGGACAGTTACTGTATTTTCCAGTGTATAACACGCACAGCGGACGACTCCTATTTTTGGGGATTCCAAATTAAGAAAATGGGGAGAGACTGCCCAGGGTTGTTAAGCTGTTTTTTGGGGGTGGGGTTGCCCACAGTTGTTAAGCTTTTCTTGGGGGGGACTGCCCAGAGTTGCTGAGCTTTTGTTGGGGGGGATAGCCCAGAATTGTTCAGCTTTTATGGGGGGGATTGACAATAATAGCACACCCATTTCCCTGCAGGAGCACCAAGCACAGGCCTGCAGTTGCGATTCACGTACTTTAGGGATGCAGATGCTGCAGCCCTCCAGAAGTTGTTAAGAGCTGCAATCCTGTCATTGGACTGACAGCAGTCAGCTGGGGTTGATAGGATTCAGAAGATCACGTGTTCCCACAGGGAAAGAGGAAGAGTTAAGGCTGGATTTTATCTAGGGGAACTCAGAGACAGCCCACCTGTCACTGAATCTGTGTTCATTCACAAGTGCACCGCCGGGACTGGTGTTTTCTGACAGCAAACATAGGAAGGTGCCTTCCTCCTCCTTCTTCTTCTTCAGCTTCCTATGTTTGCTGTCAGAAAATACCAGTCCTGGTGGGATACTTACAGGGTATACACTGTAAAAATTTAAATTCTTTGGCCGGTTTGGACTGACTCAATACAATTGAGACAATTTGGGGGATAAAATGGAAAGTGCGTAGTTGAAAATGTAACTTAGGAACCACATTGGGGTGATCAAAAGTCATAATGGAATCTGTTACGTATGAATCTAATTTTTTTTCTTGGGAATATGTATCGATTTCGGATTGTTTTTGTCAATTGTTTTCCTTTGTAAAATTAACAAAGCATTAATTATTTTTTTAAACAACAACATCAGAAGCTGCCTTATACAGAGTCTGGCCATGAGCCCATCTTTCTCAAGCTTGCCTGCACTGACTGGCAGCTGTTCTCTAGGGTTGCAGGCAGGGTGCTCTCCCAGCCCCACCAGAAGATAGGAGGGATTTGAACTTAGCCGCAAGCAGCAGCAGCAGCAGCAGCTCCGCACCGCTCCTGTTGCCGGTGACGCCTCTCCCGGAGGGTACAAAGGGCGGCGGGCAGGCATTGCTCTGCTCCGGGCGCCCGCGCGCTCCTCCCCCTTTGCTGCACGCCAGTCCCGGCACACACTCCAGGGGCTCCGGCAGCAGCCTGGCATCGGAGGAGGCGGGGCAGGCCAGACCTGGGCAGGCCGCTTGCAAGTCCCAGCCTCCCTCCTCGTCCTATTTCAGGCAGATGCCATATTCTCAACGGTTGCATTTTTGGCACAACCCCTCCGCCCCTTTGGAAAAAAACCAACCCCCAAATCTTATCGTCCTGTCTATTCTAAAGGAATCTCTCTCTGAAGCAGCGAACAGATGGATGGCAAATTAAAACAACCTCACTGTCTTAAAATAAATTGCAGAACTGACGCACACAGACCCTTCCAATTGGGATTCCTTTGCCCTCATCCTCAAGTGCACATATTTCTGCGTGGAGGCAAAAAACGCCCTGCGCCTTTTCGAAAGCATGGCGCTTTTAATTCTTAATTTTTATCTGCTTGCAGCGGATCAGCAGCGCTAGACGAGGGAGGCCATGCACCACGCGCGGGCCTTGCTTCCTCGCGTGGTTGCAAACGCAGGGTATATTTTATTTTCTGCAAAAGGGGGAAGGTCCTACTGCGCACCTCGCAGACGTTTTCTTTGGCGATCTCGACCCAAGGAGAGACGAACGCATGCAAAAAACAAAGCAGGCGCCGCTTTTCGGTTTGAAGGGGGAAGGCAGGGCAATTGTAACCATTGTGCAAAAGGTTGGGGAAGCGTCTTGCATCTTGGGGGGGGGGGGGCTGCAATTTCTTTGCACGCGAAGGGATTGTGGCGGGAGTGGATTACCTGGGTGGGAGTGAGGACTTTGCCCAGTTCGTCGATCTCCACGGACCCGTAGTTGACCGAAAGAGGAACCGCCGGCTTCTCATCCACCTCCAAGAGTTCTAGGGATACCTCCCAGTCAGAGAGATCTACCGCCATCTTCGCAAAAAGAAAATACCCAGAAAGCCGCTTGATCTCTCCCGGGCAAAGATCGCGCGTGGAAGCCCCCCACCACCCCGTCCGATCAAGAGAATCTGGTGCTAGATGAGTGACAGCGACCTCCTGTAATCCTAGAGGAGGCGGGACCTATCTGTCTCATGCCCATTGGCTCTTGGTAGAGTGAGGGGTGTGTCGGTGGGAGGGGGTTCTTTGGAGAGGAGGGGTCGAAGCCTCTGGAAATGTCATAGAGCAGAGATGGGGGGGGGGGGTCCTGGCATCCCCAGCCTAATGTGGTCCCCCCAAGCTCTTCATCCGGCCTTCGAGACCTGTGCCGCCTAAGGACTTGAAAGTGCCTGCATTAAAAATAGATATTAAAATTGAAAAGCAGCCACCTTTTCTAATCAATCAAAATATTATAATCACCTAAGACGCCCTGTTTGCTCAGAAGTGACTTCCCATGTCTTAAGGGGTGCTGTTAATGGCTCAAGGGGGCTTACTTCTGAGTAAATAGAAATAGGATTGCTTTCTAAGGACTGCAATTGTTTTTTTTAAAAAAAATATTTTTATTAAACACTTTCAACATACCAAATTATCAGGCCAAATAATCAATTACATTATTTCCCCCCTCCCCTCCCTCCCTCTTCCCCCCCACCAAGGGCTCCCCTCAGCTCCCCTCTCTGATTTCTTTGCACATACTGTTCTCTGCATGTTATAAAATTGCACAAATCCTTGCCTTACCTGTCATGTGTTCAACTAATAAATTTGTGGATGTTTATTCAAAACCTGCCAAGGAGTCCAATTCATTTTGTTGTCTTTTTAGATAGTTGGTGAAAAGTTCCCATTCTTCCTTGAAGTCAGGGTTGTCCTTGTCACGCAGTTTCTATGTCAATTTAGCCAATTCCACATAGCTCATCAGTTTTTCTTGCCACTGTTCTTCCGTTGGGATTTCCTCATTCTTCCATCCTTGTGCACTAAGGTCTGCAATTAGAGGGGTCTGGTGAAAAAGAGAGGGTGTGGCTTCTGCACCTTTAATGGTTGGTTAGAAGAGGGAATTCGGTTTTCTGCGCAGCAATTAAAGGTGCAGGAGCCCCAAACTATTTTTCATTTGCTTCAATCCAGAACCCACTTACCTGGGAGCAGGTCCCACTGAACACAATGAGGCTAACTTCTGAGCTACAGTTTCCAGAGATGTAATCTTTAAGGCGTCACAAGTCTCTTTGCTGTTTCTACTTCTGAGCAGACGATGCAGAGGATAATTTGGCCACTCAGTGAAGTCTGGGATTCCTACCAAAAAAAAAAGAATATCAACATTATTGATGTACCCGTTGCATTGATGTCCTGCATTTCCACAAATGAGCTTACATGGTCCTCTTCCTTCCCACTTTATGTTATCCTCACAACAACCCTGTGAGGTGGGCTAGGACAAGAGTTGATTAGCCCCAAGATACCCAGTAAGCTTCTGGGTTGAGCAGGGATTAGAATCAAGATTTCTGCAGCCCTAGTCTGACACAGTTGCCCTCGTAGTTCCAAGCATCTTCAGTCTTTTGCAAAACAAAAAATAAAGCAAAACCTTAAATATCTACAGTGCAATCCTAATCATGTCTGTTCAGAAGTACGTCCTACTGAATTCAGTTAAGCTTATTCCCAGGTAAGTAGGGTTATTATTATATTCGTTTCTTCAGGCACACCATCTATGGGGGAGCCTGGCGGGGAGAGCACCCCAATTTTCAATGAGGGGGCAGGCCCCCTCCATATTCTGCAGCTGGGTGGGCCCTGTTGGGCTTTTCAGAGGGTGTGACGGGCCCTGTTGGACGGGTGCCAGGCCTCCCTGATGTTTGATAGAACCCGGTGCACCTTGTTTTGTTATTCTCCCTTCACCACAAAGTGGCGGGACAGGTCATGGGAATTCCAAAGCACAGTACAGTGGTACCTCGGGTTAAGTACTTAATTCGTTCCGGAGGTCCGTCCTTAACCTGAAACTGTTCTTAACCTGAAGCACCACTTTAGCTAATGGGGCCTCCTGCTGCCGCTGTGCTGCCGGAGCACGATTTCTATTCTCATCCTGAAGCAAAGTTCTTAACCCGAGGTACTATTTCTGGGTTAGCAGAGTCTGTAACTTGAAGTGTATGTAACCTGAAGCGTATGTAACCCGAGGTACCACTGTAATAAAATCAGATAAATAATTTTCAACTTGGACTGCCAGACTGAGTTATTTTCTGGACCACCACATTACGTTTCAAAGTAATTTAGTATCTGATGTGATACTGTAATGATGCATTGATTTGCATTTTCGTGGTTCTGTTGTCAGACACTTTGAGCTTGTTTTGTGGCATATACACTTAAATAAGAAAAAGAGAGAACATTTTGCTGCTGTTAGCTCACTTCTGAGCCTGCCGGTTGTTTTCACCCCTTCCCTCCCTGTTCCTATTCCACACGCACACTTTCCTCCTGGAAGGAGCTTGGCCTCACTGTTTCTATATCCTGTTTCCTTGTGTATCCGGTGGAGGCTGGTCCATTAGGGCAAATGAGGCCCTGCCCTACCAACCTGCAGCTGCCTCCTGCTGGCTTTCACCTGCCTGCCTTCTTTACTGACAACTAGCCCAGTGGGTGGCCCTGCCTGTCAGCTTCCTCCTCCTCAGTCTTAGTGCTGCCCCTGCAGAACTCAACAGGAAGTAGGATGGGGACAAAACTAGAACATGTTGGCTCCACCAATCATTTGATCTGGCGCCACCTACTGTGGGACTCCCTGCCTTCCACCCTACCAGTCCCAAAGGGCACCAGCCACAACAACTCTGCCTAAGAACGTGGAGTACCACTGGACTACGTGGCTTGGGGTGGACTCCTATGAGGGTGGTGCTGTGGTCTAAACCACTGAGCCTCTTGGGCTTGCCAGTTGGACGTTTGGCGGTTCAAATCCGCATGATGGGGTGAGCTCCCGTCGCTCTGTTCCAGCTCCTGCCAACCTAGCAGTTCGAAAGCATACCAGCACAAGTAGCTAAATAGGTACTGCTGTGGCGGGAAGGTAAATGGCGTTTCCGTGTACTCTGGACCTTGTCATGGTGTCCCATTGCGCCAAAAGTGGTTTAGTCCTGCTGGCCACGTGATTTGGAAAAGCTGTCTGTGGACAAACGCTGGCTCTCTTGGCCTGAAAAGTGAGATGAGCGCTGCACCCCATAGTCACCTTTGACTGGACTTAAACATCCAGGTCCGTTACCTTTACCTATGTGGCCTCTGAAGAGGAGAGACCATGCCTAATCATTTGTCTGGGATACCTTAATCCAAGGATGGAGAGCCAAGGGCCTACCAGGTATTTAATGGACTCCAATTCCCATCAGCCCCAGCCAGCATGACTAATATTAAGGAATTATGGGGGTTGGTGCAGATGCGGGGCTTGGGGCAAACTTTGAGGGGATAGACGATGGAGTGGGTGCGGTGTAAAAGGAGGGGGTTTGGCCAGGTGTAGGGGAAGGTGGTTTGGCAGATGGTGAGCAGAGCGGGCAGGAGTGGTGGCCCTTATAATATGCATATGTATTAGGACCCACCTTATGCTTCTGATTCCAGATGGTTTAGGCAGGTTTTCATATTGGATTTTTCTGCCCTGGGACTTTATGGTGAAAGGTGGCAATTAATAATAATAATAAGAAGAAGAAGAAGTAAGCACAGTAAATGGGAGGTGCCTGCAGGCCTCCACATACATGCTGCTTTTAGGAAGCAAGTGGTGCCAATTTGTATGTTCCCTCACAGCCTCAAAAATAGACGGGCAAAGGGAGATCCTGGAAACTGAGCGTATTTGCACACTCACGCGCACACACAATCCTATATTGCTCCATCCTCACACATGTTGAAAAATGGTTCCAAAAACGAGTCTTTTGCCCCAGAGTGTTTGCACAACTGGGATGTGGGTGAGCAGGAGCCCCTTGTTCTCCATTCCCCCAATGGAACTATTCACTCAACCTGGAATATGGCAAAAAACCAAAACCCCTATTAAACACAGGATCTCCAAAACAGGTGTCAGGTCTTTATACCTTTTGAGCTCAGAATGTTTCCTGGATGTCGTCTTCCTTGGTCTGGATTTCATCTGGCGGCCTTTTCCTCCTTCCTAGTCTTTCTTGAGTCATCTCCCCCTGCTGACCCCTCACTTTCTTCTGACTTTCCTTGCTTGATACATCGACCATCCTCAAGATGTTAATCTCCGTGGCATCGTCTAGGTGATGGCTTTTTTGTCCTGCGTTTCTCTCCTTCCTTTTCCAGTAGTCTATTACCTTTCTACCGAATGTGCTGCGACGAGAAGCTCCTGGAAGTTTCAAGCATGGAGAACCGCACACAATCGGCTGCATTCTTGATCTGTTCAGCTCCTCTTAGTTGTAAACAGCCTGCACCGCTCTTTGTTTATTGCTGCTCAAAATGGTAGGTTTCTCCTGGTTATCTTGCATCTCATAGGTTGCCAAGCTCCTCCTCTGACACCTCTGGGTTGGCCTGTCTTCCCAGTGGACCTGCCGGAGAGGATGTTTGCAGACAATGGTGCTACTACAACTTTCCCCCTCTGTGGGTGTGTTATGGGTGTGTACAGTTGTTGCTGATATCTTTGCTTAATGGCATCTGTTCTGTTTTCAGTTTCTGGGTAGCATAATCCTTCCTCTGTGATTGGGAGGAAACTCCCTATAGGAAGCCTTTCCAAATGCACTCCCATAGAAAGTGGGGAAATACTATATGTTCAGTGGATTATAATTAACTTATGCAACAAAAGATTGGTTGCTTGGTACGTGGGGAGGAGCAGCTGTGACAGGTGGCGCTGCCAGGTGTGGAAACAAAGTCCTACAGGGATGGAGGAGAAACGAGATTTAAAGTCAAAACCTATCTCATCCACATTTTCCAAAACACGATTTTTCAAAATTTGCACCGAATTTTGCAAGGCAGATCTTCAGCCAAGTAACATATACAAAAATGCATATGCTAATGTAAGGTTTCCATAGAACTGCATCTATCAGTGAAAACAACACACATCTATTAGTGAAAACACACACAATTGCATTATACTTGGGGAAGTTGCTTTGCAATCATGTGGCTATTAGGCAAAACTGCAAACAAAACTGTGCAATTTAGGGGAAATTTGCATTCACACAGTGATGAATTTTCATAGGGACATTTTTTTAAAAAAAGTCACAAAATGATGTCGGAATGAAGAGAACTGAAGACTGGAAAAATGTGAATCCTAGGAATTGTGGAGTAGGAAGGGACACCAAGGGTCATCTAGTCCAACCCCCTGCAATGCTGAAAGAAACTGAAATCGACAGATTCACCCCTCTTACAAGGCAGCCACGAACTCTCTTGGCAGAATCATTCTTAGATGAACCATCACCCCTCCACTTCTCTTTCTCTCTTATATGCACTTGAATTTTGACCTACCTTTTGTAAAAAATTATCAAGGTATTTTATTTACTTAAAATTTACTTATTTACTTAAAACCTATTTGCTGTTGTAATGATTACCAGAATAAGCGTCAGTGCAGACGGCTGCAGCACGATAGCTGCCAGGAGTGAGATCAGAGGTCTGTGCCGGTTCACAATCTGCTACCAAGCCAAGCTCAGGTTGTTACTCTTAGCATAAAAAGCCCTTAAAAACTTGGGACCAGTGTACCTACGAAATTGCCTTAATCTACATATGCCCACTTGGCCACTTTGATCTGCAGAATTGGCCCTGCTACAGGTGCCACATACTGTAGTACCCCTTCCGTATTTGTAAGAACTCAATTGTTTGGTGTGGCAGTCCTTACACTTTGGAACTCCCTGCCTATTGAGATCAGCCAGGCGCCTTCGCTGCAGCTCTTTTTGACGCCTGCTAAAAAACATTCCTGTTTAGACAAGCCTACCCAGATGCTTACAGAGCTGAGGTAATTTTAATCCCTTTTAGTATTTTCACTTTTCTATGTTTTAAAAGTAGGCTTGTGAGTGTTTCTTGATTGTACTGTTTTATCTTTTGTAAATAGTTTTGAGGTTGTTTTTTTCCAATTAAGAGGTGCATAAATTTTATGAAATATAAATATTCTGATCAATTATGCACAGCGGGGCTTACCCGGGCACTCCAATATTTTAATCAAGTCTGTGCCAGATTACCAAATGGGCAGAATAAACACTGGCCTTGGGCCCCATGACTTTTGGGGGCCCCGTGACAACGGATTAAAATAATATTGACTTGATCTTGAAATTGGTTTATTAAAATTGTGACAACGGATTAAAATAATATTGATCTTGAAATTGGTTTATTAAAATTGTTGGTTGGTAAAACCAAAAACGTATTAGGAGATCATTTGCGAGCCTCCCCCCCACCCCCGATTTCGACTGCCTAGGGGCCTCCACGGGGTTTAATCCGGCACTGATTCGAGTTGCCCCCGCCCCCTGCGTGTGTATATTTATGATTTATTTTTTCATCTAATAAATTGCACGGGGTTGGACTAGATGACCCTTGGGTCCCTTCCAGCTCTACGATGCTGGGATCTAGTAAATTTGTATGTCGCCCTTCACCCGAAGATCGAAGGGGGTTCACGACATAAAAGCGTCAGATGAAGCGCACATCGGAGTTCCCCAGTAGCTCCGTCCTTCCACAGAGCCGACGCTAGGCGGAGAAATGGAGCCGAGCATCGCAGCCTTTAGCAAAGGGGGTCAAGGCCCGGATCCGCCCACGACGGGGCGGGGAAGCCGCCGAAGGTCTCCCCCGCCTCCCTTCTCCGTCCCTCCCCATCGCAGCCTCCGGGGCACCGCCGGGTCGCTTCGGCTGCTGCAGCCGAGGCTGCCATGGCGTGTGGATTGGCCGCCAGACTCCTCTTCTCCTTCTCGTTGCTCCTCTGCTTGGGTCGAGGCATCGCTGCAGGTCGGTATGCGAGGTCCAGGCTTGGGCGCACGTGGGGACGGGGCGATCCGTGTCCCGCCGCGGGGCTTGTTTTGCGCGTTTGTTGGGCGCGCCCGGGGAATGCGAGAGGTGCCTCAAACAAACAGCCCGAGACACCTTCCCTACTTCCGAAGTTACTAGTGGGGTGCGGGGGATAAGTAGGTTCCCCCCTATTAGTAGCCTAATGTCCCAGGGCGCTGATTGCAAAAATGTTAAATACAGCATTAAAACAATTGACATCGCCCCTCCTCGCACTTCAGCTGGTAGCAGATTTAAGAGCAGTGGCCCTTTACTTTTAAAAAAGAAAGAAAACTTCCCTCATCTTCCCCCCAATTTGCAATTGTGACAGAAGCTAAGAGGAAAAAGAAACAACAACATTTATTATGGCAGTCTTTCTGGCAATAGGGCACAAGCTCTGTTCTGTCCCTGCCAACGATCTGGAACGACTTTATAGTTACTTATAACTATATAATAAACCCCGCTTCCTTCTGAAGCGTTCCAAGCGTGATATCCAATCATACGATACATAATTTGATATTGTTGTGTTTACTGATGATTGCCCAGGTGGCATGCAGTCAGTTAAAAACAATGATTTGTAAATAAAACAAACAAACAGTGGTACAAATTCACCTAATGCTCAACGCTGGACTGTAGGAACTATCCATAAACAAAGTAATTGCTTTTGTATAATCATCATCATCATCTATCTCAGTCATACTCCCCACTCCTAGATTCCACCTTCTTTAGTTCATTGCAGCCACCAAGTATGTAAGAACATATACAGTCCTGTACTTAAAAGTACTTGCCATTGGATTCATCAGGACTTCTGCCTCTGAGTAGACTTGGGATTGTGCTGTTTTTTCCTAACCACATTGCCTGCCAAAAATGAAGATAAATAACTGAACAAATTTTATCTTATCTCTAGTAGCCTCTGTGTGTGTGTGAGAGAGAGAGTGAGAGAGTTTAATATCTATATTCTCCATTTCTGCCAAATGATGATCAAGGTAGTTTACAGTAAAAAGGAAAATGCGGTAGGTAAAAATTAAAATTAAAATCCAAAGTTATAACCAACAAACTGACCCAGATCTCTGCAGTAAGGCCAAATTTCTGCCCATGGCACCCCGCATTGATTGACCGTCAAAACACTGGCAATAACTGGCTCCTGTTAATTGGAATCTGTTGGAATTGTTCTTGGTCTGTTGTTTTTAACTTTGGGGCTGCTGCTGCTGTTGTTTTTTTAAAATACAATATTAATAAACAGCAGTGGTTGGAGAGAAATCCAGATCAGATTTAGGGGGTGCACGGGGTAGGATAGGGGGTGAAGCCCTATTGCGCATTAAAACACAATATGAACAACAGTTTAAAAGCACCTTTACAATCGCAGAAATAAGGTGGGTTCCCCAAATGTACTTCTCTAGTGTCAAAGGCCAGGAGTAAAAGGTTGCATCTCCAGCATCTTCTGACAGCTGCATAATGAAGGTTCCAGATGCATCTCTGTGGGGAAGGAGTTCCACAACTCAGGGGACACCACCGAGAAGGCCCTCATTTCGGCACCAACCCACTCCAAGATTTTGAGGGCGGTCGAACTACCAAGCGGCCCCCTCTGCTGATCTTAACACCGAGCGGGTTTGTAGGGAACGGGGTGGTCTTTCAGGTATTTGGGGCCTGAGTCGTGTAGGGCTTTAGGCACTAACATGTGCACCTTGAATTGGGCCTGGGAATGAACGGGCAACCTGCTTTAAAACAGGGGTTATGTGAGATCTCAAAGGAACCCCAGCCAGCAATCTGGCTGCTGCGTTTTGGACCTGCTTAACATTACTTTGGAGATGAGTCATCGTCCGCCTGGTCCGCCGCAGCCTTTGAATCCACGTAGGCAGCAGGGTGGACGCTTTATAAATGTGAAATGATGGTTTGGCAGTCGTAGGGCAGCAGTCCAAGGAACAGTAATGGGTCTGCTGTGTTGAAAGACAGTGCCAGACAGAAATCGAACAGCACGATAAACGAGTGCCCTGAGATGATTGTGCTTAGGAAAGGAATGGGCGAATGCAAAGTCACGTTTCAGTGGAAACCTTCTCCACCCATAAGAAGTGTTTTGATGGAGAAGACCCAGGAACCATTTTGGCCTGTATCCTGTTCCTCACACTGGCCAAGAAGTCTACAATCTGTGTCTCCTTTGTTGTTTGCCCTCAACACCTTTGCTTGTTTGTTTATTTAGAGCATTTACTCCCCACCCTTTAGAGTAGAGGAAACAACTCCCCGTGTGACTTACAAAAAACAGTTCCAAGATGGTCCTTGTTCTCAAACTCAGGATCTTCAAGAAAATAAAAAAGAAACATGGCGCACAAGGAAAAAAGGAAGGGGAGGGAGGAGGATGAAGCCAGCTCAAGCACAAGTTCTTCAAGTTATAATTCAATAATAATAATAATAATAATAATAATAATAATAATAATAATAATAATTTATTTATACCCCGCCACTCTGGGTGACTTCCAACAAAATATTAAAAATACAATAAAACATCAAACATTAAAAACTTTCCTAAACAGGGCTGCCTTCAGATGTCTTCTCAAAGTCAGATAGTTGTTTATTTCCTTGACATCTGACAGGAGGGTGTTCCACAGGGCGGGCGCCACCACCGAGAAGGCCCTCTGCCTGGTTCCCTGTAACTTCACTTCTCGCAGTGAGGGAACCACCAGAAGGCCCTCGGAGCTGGACCTCAGTGTCCGGGCTGAACGATGGAGGTGGAGACACTCCTTCAGGTATACTGACAGGTATAAAGACACCGCTGGACTCCATCCCTCCTCAGCCTCAGCCAGCATGGCCAATGGTCAGGGATGATGTGAGCTGGAGCCCTACAAATCTCTGGGGAGGGTCACAGTCTCCCCTCCCTTCTGGTGTTACAGCTATCCCTGTCTTGCAAGATGGTAGAGCTGGTTTCTACCTTTTCCTGCTGCTTGAGCTCCTCAGAGGAAACAGTGGCATACAAATGTAGGAAATAAATACGCCACTGCTTTGCATGAAGGAATGCAGTGATTTTTCTTTCCCCTTTGGCCACCCACAGGGACGGAGGAGGTGGTGATTGGGGAGGTGGAAGGAAACGTCACCCTCGTGTGTCGGAACGTGTCTCCGCGAGCGGTCAAGGTGGAATGGTTTCACGGGGACCCGGGAAAGATCCCTATCCTCTTCTCGTCGGACGGCAGCCTCCCTTCCGACGCTCGCTTCTCCCTGGTGAGGAACAGCTCCTTCCACATCTCAGGCTTGCGGCTGCAGGACGAAGGCAACTATACCTGCAGAGAGGTCCTGAATGAGACAGACCACAGACACAGGATTCAGTTGCTCGTTGCCAGTAAGTTGCTGTCTTCCTTCTTTGCTTGGCCTTTACTCTTTATTATTTTATAATAATTTTTATTTGATTAAAAAAAAGTAAAAAGTAAATGTACAACAAAATCAATTGCAAATCCATATACTGTAAAGAGATTGCTCTGAATCTCAAGACCTCCCCCCATTCCTTCCATGAGTCCTAATATCAACATTTACAACTGCATATCAATCCGTTATTCACATTTTTTTATCCATCTGAGTTATCCATAGTTTTCGTTACCTTACAAGTGAGATTAAAACCCTGCTAATGTTTTCATCTGCTTACAGTGGTCTCCTAAATAAATTATAAATTTCCCCATTCTTTTTTAAAGTTCTTGTCTTCTTGGTTCCTGAGCTTGCCAGTTAGTTTTGCCATTTTGGCATAGTCCATCAACTTGGTGTGCCATTCTTCCCTGGTCGGGACTGTTTCTTCTTTCAGTCTCTGGGCTAATAGCATACATTGTCGCATACATAAATGTACTTTTCTGATCCTTTGGTATCTCAGTACCTATAATTCCTGATAAAAGGCTTCAGGTTTTTTAACAAACATTATTTTAAACATTTTTTTCATTTCATGATATATCATCTCCCAGAAAGTTTTTATTACCTCGCACGACCACCACATATTGTAAAAGGTACCTTCTTTTCTTTACATTTCTAGCAGATATTTGTGTTTGTTCTATACGTTTTTGCTAACTTAAAGGTAAAGGTACCCCTGACCGTTAGGTCCAGTCACAGACAACTCTGGGGTTGCGCGCTCATCTTCCTCTATAGGCCGAGGGAGCCGGCGTTTGTCCACAGACAGCTTCTGGGTCATGTGGCCAGCATGACTAAGCAGCTTCTGGTGAACCAGAGCAGCGCACGGAAACGCCATTTACCTTCCTGCTGGAGTGGTACCTATTTATCTACTTGCACTTTGATGTGCTTTCGAACTGCTAGGTGGGCAGGAGCTGGGACCGAACAATGGGAGCTCACCCCGTCGTGAGGATTCAAACTGCTGACCTTCCAATTGGCAACCCCTAGGCTCTGTGGTTTAACCCACAGCGCCACCCGTATGAGTCAAATACCACCTGTACATCATTTTCATATAATTTTCTTTCAGCGTACAACATGTCGTGAATTTTAAATCTGTTTTCCAATTTGCTTGGCGTTTCTTGCTCTTCAGCCAGCTCAGGGGTAGCATGGTGTTCTCCATTTGTTTTTGGATTACAACTCCCATAATTCCCAACTTGGTTGCGTTAGATTGGGGTGTTGTAGCACAACAAAATCAGGAGGCCGCTGTGTTGACTTACTAAGGCTACATTTCTTCAGGCAGCGCTGATTGATTGATTACATTTCTATGCCTCTTTTCATTCAAATGAATGAAAGTGGCTTACAAACAATAAATAACAATAACAAGATGGAACATAACAGGACATCACAACGACAGCATAAATTGAATAGAATAATTAACAAATCATCAGCAAAACAGTTAACAAAGTGACTAAAAAAACTAAGCTAAACATCACAATTAAAGTCATATTACAGTGGTACCTCTAATTACGAACTTAATTTGTTCCGGAGTTCCATTCTTAACCTGAAACTGTTCTTAACTAAAGGCGTACTTTTGCTAATGGGGCACACGATTTCCATTCTCATCCTGGGGCAAATTTCTCAACTCGAGGTAACTCTTCCAGGCTAGCAGAGTTTGTAACCTGAAGCGTTTGTAACCTGAGGAGTTTGTAACTTGAGGTACCACTGTATATGATTAACAAATCAATACAGCATTTATAATCTATAAAATGATATTAACAACATTAGTAAATTAGCAAGTAAAGAATGAACTAAGCACTGTTAAGTTCATACACACACTCGCCACACACTCATGACTCATAAACTTTCACTCCATTCATTAAAATACACAGGATGCCTGTGGCAGCAACTCCCTTCTGAATGCTCCTCAGGCTGGAGGTGGGGCAGCCCAAATGAAACCAACCACCCCCTGATGGCAAACACGAGTCTCTCTTCCCTCAGGGTTCTCCCTCTGGAAACAGCTCCTTTTTGAAGGCTCCTGGGGTTGAAGGGTAGGGCAAGGCAGGTGGGGAAAGCCATTACCTGCTGGCCAACACAGTTTCTCACCCCTAGGAAGGGGAGAGGGCTCTTGTGCTTGGGTCCTGCTTGAGGGTTTCCTACGGGCATTCGGGGGGGGGCAGTGGCGTAGCGTGGGTTGTCAGCACGCGGGGCAAGGCAAGTAATTTGCACCCCTAACCTGTGGATTTGCGCCCCCTAACCCGTGGATTTGCGCCCCCTAACCCTAACCCCCAGATGTTGCGCCCGGTGCGGCCGGCCCCCCTGCACCCCCCACGCTACGCCACTGGGGGGGGCACCATGAGAAGAGGTTGCTAGATGGACCATTGGTCTGGTCCCACAGGCTCTTCTTGCATACTTCAAGCAGCTTTCTTGGTTGACCAAATGGTCTTTGTAGTAATATAGGAAGATAGGTCAGTTGATTTGTTTTTATCAGATTATGTTTGTACAGTGGTACCTCTGGTTGCAAACGGGATCTGTTCTGGAGCCCTGTTCGCAACCTGAGCAAAACGCAATCCGCGTCTGCGCGTACCGCGATTCGCTGCTTCTGCGCATGCGTGTGATGTCATTTTGAGCATCTGCACATGTGCGAGTGGGGAAACCGGGAAGTAATCCTTTCCAGTACTTCCGGGTCACCGCAGGATGCAACCTGAAAATGCTCAACCTGAAGTAAACGCAACACGAGGTATGACTGCATACACAATGGAAACCACCCAGAATGGTTGGGGCAACCCAGTCAGATGTGCAGGATGCAAACAACAACAACAACTTTAATAATAATTATTACTACAGTGGTACCTTGGGTTACATATGCTTCAGGTTACATACGCTTCAGGTTACAGACTCCACTAACCCAGAAATAGTACCTCGGGTTAAGAACTTTGCTTCAGGATGAGAACAGAAATCGTGCTCTGGTGGCATGGCAGCAGCAGGAGGCCCCATTAGCTAAAGTGGTGCTTCAGGTTAAGAACAGTTTCAGGTTAAGAACAGACCTCCGGAACGAATTCAGTACTTAACCCGAAGTACCACGGTATTACTATTATGATTCCAATGGCCAGCAGCCTCTTTTGCCCAGGAGGTGACTAGATTGCTCCAGAAAGGTCTGGTACCCAGCCCTTGCAGAACAGATACCCATTACAACTTCACAATGACCTCTCCTCCTCATCCTTCCTCAGCAAAGTTCCCCTAGCTGCCACCCCCCTCGTGGGAGCTCTGGTATTTTCTTACTAACTGGTTCACTGCCTCCTTACTTCCTGGCTTCGTTCCTTGCACAGCACCCTGTTTGCTTTTGAGGTGTGCTTTGTTGGTCATCGTGAAGCATGAGCGAGCTGAACAGAAGGCGGCACCTTTTTCGTTGCAGGACGTTACAGCTCCGAAAGGCTGCGACCTTGAGGCTGGGGGCCAGCAAGGGGAAGCGTGTCAGTGCAAGCTGGACTGAAGTCCAGATATCTGCCACGCAGGGAGGGACAGGGAGAGGGCTGCTTGCCTTGTTTCCAAAGGCCCTGATGAACCACTGCAGCAAAAATGGAAATTGCTGAACCTTCAGGAATCTTTGCAGATGGACGCTGGCATCCCCTTTTAAGGCAGAGTGGCTGTTTTGCATGTGGGGTGTTTGTGTGTGTTGACCCTCTACCCACCCCACATATTTCCTCCCCCCCCAATTTTTTTTAGTTTTCACAATATTATAAACAAACAAACATAACAAACATAAATCATAGCCTTATTGAAAATTACACTTATTAACTTTGTTAAGTGACTTCCTCATTTCCCCTTGGTTGAATTTCATTGCATGCCCTTTTAACGGTTTTCCAAATCCCAATCCTTATGAAATTTAACTTAAACATTAACATCCTTAAATCTTCACCTTATGGAATTAAACATATTAATTCATCACTTAACATAAATAAAATCCTAAGCCAATTAAGTATCTGCAAGCTATTTTTAGTTAATTTAACTTAACAAATTTAACTAGATAATCATTAAATTTATTCCACTCTTCCTGATACTCCTCCTCCTTCTAGTCGCGGACTCTTCCAGTTTGGTCGGCTAGCTCCACCCCACATATTTCCAGCTAAAAGGAGCAGGAGTTGGGAGACAGCTGCTTCCTATATTCCTTTGTCTCTAGCCCGCATGTGGGGCAAACCCCTCCTCCCCGCCTCTCAGCAGCAAAACTCACTGGGGGAGATCAGTGGTGGAACAGCTGCTTGGGATGCCAGCACAGCCAGTTCTGAGGTTGACGGACCAGTGGGTTGACTCTCTGTAAGGCAGCCCCCTATGCTCCTGTTTAATCCTAATTGGAGCCATGAGGACTAGAATCCTGCTTTATTTTTAGGGAAAGCAGAGTGCAAGAGTATCTGCTTGGTCACTGGCATCTGCTGGTAGGGCTGGGGAAAGACTTCTGACAGCTGCTCCCAGGCGGTGCAGCCAATACTAAGCTTTAAAGGATTAAATCATGGATGGGAAGGCTATCAATGGCTGCTGGCCACAGTGGCTATGCTCTACCTCCACTGCCTGAGTTGTGGGTTCGAGTCCCGCATTGGGCAAAATATTCCCGCATTGCAGGGGGTTGGACAAGATGACACGCGGGGTCCTTTCCAATTCTATGATTCTATGATTAATTCAGTTGTTTGCATTTGTAGCCCAGTGGAGGGAGAGCAAGGTCTGGGTTCAGGACCACGGACAGTGCCCTTTACAGCCAAGGTCAAACATCCAAGGTTTCTCAGAAAAGCCCTGGAGCATCTGGCTCAGTTTTACAAAATTTATTTGCAAATGGTAATATGAACTTGAGAGATAATCCCCTGAAAGGATACTTATTGGCAGCTGTAGGTATCCCTTGATAAAGTTCATTCCAGAATAAAGCACCTTGCATTCCCACCAGAAATAGGAAGCTGCCCCCTTTGTTCCCACTACCTCACCAACAATTTGGTGATTTGTTGGAAGCAATATGAGATAGTTAAACAGCTTTTAAAAGTATAGTCGTACCTTCGATCCCAAACACCTTGTGGGCCAAATGTTTTGGCTCCTGAACGCTGCAAACCTGGAAGCGAGTGTTCTGGTTTGTGAACGTTCTTTGGAACCCGAATATCCAGCACGGCTTCTGATTGGCTGCACAAGCTTCCTGCAGCCAATTGGAAGCTGCACCTTGGTTTCTGAACATTTTGGAAGTCAAACAGACTTTCGGAACGGATTCCATTTGACTTCCACTGTATATCCTTTTTCTTTTTTTAAAAGTACCTGTCTCTCCCGCCTGCTTTCCAGGTGGCCCCACCAAGGTGAATGTCAACATCGGTCCTGCCACGGCGCTACCAAACGGCACCCTCTATGCCCAGAGACATGGGACCCTCAACTTCTCCTGCACCAGCGACTCCCGCCCAACCTCTGCGACCAAATGGGATTTCTCCCAGTCTGGCTCCGGGCAGGAGCCCTTCACGGAAGTCAACAGCTCCCTGAGCTACTTTACCCTCTACAACTTGTCGCCCAGCTTGCAAGGAAATTACTCGTGCTCGGCAACTAACTTGCTCAGCCACCGGCAGCAGACCGTCACCCGCGAACTCCTGATCTACTGTACGTATACTAATAGGAAACACTTGCATAGGGTCGTTGCAGAGTTTTGCCTTAAAAGCATTCAGTACGGTGGCCTGCATCCCATAGAACATGATGGCCCAGCTAAACATTGTGATACATCAATATATCACGATGTCTGAAATAAGGATGGAACTATGTAGAGGCAAACAGTAGGGCCGGGCAGTATCTGGTTTTCAGCATCGTGATACATCACCAGCTAAACATTGTGATATTCTGATATATCACAATGTCTGAAATAAAGATGGAGCTATGTAGAGGCATGGGCTGGCTTGATGGTTCCCCCCCATTGTGATTTTTTGCACAGCGCACACCCACCCACACCATGATTTGTGATCAATGCTTTTTTTTGGAAAAAATTGGGGAAACTCAAAACAAAATAAGCTTATTTGTTGCAGGCCCAGTCACAGTGCTCCCTGCCCCGCCGGCAGTGGCTAAATGTAATATGTGATGAATAAATTGAAGCAGAAAATGATCTGGGTTCGAAATGGCTACAACTTTATTGATTACAGATACAGTGGTGCCCCGCAAGACGAATGCCTCGCAAGACGGAAAACCCGCAAGACGAAAGGGTTTTCCGTTTTCAGAGGCGCTTCGCAAGACGAATTTCTCTATGGGCTTGCTTCGCAAGACGAAAATGTCTTGCTATTTTTGAGGGTTTTTTTCGCTCCCCAACCCCTTTTTCTAAAGCGCTAAGCTGCTAATAGCCTTTTAGCAACTAATCCGCTAATCCCTTAAGCCTTTAATAGCCGTTAATAGCCCTTAAACTGCTAATAGCGCTAATAGCGCTAATCCGCTAATGGGCTTGCTTCGCAAGACAAAAAAACCGCAAGACGAAAAGACTCGCGGAACGGATTCTTTTCGTCTTGCGAGGCACCACTGCATTGGGTGGATTTTTGGCTCAGGCATTGGGTGTATATCCATTCCAGCTTCCACCCCACCCCCTGGACAAAAAATAATTATTTGATTTTTAAAAGGTTAGGGAACTCAGTTTTCCCTGAGTTCCTGCTCAAAAAACCCCTGTTTGCGATATATTGCCAGGTCAAAAACTATGAAACTGATATTACGATATTGAATGCAAACCAGTTTCGGAGGCTATATTAATATATCACCCACCCCTAGCTGGGAATTGCCCTTTCTTGGAACCCTGGAGGGCTGCTGCCAGTCTGTACGGACAATAGGAAAGTCTCCTAGGACAGGAGAAGTGATTCAATGGCAGGACATCTGCTTTGCATGCAGAAGGTCTTGCGTTCCTCTCCAGGTAGGGCTCGGAGAGAGGCCCTGCCTGATTAGCTACATACGAACGAATTGCATGTTGACGCAAAATAAGAATGGATAAATACAGTGGTACCTCAGGTTACATACGCTTCAGGTTACAGACTCCGCAAACCCAGAAATAGTGCTTCAGGTTAAGAACTTTGCTTCAGGATGAGAACAGAAATCGTGCTCCAGTGGTGCAGCGACAGCGGGAGGCCCCATTAGCTAAAGTGGTGCTTCAGGTTAAGAACAGTTTCAGGTTAAGAACGGACCTCCGGAACGAATTAAGTACTTAGCCTGAGGTACCACTGTATGAAGAAATCTGGAATGAATATTTAAGCAATAAGGCGGATAGTAGTAGGAAGTAGAGGGTGGAGAGAGAGGTGGGAAAATATTGTTTTAAAAGGTGTAGTCATAGGTATATCAGTGTATCCAAATCTGAATTGTCAAATTGTGTTATTACTGTTGTTATGGTTTTTGTTGTATGCTGGTGTCGATGGTACTGAGCTTAGATGAAGCAACGGTCTCGGCATCAGGCAGCTTCCTCTGTGCCAGGAAGGAAAGCAGATACTAGACCACTGAGCTCGCCAAGTAAGCTGAGGGCAGCTTCATATGCACCCCCCAGGCCTTCAGTTTAACCACCACACTACCCACCTAACCTCTGAAGGCAAGGAGGCTGCTGTGGGCCCCCCAGTGATGATCTCCATGGGCTGTCGTTCAGCGTCAAAGATGGCGTTTTCTCATATATCCTGATCCTAAACTGCTTAGGCCTTGGAAGGGTATTTTGAGACTCCTGAGGGAATGCAGCCCTTGAGGGAACTCTGTTATGAAACAAAAGCATAGGGTGGATGAAAGCAGAGTGAAAAGAGGGTGGGCTTCTGCTTCTCTCTCTTTCCATCTCTCTCCCCAACACCCTCTTCTCTCTCCCTCTCTCTCTATCTTCTTGACACCCCTCCTCTCTCATTCTCTCTCTTCCCAACACCCCCTTTTCTCTCTCACCTTTGCTCCCCACCCAGTGCCAGCAAAGGGACAGATTGCTCTTGCTGGAGAGCTTGATGTGGGAAAAACCCCACCTAAAGTCTGTTGCAACCAAGTGCCTTAATCACCAACAACGTTGAGTGACGCCCAAGGATTCTCTAAAAGCAAAATTTTATTTCTTGCACGAAAGGTTACTGCAAGCGATCAGGGAAGCGACCGGAGACAGAACCCAGATCTTTGTTTACGCACAGTTTTGATAGTCGTATAGATTAGACCTGCAAGACACCCAGTGATAAGAGTCTTAACCGCAAAGGCTGATGTTTCCACATTTCAGCCAGCTAGGCATTTTTCCTGTTTACACCCCTGTTTTAAAGGTCATGCCCTTAAAATTTTCCTTTACACACTCCCCTTGTGGTTTGCACTTGCTCTGTCCCTCAAGCTTGCATGGTTTTAGCACGAATACAAGGAGAATACAGTGGTACCTCGGGTTAAGAACTTAATTCATTCTGGAGGTCTGTTCTTAACCTGAAACTGTTCTTAACCTGAGGTACCACTTTAGCTAATGGGGCCTTCCGCTGCTGCCGTTCCGCTGCTGCATGATTTCTGTTCTCATCCTGAAGCAAAGTTCTTAACCCGAGGTACTGTTTCTGGGTTAGCGGAGTCTGTAACCTGAAGCGTCTGTAACCCGAGGTACCACTGTACATGATGATGGTGCCAGCCTGCAACAAGATGCGTTAGTCTTGCTTCAGCTACAACAAAGATGGAGGTGGTCTTGCTTCAATTACAACAGTCTGAACTTTTCGCTTGCTGAGGGCCACGTGAAATTGGTGGGGTGTGGATTGCTCATGCCTGCTTCAGGCCTGAACACCTCAGTTCCCCATGGCCAGCCATGTCTTT
This sequence comes from Podarcis tiliguerta, assembly GCF_965153285.1. Classification (NCBI taxonomy): domain Eukaryota; kingdom Metazoa; phylum Chordata; class Lepidosauria; order Squamata; family Lacertidae; genus Podarcis; species Podarcis tiliguerta. Next base: position 19,580,781 of record NC_139549.1, read on the forward strand.
ACCTGCCCTGCTCCAAAAAACATATATAACCTGTAGGGCAGTTGGACATGGCTTGGCCCAAACATCCTGCTGGGCCAAATGGGAAGGCCTAGCGGGCCTAATCAAGCCTGTGGGCTGTAGGTTCCTAACCTCTGTTTCAAGGGACACACTGATGAAAATTAGGCTTGGGAGAACGGGGAATGATATGGACAGGAGACCTTCGTATGTGAACACTAGATTGTTTTGTACATGCAGAATGGCCCCAAAATAAAAAATCCTCTCAGGCTTATATATAGCTGTATCTTGGAACTCGTATGTTTCGGCTCCTGGATGATCAAAAACCGGAAGTGAGTGTTCCGGTTTTTGAACGATTTCTGGAAGCCGAACATCTGGCACAGCTTCCACGGCTTCCGATTAGCTGCAGGATGCTCCACGTCTTGGTTTTTGAACAGTTCTGGGAGTCGGACAGACTCTGTTCGAGAACCAAGGTACGACTGTATTTTTGCGGAAGAGAAGGTGAATGTTTGGTCTCCTTGGCTCTGCCCTTTACCCAGCTTCACCTAGAGAGCCCGCCCTGCCCATCCCTTATTACAATAATGCACACAGGAATCTTATTTGTTTTGCCTGTGGAGCTTTCGTGTTGAAAAACAAGTTCTGGGGCTAAGGCCAGGGAGGAGGCAGCTCAGATTCAGCTCTTTCATTCTATCGTCTGCCTTATTTCTCAAATGACCTGTCCAAAGCCTCTGAAAGTCATTCTGGGATAATAACATTTTTTTAATGGGTCGCAAGAATTTAGAAAAACAATCCTGAACTTTTGCAGACATCCAGACCTTTTGGGTGGCTCGAGGTTAAATCACATCCTATGCTTCGGACAGCTGTGTTTTCATGCTGGATTTCCACTGCATATCTTGGGATTTCAGCTGAGTGCATGTTCTGATTTCATGTCAAAATTCTGAGGCAGGTTGCAGAAACAGCAGTGCAGAAAAAATGGAAGGGGGGGGGGACACCAATTGTAAAAAATATATTAAACCATTGCATCGTGTGTGTTTTTTTAAAATTAAAAATCCACACAGTGTGCTATGGATCTGACACAGATTCACATGTTCTGTTTAGCTGCCTTCCAATGACCCATCCGGCTCAATATTGCCTACACTGACTGGCAGCAGCTCTCCAGGGTTTCAGGCAGGGAGTCTCCCCGCCCCCCCAAGCCCTACCTGGAGATGCCACCGGGGATTAAAGCTGCTCTGCAAAGCAGATGCTGTACTGCTGAGCTGCGGCCTGTAAGGTTTTAAAGATTGCAGAACACCTCCACCTGTTAATCTTGTGAATTTCTATGCCTTCCTCAGATCCTCCGCCATCACTGCCTCGGTGCTGGGCTCAAACCTCCGCGGAAGGCTCTGGAGGGGTGCAGCTCCTTTGCAGCTGGACCGGGGGTTACCCGCACCCCACACTTCAGTGGACCAATCTGGGGAACCTGAGCCGGGACAGTAACGTGACGGGCATTGCGGACACCAATGTGGCCGCTTTGAACGGCTCGCCTCTGCTCTCTGGGAAGGAGTTTGTGTGCCGCGGGATCCACCTATTGCAGCAGACCAGCCAGGCCTGCACCGTGAAGCTGGGTGAGTCAACAGACTGATAAAACCCTATTTTAAAGCCAACCCTGTGTTTGTCTTCCTTGCTTTCTCGACACGCCTGTTTCAATCACTCTCCCCACCCCCCGCCTTGTGTTTCCTCTGGTTTAGAGGCCCCTTCGCTTGTGTCCGACCCCATGAGGAGCTGCTTCGTAGGGGGAGCCACCAGGATGACGTGTCAGGCCAGCTCCGGAAACCCCCCTGCCAATATTTCCTGGCTGCGCAACGTCTCCCGGACCCAGACGGAGATCCGTTCCGGCGGGAGGTTTCTGGTCAGCCAAAAGGGCAACATCTCCACTCTGGTCATCCAGAACTGTTCTCACGGCGCAGACAGCGGTTTGTACATTTGCAAGGTTGAGAACCCCCTGGGGCTGAAGGAGGCGTATGTTTACCTCACCGTGATCGGTAAGCAGATAACCTTTAAAATGGCAGTCGGCTGGTATGCTAAGGAACGAGGCGGGGTGAAGGTTGCGCCAGTAAAGGGGTGGGTGGGAAATGCTTTATTTATTCATTCTTTCTTTTAGAGCATTTGTACCCTGCGCTTCGGCCCAGAAGGAGCACAGAGTGTCTTACGAAGAATCAACTACAACAGTGTTTCCCAAACCTGGATCTCCAGGTGTTTCTGGACTACAACTCCCATCATCCCTAGCTAGCAAGACCAATGGCCAGGGATGATGGGAGCTGTAGTCCAAAAGCAGCTGGAGACCCAAGTTTGGGAAACCCTGAACTGAAAACAAGGCAGTGCCTCCACAACAACCCATAATACTAGAACTGTGGGCTGTCCAGGGAAGCTCAACTTCCAGGGCAGACGAAAGAAACACAGCACATAGTTAAACGGGGTATTTGCTCCCGCAATGTAGAATGGTGGCCTCCAACTTGGATAGTTTTTAAAAGATTATTAGGCACATTCATAATGGAGAAGGCTGCCAGTGGCCATGTTCTGCCTCCACGGTCGGAGGCAGGCAGTTTGCCCCTGGATACCAGCTGCCGGGAGACACAAGTGGGGGAGAATGTTATTTCTCTCAGGTCCTGTTTGTGGGGTGGCCATTGTGAGAACAGGGTGGTGCACTAGGTCAGCCTTGGGCCTAATCCAGCAGGTCACTTCTTAAGAAGTCTCCTTGGCGGTTTTTGTTTCTTAAAAGAGTGTAGAACCTGAGAAGTAATATGAGTTCTGGGGAAAGGCAATGTGGTACTACTGAATGTTGGAAAGGGATAAGATAAAGGGAGACATTAATAATAAATAATAATAATGTTATTATTTATACCCTGTTCATCTGGCTCAGTTGCCCCAGGAGAGAAAAAAAAACATACCTCAGGGGAGAATAAACTCTGCCCCATTTGGGTAAATAAACTCTGCCTCATTGGTCCATGAGGTTGAAATCAGAGGCTGAAAGGAGCAGCATTTTGGAAGCTGCTTTGTGCTGCTCCTTTTCAATTATTATTATTATTGACAAGGATTGATTGATTATATTGGTATTAATAATAATAATAAATTTTATTTATACCCCGCCCTCCCCAGCCAAGGCCGGGTTCAGGGTGGCTAACAAGCAATAATAAAAACAAGTTGAATGAATACAACTTAAAAACAAGATTAAAATAAAATAATAATAATTACTGCCTGTTTATTTCTCCAGAGTTTTATAATTTTTTTAAAAAAATTCTTACACTCTTGTGGTATTTGCCATTGGGTTGCTATGCCCTGAGACATTTAATTGACAGTGAGTTGTTTATTTTAAATGAAGACGTTAAATAGGCCAGAACTGCTATTTCACCGCTTTTCTTCCCACCCCGCCAAACCACTCCTCCCGCCACAGAGCCAGTGAACATCGCAGGCATAGTGGCTGCAATTGTGGTCCTTTTGCTGCTGGCCGTTCTAGTCCTCTCTGGAGTCCTCTTATACGCTGGACCCCGTTGGTGCCCAAAAGGTAAGAAACCGCTAGCTCTAATAACCCTTCCAGGCGACAAAAAAATAAAAATAAAAACTATGAAAATTACAACTCCCATCATCTCTGACCATTGGCCATGCTGGCAGGGGCTGATGGAAATTGTAGCTCAACAACATCTGGAGGGTCACAGATGCCCCCCCTCCCGGTCTAAAACTTGCTACAAGGTTATTTGAACGGTATGCAGGCACCTTTTAGTGGTGAAGTGGAGAGCAGTCAAAGACGTGGTCTTTTCAGTGATGGCACCCCAGTTTATGAAACTCCACTTAAGGCAGGATTGAAATCTGTGCAATGAATCTCTTCATTCCAGTACCAAAATCTGGGCTCTCTATTTAATTTTATATGATACCCAGTCGGTGGCTTTCAGCACACATGTGCACATACAAGAAAGGGCTTTAACAAAAGCCACCGTAATCTCCTGTGATTTGGGTTCTCTCGGACTGGGCCAGAATTGTAGAAACACCACAAGTTTAATGTAGCGAAACACAAACTCTATGCCCTTTGACATCACATCAGATGCATGTTGTACATTCTGAGCAAGTGCATGTTTACCCATTGATCTCAAACTGTCTCCTCTCTCTCTCTCTCTCTCTCTCTCTCTCTCTCTCTCTCTCTCTCACTTTTCCAGCCAACATGCTCAGGTGAGTGTCTCCTTCAGTGGGCAAGTCCGTAACCAGCATCGCTTGTTTTGTATGCAGAAAATCCCAAATTGAATCCCTGGCTTCTCTTAATTAGAACAGTGGTGGGGAACTATTTTTTCACAGCCAGAGGGCCACACTCCCTTCTCGGCAATCACCTAGGGGCTGCATACCAGCGGTGGGCACGGTCAGAGGCAAATTGGGCAGAGTATGTGAAGCTGCGGGACACGGGTGGCGCTGTGGGTTAAACCACAGAGCCTAGGACTTGCCGATCAGAAGGTCGGCGGTTCGAATCCCCATGACGGGGTGAGCTCCTGTTGTTCGGTCCCTGCTCCTGCCAACCTAGCAGTTTGAAAGCACGTCAAAGTGCAAGTAGATAAATAGGTACCGCTCCGGCGGGAAGGTAAACGGCGTTTCTGTGCGCTGCTCTGGTTCGCCAGAAGCGGCTTAGTCATGCTGGCCACATGACCCGGAAGCTGTACGCCGGCTCCCTCGGCCAGTAAAGCGAAATGAGCACCGCAACCCCAGAGTCGGTCATGACTGGACCTAATGGTCAGGGGTCCCCTTACCCTTTACCTTATGTGAAGCTGCCCAGTCGGTTGGCACATCCGGCCATGCACTGTCTGCACCAGGGATGGGGAACCTCGTTGGGCAACTTTCCAGGGGCCACAAACCCCTTTTGGGAGGGGCAAGGGTCAAAAGTGGACGGAACAGGAAACATACATTTTGCCTCTGTATAGTAAGCTAGTACAGTCGTACCTTGGCTCCTGAACGCCTTGGTACTCGTACGTTTTGGCTCCTGAATGCTGCAAACCCTGAAGTGAGTGTTCCAGTTTGTGAATGTTCTTTGGAACCCGAATGTCTGACGGGGCTTCTGATTGGCTGCAGGAGTTTCCTGCAGCCAATCAGAAGCCGCGCTTTGGTTTCCGAATGTTTTGGAAGTCGAATGGACTTCCGGAACGGATTCCGTTCGACTTCTGAGGTACCGCTGTATCTGCATCCCAAACTACCTCTCTATCCTCCATCCAGCAAGCAAGAGGCATTATGGGAGATCAAGCCCACGTTCAAGCCAGGCAGAAGCCCTTGAAGCTGTGAGCCAGGGATGTGCCTGGGGAACGTCCCAAGGGCCACACTGAGAGGCCTGGGGGGCTGCATTCAGCCCCAGGGTCTGAGGTTCACCAGTGCTGGGTAGCAGGCTGTGGCAAGGACCTTTCACTGCTTGAGCTGCTGCTAGTTGGAGTCACAAATGTGGAGCTGGATGGACAAATGGGCAGCTGACTTGCCTGGGGTATTTTTTGGTGGCCAGGTCTACCCATTGAATCGTGTGGGGGTTCTCCCAACCCTCTCCCAGAACAGATTCAGATGAGACTTGGTGAAGTGGAGAAATTTCCATTGTGCTAGCCAGAATCCTTGCAATGGTAACACATGGACTTTTTTCAGTGGTCCGGTCTACCTGGTGAAATTCATTACAGTGGTACCTCGGATTAAGTAATTTGTTCCGGAGGTCCGTTCTTAACCTGAAACTGTTCTTAACCTGAAGCACCACTTTAGCTAATGGGGCCTCCCGCTGCTGCCGCGCCGCCGGAGCACGATTTCTGTTCTATTCCTGAAGCAAAATTCTTAACCCAAGGTACTATTTCTGGATTAGCGGAGTCTGTAACCTGAAGCGTATGTAACCCGAGGTACCACTCTATTCAACAGAGGCATCTGTGCTGATGGGGGGGGGAACCTCTACCAAGAAACCCCCCCCCCCAAGTTGCAATATAGCTGCACAACAACCCCAGCAGAAGCGGTTTTAGGGGAGTGCAACTGGTTTGGTCGCACTGGGTGCAGAGCCTCTGGGTAGCATAGGGGCCACCGCAGCTACAACACAGAATGGAGGGTGAGAGGCAGGGGTGCCGAGTTTTGGCATTGCACAGGGAACCGTTGAAATCTGAAACCCCAAAGTCTGCCACCGACCCCAGTCCATTTCCTTCTGCTGCGAGGGGTAAACCCTGGGAGCTGTTCGCAGATGCAGTTGAGAGGGCAGACGGCATAAAATCCCTTGCCTGATGAAGAGGAGGAGGAGGAAGGCAGGGAAAGTCCCGCTGACCGTTCTCTTAACTTCTGACCGCCGTAGGAATCGAGATGCAAGTGATATCCTTGTCCTGATGGATTCGGAAGAAGAGGATCCACTGACGGAAGCAGCCGGGGAGCCCGCTTCAGATCAGGGGGTTGCCCTGGCTAATGGAGGGTCAGCCACGCCTCACCAAAGTAAGCTGTGAACCTTTTCTTAATTTCTTTATTAGCAGACCATTACAGAATTTTATAGCGATTGACAACCATTACTGGCTCTTTCCTAGCCCCTCATCTGAAGCTACAGGAGAAAAGGGCAGGCAAGACAGACAACCCCTCAGCCTTGTTACAGGGCAGCACCTATTGTATCTGCTACCTGACATATCAGAGGGGAGAACATAAAAAATTTGCTAGAGAGAACAGATTCTCCAAGTGTCCTATTTTCCAGGGACGTCCCTGATTTAGAGAAGCCGTCCCGGCTTCTGATTTGATCCCAGAATGTCCCAATTTTCCTCAGGACACCCCTATTTTCATTGGAGAAATGTTGGAGGGTGCAGAGTTATCCTATCCCTGAGCCATCTGAAGGCAATCCTGTATAGTGAGGGGTTTTTTTTAAAAAAAAAATGTTTAATTTTTAAAATATATTTATATATATGTTGGGGACGCAGGTGGCACTGTGGGTTAAACCACAGAGCCTAGGGCTTGCCAATCAGAAGGTTGTGGTTCGATTCCCCGTGACGGGGTGAGCTCCCATTGCTCGGTCCCTGCTCCTGCCAACCTAGCAGTTTGAAAGCACGCCAAAAGTGCAAGTAGATAAATAGGTACTGCTCTGGCGGGAAGGTAAACGGCATTTCCGTGTGCTGCTCTGGTTCGCCAGAAGCAGCTTAGTCATGCTGGCCACATGACCTGGAAGCTGTACGCCGGCTCCCTCGGCCAGTAAAGCGAGATGAGCGCCGCAACCCCAGAGTTGGCCACGACTGGACCTATTGGTCAGGGGTCCCTTTACCTTATATATATATGTTGAAAGCTGCCCAGAGTGGCTAGGGCAACCCAGTAAAAATGTGTGGGGTATAAATAGTAAATTTATCATTATGGGATAGGACGTCCCTATGAGAAATGTTGGAGGGTATGAGAGAAAGCCTTCCTATATATTTAGGAATAGTTAACCACCCCCAGAATAGCATTACAAGGGAGGCACGGTCACCCCAGTGCATGATGGGTTGAGAATTTCAGTGCAGTTCCTTGAAGCTCTCAGAAATCTGTAACCAAAAGCCTCTGTTTATTAACAATATCTTCAGATCCATGGTTCACAGTTACGAGGGTGGTAGACCTGCTGAGGTAACTGTGAACCTTCACAGCCTGAGTCATGCCTTTAGTGGGCCGCTATGTGCTGTTTTTGCCATCGCGGCCTCTAGTAGTATTCCGGATCATAATTAAAACATGCAGTAAAACTTACAGCGATGGCGTGACTCTGGAAAAGGATTGAGAAATAGCAATCAACCTTATTGCGGTTGCAAAGAGCATGATAGCTAAAAATTGGAGGGAGAAAAGTTTATCTCCTACTGTACGTAAATGGTTTTGGGGGGGGGGAGTCTATAGTAACAAAGATTAAGTTAAGGATAGAGATAGAGATAGAGATGATAAGGAAAACTGGAATACACAATGAGAGGTAAAGGAGGTGCTGTGGGATTGGTGGAAGTCAATGTTTGTTTTTCTTTTTAGTGTTTATATTATTAATTTGTAATATTTGTATTTTTTTGTATGCTTGTTTTTGTGTTTTGTGTATTGTTATTTTTCATTGTTGTTGTGTGGTGAATACTAATAAAATTAATAATTTAAAAAATAATAATAATAAAGTTAACTTAATTATAAAAGAATACATATAACCCAGAGATATTCAACCTTTTTGAGCCCACGGCTTCCTTGACAAACTGCATTCTTTCTGTGACACCCCTGTTATGTCACCCCTTGCCTGCAGAGCTGGCAGCCTCTCACCCTTTTCAGAACACCTTCCCTTGTGGAGTGTTCCCTGAGCCTTCTCTCCCCTCCCCTCTCCTTGGCAGTCCTCCGGGCGGCTCTTGCTGCCACCCCTGGTCTCCGAGCTTCCTCCCCCTGCCCCAAAGAGAGGCGCCTCCTCACACTGCCCCACAGGGGTCTGGGAAGAGGATGCCCCCAGCCTTAATGGTCCAATGGAGATTGGCCAAAGGTGAACATGAGGCCAGCACCTTACCTTGGGAGGCAGCAGTGGCAACAGTAGGTGCTGCCAGGCCAATGTGGTGGAAAGGCTCTTTCAGCACCGGGTACTCAGCTCCCAGGCAGGCCTCGCACACAGCAATCACAAGGAAGTCCAGAACAGTTCCTGCCTGGCCTCCCACTTGTCTGTCCATTCCCAACAATAAGGGCTGGTGGACTGGCTGGCTGGGCTCCCTCACCCGCTTGTTTGCTAACTCTGACGCTGCCTCAGCTCCTGGCAACCAGCACCCCCTGGCCAGCCCCAGAGGCACCATTCACCTATGGAGCTTGTAGCCAGGGCTGCTGCAACAAACAGCTGTGCAAGCCTTTGGGAGGCAGAGATGTGAGAGGGCATCAGAGGAGGGAGGGAAGGAAAGAGGGCCAGAGGCCAGTGTTGCCCATGGCACCCATGACAATCATTCAAGGCAGCCCAGGGTGCCACGGCACACTAGTTGAAAACCACTGATATAACCTAATAGGTTTTTGGGGGGAAATGGGCATTTTTTGTAATTTTTGTAGTACAGTAAGTCTAACGATAATGTTTGTGCTGCTTTCAACTTGTTGTAATGGGGTGATTATTTCTTTCATGGTGTTTTGGTTTACTTTATGGAATCTAAATTAAATTTACTTATTTTTTTTTTAAAAAGCCAGCATGCAGCAAACTGATCCTATGAAAAGAACCCAGCCATTAAAACAGGAAGCTTGGGGCAAGAGCTGAAGGAGATGTGCTGGTGTAAGTTTCACTCCCTTGTTCTTTGTTTCAGGCCCCCAGGCAGACGTGCCTAGTGAAAGTTCTCTTGAGGACACCAACAGAGAAACCAGGTCCAAAATGTAGAGGGAGCTCTCTTCATCGTTGCCTTTCCGTGTGTGCTAGGAACCAAAGCTTCTTCACCACAATGTAACTCTGCTCTGATCCTGGCCCGGGGAGAAGGAAGGAGTTCACTTGGCAGCCAGATCATTCTCAGAGGCCTTCTTCATCCCGTCTTGATCATGCCCTTCCACATTTTTCATAATTCTCCTGCCTGCTCTTTCTTCCTTCCTCTCTCGTCCTTTACAGAAAAAAAAGACTGAGCTTGAAACTTCATGGCAGCGATACAGGAAATGTGCAGGAGCAGGGCGGTTTCCTTCCTTAGGAGCAAGATGGAAAGATCCAGGCTGTGTTAGGAAGGAGCTTCGCTGGGCAAGAGATCCTCCAGGGCACCTTGAAGGGCTGGAGGGAGGGGGTTGTCTTGAACCCAGTTCCGTTTGCCCAGCTTGGCATGAAAATGAATTGGGTTCTTCTGATCCTTGTCCATGACTATGGGCAGGGGGTTGGAATAGATGAGCCTTGAGGTCCCTTTGAGCTCTACAATTCTGTGATTCATTGGCTTGCGTATTTACAGCAAAGTGGAGGCAGCTGGCACAACGATGCTTCCTCTGTGGCCTTAAGCAAGCTGAATGTACCCCTCTTAACTCCTTCTGTTCTGGGATTCTCTTTTGGGAAGGGCTTGTAGCTCAGGGACTAGAGGATCTGCCTTGCATGCAGGAGGTCCCTGGTTCAGTCCCTGGCATCTCCAGTTGGGACTGGAATAAGACTCCCTGTCTGGAGAGCTGCCAGTCAGTGTAGGCAATACTGAGCTCGATGGACAAGTGACTGTTTTCCTGTGTCTTTTAGAGAAAGAGCTGTAGCTCAGTGGAAGAGCATGCAGCAGGCCCCTGGCTCAATCGCAAACAGCATCTCCATGTAGCTAAGAGAGTCTAAATCCTGGAGAGCCACTGCTGGTCTGTTTAGGGATGATTCTGCATAAGGCTGCCTCCTGTGTGGGGTTTTCAGCAGTAAATGAATTTCAAGTTTAGGGGCAATGTAAACCTGAAAAGGTACCAGGCTGCTGTGAGCTGTGATACAATAAAGCAAGGCCTATGGAGAAAGAATGAAGTTTGTAGGCTTCTCAGATCTCCTTTGTAGAATCCTACGATCATAAAGCATTAGATGCCCTGGTCTAAAAACACTAGATCTTATTTATGTCTTTCAGACAAAATTTGGGGGTGTCGTGAATCTGGGTTATGCCAGTGGAGGCCTTATCCAATAAAACACTGAATGTAGTTAATATGAAATAAATGTTGTGCCCTATTGCTGCATAAGCCCATTCTGCAGATGGGTTAAAAACCCCCAATGATGTCACCAGTTCATGGTAGCTGCAGACCTCCAGGATGGTTTCCTGAGTGAGCACAACTGAAGCAAATGGGAGCCATCTAGGAGTACAGATCAGCTCACACTCATTTTGGTGGGGCCTGTTTGAGTAGACTGTGCCCCCTTCCAAAATCAATTTTCTAGCCCATCCAGTTACTTGTGTGTTTGTGTGTGCCACAGGCTGGCTTGGGCTGTGGGTTTTGGTAAGCTGCTCGCTTAAGAAAGGATTGTTACCTGGAGGCAACAGCTGGTCTCAAACTCAATTCCAAAGAGTTGTAGAAACACAGATTTTTCTTCTGGAGAACCTAACTGTGGAGGTGATCTTTTGCTTATGGAATAAAAATGTGTATTTTGCATCCGATGTGTTTGTATATTTTTTAACTTAAATAAGGGAGGTATGGATATCTGTTCCCAGATTTTGGATAGCCAGGGCAGTTTATTCCTGGTTTGCTATCTAATGACATAAGAACGTAAACATTGGTGTTATCTGCCCCTGCAAAAGTTCTGGGATAGTCATATTTGCTTTGCAATCAATGCAGACTCTGCAACTTCCAGCTGTAACTTTTCCCACTCTGGGTTTTTCTGTATCCCCATTTTGTGGCACTATAGTGTAAAAGTGCCCCTCCAGGCAGCAAGATTTTGGGAACATGTGAGGAAGCATAGCAGAAGAACTCATGAAGCTGAATGATATGTGGACAAGTCCTGTACCATACATGCATAATTTAATTTGTATGCTGATTTGCACAGTTCAAACCATGCTCAAAGCAGCTTACAACATGGGAATAATACATAACTACTTCAGGACAAAAGTAGTCATACACAATAAATTAAACATTTTAAAAATCCAAAAACAAACTGATTACCGGTAATTTCCACATAAATCACAGCAAAATCTAAAAGGAAGATAGAAAAAACCAACAGCCACAACCCTCCAACAACAACCCCCCCCCCAACAATATCCCGGCTCAATCAACCTTTAATGCATCATTACTGCCTCAATGATATGTTGAACACCATACACAAAACCAGTGTGTAGGGACCCCAAAATGGCTTTCTTGAGTGCCTGATTGAATGTGGCTTCCTTCATATCATTTTGTGGTGTAGCAGTTAGAATAGTAGACTAGGACTCCCTGGGTGATCTTGGGCCAGTCACTGCCTCTCAGCCTAACATGCCTCACAGGGTTGTGGGGGGGATTTGAAGGAGCAGGGACACCTGCACCACCTTGAGCTCCGCCATTAAGCCCTCAGCCAGTTGTCATGTGACTTTTCTTCTGGATCTGCATAAGGTGACGGCAAAACCCCACAAAATTTCTAGTGATAAGGGCCTCAGTGATGCCCTTTTTGCGTTTTGAAGCGTCTAATTCTTAATTTACTCTGGCAATTGTATCCGTCTAGTTGTTTTTATAAATATTTGGGGTTTTTTCCTGGTCACTGATGACAAAAGCAGCATGTTTTCTCCGGGTGTCTCCCCAATTGTTCATTGCATTTATGTGCCATCTTTTCCTCCAAGAAGTCCCAAGTGCCCCCCCCCCACTTCTTCTTGATCCCCACAACAACCCTGTGAGGTAGGTTAGGCTAAGAGACAATGACTGGTCCAAGGTTTTTACAGTGGTGACATGTTGCAGGAAGCACCAGCCCTCTGGAGGGGCCAATATACCCACAGATTCAAGCAGATCGAAACCTGCAGCGCTACTCATTCATTGACTTGGAAGTCGGCCACATTAAGCTCGAGTCTGATCCGTGCGCTGCAGCCACAAAGAGAAGGCTAGAGGCTGCAAGCCGCGTCAACGCAAAGCATTTTTATTCTGAGTAAATTTCCCGAGGAGAGCCCGCCCATCAGCTGAAACGCATCTATCTTAAAACGTCTTAATTGCGCTCTCTTTCTCTATATGTGTCCCAGGGCGGGTTACAGCAATTAAAACACAATAATAAAAGAGTCACCGACAGTCCAGGCGCGCCTCGCCTTTCAGTGGGTGGTGCGCCCAGGGCGCAAAGAAGAAAGGCGAGGCGTCGGCGGCGGGGGGCAATCGAGGACCTAAAGGGCGACCCCTCCCACGCGCTTGGATAGGAATGTCTCCCCCGCGCGCCCCTCCCCCTCCCCACAGAGCCGTGTTGTCACGTGACTGGTGACGGCCGTCGGAACTGGAAGAGGAAACCTCCACCTTGTCGCCGGGATCGGCCGCTTCCGATGCGGTCCGGATGGAGGCGCCTCCGGGGGAGCCTGGACAGCAGCGGCCGCTGCGGGAACCGGCGGCGGCGGCGGAGAGAGAAGCGGCGGAGGGTGAGCGGGCTCGACGGGCGATCGCACGCGTGTTATGCCGCCTTTGTGAAAGCCCCAACCCCCGGGGGGGGGTTGGCTTTGGTGGGTGGGTGGGGGTGGGAAAGGGAGAGAGAGAAAGTGAGAGGGAAAAGCAGCCGCGGCTCCCTCCCCGCCCCGTCCAACATTCCGGCGCCGAAAAATGGGGAGCTGGTGGCATCTCCGTTCTCACGCCCAGGGATAACTCCCCGCTGCCGCCGGTGTATAACCCGGGAGTCAGTCCTGTTCATTTAACTCAGTGGGGCTTACTTCTGAGTAGGCATGTCCAGATTCGCGCTGTACAAAAAGCACCCAATGAGCGCGTCTCAAGAGGAGCCGTCCAAAGTCAGATCAGCTGGGCAGCGTTCAGACCTGCGCAACTAACGCAAACTGGTATAGTGCAATGGAGCGCCGGACTTGGGACTTGGGAGGCCAGGGTTCAAATGCCCATAGATCCAGGAAGCGCCCTGGGTGATCTTGAGCTTGCCACCCGTTTCTCAGCTTGACGCCTCACAGGGCTGCTGGGAGGATGGGATGGGTAGGGGAGAACACCACCTTGAGCAACTGGGAGGAAGGGGAGGATATAAAGGTAATTAAAGTGAATTGTTTATTGAGTTAAACGCTTCAGCTGCGAAAGGTGCATTTTGAAATTCTGAAAGGACAGTTGCTCCATAGGAACCTGCCTGAGTGAGACCAGTGCCCCCCATCAAGCTCAGTGCTGTCTACACTGACTGGCAGCACCTCAGCATCTCCAGGATTTGGGAGGTGTTGAAATGGACAGCGAACAGCCAACATTTATGATTACTAACAGCAGAATTTATAAACTGCTCTTCACTGTATGTTTTCAATCCCAGAGCAGGTAAAAATAAACAGAGGAAAAGCACCCAATGCGGTGTAGTGGTTAGACTAGGACCTGGAAGAAGTGGGTTCACATCCCCTCTCAGCCTAATCTACTTCACAGGGTTGATGTGAGGATTAAATGAGGAGGGGGAGAATCATGTGTAACCACTTTTTTGGATCCTTGAAGAAAAAGTTGAGGTAGCCCAACAAAGGAAGAATGGATACAAAAACTTATGGAATATGCAGCAATGGCAAAACTTACCAGAAGAATAAGAAATCAAGATAACAAACTTTTTATAAAAGATTGGAAATGGTTTATTGAATATTTACAGATAAATTGCAAACAGATGAAAACATTAGCAGTTTCATAAGAGTCTATATTTAAAGTAGATCACTGGTCAACAACAAATTTGTTGTCTGCGTTTTTTCAGTTGATTTAGGACGAATCTGATGCGCTGAATCAAAAAATCACATTGGTTTGCTGAATCAGGTCAGGTTTTTGAGCTATGGCCACATGTCTTTTTTTACGTTTTTGTTCACATGTACGCTTGTGTGGAGCATTTTAGAAGAAGTTGGTGGGGGTAAAATGCCATGCCGAATAATTGTTTTGATTGGAAATTATTATTTTAATGACAAGAAGTATTCAGGTCCGATAGTTCTGGGTGATTATGTCAAAAAGGGATCAGTTTGAAGTCATAAAACCTCGAAATCTTCCATAAATTGGTGCGGCAAAGCATAAAGTTGGGGCATCAAAACTAAGTTAATGGGGCAGCCGCCCCTCGAAGTATCCTGATCTTCAATCAGCATGTCGTTCTGTAGCTCATTGTGATGAAATTCCAGTGCCTATCTTCGGAGAACTTCCTGACATTAGTGACAAAGATGCCTCCAGTGTTGAAGGACATGAAGAAGAAGAAGTGGTTCTTGAAGATGATGCTCCACATCCATTTTCCCAAAAGGAGTTGAATGATCTAGTTCGCGACCTCAGCTTGTCAAAGGACTCTGCCGAACTGTTGGCATCCAGATTGAAGGAAAAAAACCTCTCTGACAGTGCTTGCATCAGCTTCTTCCACAACAGGCATCAAGAGTACCTTCGTTTTTTCTCGGAAGAGAAGGACTTGGTGTACTGTGCAGATACTGCGCAGCTTCTGCTCAAGCTTGGAGTGCCACAGTACAAGCCCAAAGATTGGAGACTGTTCATTGACAGCAGCAAGCGATCACTGAAATGTGTTCTGCTACACAACGGCAACCAGTTTGCCTCTATACCCCTGGCTCACTCGAGTACACTGAAGGAGAACTATGAAGCGGTGAAGTATGTGCTGGAGAAAATTGGTTATGATCAGCATAAGTGGTTTATTTGTGTTGACCTGAAGATGGTGAACTTTTTGTTGGGATAACAGTCTGGCTTCACCAAGTACCCATGTTTTCTGTGCATGTGGGATAGTAGGGACCGTGCTCAGCATTACATGAAGAAGGACTGGCCTGTGCGGGAGGAATTGGTGCCTTGCAGAAAAAGGAACGTCATCAATGACCCTCTGGTGGACAGAGACAGAATACTCTTCCCACCACTGCACATCAAGCTTGGCTTAATCAAGCAGTTCACCAAGGCTCTGGACAAGGATGGTGACTGCTTCACTTACTTGTGCCAGGCTTTTCCAGGATTGACCATGGAGAAGTTGAAAGCTGGCATCTTTGACGGTCCTCAGATCCGTCAGCTCATCAGAGATCCAGAGTTTGGAAACTCAATGAACGAAGTGGAACTGGAAGCATGGAAGGCATTTGTTCTGGTAGTGAAGAACTTTCTTGGCAACAATAAGGCCAGAAACTACACAGAACTTGTCAACAACATGCTGACTGCTTTCAGAAACCTGGGCTGCAACATGAGCGTCAAGATGCACTACCTATTTTCACATATGGACCGGTTTCCTGAGAACCTGGGTTCAATGAGTGATGAGCAGGGGGAGAGATTCCATCAGGACATGAAAGAGATGGAGACCAGGTATAAGCGTCGCTGGGACGCAGTCATGATGGCTGACTACTGTTGGACTCTGAAGAGAGACCTCCCTGCCGCTGAGCATTCCAGGAGTTCCAAGAAACGGAAGTTCATGCCCTGAAGTTTGAAAAATGGTGAAGCAACATGCAATTTACGTGTACTTACCTTTATCAATGCCCACCATTCAGTTTACAGTAAACCTGGCCTGATGGAGAGAAACGGATGCCATTTCCTGATTCAGCAGTGCAAAAATAGCCTAAATCAGTTGTAGAAATCTAGACAACATTCAAAAAGTAAAAAATTGTTGCCCAGTGAAATGAGCAAATTAAATAAATTTGGATATGCAGAAAGAGGAGAAAGGAAGTCAGAATTTGAAATGTTAATTTGATTGTAAAACTAATGAAATGTATAAACTTGAAAAGTATAAATAAAAACTTAAAGAAAAAGTTGAGATAGAAATGCGATAAATATAAAAATATGCAAAAATCGCATAAACACGTCCAATAAATGACGTAACAATTCTGTCATCAGGGAAGCAAAAATTTATATTTCCAATTTAGCCAAATCCCTAGGTGAAAAACAAGCAGTGCATTCAAATATATGAAGCAACCAGTGGTTTTAATGACAGTTCTCACCCCATGTTTCACATTCATTCATTCATGTGTTTATTTTATTTTGGTAGCCCACTTCCTCTCTGTCTCTCACACAAAGAGGGCCTCACTCTGTGCCAACTTACTTTGTGGCCCCCGAGTAACTCAGCATCTTTCTCCCCATTCCATCTTTCTCCCCATTCCATCCAGCTCTCACCTGGGGTGGTGGTATGAGTTGTTGCCCACAAGCATCCACAGCAAGGACCCTCCACCCCTTTCCCACAGCAGCAACAGAGCAAAAACCATACCTCCCGCCCAAAAAGAGTGGGTGGGAGGGCAATAATCCGCAGGTGGCATTTCTCCCCCCTTCCCAGTCCTGAGACCTCAAGAGCTGCCAGTTAGAGACGTTGACATAGAATCATAGAATCATAGAGTTGGAAGAGACCACAAGGGCCATCGAGTCCAACCCCCTGCCAAGCAGGAACCACCATCAGACCACTCCTGACATATGGTTGTCAAGCCTCTGCTTAAAGACCTCCAAAGAAGGAGACTCCACCACACTCCTTGGCAGCAAATTCCACTGTCGAACGGCTCTTACTGTCAGGAAGTTTTTCCTATTGTTTAGGTGGAATCTTCTTTCTTGTAGTTTGGATCCATTGGACATGGATTTGCTGGCCTCCCCCCCCCCCCCCGAGTCTCTCTTTTCCTTACCACCCAGCGCACAAGCAGTGCTCAGGGTCCTCCAGGGGTCCAGCAGGTAATGATGGAAGCTCTCTCTCTCCCCTCCCTTATGTCTTATGCCTTAGGAGAGCCCATCCTCTTGGCCGAGCTAAAGCCAGGGCAGCCTCAGCAATACGACTGGAAATCCAGCTGCGAGACGTGGAGCGTGGCCTTTTCCCCGGACGGCACGTGGTTTGCCTGGTCTCAGGGCCACTGCATTGTCAAGCTGCTCCCATGGCCTTTGGAGGGAACCCAGCAGTGAGTAGCCATCTTGACGGGGCGGGGGGTGTGTGTGTCTGGAGCTACTTTTGGCTCTCTAGCTGTTGTTTCTTTGCTAGGTGAAGTCCCTATTTACATTATACATTTAAAGCAGCGTTGTTTCACTTTAAACAATCATGGCTCCCCTCCCCGATCCTGGAAGTATAGTCTGTTAAGGTTGCCTATTCATGTCAGGGCCCAGTTTCAGGTGCTTAAAGCCATAAACGACTCATCATTAAGAAAGGCAGAGAGGGATTTTAGGTTGCTCCACCACCCTCAGAAGCTCATGGGGCTGGCAACCCCGGCAAAGGGCCTTCTCTGTGGCAGCCCCTAAGTTGTGAAACTCTTTCCTCACAGAGGTGCGTCTGGTACTCTTCATTATACAGTGGACGCTCAGGTTGCGAATGTGATCCATGCGGGAGGCACGTTCGCAACCCGCAGCATCCGCAACATGCGGTGCCATGTCTGCGCATGTGTGGGTTGTGATTTGGTGCTTCTGCGCATGTGCAAAGTGCAATTTAGTGCTTCTGCACATGCGCATGCGCTGAAATCTGGAAGTAATCCCTTCCGGTACTTCTGGGTTTCGGTGCGTCCGTATCCCGAAAAAGTGCAACCTGAAGCGTCTGTAACCCAAGGAATAACTGTGCATAGTCTTTGGTGAATGCTGGAGGCATGTCTCTGCGCTGGCTTCTTTTATTTTTAGAACCCACTTGATTTCTGTGGGTGTCGGTTGTTTTTTAAACTGTTCTTAATATTGTGCTTTAATTGTTGTAACCTGCCCTGGGACCTTCGGGTGGGTTATGTTACTGAGAGTTGTTAGGAGACCGTATTCTCCTCACACAGCTACAGTTCCCATCACGGCTGGAATTCGTAATATGGTGCCCTGAGCGAGGACAAAATTTGGCATCACCGCCCTTCCTCCAATTTTTATATTATTTTCACAATAATCCCTTTTGATACAGTTGCTCTTTTATGGATCTTCTCAGTAGGTACCTATATAAATATAGGTGATATTATTATTATTATTATTATTATTATTATTATTATTATTATTATTTACTTTGTGCCCCCTCAGTTTGGTGCCCTGGGCAATTTCCCTGTATCGCCCATTAAACCACAGAGCCTAGGACTTGTCGATCAGAAGGTTGGTGGTTCAAATCCCGGTGACGGGGTGAGCTCCCGTTGCTCGGTCCCTGCTCCTGCCAACCTAGCAGTTCGAAAGCACCTCAAAGTGCAAGTAGATAAATAGGTACTGCTCTGGCGGGAAGGTAAATGGCGTTTCCGTGTGCTGCTCTGGTTAGCCAGAAGCAGCTTAGTCATGCTGGCCACATGACCCGGAAGCTATACGCCGGCTCCCTCGGCCAATAAAGCGAGATGAGCGCTGCAACCCCAGAGTCATCCAGGTCAGGGGTCCCTTTACCTTTTTATTATTATTTTGTGCCCCCTCAGTTTGGTGCCCTGGGCAATTTCCCTGCACCACCCTAAATCTGGCACTGTTCCCAGAATTCCCTGGGAAGAGGGTTCACCCATTAAACCACTTTGGAAATTGTAGCTCTGGGAGGTGAATGCAGGTCTCCTAAGAACTCTCATCCCCTCTTAATGGACTACACTTCCCAGGATTCTTTGGGGGAAGCCATGACTGTTTAAAGCGCAGCTCTAACTGCATTGTTCAGACGGGCCCTATGCTGGACTTGTAAGCTCCTTGGGAACAGAGACCAATACTGCCTTAGGTGACCTGCCTGCCTGCACCCCACAGGAACTGCAAAGCTTCGGAGTGCACGAAAGCTGAGGCCAGGAGCCGTGGCAGGGCCAAGGAGAAGACGCTGGAGTGTGGGCAGATCGTCTGGGGCTTGGCCTTCAGCTCCTGGCTGCCTTCCCGTTCAAGGAAACACATCCTGTGGGCGCCGAGTCCTGCGTGTTTGGTCCTCGCCACTGGCCTGAATGACGGGCAAATCAAAGTCTGGGAGGTGCAGACAGGTAACCTGGTTCTGTTCTTCTCTGCTGGAAAAAACGAAGGTGGTCTTTGCATCGCAGGGGGTTGGACTAGATGACCCTTGGTGTCCCTTCCAAGTCTGTAATTGTAGGAGTCTACGATCACTCCCCTTTAGCCAATAATGTCTGCTGAAGCTGCCACCCATTCTTACCAGCGTGAGGTCTGAATGTGAATGTGAGGGAGTGAAGGAAATTGGTCCCTGTATGTCTCTCCCCCTGGCACAGGCTCCTCTCCTCTCCCCAGTGTTATTTAACATACCTGAAAGCGCTGGGAATGGTCATTAGGAGTTTTGGAGCAAGGTGTACACCAGTATGCTGATGATGGAGAGCTCTCTGTCTCCGTAACTTCTGAAGCAGGAGTATGTTGTAAACCGCTTTGATAAATAAATGAGAGCATCAGGGGTCTTGGAACCTATGTCCCTCCTTGTATTTCTAGACTCCAGTTCCCATCAGTCCCTGCCAGCATGGCCAAGGGTGGGGATGATGGGAGTTGTATTCCAGCAGCATGTGGAGAGCTGAAGGTTCCCCACCCCTGAATTACATCCTCTTTAGGCCCATCAAGAGCAATTGACCCATCTTCTTTAGAACAATGGGACCCGGGTGGCGCTGTGTGTTAAACCACAGAGCTTAGGGCTTGCTGATCAGAAGGTTGGCGATTCGAATTCACGCGACAGGGTGAGCTCCCGTTGCTCGGTCCCTGCTCCTGCCAACCTAGCAGTTTGAAAGCACATCAAAGTGCAAGTAGATAAGTAGGTACCGCTCCAGCGGGAAGGTAAACAGCGTTTCCGTGCACCAATAAAGCGAGATGAGCGCCGCTACCCCAGTCATGACTGGACCTAACGGGCAGGGGTCCCTTTAACTTACCTTTAGAACAATATTTTTCTGGTTCTGGGGTGGTGGTAATCACGCCTTGCCGTCTGCTGCTCCTTCCAGGGCGCTTGCTGTTCAACCTCTCGGGACATCAGGACGTGGTGAGAGATTTGAGCTTTGCACCCGGTGACAGCCGTTCAATCCTCATCTCCGCCTCGCGTGACAAAACCTTGCGCGTCTGGGACCTGAGTCAAAACGGTAAGAGTGAGTGATGTGGTCCTTTGTCTGGGTCTGGGAAATGGGCATACAGCATAAAGCGCATTTAAACCACATTGGTTTGCCCTGAAGAATCCTGGGAACTGTGGTTCACCCTTCTCAGCCCCCTTAAACTACAATTCCCACAATTCTCTGGGCAGGGCAGCGGAATGTGCTTTCATTGTATGCTGTGTACACAGCCCAGGGCAGTTTGGCAGGAAACTTAGTGGCATAGTAATTGGGCATATAGATCACATTTTCAGAGGTGACTTCTGGGTTATTAATTTTTTTGTTACAGGCCTATAAGCTAAACGCCTTTGCATTTTCCTGCTTCTCTTCAGGCTGGCTGGGAAAAAATGGGAAAAGCAGATTACACTAGGAGAGCCAAACGTGGCCCTCGAGGCCCCTCTGTCTGGCCCCTGGAACTCTCCCTAGGCCATGCCCCCTGTCTCCAGACCACTCTGGATCATATATGTTTTTTCTACGTTGGCTTGTGGGAGTCAATGTGATTTGTCTTCTATGTATAGATGCAATAGGTGCCCTTTGGGCTCCCTTTCAACTCTACGATTTATGACTCTAACTTGCTAATGCTTTTCTCAATTTCCCCAGGGAAACAACTGAAGGTGCTTTCTGGACACATGCGGTGGGTCTACTGCTGCTGCACCTCCCCTGATGGTCGCATGCTGTGCTCTGCAGCTGGAGAGAAATCGGTGGGTCTTGCCTGAGTGGTGGTGAAGACAGTGAGTGGCCCCTCTGACCCCATAGCAGCAGCAGTCAACCTCTATTTAGGGTGTGTTCTTACCAGGCCATTTTGAAAAGAAACAGGCTTTCCAATAAATTCCCCATCAGACGACCCGTACTAAGCAAACAGCAAAATATCTAAGTTCAAGGTCAGGGGTGAGGGTCCTTTTCCGGCCTGAGGGCCACATTCCCTTCTAGACCACATTCTGGGGGCCGCATTGGGCAGTAAGTGAAGGCTGTTTTATCCTGGCAGGCCTTTGAGAACAGTCTGGTTTGTTTGTTTTTAAAGTGATTTTTGCCTCCTTTGCAGGCCCTGCTATGGAGTATGGATTCCTACAGCCTCCTCAGGAAACTGGAGGGGCACCAGGGCTGTGTCGTGTCCTGTGCCTTCTCCCCAGACTCTGCACTTCTCGCGACTGCCTCGTACGACACCTATGTGATCCTCTGGGATCCTTGCACAGGGGAGCAGCTGAAATCCCTCTGGTAAGGGAGTCAGCTATCGGAAGGGGTGCAGGCCTCTGGCTTTGCCAAGGGAGCAGTGTTTTTGGTTGGCACTTCTTGCCTGTCCCACCCCTGTTTTGAGACGAAAACATTACTGTTCTCCAGGGGAATGCTGGTTTTGACTGACTGAAGGGTAATGCTTGTTGGGATACTGCCAGGGAGACAAAGTCCATCATGACTCCATGACGTCTCCGGACGTCCATCGATCTCCCGTAGACACGCAGTATTAGCAATTAGCGACACGAGCTCCAGAAATAGCTTGCCACATTCCAGAGCTGATGCACGCTCTATCAGCTGATAATGCACAGCGAAAGATGCACGCAGGAGAGCATTATTTACAAGTTTATTCAGCGTTGATCAGAACAAAGAAAACATGACTGCCTGCTTCAGTGTCTCAGACACAGAGAGAGAAACGAAAGCAAAGACACAACAGAAACATCCTGTGAAACAGGAAATACGCAGGCTGTGACACAAACATCCTGCTCCCTTTTAAGGTGGAACGGAAATATCCTAACAATGCTAAGGCTGATGTTTGGTGTACAGGGAGAAGTGAGGTGGTCTGCAGTTGTGGTGGGTGTGTCAAAACATCCTCGACTGTTTCTGCAACAGAGTCTCTGTGCCCTAAGCCCTTGAGCTGCCCAGCCAGAATGAAAGAGGAGCTTTTTAGCCATTGAGAAGAAATCTTAGGATCTTAGGAATTGTAGACTTGCAAAGGACCACAAGGGTCTTCTAGTCCAGCTCCCTGCAATGCAGAAACCTTTTGCCTTGGGCGATTCTTTGTATCTGAAAGCTTTAATGTGTGCAAAATGAGCCTTCCCAGCAGCACTAACTGGTGATAACGCAGCCACCTTGGTATTGCTGAGTAAACTGTAGCAGCACAGGAAACCATGGTTTCTATTCAGACTTGAACAGACCTTTTTGATAAGCTGCAGTTCAGCTGTTTCATGCTGGATCTTCCCTTCTAAGTTTCTTCTGGGATAGCCACCTTCAAAGATGGGTAACAGAATGACCCCTTTATCTCTCCTGACTTCTGGAGGGAAACAGACCAACCTTTCCTTTCTTCTGCAGCCACGTTCCGCTGCAGCCGGCCCTGGACCATGGCGCCGACTTCCATGCCAGCTCCCTGCGATCGGCCTGCTTCTCACCTGAAGGCCTCTACCTGGCGACGGTGGCAGATGACAGGTGAGTTTCTATTGCCTTCCTGTTCATGGTGCGCTCTTCATGCAAAATGATGGCCATTGGTGATGGCCAGGTACTTTTGCCTGGCATGGGGGGCCTTCAAGTCAGGACCAAGATGCTTGGGTTAGGGATGAGAGAAGGGAGAGGCACTATACCTTGTTCAAATGTGTCTTGGCGGTAGTGCACACAGTGTTTGAAATTATCCAGGCGTATTTTGCACCTTGCTATTGGCCATTTGTAACCAAGTGAAGACACCTGGGCTCCAGGATGGCTTCTGACATCACCATCTGGAGGTGCATGCCTGGGGATCATCAGATTTTGCCTGTTTTTACACACTAATACCCCATCCTGTAGAATGCTATCCGTTATATTTTACCTGCACAATCAGGATGAATTTCAGGAACCCAAATGCTATTTCTGTGCAGCCTGAGCATGAGCAGTGAACAACCTGTTGACTGTTGCAGGTTGCCTTCAGTTACCCTATCCCACTGCCCTGCTCACAGTTGTGAAGAACATTCTTACGTTATGAATGGTCCATGTTGCCATTAAAAAAGGGAGAGGTAGGAATAGGCTGATAGATAGGTGGACTGTCCCTGGATCAAGTGACTTTTCTTCTTTCAGTTCCCAAAGTTCTTAACTTGGCTCAAGGTGGTCATCTGAACTAGCCAGATGTTTAACTGAGAATCAATTGCTTGCCAGTCCATCCTTTGAAAAATAAGACTTTCAGGCTGACTTGCCCCAAATGGCAACTAGACATTCCTTTTTGGTGATTGTAACCTTGGTTTAAGGAGCCATTCGGTCCCTAGTTTATATACCTGAGTTTCTAATGCTGAGTGGAAATGGCTTGCGTGGAGGATAAAGTGGTCAGTGGTCACAGTGCTAGAATGGCTACAGCCCACAGGGGCCAACTTTTACCTTCCATTGTTGAAGGCAGTGCATTCCTCTGAATAACAGTTGCTGGAAACTGCAAGTGGGGAGAGATGTGGCACTTGGGTCCTGCTTGGGGGCTTCCCACTGGCATCTAGCTGGCTGCTGTAAGAGGAGGATGCTTGCTTG
This sequence comes from Podarcis tiliguerta, assembly GCF_965153285.1. Classification (NCBI taxonomy): domain Eukaryota; kingdom Metazoa; phylum Chordata; class Lepidosauria; order Squamata; family Lacertidae; genus Podarcis; species Podarcis tiliguerta. The sequence goes on from NC_139549.1 coordinate 19,604,657, forward strand.
GGCTTGCTTGGCCTTTGGCCTGATCCAAACAGCCAGGATTTTCTGACGCTCTCAACAGCTAGCAAGTTGCCTCTGGGAAGCCCAGGAGGATGCCATGAAAGCCATAGTCTGCCCTTTGCCTGCCCCCAGTTATCTGTTGTTCCCCACCCCTGACACAGACGACGACGATGACGACGACAACAACAACAACAACAACAACAACAACAACAACTGATTATTTATACCCCACCCATCTGGCTGGGTTTCCCTAGCCACTCTGGGCAGCTCCCAACCGAATATTAAAAACATTAAACAGCATTAAACATTAAAAACTTCCCTAAACAGGGCTGCCTTCAGATGTCTTCTAAAAGTAAGATAGTTGCTTATTTCCTTGACATCTGATGGGAGGGTGTTCCACAGGGCGCCACTACTGAGAAGGCCCTCTGCCTGGTTCCCTGTAACTTCACTTCTTGCAATGAGGGAATTGCCAGAAGGCCCTCGGAGCTGGACCTCAGTGTCCGGGCTGAACAGTGGGGGTGGAGACTCTCCTTCAGGTACAGGGCTGAGGCTGTTTAGGGCTTTGAAGGTCAGCACCAACACTTTGAATTATGTTCGGAAATGTACTGGGAGCAAATGTAGGCCTTTCAGGACCGGTGTTATATGGTCTCAGCCACTCTCAGTCACCAGTCTAGCTGCCACATTCTGGATTTATTGCCGTTTCCGAGTCACCTTCAAAGGTAGCCCCACGTAGAGCACATTGCAGTAGTCCAAGCGGGAAATTACTAGAGCATGCACCACTCTGGTGAGACAGTCTACAGGCAGGTAGGGTCTCAGCCAGCATACCAGATGGAGCTGGTAGACAGCTCCCCTGGACACAGAATTGACCTGCGCCTCCATGGACAGCTGTGAGTCCAAAATGACTTCCAAGCTGTGCACCTGGTCCTTCAGGGGCACAGTTACCCCATTCAGGACCTGGGAGTCCTCCACACCAGCCCGCCCCCGTCCCCCAAGAATAGTACATCTGTCTTGTCAGGATTCAACCTCAATCTGTTAGCTGCCATCCATCCTCTAGCCGACTCCAGACTCTCACACAGGACCTTCACTGCCCTCACTGGTTCTGATAAGAGAGGTAGAGCTGGGTATCATCCACATATTGATGAACACCCAGCCCAACCCCCTGATGATCTCTCCCAGCGGCTTCGTGTAGGTGTTAAAAAGCATGGGGGAGAAGATGGAACCCTGAGGCACCCCACAAGTGAGAGCCCAGGGGTCTGAACACTCATCACCCAACACCACATTCTGGACATGGCCCAGGAGGAAGGAGCGGAACCACTGTGTAACAGTGCTCCCAGCTCCTCTAGACTGCCCAGAAGGATGTCATGGCTGATGGTATCAAAGGCCAGCCTTATCCAACGGGCCCCTTCTGATGTTCTTTGGACTAGTTTTCCAGATAAGGGTACCTCTCTATTCTCCTCTAGGCTCCTGAGGATCTGGGCCTTGGAGCTGGGGAGCCCAGTTGCCTTTGCCCCAGTGAAGAATGGGCTTTGCTGCACCTATTTCCCCCACGGGGGAATCATTGCTACAGGGTAAGTTCTTCGGCAGGAAGCCAAAGGGCAGCTTCCTTTTTCCAAGTCGTAGAATTGTAGAGTTGGAAGGGACCTTGAGGGCCATGTAGGCCACCCCCCTGCAATGCAGAAATACACAGGTGGGGGGATCAAACCCACGACATTGGCATTAATCAGCACCACACTCTAGGCAACTGGGGCATGGATCCAAGAAACTGGCATCGACTGACCTGCGAAGACAGAGCTTCCACTTTGAAAGAAGTCATGCTTCTAGCTCTCATGGTTAGAGCAAAGTGAGTGGCAGTTGCCCGTTAAAGCACATTGTTGAGGAGGACCATAGCTTAGTAGTATAGCACCTGTCTATCTCTGTCCCAGGCGAAATCCCCGGCATCTCCAGACAGGACTGGAAATGTCCGCTGCTTGAAACTCTGCAGAGTTGCTGCCAGTCAGTGTTGGCAGTACTGAGCGAGATGGGCCAATGGTCTGACTCAGTAGAAGGCACCTTCCTGTGTTCCAGACTTCTCGAGTCACCTCTGCGTTATTGTACCACTTCAACAGCCATTGTGTCCCTAAAAGAATCCTGGGAACTGTAGTTCGCCCCTCGCCGCACAGGACTTACGCTCCCAGAACAAACTACAGTTCCCAGGATGCATTGAGAGGGAGCCATGTGTTCTAAATGTGTGGCGTAGATGTGACTTGGCCCTCACGCTTGGAGAGTGAAGGGCAGGATGGCCTTTGCCCAGTGGCAGAACATCACCTTTGCATGGAGGAAGATTTAGGTTCAATCCCTGGCATTTCCAGGTACTGCTAGGAGAGTACCTTCCCTGAAACTTCAGAAAGCAGCTGCCAGCTAGTGTAAACCAGTGGTCTCCAAATTGGCGCTGCACCTCCTGGGGAGAGGTGGGGTTGCCTAGTGGGGGTGCCAAGAGGCAAGGGGGCGGCAGGGGGATGTAAGTGGCAGGCAGACATTGAAGAGCTGGTGTTACTGCATCAAGATAATCTGTTTTGTTGAATTAATTAAACGAAATAGTTTTAATTGGATTTTTAACAAACGTGCAATTCATTGTGAATGACGTGAATATTCTTGTGTCAGTGGGTCTCGCAAACTGCTATTCCAAATAATACTTTTTGTAGGGTAGGGGGCCACACTGGGGATGAGTTTATGCAGCCAAGGAGAAGGTGGCGGCCCCCCAAATTTTGAGAACCCACAGATGCAGATGTTACTGAACTAGATGGATGCAAATTCCCCCATATATAGCAAGTTCTTACATTCCAAAAACGAACAGCAGAAGACTGGCTTTTGGTAGCCATGGGAAAGGGGGCTTTCCCCAGATCCCATCCATCGTTTTGTTCATGTTTCCTAGCTCTACAGATCGATTTACATTGCACGGTGTTAGCTTGTTGATGTTTGCCACCCTGGGCTCCTTTGGGAGGAAGCGCAGGTTAGACAATGAATTGATTATGAAAAATGGGTGATCGTGATAGCAGCAACCTGCGGTCACCTGGCCTGATGGTTGCACAGTGAACAGTTTCTGTAGCCTCCTTTCACCTCCCCAATCCCTTCCTCTCGTCGCAGAACAAGAGATGGCCACGCTCAGTTTTGGACGGTTCCCCAGGCCCTCTCCTCCCTCAAGCACTTGTGCCGCAAGGTCCTCCGCAGCTGCTTCACGACGTACCAGGTGCTGAAGCTACCCATCCCAAAGAAGATGAAGGACTTCCTCACCTACAGGACTTTGTAAGGCTGTGATGTGGCTTGACGGAGCAGTGCCTGCGGTGCGCTGGACGGAGGGGGCGGCTGGCCTCGCCGATCGCTCGTGCGATAAGCTTTGGTGTTTTGCGGCGCAGGGAGGCCCAAACGGTCTGGTTTCACCCCTGCTCCTTTTGTGTGGGTTTACTTGGTTCAATTGACTTTTTATACCTGGACAAGCACAGATGGGCTATAGGAAGAATCTCTTTTGTGTGTCAGCCCTACAGAGATTTGACTGCTGCAGTCCTGTAGGATGTACATTTCTCAAGGACTTTTGTATTTAAATGCAGCTGTTCCCTTTTGGACATCGGGAGCCGAAACCTTACACGGGAGCCACCGGGGAAGAACTGTTGCCTGCAGGTGCTAGTCTGCAAATCATGGCATTGTAAGGGACCACAGGGGGGGTCATCTAGTTCAACCCCCTGCAATGCAAGGATCTTTTGCCCAACATGGTGCTTGAACCCATGACCCTTAAGACTAAGAGTCTCATGCGCTACCGACTAAGGTATCTTAGGCCTGGATCTGGCTGCTGTTCTTTGGATCTGGACCACAGCCTTCAACATTAATGGTGAAGCCAGGAGGCAGGGGGTCTTGCTATACCCTGGAGGGAGAAGATTAACCTTTTTGTCCTGTTAGGGACTAAAAGTGATGCTTTGAACATCTCTTGGTTTAGGATGGAGAGGAAGAGGTTTGAAAGAATGTCCTCAACGCAGGTGCTATGGCTGTAGAGGACTACAGTGGTACCTCGGGTTACAAACGCTTCGGGTTACAAACACTTCAGGTTAGAGACTCAGCTAACCCAGAAGTAGTACCTCGGGTTAAGAACTTTACCACAGGATGAGAACAGAAATCACGCGGCGGCAGTGGGAGGCGCCATTAGCCAAAGTGGTACCTCAGGTTAAGAACAGTTTCAGGTTAAGAATGGACCTCCGGAACGAATTAAGTTCTTAACCAGAGGTACCACTGTATTTCAAAGTTAATAGTTCATTTTGGAGCAGATTCCGCCCCCCCCAAAGAATTGAGGTTGAGATGTGGCAGGAGGTTCCCTTATGTTAGTTTCAACAGAATCATGCAGGAAGTTGAAGTAATAATTCGAGTGAATTCAGTGTGTGGAAGAGGGAGAAATAGCAGAGGGGTGAGGAACATCTGACTCAGCAGCTGTTGTTGACTTCAGGTCTTGTGAGCTCCAGTCAGCATGGATAATGGTCAAAGTTTATGGGAGATCAAGGCTTTAGGGCACAGACTTTGCATGCAGAAATCCCAGGTTCAACCTATCCAGTTGAAGAGATTTTGCATAAATCAGGTCAGGGGAAACTGTGGCCCTTCGGAGGCAGCTTGGCCTACAACTCCCATCATTCCCTGGCTGTTCTGTGAGAAGACTCTGAACTACAGAACAAATTATTTCAACCTGTGTTTGGAAGAAGGGATTGGATTCAAATCTCTGCTCAGTCGTGAAACGTACTTGAACCATGGAGGCAGTGATGGCCAGCAACTCAGATGGCTTTGGAAGAGGATTAGACAAATTCACAAAGGCTTCTAGCCATGATGGCCTCCACAAGCATCTGCTTAGGCATTGTGAGAACAGGGTGCTGGGCGAGAAGGGCCAATGGCCTGATCCAGCCGTCTTTTCCTGTGTTCTCAAGCTTACTGGCTGACCCTGCTCTAATCACCCATCTCTCAGCCCAGGGTACCTCACAAGGCAGCTGTGAGGATAAAAGGGAGAGGCAGAACTCTTTATACTAGCTTGAGCTCCTTGGAGGAACGGTGGGACTTAGGGCTGATGGAGAGATGGAGCTTCTGAGGGCCACAGGTTTATTGTCGCTGCTATACAATTTGCGCCAGCTGCTCCTAGCCCTGGATAATAATATTTTGAAAGGGCAAGAGGTGCAACAGGGTGGCAGGTCCCCCTAAAGATGCAGAGGTGTTAAAAGCTTCAGTTTGAGACACTATGATGGTGCAAGACGTTTTAAGGCATTGATATGGGCTTTGTCCTCTCTAGCCTCTTTATGTGTGTGATGTGTTAGGCAGAGTCTTTGTCAAAGAGATCAGAGTTCTGGACACTGGTTGGAAGTATGTGGCCGGCTTAGGAGCTGCAGGCGAAAGCGGATCTCTTTCATCTGGAAGCCGCACTCTTTAATGCAGCCACCTTCCAAGGCTAGTCTCATAGAAATGTTCTCTCCCCACTCCTGTACACTACATAAATGTTGGCCTGAACATGTGTTCATATATCAAGATTTCTAGTGAACGTATTGTCATGGGGAGAATAAATGAAGGCAATTGGTTTCCACGCCTAACTACAGAAAGTGTGGCTAGAGGCTGGTGACCAGTCTAGAAATCAAGTCCTATAAGGAAGTGGTTGGAAGAGTGCAGCATGTTTAGCACGGAGAAGATGACAGCATTCAATATCTGGAGGGCTGACATGGTGGAGTGGATCCTGCTCCTGGAACACACAAGAAGCCAGTGGGTGGCAAGGTGACTTTGGCTCCCAGCGCCTGGATTGCATCTCTCCTGCTGCTCAAGCCTCTCTGCAGCATCTATTGATGTATGTTAAAGCATGTCTGCTATTTGCAATTCACACAACTAGCAGCATGTTTGGCCTTGCATCGCCAGGCAGAAAAACTAGGTGAGGTTACTTATCACCCTGGATGTAGAACTGTATTGAACCAAGACACTTTGGCTAGGTGCTAATAAAATTGGGCTTTATTACAATACACACACACAAAAACCCACTATTGCATTTCAATAGGAGGAAGGCAACACTTCAAGAATCTCCTTTCAAGAGATGCTTTCAAACAACTTAGGGGAACCTGTGGCCCTCTATATGGTACTGGACCCTGATTTCCCTTATTTCTGATTGTTTGCTGGGGCTGACGGCAGTTAAGTGGTCTGGAAGCATCCAGGGAGCTACTGGCTCCTGGCACAGGCAGGTGTTTTCCTTTTTCCCACACTCTGGAAGCCAAGGGTGCTCACCCTCTGTTCCTGCATGGCACCTTGCTGCACCCATCTAGACCTGGAGACCTGTCCTCCTCTGCCCCAAAGCACATTTCTGTTTTATGCACCGTGGCAGGTGGGTGAGGCTACCCACCTGTCAATCACTTGATGTCGTTGTGACATCCTATGATTGACTGGTGGGGTGGTCCTGCCTACTTGGCGAAAGTTTTCACTGGAAACCAGCTGCTAAAAGGGGGGTGGGAGAAGGTGGGAGTCAGCCTTGCTCCAGGGAAGAAGAAACTGAAGCTCACTTCAAGCTCCTGACTGCTCCTTTGTAGCCGCTTGGGTGCCTGTCTCACATTTGATGGAGGGTGGGCATGGCTTCAAGGAATGGTGTTGCAAGGCCAAATCTGTCCTGCAGGGTAGGGGTTCCCCACCCCTGCCTTAAGGCGACCCTAAATTCTGAGGGAGCTAAGTAAAGAGCTGCCAAAACGCCGATGCACAGCCAAACAGGAGTTCTGTCTTTTGGAACTGCAGAAGTGGAAGCCGTAGACCGGACAGCAGACGAGAAGCTGGAGAGAAAGGGGCTTTTCTAAGCCTCTGCTGTGATCAGGTCTCTGGTGACCTGGAAGGCACCAACAAGGGCCCCCAGCTGAATCTTCTCGCTTGTCCCTGCAGCCAGGCGGTGCCTGAAAAGGAGAGAATGGAGAGTAAGTCTTCCTACTGGTCAGTTGAATTTTCAAAGCGGCAGACAGGTGTACATGAAAATAGTGGGATGCTAAAGCAGCTTTAAGGAGAAGCCTGTTAATGGAAGCTCACCCAGGACTGTGCCAATTCGCACCCCATATGAGTCTTCCACCCAGCAGACCAGGCAATCTTGGCTTTCATTACAGTGAGGAAGCGAGCATGCAAGGTTCTAGCCCTCATGGGGCAGAGAAATTATTTAACAAATGCAACTTTATCCCTGTCTTCCAGAAATATATACCCCTTCAGTTTACAACTGGAAAACAGTTAATTGGTGCTTTAAGTTTAAGTGAGCTATGCCTAAGGTAAAGGTAAAGGTACCCCTGCCTGTACGGGCCAGTCTTGACAGACTCTAGGGTTGTGCGCTCATCTCTAGAGGCCGGGAGGCAGCACTGTCCGCAGACACTTCCGGGTCACGTGGCCAGCGTGACGAAGCTGCTCTGGCGAACCGGCACCAGAGCCGCACACGGAAACGCCGTTTACCTTCCCGCTATAAAGCAGTACCTACTTATCTACTTGCACTTAAGGGTGCTTTCGAACTGCTAGGTGGGCAGGAGCTGGGACCGAACGACGGGAGCTCAGCCCGCCGCGGGGATTCGAACCGCCGACCATGCGATCGGCAAGTCCTAGGCGCTGAGGTTTTACCCACAGCGCCACCCGCTTCCCTATGCCTATTTTACCCTAAAACACTTTATTAAAAAGAAAGAAAGGAACAGAGAAGAAAGAAGAAAGGAACGGAGTTCTGGGCTTGGGGAAAATGAGTTTAGGGCTTTGAACACTAAGGGGAATGTATGCAATATTCTGGGTCACTGCTCAAGAGCAGCTATCCCCACTCCCGCCTGCCAGAGACAACGGTTTTATGGTCCAGTGACACTCACTCAACATCTGCCATCTTGATCAGCAACTGGATTCGTACAGATGATGGGAAGTCAACTGTAGAGCAAAAGAAAAGGCCATCACTGACATTTTCCAAAAGGCAACAATCCCCGTTATTCCACAACAATGGTCATGGAAGACATGCTTGTCGATTACAACCTTGCAAAGAAGCTTGCAAAAGTCACTAGCCTGCAAAGTTGTTCTCTAGCCTGCTGAGAGCCGGCAGCAGATGGCCCTATTTCCGTGCTGGACTTGGAAGAATGGTGGCAGGGGTCTCCCCCCTCTAGGTGGCCTCTTGTTTTCTATGCTGGGTGTTCAGGTCCTCATCCACCATCCCATTCACTTGCCTGCAAACTATTCTTTGTCACCTATAGCTACTAGGATAGTGGTTAAACACAAGGCTGATTTATTGGTGATCATAATTTAAATCTCGCACAGGAGAATGCAGTCCTGTGAATATGGCTTTCAACGCTCATTTGTTTGATTTCTTTCTCACTTTTTATATACCACTTTTTTCTCCAAGGAGCTCAAGGTGGTGTACATGTGTCTTCTCCACTCCTTATTTTACCCTCACAACAGCCCTGGGAGGTAGGCTGGGCTGAGAGGCAGTAACTGGCACAAGGTCACTCAGTGGGCTTCAATGCCTCAGTGGAGATTCGAACCCTGATCTCCCAGCTCCTAGTCAAACACACTAACCCAGAGCTTTCCCAACTTTTCATGTTGGTGACACGCTTTTTAGACATGTATCATTTCATGACACAGTAATTCAGTTTTACTAGTAAACCAGAGGTTAAACCAACCCCTTTCCAGCCCTGGGAGAAGTGTAGGGAGTGTTCACACAACACACTGCAGCCGACACACTTAATGTGTTGCGACACAGTTTGGAAAACTCTGTGAGCTTTGCACCACAAGGGCTCCAAGTTCTCATTTAGGGCCACTTTGCTGGGAAAAGGTGCTACCTGCTTAAGGTCCCTCTCTGCCAAATGCAGGACCTGCACACACGTGCAGACACACCGTCACAGGCAGAGATGTCCCCCTTTTATCATGATCTACAGTAGCAATAACACAACAGAGCTACTGGGCATGCTCAGCCGTCATGATTTCAGAACTCTGAACCACTCAGCTTTCTTGGATCAGCCTCTCTGATCTGTGTCAGAACACAGAGAAAGCCTCCAACCCCCAAGCGGTTTTTTTCTTTTTTTTACCTCGGTGGACAAACAAGTGGATTTCTGTCAGGATGTCCTGAAGAGCTAAACCCTTCAACGTTTTCAGCTCCATGATATCTGGGCAGAGTGTCAAGGTGAGGTACTGTCAGGGTAGGAGTCATCAACAAAGCAGTAGCTCACCTGAAGCAGGTGAAGTTAACCCTTTATTCAAGGAAACAACACAGATCAGGTCTAGAGGTCTCAGCAACTCTTTCTAGGTCTTCCACCGATGAAGCATTTGTGAGCATTGAAGGTCCTTGCTTTCCCAGTGTCCACTAGGACTCCTCCTCTCCAGGGTCTTTCCCATGGTCTCGGGCAGCGTCTGCGCACAACCAACTTCTGCTCTGCCTGTTTCATTTCTCAGAGTTCTTTGAGACCAGAGGGGAGACGAGCTGCTTGCAGCAGGAGGGGGAGGCCCCATGGCTTCTTCAGCAACCTGTCTCCACGCCACCCTACACCTCAGAGTCTGAACTGCTCTCTGCCTCAGCTTCTCCCTGTTCACTAAACCCTGTTGCCTCTTCAGCTTCTAACATCTCCTCCTCCCAGTCTGCTGCTGCTTCTCCCTCTGATCTCTCATCATCTCAATCCCCTGGCCCTCAGCCTTCTTCCCTAGGGGGTTCCCCGGCTGCTGTCTCTCACCACTCCTCTGCATCCTGCAAGTCCACGACGGGTACATTCTATAGAACGGATGCAATTCCCTACCTGAATCCCTGCTTACTGAATTGGAGTGCCCCCCCCCCAAGGGGGGACCAGTGCAGCTGGAGAAGGAAACGGCAGACAAACACAACAGCCGACATCAGGAATATAGGGCACCATTTATGCCCAGTGCTTTGCAGGTGGATTTCCGCTTGGCATGGGGTTCAAAGGATACTGCGGTAGGCGGTGGTGAAATCTTGGTTCAGCATCCAATCGAGGATGTTGGCAATGTCAGACTTGAGCGGCTGCCCCGTGCAGGTGTAGACGGTCTCCTCGGTCACCTTTCCAAAGGCCATGGATGTGCTCTGGCAGGGAAAGAGAAGAGAAACCGTTGTGCAGCAAAGGAACAAAGGCATTGACACCAGCAACCAAAGCTGATTCAGCCTCTGCTTTAAGACCAGGGCAGGGGAAGCTGTGGCCCTCCAGAGGCTTCTGCACTCCAATTCCTGCCATTCCTGAACACTGACGGCTAAGGAGAAACTGCTGGATCAGTCCAATGGCCCATCTAGTACAGCATCCTGTTCTCATGGTGGCTAACAGGATTCGAACACAAGAGGCCGCTGCCCTCCTGGGGCTTCCAGCAACTGGTGTCGAAAATCATTTACTACCTCCAACTATGGAGGTGTGTTTGCCACACACTCCTAGTTAGGTGGGCTAGTGAATCTGTGTCAATACAAAAAGCTGTTAAGAACTAGGAGGAATCTGGCAACTCCAGTTGAGAGGGAGGGAGAGAAGGAGGGAGCGAGATGCTACTTGGGAGGGTGGGGGAGAGGCACCAACTGGGTGCTGCATCCAAGGGGTGAAGGAGGAAGCAGGCGGCTGCAGATGAAGTCATGGCTCTAAAAAGAAACAATGAGCCTCTACTACAGGCTGCTGCAAAACAGAAGAAGCTGCTGCAAAGATGCAGGGGGGTTGCAGGGCAGGCACTGAGCTGCAAACCCTCAGGCCCATTTTCACCTTTCGCTGACTCCTCTTCACATACTGTCACAGGGCAGTGTGTATTTTGAATTCAGAGAGCCATATGCTATATTTCCAGAGAGAATACAATGCATTTGCTGTTGTGCATGGAGACACACACACACACACACACACACACACGAACGGGACTGCCGGTTTCAGAAGCTACCTTATACTGAGAAAAATCACTGGTCTATCTAGTTCATTTTTGTCTACACTGATTGGCAGTGGTTCTCCATGGTTTCAGAAAGGACCTTCTCCCAGCCCAAGCTGGAGATGCTTAAAGCGGATGACCCGCTACTGAGCTATGGCCGTCCCCATAAAGGAATACAAATAAACCAAAGTTTCTAGTCCTCATGGTTCCAAATAAAGGGTTGAATTAAGTAGGAAAATAGAAAACTCTTTTAACATTGCTCCATTGAGCTCAGTATCATCTCCATTGACTGTCAGCCAGTCTGCAGGGTTTTCAGACATGGAGTCTTTCCCAATCTAAACCTGGAGGCCACACACTGAACATGGGAACTTTTGCATGGAAAGCAGGTGCTCTACCAGTAAGCGAAGGCCCTCCACCTCCAAATTCCATTGCTGGGGACAAACAATAGGAGGGGGACGCACAGCCCAGCCGTTGTCTTCACACCCTGCTTTGGCTTTCCCAGAAGCAACTGTCTGGCCGCTGGGTGAAAACACACCAGGAGTTGGCAAACCTTTGGCTCAATCCAGCAGAACTTGTTCTTGTGAGAGCAGGGCATTGATCTGATGGCTGGCTGTTTACAGAAAGCCATACGTACCTGTAAGATGTTCAGAGACCTGCGCATATCGCCATTGGAAAGTGTCACCAGGGCTTTCATCCCATCATCGCTTACATCAACTCTGAAAGACAAAAAAAGGACAGAATAAATCAGGGGGAAGGGAACCTTTTCCAGCCTGGGGGCCACAATGCAACCTTCTGAGGGCCACATGCTGGTGGTGGGCAGGGTCAAAGACAAAGGCAGAAGGAGCAAGCAATGTAGTGGGGGAGCTGAAAAAAATGCCAAGGTATTTCACTTCTGGCAACCAAGGCACCCCTTCATATTCAGATAGTAGATGAGTCTAAAAATCACGGGACAGAAATTTTCACTGCCCTCTAGTGGCTATTACTCATTTACCATAAGTAATGTATTCAGCGTTAACTCCTAGGAGGCTTAGCTAAGAGGCTTAGTTTGGTCACAATCGACTATACATCTCTAGAGTTAATGCTAAATACATTACTTCTGGTAAATGAGCCACCATGGCAGCTAGAGGGGTCATGAAAATTTGTGTCCCAGGCTTTTTAGACTCATCTACCCATGTACTATCTGAAACCAAAGTGGCACATTGGTTGCCAGATGTACTTTTCTCCCAGCCCACTAATGTGAATTCTACCTTTGTACAGAAGGCTAATTTCTACAAACACACCATCTGGGCAAGCAAGGGGCATTATCAAGAGTTCAAGGACACATTCCAGACAGGCAAAAACTCTCAAGGAGGGTGTGGAGCAGGGCTGGGGAGGGGCATGGCTGCAGAGGCAGGTATGGTCAGCAGGGTGTGTGTGGAGTCTCAAGGGTCAGAGAAGGAAAGGGCTTTCTGGTCCCCTCCAACCTTGCAGTTCCTCAAAACTCAATCAATACACAGGAGATATAGGAGCTGTAATCAAGTCCTCTAGGGCTGATGTTCCCAACGCTAGATCGACAGTTCCAACATTTGCACAAATCGGAGGAAGATGGCTGCCAGGCGCAGTCAAAGGTGAAGAGCCACGATGCCCCCGAGCTGTGCTTTTTTACTCACCCCTCCTCCTCGATGACATGCTGCAGCCGAGGAACCATGAGCTCAGGAGTCAGGGGCCCAAAGCGGAATCTGGTGCACCTGGACTGCAGGGCTGGGATGATCTTGGAGAGGTAGTTGCAGATTAGGCAAAACCTGGTGTTCTCGGTGAACTTCTCTATCACTGGAGAGGTGGTGCAAAGGATTGGGAAGAGAGATGAGCCCACATGAGGCTGAAGTAGGGACAGAGGCCTACTGAATGCAGTTAAGGATGAGAACATAGGAAGCTGCCTTACACCACAGTCAGACCACTGGTCCATCTAGCTCAGTACCGTCTACACGGACTGGCAGTGGCTCTCCAGGGTTCGAGATGGGATGTTTCCAGACGTACCTGGAGATGCCATTTGGGACTGAACCTGGGACCTTCTGCATGCAAAAGATGCTCTACCCCTGCACTGCAGCCCTTTCCCTTTGCTGCTTAGTTGCGATTCCCATCGTTCTTGACTGCTGGTCGTGGCAACTGGGGCAGACAGGAGGTGGCATACAAGTTCTGGAGGGCTGCAGGTTTCTCATCCCTGCCCTGCAGACGGCTTGTTTGCATGTTACACTGAACACAGGTGCTCCACATTTAGGAGAACCCTACACTGACTGGCAGAGGCTCTTCAGGGGGCCAAACAGGAGCCTCTCTCAGTGCAACGTGGAGATGCTGCAGATACAGCCTTAGGAACTGCTACCCTCGTGAGCTTGCTGTACCTGCAACACTATTACTCCCCCCAGCACAAACTTACCACGCCTGAGGGCATTCTGGGCATCCTGTGTCATGGCATCTGCTTCATCCAGAATCACCAGCTTAAAGCCTTTCCTAGCAGGAGGGAAGATGACTGACGTTTGACACAGAACTTCAAGCAAACCACAAAGACACAGATGCAACCCACCCACCCATCTTCAAGAAACAAAGGCGGAGTCGAGCCTGGCAAAGAGGTTTTTCTACGGATACACCTCAGCTTTCAAGCAACTTCTTTTGAACAGTCCTGGCTAAACCTTCAGCAGGCGACTGGGACAATTACTCCGGCAAGGTTAAGTTAAAAAACACTGCACAGGGTATGCAAAATGTTGCCTTTCAGAATCCTTCTGTAACAGACCTGGAGACCAAAGACTCAGGTTGGGGTGTAAGACAGGAGGGGCCAACATGGCGCTTCACAGATCTTCGTGGACTACAAATCCCATCATCCCTGGCCACGGACCAAGATGACTGAGACTGATGGGTGTTGTAGTCCAGCAAGCTCTGCAGAGCAAATTGGCTGCCCTGGCCTTGAAGATTAGCCCAGGAGTAGCCAATCTGGTTCCCTCCATTTGTTGCTTAACTCCAGTTCCCATCAGCCCCAGTCAGCATAGCTAATGCTCAAGGATGACCAGACTGGAAACATCTGGAGGGCACCACGTTAGCGACCACTGGATTAGCTTATTTGAGTCTTTTCAGGGCAAGGAATGGGTTTTTCTACTTTGCTGTTATAACTGAAAGATGAACTAAAGCCCTTTTAAGAAGTATTCTCTGTATTGGGTTATTCAACCATGTTTCAACGTTCTTTGTAAAAGTTCACATTAATGTTATTTCTATCAACTGTGCAAGTAATTTTGAGTTTTTCACTTGCGCGGTATTAGGGAGGGAGGGGCTTATTATGAAGCCTGGTCTGCCCCAGTTTTAAGATGGGACAGGGCTAAGCTTTTGAATGGAAAGTCCTTAAAAACCAGTCTGGAAGCACCCAGTTAAAAGCATTACTTGCAAAGTGGTCTGAGTTATGTTTTTCGGTTCAATTCCACCAGGAAGCAACAGAACGCCAACCCACGTCACTCTCAGGGGCACCTATTCTATGTTCAATCGAGGCGCATGGTGGCAAGGAGCCCTATGTGCTGTGGGTGGATCAACCACACTATTTCAAAAAAATATTTTTTCCAGGGGGCGGGGAGAGAACTTTCAGGAGGGGCTTGGAGGGTCCTGGGCACTTACTTAAAGATGCTCCTTGTGCTGGCAAAGTTCAGGATAGGCCCTCGGACAATGTCAATTCCCCTGTCGTCTGAAGCATTGAGCTGAAAAGCGAGGAAAGTGGGATTTAACAAACTAGAAGTAAGGATACAGGGAGGAGGCGGGCAGGAGGAGGCTGCTTTATTGTCATATCAAAACGATTAAATAGATGTGAGCACCATATAGACACCATTGAAACCGTCTGCTAAACAGCAGGGCTCTTGTCCAATTAACGAGATCTTTGTGGATTTAAAATCATATGAGCGTTAGTCAACTGGTTTGTAGGCCAGAAAAAACCAACAGTGGTTCTAAAGCAAAACAACAACAACCCAACATTTGTTTTCAGATGATGCAGGTGTGTAGCAATTCTCTCATGGAGGGTGGGTGGCATTTCTGTTTTTGCATTTTAGTTCAGGGTATCCCAATGTGGTCTGTACTGACCTCCTCACCCCCCAACCCAGGATTAATGGGAAGGTGTAGGGGGGTGAATAAAGACCGGGGGCGGCAGCATGTCAGAAAGGGCCTGGGGACAGAGAGGAGTTTGAAGGTACAGTGTGAGAAATATAATTAGGAGCTATGAGTCTCAGAAATAAAGGGCATGTCCCTCCCTTGCCACCAAGAAACTTCCATATCTAATAATTCCACAATTCAATAGTATTCTCAGAACATGCTGTTTTATTGTTTTTCCTCCTCCTTTTTCGCATTTTGTGATTCTTAGTAATGATGACTGATGGTTAATAAATGTTTATAATATATATAGATATGTATTTCTTGACTTTATTGCATTTACATTCCTAAGAATTTTGGCTGGGGTCAATGACAACTTTATAAGCTCATCAAAGGGTCAATGAACTCAGAAGTTTGGGAAACCCGGTTTTAGTTGAGGAAAGCGCTACCGTATTTTTCGCTCTATAAGACGCACCAGACCATAAGACGCACCTAGTTTTTGGAAGAGGAAAACAAGAAAAAAAAATTCTGAATCTGTGATCCCGCTAGCTGTCCTGGCTTATGGGATAGCCGCGTGCAGCCTTTCCTGGGCAAGGGTAGCTTAAGTTATTCCACCACCTCTCCCGTGTAGGTTTCTCATTATAAACTCTGAGTTTTCATCCCATTTTCTATGACGGAAATGTCAGCAGCATACCTTACAGCAGTGCTTTTTTTCTGGGGGTACTCATACCCCTGAACATTTTGTGAATCTAGGTTTGGCTTCATTGAGGGGCAGTATTTCAATATAAGTAGGAAAATGAGAGTACCCCTAAACATTTTTTAAAAGAAAATAGCACTGCCTTACAGGCTTGTTGGAAGATGAGCAACAAAGAAAAGTATTGTCACTCCTGAGTGGTGGGATAGGGCAGGCTAACAAAATATAAATCGTGCAGTGATTTCTTCACTTCCTCTGCACAGAGAAAGGGCACAAGAGTCTAGAGAAGATGATGAGCTCTTTCGGTTACCTTACCTCGAGGACCATTGAGCTAAACGCTTTGTCTTTGTAAAGCTGTTTAGCACAGGCCAAAATGGTGGAAGTCTTGCCAGTCCCCGGAGGTCCATAGAGAAGGAGATGAGGCAGTCGATCTTCACTGATGAACTTCTGAACTGGTAGGAGAGGTGAAAGGACATTTCTGATGCTCAAGGTAACAATTTAAGAATTTAATTTTTACAAGTTGATAGGCATGACACAAAAGGCAAAAGGGACGGGAAGCGAAGAAATAAGCAGGTTCCAACCTTTAAATCAAGTTAAAATTACCAAACAACCAGGTGGTGAAAGGCCAAACAGCTGTTGGTCCAAGTCACTCCACTCTTCCTCGTTTTGGCTGCGAGAGCAAAAGCTTCTGCTTGTTTTATTTTATTAATGGAGCTTGTTGCAATCTAAACTGTGGTTGTACTTTAACTGCAGCTTGTTTGAAATAACCGAAGTTCAAACCATGTGTTATCAAGCTGACTTGTTCAAACAAAACATCTTTGAGATTAATCAAATATGATTAATCTGAAATGGGTAAGTCTGATCTCTTGGTGGCCATGCCAAAGGATGGGAGGCTTGCACAGGCTCATTCCTGTCACAATAAACTGTGGTTTGTTGTGATGTCCAAAGGCAACAACTGCATTTGTCAACGCACTGCAAATAAGGAAAGCAGATATTACATGCTTTTTCACAGCTCATGACCCTTCACCTATGCCATATAGTCCTCTTCCTTTCTTGTCATCACAATTGTTGTTATCACAAAGTGTATCACAAGCTAAACAGCCCTTCCTTCCTTTGTTACCTTTTGAGACAGCTTGACTTGGGGAGGCTCACTATCAGGAAAACCTGCTTTAAAAATAAACTATGTGTTTCCCAAAGGCTTTGAGATGATATATAAAAGCACTGGAAATATTTGATACTTACTGGTACTCAGAATGTCCTGATGAGAAATCAGATCACTCAGCGTCTGAGGTCGGTATTTTTCTACCCTGCCAGTAAAAGACAGAATGCAAATGAAATCCTGTCTACATGTGGTGTAGGCTTGATCTATACATACAGGAGAACATGAGAAGGGATTTGCTGGATCAGACCAAAGGCCTATCTAGTTCAGCATCCTGTTCTCACACAGTGGCCAGGTAAAGGTGCCCGTGGGAAGCCCCCAAGGGCAACAACTCTCCCCACAACTAGCGATTCCCAGCAAATGGAATTCAGGGGTATACTGCCTCTAACAGTGGCCTTGCCAGAATGAAGGGGCCACAGAGTGATAGAATCCAGGACTGCTCAACTTCAGATTTCAAGTTAAGTTTGGAGGTGAGGGTTGTCTATGTTGAGTGGGTGGGGATAGACATCTTATAAGACGCACACACACAAAACAGACATGGGAAACCTGTGGGCTTCCAGGTGTGGCTGGACTCTCATCAGTCCCAGGCAGCATGGACAATCGTCAGGAATGATGGGAGCTCTAGTCCAACCACACCTAGAGGGCCAAACGTACCCCATACCTGACGACGAGAATTGCCTAAGAGCTCAAAGGCTGCCTTGCTTGCTTACCACTTTCTACTCACCCCAGCAGAGAATGGCCCTGCACAGACCTCCCAAACAAGAATCCCCACCCCGGACGCTTACTGCCATGCCATAATGGGCCATTTTATCCCTTGAGACTGGCACTTGCCCCCTCATTCTTTGGCACCGCACATATGTCTTTACTACCTTTCAACAGAAGATCCCAAGTGTGGGACCAAAACGAATCCTACAATATATGACTGCAGTTATTATGTATTTGCACAACACAGGAATACACTTTATTGTTATTAATGTTATTATTATGACTACCACCACCAGGAAGCGGGGCTGGTGGAAAGAGAGCACCGTGCATAGCTGTCAACTTTTCCCTTTTCTTGCGAGGAATCCTATTCGGAATAAGGCAATTTCCCTTAAAAAAAGGGAAACGTTGACAGCTATGGCACCGTGCTCAATGTTTCCCTGAGCTCCGCGGATGAAGATGCAGCGGAACGAATGAAGAGAACAGCAAGGCGAGCGAGGAGAACACTCTGCACATGCTCTGGGACACTCTCGGCATGATTTACACAGAACACCCCCAAGGGGAAAATCCTGGCTTGGGAAACAGGTTCCAGAGCGGAGTTCCGGCGCAGAATATAAGCCCCCTGCCCTCCGAAAAAAGAAACAGGGGGAGGGGGGGAACTAATGGCCCCCATCACGCAGCCTCCTAGCAACAGCAGCACATTCCCCGCCAACCCTCCATCGATTGATTTCGCTATACCAGGGCAAGTTCGCGTTCCTCCCGGCCACCGTCCTCCCCGCAGGCGCCGCCGCCGCCGCCGCGCGCTCCATGCCGAACCTTCGCGCCGCTTCACTTCGCCGGCGCCAAAGCGGCCCAACCTCGCCTCTCGCGAGATGTGTAATTTAAAACAAACAGCAGTAGCAGCAGCAGCACGCGAGACTTCCGCGCCGAGGCATCTGCGGCTACGGCTGCCAGGCCGCCTCCCTCCCTCCTTGTTGCTAAGGCGCCTCTGCTGCTTCTGGTAACTAAGGGGCGGGGCCTTGCTGCAACCTCGCGGGGAGAGAGAGATCAGGCGCCTCCCAGCGAAAACTCCTCTCCCATCTCTGTGGCTCTTCTGAGGCTGCTTCACGGATGGGCACCTTGCCCATCCCCACCCCCTCCCCGCGATTCACACGCGCACGTGTCACCCCCCCCCCCCAAGCATTTATAATTCCTGGTTAATACATCTGCTTTATGTTCAGTTTTTGTGTGTTTGGCACCATTAAGAGTGGAGGCAGCTATATTTATTTTGAAAAACCTGGCGAGCTAGCAAAAAACGACAACCCACTCTTCTAAACATCATCTCTTGCTTCGTTTTGTTTTTGTGTGTTTGGCACAATGAATATAGTTAAGAACATTTTATTGTTAATTATTATTATTGTTTTTTAAATGGTGGAGGTGGGGAGTAGCTACCACAAATGCTGTGAAAAGTCATCTGCTTTGTTCTGGTTTTGTGCTTCGCGGCGAATTTAATGGTAAATAATTTATCCCGAGAGCTGGGTCTTTGGGAATCGTGCTTTAATTTTCCCTTCCCTTTTCCTATTACTGAAGATTAATAACACCCAGCCACACGCCAATATTTGTTTGTTTTAACATATAGGGACCTTAATTTTGTTCAGGAATATGTTTTGTTTGGTGCTTAATTGTTGTTATAACACTTAAGACCTGGCCTTTGGGATAATGTTTTAATTCTATCCCCCCTGCCCCCAGTTACTCAACATTGATAAAACACACACACACCAATGATTTCCCCCCTTTAATATAGGAACATCACCTTTATTTAATAACATAAAAGGTGCTATCTTTTAATCATCCCGTTTTACCTATTTTCACCCCATTTCTCTCTCCCCCCCCCCATGTAAAGAAACCACTACAAATGCTATTAACATTACCCGATTTGTTTTGATTTTGCTTTTTGACGATAGAACGATAAATATATCTCTTAAGATCTGGGCTTTGGAACAATGCTTTAACCCATTACTCAAGAATAATAAAACACATACCCAATCATTATTTTTTAAATATATGAATGTTACTTTCGTTTTAGAGTACAACAGTGCTTCCAGGCAACTTGTTTATCTGATTTTTCATCCTTTTACCTATTTTATCTCATTCATCCTTTTTTATTGTTTAAAGGTACTATTAAAATGATCTGCTATTTTCTGTTTTTCTGTCACACAACTTAATGGTAAACATATCTCTTAGGTCTGGATTTTGGAAGAATGCTTTAATTTTTGCCTTCTCAATACTCAAGATTAAATTGTAAAGCATATACAGTACATACCCCAATTATTTTTTACAATATAGAAAAGTTACTTTTATTTCAGGATGTAAGGGGGCTTCCTGGTGACTTGGTTACTAAGTATTCTTTGTGATTTTTTTGAAGTTAGATTAGATGGCACTGGCTAATTAGTGAGCCTTCATTCTGATTTGTTTGTGGGGAGGTTATATGATGTTTCCCTTATCGCAAAAAGTTTTATCTTTAGAAGAGAGGATTTGTTGCCCAAGAACTCCCAAACAATTATAATTGCAGAACTGGAATTTACTTGTACAGAATGTGATTGAATCCCATCCAAAAATAGGTTCAGAAAAGGGCAACCAAGATGATCAAAGGGATGGAGCAACTTCTTTATGAGGAAAGGTTGCAGTGTTTGGCACTTGCTAGTTTAGAGAGAAATAACGAGTAGCAGGTGACATGGTGGAAGTTTATCTATGGAGAAAGTGGATAGTGAAAACTAGAACTGACGGACATTCCAAAGAAACTGAATGTTGGAAGATGAAAGAAAGTACTTCTTCATGCTGCACATAGTTAAACTATGGAAATCGTTCCCACAGGAGGCAGGGAAGGCCAATAGCCTAGATGGCTTTAAAAGAGAATCAGACAAATTCACTGAGAGGGTTATCAATGGCTACTGTAGCAGTATGTTTCTGAATATCAGTTGCTGGAAATCACAGGAGGGGCACAGCTGTGTGAGGGGTGAACTACAATTCCCAGGATTCTTTAATGCGGGTGGCGCTGTGGTCTAAATCACTGAGCCTCTTGGGCTTGCTGATCAGAAGGTTGGTGGTTCGAATCCCCGCGATGGGTTGAGCTCCCGTTGCTCTGACCCAGCTCCTGACAACCTAGCAGTTTGAAAGCACGCCATTGCAAGTAGATAAATAGGTACTGCTGTGGTGGGAAGGTAAATGGCATTTCCGTGCACTCTGGTTTCCATCACGGTGTTCCATTGCGCCAGAAGCGGTTTTGTCATGCTGACCACATGACCCGGAAAAGCTGTCTGTGGACGAACACCAGCTTCCTTGGCCAGAAAACGGAGATGAGCACCACACCCCTTAGTCGCCTTTGACTGGACTTAACCATCCTGGGGTCCATTACCTTTTCCTCCTTTTTTTACCTTTATGTGGCATAGAGGTAAAGGTAAAGGGGATCCCTGACCATTAGGTCCAGTCGTGGCCGACTCTGGGGTTGCGGTGCTCATCTCGCTTTATTGGCCGAGGGAGCCGGCGTACAGCTTCCGGGTCATGTGGCCAACATGACTTAGCCGCTTCCGGCAAACCAGAGCAGCACACGGAAACGCCGTTTACCTTCTCGCCGGAGTGGTACCTATTTATCTACTTGCACTTTGACGTGCTTTCGAACTGCTAGGTTGGCAGGAGCAGGGACCAAGCAATGGGAGCTCACCCCGTCGCAGGGATTCGAATCGCCAACCTTCTGATTGGCAAGTCCTAGGCTCTATGGTTTAACCCGCAGTGCCACCATACAACACAGTAATTTCTTTAGGGCTTTCCGCAAACATAGCTTGACAGCTTGACTGCAGCACGTTATGATTCTTTCCTTATGACCAAAGTTTCTCTGCTGATGAGAAATATGCCACGAGGGAACAAGACATGCCAGCAGCTCTCTTAAATGTACCAGGTGGTTTCAGGGCTCCCCAGCCCTGCCATAGATAAGAGATGTGTCAGGGTGAGGGCAAGAGTATCAACTTTCTTGGCCGCAAGTGGCCTGTTTTGCTTGCTACCTAATTTGCGGGCGGGGGTGGGGGCAACGACAAAACCTTCTTTGATATGCAGTGATGCAGGACTTTGGAGGCAATCCCACACAGGTTTGGTGTCTTTAAGTGAAGCCTGCTTGGGAAGTGCTTTGCTCAGCAAGTGATAACACTTATATCTGTGCATAAATTTCTGCAGATCAAAATGCTGATTTTTGCAGATCAAAATGATCTTCAAAGTACAGAAGCAAAGCGGACTGCTTTTACTGGTCTGCATCAGATTCCCCCCACACCCAGTATTATTGTTCAGCTTTCTCAGGCACATATCCTCACAATTAATCATATCAATGGGTTCATTGGGGTTAAACTTCCAAGAAAAAGAAAAGTGTGTATTGTACCTGGACAGTTTGATCCCTCATTCAGTTGTATCTAAGGACACCAGGTCAGGAGCATCCCAGGCCCGGCAAGTACAGAGCCCAAAGGTAAGAGGTAGGGGTAGTCCCTGGTGATGTCAGGAGCGTCTCCACCCGCATCGTTTAACCTGGACACTGAGATCCAGCACTGAGGGCCTTCTGGCGGTTCCCTCATTGCGGGAAGTGAGGCTACAGGGAACCAGACAGAGGGGCCTTCTTGGTAGTGGCGCCTGCCCTGTGGAATGCCCTCCCTTCAGATGTGAAGGAAATAAGCAGCTATCTTCTCTTTAAAAGACATCTTAAGGCAGCCCTGTTTAGGGAAGTTTTTAATATTTAATGCTGTATTGTTTTTAACACTTGATTGGAAGCCGCCCAGAGTGGCTGGGGAAACTCAGCCAGGTGGGCGGGGTATAAATAATAAATTATTATTAATTATTAATTATTAATTATTAATTATTAATTATTAATTATTAATTATTATTATTATTATTATTATTATTATTATTATTATTATGTCACTGTGGCAGGACCTGGTGATTCTTCCTCTGTGCTCCCTTCCACTACTGAGTCCTGGAGACGGAGGTTAATTGGGAGTGGGGGGAGGAAGGAACAGAGGAGGGCAGACCCCACACTCTGGGAGTCTAGGCAACAATTTGCAGCTAGCTTCTACCAGAAGTGTTGGGGCTTAAAGCCTTCCTGGACATTTCTTGTTTGGCCAGGAAGGCCTTTGCCAAATAGTCTGAAGATCTGTACATCTGAAAGCATACATTCTGCAAATCTGGTTTCTACAGGATCAGGCCATCTAGCTCAGTATTGTCTGTAGCAGGAGTGGGGAGGTTACTGTACATCAAAAATGTTTTTTTAGAGCTGGAAAAGGATCCGGGAAAGAGCAACCCAAAGGATTAAGGGGATGGAGCAACTCCAGGAAAGGTTGGGACTTTTTTGTTTAGAAAAAGGGCGACTAAGAGGTGACATACAATTATACAATTATGCATGGCATGGAGAAAGTGGATAGAGGAAACTTTTCCTCTATCACTCACAACACTAGAACTTGTGGGCTTCCCAGTTAAACTGAATGTTGGAAGACTGGGTCAGAAAACAGGAAGCACTTCTTCCTGCTGTGCAGAGTTAAATGAGGGAGCTCACTCAAGAAGGAGGCAGAGCCAACTCATTCTGGGTTTGTTCCTGCCCTCCCGCTCACTGCTGTGTTCTAGGACTCAGCTATACAGCTGCAAATAAAAAGTTTTAAATGTGTTGTAAAGTGCAATGTACAAATGTGACACTAGGTGGTGACAGTGAGCTATGCCAAATTTGATTTATTTTTCAAAACTTTATATATATATATATATATAGAGAGAGAGAGAGAGAGAGAGAGAGAGCGCATTTTCACAGCCTTTTTTCATGTGTGTGTAGATTCCACCTTAGCATAGGGCAATGCTGAGACTAAGGAGATGCAGACGCACCTCCTTGACAGGTTGTAAGCAAGAAGGCAGGCATGTGAGGGCTGGGTGAGGGCAGGATGAAGTTGGTGGAATGGTGCTCCATTTGGCGCAATGGAAACCACCTCCACTGGGTCACTATGTTTTCTGGGTTTCAGATGGCCTTTCCCTCTATGCAGTACCTGGAGATGGCAGAACGCCTGAGACATTCTGCATGCAAAGCAGCTACTTAAACACCTGAGCTACAGCCTCTCCCATAAATCACATGCAGCTTATGCCATCCTACCACTAAGCAGGGTGAGGCAATCCACTCAGGCAGCTGATGTTGGATGTCATGAGGAGGCAGCAAATCATTAGTTATTTCATTTATTGTTGGTGGCTTTTTCGCTTCCAGGAACAGATGCGTGTGTGGGATCTTCTGCCTTCGGTGCCAGAACAAGCTGGCTGTCCTTGGCACTGTGCACCTTGGCACTTCGTTGTTTTGCCCAAGACATCCAAATGCCAAGGACTGGCAAAGCTCAGCCAGAGATCGCCTGCTTTGAATGCAATGCAGAATGTCCAGTTTTGATCCCTGGCATCCCCAGGTAGGGCTTTCATAGCAAGATGCATTCTACTGAGTCAGACCATCGGTCCATCTACTACAATATTGCCTGCGCTGGCTGGCAGTGGCTTTCCAAGCTGTCAGGCAGGGTTCTTTCCTAGTCCCACCCGGAGATGCTTCTTGAGGATTGGACTTGGGAACTTGCACATGCAAAGCAGATGCTCTACCACTGAGCTATGGCCCTTCCCCAAAGTAGCATTGCCCTTTTAAAGCAAGTGATGTTGAGACAGAGAATATAGAGAGATGTCTTGTGCCAAGTAAGAACATAAGAAGAGTCCTGATGGATCAAGCCAAATGCCCATATAGTCCAGGATCCTGTTCTCACAGTAGCCAACCAGATGTCCCCCTGGGGAGTCCCGCAAGCAGAACCTGAGCGCAACAGCACTCTGCCCACCTGCGATTTCCAGTACGCCCACATGCATCAGCAAGGCATGATTTAGAAACACTTTTCTGCATTGAAATGCTCCCCCCGCCTTTTTAAAAAATGCTTTTTATTGATTTTCCAAAACAAAAATAAATAAAGCATATACTCTTACATTCAACATTTTTGTGTCTACTTATTTGCCATGCGCATTATCGCGCCCGGACTTCCCTCCCTACATTGGCTTTCACAATTAACATCCTCTCTTACAGATTCTTATTTACACTCTATCCACGTCACAAGATTTGTATTAACCCTGCTACAGTCTTTAAGCTGCTACAATTATTCCGTATGTACTCAACAAATTTACTCCACTCCTCTTTGAACTTTGTTACTTTTTGGTTCCGAATCTTATAGGTCATTTTCGCCAATTCTATGTATTCAAACATTTTCGTCTGCCACTCCATTAAAGTTGGGATTTCCTGGGTATTCCATTTTTGAGCCATTATAATCTTAGCGGCTGTCTTGGCGTACATAAATAATTTATGGTCTTTTCTTAATTCATCCCCTATTAACCCTAGCAAAAAAAGCCTCTGGTTTCTTTGGGAAAGTGTATTTTAATTTTTTTTCCCATTTTGTTATAAATCACGTCCCAGAATTTTTTCATTTTTTCACATGTGGTTGTCTGTCCCCAATGGGATGTCTGTCCAGAGAGAACTTCCGTGCATTACAGCTGAAAACCCCTAATGCAGTAGAGGCAGGTCCATTAGGACAAATGGGACATCACCTTGGCCTGCCCTCAGTCAGCTCTCACCTGCCTGCCTTCTTGCTTACAACCAGTCCAGGTGGGCAGCCCTGCCTATCAGCTTGCTTCTCCTCCTCCTCAGTCTCCGTGTTGCCCTTGTAGAACTCAGCAGTGAGGAAGAAGGGGACAAAACTAGCATCAGTTGGCTCCACCTGTCACTGAATCTGCCTGCTGTTGACTTCCCTGCTTTCTTCTGTAAAGTCCTAATGGGTACCAGTCACAGCTGCTTCTGTTTTCAGCAGATGGTGACCACATATTCCCTCACCTGTAAAAACAAAAAGTTTAAAAGACAGACTTGGTTTGATAAGGAATGTCAGAATAGCGAAAAATGCCTAGCTAGGGAAGTTAGAAAACTGAAGTTAAAACAGGATAAGCACAATCTTGTTCTACAAGCTGAGGTAGCCCAATTACGATACAATTATAAATTATTACTTAAAAGCAAGAAACAAATATATTATGAACAACAGAGATGCAGCACTTCAAAAGGACTCACGGAAATTTTGGCATCTGGTTGCCCAAGGTACAAATGGGCTGGGCTACTCGTTAGAAGCATCTGTCCAAGGAAAGGTTTGGGTGACATATTTTACAGGAATATATGGCCCCTGTCCTGACTCACCCCCACAAGTTTACTCAGTTATTAGAACTGCCAGAATGGCCAGACGTCACGCCCAGTCAGATTAAGAGGCTAATCGCAAGCCAACTAGCTAATAAAGCTCCAGGAGAAGACATGATCCCAATGGAGATCTGTAAGATAAGACCTGATTTCTGGTCACCCATTTTTGCAAAATTGTTTCATATTCCCTCACGTGCAATCCCCAACGACTGGTATTCAGAGGCAGAATGCTTCTGGCTGTGGAGGCATAGAATGGCAGCTGCTTTCAGGATTGAAGTCAGGTGTCTCTCCCAGCATGACCTGGAGAGCCTGGGGATTGGACCTGGCACATTCTATGTGCAAAGCAGGTGCTCCACCATCCTACAGACCTTCGCCAACTCAATGTAAGAACACAGAAATGGGGGGGGGGGGGAGGTTCTACACACCAGGTCTACACCAATGGGAAGCGGCTCCCCAGGGTTTCAGATAATGGTCTTTCCCAACTTTTGCTGGAGATGCTGGGGGATTGGATCTGGGACCTTCTATAGATGAAGTTTGTGCTCTACCCCTGAGCTGTGGTTGGTTCTACTTTTGTATTTCTTCCCAGATGTGTCAATTAGCTGGACTGGCCAGGTGGAAAGGTGTGGGACAAGGGAAGGCAAACAACCCCAACTGCAGGTTCAATCACCAACACCTGGTTTTTTTTTTTTTTTAAAGAGATACAGGGATACCTTGGTTTTTCCATCCATATCAACGGATAAAACTTCCTTTCACGAAGGCAGACCTTTAGTCCACGTCTCCTTAGAAACCGCCCAACCGCCCTCCCGCCTACAAAACAATAACCAAGGCGGCAGTGTGGTGTAGTGGTTAGAGCGCCAGACTGGGAGACCAGGGTTCAAATCCCCACGCAACCATGAAGATCGCGGGCTGCCCTTGAGCCAGTCACGGCCTCTCTCAGCCTAACCTGCAGCCTCGCAGTGTTGTTGGACGGATGAAAGAATCACACGCGCCGCCTTGAGCTCTACGGAGATAAAAGATGAGCTATAGATGCAGGGGGAAAAACCACACACCTAAGTAACTGAAACATTGCGGCCCTCTGCACATGTTCAGAGAAACTCTCCCTCCCCCCTTGATGACTCCAGCCAGGACTAACCACGCTGATGTAGGAAAATGGGTATAGAGGGTTTATATATTTTTAAACTCCCCTCTACCTCCTCGCGGGAGTCCAGCCGTCTCGGGGACACGAGTCTCCTGGGCTGCGGGGGGGGGGGGGCGTCTAGGCGAGGCGTGCGCCGCAACCGTTCCTCGCGTGTCGCGGCCGCGCGGATTGACAAGGCAGGACGCCTGCGTGTGTGCGCGCGTGTGTAGATGCGGGAGCCGGGCGGAGCGAAGGCTGCGGGCCGGGCGAAGAGCAGCCCCCAGCCCCGATCCAGGCTGACAGCGAGCGCTGGGCGAAGGAAACCGCGCGTCGCCCGCGGAGCTGCCGTGTGAACGCCCCGAGGGGCTACCCCGGGGCTCCGGCGCGCCCCGCCCCGACCCCTCCCCGGGAGGAGGCGCCGCCGCCGCTGCCGGAGAGATCGCCTAGGCTCGCATGGAGGAGGCTTGACAGCCGGGCGGGCGATCGCGAGCGAGCGAGGCAGCGAGCGCGCGGGCGAGGCGGCACCGGGGAAGGTCTGGCGCGGTGGGGGCGGCGAGGAGGGGGCGGCCGCGGCGCCGCCGCCGCCGCCGCTGCCGCCGCTTGGGGGGATCGGGCCGGCGGCCGCATCCCCCTGATCCAGGAGGAGGAGGAGGAGGAGGAGGAAGAGGCGGCCGAGGGGCAAGCCATGGAGGAGGCCGCCGTGCCGGCCCCCGGCCACCCCCCGCCGCCGCCGCTGCTGCTGCCCCCCCCTCCGCCGCCGCCCCCGCCGCCCCCTCCGCCGCCGCTGAGCCTGCAGAAAGCGCTGCAGCAGTGCGAGCTCGTCCAGAACATGATCGACATCAGCATCTCCAACCTGGAGGGGCTGCGCACCAAATGCGCCACGTCCAACGACCTCACGCAGAAGGAGATCCGCACCTTAGAGGTGAGGCGCGGCCCGGAGAGGCAGGCTGGCAGGCTGGCAAGAGGGGTGGGGGGCTAAGAGTGAGGGGTCGTCCAGGGATGGACGGACGGACGCGGGGATGGGGAACTCTGGAGCTCAGGAGGGAAAGGGGCGCTTCTCTCGGCCCCCCCCTCCGCTCCATCCAACCCCAGTCCAGGCCCTCGAAGGCTATGCCACCGAGGGGTGCGCGGGAAGACGCGGAAGGGGGGGGGTTCCTGGTCGTAGCTGTGAGTGTGTTTGTGTGTACGAGAGAGAGAGAGAGAAAGCGCGCGCCACGGAGGCTGCGCGTCCTGCAGGTGCCTAAAGGTGTCGCTGGCTTTCTTTCTTTTTTAGTAGGGGGGAGGGAAGAGAAAGGGATCTCCCCCATCCTTGCCCTCATTAGGGCAATTTTCCTTCCTGGTTTTCTCCTTGCTCATCCACAGAACGATAGATCCTCTGTCTCCCCCCTCCCCCAGAAGGAGGCCGTCCGTGGATACAGCCTCCCTCTTGTCGTGGCTGCCTTTGCAGGGATAGTTAAAAATAAAACCGTCTCTGTGGACTCTTGGGAAGGTGGGGAGAGGCACCAGAGAGAGAGAGAGACCCCGAAGGTGCCTCCTGGAGCAGCTGATTGGAAGGGTTCCCCCCAGCCCAGCCCAGTCCTGTTGGGAGCCCAGAAGGCGAGGCTTTGGTGGGGATGGGCCTCTTTTTGCCACGCGTGGTTGAAATGTGGGGTGCGGGGGGAGAGTGAACCAGATCCACGTGTTCGGCACGCATGAGACAGGCGCCATGCGGCGCTTTGACTTGGGAGCATCAGCAGGGGCTATTGGGTCAGGCCGAAGGGGGCCCATCTCGGTCAGCACCCTGTTCTCACAGTCGCTGGCCGGAGATGCCTTATTGTGGGAAGTCTGCAAGTCGACAACTCACCCTGCTTGCCGTTTCCAGCAGCTAGTACGCAGAGGCAGATATGCCTGGACAACAGAGGGAGGTCAGGGCCATTGTGGCTGGTAGTAGCCATGGAGAGTTGCTGAGAGTAGCCTCATTTCCAGTTAGTTCATCTGAATTGTCACCCAAATTGTCAAAAGGCCTGTGTTTCTTCTTGCCCCCCCCCCCAATTTATTAATTTGCAACTGTGCCTGGCTTTGCAAAGTTTGCATAAGCACTAGTGCACCTTGACCCAGGACCCCAGCCTTCTGCAGCTTCAGCTGGCAGCATGTCTGCCACCTGTCTCAGGTCTAGATGCTCAGAGGGTTTGTTATTATTATTATTACTACTATTTTCCTTGTTGCATTCATTCCCCACCTTTCCCTCCAAGGACGTGCATGTTTCTCCCCCCCTTATTTAACCCCCACAACAGCCCTGTGAGGTAGGCGAGTCTGATACACAGATACTGGCCTCCAAGGTCACCCAGTGAACTTCAGGGCCAATGAGCAGAGATTTGAACCTTGGTCACCCAGGTCCTAGTCCAACTCTCTAACCACTGCACCACACTGTTCTGCAGGCTCTTTCAGACTGGTGGCGGCTCTGATGTAGTGGGGAGCAGCTGGACAGGTGGATACTGTCATTGGTGGGCCCCCTCCCCAAGTGGACTTGTCCCCTTTCCGCTGATGTCCCCTTGCTTTTCTCTCCCCTCTAGGCCCGATCCATGCAAACCTTAATGGTGGTGCAGCTGGCACATTTGCAAAGCTAAGCAGGATCTGGTATGGTTTCAAACTGGATGGGAGACTGAGATTCCTGCATGGGAGAGGGTTGCACTCGGATGATTCTATAATTCCCCTCTAGGCCCAATCCATGCAAACCATGCTGTTGATTGGGTCCGTAAAGAGGGCTGGTGGAGGAGAGCTTGTAGGAGCAAGCAAGAGGGGTGGAATCAGGCCCCCAGACCTCTGTGGGTCAAAAGTGGAGCTATGTAAGCACCGCACCTTGGCGCACCCCTTGAACGTAGTTCCTGACCCCTGATACCTGCCCTGCTGCCTTGGTTTGACCTGTTCCTGTAAGTCCCCTTTGCAGTTCCTGGATTCTGCATCTTGAAGAGCTGTGCAGAATGGGGCATTTTATCAGCTGTGGCAGAAGTGGGAAACCTCCAGCCCACAGGCCAAATGCGCTGCTCCAGGGTTTTCTGTCTGGCCTCTGAAACCTTCTCCAGTTCCACCCTTATTTCCAGGACACACCATTCACAAGCCGGGCTTCACACCGCAAGAGTTTTGGGCTGGCTGGAATGTGTCCTTGAACCCTGATCATGCCTCTTAATTGCCTGGATGGGAATGGAGGGGAGTTTTTGTGTGTGTGTGTGTGTGTGTGTGAGAGAGAGAGAGAGAGAGAGAGAGAGAAATGTGTCCTGTAGAAATCAGCTTACTGCACAGAAGTAGAATCGACTTCTGTTGCTCCACCCACTTCTGCCTCTGGATCCGCCCATCATTAGCATGTGGCCTCTGGAATGTTGCGCAGGAAGGAATGTGGCCCTCAGACTGAAAAAGGCTCCCCTCCCCTGACCTGTGGGCCTTCCTTAAAGCTACAAGAGTAAAATCGTGGTTTGGTTTGCCAGAAATTAGTAAAACGTGCATCCCTGAACTCTTGTCCGGTTGTGGGCTCTCCTGTGGCAAACGCTCATTTAGTGGCTTGTATCTTCCCTCCCTAGGGACACGGGTGGCGCTGTGGGTAAAAGCCTCAGCGCCCTAGGGCTTGCCGATCGAAAGGTCGGTGGTTCGAATCCCCGTGGCGGGGTGCGCTCCCGTTGTTCGGTCCCAGCGCCTGCCAACCTAGCAGTTCGAAAGCACCTCCGGGTGCAAGTAGATAAATAGGGACCGCTTACTGGCGGGAAGGTAAACGGCATTTCCGTGTGCTGCGCTGGCTCGCCAGATGCGGCTTTGTCACGCTGGCCACGTGACCCGGAAGTGTCTCCGGACAGCGCTGGCCCCCGGCCTCTTGAGTGAGATGGGCGCACAACCCTAGAGTCTGTCAAGACTGGCCCGTACGGGCAGGGGTACCTTTACCTTTACCTTTATCTTCCCTCCCTGCTATAGATTTTTGTAGTACGGGGGTGTCCAAACTTTTTCCAAGGAGGGCCAGATTTGATGACGTGAACATGCGAACTGCCCCAGGGGCCACATTAAACCAGCAGACAGGCCAGATTAGGTCCCTGGGCCTGACTTTAAACATACCTGTTGTAACAGAATGTTCATGTCAGGACTGGCTGCCATGTAAAGTATGAAGCATCTCCTGGGGGTTTGGTGATGGCCTTGATAGCTTTTTTTTCTTTTCTTTTCTCAAGCAGCTCTTGGTTATGTCAGCTTAGTGGTACCTCCAGGTTCAGACGCAGTCTACCATGGAACTGAGAAACACATATGTAGGAGGTCCAAGGCATTTCCCAGCCACTGCTCAGAGCCTGATTTGCTAAAGTTTAGCAAAGTTATTTCCTTTAGATCAGGCATTTGTCTGCAGATCTGTTGCTCAACAGTAGAACATGCACTTGGCTAGTTTGATGTCTGGCATCCCCAGCATGGGTTACCCAGGATCACGGGTGTTGGGAACTGGGAAAACTCTTCTGCCTGGGGCTGGCTTTATACATTGCACGGCAGCAAATTCTGTGCTTGCAGAGAACTGCAGGTGATTCTGTCCTCTTCACCAACTTTTCTGTCTGACCTGCGTTTGTGACGACTTCTTTGTTGTGTCCACACATTACATTTTCACATGTGTGCTTAAAATGTCTTTGGTGGATGCCTGGAAAACTGCAGGCAATTCTCAAATTGACTTTGCTGCCAGATGGACAACTTTGCAGACACTTCTCTGTTGCATTCACACATTACATTGACACACGTACATTTGCGTGTGCCTGAAAAATGTCATGTTTGACATAGTCCTTAAACCTGGGAGAAGTGCTGATGGTTGAGGTTATTGGACTGACCATTCGGTCTGGATGAAGAGAAGGACGCGTAGGTCGGAAGCTTCCTGCTGAAGGTTGACCCAAGTCTTGTCCTGTTGAGAGGCCACATGCAGAAGTGCCCACATCTCACTGATCCAAATGAATGTCTGAGGAAGCACCCAAAGTAACAGCAGAGCTGAAAGTTTTGGATGAACATGAATGATAGTTAAAATGTGATCATATAATTATCAGGTTCACTGTACATCACTAACAAAAGAAGAGTCCTGTTGGGTCAGGCAACTGGCCCATCTCATCTTTGAAGGCCATCCAAGACCTTCTTCATGCAGTGCCTAATTAAACTGTGGAACTCACAGCCTAGGACCCTCATACCTACAGGACCGCCTCTCCCAGTATGTCCCACGGAGGACCTTAAGGTCCATAAATAGTAACACTCTAGAGGTCCCAGGCCCTAAGCCTCAACCAGAGCCAGGGCCTTTTCAACACTGGCTCCGGCCTGGTGGAATGCTCTGTCTCATGAGACCAGGGCCCTGCAGGATCTGATTTCTTTCTGCAGGGCCTGTAAGACAGAGTTGTTCCGCCTGGCCTTTGGCTTGGAATCAAATTGATCCCCTCCCGCTTTTCCTTTCTCCTTTCTCCTTCAGTGATGGAACTCCTATTTGGGGACTTCCCTGGCTTTTTTCTGGCCCACGTAGGACCAGTCTGGATAGTTGGCCTTGGTGAAGACTTGACGTTTTCATCCCCCCAAAAGTTTTTGATTTGAGTTCCTGCTGAAATGAGGCTGCATTTTAATGTTGTCTTTTAGTCTTGTTTTTGAGTTGTGTTTCAATCAATTGTTTTTGTGCTGGTGTTGGTTGCCCTGAGCCTGGTCTTGGCTGGGGAGGGCGGGGTATAAATAAAATTTAACAACAACAACTCACTCCCACAGGAGGCAGTGATGTCCACCAAGTTGAATGGAGTTAAAATAGGATTGGATAAGGCTATCACAGCTCTGCTTTGCCTTCATGGTGCAAGCAGTCAATCTTCTGAATCCAGTTGCTGGAAACCACAGGAGAGGAGAGGGCTCTTGTGTTCGAATCCTGATTGCTGGTTTCCCACAGGCATCTGGTTGGCTGCTGTGGGAACAGGATGCTGGATTAGAAAGGCCATTGGCTTGGTCCAGCAGGCTCTTTTTATGTTCTTTACGAGAGTGGTCACACAACCATCGGTCCACTTGCTCTTGCGAATAGATGTGGTTGTTCTGAAGTCTGGGGAGTAATTCAGGGAGGAAGTCTTTCCCAGCCCTCTTTGGAGATGTCGGGGATTGAACAAGGGACCTTCTGCACGCAAGGCTCTACCAGAGAGCTACGGACCTCTCCATGCAAACTTCACATGGCTTGGCAGGCTTATTGGAACAAATAAGTTTTGCAGCAGGTGCCAAACGCAATACAGTGAAAGAGCCTGAAATCAATGAGCAGGGAGTTCCAAAGTGCGCACGCTGCCATAATAAAGGGCCCATTTCTTGCAAGTGCGGAATGAATCTCATGTGGCATTTGTAAAGGTGCCTTTTCCACATTTCGGTGATCTAGAAAGAAATGCATATTGGCAGAGGAGGGATCCCACCAGAGGACCATTTAGAGTTCCTTTAAAAAAAAAATTTAAATTCAAAATTAAAACAAGACATATTATCCAAGAAACATATCATCCTTGTTCTCGTCCCATTTTTCCTCCCTCCCCCACCACAACCCCCCCCCGACTTCCCTCAGTTCCAGTCTTTGGTTTCTCTGGGACTGCTGTTTTCTGCATGTTACAAAGTTGTATAGATCCTCAAACTATTTAGCTGATCATTATCAATAAAAAGTTTGTGAATGTTTATTCAAAACCTGCCAAGGAGTCCAGTTCGCTTTGTTGCGTCTTCAGATACTTTGTAAAGGGTTCCCATTCATCCTTAAAGTCACAGTTATCCTTGTCCCGTAGCTTATATGTCAGTTTTGCCAGTTCTGCATAGTCCGTCAAATTTTCTTGCCATGATTCTTTAGTTGGGGTTTCTTCAGTCTTCCATCCTTGTGCTACCAGAACTCTCACGGCCGTTGTCGAAAACATGAAGATGTTTTTCAGCTTTTTTGGCAGGTCTTTCGCTACAATCCCCAACAAAAATGTCTCGGGTTTTTTAACAAATGCTAAATGGAACATTTTCTTCAGTTAATTGTATATCATTTCCCAAATTTTTTAAATTACATTACAATCCCACCACATATGATAAAATGTCCCTTCCTTTTCCTTACACTTCCAACATATATTTGAATTAGTTTTGTACATTTCCCCTAACTGCACTGTTGTTGTGTACCATCTATACATCATCCTCATGTAATTCTCCTTCAATAGGGAACAATCTGTAAAATTTAAAACAGTTTTCCATAATTTTTCCCAATCTTCCATCATAATGTTGT
This sequence comes from Podarcis tiliguerta, assembly GCF_965153285.1. Classification (NCBI taxonomy): domain Eukaryota; kingdom Metazoa; phylum Chordata; class Lepidosauria; order Squamata; family Lacertidae; genus Podarcis; species Podarcis tiliguerta. Next base: position 19,638,742 of record NC_139549.1, read on the forward strand.
GACCTACATCTTGTGCCCATTTAATCATAACTGATTTTACCTCTTCATCTTTCGTCTCCCATTCTAATAATATGCTGTATGCGGCCTTCAGTAATTTCCCTTTCCCTTCGATCACTTCCATTTGAAACCTAGATCTTGTATAACTGAATCCTTTCTTACTAGAAAGGACCTTTTAGACTTCAACCAGCCTCTGCCAAAAGCCATGAGGACTCAGTTGAAGATTACATGTAGAAATGTCTCAGTGTTTAGAGCACCATAAGCAAGACATGCTCAGAAGGGACTACCAAAGTGCTGTAGGCTAGTTGTTCTGAAAGCTTCCTCCATTCCATTTTTTAAAAATAAAAATCTAGCAAGGCCACCTTAAGGTTTGGGTTTAACAGATGGGCTAAGCAGCCTTGACTTTTTGGAAGTGAAAAAAAAAAGATATTATAAGGTTATGTCATTGGCCTTATCAAGTAAAAGCATCAACCCAGCCTTGCAAAAAAGCTTCCCCTTAGTTACTGGCACACAGAAATTGCTGACACAGAACCTGCACTAGTCTTTTGTGTCTGAAAGGGGGGGAAACAAACAAAAAACACCACCACATTTTGTAAAAGTTCCCTTCTGGGATGCTAATGGGCCGTGATGGTTTAAAACACCAACAAACCAACAAACCAACAAACCAACCCTCAAAACTGGGCAAGGGGCAGTTCATATGGCAGCTCAGTGGCAGAGCAACTGCTTTGCATGAAGAAGTTCACAGGTTCAACTGTTGGCCTCTCCAGGTACCCTCAAGTCTGTTCTCAGATCAGCTATCCTAGTAGCTGACAGGCCACAAGGCAGGGAGCTTGACAGCAGGTGGCGCCGATGACAGGCGAAGCCAGCTGATGCTAGTTTGGTCCCCATCCTCCCCCGTGCTGAGTATTATAAGGGTGGCACTGAGGAGGAAGGTGACAGGCAAGGCTACCCATTGGACTGCTTGTAAGTAAGAAGGCAAGAAGCCAATAGCCGGCCGAAGGACCCAGGCTCTCTCTATCCTTGTTGCAATTATGGCCTCTCTTCTTCAGCGGCTACATAGGAGCCGGCCTCAACCCACGTAGCCCAGTACTGATTGGCTGTGGCTGTCCACAGCGTCGAGCAATGTGGCAGCTGCTCACTGGAACTGGTAGGGCAGAAGGCAGGGAGCCCAACAGTAGGTGGCGCCAGAGCCAATGACAGGTTGAGTCAATGAATTCTAGTCTTGTCACCACGTTCCTTTGAGTTCCAGAAGGGCAACACTGCGGCTAAGGAGGAGGAGGAGGTAGGTGACTGGCAGGGCTACCCTCTGGACTGGTTGTTAGTAAGGGGGCTGGCTGAGGGCAGGCTGAGCTGGGTAGGGCATTTCCCCATTTCCCCAGATGGGCCAGTCTCCGCTGCTGCTTGCCATGTTCTCCACTGCCTCCACTGCCTCCATTCCCCTCTTTCCTCACCTCTTCTGTGTCAGTTTTGAAGCTACAAGCTCCTCTGGGCTGAGACTTCTGTTCTTTAAGCTATAAGCGTCACACAGATTGATGGGGCTGTCCAATTAATAAGAAGGACCGGCAGGAATCTCTTAATTAGACGCCTGGTACAAATGATGCTATAGAATGAGTTCCCATTCCTTCCATTTCCAATGTTGAAGCACTGAGTGATGATGCTTAGGTAGTCATGGGGGAGGGAGGCTGCCTCCAGGATGGCTTTGGGCCCCTTCAGATGGGAGTTTTCTGCTTGTCTGTTTGTTTTGGAGTGTGTATTCTGCAACATGTCAATAGTGCAATCATAGTGGAGTTATACTAGACCGTCCACACATCATTCTGCATTCCCAGTTGTTCAGCAATGCCAGCACATTATTGCCATGCTGAAGAGCACCATTATTATTATTATTATTACAGTGGTACCTTGGGTTAAGTACTTAATTCGTTCTGGAGGTCCGTTCTTAACCTGAAACTGTTCTTAACCTGAAGCACCACTTTAGCTAATGGGGCCTCCTGCTGCTGCCGCGCCGCCAGAGCACAATTTCTGTTCTCATCCTGAAGCAAAGTTATTAACCTGAAGCACTATTTCTGGGTTAGCGGAGTCTGTAACCTGAAGCGTATGTAACCTGAAGCGTATATAACCTGAGGTACCACTGTATTATTATTATCCTACCCCACCTTTTTCCCTGACAGGGACTCAAGGTGACTTACAGATAAAATAACAATACTTAAAAACATGGAGAAAAAAATAGTTTTAAAAACAACTAAACATTAATATAATTAAAACACAAACAAACATATATAAATCTACTAAAAACATACCGACGATTACCATAAAAACAGCACAGCACAAATCCTTTCATTAAAAGCAGTCAGTTTCCAAAAACTGGTTGGAATAAGAAGGCCTTCACCTGCCGGGGGAAAGACAACAAGGTGGGAGCTAGTCCAGCTCTTCTAGGGAGGGAGTTCCAAAGTCTGGGAGCAGCCACCAAGAAGGCCCTCTACAAGCTCAAGGTGACATGTGGTCCTCACAACAACCCTGTGAGGTAGGATAGGCTGAAAGTAGGTGATGGGCCCAACATCACCCCAGTGAGCTTCATGGTCCTTGATCTCAGACCTTGGTCTCTCAGGTTCTAGCCCGACACGCTAACCACTGCACCACCACTGACTTTAAGTTACAGGACATGCCCAGATTGTAAATGAAGCAGCCCCCCACAAAAAAAACCCTGTTGAAAGTAGGATTTCATAAAACTGCCCTGATTCCACCACGAGCTGAAATCAACATGAGTGCACAACAAAAAAGGACATCTTGTGTGGGGAATCTTTGGCCCTGTCATATGTTCCTGAACTACAACTCCCACCTCCTGGGCTATTGGCCATGCTTGCTGGGGCTGATGGGAGTTGTAGTTCAGCAACCTCTGCAGGGCCAAAGGTTCCATGTACCTGCCTTAGTGTGTGCTTCCGACTCTTTTATTTGCAGCTGTGGCTTCGCATGCCAGCTGGGTCTGTTTAGGAGGAACTGGGGGGTGGGGGTGGGGGAAGAGATACTCTTAAGCCGTCTCCGAGTTCTTTCTTTGAAGTATCACCTGGCATCATATCATGCCAGGAGATTGACAGCCGGGTGACCCTGCCCGCCTAGCAATGTGGCTGAGTACTGGATCCGGCCTGCTAACTGAATCCATAGCCACACCTGTGGTTTATATGGTGATGACACATGGCGGAATTGTTTTTTTTTTTTTGGGGGGGGGGTGATAGCATTTTGTTCACACCACACTAAGCGACTGGAGGTGATGACATTTTGTTTTCATTTTCTCTGCTGGCTGCCCATGTGCTGTGGGTGTTTGAAGATATCCCCGTTTCCAGAGATGGCTCCAGTTTATTATTATTTTTTGGAATTTTTTTTTAGACGTCCTCCCGTCCCATAACTGTCTGAGGCAGCAGCATGGTGAAGGAGGTCACCAGCTCTGACCTAAGACAAGGGGGAGAGGGCATGTGAAATGGATATATTGCTGAGCAGCAGGGATGGGCAAATTGTCGATTTCAGTTTCTCATTTTTCTAAACTCAAATTCCGCTCCCCACATTTGCACACCAGCTTGCAACAGATTTGTCCTCAGTTGGGTTAGGGATCAATGAATTGGTCTGTTTTGGGTTTTCTGAGGTTTCGTACACACCAGACATTTAAAGCACACCAACTTCCCTAAAAGAATCATGGGAACTGTAGTTTGATGCTGCAAAGTATAGCTCTCTCTATGTGGGGGTAAACTACAGTTCCCAGGACTCTTTGGGTGAAACCATGTGCCTAATATTTGCTTTAAATATATGGTGTTTATGCAGCCTCTGTGTCTCATTTCCCCCATTCTTAAGCTCAGCTCTTCACATTTCCACATCACTTTGTGCTATATTTATTTTTAAAAGTCTTCATGAAAATCAATCCACATTTTAGTACTCATGTACATATGTATGTGTGCATTTTTGCTTAAGATACACATTTTTGCAAAGCAGTGTTCCCTAATATAATTCATTTTGGTATGTTATTTCTGCTAGCATATGCATTTTTCACGCACACTTCCCCTGAAATATATACTTTTTTTTTTTTTGCACAACTTACTTGGCTAGGAAACTGCATTGCAAAATTCAGAGGAGTGGCGAGGTTCAAAGGAGGCCCGGGTTTCGGTTCGTGGATTGTCTCAGAATGTGCAAATGAGGTAGATTTCACCTCTAGCTGGGAGCTGAATCAAATCTCTCCCCATCCCTATTGAACAAGACCTTTCCTAATAGCAGAGGAGGGGGATTGCATGCACGGAGTTGAGGTCCGAGGCCCGAGATAACTCTGAAAGTCCCCAGCATATTGCACTGATCCAGATTCTAACTACAGGGATGCAGATCTTAGTGCCACCTGCCCAGCAAAAGCGACACACGGACGAGGCTGTGCCTCTCCAATTTACGGTGAGAAATGCAAATATTGCAAAGCTTGCAAACGTAATGAATGTCATCTGCTTTGCAAATGGATGATAAATGTTCTTTGGCCCACAACTCATTTAGTGTGGGGATATATAGCTTTCCTGGTAGAGCTCTGCATGCAGGAAGTCTCAGGTTAAACAATATCCAGTTGCCTAAATAGGACCGAGAAAAAGTTCCTGCTTGGGCAGGAGTGAGGAGTTTAAAAGTTGGCACAAAATGCGCCTGCTGAATCTCTAATGACAGAGAGTTCCACAGGATGACAGCAAAGGCTCAGTTCCTCAGTGTTGTCATAGTTTCATTTATTCTTGCTGTAAACTGCTCAGATTTTTTTAAAAAATGAATTAATGGTATATAACAGTGCAGGTGGCGCTGTGGTCTAAACCACTGAGCATCTTGGGCTTGCCAATCAGAAGGTTGGTGGTTTGAATCCCTGCGACGGGGTGAGCTCCCGTTGCTCGGTCCCTGCTCCTGCCAACCTAGCAGTTCGAAAGCAAGTCAAAGTGCAAGTAGATAAATAGGTACCGCTCTGGCGGGAAGGTAAACGGCGTTTCCATACGCTGCTCTGGTTTCGCCAGAAGCGGCTTCGTCATGCTGGCCACATGACCCGGAAGCTGTACGCCGGTTCCCTTGGCTAATAAAGCGAGATGAGCACTGCAACCCTAGAGTTGTCCGCGACTGAACCTAACGGTTAGGGGTCCCTTTACCTTTACCTATACCTATCTTTTATAATAAGTAACTATCAAACGTAATCAGCAAAGAGCTGTTAGGTAGGGCAATAGAGATTGCCTTCTTTAGTAATGACTGAAGCCCACAGGGGATCTGGTACTGAGAGTCGGACCTCAGTGATAACAGTGGGAAAACTGTGGGTTAGCTGTAGAGAGCCTCCAGCCTCCCAGCATTTTGGGGAGGGATATGAGCGCCTAGCAACAGTTTAGATTTGTAGAATTAAGGTGCTGTGTCACCCCATCATGACAAATCTACTTTGGAACTCCTTGCTTATTGACATCAGGCAGGCTCCTTTGCTATATCCTTAAAAAACCCACACCTAATAAAAAACATTTTTGTTTAGACGAGCTTCTCCAGACATGTAGAGTAGGCATCCCCAACCTTTGGCCCTCCAGATGTTTTGGACTACAATTCCCATCATCCCAGACCACTGGTCCTGTTAGCTAGGGATCATGGGAGTTGTAGTCCCAAAACATCTGGAGGGCCGCAGGTTGGGGATGCCTGATGTAGAGTGTTGACATGTGCTTCAATTTCCTTTTAGCTTCCCGTTGATTTAAACGATCCCAGATTTCTCTTTGAGGTGGGATTGCTGCATTTCAAGCCTGTACTGTGTGCATTGCCTCCTCCCCCGTGTTCTTTGTTGTAATGTCAGAACCTGGGACAGCACCTGGTGAAAGCTAGAGATGCAGATCGGGCCAAAAATCACATGGGGGGTTTTGTCTGAAAATATATATACAAGTATACAACACTAGCAGGAAGTGCCCGGTGCTGCTTGTAAATTCGAAGAAACTAAAACACATTGTGAATTTTATATGGATAGGGTAATTTATGAGTTTTAGGGCTGCATGCAACCCCAGCCCCACCAATCCTGCACTCTGAACTGACCTGGGCAGCTCCTGCTCCAGTCCTGAATCCATTTTTGTTTTTGTGCATAGGTGAGCTAAAGTTTAATTAGGGTTGAATCAGAAATGGCACCCAGTGTCCAAACATAAGCAGAAGCTGCTGCCTCCACTGGGGCGTGGGTGGCGCTGTGGGTCAAACCACAGAGCCTAGGGCTTGCCGATCAGAAGGTCAGCGGTTTGAATCCCCTTGACGGGGTGAGCTCCCGTTGCTCGGTCCCTGCTCCTGCCAACCTAGGAGTTCGAAAGCACATCAAGTGCAAGTAGATAAATAGGTACCGCTCCGGCGGGAAGGCTAACGGCATTTCTGTGTGCTGCTCTGGTTCGCCAGAAGCGGCTTAGTCATGCTGGCCACATGACCCGGAAGCTGTACGCCAGCTCCCTTGGCCAATAAAATGAGATGAGAGGACTAACCCCAGAGTCGTCCGTGACTGGACCTAATGTTCAGGGGTCCCTTTACCTTTACCGCCTCCACTATGAGAACCTTCATCCCGTGTCTGGCTATGATATCACAAGAACTTCCAAATGGTGCAGGTTGGAACCATCCTGCCAAATGTTGGCTGTGATTTTTCGGAGCCCTCCAAATTATGCAGGTTGGACCCGTCACAACAGATTTGGCAGAGACCCACCCACCAAAGGGGGCGACAATATAGTTGGAGGTGCGTAAATTAGCGTAGTTTGGACCCCATAATTTGCTCCCCCCGATAAGTGAAGTCACACCAAAGTTATGTTTTGGTCCACCATCTTGATTCAAAATGGTGCCCGGTGCCCAAATATTGCTGAAGACTGCCACCCCCACTTCAGGAACCCTCGTGCTGAGATTAGCAATGATATCTGGAGAGTTTACAAAGTCTACAGAGAATGGGCGGACAGAGAGGCAGACAAACCACTCCCTAAAACAGGCACCCCCAAACTCAGCCCTCCAGCTGTTTTGGGACTACAACTCCCATCATCCCTAGCTAACAGGACCAGTGGTCAGGGATGATGGGAAATGTAGTCCCAAAAACATTTGGAGGGCTGAGTTTGGGGGTTCCTGCCCTAAAATATACATGTTGCTGGCATCCGTCTGTCTCTGGAGACAATGGAAGAGTGTGCCTTTGGGGTTAAAGTCGAACCGTTAGAGAGTTATGTTAGAGAGAGACATGTTTTGTTGCAGCTGGGGCGGATGAAGGCATCCAGTTTTGCTGCTGCAGGTACACCATGTCTTTTCTTCTCTCTGCGGTCCTCCCAGTAGTCATTCCTCCTCTGGTCATCACTGTGGATACAAAACCCGACTGCCTCCAGATTATCTGCAAGGGATTCCCATACAGAAGAGTTAATGTCGCCCGCCTTCATGTCACGCTTTCAGACATCTTTGTAACACAGAGCTGGTCTGCCAACAGGCCTAGTGCCTGAAGCCAGCTCCCTGCAGAACACATCCGTGGGGATCCTGCCGTTTCCCATCCTTTGAGCATGACCAGGCCAGCGTAGACGTAGCTGAGACAGGAGTGCAAATAGGCTGGAGGTTTGGGCTTGGGAGAGCACATCTTTGTTTGAGATTCTGTCGCGCCATTTGATGCCCAAAATCTCCATGATGCAGGCTCGTGGAAGGCGTTAAGGTGTTGCTCCTGGTGGGTGTAAGTTGCCCATGACTCATTTCCATATAGCAGCGGGCTCAACACACAAGCTTGGTACACCTTCATCTTGGTATAATAATAATAATAATAATAATAATAATAATAATAGTTTATTATTTATACCCTGCCCATGTGCCTGGTTTCCCCAGCCACTCTGGGCGGCTTCCAACAAAACACTAAAATACAATAACCTATTAAACATTAAAAACGTCCCTAAACAGGGCTGCCTTCAGATGTCTTCTAAAAGTTTGGTAGTTATTTTTCTCTTTGACATCTGGTGGGAGGGCGTTCCACAGAGCAGGCGCCACTACCGAGAAGGCCCTCTGCCTGGTTCCCTGTAACTTGGCTTCTCGCAGCGAGGGAACCGCCAGAAGGCCCTCGGCGCTGGACCTCGGTGTCCAGGCAGAACGATGGAAGTGGAGGTGCTCCTTCAGGTATACTGGACTGAGGCCGTTTAGGGCTTTAAAGGTCAGCACCAACACTTTGAATTTTGCTTGGAAATGTACTGGGAGCGAGTGTAGGCTGTTAGCACCACATTGCCCCATATCTTTTTGGAGAGGCGAGCCATGGCCGTAGCTGCCTTGCCAACACGTTTGTCCATCTCAGCATTGATGGGGAGGTTGCTATGTTCATCGGAATATAGGAATCTTCCTTAGATGGAGGCAAACCGATGAATGTGTCTGGTGGGCACACCCCTTGCTTTCATTTGAGATGTTTAGCGCTTACTTTGCATGCAGAAGTCCCCAGATTCAACCCCTCCATCTAGGACTGCCTGAAATGCTGTAGAGCTGCTGCCAGTCAGTGTAGACATCACTAAACCAGATGGACCTAGGGCCTGACTCGATACAAGGCAGCTTTCTCTGTTCATGTGCCGTAAGGGAAGGGCTGCAGTGCAGTGGTTAGAGCATCTCGCTCAGTTGGTTAGAGTGTGGCGCTGATAATGCCAAGCTTTCAGGTTCGATCCCCGTGTGGGACAGCTGCCTATTCCTGCATTGCAGGGGGTTGGACTAGATGATCCTCAGAGTCCCTTCTATGATCTGAAAGCCCCAGGTTTGATGTCTAGCATTTCCTGCTAGCATTGGCAGACAACCGTCTCTGAAACCCTGGAGAGCTGCTGCCAGTCAGTGTAGACAGCACTAGGTTAGATAGGCCTGTCCTCTGACTTGACGGCTTCCTATGATCCAGAAAAAGGGTTCTGGCTACGATCCAGAAAAAGGGTACCTCGGGTTAAGTACTTAATTCGTTCCAGAGGTCTATTCTTAACCTGAAACTGTTCTTAACCTGAAGCACCACTTTAGCTAATGGGGCCTCCTGCTGCCGCCGTGCCACCAGAGCACGATTTCTGTTCTCATCCTGAAGCAAAGTTCTTAACCTGAGGTAATATTTCTGGGTTAGCGGAGTCTGTAACCTGAAGCGTATGTAACCCGAGGTACCACTGTACTTGGGTGCAACAAGTTTGACCATCTTCCTCCCCTCCAAAATAGAGACCTTGCTCCTGTTAAAACGGCGCCTCCCTTTTGTCTGCCCTCCGACGCACAACCAGCTGTCCTTTCGGGAGCCAGGCACCGTCCTGGGGATCATCTGTCACTATAGTCGGGCTCTCACCTAATGTTGGAAATATGCGTTCATTAAACTTTCAAGCGCAGCCTCCCTTTGCCAAGGGAGCTCTCCAAGGTGGGTTGGATTTCTGCTCCTCCTCTGACGGAATCGCTGGTTGACCTGCCGGTGGGGGACGGGCGGGCGATTGTACTCCACCTCGAGCGGCTGGCTCCGTGCCTCTAATTTATCACTATTATTATTATTTTTCTCTCCACCTGCGTTCCTCCTTTGTTTTAGCGAGATCTTAATCTCCCAGCAGGGCAGGCCGAGGGAGCAGTTTCCAGCCTCGGCTGACGTCAGTTGCAGCTCCGTCGATTAGCTGGCGCTAGGCACTGGGAGAGAGGTGCAGCTGTCGTCCTTCTCCCTGGCGACCAGGTTTAATGCCATCCTTACCACCTCTTGCTTCAGCGAGTTGACACAGTGTGGTCCTCTGAAGCTCAGCAGGGCATGTTTACTCATTTATTTCGTTGCCAATTTGTTCTGCCCGCTCTGCACAACAACCCTGTGAGGGAGGTTAGCCTGAGTGGCAGCAGCTGGCCCCCACGGTCATCCAGTGAGATTTATGACCGAGTCAGGATTCGAACCCTGGCCTCCCGGGTCTTAGTCTGACACTGTTACCACTACACCACACTGGCTCTCCTGTGCCTGGGGCTTGCTGTCCACACAGGCTAGCACGGAAACAGGGGTGGTGCTCGCCTCTTGAGTATATGTTAGTTTTTCCAGCAGTTGTAAGCAATGGAGGTAAAGGGGCAGTGACCCAATCATTGTTTACTTTTCTGGCTGGTTCACCAGCTATGACCCCTCTTGGACAGAGGTGACTTGGCCACTGTCCTCCATGCTCCATGCTAAGTTCTGGATTGGGTGACTGTAATGCGTGCTACATGGGGCTGCTCTTGGAAACTTCAGTTGGTCCAAAACGCAGCATCTGGATTACTGGATGGTAATCCATTTAGATCTCATGTAACCCCTGCTTCCTAACAGCTGCCAGTTTGTTTCTGGGCACAATTCAAGGTGCTCACGTTGCCCCTATTTTCTGGAGGCAATCCTGGTTTTACAGAAGCTGTCCCGGTTTCATGATTTGATCCCGGATTGTCCTGCGTTTCCTTAGCGCATCCCTATTTTCATCAGAGAAATGTTGGAGGGTCTGGTAAAGGGACCCCTGACCATTAGGTCCAGTCGTGGCCGACTCTGGGGTTGCGGCACTCATCTCGCTTTATTGGCTGAGGGAGCTGGTGTACAACTTCCGGGTCATGTGGCCAGCATGACTAAGCTGCTTCTGGCAAACCAGAGCAGTGCATGGAAACGCCGTTTACCTTCCCGCCGGAGCAGTACCTATTTATCTACTTGCACTTTGATGTGCTTTCGAACTGCTAGGTTGGCAGGAGCAGGGACCGAGCAACGGGAGCTCACCCCGTCGCAGGGATTCGAACTGCCGACCTTCTGATCGGCAAGTCCTAGGCTCTGTGGTTTAACTCACAGCGCCACCCGTGTAGGACATCCCTACTTTCATCAGATAAATATTCGAGGGTATGGAGTTATGTGGCCCCCAAGCCAAGGAGATATGTAACTATACAATCTTTACAAGTCATTTGAAGGGAGCCCTATATAGGGAAGTTTTCAAAAATGGTTTGTTATGTTTTTATCCATGTTGGAAACCTCCCAGAGTGACTGGGGCAACGTATAAATAGCATTATTATTATTATTGAATAGGACATCCCGATTTTCATCAGAGAAATATTGGAGGCTACAATGTTGGTGTTTAAAGACTAAATAACTCCAACCCCAAATACCTGAAAGACTTCCTAAGTAGGGTTTTGGTTTGATCTAATGGGGCTTTTAGGTTCTTATGTTTAGGAAGATGGACCTTACACTCCGTGGCTACTGCTGTAGAATAAAAGCAGTGAAGGATGACAGAGGGATAGAAAGAAGATAACAATGCAATAGAAAATGTGTCTTAATTTAGGTTTAAAGGTAAAGGTAAAGGTACTCCTGCCCGTACGGGCCAGTCTTGACAGACTCTAGTGTTGTGCGCTCATCTCACTCTATAGGCCGGGAGCCAGCGCTGTTCGCAGACACTTCCGGGTCACGTGGCCAGCGTGACAAGCTGCATCTGGCGAGCCAGCGCAGCACACGGAACGCCGTTTACCTTCCCGCTGGTAAGCGGTCCCTATTTATCTACTTGCACCTGGGGGTGCTTTCAAACTGCTAGGTTGGCAGGCGTTGGGACCGAACGACGGGAGCGCACCCCGCCGCGGGGATTCGAACCGCTGACCATGCGATCGGCAAGTCCTAGGCGCTGAGGTTTTACCCACAGCGCCACCCGCGTCCCATTTAGGTTTAGGGTTGGACAAATCCACTGATTTCAATTTCTCTGAGTTTACACACATACCGTACATTTAAAAGCATGTTACTTTTCCTCATAGAATCCAGGGAACGGTACTTTGTTGGGTGCTGGGAATTGTAGTGCTGTGAGAGGTAAACTACAGTTCCCAGGAGTCTTTGCGGGGGGGAAGCCATGCACTTTAAATGTAAGCCTAAACTTGTGTTCACTTCCCCATATTCCCACAGCAGCTTGCGGTATATTTATTTTAAAAGTTCCCCATGAAAATTCCTAAGCGTTTTAGTGAAAATGTTTCTATGACACTTTGCCTAATATGCACCTTTTTCTTTTTTTGAAGAGCAGTTTTCCCACTAAAATGCTGATGAATTTTCATGAGGAATTTTTTTGTTTAAAAAATAATAATAATGCAAACGGATGTGGAAAACTGCACTTAAGACTGGAGAAACTGAGAGAAATCAAAATGGATAGATTTACACATCTCCAGCCCACCTTTCCCGTGAAGGCGAAGGTGCAACTGCTTAGTCCTCCTCTCCTGTGGTAAGGCCCCATCTGCACTATACTTTTCGAGCAGTATCACCCCACTTTTAAACAGTCACAACGTCCAACAAAAAATCCTGGGAACTGTAGTTGCCCAGGGTGCAGAGAGCTGTTGGGCAAAACCCCTATACCCTTCCCAGAACTACAATTCCCAGAGTTCCTTGGGAAGAGGCACTGACTGTTAAACCATGCCAGGAACTGTAGTTCTCTGGGGAGAACAGGGGCATCCTAACCAGAGGCGGAGCTAGCTGCTCCAGCACCCAGGGGTGGGGCCATGGGGGCGAGGTGATTGTCCCAGGGGGCAAGACGCCCATGGGGGTGAAATGAGCAGTCCATGGCGGGCCGCACCGCTTTGCCAGCAGCCTTCTCCCTTCCCTCTTCCTTTTGACAGCTCGGGGGAGGATTCCGCCCCCAGGAAGCAGCCCGGGAGTGGGGGGCAATGGCGTGCTGCCCGCCTGTGACTCTCAAACCTCCCCTTGGCTGTCAAAACAATTGGGGGGAGGGGGGAAGGTCGCTGGCAAGGCAGCGCAGCTCTGCCCCTTCCCCTGACGGCTTGGTGTAGGATTGGGAGTTGCGTGCGTGCGGCGTGCTGAATGTCACCGCCCTCAGTGATGATACCCGGGGCGCACGACCCCCACTGCCCCCTTCCACCGCCCCTGATCCTAACAACTGTCAGCATCCATGACAAACTACACTTCCCAGGATCCTTTGCAAACTGCTATGTTGGCAGGAGCTGGGACAGAGCAACGGGAGCTTACCCTGTTGCGGGGATTCGAACCTCTGACCTTCCGACCACAGCGCCACCTGTGCCCCCATATCTATCATCTATCTATCTATCTATCTATCTATCTATCTATCTATCTATCTCTCTATCTATCTATCTATCTATCTATCTATCATCTATCTATCTATCATCTATATCTATCTATCTATCTATCTATCTATCTATCTATCTATCTATCTATCATCTATCTATCATCTATATCTATCATCTATCTATCTATCTATCATCTATATCTATCATCTATCTATCTATCATCTATCTATCTATCTATCATCTATCTGTCGTCGTCACCGTCTTCTTCATCATCATCATCATAATCTATCTAAAGATATATAAGGCACAGCCCCCATTGGAGAGCTTGTAGTGCCATATCGCATTTAAACCACAGCAGAGGTGAGAGAGAGGGGCTGCTTAAAATGGCGGCCGCTCGAGCGCTGCTGCTGCTGGCACCAGCAAAGCCCAGCCCCCTTCCTCCTCTAGGCAGGGCAGGGAGAAGCCAGGAGGAGGGAGGGAGGAGGCGCCGCTGAAGATTTGGGGCAGATAAATGAAAGGGCTCCACACAGCAGTGTTAATCTATGAGAAATTGCTGTCCTGATCCACAGGCCCAAAGGAGGGCTCAAGGGATTGGTTGGGCGCAGGGATACCAAAGAAGGATGTCCAAAAACGTCAGAGGGATCAGTTCTAGTGCTTGATTAAAGAAAAGTGTAGACTTACAGCAAATCAGCCTGCCAGGTCTCCTAGTCTTTACTGACATGGGTCAGACATCGCAGCAAGGAGACGGCTTGTCCACACCCAAGCAAACACCCATGCATTCTTTATAGACAAAGAAGAAAATGCCAGTTTGGCTAGGACTACCCATCTGTCCAGAGGAGGGCACAGGTGGCAGATACCCAAATCTTACAGATAGTTCCCCCTTCTGGGCTCAGAGCCCAGCAACCCCCAGCCCACAGATAAGGAGAGCATCAAAGGGAGCCAATTAGCCTATATCAAAGCAAACGAAGAGAAACATCTATGAGCTCATGGCGAACCAATTAATTGTGGAGTTATCTTGACTGCCAAGATGGCATTTGCAGAGCACCTGGAACGGCTCAACACACTTTCTTCCGCAGGGGGCAGTGGTGGCCATGAACTTGGAGGGCTTTAAAAGGGGATTAGACGAATTTGTGGAGGAGAGGGCTGTTGAAGGCTACTAGCCAGGATTGTTATTCTCTCCCTCCACAATTGGAGGCAGTAATGCTTCTGAATACCAGTTGCTGGAAACCGGGGGAAGGGAGAGTGATCTCATGCCCTTGTCCTGATTGTGCGTTTCCCCTTGGGGCATCTGGTCTACCACTGTGAGAACAGGATGCCGTAATAGACGGGCCATTGCTCTTCTTGTGTTCTTACCATCTTATTGAAGGTATCTGATATTATGGGAGCAGAACTCTTCTCAGTCAACCCTACTTGGATCCAGCTTCTTACTCTGTCTCCCCTTCAGGTTCTGATACTTCCTGGGGCCCCAGTTTCACCTCCCACAACCCCCTGGGACTTTCCCTGGGGTCATCAAGTGCCAACTCCCCAAACTCCTCCCATTGCTGTCAAGGATTGGACCAGTCCTTCCATGACATCTCCAAGGGCCTCAGGGCCTCGGCCCAGTATACCTGAAGGAGCGTCTGCACAGCCACCATTCAGCCCAGACACAGAGGTCCAGCTCCGAGGGCCTTCTGGCGGTTCCCTCACTGCGAGAAGTGAGGTTACAGGGAACCAGGCAGAGGGCCTTCTTGGTGGTGGTGCCCGCCCTGTCGAATACCCTCCCATCAGATGTCAAGGAAATACAGTGGTACTTCGGGTTAAGAACTTAATTAGTTCTGGAGGTCCGTTCTTAACTTGAAACTGTTCTTAACCTGAGGTAACACTTTAGCTAGTGGGGCCTCCCACTTCCTCCGTGCCGCTGTCGCGTGATTTCTGTTCTCATCCTGAAGCAAAGTTCTTGGTACTATTTTTGGGTTAGTGCAGTCTGTAACCTGAAGCGTCTGTAACCTGAAGTATTTGTAACCCGAGGTGCCAGTGTAAACCAACTGTTTGACTTTCAGAAGACATCTGAAGGCAGCCCTGTTTAGGGAAGTTTTTAATGTTTGATGTTTTATTGTGGTTTTAATATTCTGCTGGGAGACGCCCAGAGTGACTGGGAAAGCCCAGCTAGATGGGCGGGGTATAAATAAAAAATGATGATCATGATGATGACGACAGTAGCAATGGCTGGCAAGGCTCCCCCCTTTCCTATTTGTGAAGAAGGGAGAAACTTTCAATGGAGTCTGATCCATTAGTGTGGATTGGGGCTGCCCTCAGCCAGCCCCTACCAGCCTGCCTGGTTTACTCATAACCAGCCCAGGGGATGGTCCTGGTTGTCAGCTTCCTCCTCCTCAGTCTCACAGAATGGAGAATGGGGGAAAAAATAGAATTAGCTGCTTCTGTCTGCCATTGGCTCTGGCTCCCCCTGCTGTTCGGCTCCCTGCCTTGCGCCCTACTATTCCAGGGGGCGGCAGCTACCTCTGGGTGTGGTTGGCCCATTTTCTTGAAGGAAACCTTTTGTGGAGTCCTGAGGCAGTTGAGCAGCTACTGACTCTCTCCTCTCACCACACTGCTCCCCCCTTCTCCCCCTTGCCTGCCATCTCCATGGAGAATAAGCTGTTTGAGGGACACAGAGAGGGGGCTGAGGATAAATATTTTCTCTTATCGCCTCGTAGCCACAATCTCTATTCAGGTATCAGCTTGCAGGTTGCTCTTTTGAAATGAGCAGAGCCTGGGCTTGTCCTGGGCAAAAGAGATGGAGAAATGAGCACCACTATTATTCTGCATGAAGGGCTGCAGAGCTTTTGTCTGTTTCTACTTAATATTTGCATACTCTCCTTTTAAACCCATAACAAGGGATGGACAGAGAACCTGTCTATTTCTGTTTCTCATTTTTCCAATCCTAGGTTCTCCACATTTCCACACCAGTTTGCAATTTTTTAAAAAAACAAAGTCCTCATGAAAATTCATAAGCATTTTAAATGTGAATTTCTCCCAACTATACACATCGTTTGCATGCAATTTTCCCCGATGTACACACTTTTGCAAAGCGATTTTCCTAACGCAATGCATCTTTCCATGTTGTCATCATTATTATTACTAAAGTTCATTTGTGTGCAGACTTTAGTATATGTATATTTGCAGATGTTACTTGGTTAGAGAACTGCCTTGCAAAATTCAGAGGAGAGTGAATTTCAGAGGACGGCTGTGTGTTTCAGTTTGCATATTGTTTTACAAATTGCAAATTAAGTACGGTTGCCTTAAAATGTGAACTGAGTTGAATTTCTCTCCCACCCCAACTCATAGCCAAAGCGACTTGCAATGTCGCCAGGAGAACAGGATACAATGAGGAAATAAAACACTGAATGGATAGATCTCTGAGCACAGTGTTTTTTTTATCTATCTATTCATTCATTTTATTTATTCATTTATTCAATAACATTATATCCCAATTTTCCTCCAAGCAGCTCATAGTGGTTCTCCTCCCTCCTCCTCATTTTATCCTCACAACAACCCTGTGGGTAGGGTAGGCTGAGAGGCAGTGACTGGCCCAAGGCCACTTCAATGAGCTTCATGGCTGAGTGGGGATTTGAACCCTGGTCCTTCCAGGTTCAACACTCTGTGTCACAATGGATGTCTGTCCCGCCCCTTCCTCCTTAAAGGGTTAGTTCCCTTACATAGAAGGCAGATGGGAACAGGACCCTGGACAGCTGCAAGAGAGCCATGCAGGCTGGCACCCCACTGCCAGAGATGTTGTCTAAGCAAGGAGCTGAAGGTAACCAAAACTCCATGTAGCCTGAAGGCCAGGAGTGTTGTCTGCTCCATGTCTCTGGATTGCAACAGAGGCACCGCCTGATTTTGCAGTCTGTGGCTTCAGCAAGGTTTGGGAAATGAAAATACTGCAGTAGACTTATCCTCTGAGGATGGTGGCGTGGCAGGACATTGCCCTCTGATGGAGCAGTGCTTAACAACAACAACAACAACAACAACAACAACAACAATATATACCCTGCCCCCTCTGGGCGGCTTCCAACAGGATATTAAAAATACAATAAAAGATCAACCATTAAAAACTTCCCTAAACAGGTGAGCAGCCTTCAGATGTCTTCTAAAAGTCAGATAGTTGTTTATATCTGATGGGAGGGCATTCCTCAGGGCGGGCTTCACTACCAAGAAGGCCCTCTGCCTAGTTCCCTGCTTACTTCTTGCAGTGAGGGAACTGCCAGAAGGCCCTCAGAGCTGGACCTCAGTGTCCAGGCTGAATGATGGGGGTGGGCTGAGGCCCAAGTACTGGGGCAATTTTCCACAAGCAAATAGCTCAGACCAGGGGTAGGCAACCTAAGGCCCGGGGGCCGGATGTGGCCCAATCGCCTTCTCAATCTGGCCTGCAGACGGTTCGGGAATCAGCGTGTTTTTACATGAGTAGAATGTTTCTTTTTATTAAAAATCTGGGTGATTTGTGAGGCATAGGAATTCATTCATTTTTTTCCTTCAAAATATAGTCTGGCCCCCCCACAAGGTCTGAGGGACAGTGGACTGGCCCATGGCTGGAAAAGTTTGCTGACCCCTGATTTAAGAGAACACTGTAAACAACTAAAAACTTTGGCAGGATTTGAGTAATGCTTGTAATGTACGAAAAACTATGGTAAAAATGAATTATTTTTTGTTAAAAAAAAAAGAGAAAGTAATGGGGGGGGGGAATTGATAATGGTAACCCTGGAAGGGTGGAGGGGAGTTGAAGGATTCAGGGAATCCTAAACAATGAGGTGGATGTTTTGTTTGAATTAAATTTTTTTATGTAAAACTCAATAAACAGTGGTACCTCGGGTTACATGCACTTCAGGTTACATACGCTTCAGGTTACAGACTCTGCTAACACAGAAATAGTACCTCGGGTTAAGAACTTTGCTTCAGGATGAGAACAGAAATCGTGCAGCGGTGGCGCGGCAGCAGCAGGAGGCCCCATTAGCTAAAGTGGTGCTTCAGGTTAAGAACAGTTTCAGGCTAAGAACGGACCTCCGGAATGAATTAAGTACCGTATTTTTTGCTCTATAAGACTCACTTTTTCCCTCCTAAGGGAAAATGTGTGTGCGTCTTATGGAGCGAATGCAGGCTGCGCAGCTATCCCAGAAGCCAGAACAGCAAGAGGGATTGCTGCTTTCACCGTGCAGCGATCCCTCTTGTTGTTCTGGCTTCTGAGATTCAGAATATTTTTTTTCTTGTTTTCCTCCTCCCAAAACTAGGTGCGTCTTATGGTCTGGTGCGTCTTATAGAGCGAAAAATACGGTACTTAATCTGAGCTACCACTGTACTCTCTACAAAGACCTGAGGAACGAGATCATCACCCCACTCGTACTAACCATCCCATGGAGCTCAGCCACTGACACAATGTCCTTTCTTTTATCGGATCAAAATGAGCAGATAACAGCAAAGGTTGCTAGGTTCATAGCAGGGGCAAGCAGAATAAGAGCCACTAACTGATGGCTGATTCAGGTCTTTAAATTGTGCTCTTATATCAAATTTCCTTTTCTGCGTATACTGTAATGTTTTACTGTTGCTATGGCCATTGGCTAATGCAAATAAACTTTTATCTATCTTTTGGGGCGCTGCTACGAGACACCCTTTGGTGTCTCTGCAGGGGAAGAACCAGCAAGGCTATGAAAAAGGATGAAGAGGCAGACACCCCTGGATATATAACGCAGTGCCACCTTGTGTCAGGAATGGTGAGCTGCAACTTAGCAGGGACGCCGTTGACGGGTTCATGATGCCCAGCAAGGAGAGAAGTTTTTCTCCCCCGCTCATAGCACTTGGACTGTGGACAAGCTGAATGCTGGAGGTTTAAGTGCAGATAAAAGAAAGCCAGTGTGGTGTAGTGGTTAAGAGCGGTGAACTCGTAATCTGGTGAACCGGGTTCGCGTCTCTGCTCCTCCACATGCAGCTGCTGGGTGACCTTGGGCTAGTCACACTTCTCTGAAGTCTCTCAGCCCCACTTGCCTCACAGAGTGTTTGTTGTGGGGGAGGAAGGGAAAGGAGATTGTTAGCCGCTTTGAGACTCCTGAAGGGGAGTGATAAAGCGGGATATCAAATCCAAACTCTCCTTCTTCTTATCCATGCATGCAGCACGTTGTTAAACTGTGGAACTCGCTGCCGCAGGATGCACTGATGGCCACCGATTTGGATGGCTTTAAATGAGGGGTTGGACAAATCCCTGGAGGGAAAGGCTACATTCTATACCTTCACTGTCAGAGGCAACAACACCTCTGAATATCTGTAGCTGGAAACCGCAGGAGGGAAGAGTGTTCTTGTGTTTGGGTCCTGTTTGCAGGGTTTCCCATTGGAGCATCTGGTTGGCCAATGGGAGAACAGGATTCTGGACTAGATGGGCCATTGGCTGGATCCAGCAGGCTCCTCTTACAAACTTATGTAAGTTTTGGTCAACTTTGTGAGCCTGCGTGCCAGCGAGGGGCTTGGCCAGAGGCAGAAGGAGTTAGAGAGATGAGGGCAATTTTTTTCCTTTGTGCAACAGGCTGGCTTAACGACAAAAAAACGAAATACATTTTTCAGTCTGCTTCAGAAAAGACAGTGATCAGGATGTGTGTTTTTTTTTTTGCTTAAATCCTTTTGCAACAACAACAACAACAACAACAACAACAACAACATCATTGCATTATGAAAGGGGATCTCTGAGATTTGAAATAGCTGGAACACAGGGTTTGTAACTCTGTTGTGCCTGGATCTTATTTGCATTTACCTGTTGGGCTGTCTGAGTTCTTTTTGATTTTTGATAAAAGAAAATCTTTGTAAAAGAAAAGGAAAGAAAGAAGTCTATGAAGAAAGTGGTTGAGCAAAATTACCAAGGATGAAATATATGCTTCTGTTTCCATCGGAAATAAAATTAGTGTGTGGTGCATAATTGACTCTTAATTTCAGGGTCACGGGTTCGAGTTCCACATTGGGCAAAAGATTCCCGAATTGCAGGGACTTGGACTAGTCCTTCCAACCCTACAATTCTATAGTTCCATGACTCTCCTCGTAACCACTTTGGGGTCTGCCCCCACTCCCTGCTAGCCATGGCGGCTAGATTCTGCCCCCACTGTCAGTGGCAATATACCCTGTGTACCACTTTTATTGGGGATGCAGGTGGTGCTGTGGGTTAAACCACAGAGCCTAGGACTTGCTGATCAGAAGGTCGGCGGTTCGGATCCCCGCAACAGGGTGAGCTCCTGTTGTTCGGTCCCTGCTCCTGCCAACCTAGCAATTCGAAAGCACATCAAAGTGCAAGTAGATAAATAGGTACCACTCCGGCAGGAAGGTAAACGGCGTTTTGTGTGCTGTTCTGGTTCGCCAGAAGTGGCTTAGTCATGCTGGCCACATGACCCGGAAGCTGGACACCGGCTCCCTTGGCCAATAAAGCGAAATGAGCGCTGCAACCCCAGAGTCGTCCACGACTGGACCTGATGGTCAGGGGTCCCTTTACCTTTACCACTTTTATTTATTTATGGAAAACATTTGAAAGAAAGAAATACATGGTGGCGACACCTGCAGGTGTGATTCGTTGGGGGCCAGGCCGCGAACTGCTAGAGGGTGCAGAAGGGAGCATGGTGGGGAGAGGAGGGGGAACATGCCTAGGGGGTGGGCAGGATCTCCTGACAGACAGCTCCCTTGACTCCGCCTACCTCCTGTCTCTTCCCAACCCTTTCTGTTTTCCAGAGCAAACTGGTGAAGTACTTCAGCCGCCAGCTCTCGTGCAAGAGGAAAGTGGCCCTTCAGGAACGCAATGCCAAGCTCGAGGGCTTCCCACAGCTCCTGCACTGGTTCCGCATCGTCAATGTCCGCAAGGAGGTCCTGGAGGTGAGCTGCGCACAGGGTCTCGGAGGGGTTGGCCTCCCTCTTCCAGCTTCTTGTCCCTCCAGCCCCCCTCCTCCCCTTCCTCTGTTCTGTGTGCCTTTGACGGTGCTCTACGAATCGTTCCTTTTTGGAGAATGTGCAATAAGACGGGGACCAAACTGGGGTCGCTAAGAAGCACAGTGGAAGAATCATTTGCTGTGAGCTCACAGTGCTGAGGTGTTTTAATTAGTTTAGTTAGTTAATTAGGTGATGTAAAGCAGAGGCGGGGGACACGGGTGGCACTGTGGGTTAAATCACAGAGCCTAGGACTTGCCGATCAGAAGGTCGGCGATTCGAATCCCCGCGCCAGGGTGAGCTCCTGTTGCTCGGTCCCTGCTCCTGCCAACCTAGCAGTTCGAAATCACGTCAAAGTGCAAGTAGATAAATAGCTACCACTCCAGCGGGAAGGTAAACGGCGTTTCCACGCGCTGCTCTGGTTCACCAGAAGCGGCTTAGTCATGCTGGCCACATGACCCAGAAGCTGTACGCTGGCTCCCTTGGCCAATAAAGTGAGATAAGCGCCGCAACCTCAGAGTCGGTCACGACTGGACCCAATGGTCAGGGGTCCCTTTACCTTTACCTAAAGTAGAGGCAGTTGAAAGCACACTGAGAAACTGAGGTTCTCTGCAAACCTTCACTTCACTTATGTTTCTTGTTTTTTAAAAAAGTTTTTAGAGTGGTACCTCGGTTGTTGAACATCTTGGAAGCCGAACCTTTTGGTTTTCTAACGCTGAAAACCCGGAAGTAAATGCTTATGTTTTCAAATGCGCCTCGGAAGTCGAACAGCTTTCATTGAGTGTGTGCCCCCCCTTTTATCCATTGACTTTGCAGACTGCCCTTTGTGCCTCGGTTTTCGAACATTTCGGAAGTCGAACGGTCTTCCAGAACGGATTACGTTCAACAACCAAGACACCACTGTATTAAATATTGTATTGTGTTACAAGACAGCCAAATAAACAAGGAAAAATACATCTAGCGTCTTCCCTTTCAATTCATAGAGTCTTTTCCACAGTTGCTTTATGAGACGCTATTGTCAATAGACGTCATGTGGTTGGAAGGGAAAGAGCGGGAGATGGGGGGGGGTAAACAATGGGTGCACATGGAGATAGATAAAATCAGAAACATCTTCACTACCTGTCCCTCCAAAACAAACTAAGGAAAATTCCCACGACACTAAACAGGTCCACACAGTCCATGCTTAAAGCATGGAAGGAAGAAGTAGGAACACGGACCCCAACCGCATCCCATCACCCTTATTCCATCATTCAGCCCAAAGCATCCATATAAAAAAGGCCTGGCAGACTAAAAGTCTATCATATTGCCGACTTTTACACGTCACGTCTTCTTTTTCTTTCTTCTTTTTGTAACATAAAATCTTCATTAGGGCTAAAATTCATGATGTGGTATGTGGTTACAAAGAACCGTTCCTAGGATTGCCGTATTTTGAATTACTCTCACACAGGCATAGGCAAACTCAGCCCTCCAGATGTTTTGGGACTACAACTCCCATCATCCCTAGCTAACAGGACCAGTGGTCAGAGATGATGGGAATTGTAGTCCCAAAACATCTGGAGGGCCGAGTTTCCCTATGCCTGCTTTAACAGTAGTTTGATCTCCAGTAATGAGTACATGATCGTGTTTAAAGCCATGCAAATAACGTATTTCACTGCCAGATCTCCACAGGCTGGTCCTTTTTGAAAGGCACGAAAGGAGGCCAAGATATGGTCAGTTGGCAAGCCCTGACTCTTTTCCAAACTACAATTTCTGCTGACTCTCCCAGGAAGCAGTTTTTGAGATATGAATATACAATGACTCAGCAGAACCCACCTATGGCAGCATCATCATCTACTCAGCCAATCACCTTTCTTCTCTCTGTCCCCTTACAATTTGAAGCTTGCTTGACAGATGACAACCGGCCATTGATTACTGGTGCTTGGGTGTACCAGTACTGTATCCACTTTATCAAAATGATTGTCGGTTTTATTACTTTTATATATTCTCTGATCAAATCCCTCTTTTAAGGTAAGAGACGAATAAAAGGAAGCACTCCCGAATATAAGCCGCACTCTCCATCCAATTTCAGACCCTGAAAAGTTAAAAGTGCAGTCACACTTCTTTTGTGCACTGTCTCCACAGGTCCACAAGAGGGCAGCATTGCTCAAATCTGTGAGTCTCCCCCCCCCCCCCAGGAAAAACAACTTTGGCTTCCTAAAAGGAGCTCAACAACTCTGAAAATGGGTAGATCACTGCCAGTTTTTTTTAATACAGTGAGTAGATTGCAGACTCTTGGAAGTTAGACGTCCCTGATCTAGCTCATATGCATAGGCTTAGCTGGCAGCGCCTGACTAAAACACCTCCTTTTTTTTAGCATTAAAGGGAGGAAAATGAGAAATAGGATTGGGTTTTTCTTTTTATGTTGGGTCAGTTTTTCAGTGGAAAATCTGAAAAGCGACATAGGACCATAGGAAGCTGCCTTAGCCAGGCCCTTGGTCCATCTAGCTCAATACAGGCAACTCTGACCGGCAGCAGCAGTTCTCCAGGGTTTTGGGCAAGGGACATTCCTAGCCCTAACGGAAGACGCTGAGAGTTGAAAGGGACCTTCTGTGAGCAGGGCAGATGCTCTACCCTTGAAAGTATCCAGCAATATCAAGTTATAGGAAAACTGGTGCTATTAACAGTAATCCTTCTAGTTGGTTAATTGGTTCAGCAACTTCCATAATAATAATAATAATAGTAATAATAATAATAATAATAATAATAATAATAATTTATTTATACCCCGCCCATCTGGCTGGACTTCCCCAGTCACTCTGGGCGGCTTCCAAAAAAAATATATTAAAATACTGTAATACATCAAACATTAAAAGCTTCCCTAAACAGGGCTGCCTTCAGATGTCTTCTAAAAGTCTGGTAGTTGTTGTTCTCTTTGACATCTGGTGGGAGGGTGTTCCACAGGGCGGGTGCCACTACCGAGAAGGCCCTCTGCCTGGTTCCCTGTAACTTGGCTTCTCGCAGTGAGGGAACTGCCAGAAGGCCCTCGGTGCTGGACCTCAGTGTCCGGGTAGAACGATGGGGGTGGAGACACTCCTTCAGATATACTGGACCGAGGCCATTTAGGGCTTTAAAGGTCAGCACCAACACTTTGAATTGTGCTCGGAAATGTACTGGGAGCCAATGTAGGTCTTTCAAGACCGGTGTTATATGGTCTCGGCGGCCCTCCCAGTCACCAGTCTAGCTGCCACAAGACTGGCTTGCGTCATCACATGATGTGTGATGCTAATTATTTCCCCCAAGAGTTAAATGATAACTAATCAGAGGCAGCTACAGGAGAGCTATGAGATTCAGGTGAGGTTTAGATGCCTTGTCAATCCCAGCAGGTATATAAGAGGACGACCCGGCCTGCCCAGGCCGCCTTTTCCCTGTGGTAAGCAAATCTTGAAACTATGAACCGATGAGGCCTGATGAGACTCTCTTCCTCCTTCTTATGACACTTGCCTTCCCCCTGCCTCCCTCTAGGAAATAACTCCTGGCCAGTTGAACCTGGAGGACCTTCTGGAGATGACGGACGAGCAGGTCTGCATGACGGTGAAGAAGTTTGGGGCCAACCAGGAAGAATGTGCAAGGCTCAACGCCTCCCTCTCCTGCCTCCGGAGCGTCCATAAATCAGGTGCGAAGGTGTGCTCTTCCTCCCTCCCTCCCTCGCTGATGACTGGGTGTCTAACTTTCAGTGGGGAACCTTGGGGCCCTCCCAGTTAGGTTAAATAATGACGATAACGATAACAATAACGATAACGATAACGATAACAATACATTTATAATTTATACCCTGCCCATCTGGCTGGCTTTCCCCAGCCACTCTGAGTGGCTTCCAACTGAATATTAAAATCAATACAGCATCAGACATTAAAAACTTCCCTAAACAGGGCCGCCTTCAGTTGTCTTTTAAATGTAAAATAGTTGTTTATTGCTTTGACATCTGCCAGGAGGGCGTTCCACGGGGCAGGCGCCACTACCGAGAAGGCCCTCTGCCTGGTTCTCTGTAACCTCACTTCTTGCAGCGAGGGAACCGCCAGAAGGCCCTCAGCGCTGGACCTCAGTGTCCAGGCTGAACGATGGGGGTGGAGATGTTCCTTCAAGTATACAGTATATATATATTCTATATATATTCTTCAGGACCTTATCTCCAATGGCAGATCTAGTCCAGTGGCCTGTTCTCACAATTATCACACTGACCTGAGCGCAATAGTGCTCTCCCCTCCAGCAGCTGGTATTTAGAAGCAATGCCTTCAGTCATGGCTAGTACCCCCACCCCCCGGTAGCCTCCTCTTCTTCCCTGAATTTTCCCAACCCTCTTTTAAAACCATCTAAGTTGGTGGCCATCACTGCCTCCTGGTAGGTTTGCAGTTTAGCTAGGTGTCCACGACTGATGTGTGGCTCTGGTTGCCCAGATGAGAATAAAAGCATAGGAACATAAGACGAGCCTGCTAGATCAGGCCAATAGCCCACCTAGCCCAGCAACCCTCCTCTTAAAATGAGCAACCAGATGTCTCCATGGAAAGCCCACAAGCAGGACCTGAGCACCTCTCCACCTGTGATTCGCGGCAACTGGCATTCAGAGACATTACTGCCTCTGACCGTGGAGGAAGAGCATAGCCATCGCAGCTAGTAGCCAGCTATAGCACTGTCTTTCGGCACTGCCTCCTGTGGGAGTGAGTTCCACAGTTTAACTATGCATTGCATGAAGAAACCCTCTCTTGTTTATCTGTCCTGAATCGTCTAACAATGAACCTTGAGCGTCATTGGCTGTCTGTGAGTTCTGGTGTTATGGGAGAGGGAAGAAAACACTTCCCATTAACCACTTTCTCTACGTGTAATTTTTATACACCTCTGGCAACCTCCTTTTACTCGCCTTTTCTCAGAAGAGGTGAAACTGGAGTGGAAAGTAGGGTGGGAAAAGCTTCTTGGCTTCCCTGATCTGCTTATAAAGGTAAAGGTAAAGGTACCCCTGCCCGTATGGGCCAGTCTTGACAGACTCTAGGGTTGTGCGCCCATCTCACTTAGGAGGCCGGGGGCCAGCGCTGTTCGGAGAGACTTCCGGGTCACGTGGCCAGCGTGACAAAGCTGCATCTGGCGAGCCAGCGCAGCACACGGAAACGCCGTTTACCTTCTTGCCAGTAGGCGGTCCCTATTTATCTACTTGCCCCCGGGGGTGCTTTCAAACTGCTAGGTTGGCAGGCGCTGGGACCGAGCAACGGGAGCGCACCCCGCCGCGGGGATTCGAACCGCCAACCTTTTGATCGGCAAGCCCTAGGCGCTGAGGCTTTTACCCACAGCGCCACCCGCATCCCTTATAAGCGTCTGCTTATAGCTTCTAGTATATCCTAGAACGGCCGACAGGACCCTCCTGTTAGGGGTGCCTGGAAATCTCGCACCTTGTTGACGTTCCTTTACGAATTCTCATCTGCCTCTCTGCTTAACAGTTTCTTCAACAGCTGTAAAAAGAGTGTACAGCAAACTTTGATCACAGCAGCAAGTCTGCAAACCTCTCTGTCATTTTGGAAGTGTGCATGTGTGTGTTGGGGCAGGGGGAGACACCTAATTTGATGGCTTCTCGATGCATAGGGAATGGCTGTTGCTCAGCAGCTGAGCAACTCCTTTGCATACAGAAGGTACCAGGTTCAACTCTTGTTGTTTCCAGGCTGGGCTGGATGAGAGCCTGGTCTGATATCTTAGAGAGCCGCCACCGGTCAGTATTGACAGTACAGTGGTACCTTGGGTTACAGACACTTCAGGTTACAGACGCTTCAGGTTACAGACTCCACTAACCCAGAAATAGTACCTCGGGTTAAGAACTTTGCTTCAGGATGAGAACAGAAATTGTGCGGCAGCGGCAGCGGGATGCCCCATTAGCTAAAGTGGTACCTCAGGTTAAGATCAGTTTCAGGTTAAGAACGAACCTCCAGAACGAATTAAGTTCTTAACCAGAGGTACCACTGTACTGAGCTGGATGGATTAATGGTCACAAGTTGATAAGACAACTTCCTATGTGTTTTTAACAGTTACTGCAACCCGCCCTGGGACTTAGGGTGAATGGAGGGTAAATAGTCATTGTCATCACCATCATAAAAGGTAAAGGGACCCCTGACCATTAGGTCCAGTCGTAGCCGACTCTGGGGTTGTAGTGCTCATATCGCTTTATTGGCCAAGGGAGCCGGCGTACAGCTTCCGGGTCATGTGGCCAACATGACTAAGCCGCTTCTGGCGAACCAGAGCAGCACATGGAAACGCCGTTTACCTTCCCGCTGGAGTGGTACCTATTTATCTACTTGCACTTTGACGTGCTTTCGAACTGCTAGGTTGGCAGGAGCTGGGACTGAGCAACAGGAGCTCACCCCATCGCGGGGATTCGAACCACCGACCTTCTGATCAGCAAGTCCTAGATTCTGTGGTTTAACCCACAGCTCCACCCGCGTCCCTTCACCATCATAATCATCTGTAAAAAAATAAATAAAGTCTGCATGCTTGGCCTCTTGCAAACAGCAGAGGGTGCTGTGGGATAACAGAAGCCACGCTGAGAGCAGTGCGGCAGTTGGATGTGGCGGGTCTCAAAATTCGCTGCTCTGGCTATAGGCAACCAGCTGTATTAATGGCATCATAGAAGTGGAGAGATGGAAGGGACCCCAAGAGTCATCTAGTCCAACACTCTGAAGTTCAGGGATGACAGATAAGGAATCCTTGGCAGGTGGCCATCCAACCTCTCTTTAAAAATCTCCCATGAAGGAGAGCTCACAACTTTCCAAGATATTGCCTGTAAGCTCCCATCAGTTGGAGGACCTGCACCCATGCTGAGATTTGGCTGCCCACCACCTGACCGTGTGATCAGCAACTCTGTGGTTGAGAAGGTCTCGGCTATGGGCCACCATGGCTGTACTCTACCTCTGCAGTCAGAGCAGCATGCTTCTGAATGCCCTTTGCTGGGAATGACAAGTGAGCAGAGCCCTGGTGGTCTCAGGACCTGCTTGCGGACATCTGGCTGGCCACTGTGAGAACGGGATGCTGGACTTGATGGGCCAACCTGGAATGGTGGTTGCGTACAACCACCTCCAGCCCACCATGATAATCATAATGAACAAACAGTGAGAAGGACCATGTGGGCAACCAAGATGATCAAGTGTCTCGAAACAAAGCCTTATGAGGAATGGTTGAAGGAGCTGGGTATGTTTAGACCAGAAAAGAGGAGATATGAGAGCCATCTTCAAATATTTCAAGGGCTGCCACATGGAAGAGGGAACAAGCTTGTTTTCTCCTGCTCTGGAGGGTAGGACTCGAACCAATGGCTTCAAGTTACAGGAAAGGAGATTCTGACTAAACATACAGAAAAATCTTTCAGACCGTAGGAGCTGTTTGACTGTGGAACATTCTCCCTTGAGAGTTTGTCGACTCTCCTTCCTTGGGGGTTTCTAAGCAGAGGCTGGATGGCCATCTGTCATGGATGCTTTAGCTGAGATTCCTGCATTGCAGGGGGTTGGAATAGAGGACCCTTTGGCTCCCTTCCAACACCACGATTCTCTTATTCTATGACCTTGGCGCAGTGGCGTAGCGTGGGGGGGTGCAGGGGGGGCCGGCCGCACCAGGCGCAACATCTGGGGGTTAGGGTTAGGGGGCGCAAATCCACGGGTTAGGGGGCGCAAATTACTTGCCTTGCCCCGGGTGCTGACAACCCACGCTACGCCACTGCCTTGGCGTGACTCTAAATCAACTCTCAATGCCTTCCCCTCCTTTGCTTTAAGGCAGAGGAATCTGGCATGGGGGAATGAGGAAGAGCTGGAAGGCTGCCCAGGAAAGTGCTGATTTCACCCTTCAGAGGTGTGGCTGGTTGTTGCGTCCTGGGACAAGCCCATCACAGTTTTCCATCTTCCCCGCCCAGGGACAAAGCTGGCTTCTGGAGTCTTGATGTTAGAGGAGGAGGAGAAATCCCACCCCCCCCACCCCAATGTAATTACACCCTCACATGCATTTGCCTCTCCCTCCACTGGTTTTTCTTCCTGGCTTCCTCCAGGCATGACATTAAATTTGCCACTCTTAACACACACGCATAAAGGCAACACTGGATCCTGCTCTGCCTTTCTGCCAATGACACACTCCCTTGGAATCTAGCTACTGCCAGGTCACAGGATTGATTCCAGAGGTGGGGAACCTTTTCCTGTCCGAGGGCTGCACTTCCTTCTGGGTTGCCTTCTGAGGGTCAAATGCATTCCTTGGAGGCCAGACCTGCTGCCTCTGTGGATCCTGCCGCATGAGGCAGTCCCCCCACCTTGCCTCATGGGTGGGCCAGCTCTGGGCTCCATGAAATCAGGGATGGGTGGGAGGGGGACTCAGCCTTTTTTTGCATCCAACTTGTCTCCAGGTGCCTTTTTGGGGAGAGAAAGCTACAGTCGTACCTCGGGTTACAGACGCTTCAGGTTATAGACTCTATTAACCCAGAAATAGTACCTTGGGTTAAGAACTTTGCTTCAGGATGAGAACAGAAATCACGTGGCTGCAGTGGGAGGCCCCATTAGCTAAAGTGGTACCTCAGGTTAAGAACAGTTTCGGGTTAAGAACGGACCTCCAGAATGAATTAAGTTCTTAACCCGAGGTACCACTGTACAGTGGTACCTCTGGTTACATACACTTCAGGTTACAGACGCTTCAGGTTACATACGCTTCAGGTTACAGACTCCGCTAACCCAGAAATATTACCTTGGGTTAAGAACTTTGCTTCAGGATGAGAACAGAAATTGTGCGGCAGCGGCAGGCCCCATTAGCTAAAGTGGTGCTTCAGGTTAAGAACAGTTTCAGGTTAAGAACGGACCTCTGGAACTAATTAAGTACGTAACCAGAGGTACCACTGTACTAACTTTCTGCTCAGGCTCCAGAGTCTGCCACATTCTGAGGCGGTTGAACAGCTCCAACTCTCGGAAATGCTTCGCCTGTGCTTTCAGTTGCTGCACCACAGTGCTTTTCATGGCTAAGGCCGCTTCGCTGTGCTCTGCACCAAGAAACGACGGACGAGCAGTTCCTCTCATGCTGCATGGAGTGTCATGATGCCCTATATTTCTGTCCCCCCTTCCCCCGCTCTCTGCTCGCACGTTACTCCTGTAGAGATATGTCCTAGGAAATTGGACCGCTCTAATGAATGACTCATTAACCGACATTGACATTGTACCTTATCCTAATTTATTAATATCAATCTCGACCCTTCCATCTCGTCTGCTGCTGACTCAAAGGTGCTTTAAAGGGACAGAAGCTGTTTCTTTAGACTGTGCTCGGAGAGCAGAGAAGGCTTCCCAGAACTTTCCACTGACTTCCAGGAGCGCAGTGCCTTCCGGGTGACAGCCAGCTGCTTCCCTGAGGCCTAGAAATGTGGTTGTTGAAAAGAACCTGACAGTTCTAACAGAGCTTGGCTGCAGGTGGGTGCTCTGGAGGTGGGAGGTCCCCCATTCAATGTACACAAAAGAACCTTCCTGCTGAATCACACCATGGGCCCTCTAGC
Organism: Podarcis tiliguerta; assembly: GCF_965153285.1. Classification (NCBI taxonomy): domain Eukaryota; kingdom Metazoa; phylum Chordata; class Lepidosauria; order Squamata; family Lacertidae; genus Podarcis; species Podarcis tiliguerta. The sequence continues at coordinate 19,669,151 of NC_139549.1, forward strand.
CCGGACATCCTGTTCTCACAGTGGCTGAACAGCTTCTTATGGCAAGCCTGCAAGGAGAACTTGAGTACAAGAACACTCTTCACACTTGTAATTCCCAGCAAATTTGGGGGCATCTTCTTCTTCTTTGGCGATCCCTCGTAGCCGAGCAAGATTGCCTTCCACAAACACGGTTTTAACAGTGAGTGCGTAAGTGACTGTGGAGGCCAATTCTGGATCCACACGTCCTTCCACAGTGGGGACATAGATTTCGGGGCAGGAGTTGATCATGGTGAGGGTTTGCCAAGCATGCCTTCCTCTTAGCACATTTCTCCCTTTTGTCCTGAGTTCGTGTGTCTTCAAAGCCTTTGGTAAAGGCTGTTCTCCAATCAGAGTGCTCACAAGCCAGTGTTTCCCAGTTGTTGGTGTTTATACTACATTTTTTAAGATTTGCCTTGAGAGAGTCTTCTAACCTCTTTTGTTGAGCACCAGCATTATGCTTTCCATTTTTAAGTTCGGAATAGAGCAGTTGTTTTGGAAGACGAGAATCAGGCATCTGCCCAACATGACCAGTCCAACGAAGCTGATGTTGAAGAATCATTGCTTTGACACTGCTGATCTTTGCTTCTTCCAGTTCACTGGCATTAGTTCGCCTGTGTATATACAACCTCTGACAGTGGAGGCAGAACATAGTTGCTGATAGCCTTATTCTCCATCAGTAAAAGAATAATAACATAGGAACAGCCTTCCAGGATTAGGCCAATGGCCCATCGGGTCCAGCATCCTGTTCTCATGGAAGCCAATGAGATGCCTATGGAAAATTTGCAAGCAGGACCCGAGCACAAGATCTTTCTCCCCTCCTGTGGTTTCCCGCAAGTGGTATTCAGGATTACTGCCTCTGACCGACTATTGAGACAGAGCACAGCAATCACGGCTACTATTGGACTAGCTGGGTGTTTTTAACCTCTCCCTTATTAACTGGCTTCAATTAAGTATGTTTACTATGATTCTATTGTTTGATCTCATACGTTGCCCCAAGAGAGAGCTCTTGCCCTTAAAGGCAGACTATAAAATATTTTAAATAAAAATAAAACAAAAGCTTCTTTTTTAAAGGGAAGGCAGGGACATGAAAGCCAAAAAACCCCTATTGAGAAATTCCTGTTTGGCTCTTAAATTTTCCCCAGCCACGAAATAACTGCAGCTTGAACGCCGATAAAACCAGCACCTTTCTGCAGTGGGAAGTTTAGCAGGCATCTGTGTAACTTTGGCATTTCTTGTGTAGAGAAAACCTGATCTTCTGGAAAGGTCCTTAGAAGTGCAGAAGAGTCATTAATGCAGAGGAATTTTTTTGTATTTTATTTGTTTTAAAAGGGAAAAAAAGTGTGTGTGGGGGGGGGAAGGGGGTGGTTGCTCAGGCTTCTCTTTGGCTAATTAAATAAACCTTGCCTGTGATGATGGACAGGTGAGACGAAGAGATGGACAGCCGGCTGGGAGATAAATGAAGAGGGAGGCTGTATTTACTCCGCATCACGACCAGAGCCTCCGCGGTTCCGTGTCGCAGATAAAAGGTCACCCGTGTCGCCACGCCGTCACTTCTTCAGAACGGGCGTCTGACGGATGTGCTTTCCACGCCTGCCCCGGTGACGGATGTCTGGGGGCTCGGAGAGAGGATGGCTGTCAGCTGATTTCCCTCTGCCTCTTTCCCTTATGGTCTCATCTAGCTTCTTCTGCTCCCCCCCTCCAGGGGTGTGTGTAGATTTCTGCAGCTGAAAAAGGCTCTGTCCCGTCCTCGGTCCGTTGGCGTGTGTCTCTGTGTGTTTTTATCCTGCTCTGCTGCCATTATCTGCACTCGGTCAATCACTTCGATCCGAGAGGCTGTTGCTACTGAAGCCTGCAGCATGCTGAACTGCTGACAGAGTGTTTGGGGTGGCATTGCAAGTAGGGTAACCTTTCAGGTTGCATCGCCATGGGGGCACCAGGTGCCTCGGAAGCATTGTTATCAATGGTGAATATTAATCACAGGGGAGCCATATTGCAATAAGTGCACCGGGCCATTAATCAGCTGCTGGCTCGTGAATGCAGTTGCCAGAGTCCCAGCAATGGGGGTGGGAAGAGGAATGATCCATTACCGCTCCAGACGAAGGAGGTGGGGGTGAGGAAGGAGATGGATGGGCTTCCATTTGTCATTTTTGTGTGATGGCTAATGCCTCTTCATTAAGATGTATAGGACCGCCTTCCTAAAGCATTGCAGAATGGAGAATGGGCTGAAGGCTAATCCTGATCTGCAGGGCATTGGCACTCCACCCATCTTCCATTTTGAATATATTCACTAGCTCTGACTTTGCAGTCTAGATTGGGACCACCACCTTGCAAAGGCACCCACAAGATTCCAAAATGCTTTTTCTCTACCCAACAATAAAGCTCAGCGCTTGAATACATTGAAGCGTTCCATACACACCATCTTCCTGCTTTTACAACAACCTTGTGAGGTAGGCTGGGCTGGGAGAGTGGCTTGCTTTGAGGCAGCAGTGAGGAACTTGTAGCCCTCCGTATGTTATTGGGACTACAACTCCCATCAGCCCTGATCACCGGGCTCTCCTGACTGGGTCTGATGGGAGCTGGAGTTCAGCAGCTTCAGAATGCTCACCTAGTGAACTCATGGCACCAGTGTGGTTTGAACCTGGAGCTTAGTGCAATCTCTCAGCTACTGGGCTGCATCGGTGCTCTTGCAACACAACTGCGGCACGTTGTCAAAGAATCAGGGTCCAAGGGATCTGTGTAGGCCAGCAAAAGGAAGCAGAGCCTCTACGTCCAATGTCAATCCAATGCTTTCCCTCTAAGAGGGTTCGGCAACTTTCAGCAGCCTGAGTCCCTTCAGAGCTGCAGGTTTGGCTCCAGGTTTTAGAGGAGAGAGGGAGAGTCAGATCTTTGGTTCTTCTGGCTAGTATTTTCAAACAGGGGGTCCCTCCCTGGACGACCTGAAGATGCACCTGGGGCCTTCTGCATTTGAAACAGAGGCTCTTTCATTGAGCTTCAGCCCTTCCCCACTCAAAGCAGCTGGCCATTTAAAACAGCGGCTTATAGTCTAATGCAGGGTTGCCCAAACGTCTTTCAAAGAGGGCCAGATTTGATGAAGTGAATGTGTGTGAGGGCTGGAGTTAAAGGTAAAGGGACCCCTGACCATTAGGTCCAGTCGTGACCAACTGTGGGGTTGCGGCGCTCATCTCGCTTTATTGGCCAAGGGAGCCGGCGTACAGTTTTTCTGGGTCATGTGGCCAGCATGACTAAGCCGCTTCTGGCGAACCAGAGCAGCACACGGAAACACCGTTTACCTTCCCGCCGGAGTGGTACTTATTTATCTACTTGCACTTTGATGTTGCAAGTAGATAAACTTGGCTTCTAACTGCTAGTTGGCACTTTCTAACTGCTAGTTGGCAGGAGCTGGGACTGAGCAACGGGAGCTCACCCAATCGTGGGGATTCGAACTGCTGACCTTCTGATTGGCAAATCCTTGGTTCTGTGGTTTAACCCACAGCACCACCCGCGTCCCTCAGGGCTAGAGTTGTTGAGCTTTAAATCATCGACCGGAGGGCCCCCAAAATGAACTTTGGACATGCCTGGTCTAATGAGACATGATGGAAAAGGAAGTGGAATGGGGGGGGGGGAGAAGGAAAACAGGGTGGTACCAAGGCTTCATTTTGTTCCTAATGGCCAGACAGAACAGCTGTAAGTGGAAGTAGTTCTCGGACCAGGTAACTAGCGTGAGCCAAGCTGGTGGATGGTGCCTTGAAACATCTCCTTCTCCACCCAGGCTGATCTATGCCACATTAACACCACACATTGAAAGAGCACCACACCATTTTAGACAGTTTCCCCTTCCCCCAAAGGATTCTGGGAGCTGTAGTTTGGTGAGGGTGCTGAGAAGGTGCTGTTAGGAAACAGTCCCCTGCCCACCTGGAGATGCTGGGATTGAACCCGGTCTTTCTGCCTGCCAGGCAGATGCTTCTACTCACCTGAGCTGCGACTCCTCTGCACCTTTCACTTGTGTTTGGATGCAGTGCTCCCGTCGCGATGAGCAGCAGCCCTTCGTGACATTTTCTGCTTTTCCGTGGCTTAAAATTCCTGGTTGCCGTAGTAACTTTTGCTTTTTCTTGTGGGGGAGGAAAGCTAGAACACACTTGAGGAGCAGTTGCCGTCTCGGAGAAAGCAAAAACGAGGGTTGCTTTCTCACCTCGGAAGACCTAGTGGCGGTCAGCTGAGGGATCTGGGTAAGCCTGCGCGAGGGCCCCAGCGAAACGCAGGGGGACTTGCGGTCCTGGGTGGTGTGTTTTTTGAGGGATGCTTACCTTGACGTGGTCCCGTTGGGTGCTCCGATACTGCTGTGGGTCTCTCTTTGAAGCATTGTTAGGGCCGTTGCAGAAGACTAGATAGTATGGGGCATGTTATATTCAAAAGAGTCCCTTGGGAAGAACTGTTGAAGCTTGGGAATAGGCCTGGCAGAAGATCAGCACCACGGACAGCGTTCTGGGTGTTCTGGACAGAGCACCCAAGGCAGGATGTTGCTCTAGCTAGGACCTGTGGCTCACTGAGGTCTTGAATCAAGGGTGGGGAAGCTCAGGCCAGGGGCCACATGCGGCCCACCAAGCTCCTCCTTCTGGCCCTTGGGGCCACACATCTTCTCACCAGGCAGCATCCCTTCACTGGCCCTCCTTGAGGAACATAGGAAGCTGTCTTATGTTGATTCAGACCCACTAGTCCATCTAGCTCAGAATGCCTTCAGCTCAGCTGGTACAACATGAGACTCTCAGGGTTCTGAGCTCGAGCCCCACAGAAGATTCTTGCATTGCAGGGGGTTGGACTAGATGCCCTTCGTGGTCCCTTCCAACATTACAATTCTATGATTCTATGAAAGGGAGTGGGTCTTGAGGGTTTCAGGCAGGGAGTCTCTCCCAGCCCGACCAGGAGATTGCCAGGGATTGAACCAGAGACCTTCTAGCTGCTAGGCAGATGCTCTGCCACTGAGCTACAACCCTTCTGTGATCTTTTGCTCCCTCCTTGAGTGCTTTTGCCTGGCTGGTATGCACCCTTGAGCTGTGATAACGCCTGTTGCTTACCTGGATGGAGGGTTGCGTGTGTGGCTGGAACATAGCCTGCCGTAGAAAGGGGAGATTTGTATCCATTGCCCGCCATTGGCATGCAGCCTTTGGAAAGTTGCCTTTTATTAAATGTGGTCCTTGAGCTGAAAAAGGATCACCACTGCTGGAGTAGAGGAAATAAAAAGCAAGAGGGCAGAAACAAAAGGATGGGGAGGTAACAAATCTGAGGGCTTTAAAATGTCTGCAAATGATGTGGGTAGATGAAGAAGGGGCTCATCGCAGAGAAGTCACAGCCACGAACTGATAGGTCTGCCCATGAGAGCCAGTGTGGTGTAGTGGTTAGTGTGTTGGACTAGGACCTGGGAAAGCAGAGTTCAAATCCCCATTTGGGCCATGGAGCTCACCTTGGGCCACTCAGGGCATCTCAGCTTAACATCTACCTCACAGGGTTGCTGTGGGGATTAAATAAGGACAGGTGAACTGTGTATGCTATGGGTAGGCAAACTAAGGCCTGGGGGCTGGATCCGGCCCAATTGCCTTCTAAATCTGGCCCACAGATGGTCTGGGAATCAGCGTGTTTTTACTTGAGTAGAATGTGTCCTTTAATTTAAAATGCATCTCTGGGTTATTTGTGGGACATAGGAATTAGTTCATCCCCCCAAAAAAAATATAGTCTGAGGGACAGTGGACCGCCCCCCTGCTGAAAACGTTTGCTGACCCCTATGCCACCTTGAGCTCCTTGGTCGAAAAGGTGGGATATAAATGCCATAAATATACATAGAAAATGAAAAAGGGTGCTGGAAAAAATAGTAGCTTGAGGGGTTAATTCTGCAATGAAGTTTAATTGGCAAGAGAAGGATTTTGCCCATGAAGCCAGGGAGCATCATAGCCACATGTAGGAATGTAGCTGTGACCAAGTTATGCAAGGCAGTTTGGAAATTTTGTGCTGGGTGCTTGGGAAAAAATATATATAGAGCTGACACTTGTGTGCTGTGGGGTTTGATCCAGGTGATTCCTTTTTTGTTTAAAGAGAGAAATGTGTTTTTTTGTGGAACATTGGGAGCAGATTCCTGGATACCTACCGCTATCATGACAGCGACCCGATGAAATTAACTAGACCAGAACCTGCTTGATGTGGTTTAGTCAATTGCAACTTTCCACTGGCTTGTATAGAGCCATAGTCCAGTTCAGACATTCAGAGATCATGATGGTCGTGGGATAAAGCACGTCTCGGAAAGGGGCATGTGGATTCCAGTAGCCATAGTGTGATACTTAGTAGGGGCACAGCAGGCTGAGGGAACAAGCTTATTTATGCTGTTTTCCAGACTCATCACTGTAGGTGTCTCTCCTGAGCCCTATTCAGGTGTTTGCCTTAAACAGAAGATCAGGGCTGTGCATTCCCATAGGCTGCAGCCTCATAGCTTCCTGAGTCGGGCAAAAGATCTGGGTTCCCAATAGTGGGGACGTTTCTAAGTCGAATGCACTAAAAGTTTGTATTCAAGTGCCCCATTCAGTATGGGAAGGTTGGGGGTTATGCCCCTCCCATGCCTCATACATGCTTTATTCCCCCTCCCCCCCCAGTTCATTGAAGGCCTGAAAAGGTCACTGGTTTTGTATGAATCAAAGAGAGAATAATAGTTTGTCATGTAAAATATTGGCTATGGTGCATCCACATTAATCTACAGTGCACCGGTCACAGAATAATAGAATGGCAGAGTTGGAAGGTCCCCCAAAGGAGTCCAACCCCCTGCAATGTAGGAATCACAGTATAATATTATTATTAACAACAACAACAACAACAACAATAATAATTTATACCCTGCCCATCTGGCTGAGTTTCCCCAACCACTCTGGGTGGCTCCCAATCAAGTGTTAAAAACAATACAGCATTAAATATTAAAAACTTCCCTAAACAGGGCTGCCTTCAGATGTCTCTTAAAAATAGGATAGCTGCTTATTTCCTCGACATCTGATGGGAGGGTATTCCACAGAGCGGGTGCCACCACCAAGAAGGCCCTCTGCCTGGTTCCCTGTAACTTCGCTTCTCACAGGGAGGGAACTGTCAGAAGACCCTCAGAGCTGGACTCCAGTGTCCAGGCTGAATGATGGGGGTGGAGATGCTCCTTCAGGTATACAGGACCGAGGCCGTTTAGGGCTTTAAAGGTCAGCACCAACACTTTGAATTGTGCTCGGAAACGTACTGGGAGCCAATGTAGATCTCTCAGGTGTTATATCGTCCCAGCGGCCATTCTCAGTCACTAGTCTAACTGCTGCATTCTGGATTAGTTGTAATCTCCAGGTCACCTTCAAAGGTAGCCCCACACAGAGCGCATTGCAGTAGTCCAAGTGGGAGATAACCAGAGCATGTACCACTCTGGCGAGACAGTCTAGTGGGCAGATAGGGTCTCAGCCAGCGTACCAGATGGAGCCGGTAAACAGCTGCCCTGGACACAGAATTGACCTGCGCCTCCATGGATGGCCGTGAGTCCAAAATGACTCCCAGGCTGCGCATCTGGTCCTTCAGGGGCACAGTTGCTCCATTCAGTTGCCCCACACCCGCCCACCCCCTGTCCCCCCCAAAACAGTACTTCTGTCTTGTCAGGATTCAATCTCAATTTGTTAGCCGCCATCCCAGAATCCCTGACAGATGGCCATCCAACCTCTGTTTAAAAGCCTCCGATGAAGGAGAGGCCACCACCTTCCCAGGTGGTCTGTTCCACTGTCCAACAGCTCTTACCATATGAAAGTTCTTGCTAATATTAAGTTGGAATCTTCTTTCTTGTCATTTGAGTCCATTGGTTTGGGTCCTGCCCCCTGGAGCATGAGAAAACCTGCTCGCTCCATCTTCCATGTGACAGCCCTTCGCAGATATTTGAAGATGGCTCTCATATCAACACGCAGGGCTTCTTCACACTTTGGACCTGTGCTTTCCAGGCTTTCAATCTTCATGTCCAAGTATTCTTTTTTGTTGCTGCTCAATCTTTAAAGCTGATGTGAAACAAATGGCAATTCACAGATCGCTGTTTGCTCCAATTCAGCGGTAAAGATGGTTTGCTCAGGGATAGCAAAAACAAGACTCAGAGCTTTAATGCTGGAAAGCACAGAGGAAAAGTAAGTGTGGACAAGTTCTCAGCCTTCTCTTCTCCAGGCTGAACATACCCAACTCATCCAACCCTGCAGCAGAGGGTTTGTTCCACCACCTTCGCACCAAGCTATGCACATTTTCTTTGAGCTGAGATAGACATGTATTCTACGTGCTTGTTTTGGCGTTTCCAAGGGCACAGCACACACACAAATGTTATGAAAATCCACCAAGGAGGTTTGACAGCCGACGGTGGCAGGATGCAAAAATCTGAACACACCGATTCCGGGTCTGTGACGGCTCAACAATGCCAAAAATTGAGTCTCTGAAAAGCATCCTGTATGCTTTTGTGTGAGCAGGTATTAGCTGAGAATGGGCTCCCCAAACTCTACTTCGATATTTTTAGGCATGACGCACTGTGAGAAGCATCAAGTTATTTTTACGAGGGTGCTCATCAATCATGTAATGACACAGCCATCAAAATAAAAGAGCAGATAAATGAATGCAGGGAATGGCAAGGACATGCCTGGAGCCTGGGCTGTGGGGTTTAATGACCCCAGATTGGGCTCTGATATGAAGAGCCTTTCTTGGTTGGACGTTGGGCTACCCTTCTCTCAGTCGCTCCACACCTCTGCTTAGCAACCATCAATCATAATTAATTAGCAATGTGGTAATTAATCTTGCCGAAGAAGGTGTTCTCCCTGGATAATCATCTCCTACTGACCAAGAACTGCAAGAGTTTGTCCCTGTTAGGGATTGGCCCTCCAATTATTGCATCACAATCAGCTGCTATTTTGCAGGGTGGGGAAGTCTACTCACCTCAGTTGGATTGATTGGGGTTGGAAGGCTCTGTGCAAAATGGGAAATGGTTGCCTTCGTCACGTCCCCAGACTGCTTGACGTCTTGGCTGGAGAGTGAGGAGAGGCTGTGGCGCAATGGGTCAGTGTGTCTGGTGGTTAAGCAGAAGGTTGGTGGTTCAAGCCCACCCAGGGATGGCTGTGGGCAGAATTCCTGCATTGCAGAGGGTTGGACTACTCTACAATTCTAGGGCCACCCTCCCCCCTTCAAATACCGTGCAGTTCAGAAGTGGTCCCAGGTATTGCGATGTGGAATCATAGAGCTGGAGGGAGCTTTGCAGGCCAGCAGTGGGGAACCTCTGCCCAATGGGCCTTCTTAGACTCTCCAGGCTCCCCCATTTGGCCCATGCAGCCATGTTGGATGAGCAACATTCACCTGTTCTATTCCTTGCATCATATTAATCATGTCCGCTGTGGGACAGGTAAAGGCACTGCTTCCCTGCCGAAAGCAGGGGCTTGCAGGACCCACCAACCAGCTGATCATCAGCACTTGCAAAGAAATGATGGGGTTTAGCAAGTGCCACTGATCAACTGATCTGGCACCTCCGATCAGCTGATTTGGCAAGGCAAGTCAACTGATTGTCGGCACCTGCAAGGCAATGGGAATACAGGATGTCTGTTGACTGGAGAGGAACGTAGCATAACGTATTTCTGCCTTGCTTGCCTTCTTCTGAGCTGGGTCTTTGCAGAAGCAGCCTAGAGCAGCCTTTGCCAAGCTGGTGCTCCCCACAGCAGGAGTGGCAGTCCAAAACATCTGGAGGGGGCACTCACAAGACTGCCAAGACTGGTCAGGGGTCTCTTTTTCATTTGAGTTGCCAGCCAACTCCTCAGAGACTAGGATGCTATTTTGTCGGCTGTCCGATTGCCCAGGTGGGCAGAGAGCGCTGAGGACATTCCGGCATCCAAACAGGCTGATTCAGATTCCTCTGGGATCAGAGGCAGTCCTCCTTTTGCAAGGAGGCACTTCTCCTTGATGCTTAACTCTGTCAGCTGCCCAAATTCACTTCCAAGTCTTTCTGCAGCTTCTTTCTCCCATTCATTTTCCTTTGGAGGACTCACTTGTCTGATCTGCTAATGCTTTCCACTCCCAATCAGTCCAGCCCCTCAAACTCCACCAGATCTCTCCCTCTCTCTCTCCGTCTCTGCACCAGACCCCTTTCAGCCTCTCTCGAAACATCCTACTGCATTAGCAGCCGAGACAAAGAGCTCTGCACAGGCACCACTTCTCCTTTCATTCCCTCTTCCCGTTGACTGATTTTCTTTTTATTAACCAGCTTTGGAGGGAACAATCCCAAAGACATCCCTCCCCCCGCCTTGTCACACTTTTTAAAAACTGAAAAAACCCTCCTTTTAATCAACCCTTCTTCCTTTTTTTGTCCTGCAGCTCATTGCCTGTCCTTCCCTCTCCCTTCTCAAGAGCTTGAAATAAATTGATTTCCTTGAAAAGGATGCGGAGATAACAGGGCTATCAATTAATAATCCCGAGTGGCGTAATAATAATAATAATAAAGAGTCGGGGTCGCTATGGACTTCTTTTTTAGAATGCAAATATCACCTTTTTATTCATGAGTTCTTAAGAGGCGTTGGATCAAAAGTGCTGGGAGTGGAGAGCCTGGGTTCACTGGGGGGAGAGAGAGATGGAGTCTATTATTTTGTGCAATAGTACTTTTGGGTAATAAAGTGCTTCTTAGGATTCCTTCCTGAATGGATTCAGGAAATGGTGGCGTGTGGGGTGCTTGAGATAGATGGAGGGGGGAGTGGGATTAAAGGCGTTCATGGAGCCTAGTTATGCTGGCTACTGGGCCAGCTTCACTCTGCTCACCAACTCCAGCTACCCTTTTAAATGACCAAATCTCCCTCCCTTTACACCTCAATTACTCTGCCCCCCTCACAACTTCCCCCCAAGCCTTTCCCTTCTCCCCAAGCCCCACCCCCTTTTAAATGGGTGGGGAGGTGCTTCACAGAACGCCTTGCTAAAATGCTATAGGGGAAAGTGCAAAAACCAAATGTATGCATTGTGAAAAGGACGTACCAAAATGCATTGTTGGCTTGCAACAATGTGCGTATTTGTCAAACTTACATACAGAAATGTGTATATCGGAATAAATCCTATGCCTATGTTCATGAAACGAATACGCATAACTGCATTATATATCGGGAAACAGCTTGCAGAAATGTGTGCTGTAGTCACAACTGCGCACACAAAAAGTTAAATTTGCATTAAATTGCCGATTAATCTTGATGAGTTTTTTTTGTATTTTTAAAATTGGAAATTGGAGAATTGGAGAATTTTAAATTGCAAACTGGATAATTTGGGACTGGGGGAAAAAATGAGACACTGAAGGAAAAAGGTTTCCTGGGTTGCTCCCTCTGGGTGCATTGACAGTTTAAATAAGTTCTCAATGTATTTAAATGTGTAGCATAGATTTCCTCTTGTTAAATCACCACGGCTTTTCAAGTGTGTGCATGACAATGATTCCCCCCCTTTCCCATTTGTACAGGTGGTAGCCTTTCCAAGCAAGACTGGACGATCCAGTGGCCGGCAACGACTGAGACGGGCAAGGAGAACAACCCCGTGTGCCAATCGGAATCCATGCAGTGGATTCGAACCCACCTCTCTCCGAGCCCCAAAGCTCAGTCCAAATGCATCCAGCACTACTGCCACTCGACCTTGCCGCATGGACCGGTGTATGCCCATGTGGACAGGCTGACCGTGGAAGGCTTCCCAGGGCTGTGCCCACCACTGGAGTCTGGCCACCGCTCCTTGCCCCCTTCCCCGCGGCAGCGGCATGCTGCGCATACCCCGCCACGCACCCCTAACATCGTCACCACCATGACACCACCAGGCACACCGCCGGTCAGGAGGAGGAACAAGGTGAAACCCCCGGGAACACCACCCCCATCCTCCCGGAAACTCATCCACCTTTTCCCAGGATTCACCACCTTGCACCGCAGCAAGTCCCATGAATTCCAGCTGGGCAATCGAGTGGATGAGTCTCACACACCCAAGTAAGTGGACCGAGGAGGGAATATGTGCATGGAAAACACGGGTGGAGAAGGGCGAGGTGGACCTGTCTCCCATGGAGTGTGGGGGGGTGCTAGGTTGATGATCAGAAGGTTGGCGGTTTGAATCCCCATGATGGAGTGAGCTCCCATTGCTCTGTCCCAGCTCCTGCTCACCTAGCAGTTTGAAAGCATGCCAGTGCAAGTAGATAAATAGGTACCACTGCAGCAGGAGGGTAAACGGCGTTTTTGTGCGCTCTGGTTTCTGTCACTGTGTCCTGTTGTGCCAGAAGCGGTTTAGTCCTGCTGGCCACATGACCCAGAAAGCTGTCTGTGTACAAATGCTGGCTCCCTCAGCCTGAAAGCGAAATGAGTGCCACAGCCCCAGCCTATGACTGGACTTAACCATCCAGGGGTCCTTTACTTCTTCTTTTTGTAATCCCTGTATCCGCAATGGACCTACTGATGACAACAATACATTGATGTAGCACTTTCCAGCATTAAAATACTGCTACTTCTACCAGCACCACCACCGTCGCAATTTATATATACTGTGTATATGTTTCTTTCTTTCGTAAATGAGAGCTTTAGTTTCTGGGAACAGTAGCCTGGGGGAGAGTAGGCCTGCTGGTCACGTACCCACCTCTACGTGATGAGGTGGGGGAGACAGGGTACTTGGTATTGCACAGTTCTATTTGTAGGTGTTTCTATTGGTTCAAGTGCTCTTATAGGCTGGCTGTGGACTTAGGAACAACCCAAAGAAGGCGCAAAGTTTGGACAGAGAAGTATACAAAGGTGAAAACCCCACCGAGACCAGGAGAGGTAGCCGGTCAGAGCTGCATGCCGGGAGCTTCTCTGTGGCTGCTGCCACCTGCGCCCCTTGGCTGTCATTGAAAGATGGGATGTAAAGATAACGAACCCTTTTGCCTTCCATTTCGTGAATCGGTTTCTTTCAAACGAGCAGGACGCAGGCCATTTAGCCACCAGAGCTTGGCAGTGCCACATACTCTGGGACGCTGATGGGGTTGCCAGCTCATTAGGTCCGAATGTGGCCTCCCCAGAGGAGAAGGGCTCTCCGTTCCTTCTAATGAACTGTTCCACATCAACAGGGGTGGCGTTGTGGGTTGGGGGGAGCACCTCCCAGCTACTCTGTCCCTTCTCTCAGCCATTACAGATATTTTCCATCTCTTGCTCTCGCTGCACTTCAAAAAGTTGTCAATCAATGTAGTCTCTCTCTCTCTCTCTCTCTCTCTCTCTCTCTCTCTCTCTCTCTCTTGTTTCTTTGTTGGTGAAAACATTTGTTATTTTGTGCAGGGACAGGGGTGAGGAACTGCCAGCCCAGGGGCCAAATACAGCACTTCAGGCCTCTCTGCCTAGACCTTGGTGCTCTCTCCAGGCTGCACCCTCTCCTCAACCACACCCTGCCACTCCTGCCTCGCAAGGGCCCTTGTGGGTGACCACATAGTAGTAGTCTGCATGTTGTAGGCATGGCCTGCTGCAGACAACAAGTCCCATAGCTGGTGAAGCTTGGAAATCAGGACCATGGACAGGAAATCAGGACCATGGACAGCTCCCTGTCCATTCAGGCCACATACAAGCGCACACAGGCTACCATGCTGCTCCAGCTAGGTTCTGTGGCTCACTGAGGTCTTAAGTCAAGGGTGGGGAGCCTCAGGGGTGGGGGCCAAATGCGGCCCCCAAGCCTCCCCATCTGGCCCTCTCCCCAGGCACACCACCTCTCTAGCTCTGCTTCACACACGGCTCAAGTGTTTTATCCTGGCTGGAAATAAACTTGCCACTTGTCTGGATGGAGGATAGAGAAGGGTGTGCAAGTCTCTGCAGAGAAGCTAGCCTACTGTACAAAGGTGACATTCCTATCTGTTGCTCTTCCCACTTCTGCCTCTGCCTCTACCCACAGCTCACATGTGCCCCCCCCCGAAGGGAATGCGACGCTTGGGCTGAGAAAAGTTATCCAGCCCTGATACAGGAGGTGTAAACTGCCTCTTGAGGAGGAGATGTCCCACTGACTACCACTTTCTGCAAGGCACCAGAGGAGGGTTTTTGCCTTCTTGGTGTGTTTCTCAGAAGTTTCTGGTCAGCTCTTGTGGGATTCCAGACTCGGGACTGGGTGGACCTTTGGTCTGATGCAGCAGCGCTTCCCCCTAGGTTCTTATGCTTGATCGAGCTAGATAGTTCATTAAGTTCCAAATCTGGATTAGCTATTAAGTATACTTGGTGATGCTGGTGCTGGCTCGCCAGAGCAGCTTCGTCACGCTGGCCACGTGACCTGGAAGTGTCTGCGGACAGTGCTGGCTCCCGGCCTCTTAAGTGAGATGAGCACACAACCCTAGAGTCAGACACGACTGGCCCGTACAGGCAGGGGTACTTTATACTTGGTGGTGGGATGCGGGTGACGCTGTGGTCTAAACCACAGAGCCTAGGACTTGCCGATCAGAAGGTTGGTGATTCGAATCCCCGCGATGGGGTGAGCTCCCGTTGCTCGGTCCCTGCTCCTGCCAACCTAGCAGTTCAAAAGCATATCAAAGTGCAAGTAGATAGATAGGTACTGCTCTGGCGGGAAGGTAAACGGCATTTCCGTGCACTCCTCTGGTTCTCCAGAAGTGGCTTAGTCATGCTGGCCACATGACCCGGAAGCTGTATGCCGGCTCCCTCAGCCAATAAAGTGAGATGAGCGCCGCAACCTCAGAGTTGTCCGCGACTGGACCTAATGGTCAGGGGTCCCTTTAACTATACTTGGTGGTGCAGGGCCCAGCTTTTGCAAAAATCGTTCAACGAAAACCTTTTTTCAAAAAACAAAAACAAAAAACAAAGACATATTCTATTCAGGCACAAACACCCAAGGAGGATGCGAAGCAGGGTGTGGCCTGGGCGAAATTCCAGGGGCCAGGTAGTGATGCCTGGGGTCCACTTTGAGGTGCCCCAGCTCTGCCTTACAGTTCTGATGAAGACTCTCCTTTTGCTCTCTTCCTGAATCTGGTCTGAAGTCTTTCTCCCATCTCTTGTGGCTCATTCTGGATGTCTGAAGCATTGCCACCATTTAATTAGATCTCTCTCTCTCTGTGTCCTGGTGTGGGAGTCTGAGGCCTCCTTTCCCCTCTGTAATTAAATGTTTCAGGTGAGCTCGAGTGAGGCTCTGGGCGCGACAACCAGGATGGGAGGTAATCAAGCATTTCCAGTTGTTAATTGCGCAAGGGGACCCTGGAGCCCCCCCCCCCCGCAAGCTCTGTTCCAGCCGGCTAGACCTCCCCCTCTCGACTTCTCCCTTTCGGCGGGACTCTGGCGCTCGAGGTCAGGCTACCTTAATTTACAATTAGCGAGATGCAGCCCCTCTGCAAGCCCCGGTTCCAAGAGGAGAATCCCCCGTAGGCAGCGGAGTTTATTAAGCTAAATTAATCGAGGGGAGAGAAAACAAATATCAAAGTGTGTTCTGGTACCCCGGCATCCAACCAAGGGCTCATTGCTTCTAGGCAGGGAGGAGAGATGTCTGGAAAAGACCCAGAAGCTCCTCGGTGGAAGAGTGGAGGTTAATTTACTCTAATGGGGCTTAATGATTTTCAGGAGGCAGCCACCGAATCTTGCCTTCTAATCCCATTAGTGTTTTCGGGATCATAATTAGCGCATTAAAGGGAGGGCGTCTCCCCCCCCCACTTCTATCCTGCAGAATCGCACAGATGCTCCTGCTGCAGTTTACATCGCTTTCCGTTGCGAACTTTGGTTTTGAGTACAGGGAAGGATGGGCTTTGCTGTGAGGGATGAGGGATGCAAGAAGAGCTCTGCTAGATCAGGATAATGGCCCATCTGGTGCAATGTCCCGTTCTCACAGTGGCCAACCAAGATGCCTGTGGGAACCCACAAACAGGACCTGAGCATGAGAGCGCACACCCCTCCTATGGCTTCCAGCTACCAGGATTCAGTTGAGCAGAGCATAGCCATCATGCCCAGCAGCCATTGATAGTCCTGTGTATAATATGATGTTTTTTGCTAAAAAAATAGTCAGAAATTGGGGGTTGTCTTAAACATGGATGGTGAAAGCACAGGGGTTTGGGCTTGGGCTTGGGCTCTGGCCTGGGTGGCCTGGGCTCGGGTTTGGGCCCAGGTGGGTTGGTGGCGGATGGTGGGGGGACAGGGGACAGGGATGATCGCCAAAAGAAAGCTCAACAACCTTTTTGTGCTATCGCTCTGAAAAGGCTGTCCAGATGTTTACGTCTTGAAATATGGCAGCTCTAACTTTGGGGGACCTCTGCAAAAAAAAAAGCTCAATTTCTCTGACCATCGCTTATGTTTAAATATACAGTACTAAATATCCCAATGCTTTGAATATTTAAGAAAATATCAAAGTTGTTCTGTTTGTTGTTTAAACTATTGATTTATTAATTTTGGGTTCAAAATCCCACAGCACTGAGACCCTGGACTGGTTTTGTGTTTCTGAGGCTGGTCCCGTAGGCGATTCCCATTCTGATTCAGAGTCCTCATTCCCATCCCCAGAAGAAAGGGGACCAGACTTATCTGGGCCTGCCCTTGAAGGTTGTCCAGAGACCTCAACTTGTCCCAATAGCACCAGTCTCCTAACCACTCTCAGCCCCCTTAACAGTATACAGCTCCCAGAATTCTTTGAGGGAAGCCACAACTGTTCATAAAGTGGCAAATACTGCTTACAGGGCCGGCCCATGCACGAGGCAAGTGAGGCAACTGCTTCAGGGAGCAGGATCTACAAAGGGCAGCAGATCTGGCCTCCAAGTAAGGCAGAGGTCAGCAAACTTTTTCAGCAGGGGGGGGGGGCGGACTATATTTTGAAAAAAAATAAAATAAACTAATTCCTATGCCCCACAAATAACCCAGAGTTGCATTTTAAATAAAAGGGCACATTCTACTCATGTAAAAACATGCTGATTCCTAGACTGTCCGCTGGCCGGATTTAGAAGGTGATTGGGCCGGATCTGGCCCCCTGGGCCTTAGTTTGCCTACCCATGAAGTACGGCATCACTTTTTGCTGCCACAGTGGCAGTGACGCCTGTGGACTGATCTGCTGCCCCACAGGACTCATGATGGGACCCTGCACCTATGACTTTGCCGCTATGCAGCTGTGTACAGGTCTTTGTACACCATAGCCAGCAACTTGTTATTTTGCTCGGTAAATACCAATTGCAGACGTTGATTAATAGGGATCAGCAGAATGCAGCAGGGGCTTCTGTGCGCTCCCTGTATGGTTTTATTGTTCCCTTCCTCTGATTTCTCAATCAACGGAGATGGTTATTTTATTACAAATTTATTGGGAATTGAAGGCCTTTTGGTTTAATGTCTAAATGACCCAGCGCTGGTTCTCTGGAGCACCAGAATATTCTAATTAGCCTTTGCGTTTCTGGCTTGATGGTGATTGGCAATCACGAAATGCTTAAAAAAGACCCAAGGAAGTCATAAGGTGCTTTTCATATATTACCGGCGCTTCCTCTCAGCCTCATCTGTTTTCCAGGCCACCGCTCTGTTGATGATTACGGACGGGGGGATTTCTGAAAGCCCAAGGAACCTTTCCAGGACTAATGTTCCAGGCCTTGGCATTATGGTCAACAGCTGTAATTTGGGCAACACAATTCATTATTGTAAGCAGTAACCCACTGGCTTCGTTTTGTAGAAGACGGTCCTTAAGTCTTGAGCAGTTAGAACAGGGCTCAGCAAACTTTTTCATCAGGGGGCCAGTCCACTGGCCCTCAGACCTTGTGGGGGGCTGGACTATATTTTGAAAAAATAATAATATATGAACGAATTCCTATGCCCCACAAATAACCCAGAAATGCATTTTCAATAAAAGCACACATTCTACTCATGTAAAATCACACTGATTCCTGGACTGTCCGTGGGCCGGATTTTGAAGGTGATTGGGCTGGATCCGTCCCCTGGGCCTTAGCTTGCCTACCCATGAGTTAGAAGCTACACATCAGGCCACTTCAGAAATTAATTGAAAAGTCTGGTTAGTCCAAATAAGTTGGGGTTAAAGTGTAGTTTATGAATCTGGCTGTGTGTGTGTGTGTCTGTCTGTCTGTCTAAGAGTTCCCAAAGTCTGGACAGAACTTGGGACGGTAGTTCATTTAAAACCAGGAGTGGCTACTTCTGATCTCTTCCTGTGGTTCATGAATGAGGCAGTCTAGGAAGGGGAAATGTCAGGGACTGGACTGAGGAGGAATGGTGGAGACCCCCCCCTTCTCCTGCACTTCCCAGAGAAGAGGGAGACAGTATAGATTTAGAACAGTGGTTTGCAGAAGGTCTTGGTTCGAAGGCTGCAGAGGGGAGAAGCTGGGAAATATTGGGAGGGGAGCAGGAAGAAGAGAAAGAAGCACCAGGGGAGAGACAGCTGACAGAATCAGTGTCTTTCGAAAGCATCCTAGACCCCCCTTCTCCCAGAACCCGGCAGGCATGGAAAGTAGGTGAACAGAGAGCTCAGAGGCAGAAAGCACAGATCTGCCAACGTAGGGATGGCGTATAATAGGAGAGATGGAGGGGGTGGGGCTTTACTCGGTGCAATGCCATTACTGCAAGAGAGGCACTTTTCAAAGCCTGTGTATATTAAATAAAAGACTTGGTAAGAACTCTTCTTGCCAAGTTACAGGGAACCAGGCAGAGGGCCTTCTGGGTAGTGGCACCCACCCTGTGGAACGTCCTCCCACCAGATGTCAAAGAGAACAGCAACTACCAGACTTTTAGAAGACATCTGAAGGCAGCCCTGTTTAGGGAAGCTTTTAATGTTTGATGTATCACAGTATTTTAATATTTTGTTGTAAACAGCCCAGAGTGGCTGGGGTAGCCCGGCCAGATGGGCGAAGTATAAATAATAAATTATTTTTATCATTATTATTATTATCATCTAATTCTTGGCTCCCCACCGTGGGAGGAATCGGATTCCCTGAACCCTGACAGAAACAGAGGGTGGTGATGGTAGACCTAAGATCTCTCCCCCTCTCCTGCAGCCACCATTAAAACTGCAGTCCTCAAGGGCAGCAGCCGCTTGCAAATGTGCTGGTGAATCAAGGGCAGCCAATCCCAGCTCCCCTGAGGTGTATGTTTGGGAGGGGCAAAGGGCACCCAGCTTCAGCAGGAGAAACTGATGAGAAGGGATGCGTGGCGCTGTCCGTTTCAGTTTTTCTTGCTTTTATTCATTTCGCCCCAGTCTTAAATGCATTTGCCATAATTTCAAAACTGTTTGAAGATTTTTATTTTTTATTTTTAAAAGAGTTATCTCCAACTTGGATGGCTTTAAAAGAGGATTGGACAAATTCACGGAGGAAGCTAAGTCTGCTGCTGGCTACTAGCTATGATGGGACGCGGGTGGCACTGTGGGTTAAACCACAGAGCCTAGGACTTGCTGATCAGAAGGTTGGAGGTTCGAAACCCGCAACGGGGTGAGCTCCCGTTGCTTGGTCCCTGCTCCTGCCAACCTAGCAGTTCGAAAGCACATCAAAGTGCAAGTAGATAAAGAGGTACTGCTCCAGCGGGAAGGTAGACACCGTTTCCGTGCGCTGCTCTGGTTCGCCAGAAGCAGTTTAGTCATGCTGGCCACATGACCTGGAAGCTGTACGTCGGCTCCCTCGGCCAATAAAGTGAGATGAGCACCGTCACCCCAGAGTCGGCCACGACTGGACCTAATGGTCAGGGGTCCCTTTACCTTTTTACTAGCTATGATGGCTTGGCTCTACTTCCATGGCTGGAGGCAGTCATGCTTCTGAAACACCAGTTGCGATAAACTACAGGAGGGGAGAGTTGCTCTTGAGCTCAGGTCCTTCTGCAGGTTTCCCGTAGGCCTTTGGTTGGCCACTATGAGAACACAATGCTCTTATTACATTCTCAAAATTTGTTACCATTTTAGCATGCATTTCTCTTAATTTCGCACTTCTTTTGCAAGCAGCATTCTCCGTAGGTTACTTTCCCAAATATAATTATTATTTCATATTAGTTGCTTGTTACCTAGAGGTCCCCAAGTGACTCACAACACAACAAAACCATTAACACAGATACATTATACCATAAAAAACCCCAACTCTTTAAAAATACAAATATTTGCATATTTTGTGTGCCCACATTTCTGGGGACTTGGGGAGCTGCATTGTAAAAATCAGAGAAGTGGGGATGTCGAAGGATGGTTGTATTTCAGTGTACATATTGTTTCTGGGAAAGATGAGTTCAGTGGGTTCTCATGAAGATGCAAGCAGAACCCTATTTCTCCCCCATCTTTACCAACTGAAGAGGAAAAAAGGGGATTTTTGCACAAGCCCTGCCCAGTCTCCCTCCCTCCACTGCTGCCCACTTAGTCGATATGACGGTGCCGTTGCTGCAATTACCCACACTCTCTGGCCTCTGGCGCACTGCAGGTATGCAATCCCAGTTAATTATCGCTGTGTGGCATCTCTGTCGAGAGGAGCAGAGGTGGTTTTTATTTTATTTCTTTTTCTGATAAAAAAACACAACCCGCGTGTTTGTGAAGAGGCACTTCTGCGGCCTCCCCCGGCGAGAAGTCTTACCTTCTCTCGCCACTTCTTCAACAGCGAAGCCATGATTGCGGATTTGGATGAGGGTTTTACGTCTCCATGGTGACCCCAGCTGGAATCCAGAGATGCCTGTGTGCAACTGGGATGACGCTGGGGTGGCTGGCGGTGGGAGCAACAGGCAATGTCAGGGGTCAGACGTTAAGCAGATGGTGCGGTCATCACCACAGTCAGTTTATTTACATCCCACAGCCTTTGTCAATTTAGGCCCTGTCTGCGCCATTGATTTAAAGCATGCTTAAACCACTTTAAACAGTCATGGCTTTCCCCCCTTGCAAAGCATCCTGGGAACTGCAGTTCCTCAAGGGGGCTAGGAATTTTTAAGGACACCACTCACAGTGCTACAATTCCCAGAGTCCCCCACAAAGAGGAATTGTAGCTCCAGGAGGGAACTCAGGCTCTAATTATTTTATTTATTTTTACATTTATATCTTACCTTTCCTCCAAGGAGCTCAATGTGACACGCATGGCTCCTCCCTTCCCTGTTTTATCCTCACAACAACCCTGTGAGGTAGGGCAGGCTAAGAGACAGTGACTGACCCAAGGTCACCCAGGGAGCTTCATGGTTCACTGGGGATTCAAACTCTGGCCTAGTGATGGAGATCTTGTAGTGAGCAGCAATAATGGGAAAATTTGGAGAGGAGGCAAAAGGTTTAGGGGCTGACTGAGGAAAAATCCTAATGTTTTTAATGTTTTCATGATGTTGGAATGGATTTGAACACTAGGAGATTATATATTGTTATTAGCCTTCCTTGCTCACATTAGTGAGATCAACAGAGTACCATCCTTTGCAGCTTAAACTTGGAAGATAATATTGATTTAACCTTCTAGAAACAATAATCTAGGATGCTTTCAGGCAGACTGGGTTTCCCTGGTATTACCCATTTTCTCCCTCTTAAAAATAACAATGACACACACATTGTTTTGTGAAGAAATAAAAGCAGTATTTACTTACATACTCTACGTCTTGAAGCAGTACTTACAGTAGCAAAATGAAGGCAGGTTTAGAAGTACTATACAAGTTACAAAAGCACAAAATGTAAGTTCAAAAATGGTGTCTGAGGTGAAGGGCTCAGACATGCACGTGTGGTCAGCTTGGAAGCATTGTGAAAAAAGAGGTTGCTTGCCCAGGAAGGAAGGAAGGATATAGCGTTACAGCTTCCTGCCAAGGCAGACAAAGGAAGTGATCTCACAGAGTTCCCTCTAGCCAATTTTACAGGAAAGCTCCGAGAGCCTCAGCCCCTTCATGTGCCCACCTGGCAAAGCATGAATTATTGGTTTGACTGCAATAATGTCCCACGCAGGGATGGTGGATGATTTGGCAAAAAATGGAGGGGGACAGAGAAGCTTGGGATTTCATTAAGAGCCTCTTACCTTTATCCTCCAATAATTCAGGCACTGACAAACCTAGACAGCATCTTAAAAAGCAGAGACATCACCTTACCAACAAAGGTCCGTATAGTTAAAGCTATGGTTTTCCCAGGACAGACCGTGAAGCTGAGGCTCCAATACTTTGGCCACCTCATGAGAAGAGAAGACTCCCTGGAAAAGACCCTGATGTTGGGAATGATTGAGGGCACAAGGAGAAGGGGACGACAGAGGACGAGATGGTTGGACAGTGTTTTCAAAGCTACCAGCATGAGTTTGACCAAACTGTGGGAGGCAGTGGAAGACAGGAGTGCCTGGCGTGCTCTGGTCCATGAGGTCACGAAGAGTCGGACACGACTAAACAACAACAACAACTCAGGGACTTAAGCAAACCCAGCACGGACCCCCTTCTCTGCTTTCAGCCTCACGTCAACCCTGCGAGGTGGATCAAGCTGTGAGAAATGTGTCTAGCTCCAGGCGAAAGAGGGAGCGCAATTGCTGGAAGGGAATTTGAACCCAAGTCTTCCTCATCCTAGTACAAGATACTTAAGGCAGAGGGTGGGAGACCCTTTCAGATGTCACTGGACTGTATCATCGCTGACCACTGGCCATGCTGACTGGGGTTTATGGAAGCTGGAGGCCAGGGGCAGTCAAAGGAACACAGTTTAGTCCCTCCTGCTTTGAACCAGCCTCCTACACTGCCGCCTAAATGTTTATGATCATGCCGTGAAGATTCTGGCAATTCCCTGCAGCACAAAAGGCTCATTTCAGATGCTGATCACTGATTCCTCTTTGGCACGGCTTTCTCATTTGCTTCCCGCATCTCGTCTGGCTTCCTCCATTTCTAACTTTAGTTTCCAGAAGTCACTGAGATTCTGGAGTTTGGAGCTATGTCTGCCTTGTGTGTTTGAGAGGAAGGAACAAGGAGAAAAGTTCTGGTTCGGTTTGTTAGCACTCCCTTCAAAGAATCCCCGTTTTTTTATAATCTGTGGCATATTAAGAAGTTACACTTTGTGCAACAGAAAAGGGAATAATAGATCAGTGAGACTTCCACCTTGAAATTCTACCATCCTGGGGGGAGCTAGGACAAGCAAAGGGATCAATAATTAACTGGCAAGCCTTTGATATGAAGAGCTTCCTTTTTCTAAGGAAATTTCCCCGCTTTCGGTCTTGCCCCTCAGAAGAACAAGAACATGGGACGGCTTATCTCTCCCCCAAGTTCTTTTTGCTCAAAGCGCAGCAAGGCAGTTTGAATCAGCTGCCCTGAGAGTTTCTGAGCTGCGGGGGAGAGTGCCTCTTCTGCCTGGGTCCTGCTTAAGGGTGAAAAAGGCAAATTCCATGCTAGGGATCCCTAGTGAAAGACCTGAAAATAAAACTGCTGGTATCATAATGCCGTTATGCACATCTGTGTATATTGGACCGAGCCAGCGGGCTCTTCCTATGTTCCTATTATTTTATCCATTGAGAATGAGGCTATCAATGGCTACTAAATCAAAGAATCAAAGCAGATGGCTGCAGGGTGGTAGTGCTTGGGGGCTTCCCATCTGGCTGGCCACTGTGAGAACAGGGTGCTGGACTAGATGGGTCATTGGCCTGATCCTGCAGGCTCTTTGGATGTCCTTATGTCACACAACATCTCCACCTGCAGAGCTAGGAGTGCCCCACATGCCGTTGTTGCCTTAAGTCAGGAGTCAGCAAACTTTTTCAGCAGGGGGTCAGTCCACTGTCCCTCAGACCTTGTGGGGGGCCAGACTATAATTTTTTGGGGAAAATGAACGAATTCCTATGCCCCACGAATAATCCAGAGATGCATTTTAAACAACAGTGCACATTCTACTCATGTAAAAACATGCTGATTCTTAGACCATCCGCGGGCCGGATTTAGAAGGCGATTGCCTTAGTTTGCTTACCCATGCCTTAAGTGCTGATTGCCAGCATTCTTTTCACTTCCTTTCACAACATTTATATACCACTTGTTTCATCTTCATCAAACTTTATTACAGTCGCAGACCAGCATCAGATAAAAGCATGCGAATAAAGTAAAGCACATGACAAAGAGGAAAGGGATAAAAGATACTGCTTGATTATTAGATTGCTTCATGCCCTCCAACATTCCTCAGGCAAAAATAGGGACACTTCTCACTCCCCCCAACTGACCCTCCTTGTCCCCCCCATTTTTAGTCGTCTCCCCTCCCCTGCAGAGCATTTCTTATCGAAAGAAGGGCAAGTGCCATCACCAGGACGCAGCATAAACATCCCCCACCATCCTGAGGAAAACCTTAATCCCGATTTGGTTTGATTTTATTCTTTGGTAGAATTACAAAAAGAAATAGGGACCAAATTGGAAGCTGGGGTGGCTTTCGTAATTCCAGAATTGTCCCTGGAAAATTGGGACGCTTGGAGGGTATGCTGCTTTGAGGGTTTTCACAAAGAGTCCCCACCTCAAATCTCGTTCCCCTGTTGGGTGACCTAGAACGTTGCTGGCATGGTTGATGTCCTTCGTAAAAAGGCCTGCTGGGTCTTAGATAGCCAGCGAGGGCAACCTCAGGCCCAGAGCCTCTGTGTGGCCCCACGGGTCTCTTGATCGGGCCCCCGGAGCTTTGAAGAACCAAGACCCCTTTCATTTCCTGGGCTTGCTTTGCGGAGGAGAAACGGCAAGAGTACGAGCTGCGCTCTGCCTCCTGCCTCCCTCTTTCCCTCCCCCAGGAAAGCCTTTTTGTTGAATCCACTGAGCATCGGAAGGTAACACAGCACTGAATTAAACATAGTGGAAACCAGTCAACCTTGCCAGTAACTCTCCTCCCCCATCCATTAAATTGCATCTTTTTATTATTATTTCCCCCCCACCCACAGCATAAAATTAATTTGGGAACAACATGCCTGAAGGGCAAACGGCTCTTTGCTTCGCTGCTTCAATCTTTTATTGAACAAAGAGGCTCGAGCGAGCGCCTGCCTCCTGCGTATTGCGGGAAGCCAAGAGGGTGTGAAAGAGGAATGGGCCCAGGGCAGAGTGGGAGGAGAGACTCAGGTGCGACCCATAGCTTGGGTGGCTGGCTGGAAGCTGCATTTGGGGCATGGCTGCTAACTGACCCCTCAAATGACTATCCCAACCTGGGAGGTTCTTGTGATTATTATTATTGGTGAACTGCTTTTAATATTGTGCTGTAATAGTCTGTTTCTAATTTTGCAACCCACTCTATGGGACCTTAAGGAGGAAAATTGGGCAATTAATGATAATAATAAGAATGACAACAACAAATTATTATTATTATTATTATTATTATTATTATTATTATTATTATTATTATTATTTCAATTTATTCAAATGGTCCAATTTCTTCTTCTTCTTCTTCTTCTTCTTCTTCCAATCCAATAAAAACACAAGAAATACAATAAATCAGATAGCATTTCATCAGAAGGGGGTACATCACTTATCTTGCCATAGCAGAATGCCCCTCTGGCCCTGAGTCTACAGTGAAAGGGAGAAGGGAATAGGATTTAAATGTGCATCATGAGGCAGGCAGTTCCCAAGATTGTTGGCACTGCTATGGGAAAGGGCTTGGGCTTTAGCTCCTTCCACTGCACAGGATCATGTACTGCCCCATGAGAAGTGGAGAGAGGAAAAGAAGCAAAACATCCACCAAGACTTGCTCCAGCTAGATTATCCTGCCCCCAACCAGGCTGTATATAGCTGTTGTAAAGGTAAAGGACCCCTGGATGGCTAAATCCATCCAAAGCTGACTATGGGGTTGTGGCGCTCATCTCGCTTTCAGGCCGAGGGAGCCGGCGTTTGTCCACGGACAGCTTTCCAGGTCATATGGCCAGCATAACTAAACTGCTTCTGGTGCATCAGAATACCGTGACGGAAACCAGAGCGCACGGAAACACCATTTACCTTACCACCACAGCAGTACCTATTTATCTACTTGCGCTGGTGTGCTTTTGATCTGCTAGGTTGGCAGGAGCTGGAACAGAGCAATTGGGGCTCACCCCGTCACGGGGATTCGAACCCCCTATTTTCCGATCGGCAACCCCAAGAGGCTCAGTGGTTTAGACCACAGTGCCCCCACATCTGTCTGCGGTCTGTCTGTCTAAAAATATATAAGGCACAGCCCCCATTGCAGAGTTTGTAGTGCCTTGTCACAATCCTGGATTTGCACAAGGTGGGCGAGAAACAGAAGAGAAGCCAGGCTTTTTAATGGCAGCTTTAAACCACAGGAGAGGTTTGACCAAAGCAGGGACGGAGAGACAGGGAGGAGCTGTGTGGGGATGTGTGGGGACTGAAAGAGCTGTCAGGGGCTGGGAGGCTTGGGCGAAGTGTCAAGGGAGAGGGTCAAAGGTTGGCAAGGGCATGTGGGGCTAGACAGGGGCTGAGCAATGCGAACAGGGGCAGCAGCCCCTAGTAGTTGATATGACTTGTCAGTGGCCTTGAAAAGATTTGTATTCTGGAAGGCAGGATCTGAATAATTGCAAGAAACAAACATTGCTAATCTGCTCAAGGTAGAAAGCTTAACCTTTTAAGGTGAAGCGCAGCCTGTTATTGTGACCTTAATTAGCAGGCTGGCTTGGAAACAAGTGGGTGGTCCTTCAAATAGCCTGGATCCAGGCTGTTTAGTGCTTTCGAGGCCATAAGCAGCATTCCTAAATGTTGCTGCAGAGGTGAAAGGAAGCACATTATTTTTTAAAAAATATTTTTTTAAAATTCAATTTTACAACGTACATTTGAATTCAAACAGTGATCATAATTATAAATATGTAGGATTCCCTAAACCCTTAGACTCCCCTCCCCCTTTCATTATCAAGCTTTTTCTACTGCATCATATGATTTCTTCAGCTTTCTTTTAAAAAAACTATTTTTACCTTAGTCTTTAATACATTATAAGTGTTGCTATAATCCTGCCAAAGTTTTTAGTTGTTTACAGTGTTCTCTTAGGTAACTTAAATCCCCCCTCAATCCTTATTAAAGTTTCTATCTTCTTGGTTTCTGATTTTCCGGGTCATTTCCACCACTTCAGCGAAGTCCATCATCATCTTTATCAACCATTCATCTCTGGTCAGGACTTTATCGTCTTTCCATCTCTGGGCCAGTAGCACCCACGCTGCTGTTGTTGCATACAGTGGTACCTCTGGTTAAGAACTTAATTTGTTCCGGAGGTCCGTTCTTAACCTGAAACTGCTCTTAACCCAGTGGCGTAGCGTGGGTTGTCAGCACCCGGGGCAAGGCAAGTAATTTGCGCCCCCTAACCCGGGGCAAGGCAAGTAATTTGCGCCCCCCCGCTGCACTGTCCCTCCCCCAGATAGTCCCTCGCTCTCTCCCCGCACCGCACCGCACGCCTGGCACCCTCCCCTCCACAGTGGGCGGCGACCCGGCGGCTTGGATCGGATTCGCACAGCCAGCACTGCAGTGAGAGAGAGTGAGTGAGCCAGGTAGGGGCAGAGAGCTGCGAGTGCGAGCGTGCCCCCCCAGATGTTGCGCCCGGTGCGGCCGGCCCCCCTGCACCCCCCACGCTACGCCACTGTCTTAACCTGAAGCACCACTTTAGCTAATGGGGCCTCCTGCTGCGCTGCCGGCGCACGATTTCTGTTCTCATCCTGAGGTAAAGTTCTTAACCCGAGGTACTACTTCTGGGTTAGCGGAGTCTGTAACCTGAAGTGTTTGTAACCCGAGGTGTTTATAACCCAAGGTACCACTGTACATAAATGGTCTTTTCTGCTCTTTTGGTATTTCTGCATCTAGGACTCCTAGTAAAAAAAGCTTCTGGTTTTTCTCAAACGTTATTTTAAACATTTTTTTCAACTCATTATATATCATTTCCCAGGATGCTTTTGTTATTTTGCACGTCCACCACATATGGTAGAACGTGCCTTCCTTCTCCTTACATTTCCAACATACATTTGAAGCAAGAAAGGAAGAACATTCTGGGGTGGGGATGTGTATAGATGCCAGGAGAGAATATCTTTATTAGATATTATCCTTCTTCACATTTGTGAGTTCAGCAGAGTGCATCCCTTTGAAGCTTAAAAGGAAGCTTAGGCAGGCTAGTTTTAGCCATTTCATTTAGGTAATCTAGGATGCTTTAAGGCAGACTGGATTCTCCTGGTATTCCCCCCCTTTAAAACAATCACGCAAACAGTCTCATGTAAGGTAAAAGTGTGGTGGAAAGGGTGGTGCTGGTTATTGGGCTGCCTTTGTTTTTATGATGTGTTCTGTGTTTTTTATATTGTGATTTTATGTTGTGAACCACCCTGAGACCTATGGGTATAGGGCGGTATACAAATTTAGTAAATAAAATAAAAACATGGGTTTGTAGCCACCGGTAACCTTACCTTCCGTGATAAATAGTCTGACCTGACCTGGTATACCGTAAATGAAGTTTCCCAAGTTCCTTGCAAGGTGTGATGAACAGCTTTATGCCTTATGGGGACAGGAAGAGCAATCCATCACACCCAGGCAGTTTCAAACATTTGCTGCTCAGTGAAGGCAAGCGTGCGGAATAGTCCCCAGAGAGTTGTGTCTTGGGGGACAGTAATGAATGAGCATCCCTGAGGATTCTCTACAAACTGATGGTCCCATCTCTGCCTTGCTTACACCCTCTCTTCCATGCTAGTGCTAAAAAAAAAAAAAAGCCTGTTGACTGGTTGTAACTTCCTGCCACCTGGAGTGATCCTTGATCTTGTGAGGAGCAGTGATTCCTTTTATCCTGCTTAGCAAGAGGGAGAGGGGGATTATAGCATCGCAGTCAAAGCAGAAGTTTGTCGGGGCTGCCGTCGGCATCCGCGGACGGAAGCTGCAAGAAACGAGCTCCCATTTTCTCGAGGAAAGGCAAGGAACGGTTAGGGATGGAGGGAGAAATTCAGGTTCATTTTTGCACTGAAACGTCCTTAATTTGCACTTCCTGAAACAGGTTGTGAGCAGCCGTCCTCGCAAATTTGTAACCCCTCTGGATTTCGCAGTGCTGTTCTGCAGCCAAGCCATGAGTACCAAAAGGCATCTGATAGGGTAAAATGTACGGTATGCACTAAAATGCATGCATTGGTAAAAACAATATGCGGAAATGCATTGCACTAAGGAAACTGCGTTTCAAAAAAGGGTGTAGATTAGGGAAATTGCATTAAAGATGTGTGCATTAGGAAAAATTTGCACGGAAATGCTGATGAGCTTTCACGAGGACTTGTTTTCCATATCCCTAACCATGCCCATTGCCCTGCTCAGAACCCATTTAAATCTGCCCCTCTTTTAAAGTTTGACTCCCAGAACTGGACACAGTATTCCTCCTGATCAGATTTGACTAGTAAATGTAAGAAATATAAGGACAGCCTGCTGGATGAGGCCAATATCCCATTGAGTGCAGCATCCTTTTCTCTGACAGTGGAGGCTGAGCATAGTCATTATGGCTGGTTGTCATCAGTAATCTTTTCCTCCGTGAATTTGTCTAAAATCCCTTTAAAGCATTCCGATTTGGTGGTCATCATGGGAACGAGTTCCCTCGTTTCACAATGTGCTGCATGAAGAACTTTCTTCCATCTGTCCCCAGTCTCCAGCTTCACCAGATTTCTACAAGTTCCAGTGTTATGGCAGAGGGAGAAAAACTCTCTCCTTGCCATGCATAACTGTATAAAATCCTAACATCTTGCCTCCTAATTGACGTTTCTCTAAACTAAAAAGCTCCGAATGCTACAGGGTTGCAGCTATCCCTATCATGGTGTCCCTTGCTGCTAATATTCTGCACAGCAGCAGAAAGCCCTCTGCCTCTCGCCTCTCTTCACGTGGCTGTTGCCCATCAATCATCCCCCATCATCACTTCTCTGTTAGATGCTTCCAGAACCTGGCTTGACATCCGCTCATCATTTCTCGCATCCGAGACAAGAGAATGCCATTGATCGGTGGCATTTCACAGCTCCCCGGTACCAGTCTCTGATCTTGCATGAAGAATCATTTAGCCCTGGCCGTCATGGACCATTTCTATGGCATGTTAAGCAGCATCTCCTACCACCACCCCCTTCCACCATACTGGTCTCAGGGACAATGGTTGGGGAAGATGGCAGGAACAACAGCAATTCCAGCTGGATCTGGGATCCAGCACAGCCCAGGAATAGCCAAGCAAGACCCATATACATGACTGAAGCTCCATTAGAAAGTTGGAGAGCCCAGGAATGTTTCCTGGCTGTATGAGCCAGCCAGTATGATCCTATATGAGCCTGCCTGGGCTTTGAGTTGTCCAGAGGAGACCCTTTTCTCAGTCCCACCCACCTTTGCAATCCCATTTGGTGAGGACATGAGAGAGGGCCTTCTTGGTGGCTTCCCCTGGATTGTGGGACTGCTGTCCACGAGAGGCTAAACTGGCTCCTTCTCTGCTTTCCTTCTGCTGGCAAGCAGAAACTTTTGTTTGTTTGTTCAGTATTCAGTTCCATTTCTGATGAGCATTTAAACTCCAAATGCCAACGCTAACTTTGTGCAAGTGAACCAGGACGGATGTTCATCAGATGGGTTGTCTGAAAGTGTCTTTCATGAAGGAGTACTTCCTTGGTCTGTCTCGAATTGCTTTCATGACAGCTTGAAGGGATAACCTCTTGTATTTCAAGGCAAAAACTTCTCTTATGACCAAGAGGGTGGAGTGAATCCTCTATGCGGGAAGGTGGAATCATTCAGGTCTTTTCAGTTTAGAGGAAAGGCAAGAAAGCAGTGACAGGATAGAAGTTCATAAAATTATGCATTGCATGAAGAGGGCAGAGAGGGAAAACATTTTCTCCATCTCCCATAACCCTAGAACAGAATTCCTCAACCTCAGCCCTCCAGATGTTTTTGGCTTCCATGATCCCTAGCTAGCAGGACCAGTGGTCAGGAATGATGGGAATTGTAATCTCAAACTTCTGGAGGGCCGAGGTTGAGGAAGCCTGCCCTAAAACTTATGGACAGCCAATGAATATTGGAAGATTCTGAACAGAAAAAAGAAAGTCCTTTGTCACACAGCACGGAGTTAAACTATGGAACTCACTTCTGCAGCAGGCAGCAATGGTCATCAACTTGGATGGCTGTAAAAGTGGATTAGACAAATGGATGGAGGAGGATTTTGATGGCCACTAACCACAATGGCTGTGCTCTGCCTCGACGACTGGAGGCAGCGATGCTTCTGAATCCCAGGTTCTGGAAACCACAGGAGGGGAGAAGGCTCTTGTGCTTGGGTCCTGCTTGTAGGTTTCCCACAGGCATCTGGTTGGCCACTGGGAGAACAGGATGCTGGACGAGGTGAGCCATTGGCCTGATCCAGCAGGCTCTTCCTATGTTCTCTGTGCTCTTGCTCCCTTCCATGTAATGTGAACCTTTATCATCATCATCATCATCATCATCATAAAATTTTATTTATATCCTGCCCTCCCCAGCTGAAGCCTGGCTCAGAGCGGCTAACAACAGTAAAAGTAACACAGTTTACATAAAATACCAATCAAGTAATAGAAATACATTCTAAAATCAATTCATTCTAAAATCAATTCAGAATCAAATTAATGGCAACCATTGGGCTAGAGTTCCATGAGGATTACCAAAGGAGGGAGTCAGACTGTGCCTTGGCCAAAGGCCTGGTGGAACAGCTCTGTCTTGCAGGCCCTGCGGAAAGAAGTCAAGTCCCGCAGGGCCCTAGTCTCTTGTGACAGAGTGTTCCACCAGATCGGAGCCACAGCCGAAAAAGCTCTGGCTCTGGTTGAGGCCAGCCTGACCTCCCTGTGGTCTGGGATCTCCAAGATATTTTTATTTGAAGACCATAAGGTCCTCCGTGGGACATACCAGGAGAGGTGGTCCCATAGGTATGAGGGTCCTAGGCCGTATAGGGCTTTAAATGTTAAAACCAGCACCTTAAACCTGATCCTGTACTCCACCGGGAGCCAGTGCAGTTGGTATAGCACTGGGTGAATGTGATCCCGTGGTGAAGACTCCGTAAGGAGTCTCGCCATGGCATTCTGCACCCTCTGGAGTTTCTGGGTCAGTCT
This sequence comes from Podarcis tiliguerta, assembly GCF_965153285.1. Taxonomy (NCBI): domain Eukaryota; kingdom Metazoa; phylum Chordata; class Lepidosauria; order Squamata; family Lacertidae; genus Podarcis; species Podarcis tiliguerta. The sequence goes on from NC_139549.1 coordinate 19,701,069, forward strand.
CAAGGGCAGCCCACTTCGTCTCGTCCCCCTGCAAAGCCCCACACATTGTAGTCTCTCCCCATATGAAAGGCTCTCTGAGCTCTTGCTCTTTTCTTCTCCATCATCTGTTTGACACAGGGCAGCTGCAGATTCATTCTGGCTTTATGGGAACTGGGAAGGAGAGATTGCGCCCAGGTGCGAACTTGCAATAGGAAAAAAAAAAAAGGAGCCTTAATAGGAGTTTTCCACGTCAGTAAGTCTTAAGTCACTGAACCCAATGATCTCAAAAGCCTCCTTTGGGGGGAAAAAGCCTGTTATTTATCTCTTCTCAAGAAGTCCCAGTTTGCTCAGGAGCCATCTGCTAGACAACGAGTCAGGTATCGGTACACAACGATCCTGCTTTATTGCAACACTAAGCACACACCTGCACTCCACACCGTTTAGGGGACTGGCAAATGTCCAAGTCCCAGGCTAAGTGGGGAAAAAAAATCCCTTTAGCTTTGTAATTTCCAGGAAAGAAATGATAGGGGTGTTTGATAAATGTGCTCCCAGCAGGAACATGCCTGCTGGGCATGCCACTCTCATGCTAGGCTGCCCGCTGGCCATTGTCTGTACTCTCTGGCAGGGGCTATCCAGGGTTCCAGGCAGGACTGTCTTCCAGCTTAACTTGGAGTTGCTGTGGATTGAACCCAGGACCTTGTGCATGGAAAGCAAGTGCCCGACCTAAACATCAGGAAAAACGTACTGTCGCATGTTGGACAGTGGAATGTCTCTGGAGGGTAGGACTCGAACCAATGGCTTCAAGTTACAAGGAAGGAGATTATGATGAAACATATGGAAAAACTTTCAGACAGTAGGATAATAATAATAATAATAATAATAATAATAAATAATAATAATAATAATAATAATAATAATAATAATAATAATAATTTATTCCTACCCCCCCCAATCTGGCTGGGTTTCCCCAGCCACTCTGGCTGACTCCCAGCAGAATATTAAAAACACAATGAAACATCAAACATTAAAAGCTTCCCTAAACAGGGCGGCCTTCAGATGTCTTCTAAAAGTCAGATAGTTGTTTATTTCCTTGACATCTGATGGGAGGGTGTTCCACAGGGCGGTTGCCACTGCCAAGAAGGCCCTCTGTCTGGTTCCCTGTAACCTCACTTCTTGCAGTGAGGGAACCGCCAGAAGGCCCTCGGAGCTGGACCCCAGTGTCTGGGCTGAACAATGGGGGTGGAGACGCTCCTTTAGGTATATTGGGCTGAGGCTGTTTAGGGCTTTGAAGTTCAGCACCAATACTTTGAATTGTGCTCAGAAATGTACTGGGAGCCAATGTAGGTTGTTCAGGACTGGTGTTATATGGTCTCGGTGGCTGTTTGACTGTGGAACAGTCTCCCTCGGGAGGCTGTGGACTCTTGCTCCTTGGAGGTTTTGAAGCAGAGGTTGGATGGCCATCTGTCATGGATACTTTAGCTGAGATTCCTGCATTGCAGGGGGTTGGACTAGATGACCCTTGATGTCCCTTCCAGCTCTACAATTCTATGATTCTATGATTCTGCCTCTCTCCTAATACCAGAACTCATGAAAACCCTGTGAGGCTGAGTGCTGGAAGATTCAGGACAGGTAAAAGAAACGACAGCTCTCCCTTCCATAGGAGGCAGTGATAGCCACCAACTTGGACGACTTTAAAAAGAGGATCAGACAAATTCATGGAGGAGAGGGCTATCAGTGGCTGTGTGATGGCCTGGGATCTGGACTCGGAGGCTGAACCTGAGGAATCCCAGGCTGCACAGGAGTCCCCGCCTCCAGAACCAGCTGAGCCGGGGCTGGGGCTTGAGTCTGTGCTGGATCCTCAGGTGCAGGCACCAGCTGAGTCTGCTCTGGCTCCTGAGGAGATGGAGGACCCATTGCCTGCAGGTGCTCCACTCCCAGCCCCATCAGGGGAAGCTGAGGTTGCCTCTGGGTCTGGTAACCCTCCAGCCTCTCCTGAGCTGCAGAGACACAGGGCAGAGAGGGGGAGGGAACTAAGTTCCTGCAGGAGGAGTGCTCGCCTCCAGGCCAGGAGAGGAGAGTCACCTGTGGACCGGGGCTGCCCTATGCCTTGGGGCAGATAAAAGCCAGTCAGCCCCAGTCCCAGGTTGTGGTAGCAACATGGTTGGTAGCCTGTTCCTGCCTGCACCCTGTCCTGCTCTTCTGCCAGAGTTCCTGACCATACCCGACTCCCTGCCTTGGACCCAGCTTCAGCTTTGACGGACAGCCTCCATACTGCACCCTCGACCTCGGACTGGGCTCAGACCTCGCTGCACGGTTAACCCTCGCGACCAGCATAGGCTGCTACCTATGACGGCAAAGATCTGCCTCCATGGTTGGAGGCAGCAGTCCTTCCGAATACCGGTTGCTGAGAATCGCAGGAGGGGAGAGCGCTCTTGTGTTCAGGTCTTGCTTGTGGGTTTCCCTTTGGGGCATCTTCTGGACAGCTGCTGTGAGGGCAGAACGCTGGGCTAGATGTCCTATGGGCCTTCTTGCATTCTTGTCGCTCACCAAGTCACGGGTGCCCTTAATTGATTGGGGTGGGGCAGCAGGGATGGGAGAAAAGAGTTGCAAGATTAATTGACGCGCCTTAGCAAGGTAAAGAAGTTCAAAAGTTTGCCTTTCATTTGGGTGCTCGGTAGGGGATGAGCACTAAGTCCCTCAAACCAATCACTGGAAGTGCTAATAAGCCTTGATGAGTCCTGGCATCAAAGGCCTGGCATCAAAGTGGGGGCACCACCCTGTGGTCGGGGTTGAGGCCAAACCCCTGCTGCCAGTAGAAGGAGGAGGATCAGATTTGGATGAAAGCGCCATGAATATGTTTAGCTGCGCTGCGGGGCAGGATGTGGTCCTGACTGCCCTGCAGTTACCTCCCAGATATTTTTGGTAACTAGGCAAGCTGTCACCTTGCCAACAAAGGTCCGTATAGTGAAAGCTATGGTTTTCCCAGTAGAGATGTATGGAAGTGAGAGCTGGACCATAAAGAAGGCTGATCGCCGACGAATTGATGCTTTTGGATTATGGAGCTGGAGGAGACTCTTGAGAGTCCCATGGACTGCAAGAAGATCAAACCTATCCATTCTTAAGGAAATCAGCCCTGAGTGCTCACTGGAAGGACAGATCCTGAAGCTGAGGCTCCAATACTGTGGCCACCTCATGAGAAAAGAAGGCTCTCTGGAAAAGACCCTGATGTTGGGAAAGATGGAGGGCACAAAGAGAAGGGGACGACAGAGGACGAGATGGTTGGATAGTGTTCTCGAAGCTGCCAGCATGAGTTTGACCAAACTGTGGAAGGCAGTGGAAGACCGAAGTGCCTGGCGTGCTCTGGTCCATGGGGTCACGAAGAGCCGGACACGACTAAACGACTAAACCAACAGCAACAAGGCAAGCTTTGGTTGTGTTCAAACTCCAGTTTATGGTGCACTTACTGTGTTTCCAGCACCGGGTCTTTCATCCATGTTTGCACAATGTTTTCCAAAACGCACATCTACCCTGCACTTGTAGGGACGCGGGTGGCGCTGTGGGTTAAACCACAGAGCCTAGGACTTGCCAATCAGAAGGTCGGCGGTTCGAATCCCCGCAACAGGGTGAGCTCCCTTTGCTTGGTCCCTTCTCCTGCCAACCTAGCAGTTCAAAAGCATGTCAAAGTGCAAGTAGATAAATAGGTACCGCTCTGGCAGGAAGGTAAACAGTGTTTCTGTACGCTGCTCTGGTTCACCAGAAGCGGCCTAGTCATGCTGGCCACATGACCCGGAAGCTGTACGCTGGCTCCCTTGGCCAATAAAGCGAGATGAGCACCGCAACCCCAGAGTTGGCCACGACTGGACCTAATGGTCAGGGGTCCCTTTACCTTTTACCCTGCACTTAGATCTGCCAGCCCTGAGCCGCTTTGCACAGCTGTGATGATCTATGGGCCACGCCGGCTGGCCAGGCACCCCCCTTTGTGGGTGGGCAGGTGGCACAGCTCAGCACAACGCCACTTGGCTCCTGGTGGTGTGTTGCCCTGGTGGTGGCAGCAGCAGCGAAGGCTGGGCTTTTGTGTCAGGCTCCATTCACCCTCTGTGCCCTGCCCCCTAGTGTGCGTGCGCATGCACCCGTCCCAGGCACCAGCAAACCACGCTACACCACTGTCCTCCCTTCCCCCGTGAAACAATTTCTGGCCTCATTCCTAAGCACTTCGCTTGGCTGTGAAGTCGAACTACCGGTTTTAGTCCCTTTGGATGCATAAGGGACTTAAGGCATCTGTGTAACATTTGCCTTACAGATATACGAGAAGGGCATAGCGTAGACAAATGCACTCCTGTAAGTAAATAGCACAGGAACTGCTCCAGCACCAGATCCCTGAAGAGAGAGCCTCTACCTTCCACGCTGAAGCACCTCCAAGTCAACTCACAGCTAGGGATCGGGGAGGAGGCTGGTGAAGCCAGCATTTAAAGGCAAATCTGCCTGATTCGCAATGTCCAAAACAGCACGCAAAGCAAAACGCAGGCCTCCTTTGAAATTCGCTCTTGTCCGAATCTTGCGATGCTGCTCTCCAGCGAAGGAAGGCAGGAGCCAGGCTGAAATGAGCACAGACAAGGATCACGTTAGTGGAAGTGGTGTGCAAAAAGGCATTATCGTTAGGAGAAATTGCCTTGCAGAACTGTGTATGTGAGGAAAATTTTGCACTAAAATGCTGGTGAATTTTCATCAGCTCCACCCCCGCCCCCTTTAAGTGCAAACTGATGTGGAGAACTGAACTCCAGAGGGGGGAAATGAAAAGCCTAGAGAAATAGAAATTGACAGAATTGGTCACCTCTATTCACAGCCAGCAATCTCTCTCTCTTTTATTCTGCCTAGGTTCGGATTGTTTATCTAACTTTCTACCCTCCTCCTCCTCCTGGCTGCCTCCTTCTAGCTAGGGAAGGAAAAATCTGTCTATTTCCAGTGAGCTATTACTTTTGCACTTCTGTAAAAGAAAAGTGGGGGAGGGGAATCTCACTTGAAAATGTGCCTTGCAGTATGTATTTACTTTTTTTAAAATGTATTTTCTCTCTCCATATATGCATGCATTTGAGCCACAAATTCCTTCAGAACACTCAGCAAACGCAACAGTAGGCACGTAACTCAGTTCTTATTTATTTTATTTATTTTTACATTTATATCCCACTTTCCCTCCAAGGAACTCAAGGTGGTGTATGTAGCTCTCCTCCTCTTCATTTCATTCTCACAACAGCCCTGTGAGGTAGGTTAGGCCAAGAGACAGAGACTGGCCCAAGGTCACCCAGTGAATGTCGTGGCTGAAGGGGGATTTGAATTCTGGTGTCCCAGGTCATAGTCTTTACATATGATTTATTATAAACAGATTCATGCAATAATGTGACCTGTGCCTAAAAATACACATGTGCTCAGTACCAATGATCCTTCTGAGGTATACGTAGCAGGAGATGGGAAGTTTATTTATACATTTATTTCATAAAATTTAAACAGTGCTTGATTGTAAAAAAAATCCCCCCAAACCCTCAAAGTGGTTTACAAAGATGATAAAACAATAACATTATCAGTAAAAACAGTTAAAAACAACTATTTAAAACCCTGGGGCGGAGGGGGGAAACCCTGAATTCAACCATAAGCTAAAAAACAGATTAAAATACCTGTCAACGTCCTACAACATTCTGGAGAGGCTGGTCTAAACAACTAATCTGCAGCTAATCCAGAATGCCGCAGCTAGACTGTGACTGGGAGTGGCCACTGAGACAACATAACACCGGTCCTGAAAGACCTACATTGGTTCCTCTTACATTGCATACCCAAGGCTACAGCCGGCCTTTCGTTGGCCTTCACAGCAATAGAGGCAGATGAATGATGTCAGGCACTGATCATCATTCATCTCCCCTCCTCCTCTTTTAAATTTATTTTCTGGAGAAGGGTGGGGGGGAGGAGGGGGTTATGGGGAAAATCTCTGCTGAGAATCACTCATCCTTCCTAATAATGAGAGCTGTCACTGGCGCTGCTCCCTAGGAAATGATTTTCTCGGTAAATATTTAGCCTGTAACTGATTTATGGGTGGAGAGAGGGAGAAAAAAGAGGAACCCTCCTGAAACTTTGTTGGGCTAGGAACAGGGCTCCAGGGAGCGGGGCCGAGCATGACATTGTGGGGATGTGTTTGTGTGCATCCTGGGGGTGTAGCCCCACTTAAGGTAAAGGGTAAAGGGGACCCCTTACCATTAGGTCCAGTCGTGGCCGACTCTGGGGTTGCAGTGCTCATCTCGCTTTATTGGCCGAGGGAGCCAGCATATAGCTTCTGGGTCATGTGGCCAGCATGACTAAACCACTTCTGGCGAACCAGAGCAGCGCACAGAAACGCCGTTTACCTTCCCGCCGGAGTGGTACCTATTTATCTACTTGCACTTTGACGTGCTTTCGAACTGCTAGGTTGTCAGGAGCAGGGACCGAGCAACGGGAGCTCACCCCGTCGCTGGGATTTGAACCGCTGACCTTCTGATCGGCAAGTCCTAGGCTCTGTGGTTTAACCTACGTCCCTGTAGCCCCACTTAGCTGTCCTTAACAGGCCTGGTTTGGAGGCTCCAGCTGGTGCAAAGTGCCGTGGCTAGACTGTTGGTGGGGAAAGTCCATTGCTAGGACATAACCCTGGAGCTCTGGGGTTGTGATTCCTGCATTGCAGGATGTTGGGCTAATGACCCACGGGGTCCCCTCTGACTCTACAGATCTATGATTCCATGCCCTAGTGGCAAACCCACAAGCAGGGTCCTCCACACCTGCAATTGCCATCAACTTGTATTCAGAGGCATACTGCCTCCAACATCGGAGGCACAACAGAGCCATTCATGGGTAGCAGCCATTGATGGAGCCTCCAACTCCATCAATAAAAGAATAAGTGCATCAGAAGAGCCCTGCTGGGTCTGGCCATTGGCCCATCTAGCCCAGCATCCACTTCTCACCATGGCCAACCAGATGCCACAATCGGAAAGCTACAAGCAGGACCTGGATGCAACAGCACTCTCCCCACTGGTGGTTCCCAGGGACTATCCATAGGCATCATGTCTTCTGAAGCAGAAGTAGAACATACTCACCATGGCAAGCAGGACGTGAGTGCAATGGAGCTGTCCCTACTTGTGATTCCCCAAGTGACTGAGACTCAGAGGCATGTTGCCTCCCAACAGTGGGAGCTGTTATTTTTCATCTCCCTGTCTCTTTGGGACACAAGAGTATTTGTGGCTTTGAGGACCGCTGCCGTCTGCTCCGACTCTCGGATCTCAGGCCCGGAGCGTCTCCCTTTCCTCTCGCTCTCGCATGGAAGCGCAGCTGCTTGTAGAGATGAACACAAAGGAGTCTCTTGACATGACAGTCCTTCTCACAACTTGTCACCGGCAAAGCGCTTCCAGCCCGCCTGGTTTTCGGAGTTTGTCATTGAGATCTGAGGTGCTGGATGTGCTGAAAGTCTCTCTCTCTCTCTGTGTGCCTCTTCTGTGGGATGTGTGAGACTGATGGCATCGTTGGTGCTAATGACCCAAAACTGAGTGATAAATGGGAAGATTTTGGGAGAAGAATATGAGCTTCTGCAGAGTCATGTTCGTAGAAGAAATGCTGCAGAAAGGCATTGGGTTGAAACTGGAGACTCAAGAAGGAGGGGTTGGCCTGCCCAGTAGGGAATGAGAAGTGTGTGTGCTTTTTGTGGTGGCTTTCAATGACTACTAGTCACACTGCCTATATCCCCCCCCCCCAATATGCCTTTGACTTCCAGGGACTGGGAATTGCAGGTGGGGAGTGGGGTTTGTTATGAAGACCCCTGAATGTAGCAGTGCTCTGGAGATCAACTGCAGGGGCACCAGAGCCCACCTGTATAGCAGACCTCCAACAATATACCGTATTTTTTGCTCTATAAGACTCACTTTTCCCCTCCTAAAAAGTAAGGGGAAATGTGTTTGCGTCTTATGAAGCCAATGCAGGCTGCACAGCTATCCCAGAAGCCAGAACAGCAAGAGGGATTGCTGCTTTCACTGTGCAGCAATCCCTTTTGCTGTTCTGGCTTCTGAGATTCAGAATATTTTTTTTCTTGTTTTCCTCCTCCAAAAACTAGGTGCGTCTTGTGGTCTGGTGCGTCTTATAGAGCGAAAAATACAGTAATTATGTTGTCTGATTTTTTCTCCTTTTTATGTTGTTGTTGTTACTCCAGTTGTTAGGTTTTCTTTGCTGCAATTTGTGCTTGTTTGTCGCATCAAGCTCAATTTTATTATAACGACATAAGGATGTAAAATGCTCAAAGAGATCATTGAAACAATGCTGAGAAGTACTGGGTGAAAGATGCTCAATAAAACTGGCAGCTGGATTCTGAACTAGTCCAAATTCCCGAACACCCTTCATAGCCTGGTCTGCATCGATACCCCAACCTGCTTTTGGAATAATCTCACCTGGGTGTTACAGAAGCATGGAGAAAATGGCAGAATCTGGTTCTCTTGGGGAAGGCTGCGGCAGCGTGACAGGTTTCAAGGGGTCCTAAGCAACGTGCCAGCCATGACCCCTCAATCTGGATGCAACCCACATGTAGAGTTGGGGGCTGAAGGGGCACCAGGTGAGGAGCCAGGTCAGGTCGAGGGCTCAGAGCTGACAGATGGACATTAGGAGACCCCTGGACCTGAGGCTAATAGGCAGGAGAACCCAGAATTACTCCGCAGACCACAAGGCCCTGTAAGGCCACAATCAGGACCCCTTACAGGCACCTTTTCCTGATGCACTAGATGCCTCCACTGCCCCTCACTAGACCAGGGACACCTAGCATGTGGGAGCCTATGGAATGGAGAAAGAGATCCCATCTTCAGGCCAGAGGCCCTGAAGTTCTCCACGAGCGGATGGAGCCTGGAGGAGATAGCTTGGAGGCAGGAGCTTGAAAGATCTCATTCTGTGCTCCACCTCTCTTGGGGAGTCTTGAGTCATTTACTTGGAGCCATCCATGGCATTGTTTCGGACCAAAATATGGCAGCACTCTTGCTCTCTCTCCTTCTGTGGTTTCCAGCAACTGGGATCCAGAAGCATACTGCCTTCAACCATAAAGGTAGAACATTGCCATCAGGACTAGTAGCCATTGATAGGTTTCTCCTCCATGAATTTGTCCAATCATCTTTTAAATCCATCCAATTTGGTGGCCAACTTTGGTCTCCCATGAGAGTGAGTTCCATAGTTTAACTATGTTCTGCATGGAAGTCCTTTCTTTTATCTTTCCTGGTTCTTCCAACAACATTCAGCTCCATGGCATGCCCACCAGTTTGAGGGTTATCAGAGAGGGAGAAACATGTTTCTGTGTCTGCTTACTCGATCCCATGCATCATTTTTTCCACCTATATCATGCTGCCTCTTACTCTCTTTAAACTAATAACCCTGAGCCTGCTGGATCAGGCCAATGGCCCATCTAGTCCAGCATCCTGTTCTCACACTGGCTGACCATATTCCCCAACGGGAACCTGGAAGCAGGACCCAAGTACTAGAGAGAAAGAGATCCCCCCAATCCACTTTCTCCAGGCCAGGCATAATGTTCTAATTTTATAGCATGCAGCTTCTTCCTCAACTTTTCTCGCAACTAAAAAGCCCCAGATGCTGTAGCCTTTTCTCATAGGAGAGCGGCTCCATCCCCATCAATCATTTCAGTTGCCCTTCTTCTGAACCTTACCCAGGAGGTCCCAGAAAGGTGGTGGCTGGGCCTTGGCCATAGCGTGGCTATTGTTAGGACAGCGTGAATGATCCTGTTCCAGCTGGCAGGGGTCATAGGAGGAGTAATGCCGGCCACCGAGCCTGGAGGTTGCGCAACCTCCCTTTGATTCAATTGTCCTTTGGGCTAATGAAAGCAATTGGCTGCAGTGGGTCCCCTATCCAGCACAAGATGTGGAAATGAGCGTCACATTTTCCTGTGCGAGGAAACAATTAGCACATTAGGGAGAGGTTGTATAATTGTTTTTCTTTCTCTTCCCCCCTCACCTCCCTCTTTTGCAAGCTACTTTGGCCAGCTCTGGAGGTTCTGCAATGCAGTCATTTCCTACGGAGGGCTTCTCCAGATGCCCAGGGATCTGATGGGCATGTGCTGCCAACAGGCACACAGGAAGGATGTCTGCTGTTGGCTGGGAGGGCAAGCACCTGGCACCATCACCTTCCCTTTGCGTGACCTTTTAGGGCCCCTTTCTCTTCTCCGCGCTTACAAAACAAAATGAGTTGGGATCCTAAATCTGGAACCTGATTATAGATTTATTTCTAATGCAGCTTTTCATCCACGCGCAGAACAATCAACATTCGCATAGCGCCGTTGGTGCACCACATGACAATGGGGCAGTTCGTTGTGGCAAAGCCAACAAGAGATCCTGGTGCACTTTAATCATCACCAGCAGTTTCATGCTGAAGTCTCCCTTGGAAACTTTTTGTTGGTCAAGACACTGAGGTCCAGCTCCAAGGGCCTCTTGGTGGCTCCCTCACCTTGAGAAGTGCAGTTACAGGAAACCAGGCAGAGGGCCTACTTGGTAGTGGCACCCGCCCTGTAGAACGCCCTCCCACCAGATGTCAAGGGGATAAACAATTATCTGACTTTTAGAAGACATTTGAAGGCAGCCCTGTTCAGAGAAGTTTTTAAGGTTTAATGTTTTATTATGTTTTTATATATGCTGGAAGCTGCACAGTGTGACTGGGGCAACCCAATCAAGATGGGTGGGGTACAAATAATAATATATAACAACAATAATAATTTATTATTTATATCCCGCCCACCTGGCTGGGTTTCCCCAGCCACTCTGGGCAGCTCCCAACAGAATAATAATAATAATAATAATAATAATAATAATAATAAACATCAATCATTAAAAACTTCCCTAAACAGGGCTGCCTTCAGATGTCTTCAAAAAGGCAAATAGTTTTTTATTTCCTTTACATCTGATGGGAGGGTGTTCCACAGAGTGGGCACCACTACCAAGAAGGCCCTCTGCCTGGTTCCCTATAGCTTCACTTCTCACAGTGAGAGAACTGCCAGAAGGCCCTCAGAGCTGGACCTCAGTGTCTGGGCTGAACGATGGGGGTGGAGACGCTCCTTCAGATATACTGGGCCGAGGCTGTTTAGTGCTTTAAAGGTCAGCACCAACACTTTGAATTTTGCTCAGAAATGTACCGGGAGCCAATGTAGATCTTTCAGGACCAGTGTTATGTGGTCTCGGCGGCCACCCCCAGTCACCAATCTAGCTGCTGCATTCTGGATTAGTTGTAGTTGATAATGATACTGATAATATCAACAACAACGATAATCTGGAATGCAACTGGTATTCAGTATGACCTGGTATGAGGCGTTTTCTGCAGTTTCTATGAGTCCACCAACCCTTGTGAATCATTCACGCTTGCTACAGCTCCCCCCATGATGATGGGTACCTACTGTAGAATCTCCAGCTTCTGATTACATAATGTTTTTTTGTTGGGGAAGGATGGGGGGGGGCAAGAGGGTGTCTGCTAACCATCCTTCACTTTTAGAGATCCTATTTCAGTGAAGCATTTAATACTGTGCTCCATCAAAGCCGGCTTACAGGAGTGTGCTCCCCGATCTAGGAAGTTAACAAGGTTTTTGCTTCGAGCTCAGCGTCGCTGCTTGGCTGAACTTGCACGGTTCGAAGGAGGGGGGCCGGGAGAGCTCTCCACAAAGAGGGAAATTGCCTAGGAGACAGAGATGGATTGAGGCGGCTATTCCTAAAACACCTGTCACTTGGGTGTAGGGGGCAGGAGGCGGCGCAAGATGTATCATCCCAGTCTTGACATAAATCAGGGTGTTTGCAGCCTAGGCAAGATAAATTGGGAAGAGTTAATGGAGAAATAGCTGAGCAGAAATGGCCCCGGTTGACTTTGTCGGGGCTGAGTTCCAACGGCCCGTTTCCTTTCCCGCCACAAGAGGGCGGAATGATCCGTCCTGGTTCCTAGTGAAGAGGCCCCCTATTCCTGCATAGGCTGCACAGGCTGAGATGGGGAAATAATTCTGCTCCCAGAAATTCTCCCTTGCCAACCCTGAGAGAGTGAATGTCTCTTAGCAGTGGTGTAGTGTGGGTTGTCAGCACCCGGGGCAAGGCAAGTAATTTGTGCCCCCCCCGCTGCACTGTCCCTCCCCCAGATAGTCCCTCGCTCTCTCTCCGCACCGCACCGCACCGCACGCAGTGGGCGGCGACCCGGCGGCTCGGATCGGATTCGCACAGCCAGCACTGCAGTGAGAGAGAGTGAGTGAGCCAGGTAGGGGCAGAGAGCTGCGAGTGCGAGTGCGCCCCCCCCCCCAGATGTTGCGCCCGGTGCGGCCGGCACCCCCTGCACCCCCCACGCTATGCCACTGTCTCTTAGACAAGTGGGACCTGCTGCACAATATAACAGCATTGAGTGCTGAGTTTTAAATTAGCAATAATCATGCCTCAGATTAACCGCGTTGGCTTTTGTTTCAGCCAGGCTCTCTCCCAGCACACTCCGTTCCATCCAACCTCACTCCCTTTTTTTAAAAAACCATTTATTTATGTTCCACCTTTATCTCCCAAGGATACCCCAAGGATATCAAGGTGGTGTACTTGGTTCTCCTCCTCCTCATTTCAGGTTGACTAGGCTAAGAGACAGTGACTGGTCCAAGGTCATCCGGTGAGCTTCATGGCTGAGTGGGGTTTTCAAACTCTGCTCTCCCAGCTTCTGTGAATCTGGGACTGTCCCTGGAAAATAGGGACACTTGGAGGGTCTGAGATCTGCACCATTCTATCCCATTAAAAGCTCGAGCAAACAACTAGAACATCTTCTGTCTGGCACCTCCAAGAGAGATCCCTAGAAGCTTTGGATGGCTGACCACTGTCAGAGGCAGGATGCTAAGCTAGGTGGGTCCTTGGACTGCTCTGTTGGAGCTTCTTGTCTGTTTCTTCTGACCTGGCCTCTCCCTTACGTGCATGTTGTTGTTGTTTTCCAATCCGTGAAAACCACCATGCTTTTCCATCTATAAGACGCCCCCATGTATAAGACTCCCCCTATTCTGGGGGACTCACATTTAAGAAAATGGGGGGGGGGGGAGATGGCACAGAGTTGTTGACCTTTAGTTGTTGAGCTGTCCCATTGCCAGCAGAAGCTGCCAATCACCCGCCCAACTGCCGGAGCATCAGCCAATCAACACCACCCATTGATGCAGCAACCAATAACATGCACAATAGCCGCTGACAACAACCAATCTAACGTCCACCCTACGCACTGTCCATGTATAAGATGACCCCCACTTTTTAGCATGATTTTTAATGAAACAAACATAGTCTTATATAGTGGTACCTTGGTTCACAACCATAATCTGTTCCGGAGATCCGTTTGTAAACCAAAACAGATTGTAACCCAAGGTGCGCTTTCGCCAATGGGGCCTCCAACAAAAATTTGTTCGTTATAAAATAAAAATAAGGTTGGAATCCAAAAAAAGGTTGCAAACCGGGACATGCACTTCTGGGTTTGACATGTTTGTAATCCAAAATGTATGCAAACCAAGACATATGCAAACCAAGGTACCACTGTACACAGAAAAGTACGGTATGAATTATCTTCCTTCTGCTGTGATTCTTCCTCATGCCTTACCTTCTCCTTTTCCCTCAGAGTGAAGAAAAAGAACAAGCCTTTGAACCTCAAGATCCACAACAGCGTCGGGAGCTGTGAGAACATCCCTGCCCAGCGCTCCCCGCTTCTCTCAGAACGCTCCCTACGGTCTTTCTTCGTCGGACACCCGCCTTTCCTCCCTTCCACCCCTCCTGTCCACACGGATGGCACCTTCTCCACTAGTAAGTCAGCCCTGATGTGGGGCTACAGTGGGAGAGGAGGAAGGGGGGGGCGGGTTGGTAATCATGCCAGAGCACTGAGCATGCATTGCAGGGGGTGGGGCCCAAATAACCCTCTGGGGTCCTTACCGATCCTACAATTCCATGAGGAATTCCATGAGGGTGCCTGGGGGCTGGCGAGAGTCTTTCCACACAGGCCTGGCTTCCAGAACTGGCCTTCGCTACACAAAGTGGAATAAAAGCCACGTTTCTAGATAAGAAAGCCGAATGCAAATTTTTGCAATGGTTTGTGTGTTGGTTTAGAGAGCGCCCCAAAAGATCGCTGATCAGTCCCGCTAATTCCAGTCCCCAGGCGATAAAGTGCCATTCATTACGTAGCCAATAAATTTACTTATTTATTTATTTCATAACATTTCATGCACGGTGAGACCGTAACCAAAAACCCACGAAAGGAAACCTCCAAGCTACAGTGGTACCTCTGGTTGCAAACAGGATCCGTTCCGTACCTCTGTGTGCTCTGGATCTCGTCACGGTGTCCCATTGCACCAGAAGTAGTTTAGTCATACTGGCCACATGATCCAGAAAGCTGTCTGTGGACAAACGCTGGGTCGCTCGGCCTAAGTGAGATTAGTGCCGCAACCCATAGTCACCTTTGACTGGACTTAACCATCCAGGGGTCCTTGACCTTTACCTTCTAAGGGTGGATCTATGCACAGGAAAATAACCACTATAAATACGTCAGAAATTAGATCATTGTAACAAAAGAATAGGGACGCGGGTGGCGCTGTGGGTTAAAGCCTCAGCGCCTAGGACTTGCCGATTGCATGGTCAGCGGTTCGAATCCCCGCGGCGGGATGCGCTCCCGTCGTTCGGTCCCAGCGCCTGCCAACCTAGCAGTTCGAAAGCACCTCCGGGTGCAAGTAGATAAATAGGGACCGCTTACCAGCGGGAAGGTAAATGGCGTTCCGTGTCACGCTGGCCACGTGACCCGGAAGTGTCTGCGGACAGCGCTGGCTCCCGGCCTATAGAGTGAGATGAGCGCACAACCCTAGAGTCTGGCAAGACTGGCCTGAACGGGCAGGGGTACCTTTACCTTTAACAAAAGGAAAAAAACCTATGGAAAACCACGTAGAAAAATTTTCTGCTCTCTGGCTCCACCTGGTGTTGCATATTCATAACACATTCAAATCGGTGTTCCTGTACTAATGTACCTGAGTCCCCGTGGTTTACCTCAATAAAGATTTCTTCCTCAAGGAAGAACCTCTGCTGTTGTGGAGTAGACAGGGAGACACCAGCAGGCTTGGGAAGAACACTGCAGTTTGCAAAAGCACAACATGTTTTTTTAAACACACATATCCTGGGGAACAATTACCCCCAAACAGTCTGTTGCCTGGCTGTCGGAGGAGACAAGTTGGAAAACTAGGTGCATGGGAATAATACAATGGAGTGTTCTGGGAAAGGGCAAAGATGGCCGGCTGGAACAGCAAACAAGAGCACTTGGTGCTGCAACACTCTGTTGTTGGATCCACTTCTTTATTTAAAATACAAATGATCCTGCCGCATCAGGCCAGTGGTCCATCTACTCCAGCTTCCTGTTCTCACAGTGGCCAACCAGATGCCTGTTGGAAACCTCCAAGCAGGACCTGAGGACAAGAGCCCTCTCCCCTCCTGCGGTTCCAAACAACTGGTATTCAGAAGCATTACTGCCTCTGGTGGTTCATGTAGAACATAACCATTGTGGTGAGTAGTGGGAAGCCTACTCCTCCATGAATTGGTCTAACACAGGGGTAGGCAACCCCTTTTTAAAAAAAAATAATATTTTTTATTAATTTTAACATATAAACTATAAAATGTACCACAAAGCTTATCACTTATACAATCTTTTTGGACTTCCATCAGCACCTCTGATGATCCACCGTTTTCACCACTTCTTATGCATTTCTTAACTTTATATTGCCTTTACATCTCTTAACAAATCATCCTCCCCCTTATCCATTTTTACAATACTTCTAATAATACTCCTCACAAAACTTCTTGCAACCCTACAAACATCGTCTGTTCTTCACAATTATTTTTCAAATAGTCCGTAAATTTACTCAGGGGTAGGCAACCTAAGGCCTAGGGGCTGGATGCGGCCCAATCGCCTTCTAAATCCGGCCCGCGGACGGTCCGGATTTAGAGCCAGTGTGGTGTAGTGTTTAGGAACGGTGGACTTGTCATCTGGTGAACCGGGTTCGCTTCCTGCTCCTCCACCTGCAGCTGCTGGGTGACCTTGGGCCAGTCACACTTCTCTGAAGTCTCTCAGCCTTACTCACCTCACAGAGTGTTTGTTGTGGGGGAGGAAGGGAAAGGAGAATGTTAGCCGCTTTGAGACTCCTTCGGGTAGTGATAAAGTGGGATATCAAATCCAAACTCCTCCTCCTTCTCCTCCTTCTCCTCCTCCTCCTCCTCTTCTTCTTCTTCTTCTTCTTCTTCTTCTTCTTCCGGGAATCAGCGTGTTTTTACATGAGTAGAATGTGCCCTTTTACTTAAAATGCATCTCTGGGTTATTTGTGGGGCATAGGAATTCATTCATATTTTTTTCCAAAATATAGTCTGGCCCCCCACATAGTCTGAGGGATGGTGGACCGGCCCACGGCTGAAAAAGGTTGCTGACCCCTGGTCTAACCCTCTCTTAAAGCCATCTAAGTTAGTGATCACCACTGCCTCCTGTAGGAGCAAGTTCCATCGTTTAACTATGTGCTTTCTTTTATCTGCCCAAAATCTCTCGACTACATCTGTATAGCAGACCTCCAACAATATAATTCTGTCGTCCTTTTTTTTTGTACTTCTTTTTAAATTACTTTTGTTAGGTTTTCTCAGCTGAGATTTATATCTTTATTTGTTAGCTGTCTTGAGTCTTATCTTATTGTAACAAGGGAGGATATAAATGCTCAGAGAAAGGAAACAAAACAATTCCAAGTAGCAGTGGGTGAAAGATGACTGAACCGGTAGGTCCCTATTCATAAAACTGGCAACCGTATTCTGGACTAGTCTAAACCCCCAAACACTCTTCCTAGCCGGCTCTACATGGATAATACATTAAAAAAATATTAATCTACTGTAACTTGGACATTACAAAAGCATGGAGAACAGTGGCAAGATCATGCATAAGAACCCACTTTGTCCATCACCACCATCACTTTTAATTTGTATACCGTCTTTCTATCTTACAATACCCAAGGCGGTTTACAAGCTGAAGAAACAAAGAACGTACACCTTATAACAATCTAATGCAATATAAAAATGTGATAATAAAACGTAACTTTGAAATACGCAAGCTACATCAAATAAAGTAACATTCAACATTCATTAGACTATTTAATATTAAATATCAGCATATAAAAATTAAACAGAAATCCACTCTTAACAATTACCATACAATAAATAATTTCAAAACTACAGTGGTACCTCTGGTTGCAAATGGGGATCCATTCCGGAGCCCCGTTCGCAACATGAGCAGAATGCAACCCACATCTGTGCGGGTCATGATACGCCACTTCTGCGCATGCGCATGGCATCATTTTGAGCATCTGCGCATGTGTGAGTGGCGAAACCTGGAAGTAACCCTTTCTAGTACCTCCGGGTCACCGCGGGACGCAACCTGAAAAGACGTAACCTGAACCAAATGTAACAAGAGGTATGACTGTATAATCAATAAAACAATGGCAAGGCACAGTGCATAAAATAATACAATACAAATTGAGAAGCAGAGACTGGAGGGTGGCCTTGCCTGATGAAGTCTCTCCCCTCAACCCTCAGCATCTTCATGTCACTGTGGCCAACAGCAAACAGGAGCACTTGCTGCTGCAACATTCTGTTGCTGAATCCACTTCTTTATTTAAAATATAAATGACCCTGCTGCATCAGGCCAGTGGCCCATCTAGTCCAGCATCCTATTCATGCAGTGGCCAACCAGATGTCTGTTGGAAACCTTCAATCAGGACTGAGCACAAGAGCCCTCTCCCCTCCTGTGGTTTCCAGCAGCTGGCATTCAGAAGCATTGCTGCCTCTGACCACGGAGGCAGAGCATAGCCATTGTGGCTAGTGGTCATTTCTTTCATTTGTCAGTGAGAGAAGGGAGGGGGAGAAACCCCATCCATGCAGCAAATGTCGTCAAAACAGGAGAAGACGTCCGGATGGAAGGGGTCAGGCCATCAGTGTCGCTGCCTGCCATCGGTGTTGCTGAGGTTTCCCTTCTGGCAGTTTTTGCTGACGTCGCCGGTGACATGGCATGCCCCAGATCGCCAAGCCAAGCTCCTGCTTATCTCCCGGGGGGCGGGGGTGGGGACATGATTTCCTTCGCAAGTTAAATAGTAGCTCCAAAGGCATTTCTGTGGGCTGTGTGTGTGCCTTCTGGCTCTTGACATCAGTTGGCTGTTGAGATCTTTCCAGAAGCAGCCAGGCCTTTCTTAACATCATACAGTGGTACCTCGCGTTACATACGCTTCAGGTTACAGATTCCGCTAACCCAGAAATAGTACCTTGGGTTAAGAACTTTGCTTCAGGATGAGAACAGAAATCGTGCTCCGGCGGCACGGCAGCAGCAGGAGACCCCATTAGCTAAAGTGGTGCTTCAGGTTAAGAACAGTTTCAGGTTAAGAACGGACCTCCGGAACAAATTAAGTACTTAACCTGAGGTACCACTGTGTATATATGTGTGTGTTTTGTGTGTGTGTGTGTGTGTGTGTGTGTGTATATATATATGTTTTTAACATATCATTTTCAACAATTATTAAACATACTTTTATATCTTATCCAATTTTTTTTGACTTCCATCAATCACATCTGAAAATCTTATCCACTTAATTTACATTTCTTACTTTCACTATTACATTTAAGTATCATAACTACTATCTCTCTTTGCAATATTTCATATATTCCTCCTTACAAAACTTCTTGTAGTCCGACTAGCGTAATTTGTTGATTACAGCTGCTCTTCAAATAATTCGTATATTACTTCCAATCTTCTGTGAATCTCTGGTCCCGCAGGTTTCGAATCCTTCCTGTCATTTTGTCCAGTTCTGCATAGTCCTTTAATTTTGTCTGCTATTCTTCTTTCGTCGATATTTCTTCTTGCTTCCATTTCTGGGCCAACAATACTTTCTTAGCATCTTCTTATCTCCCATGCCATATTTTGCCTGGATGAGGAAAGGAGTTGAGTGTTGTGTCTTAGTGCGGGGGGGGGGGGGGTGTCTGCCTTGCATGCAGATGCTCCCAGCTTCAATCTTTGGCATCTCCAACCAGGACTGGGGATGCCCCCCCCCGTCCATCTAAAACCCTGGAGTGCACAGACTACTGATGGACCAATGGTCTGACTCTGTATAAAGCAGCTTCCTTCGCCCATGTTTAAATCAGTGCTTTCCCCCAGTACCATGAGGATTAGAATCTTGCTGTTTTTTTTAAGGGAACCTCCACAGCTTAATGGTAGAGCATTGGCTTTGCCTGCAGAAGGTCCCAGGTTCAATCCCCAACATCTCCAACTAGGACTGAGCGTGTCCTCTGCTTGAAAACCTGGAAAGCCACCACCAGTCAGTAGGGACAGTGCTGAGGTAGGATTGACAGATGGGTCTGATTCTGTTTCAGGCAGCTTTCTATGTTCCTACATTGGATTGAGCTGCAGTTTCCCCAGCTCTTTCCCTGCAGTGCCCAAGATTATTGAATTCACTGTTTAAGGCCAGCAGAAAACAGGTTCCCGTGCCAGCAGAATCACTGGCTACCTGAAACATGGCCTTCTCAGTGGTGGCCCCAAGCTTTCCAAGTAAGTCTCGTTCTGCCTAGGAATGGACGAATGTGTCAATTTTAGTTTCTCTTGATTTCTCATTTTTCCAATCTTTAGTTCCACACACCAGGGTTTTTTTTAAAGTCCACATGAAGTTTTGTGCAATTTTTTGTGGGTGTTTCATCTAATAGACATCATTTTGTATGCATTTTTGCCCGATGCCTGCATTTCCCAGCCTGTTTCCCCTATAATAGAATGTACCTTCATACACCGTTTCTTTTTTTTTGCTGGTAGAAGAAAATCCCCCTCTGTTTGTTTGTTCTTTTGGACAGAGTGCTACATCTCACAGTTTGGAGAAGTGCAAATATCGAAGAAGAACTGTATTTTGGTCCCTGTGTGTTGTTTTCGGGAAGTATGAATTAGTCAACAAACTCTCTCTCCCCCCCCCAGCTCTGCCCCCTCTTTGACAGTGGGCAAAGGTGGTGCTCATTTTCTGACAGCCCTGGCAGTTTCCCTCCTGGTGCTGCATCTAATTAGCTGTTTCCTGCTGTGTCGTGCTATTTGTTCAGTTCTGTATAGTTATAAAAACAATCACTGGTTTTGATTGTTACATACTTTTGCGTTATGCAATGAGGCACTCCAAAGTGTCTAGCTTTCCAGCAGTGACCACACCTTGGAAATGATATCAAAGTTGCTGCTGGTCAGCTTGCGGTGATGCAGAGACAGGCTTTTCTTCTGGTGGGACAGGTATTGTGAAATACGAGAGGTCCTGTCTGTACTGGCAACCTTGACTCTTGAAGATGCACCTGTTCATGCAGGGATTCTCTTGACCTGAGTTGTATGTTCCCATCAATGTATTTTTATGGGAGTGGCTTATACCTTCTGGGATGGAGAACCTGCTCCAGGTAGGACAGCAGCTTCCTTTGCCGCTCACCTAGGCTTCCTTCAAGGCACCCCAGCTGACTTATCTCCAGTTCCCGAATCAGGGGTGGACTTTGGTAATCTTCGGTCATATGACTATCTGAGCGAGCCCAAAATTTGGTGCCCCCAAATGGATCTTCTCAATCTTCAATCTTCTCAGTTTTGTGCTAATAATAATAATAATAAGAAGAAGAAGAAGAAGAAGAAGAAGTATCATTTTCATTTTCATTTTACACTTCTGGAATTGCTGGAATCCCTTGGACTTCCCCCCCACCCTCCCCTGATTTCCAAATTCCCCCTTATTTCTTTGCATCTAATTACATTTTTCTAATTTATTTCCTCACATCCCCTACCCTTTTAAACTAATATTACATCATACGTGCTGCAATAATCCTGCTAACACTTTTAAGTATACACAGTGGTCTTTAAGATATTTTATAAACCTTTTCCACTCTTGAATGAATTTCTTGTCATCTTGGTGTCTGATCCTCACGGTCATCTTTGCCATTTCGGCATAGTCCATCATCTTGGTTATCCATTGCCCTTTGGTTGGGACTTTTTCTTCCCTCCACTTCTGAGCAAATAACATTCTTGCGGCTGTTGTCGCATACATAAATAGTCTTTTAAATTATTTTGGTATTTCATCTCCTATCAATCCTAGTAAAAAGGATGAAGGGGGCGCAAAATTTTATCAGTTTTCACCCCCTTCATCCAGTGCCCTGTGGGGCAGGGATCGAACTGCCTGCACCACTGGTGCTGCCAAAATGGAGCTCCAGCTTCTGGAGCACTCAAGAGATGGTCATCCATCCTTTGATACCATTGGAAGTTTAGCAGAATGCTTCTGACCCTCAGGCAGGCAATTCTGCACCTCTGGATTGGGGGCATCTGTGTCCTAGGATCAGCTGTGCAGCTTTTCAGCTTCATCTCCTTGCAGAACTCAGCAGGGAGGAGGGAGATGTGGACAAGCCAGCACTATCTGGCTCTGCCTGTCATTGGCTCTGGCTCCACAACCTGTTGGGTTCAAGAGAACATCAGAAGAGCCTGCTGGATGGGACCCATCTAGTCCAGCACCCTGTTCTCACAGAGGCCAACAACATGTCCCATGGGGAGACCTGCAAGTGAGACCTGATCACAAGAGCCCCCTCCTGATAGGTGCGTCAGGAGTGAGCCAGCAATAAATCACACGGAGTAAGTGAAGTTAACTCTTTATTGGAAGAAACAAGATCTGGCAAGGAGTGCCAGGCCTAATGCACAGCAACTCTTTGGTAGGTTGTGTCCCTATGAGCATAGCTGTCAACTTTTCCCGTTTTTCAAGGGAAAGTCCCTTATTCCGAATACGATTCCTCACAGGAAAAGGGGAAGGTTGACAGCTATGCCTATGAGGCAGTTGCAGGGACTGAAGGTCCATGCCTTCCCACAGCAGCCTAAGTCTCCTCCTCTCCTGGGTCTTTCCCAGGCAGCCTGAGACTATGCTGGTGTGCCCACCTTTGCTTCTCCTGCTTCATACCTCTCCTGTCTGGGAGACCAGGGGTGCCAGTGTGTAGCGGGGAGCTTGTAACAGCAGGAGGGCGAAACACCCTGGCTTCTTCTGTATCATTTTACTGTTGTTAGCCACTCTGAGCCCGGCTTCAGCTGGGGAGAGTGGGATATAAATAAAATGTTACTATTCTTCTTCTTCTTCTTCACCAGTCTGACTTATCTCTGCCTCTTGGCTTCCCTCTTCCCCTGCTTCCGCTTCCGCTTCTGGGCTGCTCTCTGCCCCAGCCTCTCCCTTCTCACTAAACCCTGTTGCCTCTTCAGCTTCTGACACCACCTCCTCCCAGTCTTCTTCCTCCGACCACTCACCAGTGGAGGCACATTCTGACCGCTGCCCAGCCGATTTAATTCTTCTCATCTTTCCTAGGTCTCTCCCCTCTGCCACCCGCTCTCCAAAAATCCTCAGTGACATCCCCCCAACCTGCCCGATTTCCTCCATTAGTACTCTCTACCGAATTGCGACTTTCCTATTATTAAATTGTCAGTTTGCTTTAAAGGGCTTGACTCGGAGATAATGTAGAAGTGTGTATTTTGCCGGGCGACTTCACCTCTTTTGACCCCCTTTGGTTGCCACCCGCAAGGAGACGCAACAAGGTGTTTAGGACAAGCTGTTTGGCTGCATTCGGGAACGGCAGATCAGCAGGTTAAGAGCTGGGTGTGTTTGAAACATCGGAGTGCTTAATGGCTAAAAGCACTTTCTTCTCGTGGAAGCCTCACTTTTCTTCTTAGATTCCCAACGGGATGGGGCGATGTTGGGTTCCTCCCTGCTTTCAGTCCCTTGTCTGAGTGGCTTCCCATTTTACTGGAAGTGTGAGGTTCAGCATTCCTGACAAGATAGTCATTAGCTGCTGCAATTTCATAGAATCATAGAATCCTAGAGCTGGAAGGCACCCCAAGGCTCATCTAGTCCAACCCTCTGCAATGCAGGAATCTCAGCTAAAGCATCCATGGCAGATGGCCATCCAACCTCTGCTTAAAAATCTCCAAGTAAGGAGAGCCCACCACCTCTTGTGGGAGTCTGTTCCTCTGCTGAACAGCTCTTACTGTCAGAAAGCTTTTACAAATGTTTAGTCGGAATCTCCTTTCTTGCAATTCGAAGCCATTGGTTCGAGTCCTACTGTCCAGAGCAGAAGAAAACAAGCATGCTTCCTCCTCCATGTGACAGTCCTTAAAATATTTGAAGATGGCTCTCATAATGCAGGATTATGCAGAAATACCTATTAAAATACAGGCAGTAAAAACAGCACAGCACTGTTTAAAAGCCATTTCCTTAAAAGCAGTCAGCTCCCCAAAGCCTGGTGGAAGAAGAAAGTCTTCACCATGGTGGATAGCTCAGTCAGTAGAGCATGAGACTTTTAATCTCAGGGTCATGGGTTAGAGTCCCATGTTGGGCAAAAGATTCCTGCAATGCATGGGGTTGGGCTAGATGACCCTAGGGTCTCGTCCTACTCTATTAGCCTATGATTCTATGTGCATATTCATCAGGGAAGCTGACAACATCTGCGGAAGGGCCATAGCTCAGTGGCAGAGCATCTGCTTTGCATTCAGAAGACCTTGGGATCAATCCCCAGCATCTTCAAGGATGGCTGGGGAAGACTCCATGCTGGAAACCCTGGAGAGCTGCTGCAAGCCAGTGTCGGCAATATGAGCAGGATGGAGCAGTGGTCTAACTTAGTAGACTGCGGCTTTCTGTGTTTCTTTGTATTTAGGGAGGGGCTGCAGCTCAGGAATACTGAGCATGCCAAAAGCTCCAGCTTCAATCCCCTATGGCATCTTCCAGGTAGGGCTACACAGAACCTTCCCTGGAACCCTGGAGAGCTGCTTCCAGTCAGTGTAGACAATACTGAGCTAGGTGGAGGAATGGCTCGGCATAAGGCATCGGTCAGCTTCTCCTGGATGGCGTCTCGGCACAGTTGAGACCAAAGGAGGAAAGCTCAGTGCTCCACGGCGCAGTGGATGCGTCGTCGCAGCCGGGCTGTTTATTTGAGCGGCTCGGGTCACCTGCTTGGCCCCTCTCGCTTTCCAGGCGGGCGAGTGCAGTCCAGGTCTTGGGCCTTGTTGTCACACCTGCCTGTCAATGGGAGACAGCCGTGGCCTGCGGGGGCCCTTCTGCCGTGTCTTCTGTCAGCGCGGGAGCGGGAGAGGCGTGACCTTCCCTTTGTCACCCTCTCCGTTATGCCAGGCTGCTAATTTCCCCCCGCCGTGGCTTCTGTCAAGGCGAGACGGTTGATGCCAAGAGAGGACTATCACTCGCAGCCCTCCCTCAACTTCGCCTTGGCCTGGTGAGTCCTTCGGCCTCGCTGCCAGGATTCTTAAACTTCTGATGCTATCGAAGCACAGGGTTTGCAGTTTCCAAAGCGGGAGGTGATGAATCGACCTCCCACCACCCCGAGAAGCCACAGGGACATCTGTGACTTCTGGGAGAGCTCCTTCTGAATCCCAGGTTCATTTCTAAAGCCTGCTTTAAATTGAATGGAAGATGCTCTCTGCACATGCACAAGAGCAAGTCCACCCCTTTCTGGATGCAAATTTGAGGAGCGATTCAGCTAAATCCTTGCATGAGCAGAATCATTCCTGCTTCTGTAGCAGGACTCATCCTCCCTCTCTTCCCCTCTCCATGGGCCTTGTGCTGTCCCCAAATCTTCTGGTTGTTTTTATTTTGAGGGGAAACCAATTTTGGGGATTGAAATCCAAGGCAGATCATCAACATCATCATCATCAACAACAACCTTAAGTCTTCTCATGCTCGTTTGGCATTGCCAAGCCCCCAAAGTTCATTTGTGTCCCAGAGCCAAGCTAGCTTTGGTGACATCTGATATTGGAATCCTCTCTGCAACTTCATTGCTTAGAGCTTGGTTTTCCAACCTTGGGTCTCCAGCTGTTTTTGGACTACAATTCCCATCATCCCTGACCACTGGTCCTGCTAGCTAGGGATGATGGGAGTTGTACTACAAAAACAGCTGGAGACCCAAGGTTTGAAAACCCTGGCTTAGAGGTTCAAGGAGTGTGTAAAATGGCTTCCATGTTCTTTTAGAGGAAATCGCTGCCAGTCCATCTTTTGAGGATTAAAAACAAAATGAGCTTAAAAACAGCTCTCCCCCCAAAACCCATCAAGGCTCTTCCAGTTCAACATTTCTGTCCTCTCCCTCCCTTGATGCTCCACTGAACACACTGTGCATGTGTCTGTGTGCGGGGTATTGTTAATATCTCAGATCTTCCATCCATCATCCCTGTAATGAAAATAATTACCTGCGAATCACGGAGGGTCTCGCTGCTTTGTTCAGAGGTTATGATTCCTGATACACTTTAATAATAATTTTTTGACAATGAGCATGTTACGGAAAGTAATTAAATCCCCTCAGCCACTTCCCCACCCTGCCCCCATCTCTTTTAAAACAGCGTGATTTAATTGAGGCCAGCTGAAAGTTAGCAGAAATAAATTGTGGGCGATAAAGCAAAGGTTTTAATTTAACTTCAGGTAAGTAACTTTAATTGTCCGCTTGTTTGCTTCACAAAGGATGGCGGGGGCAGAGGAGGGGGGGCACATTTGTATAATGTGATTTAGTGATGAGCAAACAGCATTTCAGAATATAAAAGGTCCTTTTGTACTTCTACGGACCAGATCCTTGCATGGTGTAAACTAGCTTTCTTTTGGGACTGTCAGCAGGTAATCTTTATTTAACGCCTAGCTCCCAAGGTATTAATTCCCCAACAGAGAAAGGAGCAAATCATGTTGACACCATCTTCAAATGGGGGGAGCAGATACTGGATGAGCAGAACCACAAAACAGCTGATATGTATCTTGTCCAGGACATCACAGACAGGCCTGAGGACCAGGCTGTCTTGAGGACTTTGTTATTTGCTGTTTGGATCAGAACATAGTTGTTCTTTTTCACTTCTCTGATTTTTCCCCCATGTAGTTGCTAACTCAAGAAAAAAAATATCAAAATAAAAGGTAACATGTTCATTCATTGCTCCACCCACTTTTGCCTTTGACCCCCACCTATCATTGGGTAATACCTGAAGGAAACTGATTGGCTGCTGTTGGATATGTGTTTGGTGACTAATATTATAATCAGTGCTTTTTTCTGGGGGGGAGGCAGGGGTACTCATACCCCTAAACATTTTGTGAATCTAACTTTGGCCTCATTGAGGGGCAGTATTTCAATATGAGTAGGAAAATGAGAGTACCCCTAAACATTTTGATTAAGAAAAAAGCATTGTTATTATATTTATTATTACTTATTATTATAATATGCTACCTGTTCTATAGACCGAGGCTCAAGGTGCCTTACACAAATCAAAAGAACACAGATCAACTACAAAGATCTCAAAACACATGAAAGAGGTTTATTAAAAAGTAAAGGTAAAGGTAAAGGGACCCCTGACCATTAGGTCCAGTCGTGGCCAACTCTAGGGTTGCGGCACTCATCTCGCTTTATTGGCCGAGGGAGCCGGGGTACAGCTTCTGGGTCATGTGGCCAGCATGACTAAGCCACTTCTGGCGAACCAGAGCAGCACACGGAAACGCTGTTTACCTTCCCGCCGGAGCGGTACCTATTTATATATTTGCACTTTGACGTGCTTTCGAACTGCTAGGTTGGCAGGAGCAGGGACTGAGCAATGGGAGCTCACCCCATCGCGGGGATTCGAACCACAGACCTTCTGTTCGGCAAGTCCTAGGCTCTGTGGTTTAACCCACAGCGCCACCCGCGTCCTTTATTAAAAAGTAGTTAAGCTGTAATCAAATTAAAACAATATAAAAAAAATGTATTAAAACACAAACAATAAAGGCAGCAAAGTACTATTAAAAGCTCTTTCCTTAAAAAGGTAAGTTCCAAAAAAACACCAAAAACCAAAACCCTGTCAGTTTGTCATGGAAAACTGGTGTCCCGGCTGGTTAGGAGCCGACCAGCAGTAACTCCCACGGCTTCAGTGTAGCTATCTCCTTAGACCTTCTGATCGCCAAGCCCTAGGCTCAGTGGTTTAGACCACAGTGCCACCTGCGTCCCTTGAAAACTGAGGTATCACATTATTATTATTATTATTATTATTATTATTATTATTACCAGCATCCATGACGGATAGCCAGCCAACTTCTGCTTAAAAGTATCCAATGTAGGAGAGCCCAGCACCATTAAAGTATCAGCGTGCTTTAAATGTATAGTCTGAATGTGGCAGTTCTCGGGTCTTTGCATAGCGGTCGCCTCCCCTCCCTGCATTTTGTTGAGATGCACATTGATGCGGTGGAGTTATTCCTGAGCAGCAGAGGGAGCGCTGCTCTCCTCACAGGAAGCCACATGCAAATGTAACCTTCTGAAATGGCACATAATTAAGAACGCCTCAACCTGCAATATTAAAATGGGATATGAAAGCAAACAGAGGCGTTCATATCCTATGTTAAAAAAACACCCCGGGAGCGTGTTTGCTGAAGGATTGACAGGTATGCATAGGAAACCCAGGGGTCACTGCTGGAGTCTGCCTGGCCGTTTCAGCTGGTCAGATGTCCGTGGGCCCAGCTTGCATCCCTAATGGATGGCATTTGGGTCTCCGAGAATCATATTTGATTTTCACTTCGGTACCCAAGAGCCTCTGCTGTTAAAATAAAGCCAATGCTTGTAACTGTGCCCAAATGCTCTTTCTATAAATCGTTCTCTCTAGGGTAAACAATGCATTTATTTTCATTATTATTATTACAAGTGGAAACCTATAGTATACCCTCCAACATTTCTCTGATGAAAATAGGGGCGTCCTATTCAATAATAATAATAATAATAATAATAATAATAATAATAATACCCCACCCATCTGACTGGGTTGTACCAGCCACTCTGGGCGGCTTCCAACATATATAAAAACATAATTAAACATTTTAAAATTTCCCTATACAGGGCTGCCTTCAGATGTCTTCTAAAGGTTGTATAGTTACTTATCTCCTTGGCTGTTTGCATAACTCCATACCCTCCAACAGTTCTCTGATGAAAACAGGGACATCCTAAGGATGTTCAAATCAGAAACTGGGAACAGCTTCTGTAAATCCGGGACTGTCCCTGGAAAATAGGGACACTTGGAGGGTCTGCTACAGAATTTCATATTATTTCAACTGGGTCAGAAGCAGAGAGGACAGGAAGAAATCAGAAGCGTCTGGGAATCAAATGGTTTTGTTGTGATGAAAATAAAAATAATTGAATCAAGCCCTGTAGTTTTCACACTCTGAAAAACCAGCAACGGGGGTTAAATTGTGGTGGAACTGCCAGGACACTTTGGGGTGTCCTGGTTTTTACTTTTTGAAATATGGCAACCCTAGAATCTTATGAAGAGTCCTTTTTACTCATATTTTTATTGTTTTATTCTCTTTGTAAACTGCTTTGAGCTTTTCTTTTTTTAAAAACACACAGAATCAAGTGGTGTATAAATGCTTTGAAATAAATAACAAACTAATTAGCATGTAGGTTTTCTCGCCTCCGTGCACTTTCCCTGAATTAATTAATTAATATCATTCCTGTATTAAAACTGTTTGCTGGAAAGCATTCCCTGAGTGGTGTACGAGTCCCATTAAATATATAAAACATGGTTCAAAGAAACAACCGAATTGAAAAACAATGTATATTCAAGGCATATATACAACCATCTCTAAAGCTAAAGATCGAATTAATAAAGCATTTAAAGGAAAAGTAACCGAATCATCTGTTCTGGGTAGGTGTGCTGAAACAGAAAATTTTCCACCAGGCATCCAAACCAGTATTGCGAAGGCACCTGTCTAATGCCAATAGGCAATAAGTAATTACTTTGGGCAGTATCTAGTTTTCTCTGTCCATTAGCGCAATTGGGACTCAGGGTTTAATGTTGCGCAACAGAGCAATCCCAACACAGCAACTCATCACGTAACAGATTGTTCCATCTATTGGGCAGCAGAATTAGCAGCAATCTGCTTATGCATTCTCTTGCACAGCCACGTTCCTTTGGTGCAAAACGTTTCACCAGGGAGGGGAAGAAGTGTCTCACCAAGTCTTCTTGGTAAAGGCTATAGCCCAGTGGTAGAGCAGCTGCCTTCCTTGCATGCCTGAAACCCTCACGTAAGAGGAAGTGTCAGCAAACCTAAGGGAGGTTTGGAGAAATAACTAAAAAGCTGTACCCGCTCCAGGCCAGCCCATGGACAATGCCGGGTTTACGTGTAAGCTAAGCAAGCTATAGCTTAGGGCTCCACTCACTTGGGGTCCCCCCCCAAAATTTAAAGGAAAACTGGATATACATTTCCAAAATATAAGATAAAAACCAAATAAAACAAAACCTACATACAGCAACAGTGTTTTGTGTTGTGTAGGCTCCTATGATGTAAGTAATGGGCCCCGCCTGCTAGCCTGCTCCCTAAAATATCACTGGTTTGCTCATTTGTATAACAATTACTTTGATAAAATACCTACTTTGTTATGTGCAAATTGCTTCAGATACCTATTAGGTCCATAAATTATCAAATAGCATAAAGGTAAAGGTAAAGGGACCCCTGACCATTAGGTCCAGTTGTGGCCAACTCTGGGGTTGCGGCGCTCATCTCGCTTTATTGGCCGAGGGAGCCGGTGTACAGCTGGTCATGTGACCAGCATGACTAAGCCGTTTCTGGCGAACCAGAGCAGTGCACGGAAATGCCGTTTATCTTCCCGCCGGAGTGGTACCTATTTATCTACATGCACTTTGAGGTGCTTTTGAACTGCTAGGTTGGCAGGAGCAGGGACCAAGCAACGGGAGCTCACCCCGTCGTGGGGATTCGAACCGCTGACCTTCTGATCAGCAAGTCCTAGGCTCTGTGGTTTAACCCACAGCGCCACCCCATATAGCATATATCCAACACAAAATTTGTTGTTGACAAAGGACAGCTGGACATATAAAGGGCCCCATTACCTTCCCTAGCTTAGGGCCTCATCAGACCTAAATCCAACCCTGCCCATGGATGAGGCAAAGTGAGGCGACTGCCTCAGGAAGCAGGATCCAGAGGGGAGCAGCACCAGCCTCCAAGGAATGCATCGCTCACTACTTCTGCTGCAGGATGGTTAACAGCTGCAGCGCACTCCTTGGAGGCTGGATCTGTCCCCTCAATGCCGCCTCTTCAATGGTGTCTTGATGAATAGGAAGTGCTGCTTGTCTCCTCGCACCCCTTGTTCTTCATTCACTCCGTCTTCCCTGGCAGGGAGGAGGTTCGCCTCAGGTGCCAAAATGTATTGGGATGGCTTTGCAAACAGCATACTTAGTGGCCATGGAATCCTGGAGTGCGGAATGAGAGAGTGGGGATGAAGAGAGATGGAATGGAGTACCCAGAAAAGGGCATTCCTGGCTATACTCCACACAGTACGACAACAACACAGTATCCCACATGTCATGCCAAGATGCTGAGATTTGTTTAGAAGGCTATTTTTGTTTTTGTTTTTCATAATTCATAATGGCATCCCTGATATGTAATAAGCCAGATTATTGTGACAGAAATAATTTTAAATCTGACCGCCTGGGATCAACTCTTTCCCCCTCTAATTTCTATCTTTCAGATACACTCTCAGTACCTCGCTGGTCCCCGCAAATTCCTCGACGGGATCTTGGAAACTCAATCAAACACAGGTATGAGGTGATTGAAAAAACTCAGATATGTCTTTTTCTTTCTTTCTTTTTTTAAAATGTTATGATTGAGAAACAGTTTACCTCAGGAGGGTTATGGTTTCAGGTAAGGGAGAATTATTGCCTACTCTGTTGAGGGTCTAGTGCAAATGGTTACCAGTGAGTAAGGAATGAGCAACCATCAGTTTCCCAGGATTCTTTGGGGGAAGTCATGACTGTTTAAAGTGGTATCATAGTGATTTAAATGTACAGTGGTACCTCGGGTTACAAACACCTTGGGTTACAAACACTTCGGGTTACAGACTCCGCTAACCCGGAAGTAGTACCTCTGGTTAAGAACTTTACCTCAGGATGAGAACAGAAATCATGCGCCGGCAGCACAGCGGCAGCAGGAGGCCCCATTAGCTAAAGTGGTACCTCAGGTTAAGAACCGTTTCAGGTTAAGAGTGGACCTCCGGAACGATTTAAGTTTGTAACTAGAGGTACCACTGTATGTATGAATGTGACCCAAGGCAGCTTCCTATATTCTTTCCTATGTTCCTATCACCATAGAATTCTGGGGGGAGGAAAATGTGTGGCTGCATTTCTGTGCTGCCATTTTAATTTCCCACAATGCCCACGGCATGGCATCACTCCAGGGCAAATGGAAGGGCGCTGTGCCAAGGACCCCCTCAAGCCCATCCCAATATCTGCTTTCCCTGTTTGGACAGGGAGTCTGACAGTAGGTGGCGCAAATTTTAGTTTTGGAACCTTAAGAGACTCTATGGTAGCATCTGACCTCCAGTCAGTAGGTGGCACTGACAGGCCCTTGTAACCCCATTAAACTCCACTGGGAAGATGGAGGAGGAGATGTCGTCTGTGTCTTCAATCTGGATGGAAATACAGTCCCAAGACCTGGTGGGGAGGGAGCAAGCTGTACTGTCCCCCTCCATAGGAATCTGACTTCTTCTGGCTGAGAGCAAAATGGCAGGACTAGCTAGCAGTGGTCTCTCGAGAGCCAAGAGCTGCTGGCTCCTGCTGTGAGGGGAGTTGGACCCCCCAAAGTGTAATGCCATTTCTCTCCCCGCAACAGAAATATTGTATTCCTCTTAAATCCATTATAATTATGAAGCATCCTTGATTGCTGAAAATGGACTCTGCTGGATACCTCATTTGAAAAACACAGAGATTCCTCTGAGACCGTCTCTCGCCCATTTACTGCTCACTGGTGAGGCATCAGCTGACCAGGCCAGACTGTTTACATACCAACTGTAAACTCTCAAATGAAGGAACGGATAAGCAATGGCTGCAGCACCACTGGGCAAGCCCCCTCCCTAAGAAACCAGAAAATGCATTGTGGTTATTTCTCCCAGTTGCTGGCTTTGGCAACCGGACAGCCTTCTTCAGCTGAATCACTTTAAACCCAGGTCAGGGCAGGTAACTCCCCACCCTCCTGTCAAGGGCTGCATTCTGTTGGGCTGGGTCATCTGTTGTGGGGCGGCATGCCAGCTTTGGGTGGGGCAGAGACCAGAGTCAAAAGCAGATGAGGACATCCATCTTCTCTCACTTTCTGACTCCCACTACTCCCTGATATTTCTTCTTTCCTCTCTCGCTCCCTCTCTTTCCAACACTCCTTTTTCTTTCTGACACCTCTCTCTCTCTGACACTCCTTTTTTTCTCCCCCTCTTTTTGACACCTACTGCTATTTTTCTAGAAAAAGAGGTGCTGGAACTCAGGATGAATGCCTGAGAGGAGCTGGAACAGAGTTCCGGAGAGTTCCGTCGGAAAAAAGGCCCACTGACACCCCCATCTTTCTCCTTCTCCCTTTTTGTCTCTGCCCAGCAGAGAGTCAGATCACTCTTACCAGAGGTCTAAACTGATCCCAATAGGGTGCTTTGGAAATTACACCAAGGCTGCCTTGAGCCCCGAAGTTTGCCCAACCCTTACCCACACTTTTGCCCACCTCAACCTATCTGAGGGACAGAGCCACTCAACAGCATGAGTAGTCTGAAGAAAAACCTTTCTCTGGAGTCTGCTTGGGCTGTTTAATTTGCTGCATTATAATCTTGGAAGCAGAGTGCTGATAAGCAAAAGGCCAGTGCTGGTGTGTGTGTGTCAATGCCCAGTCTCAATAAAGCCCCTTCTAAGCACTATTTCAATTTCTGATATCACTTAGATAAGGCTCCAGCTTCTGTCGATAAAACCACTGTGCTTTATCTATGACCTCCTGACCTTGAGTAAATGCTATGCCAGTAGCCACCCCCCCACCCCCTACTCTATTGGAAGAAATGGGAATAAGATGGACCAGTAACAGGCAGGAAGGAAAGGAACACAGTGGGATGCGGGTTCAACCACCTGAACAGCTTCACTAGACATGTCCTGGAGCAGTGAAGGCATTTTTAAGGTGTTTCCCCGCTCGTAGGGCATGCTGAGGTCCTGATTCGTTTCCAATAAAATCATGAGTCCATGCTCTCTCTTTTTAAGATCACCAGTTTTGTTTTACCTCCCTGGGTTGCTAATGAGCAAATGCGGACCCTGATTAGCTGACTGAAATTAACAATTGTGATGTGTTTCCTCACATTCTAAACTCCCACACACGGATGGAGCGGCACATGCTGCAAGCAGAATTGATTCGCATCGGCTTCCTAAACCAGAATCAATAAGCAATTCTGGTGCTGCTGGTCTTGGTGACTAGGGAGAGCAGAGCACAATCAGGTTTATTAAAAATAACACATTTCACTGTTCTGAGAAGGAGCTTTTGCTTAAGACTTAACAAAGGTCAACCTTTCTTTTTCTCTCTCGCTGCACAGGTTTTCCACCAAGTATTGGATGTCTCAGACATGCACTGTCTGTGGGAAAGGAATGTTGTTTGGACTGAAATGTAAAAACTGCAAGTACGTCTATCTTCCTCCCTCTCCCTCCATCTTTCAAATATAAGTAATTATTATTGTTTTTCATGGCGGGCAAAATACACAACTGTGAGAACATGGAAAAGAGGCCACCCCAGCTCTCTTCCCCTCCGTAAGATGTCCAAGTGATCCAAGAAGCGAGGAAAAGAACTGCAGCAATGAAACAAAAGATCCCAGTCATCTAAAGAATAGTTCAAAAGTACAAATAAAGATGAGATATTAAATAGCAATTATGAATTCCAAATTGAAGCCTGTTGAGCCGGAGGATTAACATATTCCTTGATGCATACATGTGTAATAAAAGCAAAGTAGTTCTTAATGAGTTTGCTTGGTTAAGAAATGCCATGACAGATCCTGACTTTGTGTGCAAGATTTTCCATGTAGGCTACATGATACCATGTAGGCTTCTTGATACCAACAGGGGACTGACTGAAGGAAATCTGCCTCTTTTTTATTGCAGCATTTTGTACCCCACTTTCCCTCCAAGATACGTGGTTTTCTGCCTCCACATTTCATCCTCGCAGCAACCCTACATTAGCATGGCTATCAGGTTGCTCTCACACATACAGTCTGAGTAGACAAAGGGCCACTGCAGTTCCAAATGACAGCTCAAGGTTGTGTGCATGGTTCTTCCCCTCCATTTTACCTTCACAACAACCCTGAGAGGTAGGTTAGGTAGAGAGTTAGCAATTGGGCCAAAGTCCCCCGAGTGGGGATTTCAAACCCGACAGTCTAACTACTATACCATACAGTGGTACCTCAGGTTACATACGCTTCAGGTTACAGACTCCGCTAACCCAGAAATAGTGCTTCAGGTTAAGAACTTTGCTTCAGGATGAGAACAGAAATCGTGCTCTGGCGGCGCGGCGGCAGCAGGAGGCCCCATTAGCTAAAGTGGTGCTTCAGATTAAGAACAGTTTCAGGTTAAGTACAGACCTCCAGAACGAATTAAGTACTTAACCTGAGGTACCACTGTACTGGCTAATAAGAACAATGATGATGCAATGGGCGCCTATATATTATATACTGTATATATAATATCTTTATTGCCCCAAAGGTCCAAGCACTGCTGGGGAAATAAGTAGCTGATTACTGGCTTCATTCCAGCTTTCAAATAGTTAAAGAGACAGAGAGAAAAATAATTTAGGCAGAGTCAGCCGACCCTTTGGTCAGGTGGGGCATGGAGGTACTTATGCAGAATAGTTACAGCTGTTTTTGAGACACCATAGAAAAGACTGAGAAGGCTGCATCATACTGAGTCAGATCTATTGGTCCAAATCACTGTTGTCTACACGGATTGATAACAGCTCTCCGGGTTTTAGACAGGGGACATTCCCAGCCCAGACACTGAGGTCCAGTTCTGAGGTCCCTCTGGCGGTTCCCTCACTGTGAGAAGTGAAATTACAGGGAACCAGGCAGAGGGCCTTGTTGGTAGTGGTGCCTGCCCTGTGGAGCGCCCTCCCATCAGATGTCAAATAGTTAAAGAGTTAAACAATGATATGACTTTCCATAGACATCTGAAGACAGCCCTGTACTGGGAAGTTTTTAATGTCCGATGTTTTGTTGTGTGTTTTTTAAATTCTATTGGAAGCCGCCCAGAGTGGCTGGGGCAACCCATCAGATTTATTAATAAAAACATAATAAAACATCAAACATTAAAAACTTACAGATATGGGGCTGCCTTTAGATGTCTTCTAAAAGTTGCGTGGTTCTTTATTTCTTTGACATCTGATGGGAGGGAGTTCCCCAGGGCGGGTGCTACTACTGAGAAGGCCCTCTGCCTGGTTCCCTGTAACTTCACTTCTTGCAATGAGGGAATTGCCAGAAGGCCCTCGGAGCTCGACCTCAGTGTCTGGGCTGAATTATTGTGGTGGAGACGCTCCTTCAGGTATTATTATTATTCTACCTGGTGATGCCAGCCGGGATTGAACCAGGTACCTTCTGTGTGCAAAACAGATACTCTGACCACTGAGCCACAGCCCTTCCTAGTCTGAACTGTGGTTCTCAAAGTGCTCTTGTCTCTCCTGTCTCTTAGGCTAAAGTGCCACAACAAATGTACCAAAGAGGCCCCGCCATGTCACCTGCTGATCATCCACCGTGGAGGTAAGGGCAGCTACCGCCGTGTCTCTGAGATCTTCCGCCTGATTTGTAGCCCAGGACAGAGCAAGACAGTTGCCTTTCGTAGCTCTTTCTTTCTTTCTTCTTCAAACGCCGAGCCAGGTACATATCTCCTCTGGGCACTCCCAGGCCTGCTCTTCTCCTTTGCTTCGCTCCTTCCTCTTTTCTTGCCTGCAGTGATCATGGCAGGGGGACACGATGAGGCTCCTGAGTCCGGGCCCTGGATCTTTTAACCCTTTCCTTCCCATTTTCTTTCTTTCTTTCTTTCTTTCTTTCTTTCTTTCTTTCTTTCTTTCTTTCTTTCTTTCTTTTTAAAAAACTGTTATTTCATTTGCTCATGTAGGGATGTAGGAAGCCGCCTAATACTGGGTCCATCTAGCTCAGGACTTTCTACACAGATCACAGGCAGCAGATTTCCTAGGATTTCAAGCAGAGGTGTTTCCTAGCCCTGCCTGGAGACACTGGGGATTGAACCTAGGACTTCCTCTGTGTGCAAAGCAGATGGTCCACCACTGAGCCACAGCCCTTCTTTATACTGAGTCAGGCCACTGGGCCGTCTAACTTAGTATGGTCACCACTACAGACCTTCCAAGTGTCCCTGTTTTCCAGGGACAGTCCTGGATTTACAGAAGCCATCCCGGTTTCTGATTTGATCCCAGAATGCCCCACTTTTCCTTAGGACGTCCCTATTTTAATTGGAGAAATGTTGCAGGCCATGCAGTTATGCAATCCCCGAGCCAAGGAGATCAGAAACTATACAACCTTTAGAAGACATATGCAGGCAGCCCTGTACAGTTGTACCTCAAAAGTCGAACGGAATCTGTTCCGGAAATCCATTCGACTTCCAAAACATCCGGAAACCAAAGCGTAGCTTCCGATTGGCAGCAGGAAGCTCCTGCAGCCAATCAGAAGCCACAGAACCCCCGTTGGACATTTGGGTTCCAAAGAAAGTTCGCAAACCGGAACACTCACTTCTGGGTTTGCGTTGTTCGGGAGCCAAAGCGTCTGAGTACCAAGGCATTCAGGATCCAAGGTACGACTGTATGGGGAAGTTTTTTTAAAATGCTAATGTTTTATTATGCTTTATATATGTTGGAAGTCACCCAGAGTGGCTGGGGCAACCTAGTCATATGGCTGGGGTATAATAATAATAATAATAATAATAATGGAATGGGACATCCCTATTTTCATCAGAGAAACGTTGGAGGGTATGCACTAACTGGCAGTGGCTTTCCAGGGTCTCAAGCAAGAACCTTTCCCAGCCCTACTGGGAGATGCCAGGATCTGAACCAGCAACCTTTGGCATTCAAAGCAGACGCCCCTGCCCCTGAGCTATGACCTTTAGCGCATTGTTTTGGGGATTGTGAACCAGATTGGTTTGGAACATCCCTGCCTCCCACCACACGGAGGAGCAGTGCAGGCGGATGGAGGCTGACATGAGCATGGCTTCATGCAAAAAGCTCCCTTAGCTGTAGGAGACCACTTCATGCATATGAAGAGGAAGCCTCCCAGGCCCCAGGAGGAAGCCTTTCTTGCCGGAAGATGGCTTTGCCTTTTCATTAAAGCGTTCCCCATGCCAAAGTGATTACCTGGAGGGGGACCATTTGGAAATCCAGAATCAGAAATGTGCATTTCATTTAGCTCTAATGAGGCTCCTGCTGCTTGATGCTTGCTAAATACACCTGCACTGGGAGAATACTTGATTTTTGTTGCTAAATGCTTTTAATGAGTTACTTATTTGTGCCTAATTGTAAGGCTTCTGCATCGGGAAGCGAAAAGGCAGAGAGGAGTCAGGTGAACTCTTTGGTGTAGACGTCCAGGAAAAGGAAAGGCGTTGGCTATAATTATTTAGGTTATCAATGGCAAATTAATTATTTGCAATAGTCAGAATCTGGGGTTCACAATAGCTCCCTAAATCCCACTGTAAGTCATAGAAAGGATAGAAGAAAGCATCACTTCCCATCCTGATCCATAGTTGCTGCATGCAGCACTATTTCCATTTTGTTACCATTTGACCCAACGAAAATGACGTTATTTGTCTCACTGTCTGCTGGATCTGATTTTTTAAAATAAAAAATGTAATTATATTATTCCACACTGTTCATTTTGATGCAAAGGAAGCACAGTGCAGTGGGGGGGGGTGAGTCATAAAGATCCTACGATGGTTAGATGAGGCCTTCGTAATGCCATCACTGGGGGCTACCCAGTCGGCAATAATAATAATAATAATAATAATAATAATAATAATAATAATAATAATAATAATTTATTTATATCCTGCCCATCTGGCTGGGTTTCCTCAGCCACTCTGGGCAGCTCCCAACAGAATATTAAAAACATGATAAAACAGCAAACATTAAAAACTTCCCTAAACAGGGCTGCCTTCAGATGTCTTCTAAAAGTCAGATACTTGTTTATTTCCTTGACATCTGATGGGAGGGTGTTCCACACAGAGGGTGCCACTACCGAGAAGGCCCTCTGCCTGCTTCCTTGTAACCTCACTTCTCACAGTGAGGGAACTGCCAGAAGGCCCTCAGAGCTGGACCTCAGTTCTGGGTTGAACGATGGGGGTGGAGATGCTTCTTCAGGTATAATGGACCAAGGCTATTTAGGGCTTTGAAGGTCAGCACCAACACTTTGAATTGTGCTCAGAAATGTACTGGGAACCAATGTAGGTCTTTCAAGACCGGTGTTATATGACAGAGACTTTTCAGTGGTGGTTCCCCAGTTGTGGAATGCCCTCCCCTATTGAGTTGTGCCTGTTTCATCATTAATAACTTTCAGGTGGAATTTGAGAATGTTCCTGTTTCCCAGAAATTTGTTGGCGGAAGAATACTGTTCCTGGCATCCATAAAATCATTGGATGGAAGAATTTTACTTTAAAAAAAGATTAAACTGATAACTGTAACTGATTTTAGATGTTCTTAATTGTACTTGTTTTTAGAATGTTTTGATCTGTCTAGGAATGTTTTTGCATTCTTCTTTGTTTTAAATCGTACATTTGCTTGCCACCCTGGGCTTTTTGGGGAGGGAGGGTGGGATATAAATTCAATCCATCCATCAATAAAATAATTACATATCATTAGCAGACTGAAAGTAACAACAGTGAATACTAATCATATCCACTGGATAAATTTCTGTTCAGACATGGGACAAACAAAAAACAAAAAAATGAGCATCATCCATTTCTCTTATACTGTATTTTTCCTATAGGAATTCTCAGACATCTCTAAGCCATGGAGCACTGAATGAATACTCCTGTTGTTTAGACAAAGGCCCGGTTTGAACAGGAAGTGATTATACCACTTCCTGGTTGGGTGAGGGAACCACTGCTTAGGTGGGAATATCTTTGGTGGAACAGGAATTAGAGCTAAGGAACATAAAAGGATGAGGGGCTAGAGGTGATAAGGAGCCGTGGCACTGTGGGTTAAACTACAGAGCCTAGGATTTGTTGATAAGAAGGTTGGCGGTTCGAATCCCCATGATGGGGTGAGCTCCCATTGCTCGGTCCCTGCTCCTGCCCTCCTAGCAGTTCAAAAGCACGCCAAAGTGCAAGTAGATAAATAGGTACCGCTCCGGCGGGAAGGTAAATGGCGTTTCCATGCGCTGCTATGGTTCGCCAGAAGCAGCTTAGTCATGCTGGCCACATGACCTGGAAGCTGTACCCCGGCTCCCTCAGCCAATAAAACGAGATGAGCGCCGCAACCCCAGAGTCGGCCACGAGTGGACCTAATGATCAGGGCAGTGGTGTAGTGTGGGGGGTGCAGAGGGGGCTGGCTGCACCGGGCGCAACATCTGGGGTGGGGGGCGCTCACACTTGAGTGCTAAACTCCACGGGTTAGGGGGCGCAAATTACTTGCCTTGCCCCGGGTGCTGACAACCTACGCTACGCCACTGGATCAGGGGTCCCTTTACCTTTACCTTACCGTGGTACCTTGGGTTACAGACGCTTCAGGTTACAGACTCCGCTAACCCAGAAATAGTACCTCGAGTTAAGAACTTTGCTTCAGAATGAAAACAGAAATTGCGCAGTCGCGGCGTGGTGGCAGCGGGAGGCCCCGTTAGCTAAAGTGGTACCTCAGGTTAAGAACAGTTTCAGGTTAAGAACGGACCTCCGGAACGAATCAAATTCTTAACAAGAGGTACCACTGTATTGTGACACTCAAGGGATGGGTAGAATGAATGAGACATTTGGAAGTAATTACAATAAGCTTAAAGTGATGGTGGGAAGAGATTTAGCCAGGCATGAGCATTGCTTACAAATAGCCCCCGTATAACCAGCAGTGCAAGGGATAAGAAACCAGGTCCCAGCACGGATCTGTGACTGGCTGGAAAGACGGAGAAAAAATATTTGGCACTCAGCGGTCAAACTTCACAATGGAGGCTGCAGTGCTCCAGCAGCCCGTATTGGGTAACTTGAGCATTTGACATATTAATTAACCATCTGGAAAGGGCAGCCCATTGAGCCGGTGGCGCAGAAAT
This sequence comes from Podarcis tiliguerta, assembly GCF_965153285.1. Classification (NCBI taxonomy): domain Eukaryota; kingdom Metazoa; phylum Chordata; class Lepidosauria; order Squamata; family Lacertidae; genus Podarcis; species Podarcis tiliguerta. The sequence continues at coordinate 19,741,178 of NC_139549.1, forward strand.
TGATTTGTGATGGCGAAGGTCATAACAGCTTGTAAAATGTTGCAAAGAAAGGAAATCGCGTGTCTCAGTGTGTGGCAACCAAATGGTGGAGGGAATTTGGTTCCATGTTGGTAAAGGGCAGCAGAAACACAGGCCGGGAGGAAATGCTCTAGAGTGTACATGTACAGTGGATATGATCCAGAGTGCTTCTCTTTCTCTGAAAGAGGATTGTTCTTGTGAGTTAAGGATGCAGACCGATGTGCAAAGTGAAACCGGCTGGCAAGGGAGAGCGTCAAGCAAAGCCAGCTGACCCGACTATAAGCACAAGTTGGGCAGGAAGGAGAGTGCAGAAGTGAAGGGCAAGGGAGGCACAAAATGCAGCCATCCAGAGCAACAGGCTTGATTGTTGGCTGGGAGCGAGACAGGAGCGATAGCTCAGTCAGTAGAGCACGAGACTCTTAATTGCAGGGTTGCGGGTTCGAGCCCCACGATGGGCAAAGGATTCCTGCATTGCAGGGGGTTGGACAAGATGACCCATGTAGTCCCTTCAAACTCTAAAATTCTCTACAGTTCCAACTCATACAATCGTGATTCCATGATTCTATGATGGACAAAAAGGAATGCAAGTACAGGAGGGAATCTTGTTCAGACAAGGCTAAAGAACAGAGAAGAAGCCAGAGGGATCAGAAGAAAGTTAAGCTACACAAAGGGGAGGAGGGCAGGGCAATGAATGCTGGCTATAACTTGCAGCTCCTTCAAGAGCAAAAAATATATATCCTGTGATAAGGGCCCTGGCCTTCCTTGGAGCTAGGGATCTACCAGGAGCCCCACAAAGTAAGCGAGTGCTGTGGGCCTCTGAGGTTTCTCGGGATAAGGAGAAAACGCTCCAGAGTAGTTTAGCAATCACTTTTTCCAGGAAACTCTGGGAATTGTAGCTCTGGGAGGTGCCCTAACAACTCTCAGCACCCTTAACAAGCAGCAGCCCTCAGGAATCTTTGGGGAGGGGGGAAGCCACGACTGTTTAAAGTAGCAACATAGAGCTTTAGATGTATGCTGTGAATGTGGCCTAAGTCAAAAGAAGGGGATGGGCAATCTGTGGGATCCCAGCTCTCCTCAGCCCCAGCCAGCATGGCTAATGGAATGATGGGAGTTGGAGTCCAACCACACTTGGAGGGCTGCAGCTTTCTCTACCTCTCATATGAGTAGTTAGGCACAGGGGAAGTTTAGCATCTCATTTGGGTTTGAACTCATAAGCTCTAGGAGCTTCAAAGGAAGCTGCTCTTTAGATATGTGGATTAAGTGCAAAATTAAAACCTTGATCTTTCTCTTTCTCTATTTTTCTCTCCATCCCCTCCACCCCACCCCACCCTATCTATCCATCTCTCCCCCTCCCTCTCCTCTCTCCTCTCTCTCTGTCTCTCTCTCTCTTTTTGATCCAGCAAGGTTAGTCCGGACAGAATCTGTGCCATGTGATATTAACAACCCACTGAGGAAGCCCCCCAGATACTCGGACCTGCATGTCAGCCAGACGCTTCCCAAAACCAACAAAATCAACAAGGTGAGATGTTGCAGAGTTGCTTTGGTGGGACTGGAGTGACTGCAAGCCAGTCACACTGGAAGCCCCAGGGAGTCAACAGCTCCATGGTAGATAGAGCACAGAGCTTTGTATGCTGAAGGTCAGAAGTGGCTGGTGCCCATTGGGATTGGTGGGGCAGAAACTGGGACACTGACAGTGGGTGGCTCCAGTGCCAATGATAGGCAGAGCCAGAGCCACTGCCAGTCAGTGTAGACAATACTAAGCTAGATGGACCCAATGGTCAGTCTCAGTATAAAACTATGTTTCTATGTTTCCATCAGTGGAACTGCTGGAGAAATGGGAGGGGGGAGGGGAAAAGAGAGACCCTTCCTTGCTTGCCATGGAAACAAGTGCTCTGTAATGAAAATGAATTGTGGTGGGGAGGGGAGGAAATTGGCACAGGGTTTTTTTCTGCTTTGAAAAATAGCATCCCCCAGTTTACTTGCTGGTCTGTTCAGCCATCTGCTGGGCCAGAACTTTGCAGATGGCTTCTTGGGTTTCCAGGCATATCTGCCAATTCAAATCTCAAAGGGGCTGGTATACATTTCAGCAAATCTGGTCAAGGCTAAGTAGAAACCTGTTTTGGAAGGGGGTGGGTGAGGTTGGGACAGGCGTTTGTAAGCAGCAAGCTGGTTCAACAGCAGCAGAAGCTGTCAAGCCGAGAGATGAACGAATAAAGTTGCATTGCAGTGGGTGCTCCTAAGACCTTGGAGAGCTGCTGCCAGCCAGGGGAGGCAGACTGGGCTTCATGAACAAATAGTCTGACTGGGTAGGTGACATCCCACCCCAGCTTTAACAGATGGCCAGAAATGTAGTGGTACATGGGAGATGAAGACCTGTCCTATTTCTGGAGCAAGGTCCTTGTCTCCAGCAACCTAGAGCTGCACACTCAGCATTTCAAACCATTCAGATGAAGACTTCTTACCCTTTGTGCTGATTTGAGCCAATCAGGTTGAAAGTCAGCCACGGAAGGTTGGCTCCTAGGGTCCTTCCAGGGAAGAACACAGAGGAGTTGCTCTCTCTGCTTCAAAGCTAAGCATTGTGGGACACCCAAAGCATAAGGTTCTTTAGCTTCAAAAGAATGGTGTGCAAGTTTTGTTATGTACAGTGGAACTTCAAGGGTGACACAGCTTAGGTAGGTCACTTGGAAAGATTTTGGAGCACTCCAAATCCTTTGCCCATTTACTTGCACAGAAAATAGTAGACCCAACCGAAAGGCAACACATGGAGATCTGCGCTGATCGTTGCAAGGCACCCCTAATTCCCCCCCCTGCAGAATTATCAGATTATTGCATAATCTTATAAGCGGGTGTGGCTGAGAGAGGGTGTGGCTGTGATTTTGCCACTACACTACTCCACATCACCCTGTCATCAAACTTGCTGATGTTCTCCAAAAATTCTAAATCAGAGAAGGGAAACCTGTGACCCTCCAGATGTAGCTAGATTCCAGTCACTATAGCATCTTTGACCCAGACTGGCTGGGTATATTGGAAGTTTTAGTCCAGCAATATTTGGACTAGTGTAGACAACAGAGTGGGCAACACGGACAGAGCTCTGGTATAAACACAACTTCCTACATCTCTGTGTTAACTCTTGAAGGAAGAGGGAAGCCTTTGGGTGAGCTCAAGAGCTTAATTTCTCTGAATCAAAGTTTTCACTCTGCTTTAAGGTGGGATGGTCCCACCTCCCTACCCAACTTTTTGGCTAAATTCCGAATTCTCCCTTTAATTTCTAAAATGCGTTAAAGATTTAGAAATGAATGTATCTGAAAATTTAAACCAGCAATCATATGCAAACGTTTGCCCCACTCAGAGCACAGCTATTGAAATGAATGGAGACAACTAATTTGAGATCCATTAATTTCAACAGGTGCAATCCTGTTTTGTTTGGCATTTTCTGTGGATGTCCTCCCACAAGGTCCTTTGCTTTTCAGAACTCGATGAAGAGCAAAGTTCAACATCTGAGAGGCAAAATTTAGTATCTTTTAGACGCCGTCCAAATCTAGGTTCATGGCATTAGCATTTTCATTACAAGTTGAGTACAAGAAAGTACATTTTTCATTGCCTGCTGTGCCCTCCCTGCTCCCTCCCCCAGGCCCAGCAGAAAAGAGCGAGCAAGAGGGATGGTGTGAAAGCGATTGTATGGCCGCAGATTAGTAACTTGATTTCACTAGTGTGGGTTAGCAATAGAGGAAAAGCCAATTTATTCAGGTGTCATTTGAGCTGCCATTTCAGATGCTGTATGCGTACATGTATGTATGTATGGGACGCGGGTGGCGCTGTGGTCTAAACCACTGAGCCTAGGGCTTGCTGATCAGAAGGTTGGCGGTTCGAATCCCCATGACGGGGTGAGCTCCTGTTGCTCAGTCCCGGCTCCTGCCAATCTAGCAGTTTGAAAGCATGCCAGTGCAAGTAGATAAATAGGTACTGCTCCGGCAGGAAGGTAAATGGCATTTCCATGCGCTGCTCTGGTTCTCCAGAAGCAGCTTAGTCATTCTGGCCACATGACCTCGAAAATCTGTCTGCAGACAAACGTCAGCTCCCTCGGCCAGTAAAGCGAGATGAGCCCCGCAACCCCAGAGTCGTTTGCAACTGGACTTAACTGTCAGGGGTCCTTTACCTTTACCTTTTTATGCATACTTCAGGAATGACTGGTGTCCTTTGGTAGGGCAAAACGCAGGAGAGGCCAACAGTAGGTGGCGCTAGAGCAAATGATAAGCAGAGCTGCAATCTATGACAGCCATCTAATTCTAGTTTCGTCCCAATTCTCCTCCCTACTGAGTTGCACAAGGGGCAACACTCATTCTTAAGGAGGAAGAAACTGGTGGCCAGGGCTACCCCCTGGACTGGTTGTAATTAAGAAGGCAGGTAGGATTGGAAGAATCAGGACCGAGGCTGGTGGGGCAGTGCCCCATTCACCCTAATGGGCCAGCTTCCGCTGTGGATGACATGTCCTCTGAATAAGAAGTAGCCCATGTTTTGTCAAGTATGTGCTATAAGCCCAGTGCTGGCTGCTGCGGCTCACAGATAGAAACTGCTTGAACGTCTCCTCTGCTCAGAACGGAAGGGAAGGAGGGTGTTCAGTCCAGGCATCCGATGAAACGCAGGCATGTTTAAGGAGGTGAGTTCAGTGAGTCAGTACTGAGCTGAGCACAAACAGCAAACAGTCTTTGGTGCATTGCCAATTTTCAAGGGGGTGTCTACTGAGACTACTGGGACACGGGTGGCGCTGTGGGTAAAAGCCTCAGCGCCTAGGGCTTGCCGATCGAAAGGTCGGCGGTTCGAATCCCCGTGGTGGGGTGCGCTCCCGTCGTTCGGTCCCAGCGCCTGCCAACCTAGCAGTTCGAAAGCACCCACGGGGGCAAGTAGATAAATAGGGACCGCTTACTAGCGGGAAGGTAAACGGCGTTTCCGTGTGCTGCTCTGGCTCGCCAGAGCAGCGATGTCACGCTGGCCACGTGACCTGGAAGTGTCTCTGGACAGCGCTGGCCCTTGGCCTCTTTGAGTGAGATGGGCGCACAACCCTAGAGTCTGTCAAGACTGGCCCGTACAGGCAGGGGTACCTTTACCTTTACTGAGACCTCTGGCAGTGGATGCCAGCGGGCACATTGGCACCCATGGGTGCCTTGTTGCCAACCCTTGCTCTACCTGTTCCCTGTGTCTTCCTTTCCCTGTGTTAAAAGGAGCTGCTCTCCATTGACAGCCTCAAGCCTATTTCGGGGGGGGGGGGGGGGGCTGCAGTCCCTGCAGAGCCGCAATAAGAATGTGCAGCATTGTACAAAAATCCCATCTGTCTGCTTACCCTGAAGTGCCCTCTGTTGTCTCCGTAAAGTTAAATGGCCCATGAGGAATAATCAATGGAGAGTAACTTGAGCTGACTTGTGATTTCTCTGTGGGGAACAGGAGGCTGTTTCTTCCCCCCAGCCACTCCTCCTCACCCCCAATGTTTGATGCTTACTCGGCTGCCTATGGGAGGGGATCGTTCCCAAGCTCAAGCTGGTGCTTTGCTGCACTGCTGAGAATCTTTTCCCGCTCAGTGTCCAAGGTGGTCTGAGATCTCGCCAGCTACTAGTCCCTTCACTTATTGGTCCAGGATCCCATCTTGTGTGGCAAGAGCTCACATGCACGGACACTCACCAGTTGCACTCTCACTGGTCTGTTCTTCCTCTTCCCGCAGGACCACATTCCGGTGCCCTACCAGCCTGATTCCAGCAGCAACCCCTCCTCGACGACGTCATCCACGCCCTCCTCACCAGCTCCGCCTCTGCCGCCCAGTGCCACACCGCCCTCTCCCCTACACCCCTCCCCGCAGTGCACGCGGCAGCAGAAGCAGTTCAACTTGCCAGGTATGTCCTGAGCTTTTGCTCTGAACCGCAGGAGCTGCCTGTCCACATCTCTGAAAGCGAGGTTCTTAATTTGCCCCTGCACATTGACCAAACAAGACCCCAGGAGGCTACGGGTCTGTTTGGGAAGGTTTCATTTTTAAATACGTGAGCAGAGGACATTTCAGTTTACAAGAGATATATAAGCATTGTAGGATCACAGGGAAATCAACAGCACATCATGCCATAGCTCAGGGTTAGAACGTCCGCCTTGAAAGCAGAAGTCCCTAGCACCTCCATGTAGGATTGCGTAGAGACTCTTGCCTGAAATTTTAGAGAGCTGCTGCCAGTCAGTGTAGACACTACTGAGCTAGATGGATTAGTGGTCTGACTTGGTATAAGTTTCCTATGTTCCTATCTGTTGCATAGGGGACACACACAGATTTCCTCCATCCTTAGACAATATTGACTTAGATCAGAGATGGGGAACCTGAGGCCTAGGGACCAAAAGTGGCCCTCCAGGCCTCTCTAGCTGGCCTACAGAATTATTCCCAGGCCACACCTCTTCTCCACAGGCCACACCCACCAGCAGCCTTGCTTCACACCTGTCTTGAGTGTTTTTTTGGAATGTGTCCTTGAACTCTGATCATCTTTCTTTCCTGCATGGAGGATAGAAAGGGGTATATGGGTGTGCATAGGAACTAGCCTACTGTACAAAGGTAATATTTGCATTTATTGCCCTCCCTTTTGCTCCTGGCCTTGCCCACCAGTGCGGTCCTTGGGATGAAAAGTGTTCCCCATCCCTGTGTGTAGATAATACTGAGCTAGATGGACCAATGGTTCGGCTTGCAACAAGGCAGCTCTCTACATTTCCTTCAAAACAGCAAGACCTCTCTTGTTCCTCTCTGATCACTACACAGAGGTAGATCATTGACAGTGCAAACCTGTTGGTGCCTGCCATTCATCTTGGCCCATCATGGTTCTTCCTCCTTCCTCCACACTGATGAGAGCAGTTCCTTCCATCACTCTTGTTTCAAGAGGTCCCTCTACAGTCAGACAACATGGCAAAATGCATGCATGGCCCTTAAGAAAAATGATTGTGGGAAGTAAGGCAACCATTTTTCATCAGCTAGAGAAGGAACTCTAGGAACAGCACACTATCAAACCCATTTGGGTGTCCTCGAAAGACCCCAGACAGTCATTCATTTTCAGACAGTGCTGGCTGCGTCTGAAGGCGAGACTTAGAAAGACAGATTGAATTACCTGCATTTACATTTACACCCAAGATTCTCAGTTCAGAGGAGTGGGGGATTGTTGACCGGCTGGGGCCAATTCATTTGACTACAACTGATGATGGGCAAACTAACTCCAGTCTGATTAGAAATGGATTGATATTTATGAGCTTCTTCAAGAAATACTTGGTTTGTAATATAGCTGAGCATCATATTGAGAAATTCAATACCAAATGAGCCAATTCAGAATTGGATTGGCATGTACAGGCTTCTTCTGTCCCAAGCAGCTCCTGGCCAGATGTGTGTGTTTTAGCCCAAGTGGGGGCAAGTTCCAGGTACAGATTAGCAGAATGACAACTCATATCCCACCTTTCGCAGTTCAGGATCCAGCAAGTGACATTGGATCTAGCAGGGGTTAGATTCCAGTGGATGTCAGATTCCAGTGAACATGGTCAAGCAAAGCAGAGGTTAAATTCTTGTGGGATCAGTCAAGACAGAGGATAGGTGCAGGTCAGCAAAGTAGGGCAAAGTAGAGGTTGAGTTCCAAAAAAGGCAGACAAAGCAGTCAGCACCCCGGACAGTTCCAGTTGCGCCACAGATCCAGACAGACTTGTATTGAATGTCACACTAAACCATTGCTTAGTGCAAACATGGGGACTTCCAGGGAGATTGCAGCTTTGCCATTTTGCTGTTGTGCTGTGCTGAGCGCCATGGTTTGTCTTCGCTTGTCATCTGAATCTGGACTCGTGGTTCAGCTCTCTCCAGACTAGCCCCAAAGTGTAACCAACAGACGACAGGTGAAGTTGAGAAGGCAGAGAAAGAATAGAAAATTAGAAAGCCCTCTGCTGCCTCATCTAAATGAGTGACAAGCCACCATCCCCAAGCGAAAATTAATCACTCTTGGCCAACTCCAGGGGGGCATTTTCATTCCTCCACTGAAAGTGATGAGAAAGTCTGGGCCAAAGCATTCAGCCGAGGACTCATTAAAACACAGAGTAGTGGAACGAAACCAAATCAGCTCAACAGGCCAAACGCCTGCTTAAACAGAAACGGGTTTCACTTGGCAGCTGATGTTGAGATCGGCCGACAACTTGTGGCCCTGTGCGCACTTACTTATCAGCAGAAATGTGCAGGGGATTGGGCAGCTGGTTAGGATGAGTTGTTGATGCAGAGGGGAACAGGGAAGCTTGGCGAGATCAGCTCAATCTCATGGGAAGAGGAGCAATAGAAAGTGAATGGAATTTAGTTGTGCAGAGAGAGAGTGGTGATTTTCTGGGTGTTGGTGTCAGGGATGGGGAATCTGTGACCCTCCAGATATTGATGGACTCAGCCAGCATGGCCAGTGGTGAGGGAGGATAGGAGCTGGGGTCCAATAACATCTGTCAGAGGGCATATTCCCTACCCTTGCCCTACCCAAATCCATAAACTTTTGAGTGCTATATGTGGACAAGCTTTTAGACTCCTGGCTTCCCCTGGCCTGGCAGGGGCATGGTCCCATGCCCAGTGTTCAGTTCTGGACAAGGTTATGCCTTGTAGGTATTTGTATAAGCTCTTCTGTTTAGCCCTAGTGCTTGGTTTCTTTGCAGGGCCATCCCATGTAGGAACTAAGTCCCAGTATATTTAGTGGGAATTACTTTGAGCTACGGTGTGCTCAGGATAGTAGCCTTCTCCTCTGTGCATTTGCCTAATTCCCTTTCAAAGCCATCCTTTGTGCAAGTGCTTCTTTTGACGCATTGTGCCTCTGTCCTCCAAAGACTGTGCTACTAATGAGACCCCAACCCATTTTTACAGTAGGGTCCCTGGATCTCGGCTACCCAGCTGGAATTTTCACAGCCTGGGGCGACTAAAAATTTGAATGGATCCATTTTACCAATGGAATTAGAATTTTTAAAAGCAAAGCCCTGGATTCTGCTAATAGTGGAATTTTGTTAAAGAGGCTATATTTATTTGTCCATTTGATGGCATTTATTTACTTTGAGTAGTATTCAAGATGCCTCCAAAGTGGCTCGCTGGATCTGAACCATTTTGGTTTGTATCACTAGCGTGGCTGGGCATTTCCCTCCTTGTTTTCAGTGCATGATCAATCTTTATTGCTTAGTAGCCATAGGCCATTGCAAATAATACAATAAAATGTCTATTAAGACAGACACAAAACATGAGCAAATGCACTTCCCATTTAAAATAAGGGCAAGGTTAAAGCAAATCCACTAAATGTCCTGGAATTACTCTTAAATTCAGCTTAAACCAATGAATCACCTTTACAACCCACTGATATTTGATTCAAAGTACTCACTCCGATTTCATTTGCCTTCCATTGCAAAAATGCAGCTTGGTCATACGTGTATGTGTGTGTGTGTGTGTGTGTGTGTGTACGTACTCTCTCTCTCTCTCTTTCATCAGATAAAAGGAAAAAAATATTATGTCCTGTCTTGACAGCCTACAGCACTGAGACACGTAGTACAAAAACAGTTTTGTTCTAGAACAGAAATATAGTGGACAGAAGCAGTAAATAACTAACTAAACCTCCATACAACCATTTTCTTGGTGGGCAGAGTAAACCTAGAGACCCACCCCAGGCCTTTGCAAAATGTAGAAAATGCAGCAGCAATGGTGACAACATAAAGGCATGGAAAAGCAATGATGTGTTGCAAAACAGAAGCGAACTGTTTACACCTGAAGGGAAGCCCAGGAACTGGAGCATGGAATCTTCCTCTTTATCAGCACTCTCCCCAGGGATGTCTTTAGTCGGCCTCCCAGGAAGCAGCTTCTCTTCTTCTGTCCCTGAGCTGCTTTTATATCTCAGCCCACAGACAGCAGAAAAAGGTCCACTTTTGCCTTAATCCACTCTACAGACTAGACTGTCCATAAGCCACACTTTACATCCTCATTTTGACACCTCCTGATTTGCTTACCTGCCAGACATGGGTTTGCTTCAGGAACCCAGGTTCACCCCGTGATTCCCAAAACAAATGATATCCAATATTTCTTTTTCAAAACATCAGTCCAGTTCCTTCACACCGTCTACTCTGTAGAGGGCTGGTCCATTGGGGCAAAGGGGGCGCTGCCCCACCAAAAGATTCCTTTCTGAGTCTCCTTAAACATTGAGCCCAGAGAAGATCAGCCATCTAGGTTGATGGCCATCTCTGCATCCTCTGGGAGCACAAATACAAAGCAAGCAATTATTTTGGGGGGAGGTTGTTGGGTGATGTTTCACAAGCCTCATTCCTGTCTGATTTCTTAGAGGCGCACTGGTGCTCTCTGACTACTTACCTTTCCTAAGCTATCCTTGTTCTCCTTTACAGCTTCTCATTACTACAAATACAAGCAGCAATTCATCTTCCCAGGTAAGTTTCTCAAGAACAGCTGCAGCCTCCCAGAGGCATCTCCTGCGCAAAAACCCATCTTCATCTGACACGTGGCCAGTTTTCCCCACACATTCAATTTCATACCCTGTAGAGATGGGAAACTCAACTCAGCTCATATTTAAAGGCGATTCCATCTGTGTGTGTTTTTTTTTAATATTTGTATACCGCTGTTCATCGGGACGCGGGTGGCGCTGTGGGTTAAACCTCAGCGCCTAGGACTTGCCGATCGCATGGTCGGCGGTTCGAATCCCCGCGGCGGGGTGCGCTCCCGCTGCTCGGTCTCAGCACCTGCCAACCTAGTAGTTCGAAAGCACCCCCGGGGGCAAGTAGATAAATAGGGACCGCTTACTAGCGGGAAGGTAAACGGCGTCTTTGTGTGCGGCTCTGGCTTGCCAGAGCAGCTTCGTCACGTTGACCACGTGACCCAGAAGTGTCTGCGGAAAGCTGGCTCCTGGCCTATAGAGTGAGATGAGCGCACAACCCCAGAGTCGGTCACGACTGGCCCGTACGGGCAGGGGTACCTTTACCTTTATACCGCTGTTCATTAAAACACCACCACCAAAGCACTGCACAACAACTTTACATAAAACCATGCAATAAAAATGACATGAAATGATAAAACCAGTCATCCATTAACTCAATTGCCTGCACAGAAAAGCTTTCAGCAGGTATTTAAAAGTTGGAACAGCATCTCGATCAGAGCAGCTTTGGGAACTGGGGGTTATCTTGGTCAAAGGCACATATTTGTGTACATCAGTTTTTAGTCAAATTTTAAATTCTAAAACTAAAACAACCGACAAGGAATTTTACATTTGCATTAAGAACATAAAAAGAGCCCCCTCAGTTGGAACTCAGCCAGCCTTTGAAATCCAATTCTCTCCAAATTTCTGGGGTTGTCTCAACCCACCCTGACCAATCCTTCTGAATATTCCCAATTCGGCTTTAGACTCAGCCAAATCTGGTGCACACTCATAGTGATGATTTCATTCTCCTCTACCTCAAAACTGCAACCTATTTTTTTACATTTATATCACACCTTTTACCTCAAGGGGCTCAAGGCAGAGTACTTGGTTCTCCCCTCCTTGTTTTATCCTCACAACAACCCTGTGGTGTAGGTTTTGCTGAAAGATAGTCACTGGCTCAAGGTCACCCAAAGTGAGCTTCATGACTGAGTGAGAATTCGAACCATGGTCTCCTAGGTCTTAGTCTGGCACTTTTTTTAAAACCCTTTTTGGTCTGGCACTCTAACCACTACACCACACTGGCCTTCTTGTCACATATGCCAGCAGGATGCTTGCTATGCAGACATGTTGCAGGCACTGCTAAATATGTGAATTGCATGTGCGATCTTTCCCTGTTCTGAACCAGGCTCCTGTTTTGCTTTCAGATGTGCCCGAGACGCCCACCAGAGCGCCCCAAGTCATCCTCCATCCAGTGAATTCTAACCCAATGTGAGTAGTCCTCGTGAATTTCTGCTCTTATTCTGAAGCCCACCTCCATTGAGATCTCTCTTTGGAAGAACCTGCCTCTCCCTAGTAGATATTGTAGTAGACCTAGAATCTAGATCTGGAATGCCCTCTTAGGAGAGTAAGATTTATGCTGGGGAGGGGAAGATGAAGAAATCGTACAGGAAAGCCAGGGTGGCGGGTGCACGCGAATGTCTTTTTAATATGGTGAACTAATTTCATAAAAACATCGGATTGTAGAGTTTGAAGGAATCTTTCCCCCCAATGTTGAGCTTGAACCCATGGTCCTGAGATTAAGAGTCTGATGTTCTTGCCAACTGAGCTGTGTACCAATGGGCTGTTTCCCATGGTGTGCTGATGGAAGGCTCGTTGGACCAGCAGAGACTTCCTCTAGCCCCCGCCCCCATGCCTCAGATCTGCTCCAGAGGAGAGAGTCTGCGGTACCATGGGTCTGGCTGCTAACCAGAATGGCGGTGGTTCAAGTCCACCCAGGGACAGCTGTGGGCAGGATTCTTGCATTGAAGGGGTCTATGAGAAAGTTGAGAGATCCTTTGGGATGTAGCCCAGGGAGCTCTAGGGGAATTGCAAATATTGCCCCCTTCCCCCTTCCGCTGATGCAAGTCTCAGCTGGACCGAAGAGCTTTCTGCCAGTGCAAGAGAGACCACAGGATACAATCCAATCATATAAGGCAGTTTTCCCATGTTTTGATGTTGACTCTCTCAAAGGAGATCTCCCATGTATTAACCGCTGTGACCAGGAGTAGCTAACTTTTTTTGGCCTGGGGGCTGTATGCATCCTTGACCAAACCTCCTCAGGCCAGTATGGTCAAAAGTGGGTGCAGTCACCACTCGCTCGCACACCCAGTCATGTGTACACATACCCTCTTTCTCAGCAGATCAGCGCAGGTCCGCTGAGGAGCAAGCTATCACCGCTCTCTGCTCCTCGGTTGATCAACCTGACAACCACAGAGGGGGAAACTTGCATCCCCATCAGGGTGCTAGGCTCTGTGCATACCTGTCTTTATTTATTTGTTTTTATCTTTGCCTCTGCTACCACAATCACTGGTGCTTCAGAGAGCCATTAAAAAAAATTGTTTGGAGGATCAGTTCAGGCTTGGAGTTAGCTCCATCCCTGACTTAGACATATCAGTGTTACCTTACTGTTGCTCTTTGGGAAGACAAGCCATGTCTCTAAGTTACGTTGGGCGATAGCTATGTCTCTAACCTTAGAAAGTGGAAGTAATTTTAATCTGTTTTAGCATCTTAACATTTGTATGTTTTAAAGTATGGTTGTGATTTCGTCTTGATTTTACGGTTTTAAATTTTGCAAACTACGTTGAGGGTGTGTGGTGTTTCTTTTTTTTACAATGAAGTGATGAAAGAAGTAAATACGTTAATCTGGGCAAGAGCTACCGTATTTACTCAAGTCTAATGTGTCATTGAAACTAATGAGCACCTCAATTTTCAGAACCTCAAAACAAAAAACAAAAAAAGTATTTGCTGGCGAGTGTAAATGTGCCATTGAATCTAATGCACACCTTAATTTTCACAACGTAATTTGGCCCCAAAATGGTGAGCATTAGATTTGGGTAAATATGGTATATATCTAAGTTGTGCTGGGCAAGAGGTGCTTCTCTCAGTTGTGCTGTCTGGGAAAGAGCTGTGCAAATTTCACTTCCCGGTAAAACAGAGGCTGCTGACTTCAGCTTCATGCTTGCTTATGGTGAATGTGAAAGGCTGTAGAAATAAAGGAAACATAGCTGTCACTTGTTAAGGAAGGCTCACCACTGAAAGGACAAAAGACAGGAGAACAATAGGAAAAGGGAGACTGGTTTCAAACTAATAAGGTGCACACCCGTACAAGATTCTCACTCATCAGAACTGTGAAGGGGAAACTGCAGGTGGACAGAACGGAGATGGGAGAAAATGAGCTGGGAGCAGAGAGAGTTTCAAAACAGGGGCAGGCAGACTTCTTGTCAGATCTAGTTTGTTTTTTTCACTAGAACCCCATGATCTACCAACCACAGTCAGGTGCCAGACACATCCAGGCAGAATGAAAGAATAGGTGCCTCTGATCACATCTTGAGCTCAGAGATTTGTTTCTAGTGACTAGGAGTGGAAGGATCTGTCAATCTTGGTTCTTATTTTCCCAATCTTCACTTCTCCACATTTTTGCAGCAATTTGCCTTTAAAAAAAACCAAAACAACAATCTTTCAACAATTCAGTGTGCATTTCTCCTAATAGACACATTTTTGCAAGGAGTTATGGCTGAGGCTCATACACTTTTGCAAACATTTTCTCCTGATATAATGCCTTTATCGTATGTTATTTTCACAAATATGTTCATTTTTATGCACATATCCACTTCATACGTGCATTTCTGTAAACTTTGGTTGGTTGGAAAACTGTGCCACGAAATTTGGGTAAGCCCGAATTTGGAAGGAGACTGTGTTTCAGTTCCCATATTATTTTGAAAAGAGAAAATTTGAAAGATATTGTGCTTTAAATTCAAACCGAATCAGATTTCTTCCCCATCCCTACATAATTTAACTGGCCTTGCAGTCCTTTCACACAAGAAGAACACACCTGATTAGCTTTTTTCATTTTAGCTCCCTAAATTAGGTGGAAAGAGTGACTATGCTCTTGTTGCTCTCAAAAAGTTCAGAGTCAGAAACCATTTGCTGTTCTGTTGCAAATGACCCCGAGATCTCCATCTCTTGTCTGTTTACCCTCTGGCTAGTGGTGGCTTGTTCCCATGGGGCTAACTGGAAGGGCAGAAGGCAAGGAGGCCAACAGTAGGTGGCGACAGAGCCCATGGCAGGCAGAGCCACCCAGTCTTCCTCCCTGCTGAGTTCTACAAGGACAAAACTCAGACCAAGGAAGAGGAAGTTGACAGCCAGGGCCGCCCAAAGTCAAAAGGAGGGTGGCAGGCAGGCAGACTGACTGACTGAGGCATGGAGAAAGGGGAAAGTTTTTTGCCCCTCTCTCGCAACACCAGAACTTGTCGACATCCAATGACACCAAATGTTGCAAGTTTCAGGGCAGAGAAAAGAAAGTACTTCTTCACAAATCACATAGTTAAACTGTGGAACTCCCTCCCGCAGGAGGCAGCGATGGCTACCAACTTGGATGGCTTAATAATAATAATAATAATAATAATAATAATAATAATAATTTATTTTTACCCTGCCCATCTAGCTGGGCTTCCCCAGCCACTTTGGGCAGCTTCCAACAAAAGATTAAAATACAATAGTCTATTAAACATTATAAGCTTCCCTAAACAGGGCTGCCTTCAGATGTCTTCTAAAAGTCTGGTAGTTGTTTTTCTCTTTGACATCTGGTGGGAGCGCGTTCCACAGGGCGGGTGCCACTACCGAGAAGGCCCTCTGCCTGGTTCCCTGTAACTTGGCTTCTCGCAGCAAGGGAACCGCCAGAAGGCCCTTGGCACTGGACCTCAGTGTCCGGGCTGAACGATGGGGGTGGAGACACTCCTTTAAAAGAGGATTGGACAAAATCATGAAAGAGAGGGCTATTGATGGATGCTAGCCATGAAGACTATGCTCTGCCCCCAGGTGCTGGAAACTGCAGGAGGGGAGACTGTTGTTCTTTTGCGTGAATCCTGCTTGTTGGTTTCCCACAATGGGCATCTGCTTGGCCACTGTTAGAGCAGGAGGCTGGACTAGATGGGCCGTTGGCCTGACCAAGCAGACTATTCCTATGCCCTTATGGTGGGGCAATGTCCACTTGCCCCCAATAGCCCCTGTTTTAAAACATTAGTAATTATTTGGTAGGAAGAGTCTGCTTGGTCAGGCCAACGGCCCATCTAGTCCAGCCTCCTGCTCTAACAGTGGAATTTGGTGCATCAGAGCCTGATTGAAGTTGGGGTGCAGCAGTTTGTGAATGTGTGCTGTTTTCTTAACAGGAGAAGCTAGAAAGATTCACCTGGTACAAAGCAGCTTCCTATACAGTGGTACCTCGGGTTAAGTACTTAATTCATTCCGGAGGTCCATTCTTAACCTGAAACTGTTCTTAACCTGAAGCACCACTTTAGCTAATGGGGCCTCCTGCTGCCACCGCGCCGCCAGAGCGCAATTTCTGTTCTCATCCTGAAGCAAAGTTCTTAACCCGTGGTACTATTTCTGGGTAAGCGGAGTCTGTAACCTGAAGCGTCTGTAACCTGAAGTGTCTGTAACCCAAGGTACCACTTATTCCAGTTTCCTCTGCATCGTGTGCTCATGGATGGATGAATCAGTCCTAAGAAGAGCTTTGCCAGATCAGCCAAAGTGGGGGCCCATTTAGCCCAGTTCTCACCACCAGGTGCCCCAATGGGAAGCCCGAAGGCAGGACCCGAGCGCAACAGCGCCCTCCCCCTCTTGAAATTTACAGCAAGTGGTTCCTGCCACTTTCGTCTTTGTTTACTCATGCATCCATCTGGCTCCATTCCTATGTTAATCTGCAGGCTTTTTTTTTTTTAAATAAAGAAATAAAGAAAAGTACAGAAATTGGCACTAAAGTACACATTTAAAATGCATTTTAAGCTTACAGCAATTTGGGGGCAGGGGAAGATTAAGACGTTTTCATATGCAAAAACAAATTCAGATCCAATACAGATGCAGACAACTCAGAGCGTTGTTGAAAAGCGAAGGCAAAGAAAAAGACAGGAGAGGAGGTGCCTGTCTGGTGTATAAGGGGAGGTGAGTTCCAAAGGCCCAGTTGTTCTGTTGCACAGAACGGATTTCCTGATGAGATGCTACACAGGAGACCCTCTCCTGCAGAACTCGGTGACCAGCTGGGTGGTATATAAAGGGAGAGACAATGTTTTATATATTCTTCCTCCACTGATTCTGCCTCTCAGTGCTGTGGCGCTTATGTCCCGCTTGCAGGCTTTCCACGGGCATCTGGGTGGCCACTGTGAGAATCATAGAATCATAGAATCATAGAGTTGGAAGAGACCACAAGGGCCATCGAGTCCAACCCCCTGCCAAGCAGGAAACACCATCAGAGCACTCCTGACATATGGTTGTCAAGCCTCTGCTTAAAGACCTCCAAAGAAGGAGACTCCACCACACTCCTTGGCAGCAAATTCCACTGTCGAACAGCTCTTACTGTCAGGAAGTTCTTCCTAATGTTTAGATGGAATCTTCTTTCTTGTAGTTTGGATCCATTGCTCCGTGTCCGCTTCTCTGGAGCAGCAGAAAACAACCTTTCTCCCTCCTCTATGTGACATCCTTTTATATATTTGAACATGGCTATCATATCCCCCCTTAACCTCCTCTTCTCCAGGCTAAACATGCCCAGCTCCCTTAGCCGTTCCTCATAAGGCATCGTTTCCAGGCCTTTGACCATTTTGGTTGCCCTCCTCTGGACACGTTCCAGTTTGTCAGTGTCCTTCTTGAACTGTGGTGCCCAGAACTGGACACAGTACTCCAGGTGAGGTCTGACTAGAGCAGAATACAGTGGCACTATTACTTCCCTTGATCTAGATGCTATACTCCTATAAAAGATATATACTCCTGAGAAGAGGATGCTGGAATAGATGGACCATTAGGCTGATCCAGCAGGCTTTTGTTATGTTCTTATAACCTGGTCCCAAGCTCTATTGGGCTTTGAACCTCAGAATCAGTGCCTCAAACATCCACAACGCTATTAAAAGTGAATAAGGTAGATTTATACACTGCCCTTCATCATAAGATCTCAGGGTGGTTCACCGAATAAAATGCAAGACAGAAAGGATAATGAATATGCACAATAAAACAATCAACATTGAAATATAAGTCTCCCTAATTAAAATATGCAATGGAACAGATCTCCTGTGTCAATTCTCTGTGCCTTTGGGTCCCACATGGGAATGTACGGACTCCATCCTTTGCTAAAATACAGTAATGACTGAAAAACAGATCCATGGAGCCCCTGGCTTTGACCGCTGCTCGTAACTTGATAAGCTTGTGTTGGATTGCAAAGGTCAAAGCGAAGGGAACGCAGAGCAGGGGACAGCGCTCTTGATGCGGGAAGCGACCGGCCTGCCAGTCCCACTGGGAAGGCTTCTTCTCCCAGGCTTTTAGGCAGGAGTAATTGACTTCTCTGCGAGGCTCGAGATCTCAGAGTGGCAGCTGTTTGTGCGCAGCAGATTAAAGAATCCTCCGCTGCTCTAACTCGGGGCTTACAGACGAATTGCCAAAGTCGGCTCCCGCTTTTAAAAATTAATGTCTCTCCTCTCCCGCCTCCCCGCCTCCCCCCCCCCCGCTCTGCCCCACAAACTTACTGAAGGCAATTCAGCCTTTGCAGGTGTTTGTGTAAAGTTGCAGGCAAATGACTCCCAGAAGGCTTTGCTCTCGCTTGCTCTCCCTGCCGAGAAACCCTTGATGGAAAAGGGACCTGTTTGTGATGGCTGCCGCACCTGAGCTGAAGGCAACGGCGTTTCTCCTTACAGGGAGGCTCAGCCTCAGCTTAGTTTTTGAAATTTCAACCAAGACTCAACTAGGGACGGGCAGATCGGTCAATTTTGGTTCTTTTCATTTTCCAGTCTCCAGTTCTCCACATTTCCATTCCTGTTTGAGATTCCTTTTTTTTCTAAATCCCCATGAATATTCATCAGTATTCTAGTAGGAATTTGTCCTAACGTACCCAATTTTGAATGCTGTTTTGCCTAATACTGCATATTTTTGCAAAGCGATTTCTCCTAACAAAATGCACTTTTATACATTGCCTTCACTATCGCATTATAATTATTATTTACCAGCCCTTCGCCCTACCGTCCCAGGGCAGGCTGCAACATTAAAGCGCAATATTAAAAACAGTTTGAAACAACTTAAAGGTAAAGGTAAAGGGACCCCTGACCATTATGTCCAGTCATGACGACTCTGGGGTTGCGGTGCTCATCTTGCTTTATTGGCCGAGGGAGCCGGTGTACAGCTTCCGGGTCATGTGACCAGCATGACTAAGCCGCTTCTGGTGAACCAGAGCAGTGCATGGAAACACTGTTTACCTTCCCACCGGAATGGTACCTATTTATCTACTTGCACTTCATGCTGAACTGCTAGGTTGGCAGGAGCAGGGACTGAGCAACGGGAGCTCACTCCGTCGCGGGGATTCAAACCGCCGACCTTCTGATCGGCAAGCCCTAGGCTCTGTGGTTTAACCCACAGCGCCACCCGCGTCCCTTTGAAACAACTTACAACCACAAAAATAAGGTGGGTCTTAGAAACCTAAAGCTCAAGGATCAAAAGTCAGGGTTAAGAGTTGCATCTTCAGCATTCTCCAGAAGCTGTATAGTGAAGCTCTCACAGTGAGGGAACTGCCAGAAGGCCCTTGGAGCTGGACCTCAGTGTCTGGGCTGAACAACAGTGGTGGACACACTCCTGAACTGGGAGCTATGGGGTAACTTGCTCTTAGGTGACTCTGTAGATCGATGCCATCTAACCAGCCCTGCAAACAAATCGGGATGAATGCTCAGTGAATAGTTTCTCCCTGGAACCTCTCACCATCAGTCTTTATTGGTCTAAGAAGACAATCTCTGGGCTCTAAATTCACTCCTCGCTGTTGCATCATTAAAAGGTGCCCTCTCTGTTCATCTGAAATACGAAATGGAGAGAGTTGGACTGGGAGGAGAAATAATGTTAGGTGAGGAGCTTTGTGCTGCCAGCGCCTCGGCTATTACTGCAATCTCTGGCTCCAGGCCTGGGGGAGATTAGCTGGCAATCAATGAAAACACAGGTGAAAAATGGAATCGGCAACTAGGTGTATTCCCTAGGAGTGAAGCCAAGTGGCTCATACCACTTGTTTGCAATAATTTGAAGATCCCTCCGAAATAAACAGGACTCCAGAGACATGACTGAGGAATCAACATTAGAAATGGCCTGAGCATGATTCTTAGGGGGCTCAAGAGGGATGTTCAATCTTCTTCCCTCCAAGCCAGTGTCAATTTTGTGGCTAACTTTGCCTGCTTCTTAGTACATTGCATTTTGCTTGCATTCGGAGACGCTTGCAAAATTCTCCTCGTCTGCGTTTCGGCATTCCAAAATCGCCTGATTTTGTCTTTGAAGTGGAAGTGCACAGTCAGGAATGCACTGTGGCCCCCTGCTTTTGAAAACAGCAGCAATGACACCATTTAAAATATAAGTAAAAATGCATTTGCTGTTCGCAGGAGTGTTTCAGTTACTTTAGTTTCTCCCCCTCCACATTGATTGCCATGACACCAAAGGAAGGGTACAGAGGTAAGATGCTAGTTTTGGGACACATCAAGGGCAAACAATCTTCAGTTAGGGGAAGTTCAACTCAGCCTTCCCTCTAATGGCAAATGTGGGTGGTTAAGTGCCAATCAGTTTGAAAGCAAAATGGGCTTTCAAAAACAAGGCAGTGGTTTCAATATGGTTGAGGTACACAAAGTAATAGGGGTGTATAAAATTATGCATGGGGTAGAGAAAGTGGATAGGGAAAAGGTGGTCTTCCTCTCTCATAATACTATCTCTCAGGGACATCTCATGAAAATGGACATTGAAAGATTCAGGATAGACAAAATAAAGCTCTTCTTTATGCAGTTCATACTTAAACTATGGAACTCCCTCCCATAAGGCAGGACCTGGCCTTGCTTACATCCTTGGACAAAGGTGATAATGAGTCTCAGGCCACATTCTACATTGAAAGCACTAGGTTACCTCTTTAAACACTCCTGGTTTCCTCCAAAGAATCCTGGGAGCTATAGTTTTGTGATGGGGGCTGAGAGTTGTTAGGAGGCCTCTCTTTGCTTCCTGGAGCTATAATTCCCAGAGTTCCCTGGGAAGAAGGTTTGAAGGTTAGACCACTGCAAAAACTAGTTCTGAGATGGCAATGGGGGCCTCCAAACAACTCTTGGCACCCTTAACAAGCTGCAACTCCCAGAAACCTTTGGGGGAAGCCACAACTGTTTAAAAGTGGCATCATAGTGCTTTGAATGTATGGTGCGAATGTGGCTTCTGTGCATACAGAGACGCGTTTCATTCTGCCGGAAGTCCTTGAGATAAAAATGTCCTTTGTCCACAGACACCCCATCTGTCATTACGGCAAACAATTTGCTTGTCAATCAATCAACCATACCTATATAAATTGTTGCATATCTTCCCATTGTTTCACCAGTCATCAGTATGGCTGGCTGGGTCAAACAATCATTTCATTTCAGATGAAAACCCTCATCACGGACATGTCATATTTCAGAAAACTAGTGGCCTTTCTGTTAGTGGGGGTGGGGAGCGTGCGGAGGGAAGAGAAATTATGAGATAAGCCCCAACCTCATATTGGGTCTGGCCTCCCATCAAACTGATTCACAAGAAATGACTCTTTGACCTGCAGATCTATTTATATTTTCACTGAGCTTCAAACGTATTGTTGCTGTTCGGCAAAATTAACTGTGCTTCGTTGATGACATGCATTATAACACAGGGATA
This sequence comes from Podarcis tiliguerta, assembly GCF_965153285.1. Taxonomy (NCBI): domain Eukaryota; kingdom Metazoa; phylum Chordata; class Lepidosauria; order Squamata; family Lacertidae; genus Podarcis; species Podarcis tiliguerta. The sequence goes on from NC_139549.1 coordinate 19,762,537, forward strand.
ATTTCGTCTATAAGGTTGTTTGGTTGGTGTTTCCTCCCTTCTTCGTATTATAAGCCTTTGAGCAGTGACCCATTCGATTGTTTGAAGGGCGTAAGAAGAGAACAGCATCCCATAATTCTTGTTACGTGACTTGCTGTAGAAACTGCAGCCCTTTGTTCATTTGCAAAGGGAGGCAATCTCCCGCGACCCTTCTCCAGCCCCCCATTCAAGAAAATTCTGGGGGAGCTTAATGACTCTTGCCATGGAGACCAAGGTCCCATCTGCATTGTACATTTAAAGCAGGATCATCTCCTCACAACTCTCAGCACCCTTAATAAATTATAGCTCCCAGGATTCTTTGGGAGAAGGCATGACTGTTTAAACTTGTATGATACTGCATTCAATGTGTGGTGGTGCAGATGCAACCTCAGTTAGACATCCTTCAGTCCTGTTGACATCAATGGGACAAGTTAGTTACTCATGACAAGTTTGGTCCCATTGATTTTCAAGTGGGAATAATTCAGCCCTTAGAGCATCTGTTTTGCATGCAGAATGCCCAAAGCTCAACCCCCTGGCATCTTCAAGTTGGACTGGGGATGTCCCCTGCTTGGAGACCCACTGATGGTCAGTGTTGACAATGCTGAGCTGGATGGACCTTCTGTAGAAGGTAGCTTTCCCTGTGCTCCTGCTGCTTCTAACTTTCAAGTCTTAATAATTTGCAACATTTGGTTTTCTCTGCAGCCTGGAAGGAAACCCATTACTTCAAATTGAAGTGGAACCAACCTCTGAGGTAAGATGCACACAAGGAACTGGTGACCACCCCATCCATCCCATGGCCTCAATTCAGGGGTCCAAAATCAGGGTGACCCATCCCACCCTGAATTTGATCCCAAAGTAGCTTGAGGGCAAGGCTTTTTTTTTTTTACCTAATTAAACGTATAGCATCACCTCTCCCACCTCCACTCCTGACCAAGAGCAGGGGGCTTAATTCTGCAGGTGTGCCTTTGCAAAGGAGAGCCTTGCAGCAGGCAGAATCGGCGTCTGTGCTGAACAGCTGTTCAGCAGAGGTGCTGATGCTGCTCCTTTGCAAGCATCTTCTCTGCAAGGAAACCTCTTCTGAAGGAAAGCCTTGCAGCAGGCAGAATCGTTACCTGTGTTCAGCACAGGCACCGATCCTGCTCCTTTGCAAGTGGCTCCTCTCCCAAGAAATCGCTTGTGAAGGAGCACCCTGCACCACACAGGAAGGAGAATCATGTGGTGGGTTCCCCCCTATTCCTGGGAGTCAGGGGCCTTTTGTGGGTTTTCCCTGCCTCTCCTTCCAGCTTGATGCTCTGCCCATTGGCAGTCACAAAATACTCTGGGCCATCTAACCTGACCTGTAGTGATCTGTGGTTGTCTCGCACCAACACATTTGACACCCAAGCCCGTCTTAAGAGAGTAGAATCATAGAGTTGAAAGGGACCTCATGGATCATCTAGTCCAACCCCCTGCAATGCAGGAATTTGCACCCATATGGGGATCAAACCCATGCCTGCTTTTTCAGGGCTTGTCAGGTATCCATAGCTTGGGGACTAGCTGATGCTGTGCTGGATCGTTGGATAGGCTAGATAAAATAGATTCTAAAACAGGTGTGGGAAACCCTTTGGCCCTCCAGATGTTGCTTATCTGCATCTCTCGTCAGCCCCATAGATCATGAGCAATGGCCATGGATGATGGTAGTTCAACAACAGCTGGCGGGCCAAAGGTTCCTCATATCTGCTTTAAAACATCATTGGGTGGCCTCCAGCTTGTGGGCTTAATCAGACCCACCAGAGCTGCACATTTGGCCCTTGTGGCTGTTTTGGTCTAGCCATGCCCATATTTCCTACAACCGATGTTGTATGGGACATCTGGCATAGGGCAGGTAAAAACAAGGCTGGTCCAAAAAGGGGGTTTCAGGCACCACCAGTCCACTGATTTGTGCCACCTGTAAATCCCTGTGCACAGCTTTTTCCATGCCCTACAATCAGCTGATTGCCAGAGTTTCGAAGTGACGCACACACATGGGATGAAAGTGGGTCACCTGACATCATTGTGCCGTCAGGTGATTGAGAAGTAAATGGTGTCCCCGTGCAGGGACGATGGATATCATCTCCACTTGCATTAAAACAAATCTCTCTTGTTTTCCCCGCCCCCAGAATGAACAGGGAAATGATGAAGAATCGGAGGACGATTTTGAGGAGATGAACCTCTCGCTCCTCTCTGCCCGCAACTTCCCCCGCAAGGCCAGCCAGACCAGCATCTTCCTCCAGGAGTGGGACATCCCCTTTGAGCAGCTGGAGATTGGCGAGCTGATTGGAAAGGGCCGTTTTGGGCAGGTCTTTCACGGTCGCTGGCACGGCGAGGTGGCCATCCGCCTGATCGACATTGAGCGCGATAACGAGGACCAGCTGAAAGCCTTCAAGAGGGAAGTGATGGCATACAGGCAGACGCGGCACGAGAATGTGGTGCTGTTCATGGGGGCTTGCATGAGCCCTCCCCACCTGGCTATCATCACCAGGTAAGCCATATCACTTAAGTACCACCTTAGGTATGGGAGGAAGCAGCAATTTCCACCCCGTCCTGGATTCCTTGCAATCAGCGTTGTTTCCATTCCGCTGCAGTTTGGCTTCTGCTAAAACCTGCACTGTTCTTCTTGCTGTCTGTGATGGCTGATCATTAATTACGTGATTAATTTTGATGCATTCCAGTGAAAGGGAAATGTCAAAGAGTGGCTGGGGAAACCCAGCCAGATGGGCTGGGTACAAATAATAGAATTATTAAAAATTATTATTATTATTATTATTATTATTATTATTATTAAAAACAATGCAGTAAATCATATAATAATTTGGATAACATTTGTGGGCTAAAAATAACAGCCATAGCAAATGCCAGTTGCATTCACTGTTGTTGTGCAGCAGATTGCACAACAAGGATCAGCTGTTGCGCTAGAGAATGGAAAAATCGGCTGTGCGAGAGAAAACAGAAAGATTGTTGTGCAACATACTTCACAACTAGAACCAGCTGTTCCACAACTAGCTCTCCCTTGCAGCATTGGATTCCTTTGTTGCGCAATCTGTAAACTCTTGTGCTAGTGGACAGGAAATGTTGGATAAAGCCCCAAATGCGGAAATTTCAGGGAAGCAGACTTTGGCTAAGCATCAGGAGCCACTTCTTGGTAGGATACTGGCGACGTCACTAGGAGAAGCTAACCTGTGGAATTTACTGCCACAAGATACAGTGACATCCTTGGATGGCTTTAAAAGAGGATCTAACAAATTCATGGAGGATAAGGCTATCAGTGTTTACTTGCCACAATGGTGAGTAGTAATGCTTCTGAATGCCAGTTGCTGGAAATCACAGGAGGGGAGAGGGCTTTTGTGCTTGGGTCCCGCTTGTGAGATCCCATTGGGGTATCTGGTAGGCCATGGTGGGAACAGGATGCTGGACTAGATGGGGCATTGGCCTGATCCAGCAGGCCTCTTCTTGCATTCTCATCCATAGGGCTGTGATGGATTTTAAAGGGATGAATCCAACAAATTCAGAGATGATAAAATGATCAATGGTTACTGCTCATGATGGCTATATGTCACCTCTGCATTCAGAAGCAGCATATAACAGGAGCCCAGGGAGTGTGCCAGCCATTGGATCAACATCTGAGCTTGCTAGCCATTGCCATCTGTGCTGGTAACCCATGCCTTGCTTGTGTACTGTATTGATTTTAATGTTTATGTTTCAAGCAGAAAACAAAACCCTGGTCCAAGTACTGCAGCCAGTATGGGCCAGGACATTGCACCCCCTAAACCCCCAAATGCCCCCACAACACCTGGGATCTCCCTCCCTGAACATGGTTCACCTGTCACAGGGATGGGCACTTTGCATGCCTTTAGATAAACAGATGATTCCAGATAACCTGCAAGACTGCAGGATATGCCTCTCCAAAGGAAGGCATCTGTGCAAAGGTTGCCCCGACTTCCCCACCTGTCCAACATCAGAGAGTGCAAAACTGCATTTAAAACACCCCCCTTTAGTGTGTTCACATCGAATTGTGAGTTATCTCTCGGCTAAGAGGCTCTGCTTGTCCTGGTGGAAATCCGCAAAGCACATCCAAGGTCTTATTCTTGACAGCTTGATGAGCCAGCTCTGCTACGACTGTGTGCTTGATGCCTTAATCTTGGTCTGCAGGGTTTCCTGCTCGGCTCTCTGTCAGTTCCCAGCCTCCTTTCTAAGGTCAAAGGGCAACATGATTGGATTGCCCTCAGTCTAATCGGGACATTCTCAGGCCACCATCACTGAGTGTTTATCTTCTTCAGCTGGGAGCTGGTCTTCCTCCCGAGGCTTCTAGCTCAGCTCATTAAATCGATACGTGAAACGTTTCTATTTGTGCCTGCTGTTTTCATGAGCTGTGGTGTGAGGTGCACAGGACATCCTGTATGTGTTTTGCATTGCTATGGACACCGTGACTTCGTTGAACAGACCCCCTGATGGTGCCTGGTTGTTGTGGCAAGCTGTGAGTCATGAAGCAGACTGGAATTCTCTTCCCTTTCAATATTGTTACACTCCAATCTCTGAATGATGAGAGATTCCATTGGTTCTCAAACCCAATCTCTGAGTGATGAGAGGTTCCATTGGTTTCGAGGACTTACCCAGGGTTCGGTTTCCTTGGAATTAAGGTCAGAGGAGACTGTGGTGTCTTTAGGATATGTGCTTTTCTTTACACATATATACAGCCTGAGCATAGGATGGAGGGGCTCACAGCATTAACACCCCAACAGTTCTTGCTTCCCCATTTGGTTTTCAAGGGAACCCCAAAGTCCAGCTTATCTTTGGCAGAGAGCAAGACATGCTTCATAGTCTTCAGCTCCCAGCAGCACACAGTTCTCACCTACACAGCATCCCTGACTGATTGTTCTTTACTTAGGAAAAGGCTCACCCATTTGTTTCTATGGCAGCGGAACAACTTCTTTGGATATGCTAAATTGTGGTCCTTAGTTAGCCAGTCTTACCCATTAACTTGACAAAGGAATTGGTTGGGCTGGTTTCCTCCTATATCCATACAGATACATGATCACTGCTTTGGAAGGAACCCAAGGTTCCATCAAGACTGAATCCCCCCAAACTCTTGAGAATATGTTTTGGGTTATGCCATAACATGGAGGATACTGAAAATGGTTATCATATGGGAACTAATCCATACAATTTCCATGATGTGTATTAATATTGTTGTTGCAAAGTGCATCCTAAAACTGAAACAACATGCAAACAAAGCCAACAGTGGCTAAACCCAAACAGCAGCTATAAAATATTGTTGTGCTGCAAAAGATTGAGAGCTGCGGGGTTGCACTTCCTTTCCTCCTCGGGCTCAGATTTCCTCCCTGATGGCCTTAATCAGGGTTTTCTCCTGTGAAAAGAATAAGGTTAAAAGTACACTGGGTCTGTGTGCTAGCCTGGGAACCTGTCAATTAAGGAGAAAGAGAAACTTAACCAGGACTCTACTCTCCCTTTGATTGGCTAAAAGCTTGGGCGAGGTGGTGAAAATATTGTATATACATCAAGCCAGAAAAAAAAAAAGAGTAGTTAGAGAGTTGAAGCAGAAGAGTGGAGGAACTGAAGAGCTTAAAGACAGAGAAGCCGCTTGGAGCACTAAGGGATATGTAACACTGGGAAGTGTTGTTGAGCACAAGTGGGGGACCATAGCAAGAAGGAGCCAGGAGGCAACCACAGAAGCTAAACTGAGGGATGCAAAGTTAAAGAAGGCAGCCGGAGAGAAGAAGATACACGCTTGGGGGGGGGGGGAGAGTAGTAATAAAGTTAACAAGAAGGAGGGGTTGCTTTGACTGGTTTGCAGTCTTCTGAATGCCACCAGAACTCTTCACCAAGATGTGAAACTCAGATTTGAGAATGATTCCATGGTTCCATATTGCGTCTGAATGTGTGCTTCTTTCATGTGGCATAGAGATTTTCCACATCAGGACTCAGGAATGAGCACCCCTAGAAAGAGTGGTGCAATGATGCCTCTTCAGGTCCTTAGGGGGTCGGGCATCCTGCTCCAGAAGGGGTCTGAGAAAACGGCATGAGTTCGGCAAGAGAGGCAGGACTATGGAGAGCTCCAAGTGGAGTCATGAAATGACAACCCCCACCACGCTAGAGAGGTTGTACACCAGGCTTCCTCAACCTTGGCCCTCCAGATGTTTTGAGACTACAATTTCCAGCATCCCTGACCACTGATCCTGCTAGCTAGGGATCATGGGAGTTGTAGGCCAAAAACATTTGGAGGGCTGAGGTTGAGGAAGCTGTTGTACACTCCCAAGATCAGGAGACTAGAATGTTAAGGTAAAAGGATGCAGGTGGCACTGTGGTCTAAACCACTGAGCTTCTTGGGCTTGCCGATCAGAAGGTCGGTGGTTCGAATCCCCGCGACGGGGTGAGCTCCCGTTGCTCTGTCCCAGCTCCTGCCAACCTAGCAGTTCGAAAGCACGCCAGTGCAAGCAGATAAATAGGTACCGCTGTGGCAGGAAGGTAAACTGCATTTCCGTGTGCTCTTGTTTCCATCACAGTGTTTCTGTCGCACCAGAAGTGGTTTAGTCATGCTGGCCACATGACCCGGAAAGCCCTCGGCCTGAAAATGAGATGAGTGCTGCAACCCCATAGCCGCGTGGACTTAACCGGCCAGGGGTCCTTGATCCTTACCTTTTTTCAGAATGTTATTCCGGTGAAGGTCTGGAATCTACCAAGGATTCATTCAATTATACTTACAGTGGTACCTTGGGTTACAGACGCTTCAGGTTACAGATGCTTCAGGTTTATAGACTCCGCTAACCCAGAAATAGTACCTCGGGTTAAGAACTTTGCTTCAGGATGAGAACAGAAATCGTGCTCTGGCGGCGTGGCGGCAGCAGTGGGCGGCCCCATTAGTTAAAGTGGTACCTCAGGTTAAGAACAGTTTCAGATTAAGAACGGACCTCCAGAACGAATTAAATTCTTAACCTGAGGTACCACTGCATTTACTAAAATATTTATATACCGCTGTATCATAGAAATATCTCACAACAGTTTACAGCAGTATAAAAACATGAAACCATGCAGTAAAATCATTTAAACAAATTTTTAAAAAGTTGAAAGCAAAAGAATTAAAACTAATCTCAGCAGGCCATTGTGGGGGATGTATTCTTCATTGCCTGCCTAGGCCCGGCAGAATACAAAAGTTTTCAGAAGGTGTTTAAAAGCTGGCGCAGAAGGTGTCTGCTGGATCTCTGGTGGCAGAGCATTCCACAGGACTGGGCCGATGACACTAAAGACTCAGTTTCTTGTTGTTGCAAAATAAGCCTCAAGAACTTAGAATCATAGAGTTGGAAGAGACCACAAGGGCCATCGAGTCCAACCCCCTGCCAAGCAGGAAACACCATCAGAGCACTCCTGACATATGGTTGTCAAGCATCTGCTTAAAGACCTCCAAAGAAGGAGACTCCACCACACTCCTTGGCTTGGGGAATGACCACCGATGCTCCAGCAGATGATCTTATTGATTGAGCTGGGATACGAGGGTTCAAGTGGTCCCTGAGGTACAATGTACCTAAGTTGTTCAAGGTTTTAAACCTGGCTCTGTAGTAGCAGTCTGTGTAGCTGTTTTAACAATGGCATCACATTTAAATAGACTGCAGACAAACCAGGTTTTTTAGCTAGCGTTCCATAAATTGGGTCAAATCTATATTCCAGAGGTGCTGGAAGAGCTGGGAAGCCTCTCAGAGGCAATCTTCAGAGGAGGAACACAGAGGAGCCTCAAGCTGTGGAGGTAGCAGCAGTCCTTGTCCCAGGGGCTTGCCCCTCTCTGCTGCCTCTGGCAGAGCAGTGTCCCCTGAGGTTCATTCTGCAAAGATCCTTAACACAGGACAAGTTCTCCGATAGCAATGCAAAGTTTCTGTCCATTTTACAGAAGTTGCAAGCAAGTTGATGTAGGGATTCTTTGGGGGGCGGAAAGGGAATCAGTAGAATGGCTGGTAGGTTTTCGCCCCAAGGGAATAACAGTGTGCATGCTTGGCATTCATTTTAATTAGTTTTCAGCAAGAACAGATGCAGACGCAAGTGTGGCTTGGTGTTCCGAGATGTTAAAAAAAGGAAGAAGTTCTTATCTGACTTTCCCTCTAGCCTGCTATTGTCTGTGACTAGTGGGAAGGTCAGGTAAGAGCTGGGCTTTAACTGCATCGGCTGGTGGGTGGAACTTTCTCCAGCCTGCACTATTTCCTTGTTCCTGGAGCTCAGAAACATCAGGTAGCTGGAGAAAGGATGGGGAGATGTAAGGAAAGGAAGGGCAAGAGGCAGCGGATCCTGAAAGGGAAACAGGGTGGTGATGGTGATGGGTCTAGGATAAGGTAAGGATTGCAGACCAGACTACAGAAGGACTCAGTGCCTCTCCCCTGCTCCTGTGCAAGCCTACGAGACTGGGTGGGTTGACCATGTGCCTTGGAAAGAATGGGTCACATCCCCTTTTTAGTCCTACTCAGAGTAGACCCATTGAAATTAATGGCACGACTAACCTGGGTTCACCCGTCATGCACTTGGCATGTTTTTAAATGGACAGATGGTTCCTGGTGTCGTGTCAGTCTCCAGCATTCTCAGTCTCCAAAGAAAAGCATCTCTGCCAAGAGTTACTGCCCTGTCAAGGACTGCAGAGTGCAAAACATTCCTGTTTGGCCTGTTTGCACCAAATTGCGAGTCCTCTTTTGGCTAAGAGGCATCACTCGTCCTTGTGGAGCCCTGCAAAGCACATCCAAGGTCTCCTTCTTGACAGCTTGATGAGCCAGCTATGCTAAGACGGTGTGCTTGATGCCTTAATCTTGGTCTGCAGGGTTTCCTGCTCGGCTTTTCCCAGCCTCCTTTCCAAAGTCGAAAGTGCAAAATTATTGTATTGTCCCCAATCTAACAGGGACATTCTCGAGTTGTGATCACTGAGTGCTTCCCCTCTTGTTTAATTACAGTTACTTGTTTATTGGTTTAGTAAATTTCTACACACCCTTCATCCCAAGGATCACAGGGTGGTTTACGACAGAAAATACAAAAATAAGAAAGGAAACGTGGTAAGAAACAATAGCAATACCGTCCTCCCAGTTTACAAGGACATAAATTTTTTAATTAGCCAAAGCCTGGGAGAAGAGGAATGTTTTTGCCTAGGGCCTAAATATATGTAGTGACGACTCCCAAGCGAGCCTCGCTGGAGAGAGCATTCCACAAATGGGGAGCCACCACAGAAAAGGTCCCTTCTCATGTTGCCACTCTCCAGATCTCTTGTGGAGGGGGCATACAAAGAAGGGCCTCCAATGATGATTGTGGGGGGCTTGGGGTTAGTTTATATGGGGAGAGGCGGGCCTTGAGGTATGGGGTCCTGAGCCATTTAAAACCAGCCCTTTGAACTGTACCCAGAAAATGATTGGCAGTCTCCTGTGAGTAGGACTAGCATTGGATACAACCCAAAACATGGAAAAGACCCACCAGTTAGCTGTTGTATAATAGCTGGCATACAGGCAACAGCCACATTCAGGGATAATAATAATAATAATAATAATAATAATAATAGTAATAATAATAATAATAAATGTATACCCTGCTCATTTGGCTGGGTTTCCCCAGCCACTCTGGGTGGCTTCCAACAAAAGATTAAAAATACATTAAATCCTCATCTCTTCTTCAGTATCTTCCAAGACTGCTTGTGGCATAATTCATGTTTTCTGCATCTGGGAGGTCTGCTGGACAGGCATCTTGTTTATAATAATACAAGGTGATCCAAAGGCTTTTAAACATTATTATTTATTCTGCTCCTCATCTTTCACTTTCTTAAAGGTATAAGCCTCTCCAAGGATAGGAAGTGCAGCTCATGACCCATTTTCAGAGTTGGGCAGGAAATGCCACCAGCAGGGAGAAGGCCGGGGCCTGTTTCAGGTGGCTCATCCTCGTCCACCAGGAAATCCAGCACCAGCAGGGTGGAGACACCTGTTGGTGGATTCCTTGCCCTCCCCCAGCATCCAGTTCAGTACCTTCAGCCCATCCCTCCTCTCCCCCTGACCAGCCCTGCCAAGAAGTCTCCACGCAGAGGGGAGAGCGACCGATTCGGTCACACTGGGTGCAGAGTCTTGGGGGTGCCACAGGGGGCTCTGCAACTATTATGCAGAATGGAAGGCAAGAGGATTGGGGGGACGGTGCTGGATTTTGGTGCTGAACTATGCACCACTGAAATTTGGGACTCTAAGGTTCGCTACTCCTCTGCAGAAACCGGTGGAAGCTCTCCAACATTTCAGGCAAGGCACCTCTCCCATTGCTACCTGGAGATGCCATTGGGGGATGGTGTAGTGGTTAAGAGTGGTAGTCTCATAATCTGGTGAACTGGGTTCGATTCCCCGCTCCTCCACATGCAACTGCTGGGTGACCTTGGGCCAGTCACACTTCTCTGAAGTCTCTCAGCCCCACTCACCTCACAGAGTGTTTGTTGTGGGAGAGGAAGGGAAAGGAGAATGTTAGCCGCTTTGAGACTCCTTCGGGCAGTGATAAAGTGGGATATCAAATCCAAATCCAAACCTGGGACCTGCTGCATGCAAAGCACCTTCTCTTCCCCTGAACCACAACCCTTCCCCATAAAAGAAGCCTCCCATGTTTCTGCAATGGGGCGGCCGAGACCTGCGACCTGCGTTTCCAGTCTAACTTTGAAAAGTCAGGCTCCTTTTCCAGAGAACTCCCTCATGGGAGCTTATCTCCGTCTTCAAAACCGTATTGGATCTCGCGCGAAAGTGTAAACAGCTTCCCAGCTCTAAGGTCCTGCTGTCGCGTTGATTAAACAATCATAAAAGGAAACGCAGTGTTTAAACATGGAAGCCTTTGATGAAATATTAAAAGCAGCCCTCTCCCCTGGGCTTGCTAAAGGGGCCCTCTGGCAATATGGAAGCTGCGATACATGGTGCTCCTCCCGCCCCCCATCCCATTCATGTCACTAATGATGCTCGCTTTTGGAGAAGGTGGTTCGCCTCCAGCAGCTGGTCTCGGGAAAGCCAGGCTTAATTAGGCGCCGCCAGGTCTCTTGCACATCTTACTAGCTCCCATTTAATTATGGCTCTGCCGGAGAAATAACTGGGTGAGACACCAGCCTGATCCTTCTAGGGGAAAACTTCTCTAGATGAAACAGGTCCTTTGCTGTGTCTCTTTTTTCTCCCTCTCTCTATGTCCCCCTCAAGGCAAAGAAAACATGTTTTAACGACATGGAAATCATTTTATTAGATGTGCTGCACATTATCGGTTGAACATCGAGGGAACTTGTGTGATGGCAGATCTCGGGGTGTGGGTGTTTGTGGCTCCTGGAAGGTATTGCTGTAGTACTGTAGCACCAACTTTCTTACATGATCGGCGGCCACACAAACTGTGGCATGACAGCCTTACATTTAATGAACTTTAGATAGATGATAGATAGATAGATAGATAGATAGATAGATAGATAGATAGATATGGATCCACCCTATTCTCTTGATTGTAGTTCGTTTCACTGTATTTTAATAATGTATTTTTAAATTGTTGTAATCTGCATTGTGGGAACTCATTGATTTACTGAGTGATTTATTGCATTGGTATTCCACCCTTCCTCCAAGAAGCCCACGGTGGCGTACATAGTTTTCTCTGGCTCCTCATTTAATCCCCACAACAGCCCTGTGAGTTGTCAATGTTTTCCTTTTTTTAAGGGAAATTCCTTTATTCCGAATAGGATTCCTCCCAAGAAAAGGGAAACGTTGACAGCTATGCCCAGTGAGCTTCATGGCTGAGTGGCAATTTGAACCCTAGTCTCCTGTGTCTAGTGAAACACCCTAACCACTACGTCACATTGGCTCATCACCCCATGGCGATCTACTAAATGATTTGCGATCATAAAAGGTAAAGGGACCCCTGACCATTAGGTCCAGTTGTGACCGACTCTGGGGTTGCGGCGGTCATCTCGCTTTATTGGCCGAGGGAGCGGGCGTACAGCTTCTGGGTCATGTGGCCAGCATGACTAAGCCGCTTCTGGCGAACCAGAGCAGCGCACGGAAATGCCATTTACCTTCCCGCCGGAGCAGTACCTATTTATCTACTTGCACTTTGACGTGCTTTCAAACTGCAAAGTTGGCAGGAGCAGGGACCGAGCAACAGGATCTCACCCCGTCTCTGGGATTCGAACCATTGACCTTCTGATTGGCAAGTCCTAGGCTCTGTGGTTTAACCCACAGCGCCACCCGCGTCCCTTTTGCGATCATACTGCAGCATTTAAGGCCAAATTAGTGCAAATCAGGGGAACTCGCCACAGTGCAAAGGATTCTAGATCAGAGGGTTGGGATTTGGGGGGGGGGGGGCGTTGCTGGTGCGCAAGTCCTGCTGGAACAGTTGCAATGTGCAAGACTCAGTACTGTGCCTGCAAATCAGTATTTTATTGGAGGACATGTCTCCTAATGTCTTGTTATGAGCCATGCTGTGCTATTATTCAAGGCCTCCCTTTAGCTTGATTTGACTTTGCTGCTGAGAACGAATCCTAATTAATAGACAATCCAGGCTGGCTTGTCTTGCCCTGCTTTGCACAGGCAATTCTGCACCCACTTGCAGAGCCACAGTGGGGGTGGAGGGGAGCTGTGGGTGCAATATATCCTGCCAGGGATATACTACCAGGCCCCTGTTCTGAATTTCTATCTTGCTTTTTCTTAAGAGGTGAGAGTAAGTCTCGTTTTAGTCGCGCAGACCTAATGAAAAGCATGCAGGCAATATCCATGCCAACTGCTCACTTAAGAAGCAACTCCGCAAAGATTTTCCACCTCATTAAGCTGCCGCACTCCAATATGTCTGGCTGCAGGCCTGGTGGGAAGAGGCCCTGAAACGGACTGGCTGCAAGGGAGTGGGTGAAGAGATCCCAGAAAAAAGGCACTTTTAAACATGGCTGCAGATTGGAAAAAAAAAAAAAAATTGCAGGTTGAAATTCCTGGTGTTTCTGAAGCTAGAGGTTAAAGCGTTGCCACTTTGGAATTGCTAACACTTCGAGAGATGCACTGACGGTATGTGCATTTTTGCTTTCTACCTGCTCATCCTGTGTAAGTCTCTTTTCCTCCTGGAAGCAATGACTCTGGGTTGTGTTTGCCCATGAAAACAGGGATGGGGGAACTTCCAAGGGCCTTCCAAGGGCAAGGGAGCAAGAAGAAGAGATCTATGTAAGCCTAAAGAGCTCTGCTCCTGTCACAGAATGCTAGAGTCAGAAGGGACCCCAAGAGTCATCTAGTCGAACCCCCTGCAAGGCAGGAACCAGAGCTAAAGCATCCCTGGCAGATAAAGGGGAGACCATTGGAGGTTTTTAAGCAGAGGTTGGGATGGCCAACTGTTTGCATCCATGGGTTCGGAGCACTCTTTAAAAAGAGCAGTGTGCACTCTCCTGGACGAAAGAGAGATCCATGGAAAAGCTTCCTGGGGTGATTAGAGGGCAGCCACAAGGAGATCTCTAAACATAGGGACATAGAAACTTGCCTTATACTGAGTCTGACCATAGCTCATTATGATCTACGTGGACTGAAGGCGACTTTCCAGAACTTCAGACGCTTCTTCATCACACAACCCCCCACCATGGAGCTACAGCCCTTCCTTTAAAACATAGGAACATAGGAAGCTGCCTTACGTCAAACCAGACCATTGGTCCAACTAGCTCAGTATTGCCTGCACTGACTGGCAGCAGCTCTCTGAGGTTTCAGCAAGGAGTCCCCCCAGCCCTACCTGGAGATGCTGGGGGTTGAAGGAACCTTCTGTGTACAAAGCAGGTGCCCTGCCAATGAGCCACAGCTCTTCCCCACAAACTAAGGGCATCGGTGGACCTACATTTGGGGGACCTACTGCTATGGGGGCCCCTTTGCAACCAGCAACGAGGTCTGAGTAACCACTGTTATCTTCTTCAATGGGGCTGTTCCACAACAGATCACCACTGATTTTTTATTTTTTTTAAATTAACTGCTACATCTCAGATTTTGATTAAAATTGCTGCACTGGGTTATCTCATATTACATGAAGCATCTTTTACAAAATACTCATTTTTTTCTAGCAACCTGTTCACATAACAGTTTCATCATATGAGAGCTTCCTCACAGTGTCATTTTTCTCGAGACAATACTCATAAAGAAATTAAGTGCTCTTCAGCAGAACAGCCAACTTACTGTGACACCTTCCCTTTACAACACCTGTGCTGCTTACTCTCAAACTTTGGGGTTGTTGAAATATATAGAACAAATAATAATAATAATAACAATAATAATAAATGATCGATTTGAGATGTGCAACTCAAATTGAGTCTACTAGACCCAAAGGTTTGTAAGCAATGTGGTCTAAAGTTGCTTCTGAGGCCCCTCTGCGGTTAGGTAACCCTGAAGCTGAAGCTTCATTCAATTCATAGTAGATTCGTCCCTGTCTAGAGGATAACGAGGAGACTTGCTCCACAGGGGTGCAGTTGGGGCAGGGCTTGGGCTTGGGACCGACACACTAGAGCCCCTCTCTACAGAATGGGCAGTAAGGCTGGCTCACTGCATTTTGAACCCAGCAAAGTGGTGGTGCATGTTGCAGTTGGCTCCTGAGAACAGTAAGCATGTGGTCAAAATTGCATAACTTTGCTGCTGTTTGATGCTTCTGGGAGATGATATACAATGAGATGAAAAAAATGTTGAAATATACATTTATAAAGAAACCAGAAGCATTCTTATTGGGCATTGTTGGGAGTGATATAAATAGAAAGGAATATAAGCTCTTTTTATATGCAATAACAGCAGCAAGAATATTATTGGCCCAAAAACGGAAGCAAGAAGAATTACCGACAATTGAAGAATGGAGGATGAAGTTAATGGACTATGCAGAACTAGATAAACTAACAGGAAGGATTCGAAACCAGCGGGACCAGAAATTCACAGAAGACTAGAGCAAATTTATGGACTATTTGAAAAGTATTTGTGAAGATCAGACGACGTTTGTAGGTTTGCAAGAAGTTTTGTGAGGAGTATTATTGGAAGTATTGCAAAAATGGAGAAGGGGAAGGATGATTTGTTAAGAGATGTAAAGGCAATATAAAGTTAAGAAATGCATAAGAAGTGGTTAAAACGGTGGATCATCAGAGGTGCTGATGGAAGTCTAAAAATATTGTCTAAGTGATAATTTTTGTGGTACATTTTATAATTTATATGTTAAAATCAGTAAAAATTATGAAAAAAAACAACAACTTTGCTGCTGTTTGCCAGACCAAAATGTGACCTGCTGTGGACAATGAGCTGTTGAGCATCTTGCTCGCATCCCCCCTCCACCTCAGGCAGTCCGCCGCCCCCATCCTCCTGCTTCTCCCCCAAGTCTCCCCTCGCCTTCTGCCTTTGAGCTTGGACATCTCCCGCTTTGCTTCCCGCCTTACACTCTTCTGCCATGTTCCCCCTTTAATAGCGTTTAAAGTAATGAAGCCCATATATCATATAATAAATAGCTATTGACTCCCGTCCACGGTCTGGATCAGGATTGATTGACCTGTGGGAATACTCTTTTCCTCAGTCAATAAGGGGCCGTGAAGGGGGAATAAATCTTGATGGAGACTGACAACCGGGGGGGGGGGGGAGAAAGTCAATATACTTATTAATACATACATTAAATGAGCACACATCCTCCTCCTCTGGGGAGACGCCATTTCATTCTGACAGGTGGCGAGTGCGGTGGGAGGCAAGCGGTGGGGGAGATGAGGAAAATGATAGGGCTGGAGACACCTGAAATTTCTGCTGTGCATCTTGCAGAACTTCCATCCTGTGGCCAAGGCTGGAAAGGGTGAATTTGCATGGTGGGTGGGGGACGGACATAGAACCATAGAATTCTAGAGTTGGAAGGGACCCCAAGAGTCACCTGGTCCAACCCCCTGCAATGCAGGAACCGCCGCTAAAGTATCCCAGGCAGATGGACAGCCAACCTCAGTTTTAAAAGCCTCCAATGAAGGAGAGTCCACATGGGAAGCTTCCTTATATCAGATCGGACCATCTGCCCGTCTAGCGTGGTAGCGTCTAAAAAAGGTGGTGCAGTGGTCTAACCCACTGAGCCTCTTGGGCTTGCCGATCAGAAGGTCGGTGGTTCGAATCCCTGCGATGGGGTGAACTCCCGTTGCTCGGTCCCTGCTCCTGCCAACCTAGTAGCTCAAAAGCACGCCAGTGCAAGTAGATAAATAGGTACCACTGCGGTAGGAGGGTAAACGGCGTTTCCATGCACTCTGGCACTCATCACGGTGTCCCATTGCACCAGAAGCGGTTTAGCCATGCTGGCCACATGACCCAGAAAGCTGTCCGCCTGAAAATGAGATGAGTGCCGCAACCCCATAGTCGCCTTTGACTGGACTTAATGGTCCAGGGGTCCTTTACCTTTTTGCCTTTTTAGTAGTGTCTGCAGTGACTGGTAGCAGCTCTCCAGGATTTCAGAGGCCTACCTGGATATCCTAGGGATTGAACCTGGGACCTAAGGCAGGCAAGAAAGACTCTCTTTCACTGAGCTATGGATTTTCCCCATAAGGAAATATGAAAATCATTCTCTGGGTGCTGGTCCATGTGTAGCCCAAAGCTATACAGTCTGCTCTTGTGCCTTTCCAGTCTTCTAGAGAGGGATCTCCCCCTGCCATACCTGGATATGCTGGGGATTAAACTTGGAGCTTTCTGGATGCAAAGCAGGTGTACTGCATCCAGAGAAAAAGGCAAGTCAAAGGTGGCATGATAACAGGTTTATAAGGTTGCGCATGGCATGGAGAGAGTGAACAGAGAATTTTTTCCCCCTCCCTCTCTGATAACATTAGAACTTTTGTGGACATCCAAGGAATCTGAATGTTGACAGACTCAGGGCGGATAAAAGAAAGCACTTCACCATGCAACCCACAGTTAAACTATGGAACTCACTCCCACTGGAGGCAGTGAGGGCCACCAACCTGGATGGCTTTAAAAGAGGGTTGAACTAATTCATGGAGGATGATGCTATTGAGGGCTATTAGCCCTGATGGCTCGGCTCTACCTCCACCGTTGGAGGCAACACTGCTTTTGAACACCAATTGCTGGAAACCACAGGAGGGGAGAGGGCTCTTGTGCCTGAATCCTGCTTGCTGGTTTCCTAAAGGCAAGGATGCTGGACTAGATGGGCCATTGGCCTGATCCAGGAGGCTCTTCTTATGTTCTCTAAGCACTGAGCTACAGCCTTCTCCAGATATTGTTGAATTTCCTACTCTCAACTTCCCATGATATGTGGCTCTATTTGGGCATTCTATGGTTTAGAAATAACTATGCCTCTGTATCACTTTTTGAGGGGGTAATACGATGCATCTGTGCCAGTGAATAAATGTGGACCTATCATGCTGTTTCAACTCCCTCCCTCCCTCCCTTTAGCCAGAGGACAGATTTGAACTAAGCAAGGTTTTCTAATCAAAAGCTTCATCTCTAAAGGCAAGGTCCCTGCCTTCCTTCCCCAATACCTTCCTCCTCCTAATATTCCAAAGGCTGCTAATAACGTAGAATATATTAGGAGCCTTCAAAGGGAAAGGAAGGAGTCAAATATGCTTTCCATGTTACTAGACCTCGCCGAACCAATTATAAGCACATCCTCCCCCCAAAAAGATGCAAAGGCAAAGAAGTTGACTAGTTTCCTATGGTGTGCAGGGAGCAGATAAGCTAAGGTGACCCTCACCTCTTCTGTAAGTGAGTCATGGGAGCATATTTGTGGGGGGCCCCCCAATGGGAGAGGTTCCTTCTGCTAAGGACACACTGTGTCTCTAAATGGCTTGCTCCTAGCCTTCTCTTCAGCTTGGGAAATGTTAACCCGACTTTATCTTGCGTACCAGGTGTCAAGGGCTGCCGTCAAAAACATTCTGCTGTTTAAATAATGTCCATCATGCCTGTGTTTAGTAGCGAGCAGAGCTAGGCAAGCGTGTGTGCCGACAGAGAAGATGGGGGAGAGGAAAAGTCTTATTCCCAGACTCTCATTTTCCCTGCAAAGGCACCTCCACGGAAAGTCAGAAGGCACGTGACAGCAGATGTCTTTCCTACACTCCTTGGCTAGGAGAGACTTTTCTCCTTCCTGCCATTAGAAGTACTTCCATTGAACTTTAATCCAGTTCGTGCTTGTTTTTGCTGATAGTTCCTTGGGGGGGGGGGGAGAGTGGGTAGGAATGTTGTTGTTCTGCGCAGGCTTCTTTTAGGGCAGGGATAGCCAACCTGGCGCCCTCCTGATGCTGTTGGACTATGGTTCGCATTGTCTCTACCCATTGACCTTGCTGGCTGGGGCTGTAGGAGTTGGAATCCAGCCACATCTGCAGGGCGCCATGTTGGGCACCCTTGCTCCAGGCTATTGCAGATGCAACAATTCTGACATCCAACTTGTTTGCTAGTCAGTTTGCTTTGCATCAAGGAGAGAGCTGTCCGTGGTCCTGACCACCACCAGCTTATCTTGGATGCTTGCTGTGCTTGGCCAGTACACTGCTGTGGCCTCTAGCTTGAAATCAGACATAAGGTGGGGTAAACTGTGTTTAGTCATGCCTCGTCTTCTTTTCCTTTACCGGAATCCCCACAGTCCACAGATGTTTGCTTAAGCCACACTACAAGGGTGCAGAGGTTCACCCCCCCTCCAACTCTAGGATCAAGAAGAAACTTTATAAAATGTGAATGGATTTTTTTAAAGGGATAGATGTACATGCATTTGGAACAGAGGTGGGCAACACAGCCCCCTTGATGTTGCTGGACTACAACTCCCATCACCCTTGACCTTCCTGGATGGGGCTGGAGGCCAGCAGCATCAGGATTACACCCTATGCTGGCTTACCCCTGAGTGAGAATCTCTGGATTTATAGTCACTGCGGTGTATATTTGTATTTGCAAATCACATCCTGAGGTAGTTTTGTATGGGGCTATGCTTTATACACCAGCACTCTGAACTTTGCTCAGTAGCTAATTTGCAGCCGGTTGGCCTCTGTTTGTTTCCAAAAGTCCACCTTTGACTTTTGCAAGCCTTCCCTTGCGTGAATCAGACTCAGCTACCATATGCAAGAGGGAGCAAAGAGCTCTGGCTTCCTGCTCTCTTGAGAAGTGCTGCATTCAGCTCCCTTTGCACCCAATTGGAAAATGCTGGAGGGCCGTCACTCCGGCCCCCTGCCCTTGTTCCTTCGCAGGTTGCAATGGACTTATTAGCTTCCTTCATATTTTTCTCCCTGCCACCTCCAGCTCACGCAGATAAACAGAGGAGCCTTTCCTGCAAAGCAATTTGGGATTGGGCTTGCTTGGCTGAGCAATCTTCACACTCACCGCAAATTCCACCAGCCTTTGAAATGGCCCGTTTCCCTGGGAGGGTGGGGGGATGTTGACAGTGGCGGAGGACTGCTATAAACATCTCTAAAATGAGATGCTTTTTCCATGCATACTTAAAAGCCATTCATATTACCCCAAGCCCTCTGAGAGCAGGAACGCTGTTAGAAAAGTAATGCTGCTTGCTTTGAAAGCTTAACTTTCCTCAGGCCAGTGGTTCACGATGCAGTGGACTGGGCTGGAGTTGGAGAGCTCAGGCCCAGAACTTTGGCTGGAGGTGAAGGCGAGTAAATGACCAAGTTAGGCTAACCTGCTGTCCCATGCCCACAGGACCGTCTTTAGCATATGTGCCGCTGGGGTGCAAAGATCCGTCCAGAGCCCCCAAATTTAGTTAAGCTGCACCCAAATGAACTTTTAGTGAGCTTTTTTTGGGAGGGGCGAACTCAAAGTTGTTGAGCTTTTGTTTCCTGACTCGTCGGGAATATTTGGCGCTACAGAGTAACAGAGCGATGGAGGAGGGGGTGGGGACTTTCGCTCCATTGCTTTTTACTGCCGTCAATCAAGAGGGACCAGTATACAGTAGGTATACATTTGCCACTCCCCAGAATTCGGTACCCGGGTGCCCCACACCCCTTGCACCCCCAGGTAAAGACGGCCCTGCATGCCCACCACCCCCGGCACTTGGCTCAACACCAGGCTTCACCAGGAGTTGTCCAGAGGAGTCAAGGTTCAGGTTGGCATGGGAGCACAGCAAGATGGTGTGGCGCCTCTACTGCTGGAGGCAGTATATTCCCCTGAATATCAGTTACTGGAATCGCAAGTGGGATACTTGCATTTGGGTCCTGCTTGTGGGGTGGTCACTGTTAGAAGAGGATACTGGACCAGATAGGATCCAGCAGTCAGGATTTTTGCTGTTGTTGTTGTTAATAGGATTAGATATATTCATGAAGGCTATCCATGGCTACTGTGTGAGGGCTGCCATACTGGGATGTGGGTGGTGCGGTAGTCTAAACCACTGAGCCTCTTGGGCTTGCTGATCAGAAGGTTGGCGCTTTGAATCCCCATGACGGGGTGAGCTCCCATTGCTCGGTCCCAGCTCCTGCCAACCTAGCAGTTTGAAAGCACGCCAGTGCAAGTAGATAAACAGGTACTGCTGCGGCGGGAAGGTAAAGGGTGTTTCCGTGCGCTCTAGTTTCCATCACGGTGTTCCATTGCACCAGAAGTGGTTTAGACCTGCTGTCCACATGACCCGGAAAACTGTCTGTGGACAAACACCGGCTTCCTTGGCCTGAAAGCGAAATGAGCACTGCAACCCCAGCATTTGGCTGGACTTAACCATCCAGTGATCCATTACTTTTACCTTTTTTTTATGTCCAGATTTTCCCAGACATTACTCTCACTGGGATCTCAAAGGCGGAATTGATGTCTTGGGGGGAAGTTCTGAACTTTGGGGTTTGTTTAAAAAAAGCTCAAGAACTTCTGGGGTGTCCTGTTTTTTCCCCTTTTTGAAAGATGGCCACCCTATGCCCCCGAATACTAGTTGCTCAGAATCACAAGTGGGGAGAGTGTTGTTGTACTCAGGTTCTCCTTGTGGGCTTCCTTTTGGCATCTCATTGTCCCCTGTGATAAGAAGAGGAAGCTGGACTCTTCTTAGGTTTTTATGGGAGCGGGAGGGGAAATAGAAGTGCCACATTCAATGAAGCAGGGGGCAAAAAAAGCTGCTCTGGCATATTAGCACTCCTTGTGGGTAGAGGATCACCCGTATACAAAGGAGCGCATCTGCCCAGGTGCTTCTAATTGGCAGATTAAACGGTGCCGGGAACCTTGTGTGCGGTGCTTGTCTAAGCCACGGCATAGTTCGCGCAGGTTGCCGGAGCTGGCTTTGCGGTTAACAGATGCAAATTTCCATTTATAAAGCGGAGCGTGCCTGGGTAAACGACCTGATTTATGAAGGGCCTACTTCAAGAGCAAATCAGGCAGCACATCTCACAAAAAAGAAGCCTGTGTTTCTTTTCTTTTCTTTTCTTTTTTTACTTGCTACGCCTCTTAAACATGAGTCTCGATGAGGCTCCGGGTCAATAGGAACCTCGGGAAAAACATCATATTCCCACCCCCACTCCCCCCACCCCCTGGATGGGCAAAGCAGAGGCGTTGCTATAATCCTTGCCTCCTTTGAGGCCTTTTCTTTGCCTCTTACAGCGCTAAAGAAACTGTAAGAAAATAACCCGGCAAGGATTTGAAAAGATCTCGCAGGTGGCTTCTGCTCAATAGCAACAGGTGCTGTGCCTTAGCAGAAAAAGAAGAGGCAGCGGAGTTATGTATGAGAGGCTCCCCCTTCTCCTCCAGCAAGGAGTTTCCATACCTCCCAAGATTTGCCACCAAAGTTACTCAACAGGTTACTCATCCGCTGATGGAAAGCACTTGCGAGAGTGACTCAGCAATCGCCTCACCTCGCTTTGTCTCCAGATCCAACAAACTTTAGTTTTGATTGTTTTAGTACAGTGGTGCCTCGGGTTAAGTACTTAATTCGTTCCGGAGGTCCGTTCTTAACCTGAAACTGTTCTTAACTGAAGCACCACTTTAGTTAATGGGGCCTCCTGCTGCCGCCGCACCACCGGAACATGATTTCTGTTCTCATCCTGAAGCAAAGTTTTTAACCCGAGGTACTATTTCTGGGTTAGCGGAGTTTGTAATCTGAGGTATCACTGTAATGGTATTGATTATCCAGCAGTGATTGGTGAGACGAGTAAGGCAGAAGGAGGTTCAACTGCAGGTGGCGCAAGAGGCAACGATGGGCAAGCCAAGTAATGACACATCTGAATCTTGGGTTTCTACTCAGATGGGATGAGTGGGCCTTGCTGTTCCACCCTTCGATGTAAAACAAGAAAGAAAGAAAAAGGCTCCTGTACTGCAAGAGAAAAGAATGAATCCAGGGATGGTGCAAGATAGCCTGCCCTCCCAGGCAGAGCTGTTGCTGCCACCAATGATAGTTGGTGCCCAAGGGAACTGGTAGGGCAGAAGTTGGAGGGGTGAGCCTTTACAGTAGCTGGAGATAGAGACCGGCAATTCCAGGTTTGTCCCCATCCTCTTCCCTGCTGAGATCAACAAGAGTGACCCTGTGACTAAGGAGGTGGGGGCTGGCATCCCTGGATTGGATCGTAGAATTGTAGAGTTGGAAGGGAGCACGATGGCCATCTAGTCTAACCCCCTGCAATGCAGGAATCTTTTGGATGTGGACCAAATCCAGAGTGTAGTCCCCAAGACAGTTGGATGGCGCCTTGCGCGCCTCCTTCAAGCAACTCTTGCAGCCAAGCTAGTGCCAAACGTATTGCTTTGCTTTCCTTTGGACCACATCAGCGAGGCTGAGAGTGGGGTCTTGTCATCTGGGCTGTCCAGGACCCACAGATACATTGCCCAGGTTTGTGTCCTGGAGAGGTCACTTCAGTGCTGCTAATACAGTGGAGGTGCACTCCATTGTCTCTTGAGATGGATGGATGCTGACAAGTGCCACAAGACTCCCCCGTCCCCCTGTAGAAGGCTAGCACTCCTCTGGAAACTTCAGAAAACGGTGCTGCCTGTTTCACAAGGAAAACACAGGTGGAGGGGTTCCCTCCTCCTCCCTGTTTGCATTGGTGCCATTTTTTTTTATTACAGACCATCTGCTCAATGATCTGAACCTCCTCACGGAAGGCCAGGCCAGATGGACTAATTCCATTCCTTGAGTCATTAATTTCCACCGCGCCTTCCTTTGGAGTTGATGTGCATGCCCTTCCGAAGCCTCGTTGTGGACCTGATTTGCAGGCGCTCTCAGAGGGGTGGGCTGGGACAGCCTCACAGTTGGGTTCGCAGTTGCCCCATTGCCCGTGAGATGGGCCGTGACGATGAGGAATGCAGAGAAGGCCTTGCAGGGCGGGGCAGGAAAGAGCTCGTTTGCCAAGTGGACCTTGTGCTAGAGTGTGGTGTGGAAACATGAGCAGGGAACGTGTCCCTGGAGAAAGCTCTGCTCTATCTCATTCACATTTTGCATTCCCTTATGCGCCCAGTGGATTATTGGGTCCTGTTTTGCTTGTCAGAAAGGAAACCAGAGATGATCCCAAACTGGATATTGGGTGCATTCACACTGCCATTTATCGCAGTTTCCTGACATTTCCCTAACTGCTAATTTCTGCATTATATCCAGTGGTTTTTTTCCTGGGGGTACTCAAGGGAATGCAGTACACACATCTTTTTCTTTCTTTCTAGAAGAAAAGCACTGGTTATTTCTCAGCTTTCACATGATGCAAAAGCCGCTTCCAGAAATATAGAAAGATATAGCGCATGTTTGGGGCTCATTTCTGAGTTATTTGCTTCCAGGGGAAAATCCGTTCCCTGGGGAGAAATTATTAGATAACAGGCAATCCTCGTTTTGTGTGGGGGTTACATTCCGGACCCCTGCACATGTTGATGGGGCCCGCATAAAGCGTTCTTCCCTGTTCTGCCCTTTTAGTGACGTTTTAGGGTCACCTCTGGGTTCAGTGCCATGCTTGTGTGCACGGTCACTTGTCAATTGGATACATGTAGCTTGATCATTGCTTGTGCTCTGAAAATTGTAGCTCTGGGTGGTAAATGGAACCTCCAGACAACTCTCAGTGCCCTTAACAAACTACACTTCCCAAGATTCTTTGAAGGAACTCGCGGCTGTTGAAAGTGGCAAGAGACTGCTTAAATTCAGACGCGACCTGATTTGGGCCAGTGGTTCATCTAGCTCATTATTGTCTACCCTGACTGGCAGCAGCTTCCTGGGGTTTCAGGCAGGGCTCCTTCCTGTCTCTAACTGGAGGTGCATACCCTCCAACATTTCTCTGTTGAAAATAAGGACGTTCTATTCCATAATAATAATAATAATGATAATTTTATCATTTATACCCTGCCCATCTGATTGGGTTGCCCCAGACACTCTGGGCGGCTTCCAACATATATGAAAAACATAATAAAACATCAAATAACTTCCCTAGACAGGGCTGCCTTGCCTTCAGGTGTCTTCTAAAGGTTGTTCTACTAATCTCATGAGCTCAGGGGCTGCATAACTCCATACCTTTCAACATTTCTCCGATGAAAATAGGGACATCCTAAGAAAAAGTGGGACATTTCTGGGGTCCAACCAGAAACTGGCTTCTGTGAATCCAGGACTGTCCCTGGAAAATAGGGACATTTGGAAGGTCTGTAGTGGTGACCATGCTAAGCTAGGTGGCCCAGTGGTCTGACTCAGTATAATGAAGGGCTATGGCTCAGTGGTGGACCACTGGGATTTATCCCGGGACTTCTGCATGCGAGGCAGATGTTCTGCCACTGAGCCCCGGCCTTCCCCCCACCCCCTGCTCACCGTCCTCCTACGGGCTTCTGAAGAGCGGCAGGTCCTGCCTCCGGTGTCGCGAGGAGGGGGAGGCAGGAGCAGAAGCTGCGAGATGTCTGCAGGGGCGGGAGAAGAAGAACAATTAAAAGCTGTGGCGCTCCTGTCATTAGCGAGAGAACCAGATGAAATTAACACCTGCGATCCACTCGGAGCCGCTTTTATTTCGGGGGGGGGGGGCTGGCTTATTATCTGAGCTCAGGTATTGCCTTTGCCCTCTCTCGCTTCGCCTGCAATGAGTGTAGGTGGGCAG
This sequence comes from Podarcis tiliguerta, assembly GCF_965153285.1. NCBI lineage: Eukaryota > Metazoa > Chordata > Lepidosauria > Squamata > Lacertidae > Podarcis > Podarcis tiliguerta. The sequence goes on from NC_139549.1 coordinate 19,787,495, forward strand.
GATTGCCTGGAGTGGGGAGGCAGCCTCTCTGGTGGGGAGAAAGTTGCGGCAGAATCCGCCCACAGGCTCCATTACATGATTCAAATGTCAATACAGGCTTTAATTGGTTTCAGTGTCCCCTCCTTTCCCTCCCCACCCCCCACTCTCCGACAGCTGCATTTGGTAATTAAGACTCCACAAATAGATTTCTCGGCAACAGGTACGGGAAAAGGGGGAAGTTTGGCGGTTTGTGTCTGGCGTACGGAGGACACTTTCCTTCCTTCAGCAAGAAGTCTCGTTCCAGGCCACGTTCATACCATACCTTTAAAGCACTGTGGTACCACTTTAAACAGTCGTGGCTCTCTCCCAAAGGATTCTGGGGGCTGTAGTTCATTTAGGGTGCTGAGACGTGTTAAGGAGATCCCTATTTCCCCTCCCAGAGCTACAGTTCCCCGGGATGAGGAACACACTGGTAATTGTAGCTCTGTGATGGGAATTCCTCCCGGAGCCCAGTCCTTGCAATTTTCCTTTTTCTTCTTAACAAAGAATGAAGGAAGGGTCTTGTGGTATCAATGTCCAGCTGGTTCAGTGTCCTTTTCTCAGTGGCCAACCAGATGCCCCAATGAGGAGCCTGCAAGTGGGAGCCGAGTGCGACACATCTCTCCACTTATGATTCCCAGCGACAGGCATTCAGGGGTGTGCTGTCTCTGACAGAGGAAGCAGAAGACAGCCACTGTGGCTAGCAGCCATTGATGTCCTTGTCATCCACAAGGAGCTAAGAAAAGCATAAAGTTAGGGTCCAGACATCCCAAACTGGATTCATGTCCTTCTCACTGCATCCTGGGGTGTACAAGTCCCAAACCATTTGGATTACCTGGATGAGAAATTGCAATCCTTCTATCCGTTTAAGTGCTTTGGCGTTTCCTCTATGTCCCGATCTTACAGCAATTTCCGTGGGTTTGGTTTCCCATTCCCGCCGTTAATCCCGATTTCCCCATCTTCCTTTCCAGCTTGTGCAAAGGACGGACGCTCTACTCGGTGGTGAGAGATGCCAAGATCGTCCTGGATGTCAACAAAACAAGGCAGATTGCTCAAGAGATCGTCAAGGTATGAGCAATGGGGAATAAAAACTCAGGGGGGACACACTCACACACTCTTGAGACAGGTGCCTGGTGCCTGGGACCCACTCTTGGCGTGGATGCTTTGACAGATTTGATGCAAATGGTTCAGAGGGAAAGCAGATATCTTTCCCACCCAGCCAACTTCTACACACGCATTCATAGCAGGAAGCAAAGTAGTCAAGTCATGCAGACATCTGGTGCTATGTGGTGTGGGGTGAAGCCCTATTTTACTTGATCTGTGTCTGGGTGAATCCTGAAATAGGCTGAAGGAGCCCGGGAGTAGTCAGTGGGAATCGCTTCATGACGTTTCTGAGATGAAAGGAGCAGTAGCGGAGTGTCAGATTCAAGGTCCTACCATGATAGTCACAGCCATGCCTCGTCTTCCTCACAAGCCATGCCCCTCCTAAGATTACATAATCACAGATTTGCAGAGTTAGAAGGGTCATCCAGTCTAACCCCCTGCAATGCAGGAAGCTCAGGTAAAGCATCCCCCACAGGTGGCCATCCAACCTCTGCTCTTAAAAATCTCTAAGGAGAGGCCACCACATTCCGAGGTCTTAGTGTCAGAAAGCTCTTCTTAAGATTATACAAATGTCTATGATCATATACAAGGGACACGGGTGGTGTTGTGGTCTCAACCACAGAGCCCAGGGCTTGCCAATCAGAAGGTCGGCGGTTCAAATCCCCATGACAGGGTGAGCTCCCGTTGCTCGGTCCCTGCTCCTGCCAACCTAGCAGTTCAAAAGCACGTCAAAGTGCAAGTAGATAAATAGGTACCACTCTGGTGGGAAGGTAAACGGCAATTCCATGCGCTGCTCTGGTTCGCCAGAAGCTGCTTAGTCATGCAGGCCACATGACCCGGAAGCTGTACGCTGGCTCCCTCGGCCAGTAAAGTGAGATGAGCGCTGCAACCCCCGAGTCGTCCACGACTGGACCTAATGGTCAGGGGTCCTTTTACCTTTACCTTTATGATTATATACAATAATCTTACAGTTAAATAATAATAATAACAGTAATGATGGATGGATGCATTGCAGTGATCAAGGCATGTGTTGCCTTCCAGCTAGATCTACTATTTTCTGTGCACGTGCAAATGATTTGGAGTGCTCCAGTGTCTTCCCTTGGAGTGGCTTAAGTTGTGTTTTCCACGGCGTTCCATTGGACGTAACAGAACTTGCCCACCATTCCCTTGAAACTAAAGGGGTGGATGGAGATGTCAAATTCGGTTCTCTCTGTTTCACAATTTCCCCGTCTAAAATTCAGCTCTTCACATTTCTGCAGCACCTTGCAATGTTTTAAAATCCTCATGAAAACCCTTCTGCAGCTTGGTCTGCGATTCTGAGTAATGTACACAAGCCTGCAACCGATTTCCCCATATCCAATACATTTCTGTATGTTATTTTCACAAGCATCTTGATTTCCACACTGGCGTTCCCCAAGCATATGCATTTTTGTGAATATCTCGGTTGGAAGGACTGCATTGCAAAATCTGGATATGTGCCAATTCCGCGGGATGACTGTGTTTTGGTTCTCGTATTGTTGCGGAAAGTGGGGATTGGTTAAATGCAGAGTTAAATGCAAACTAAATCAGGTTTCTCCCCCATCCCAAGCTCACAGACTCCATGTTGGGGGCCCCTGTGTGCAGCCCACAATCCTGCATGAGTCTGGGACACTTTACCCCCCCCCCCCAGACCACACATGGGAATGCTGGGCTTTCATTCATCCTCCTCCATATCCTTCCATGTCACATTGAAAGGTGGATTATCATACCAGGGCTATTTCTATCCTATTAAACTCAAACCCAAAGCCATTTTCATTTCATTGGCTTTCATTAATTCCCTCCCCCCATCCACTGCCTAATGAGCAGATACGAGTTCCTATCTACGCCAACGCGGCCCATGTTTCTTAATAGAGCTTGGCCAGAATCTCTCTCTCTCTCTCTCTCTTTCTCTCCCTATCTCCTCCCCCTCTTCAGTCAAACTTTCCCAAGCAATGTATATTCCAAGGCTCCAAGACTTCTCTAAATTTTTTTGCTACATGGGGTGTATGTACCTGTCTGGCAGTTAATGCTTGTTAAATGATAAAATACTGTTGCCCAGTGCTATTTGTCTAGAAAAAGAGGTGCCGGAGTTCACCAGGAACACCTCCCTTATTCTCTTATAATGGCATTAGTGCCCACCTGAGAGGTGCTGGAACCAAGTTCCAGTGAGTTCTGGCTGAAACACCCCCCCCCCGCTCTTTCCCAGCCACAAGAGAGAGCATGCCAGATCTTTCCTTGCTCTTGGTTGTGTCCAATGTTAGTCAGTTGCAGTTATCTGCAATGGCTAACTTGGGTTCATTTATTTCACTGAATCTACTTGGATCAGAACTTGGTTGGATGCAGCCCTCTGTTGTTGAGGTGCCTCACTCCGAGAGCTGATTTTGCCACTGAGCCAAAATAGGGGGCAGAGTGCCTGCTTTGCCTTAAAAAGGTCCTAGCTTCAGCCCTGATATCTCCAGTTAAAGGAGTGGTGGGGAGCGGAGCCTGTGGCCATCCTGGTCTTTGTTGGACTACAACTCCCATCAGCCCCTGCAAGCATGGCCAATGCTCAGGGATGATGGGAATTGTAGCCCAGCAACATTGGTAGGGCATCAGGCACCCCGCCACTGGGTCAAAAGTACTCAATAAGCAGCCTGAGTTGGGGGGAATCTCTTTCATCCATGCGGTTGCCTCTGCCCACACTCAGTATCTGAAACTCCCCTGATCCCATTTCCCCCCCTGCTTTCTAGACTTATTCCTGGTCCCAGATTGCCAGGTAAGGAGGGATGTAGGTGTAACTACGCACCCTCTCACCATCTCTCATGAACAGTAGTTCCTGATGGTTCTTGGACCTGTTAGGGTGGAAGGCATGGAACCCAGCAGTAGGTGGCGCCAGAGCCAACTTGTTCTGGTTTTGCCTTCATCCTCCTCCCTGCTATGTTCTGCTGCAACTACGGAGGAGGAAGCTAACAACCAGGACCACTCCCTAGGCTAGCAGTAAGGCAGGTAGGGACATGTGGACTGGCTGCTAGTGGACAGACATAATGGACCAGCTTCTGCCCCCATGTGCTTTCGCCCATTAGCACTAATAGACTATTGTGGGTTGCGAACCTTACATCTGCCTTGTCCCGGTGCATAATTCTAGCCACACCAGTATATTCAACAGGAACCGAGAGTCTGATAGGAGCAGAATATTTGGTGGAAGACCCACAGCTACCGCCCCCTGTTGCATTTGTCTTGACTTAAAAAAGCTCCTTGCAAACTTTCTGGGAACAGGGCAAAGGTGTGGAACCACCCTGACATAAGGACAGGTTGGCAGTTTAAAAAACCTGCGAGCCAGTAGGGGGTGCTAGCTACCCACCTAGCATGCAGAGAAACCTGAAGACAACTCAAGGCTGCCTACAGGAGGAAGCCTCTTGTTTCAAAGAAAATGGCATGCTCAGATAGATGGAGGTCAAGCTGGGATAGGGAGTTCCAAGGAAGAGAAGCTTTCGCTTTCTAAGGCTCCATTCACACGGCACTTTATTCCATCTCCCCGACATTTCGTAAATGTCAATTTTTGTACAGCAGTTGAACCTCCACGCAATGTAAATGCCACTTCCGGAAAACAAGTGGAACATTGCACATACCCAGGACTCGTTTCTTTGTTATTTGCTTCCAGAAAAAAAAAAACCATTTGCAGCCCCCTTTATCCAGAAAATAGTGGGAATAAAGTGACAAGATCTGGGACGGCAGACCAGCATACAGTTCTTTTCCATGGGGGAATCACAGGGGAACAGAAGCAGGCATGTGCAGAAAGGGTGGGGGAGTAGCAGTGTGGTCCAACAGTGTTTGTTGTTGTGCCAAATGCTTGCAATTCAGCAGCATGCCAGTATAATGGTCAAGAAAGCCACTGTTTCATAGTGCAACAGGTACTGTAGTAAGAAAGCAACACCAGAAAATGAGATAGAAGCGCTAGCATTATAATCAGGAAAACGAACACAATATTCCTCATGTCTTAATGCACCCTAGGCCTTAAGGCACACGTCAGGTGTGGAAGGAGCTATGGTCCCCAGCCAGAGACCCAAGCATATTTTTTAAAATATGCAAATTCTCAAACAGCAATTTTTTAAAAAGCAAAACATCTTAATGCAAGCCTACTTAGTCTACACTTTCAGAAACAATAAGTGAACAGAGACACAGCTGTCCTTTGAAATTCACACATCTCTGGGTTCCACAATGGAGTTCTCAAACCAAACCAGGTGTACATAATGGCATAGAATCATTGAATTGTAGGACTGTCACCTCTAGTCTGACCCTCTGCAATGCAGGGATCCCAGCTGAAGAATCCCTGGCATACAGTCATCCAACCTCTGTTGGAGAGAGAGAGAGAGAGTCCACCACCTTCTGAGGTAGTCCTTTTCACTGTCAAACAGTTCTTACCCTTGGAAAGTTGTTCCTAATGTTTGGTGGGAATCTCCTTTCTTGTCACCTGAATCCATTGGTTCTGGTGCTACCCTCTGGAGCAGCGAAAAACAAGCTTACTCCATCTTCCATGTGACAGCTGCTCAGATATTTGAAGGCATCTTCTTGAACAGCAGTAGACATTACGAAAGGCAGTTATGGTGTCTGGGGAAGATTTGTCATATAAAGTAAATCCAGTTTCTTAAAAGGGCAAACAAATCAGGATGCATGCTCAGCAACAGGTCATCTGGAGGCGACCAGTCTTGAAGGCGTTTACAAAACACTTTACGCAGTTTCCAATAGCATCCCACGGAAACGGCGTAAAGAGTTTTGTAAACGCCTTCAAGACTTTTAAGAAACTGGATTTACTTTATATGACAAATCTTCCCCAGATATTTGAAGACAGCTATTGTATCACCTCTGTCTTCTCATCTCCTGTTGGCTAAACATAGCTGTCAGGGAACTGCCATCAGAGCTGGAGGTGGAGAGAAGGCTCCAGAGGGATGCTGGAGAGGGTCCCAGTAGGGAGAGAGGCAGCCCATCCGCTGGGGAAGGAAATCAGTGTAACACCAGTGGAGAAGGGGGGCAGATGGGGGAATCGGAGAGGTGGCTCCAGGACTCCTCGCCAGAGACCAGCGGAGAGAGTACGGGTACTCCGCTGCGGAGAGAGTACGGGTACTCCGCTGCCCACACCCTCCCTGCGCAGAAGACGTCCGCGCAGGGAGAGTAGGAGAAGACTGGGCGTCAAACAGCTTTTATGCTGGAAAAGGTTCAAGAAACGCCCACTGACGGATTCTGCCAGCGACTGAGGCAGCCACGAAACTTGAGGCTGTCCAGACAGAAAGGGTTCAACCAGGTAACCTAGCCAGGAGTGGTGGCAACTTACGCACGAGCAACCCCTAGAATCATTACAATACCCAACTCCCTCAACACGTTCCACCTTGTCAATATCCTTCTTAAACTATGGTGCCCAGAACTGCACACAGTACCCCAGGTGGGGTCTGACCCAAGGTATACAGTAGTGGAACATATGCAGATGTCAGTGAACAGCAGCATGCACAAATACCTATGGGGAAATTTCTTGCCCAAAGGTGTATATTGTGAGGAACGATGCAAAGGTTGATGAATTTCCATAAGGACTTAAAAAAAAAAAAAAACCTGATGTGGAATTATAGGGAGCTAAAAGTTGGGCAAATGATTGTGCTGGGAAATGAAATTGGACTGAAAACTGGTTGGGCAGGAAAAAACTGAGACAAACTGAACCTGACAGATTTGTGCATCCTTTGCACTAAGGAAGCCTAGATGTTCCTATAGCAGGGAGATAGATACCTGCCACCACTGACTCTTTTTCATGTCGATGCAAGGCACCTTGTAGCTTTTTTGATGGAAAAGCCGAGCGAGTGATACAAATCCCGTAGGTCAAACCAAAAACATAAATAACATCAGCGCCCAGGCAGATAGATTCCTTCTCCAGTGAAGGCTGGCTGACTGCGGCGGTTTTAATGAGCGCGGAGACCAGCGCTTTGTGGAGACAGCAAGGTGAACGACAGCTTGCTCTGCCTCCTACACCTTTCTCGCTTCTAGACCATTAGCGCCAGGCCTGTAAGCAAGTTGTGGGAGGGTGTCAGGGAATAACGGGGGGGGGGGGGTGAGCAGTGAAAGCTGTTTGCATCTGGGCAGTGGGTGCTTTTTCTATTCTTTTCTTGAACGACGAGGTCTCAGCTCATCAAACTCAAAGAAATCCCTACGGTTACAATTCACTTTGCCTTGATCTCCCCAGCGAGGCGAGCACTTTTGCAGTAAGCTGCTAGTGTTTTATCCTTGTTCTTCTTTAACCAGTCGATGGATCAGAGGGCCGAGAGGTACTGCAAGTGTTCAGTGATCTCAGAGTTCAAAGCTGCACAGATGGGCTTCAAAGGGTGTGCGTGGGGGAGGGATTCTTGAGGAATCAAACCTTTTACAGATGTCCATACACACCAAACCAACATGAAATTCCTGGACTGATGCATGGTTTGGAGGAGGGCTGTCTGTCAGATTTTCATTTTGTTTTGTGTTACCCTGAATGTCACAGCGCTTGGTTTACATACTGTATATGCATTTCTTCCTATATACATAGAAATGCAAGGTGTCGTCACGCTCTTCAGTTCACCTGGCTGCTCATTGGCCGCCATGGCAATTGCAGCAGGAGGTACAGCAGACAGGAAAGAGGGGTAGGGTGGCGAGGCGATTCACATACCAGTTTAGCAAGCCATTCTATGAAGCGGCTTTTTAAAGGGAGTGTAGAGAGAGGAGCTTGGAGTGAGCTGTGATGGGACAGCCAAGGGCGTAGTGAGGTGTAAAGGGAGGGGGCTGGTCAAGGGTGATGGAACGATGCTTGGCAACAGCCCCTAGTATTTAAGTTTTGAAATGTGTGTTTTAGGAGAAAATACCTTTACAAATACACATTTAAAAGCGAGTTTTAGTGCAGTCTAGCATAAGAACATAAGAAGAGCCTGCTGGATCAGGCCAATGGCCCTTCTAATCCTGCATCCTCTTCTCACAAAGGCCAGCTAGAAGCCTGTGGGAAACTCTCAAATGTGACCCAAGCACAAGAGCCCTCTCCCCTCCTGTGGTTTCCAGGAACTGTTATTCAGAAGCATTGCTGCCTCCGACTGCGAAGCCATTGCCATCATGGCGAGTGGTCTATGCTTTCAAGTGCATCAGAGGAATTATGTGGTGGGTTGGTAGGAATACCCCCTTAGAGAAGGCAAGAGGAGGGGTGTCTTCTTTTCAAAGAAATCCAAAAGGTCAAGAAGTATAAGAGTTGGCATGTCCCAGTATTATGGAGAAACACGAAGGAGTGCAGAATCCAGTCAAACCATTAAGGATGCATTTGGTAGGAATCTGACTCAGGGCTGTCTTTAGCAGATGTGGTGCCGGGTGCAAATATCTGCCCAGCACCCCCATATTACCACGGATAGTGGGTGGGGGCCCCGAAGCTGCGCACTGCCAGTCGTGCCCCCCCCAACTCTCACCCATGCCGCTGCGCGAGAGAAATCCCCTTGGGAAGGAAGCTGCATGCCCACCAGCCATATAGTTGACAGGGCACAGCTGGCGGGTGTGCAGGGAAAGGGGAGGCTGCGGGTAAAGCCATGCAGCTCCCCCACTCACTGGGGTGCCCCTGAGAGACCGGCACCCTGGCGCAACGCACCACTAAGCCCTATGGGAAAGATGCCTCTGATCTGACTCACTCCTCCTTTCAACCACTGTTGATGAATATATCCCAAAGGGGTCGGTATGTTAGGCCCCATCTTCACTATGCATTTAAAGCACTATCGCACCCCTTTAAACAGTAATGTTTTTCCCCAAAAAATCATGGGAAGTGTAGTTTGTTATGGGTGATGAGCATTGCGGGGGGGGGGGGCTATTCTACCTCCCAGAGCTACAATTCAAAGAGTGGTTTAACCACCAGTCCCTCTTCCCAGGAACTCTGTGAACTGTAGCACTGTGAGGGAAATAGAGGCCACCTAACAACTCTCAGCACCTTTAACAGTTCCCAGGATTCCTTGGGGGAAGCCATGACTGTTTAAAGTGGTATGATCCTGCTAAATGTGTATATTGCAGATGGGCCCTTAGTTTGTTCCAGCAAAAGCAAACAGAACTGATATACGACCTGCATTTTGATCATGTCACAAAATAAGACCCTTCTGGGCCACAGGACACAGAGAAATAGAGTATATGGCAGGATATGTGCTACCAGGAAATCCATTAATTGTCATACTGGAGTATGTAAAAGAAGATGTTCTGTTAGAAGACATGGAGATGGTAAAACACTTTCTGACAACATCCCGGAAGGCAATTATGCCTTAAGTGCAGGGATAAAGCCTGGGCCAGATTATGAAAATAGGGACAGTGTCCAAATGATAAAATTAAGTAAGAGGGTGAGGGAATGGAGAGATATTGATGATCAGGGTACTGAAAAATGGGCCTCATTTGCTATGTGTGGGTGTCATAAAACTCAGGAAAAATGCTGAACTGAACATTTTATTGGGTGCATTGTAAAACATGAGGTTTCCATTGCCATAAAAAGATGAGAGGTGCTTGTAAGGGTTTTGCAAATTGCCTTGTAAAAGGATATCCTGCTTTTTCTTGTGTTTGTTACACTATTGGTTGCTTAATTTTATTATATTATTTGCTACCTCTCAGTAAAACAGCGACAGCGGAGTCCCTGCCACAGACAACTCTCCCCTTACGCAAAAGAGCAAGTTAGTGTAAAGGAGGATGGAAGGAGACAAAACCAGAATGAGTTGGCTCTGCCTTTCATTGCCTCTGGCGCCACCTGCTGTTGGGCTCCGTGCCTTCTGCCCTACCAGTCCCAGAGAGCGCCTGCCACCACTGGGTTGCCTTATCTTCCATGAAGCTGTGTAACGAAGGCCACTTTCACACCATATGTTTAAAGCACTACAATGCCATTTTAAACCGACATAGCTTCCCCCAAAGAATTCTCAGAGTTGAAAGTCTGCAACAGGTACTGAGAGTTGCTAGGAGGCATCTAGTTCCATTGCAGAGCAGCCAATTCCATAGTTCCCTGGGAAGAGGGATTGCTTGTGAAACCATTCTGGGAATTGTAGTTCTAGGAGGGCTATCGGGAATTACCTAACAGCTCTCAGCCTCCTTAACAGACCACCGTTCCCAACATCCTTTGGGAGAGGAAGCTATTACCGTTTAAAGTAGTATCACAAAACTTTACATGTATGGTGTGAATGTGGCCAAAAGTCAATAAAGAGGAAAAATAAAATACAGTCAACTCAAGCTGGTGTGAGAGAGAGGTTCAGATTGCTCTTGACAGAACTCTGATTTGTAGAAGGCTTTCCACTCCTCTTCCTGCTGCTGTCATTCAGTTCATTTCAACTCTGCCCTGTCTTTTCCCACGATAACCTTTCAATGCCTTTTCTGTCTCTTGGCTTCTTTTGCAGGGAATGGGCTATCTCCATGCCAAAGGCATCCTCCACAAGGACCTCAAGTCTAAAAATGTTTTCTATGACAACGGGAAGGTGGTGATCACAGACTTCGGCCTCTTCAGCATCTCAGGGGTTCTGCAAGCAGGCAGGTAGGTGACGGGCTCTGTGGGCCCATCGCTCTGCCTCTTAAATGTTCTCTTTTACCGGTAACAAACTGTTCGTTTTCAGGACAGATCTGGACAGGGTGCAAGAGTTGTGAGAACACGCAACAACTGATAAGCAGCATCAGGCAATGAGGTGGCAGAGCCAAAAGGGGGGAGGGTTTCTTGGCACAGGATGCGTCCCTCTGGGCTTCTCTGGCCCTAAGGAATCTCCCAAGACACACCTTTCTCCAGGTGACATCTCTCACCTGGAGAGGTTCACACTCTCCTTGAGCTTGTTTGTCTGCCTGGGATTGTGCTTTTCACCTCTGTTAATTCTTCTGCCTGAACAGAAGATGGAGAAGGGCATGTGAGCCCTTGCAGGAATTAGCCAAGTGTACAAAGTCGAAATTTGCATTCAGTGCTCCACCCACTTTTGCTTCTGGCCCTGCCCACTGCTGGCAAGTGGCCCCCACGAGATTGCCCGAAGGGAATGTGGCCCTCAGGCAGAATAAGTCTCTGCTCTCCTGTTCTAAATGCTCGTCCCTCCCCAGAAACTCCTGCAATCTGTTCTGAGATTTCCAGGTGAAGCTTCGCCTGCTGGCAACTCCTGATTTAGATGCAACTTACTGCCATCTCAGCTATTGTGAACTTTTTCCTCGCTGTTAATTTTTGCTCTATTGCAAAGCCGCCTGTGAGATAAATTGCATATTTTAATCCGTCTGTAATTATGGGGTGTCAGACGTGCCGGATTAGAGAAGGAGATAATGGGTTGCCCATGTCTCTCCCTCCTTCTGCAGCGGTGTAACGGTGTATTCGTTGTCAGATTGAAGTGGTAAACTGTGCTGTGGGTGGGTTTAACTTACGTATTCCCCTCAAGATGCTTGTCTATTTATACTCTCCCCCCCTTCCCCCCCATCATGTTCTCTCGGTCTATTTCTTGGACTTGGCCTTTTTTTATTCTGCCAATTTGATATCGGGGGAAATTGAAGGTTTTCCTGCGATCCACCTGCACTATGCGTTTAAAGCTGCATCCTGCCACTTTAAATAGCCAGGGCTTCCCCCAAAGAAGCACGGGAAGTGTAGTTTGTTAAGAGTAATGAGAGTTTTTAGGTGGCCTCTATTCCCTTTAGGGCCGCGGGTGGCACTGTGAGTTAAACCACAGAGCCTAAGACTTGCCGATCAGAAGGTCGGCGGTTCGAATTACAATTATATTACAATAGGGTTTTTTTGTTTTGTTTTCAACTAATTATCCTTAACGGTGCTTTTTTCTGGGGGTACACAGGGGTACACATACCCCTAAGCATTTTGTGAATCTTTGTACTTTAGTCCACTTACTGTATTTATTTCTCCTGATTTGAACTATAAAATGGTGATTTACTTGAGTCAAAATACCCCTAAACATTTTTTTTAGGGAAAAAAAGCCCTGATATTTTTAACCATCAGCTATCCACTTGCCAATTCCTGCAAGTACGATATGTTGACATTTCCAATATCCAGTTCTCAGAGTTCTTGTGGGGAAGCAATCACTTTTTAAAGTAGTATAATACTGTTTTGTGTGTGTAATGCAGATGGGAACTCAATCTGCAAAAATGACCAGTGCTGACATATAACCTGAAGTTTGATCATGTCCTTTTGGACCCCTATGAGAGCTGCTGTATTCCACTACATTTCAGGAAGAAGGAATAATATTACATTGTGTGAAAGCTCAGATATGAAGAAATTAACAGGGAGGGGAAATAGAAGAAATTCCAGTGTGAATGCAGCCCAGGGTAACTCCCCTGTAGAGATAGGGAGAATTTTGATTCAGTTCACATTAAAAGGTACAGTAAATATACCTTATTCTCAACCTGATCCAGCAGGCTCTTCTTCTATATAAATATACATTTATAATACAGTGGTACCTTGGTTCTCAAATGCCTTGGTTCTCAAACAACTTGGAACCCAAACACTGCAAACCTGGAAGTAAGTGTTCCGGCTTGCGAACTTTTTTCAGAAGCCGAACATGCTCCGTTTTGAGTGCCACACTTCCGTTTTGAGTGTTATGCTGAGATCTGTCTGTTTTGTTATTTATTTTGCGTTTTTGTTTTTGCGGCTCTTTTGTTTTTGTTTTTCTCACTGTGTGGAACCCAGTTTAGCTTCTGATTGATTGATTGTGTAACTGCAGTACATTGTTTATTGCTTCCATTTTATGGATCACTGGTCTCGTTAGATAGTAAAATTCATGTTGAATTGCTGTTTTAGGGGTTGTTTTTAAAAGTCTGGAATGGATTAATCCATTTTGCATTACTTTCTATGGGAAAGCGTGCCTTGGTTTTGGAACGCTTTGGTTTTGGAACGGACTTTTGGAACGGATTAGGTTTGAGAACAAAGGTACCACTGTACTGAAAATGAGAACCTGAGAACCCGAAAGAAGCCACAGTTGACTGATCAGCCTCTCCCGCCTCCCGCTGCTCTGCACCAACCTAAGCCCCCACCCCAGCTTAGCCTGGATTGTGACTCAGTGAAGGCGGTTCACAAACATAGGCAAACAGATCTGAAAACATCTGTCCCAGGGACAGCTCACCCTACCCAGGTGTGATTCATGGTTACTGCAGCTGGGAGTCTCGGGTTAGCTGTGGGCTCTCTTGGTTGCTGAAGCCCTTTGTTGGAGTCCTGCTAACGTGCCACTCACAACCACATCTTCCCATTTATTTGTTGTTACTCTGCAGAGGAAATTGCAGGGTTCCTCTCCCTGAAGAGCAAGAAGCGCTAATTAGTTGTGATACGTGAAATCCTTCTTCTGAGTGGCTGGAAGGAGAGCTTGAGAATCTTGGAAGATAAGGAGGCATCTTCTAGGCTTAGTGACAGCTCCCGGCATCGCCAGGCAGCTGCCTGTGTCCTAAGGCAGGGATGGAGAATTCTCTCCATTCTGAGGGACACATTTCCTTCCGTACAAGCTTCTGGAGGCCACGTGCCAGTGGTGGCTGGGACCAGGAGCAAAGGCAGGTGGGGCAAACGTGAGTTTCTTCACATACCTGCCCACGCCCCTCTCTAACCTCCATCCAGGCATTGCCAGAGTTCAAGAAGACTTACCAGTGAGGCAAAGACCATCACTGAGCGTGACAAGTAGGGCTTGTGAGGGATGTGGCCTGGGCAAAGTCCCAAGGACCAGACAGAGAAGCCTGGAGGGCACAAGTTGACCCCTCAGCGTGAAAGCCTCCAGCCCTGCACATGCATGAACACACATCCCATGACTCTGCAAGGCTCCTTTAAAGGTAAAGGGACCCTGACCGTTAGGTCCAGTTGTGACCGACTCTGGGGTTGCTCATCTTGCTTTATTGGCCGAGGGAGCCAGCGTACAGCTTCCGGCTCATGTGGCCAGCATGACTAAGCCGCTTCTGGCGAACCAGAGCAGCACACGGAAACGCCGTTTTGATTTTGTATATTTCAACCTTAAGAGCAGTTTTCCCCTGGCTTTCCAAATGAACTGCTGAAGAGTAAAGGAATAAAGCATTTGGAGTGGAGCTTTCAGCCATATATATATAATTGGAGGCAGGGGGATACTCCGAAGCAGTGACTCTTGAAATTAGCATAGGGGTTTTTACGAGTCCCCATTTTCATCTGCGGTTTCGTGGGTGTGGTGAATGGAATGTAAGTTACTGGAACAAATTGTTAAGAAGCGAACAGAGCGATCCTAGCTATAGGAAGCTGGTGTCACTTGCTTCAGTGGCTTCAGGTAAGGTGCTGTAATATACCTCTGTTCCAATCTCTGTTCAGGAGCGGGGCTCCTTCTGGCTGAGCCAACCTGAGCCTGGCAGAGAGAAAACAAATCTTTAAACCAGAGTTTGACTTATATCACCCTTTTTTGTCAGTGTACGTTCTGCTGGGTTTGCCAGGCCATGTGCTTCAGCTGAAAGAGGATTGAAAGAGGTGTACCTCTCTCCTCCCCCGTCCCCGTCCAGCCATGCCCCTGGAGCACCCATTTTTTTTGGGGGGGGGGGACTTACACCAGCTTAACTTTTGCCAGCTAAGCCCTGACTGAGCCAGCCTAGTCCCAGCTCGGCAGGGTATTTAATTATTTATTATTTAAGAATACTGAGAAACTAACCAAGGAGATGCTGGGTTGAGGGAGCTACATCGGGGTACCCCTGGCTGAGCCAGGATGAGGGAGTTATGCCGGCGTAGCCCTGGCTCAGTTAAGACCACCTGAGACCCACCTCCTCTGTGCTCATCCTGGTGGACCTTGCCTTTGGATTGCCCTGTAAGCCAACAATCAGAACTCATTTGAGGTGCTGGAATTCTTGGCTGGATAACTCCATAACAAGCACAGGAGCCAACTCCCAGTGGCCGAGGTCCATTCACCCCTCTGATAAAATATTAGAGGAGGCCGTGGCCCTCCAATGTTAATGGGCATTGCCATTCTTATTGTGTGTTTGCACCACGTCATGTGATTGATTATGGGGGGGGGGCTTACCTGCCCCCACCCGATATTTTATTCACGTTGGCACCCCAGAAAACAGGCATTTTTGTGGTTTTTCTGCTTTGCTGAGAAACGCCATTTCTCCACGTTGTTGGCATAAGACAGGTGTCAGGATTCAAACTCGCAGCAGATCCCAAACTGGTGACCTGAGTGGTATGAGGAGGGACTCCAGCTCTTTACCCAGCTTTGGGCAAAGAACAAAACTCCAAAGGAGGTCAACCACTACTGCCAAGGAGGCATCCTTCTACTGAGGAGCCAGAGAAGGTCGACTCCTGACCCCTACAGAACCTTTGACCCTTTGGGTGTTGTTGGACTCCAGTTCCCATCTGCCGCAGCTAGCATGGCTGATGGCCAAGGGTCATAGGAGTTGCAGTTCAGCAACATCTACAGAGGTGAAGGTTAGGTAGGGTGGAAGGCAAGGAGCCCAACAGTAGGGAGAGTCAGAACTAATGACAGGCAGAGCTAACTCGTTTTGTTCCCATCCTCACTACTGAGTTCTGTTGTTGTTGTTGCTGTTGTTTAGTCGTGTCCGACTCTTCGTGACCTCATGGACCAGAGCACGCCAGGCCCTTCTGTCTTCCCCTGCCTCCTGCAGTTTGGTCAAACTCATGCTGGTAGCTTCGAGAACACTGTCCAACCATCTCGTCCTCTGTCGTCCCCTTCTCCTTGTGCCCTCCATCTTTCCCAACATCAGGGTCTTTTCCAGGAAGTCTTCTCTTCTCATGAGGTGGCCAAAGTATTGGAGCCTCAGCTTCAGGATCTGTCCTTCCAGTGAGCACTCAGGGCTGATTTCCTTCAGAATGGATAGGTTTGATCTTCTTGCAGTCCATGGGACTCTCAAGAGTCTCCCCCAGCACCATAACTCAAAAGCATCAATTCTTCGGCGATCAGCCTTCTTTATGGTCCAGCTCTCACAAGGGTGTAAAACCTGAGACCAAGGAGGAGGTCAAACCTGACAGCTCTAAGGAGGAGGAAGCTGTGGGTGGTGCGGTTTTGACTGCAGTAGGATCTGTAGTCAGGGAATGGGAATATGAAGATGAGTGGTGGCTGCTGCTGTCCACTGGGACAGGGAGGGTGTAAGGCAGGAGGCCAGCAGTAGGTAGAGCCAGAGACAATGGCAGGTGGAGCCAATTCCAGTTTTGTCCCTTGCTTCCTCACTGGTGAGATCTATAAACATGACACTAAGACTATGGAGGAGGAAGCTGACAGACAGTGACACCCCCTGGGCTGGTTATAAGAAGATAGGCAAGGGGGCGGCGGCTTGCTGAGGGGATACTGCAGTTGGTGGGGCAGTGCCCCATCTGCTGTAATGGACCAATGTCCTCTGCATAGCAGGTCCGCTTGGCAACAAGGCAATGAAACCACAATGTGACACTGAGCACGGAGTATAATATGGCTGCAACAGTGAGAAGGGGAAAGTTGGCACCCTCTTACCTTACACGTTCCGGCACCATCGTTTTCCTTTGTGTCCCGCCGCCCGCCCAAGTTCTTAAAATGTATCCCGTCTCTTTTTAAATTAATTCCTAAGCCTTGGAGGTCTTGAACAAATCCAATTACAGAAGCACATTCTCATTGGCTCTTTCAGTTTTTTAAACCAGAAAGCGAGCAGGGTGACCCCAAATATATATATATATATATATATGTATTCTTCTGTGCTTCGTCGCACCAGTCCGGAACATTGTGTATTAGAGAAGAAGGCAGCTTACTGTTTCTTAAAGGTTTTATTTGGCTTTAAAGCAACGCTTACAAGATTAGCGTTATCTTTTTCTGAGAGACCTGCAGATGCATTCTTCATAATCCTAGGGAAAGTTACTTATCTAGTCATTGATTTGCAGTATTTTCCAGTATTTTTAATACTGACGTTAATACTAATTTAATACCAATTTCATACTAATTTCTGTATTTTTCAGTAGTGATACTTTTATTTAGTTACTTTAATAATATTAATTTTTAATCAATGAATAAATACATTTAAATACTTGATTTAACTCAAGCTTCCTCAACCTCGGCCCTCCAGATGTTTTGAGACTACAATTCCCATCATCCCTGACCACTGGTCCTGCTAGCTAGGGATCATGGGAGTTGTAGGCCAAAAACATCTGGAGGGCTGAGTTTGAGGAAGCCTGATTTCAATGATGGTTGTGGAGCCTCAGACTTCTTTGTTTAGCCTCTGGAATTTCTCAGGCCACACCCCCTATCCTCAGGCCACACCCCTTGTTGGTGCTGCTTCACAGCCTCCAGGCATGCTTATTACTTAGCCAGAATATATACTTATTTATTTTATTCCAGCATACATAGTATATAAACAGAAACAAGAACAATGAATGTAACATACCCTCCAACATGTCTCTAATGAAAATAGGGATGTCTCATTCCATAATGATTATTTTACTATTTATACCCCACATATTTTACTGGGTTGCCCCAGCCAATCTCAACAGCTTCCAATAAAATAAAAAATAAATTTATATATATATATATAAAACACACACACACACACAAACACACATATATACAAAATAATAATATAATAATATAAAAATAAAAACAATAAAACATTAAACATTAAAAAATACCTCCCAATACAGAATTGCCTTCAGATGGCTCGGGGCCCAGATAACTTTAACTTGGGACCCTCCAACATTTCTCCAATGAAAATAGGGACGTCCTAAGGAAAAATGGGACATTTTGGGATCAAATCAGAAACCGGGATGGCTTCTCTAAATCAGGAATGTCTCTGGAAAATAGGGACACTTGGAGGGTCAGATGTACTAATTTAACAATGACAGACATGTCAAAAGACGGGGTAAATAGGTGCGTCTTCATCATTTACCAAAAGCTGTACGATTGTAGGGAGGGAGTCCCACTGCTTTGGAGCCAATACAGAAAAGGCCGTGTTCTGAGCCACAACCCCCTCAGCCTCTGTTGGTAGTGGAACAACTGAGAGGACCCCCTCTGCTGATCTTAGGATCCAGGAACGTTTGTGGACAAGGAGCCAGACTTTTGGGCATGAAAAACTGAGATAAACTGTAATAGATAGATTCACCAACCTGCTACTTGTAACACCCATCCTTACCTGGAAACAAAGAAATATGACAATCTCCATAGCAATATGCCATTGCATTATGTTATAATCGTAACATAAACTGCTGTGTGAGGTCATTTGGAAAAATGGCATATATACACTGTGAATAATTAAATTCATAATTGGTAAGATAAATTGAAATGTGTGGAAATGCCAAGACCAGCAACAGGCTCCCTGACTGGATGTTTCTCTCTGTCTCTCGCTGTAGGAGAGAAAACAAACTGCGGATCCAGAATGGCTGGTTATGTCATTTAGCCCCGGAGATCATCCACCAGCTCTCACCTGACACAGAAGAAGACAAGCTTCCTTTCTCCAAGCACTCGGATGTCTTTGCCCTTGGGTAGGTGCCTTAGTTCAGTGTTTTTCAACCACTGTTCCGTGGCACACTAGTGTGCCGCGAGATGTTGCCTGGTGTGCCGTGGGGAAAATAGAAAAATTCGAAAGATTTTTTTAAAAAAGTCAAATTTTCACCCACTAGGCGGGCACCGGACTGTGTCCACCCTATTTTCCATCCGTCCTGGGTGGGGATCAGATCGGATGGGATCGGATGAGAGCGGACACGTGGTCCGCTCTCATCCGATTCCCCATAGAGAGCAGCGGGGCTCTGACATCTCCCTCTCCGCACACAGTGGTGGTGTGCCTCGTGATTTTTTTCATGAAACAAGTGTGCCTTTGCCCAAAAAAGGTTGAAAAACACTGCCTTAGTTGCATGGGGGTGAGTAGAGGGGTGGCAACGGAATGCAGTGGGTCCATGTGTTTGCTTTCTGGTACCAGGCTCAATGCGCCCACCAAAGAGATGAGCAAACTTGGGTCCCATCTGCACTGCACATTTAAAGCAGTTATCATCCCACTTTGAACAGGCATGGCTTCCTCCAAAGAAACCTGGGAGCTGTAGTTTGCGAAGGGTGCTGAGACTTGTTAGGAGGTCCCCTTCGCAGAGCTACAATTCTCAGGGTTCCCTGGGAAAAGGGACTGGTTGTTAAACCACTCTGGGAATAATAAAGGGTCTCTTAACAGCTCTCAGCACCCTTAGCTGACTCTTCTCTTGCCCTTGGAGTGTTCACCAGCCAGTGTGGTGTAGTGGTTAAGAGCGGTGGACTCGTAATCTGGGGAACCGGGTTCGATTCCCCGCTCCTCCACATGCAGCTGCTGAGTGACCTTGGGCTAGTTATACTTCTCTGAAGTCTATCAGCCTCACTCACCTCACAGAGTGTTTGTTGTGGGGGAGAAAGGGAAAGGAGAATGTTAGCCGCTTTGAGACTCCTTAGGGTAGTGATAAAGTGGGATATCAATTCCAAACTCCTCCTTCTTCCTTTGCACTACCCTGAGATGTTTTTGGCTAGATGGAATGTGTCCTAGATCTCTGATCTAGATCTTGCTTGGGTGCATGGAGTATGGAGAGGGGTGGGACAAGCCTATGGTATTACACACATGCCTACAAATGCACTTATTGATGAAAATGATGTATGGAAGTGCATACAATTGCTTGCAAACAATTCCTCAAAACTGCATGTGTTTGTTAGGAGAAATTTGCACAAAAATGCTGGTGAATTTTCACAAGGCACTAAAAACAGATAAAAGTGAATTGCAGGTTGCTGAAGAAATGCGGAGAACTGAATTTCGACAGTAGAACAGACTCCATAGGGGGGTGGCGGACTCTCTTTGTAAGCAGAGGTTGGGTGACCGTCTGTCAGGCATGCTTTAATTAAAAATGCCTGCATTGCAGGGGGTTGGACTAGATGATCCTCGGGACCCCTTCCAACTTTACAGTTCTATGATTCTATTATCCCATCCCTGCTGCTAATACACTGGCAACATTAGCATGCATCCCCAGATGTTGGGGCATGACAAGTGGGGGGTGGGATAGTTGAGTCTTGTGCATGGATAGACGCCTCTTGGGTGAATGTCCTGAACAGAAAAAGTTTAGGAGCTACAGTGCAAAACTGTGGGCATTGTGTCTCCCCTAATGTACTTTTCATTTGTGTGATTAATTGCCCTGCTCTGTAGCAGAGGGAGGTGGAGACATCCTTTTTGTAAGCAGTCCCATCGCCCTCTGATGATATCTTTGTTCAGGCACAGAGAAGACTATAGTTTTTTATTCGATGGATTAATTTTCCCCTACTCCACTGTGATAGACACCTTAAAGAGCGCAGCATTGAAGCGATTAGCTTATACTGAGTTCTTATCTGATAGCGCAGTTTCATCCAAAAAATACAGCAATTAAACCCAGTATATGCTTTCAGTATAACTTTAACCCAAAATACAGCGGGGGAAAGTAATTATAGGATTTTTTTTTTAAAATCAGACTAAGCTCCTAGCAAACTTTTTCAATTTGAAAGTTTGCATAGAAAAAACACCAGCCTTTTTTTTTTTTTTTAAACACACACACAAAGTAACAGGCGCTTGGTTCAAAATGGCTGCTATTTTTCAGCGAACTTTGTATGATTCCACAATGGGCGAGCCACAGGGGTTGTCAAGCCTTTGGGGGCTTCTGACACAGATTGCTGTGAAGGGGAAGGCATGGCAAGTCACAAAATGGCTGCTGTATGGACATGGCATATAACAAAATGGCTGCCACATCTAAACAAAAAAGTGACAGAACCACAAAATTCCCCCTCAAAAGTCCATACCCCTACACCCCAATCTGTATCACAGGAATGAGAATACAGTGGTACTTTGGTTCTCAAACTTAATCCTTTCTGGAAGTCTGTTCCAAAACCAAAGTGTTCCAAAACCAAGGCATGCTTTCCCATAGAAAGTAATACAAAATGGATTAATCCATTCCAGACTTTTAAAAACAACCCCTAAAACAGCAATTTAACATGAATTTTACTATCTAACGAGACCATTGATCCATAAAATGAAAGCAATAAATAATGTACTGCAGTCACACAATCAATCAATCAGTAACTGAACTGGGTCACAAAAACAACAAAAAAGCCACAAAAACACAAAATAAATAGCAAAAACAGACAGACTCTCAAATCGGAACTGTAACACTAAAAACGGAGCATATTCAGCTTCCGAAAAAAGTTCGCAAACAGGAACACTTACTTCTGGGTTTGCTGTATTTGGGTTCCAAGTTGTTTGAATAACCAAGGTACAGATCAAGCAGGATGTTGATACAAATCCATGGAAAAGCAGTCATTCAGTAAACAGACAATTTTACCCAACCCACGCTTCAGATGTAGACTGGATATGGAAACTGAAACAAAGTTGTCCCTTGATATCTGCACTTCTGTGGATTTTCATGCTGCAGTACTCTAGCCAAGTAATGCATAAATTATTAGTGAAACTTTTGCATACAAAAATGTGGATGCTAGAATAAATGTACAGTAAAATGTGGACAACTTTTCACGAGGACTTACAGGGGGAAAATAGTTATTGCAAACTGATGTGGCAATGTGGAGAACTGAACTTAAAAGAGGAAACATGCTCCTAAACATGGAAGCTCAATTCTGCAGCTATTCACTCGTTAAAAGTTCCTCATCAAATATAAATGATAAGAGCTGCTTTGTACTGCTGAGTCCCACCAAAGGGGTCTGACCAGCACAGTTCCTGGAAATGTACTGTAGGTTCATAGACTATTTGGAGAACTGAATGATTGCATACCCTCCAACATTTCTCCTATGAAAATAGGGACATCCCATTCCATAATGATTGTTTCACTATTTATGCCCTGGGGAGAGTCCTGAGGGGCCATCTTTGGCCCAAGAGACCTGAAGGTCCCCATCCCTTGACAGGGATGATGGCGCAACCCCACACCTGAGCTCTGGGAGTCTCTGCAGATGTCATAGAGAGGTGTAAGGTTTGTGCGTTACTAACGCTGCTTTCTCTCCCAACAGCACCATCTGGTATGAACTGCATGCTCGGGAATGGCCATTCAAGACGCAGCCTGCCGAGGCCATAATTTGGCAAGTTGGCCGAGGGATGAAGCCGAATCTCAGCCAGATTGGCATGGGCAAGGAGATCTCAGTAGGTGGCTTGGGGCTCTTTGAAAGGGGGAGGGAAGGCACAGAGACTTGGAAAGATGTTGATGTTTGCTCATCTTGGTGACTCACAGATCGGGGGAAGGGAGAGAAATTCAATTCAGTTCTCGTTTAGAGGCGAATCGATCCGTTTTGCACTTTCTGATACAACACGAGGGCTGAAATACGGCCATCTTTCAAGAGTCACACTCACTCGGATTTGGGGACGCCGTGCTCAAACCAGCCAGGCTTTTCAAAAATGCATATTTTAGAGTATAGCATGCATGAAAACAAAGGTATTCACAAAAATAAGAGATAAAGATGGTCCCTGTTAAGAAAAACTGATTGCAAAAATGTGTGCACTACTTAAAACTGAATACAAAATATGTGTTCATTACTATCACCAAAATGTTGATGGATTTTCACGATTGAGCTTTAACTTTTGTGCAAGGTGCCCCATGGGAGTCAGATTTTCTGGAAAGGAGATTTGAGGAAACCCCAGGGATTGGTAGCTGCTGGGTAGAAGACACCATACTTTACATTGTACATTGTGTTATGAGTTTTGGGGAGGGGTTAGTCTGCATGATGCCCCATAGTCTCTTCTAATCCTTGGGGTCCTGTATCTGGTGGAAAAGGAATGCATAACAGCATTCATCTTGGTGACTCACAGATCGGGGGAAGGGAGAGAAATTCAATTCAGTTCTCGTTTAGAGGCGAATCGATCCGTTTTGCACTTTCTGATACAACACGAGGGCTGAAATACGGCCATCTTTCAAGAGTCACACTCACTCGGATTTGGGGACGCCGTGCTCAAACCAGCCAGGCTTTTCAAAAATGCATATTTTAGAGTATAGCATGCATGAAAACAAAGGTATTCACAAAAATAAGAGATAAAGATGGTCCCTGTTAAGAAAAACTGATTGCAAAAATGTGTGCACTACTTAAAACTGAATACAAAATATGTGTTCATTACTATCACCAAAATGTTGATGGATTTTCACGATTGAGCTTTAACTTTTGTGCAAGGTGCCCCATGGGAGTCAGATTTTCTGGAAAGGAGATTTGAGGAAACCCCAGGGATTGGTAGCTGCTGGGTAGAAGACACCATACTTTACATTGTACATTGTGTTATGAGTTTTGGGGAGGGGGAAAGATGGGTGTGTGCAGAGACCTTTCTAACCCCTGGATCCAGCAAGTGTTAAAACTAGCTTCCTGATGAGGTGATTGCCTGGGTGATGGGCCATTAGGAGAACAAAAGAAGTGGACCTATGTGAGACAGCAAATGGTTGGAGGGACCTCTTCCCTCAACTGGCTGATAGTTAGAAAAAGGCAAAGGCAAACATTGAGAGCTGGAAATCATGTGTGCTAGAAGCAAAGCAGCAAGCTGGGTACTGAGAGAGACAGAACAATGCTTGATTTCTGCTTGAGTCCAAGGCTGCAGCTATGGGAGGAAAAAAGAGAGACCCTTTTGGGGTAGTAAAGCCCCTCCATCGTTGGCTCAGTTTGCATAAATGTGTCAATAAACCACACGTGGACATGTCTCCTTTCGCTCTCGTCCTTTGCACATCCTTTCCTTCCCATTGCCTTGCAGGACATCCTTCTCTTTTGCTGGGCCTTTGAGCAAGAGGAACGGCCGACCTTCACCAAGCTGATGGAGATGCTGGAGAAATTGCCAAAGCGGAACCGTCGCCTTTCTCACCCTGGACACTTCTGGAAGTCAGCAGAGTAAGACCGACATCCTCAGAGAGAGGAAGCTCCTAGGCTGATCATTTGTTCTACACTGACCAGCAGCTGCTCTCTAGGAATTCAGACAGGGAGTCTCTTTGGTGATGCTGGGGGTCGAATTTGGCAGCTTCTTTGTGCAAATCAGATGCTCTGCCACTGAGCTACAGGGTTTACATATGCTCTATACAGTGGAACCTTGGTTCCTGAACGTAACCCATTCCAGAAGTCCGCTCGACTCCCGAAACTGTTTGAAAACCAAGGCTCAGCTTCCGATTGGCTGCAGAAGCTTCCTGTACTCAAGCGGAAGCTGTGTCGGACGTCCAGCTTCTGAAAAACGTTCAAAAACTGGAACACCTACTTCCAGGTTTTTCTGCATCTGGGAGCCAATTTGTTCGTCAGCTAAGCCGTTCAAGAACCAAGGTTCCACTGTACATTTAAAGCACTAGGAGGTGACATTGCAGGAGCTTGGACTACCCTTTGGTAGATATTACAGCTGTCTCCTGATGGCTAAAGAACAGAAGGTCTGCAGTGATAAACAGATGTGTTTAGGGAGGAAGTTCCTTGACTGGAATGCCTTGACGGACAGAAGTACACTCTGCAGGCACTCACTTGCTCCTTCCTTGATAAATCCTCATGCTGCTGAGCTGGGTATTTTGAGCAGCTTCCAAGGCAGTTCCAACTGGGGTCCAGTTAAGCCATCAGCTTGCACAGACATTTATGTCAAGGGCTTATCAGCAGCCCAGCAATGATAAAATAGCTGGCTTTAGGAATTCTAGCTGAGGCCGCCTGGTGCTTGCCTCCAGCACCGCTCACTGTGCTGACAGATCTCCCTCGGGTATAAATTTGGGGCTGTCCCCAACACACACTCACATCCGTTGCTAAGCCAACTGCCTGCTCACAGCTTGAAGTGAGCAATGCAAGATGTTTCTTCTCCTTCCCGGGCTCAGAGCTTGGGGAGGGTTTTCAAGAGGGGAAGAGAGAGAGAGGCCTTTGAGCAGGAACTGTGCCTCTTGCAAAAATTCTTTCCACCCCAGACTTTCTGCTAAGCAAATAACTAAGAGCCAATGTGGTGTAGTGATTGGGGGGTTGGACTTGGGCTTGGGAAACCAGGGTTCGAATCTCCACCCCACCCTGCCCTGCCCGTGAAGCTGACAGGGTGACCTTGGGGCAGTCACTGCCTCGTAGCATAACCTATCTCAAAGGGTTGTTATAAGGATAAAATCATGGGGGAGGGGACTACGTATACCACCTTGAGCTCCTTGGAGAAAAAATTGGGACAGAAATGAAAGTAGATAGGTGGGTAAGTAGGTAGAACTTTTTGGAAGACCAGGCCCCAATGGTCCACACACCGTGTGTGTGTGTGTGTGTGTGTGTGTAGGTATATTAGTTTATTTATTTCATAAAATTTATATAACATGTGATTATTATTTTTTTTAAAAAATCCCTCAAATAATTGTCATAAATTTTAAAACAGTGAAAAGAGATTAAAGCAACTATTTAAAACATTTAAATATAATTAAAATAAACCATAAGCTAAAAACCACATCACCTGTCTGGATAGGCTGGCCTAAACAAAAAAATGTTTTTAATCAGACACCCAAAAGAGAACAATGAATCCAGCTGCCTGGGGTCAATAGGCAGGGAGTTCCGAAGTGTAATTGGAAGCTCCATAATAATAATAATAATAATAATAATAATAATAATAATAATAATAATAATAATTGGAGTTCTTTCCAATTATTAGGACCAGCGGTTTGGGGATTGGCATTATCGAGCAAAAAGATTGGTACCATGGTCAGAAAAATAAATACCCCAGTGAGGTTGGTGCATTAAGGCAAGTGGGGCATTGCCCCACCAACCTGCCTTCTGGTTTACCACCAAATCAGGGGAATAGCACCGCTCGTCTGCTTCCTCCTCCTCCTTTTTAGTCTCAGCGTTGCCCCTTGTAAAAAGGTAAAGGTACCCCTGCCCGTACGGGCCAGTCTTGACAGACTCTAGGGTTGTGCGCCCATCTCACTCAAAGAGGCCGGGGGCCAGCGCTGTCCGGAGACACTTCCGGGTCACGTGGCCAGCGTGACATCGCTGCTCTGGCGAGCCAGAGCCGCACACAGAAACGCCGTTTACCTTCCCGCTAGTAAGCGGTCCCTATTTATCTACTTGCACCCGGGAGTGCTTTCGAACTGCTAGGTTGGCAGGCGCTAGGACCGAACAATGGGAGCGCACCCCGCCGCGGGGATTCGAACCGCCAACCTTTCGATCGGCAAGCCCTAGGCACTGAGGCTTTAACCCACAGCGCCACCCGCGTAGAACTCACAAATCTAGCATCAGTTGGCTCAGCCTGCCACTGGCTCTGGCGCCACCTAGTGTTGGGCTCCCTGCTTTCTACCCTACCCAGGATGCAGTGAGATGAGCCTCCAAAGGAATTGCATTGCCTCATTTGCTCCATCCTGTTTCACCTTTCTTCTCTCTGCTTCCTTCCAGGCTGTGATGGATGGCTCAAAATGACGGTGCCTTTCGTACGCTTTTCTTCCTCTCGTCGACCACCACCACCACCTTCTCCTCCTCTTCTCCTTGTTCTGCGAGAAGGCCGGAGCAGGGAAGCGAAGCTTGGGAGCGCTCCTGAGGACAAGGAGACACGCACTCGCTCTGGTCTCTGGAAGGGGGAGCGCCTCCTGGCTAGCCAGAGGAGCACCACGCTCTGCTGGGGGGTCCAGAAGGATCCCGTGAGCGGGTGAAAATCAGGTTCGATGCCAGATAGCCCCTGCCAGGCAAGCGGCAGAGGGGGGTGCCCTCTGCTCGCCCTCAGGGTGCGAAAGACGTTGGAGGGCCAGTTGGCGGCAGGTGGTCTTTGAAACCCTCCCCAGCGGTGATTCTTGCTTAAGTGGGGGCAACAAACTTCATCAGACACTCAAAGGTTCTTAGGACCTCGCCAGCACCCTCTGAAACCAACGGAGGAGAGGGATAGAAAGAGTGTGTGTAATATTTTGTTTTTGTTTCGTTTTATCCTGTTTCATTGCACCTAGTGGTGGAAGTGAGGTTTTCAGCTGTTTCCCAACATAGGGGTGTGTGTGTGTGTGTGGTTTATTTGGGGAAAGAGGCCTTGTCTCTAGAACCTTTCAAGAACTCCTAAAGCCTCAGGCCCTCGGAGGTCTAATGTGGCCCTCTGAGCCTCTCTCCTTGGCCCTTGGAACTCTGCCCAGACCACGCCTCCAAGGCCACACCCCTCTCTGCCCCCTGCTGTGCCCCCATTGGTTAATTTCCCCTGGCTGGAATGTGTCCTTGAACGGTGAAAAGTTGGGGGTGCACATGGACTTTTGGTCACACCCACCACTGGTATGTGGCCCTCAAAAGGTTGTGCACAGGGAAATGTGGCCTTCAAGCTGAGAAAGGTTCCGTCCATGCCATCAGTGGTGGTATATTTATTGTTTCAGCCCTACTTCACTGTCTCTGTTGCTTCCTCTTTCTCTCTCTCTCTTGGTTACACATACCAGATGTCAGGATGTGAGAACAGGATGCTAGACTAAATTCACCCATGGATTGGCCTGGTCCAGCAAGGCCATTATTATGAGGTCTCCTCCAACTGTATGATTCCTTAATTCCCAAATTTGCCAAGAAGCTATTTCACCAGGAATAATTCATTCTTTTTCAAAGCTGTCACCAGCTCAGCACTTACCGTATTTTTCGCTCTATAAGACGCACCAGACCACAAGACGCACCTAGTTTTTGGAGGAGGAAAACAAGAAGAAAAAAATTTCTGAATCTCAGAAGCCAGAACAGCAAGAGGGATCGCTGCGCAATGAAAGCAGCAATCCCTCTTGCTGTTCTGGCTTCTGGGATAGCTGCGCAGCCTGCATTCGCTTCATAAGACGCACACGCATTTCCCCTTACTTTTTAGGAGGGAAAAAGTGAGTCTCATAGAGCAAAAAATATGGTAAGTGCCGGAGAGCTGGCTAGCTTCCTGTTGATGGGCTGGGAACAACAAACCCTCTTCCTGCTATCTTAGCACCTCGACTCCCCAGAGGAACATGCTGGTCTCCATAGTCATTTCTTAGCCCTTGTCGGCTGGCAGATATTCAGCATGGTGAGAAGCGAGGCAAGGCGACCAGGATGCCCCAACAGAGAGGCAGTGCAGGATCTACAGAAACAGCAAATTGGTGCAGAGAGGTGGCCACTGTCGGTAGCACACCCACATGGGAGCAGGTATGCGTGTGTCTCTCTTTCTGTGTGTGTCAAGCTCTTGTGCAAAAGCAAATCATTCCACTATAGGTGGCACAGAGCCACTTCTTTGGTTATGCTGATGGTGGTACTTCACTAGCTAGCTGAAGTCATTACCTTAATAAGGGGACTGGATTGGCAAGCTTGCTGTTATGCATTCCTCCTCCACCAGATACAGGACCCCAAGGATTAGAAGAGACTATGGGGCATCATGCAGACTAACCCCCCCCCCAGCAAACTCATAATAGTGTGCATAAACAATGGTCATATCCTATGTGAATTAATCCGCATGTGCCTTGTGTTCAGACCAGGGTTCCCCCAACTTGGGTCTCCAGCTGATTTTGGACTCCAACTCCCATCATCCCTGACCACTGGTCCTACTAGCTAGGGATGATGGGAGTTGTAGTCCCAAAAAAACAGCTGGAGACCCAAGTTGGGGAAACCCTGGTTTAGACCCACAACATGTGGTGACAGAAACCCTAGAAGCTGACATTGTAGAGAGGTGCGGAGAAGCCTCTCTGTGAAGGCTGATGAGGAGAAGCCGAAATTGAGAGGGGGTGGGTGGGGAGGTGGAAAGTTCTGCAGCTCATTGAGGCAAATCTGTAAATAAACCCACGTCTCTATGGAGCCTGCACATAAATCCGAGCTACCGGATGACCCGTGCCCCTCCCTCGGATCTCCTATTAGATGGCATTGTGGTGATTTCCCTTATATTCTGAAGAGGGGGCTATTTTTACACTGGATAAATATCAGTCGATAAAAGCTGGGGTTAAAGAGGGCTGGGGGGGGAGGGGCTACATAGCAAAGATCAGGGAAGGGTGTAGAGAGAAAAAAATTAAAAGATTTCTTATGATTAATGGAGACTTTCAAAAATAAGAATGCCCGGTGCAAATGATAGGCTGGCATCCTATCAATTCATGGAAATTCATGCCGAGTGCTAGACAGCTCCCTCCCCTTCTGCACCATTGTGTAGCAGATGGTCTCCTCTTGAACTCCTGGTTCTACCCACCAGCACATCCAAAATCACCGGTGGTTTTTGCTGCTCCCAACCTCCCCACAGGTTCTGGATCTAGGGAGTGAGAACTGAGAAGAGGCACGAGAACCTAAAAGCAGCCCTGCTGGCTCAGCATCGTGTTCTTACGCATTGGCCAACTAACCACTTTTACGAAGCACGCAGGCAAGACCTGAGCTCAACAGCACTCTCCCTTCCTTTTTGCATTTCCCAGCCACTAGTATTGCTGCCTTCAACAGTGGATGCAGAATATAGCCCTCATGGCTAGTAGCCACTGATAGCCTTTTCCTCCTCCACGAACTTGTCGAATCCTCTTTTGGTGGCTGTCGGTGCTTCTTGTGGAAGGGGGTTCCATGGGCTTCAATCAGTGACTGTCTGACGATAGCCTAAGCAGAGCTTTCCCGGATCAGGCCATCTAGCCTAGCATCCTTTTAGCACAGTAGCCAGCCGGATGCCCCAATGGGAAAGCCCACAAGCAAGGCCCTCAGCGCAGCAGCAGCGACAGTGGATAGGCTTTGCACTGGGAGTCCCGAGTTCAACTCCTGACATCTCCCCCTGGAAGAGCATGCAAAGCAGACATTCCTTGTATGTTTAAAGCTGCAAATGAATTTTTGTTTGGTCTTATGCGAGAGGTGTGTGGTCGCCAGGAGCTGGAGTCTAGCGTAGGCGAGCAGTCGGAGCTAAAACACGGTGTCAGTGAAGTGAATTCTTTATTCGAGAAACCAGAATGCTGCAGGCCTAGTGATCCCAGTAGGTCTTGCTCCAACAAGGACTGAAGGTCCCCACCTTCCCACCGCTTCCTCAGGCTCCTCCTCTCCAAGGTCTTTCCAAAGTGACCTACACACAACCCCCCTCTGCTATGCCCTCTTCATTTCTCTGCATGGTTTAGGAGACCAGGGAAGGGGGGGAGCTGGTCGCAGCAGGAGGGGGAGACTCCCTGGCTTCTTCAGCAGCCGACCTCTCTCTCTCCTGACCCCACTCCCCTCCTGCCTCCATTTCTGCCTCTGATTCTGGGCTGCTGTCTGCCACAGCCTCTTCCTGCTCACTAAACCCTGTTGCCCCTTCAGTTTCTGACACCTCCTCCCATCTGCTCCCTCTTCTCCCTCTGACCAATTATCGTCCTCCCACCATCAACCCCCCTGACTCTGAGCCTCCTTCCCCTGGGGGTGTCTCCCACCACTCTGCAGCCAGCCAGTCCATGCAGCGGTCAATCATTTGTTGTGAAGGGTCCAGAAGTTTCCTTCTAGTTGTTTGTTTGTTTGATTTGTTTGCTTGTTTGTTACATTCATATCTCACCTTTTTCTCCAAAGAGCTCAAGCTGGTGTTCACGGTTCTCGTTCGATCATCACAACAACCCTGTGAGTTAGGCTGAGAGGCAGCGATTGGCCTCCATGGCCACCCAGTGAGCTCCATGGCCGAGTGGGGAGATTTGAACCCTAGTCTCCCAGGTCCTAGTCTGACAGTCTAAATGCCACCTTGAGCTCCTTGGAGGAGAGGGGGCGGGGCTATAAATGTAATAGGTTTTTTTTTTTGTTTAAAGGGAAGTGAGAATACACTGCAACATTTTGCTGCAGCTCCCATTAGCTCAGTCCAGTAGCAGCTTGTGAAGTTCCTGACATTCCAGATCTCAAACTCTATACAAGAGACTGGTGTGCAGATGTTAAGCTGGGAGGGCTTGAGGGTCACCAGGACATTTGAAACCTCTGCAAAACTCCAGGGATCCCATGCACCCTTGTTCTCAACGTCCCATGATGCACATTGTGTGCGTGGGGTGGGTGGGGGTGGGGGGGTTACGACGTTATGAAAACACTGAGCATTGGGGAAACTTTGTTGGCCGTTTCGACTCCATTATCTGTAAAATACACAGTTTCCACCTTCTGTACATATGAATATAGACTCACAACCTGTATGTATGTATATGGCAACATGCATACATATTTGCCAAATCTCAGACACTGTACAGGTTCTTTTTCTTCTTCTTCTTCCTCTTAATTAATGGCTGCTTTTTGTTTTCTCTGTGTTGGTTCTGACTTGACAGAGTGAGCTGTGGTACATCATTGCAGGCACAATCAAAAGTGGAAGCTCTCCTGTGCGATCCCCAGTAAAACAGAGCTGAGAATGAGCAATCCTTTGTGGCAGAGCTCTTACACAGCTCCCATCCATACAGTCACAGAATCATAGTCACTCTGGCCAGTGACCAAAATAAATCCATTCATTCATTCGCAGAATCATTATTATTCAATCGCAGAATCCTCCCCCCCCCCGCCACCCCAAAAGCATTTGCAACAGGATACGCATAGCAGAGCATTCCCCAGAGAATTGTGTCTCCCTCCCCCTTTCATTTAGAGATTTCTTTCTTTCTTTTTTAAAAAGAACATTATAAATAACTGTATATGGAATATAAATATATCTATTTTGTGGTGGTTGTTGCCGAATTCTCGTCACTGGAAAACAAACAAACCAACATTGACTCTAGTGCAAAAGGGGGGGGGGGGGGAATCACGTAGAGGGGGAAAACAAAACAAACCCCCCACCCCAAACTCTGAACTGGAATGAAAATATAAGGCATGAGGGTTCTTCTTTGAGGATTGTAAATTTTGTACAGGACCATTTCTAAAAGTTTTCTACACTCGAAGGAAAAGTATTTATTATTTCTGCCGTCTGACTGGGGTGTGAGTTGCCGTGGACTGTAAAGAATAAAAATAATAAGAAAAATGGGTTGTTCTCTTCTTCTTTTTTCTCTTGTGCTTTTGTGTGGTGTTTGGTGAGGTTAATTCTGTATGACTTACTTATGCCAATAAAGACTTTGAAAATGATGCCATTCCATTCCATTCCTTTCTTTCTTTCGTTCCTCTAACTCCCCACCTTCTGTATTTTTTAAGAATAGTATATTTTTTTAATTGGTTTTCAATGATGCCTAACAAAATATAAGCAGACAGCTTGCTTGCTTGCTTATTTATATCCCAACTTTTTCTCCAAAGAGCTGAGGGCAGTGTAAACAGTTCTACCCCTCCTCGTTTAATCCCCACAACAACATCCCTGCAAGGTATGTTAGGCTACATATCTTTGAAGGTGATCCAGAAACTACAACTAATCCAGAATGTGCCAGCTAGACTGATGACTGGGAGTGGCTGCCGAGACAATATAACACCGGTCCTGAAAGACCTACATTGGCTCCCAGTATGTTTCCAAGCACAATTCAAAGTGTTGGTGCTGACCTTTAAAGCCCTAAGTCATGGGTAGGCAAACTAAGGCCCAGGGTCCGATCCGGCCTGTGGATGGTTCGGGAATCAGCGTGTTTTCACATGAGTAGAATGTGTCCTTTTATTTAAAATGCATCTCTGGGTTATTTGTGGGGCCTGCCTGATGTTTTTACATGAGCAGAATGTGTGCTTTTATTTAAAATGCATCTCTGGGTTATTTGTGGGGTCTGCCTGATGTTTTTACATGAGTAGAATGTGTGCTTTTATTTAAAATGCATCTCTGGGTTATTTGTGGGGCCTGCCTGATGTTTTTACATGAGTAGAATGTGTGCTTTTATTTAAAATGCATATCTGGGTTATTTGTGGGGCATAGGAATCTGTTCATTATTTTTTTTTCAAAATATAGTCCAGCCCCCCACAAGGTCTGAGGGACAGTGGACCGGACCCCTGCTGAAAAAGTTTGCTGACCTCTGCCCTAAATGGTCTTGGCCCAGTATACCCAAAGGAGCGTCTCCACCCCCATCGTTCTGCCCAGACACTAAAGTCCAGCTCCGAGGGCCTTTTGGCGCTGCCCTCACTGTGAGAAGTGAGGTTACAGGGAACCAGGCAGAGGGTCTTCTCGGTAGTGGTGCCCACCCTGTGGAATGCCCTCCCATCAGATGTCAAAGAAATAAACAACTATCTGACTTTTTGAAAACATCTGAAGGCAGTCCTGTTTAAGGAAGTTTTTAATGTTTGGTTTGTTGTTGTTTTTTAAATCCTGTTGGAAGCTGCCCAGAGTGGCTGGGGAGGCCTGGCCAGATGGGTGGGGTATAAGTAATGTTGTTGTTGTTGTTGTTGTTGTTGTTATGAGAGGCAGTGGCTGGCCCAAGGTCACCCAGTGAGCTTCGTGGACAAATGGACCAACTCAGTATAAAACAGCTTCCTGAGTTGCTGTGGCTTCCTATGTTTTTGCTTAATGCAGAAGAAGTCCAAAGTGGGGAATGGGATTATCAGCAAAAGGGTAAACATGATGTCATTCATCTCGGGTAAGAAAACATGGAGGAAGGGAAGGTGTGGTGCTGACCTTCATTACCACTGATGCTGAAAATATTTTCAGCTTCCTCCTGGCATTTTGCATTTGCGACGCGATAGGGTGACAGATTCCCTTACGATGCCATAATATTTGTGATGACACAGTCTAGATGACTCGGCTCCTCTAGAGAGCACATAAACAGCCCTTTGCAGGCCCCACTGAAAAATTGGGTCTCGATGGAACCTAGGAAGCTGCCTTACAGAGCGTCAGACCATTAGTCCAGCTAGCTCAATGTTGTCTACACTGACAGGCAACATCTCTCCCAGGTTTCAGTCATGGACTGGCGGGATCAAGAGGACTGGTGGGAGATACCAGCCAGGGAACCCCCAAGGGAACCCTCAGGGGAAGAAAACTCAGAGCCAGGGGATTGGTGGTAGGATGACAATTAGCAGATGTCAGGGGCTGGACTGAGGAGGAATGGTGGGACCCCCCCCCTTCTTGCACCTTCCTGAGAAGAGGAGGAGAGTATAGATTTAGAACAGTGGTTGGCAGAAGGTCACAGTTTGGAGGCTGCAGAGGGGAGGAGCTGGGAAATATTGGGAGAGCAGTGGGAAGAAGAAGTACCAGGGGAGAGACAGCTGACAGACTCAGTGTCTCTTGAAAGCATTCCTGACCCCCCCCCTCCCAGAACCAGGCGTGCATTGAGAGTAGTAGAACAGGAAGCTCAGAAGCAGATAGCAATGATCAGTTGGCGCAGGGGTGACGTAGAATAGGAGGGGCTAAGGGGGTGGGCTAAGGGGGTGACAGCAGCCACAAAATTAAAAGACGCCTGCTTCTTGGGAGACAAGCAATGACAAACCTAGACAGCATCTTAAAAAGTAGAGACATCACCTTGCCAACAAAGGTCCATATAGCAAAAGCTATGGTTTCCACAGTAGTGATTTATGGAAGTGAGAGCTGGACTATAAAGAAGGCTGATCGCCGAAGAATTGATGCTTTTGAATTATGGTGCTGGAGGAGACTCTTGAGAGTCCCATGGACTTCCATGGGCTTCAATCAGTGACTGTCTGACGATAGCCTAAGCAGAGCATTCCCGGATCAGGCCATCTAGCCTAGCATCCTTTTAGCACAGTAGCCAGCCGGATGCCCCAATGGGAAAGCCCACAAGCAAGGCCCTCAGCGCAGCAGCCGCGACAGTGGGTAGGCTTTGCACTGGGAGTCCCGAGTTCAACTCCTGACATGAGAAGAGAAAAGACCCTGATGTTGGGAAAGATGGAGGGCACAAGGAGAAGGGGACGACAGAGGACGAGGTGGTTGGATAGTGTTATCGAAGCTACCAGCATGAGTTTGACTAAACTGCGGAAGGCAGTGGAAGACAGAAGTGCCTGGCGTGCTCTGGTCCATGGGGTCACGAAGAGTCGGACACGACTAAACAACAACAAGGGGGTGTGACTTTACTTGGAGCAACACCATTATGTAAGAGAGACCGCATTCATCTGTCTCTGTGAATATTGAATACTTGGTAAGAACTCTTCTTTTTTATCTGTTTCTTGGCATCCCACCATGGGAGGAATAGGATTCCCTGAAGCCTTGACAGTGGTCAGAGGGAGAAGTGGGAGCAGTCTGGGAGGAGGAGGTGTTGGAAGCTGAAAAGGCAACAGGGTTTAGTGAGCAGGAAGAGTCTGTGGCAGAGAGCAGCCCAGAACCAGGGGCAGAAGTGGAGGTTGGAGGGGAGGAGGACCAAGAGGCAGAGATGAGGCAGGATGCTGAAGAAGCCAGGGGGTCTCCCCTTCTGCTGTGACCAGCTCCCCTTCCCCTGGTCTCCCAGAACCAGAAGAGGGAGGAGCAAAGACAGGCATGGTGACAGTAGCGGGAGACGAGATGTAGGGAGCTGTGGGAAGTCAGGGATCTTCAGTCCCCCTCAACTGCCTTATGGGGGCAAGATCTACCGGGACGCATTGCTGTGCTTACTAGGCCTAGCCACCTGAGCAGTTAGCTTCACTTACACCGAGTGATTTATTGCTGACCAGCACCTGACACCTGCTCCTGACAGGTGAACTCCTCCACCCCTACCTAGCGAGGCCATTGGGAATCAAACCTGTGACTTCCTACATGCAAAGCAGTTGCTCTACCACTGAGCTACCATGGCTCTTTACCTTAGGAGCCTTAGGCATCCTAGTCCTAGCGTATGGGCAAAAGACAGGGCATTTTTAAATACCAAGCTGCTTGGAGGGGAAGCAAGCAAGCAGGGTAGAAATCAAAGAGACACTACTGAAACGGAGGCAAAACAACAGAAGCAAATGGAGCAGTAAAATGCCCGATCGGATGGGATTAGAGCAACATTAGATTTCCCTTTCTGATCTGGACCGCTCTCCATTGCTGACTCTGCAAAGGCTGGGACTTTGCAAGTTATTACAGAGGACCGGCTCATCCGACTGTGGCTTCCCAAGGGACAGGATTCTCCGATTAGGGTGGGCTGGGCTCCCGAGGAGAAGCCAGCCTGAGGGTAGCATTAAGGAACCAGGGCTCATCGCACAGACCGCAGCTAGTCACCGTGGCAAAACGACGCTGCTGACGCGAGCACTTCCTTCTTCATCGCCTCCCTCCTTTAATGCTTCCTTTCAGTAAATAGTTTCATTAGCCTGCATTTAAGGACAAGAAAAGCAAAACCCTTTGGGGTAAGTAATGAGATAAATTGCCACCCTCCCCATTCCCCCTTAGGAATTAAGGCTGCAGTGCTTGGGCAAAGCGCCTTATTCAGCACTTCCTCCTTCCTGAACCTGGGGGAACTCTGGCAGAAGTTTGGGGAGAAAGTTAAGTCAAACTTGAACAAAGGCAACCAGGAGCTGGTGGAGAGGCGCTGACAGAGGCCAGTCACACTATGCCTCGAAAGCACTAGGACGCCACTTTAAACAGCCATTGCTTCCCGCAAGGAATCCTGGGAGCTGCAGTTCATTAAGGGTGCGGGGAATTGTTAGAGGTACAATTCCCAGAGTTCCCTGAGGGAAGAGGGATTGGGTGTTGAAGCCATCCATTTAGATGGCTTTAAAAAGAGGATTAGACAAATTTAGGGAGGATAAGACTATCAATAGCTACTAGCCAGGATGGCTATGCTCTGCCTCTGCAGTTGGAGTCAGAGATGCTTCTGAATGGCAGTTGCTGGGAACCACGGAGTTGCTGTTGTGCTCGGGTCTTGTTTACAGGCTCCTCATTGGGGCATCCAGGTGGCCACTGTGAGAACAGGATGCTGGACTAGATGGGCTTTGGGCATGATCAGAAGGCTCTTCCTAAGTTCCCCTATGGAGAGGCAGAGAACCTTGTACAGTCATACCTCTTGTTACATTTGCTTCATGATATGTTTTTTCAGGTTGTGTCCTGCGGCGACCCAGAAGTATCAGAAAGGGTTACTTCTGGGTTTTGCCACTCGCGCATGTACAGATGCGCAAAATGACATCACACGCATGCGCAGAAACAGCAAATCGTGACCCGTGTGTGCGCAGACGCGGTTGCATTCCCTTCAGGTTGCGAATGGGGCTCCGGAAAGGATCCCGTTCGCAACCAGAGGTACCACTGTATGTCATCTTGTGCAACTTGTAAGAAAGGTGCGATATACATGAAATTAGGTGGTCATTGGCCTGATCCAATGGGCTCTTCTTATGGTTTGATTTAGAGAATCTATTATCTATCTATCATCTGTCTATATCTATATCTATCTATCTATCTATCTATCTATCATCTATCATCTATCTATCTATCTATCTATCTATCTATCTATCTATCTATCTATCATCTATCTATCTATCTATCTATCTATCATCTATCTATCTATCTATCTATCTATCTATCTATCATCTATCTATCTATCATCTATCTATCTATCTATATCTATCTATCTATCTATCTATCTATCTATCTATCTATCTATCTATCATCTATCATCTATCATCTATCATCTATCATCTATCTATCTATCTATCTATCATCTATCTATCTATCTATCTATCTATCTATCTATCTATCTATCTATCATCTATCTATCTATCTATCTATCTATCTATCTATCTATCTATCATCTATCTATCATCTATCTATCATCTATCTATCTATCTATCATCTATCTATCTATCTATCTATCTATCTATCTATCTATCTATCACCTATCTATCTATCTCTATCTATCTGTCATCTATCTGTCTACAGTATCTATCATCTATCTATCTATCTATCTATCTGCCATCTATCATCTATCCATCTATCCATCTATCATCTATCTATCTAGAGAGAAGCTTGTATCTCTTGCTGTGTCCATTTCTTTAGGAAATGTCAACCAAAGTTCTAAGCAAGTTAGGGAAAAGCTCTTCCTTTGTCAAGTCTCTCTCTCCCCCCCCCCCCATTTTGCAAAGAAGGAAATGAGACACTCCTAGAAGGACCCCTCCCTAAACCCCCAGTAAGAATCTGCCGTTTGGTGATAAATTACAGCCATGATCATAATCTGCCCTGAACGTTTGGACAGCAACAGCAGGGATAGACGCCGCAAAGATGTCACGCTAATGAAAATTATGGCTCGGTTGCGCAGATAATGCCATTGTTCGTCCCATTTATAGAACTCGCCTTCCAGGCCACGTGCCATGTACCTCCAGCCGGTTCTGCAGCTGCCATGAAGCAGAGATTTGAAAAGGAAAAGGGCAGGGTGGGTTGATGGGAAGCAGCCCACCCTTACCAATCATCCTAGGCTCAAGCCCAAGTCAATGTGTTAAGTTTATTTTTCCTGCAGATGTTGACACAACACTAGGGATGGGGAATTTATCTTTTGACCTCTGCTTGCATTTTAATTCAGAGCTACTTAATTTGCACTTCTCAAACATATATGTGAACCAAAACTCATCCTTCAAAAATATTAAATTCTCTGAATTCTTGACACACTTCTCCAGCCAAAAAACATGTGGAAAAATGCTTATACTGGTATACAGTAGCATGTCCCTATTTCCATTGGCGGGTATGGAGTTAGGTGACCCTTGACGCAAAGAGATATGTAGCTATATCACCTTTAGGAGATATCTGAAGGCAACCCTTTATGGGGAAGTTTTTTTTAAAAAAAATGTTTAATGTTTTATTATGTTTTTATATATGTTGGAAGCCACGCAGAGTGGTTGAGGCAACCCAGTCGGATGGGTGGGATATAAATAATAAAACTATTATTATTATTATTATTATTATTATTATTATTATTATTATTTACTTGGACATCCCTATTTTCATTGGAGAAACGTTGGTGGGTATGTATATACAATGAAAAATCAATCAATTTGAGTTGTGCGGCTCTACTAGACCCCAAATGTTTAAGCAAAGTGGATTAAAATCGCTTCTGGGGCCTTTCCAGGGTTAGGGATCCTGAAGCTTAATCTTCATTAGCTTCATAGTGGATCCACCCCTTGTGGACCTTGCAGGATTTCCAGGGGGGTGGGGAGTGCAATTTTTTCTTTCCGCCTTCTCCTTTCTGCTCATTCCACAACCCTGCATATTTTAAAAGGCCATGAATAAACTATGAAAGGTTGCTCACACCTCACACTGGCTCTGGCTGGATCTTTTCATCTTCAAAAGCCGTGAGGAGACATTAACAAATGAGCACATGCAAACACCCAGCGAGTCTCCAGGCGCTCTCGCCATCTTTCTAGATATCTGGAGGAACTCCAGAGGTTGAGAGAGAGAGGGAGAAAGAGCTGGGTGGATATGTCACATACAGCCACCTACAGGAGTCTGGTGCCTAAGGAAGGAAATCCCCAATTTGATGATGATGATAATTTATTACTTATACCCCGCCATCTGGCCAGGCCTCCCCAGCCACTCGGGCCGCTTCCAAAAGAATATTAAAAACACAATAAAGCTTCAAACATTAAAAACTTCCCTAAACAGGGCTGCCTTCAGATGTCTTCAAAAAGTCAGATAGTTGTTTATCTCCTTGACATCTGATGGGAGGGCATTCTGAGAGTGCTACTACTGAGAAGGCCCTCTGCCTGGTTCCCTGTAACCTCGCAGTGAGGGAACTGCCAGAAGGCCCTTGGAGCTGGACCTCAGTGTTCAGACTGAATGATGGGGGTGGATACACTCCTTTAGGTATCCTGGGCCAAGGCCGTTTAGGGCTTTAAAGGTCAGTACCAACACTTTGGTGATCCACTGGATCACCCCCTTGTGCGATGCACATTTGAAATGGGTTTGCATGGGCGAGCTTCTCCATGGGCTGAACTTTTCACCCAGTTTTCTGGGGTGGTGAATGGTGCCCGAAGGATGCCCACTTGCCATTTTCATTCCAGGGAGAGTGAAAACAAAATGTTAGGTGGCACAAGACTCACCATCATCCCCCTGGTTCCCATGGGGAATCTCAGTCCCCAAATGTGCCCCCCCCCGGCTTCTTTTTCTGGCACTCTACCCCTCCTTCAAGGGATGCAGGTAGCGCTGTGGTCTAAACCACAGAGCCTAAGACTTGCTGATCAGAAGGTCGTGGTTCGAATCCCTGCGACGAGGTGAACTCCCGTTGCTCGGTCCCAGCTCCTGCCAACCTAGCAGTTCAAAAGCATGTCAAAGTGCAAGTAGATAAATAGGTACTGCTCTGGCAGGAAGGTAAACGGCATTTCTGTGTGCTGCTCTGGTTTGCCAGAAGCGGCTTAGTCATGCTGGCCACATGACCCGGAAGCTGTACGCTGGCTCCCTCAGCCAATAAAGCGAGATGAGCACTGCTACCCCAGAGTCGGTCATGACTGGACCTAATGGTCAGAGGTCCCTGTACCCCTCCCTCAGACACATCTCCCCTCCTGAGGCCACCCTTCCTATCAACCCTCAAGTTTTTTTGCCTGGCTAGGAACGTGCCCCTTGAACTGTGAAAATGCAAGTCGCTTGCATTGCTGCAGAACAGAGAGGGCTGGGTGAGCATGTGTAGAAAACGACCCCGCTATACAAAGCTTTCGTTACATTCTTGTTCTTATTATGTATTTTGTGTTTTTATCTCGCATTTTTTATGTTGTGAACCTCCCCGAGATCTGTGGATGGAGGGTGGCATACAAATTTCAATAAATAAAAATAATAAAACAAATTGTCCCAAGAATCTCTTTCGACAACAACTTCTGGATGCGATTAATAAATGTGTCCCTCGTTACGCCAGCAGATAATTTTTAAAAAGTAATCCGAAAGACCCTGATAATAACATAATGAAAATTGCATAGCTTTAAAAGCATGTTTAGTTTATCAAAGGTCTCTCTCTCTCTCTTAGCTTTGTTTTTAATACTGTTTTGCAGCTACAGGAAAAGCAGCCTTAAGGGCATCAAGTCAGGAATAAGTCAACAATAAAGAGTTTTCACGTTTATTAGCCCAGTTTTGTAAGATCTGTTTGACGGTTGCTCCAAATAACATTTGTTAAGGCTAGCCTCATTTCTGGTGTACGCTGTGATTTCAAAAAGCGAGGCAGTATGAACTCTGGATATTACTGAAGAAATCCCAGCCGCAAATCTCATCAGGGCAACGGAAGTGCCCCAAGGAGCCAGGCCAACAGTTCAGATTCACTTTTGGGAAGTGCTGTAGCTCAGGGGGAGAGCTTAGGGTGCAGAAGGTCCAGGGTTTAAGGTCCCAGTGTGGTGTAGTGGTTAGAATGCTGGACTAGGAAGCGGGTGACCAGGGTTCAAATCCCCACTAAGCCATGAAGCCACTGGGTGTGACCTTGGGCCAGCCACTGTCTCTTAGCCTGGCCTACCTCACAGGGTCGTTGTGAAGATAAAACACGAAGGGGAAAACCATGTATGCTACTTTGAGCTCCTTGGAGGAAAGGTGGGTATATGAATTAAATGATCCAATAAATTTTCTTGTTGTTTAGTCTTTTAGTTGTGTCCGACTCTTCGTGACCCCATGGACCAGAGCACGCCAGGCACTCCTGTCTTCCACTGCCTCCCGCAGTTTGGTCAAACTCATGCTGGTAGCTTCAAAGAACACTGCCCACCATCTTGTCCTCTGTCGTCCCCTTCTCCTTGTGCCCTCCATCTTTCCCAACATCAGGGTCTTTTCCAAGGAGTCTTCTCTTCTAATGAGTTGGCCAAAGTATTGGAGCCTCAGCTTCAGGATCTGTCCTTCCAGTGAGCACTCAGGGCTGAGTTCCTTCAGAATGGATAGGTTTGATCTTCTTGCAGTCCATGGGACTCTCAAGAGTCTCCTCTAGCACCATAATTCAAAAGCATCAATTCTTTGGTGATCAGCCTTCTTTATGGTCCAGCTCTCACTTCCAATAAATAGGTAAAGGCAAAGGGACCCCTGACCATTAGGTCCAGTCGTGGCCGACTCTGGGGTTGCGGCGCTCATCTTGCTTTATTGGCTGGGGGAGCCGCCGTACAGTTTCCGGGTCATGTGGCCAGCATGACTAAGCCACTTCTGGCGAACCAGAGCAGCGCACAGAAACGCTGTTTACCTTCCCGCCAGAGTGGTACCTATTTATCTACTTGCACTTTGACATGCTTTCAAACTGCTAGGTTGGCAGGAGCAGGGACCAAGCAACGGGAGCTCACCCCATCACAGGGATTCGAACCGCCGACCTTCTGATCGGCAAATCCTAGGCTCTGTGGTTTAACCCACAGTGGCACCCGCATGCTTTTCCAATAAATAGAACCTAATAATTTATGGCATCTCCAGGTAGAGTTGGAAGAAACTCTGAAACACTGGGGAGCAACTGGCAATCATAGAGTTGTAGAGGTGGCAGGCACCGCGAGGGTCATCTATTCCAACCCTGGGCAATGCAGGAGTCTCTTGCCCAACATGGGGCTCAAACCCACAACCCTGAGATCAAGAGTCTCATGCTCTACTGACTGAGCTGTCAGGTCCATGTAGACAACACTGAGCTGGGTAGACGGATGGCCTGGCTCAGTATTGGACTGCTTCCTATGTTTCCGCCCATGATGGCGGAACCTATGACTCAAATCCCTGGCCATCAAGGGTAACAGTTTGGCCAGGAAAGATCTGTCCAAAGTCCTGGTCATGCGCTGCAGTCAGAAGGCATCAGGGAGCGGCTCCCAGATGGTCTGCAAAGAGGACAGCTCGAAGCACGTCTCTCCAGGATGCCGGAATGTGCAGCTTCAATAGGCTTGAACTAATGCGCAATGACGTGAATCGGGTCTGTGAGTCATTCTAGCAAAGGCTGCTCATACGGCAGGGGGGACGACCCACTTCCTCTGTGAGTAGCAGTCATGCCCCAGCCCCCGCCAGATGTCCACACCCTCCTTCTCCACAACACAGTGAACTAGTGGCTCTCTTCTAGTTCAGCTAGTCTGGCTTTCTCCCAGGGCTGCTAAACGCTTAATGCAGGAGTGAGGAACCACAGGTTGGGCACTTAGTGTGGCCCTCCATGCTTCTTTTTTTGGACCTCAGACCATTCCCAGTCAAATCCCTCCCTGGCCCCTAAGAAGGAAGCCAAGCCTTGTGAGGAACAGTTGAGGGAGTTGGGTGTGTTCACCTTGGAGAAGAGAAGACTGAGAGGTGATATGAGAGCCTTCTTCAAAGGCTGTCCTGTGGAAGATGACACAAACTTGTTTTCTGCTGCTCCAGAGGGTAGAAAAGAGATTCTAAATGTTAGGAAGAACTTTTTGGTAGTAAGGGCTGTTCAACAGTGAAACGGACTCCCTCAGCAGGTGGTGGACTCTCTTTCATTGGAGGCTTTTAAGCATAGGTTGGGTGGTCATCTGTCAGGGATGCTTTAGCTGAGATTCCTGCATTGGACTAGATGATCCTTGGGACTCCTTCCAACTCTACGATTCTAAAGAGATAGGCAGGAGATGACTGAAGGCAGACAGAGCTTGGTAGGACAGCTCCCCACTTGCTTTAATGAACCGTCCTCCTCTGCTTTAGCATTGCACTTGCAGAACTCAACTCAAGCGTGCATCCTTGGAGTAATTTTGGACTCACAGCTGTCCATGGAGGCGCAGGTCAATTCTGTGTCCAGGGTGGCTGTCCACCAGCTCCATCTGGTACACCAGCTGAGACCCTACTTACCCACAGACTGTCTCACCAGAGTTGTGCATACTCTAGTTAACTCCCACTTGGACTACTGCAACGCATTCCACATGGGGCTACCTTTGAGGGTGAAACTACAACTAATCCATAATGCGGCAGTTAGATTGGTGACTGGGAGTGGCCACCGAGACCATATAACACCTGAAAGACCTACATTGGCTCCCAGTACGTTTTCGAGCACAATTCAAATTGTTAGTGCTGACCTTTAAAGCCCTAAATGGCCTTGGCCCAGTATAGCGGAAGGAGCATCTCTACCCCCATCGTTCTGGCCGGACACTGAGGTCCAGCTCCGAGGGCCTTCTGGTGGTTCCCTCACTGTGAGAAGTGAGGTTACAGGGAACCAGGCAGAGGGCCTTCTTGGTAGTGGCGCCTTCCCTCTGGCATGCCCTCATGTCAGGTGTCAAGGAGATAAGCAACTATTTGACTTTTTGAAGACATCTGAAGTTCAGAGAAGTTTTTAATGTTTGATGTTTTATCGTGTTTCACATATTCTATTGGGAGCCGCCCAGAGTGGCTGAAGAAACCCAGCCAGATGGGTGGGGTATAAATAATAAATTCTTATTCTTATTCTTATAACAAGGAGGAGGATGGCGGCAAAGAACAGTGGAAT
Source organism: Podarcis tiliguerta (assembly GCF_965153285.1). Lineage (NCBI taxonomy): Eukaryota > Metazoa > Chordata > Lepidosauria > Squamata > Lacertidae > Podarcis > Podarcis tiliguerta. The sequence continues at coordinate 19,831,473 of NC_139549.1, forward strand.
TAGTTGGCTCCACCTCCATTGTCTTTAGCACCACCTGCTGTCAGGCTCCCTGAATCCCACCCTACCAGTATCCAGCAGCCACAACTGTCAAGAACCAAGTTGCAGCCTTGCCTGCCTGCTCTTTCCAGGGGGGATACAGTACGTCGCTTTTAGCTTGAGCTCAGTTTACTGGGTCGGAAGCTGCACACAGTTTGCCCTGCAAATTGCCCACCTGCTCAATGGGAAGGAAGAGAAGTAGAGCACTGACCCAGATCAGAAAGGCCCCTGCAGCCCCAGCGACTAATCTGGCTATTATTGGAGCAAGTCTCCGCTAAAGGGATTGTTGCTAAGAACGCCTCTTAAATGCACGAGGGATTATCCCACTTTTCAGGAACTATCCGGCACATTAGAGGGATTAAGCATTAGCCTATCAAGCACAGACAGTTGGAGCTCCCAAACGGTATGGCAGGCAGGCTGGATGCTCAATGCATACTTAGTCTTCCTTGAGGCAGCCGCCGCAGCCACATTCCTGCTCTGGTTGGGACACATTGCAGGATCATAGGAAGCTGCCATGTACAGTAAGTCAGATCATTCAGTCATCTAGCTCAATATTGCCTGCTCTGACCCACAGCAACCCTTCAGGCTTTCAGACAGGAATCCTGGTATGGAATTGGACCTGTAACCCTGGGGAACTACTGTCGGTTAGTGTTGGCAATACCGAACCAGATGGTCTGACTCAGTATAAAGCAGCTGACTAACTTCTTATGTTGGTAAAATGGGTGATATGCAAGAGTTGAATCTGAGAGAGGATTTCACATAGCAACAAGTTAAAGTCCTTTAGAGGTGCACTAGTGCTAGCAGGCTGGGACGTGGGTGGCGCTGTGGGCTAAACCATAGAGCCTAGGGCTTGCCGATCTGAAGGTCTGCGGTTCGAATCCCCGCAATGGGGTGAGCTCCCGTTGCTCGGTCCCTGCTCCTGCCAACCTAGCAGTTCGAAAGCACGTCAAAGTGCAAATATATAAATAGGTACCGCTCTGGTGGGAAGGTAAACAGCGTTTCCGTGTGCTGCTCTGGTTCGCCAGAAGTGGCTTAGTCATACTGGCCACATGACCCGGAAGCTGTATGCTGGCTCCCTCAGCCAATAAAGCGAGATGAGTGCCGCAACCCCAGAGTCGGCCACGACTGAACCTAATGGTCAGGGGTCCCTTTACCTTTACCTCAGTGCTAGCAGGATGGTTTGTGCAAAAGGAGATGCAGGAAGCAAGCATGGCTGGCAGGAGCCCAGATTCCTGTCACACCAATGCTTCCCCTTGCACAACTTGTTGCAGAAGAATCTTCTGCCTGCTAGCACAACTCTTGTGCTGGATTTTGTATTGCACAACAGCCCTTGCTGTGGCAGTCAGAGAACATTAAATCTGGGCCTGAATATGCAATTTTTGACAATGCAAAACAAAACAGAAACAAACAAACAAAAACAGAGCTCCTACTTCTTCCACAATGTAGATGCCATATTTTGGGCAGCTGATCTTGATGGACTTGGGTTCTTCAAATTGCTAGGCTGCAAAGACTCCTAATGCAGCTAGCTATATTTGCCCTGGCAGCCTTTAAGATTGAGAGTAAGATTTTTAATTGGGAGAGGGGTGGTGGTGGATCTAGGCATTGTTATGTTTGCCAAGTACTATTTTTAAACATATTGTTATGTTAGGGTTGCCATATGTCTGGACATAGCCGGGAATCTGCTGTCAAATCAACAACTTTGGTGTCCGGATTTTCACTTTTTGAAATATGGCAACCCTTATGTTATGTGCCACCCTAATGTCTGAGCGGTGAGAAACTCCATGGATTCTTGCGCTTATCCAGGGTTCTGTTTCTTTGGAATGAGGGTTAGTGGAGACTGTGATGTCTTTTAGGATATATGGTTTCATTTGCACATAAATATATCCAGGCTTTGCATACAATGGAGGGGCTCACAGAATTAACCCTCCAGTAGATCTTGCTTCCCCTTTAGGTTTGCAGGAGATCCCTGGAGTTCAGCACAGAGCAAACAGGTCTCTTTCTCTCCAGCTTCCAGGTAACACCAACTCTGGCCCTTGTTCTTTTACCTACCAGCCATAGCTCAGCATCCTCTGAGGTTAAACTTTGGACCTCTTGGAAGCTTGAAGGTTCCCAAACCTTCTCTGAGTTACTAACAACAGCTGTTTCTGCTATCACTGTTTTAGCAAACTCTACAGCATACCTTTTGGGTGGTTTACCCTTTGTGGCCCTTTCAGATCTGCGTACTATACCCAAGTCTTCCACGATAGGCTTCCCCTCTTTAGGAGAATGCTGGGCAGGCCACAGGCCTGGGCAGGCCGGGTCATCCTCTTATATACCTGCTGGGATTGACAAGGCATCTGACCCTCACCTGAATCTCATAGCTCTCCTGTAGCTGCCTCTGATTACTTATCATTTAACTCTTGGGGAAAATAATTAGCATCCCATGTCATGTGCATGGAAGTTTCTGAACCAATTAACCAACTAGAAGGATTACTGTTAATAGCACCAGTTTTCCCAAAACTTGATATTGCTGCATAGTTTTGATGAACTGCAAAAGCATTTTTAGTTTACTTTCTGTTGCCACCCCAGAACTTTTCTTTATTAGTGCCACTTTGTTTTGTACAATCCCTTGCAAATGAAGGAAAACAACTTTTCTGCTTGTATATGTTGATAATATAATTTTGGTCACTGAGGACAACAAGATTGTACAAAAGCAAGATTAGGTGCAGGCCTGGCCAGGACATAGGCATCCTGACTGTGACAAAGGTGACCTGTGTGCTTGCTTGCTTAACAGCTGTTGGGAACTTCAAGGTCCCTGCTCTCCCTTCTTATGGTCTTTGTACTGGGCCTGGAGACTCCAATAGAGAGCATTCCATGTCAAGAAGGAAGGCAAGTGGGCACTCTATCAAATGACAGGGCAGGAGTTACATGGAGCAGGGCCTTTTCACTGGTGGTGCCCATTGTATGCCTCGCTCTTCCCAGACCTGCTCTCTTTTGGCCTGTATTTTGGAGCTTTATAATTTAGGAAGACTTTGGATGAACTGGTTGACAAGTCTTATCAGTTGCTGGCATATGAGTGGATTTTATTTGCTGCTATTCTGGGCTTCTGGTGCACCAGGGCTTACACCAGTGTAACAGAGCTGGCCAGGATGCCAGAAGGGATACAATTTACGAGCTTTCTCCATTATCTGCACAGCAGGGGGTGTTCAGTCAACAGTGCAAAGGCTGAGCTGAAGCATTCCCTGCTGGTACCTGCTTTCAGCAATAGGGGTCGCTCTTTGATAGTACCCAGTTGGTTAGCTGTGAGATTCTAGAGCTCCCTATTGGTGGCTCTTAGGTAATTCACAAAATACAGAGTCCATTCATAAAACACAGTGTTTATTCATAAAGCTGTAACATAAATCTCCATTGCTACATATTGGGTGTATATTTCAGCGGTTGAACATACAAGTTTATGGCCATGCTGTAGTGTAGTGCTTATGTGACTGTGAATAAAAGGTGGCTGGGCTCATTGTCTCGGGGTTTGGGAGGGAAGAGGTGACAAAACTGATTTCCAATAAGTGCCCCCCTTTATTTCCATAAGAAGTCCTTGAGTCTGTACTCTGAATGGTGACACCAGGGACATGGAAGGTGCAGGGCTTTTGAATCCAACCCCTGCACAGTCTCACCAGGGCTGACCTTAAGGCAATTGGAGCAATTGGGCAATCCAGATGGATTTTATTTATATTTATAAGATTTTGCGGACTTTGGCTGTGAACTGGCGCCCTACCAAAAAATAATAATATAAAAATTCAATTGCACCCCACTGCTTCAAATTGGGCCCCACTGGCTAGCCCTGAGTCTATTAGTTGCTGGGCCTGAGTTGCCCTGCCCTTGCATGAAGTCTTGGGTTTACAATTTTGGGAGAGGGAAGACTGCGGCACTGGGAAGCAGGCAGACTGGCAAGGCCCCATAGACTCAGAGGCCCAAGTTGCCCTGCCCTCACATGAAGTATTGGGTTTGCAATTTTGGGAGAGGGGAGACTGCCCGCTGGGGAGCGGGAGGGCTGGTGAGGCCCTCTAGATTTAGAGGCCCTAGGCTTCAGCCTACTTAGCCTATACATAAATCCGGCACTGCCTGCGTCTTTGCTAACCCAAAGACTGCAATGAAATGTGATTTATTGTAGCCTAAGTATTTTCAGAGGGAATATTTGTTTAAAGGTGGACGAGGGCAGATGTAAATCTAATTAAGTTTTAACGTGCTTGGAGCAATCACCATTCTGCTTCACTCTGCTGGGAAAGATTAAGGAATTCTCTCCCAAACCTCTCTCTCTCCAACAGTGAGTTCCATAATGTAACTATGCACCGTGTGAAGAAGTCCTTTCCTTTATCTTTTAACCCTCAAGCAGGATCAGAAAACAAGGGAACTCTCCTCCTCACCTGTGGTTTCCAGCAACAGGTATTCCAAAACATGGCTGACTCTGACAGTGGAGATGGAGCATAGTCATTGTGGCTGGTAGCCAACAATAGCCTCCTCCTCCACAAATTTTGGGATTATAGCTCACCTGGTGGGGGGTGGGCACTTGCCCCCTTCCCTCCATGGATGTGTGTCTTTGTGCACATATAACCAGCCAAGCTCCAAAATGTCGTATTTAAAAAGCAGCTTATCCTAAAAAGTCCCATAGCGCCCTTCTAATCTCAAACACCTGGGATCTCCAGTCCACTTGTCATCCGTCCCAGCCCATTGTCTTCTTGGCGGAAGGGAAACTGATTGACAGGTTGAGCTCCCAGGCTCTGCCGTGCTCCTCGGCGACGCAGCAGCAGGGAGCGCAAGAGTGCTGGTTTTAATTGCTCACTTCCCCTCTTCCATTGCTGTGTGTCCAAGGCCATCCCACTGTCTGGGCAGGAGGCCTCCCTTGGGCCATGCTTGCTGACCACAGCAGCACTAATTGGATCTATAGCAGTAGGGGCTGAGAGGTGGCAGGGGCCGTGTCTGGGGTCTCCTCCAGAAGCCTTATGCAAAGCCTCCTCTCAGCTTCCTCCTGCAGCTCAGGAGATTCTCTTTCTGCTCCGGCTATTTTTGTGTTGCCCTTGGAGGCTCCAGCAATTGCCGGTGCTTTTTTAAAAACCTTCGAACAGAGGGGCGGGGGTGAGTGAGTAGTTGGTTGGGCAAAGGATGGACAAATTTCAGTTCTCCATGTTTTTTCATTTCCCCCATCTTATTCAGTTCTCACCACTTTCTCAGCAATTTGCAAAAAGCGCCCCCATCCTTAAGAAAATTCGTTGGTATTTTAGCGGACCCTTCTCTTAATAAACACATTGCTTTTTCATGCACTTTTGATGGATATGCACATTTTTGCAAGCATTTTCCCACTCGTTTAGTGCACTTTGTATGGTATTTTCGTGAATATATGCATTTTATGTACGCTTAACTCTGGCGCATGCATTTATGAACACATTGCTTGGTTGGGGAATGGCACTGCAAAGTTCAGAAGACTGCAAATTTCAGAGGATGACAGAAACAGAACCATGCACACCCCAGAGGACCCCCTCCCCTGCTTAAGAACATAAGAAGAGCCCCGCAGGATCAGGCCCAAAGCCAGTCTGGCCCAGCATCCTCCTCTTACAGCGGCCAACCAAACGTCTAAGGATGCAAGTAGGATGCAAACGCAACATGACTTCTCCACTTGAAATTCTCAGCAACTTCCTTATTTGAAAATCCCTCCAATGTTTGTTGATGGATTTCACAGATGACGTCCTGGAACGATGAGGGAGTTTGAAATCCATCCCTGCTCAGAATGCAACAGCTCTCAGGTTGCTTTGGCACGATGGACGCTCTGTTTCTGAAATAACAACGGAGCAGTGAGTCAACTGCTAATTCTAACTCTGACTTGGAAGCTCCCCATCTGGACAGGTTGCCCTGATATACTCTTCTTTTGCATTATATGAGAATAAGAGGCCTATAATGAGCTTCTTCAGATGCCACCCCTTCGGTTCCTGGCCTTCACACTCCTTTTGAAGAGGGTCAAGGATGATGTGGGCCTCACTGTGATTGAGCTCTGAGCTATCATGGTGAAATGAGTCCATGGAGGAGCTACCAGCCGTGATGGGTATGCTTTGCCTCCACAGTTGGAGGTAGCAATGCTTCTGAATGCCAGGTGCTGGAAACCACAGGAGGGGAGAGCGTTCTTCTACTCAAATCCTGCTGCTTGTGGGTTTTCTGCAGGCATAATAATAATAATAATAATAATAATAATAATAATAATTTATTTAATTATACCCTGCCCATCTGGCCATGTTTCCCCGGCCACTCTGGGAGGCTTCCAACAAAATATTAAAAATACATTAAAACTTCAGTCATTAAAAACTTCCCTAAACAGAGCTGCCTTCAGATGTCTTCTAAATGTCAGGTAGTTGTTTATTTCCTTGACATCTGATGGGTGGGCATTCCACAGAGCGGGCGCCACTACCAAGAAGGCCCTCTGCTTGCTTCCCTGTAACTCACTTCTTGCAGTGAGGGAACCGCCAGAAGGCCCTCAGCGCTGGACCTCAGTGTCTGGGCAGAATGATGGGGATATAAATAAGTTGTTGTTGTTGTTATTGTTATTGACATGAATATTTTTGGCCAGGCATCCAGAAGGACCACCCACAGAACTCACTGAGCTGATGCTCTTCTGACTGATCCAAGTTTGATGTTCCTTCACTGAGAAACAGAAATTCAGGAGATCTGTGAACATAAGTCAGTGCCCATGAACTTGTGGGTCAGGGAGAACTGGGGCATAAGGCACACCGGATCAAAATATGGCAGCTGGGGGCTTCAAATCAAATCAAAGAAGAGATGTAACTTGGGACAAACAAACATAGGGCTGCGTCCACTGCTAATCCTACTCAGAGTAGACCCCTTGACATGGATGCACTTGATTAACTTAGGATCATTCATTTTATTGGGTCTACTCTGTGTAGGACTAGCATGGGGGGACCTTTTTGTTATTTACTAGTAAAGATATTATTGTATGAAAGAGTTAAAACGTTCATAAATACAAATTTTTAAAAATCTGTTCTGATGGCAGACCATATTAGACCATGATGAACATGTCGGATCAAATCAGCTGATTATATAAACAAACCACCGGATCCCTTTTTTTTGGGAGAGGTGGTTTATATTGTTTTCATGCGTCATCGTTTTTTAAAAAATAATATGGCCAGGGCTCTTGAAAGTTGGAAGCAGTCCAGGGGGCTTTGAGGGGGGGCTGCTTATGTGCCTTAATTTGGGAGTTGGATCTCACATGTTAGGGGTGGGCCAGCTCCCTCCCTCTCTCCCCGAATTTGCCAGTCTGGTCCGAAGGCCAGACTTGGCTTTGCGTCACTGATCAGTCACCCTCCTGAAATACTGTACAGGTCAGTGGAACCTGAGAAGCTTATTCAGCTGATGCAGGTCAAGGTCCCCTGACAAGGATAAGGCAGCTGGCTCAGCAGAGCCAATCACAAGGTAAACCCCCACCCGCTCCAAAACACACACACGTAACACTGAGCGCTGGCCAACAGCGTCATGGGAGGGGATTCCAACCGAGCCACAGCTCTTGAGACCGGCCAATCGAAAGAGAAACAAGAAGCTACGAGAACCCGAGAAAGTGGCAAGGAGGAACGAGGATCACGGAAGGAGGCCACAGTGTCTCGGAGATCAGCGTGGGGAAGAAATTTGATTCCGCTCACATTTAAAGAGAGACAGTGTGGCGCAGTGGTTAGAGTGCCGGACCAGGAAGTAAAAAGAGCAGAGGAGATATTGGTTGTGCACAGACACAGTCTCTGAGGAGAGGTGGGGACTTAGGCAGCTGGGGGAAGGAGGGGAACATCAGTCCTCGCAACTGCCCTCATTGGGCCAAGACCTATGGGGAAATCTTTGCTGGGTTCACTAGGCCTGTGATGTTTTGGTTGCTTTGAATAAAAAGTTACTGTATTTTTCTGTGTATAACATGCCTCCCCACCCCCCGTGTATAAGATGCCCCCAATTTTTGGAGACTCGCAAATTAAGAAAATAAGGGGAAATTTCCCACAGTTTTCCAGCTTTTTTGGGGGGGGGGGTACCTAAAATCGCTCACCCGCCTGACCAACTCTGACAATAGCACACGCTGCCAAAGACAACAATAGACTGCTCGGTAAGGTAAAGGTACCCCTGACCATTAGGTCCAGTCGTAGCTGACTCTGGGGTTGCGGTGCTCATCTCGATTTATTGGCCAAGGGAGCCGGTGTACAGCTTCCGGGTCATGTGGCCAGCATGACTAAGCTGCTTCTGGTGAACCAGAGCAGCGCATGGAAACGCCGTTTAGCTTCCCGCCAGAGCGGTACCTATTTATCTGCTTGCACTTTGACGTGCTTTAGAACTGCTAGGTTGGCAGGAGCAGGGACCTAGCAACAGGAGCTCACCCCATCGCGGGGATTCAAACCGCCAACCTTCTGATCGGCAAGTCCTAGGCTCTGTGGTTTAACCCTCAGTGCCACCCGCGTCCCTAGACTGCCTGGTAGCTGCCATCAAACGCTAGTCGTTCGCCCAATTGCCACAGCGCCAGCCTATCGAGCAGCCCTTGCCACAGTCACCAATCGCCCACCCTATTGCTGCTGACAATCTCCTGCTCATGGCAGGAATTAATTGCCAGTCCATCCTCTGCACTATCTGTGTATAAGATGACCCCAACCTTTTTACATAATTTTTAAATTAAAAAAAAAAAACAAAATGGAAAAAATACAGTAATTGCTGATATCAGATACATGAAGTGTTATCATGAGTTGCGGCATATTGGACTGAAGGATTGTCAAAAGTGACCTTAGAGGGAATTGAAACGCAGGAAAGTACTACCAACCAATTATTACTTAAATGATAATTCACAAAACAGTTCATGATGACTTGGACATTCTGACACTGGTAGACCAACTAACACATATAACATGTCTCAGATCCTTTGTCCTGGTTCAATCCACAGTTGATGGAACTGAACCTCTCGAGGCGACACAGTCTCCCCTTGCTTCTAGGATGACCTCTTTAAGGCCACTTACAGGGTGCCGTGGAAGTTTCAAATGTCCCCCCATGAGCTTTTGAATATTGCCTTTCCTGCCATCAGATTTGTGTCCATTGATTCTTCTGCACAGAGACTGACCCTGCCTGTCCTATGTCGAATGCAGAAGGGCTTTGCTGGCAGATGGTGGCAGAGATCACACTGGAATATGAGCTGGTGAATGAGGCCCCTGATGTTGTGTGTGTGACGTTATGAGGTCCTGAAATATGGTTGCTAGAGTAAGACGCAAGGACAGAGTCAGCATCTGGGTCCCCGTCAGACCGCATTGCGTATCAACTGCCTGCTTATGTCCGAGCCTCTTGTGCATTGTTTGCTTCAATTTACTTTTAAAAGCCTGGCTAATTTTATGCAGAAATAAAATTCAAAAAATATATGTGATATATATACAGTTGTACCTCGGGTTAAGTACTTAATTTGTTCTGGAGGTCCGTTCTTAACCTGAAACTGTTCTTAACCTGAAGCACCACTTTAGCTAATGGGGCCTCTCGCTGCCGGTGCGCTGCTGGAGCACGATTTCTGTTCTCATCCTGAAGCGTATGTAACCCGAGGTTTTTATTATTGGTTGTTAGCTGCCCTTAGCCCGGCCTTGGCTGGGGAGGGCGGGGTATAAATAAAAATTATTATTATTATTATTAGGCAAAAGATTTCTGCATTTCAGGGAGCTGGACTAGATGGTCCTCGTGGTTCGTTCCAACTCTATAATTCTGTGATTGAGATTTTCAGAAAATGCCACCCCACTAGGTAGAGGAATCTCTCCCAACCCCTTTCTTGTAGGTGAGCACTCCATCAGGTCAGCACTGACCGACAAGTCTGACACTGCACAGTCTCCAAATTTAACTACCGTATTTTTTCATGTATAACACGCCCCCATGTTTTGGGGGACTCAAACTTAAGAAAATTGGGGGAGGTTGCCCAGAGTTGTTGAGCTTTTTAAAGGGCGGAATTGCCAAAAATTGTTCACCCATCTGACCATAAAGGCCAACTATCAGGTAATCCCTCGCAGGTGGAAGCCGGCAATCGCCCACCCAATTGCCGCAGCGACAGCAAATCAACAACACCCATTGTCGCGGCCACCAATAGCACAAACACGGCTAGTGGAAGCAACCAATCCCATGTCACCAATATGCACTGACCATGTATAAGAGCCCCCTCCCTTTTAAAACTTATTTTTGAAAGAAAAAACCCTCGTCTAATACATGGAAAAGTACGGTACCTCATTGGGCAAAAAGCACAAAAGGGTAGATTTCCCCCCTCTCGTTTCCAAACAGCAAAACTCAGATCCACCTTAACTGTCCTGCCTCTGCCAGATAATATATTGAGTGATTCCTACCTCCTCCCCTTGTTATCTTCAACACAACTGGTAACAAGCATGCTAAAGTGATCGCTCAAGAGGAGGAATTCAGGATATTTACTTAAGACGAGGCTTCTGTAAAGATTTAGCTGCGGGCATCTTTGTCTAATGATGGAGGGAGGCAAAGGGAACTGACACTAAGCAGGGACCAGTGTAGACCACGAACATATCACACAAGTGGAGGAATGAAGGGTATTTTCCCAGCGTTCAGGATCTTAGCTTTCTTGCTAGTTTGGTTTTATGTGTGTGTGTGTGTGGGGGGGATGTTTCTAGCCCTTGTGGCTGGGAAGAGGATAAATATTAGCTTTAAAAAAACAAAAAACCAGTCCTGAAGGGCTGCTGCTGGATTCTCCTATACAGTATACAGGCAACCTTCAATTTGTGCACATTTAGACATGTGTGACCGCACATGTGCATGCCATGTTCAGCACTGGAAGAGGGCAGAATGGTGTGTAGCAGGCTTACATGCGCTCCACCAACACATGTGATGACCCAGAACATAACCCCCAAGTGAATGAGTGGCTGCCTGTACACATAATTTGTTCAAGAACAGGCAACAGAGAGTAGGAGTCGATTATTGGAAATGGAGGAAACAGACTCCCCTAAGAATCTGTTGTGGGTATTTTTTTGCGGGAAGGGGACTGGAGCTTATTGAGGTTGCTGACTTATATCTGTTGCTTTTCTCAGAGTGGCCCAGAGTGGGCGTTGGCTGAGGACATACTGAGGTTGATATCCCGGATCATTACACAGAGTAATCCTGCTTAATGCCGGGTTCTAAAAGCGCTGTTGAAGCATCTGCCCCCTTCTCCTTCAAATGAAGAAGGCAGCGAGCGGCTGCTTCAAACAGCCCTTTTGAGAAGCGCTTTAAGGCAGTCTCTGTGCTCCCGTTTCAGCTGAAATGCAAGTGTGGGGACTGCCTTACAGCGCTTCTCAAAAGGGCTGTTTGAAGCAGTTTATGGGCTTATCCTGCGAGCAGCAAGGAGCACGGTGGGTCCAGATTGGGCCCTCTGGCACCACATGATGACTGTAGGACCAGTCTGGATTCCAAAAGGTCCTGGACCAGCTCAGCCCCTTCTCTGCCCCCTGAAAGCTTCATTCCAGGGTTTTCTGCCAGCGGTTCTGCAACAGGGTGCTCTGCACTAGGGGAGTGATGCTGTCATCACTCTGAAATCTAGAGGCAGGTGGGAGGCCACAGATGCTAGCAGTGCTGGGCGGTGGGACATGTCTGTCTATCCACACCCCACCTAACCCAACACAAAGTCACTTGAGATTGCTCTGTAAATCACATTGAGCAATTAATTCACTGCCCCATCTCTTTGGTTTACTCAGACTTCTTTTGCTGACCTATTTTACTCTCCCTCCTTCCCCGCAACAAATAGTTTCAGCAATCCAATTCTCAAGTTGTCCTGTATTTGATTTAGTCGGTGGCAAATTTGCTCAAGTGTTCCGGCAATTAGTAATGTTTGCTTTGCAAACAGAGAATTCCACACCCCCCCCCCTTGGATTTCCCCAGAACTGCCGAACTCAGGGGGAAGATTTGCAATCTTCAGGCTGCCTTCTGTGTTCAGACACAGGCAGGTCTGGAACATCAGCACACAAAACATCAAAGCAGTTGCCCCTGGGGATGCTTAATTTTTTTGCACGGGTGAGTCTACCCCAGGGAACCACAGGTGAAGTTGGGGGGTGGGGGAAGCCTTGTCAATCTTCTCCATTTAGAAATGGGTGCAGGATTACAGTCCCCAGGACATTTTACACATTTACATTTTTAAAATGAAACACACTGTCAGCAGTTAACTAAAATCAATAAGAATGCCCTAAAAATACAACCCAAAATTGGTCAAAAGGATAAATAAAAAGAAGCAAAAACAACTGACTACTTTTACTGAAAATGAAATCATTGCTTCACCTAATCTAGCAGCCTTAGGCTCCTGTAAATTTATTTGTTTAGAGAATTTGTACCCTTCTCCAGAGTGGCTTGCACACAACCAATTAAAAGGAAACAGTCCCTGCTTGCAGGTTGACAATATAAAAAACAACAACACCCCCCAAACAAAAAACACGACACACAAGGAAAAAGGGACAGGGAGGGAAGAGGAAGTAATTAAACTCAGGCGCCAATTTTAAAGCAGTTAATCGCATAATGACCATCTGGCACAGTTCAGTTAAACAGGACTGTAGGGAGTCAAGTTTACGAACATGTGCAAGCAGATCTGATAGGAGGGGTGTAACTATAGGCGTGGGCTTTTGCTACCACACCTTGCTTGTAGGCAAGGTGGGCATCTGGTTGGCCGCTGTAAAGAGTAGGCCTTTTTTGGCTTGATTCAGCAGAGGTCTTTAATGCTCACATCCGGTGCAAAGTGCTTAAATAATATCAATGTCGTTATTGATTTCCAGCATCAGGAGGCTGCCAAGGCAGTTGGAGGAGGCCTATTTACAGATCTGGCCCCTGGAATTGATGGCCCTGTAGCAAAGCGATGCATTTCTCGCCGCATGTGTATCCACAGAGACACAAACACACACAAATGCTCCCAGGTCACCGTCATGCCTTCAGGATGCATCAGTTTCTCCCGTGCGTTTAATCGCCATCATTTAGTGCGAGCGAACAATGAACCACCGTTTGAACCTTTTCGGAGCTGCATCCCAGGGAATAGACGGGGTGACTTTGCCTCTGCGCTCCTTGGCGCGGCAGGAGGCTTTTGTCCCCACCGCGAGCCTTTATTTCTTTGCTATAATCTCCCGAAGAAAAGCTTTTTTGCCATGTTGGGCGATATTATTCCAGAGTCAGCCTACTTTCACGAGTGAGATCAATGGCACCGTCAGCTGCATGCGATGCTTGTGAGGCCAGGGGAGAAGGACTTCGCCTACTGATGCTCCCCACATTGTGGTCACAGCCTCATGTTCCCCGAGATGCATAGGAGGAGAATGACCATCTCCAGAGGCCCTGAGCACTCCAAGCTGCTGGGATTTATATTTGACCTTAAAAACTCACATCTGGCTTCCAGAGGATCAGAGAAAGCATGGGTGAATCACAAGGGCTGGTCACTGCAAACACAGGGAAGCTGCTTTTTACTGAAGACTATTGGTCTATCTAGCTCTGTGCTGTCATGGAATCCCTAGGGACCCAAAGGCTCATCTAGTCCAACCCCCTGCAATGCAGGAATCTCAGCTAAAGCATCCCAGACAGATGGCCATCCAACCTCTGCTTAAAAACCTCCAAGGAGGGAGAGCCCACCACCTCCCGAGGGAGACCATTCTATTGTTGAACAGCTCTTACTGTCAGAAAGTTTTTCCAGATGTTTAGTTGGAATCTCCTTTCTTGCAACTTGAAGCCATTGGTTCGAGTCCTACCTTCCAGAGCAGGAGAAAACAAGCTGACACTGAATAGTGGCAACTCTCCAGCATTTCTGGCAGGGGTCTCCCCCAGCCCTACCTAGAAATGCCAGGGACTGAACCTGGAGACCTCTGCATGCAAAACTTGTTCTCTCTCCTACTGAGTTAATACACTTCCCCTAATAAGTTTCTAGTCCTCATGGTTCTGAATTAAAAGCAGATTTAAATAGGAACATGGGAAGCTGCCTTATACCAAGTCAAACTCTTGCTCTATATATCTCAGGATTGTCTACATTGGCATTGCCTGTCCATCCTGGAGAAGCTGAGGACTGAACCTGAGACCTTCTGCATGCAAGCCAGGTGTCCTAACAACTGAGCTTCGCTGCTTCCCACGACACACAGGGATATAGGAGGTTGCCTTATCATCAGACCCCGTCTAGCTCAGTGTTGTCTACACTGCCTGGCAGCAGCTCTCCAAACTTTTAAGCAAGGGTCTCTCTCCTCCGTTCCTACCTGGAGATGGTGAGGATTGAACCTGAAACCTTCTGCATGCAAGGCAGATGTTCTACCACTGAGCCATGGCCCTGACCTGTGCATAACATGGTGCTGAATTCTCTGTGATCCTACGATGCTTATACTGTATATCTCTTATAAACTGAAATGCATCTCCCTGGTGTCCTCTGCAGATGCTTTAACCACTGTGCTGAGGCCCTTCTGTCCGATACAGGGCTTGAACCTGCAACCTTGGCATGATCAGCACCATGCTCAAACCAACTGAGCTATCCAGGCTGCCTTCAAGCATGGAGTCCTGCGCTGCAAGCCTATGCATGTCTGCCAAGAAGGTAGCTGCACACTTGAGTTTAGCTGAGCTGGCTCACCGGTGTGCATAGGATCGCAGCCCAACCTTCTAAAACAGGCAGAGGCAAACTCGGCCCTCCAGATGTTTTGGGACTATAACTCCCATCATCCCTAGCTAACAGGACCAGTGGTCAGGGATGATGGGAGGAGTTGTTCCAAAACATCTGGAGGGTCAAGTTTGTCTATGCTTGTTCTAAAAACTGGCTAAAAAGCAGAGGGGGGTTTGCAGTAGTAGTAGTAGTAGTAGTAGTAAAGGTAAAGCCTATTGTAGAGGTGAATTTAGGGCAGCATGGCTGGTTCCACCACACAGGCCACCAAGAGTTGGAAAGGACCCAGAGAATCATCTAGCCAACCCCCTCGAAATGCAGGAATAAGCAACTGTCCCATACGAGGATCAAACCTGCAACCTTGGTGTTATCAGCACCACATTCTAACCAACAGAGCTATTCAGAATCCTGCTTGGGGGAAGAGGCATGCCAAGCCTCCCTTGCACCCTTGGACAAGGAGATGTTGGCCACCCAGAGAAGCAGCTTGTAGCCACTCTGAACCAGAGGGGTGTGATTTGTGTGCCCTTGGCAGCGGCAAACTAGCCAACCCCTAGGTACAGCCCTCCTTTGGGGAGTACCACAGACATCTGCACTACATGAACTTTGGGCCTGATCCAGCAGCAAGCTCTTCTTTTTTCTTATCTATCCCTTTTGAAACCTTGAACAGCAGACGAAGCAACTTGGGGGGTGGGGGCTGGTCCGGATCAAGCCTCTGGTGCTGAGGTTGTGCAGGGAGGGGTTAACACCTACATCTACGATGACCCTCCCTCCACCAATTTGACACTGAAGAGAAGATCCAATTAGAGTCCAGCAGGTGAAAGTCAAAAGGCTGGGGTTACATTCCAGGCCTGTCCAACTCAAGAGGAGACCCGTTGAAATGAATGGACCTGCTAGCCACAGCCATTCACTCTAAAGACTCTGCGCTGAGTAGGATTAATACTGAAGCATCCCGCGGAGCTGCCTGTAGGGAATGACACGCACGCGCGCCCTACTCTGAGTGGGACTAACATTTGATGCACATCCCACGGAGTCGGGCCACCTGTTGGATTCCGGGCTGAGAGACGGAGCAGGCGGCCTGGGCAGAGTCCGACCCTTAACTACCGCCACTACCCCCCTTCCTTAAAAAGGTTCGCTAGGCTCGCCGCCGGTTCTCGCGCGCCGAGCCTCTCCGCGCAGCCGTCGGACTCCAGCGCCCTCCAACGAGCGCCCCGGGCGGAAAGGTCACGCCGCCTCTCCTGGGAAGCGCGAGAAGAAGCCGCCCGCCGAGGCCGAGGCCGCGAGAGGGCAAAGGAAGGGGGAGGCGTCGGCAGCCAACGGAGAGAAGCGGCGGTAAAGGCGCTCTGCCGTGCGCAAAGGCTCGCCGTCGGGGGGAGCGAGAGAGCGCACAGCCTTCGGGGCTTGCGCGCTTCCCGCCGCCCTTGCGGGCGACCTGCCGTCGGAGCGAGAGGAGAGAGGCAGACAGACGGGAGCCAGGCAGGCGAGTGACTGGGGGCGGGGGAAGGGGGCTGGCTCGAGGGGAGGCGAGGCGCAGGGGTGGCTCAGGGGTAGGGGAGAGGAAGGGACGGATTCTTGGCCCCGCGACAGCCCCGGCGCCTGCCTCCTTCCCTCCTCCGAGGGGGCGTCCCCTCTCCTCTACCCCTCCAGCTTCCTGCGCGGGGAGGGCGGTCGGGGATCTCCTCCTTTCTCTCGACGGGAAGCTGCGCAGAGGTGCCGCCGCCGGTCGGGCTAGCGGCTTTCCAAATATAGCACGTGCGCCTCGCGCGAAAGGGAAAGTGTTTGCGTGGGGGTGAGGGGGTTGCGATTGCACGCCCCCTTTCGCTCCTAGGTCCGAGGATCTCGACCGTCGACTCGGAATTTGAGGTGGGGGTGGGAGGAGGACGGGGGAAGGGGCAGAGAGCTGTCTGCGTGCGCGCTGGCTTCCCATAGCAACCCAGCTTCGAACGCCCCCCACATCATTCCTCGCTTTTTCCCGGGGGGGGGGCAGGATCAAATATTGCTAAATTGTCTGAGAGAAGGGGGCGGGAAGCTTTTATCCCCCGCTTCTAAATGGCCCAGTAAAAGATTATTTTTGTGAGGGGTGGGATTTGGGTTCCTGAACCTTCCTGGTTATGGATTTAGTTTGCAAAGGGGGGGGGGGGCTTGCGTTAAATCCACGTCTGCAGTGCTATATGGCTGCTGGTTTCTAAGGCTGTGTGCAAACTATGAAGCATAATAGAATCACATTTCTTTTGCGCTCTCAAAGAATTGTGGGTGCTGTGGTTTGCTAAAGGTTGCTGGGGATTAGAACTCCGTGAGGGGGAAACTACAGTGCCCAGAATTCTTTGAGGGGCTTTGATGTGCTTTGAATGTGCTCTTAAAAGTATAAGGTAAAGATAAAGGACCCCTGGATGGTCAAGTTCAGTCAAAGGCAACTATGAGGTTGCAGCACTCATCTCGCTTTCAGGCCAATGGAGCCAACGTTTGTCCACAAACAATTTTCTGGGACATGTGGCCAGCATGACTAAACCACTCCTGGTGGAATGGAACACCGTGATGGAAACCAGAGCGCACAGACACGCCGTTTACTTTCCCGCCTCAGTGGTACCTATTTATCTACTTGCACTGGCGTGCTTTCGAACTGCTAGGTTGGCAGAAGCTAGGAAAGAGCGACGGGAGCTCACCCCATTGCGGGGATTCAAACTGCTGACCTTCTGATTGGCAAGCCCAAGAGGTTCAGTGGTTTAGACCACAGCGCCACCCACGTCCCCTCTCTTAAAAGTATAGTGTGCAGATAGTGTGGGAGCACAATTTCTGGATCAAAGGATGCTCCATTCTGTCTTGGGAGTTTTTCTCTTTTAGGGAGCCCGTAGCAAAGGTGTGTCCCTCCGTTGGTGTCCCATGTGTGTGTCCTCCCCCTCCCCACAGGGCTGGATGTGAGGATCTGGACATCTCTGACTGGCGCAGGCCATGTCTCCCACCAGTCCTGCTCTGTGCCCTCTTGAGGATTTTATTTTTCCTGCCTGCAATTTGCTGGAAAGGCCTCGGCTTCTGTGGCAGTGGCTGACTTCTGTGCATGTTATTCACAGCGCAGCCGTATGCATGTTTACTCAGGAGTAAGCCCATGGTCAATATGATGAAGTCCAATGTCAGCATGTGCCCGTTGGATCATCTCACGGAATATGGCTAAAACTGCAGCCCCGCACACCGGAGATGGGGAACCCTTTCCAGTCTGAGGGCCACATTCCTTTCTGAGTGACCTTTACGGGGCCACATGCTGATGGCCGGAGGGGATGTGTGTCCAGGTGGGCGGAGCAACAAATGTAAGCTGTACCTTTCTGGGTTGGGCTAGTTTCTACACACCCTTGCGTCCCCTCTTTATCCCCCATAAAGGCAAGTGGGAGTCGTCGTCAGAGTTCAAGGACACATTCCAACCAGGCAAAAATACTCAGGGGTGTGGCTTGTGGAGAGGGGTGTGGCCGGTGAGGAGGGGGCGTGGTCCAGGGAGTGTATTGCAGGCCAGATAGGGTGAGTGTACAGAGCCAGTTTGGTGCAGCAGTTAGAGCAGGGTTTCCCAAACTTTGGCCTCCAGCTGTTTTTTTGGACTACAGCTCCCATGATCCCTAGGTAGCAGGACCAGTGGTTGGGGATGATGGGAATTGTAGTCCAAAAACAGCTGGAGACCCAAGTTTGGGAAACCCTGGCTTAGTGTTGGAGCAGGACCTGGGAGGCCAGGGTTTGAATCCCCACAGAGCCATGAAGCTCACTGGCTGACTTCAGACCTGTCACTGCCTCTCTCAGCCTAACCTACCTCACAGGGTTGTTGTAGGGATAAAAGGGGGAGCAGGAGAACAATGTACACCACCTTGAGCTCGCTGGAGAAAAAGGTGGGGTTGTATTTGCCTGGAAAACAAGCTTTATGAGGAACAGCTGAGGGAGCTGGTTCTGCTTAGCTTGGGGAAGAGGACTGAGAAGACGGATATTATGGCCATCTTCAAATATCTGAAGGGCTGTCACATGGAAGATGGAGCAAGCTTGTTTTTCTGCTGCTCCGGAACCATTGGATTCAAATGACAGAAAAGGAGATTCCAACTAAATGTTAGGAAGAAGTTTCTGATGGTAAGAGCTGTTCTACAGTGGAATGAGCCACCATGGAAGGTGGTGGTCTCTCCTTCATCATGGGCGAAATGAGGCTTTATTTTGCCGGGTCAAGGACCCAATTTGGCACCCCTCCTTTACATTTACATACACACACAGGCTGGGAGCCTCAATGGCGTCCTCTGGAGCCTTCACCCAGGGCAACCCCCCCCCCCCATCCCATAGCTACAGCACTGACTTCACTGGTGGTTTTTTAAAAAACACAGGTTGGGTGGCCAATTGTCAGGGATTATTTGGTTGTGATTCCTGCATTGTGGGGGTTGGACTAGATGAGCCTTGGGACCCCATCCCATTCTACAGTTCCATGAAATGCAGGGAATACATAGGAAAGATAAACAGGGCTGCCTTGGGTTCTTGAGATTCCCCACACTGCTATAAGCCTGATCCTTTTGTTCTGCAAACCATAGGAAGCCTCTGTGCCCTATCTCTTAGTTTTTCTTCTCTACAGGAAAAGGTGGGGCCCCTGATCTCTCTCTGTGAATGCGGCCTATGCAGGCAGTGGGTGACTTACCCTTTCCTACCTTGTGTACTCAAAATGCTTGAGCCTTCCTAGCAGGGGGTGTGGTTTCCATTTCTATAGATTCCCCCGGGGACTTTAGAGACCTCTTTTTTTTGCTGGTGGGATTAAAACCCGCCTAGTGGGGGTGTTGTTGTTAAGGAGAGAGAGAGTGACTCTTAGGCAGGGGGAAAGGAACAGCTGTGATTCACATCAGGAGCAACGTGGTTTGCTGAGAAACAAGCAAAGTAGCAGCAGCAACGGGAGGTCGTGGGAGGAGAACTGGTTGTAATGTAAAGGACGGGTAGCTCAGGCGGTAGAGCACGAGACTCTTAATCCCGGGGTCCCGGGTTTGAGCCCCACATTTGGTGAAAAAAATCTGCATTGCAAGGGGCTGGACTCGATGACCTTTGTGGTACTTTCCAACTCTACAAGTCTGCGATTCTGTGAGGCAGAGGCGGGTCTGGGCGATCTTGTGTTTCCAACCTACACTTAACACAGGGATGCCCAACTTGGGGGGCTGTTCGTTCTCCCCCCAGGCAAAGAAATGATTGAAGGGATGGAATAACACCCCTGCAAGGAAGGGCCGAAGCATTTGGGACTTCTTAGAGAAATGGAGACAAGATAGAATTTTTTTTTAATGATGGAGAAAGCGGAAAGAGAAAAGTTTGTTCCCTCCCTCTCTCCTAACATGAGAACTCATGGTCAGTTGAACGTTGGGAGCAGAGCTTTCCAAACTTTTCATGTTGTTGACACACTTTTTAAACGTGCATCATTTCACGATGCAGTTTTACTAGCAAGCGGGAGGTTAAAGGGGTAAAGGGGACCCCTGACCATTAGGTCCAGTCGTGGCCGACTCTGGGGTTGCGGCGCTCATCTCGCTTTATTGGCCGAGGGAGCCGGCGTACAGCTTCCGGGTCATGTGGCCAGCATGACTAAGCCGCTTCTGGCGAACCAGAGCAGCGCACGGAAACACCGTTTACCTTCCTGCCGGAGTGGTACCTATTTATCTACTTGCACTTTGACGTGCTTTCAAACTGCTAGGTTGGCAGGAGCAGGGACCGAGCAACGGGATCTCACCCCGTTGCGAGGATTCGAACCGCCGACCTTCTGGTCGGCAAGTCCTAGGCTCTGTGGTTATCTAACCCTTTTCCAGACCGGGAAGGAGCACACCTGCACACTGCAGCCGACACACTAATGTGTCACGGCACACAGTTTGGAAAGCTCTGGTTGGGAGAGTCAGGATAGAAAGGACTTTTTTGTGCAGTGCACAGTGGAACTCTCTGCCACTGGATGGCCACTAACCTGGATGTCTTAAAAAGGAGATAAGACAAACCCATGGAGGATGAGGCTGCCCATGGCTACTAGGCATGGTGGGCATGCTTTACCTTCGCTGTCAAAGGCAGTATGTCTCTGAAAACCAGTTGCTGGGAATTGCAGGGGACGTAACCGGCTGTGTTCTTAGATAAATAAGGTATACTATTCATTGTATCAAATTTCAACAGAAGTAACTCATAAGGTTCAACAAATGAACAAAGCAGAAGACCCAGTGGATCAGATCATTCTCTAGTCAGTTTGTGCTTGTCCACATAACCCTACTTTGTAACAGTTGCTGCTTACCACAGCTACTACTATGCCATAAGATCCACTGTCTTGTAATATCACATATGGTATGTACAGTTATTTATTGTTTGGTATTATTGTTGCTGTAAGATGTGAGATCATGATGTGAGATATTTATTTGCATTACTTAGTGCTTTAACTACTGATGAAGCCCAGGACGGCGAAACAAGGCCAATATTCCGGAAATCCTTGTCTAGACTCCTTGAAAAGATTTTGTGGAACTGTAACAATCTTTCATGTGGATTGTTTGGACTTTATGAACAGACAGGTGGAATAGACACCATTACATGGATGGACCTTATGCATGAACTGACGTGTGTTTATTGAGGATGCTTTCGTGACCATAGGTTTGTTTGTTGTTGTTTTGGGAATTGCAGGGGGGCAGAATGCTGTTGTGCTCAGGTCTGTTCAGCCACTCTGAGAACAGGATGCTGGACTCAGTGGGCCATTGGCCTGATGCGTTGGGCTGTGTATGTACCAGTAGATACGTGAGAAGCCAAGTTAAACCTCATGTTGTAACTAAGCATCCTCTGCCTCTGCTCCATGCTGTCACTTAGCTCCTCTCCAGCTTTGCACCTGGACCTGCCTCCTACAATTTATCAGTTTTGCTTAGGAGCTTCAAATGCCTCCTCAAAGCCCACCTTTTGGTGCACCATCAGGGATGGGGAATGTGGGCTGATATTTCAGGTGGGGAATCCGCTTCCTGCCAGGGCCTGTGTTCCATCAGGCATTCCATCTGGGGCCAGGCTGCGTGCCTGTGCTTGGTGGGGCTGGGGCAAGAAACAAAGAGGAAGGACCATAACTCATTTGACAGATGTGTAGAAGATCCCAGGTTCAATTCCCGGCGTCTCCAGATAGGGCTGGGAATGTCCCCTGCCTGGAGAGTCGCTGCTGGTCAGTGTAGACAATACTGGCCTAGATGGGCTAATATAAGGCAGATTTCTCTGTTCTATGCTCCTGATTGATGCGCAGGGTGTGCTTCCTTTCTCTGTTTAAATTGCTGGTCTTTAAAGCCTAAATGGCCTGGATTCAGGGTCTCGGGGGCTGGTTGCTGGTCTCATTGCATTATCTGGGTTTGGCACCTCTTTTCATAGGTGATCCATTTGCCATAGTTCTGAACCAGCAGAGGAAAATGCTGGCTTCTTTAAAGATGCTGGTTTCTTTAAAGATGCTGAAGATTTCTTTTAAAGCACCTGGGTATGAGAAAGAGACAGTGATATTTTTATTTATTTTTTTGAGCGGGGGGCGTCTTTGTCATTGGACCATAGCTCAATGAGAGAACACCTGTTTTGCACGCTGAACGTCCCAGTTTCATTCGCCGGCATCTCTAGGTAGGATAGAGAGAGACCCCGGAGGTTGTGGACTCTCCTTCCTTGGAGGTTTTTAAGCAGAGGTTGAATGGCCATCTGTCACAGATGCTTTAGCTTAGATTCCTTCATTGCAGGGGTTGAACTAGATGACCCGTGGGGTCCCTTTCAACTATGATTCCTGACTTAAAACCTGGAGTGCCACTGCTAGCCAGTCTAGACAATACTGAGCTAGATGGACCAAGGATCTGACTTGGTATAAGGCACCTTCCTATGTTCCTATTTAAACCTGCCTTTAATTCAGAACGGTGAGGACTAGCAACTTCATTTTTAGGGAAGGAGTCATAACTAAGTGGGAGAGAACCTGCTTTGCATGCAGAAGTTCAATCCTTGGCTTCTCCAGGAAAGTCTAGGAATGCCCCCCCTCCTTAAACCATGGGGTGCAGCTGCCAGTCAGTGCTGGTAACAGAGCTAGATGGACCAAACCTCCAGCTTGATATCAGGCTGATTCTGTGTTTCTAAAAGTGAGTGCCCTCCCTTCTTTCTTCCCCTCTCTCTTTTCTGCCACCCCTTTCCCCCTCTTGCTATCCGCAGGCGGGCTGGACCTCATGCGCAGGTCCCCCCGCTCTGCATATTAAATACGATTGTGATAATTGCAGGCAAGGTTCCCAGCACTGGTCCAGCTGTCTGGTTTCCAAAATCCAAATGGTCCCAAGATGCAGGCATCCAGATGTCTTGCTGGTGCTGCTTCTCATGTTCTTCATCCCTGGATGCCAGAGATGCTGTCCGAGGGA
Source organism: Podarcis tiliguerta (assembly GCF_965153285.1). Lineage (NCBI taxonomy): Eukaryota > Metazoa > Chordata > Lepidosauria > Squamata > Lacertidae > Podarcis > Podarcis tiliguerta. The sequence goes on from NC_139549.1 coordinate 19,854,477, forward strand.
CATGCCTGCACACAGCCAGCCGGTGCGCCTTTTTTGAGAGCTGTCGACAGGGCGGGGTGTGATATTGGTGTGAGGATCACTGCTGGCTCTGCAAAGTGGAATCGCTGCTTTTCAGATCTCTGAGGGTGGGCTGTAGGAGAGTTTGCCTGTGGAATGAGGAATGGGGAATTCCATCCAAAAACAGGCGGTTCTCCTTTGTTCCGCATATTTCGGGGAGTCTCCGGGGCCCTCCCACTCTTTCTCCAGAGAAGCATTGATCATGCTGCTCAGTGGTAGAGCCATCTGCCTTGCATGCAGAAGGTTCCTGTTCCAATCTCCAGGTAGGGCTGGAAATTTATCTGAAGAGCAATGCTAAGCTGGTTGGACTCTGCATAAGGCAAGCTTCCTGTGTACTTGTGATGTCTCTGCCAGGGTAGATAAGGTTGAACACATTGATGGTCTTTTAGGGTGGTGTCCTTGTGGCTGTCCAATGTAGTGCTTAGAGCAGCCTTTCTCAACCTGTGGGTCCCCAGATGTTGTTGAACTACAACTCCCATCACCCCTAGCTGGCAAGGCCAGAGCTCAGGGATGACGGGAGTTGCAGTCCAACAACATCTGGGGACCCACAGGTCGAGAACATCTGGCTTAGAGAGACCTGCAAAAATTTAGGAATGGAGGAGGGTGCCTTAAGCTGAATCAGTCCATTGGTCCATCTAGATTAGCATTGTCTACATCAGGGTTTCCCAAATTTAGGTCTCCAGCTGCTGTTGGATGACAATTCAGGGAGGATGGGAGTTGTAGTTCAAAAACAGCTGGAGACCCCTGTTTGGGAAACCCTGGCCTACCCTAACTGGCAGTGGCTCTCCAGGGTTTCAGGCAGGGGGCTTTCCGAGTCCTACCGGGAGATGCCATTGGGGATGGAAGCAGGGACCTAAAATCTGATTCAAAGCTAGATCTGTCAGTCCCAAGACTTCTCTCCCTCCCCCTCCCTGGCATTTTCCATATATGGCAGGCTTGGGCAGAAGGTTTGGCAAGCGTGTTGCCTGTGGTGTTTTTTTCGACCTCCGAATCTCCACTGCTGGGACTTCAATCGCCTGTGAACCGGACTGTGACAGTACGTGGAGCCTCCTTATTCAGGAGCAGTTAATGGAAGACTGATCCAGAAGGGCGAATGGGGCACTGCCCCACCAGCATCAGTGTGCCCTCCAGCCAGCTCTCACCGGCATACCTTTTTCCTTCAACCAGCCTAGTGGTTGGCACAGCCTGCTAACTTCCTCCTCCTCCTCCTGAGTCTCTGTGTTGCTCTGGTAGAACTCAGCAGGGAGGAAGGCGAGGGACAAGGCTGGAATTAGTTCTCTCTGTCGCCACCTACTGTGGGCCTCCCTGCCAGTCCCAGTGCGCGACAGCCGCCACTGGAGGCAAGGCTGTGGATTTCATTTGACTTGATTTGAAGCGACTTCCTAAATAAGCAGCCATTGGCATGGAAAGGGAAATAACCGCGGTCTGGCCTGCAGAGCACGTGGGGCTTAGTTAAAAATTAAAACGACGCCCCTGGCATTCCCTAGGAATTCTCCGAGAGCTCCATCGCGCTATAGGCTCGGATAGCCAATACCGTTGGCTTCAGGCATCTTCACACTTAGTCTCTTAAGAGCGCACTCGGCAAAGAGGCATAAAAGCGTGCGGGGGAAACAGAGGTCTTTAAGAACCTGCATATCACACAGAAACAATGGGTTTCGTGGTGGGTAAGGCTCTGAATGGTTGCTGGCCACATACGCTGTACTCTGGCCCCACAGTCAGAGGCAGCGACGCTTCTGAATGCTAGAAATGTCAGGAAGGGAGAGGGAGTCTTGTGCTTGGATCCTACTTGAGAGATTTCCTTGGTGGCCACTGTGAAAACAGGATTCTGGACTAGAGCGGCAATCAGCCTGATCTACTAGGGCTCTTATGTCCATAATTCAGAAGTTTTCAACCTTTTTTGAGTCCACAGCTCCCATGACCAACTACATTCTTTCTGCTGTTCCCCTGTAGGGAAACATGCTCTGAGCCTCAGAAGCCCAGTTATATCACCCATTGCCTGCAGAGCCAGCAGCTCCTCACCCTTTTTCAAACACCCTCTTTTGTGGAGCGTTCCCTCAAGCCTCCTCTCCTCTTCCCTCCTCACCTTAGGAGTCCTCCCCTGGTCTCTGAGATGCCCCCAGCCCCCTAAAAAGAGGGGCCTCCTCAAACTGCCCCACACGGACCTGGGAAGAGGATGCCCCCAGCCTTAGTGGCCCAATGGAGACTGGCCAAAGCCAGCCCCTTACTCACCTGACTATCATTCAAGGCACCCCAGGGTGCCACGGCACACTGGTTGAAAGCCACTGCCTTAATGGGTTGTATCTCATGTTCGTCCTGCTCAGAGTGGACCCATTGAAATCACTGGGCACAACAAAGTTGGGTCCATCCATTTCAAAGAGCTCTACTCTGAGTAGGACTTGGATGGTCACCCCTCCCAGTAAGAACAGAGAGACAACTGGCCCGAGTTTTACACCACCTCCTTCCTGTTAGATGCTGCGAATGAAATTACTACCCAAGTAGCAATGTTTTGTGCATTAGCAAGCATTTATATGTAGGAACTGGGTGGTTAAACCTCTTTACTAACTATCCTACTGCTCAGTAATCCATCTTAAGTGTGGCTGGAAGCATGCAGCAGCAGAGCGCGCGCACACACACACATCCTAGGTTTTTGTTTTTTGTTTTGCTGCACTGCTGATTTTTAATAGTCTTCTGATGGCCTTGCAAATTGTATCCATTTGACTATAATTTAGTGGCTGATCTGTGATCGTCATAATGAAGTACTGAACTCATGAAATATCTCAAAGCCGTTTCGGAATAAAAACACCAGCAATAAAGACAATTATGCCATTTTAAATATATATATTAAAAATGGCAATTAAAATAAAGAGCCGGAAACAAATTCCCTGTGCTTAAATGATTTCAGATCTGCCACACCCACTATCGGAATGTGGCTCCTGGGTGGTTGCCCAGAATGAAATGTGCCCCTCAGGTTGGGAGATGCTGTTATTGATTGAGCGTAACCCCTCCTAAAAAAAAAGTCCTCCCACATTTAAATGCTCTGAACTTATGAACCTGTAACACTTCTTTTTAAAATATATATATACAGTGGTACCTCGGGTTACAGACGCTTCAGGTTACAGATGCTTCAGGTTACAGACTCCGCTAACCCAGAAATAGTACCTCAGGTTAAGAACTTTGCTTCAGGATGAGAACAGAAATTGCGCAGTGGTGGCAGCGGGAGGCCCCATTATCTAAAGTGGTACCTCAGGTTAAGAACAGTTTTAGGTTAAGAATGGACCTCCAGAACGAATTAAGTTCTTAACCCGAGGTACCACTGTATACTAATAATATGAGGTTGTCAACAAGATTGTGCCCCACACAATCTTGGGCAAAAATACTGGGACAAGAGGTGATGTAAAGGAACAGACGGGAGGCACGGCAGCTGCAAACCCTCCAGATCTTTTGGCACACCTTTAGAGGTGTGGCGCTGTGCCCTTTCTGGGCAAAGCACTTGGCAACCCAAGCTGGAGCTGAAGAAGTGAGTTCTCCTGAGATCTTCCTTTCCGTGACAGTGTGTGCTCATTAGCGAAATCTGCCAAACTATCTCAGATCTTCTGAACTTTACTTTTTTTTAAAAAAGGGGGGAAATTAAGTAGACTTTGGTTTACATCTCAGACCTTGCAGGCCGGGATGCAGAACTTTTGGCCTTCCAGATGTTCATATAGCTACTTATCTATCTATAAATATTTGTATACTGCAATTTCGGTTGCAGCTTTGGGGGATTTTTAGTTTCGGGAAAAGACGAGTAAATGGTGTCAGGACGGAAGTTTACAAAGTTTTGCGTGGCCTGGAGAAAATGGGCAGAGGGGAGGTTTTCTCCCTCTCTCGTAACACCGGAACTCCTGGACATCCAGTGAAGCTGAATATTGGAAGAGTCAGGGCAGACAAAAGAGCTTTTTTGTGCAGGGCAGAGCTGAACTATGGAACTCCCTCCTGCAGGAGGAAGTGAAGATCACCAACTTGAACGGCTTTGGAAAGAGAATTGGACAAATTCATGGAGGAGAGGGTTATCAAGGATGTGGGAATGTTCAGGGTGGCAGGAGAGGATACTGTATATTGTTTATTAATATCCTTCCTAACTTGCACTAGCAAGTTCCTTTATGTAGCAGAATTACATTCCCCCTTTTATATGCACAGTAGCTTTTTGCATTTTATCTGTGTTGTTTTAATTTGTGTAAGCCGCCTTGAATCCTGGTCCGGGATATAAAACAACAACAACAACAACAACAACAACAACAACAACAACAACAGCAAATATTGTGGAGGTAGCCCTAAAATGCACTTCAGATAGAATGCATCTGTTCCTCAGCGGGACGCAAAAAAATGCCAGGAATGTCAAATTGCCCTCTGTTGACTTTAAAACCTAGTGACAGGTACATTTTATTTAAAGGAAGCATTTCTCTCTTTAACACCAGCACATCAATTGCAAGAGAGGGGCTCAGAAGTGCTTTAAAACAGCATGTGTGAAATTGGTCCAAGCTGGATTTCTCTCTTGAGCCAGATTTTCTCTGCTCCGGTGGGTCGCAGGGAGCTTTAAGCCCTGCAAGGACGTAATCAGACTTGGCTCTGCCAGTTTAGGGTAGCCGGCTCCTGACCCTTTCCCTCGAATCGCGCCACCTCACCGAACAAAGTGACGCGCGAGGCTGATCGAACGGGGCCTCATCAAGGCAAATGGCATTGTGTTGGGATGACAATGTCCTGGTTGGCTGCCAAGATGCCTGGATGTGTGTGAGAGAAAGGAGGGGACAGAGAGAGAGAGAGAAGAGTTTCTGTCCCAGACCTCTCAAGGAGCACTTGATCAATTAATATAGCAGCTGCCCTCTGAGAAATGCTAATTCCTTGGGCCAGTTTGACTTTGGAAGAACAGGTGACCAGTCCTAAAAAAAACCAACTACACACACCCCACAACACTCTTGATTGCTCCTCTACTTTTGTGGGACAAGAAAATCGATAGATACCTCTTTGAGATTCACAGAGGGAAATCTTATCTCTTGATGGATCCTCTGAGATTAAAAAAGAAGAAGTTCAAATGAAATTCGTACACCCCCAAGATGAAGGGCAAGTCGAGACATCTGCGGGCTGCTGAAAGAGGGAGTGATGGCGGGTAGGTCTGTGCATCTTTGCTGGGCGATCTAAAATTCTGATGATAATCAGGATCTTACGATTCGCGAGCCCTTTGCTGGCAGGCGCCTTCCTCGGCTGGGTCCCTTGCTCACCTTCCTGGGGCAGTAGGGAATTAAGCCATGCCACAGGGATCTTGGTTCTGATTCCTTAATATTCCTGCCTTGTATAAGAACATGGATAGATGCTTCATATCCCAGTCAGATGATTGATCCATCTAACTCAGTGTTGTCTGCACTGACTGGCAGCTGCTCTCCAGGGTTCCTTAATATTCCTTAATATTCCTGCCTTGTATAAGAACATGGATAGATGCTTCATATCCCAGTCAGATGATTGATCCATCTAACTCAGTGCTGTCTACACTGACTGGCAGCTGCTCTCCAGGGTTCCAGACACTGAACTACCTGGATATATTTAAGATTAAACCAGGAACCACTTGCTAGCTGGCCTCTACCACTGAGCTATGGCTTGCCTCCAAAAGCAGGTGGTGACATAAATATAGCTGTACACATCAACCGTGTGGGGTAGGTTAGGCTGAGGCAGAGTGACTGCCCCATAGGAACAAAGGGCCTGATGAACGGGTCAGCCTCCTAGCTCAACATGGTCTACCTTGCCTGGCTTTCGGGCTCCAGAGTCTCAGACAGAGCTCTTTCCCGCTTGACTCCTTCCTGTGACTTCTCATGGAAACGTGTGGGATTGCGGCTGAGATCTTCTGCCTTCTGCGAATTGTGGGCTCTGCCACTGCGTTCTGACCTTTCCCTTAAGCAAACAAGATCAGAGACAGTTGACGGGCTGGAATTAATGGGGCCATGTGGTATTTCTATTTGGGTTAAGGGGTCATGCTATGGGGAGAAGAGAGTTGCCGTCGCAGACCTACTGCAAGCACACAGGTTTTCCTGAGTTCACAGATGTGCATGGATCAGAATGGCTACTCTGGGTAAATGAGCAGCTTCCCTGGTTCTGTGGGGTGGGGGCCTCAATATGCCTTTGGACCGTATTCCCTCATGTGCAGCCTGTGTGTGGCCTGAGACGGGAAGTGGGCGGTTTCGTCTCCTGAAGCCCGATGCTCTAAGACACTATATTATCGCCATTGTGCTGTTGTTGTTACCTGCCCTTCGCCAGCAGGTCCCAGGGTGGGTTGCAGCGATTTAAAATTCAGAATTAAAAACAGTTGAAACATATCACATTCATAAAGAATTATCTGAAGTTGATGGTTGGAAGATTCCAGTTTCACCTTTCAAAGTGACTTCGGTTGTGCTTTTCCTTGAAGTTCCATTTTACGTAACACAACATGCATGCCGTTTCCTTGACGCCTGGTGTTTTCGGTGGTCCTAAAGGCTTAGCTTTGGAGCACATGGAACAACTCTTCCCCAGGGCTCTTCCCATATGGGCCTTCTCCAGAGTGACCCTAGGAGCCAATCCTCAGGATTCTCCTTTCACTCGGATTGGCTCCACTCAGCCCAAAGGGTGAGAAGACCTCTTTTCAGTGGCTAAAAAGCTCCCTTTTTTGAAAAAATAAGGAACCAACGCGACCAGAGATTTTCCGAGGACTGGAATAAATTTACAGAATATATCAAAAATGTATGTGAGGAGCAACTAACGCTTGTTGGCTTTCAAGAAGCTTTGTGAAAAAGATCGATTGAAATGTTGCTTGAATGATATGATAAGATTAAGATTGGTAAAGTGCAATATAAATTTAAGAAATGTGAGTAGTAGTGACAATATGGAGAATTGTCAGATAGGCTGAAGGAAGTCCAAAAGATGTATATGTAAAAGGCGAATGTTAAATATGGATGGAATGTATATTGGAAACTGAATAAAAATTAATTATATAAAAAAGCTCCCCTTTCATGCTGATTGGGCAGTGCCAGGCCACTGGAGACTGGGACCCTGCTGCAGAAATAGTACTGGGGTTTCGAGCCCCTGTAACCTGGGAACACCACAGCTCTAGTCGTTGGTCTCCTTGGACTGGCTGCTTCCCAGTTGGGCTGCTGGATAGGCTATGGTGCTGTTCCTCGCCAGTGTGTCTCTGTGTGCTGAGGGAAACCAGTAGAGGGAGTGTGGCACAACTCTGATGCCCTTCTGCTAGGCTGCCTGCATGAATGGGCTGCTTTGCTTTGCTCTCAGACTTGGAGAGCATTGTTAGGGATGCTGGCCAGGTATAGGGTCTCTGTAGGGACTTGATCTTTGCAAATTCCATTATGAACTGGGGGTGAGGGCAGGAGGGCCATGGCTCAGTGGTACAGCATCTGCTTTGCATGTAGAAGGTCCCAGGTTAATAATAATAATAATAATAATAATAATAATAATAATAATAATAATAAAATTTATTTATACCCCACCCATCTGGCTGGGCCTCCCCAGCCACTCTGGGCAGCTTCCAAAAAAAAAATTAAAATACTGTAATACATCAAACATTAAAAGCTTCCCTAAACAGGGCTGCCTTCAGATGTCTTCTAAAAGTCTGGTAGTTGTTGTTCTCTTTGACATCTGGTGGGAGGGCGTTCCACAGGGTGGGTGCCACTTGTTTGGAGGACCAGATCAGGCCCCTGGCCTGGGCTGGACATTACCGCTCTCTGCCTGCCCCGCACCTTGAGGGTTAAGGTGTTCTACGCACAGCAAAACCTTTTATCATTTACCAAGGGCAATGTTCCGTTTTAATCTGAGCAAATGCCGGCCAGATAGCATTTCTCCCTCGGCATCCACCATCTCATTACAGACCTCCTTAAGCGCACATTCTCTGAGACTCCTCGGTGCTCGCCGTGTGCCGAAGACATTTATTCCTTCCTAGGCAGCTGGAAAGTTACCAGAAAGATGCAGAAAGCAAGCATCTGAAAAATGAAAATGAAGAGGAGGACTTGTTGAGTCCCCAACAGCCTGCTAGGAATCTGATCCGATTTCTTGAACGAAGCCAAGCCAAGCTGCAAGCTGGAGCTGTTGTTTTTCTTTTATAATCTGTTTGTTACTTGCAATGGTTTTGTTTCAGAACAAATGAATGTTGCACAGCCTGCATTGTTAACGCAAGATAGGAACTAGTCAGGGGCGTTTTGATAGGTGAGCTGGTCCTGTGCTGCTGAACATTTAAGTTTGTGTGTGTGTGTTTTACTCATGTGTTGGACACACAATTTCAAAGTCAGAGTACGTTGCTGGGAAGAGGGCACAGCAGCCAATGTTTGCAAAATGAGAGACAGGGAGAAGAAGTCCTTTGGCTAGCCCTGTGCTCAGCGCTTTGGGAAGCACAGTTAAGGGCTGGCAAATCACATCTTTCTCCCTTCCCCATCAGCTGATTAGCAGGTGGGTTGTCTTGCCCACCTGTCAAAGTTGGCCCACGGATTTCTATCTGGCTTGTGGAGCCAGAAAGGATCTCATGGATACCAATGGCTCCTAGCCATGCTGACTGTGCTCTGCCTCTGCAGTCGGAGGCAGAAATGCTTCTGAATACCAGTTGCTGGAGACCACAGGAGGGGAGAGGGCCCTTGTGCTTGGCTCCCACTCAAGGCTTTCCCACAAGGATCTAGTTGTCCATTGTGAGAACAGGATGCTGGACCAGGAAGGGACTTGACATCTTTCCGCAGGGCCCGCAAGACAGAGCTATTCCACCAGGCCTTTGGCCAAGGCACAGCCTGACCCCCTCCTTTGGTCATTCTTCACAGAACTCTAGCCCAGTGGTTGCCATCAATTTGATTTGAACTGATTTTATAATGAATTGATTTTAGAATGCTGTGTTATTTTACTGTTGTTAGCCACTCTGAGCCCGGCTTCGGCTGGGGAGGGCGGGATATAAATAAAATTTTATTATTATTATTATTAACGCCATTGCCTGATCCAGCAGGCTCTTACGTTGCCGACTCCTGGGTTAGAGTTTAAATTCTCACTTTGTGTTGAAAGCGTGCAAAATGAAGCACATCTACCCTTCAAGATTCACACATCTCTGAATTTTGCAATGCAGTTCTGCAGCTGGATAGGTAAAGGTAAAGGGACCCCTGACCATTAGGTCCAATCGTGACCAACTCTGGGGTTGCTCATCTCGCTTTATTGGCCGAGGGAGCCGGCATACAGCTTCCGGGTCATGTGGCCAGCATGACTAATCCACTTCTGGCGAACCAGAGCAGCACACAGAAATGCCGTTTACCTTCCCGCCAGAGTGGTACCTATTTATCTACTTGCCCTTTGACATGCTTTTGAACTGCTAGGTTGGCAGGAGCAGAGACTGAGCAACGGGAGCTCACCCCGTCGCGGGGATTCGAACCGCCAACCTTCTGATCGGGAAGTCCTAGGCTCTGTGGTTTAACCCACAACGCCACCCGCGTGAAAATGTGCGTATCAGGGCAAAGTGTGCATAATATGAATTTATTAGTGAAAACCACATATTCAGTGCATTAGGAGAGCATAGCTTGCCAAGGTGTGTATGTATCAAGCAAAACTGCATACAAAAAATGTGTACAGTAGGAGACATGTGCTCTAGAATCATGAAGTTGGAAGGGACCACGAGGATCATCTAGTCCAACCCCCTGCTGTGCAAGAATCATTTGCCCAACATGGGGCTCAAACCCACGGCTCTGAGATTGAGTCTCATGCTCTACCATCTGAGCTATGCTGGCAAGTTTTCCTGAGGGCCTTTTAAAGGGCGGGGCGGGGGGAATTGCAGACTGATGCAGCCATGTAGAGAACTAAGTACTGGTAAAGTGAGGACCTGAGATAAACTCAAATTGACACGTTCACTCATCCCGAAAGATGGTTTCGCATTGTCAGTCAGATTCAGGGGCCAGTTTGGTCAGGTTCTGTACATTTAATTGGACCTTCTTTTCCCTTTGCTTCCAACAGCAAAATATCTTGTCCTAACCCTGGTGGTCCTTGTTGATTTTACTCATCATCGCTAAAAGTGAGATGCCATATGACCATCCCATTAAAACAGTTTTCGCTACTATTCATGCTTAAAGGAAAGAGAGCGAGAGCACACATCCTTCTAATCATAGATGTTCTGAGATTTGCATTTGAATACTGTTTTCCTATACCCTGTGCCCATTTTGCTATAAATTCTTTAACCTGTTCCATTTCACAGTAAAACTTTTAGCAACGTATATGTATATTTTTGGATAACACATTTTAAAAAGAAAAAAGAAAATCCGCACTTGTGAGCATCTTCTGTAATTCTGCAAATTCCCTTGATTGGCTCATTTGAAGTGCTTCAGATGAAAACAGAAGCAACACCCACCCTCTGTTGTCCCTGTTTTGAATTTTGGAGTGCAGGCTCTTTGTCCGTGTTGACATGCCATGCATCCTGATTGTGCTCTATACTAGGACTCGGGAATCTCAGGCCCAGGGCCTTGAAGACTTTTTGGCCATAGAGACTCTCCATGCCCAGGTTAACAGTTTGGGAGTACTGCTGGATTCTGCCCTGAACCCGGTTTTGGTGTTGGCTAGGAGTGTGTTTGCAAAGTTACGGCTCGTCTGGCACCTTGCCCGTTCCTTGAGATGTCTGATCTGGTGACAGTGGCTCATTCCTGAGTTACATCCTGGTTGGATTCCTGTAATGCGCTCTTGGTGGGGCTGCCTTTGAGAAGTGTGCAGAAGCATTAGCTGGCACAGAATGCTGGGGGCAGATTCCTGAACTGGGGCTGGTTACAGGGAGCAGGTTACTCCCCAGTTAAAACTGGCTACCGGTCCATTTCCAGACACAATTCAAAGTTCTGGTTATGACCGATAAAAATCCTATATGGCTTGGGCCCAGACTAGCTGAAAGATTGTGTCTCCCTATGCTTCAATCCAAGGGTGAACACCTTCTCTCAGTCCATTCAACATCAGAGGCAGAGTTGGTGGTGACACAAGAGGGAGCCTTTTCTGCGGCTGCTCCCAGATTGTGGGATTCCCTCCCAAGAGAGGCCAGACTCGCTCCCTCTTTGCTTTCCTTCCTCCGGCAGGCCAAGACCTTCCTGCTCAGAGAGACCTTTGGAAACTAAAGTGCCAGGCGATGCTGACCACTTGGCTGCGGTCAGAGCAAACTGCATTTTAAATGCTGCTTCTAAATGTGTTCTGATGTATTTTAATCATTGCTTTTAACTAGTTCGCTTTTATTCCTTTGTATTTTATAATGTTTTTGAATGTTGTAAGCTGCCTTGAATCCCAGCTTGGAAGATAGGCAGAATATAAATATATTGGATGATTATTATTATGATGATGATAGCATATCCTCTAACATTTCTCTGATGAAAATATTCTATTATTATTATTATTATTATTATTATTATCATTATTATCATTATTATCATTATTATCATTATTATTATTATTAGTTTCCAACATATAAAAATAAAACATTGAACATTAAAAAAACTTTCCTATACAGGGCTGCCTTCGGCTGTCTTCTAAAGGTTGTCTAATTAGTTATCTCCTTGCCTCGGGGATCGCAGAATTCCATACCCTCCAACATTTCTCCAATAAAAATAGGGACGTCCTAAGGGAAAGCAGGACATTTACAGGATCAAATCAGAAACTGGGACAGCTTCTGTAAATCCGGGACTATCCCTGGAAAAATAGGGACACTTGGAGGGTCTGTAATAATAATGATACTCTACCAACACTCCTTCAGAGTTTGTCCCTGGCTGGAGTGGTGTCTTGAACTCTGATAATGCCTCTTGCTTGCCTGAAGGAAGGGGGAAGACGGGTGTGTGTGTGTGTGTGTGTGTGTGTGTGTAAACTAGCCTCCTGGCTTGGTGCCCCACCTACCTTTGTTTCTGCCCCGCCCACCACTGGCATGTCCCCCCACCCCCAGAAGGAAATGTGGTACCCAGACTGGGAAAAAGCTTCCCCATCTCTGCTCTGTACATAACCATGACTGTTAGCAAGCAAGCCAATTAATGCCCGTCCTTTTCGGTTAGCAGGCCTGGCTAGCTGAAAAATACCCATAACATTACAGCCCTAACTAGCCGTTGAGGTGATGAATGGCCTTTTTCTCTGCAAGAGAAGGCAGGTACAATGGAAAGTCGCCTTGACAATAACAGGCTTGGGCAGCAGGCGAGCGAGCAAGAGGCCATTTGGTGCATTAATCCCAAACTCAATTACAGCAGCCCTAAACTTTCTCACCAATGTCTCTTGCTTCCTCCCTCCCCACCCCAAAGCCCCCAGAAGAGTCTGCCCACGAGACCAGGCGGAAATAAAAAGAAATGGTTGATAGCAGATAAGCTCAGGCCAGATACTGGCCCCCAAAGGGTTCAGATATCCATCCTTGCAATTTCCCGCCACACACACACACAAATTGGCTACTGTCATCATCACTTCCATGCTTCCATGGTTTCCCACACCGCCCATTTGTCAGCCTTAGACATGAGAACCTAAGCAGAGCCTGCTGGATTTGGCCAGTGGCCCATCCAGTCCGGCATCCTGTTCTCACAGTGGCCAACCAGGTGCATGGAAACTTGCCTTGAGCTCCATTCAGACTTTCCAGATAGGGCTGGAAATGTCGTGTTTGGAGACCTGCTGCCAATCAGCGTAGATGACATGGAGTTATTAGAAGGGAAGGCTGGCATAAAATGGCAAAGGGGTGGCAATTTGGGGGAGAGCAGGTGTACGGAGGCTTTGGCCCTCCCAGTGTTGCTAAGCTCTAGAACTCCTCTCATCCCATGATTGCTGGGGCTGATGGGAGTTGTAGTTTGTGGAATGCTCTCCCCAGGGAGGTTTGCCTGGTGCCTTCATTATATATCTTTAGTCGCCAGGCAAAAACTTTCTCTTCAACCAGGCCTTTGGCTGATTAACATTCTACAGCCTTTTAGATGTATTTGGGAGGTAAAGGTAAAGGGACCCCTGACCATTAGGTCCAGTCGTGACCGACTCTGGGGTTGCAGCGCTCATCTTGCTATACTGGCCAAGGGAGCCGGCATACAGCTTCCGGGTCATGTGGCCAGCATGACTAAGCCGCTTCTGGTGAACCAGAGCAGCGCACGGAAACACCGTTTACCTTCCCGCTGGAGCGGTACCTATTTATCTACTTGCACTTTGAGGTGCTTTCAAACTGCTAGGTTGGCAGGATCAGGGACCAAGCAACAGGAGCTCACCCTGTCACGGGGATTCGAACCGCCGACCTTCTTATCGGCAAGTCCTAGGCTCTGTGGTTTAACCCACAGGGCCACCCGCGTTGGGGTTATTATTTTGCAGTTTTTGTTTTAACTATTTATTTTTTGCTTTTACCTGTATTTTTTTACCTTGTGAACCACCCTAAGATCTTCATAGAATCTAGTCCAGCGCCATGAACTAATAACTAAAAATAAATACTTAGTTCAGCAATGTCCAAGGGTTCCCATGCTTGAGTTGGAGCTCAAAGGTTTGCAAAATTATCCTTGCAATTGGTGATAATGTTTTCTCCTCCCCCTCTGCATTTATATCCCACTTTTTCTATGAGCATACATGGTTATCCTCTGCTCATTTAACCCCCACAACAACCCTGTGAGGTAGGTTAGGCTGAAAGGCAGTGACTGGCCACCTAGTGAGTTTCCCAGCCGAGTAGGGATTCGAATCCTGGTCTCTCCCAGGGCCTCGTCTGACCCTCTAACCATTGTGCCACTTGGCACCATTGAGTAAAGAGACAATACAATTTGCATGTCAATTAACACCTGCTCTGGAACAAGAAACCCTTGTCTCTGTTTAGACCCAGATGGATAGAACTGAACTTTGTGGCCTGCTGCAATGCAACAGCTTCACAATGGAGTTTCCTCTGCCCACCTGAAGATCAGGTTTGTGTGCGCGCTTTAAAAAAAGCAGAGGATAAGAGTCTCCATCCCCATTGCTTCGTCTTTAAACTCCAAAGGAAAAGGAATCTGCGGATCAGGCCCTGGGGGAGAAGGCTTTTTAGTAGCTTGAACAGGTGCCTTCAGTTTGTGTCATCAGACTTCGTCCTTGCAGTTCTCCCTGCCGGAAGCTGGGTGGACGGAATTGGCTTGGGATTATCGCAGGGAGAAGTATTGATAGCGGAGAGGAGAGCACCTGTATCCATTCCCACCCCTTCCTGGCTCCCAGCCCTCCCCGGAGATCTTGGCCAGCACGGCGACATCTCACAGCAAAACTTCCGAAGCTCCCGGAGTTCCACTCCTCTGAGTCTTTTCAGTTTCCTGGCTTTGGGAGCTGAGTGGAGAATCCCAGTCCCCAGGAAGAGGAGGCTACGGGACGTGAGTTTGGTAGGTGGGAGAGAGAGAGAGAGAGAGATCTCTTAACTTTAGGGCTCTTTTCTGTTTGGGAGAGCACAACTGGAGTTCTTGCATTGCTGTCTGCTGTGAATTATTCCTATAAGAGTGGAAAACCTCTGGCCTGTAGGCCAGATGTGGCCCTCCAGGCCTCTCTGCCTGGCCCTCGGACATCATCCCTGGCCACACCCCTTCTGCTTCGCACCTTTGTTGAATGTTTTTGTTGTCTATAAGGCGTTGTGGCATTCATATAACATGCCATGATTGCTGGGGAGGAGGATAGAGAGAGGTTTGTGAGTGTACCTAACCTAGTGTACAAATTTGCATGTGTTGCTCCGCCCACTTTTGCCTCTGGCCCTGCCCACCGCTGGCATGTGGCCCAGAAGGGCACGCAGGTTCCCCCGTCTCTGTCATAGTGTTTTGATTTGTGTTGCTGGAAGACCCCAGGATAGACAGGAGTAAGTCCCACATGGTGACTTTGGTGGGTTTTTCTGTGCTGAAGCAGTCAAAACACACTCTCTGCAAACTGGAATTTGCTCCGGTTGCTACAACATGCTCATTTCAGTGGGTTTTGGGGTTGCCTTTTGACTCTGACTTGATCGAAAATCCAGTGCTTGAGTTTCAAGGTGAGATGGGGTGGGGCAGTGGCAGGGAGAGAGAATTCGTGATGGATCAGTTGCAGCATTTTGATGGGGAAATCTGACACGAGGCTCTGATCTTCTTTGGACCTGCCTGCAAATTTCTTCCTGCAAAGAAGGCAAAGAGCTGGGGTGGGGGGGAAACAGAAGCTGAAAGATAATGCTAAGCATTAATCCTTCTCCTTTTTAAAAGTGTGCTTCAGGTGTGTGATCTCAGTCTTCACAAAAACCGTTTAAGGTAGGACCAAATTCTCATCTAGCGAGCAACTCTGCCCAGTAGCGGAGATGGGTAGTTCTGAGCACTGGACTTAATGGTCTTGTGGGATAGGGGAGGTGCTCTTTAGATGATGGTGTGTATCGCTTAAGCAATTTTAGCCCACTCTGATGCATTTCAGGGGAGCTCTGCTGCTCATTCTGCAGAGTGGACTCCTGAATTTCTGCTCCAAAGTCCTGCCCTGACTTGCTTGGGGTGGAGGAGAAAACAACAACAGAGTTTTGATTGAAGTAGGGATGGAGAGACACTGAGAGGTTTTTCTTTAAAGACACAAACCAGTTTTAACAAGGAGAAATAGCAGAACTGAGTTAACACCAGGAAGCTAAAACCACACAGCATTTTCAAACTCCCTTTTTGCTGTACTGAAACCTTGTTTCACCTCTCAGTGTCACCCCCTGCTTGCTCTACTCTGCCACTGTTTAAAATCTCTACCTTTCCCCTCTCAATGACCCTCCACAACTGCTTTGCTCAAACTTCTGCCATAGTTTTGAGCCCATATTTTCTTTCCCCTTCCCTTTTTGCTCCCATGGCCACTGCTACTGTGCAACTTGTCTTCACTTTTGCCCTTGTTGTTGTTGTTTAGTCGTTTAGTCGTGCCCAACTCTTCGTGACCCCATGGACCAGAGCACGCCAGGCACTCCTGTCTTCCACTGCCTCCCGCAATTTGGTCAAACTCATGCTGGTAGCTTCGAGAACACTGTCCAACCACTTTTGCCCTGACCTCTTGCAAATCCAGGATTGTGATGAGGCACTCAAATCCTCCAACGGGGGCTGCGTCATGGCATACTTGCGTTTTTATTATATATAGAGAGAAGCAGTCTATATGCCCAAATAGATATCCACATGCGTTTGATGATGATAAGATATACATTCCAACGTAGGAAGGGCAGAAAGATCTCCAGACCATTGAGGAATTTATTGTTTTAAGCCTTAAGCCTTAAGAGTCTGTCTGTCCTCTCTTTCTCTCTGGTTACGTGGGGAGCTTCAACATTTGCACCTGTACTTTTGAATACCAAATGGTGGGGGACTCTGAAGCCCACTGCTAACGTGATGGACAGCTTTAAAACCCATCCATCACCCAGCATCATTTAATATCCATGGAGCCTGAGCAGTGCTGACGGCCACTTGGCACTCCTGTTACGCACTGCAGACCACCAGATTGGTCCCTGCGCTGTGCCAAGGTGCTTGAGGCTTGCCGTCCCTTTGTCATTGGTCCTGCTTGTGACCGAGGAAGGAGCTTGCCAGGCAGCCATGCCCATCTGGTCCTCTTTGGTAACTATGTCAGTATCCCCAGACGAATCTCCCCCGTCCTTCCCTTGTCCTCTGATCTTGCTGGGGATGCTATTACAATGCTGCTTGTGTAGGAGTCTGGCTGGGCTGGGCTAGGTACTCTATCATGTACTGTGGAGCCTTGGTTCTTGAACTTAATCTGCTCCGGAAGTCTGTTCGACTTGCCAGACGTTCAAAAACCAAGGCGCGGCTTCCGGTTTGCGCAGGCGCCCCGGAAACAATAGCTGACAGCTGCATCAGACATTCGGCTTCCAAAAAACGTCTGAAAACCGGAACACTTACTTCCAGGTTTTTGGCATTCAGGAGCCGATTTGTTTGTCAACTAAGCCATTTGAGAACCAAGGTTCCACTGTATTTGCAGGCCACCCAGCATCTTGGATACCGCCCATAGATCCAAGTTTATTGGTGGAGGATAGCAGCAGGCCAGGAGTCAGACGCCTCAGGCCTGGGGCTGAATGTGGCCCTCTAAGCCTTACTACCTGGCCCTTGTGACACTCCCCAGAGCCGTACCTCCTCCCCAGCCACACACACTCTTCAGAATAATAATAATAATAATAATAATAATAATAATAATAATAATAATAAATAAATAAATAATTGCATTGGCATGAGACTTAATATTAGGGTTGTGGGTTAGAGTTCCATGTTGGGCAAAAGATTGCTGCATTGTAGGCAGTTGGACTAAATCACCTTTGTGGTCCCTTCCAACTCTGTGATTCTGCTATTCCTCCAAAGAGCCATTGTCTCCATTTTTTAAACGTGTTGTTGTTATTTATTAATAAAATGATTTCTTAGCCGCCCTTCATCATAAGGTCCTAGTTCAGTTTTTTTTTAAAAAAAATTAAAATCAGTTTAATTATTTTTATTTATTAAATTCGTATACATGTACTATAAATGTAAATCTCAATTGCAGTCATGAGAACAGAGTGGGTCCTGTATATGGCGTCAAAATCCACTGCAGATTCCATACACCTGCTAAATGTTATCAGTTTCTTTAGAGTTTCCTCCCCCCACACCTTCACTGCTTCACTGAACTACAATTCCCATCAGCCACAGGAAGCATGGCCAATGGCCAGGGATGGCGGGAGTTGTAGTTTGGCAACATCTGGGGGGCCAAAGGTGCCCCACATCTGCCCAGACCGTTATCCTCCTAACTTCCTCCCCTGCCCCGCTTTGTGGCTCAGCTGTGACGGTCCCGCTTGCTCTCTGCGGAGCAGTCATTGCCACTTGGGGTGGCGGGGTGCAGGTGGCAGCGAATGTGCCCGCTGCCCCAAGGGTGAAATGAGGACCTGTGCTGGAGAAGGGCTGTGAGCCATGCCCATCACTCTTCGTTTTGGAGCCAGCCTGGCACCCTTTATCCCCCTGCGCTCTGGTTCAGCATGCCACACTCTGAAAGCAGATGGCACCGAACAGGCACCATCTCGAATCTCCCTGACTTTTGACACTTGATCGGGGAGTGGTGGTTATTCTTAGCTGTGGTTATTCTGCCTCTCGCACCCTCTCTCGCTCTTTCTCTCCCTCTCCCACCCCACCCGGAGGAAGGGGCCGGAGGCGCTCTGCCTGCTCCAGTTTCGTCCCTGCTTTTATTTCACGTGTCAACATCAACAACCCCCTCGCCCCCCAGCCTCCCCTCTAATCTTCCCCATTGGATGCAGCTCTCAGGGCGCGTTTGCTTGTGACTGACATGCTGTCAGCAAACACTGTCTGGAGCGGCTTGCGTCTGCCGGTGGAGGAAGAGGGCTCTGTTGCCTTTCCAAAGTTCCCTCTCCCTCTCTCCCCGCTGCATTGCAGAGCTTAGCTTGCCATGAAATGTGCTATTCGTGGCATGTTTAATTGCCAGCTATTATCATCATTATCCTCTTTAAACACACACAACACCCACTGTTTCGTTTCTGCTAGCCTGGGGAACTTCAGAGAGCCTCCGAGTTGGCCCCTCTGCGCCAAAATAAGGTCCGCTGAGATTCAGGACAGACAAAAGGAAGGCAGCTAAACTGTGGAACTTGCTCCGACGGGAGGCAATGGTGATCCCCAACTTGGATGACGTTGAAAAAAGATCCCAGGCAGCTCCAGGGATGGCTGGGAACATCCCCTGTCTGAAAATCTGGGGAGCCACTTCCAGTCAGTGTAGAAAGTTCTGTGTCCAGCTCTGAGGGCCTTCTGGTGGTTCCCTCACAGCAAGAAGTGATGTCGCAGGGGAACCAGGCAGAGGAGGCCCTTCTCGGTAGTGGCACCCTCCCTCTGGAACGCCCTCCCATCAGATGTCAAGGAAATGAATAACTACACAACTTTTAGAAGACATCTGAAAGCAGCCCTGTAGTGGGAAGTTTTTAATGTTTGATGTTTATGTTTTTATCTGTCTTGGAAGCCACCCAGAGTGGCTGGGCAACCAAGCCAGATGGGCAGGGTCTATTTTTTTAAAAAAATAGATAGATAGATAGATAGATAGATAGATAGATAGATAGATAGATGATAGATAATACCTGCTTTGTGTATCAGTGTCTAATCTTTCCCCTTTCTAAAAAATTATTTGGTGTTTTTCTTTTTGTATATCTACCAAAGAATCAAATCAAATTGAGGTTAAGGGGTTCTCTCTCTCTCTCTCTCTCTCTCTCTCTCTCTCTCTCTCTCTCTCTCATTTATTTATTTGGTTTTTCAGATTACAGTTTTACAATCACATATCCAATGTACAACATGAAAACAAGATTCCAAAGAATCTCCTGGACTCCCCTCCTGCGCTTTGTGGGTCCTGTTGTTAGTCATTTCCTTCTGCATCTTTTATACTAATCCAGATCTTTTACATCTCCATTATATCCAAAATTCACCATTAAACTACAAATGTTATTCCAATCCTGCTAACAATTTTAAGGGGTTTTCTCAGGACGGTGGAGGGTGTGGACGCTGTGTCAAATTGGTGAAGTGGCATTCACCCTTCTTCTGATAGGAAATGCTCTGCAGGCAAGGTGTGGGGAGCGGACAAAATGGGTCAAAGAGGGTCAATTGGTGAAGAGTAAGATATGTCTCAGGGATGTGGGTGGCGCTGTGGGTTAAACCACAGAGCCTAGGACTTGCCGATAAGAAGGTTGGCGGTTCGAATCCCCGTGACAGGGTGAGCTCCCGTTGCTTGGTCCAAGCTCCTGCCAACCTAGCAGTTCGAAAGCACGTCAAAGTGCAAGTAGATAAATAGGTACTGCTCCAGCGGGAAGGTAAACAGCATTTCCGTGCGCTGCTCTGGTTAGCCAGAAGCGGCTTAGTCATGCTGGCCACATGACCTGGAAACTGTACGCCGGCTCCCTCGGCCACTAAAGCAAGATGAGCGCCGCAACCCCAGAGTCTGTCACGACTGGACCTAATGGTCAGGGGTCCCTTTACCTTTACCTTAAGATATGTCCCTATTTTGATCTGAGGAAGGTTGGAAGGTATGCAGGCACTGCCATCTCCCCCTGGACTGGCTGTAAATAAAAAGGCAGCTGGGTGAGGGCAGACTGAGGTTGGTGGGGGCAAAGCCCTTTTTGCCCTCGTGGACCAACATTCCCTGCTTCTTAAAAAGATAAAGGACCCCTGACAGTTAAGTCCAGTCGCGAACAACTCTAGGGTTGCAGCGCTCATCTCGCTTTACAGGCCGAGGGAGCCAGTGTTTTGTCCACAGACAGTTTTTCCAGGTCATGTGGCCAGAATGACTAAGTTACTTCTGGCGAAACCAGAGCAGCGCATAGAAACGCCATTTACCTTCCCGCCAGCATGCTTTCGATACGATACGATAATCTTTATTATCATTGTCCCATACAGAACAACGAAATTGAAAAAAATCTACACCAGACATTCAAAAACCAACAAGCCTGCTATCCTAACTATCCCAGTCTGGTTAGCCCCTAAAAACTCTGATACCCCATAATTGAATACAATATACTCACATAGAGACTACCTTACACTGCATTTAAATAGATAGATATTAAATTTAGATAGAAACTGTTTCTCAAGCAGCTAGTCCTAGCCTTTATAACCCTGTACCTTCTTCCAGAAGGCAGAAGCTGAAAGAGATAATTTCTGGGGTGTGCACTATCCTGCACTATCTCTGCAGCTTTCTTATGGCACTTGGAAGCATAGATTTGATCCAAGGTGGGAAGAGTTTCGAACTGCTAGGTTGGCAGGAGCTGGGACCAAGCAACAGTTCTGATCGGCAAGCCCTGGGCTCAATGGTTTAGACCACAGCGCCACCCGCATCCCTTCCCTGCTTCATACTGATAAGAAAAAAAGAGTCTGGCTGCTGAATCAGGCCAAAGGCCCCTCTAGTCCAGCATCCTTTTCTCACAGTGGCCAAAGGGGTGCCTATGGGGATCCAGCAAGCAGGATCCGAGCACAAGAGCCCTCTCTCATCCTCTAGCTACCAAGCAACTGATATTCAGAAACCTCCAACATGGAGGCAGAAGAGAGCCACTGGGGCTGGCAGCCATCGAGAGCCTTCGAGTAAACCTGCCTAAGATTCAGGTGTGCTGCTGGAGTGTGTGTTTTAAATTGTCTTCCTGAAATTTATTATCTACCATGGCCATGTTTGTTTTGCAAGGAGAGCCGGGGACCATCCAGAGAGTAAATATTGCCTGCCTTTGCTCTCCTCCTCTCCTACCTGACGTTGTTAACTGTCAGGATTGCAGAAGGCTGGGTGGCATGTTTTTGCTGAGAGACAGGCAGGCCAAAGCATCTCCCCTGACATGCATAACTGTGCATGAAATAGGTGCCTTTTTTAATTACATCCCACTGGGAAATGGGCAATGTCAGCTTCCAAACAGACTGCCCTCCTGGCTGAGCTTAGAGGCTCCCGCAGCTGCTGAGATTTAGCTGGCAGTTAAAACACCAGGTAACTCTGGACGGTAATTGCTGGAGGTTTACAAGACCCGGTGCTCAGCAAGCAAGGAGAGCTGTTGCCTTCCCTCTCCTCTCCCTCCCGAACCCTGCAGAAAAATCTCATTGTGATACCTTTCCATAGGGGAGAGGACAGAATCCTGAGGCACCCCACAAGTGAGAGCTCAGGGGTCTGAACACTCATCCCCCACCATCACTTTCTGAACACAGCCCAGGAGGAAGGAGTGGAACCACTGTATAACAGGGCCCCCAGCTTCCAGGTCCTATCCAGAAGGATGTTATGGTTGATGGTATCAAAAGCCACTGAGAGATCCAGCAGAACTAGGAAACAGCTCTCACCTTTGTCCCTAAGTCTTCACTTAGGCATGACAATGGCTGCATTCACATGGCACTTCCTTCCGTTTCCTCGACATTGCCCTCACTGTTAATTTCTGTATTATAGCTGAGCTTTCGCACACCATGAAAGGCACTCTTGGAAAATGAGTGGAACATAACGCCTCTTCGATACTTGTTTCCATGTTTTATTTGATTCCAGAAGAAATCCATTTGCAGCCTCCTTGATCTGGAAAATTGTGCGTGCGAAGTGGCAGAATTTGGGGCAGACTAGTGGCCTCCAGTTATTTTCTGCTGTTTTCATGGTGGAACAGAAGCGGAAAGTGTTGGGGGGAGCAGCTACATTGTCTCAAGATGTCACACCAGGCCCAATGGAGTGAATGAAGTTTAGAGCAAAATAACACGTTTATTGGTCAAAAAGCCACAATTCCATAATGCAACAGGTCCTGCAGCATGAAAAGAACGTTGGAAAATGCTAACATTCCAACCAGGAAAACCAACACCATATTCCCCATGTCTGAAGGCACCCTATGTGCTCTAAACAAGAGTTCTGTCATAATGGAGCTCTTTGATCCATGTGATTTGGTTAGCCCCTCCCATCTCAATCTTTGCCAGGTGGCGACGTCCTTATGTTGGCCTACCTGAGCAGATAAGGTTTCTGTTCATTGATGCTGCTTTTATCCACCTCCTTGTCTCTGTTTGCATCTTGCAATGTTCTTTTAGGTATCCTTCTTTCCCTCCCAAAGTCATGGTTTCAATTCTTGCGAGCTGCCCTGAGTGATGCATCTGCATCAGAGAGGCAGAATATCCTCCTGTGAGTAGGAAAATAGGTTTCTGGAAACTCTTTGTAGGGTGAGGGTGAGGCATAGGGGACCTGTCTTCATACCCTGACTGTGGGCTGACCACTGTTGGACACGGGATACTGGGCTACATGGACTCTTGATCTGATCCTGCTAAGGCTCTCCTTATGTTCCCTTCTCGGCCAGATTGGGCTCCTCCTGTTCGTGGTCATTGCAAAACTGATTGCGTCCTCGTGTGCCCAAGTGATTTCTTTTTCCTCTGTCAACACAGTGGCAGCTGTTTGCAAAATCCTCAACTGCCATTTAAACAGCGGCTTTTTGATGAGAAGTTCTGGTCTGCTGGAAATATACTTGCCTGGGCACCTTGCTGCTTGTTGGATTTCATTGCTCTGTCTGTGCTTAATTTTATTTTGGGGGAAAGGTGCTATCAATTTAAGCTGGCCCTTGAATTAATTAGCCCTGAAAACTCCCTTGCTGCTGCCGAGAAAATGAAAGCCTTCCAGAGGAACCTGCCGTGACCTTTTAAGATCATTGGGCTTAACATTGCGAGGTCAGAATCTTGGCTAGCTGCACTGACAAAGACAGGGACATAAGAAACTGCTCAATTCTGAGTTAAACCCAGAATTGCCTGTAGGGCTGGGCAATACAGTGGTACCTTGGGTTACAGACGCTTCAGGTTACAGACTCTGCTAACCCAGAAGTAGTACCTCGGGTTAAGAACTTTGCTTCAGGATGAGAACAGAAATCAGGCGGCGGCAGCAGGAGGCCCCATTAGCTAAAGTTGTACCTCAGGTTAAGAACAGTTTCAGGTTAAGAACGGACCTCCAGAACAAATTAAGTTCTTTACCCGAGGTACCACTGTATCTGGTTTTCAACTTCATGACATATCACCAGCAAAACATCACAATAGACTGATTTATCAGGATGTCTGATATAAGAAAGGATCTACGTAGAGGCAATTGGCTGGCTTCACAGTTTTCCCCACATTGTTATTTCTGCATAGCGCACACACATGCGCACACGTATGCACACACACACAAATCATGATTCACAATACATTGCCAGAACAAAAAATATGAAACCAATGTCATGATATGGACTTGAAACCTGTTTTTGGACGATTTATCGCCCAGCCCTAACACACATCATGATTTGTGATATATTGCCAGGTGACAAACTATGAAACCGATATCACAATATGGACTTCAAACTGGTTTTGGACAATGTATTGATATATCGCCCAGCTCTAGTTGCCTGCTCTGACTATCTGAAAGCCTGCCGGCCAGTGTAGACAATATGGAGCTAGATGGACCAAGAGTCTGGAAGGGAAGGCAGCTTTCTATGTTTGGGGGTACTTTCCATTGACTGACACATTGGCATATTCATTCACGTGTAGCTCGCTGCAGATTATCTGCAAGGATGTTTTCTAGGCATGCAATGCCAAGGGAATTATGGGTCCCTGACTTCCTCCAGGGAAGAAGCTTTAATTCAGGTGATTGGCCTGGACCACTCACTGCTGCTGCTGCTGCGAGTCATATCCCTCCATCTGTATCACCTCAAATTTGCTCCTCTGAAAGCAATTTAGCCCCCTCTTGGAACTTCTGCAATCCATCAAATAATACCAATCTCCAGCCATAAATTAAAGGGAAGCAGGATTGGACACAATGGGATTATGCCACTGGAACGATAAATCCAATTTCCCAGAGAGGAGAATCAAAACAGCAGGCATATTTCAAGCCATGACACGAGGCAGACTTTCCTCTAAAAAAAGAAAAGAAAGAAAAGAAAAAGAAACGGACAGCCAGAACACCAAACTTTCTTCCAGCATCTTGCCTAGTTTCCTAAAAAGCATTTTTTTTCCTGGGGGAAGGGGATGTGGCCCTCCAGGCCTTTCTCTCTGGCCCTCGGGACTCTCCCCAAGCCACGCCCCTCAACAGCACCACTCTGCTCCCTCCTTAAGGATTGTTGTTGTTTAGCCAAATAGGATGTTTCCTTTGATTCTGATAATGCTTCTTGCATGCCTGGATGGAGAGGGGTTGGTGAGGAATAGCGTAGTAGCAAATTCAGAAGTGCAGGTTCCCCTCATGGTAGTCACCGCTATGTCCTGTTCTCTGACCTGTGGGAAACCCATAAACAAGATTTGAGCACAAGTGCACTCTTCCTCCCTTCTTTAAAGAACAAACTGAATTGCTCCTTGAATAGCTTCTCTGAATTGCCCGAGTGTTGGCTTCTGTTTCTGCAAAGAAGAAGAAGAGTTTGGATTTGATATCCCGCTTTATCACTCCCCTTAAGGAGTCTCAAAGCAGCTAACATTCTCCTTTCCCTTCCTCCCCCACAACAAACACTCTGTGAGGTGAGTGAGGCTGAGAGACTTCAGAGAAGTGTGCCTAGCCCAAAATCGCCCAGCAGCTGCAAGTGGAGGAGCGGGGAAGCGAACCTGGTTCCCCAGATTACGAGACTACCACTCTTAACCACTACACCACACTGGCTTTACTTGTTGGTTTCTTTTCCTTTTTGAAAAAACAAAAACAAATCGGCTCTGTGAAATTCTCAACTGCAGTTAGGTGCTTGAGCTGCACTCTCAGTTCATTTTTTAAAAAACGTTTTAATTTTTTTCTTAAAATAATAATAATAATAATAATAATCATAATAATAATACAAATAGAAATGTGCACCACCCCCCCGAGACAATTGTTTATCATAATTATCCAACTTTCCAAAAATTTAACACTTCTTGAGATGGTTTCACCCCTTTCTGTTTTAGCAATACAAATTCCACAAATATTTTCCATATTTCCTCAAAGTCATTTCTCTTGCATATTCCCCTTCTTACTTTATCAGCACGCGTTAATTTATCATTAATGCCTGTTCTATTTCATATCCACCATGCTTTTCCCATTTCCTAGCTATGATAACTCTTGCCGCGGTCAACAGGTTTGTGAGTGAGCCCTTCTTGGCTCGCATAGACTCTCAGTTCATGAGAGGAAGTTGCTGATGTTCACTTATCCGTCACATGTCTGGAGCATAAATCAATCCAGCGAATAGGATTGGGATTCTCTGCTGTTGTTTTCAAGTCCGAAAATGAGACGTAATTGATTGCTGCCTCCATATTTGCATATTGTTTCCTTTGCATTGAAATGAATGGTTGCTGACCGACATAATGATGATGTAATTAATGACATAAAGTTCTGCCACAGTGAATGGCGAGACAAATAGCAAAGCTTCTGTTGGAAGGCAAACTGCAGCCGAATGGAAACAGCGTGGCATGTGGTGAACATGGGTCTGGATGGAAATGGATGCCTCCTTAAACCCCTAAGTGTTGGTGAATGTCACTCCATGTGAATCAAGCGTGTGCCCTAAAATACATCCCAGAACCCTCTGCAATTCCCAGGTGTTCTGTGGTAGGTGGCTGCTTGGCAGAGAAATCAAGGTGTTCGCAGATGGTTGAAAGTTTTGAAAGCTGCTGTTGTAGTTGAATTAATCAATAGGGCAAATTTTAATCAGGCTGAGATCAAATGACATGTTTGTTTTGATTTTTTTGGAGGGGAAAGCAATTTTAGATCTTGTATGTCACTGTAATAATGAATGAGAAATATTCCAAGATGACCTTTCCTTCTAGCCAGGAGTGATGGTACTGGATTTTTTATTTAGGTTTTTTTGGGGGAAGAACTTTTACTTTGGTAGCTTCAGAAGGGCAGGTATGTTGAGGTTTTGATAATGAGTAGTTAAGTTTAATAGATGGGCAGATTACTCTTTCAATTCAAATGAAGACTGGTTGACTTTTTTTTTAAAGCAAGAGTTTGTGGAATAACTCAGGGTAGCCATGGTGCTCTCCAGATGTTTTTGGACCACAACTCCCATCATCCTTGACCTCATCCATCATGGCCGATGGTCAAGGATGCTGGGAGTTGTAGTCCAACAGCATCAGGAGAGCTCCATGTTGTCCATCCCTGGAATAAGTTGTATACCTTTTCTCCAGCAAGCAGTACCACCTTCAGCTTTTCTAGAGAAGAACATGGGAAGATTCCTTATAGTGAGTAGAATGCCTGCACTGTAGTAGTATAGTAGCTTATTGAGTAGTATACTGAATGAATGCTTCTTTCTGGTCCATATCAATTTTGCATATGCATATTCATAAGTTCATCCACAACCTTTCACTATGTTGGCTGGAGATGATGGGGGTTCAGAACATAAGAGCCCGGCTGCTAGATCAGGTCAATGGTCTATCTAGTTTATAATAAAATAATTTTTTTTTTTTTATACCCCGCCCTTCCCGGTTCAAAAACCAGTCTCAGGGTGGCTAACAACAAATTTAAACACTTAATTGATGCAACAAAAAACAGCATAAAATACAGTATAAAACGTGAATAACGATAAATTCAGAATTCAAAAATCAATGGGGGGGGGGATCTATCCAATAAACATTAGATGATCACCAGGAATAGCTGGCTAAATTAGTCCTAGTTGGGCCAGCATGGAGACCAGGGGAGAATTAGCTGTGGGATCCCAGAGCGGGCAATCTTCATAAAACGGGGAGGGGGAGGGAAGGAAGGGGAATAAAAGATCAGGCTAAGTTCAAGTTGAAAGCCAGGCGGAATAGCTCTGTCTTACAGGCCCTGCAGAAGGAAGTAAAATCCTGCAGGGCCCGGTCTCATGGGACAGAGCATTCCACCAGGTTGGAGCCATCACTGAGAAGGCCCTGGCCCTGGTGGAGGATAATCTAACTTCCTTAGGGCCTGGGACCTCTAAACTATGATTATTCATGGACCTTAATGTCCTCTGCGGGGCATTCCAGGGGAGGCGGTCCTGTAAATGTGTTTAGTGTGATGTGTTTAGAATCCTGTTCACACATTGGCCAGACAGATGCCTTTGCCCCAGGAGGGACCCACACACAAGAGCACCTTCTTCTAGCAACTGGTATTCAGAAGCATTACTGCCTCTGGCTGTGGGAACAAAGCCTAGCCCTTATGGCTGGTATCTATCAATAGTCTCATTCTCTATGAATCTGTGCAGTCCTCTTTTAAGCCATCAAAGTTGGTGGCCATCACTTGCCTCCTGTGGGAGCAAGTTCCATAGTTTAGCTCTGTGCTACTATCTCCTCCCTGAGGTGGTCTCCTCACTCTGCCCAATGATAGGGCCAGCCTTTTCCCCATAGTCCTGCCGCAAGTGCGCTGCTGCTCCCGAGACTCACTCAGTATTGAAAAGCGTCCTTCTTCGCTCAACAGCCAGCAGGCCCACGAACTGTGTTCTGGGCGGT
Source organism: Podarcis tiliguerta (assembly GCF_965153285.1). Taxonomy (NCBI): domain Eukaryota; kingdom Metazoa; phylum Chordata; class Lepidosauria; order Squamata; family Lacertidae; genus Podarcis; species Podarcis tiliguerta. Next base: position 19,882,316 of record NC_139549.1, read on the forward strand.
TGTGCAAGGATGCTGACTTCGGATTCGTGTCTAGCTATTGTCCACATCAACAGGCCTTCATTATTAGCAGGCTGTATCTAAGATGCTGCAAGAAAGGATGTGCCGGAGGGTGAGCAGAATGATTAAGAGCTTGCGGTGGGGGGAGCTCCTCTGTGATGTGTCTGAATAAGGCTGAGTTTGTGGTTCAGCTTTTGAAAAGGGACAAAGAAGAACTGGGGAGGGGGGAGACTGCGTGGAAAACAAAAGGAGGAGATGGACACAATGGACGGGCCTGTTCTCACAATGGGGACAAAGGCACCTTGAAAAGAACCAGATGATAGTGATGCCAGAAAAGGAATTCACCCATGTCACTTATGCCAGGGAATGTGTGCGTGTCCAGGCTCCAACCCAGGGGTCAGCAAAGTTTTTGTGGCTTGGGCCGGTTCACGGTCCCACAGACGCCATGGTGGGCTGGAGTGTGCGCGGGGACGCACACATGCACACAAACACTATTTCTGACACTATTTCCAGCACGGCAGAGGTCTGCACAGCTTCCCATTGGCTGCAGGAGCTTCCTGCAGCCAATGGGAAGCCAGCCAGCTTTGCGGAAAGCGGTCCCCGCTCTGCTCCATGCCAGTTTAGCACCGACCGAGCGGGTGAAGGGGGTTCCTGAGCGGGCAGCATGTGTCCATGGGCCGGTTAAATGACCCCCATGGGCTGCTTGTGGCACATGGGCCTTAGGTTGCTGACCCCTGCTCCAACCCCTTGAGGGAGGTTTGCTTGCTTATTGTCAAAGCTTCAGCAACAAGCAGGTAAAAGTCCATATCCACCAACATTTTACAGATCAAAAATAGGGATGCATAGGGGTGGCCCATCCCATTTTGCCGTCCGAGATCATGCTGGAATTATGCCATGCAATCCTGGCAGTGGACGGGGCAGGACGATAAAACGATGGGAACTGCAGTGATCACAGGTTTTTGCACACCTTCTCGCAAACAGCATACATCCTATTTGTTACATAATTACTGCCGCATGTCCATTACGCATCAGCTGTGACATGACATCTTCACATACAGGTCAAGTTGGCCGGTACCGTAACTAATGTTTGAGCAGGACACTGAAGCAGATCTGACAAAACGTTAATCTTTCAGCTAATTAAACAGACAGATTCTTCACCATCCCTGTCTCTGATCAGTATGGAAGGAGCATCCTTTTGAGATTAACGAAGGCCTTTCATGCCTCTTCTGCAACAATGTTTAAGCAAATGTTCAGATTCTGGAGAAGCGGAATATTGGGGTGCTAAAATATTCCCTTCACAACTAGATGGGCTTCCGTCAGGGCTCTCCTTGTGTTCAAGAGCCTAAGGCCTTGGCGGACAATCCCAGCTATGATAGGGATGAGATCTAATGAAGCTGGACAGACAGAAGGAGTGACTTCTTCACACAGGGCATAGTTGAACGTATGGGATTCAACTCCCACGGGAGGCAGTGATGGCCCCCAACTTTGATAGCTATAGAAGAGAGTTAGACATACCCATGGAGGTGAAGGCCATGAACAGCTACTAGCCACAATAGCTGTGTTCTACCTCCCATTGTTGGAGGCAGATGTGCCTTTGAATAGCAGCTGCTGGGAGACGCAGGTGGGGAGAATGACTCTTGCACCCAGGACCTGTTGGCCACGTTCCCACAGGCATCTGGTTGGCCATTTTGGGGACAGGATCCTGAACGAGATGGACTCCTGGGGTAATCTATCAGCCCCTTCTTACTACTTCTAACACCGGAAGACTCCTGGTGTTGAACTCTGGGTCTATCAAACATCTTGGCTCAATAATAATAATAATAATAATAAATGTTCCTTTACATTTCTGAAATGACAACTTGAATGATGATGCTTTTCCTTTGAGTTTATTCATGGTGCCAAGGAGTTTTTGTCAGGTTGCCCCTCCCTCTCGTTTTCTTCTCTTTTCTCTTTTTATTTCATTTGTGTGAGGGGAAGGTTGCACGAGAAGCAAAGATGTTTGATGTAGAATGGTTTCGGCTGCATACTGTTACAGAATCATAGAATTGCAATATAACATTGATTAAAACTAAAAAACCCTAAAAAACCCCATTGTGTGTTCTGCACCACCCCCCTCCCCTAAGAACAAAATCTGGTGCTATTAAGGAGTAACTTGTGATGGGGCTGAAAACAAGGATGTTGTTAGATCCCAGGCTCTTGCAAGCAGCTCGTGCTTGTCACTGTGGGAACTGGGTGCTGGGCTCTTCCATACCCTCCAACATTTCTATGATGAAAATAGGGGTGTCCTATTCAACAACAACAACAATTTTGCTATTTATACCCCGCTCACCTAACTGGGTTGCCCCAACCACTTGGGGAGGCTTCCAACATATATAATACAGTGGTACCTTGGTTTAAGAACAGCTTAGTTTATGAACAACTTGGATTAAGAGCGCTGCAAACCCGGAAGTAGGTGTTTTGGTTTGTGAACTTTGCCTTGGAAGCAGAACATGTTGAGTGTGTTCCATTTGTAAATCGAGTCCCCCGCTGCTGTGGGAAAGCATGCCTTGGTTTAAGAACGCTTTGGTTTAAGAACGGACTTCCGGAACGGATTAAGTTGGTAAACCAAGGTACCACTGTAACATTAAACATTTTAACACTTCCCTATACAGGGCTGCTTTCAGAGGGCTTGGGCGTCATATAACTCCACGCCCTCCAACATTTCTCCAGTGAAAATAGAGACGTCCTAAAGAAAAGCAGAACATTCCAGGATCAGATCAGAAACCGAAACGGCTTCTGTAAATCCGGGACTGTCCCTGGAAAATAGGGACACTTGGAGAGTCTTTTGTCTATTCTCCATTCATACAAGAGCTTCTCCCAGAGGAATCAACCTGCTTTGGAGAAGAGAGATTTGATGAACTAAAGGCGATATGTTCCTGCACAAGACCACTGCCAGGGCAAGAAGAAATTGTGCCAGCACATTTCCCTCTGCCTTTCTTGGCCTTGCCTTACTTGACCTCTGCTCTTGAGGATTCTTTGGCTGTCCGTAGCCCCCCCCCCCCCGTTTTTGGTGTCTTGGGCCTGGTGTAGCAAAGATGGGAGGAGGGGGTGGGAGACAACCGTACTGAAATCATAAAATTCAGGCGCTGGCTAATAATGTTAGGAGGCTGGTGATTATTGCAGAACTCCCAGTGTGGCCCAGCAAATGAACTGTAATTCTGTAATATAATTTCCTTTTCCCGGCCAGACTAAATGTTCTTGGCCACTGGGAATATGTAGAGAAAAGAAAGCTGTCTCCGAAGGGCTGTCAATCTTGATTGCATCAGCGATCAAAGGCGTTCCTACATGGCCCCGACGGCCATGAGCCACTCTGCGCAAAGTGAGCGCTTCTGAAGGCAGCCAGCCATGCCTCTTGATCCCAGGCCTGGAGTGTCTGCAGCGTTTATTCCTTCCTGTTGGATTAGGCTGTGGCTTAGCGGTTCCCGATAATAGCCCCTGGTGCACCACCACCAATGCTCAGAGTAGAATCATAGAATCATAGAGTTGGAAGAGACCACAAGGGCCATCGAGTCCAACCCCCTGCCAAGCAGGAAACACCATCAGAGCATACTGAACCAAGAAGCTGCTGTATACCAGGGCGGCCTTTGGGCTCATTGGACTAGGTTCTTCTACTCCAGTTGGCAATCCAAACATAAACCTTTTTTTTATTTAAAAAAACCTACTTATTTTTTATAATTTATTTGTATTGAAACTTTTCAGCATTAATCTAAATAAAAATTAAAAATCAACAAAAAAAAAAATAGGAAAAGGAAAGAGGAAGAAAAGAAAGAAGAAGAGGAGGAAGAAAACAGAGCCCCCATCAGAGGTAGATCTTAACCCTTGTCTTAGGACTCAGCTACATTAGTAAAAAAATAGTGTTTTAAATACGTTATAAACAAACAACAGCAGATGGCGCTGTAGAGCAAAAAAAAATTTATTTGATTTTACATTGAGTTTTCTTCTTTTCTTATAACGATTTAATTTATGGCTTATTTATAGTGTGTCCCTCCCCCTGTATGTAGATCCATCCTCATCATTGAGAGCCAGTGTGGTGTAGTGGTTAAGAGCGGTGGACTCGTAATCTGGTGAACCGGGTTCTCTTCCCCGCTCCTCCACATGCAGCTGCTGGGTGACCTTGGGCCAGTCATACTTCTTTGAAGTCTCTCAGCCCCACTCACCTCACAGAGTGTTTGTTGTGGGGGAGGAAGGGAAAGGAGAACGTTAGCCGTTTTTGAGACTCCTTAGGGTAGTGATAAAGCAGGATATTAAATCCAAACTCTTCTTCTTCTTCTTCTCATTATAGAAGGGGTGGGTCCTCCTAGCTCTCTCACACACCCTGCCAGCTCTCAGCTGGGAGCTTCCCTTTGTTTTCCCAGCCTCCCACTATGGCCAATCTTCCCTTCCCTGCCTCTCACACAGGGTCTTCCACCTTCCTTCCATCGCTTTCCTGTGCATACCCTTATTAACTCAGAGTAGAGGACCCCAGAAGACGAAACCAAACATGAGTAAAAATAACATGAATAGAAGAGAAAGAGAAAACACAAGAAATAAAGATAATAGAGAGAGAGAGAGAAGAGAAATAAATAAATAAAGAATAAACTTTTTTAAAAAATCAAGTTTCTAACCCTCACAGCTGTGTTTGGGGGGGGGGGGGAACCAACACCTCTGATCTCAGCCTTGCATGTGAAAGTGACCTAAGATTTGGCTTCCCTTGTACAAAAGGGTTGCAGATGCTGGCTCTGGGCATTTGTGTGATTTGAAACCTGAGCCAGAAGACCAGCTTGCACCAAGGACACTGTCCCTCTCCTGGAGCTCTCAAAAGCCTGTTAACATCTTTCCAGCCCGGTGCTGTTGTTTTTTGGACCTTTTACAAATACATTGAGGGGGTTCATTTCCCCATTTTACTCTTCCTGCTGTTGCTTCTGCATTGCATCAAAGGAAGCTGAACATCTGCAAAGAGTGTGGAGAGAAAGGAGGCTCTTTGTTCTCGAACCAGAGCTGCAGGCCTGTGTCCTGTTTGCTGTGCCATGAAGGTCAGTGAAATGTTTTTGCAGGGCCCGCTGCAGCAAGCAGCACAGTGGGGGGAAAGGGGGAAAGAGACCTGGTTCCGTGGCAGATGGTGGTCTTTCCATTCTCATTCCCATCTCCAGGAATGGCTGGGAGCATCCTCTTCCTGAAAACCTGGGGGAGCCACTTCCAGTCAGTGTAGATAGTACTGAGCTGGAAGCGTGTAAACAGTGGGACTCACTCCTGCAGGAGGAAGGGGGTGGCCACCGACTTGGGTGGCTTGATAAAAGGATTGGGCAAATTCATGGAGAGTAAGACTGTGTCAGAAACCGGAGTCCAGAGTAGGTCAGCAATGAAACACCAGTGTCAGTGAAGTTAACTCTTTATTCAACTTTTCCCTGTAGGTCTTTCCCCAATGAGGCTGTTGCGAGGACTGGAGGTTCTTGCCTTCCCACTGCTCTCTAAGGCTCCTCCACCAGATCCTTCCCCAGCAGCCTAAAGCTCCTTCACATTGTCTCTGTTTGCTCTGATGTCTTCATTTCTCTGCCTGTTCTGGGACACCAGGGGGGAGTAGAGCTGGTTGTAGCAGGAGGGGGAGACTCCCTGGATTCTTCAGCAGGCAGACTCGTTGCTGCCTCTTGACCCCACTCTGCTTCTGCCTCCGATTCTGGGCTGCTCTCTGCCACAGCCTCTTCCTGCTCACTAAACCCTGTTGCCTCTTCCGCTTCCGACACCTCCTCGTTCCTCCCAGTCTGTTCCCTCTTCTCCCTCTGACCACTCACTGACATCCCACCACCAATGCCCTGGCTCTGAGTTTTCTTCCCCTTGGAGGTTCCCCAGCTGGTTTCTCCCACCACTCCTCTGCATCCAGCCAGTCCATGACAGTAAATAGCTGCTAGCCATGATCGCTATGCTCTGCCTTCACGGTTGGAGGCCGTAATGCTTCTGAAGACCAGTTGCTGGGAGTCACAGGAGTGCTCCTGTGCTTGAATCATGCTTGTGGGTTTCCCATAGGGGCACATGGTTGTCCATTGTGAGAACAGGAGGTTGGACTAAATGGTCCATTGGTCTAATTCAGCAGGGCTCTCCTGATGTTCTTAAAAGGGCTAATGGTATAAGGCTACTTTCCATGGAAATTTGGAGGTCAGGGGTGGATTCTGTGGGCATATCCCTCATATTTAGCCTGGATACTCCACACAGAAGGCCCTGGGTTCAAGCCCGGGCACCTCTAGTTAGGACCTAGCAAAGGAACCTATGACCTTCCAGATCTTGCAGGACTTCAGCTTTCAACATATCTGCCCCTGGGCCATATTGGCTGGGGCTGATGGGAGTTGAAACATCTAGAAGAACATCTAGAAGGTGCCAACCATGAGTTAAAAGGATCTGACAACTGGCCGATCTGCTTGACTCACAGCCAGACTGAGTAGGCAATACTATGGACAACCAGTGTGACCTAGGAAAAAAAGTAATGTTTCCCGTGCTCCAAGTATGTATCCACAGCCACAAAGCCTAGAATGACATTGGCAATACTGAGCTAGATGGTGGAAGGGTCAAACTTCGTATAAGGCATTTCCCCAAGTTCAGGGAAAGGATCATAGCTCAGTGGTTGAGCACATGGGAGATGCTGGGGATTGAACCTGGGACCTGCTGCAAGCAAAGCAGATGCTCTACCACTGAGCTACGACCCTTCCCTTGAGACACAGCAACACAGGAAGCTGCCTTATACTGTGACTTGACCCTTGGTCCTCCCAGCTCAGGATTGTCAGCACTGACTGGCAGTAGCTCTCCAGATTTCCAGGCTGCAGACATTGCCAGGCATCTCTGGTGATGCTGTGAATTGAACCTGGAGCCTTCTGCATGCAGAGTGGATGCTTTGCCAGTGAGCTACATCCCTTCCCTTTTCCTATGGGAAGCCTTCTAGCAGGATGGGAGTGCAATGTGCTCTTCACCGCGTATGATTCAGCGACTGGCACCCGGTGGTATACTGCCTCTAACAGCATTGAGCTTGCCCTTTGCTTCTGCCCTAGCTTGCAACCTGCTCTTCCCATCCTTCTTATGTTCTGCATATTTTCTAAAATTATTCACTTTATTGCCCTGAATGTTTGCTCTGCCTCCGAAATTATTTTTACTTAAAGGTTAGGCTGGCAATAGTCTTCCAGCCTGCTTTGAGCCGCCTCGGCTTCTTAAGTTGTTAAAAATTCCTGGCTGCAGGCTCCTTTAGCACTCCCCGGTTGCATTTAGAGAATGAATGATGGAATTTGGCTGTTGTAATGGACCCCCGGGGCTCTAGGCTGTCGTTTGGGGGTTCAAGAAAGACTTATGAAGGGAACGGAGTCTTTTAAAATCCACTTGCTACCGAGTGTTGTTCACTTAGCTTACTCTACTCACCCGTGGCAGATCTTGTTAGAAGCAGAAGTAACTGCCAAGGAGCTGGATTTAATTTTTTTTTAAAAAAGCAATGCAGGAACTAACCTTTCTGCAACAGAAAGCTACTACAGTGGCTTCACACGTCATAACCATCACATTTATAGCATCCTGGATTTGTGCATCTCTATTATGGAAGGGCCCATACCTTGGGAGAAGTCACCCAGTTTGCATGGTGAAGGTCTTGGGTTTGATCTCTGGAATCTCTCATAATCATCACCATCATCATCATCTCACACGATTGGGCCAGGAACAGTTCCTGCAACCTTATCATAACGGTGGTTAGAATTTGGAGGAAGCTAATGGCTATAAGGGGACGCGGGTGGCGCTGTGGGTAAAAGCCTCAGCGCCTAGGGCTTGCCGATCGAAAGGTCGGCGGTTCGAATCCCCGTGGCGGGGTGCGCTCCCGTTGTTCGGTCCCAGCGTCTGCCAACCTAGCAGTTCGAAAGCACTCCCGGGTGCAAGTAGATAAATAGGGACCTCTTACTAGCGGGAAGGTAAACGGCGTTTCCGTGTGCAGCTCTGGCTCTCCAGAGCAGCGATGTCACGCTGGCCACGTGACCCGGAAGTGTCTCCGGACAGCGCTGGCCCCCGGCCTCTTGAGTGAGATGGGCGCACAACCCTAGAGTCTGTCAATACTGGCCCATACGGGCAGGAGTACCTTTACCTTTTTAATGGCTATAAGGATAGCAATCATGTTTTGCGCTAGGGTTGTAAAGGATTACCAAGCCCTCTTGCACCCCCACTGCCTGAGACAGTGTACCTCTGAATACCAATTGCTGGGGATCACAGAGGGGCAGAGTGCTTTTGTAGTGAGGTCTTTCTTGATGGCTTCTCACAGGTATCTGCTTGGCCACTGGGAGAACAGGATGCTGGGCTACACGGGCCATTGGCCTGATCCAGTAGGCTCTTCTTGCGTTCTCTATCTCTGTTGGGCAGCGGGGAGATACAGTGGTACCTTGGTTTTCAAATGTCCCCATTGATTTTGGAATCTGATGCCATAAACCCGGAAGTAAATGCATCGGTTTTCGAACGTGCCTTGGAAGTCGAACCGGATTTCTGTTTTGAGGCTTCCATTTTGAGTTTTCGGTTTTTTAACGTTTCGGAACTGGAGCAGTCTTCCGGAACGGATTATGTTCAAAAACCGAGGTACCACTGTACGTGGCTGTCAGGAGCAAGCCAGCAATAAATCACAGGGAGTAAGTGAAGTTAACTCTTTATTAGAAGAAACAATGTCTGCTCAGGAGTGCCAGGCCTAATGCACAGCAACTCTTCTCGGTAGGTCTTGCCCCTATGAGGCAGTTGCTGAGACTGAAGGTTCCTGCCTCCCCTCAGCTGCCTAAGACTCCTCCTCCTTTCCCTGGTCCTTCCCAAACAATCTGAGACTACACCGGCATGCCTGTCTTAGTTTCTCCCACTTCATACCTCTCCTGGTCCTGGACGACTAAGGGGAGGTGGGAGCTTGTCGCAGCAGGAGAGGGAGACACCATGCCTCTTCACTAGCCTGACTCCTCTCTGTCTCTTGGCCTCCCTCCTCTCCTGATTCCACTTCTGATTCTGATTCTTGACTTCTCTCTGCCACAGACTCTCCCTGCTCGCTAAACCCTGTTACCTATTCAGCTTCCGACACCTTCTCCTCCCAATCTCCTCCCTCTCACCACTCCTTGTCATCCCAGCACCAATCCCCGGACTCTGAAACCTCCGCCCTTGGGGTTCCCTAGCTGGTGCCTCCCACCACTCCTTTGCTTCCAGCTGGCATAAGGAAGGGGCAATGATTGATTCAATGGCTCCAACCAGGGATGGGGAAACCAGCCTAAATTGGGTCCCTAGAGAAGGACCGTAGCTCAGAGGTAGAGCATCTTCCTTGCATGCAGAGAGTCCCAGGCGCAATCACTGTCATCTCCAGGTAAGAAGACACCTGGTTCAATTCCTAGCAAGCCAACGGCTGCCTTGACCAAATCCACACTTGACATCACATGTGACTTGAGATGTGAGGCATGTGGGCACTGTTTGGAGAAAAGGCATTGCGGGCCAAGTGACCCTTATCAGGCCTGAGTTGCTCTGTGCACCGGGGGTGTCCTGTCACCCCATGTTCCCCACCCCTGCTTTCCAGGATTGGGACCAGGTGGCTTCCCAAGACTTTTAAGGACTGTGGTCCTCTTCCAACTCACACGACCCAGCTCCAAAAGCGGCGGGCTCACTTCTGTAGCAAGCAAAATCGTTTGCTGTTGTTGTTATTTTTCCCGGAAACAACATTTTCCTCTCTGGGAGGAGTGGTTTGGTGACAGGCAAATTAATGAACATCTAATAAACCTTAAATTAAATTTAACGGTCTTGCTTGCGTGCCCAAAGGGGGAGATTCCATCTCCTCTCCCAGAAGTGCTGCTATTACAATGCTTTATGTTAACAAGCACTCGCTCAATATCCCATTAAAATCATTTCAGTAATAAATCTACCTGCTGACAGTCTTTCGGTGAATGGAGCCATTAGTCTACAGAAGCTCCTCTCCTGGCTTTCTTCTACTTTGCTTCCTGAGAGGTTAATTGGAAGGGTGGGCAGATTTAGCCTCTTGTCTCTTGCGAGGGAGGCGGGGGGAGCCTGCCTTACGCCTTCCATAACAGCAGTGTAAAAGTTTTTGACACACGTTTTGTGCAGGGATGAATGAACCTCTCGGTTTCTGTTTTTCCACAGTTTCTCATTTTAAGATCATGAGAAGAGCCCTCCTGTGTGAGGACCCATCCTGCTCTCTCAGTGGCCAAACAGATGACCAAGCAGGACCTGAGTGCAAAAGGTGCTCCCCCCTCCATCAATTTCCAGCAACTATTTAGTCTCTGCTAGTTCAGTGGAGTCTCCATTTGCAAAGTTAGCTCAGGCAACAAGCCTTGGGTCCTCAGATGTTAGCCATCCCTGACCATTGGACATGGTGGCTGCAGATGGTGGGAGTTGAGAACATAAGAAGAGCCTGCTGGATCAGGCCAGTAATAGACTATCTAGTGCAGCATCCTGTTCTCACAGTGGCCAAGGTCAAGGTCAAGGTGAAGGACCCCTGGATGGTTATGTCCAGTCAAAGGCAACTATAGGGTTGCAGTGCTGATCTCACTTTCAGGCCGAGGGAGCTGGCGTTTGTCCACAGACAGCTTTCTGGGTCATGTGGCCAGCATGACTAAACCACTTCTGGCACAACGAAACACTGTGATGGAAGCCAGAGTGCATGGAAACACTGTTTACCTTCCTGCTGCTGCAGCAGTACCTATTTATCTACTTGCACTGGCATGCTTTCAGAATGTTGGCAGGAGCTGGGACAGAGCAACGGGAGCTCACCACCATTCTGCGGATTCGAACTGCTGACCTTCCAATCGGCAAGCCCAAGAGGCTCAGTGGTTTAGACCACAGCACCACCCATGTGTCCCACTTTTTTACCTCACAGTGGCCAAACAGACGTCCCAAATGGGAAGCCCACAAACAGGGTCCTCCCGCCTCTTGTGATTTCAGGCAACTGGCATTCAGAAGCATTGCTGTCTCCAGCTGTGGAGGCAGAGCACAGCCATTGTGCTTCACCCTCATTGTTCTGCCCAGACACTGAGGTCCAGCTCCGAGGTCCTTCTGGTGGTTCCCTTACTGTGAGAGGTGAGGTTGCAGGGAACCAGGCAGAGGGCCTTCTTGGTAGTGGCACCCGCCCTGTGGAATGCCCTTCCAGCAGATGTCAAAGAAATAAACAACTATCTGACATTTAGAAGACATCTGAAGACAGCCCTGTTTAGGGAAGTTTTTAACAACTGATGTTTTAATGTATTTTTAACCTCTGTTGGAAGCCGCCCAGAGTGGCTGAGGAGACCCAGCAGGATGGGTGGAGCAAAAATAATAAATTATTATTATTATTATTATTATTATTATTATTATTATTATTATTGCTAGTAGCCATCAATAGCCCTTTCCTCCATGTGTTTTTTCCAAGCATTGGTTTGTATTTTAAGATAAAAAAATTTAAAAAGCCTTCGTGAATGTCCATCTGCATTTTTGTGCAAATATTTACTGTTAAGCATGTTTTTGTCCAATTACACATTTTTTTCAGAGCAATTTCCCCTGATGTGAGGCAATTTGGAAAATTGTTTTTGCTAATATGTGAGAGACCAGGGTCTGAATCACTACTCAGCCACAATGGGAACTTGGGCCAGTCCCGATCTCTCACCTACCTAACCTACCTTACAAGGTTGTTGTGAGAATAAAATGGAGGGACTGGGAAGCAGCCTGCACAACACCTTGAACTCATTGGAGAAAAGGTTGGGTATAAACGCAATAGTAGATAAGTAAAGATAATCTATGGGACGCGGGTGGCGCTGTGGGTAAAAGCCTCAGCGCCTAGGGCTTGCCGATCAAAAGGTTGGCGGTTCGAATCCCCGCGGCGGGGTGCGCTCCTGTTACTCGGTCCCAGCGCCTGCCAACCTAGCAGTTCGAAAGCACTCCCGGGTGCAAGTAGATAAATAGGGACCGCTTACTAGCGGGAAGGTAAACGGCGTTTCCGTGTGCAGCTCTGGCTCGCCGGAGCAGCGATGTCACACTGGCCACATGACCCGGAAGTGTCTCCGGACAGCGCTGGCCCCCGGCCTCTTGAGTGAGATGGGCGCACAACCCTAGAGTCTGTCAAGACTGGCCCGTATGGGCAGGGGTACCTTTACCTTTACTTAAAGATAATCTACGCAATTTTGTATGTGTTACTTGGCTGGAGAACTGCCAGATTCAGAGAACTGCGAAATTTGAAGGGCGGGTGCATTTCGGTTCACACATTGTTCAGGAAAGTGTGGATAAAGTAAGTTTGCCTTTAAGTGTGGTCTGAATTGACTTTCTTCCCCATCCCTAGATGTGTGCAATAAATCATCTGTTTATTTTAGTTCTCCGGAGGCGGTAGAAAACCTTCTTGGATCATTAACCTGTTAACCTTAGTCAATCATTAACCCACCTCAAAGGCTGGGTTTTTAAGAATAATGGGTATTGGTTGGGGAGTAGGGGCAGTCTCATTCCAGAAATGAAATCCCCCTCTCCCATTTGATTTTATCCATTCTCCCCACCCCCAATAAGTCTATTTCAAATTATCCATTTAGGACACTTAGCTTGTGGCCCCAGAAAGACAAAAGCAAAGTTGAAATTCAAGTAGAACTGGAACATGCCGATTTGCATGGCATATGTGGGGTGAGAATGGCCCTAAGCTTTGCAAAATGTCCCAGTGAATAAGGAAGCTGAGCGTCAGAGTTCCCTGAGGCAAGTTGGAAACAGTGCCATGGGTTTTCAGGAGCAGGTAAGCAAAGGTGAATTGAAAAGAAGAAGCAGAGGGCGAAGAGAGAAGGGGCAGGTTTATAGGCTATCATCATCAACAAGAACTTGTTTATTTCTACCTCACCTTTCCCCATGATGGGACTCAAGGTTTTTTGTTGAATAAATAGCCATTGGAAATCAGATTTGGAGGACCAGGGCGTGGCTAAGTTGTTGTTGCTTTTTTAACCCTTGGCTGCTGTTGTGGTCCTGATTGGAACCTATATACACAAAGTATTGAATGTGGTGATAGTTATAATAATACAACAAAACAACACCACCACAATATACTTATAAGCCAGTTTGTGGTGGTGTTGTTTTGTTGCCTGATTGGAACCTCGCAACACTCACACAGACAGGGGTGAAACTAGGCTTTTATTTCACCCAGGTCAAAGACCCACACACAACCTGGGAGCCTCAATGAAGCCTCTGGAAGCTTCTCCTGGGGCAAAAAATCCTGTCTAACTCCCCCTCCCCACCAGCTATGACTCTGCACACAGGAACATAAGAAAGAGCTGTATCTCAGTGGTAGAGCAGTGTGTGAACTGAAACACAACCGGCCTTAAAAATCCACCCTCCTCCGAATCCTGCAATGCAGTTCTCCAGTCAAGTAATGTGTGTGGAAATACATATGTATGTTAAGGTAAATTGTGCATATACAGTGGTACCTTGGTTCTCGAACGTAATCCATTCCGGAAGCTCATTTGGCTTCCAAAACATTTGAAAACCGAGGTGCGGCTTCCAATTGGTTGCAAGAGTTTCTTACACACAGCGGAAGCCATATTGCATGTTCAGGTTCTGAAAAATGTTCAGAAACAGAAGCATTTACTTCCAGGTTTGGGGCATTCAAGAACCGAAACGTATGACAACTGAGGTGTTTGGGAATCAAGGTACCATTGTAAATGCATTTAGCAGTGAAAAGATACGTGTGAAATATATTAGGGGAAATTGAGTTATTATTGGAAATTTGCCTTGGGGAAAATGTGCAAAATTGCATGCAGAAGTGTGTGAGTGTTAGAGGAGATTTGCACCAAAGATCTCAGAGAAGCCCCTGTTCTGCCTTCACTCAGAGGAGCAGGGCTTTTGAGTGTGGCTGCCCCTGTTCTGTGCAACAGCATCCTTACCAAGATACAACAGGCACCCACTCTCTGCACTTTCCAGAAGTAAAGTCATTTTTATTCCGACACGCTTTCCCCAATGGATACGTGGGTCTTTACCACAAGCTCCTTGGGGTTTCATTTTGTTGTGAATGTCTTTCTTGTATTAGTGCTTTGAAACTGTTTATTTATTGTCTTTTGCATAAACTGCCTTGGGACGGTGGTTTGGGAGGCGATTGATAAATTAATGGTAATGATAAAAATATGCCGATGAATTTTCACAAGGACCCTTTAAAATCAACATCATCGTGGCTTTTTTCAGCTGGAACTTGCCGGAACTTCCATCACCTCTCAGGTAGACACCATTGCCATTCTAAGACAGGGGCCAGCAAACTTTTTCAGCAGGGGGCCGGTCCACCGTCCCTCAGACCTTGTGGGGGGCCAGACTATATTGGGGGGGGGCAATGAATGAATTCCTATGCCCCCCAAATAACCCAGAGATGCATTTTAAATAAAAGCACATGTGTCAAAACACCAGGCAGGCCCCACAAATAACTCAGAGATGCATTTTAAATAAGAGGACACATTCTACTCATGTAAAAACATGCTGATTCCCGGACTGCCTGTGGGCCGGATTGAGAAGGCGATTGAGCCAGATCCGGCCCCTGGGTCTTAGTTTGCCTGTCCATGTTCTAAGACAACAAGGGAAGGCTTTGTGGTGAGTTCTGGCACCTTTTTTGTAGCAAAACAGCAATAATAAGAATGATGATGATTGCAAACTGCTGTGAAAATGTGTCAATCTCAACTTAAAAGATAGGGGAAAGGGAAAAAGGGAAAGAATGCAAAATCGAGAAATCCTCCCATCCCTAGGCACAGAGACCTTTTCCTGCTTCTGCAGCATCCTCGAAGGAAGCTCTAGATTGAACCGTCCTTCCCTGAACTGAGAAGATCAGAGTTACGGGTGCCACATGTAGGATCACTGCCATCTCTAGGCAAGGCTCTGAATAGACACAAGGCTCCTTCCTCCGCCGCCGCCCCCCCCCCCTTTAACTGGAGTAGAGAAAGGACGAGCCCTGGCGCTGGTCCCAATTCAGATCCGTCTCTCTGCCAGGGCCACCTACTCTCATCTGCTGTGTGTGCATATGGTTTACACAGGCTCAGGAGCATTTAATATAAATATGTTGAGCTTTTTTCCTCCTCCCCCCTCCCTTCTTGATCCTCTCCAGTGTTGTAATCCCTCAAAGATGCTCCGAGTTATGCACGGGCGGCTAAGTATCTCCAAAGCCGGCACGCTTGCTGCTACTCTGGGAGCCACCGCCGCAGGCTCAGCTTGATCCAGAGGCCAGCGCAGGCAGCTTCCGGGGGATATTAGGGCTTTGGAAAAGCCCAGGAGAGGCTGTGGAAATCCTCTCTGCTCAGGGCAGGGTCTTAACAGTACTAACCCAGTGCCGTGTGTTTGTGAATGGTGTCGAGCAAGAAACTCAATTTCTCTCTCTCTCTCTCTCTCTCTCTCTCTCTCTCTCTCTCTCTCTCTGTGTGTGTGTGTGATCCTTAGTAAAAAAACAAAACGCATTAAGTCTTCTGGAAGTGACATTGTAGCAAGGATGGGGACTCCACAAACTGCACTGGGGCGGGGTGTAAATGTAGCCCCCCAGGCATGGGCGTCATATCCAGGATTTATGTTACTGGGGGCACAACACCCATCTGTCATCTTCCTTTGTCTGGCTCTGTCTAGCAGATTCGGAATGGAATGCCTCACCGACGGTTGTTTTAAATTACATTCTTTTGACCCCAAGTGCTCAGAAAAAAAATCTGTCAAAATTTTCAGTCCTTTGAAGATTAGGAGGTTAAATAAATAAAATTAACATCAGGGAGTACCTTTCATGCGGTTAACGTTTTGCAAAATTACAAAGAACATGCCTTTTTCATATTGTTTTTTTAAACTAAAACAAGTTTTCTTGGATTTGCTGAAAACCTTTTCAGCACTTCCTTCTCAAATTCCTCCCCTCATGCAGTTTTTTTGTGTACACTCAGTAAGCAGAGCCCATTGAGATGTTCCCCTCTCATAGTTGACCTTAGCCAGGTCTTTACTCTCTGTAAGGTACTGAATGACCACTACATGGTAAAAGTGGTGCATGGCTGAGCAAGAGAAATGAGCAGAGCCTTTTTGGTGTGGGTGGCGCTGTGGGTTAAACCACAGAGCCTAGGACTTGCCGATCATAGAATGGTGCATGTATTTCATAGAATCAGAAGGTCGGTGGTTCGAATCCTGATGACAGGGTGCAAGTAGATAAATAGGTACCGCTCCGGCGGGAAGGTAAACGGCATTTCTGTGCGCTGCTCTGGTTCACGAGAAGCAGCTTAGTCATGCTGGCCACATGACCCAGAAGCTCTACACCAGCTCCCTCAGCCAATAAAGCGAGATGAGCGTCGCAACCCCAGAGTCGGCCACAACTGGACCTAATGGTCAGGGGTCCCTTTACCTTTAAACGATTTCTGCCTCTTTTACTAGGTCCGCTATGTCCAGCTCTTTTAACTGCTCTTTGCTGAGTTTCAAATATTCTGATTATTTCTACTTTTAGTTAAGTATTTTTTATTTACTTACTTGATTTAGGCTTCTCTCTTTGCAATGCTCCCCAAACCACACCCCTCCCCACCTCTGCTTCACCCCCTCCTTGAGGGTTTTACCCTGCCTGGGATGTACAGTAGCTCTGTTCATGCCTCACGCTTGTCTGACTGGAGAAGCTGCATTTGTAGAAGCTAGCTGACTGTGCAAAGGTTAAAATGGACACCTGTCACTCTGCCCACTCTTGTCTCTGGCCCCACCCATTGCTGCTATTTGGCCCCTGGAATGGAATGTGGCCCCTGGGATGAGAAACGGTTCCCAGCCTCTGCTCTGCAGAAACATGCGCAGCACTGGCGCATAACTGTGAGCAACGTGAGTAGTTTTTCAGAGAGATGGGTCAAGAGAACAGAGATCTCCCAGGAGGGCAGTTTATGGCCAAACAGCCAGACTCTGGCCTTCCACGTGTTGTGGGCCTGTGTTCAAAGTCCCCAAGGAGAACCCATATCGAAGGATGATTCAGGATGACTCAAAAGCAGGGAGGGCCATCTGCATCCCGGATGCCACATGCAGCCCCTGACATAATTTCATGTGAGTTCAGTGAGATGACGGGGAGAGAAGGAACATGTGGGAAGGAGAGCCAGGAAGGAATGATTGAGTGAGTGTGGGGGGCGGGGGGGGGAGCCTGCTGGAGGTTATCAGTTCATACCTCCTCTGGAGAGAGTGGTCTCTATTAGTGGGAATGTTCAGGGTGGCAGGAGAGGATATATTGTTTATTAATATCCTTCTTAACTTGCGCTAGCCAGTTCCTTTATATAGCAGAGTTACATTCCCCCCGTTATATGCACAGCAGATAGCTGGTTGCAGGCTTGTGTGAGCCTCTCACTATTATTCAATCTGTCTCAGATTGAATTGTATGTTCCTGGTAAATTCCCTTGGATCCCTCTTAAAAGAATAAAGACATGGCAGTCTTATTCAAAGTCAATAAAAGAAGTTTACTCACATCAGTTCACAGTTGGATGCCTGAAGGCAAACTTAATTACAAATATGTACATGTGGATCTACCCCTTTGGGGAGAATAATCCCAGTGCTTCTGCTAGCTGAGAGCTAGCAGAGCAATCCTAGCTGGAAGCTGGTCAAACGAAGAAGGAAGTGAAAAAGAGGAGGGTGTGCTGCGTGACTCGTCCTTTTGTTACCTGGACAGGTTAGGTCACGCCCACTTTCTATCACATGCAAAAGGAAGGATGCCCCAGCCAGGAGGAACAGGAAGTTTCAACTGGCTGGACCAAACATTCCCTCCCATATCTTCTCTAGAATTATAAGGAATGTTGTACAGTGGTACCTCGGGTTAAGTACAGTGGTGCCTCACAAGACGAAAAGAATCTGTTCTGGGAGTCTTTTCGTCTTGCGGTTTTTTTGTCTTGCGAAGCAAGCCCATTGACGGAGTAGCGCTATTAGCGCTATTGGCTAAAAAAGGGCTAAAAACGGCTTTTTTGGGGGGGGTTAGCGGTTTTGCTGCTAAAATGCTTTTAGCAGCTTGGCGATTCAGAATAAGGGGTTTTGGAGCAAAAAAAAAAAAAATCGTTTTTTTTTCGTCATTTTTTGTCTTGCGAAGCAAGCCCATAGGGAAATTCGTCTTGCGAAGCGCCTCTGCAGACGGAAAACCCTTTCGTCTTGCGGGTTTTCCGTCTTGCGAGGCATTCATCTTGTGGGGCACCACTGTACTTAATTCGTTCTGGAGGTCCGTACTTAACCTGAAACTGTTCTTAACCTGAAGCACCACTTTAGCTAATGGGGCCTCCTGCTGCCGCTGCGCCGCCAGTGTGCAATTTTTGTTCTCATCCTGAAGCAAAGTTCTTAACCTGAAGCACTATTTCTGGGTTAGCGGAGTCTGTAACCTGAAGCGTATTTAACCCAAGGTACCACTGTACTTGACTGCCTCTCATGGATCACATCCCACACTATTCAGGGATGGAGGAGAAACCCACTTTGCATTTAAAGACAAATCTACCTAAGCTTCACTTTCGGACACTATGCAGCAACCGAAATATGGCCATTCTTCGAAGTTAGCTTTTCTCTGAATTTTGCAATGCAGTTCACCACCCTCTGCTCAGCTGTAAGGCTTACTGAGTGGGTCAGTCACTGCCATTCACCTTAGCCTATCTCACTAGGTTGTTGTGAAGGATAATAAAGCAGCAGAGTCATTTACTCTGCTCTGAGATTTGGGGGAAAGAATGAGATTTAAAACAACAACAACTAGATATGAACTATTTGTCCTGGGACTTCCATCTGAAGAGACCTGACAGAGCAGACCCAATTTCTTTGAGGTTAAGCTCCCAAATGCTACATTTTCTCAAAGGACACACCCTCCGTATCAGCACCACTGAGAGTGAGCAACTGGACAACACCCAGAAAGCCAAATCAAACTTTACAATCCCCATTGCCATAACAGTTCTTTAAACCAGGCAGTGAAAATGCCTTTCAAGTTTCCCCAGTTTTCAGCTTCTCTGAGTTCTGCTGTCTGGCTCTCCATGAAATTCTTTGGATTTAACTCTTTTATAACTTATGTAAAGGCCTTCCTAAACCTCTTGATCTTTTTTAAAACTCTCTAAGTGGCCTACAAAAATGCAACATGAAAATAATCAACAGTGTTATAAAATAACAGAGAGAGTACATTGAAAACTAGCTAAGCAGCATTATTGAAAACAGGAATTCAGTAATAACGAGGTCCAGTCTTATGGGCCAGCAAAAGCCTGAGTGAAAAGAGTTACATCTTTATGTGGCAGCGAAGCAACTGATGGATATTTCAGTAATTAGCTTCTTTCAAAAACATCTTTTAGAAGTATTCTTCTTTCGCGTAAAGGGTGGGGTGGGGGAATGAAGCCTCTGTTGTGCCAAGATTGAGAGAAAACCACAAAAAACAAGGATTACCATAAACTGATTTCAATTTGAGATGGCGCTGAACTTTAAAACAGCTTGTTTTTTGTTTATTTGTTTGCTTCTTCTGATTTCCTTCATATTGTATTACATTTTCCTTTTCTTGACTTTACGACGCAGTTAAATACATCATCCCATAGCATTTCTGTTATGTGGAATTACACTGCATCACCGCGCCAAGTTGTCTCTTCCTTATGTTTAAATTGCATCAGGCTGATCAGGGGAGATTGAGTCCATAATTGTCTTGCCAGTTTCAAAGTTGTCTCTTAAGGCTTGCTTTTGGATAGCAGAGATCTAAGGTTAGGGCTTGTATCGCCCACCTCTATTGACTGGACAAAAAAAGTGGGCAGGTGGGGGGGGGAGAGATGGATGGGAACAGAGCGCCTTACACTTCAAGTTTTATTGGTAAGTTTTAAACTACTTGCCTCTGATAGAGAATGATGGTCAAGGACCCAGGGAAAGCTTTTGGTTTTGCACCATGCTGGTATGTCCATCATAAGGACACATGGATTGACCTAAATAAGAAGTGAGCTTCCTGACATTCACTCTCTATTTGGGGACACTTAGGGTCCCCACAAACAACCTGCTTATTCAGCATCCATCTGGATTTGCTTGCATCACAGCTTATGCAGAGGCTGGATTGTATCTGGTCTTCATTGAGCATTAAGGACATCAGAAGAGCCTGCTGGTGTAAGGAAGGAGGCCAACAGTAGGGGGAGTCAGAGCCAATGACAAGCAGAGCAATTGCCAGTTTCCTCCCCAGCTTCCTCCCTGCTGAGACTAAGGAGGAGGAAGTTGACAGTTGGTGTACTGAACTGGTTGTAAGTAACCCTGTACTGGTTGTAAGAAGGCATGCTGTTGGGGGCTGGCTGGGGGCAGACTGAGATGGGTGGGACGGTGCCCCATTTGCCTCCACTAATGAAAATATAGCTGGGTCTTGCAGCTTCTTGGAAAGGAATAGATGTGTTAAAAACACAGGGCAGCCGGTGTGTGTGTGTGTGTGTGTGGTCAGGGCAAATGAATGACTTGCCCAGAAGATGAAGGACTTCAGCTAGAGAGCCCAAGAGGGCTTCCATTTAAGAGTTGCATGTGAAAGCTGCTGCACAAATTCTTGGCTTCCCATGCAACCTTTGCTGCTTGATCCTGTGCATGGTTTAATTCGGTGCCTCTGTGTTTGGTCGAGCTTCCTTCTGCAGGGACCCCCCCCCCCAGCTATGAAGCTCACCAGGTGACCTCAGGCCAGTCACCTTCTCTCGAGCTGAACTTTGTATTTAGTTAACCTGTGGAACTCGCTCCCACAGGAGGCAGCAATGACCAGCAACCTTGATGTCTCTAAAAGAGGATTAGACAAATTCCTGGAGGAGAAGGCTGTCAACGGCTGCTAGCCATTAATGCTGGGCTCTGTCTCCGCTGCTGGTGAAAGTAATGCTTGCTGGGAACCGCAGGAGGGGAGAGAAGCTCTTGTGCTTGAATCCTGTTTGTGCGATTCCCACAGCCATCTGTTTGGCCACTGTAAGGAGGACAGGAGAGTGGACTAGATGGACCACTGGCCTGATCCAGCAGGCTGTTCTTAAGACAAGATGCTCTCCATCATCTTGGAAACAAGATGCTCTCCATCACTTCATGTTGCCCAGTGCCTACTGGACCAGACTGGTTCTCTATTTTCCTTCCCCTGCCCCATACACTCCCAGAGATTGGGCTGTAGTGGCAGCGAGGCAATTTGAGCCCTCTGCCTCTGATTTCGCCGCCGGGCTCTCCTGCCGGGCGTGTTTCTAGCAGATGCCTTTCTATTAAATTAGTTCTCTCTGCACCCAAATGGAGGGAGGGGAGATAATTAGGTTTTCATTAGCCAAGGATGATGTATAACATCTGGAGGTCCCAGCCAGGCCGGGGAAAGGAGAACGGTGTGTTGATGGTGCCTGCGCCTTTGACATGCTTCTACTGCCTTTGCTTAATTGGTTTTCGCTTCTCCTTCCCTTGCCTTTGTTTATTAGAAGCGATCTCTCCTGCGGGCAGAACACATTCCACTTCATCCTTCAAGGAGGAGCCCAGGGCAGGAGCCCAGCCAGTGTGGAGTAATGGTTAGAAGGCTGAGCTAGGACTTGGGAGAGAGCTTGGGTTCAAATCCCAAGTCAGCCACAAAGTGCACAGGGTGGTTTGGCTTGGGGGGGGGCAGTTGCTGTTGTTGTTGTTGTTAAATGTAGCGTCAGGCCAGCAGCTTGCATGGCTTTAAAAAAAGCATTGGACAATGTTCATGGAGAATGAAGTTCTCAGTGGCTATTGGCGGCAGTGGCTGCCTTGTACCTGTGTTTAGGCCCTGTTTTGGCACAAAAACTGCTTTGATCACCCAGTAAGATGACCTCTGTCAGGAGAGAAATCGGGGATATGTGTCTCTGTTAATTCTCCATGACCTCTCAGCGGCTTTTGATACCATCAACCATGGTATCATTCTTGGGTGGCTGTCCAGGTTGTGGGTGGGTGACGCTGCTTTGCAGTGGTTCCGGTCCTTCTAGGATGGTCATTTCCCAAGGGTGATGCTTGGGGAGTGCTCATTGGTCCCATGGAGCCTTCAATGTGGAGTTCCTCTGGGCTCAGTTTAACCCCCCCTGCTGTTTAACATCTACATGAAAACGCTGAGTGAGGTCATCCAGAGTTTTGTAGTATGTTGTCAGCAATATGCTGAGTACACACAGCTCTGCTTCTTTACCTCTGCAGGTTTGGCAGATGTCCTAGACTCTGTTGTCTTGCCTCGATGATGGATGAGAGCCAACAAACTGAAGCTCAATCCAGATAAGACTATGGCACAGTTAGTGGATGGTTCCCTGGACCATTTGGATGGGAAGTAGCTGTGAGAACAGGATGCTGGACTAGATAAGCCATTGGCCTGATCCAGCAGGCCCCTTCTTATGTTCTTATGCTGTGTTCTACCCTTACTGTTGGAGTCAGTACTGTACACCGCTGGGTACTGGTTGCTAGGAATTGCAAGTGTGTAGGGTGCTGTTGCACTTGGATCCTGTTTGCAGGATTCCAATGGGAATCTGGTTGCCCCCTGTGAGAACAGGGAGCTGGATCAGCTGGGCCACCCACTTGACTGAAGGCAGCCCTGTTTAGGGAACCTTTTGATGTTTAACAGACTATTGCATTTTAATATTTTATTGGAAGCCTCCCAGAGTGGCTAGGGAAACCCAGCCAGATGGGTGGGGTATAAATAAATTGTTGTTGTTGTTGTGATGTGGTTATAAGTAAGAAGGCAGGCAGGGAGGGCTGGTTAAGGGTAGACTGAGGTTGGTGGGGCAGTGGGCCATTCACCTTACAGGACCATCTTTGGCTCTCTTCCGCAAAGCACCTGAGTCTCCACCAGAACACAGTCAATTTCCATTTGCAAATCATCAGAACCGTCACTTCCTGATCAGGTGACAAGAGAAACTCTTGATCATGAGCAGACTCTGCATACATGTGTGTGTTTGCCTGAACGCCTAATGCGTTGCCATGGAAATCCAGAACTATTACAAAGGCTGATGTCAAACACAAGTCTCCATTGTACTTAAGAAGGTCTAGATAAAAGGGGGTCATCATGATGTTAAACAGCACACAACATACGCAATGACTGATTCTGTTTGAGACTCCTGGAACAAAGCCACCCACCCATTTTTAGGGGAGAGGCTGTGTCTTTCCTTCTTAGGTGCAGAAGGCAAGAGTGTGGGTTGGTTTTACGGGATATTCATTGGCCACTGTGGATAGACATAGGCTTTATGCTGTGTCAGGCCAATGGTGCATCTAGCTCAGTATTGACCACGCAGGTTGGCAGCAGCTCTCCAGGGTTTCAGACCAGGCTCTTTTCCCAACCCCAACTGGAAATGCCGGGTCTTGAACCCAGGACCTTCTGCATGCAAAGCAGATGCTCTACCATGGAGCTATTGGTCCCTTGCACAAACATGGGAACCTAGGAAACTGCCTTATACAGAGTCAGAGCATTGACCCAACCAACTCAGTGCCATCTTCTGTGACTGGCAATAGATGCTATACCGCTGAGCTATGGCCCCTTCCTTGCCTGACGTGGTTCAAGAAGACCTACCAGGGTACTACCATTGCAGACATTGACTCTTCAGCTGCCATGTTTTGTCCATTCACTTTGTATGCACAGGGCCATCGGATCACGCACGCTCTCTGTTGCATTTGCCTTGTGCTACTCCCTCCCCCCCCCCCCCCGGGACGCGGGTGACGTTGTGGGTTAAACCACAGAGCCTAGGACTTGCCGATCAGAAGGTCGGCGGTTCGAATCCCCGCAACAGGGTGAGCTCCCGTTGCTTGGTCCCTGCTCCTGCCAACCTAGCAGTTCGAAAGCATGTCAAAGTGCAAGTAGATAAATAGGTACTGCTCTGGTGGGAAGGTAAACGGTGTTTCCGTGCGCTGCTCTGGTTCGCCAGAAGCAGCTTAGTCATGCTGGCTGCATGACCCAGAAGCTGTACGCCGGCTACCTTGGCCAATAAAGCGAGATGAGCACCCCAACCCCAGAGTCGGTCACGACTGGACCTAATGGTCAGGGGTCCCTTTACCTTTACCTTACTCCCCCCCCCCCTGGAATCTCAAAAGAATCCAACTTTCTGGGAAGAACAGAACAATTCAAGTTACAAGAAAGGAGATTCCAACTAAAGGTCAGGAAAGACTTTCTGACAGTAAGAGCTGTTTGACTGTTGGAGGGCTCTCCTTTCTTGGAGGTTTCTAAGCGGAGGCTGGATGGCCATCTGCCATGGATGCTTTAGCTGAGATTTCTGCATTGCAGGGGGTTGAACCAGATGACCCACGGGGTCCCTTCCAATGCTATGATTCTATAAATTGTGCAATCCCTACAGGATTTTTTCATCCAGCAACATTGTGAGATGTGCCATAACACTTTGGGTTGAAGAGTTCGCTGTCATGCGTAGCAAACTTTGCCACATCCGCCACTGTTACTTTTCCGATCAGTTCAAATTTAGCAGGATGTTTTGTTTAATCTTTGTTTTAATTGGAGCCTATCCACCAAACCCTTTTTTCCCCCCTGGCACAGTGGCTAAGAGGCTGAGCTAGGATTTGAAAGATTCACAAATCTCAAAGGCAGATTTCAAATAAATGACATCGAACAAACAACTGGCCCCTAAGTCCTCGAGGACAAGGAAGAAAGTAGATTGGGGAAGTGCCATAGCTCAGTGATAGAATATCTCCTTTGTATAGAGAAGGTCTCCAACATCTCCAGGTAGGGCTGGGAATGTCACCCAATTGATATCCTGGAAGGCCACTGCCAGCCTGTGTAGACAATGCTGCTTCTGGATGGCCCAATGTTCTGATTCATATATGACAACCTCCTATGTTCCTATACATGTTCAGCTCTTTATTTAGAATCATGAGGACTATAATCTTAAGTTTTCTTTTAGGGGAAGGGCCATAGCTCACTGGCAGAGCATCTGCTTTGCATGCAGAAGGTCCCAGGTTTAACCACCAGCGTCTCCAGGTAGGATTTGGAATCTCCACCATCTGAAACCCTGGAGATCCACTTCCACTAAGTGTTCCCCACTAAGTGACCCCTTCTATATGTTGTTGGCCTACAACTCCCATCATCCCTATGCTAGCTGGAGCCAGTGGGTGTTTTTGTCCAACATCTGGAATGAGCCACATTGACTATTCTTTCCCATAGTCGTTGCTAAGCTAGATGGGTCAATAGCTTGACTCAGTATAAGGCAGCTTGGGGTGCGGGTTGTGCTGTGGGTTAAACCACAGAGCCTAGGACTTGTTGATCAGAAGGTCGGCGGTTTGAATCCCCACAATAGGGTGAGCTCCCATTGCTCGGTCCCAGCTCCTGCCAACCTAGCAGTTCAAAAGCACATCAAAGTGCAAGTAGATAAATAGGTACCACGCCAGCTCCCTCGGCCAATAAAGCGAGATGAGCGCCGCAACCCCAAAGTCGGCCATGACTGGACCTAATGGTCAGGGATCCCTTTACCTTCTAAGGCAGCTTGCTTATGCATAGCTCAGTTGGTTAGAGCATGGTGTTGATAACACCAAGGTTGCAGGATCAATCCCCGTACGGGACAGCTGCATATTCCTGCATTGCAGGCGATTGGACTAGATGTTCCTCAGGGGCCTTGCAGCTCTACAGTTCTACGATTCCTACCTCCTAATAAATCTCTGGGCAATTTGCAGCAGTGGTGCCAATGAATAAAATATTGGGCGGCCCAGGAAAGCCCTGCCCTGCATAACTAATCACAAGACGCAGTGCACACACACACCATTCGAATGGCAATTCCCATCAACTTTGGGATGGGCCTGGCCTCCTTAAATATTTTATTGGGGGGCAAAGGGACCTTGGTTCCTAGGAATTTACTCCTATACCCTGAGGGTTATCTAGTTCAAAGCCTCTGTGATATGCAGGAATCACAGCTGAAGAATCCCAGAATCCCTGACAGATGGCCATCTAACCACTGCTTAAAACCCCCCAGGGAAGGAGAGTCCACTGCCTTCCAAGGGAGACCGTTCCAATATTGAAGAGCAGGCAGAGGAGCATTTCTGGCACCTAATTGTATAACAGCAGCAACACCCAAATGAAGAAAGCTAACCAGGCTTGTGTCGAAACAAAATAAAAAAATTCCTTCCAGTAGCACCTTAGAGACCAACTAAGTTTGTTATTGGTATGAGCTCTCGTGTGCATGCACACTTCTTCAGAATTCAGAATCAGAATTCTTCAGATTCTTCAGAAGTGTGCATGCACACTAAAGCTCATACCAATAACAAACTTAGTTGGTCTCTAAGGTGCTACTGGAAGGAATTTTTTTTTTTTATCTTGTTCCGACTACAGCAGACCAACACGGCTACCTACCTGTAACCAGGCTTGTGTGTAAAACATTTCTGAGCTCAGTTGGCGCCCTCTCCTTTAGTTTTGACTGTTATGTCTTTTGTAATTGGCTCTCATTAGTAGATCTTGGGGTTCTAGTAAAAAAAGGGGGAAACCCAAAAGAGATTTTTTTTAAAGTCTGGTGTCTGCCCCCGCTACCCTACCCTACAGTACTTCTCAGCACTTCACATCTGCACCATACTTTTAAAGTACATGGCTACTCCCAAAGAACCGTGGGAGCTGTTGTTTTTTCCTTTCAAATAGCTGTAGTTCCCAAAACCCTTAGCAAACTTCACTTCCCAGTATTCCTCTGAGGAAACTCTTCCTGGGAGCGGTGGATTGTTAAGAGTGCTGGTGAGAGTTATTAGGAGAGCCCTTTCCCCTTCTCAAAGCTACAGTTCCCAGAGTGATCTGAACATCCTCTTCCAAGGGAATTCTGATGTTTTAGCTCTATGAAGGGAATAGGGGTCTTCCAAGCAACTCTCCCAGTAGTGATGTATGGAAGTGAGAGCTGGACCATAAAGAAGGCTGATCGCCGAAGAATTGATGCTTTTGAACTATGGTGCTGGAAGAGACTCTTGAGAGTCCCATGGACTGCAAGAAGATCAAACCTCTCCATTCTGAAGGAAATCAGCCCTGAGTGCTCACTGGAAGGACAGATCGTGAAGCTGAGGCTCCAATACTTTGGCCACCTCATGAGAAGAGAAGACTCCCTGGAAAAGACCCTGATGTTGGGAAAGATGGAGGGCACAGGGAGAAGGGGACGACAGAGGACAAGATGGTTGGACAGTGTTCTCGAAGCTACCAGCATGAGTTTGACCAAACTGTGGGAGGCAGTGGAAGACAGGAGTGCCTGGCGTGCTCTGGACCATGGGGTCATGAAGAGTCGGACACAACTAAATGACTAAACAACAACAAAGCAACTCTCAGCACTAACTACAGTTCCTAAGGATTCTGTGGGGAAGCCACGCCTGGTTAAAGTGGCATAATACTGCTTTAAAAGTATAGTGCAGATGGGGGCACTGTGGGCCAAATAATGGCTTTCCGGGGCTGCACAAATGTGTGGGCTCCCAGTGTGGACCTTGCAACTACTTTGTTCCTCTGTTGTCCTTTTTTACTCCCATAACATCCTTCTGTGCTAAGCCTAGGCATGTTGGTATGTGGTCTGAACCCAAGATAGCTAACCGTGAGCTATACACAAGAACAAACCTTTACACACTCCCAGTTAATTGCAGTGTGGGCTCACTGTGTCCTGCAAACCAGGCCCCAGATTGGTGAAATGAAGGCCCAGTTTTTAAAAACTGAATAATTGTTTTATTGAGGGAAGTCTTTCTGGTAGTTCCAGCTGGCACCATTTTATCATCTTTTTATTGACAGTTTCCTTTTGATGCAGTTTTTATTTTTCTTTGTTAAGGTTTCTTTTCCTTTTGAAGAAATCTTTCAGTAGCTCTGGACTGTTATTTTTAAATGGTTTTTTAAAAAAATGACGTGTTTGGGCAGAGTTGTCTTTTCCCCAGCTGCATGCCCAAATCATGTCCACAAATATAGACAGTGTTTGTGTGTGTGTGTGTGTGTGTGTGTGCGCGTGTGTGTGTAGGCTGGCATTCAGATCTGATGTCCTTGGGTCAGTCACTGTCTCTCAGCCTAACCTACCTTGCAGGGTTGTTCTGGAGATAAACTGAGGGATGGGAGAACCAGGGATGCGGGTGGCACTGTAGTCTAAACCACTGAGCCTCTTGGGCTTGCCAATTAGAAGGTCAGCGGTTCGACTCCCCGCAACGGGGTGAGCTCCTGTTGCTCTGTCCCAGCTCCTGCCAACCTAGCAGTTTGAAAACACGCCAGTGCAAGTAGATAAATAGGAACCGTTGTAGTGGGAAGATAAATGGCGTTTCCATGCGCTCTGGTGTTCGTCACGATGTCCCATTGCACCAGAAGTGGTTTAGTCCTGCTGGCCACATGACCCGGAAAGCTAACTGTGGACAAACGCCGGCCCCCTCGGCCTGAAAGTGAGATGAGCCTTTGTTGCCTTTGACTGGACTTAACTGTCCTGGGGTCCTTTACCTTTTTAAATGTATTCCACCTGTAGCTCCTTTGAGGAAAAGGTGGGATATAAATGCAGTAAACAGATAAAGACAGACAGAGAAACATACTACACACAAGCATCTTGTTACGTCATAAGAACTGTAGAGTTGCAAGGGAGCTCAATGGGACATCACCTTGGTAGAGTTGAGCCCAGGGATTCAACTTTCAGTATCGCCACCACAGAATTTTCCTGCTTGGCAGGGGGTTGGACTCGATGGCCCTTGTGGTCTCTTCCAACTCTATGATTCTATGAATCCTTGACATCTCCTTTTTAGTACATTGTGATCACACACACACAAGCAAACAGACTTTTAATGGCTCCTATCCCTGGTGGCTGTGTTCTACCTCCACTATCGGAGGTTGTAATGCTTTGAAACACCAGTTGCTGGAAACCACAGGAGAGAATTTCTGTTGGGCTCAGGTCCAGCTTGCAGGCTTTGCATAGGCATCTTGTTTGGCTACTGGGAGAAAAGGATGCTGAACTAAATGGGGCACTGGCCTGATCCAGTAGGACTCCCTTTCCCCCCATTTTGGGGGCTTCTCATTTGCACGGCTGATGGTAAAGAGAAATTCATCCCTTGGTTTTGCAGCTGGATACTGTGCACGTTTACTCAGACGTCAACGCCACCGCATTCAGTGGAGGGTTAACCTCCCTCCCCACGCACACAAATCCCTTTGGACTTCAGCTTTAATCCCGTCTAAATGGTGCCTAAACTGTCCCTATTCAGGGCAGACTTCCGTGGGAATAAGTCCTATTGAATGCGGTGGGATTTATTTCCCAGTAAACACGCATAATAAGCCGTCCCAACCAATACACAGGCCCTGTGTTCACCTTATCTAGCTTATCTAGTTTCACTCCGGAGTGAGTCCCAATGCATTCGCTGTAAGTGTGCACAAGATTTCAGCCTCGCATAATAAAATCCTCGGTGCCTTTATTTCGTCTGGTGGGGGGGGGGGGAGAGGAACAAAAAAACCCAGTGACTCCAAGCAGGTTTACTCGGGGGCAAGTCCCGCTATGTTCAGTGGAGCTTACTCCCTAGTATAAGCGCGCAATTGCGGAGGTATCCGAGGTACAGACCTGCTCCGAGTCTAGCCATTGAAATCAATGGACCTCGGGTAGTCGGGTTTGCCCGTTTCAATGGGTCTACGCCGACTAGAGCTAGCATTGAATCCGGGGCTTGTTCGGAGGAGAGCGCGCCTAGGTTTTGCAGCCTCGCCCTGCGGAGTTGCAGAAGCCATGAAACAGGTCCCGGGGTTTTATTTTTTGCGGGGCGGGGAAGGGGGCGGGCGGGCGATGCGCTCCCTCTTCCCGGGAGAAGGAGTTTGATTCGGGCTCCCCCGGCGGGGCGTGGAGCTGACGCGCTTATATAAAAGCTTTTCTGACGAGGTGGCTGGCGAGGCCGCCTCGTCGCTGGCTGCGCCCCCGTGGTTGGCCGTCCCGCTCGACTCGGGGGCCGTGCAGAGCGCATAAAGGGGACCCAGCAAGCCGAGCGGAGGCGCAGCGTGGCAGGGCGAGCCCACCGGCCGGTCGGGCTGCCCCCTCGCCCCTTCCTCCCTCCCTTCCTTCTTTCCCCGGGAGGGAAGCCGAGGAGGCGGCGGCGCGGGAACATCAGCAACCGGGAAGGGGCGGAGAAGGAGGAAAAGGACGGCCGGATCGACGGGCGAGGCAGGCGGAGGAGGCGCCGGCCGAGCCGACAGCTCCGCGAGGACTCGACGGTCCCGGCCACCCACCTCCGGCCACCAGGTGAGCGCACCCTCCTTCCGCTGAATGCATCACATGTCAAAGAAAATAGGAACCGGGGCTCAAGCTATCTTTAGTCTCTCTTTAGTCTCTCTCTCTCTCTCTCTCTCTCTCTCTCTGTCTCTGTCTCCGAATGCGCAAACTTGGCAATACTGTCCTAGCCCCCAATATTCGGTTCGAGGTGGCTCTCTGCACATGCTCAGAGGCATTCCTGACTTGCCATGCTGCCTCTACTCCTCTCCTCCAAGCCCTAACTCGGCAACATTTCTCCTTGTCCCCCAGGTCTGGTGCGATGTTGCCGAGGGCTCTCCGCACATGCCCAGAGGCACTCCTGAGTCCCGGCTTGCCATGCTGTGAGGATGAGCCCTCCCCACTTTGTTTTGTTTTTATAGGTTCGGGGGATCAGCCTTTAGTTTGGATTAACTTGGTGGGGTTCTATCGTCTTTTTGAGGAGGGCGAACCTCTTCCTTGCCCTCTGAGCAGTTCGTAGGCGGGGGAGACCCGACGTGAAAAGAAACTAAGACGAAACCCAGCAAAATGAGCCCCTCCCCGCTGCAGGGAAAAGCTGGAATGGGGGGGGGGGTTGAGTTGATAACTCCTGAAGCCGGAGAGAAGGGCTCGAAGCCTTCAAGGTTGCGGGAGAATCTGACCTCAAGCGTCGGTTTGGGACGTGTGTGTATGTGTGTGTGTAGGAGGATGTAAGTGGCCCCGTCTCCTTTGCCCATCGAGCCAGCCGTCGAAGCACAGACGCCTTCGGGGTGTCCGCCAACTCGGGGCAAGCATTGGAGCAGTTAGGCGGGGTTCCCCTCGCCCCCTGACCGGGGCTGGGTCACTCACCGGTGGTTTAGTTCTGCTGTTCTTAACAGACGTGGGGGCCAGAGAGTCTTGCCTTAGAGCACCCCCACATTCCCCCATACACCCGCAAAACTGAGATTCCAGATCTTCGGGACCTGCCATGATTTCTCCCAGACTTCCCCCATCCCTCTTCCCGGGCGATCTCTGATCCAAGCCCCTTGTCTCAATATACGGGGCCGGGGAGAACAAAGGGGGGGGGGGGGGAGAGAGAGCCTGTCCTAGACTCATAGAAGCAAAGTTGGAAGGGACCGCGAGGATCATCTAGTCCAACCGCCTGCAATATTTTGTCCAATGTGGGGCTCAAACTCACGACTCTGAGATGGAGTCTCATGCTCTACTGACTGAGCATAGAGTTGGACTTCTGAAGTCACCAAAGAGCCTCCTCTCCAGTGCGGGATCTGCAATACAGCAGGGAAGGAGGCTCTCCCACCCCCTCCTCCCTTCTGTCCTGTGTCAGTCTGTTCCACAGTCAAACAGACCTTGGGAAGTTTCCCTTAGAAGCGTCGCCGGAATCTGCTTCTCTGGAAAACCCCACCCCTTGAAATCTTCGCCCTGCCTTCTTCTGGAGCGACGGAGAGCCTCTTAAAACTCGTCCGTCCGCTTCTTTCCCTGCCAAGAGGCGTCCAGCAAGCCGGCTTTGCCAGCGGAGCCAAGCCTTGGAAGAGACCCAGCCGTCAAGCGGGGATTGTGCGTGCTCCTGGACAGAGTGTAAGCAACCGGGTTTAATTTGGGTTACGCGGAACTCCAGCGCTCAGGGCGGGAGTTTAGGAAATCCAATCGGGTGGCGCCGCTCTTCCTTGGGACCCCATGGGGAAACACTGGGGACCTACTTCTAAGCAAACGGGTCTACACGTCTCTCTGCCCCGCCCCCCTTAACCTTTAGCTTCAAAGCCTGAGCAAACCGAGGCTAAATCCGTATTTACATAGGATAGCATAGAATACTTAATACTGAAACAGTGGTCCATCTCGCTCAGGATTGCCTACACGGACCGGCAGCTGCTCTCCAGCGTTGCAGGCAGGCTCCGCGGATCGAACCAGGGACCTTTTGCGTGAAAAGCAGGCGCTTTGCCCCTGAGCTACGACTCTAACCCATTTAATCAACTCTACTTTGCTGAGGGAAAGGCACACGCCCAAAGGCACTGTCGAACCGGGAAAGTCATGTGCTTTGAAGTGAAACGGGTTGAAATAGGTTTCGGAGCTCAGAAGAATATCCCCCGCCCCGCCCCCCGCGCGCCTTTTTCTTCTCCAGACTCTTTATGGTCTGCTTTCCTGAGTAGGGTAACTGGGAAAATTCGCAATTTGCGGGGGGGGGGGGGGCTGGGCTCGGTTCGATCCAGTCTACTGCTCGCTCCCCACTTCCCAAAATCGGGGCTCCATCTTCGCAGTTTCTGCGCAGATGCTTCCCCCTTTCACGTGGGGGGGGGGGGAATAAAAGCTGTTTCATCAACCAGCCCGAATTAGACTCCATAAATTAACCTTTCCATCTGGTACAGGAGAGATGGGAGACAAACGAAGGGAAAACGTGAATAAATAAGACAGGTTCGGAGTTTTGTTTGTTTTGTTTGGTTTATTCCGGGGACTCTAGCAGCTCCAGATTGCTTCCAGCGACATTTCACCGCGTGAGTTTCCCGTCTTCCCATTTCTCAGACGGTTAACTGAGGCTGCAAGCGCACCAATAAAATAATCGTTCCGTGGCGCGATTTGGACCGGGGAGCAGCAGCATTCTGCTGTCACACTGTAGCTGAGAGGGGGTTTTTTGGGAGGGGGGGGGGTCGGCTTTCCATGTCCGGCAAGAATCGTTTGCTGTCAGTTTTATTCGCCATACCTAGTAAGGTGGCGTGTGAATGGCAGGCAATCGCTCCCAATCGTAACGTGTGAAGGGGAGGGTAGTGTTTGGCGAATGCTGACAGAAGATGTTATTTTTAGGACTTAATCCTAAACCCAAAATTTGTTTAAAATAAGGGTGGGGGAGCGTGAGTTTTGAGAGACGGCGTTCGGAGAAATCCAGCCCCTTGTTCTCTTTTGCTGATATTGTCACGGGTCCTTTTCCTCCGCTCCCCTCCCGCGCTGACCCCGTTCGGCCAGAGTCCTCGCGGTCTCTCGCTCCTGGCTCCGACGGCGCGGACCGCCCTCCGCCAGGGCGCCTTCCTGCCACTTAAGCCAGCGCGCTCTCGGGGTTGCCCAGGGCGAGGCAGGCAGCCCTTGCTGGAGGGAGCCTAAACTCAGAAAGTGGGAAGAGGGAAGCGATTAAATCTGGGCGGCAAGGAGCCTTGAAAGAACTACGTGTCTCTTAGTTCTAGGAAGGCATCCGGTAATAAAGTCTCATTGTTCCTCTTCGGTTAAAAAGGGGGTCGGTACCGAGGCGTATTCAGCACCTCGGGACGAGATCAGCACCTCGGACAGCTCCCCGCGCTAATGTGGTTCAGAGACGCAGCTGCGCTGCGCTCGGGGATTTACGGCGCCCCTTTCCAAGAGATCCTACTTTTCTGTTGCTTGTTGCCGTAGCTAGCTAGCAAGGAAGTTATGTGTGTGCATCTGGTTTGTTTCTTCATGTTTCCCGCTAATCAATGGGCTTACTTCTGAGTCGGTATACTTATGCCAAGAGTTATTGAGGCATATTTACAGGTTTCCTTTAATCGTGCATTCCATCAAAAGAAATCCGACTTCCTGGGACGTTCTGTACTGTTCACAAGCTACTTCCGGCGATTAATATTTCCAAATCCTTTCAGCCGTCCCGGGAGCTGTTTCTGCCCGAAGACGCTCAACTACCTACCTGTGTGTTATATGTACAGTACTTGTATTCCTCCCGCCCCCATCTCTCGAAGCTGAGTGAGCCGAGATCCTGCGTACTTTTTCTGAAGATTAATTCTCACTGACAGCAAAGCCTGCACACGCAAGAACCCGTTGAACTCTGTGGGACTTACTTCGGAGTAGACTGGTTGTATTGTTAGGTTGCAGTCTTGTAGCTTGGAGGGTGGGAAGAGGACTGTTTAGAGAGAGAATACTGGGACTGGGGCTGGCATTTAAACGTGGATTGCTTGTTGTCCCACTAAATCCCAGCTATCATGTTGTGGAGAACAGTGCCGTTTTCGGTCCTGGGTTCGAATCCTAATTACTTGGGGATTGTAAAATGTCGCTGATACATTTCAGATTTGCCTTCTGTCTGTAAAATGTGAAGAATAGTCTCTCAGGTGGTGGATGAAGGAGATATGGAAAACATCCTACTGGGAACTAGAATGTAGGTGCAATTTTAAAAAAATACAATCTGAGCCCTTAAATCCACCTAATTACTTCTCTTCCCCCCTTCTCTCTTTCTCTCTCTGTGTGTGTGTTAGAGAGAGAGAGAGAGAGAGAGAGAGAGAGAGAGAGAGAGAGTTAGAAAACACTCTCCTGGACATGTGGGTGTGTGGTTTGTGCTGACCCAAATCTATGCTATGATTGGGGTTAAGTTTAACTAGGCTTTATTTCACCCAGGTCAAAGACCCAGTTTTGAACTCTGCCATGCACCAAGAGAGAGACTGGGATCCTCAATGGTAACCCTCTGGAGCTTCACCCGGGGCAAAAAACCTGTCTAGCTCCCTGTAGCTACGGCTCTGCACCAGTTACAGCCATTTTGGCTGGAGATAAGTTAGCGTGCTGGACTAGGACTTGGGAGACCAAGGTCCAAACCTCCGTGAAGCTCACTGGATGCTTTTGGTCCAGCCACAGTCTTTCAAACTAACCTCCTTCACAGGGTTGTTGTGAGGATAAAATGGGGATGAAGAAAACCATGTATGCCCCCTTGAGCTCTCTGCAGGGAATGTGGGATATAAATGTAATGATGAGCGAAATGCTCAGTTTCAAGGGGGCATAGCTGAGTGGTTAGAGCATCTCTTTTTTGCATGCAGAAAGTCCTGGGTTCAGTCTTTGGTATTTCCAATCTTGGAGAGTCACTGCCGGTCGGTGTAGACAATACTGATCTGGAAGTACAGTGGTACCTCGGGTTAAGTACTGAATTCGTTCCGGAGGTCCGTTCTTAACCTGAAACTGTTCTTAACCTGAAGCACCACTTTAGTTAATGGGGTCTCCTGCTGCCGCCGCACCGCCGGAGCCCGATTTTTGTTCTTATCCCGAAGCAAAGTTCTTAACCTGAAGCACTATTTCTGGGTTAGCAGAGTCTGTAACCTGAAGCGTATGTAACCTGAGGTACCACTGTACCAACGATCTGGCTCGCTACAAAGCAGCTTCTCATGTTTCTCATGATCTTATGAGCGAGTGAAAATGTGATGTTTGCATTCACTGTGTTAAGCTCCCCATCTCTCTCCCCCCACCCTGGCCAAGCAGCAAGAAGTCCAGAGGCAGTGCTGCACAAGGCTTGGCTTCTCTTGAATGAGAGTGTGCTGGAAACCTTAATATCTATTGCTATTTTACAAATATGTATGCAGTTCATAGCGGAAGCAAAGCAGCTCCTATGGCAGACGGCACAACTGCAGAGCCTGCATCAGATACACAGACAGGGCAACTGCTGTGGCGTCTCCTTCACCACCAGCTCGCTAGTCTGCACACCAGCTGCATGGCACCTGTCTTGGAGGAAAGATAGGGGACAAATGCCATCAGTTAATGCATAGTTCAAATTAATAGTAAAAAATAATAAATTGTGAGTCCTTAATAAATATTAATTTGTTATGTACTGATGCAGCTTTTGCCTTTCCTCAAAGGCGTTCAATACAGCGCACACATTTGTTTGTTTGTTTGTTTGTTTGTTTGTTGTGTTTATATCTCACCTTTTCCTCCAAGGAGCTCAAAGTGGCAAACGCAGTTCTCCCTTTCCATTTTACTCTGACAGCAACCCTGTGAGGCAAGTTAGGCAGGGAGTGGCCCAAGGTCACCCAGGGAGCTTCATGGCTGAGTGGAAATTTGAACTCCTGGGGTCCTAACCCAACACTCTAACTACCCCTCCCCTGAAATACCTTATGCTCACAACAAACCTGTTAGGTAGGTCAAGCTAAGAGAGAAAGTCAGCAGACTTTTTCGGCAGGGGACTGGTCCACTGTCCTTCAGACCTTGTGGGGGGCCGGACTATTTTTTTGGGGGGGGGATGAATGAATTCCTATGCCCCACAAAGAACCCAGAGATGCATTTTAAATAAAAGGGCACATTCTACTCATGTAAAAACACACTGATTCCCGGACCATCCGCGGGCCGGATTTAGAAAGTGATTGGGCCAGATCCGGCCTGCAGGCCTTAGTTTGCCTACCCATGCTTTCAAGGCATCCTTTCTATTGCACATTCACAATGATCTGTTCTCATGATGGTATCAAACTGGGTGTACGTAATCCTGCTTTCAACACTCTTTGAGCTTGCAAAAGTTTTTTTTTGGGGGGGGAAACTGCAGCTTTGTTTGCAATTTGTGCACATCCCAGAACTATCTCCTGAAATCCCGCAACGTTTATACCACAAATGGGATTGTTATTATTATTGGTCCCATTTTTATTTTTATTTTTAAAATTTTGTGCTATATTGCAAGAGTGCCCCTCCAGATGGCAATAATGTGGTAACATTGGGGGAGCATGGCTAATAAAACAGAATGATGTTTGGGCAGTCTAGTATAAATCAACAATAAAGCACTATTATTTCCTGAATGACATGACACAGAATACACCCCCCCCCCCAAAAAAAAACCCAGCGTCATGGAGGGTCCGAGATTGACTGGTCCAATGGTATGTGTTTTTTGTTTCAGAGCTTTGTGAAGTATAAGGGAAATTCCCTAAATATTCCATATAGGGAAAGTGTAGGGATATAGGAGTAGAGAACAATTTTGCAAGCTAGCTGAAATATTAGCTATCCAGCCAGAACATTTCTAGACTCAAGAGCCCCTGAGCATCAAAACAGATGGGATGCGGGAATCTTGCAACTGAGCCTTGATAGCAATTTCTTCCTCATTTTAAAAGTAGCTGCGTGGTTTTTTCTCTCGGAACAGCGATGCTGTGTTGGGAGCCGGGACAGGAAAGGGTCTAATCTTTATTGTTCCATATAGTTTTATGGATCCAAGTTGCTGCTCAAAGCTCCTATGAATTCTCTGGAAGAAGAGATCTGTTTCATGTCTGCATTTGCTTTCCACCAGGAGGTTCATGCAAAGCTACAGGAGGGGACTGATAGCCAGTAAACAAGCACCAGGGTAAAGGGCTTGGCTCATCTCCAGGTACTAGTGCTCTGAATTTTTTAATTTAAAAAATCCACCTCCCCACAGCTGCTTTTCAGTGTGGGAGGGAAGAGACAACTGTCAGGAGATTTCTGGTGTCAGACCTGTTCTGGCCCTCAGGGTAGAATGCTGAGCTTGGATCTACCTGGCAACCTGTTTACTGAACGTTCCACCTGATTCATTTCACCGCAAGATTAGAGGACGCTGACTCTTTAATGAGCGGTCACTCTGATTAGCTGTGGGGATGTTAGATGAAGTTACCCCACACTTTCCAGTGCATTTTCTTTACTCCAAAGTCCTCTCACGGGGGGGGGGGGGGAGTGGGTTTGCTGCACAAGAGGACCAAATGAATTGTAAGACCCAAATTTCCCAAATTGCAATTGAATCCTACCCAAAAAAACCCCACCATCTGGAAGACCCTTAGGGGAGAGACCTGGCTTCAAAACCAAGGTCATTTGTAAACTTAACTTGATCAAGCCACAATCTGCAGTTCAATTCTATACAGTGGTACCTTGGTTCTCAAACACCTTGGTACTCAAACGCCTTGGTTCTCAAATGCTGAAAACCTGGAAGTAAGTGTTCAAGTTTTCTAATTCTTTTCAGAAGCCGAACGTCCGATGCAGCTGTCGGCTATTTTTTTCCAGGGCACCTGCACCAATCAGAAGCTGCGCTTTTGTTTTTGAACATTTTGGAAGTCAAAAGTGTGGTGCTTTTGTTTTTGCTATTTATTTTGCATTTTTGTTTTTGAGGCTTTTTCGGTTAATTTGTTTTTGTGACTGTGTGGAACCCAGTTCAGCTACTGATTGATTGATTGATTGTGTGACTATGGAAATGGATAAAAGCCCCCCATCCAAACCATGACTATCATCAGTGCAAGTAAGAAAAAAATATAATTTAAATTTTTATCAGCTACAATATTGTCTAATTTATTTTATAGTACAGCACATCACATTGATTATTGCTTTCATTTTATGGAGCAATGTCTCGTTAGATAGTAAAATTCATGTTTCTGTTTCAGGGGTTGTTTTTAAAAGTCTGGAACAGATCAATTCGTTTTGCATTACTTTCTTTGGGAAAGCACGCCTTGGTTTTGGAACACTCTGGTTTTGGAATGGTACTTCCGGAATGGATTAAGTTTGAGAACCAAGGTACCACTGTACCTGAACTATAGTGGCAAGAGGAGGAGTTGTAACTCACAAGGACCTATGCACAGCTATTATGGTAGAATAGCCCTACTTTAGCAGAGAATGCTGCCTTTAACTATTTGAGGAGCAGGAAAATGCATTGCAGGGGTTAAGACTAGATGGTTCTTGGGGTCCCCTCTCACCTTCACATGCAGCAAGTGTTTGCAGTTTGGTTGCCCTGTTTCATACAAGGTATTTCTATACTCAGTTGGTAGAACATGCTACTCTTAATCTCAGGGTTATGGATTCAAGCCCCACTTTGGCAGGGGGTTGGACTAGATGACCGCTGTGGTCCCTTCAAACTCTACTGTACAAGACCATGATCCTATCCTGGACCAGTGGCAGACATTGGCGTGTTAAATTTCAGCAACACCCTGTGTGACGGCCAAAATTCAACGCCCTCTGCCTCCTGCGCTCTGTTCTAAATAATAGTTGCAGTGCCTCTGGGGCTCTGTGCCCAGTTCGACTGAACCGGCTGCAGTCCCCTAAATCTGCCTGTGCCACTCATGCTGGGTTTTGCCTGAGACATTTAAGAGCTTAAGAAATGCTTGGGGGCACACTCAAATGTAAAGAAGCAGTGACTCTACTGGTTCTGAGCCTGGAGGTGACTTCCAGACATTATGTCAGTACGCTTTCACAGAGCAAGTTCCCGCAGCCCAGAAAGTCTAACTACGTACCCCTTCAAATCGATGTTTTCTCTCTTCTTCTTGTGCCTATTCTGCAGAATGTCATGGACACAATAATACTGGGGTAGGGGTTACTGGGTTGCTTTTGTTTTTATTTTGATGATGTATTTTGTGTTTTTATTTTGTGATTTATGTCTTGTGAACTGCCCTGAAACCTGCGGGTATAGGACGGCATACACATTTAATAATACAGTGGTACCTCAGGTTACATACGCTTCAGGTTACAGACTCCACTAACCCAGAAATAGTGCTTCAGGTTAAGAACTTTGCTTCAGGATGAGAACAGAAATTGTGCTTCCGCGGCGCAGCAGCAGCAGGAGGTCCCATTAGCTAAAGTGTCTTCAGGTTAAGAACAGTTTCAGGTTAAGAATGGGCCTCTGGAATGAATTAAGTACTTAACCCGAAGTACCACTGTAATAATAATAATAATAATAATAGGTTGATTTGTACCGGACACATCATTCCATTTTATTACTTGTTCCTTAAGGCTCCCCCAGTACCACCATTTTATTGCCATCTTGGGGCGGGGGTGGGGGGGTCTCTTCTGCTATAGCACAACAAAAGCAGAACAAAATAGAATAAACCAGAAAATCTGCAGTATAGAAAGTTACAGGATTTTAGAAGGAAGCTATATGGTCCGGGCAGTGCCTGAAAATGAAGCAGGATGCCTGCCCCATAACGTCTGCAAGTGCCCCTGACCATTAGATCCAGTCATGACTGACTCTGGGGTTGCGGCGCTCATCTCGCTTTAGTGGCCAAGGGACCTGGAGTACAGCTTCCAGGTCATGTGGCCAGCATGACTAGGCCGGTTCTGGCGAACCAGAGCAGCACACAGAAACGCTGTTAGCCTTCCCGCCGGAGCGGTACCTATTTATCTACTTGCACTTGATGTGCTTTCGAACTGCTAGGTTGGCAGGAGCAGGGACCGAGCAACGGGAGCTCACCCCGTCCTCTGGATTCGAACTGCTGACCTTCTGATTGGCAAGTCCTAGGCTCTGTGGTTTAACCCACAGCGCCACCCGCATCCCAGAGAAGAGGTAGCGGTTTATAAAAATTAGGCGTGACATGGAGAAGGCAGATACAGAAATTGTCCCCCCCCCCCCATCTCATAACTCAGGCTTCCTCAACCTCGGCCCTCCAGGTGTTGTGAGACTACAATTCCCATCATCCTTGACCACTAGTCCTGCTAGTTAGGGATCATGGAAGTTGTAGGCCAAAAACATCTGGAGGGCCGAGGTGGAAGAAGCCTGTCATAACGCATGAAGCTGAATGTTGGAAGCCTCAGGACAGGTAAAAGAAAGCATTTCTTCATACAACACAGAGTTAAACTGTGGAACTCCCTGCCACAGGAGGCAGCGATGACCATCAACTTGGACGACTTTAAAAGAGATTGGGCAAATTCATGGAGGAGGAGGCTATCAATGGCTACTAAATATGATGGCTAAGCTCTGCCTCCTTGGCTGGAGCTTCTGAATACCACTTGCTGGTAACTGAAGGAGGGAGAAATTGCTGTTGCACATAGGATCTTTTTCATTGAATTTCCATAGACTTCTTGCTGGCCACTGTGAGAACAGGATTTTAGTCTAGATGGGCCATTGGCCTGATCCAGTGGGGGGCTTTGCTTAATTACTCTCACAGAAGTAAAACAATTAAAATAAAATAACTTGAGAAGGAGGAGGAGGAAAATGGTGGCAAGCTACTCCATGTCTGCCTTGCCTTGCTAGACCATAGTTAGGCTTCCTGCATCCCACCGAGTCTATGATTTTGTCTGCTATCTTTTAAAGCCACCTAAGCCATCACCGCACGTTGGGGCAGTGAAGTCCATAAATTAATTACGGGAGCTTTAAAGCGGTTGGGGATTTAATAACAGAACGTTTTGTGTTCCCTGGTGGCTGGAAGTATTTCTCCGCTTCTCTCTTTCAGAAGGGGATGTTCCCTTGCTAGTGGGAAGGGCAGAGAAACTGTGTGAAAGAGAGAGAGAAAGCGCAGTGTGGTTAGAGTGTTGGACTAAAGCCACAGGTGCCGAGTTCAGATCCCTGCTCTGCTTCCAAATGGTCCATCGGGTCAATAGAGCACTCTCGAATGTAACATGGGAAGGGCTGCAGCTCAGTGCTACAACATCTGCTTTACAGACAGTAGATCCCAGGTTCAGTCCTCCACATCTCCAGGTACAGCTGGAACTGTCCTGGAGAGCTGCTGTTGGTAGATGGACCAATGCCAGCAACTTGTGTTCCTAGTTCCATTCAGTCCTTCATTTAGAGCACTGCTTCCCAAACCTGGGTCTCCAGCTATTTTTGGACTACAACTCCCATCATCCCTAGCTAGCAAGACCAGGGATGATGGGAACTGTAGTCCAAAAACAGCTGGAGACCCAAGTTTGGGAAACATTTTTTGATTTAGAGCCTTGAGGTCTACAAACTTAACTTTCCCTTTAGGGGAAGGACTGTATCTCAGCGGTAGAGATGCCTCCAGTTCAAATCCCTGGCATCTCTAGGTTTAGAGACTCCCTGTCTTAAATTCTGGAGAACAGCTGCCAGTCAGTGTAGACAATGCTGAGCTAGATGGACCAGTGGTCTAACTCTGTGTAAGGCAGCTAGCAATTGTAGAAAATGGACAGGGCCACCAGATTCAACTTAGATGGTTCCCCTTTCCCTGTCGGTGAAGTTAGATGGGTGTAACCTGGGAAGGTACTGAGAATCCTAGAGAGCCGCATTTGGTACCCAGAGCTATTGCAATGCCTTCATCCCAATGAAGGTTTTGTTGGTATTCTTGAGCGCCTTTGAATTTAGGTACTTTCCCCCCTGCCTTGAGTTTTGCTATCTGAGAGAGTGCAGAGGATTTATCTGAAAACGTTTTGCTCTCCCTCACCCGCAATGCACCGCAATCTCTCTTCTCTGCTCATATACTCACAGTTTCTCTGCATAGCATGCATTGTCTGGATTTAATTTTTTTTCTAAGCACTTTTTGGGAGGGAAGAAGTTAGATTTGTCACCTTGCCTGGACACATTTTCACAGATGGATGCCAGCAGGCTTCCCATTCCCCACTGTGACTCGAAACTGTTTGATGGAGTTGTTGCCAGGTTGGTCCTCGAGAAATGAGACACCGAGTCAGAAAGGGAGAGGGAGCAAGTGAGAGAGCTTTGACTGAACGAAAGTGCTCTTTGCCAGGGGAAGAGTAAACAGGCTTGCAAGGGGCTCTAAAATCTACAAGCAGGGTTTGCAACAAAGGCTGTGTGTGTATGGCCCAGATATATCATATTTATGAATTTGCATGAGACAGAAAACGTTGACTTGCTTGTTTCCAGTATGTATCTCAGTGAAGGCTGGTCCATTGGGGGAAATGGTACTGCCCCACCAACCTCCACCTGCCC
Source organism: Podarcis tiliguerta (assembly GCF_965153285.1). Lineage (NCBI taxonomy): Eukaryota > Metazoa > Chordata > Lepidosauria > Squamata > Lacertidae > Podarcis > Podarcis tiliguerta. The sequence goes on from NC_139549.1 coordinate 19,924,631, forward strand.
TCAGCCAGCCCTCACCTGCCTGCCTTGTGACTTACAACCAGTCCCAGAGGTGGTGCTGCTGTGTCGTCTTCCTCCTCCTTTGTTTTCAGTGTAGAACTCAGCAGGGAGGAGGGTGGGGACAAAGCTAGAATTAGTTGGCTCAGCCTGTCATTGGCTCTGGCTCCACCTACTGTTGGCCTCCTGCATTACACCATACCGGCCCCAGTGGGCATCAGCTACTGCTATTTCACCCTTCACCCCCTGTATCATTCCTCTGAGCAAATCTGGAGTTTTCTCCTGCTGCTCCTTGGGAAAGTTTGGAGATCTGATCATGGATCTCTGGAATCATATAGGTGTAGCCCTAAGAAACTGAAGCCAGATGGGGGTTGCAAAAAATTGTAAGTGTTTAGATTAGGCTGATAGGAACCAGCTTGGGGTGTGTGTGTGTGTGTTTTGTATGTGTATATGTATGTATGAATTTTCATGAGATAGAAACTATTCGTTTAATTGCATAACAACCAAGCGGTCGACAAGCTGTGCAATAAATTCATGAAAAGTAAAAGTTGCAGTATGAGAAGAAAAACAAATATACAGTCGAGCCTTTCCTTTCATTATGCCAAGCTAAATGCCACAAAATAAATATAAGTTTTAGTGTTATCCATCACTCTTAGTCAGATAAGAAGTTACAAAAAGCAGCAAGTGGGGATGAGCATAAATAAAAACTTCAAAAAAAATAAATAATTTGGCAGGATGTTGTAATCAGAAGGTCATTCTTTTAGAGTTGGTTCCAAAATGGTGACTGCAACCTCAATAAGCCTGCGTACATTCAACATGTTGTTCTAGAATCAATGGAGGCTGAGAACATGCAGGTCCCGCTATTGGAACACATTGTGTATGTGCATTATATAATGCATTAATAGCACATGCAACATACTGTGGAAACACAAGATGAAACACAAGCCCCCTTAACAGTAATTAAAAAGCATCTTGGCCCAGTATACCTGAAGGAACATCTCCACCGCCATCGCCCAAACACTGAGGTCCAGCTCCAAGGGCCTTCTGGCGGTTCCCTCCCTGCGAGATGTGAGGTTACAGGGAACCAGGCAGAGGGCCTTCTCGGTAGTGGCACCCGCCCTGTGGAACTCCCTCCCATCAGATGTCAAGGAAATAAACAACTATCTGACTTCTAGGGAAGCTTTTAATATTTTATGAATTATTGTATTTTAATATTTTCCTGGAAGCTGCCCAGAGTGGCTGGAGAAACCCACCCAGATGGGCGGGGTATAAATAATAAATTATTATAATAATATTTTTATTATTATCTGCAATATGGAAACGATAAACAATGTTTATACCCATTCTAGCAGATAAACTAAACTCAGTCCCTGCCGCAGTCCCCAAACCATTCACATCAACCCAACAATTCTTCCCCTTAACCTCCCATCTAGGACTCCCGTGTCAAGACTAACTGCTGCAAATCAGTGGTGGGTGGGTCCAGGGTTCTCCAGAGATGGTCCAGCACCTCTGCTCTCCCTTCATAAGGGAACAGCAGCCAAAGCGGAGCAGGAAGATGGTGACAAAAGTTCTGACTGCTCTGCAGTGGTCCCAGGGCCGTGATTTGGCAGGAGAACATCTGCTTTGCATGCAGAAGGTTCCTGGTTCAGTCATCGGCATCACGTGGCAAGGCTCCCAAAGGCTCCCTGTCTGGAATCCTGGTGAGGTGCTGCCAGTCAGTATAGACAATGCTGAGCTGGCCAGCTTCCTATGTTCCTGTGATCGTACGAGCTAGCAAATATATGAGATCTGTGTTCTTGGCGTTAAGTGTATCTCCTCCCCAAGCAGTAAGAAGTCCGGGGCAGCACTACAAGGCTTGGCTTCCCTTGAATGGGAGCACACTGCAGACCTTACTTAGGTCTCTAGCTGTTTTTGGACTACAAATCCCATCATCCCTAACTATCAGGACCAGTGGTCAGGAATGATGGGAGTTGTAGCCCAAAAACAGCTGGAGACCTAAGTTTGGGAAACCCTGGTGTAGACAGAACTGAGCTAGGTGGGCCAATGGTTTGATTCGGTATAAAGCATCCCCCCCCCCACATTACATTCAAAGCGTTATTGAGAACCATAGCTGCTCAGCTTTCAACAGGGTGACTGCATTTCTGCTCCTTCGGACTGTGCCCCGGGGCCTTCGAAAGATTGTGAAAGTTAAGAGAAAGCTTCTGTTCTGTCTAATCTCTTTCTCTCCCCCCCTCCCGCCCCTCCCTACTGCTTGTATCCAGAATTACCGGGTAAGGCTGGAACATAAACAGCTTTTATTTGCCCATTGTGCCAGCCTGGGTGCAGCTGTCCTTAAACTCCTAGGAGAATGTGCATTCTGAGTTTGTTATTACGCTCCTGTATGAAGAAAGGTGCCAAAGATCTGTCTGACTTTGGAAATGTTGGCAGCTGAGTCTCCTTGATTGCGGTGCCAATTTCTCTAGGTTGGTTCTCCCACGTACTTTTTTCTTCTTTCCTTGAGCGTATGTTTGGAGACTAGCCGTAGCTCATGAGCAGAGGACCTGCCTTGCATGCAGAAGCCCATAAGGATGTGGGTCTGCTGGATCAGGCCACTGGCCTTATCCGGTCCAGCATCCTGTTCTCGCAGTGGCTGACCAAATGCTGCAAGCAGGACAGCAACACTCCCAGCAGCCAGTATTTAGAGGTATAACGCCTCTGACAGTGGAAGCAGAACACATCCATCTTGGCTGGTAGCCGTTGATAACTTTGTCAGCCATCAATTTTTCTGACCCTCTTTTAAATCCATCCAAGTTAAACATCAAGAATAACTTTTTCAAGTAAAGGTAGGAGAGACCCCCCCTTACCTGAAAGCCTGGAGTGCTGCTGTCAGTCAGTGTAGACAATACTGAAGTAGATGGACTGATGGATCTGGCTGTATAAGGCAGCTTTTTAGGAAGAAGAACGAAACCCATCATCTCCTTTGTACTTGCTGAGCTGCATCCATATTTAACCAAAACTTGTGTTTGGGAGATGGCTCTTGGTCGGTATAATATATACCGTATTTTTTGCTCTATAAGACTCACTTTTTCCCTCCTAAAAAGTAAGGAGAAATGTGTGTGCGTCTTATGGAGCGAATGCAGGCTGTGCAGCTATCCCAGAAGCCAGAACAGCAAGAGGGATTGCTGCTTTCACCGTGCAGCGATCCCTCTTGCTGTTCTGGCTTCTGAGATTCAGAATATTTTTTTTCTTGTTTTCCTCCTCCAAAAACTAGGTGTGTCTTGTGGTCTGGTGCATCTTATAGAGCAAAAAATACGGTATATAGTTTCAGCTGAGCTGTCTTAAACTGAAACACGGCAGGGAAACCTTTCCATCCCCTTGCATAATACTTTCCAGTGGATATTGCTTCTTATTTCTCTTACATTTGTATCCTGCTTTTCTTTCGAGGCGCTCAAGGTAGCGTACGTGCTTCACTTCCCTCCTTGTGGAGAAAGCAGATAGAGAGAAGTTTGCTCTCCCCCGCTCCTAACACAAGAACTCACAGGCAACCAATGAAGCTGAATGTTGGAAGGTTTGGGACGGATGAAGACTATGGAACTCCCTCCCACTGGAGGTAGCGATAGCCACCAACCTCAGTGGATTTAAAATAGGATTGGAGAAATCCATGCAACAGGATAAGGTTCTCCGTGGCTAAGGGCCACAATGGGTATTCTCTGCCTTGATGGTCAGTGGCTGTATTCCTCTGTCTATCAGTTGCTGGGATCACAGTTGTCTTCTTACCTGCAAGTAAGAGCCTATGTCGGTGTGTTTTGGGGTGGAAGCTAAGACGCCCCACAATGACCCTGCGAGGTAGGCTGAGAGTCGGTGACTCCCAAGCAGTAAAAAAACAGGTGCAAGAAATACGAGACTGCCTGGGGGAAGCCGGAAATAACTTTTCACGGCTGGAAACTGCTAATTTTGTGATCTGGCCGTGCCTAGGAAGGCGATCCAGTAGGAAGCATCATGGTTTGAGGTCTTCTCAAGTGGAGATCAGCTCAAGATCCCCGCCACCCACCCAACTACTCTTCTGCTTTCTGAAGCATCTTCTGAGGCTGCATTCTGCCTTGCAGACTGAATGCGGAAAAATCTACACAAATTCAGGAAATCTGGCAAACAAACGGAAAAGTCACATTGAAAACAACTATATTTAGCACCGCTTGCCTGTTGGGCAGCCCCTCCCCCCTTCTGATATAGGCACATCTTGCTCAATACATGTGCTGTGCCGAGTTTTTTTGGTGGGGGGATGTGTGGAGAGACGGACCATTCTGAGCAAGAGGCAGTAGTCGCATGTGCTATGTTCTCTGCCTCCGAGCCTTAAAGGTAAAGGTACCCCTGCCCATACGGGCCAGTCTTGCCAGACTCTAGGGTTGTGCGCTCATCTCACTCTAGAGGCCGGGAGCCAGCGCTGTCCACAGACACTTCATCCGCAGCGTGACGAAGCTGCTCCGGCGAACCGGCACCACAGCAGCACACGGAACGTCGTTTACCTTCCCGCTAGAAAGCGGTACCTATTTATCTACTTGCACTTAATTATGCTTTCGAACTGCTAGGTGGGCAGGAGCTGGGACCGAACGATGGGAGCTCACCCCACCGCGGGGATTTGAACCGCCGACCATGTGATCGGCAAGTCCTAGGCACTGAGGTTTTACCCACAGCGCCGAGCCTACGAAGGCCCTCGTGGAGTGGTAAATAAACACACGCAGGCCACTGACATTAAAGCATAACCACAAGCTGACATCTTCATTCAATCAAGCAGTCCCTCCCCCCCTTACATATCTGATGTTAGAAGCTCTTGGGGTCCAAACCGGACCCGGATGAATGTGGTTCAGGCTGCTCGGTAAGGTCAATAAAATCAGCAAATGAGAATCCGGTGAATTTTGCCATGGCCTTATGATTATTGGCTTGAGGTAACACACAGGTGGGCTTTTTCATGTGTGGTGCCAACACTGCAGAACGCACTCCTTGCCCAAATGCGGGAGGTCCCATCAGTATTGGCATTCCGTCGGCTCTTGAAGACACACCTTTTGGAACAAGCGCTTCCTCAATCTCCTGCCTTGCATCTCCTGCTTTGATTGTTGTTTTAACTGTTCCATAGTGTTTTAACAGGCTTGTTCATTGTGTATTTTAATTAGTGATGCTTTGAAGTAGTTATTTTTTGTTGCAGTTTAATTATGGGTAGTTTCATTTCTCTAATTGGTTTTATTCTTTTGTTATTGGTATGAGCTTTCATGTGCATGCATGCTTCTTTAGATACACACGAAAATTCATACAGTGGTACGTCGGGTTACAGACGCTTCAGGTTACAGACACTTCAGGTTACAGACTCCACTAACCCAGAAATAGTACCTCGGGTTAAGAACTTTGCTTCAGGATGAGAACAGAAATTGCGTGGTGGCAGCGACAGGCCCCATTAGCTAAAGTGGTGTCTCTGGTTAAGAACAATTTGAGGTTAAGAATGGACCTCCAGAACGAATTAAGTTCTTAACCCGAGGTACCACTGTACCAATAACAAACTTAGTTGGTCTCTAAGGTGCTACTTGAAGGATTTATTTTATTTTGTTTCGACCACAGCAGACCAACACGGCTACCTAACTGGTTTTATTTTTGTTTTTCAATGCTTGACTTTTTGTTTGCGAACCACCTTGGAATTTTATCTTGGGGGTTATCTTGGGGGAGTATAATAATGATTATGATGATGGAGATAATAAATGATGATGAAAGTAATAAAGATTATGATTATTAATGTGTTTGTTTTAGGCAGTAACTGTGGAGCAAGAATGATGTTCTTATAATATCCAGCTGCTCTGACTGATTGATCAGTCTTAAGGTTGCAAATGCGGCAGCCTCATGACAGAATCACATAGAACTATGCAAAGCATGGAGAAAGTGGATGGAGGGAAGTTTTCCACCCCCGTCATAATAGTGGAACCCAGGACCACCCAGCAAAATGGAGTGTTGGAAGATTCAGGTCAGATGAAAGAAAGTTCTTTAGGTAGCACATAGTTAAACTATGGAACTCACTCCCACAGGAAGCAGTAGCATCCACCAGGTTAGGTACATGAAGAACCAGAACAGGATGCTGGACTAGATGGGCCTTGGTCCAAACCATCAGGGCTCTTCTTATATTCCTGTGACAGGTTCTAAGGCCTTGGCTGTTGGGTGAAGAACCTGGGACCATTCAATGAAGCTGAATGTTGAAGGATTCAAGAGAGGATATCGTTAAAAGTATGGGATCTGCTCCAAAAAGAGGCCACGATGGTTTGCCAACTTAGCATAATAGAATCGTAGAGTTGGAAGGGACCCTGAGGATCATCTAGTCCAGGGTTTCCAAAACTTGGACCTCCATCTGCTGTTGGACTACAACTCCCATCATCCCTAGCTAGCTCGGTCATGGAGGATGGGAACTGTAGTCCAAAAATAGCTGGAGTCCCATGTTTGGGAAACCCTGATCTAGTCCAACTCCCTGTAATGCAGGAATAAGCAGCCACCCCATACAGGAATTGAACCTGCAACCTTGGTGTTACAGTGGTACCTCGGGTTACAGACGCTTCAGGTTACAGACTCCGCTAACCCAGAAATATTACCTCAGGTTAAGAATTTTGCTTCAGGATGAGAACAGAAATCGTGCGGTGGCAGCGGGAGGCCCCACTAGCTAAAGTAGTACCTCCGGTTAAGAACAGTTTCAGGTTAAGAACGGACCTCCAGAACGAATTATGTTCTTAACCTGAGCTACCACTGTATTAGCACCACACCCTAACAGACTGAGAAGAGGATCTGACACATTCCTGGAGGATAAGGCTATCCACAGCTACTAGGCACAGCGGCTATGTTCCCCCTCCAATGTTGGGGACATTATGCCTCTGAATTCCAGTTCCTGGAAACTGCAAGAGGGAAGAGTCGCTCTTGTGCTGAGGTCCTGACTGTGGACCTCCAACTGGGGCATCTGGCTGGCCACTGTGAGCACAGGATGCTAGACTAGGTGGGTCACTGGCCTGATCCAGAACCCTCTTATTTAATCCCACTCCTGAAGCTGCCTCACGTCCCCCCCATCCCATCAGAGTTCCTTCCTTTCTTCCTGATCTCTTCCTCCTTATTTTTCCTAACTCTTTAAAGTCCCCCCCACACTTAATACCGTATTTTTCACTCTATAACACGCACCCGACCATAACACGCACGTAGTTTTTAGAGGAGGAAAATCCGTAGGCATGCCACCCGTAGGCATTCCCTCCATAACACGCACAGACATTTCCCCTTACTTTCTAGGAGGAAAAAAGTGAGAGTTATGGTGCAAAAAATACGGTACATTTTTTGGACAAGATGGAAGGTGCAGTATTTTAGCTTGTTATCTGATAACTGGGAAGGTTATCGTGGTTTTTACTTTTTTACTGGTTGTACAGCTTGTGGGTAAAGAAGCTTTTCCCATTTGAGTCTGAGAGGTTTCAGTTATATAGTGTGGTGTGCTTGCGAGCGAGCGCGCGCGCGCGCGCACACACACACACACACATATATATGTCAGAAATAAATTGCTTTACTTACTCTCCAGAACAGTAATTGCATTGATCTATTGAGCTTTTTAAAAAATCTTCTGTATGCTGATTTGAGAGTAACTCTGGGTTTCTCCAGATAACCTCTCCCCCCCCCCCCGCAGCCCCCACAACCAGCAATCATCCTGATTTGCTGGCACGGAACTTATATGACACTTAGACTGTGTCCATTGTCGATTGAGCATTCATTCCGATTGGTTGGCGGGGCAGTTATCCAGTAATGAGCATTCATCCTGATTTGCTCATGCACCTTCCCGTTAATCATATGTTCATTGAATGTCTCAGTACATTTCCCTGTCACCTTCCTAAGTCCATTAAAAGTGTATTTGCTGTTCTAAGGTGACGGAGTGCTTTCATTCACTCTAATTGCACCAACCCGCAGTTCTGCTATGTGCCTGAGTCTGTTCCACTAAATAGGGAAAGTCCAGAGCATGGGTAGGCAAACTAAGGCCTGGGGGCCGGATCCAGCCCAATCACCTTCTCAATCCGGCCCGCAGGCAGTCCGGGAATCAGCGTGTTTTTACATGAGTAGAATGTTTCCTTTTCAGTGGCGTAGCGTGGGGGGTGCGGGGGGGGCGGGCGCACCGGGCGCAACATCTGGGGGGGGGGGCGCGCTCGCACTCGCAGCTCTCTGCCCCTACCTGGCTCACTCACTCTCTCTCACTGCAGTGCTGGCTGTGCGAATCCGATCCGAGCTGCCAGGTCGCCGCCCACTGTGGAGGGGAGGGTGCCAGGCATGCGATGCGGTGCGGAGAGAGAGCGAGGGACTATCTGGGGGAGGGACAGTGCAGCGGGGGGGGGGCGCAAATTACTTGCCTTGCCCCGGGTTAGGGGGCGCAAATTACTTGCCTTGCCCCGGGTGCTGACAACCCACGCTACGCCACTGGTCCTTCTATTTAAAATGCATCTCCGGGTTATTTGTGGGGCATAGGAATTTGTTCATTCCCCCCCCAAAAAAAAATATAGTCTGCCCCCCCCCACAAGGTCTGAGGGATGGTGCACCGGCCCCCTGCTGAAAAAGTTTGCTGACCCCTGGTCCAGAGACACCCTCTGTATCTGGGGTGGGTAAATGCCCAGCCTGCTAGCTAAATCTCAGCCCGCCGGGGGGGGGGGTGTCACAGTTGGGCCATGAGACCCTTTCCCTCAAACCATGTCCATCCACTGATGCCACTATCTGATGGGCAGAAGGGGGGGGGGCATAAACCCCAGTTGGCTGGGCACACCTGTTCCCAACAGGTAACAGCCAATCCCTCCCTCATCAGCTGGGAGTGGGGGCAGAGGCAGAGATAGCTGCTCCGGCACCTGGAATGGCCCGCGGAGGTGCACTGGCGAATGTCCCGGGGGGAGCGCTGCCCGTGGCGATGTCACCCCCCCCCCCAGGGATGACACCTACCGCACCCCCCTTTCTCCACCAATGAGTGGGGTCCTCCCCATTGCGGAATCTGGACCCATCCATGGCCAGCACACATTCCCAGAGAACCAGTGTGGTGTAGTGGTTAAGAGCGGTAGACTCGTAATCTGGTGAACCGGGTTCGCTTCCCCGCTCCTCCACATGCAGCTGCTGGGTGACCTTGGGCTGGTGACACTTCTCTGAAGTCTCTCAGCCCCACTCACCTCACAGAGTGTTTGTTGTGGAGGAGGAAGGGAAAGGAGAATGTTAGCCGCTTTGAGACTCCTTCGGGTAGTGATAAAGTGGGATATCAAATCCAAACACTGCTTCTTCTTCACCAAAAGATTATCCCAAGCGAACAGAAATGTCTTTTTCCGCACCCTGGCATACCCTTCAACATTTCTCCACTAAAAATAGGGGTTTCTTCTTCTTCTTTAATAATAATAATAATAATAATAATATACTCCACCAATCTGACTGGTTTGCCCTAGCCACTCAGGGCAGGTTCAGCATTTATCAAAGCATAATAAAACATTAAACAAAACCTCCCTATACAGGGCTGCCTTCAGATGTCTTCTAATGCGTGTATAGTTACTTATCTCCCTGGCTCAGGGGTTGCATAGCCTCCAACGATTGTCTGATGAAAATATGGACATCCTAAGGAAAAGCAGGACATTCCGGGATCAAATCAGACACCAGCACGGCTTCTGTAAATCCAGGGCTTTCCCTGGAAAATAGGCACACCTGGAGGGTCTGGAATGAGAGGCTCCTTCAACCCACTCAACCCAGCAGTAGACAGCAATGTTGAATGTCTTTGTAGGTGTGTCAGATACCGGGCCATGAAAAGCAATATCTCAGCTCAAAGTCACCAGCCAAGCCAATGCTGGATATTGCTAATATCCTCCCATAAATATGCATGTCTCAGGAATCGGTCATCTTCCATGCCTGAGATCCAATTGCTGCTCCACTGAGAATTCTGAATAGCCATGAGTCATCCTTTCGGAACAATGTCGTTTATTACCAATTTACATCTTAATTGGGTTCCTTTTGTCTTGAGATCATTATATTAGGAACATTTAACAGTGAATTTCCTGGGAAACAGGCAAAGCGGATGAATGCAGGTTTCTTTGGAATTAGCACGCACACGCACCCAATTCCCCCAGAAAGAACATAATTTTTTTTGAAGTGGAAGTTTCTTCTGACAGCCTCGCCGCTTTGCCGTGACCCAACTTTGCTGCGACTGTTGAGTGCTTTATTAAACGAGGGCATGTTTCTTGTCTTCTGCCATGATTGGATTTCAAAGCCATCTCTCAGGTGACATTTTTCTCATTTATTTCCCCCTCCCCCAGCTTCCCAGAGAGAGATTTTGGTCAAAACTCATGGCGAAGTCACCTTCATTCTGTTTTGAAAAAACAGGAGGCCTCCGATAGAGCTCCTCTTCAGCTCTGCAAATTGATCTCGATGAAACGTATATGGCCAGGCCCGGCTCTAACAAAAGCATTAATTTCACTTCGGAAGGGCTGGAATTGACTAGTAAATGAAAAGGGTTGTGGGTTTTTTTTTGCCATTGGGCTTTTGCGAGCCGCCAACCTTCCCTGAGAGTGAGTAGAATGGAACAGGCAACTGCTTCATTAAAGTACATCGAAGCCCTTGGATTCTTAAAAGCTTGTTTCATTAATGCGGCGCTGAGAAATTATCCTTTAACAACACACCCACCCCATCAATTGGTAAGAAAAGACATGGAGCATAACATCTAAGAGCTGGAAGGGTTCCCAAGTCCTCTGAAATTCAGTAAATCCTGCCCCCAGTCTGACCTGGGTGGGCTCAAACCATCAGCCTTCTGACCCATTGCACCACCATTGCAGTCACACTTTTCTAAGAGTGGAAGAGAATTTTGGTGATGTTCCCAAGACATGGGCTCCCCCCCTCTGCGCTGTTACTTTCAAGATGGTAGAGAATTTTTATGAGTGTCTTTTTTATTTCATAAATCAGGAATAGTTAAGGTGGCGCCCTCCGTATGTTTTTAGACAACACTCTTACTTTATTTTATATCTATATTATAAGCTTCCTTGATATATCTACTTTTGAAATGGAACTGGTATCCTTACAGATGCCACATGACACCTGTTCCCTGTTCCACATTCATAACAAATCAATATTTTGGTATGGCAGCACCTACACCTACATCTGAAGGCAGCCCTGTTTAGGGAAGTTTTTAATGTTTGATGTTTTAGCGTGTTGTTGTTGTGGTGGTGGTGTTGGGAGCCACCCACAGGGAAACCCAGCTAGATGGGTGGGGTATAAATAAATTATTATTATTATTATTATTATTATTATTATTATTATTATTATTACACTTTGGAACTCCCTGCCTATTGACATCAGGCAGACTCCTTCCCTGTACAGTGGTACCTCGGGTTACAGACACTTCAGGTTACAGATGCCTCAGGTTACAGACTCCACTAACCCAGAAATAGTACCTCATGTTAAGAACTTTGCTTCAGGATGAGAACAGAAACCGCGCGGCGGTGGCAGTGCTGCGGCAGCGGGAGGCCCCATTAGCTAAAGTGGTACCTCGGGTTAAGAACAGTTTCAGGTTAAGAATGGACCTCTGGAATGAATTAAGTTCTTAACCCGAGGTACCACTGTACTCTTTTTGGCACCTGCTAAAAACATTTTTCTTTAGGCAAGCCCCTCCGAGGCTGCCCAGTTGGGAACACGGCCCATGGGGTGTGCAACATTCTTCTGGCTAGCAAAAGGAGACAGCAAGTTCTATTGCAAAGCCCATCCAGCAAACCCAAAAGATGCCCCTGCCCTGTTCCGTTCATTAACCAAAATATATATTGGGCAAATTAATCAGGAGCCTTTCTCCGCTAATACATTTAGAGCGAAAAACTTGCATTTATTAATCTGTCACGTATGTGCGTATACACAAATTAATCAGGAGCTTGCTCTGCAAATACATCTGGAGCTAGAAACGTGCATATATTAATCTGTTGCGTGTGTGCATATACACAGATTAATCTCTGCAAATCAGTTAACAACATTATTAGCCGAAAAAGAAAAAAAAATGAGCCTGCTTCAGAGGGTATGTTTTCTTGGCAGGTTTATTTAAACGTTCTGAAACCAGAAAATATTTTGCAAGTCACAAAAATGTGACGCTTTGGAAGCAGGTGAGTCAATTTGGGTATGATGATGATGAAGATGAATGCAGGTGAATCTTCTGTAGTCACTTGGAGGGGCAGAAGGGGGAAGCTGGAGTGATGGCAACAATAGGTATTCCTGACCCCTTAAAAGGTGGGGCAGTCAAGCAACTGAACCAGCCCAGTCGTGGCCCAGCCACCTGCCATTTTATTTTCTAGTGATGGATAAGCAAAACAGCAAAGGGTGGGTAGGGGAAAGAAATGACCGGGAATATTGGCCAGACCACTCTGCTACTATATATATGTAAAACTCTCTCCTGGTTTTTAAAGCAAAGCTGGCAGCGAGACAGATGGCTGCCAGTGACTCATCTCAGTGCTCCATTTTCAGATCCTGTGCACAGCCCAGCCGCGCAGATGCTTCATCCCATTGCCGTTTGCCAGATCCACTTGGCGTGTGTGTGTGTGTGTGTGTGTGTGTGTGAAGATATCGAAATTAAACCGGCATAAATCCATCAGCCTCCGGGCCTCTTTGACTAGCGGCATAAATCCCGCAGAAACTGATTGAGCGAGACAATTGAGAGCGTCTTAAATCTGGCTCGTAAAAATGAATGCCATTAAACTAGGAAAGACGGATGGCGAAGGAGAGGCGATTGACTTTGAGCCAAGGGAGGTGACAGCAGGCTGCTGTTGAGGGGATCCAGGTATGCAGATCCAGTGTATCGTTCTGTTTGGTTCTTGCGGGAGCAGTGGCGTAGCGTGGGGGTGCAGGGGGGGCCGGCCGCATCGGGCGCAACATCTGGGGGGCGCGAGCTCTCACTCGCAGCTCTCTGCCCCTACCTGACTCGCGGGTTAGGGGGCGCAAATTACTTGCCTTGCCCCGGGTGCTGACAACCCACGCTACGCCACTGTGCGGGAGCTGTTCAGAACATATAAGCCCCTCTTTTGCAGATTTGTGTATCTGCACATGCTGGCCACACGGCCCAGAAAAGCCGTCTGTGGACAAACGCAGGCTCCTTTGGCCTGAAACTGGAGATGAGCGCTGCACCCCATACAGTGGTACTTCGGGTTACAGACGCTTCAGGTTACAGACTCCACTAACCCAGAAATAGTACCACAGCTTAAGAACTTTACTTCAGGATGAGAACAGAAATTGCGCGATGGCGGTACGGCGGCAGCAGCAGGAGGCCCCATTAGCTAAAGTGGTGCTTCAGGTTAAGAACAGTTTCAGGTTAAGAACGGACCTCCGGAACGAATTAAGTTCTTAACCCGAGGTACCACTGTAGCTGAATTCGGCTGGACTTAACCTTCCAGGGGTCCTTTCCCTTTCCCAGAGCTGACTCTTAATGGTGTGTCCTGGTGGTCTTGCTCTGATTTTCCCTTTCCAAGATATTTTCCCCCAGGCCAGGGCAGAGCCAAATCTGGGGGGGGGGGGGGCTATCCAGGTTTTTGCCCCAGGTGAAGCCTCCAGAGGGGTAACATTGATGCTCCCAGCCTGTGTGTGTGTACACAAATGCTTGTGGGTCTTCGACCTGGTTGAAATAAAGCCTAGTTTTGCCTCTTGTCAGGGATAGGGAACATCAGAAATGTGGCCCTCTTGGGCTCTCTGTCAGGCCCTTTGGACTCTCCCCAGACACGCCCCCTCCTTGAGTATTGATTCCATGGTTGGGTTGAACTCTGATGTTACCTTTTGCTTGCCTGGATGAGGGCTAGAGAGGGGTTTGTTAAGAAATTTACCTGCTATACAAAGGTAACAATTCCATGTGTTCCTCTGCCCCCTCTTGCCTCTTCTCTGGCCCCACTTACCACTGCCATGTGGGTCCCAGATGGTTGCACAAGAAGATGCAATGTCTGGAGCAACAGGGCCACGGAATTGTGGATATCACTTTGTAGGGAAAGCCTCACATTTTGCAGTGCCGCACAAAGTGAGTCATTGATAACATGAAACACAAAATGCTGCCAGGGCGGTGTGGAGTGGGGTGAGGAATAAAAGGTAAAGGTACCCCTGCCCGTACGGGCCAGTCTTGACAGACTCTAGGGTTGTGCGCCCATCTCACTCAAAGAGGCCAAGGGCCAGCGCTGTCCGGAGACACTTCCGGGTCACGTGGCCAACGTGACATCGCTGCTCTGGCGAGCCAGAGCCACACACGGAAACGCCGTTTACCTTCCCGCTAGTAAGCGGTCCCTATTTATCTACTTGCACCCAGGGGTGCTTTCGAACTGCTAGGTTGGCAGGCGCTGGGACCGAACAGCGGGAGCGCACCCCGCCACGGGGATTCGAACCACTAACCTTTCGATCGGCAAGCCCTAGGCACTGAGGCTTTAACCCACAGCGCCACCCGCATCCCTTGGGGTGAGGAATATACCCCTGCAAAACTTTGGCACAGGTTTGGAGAGGATCCCAGATTTTGGTGTTCATACTTAATGGGCCCATGAGATGTCAGTCAACCAGAGGTCTGGTTGAAGAGGAGTGTTTTCCAGCTGGCACCTAAAGATATGTAACGAAGCCACTGTAGAAAAGGCCCCTTCCATAGCTGTCAACGTTTCCCTTTTTTAAAGGGAAATTCCCTTATTCCGAATAGGATTCCTCGCAAGAAAAAGGGAAAGTTGACAGCTATGGCCCCTTTTCGGGTTGCCACCCTCAATATCTCTAGTGGAGAAGGCACATGAATAAAGGCCTCTCAGGATTATTGTAGATTCTGGGTCGGTTTATATGGTGAGAGGCAATCCTTCAGGTATTGCAGCCTTGAGCTGTTAAAAAGTCAAAACCAACACTTTGAATCGGGCCCAGAAACTACCGTATTTTTCGCCTCATAGGGCGCACCTAGTTGGGGGGGGAATAAAGAAAAAAGCCCGAGCTTCCCCCGACCCCAGCCCCCAGAACAGGCTGCTATCCGCAAGCCTAGGGAGCGTGGTGGGAAGTCACGCCAGTCTCCCCAGGCTTGCAGATATCTGCCCGAAGCCCAGGGCATGCTTCTCAGTGCGCCCCGGGCTTCAGGATGCAGGCAGCTCTCCAGAAGCCTTGGGAGTCCGGCAGGAACTCCCGCGGGCTCCCAAGGCTTGCAGATAGCTTCCTGAAGCCTGGAGAGCGAGAGGGGTCGGTGCACACCGACCCCTCTCGCTCTCCAGGCTTCAGCGAAAGCCTGCATTCGCCCCATAGGACGCACACACATTTCCCCTTCATTTTTAGAGGGGGAACAGTGAGTCCTATGGGGCGAAAATACGGTAATTGGTAGCCAGGCCAGTCGGACCAGGATTGGTGCAATATGCTCAAACTGTATTGCCCCAATGAGCAATCTGGCTGCCAAATTCTGCACCAGCTGAAGTTTCCGAACCGACTTCAGAGGCAGCCCTACATATCACTAGGACTTCTTGCACACCATGCATTTAATGCACAGCTTCTTGCCCAAAGAATCCTGGGGATGGTAGTTTACCCCCGCAGAACTACAATTCCCAGCACCCTTACAAGTGACCGTTCCTAATTGTCTGGGGGGAAGGCAGAAATATGTGCAGCCTGGGCCTGGCATCTTCTCCCAAGCTCTGACAAGATTCCATTCCCAAAGCATGAATCTCCCCGCCATTAAGGAAACTCTGGGCCATTTAATGAGCAATCTCTCAAAGGAGAGGTTGCCAGACGCTATATTGCATTACTTCCCCACCCCCTGCTAGTAGTTTATGTGACACTTGTCCAGCGGATCAGTCTCTCCGGCCTGGGAACAACCTGTTCAGCTGCGGTATGTGGAATCCAGTTGGTTGATTATGCCAAAGCAATGAGTGGCCTGGTTTTGAAAGCTCCCTTGCTGTGAACGTCAGAGACTCTCGCCTTCTGTCTTTGAGCCCCTTAGTTTTCTCTTCTCTAAAATGGGTCCATAATGTTAAAGGGGGTTCTGCACCACCAAACTCGGTCTACCGTTATACAGCCCTCACCTGCCTGCCTTCTTGCTTGCATTCAGTCGAGGGGGAGGCCCTGGATCTTGGCTGCCTCCTCCGTAGTCTCAGTGTATAATTTAACAGGGAGGCAGATAGGGGACAAAACTAGAACTAGTTGAATCTGCCTGTCATTGACCAGTCCCAATGGGCACCACCCACCACTGCCCAGAACACCTTGATTCCATCATCTTTGTTGACTTTCCATATATTTCGCTTTGCAGTATTGGCTTTGCAAGGTCCAGAAATACGACCATATCACTCTGGAGTAGGGATGTTGGAGAATTCTATCCGAAATGGAAATTGCTGCAGTGTGCACGTTCAGCTGAGGTCAGGAACAGAAATGACTCAAGCAAATACGAGCGCTATTTGCTTTTAATTCCTCCCCCCCCCCCCCCAGTTCGCAAAGGTTACATAAATATTCACATTGTTTTCTGCATTGCTTTCGGCGTTTCACTTCCATCGAAATGCATTGTTGTTAATTACACAACTGATGGTGCTAGCTTCAGTGGAAGCAGGTTTCAGAAGAAGCTGAAATGTAGTGGAAGAGAAGCGGTGCTGTTTGCAGTGTACACAGCACAGGACGGAGATCACTGCCTGGAGCAAATCGACTTATCCTGTCTTGACTTGGGGATAATGTTTACGTTCTAATGCTTGAACCTTGTTTTCTTCTGTAGTGTGCTGGGATCACCTTTTTTTTGCTAAGCAGTTGTCCTCGCAGTAGGTTTTGAATGGTTCCCATCTTCCAGCCTCTGACACCAAGCAGGGAAGGGGCGGCACAGATTTCTCTGCAATTCTGTGATTCTGTGTTTCCGTTGCAGAAGAATCTAAGGCTGTGTGTGCAACTCTCCTCCCTCTTTCCAATGTTTGGGTTGTGGGTGCCAATAATCTACAGTAGTGTAGATCATTCGCAAATGCAAATTCGGAAGTGCAGAGTCCCTTCGTGATAGTCACAGCCACGCCCCCTCGCAGCCACACCCCTTCTAAGATAATCGTATAATCTTAGAAGGTTGCATAATCTGATAAACAACAACAATAATTACAGAGGTATCGCAACAATCAATGCAGATCTCCACATGTTGCCTTTCAGCTAGATCTATTTTCCCTTTTTAACATAAATAGATTTTTTTATTGAGATTTTCTCAGACAATTAAGGAAGAGATACTAACAAACACAACAAATCTCGACTGTAGTACTTGGACTAAGTTCACTGTCGAGATCTGCTCTATTCTGGGCACGTTCACGGGCAAATGATTTGGAGTGTTGTAATACCTTACTTCAAAGTGACTGAAGTTATGTTTTTCTTGAAGTTTCATTGTGCGTAACAGCTTTCAGACCGTTCTCTCGACACTGAAGCACCTTGTTTTCAGTGTTCCTGTAGAGTGTACAGAACAACTCCTCTGTATTCTTCCTGTGTACCTTCTTAAGAATGACCCCAGGAACCAATCCTCAGTAGCTGACTCATCTCCTTTCACACTGATTGGCTCTGATCAGCACCCAAGGTGCATGCATTCAGTTGGAGGCTGAGATAGTTGACCTTACAAGGTCTCTTTCCATATCTGTGAATCTGCCTAAATAAGCCACAGTGCTGTAAAACCTTTTCTAGGGACAACCAAAATGTCATGAGCAAGCTTTTCAAAACTCATCAGGCAAGATGTTGAACAGGGAGGGGAAAGCGGGGGTAGAGTAAGAAATGATGACTTAATTCCAAGCCTGCAATTCTTAAGACGGAATGCAGGAGGCAACCTGCAATGCAGACCTAATTGGATTAATCTCGCTGTGTGCGAGACAGATATTCAGCGAGACTTCAAGACAGCTAGGATGAAAAAGAAAAGCAATAACAATTGTCACTCGTACGCATTTCTGATTCTACCAGACAAAAGAAAAGGCAATAGCGATCGTCATTCATACGCATTCCTGATTCCTGAGCAGAAAAACCACAAAACAATAATATCAGCATTCACACACATTCCAGATTCCACCCAGACAGAAACAAAATCCTCTGCCGCCTAGTGGTGAAATTAAATAATGACATTATCCACAGGAAGCCAAAGTGGGTGGAATTGCCAGGTCCATTGTAGGCACATACCATCAGATTCCACAGGCTAACTCAGCGGCAGCAGGATTAGCACCACCATAAGAACATCAGAGGAGCTAGCTGGATCAGGCCAGTGGCCCATCTGGTCCAGCATCCTCTTCTCACAGTGGCCACGCCACTCCTGTAGTTTCCATCAACTGGAAACATTGCTGTCTCCAACAGTGGAGGCAGAGCCTAGAGTAGCTATGAATAGCCTTGTCCTCCATGAATTTATCCAGTCTGCTATAAAGCCTGGGGTGGGCAGAATTCTGACAGCCACCTATGGGAAGGAGCTGTAGCCCAGTGGTTAGATCATTTGCTTTGCATACTGAAGGTTCAAGGTTCCATTCCCAATAGCCTCTCCAGAGAGTCACTGCCAGTCCGTGTAGGCACTAGACTAGACTAGGCAGCTTCCTGTGTTCCAAACTGACACATCACGTTTTTCACTGCTCGGTTCTTGTTTTGCCTCCTGCCCCAGCCCCTTTTACAGTGTTGCAGTTCTTTCTGGAAGCTGTCAGCAGGTTTTTATGGGTGTGGGTGAACTCCTGGCTGCTTCCTCTTTCATATGTAAATAGCGGCATCACCATCAAAGCAGTCAGATGGCTGTCTTTCTCCCTTTCAGGCTTTGTTTTTGCATACTCGCAACCAAGCCAGGAAAGATGTTAATGATATTGTTCTAAGGTCTTCCATATGCCATCTAGCAATGACCAGACCTGCCCCAGGTGGACAGGGTAGCCCAGGTGTCAGCAACCTTTCTCAGCTGTGGGCCGGTTCACCGTCCCTCAGACCATGTGGTGGGCTGGACTATATTTTGAAGGGGGGGAAATGAACGAATTCCGATGCCCCACAAAGAACCCAGAGATGCATTTTAAATAAAAGCACACATTCTACTCATGTAAAAACACACTGATCCCCAGACCATCCGCGGGCCGGATTAAGAAGGCGATTGGGCCACATCCGGCCCCCGGGCCTTAGCTTGCCTACCCCTGGGGTAGCCAGTTCAGCTGAGGAAAGTCCTGCTTGCCCCAAACCACTGGAAACAAGAAGAATAGCAGCTCAGTTGGCAGAGCACCTGTTGTTTACATGCAGGAATGGTCCCTGTTTCCATCTTGCACCTCCAGGTGAGGGTGAGAGAGACCCTTGTTTGAAACCCTGGGGAGCTGCTGACAGTAGAGGTGACCAGCAGCCATTGATAGCCTTATTCCCCATGGTTTTGTCTAATCCCTCTTCTAAAGCCACACAAGGAAGTTAATGCCTCCTGCAGGAGTGAGTTCCATATGTGATGCAGGAATAACTGTCTTTTGTCTGTCCTGAATCTTCCAACACTCCTTTTCGCTGCATGGTCCTGGGTTCTGTGAGGAGGCTGGAGAATTTCCCTCTGTTCACTTTCTCCATCCTGCCTAGGGGAAGGGTGAGCGATCCAAGAATCACCTTTAGAAACTGGGCAACGCTTTCCTGAAACAATGTTAAGGGGAGATAGAATCTTTCAAAGTAATGTGGGATTTTGTTCTGCTTTTGCAAAGCATCTATTTTGTGCCAGCTCTTTTACCTTGATGATGTGCTTTTCTTTCTTCTTTCTAAAATAATGCAATAAATTCGTACTTAGCCAAACCAGTCATTAATTTAACTCTTGGCATTAGCATCCAGCAGCTGCCAAATCAGACTGGTTTTGGGGTGTTTTTTAATGCACTTAAGGCTACGTTCCTGTAACTTGACCTGACATGGTTGGCAAGTCAGGGTTAGTTCCCTGTTTCTGAATGGCACAATTCAGCCACAGTTATGAAAGCTATTTATTGGAACTCAGGTGTTTGCGTGTTGCTGTTGTTTTTCAATAATGAGATTCTTGTATTATGGCAGAAGGAGAGGAGAAAGAAAATTCCCATCTGCTTTCTCCAACTTGCGCATAATTTTACGACTGCGGACATTGTGCCCTTATACAGTATCAAAAATTGACCTCTAGTTTTTGTGCCTTATGTACATTCTTAATTCCATTGTTGTCCCCTGATGCATTCACTTTTGGGTGGAGGGGTGTGTGTGTCACAGCTGGAAGTCACATGGTCTTGACCCAGCTTACCACACACTGAGAGAATTAGGCTTAGGGGCAATGTCTTTTTTTGTATGCAGGCCCCCACATACTAGAATAAATGTGACTTAACTTCAAGCAAAGCAGAAAACAAACTGCCCCCTGCAGAAAGAGGAGGAACTCACATCTGGAAAGGTGGTGTTTTCTGCCTCTTCAAGAGAGTGGAGCTGGACAACACCCGCCTGAGGGCACCCTAGTTGCCCCCTCAGGACCACTGTTCTGGTGGGTACCAATGGGATTAATAATAACCATAGAATCGTAGAGTTGGAAGGGACCATGAAGGTCAACTGGCCCAACTCTCCTGCAATGAGGTACCTTCCAGTACTTCTGAAAGTTCTTCTTCGTGTGGCACATACAGTGGTACCTCGGGTTACAGACGCCTCAGGTTACAGACTCCGCTAACCCAGAAATAGTACCACAGCTTAAGAACTTTACTTCAGGATGAGAACAGAAATTGCACGACGGCTGCACGGCAGCAGCGGGAGGCCCCATTAGCTATAGTGGTACCTCAGGTTAAGAACAGTTTCAGGTTAAGAACGGACCTCCGGAACGAATTAAGTTCTTAACCCGAGGTACCACTGTAGTTAAACTATGGAACTTGCTTCCATTGGAGGCAGTGATGGCCACCAACCTGAATGGTCACCAACCCAAATTGTCTATCAAAAACTTCGCTCTTGTGGTTTATCACCACAACAGCTACTCGCTTTGGGTTTTAGCAAAGCAAACAGTCTAATTTGTCAGCGCCTAAATGATATCGAGCGTCAGAACAACTTGGTTGCAATAAGGAAATTTTGCCCATGGTATAATTTTGCCCACCTTCCCATTTTGACTCTCTGGCACCCTATCTGCATAATCTAGCAGTTCTAAAATATAAACATGCTTTTACTCTTGCAAGAATGAATGTATTGCCCTCGGCTGTACTTGAGGGACGATTCCAACAGATTCCACACAAAAAACGCTTCTGTCCCTGTGGAGATGGCAGTACTGAATCGGTGGCACATGCTCTTCTGGCTTGCACTCTTTATAAAGACTTGAGGAATGAGATTATCACCCCTCTTTTAGTGCCCATTCTGGGTCACCCAACCACTATCCTTTCTCTTGGCGGATCAAAATGAGCAGGTGACAACAAAGGCTGCAAGGTTTTTAGCTGGGGCAATCAGAATAAGAGCCACTATTTGACTATTGATTCAAAACCCTATATTTTATTTTATATAATTGGCTTTTTATTTCTATTCTTTGTATATCTTATTGTTGTTTTATTGCTATGGTCGATGGCTGACGCAAATAAAGATTCATTCATTCATTCACCCTCAAACAGGACCCAAGCACAAGAGCCCTCTTCCTTCCTATGGTTTTCAGCAACTGGTATTCAGAAGCATTTCTGACTGTGAAAGCAGAGCCAAACCATCATGGATAATAGCCATTGATAGCCTTGCCCTCTATGAATTTGTCCAGTCCTCTCTTAAAGTCATCTAGGTGGCTTCATGTGAGTTTAACTATGCATTGCGTTAAGAAAGTTCTCTCTTTTATCTGCCCTGAATCTTCCAATATACAGCTTCAGTGTATATCCGCTGGTTCCAGCACTGTGGGAGAGAGTCTCAATGACGTCCCTTCTCATTCTTGAGGTCCTGAGGATAGAACCTAATGCAGTTGTACCTTGGAGGTCAAACGGAATCTGTTCCAGAAGTCCGTTCAACTTCCAAAACCAAAGTGCAGCTTCTGATTGGCTGCAGGTAGCTCCTGCAGCCAATCGGAAGCCACAAAAGGCCCGTTGGACATTTGGCTTCCAAAAATAGTTCATATACTGGAACATTCACTTCCGGGTTTGCAGTGTTCGGGAGCCAAAATGTTCAAGAACCAAGCTGTTCGAAAACCAAGGTACAACTGTAGAGGATTCTTGTTGCTGAACTAGTCGTGCAAGTGGCTTTGTAAGACAAAAATGGCCTTAACTAACCACTTAAGTGTCCTCATCAGCATCCCAAAAGAATGAGTCAGGTTGCAAGAGCTACCACTAAGTGATGGGGCCCTCCAGGTTAGTGGTGGGGACTTTCCTTCACCCTCCCTCACCTGGCTCGCTAGGTAGGAGAACAAAAGCCATTGGGGTGCAGCTGAGCTGAGCTACAAGCAGGTTGGAAGCTGGAGTCACAGAGACCTGCTTGCTCTGTGCTGGATCCAAATCTGTGCTGAACAAAAAAGCAAGATTTGTTGGGGTTATTAATGCCGTGAGCCTCTCCATCTTATGCTCAGGTTGTACTTATCCATAAATGAAACCATATGTCCTAAAGGCAACATAGTCCCTGCTGACCTTTATTCCAAGGAAAATGAACCTGGAAGCCCTGGAGGTTCTTGCTGCTTGGAGAGTATGGTGGTGTGTGATGATATGGATTTGGGAGCAGGGAGAAAACTCATCTCCGGAAGTGGGACATTAGTACTGTTCCAATGATTGGCAGAAAATGTACAAAGCTGGGAAGCTGGTTCATTCTGTGCCCTGGATGGCAGCGAGAGCTCTTCCTTGGGGCTCTGCCCTGGGAGATTTTATTTTTATTTTTTTTATTTTGCTTGGCTGGAAAAGCTTGCGAGGCTCTGATCTCCCTCCTGACATCTCCGCGGAAGGAGGGAGCGAGGGGGAATTTATTGGCAAGCTGACATGTGATGGTTTCTAATGGGGTTGCGTGTCTGGCAAAACAACCTAATGACCGCGGTGTTGACAAGCAGGCTTCTTGATTTGCGGCTGCCTCCCCTCCTGGTCTCCCGCCCCCTTGCGGGCTTTCTTTTTAAGATGGAGCCGCTGGTGGCCGATACCTGCCAGCCCATTAACGGCAGCCCCTGTCAAGGCTGGAAGGCAGGAAGGGGAGACCAAGGGACTTGGAGGCAGGGGGGCTGTTTCTGGAGGGGGGATCTTGTGACAAATTGGTATACCTCCCTCGTGATAGGTAACGGCGGAGGGAGATGCAGGAGAGTTTGCAAGGGAAATTTAGCCCAGAGGAGAAAAGTAGGCCTAAGCAAGAAAACAAGGAGAACTTTGGGAACTGGTCCCCCTGCTGTCCCCCTCTATCCTTTCCCGGTTGCCTTTGCTTGGGCTCCCTCCCTCCCAATTGTCTGACTAGTTAGTTAATGTCTAGGAACTGCTGTGTTAAGTGCTAAATATCCTTGCTGTCCAACTAGTGTTGATAGCAGGGTTTCCCACCTCGGCAGGTCAACTGACAGTCCTTGGAGTTCCTGCGCTCTTTTAGAGAGACGCAGCTCTTCTAAGTTGCTCCCCGTTTCCCTATGTGGGGAGACATCCCAGAGGCGCCTCCTTTGCTTATCCATGCCTTCCAAGTGTCCTGATTTTCGAGGGACAGTCCCGGAATTGCAGAAGCCGTCCCGGTTCTGTTCTGATCCTGGAATGCCTTGGTTTTCATTTCCCCTCCCCTCCTCTTCTCGGAGAACAATTAAAAGTGGTGGAGAGATCAGAGCGCCCACACTCCTGTCCTTTTTCAGAAACAGGAACCTTTGCCCTCTCTCTGTGTGTAGGTGCAAAAACTGAGTCCTGTTTATACGGAAAATAAAATACCTGCACTAAATGAAGGAAACAGTGAGGCTGGCACACAAAGCGCTTCCTAGAATTTTCAAGGGAAATGTACCCCAGGCTTCCTCAACCTCGGCCCTCCAGATGTATTGAGACTACAGTTCCCAGCATCCCTGAGCACTGGTCCTGCTAGCTAGGGATCATGGGAGCTGTAGGCCAAGAACATCTGGAGGGCCGAGGCTGAGGAAGCCTGATGTACCCGATTCACTTTGAATTCTTAAATTACAGTGCTTCAGCAGCCAGCCATTTTTTAAAGAAATGCATGGAATGTTTGTTCCTTTGTTGTAAATGGAGCCTTACACTGTCTGCTCAGAAGTAAGTCTCGCTGTATTCAATGGAGCTTACTCCCAGGTAACTGCTTAAAGGCTGCACAGTCTTATACTGAAATTCTAGCCATTTTAAATCAAAACTAAGCCCTACTGTTTAGTAGGATTTACTCTCTGTTACATTCATGATCATTCTTACAGTTTCTATTATTATTATTATTATTATTATTATTATTATTATTATTATTATTGTCACCCACCTTTTCCCCTGACAGGGACTACTTAAGGCAGCTTACAGCTAGAACTTCATTTCATTTATCTGTTGAATGTGTCGTACATGATCCCTTCCCTCACACCTATTTTCTTTACAACAATCCTGCAAGGTTGGTTAGGCTGAGAGGTTGCAATTGCCTCAAGGTGACAGGCGTTCAGGTGCATATGACACATGTTTGTGGTGAGATCAAATGTGGGAGAAACTTCCTGATGTAGAATAGAAGGTCCCACTTTTCATCTGAGAAATATTGGGAGGGTATTCTTACCCAGGTTTAGTCTCCCTTTGTGGCATTTTGTAATTTCTGAGTTGATTGACAGATATACCGTCTGAGCGTAGATGGAGGCACAACTCCACCCAGTTGCTTGCTGGAGATGTTGATCACTGGATCAAATGATTGTTGAGTAGATTAAATAGTTTTGATTGGATTTCGAAGAAATATACAATTAATTGTTCCTGTTTTGAATGTTGTTGTGTTACTATATTCTGTAGCGCAGTGATGGCCAAACTTGGCCCTCCAGCTGTTTTTGGACTACAACTCCCATCATCCCTAGCTAACAGGACCAGTGGTCAGGGATGATGGGAATTGTGGCCCCCATCAGCTGGAGGGCCAAGCTTGGCCATCACTGTAGCAGGTCCTGAAAACTGCTATTATGAATAATGTCGTTTACAGGGCAGCGGGCACTGGGGGTGAGTTTATGGAACCAGGGGGACAGACACCTGAAAAAGTTGGGGAAACACTGGCTTAAGCACTCCCACAGGCAGCCAAATCCAACATCCTGCACCAGATCTTTAGAGAAGGAGGCAGCCACCAGCCCAAATTTGCAGTCCAAAATCTCTGCCTCCATCGCTTTCTCTGCAGCTCAATGTGGCTCAAACTACAGTTTGCTTTGGTATATTGCAACATCCTAGACAGGGACGGAGAACTTGTCCACCACCACCACTAGTGTTGGGGTATTTCCAGAGCTCACTGGAAAGAGGGATTGATTGTTAAACCACTTTTTAGCTCTATGAAGGGAACAAGGCTCTCCTAACAACCCTCAGCATCTCAGCTTCCATGATTTTTCCGGAGGGAAGCGTTTAAAGCAGTAACATGCCACTTTAAACAGATAAGGCTTCTTCCTCTTTTTCCTCTCTTTTCCACAAAAGAGGTCTGCCATCATTTGGGGGGGGGGGGGGGAGAGAGATAAGCGGCGGGCGGGCGGGCGGGCGGAGATGCCATGACTGTTTAGAGTGATATGATACTGCTTTAAATGTATACCTGCCAAGTGCCCTGGAAAAGCGGGACATCCCGTTTTTTTCTCGTGAGATCTCAGCGGCCATTTTGGGTGCCGCTCTCATGCTGTACTCTCACCCAGTACTTTTTGGGAGCTGCGATCTTGCCCTCCCAAAAGTGCTTGGGGGGGGGGGCACAAGAACAGTGCAGGTCACATGACTCACCCAAGAGAGCATTCCGGAAGACGTACATCCTGCTTTTTGTATCAGAAAGAGTTGGAAGGTATTTAAATGTGCAGTGCAGACAGAGCCTGACAGAAATATTCTTTGTGATTCCAAGTGGTTTGGGTTTAGTCTTCATTTCCACTGTGGCTCCAACCCTGTTTCCATTTAAAGGAAAGCAACTTTATTACCGGGCTTTCTCCTGGCTTTTTAACCCACATTGCCAAGCCTGCTCCAAGAGGATGGCTGATGGATAGTACACATGCTGTACACAGGGAAACAGCTGGGCAGCGGTTATCACTGAATGCTTCTTCTCCCCCAGCATCTAATGCCTGAGTCAGCTGCCTCACTCTGCCTAACAGCAGGGCCTGCTTACACCAAGGCCATTCATTCCCCACCCCTCAGTTCAAAATATGAGTGAAGATTGAACCCATTTCATAGATGGAAAGACTGAGGCTGGGAGTTCTGTTCCACATCGGTCACCTGAGAGTGCAGGGATGGATGCAGGAACTGAACTCCTTCCACACAGAGATGCAGATTTGTGTTTCCCCCATCTTTTCTCTCTTTCACCCAGAGCTGTGAAAGGAGCTTTTGAGCCTCTTCTCTCTCCTAAATGTCATGACAAATCCAATTCTGCAAATCTGCACCATTTGACAACTTCAATGGCTTTGCCCGTCCGCCCACTTTCGAGGCTTCTCCCTCCACCTCCCCTCAAAATAAAATCCCTTTTTTATTATTTATAATGAGCTGGCAGAATCAATGAAATCAGTGACAGCTGCAAAGATGTTACACTTCATTGTTTCTGTTGTCATTCACTTTGGCGGGATCTTTAGAAGAGAAGGATCAGAGAAGAGGATTGACTCCCAGGAAGCGTCAAAAGGCGGGGGTGGGGGAGAATTGTAAATCCACCTGCTGCTAAGCTCACCACACACAGCTCAGAGCCCCCACCCCACCCTGAAGTGGGGAACTACATCTTCTACCAGCCCCAGCAGGGGAGAACCTTGGGGTCTTAAATTTCAGTCTTTCCCTGTAACTTCACTTTTCGCAGTGAGGGAACCACCAGAAGGTCCTCGGAGCTGGACCTCAGTGTCCGGTCTGAACGATGGGGGTGGAGACGCTCCTTCAGGTATACAGGGCCGAGGCCTTTGGGGCTTTAAAGGTCAGCACCAACACTTTGAATTGTGCTCGGAAACATACAGGGAGCCAATGTAGATCCTTTAGGACCAGTGTTCTATGGTCCTGGTGGCCAAGTCCCCAGCTGAGCTGCTACATTCTGCATTGGTTGTAGTTTTCGAGTGACCTTCAAAGGAAGCCCCACCCAGAGAGCCTTGCAGTAGTCTAAGCAGAAGATAACCACATCTGAAACTTGCAGATATTTAACAGAGCCAGTGCTTTGTTCTATCCGGTGTGATACCTTTATTTTTTAAACAGAGACACAAACTTTATTACACACAGCTTTATTACAGTTCATAGACCCAAAAATACACAGTACAGTCAAACCTCGTGTACAACGTAATATATACCAACAGTTATTATGGTGTAAGATTGGCCTTGCTAACCTGTCTTTAGCCTGTACATACTTATTTCTTATTTCTACAGCCTCCAAGAGGAATTTTGCTACAGCCAGTGTAATAGCATCAACCTTATCCTCAAGGAAGGGACACGGGTGGCGCTGTGGGTAAAAGCCTCAGCGCCTAGGGCTTGCCGATCGAAAGGTCGGCGGTTCAAATCCCCGCGGCGGGGTGCGCTCCCGTTGCTCGGTCCCAGCGCCTGCCAACCTAGCAGTTCGAAAGCACCCCCGGGGGCAAGTAGATAAATAGGGACCGCTTACTAGCGGGAAGGTAAACGGCGTTCCGTGTGCGGCTCTGGCTCGCCAGAGCAGCAATGTCACGCTGGCCACGTGACCCAGAAGTGTCTCCGAACAGCGCTGGCCCCCGGCCTCTTAAGTGAGATGGGCGCACAACCCTAGAGTCTGTCAAGACTGGCCCATACGGACAGGGGTACCTTTACCTTTATCCTCAAGGACGGTGGTGCCCAAACTTGGCCCTCTGGCTGTTTTTGGACTACAACTCCCATCATCCCTAGCTAGCAGGACAGTGGTCAGGGATAATGGGAATTGTAGTCCCAAAACAGCTGGAAGGCCAAGTTTGGCCACCACTGCTCAAGGAGAACATTGACATGGAAAGAGTCAGCGATTTCAGTTTGTTCTGTTAATATCAGGTTGATTTGATGCCGTCTGACCTGTTAATACAGACTGCAGTGTAATAAAATGTGTTTCATACATTCAACATCCTGAGAACGTGGGCACAGCCCGTCTTGGTATGGGACACCAGCCAATCTTCCTTTATTGTTCTTTTCTTTCCCTCCTCCCTTTCCTGCTTTGTAGGTAAGGAAGATGTAAAGCGGACCTCCAACCCAAGTCCCCACGAGTGTGTTCAGCAAGCCCCATATTTTCAGCCGGGCAATGCCTGGCTCTGTTCACACGTTCCATAGAGGTCTGCTCACTTCGTTGTATTGCAAGGCTGGGGGACCCGGTGCTACATCAGAACTGGCGTCCAGCAACTGATGTCTTGCAGAGGCATTCTGGTCATTCGAGGTCTGGAGAATCGGGAACCTTCATGTGAATAGAGGAACCGCCTTCCTTTCCCCTCTCCCTCCAGAGGCTGCAAGGCAGCCAGGACAGGGCCTGTGTACACCGCCAGCTGCCCATTCAGAGAAGACCCGAGGACTACAATGGAAGAGAATGTGTTCAGTGTACAGCAGATTCAGCCCAATGTCATTTCTGTGAAACTCTTCAAGCGCAAGGTTGGGGGTCTCGGGTTCCTGGTGAAGGAGCGTGTCAGCAAGCCACCGGTGATCATCTCTGACCTGATCCGAGGAGGGGCGGCTGAACAAAGTGGCCTTATCCAGACCGGGGACATCATCCTCGCCGTGAATGGGCGCCCCCTGGTGGACATGAACTATGACACCGCTCTGGAGGTCCTGAGGAGCATCGCCTCCGAAACCCACGTCGTCCTCATCTTGAGAGGCCCGGAGGGCTTCACCACTCACCTGGAGACGACCTTCACCGGGGACGGGACGCCCAAGACCGTCCGAGTCACCAGGCCCCTGTGCGCCACCTCCCCGTCCGTGGTTGACCTCCCGGCCGGCCTCGGGATCCACACCAAAGATCAGCGGCAAGGAGGCGACCATACAATGGGGGGCTCTGTCAGCTCTCGGTGCACCCGGGAGAACGGGCAGGGGGATGAGTCCCTGGTGCACGTCAACGGGGTGATCGCTGGGTCCGTCCCCAGGGACTCTCTGAAAGGGAGCGGGGACGTTTCTGACCGTTGCCTCAACGGCAGCGTCGAGAACAGCGAACTGTTGAAAGAGATCGAGCCGGTCTTGGACCTCCTGAAGAGCAACAACAAGGAGCTCAATGGAGATGCGCAGCCCAGGATGGTCACAAGAGACGCAGAGGTCCAGGTGGATGGGTAGGTCCCTTAGCTGTGCACGTCTGGTGATGTGATATGCAGAGAGCCATTGTGGTGTAATGGTTAGAGTGGTGGGCTAGGGCCTGAGAGACCAGGGTTCGAATCCCCACTCAGCCATGAAGCTCACTGGGTGACCTTGGAGATGTCTCAGCCTAACGACCTACCTCACAGGGTTGTTGTGGTGATGAAACTGGGAGGTGGAGAACCATGTACACCACACCTTGAGCTCCTTGGAAGAAAAGGTGGTATATAAATATAATATATTTGGTTCTTCAGAAAGAAAAAATGAGAGCAGAAATGATAAGGGCTATCAACCGTTTTATTCATTTTTTTTAATTCATATTTATAATTATTTATTAATGTGTATATATCTATATCTATACAGTGGTACCTTGGGTTAAGAACTTAATTCATTCCGGAGGTCCGTTCTTAACCTGAAACTGTTCTTAACCTGAAGCACCACTTTAGCTAATGGGGCCTCCTGCTGCCACCGGAGCATGATTTCTGTTCTCATCCTGAAGCAAAGTTCTTAACCTGAGGTACTATTTCTGGGTTAGCGGAGTCTGTAACCTGAAGCGTATGTAACCTGAAGCATATGTAACCCGAGGTACCACTGTATAGCTATATAG
Source organism: Podarcis tiliguerta (assembly GCF_965153285.1). Taxonomy (NCBI): domain Eukaryota; kingdom Metazoa; phylum Chordata; class Lepidosauria; order Squamata; family Lacertidae; genus Podarcis; species Podarcis tiliguerta. The sequence goes on from NC_139549.1 coordinate 19,954,448, forward strand.
CTATAGTTATAGCTATATCTGGCCTTTCTTCCAAGGAGGTCAAGTTTATTTTTCCCTCTCTCCATTTTATCTTCACAACAACCCTGTGAGGTAGGCCACTTTTAGGCTAAGTGACAGTAAGTTGCCAAATTTGCTTCATGGCAGAGTTGTGATTTGAACGCTATGGATTTAAGCTTAGTTTTATCGGAATTAATCATTTCCCTTCTTATTCGAGATTCTTATATCCCACCCTACATCCGGTTTGGAGCTCAGGGCAAATAGATAAATGACAGTACAAAACAGCGCATTTTAAAGAGAAAATGTTACTGCCGATATAGATGTATTTTTACCAAACGGCTTCGAAGTTTTTAAATCTGAAATGTGGGGTGCTAATATGGCTAATAAATCAACTTCCTGCTGCCAAAGCAGAGGCGCTTCAGGATCAGGGCCCCTCCGGACCAGGGGGTGTTTTGCTGGTGTAATGTGCAATATGACCCAATAGTAGTGCACTGGATTTATACCGGACTGTCCACACATCATTCTGCCTCATTGGTACATTACTCAGGTTATGCCCCATGAAGGCAAGGCAGAGTATACTGGAGAGAATGCAACCAGACTGGTACAACATTGAACACCTGGTGGTTCTGCTGTGCCAGGGACTGGACTAAGGAGGAATGGTGGGGAGCACTGCCCCCCTCCTCCTGAACCTTCCTGAGAAGAGGAAGGCAGTCTTGATTTGCAGTGGTGGTTTGAGGAAGGTCACAGTTCAGAGACAGGTGAACAGAAGAGTTGGGAGGTGATGGGAGAAGAGAAGTGGGAGACACAGATCAGCCAGCTGACACGTGATCACCGGAAAGCATTCCTGATCCCCCTTCTCCCAGAACCCAGCGTGCATTGAAAGTGCAAGAGCAAAAGACTCATAGACGATTAACCCCTGGCGGCCACCGTAAAAGGAATTGGCATTGCTAGGAAGGGCAGCCCAGTTGGAGCAACGCCATGACTCGGGTGGCTGCACCCTCCATATCTCTCAGTGAATCTTGAATAAATACAGTGGTACCTCTGGTTGCGAACAGGATCCATTCCGCAGCCCCGTTTGCAACATGAGCAGAACACAACCCGCGTCTGCACGTCCGCGGGTTGCGATTTGCCACTTCTGCGCATGTGCGTGACATCATTTTGAGTGTCTGCGCATGCATGAGCGGCGAAACCCGGAAGGAACCCTTTCTAGTACTTCCAGGTCACCGCGGGACACAACCTGAAAAGACGTAATCTTAACAGAACGTAACAAGAGGTATGAATGTACATTGGTGAGAATGCCTTGTTTTTCTGTTTCCGGCATCCAGTCGTGAGGGAGGGCGACCAAATTCCCAAGTCCGACTTGCTGCATGGTTCAGGAATGGTGGGTCTGGGTGTTTCAGGAGACTACACTAATAATAGTAACAGTAGTAATGATAATGATGATAATGATAATGCCCTGCCCATCTGGCTGGGTTGCCCCAGCCACTCTGGGCCGCTTCCAGCACATAATGAAAACATAATAAAACGTCAAACATTGCAAACTTCCTGATACACAGCTGCCTTCAGGTGTCTTCTCAAGGTTGTGTAGTTCTTTGTCTGCTTGACATCTGGCAGGAGGGCGTTCCACAGGAAGGGTGCCGCCACCAACATGGTGAAAAAGATTGCCTGTCCTGACCCTGCTTCTCTCAATATTTGCAGAAAACTCGAATGTACAAAGACCTGGACTTGGGCTGGCTACCTCTAACAAGGCAGCAGCTACCATCGCTAGAAGGACTCCACATAGTTCTCATGGGATGATGGTGCCAAGTCTGGTCTCTGGAGGTAGCTGAAAGTGAGGGGTGAAAACAGGAGGGACAAGTTTGTAGTCTGTGAGACCCCTTCTTGCACTATGTGCTTTTCCATAAATGCTTTTGGTTAGATTTGTTTCTGAGACGCTTGCCCAGCTAAGCAGCCATTGCTAAATTGATGCATTTGGTATGTTTGTGAGTTTTCCCCGCTAACATGCGGCAATTGGTTGGGCACTGTATTATGGTTATGTTAAAGCTCTTTTGCATACTTATCATGGGCATAGTCAGGATTTCTATTGGGGGTGGGAGGGGGAGGGGACAGGACTACAACCTGTCACCATCCTCTGTCTGGCTCTGTCTAGCAGATTTGGAATGGCATTTCTCAACTACGGTTGTTTTAAATTGCTTTCTTTTGACCCCCAAGCGCTCAGAAAAAATCTGCCAAAATCTTCAGACATTTGAAAACTTAGAAGTTAAATAATAAAAAAAAGAACATCAGGGAGTACCTTTCATGCAGTTAACAAGCATATTTTGCAAAATTACAATGAGCACGTGTTTTTTCAGCTTATTTTTTTTAAAAAAATGCAAACTAAAACAAGTTTCTTGGATTTGCTGAAAACTTTTCACAACATCATCCAAGTGACCTCAGTGAGCATTTCGATTTCAAATATTCCAATTATTTCTACTTTAATTTTTTTTAATTGACTTGATTTAGGGGGGGGGTCAGCTGCCCCCTGTATTGTATGTTCTGATGTCATGGATTTTATATATAAATATATAAGGTAGGTAAGGAGCCCAGCAGGATCAGGCCAAAGACCCATTGAGTCCAGCATCCTGTTCTCACAGTGCCCAACCAGTAAACTGACCTGGGATAGTTCAGATTGTAGAGCACGAGACTCTTAATCTCAGGGTTGTGGGTTTGAGCCCCACATTGGGCAGAAGATTCCTGCATTGCAGGGGGTTGGACTAGATGACCCTCATGGTCCCTTCCAACTCTACAATTCTATGAAACTTTCAAGATGCCCCTCTGGCTTCTGCATAATAGTTGCAGGATCATGCTCCTCAATAGCTACACCTTCTGCTTCGCATCTTCCTATTCTCTGCAGCACTCTATATTTTCTTTGCTGAAGCACGAAAGGGGTCTGTCGTTTGGGGATAGTGACTTCCCTCTGTTTGCTGGCTCTCTCTTTAAAACACACACACACACACACACACACACACACACACTCATTAAAGCAACCATCAGCAAATGGTGCCAATTAATTAATGCTTGCAGCCCTAGTTTCATAGAATTAAAACTAAGTCATCACTTTGACATACCTGAGCGTTCACTGAATTCATTCATTCATAGTTTTTTTTGCCCCAACTTGTTAAGATTGTCTCAGGTGCCTGTCTCAGAAAAAAAACCCCCACTAAAAAAAGCTGACAGGTTTGGCTTCTTGTCATCTTCCTTCCCCTCTCCCCCCGCCTCCACCTTTCATTGTCGTCTTTTCTCCATAACTGAACGGCAAGAAGGAAGTGATCAAAGCTGCTAGGATCGTAATCCCCTCCACACTTCATTCTGGATAAGCAAAGCCACTGAGACTGGATGCAAAGTCCTGGTAATGACTGTGTGCGATGCTCTCATTCTGCATCCCACCTTCAGACAGGATTGGGAAGTAGAGAGCGACTTAGAGGGGTGGTCCTACCCAACAGGCCATCAGAAGCCAAATATTCAGCTAGGTATGAGCAGGGCTATTGGGACACGGGTGGCACTGTGGTCTAAACCACAGAGCCTAAGGCTTGTTGATCAGAAGGTCAGTAGTTCAAATCCCCACGACGGGGTGAGCTCCCGTTGTTCGGTCCCAGCTCCTGCCAACCTAGCAGATCAAAAGCACATCAGTGCAAGTAGATAAATAGGTACCACTCCAGCGGGACGGCAAATGGTGTTTCCATGCGCTGCTCTGGTTCGCCAGAAGTGGCTTAGTCATGGTGGCCACATGACCCGGACAGGGCTGGGCATAACTGGGGTAGCTCAGTCGGTAGATCTTGAGACTCCTAATCTCAGGCTCCTGGGTTTGAACCCTATGTTCCTACATTCTAGGGGTTTGGACTGCTAAATGACCCTCCCTTCTAGCTGTACAGTTCTATGATTCTATGTCCTTTAAAAATACAGAAGCGTTACAATTCTGCACCACAGTAAACCCAGATTTGGTGACAGAGGGAAGCCGCTATCTATGATACGTATAAATTCTGCAAATATGCAAATTGTTGCTTCCTTTTTGCATAAGGTATCCTGCAGGGTTTGTGGCATTGCACCCAGCAGTTTGCACTACTTCTTGTCGAAACAGAAACCTTTACAAGGTCCTGAAAAAGAAAGGGGGGGACTGTGAATAGGGGTTCAGTGGTTAAACCATCTGCCTTGCATGCAGCATTTCCCAAGTTTGATCCCAGCTGGCATTTCCAGATTGAGCTGGAAGGGACTCCTCTATGAAACCCTGGAAAGCTGCTGCCAGCCAGTGTAGACAGTGCTGAGTTAGATGGACCACCCTTTTTCCACTAAGGAGCTCAAGGTTCTCCCCTCCCCATTTCATCCTCACAACAACCTTGTGAAGTAGGCTCAGCTGAGAGACAATGACTCGCCTCCAAGGCCACTCATTCCCTGTGGGGATTTGAACCTTGGTCTCCCAGTTCCTAGTCTGACCATCTAACCCCATGGTTCCCATGGCACACGCCCCACAGGGGGGCAATTTGATTTTTAAGGGGGGCAATTTGGAAGCTTGTTGAGACCAAGTTAATGGCCTTTTAGGTTTCTTCCATATGAACAGGAGTTCACTTTTTGAATAATAAGAATTATATGTCATCAGGGGGTGGGGGGGGCGTGCATCCAGGATTTTAGAGCTGCTTAGGTGGGGCATGGCCAATGAAAGGTTGGGAACCACTGGTCTAACCACTCTGCCACACTGGCTCTCTCCTGTGTGGCAGAATTATGACCACATCCCCCAAGGATGAAGCCTTGTGAGCAAAGACTCCATCTTCATCATTTAGGTTGCCTACCCCCTACTCTCTCTGCGGATAGACAGTGGGGTGGGATCCTGATGCAAAAAAAGACCCTTCTGTTAGCATTTAACTATCACCCAGGGTGCAAATTCCAATGTGAGATGCTAAGGAAAGACTTCTTCCCCACCCATGAGAGGTTGGGTGGCCATCTGTCATGGCTGCTTTAGCTGAGATTCCTGCATTGCAAGGGGGTTGGACTAGATGACCCTTGGGGTCCCTTCCAGCTCTACGATTCTGTGATTCTATGAGAGCCATTGGGGAGGCATTCTATCTCCTCCCAGCTCCTGGGTAAAAATAGAGCATGGCTCATTCAGTGTCCAGTAACCTTGTTCTATTTTTCCCCCTTGCCTAAAGATGGCTGTCACGTCGTATATCCAGCTCCCAACGATGCCATCTAGATAGACTTCTGCGGCGAACTCCTTACAACCATTTGGAAGGATTTATTTACATATAGGAAGGGACATTGCTTGGCAGCAGAGCCCACGCATTGCACAGAGGAGATACCAGGTTCAACCTCTGACATCTCCCCGGGTAGGAAAAGCAATCAAGCTGCAAGCTTCCTTTAAGAGCAGTATGATTTTCCCAGAGGCTATGGGGTGGCCAGTGGAGGCTAGGCCATTTGGGCAAATTGGAGCATTGCCCCACTGACCTCAACTTGCCCTCAGCCAAATCCCACCCTGCCTGCCAACTTCCTTACAACTAGTCCAAGGGATGGCACTGCCTGCCAGCTTCCTCTTCCTTAGTCTCCGTTGTGCTTTTGTAGAACACAGCAGGAGGGAGGATGGGGACAAAACTAGAATTTGTTGCTTCTGCCTCTCATTGTCTCTGGCGCCACCTACTGTTAGCCTTTCTGCCTATCATTGGAGCTGGCACCACCTACTGTTGACGCGGGTGGCGCTGTGGGTTAAACCACAGAGCCTAGGACTTGTCGATCAGAAGGTCGGCGGTTCAAATCCCCACAACGGGGTGAGCTCCCATTGCTCGGTCCCTGCTCCTGCCAACCTAGCAGTTCGAAAGCACGTCAAAGTGCAAGTTGATAAATAGGTACCGCTCCAGCGGGAAAGTAAATGGTGTTTCCATGCACTGTTCTGGTTCGCCAGAAATGGCTTAGTCATGCTCGCCACATGACCTGGAAGCTGTACGCCGGCTCCCTCGGCCAGTAAAGCGAGATGAGTGCCGTAACCCCAGAGTCGGCCACGACTGGACCTAATGGTCAGGGGTCCCTTTACCTTTACTGTTGAGTTTTCTGCTTTCTGCCCCGCCAGCCCCAATGGGCGCTAACCAGCACTTGGTGTAACCAAAGCTCATGGGGTTGACCGTAACTCAGCAATAGAATGCTTGCAGTGCAGGCATCAAGTTCAAAGTTCGAGTTGGTCTTCCAAGGAGCCCAGATTGCCGTCACCAGTCAGTGTGGACAGCACACTGCTAGGCAGCTTCCTGAAATAGGTGACCATGAGATTTGTCCCCCGGCGCTGGTGGATATGTCATTGCTTGCTTAGCTTTCTTCCTGAAATGCTAGTTGGGGTTGTTATGCGCAGAGGCACAGTCATATCATCTGCTCTGTGATTGGCGCATGGGCTGCACCAGCGGAATTAGTTGATATCTCCACCCGGAACGCAGATGGCTTCAGCTCCAAGTCGCCCTGTCACTCACCCAAGGAGGGGCGAACATCAGCCACGGGGGCTGCGAGGAGTCCAGGATGACTCACTCGCTTGGAAACAAAAGTCAGCAGCATCAGCTGTGGGGAGGACTCAGGTCCCTTAGGGGCAATACACAAATATGCACAGAGAAAGAGGGAGAGGAATAAATAGCAGGGCAGAGCAGGGCACAGAAAGCTGGAAGGCTGGAGATGGAGAAAATCTAGTGCCTGGAGAGATGAGATATCCGAAATGAAACAGGTAGCTGTCGTTTATGGCATCTGATCTGCTGGCAACAGACTTTGCAGGCAGACCATCTTCCCACGGAGGACAGGGGAGAAAGACAGTTTGGTTCACGTTTAAAAGCCAGCCTGCCTCATTTGAAATCCTTTGGAATGGGCACTTCTCTGAATTTTGCAATTCACTTCTGCAGACAGGTGTTTGCACAGTGGTCAGAGTACCGGACTAGGACCCAGAAGAGACCAGGGTTCAAATCCCCATTTGGCCATGAAGCTCTCGCTGGGAGCCAGTCGCCAACTCTCGACCTAATCTACCTCGCAGGGTTGTTGTGGGGGATTAAAGGAGGAGGGAGGGAGAACTGTGTGCCACCTTGAGTGCCCTAGAAGAAAAGGTGGGGAATAAATGCAATAAGTAAATAAATGTGCTAGGGTAAAGTGTAAACGTATAGATCAGTGAAAATGAGATGCATTATATTAGGAGGATTTCACTCATAGGTACACATGTTGGTCAGATAAATGGCATGGAGACGTTGGAGAGAGAAAAGATTTTGTCCCTCTCTCATAATACAGTGGTACCTCGGGTTAAGTACTTACCGTATTTTTCACTCTATAAGACGCACCAGACCAGAAGACGCACCTTGTTTTTGGAGGAGGAAAACAAGAAAAAAAATATTCTGAATCTCAGAAGCCAGAACAGCAAGAGGGATCGCTGCGCAGTGAAATCAGCAATCCCTCTTGCTGTTCTGGTTTCTAGGATAGCTGTGCAGCCTGCATTCGCTCCATAAGACGCACACACATTTCCCCTTACTTTTTAGGCGGGAAAAAGTGAGTCTTATAGAGCAAAAAATACGGTAATTCATTTCGGAGGTCCGTACTTAACCTAAAACTGTTCTTAACCTGAAGCACCACTTTAGCTAATGGGGCCTCCTGCTGCCGCCTTGCCGCTGGAGCACAATTTCTATTCTCATCCTGAAGCAAAGTTCTTAACCTGAAGCACTATTTCTGGGTTAGCGGAGTCTGTAACCTGAAGCGTATGTAACCTGAAGCATGTGTAACCTGAGGTACCACTGTATCAGAATCCACGGGCATTCAATGAAGCTGAGTGCTGAAAGACTCAGGAGAGATAAAATAAATTACTTATTCACTCCGTACTTATTAACGGGCACTGTTAGAAACTCAGGTATATAAGCTAGGCGACAAATGTCTCCTTAAACCAAGGTTACATTCCAAATCATACTGTCTAGTTGCCATTTGGGGGCAAGATGGCTCTAAAGTCTTTTTTTTTTTTCAAAGGATGGGCTGGCTGTGATTGATTCTCAGTTAAACATCTGGCTAGTTCAGATGACAACACTGAGCTAGGTTAAGAACTTTGAGAACTGAAAGAAGGAAAGTCACTTGATCCAGGGACAGGCCACCTATCTATCGGCCTATTCCGACCTCTCTCCTTTTAATGGTGACACGGACCATTCATAAAGTAGGGATATTCTTCACAACTGTGAACAGGGCAGTGGGGTGGGGTAACTGAAGGCAACCTGCAACAATTAACTATAATGTTGTTTACTGCTCCTGCTCAGGCTGCGCAGAAAAAGCATTTTGGTTCCTGAAATTCATTCTGGTTGTACAGATAAAATATACCGTATTTTCCGCTCTATGAGACGCACCAGACCATAAGACGCACCTAGTTTTTGGAGGAGGAAAACAAGAAAAAAACACCATTCTGAATAAATAAATAAAACCCCTCTTGCTGTTCTGGCTTCTGGGATAGCTCTGCAGCCTGCATTCGCTCCATAAGACGCACACACATTTCCCCTTACTTTTTAGGAGGGAAAAAGTGAGTCTTATGGAGCAAAAAATACGGTAACTCATAGAATTCTACAGGATGAGATATCAGTGTGTGTCAGCAGTCAAGATCCAATGATCCCAAGGCATGCAATTCCAGATGGTGGAGACGTCAAAAGCCATCCTGGCGCCCAGGCACCTTCGCTTGGCCGCGAGTTGTCAATAGCCAGGTGCAAAAGGCGCCTGGCCCTTGGCTAATTTCGAACCCTGCCCACAGGAGGCAGTGGTGGCCCCCAGCTTCTATGGCTTTAAAAGAGGAATGGACAAATTTGTGGAGGAGGAGAGGGCTAGCAATGGCTACTATTCACAATGGCTTCAGAATACAAGCTGCTGTAAATTACAGGCAGGGATAGTGTTCTTGTGCTCAAGTCCTGCTTGTGGGATTTCCCCTTTGGCCATCTGTGAGAACAGGGTGCTGGACTAGACGAGCCACTGGCCTGATCTGGCAGGCTCTTCTTACATTGAACGAGTTGTAAGTGGAAAACATTGTGTTGTGAAAATCATTGCTCTGGAGTAGGATTAGTGGAAGGGACTAAGCTTCTCACAGAGGACTTTGGGTACCACCCCCAGGCACTTCCTGAGCTCTACGTTGTCCTTGCTGCTAAATCTTTTTATTTATTGTTTCTTTCTTTCTCCCTTTCCTTTCTTTTTCTAATTCTAAATCTGCCCTCAAGTACATCCTTGTGGGTTAGCTGGTGGATAGCAAGGCAAAGCCTTTAGATTCCCTTCAGTCCTACCTTTGCCTCCCACTGGGCACTTGAGCTCTTTATCTTTGCACATGATGGTCTCATGTTCTCGGGTAGGAAGTGTTTGTCCCTTTCTTCTGGGTACATTTCAGACTTGCCTCTGTTAATTGCAGGCTGGCAGGAGGAGGAAGGGGGGGGCTTTCTGCTTTCCCTTTGATCCCCTAGGATGTGGGCCAAGCCCCACCTCCCCAAGACCCCAGATCCCCTTTTCAGCATGTTCAGATTAGATCAGCCTCTTTTCTTGCTCAGTTGAATTGAGATGTGCATGTCCTCAGAGGACTTTGTGGGGGAAACTCAAGCTCTTACCTTTGCCTGGCCTACCAATCTTGAAATAGAAATATTAGTGACCGGACAGGGAAAGCCGCCAGTTGCCTGTGGAGAGATCTAACCAGGAACTGAAGTTCTCTTCCTCCTTGGGACTTTCAGACACAGCTGGGCAAGCGAGGAGTTGTGGGAATACTGACCAGACAGAGGAGCCTGCCTCAGGGCAGACTGGGTCTGATGCTGGGGCTAAACTAGTGTGTGTGTGTGTGTGTGTGTGTGTGAGAGAGAGAGAGAGAGAGAGAGAGAGAGGATGTGTTTTAACTGAAAAGTAGCACTGGAGGTTCTGAGCAGGAGCACCGAAGTAAGTGGGGAGGAGATACTTAACCCTCCCCTCCCCGCCCATTTCCCTACAGTACGCTGCAGGGTGGACTGCAAGTCTGCAGGGAGCAGCGCGTGAAATATTTAACTGGACAGAGAGTCCAAGGCACAAACAGGAATGAAATGAGATGGGTGTGACTTGAACAGGTCTTCCCCCCACTTTTACTAAGCTGCTGCTGTCCTGTGTACAAAAAAGAGGGCACAGCTATGCCCACCCATGGGAAGAATCCAGCGCGTGAGCCAAATTTGGCCCACCAGGCCAATTTTCCCAAACCACTGGTGACATCTGCTGATGAGCAGGAGGACAGGGATTTAGGACAGGACAGGACAGTACCTTTGTAATTGGACGCGGGTGGCGCTGTGGGTTAAACTACAGAGCCTAGGACTTGCTAATCAGAAGGTTGGCGGTTCGAATCCCCGCGACGGGGTGAGCTCCTGTTGCTCGGTCTCTGCTCCTGCCAACCTAGCAGTTTGAAAGCACGTTAAAGTGCAAGTAGATAAATAGATACTGCTCCGGTGGGAAGGTAAACAGCGTTTCCGTGCGCTGCTCTGGTTCGCCAGAAGTGGCCTAATCATGCTGGCCACATGACCCAGAAGCTGTACGCTGGCTCCCTCGGCCAATAAAGTGAGATGAGCGCCGCAACCCCAGAGTCAGCCACGACTGGACCTAATGGTCAGGGGTCCTTTTACGTTTACCTAGCTGTCTATGAGTAGAGAGTCAGAAGAAGGGTGTAAGATCGTGGATTTAAAAGGGGAGGAGAGAGTGCCCCACAAACATGGGCGTAGCCAAGGGGGAGCAGCTGCCCCTCTGAAATCAAGTAAATCAATAAAAGAAAACTAACGGAGGTTCTGCCTGCCCCCACAACATAATTCCTGGCCATGCTTTTGAAAGTCTTCTCCCTCTTCCCTTCCTGGTGGGGGGGGGGGGAGAGGTTTGCAAATGCATTTGTGAGCCTCCCTCTTCCTTCACTTTCAAGTCTCTGGTATCATAAAGAACTGTCCTAAAATGTGAAGCAGTCACAAAGGGGCATTTGCGAGCCTCCTCCCTCTTCCCTTTTAAGATCCCAGCAGAAGGGATTTTTGACAGGTGGCAAACCCACTCACCTTTCAAACCCAGCTCGTGAGGCAGATCCTGATAAGGATCTGTCCCACGGAGCCGAAAAAGGTTCCCCACCCCTGGCCTACGCCACATCACAGATTTGATTATCCTTTTGTGTTTCACCTCCTGGGTTTCTATTTGCAATTAGATCAACAAGACTAATCATGAATAAGAATTTGCTGCAGATCAAAGTTTCCTGTTGCTCCTTTCTATCTCCCCCCCCCCCCCCGGTTTCTCTTTCATTATCAAAGTCTCTCTCCCTCCCTCCTCCTTCCTTTCTCTCCTCCCCCTTTCAAGGGGAGGCAGAGAATTACCACGATTGCATCCTGGCATCCAGAAACCTTGCTAATTCCATTTTGTTAGTAAGCTTCGGTCATAAAATCATGGGCACAACATGCCACATTTCTACTCTGGTGTCGGACATCTCGTCAGAAGAATTGCAAGGAGTTCTAAAAGCCCTCAGCATCTTAACCATGTCAATAGCACATAACTTCAGTTCTTTAGACAGCTTAGGGCGGTTGTGACTAAACTCAACAAGAAATTGAAAGAAATCCCAGCCATGGGATCTTCGTGATCCTGCCGATGAGCCAGTGTGGTGTAGTGGTTAGAGTGTTGCCCTAGGTAAAAGGTAAAGGTAAAGGGACCCCTGACCATTAGGTCCAGTCGTGGCTGACTCTGGGGTTGCGGCGTTCATCTCGCTGAGGGAGCAGGCGTACAGCTTCCGGATCATGTGGCCAGCATGACTAAGCCACTTCTGGCGAATCAGAGGAGTACATGGAAACACCATTTATCTTCCCGCCAGAGTGGTACCTATTTATCTACTTGCACTTTGACGTGCTTTTGAACTGTTAGGTTGGCAGGAGCAGGGACAAAGCAACGGGAGCTCACCCCGTCAACAATGGGAGTGGAGATGCTCCTTCAGGTATACAGGGCCGAGGCCATTTAGGGCTTTAAAGGTCAGCACCAACACTTTGAATTGTGCTCGGAAACGTACTGGGAGCCAATGTAGGTCTTTCAAGACCAGTGCTATATGGTCTCAGTGGCCACTCCCAGTCACCAGTCTAGCTGCCACATATGATTTCCCGCGCCTGGTTTACAGGGCTGAGGACAATTGCAGTTGCTCACATGGAAATGTTATGAAAACCTGCTCTAAAGTTCCCATTGCAGCAATATTCCTGTTTATGGAGCACTGTCAGAATGCTTTTGTGTTCCTTGCAGATATTTTCTAGGCCCCAAGCGGGACAGTGGGTGGCAGGAAGCACACCCCAGGTGTGTTTCAGAACAAGGGTTCCAGTCCAGTCACAGATTATACTTCTAGCTGAGTGGATTGTCTTCTACCTTGGTAAGGAAGGAAATGTGTCTGCTTTCCCAGCTTGGTGTTTATATTTCGATGGAATGGCTTTGATCAGATAAAGGGTGGGAGGGAGCAAGCAGAACCCCACCCATCATTAAAGCACATTTGCCAAAGTTAAGTTGAGAAGAAGAAGAAGAAGAAGAAGAAGAAGAAGAAAAAGAAGAAGAAGAAGAAGAAGAAGAAGAAGAATTCTTTTATTTATACCCCATCCACCTGGCTGGGTTTCCCCAGCCACTTTGGGAGGCTTACAGCACATAAAAAAATTGTAAAACATTAAACGTTAAAAATTTCCCAATACAGGGCTGCCTTCAGACGTCGTCTAAAGGTCAGATAGTTGTTTATTTCCTTGACATCTGATGGGAGGGCGTTCCACAGGGAGGGTGCCACTACTGAGAAGGCCCTCTTTTGCCTGGTTCCCTGTAACCTTGCAGTGAGGGAACCGCCAGAAGGCCCTCGGAGCTGGACCTCAATGTCCAGGCTGAACGATGGGGGTGGAGACGCTCCTTCAGGTATAGTGGGCCCAGGCCTTTTCACCCTGCGGTGGTAACAGCAAAAGAACACAGGAGCATAGGGAGTCAACAGAAGCTGAAACGAGAGGTTGGGACCGGGAGCAACTCAATTCAGTCTGGGTTTTTGAAAGTGAGCCGACCTCATCCACACTTTGCAAAACAACAGGAGAACCAAAGCGCAGGCATGCTTTGTAACAGATGGAATTGTAGAGTTGGAAGGGACCCCCAAGGTTCATCTAGGCCAACCCCTTGCAATGCAGAAATCACAGATAAATTTAACCCTGAAATGGACACTCAGCCTATTGTTTAAAACCCTCCAACAAAGGAGAGTCCAGCAGCTGTTTCCCTGTTAAACAGCTCTTACCCTCAGAAAGTCCTTCCTAATGTTTAGCCCTTTCTTGTCCTTTGAATCCACTGGTTTGAGTCCTCCCGTCCGGAGCAGCAGAAAGCAAGCATGCTCTCTGCCTTCCATGTAACAGCCCTTCCTTCAGATATTTGAAGATGGCTATCCTATCTCCTCTCAGTCTTCTCCAGGCAAAACATATCCAACTCCCTTAACCATTCCTCGGCAGGTTCGGTTTCCAGACCCTTGGTCATCTTAGTCGCCTTCCTCTGAACACCTTTCAGCTTGTCGATGCCCTTCTTAAAGTGAGCTGTCCAGAACACAGAACTCCAGGTGGGGTCTCAGGAGGGCAGAATAGAGTAGTACTGTTACTTCCCTTCATCTGGGCACTAGACTTCTGTTGATGCATTTCTCTGAATGTTGCACAGTCTCCTTTATTGCACTTAGCCAAAGCCTTTGACAATATATAGAATTTCCGACGCAATACAGTAATACCTCGGGTTAAGAACTTACCGTATTTTTCATTCTATAAGACACACCTTTTCCCTCCTAAAAAGTAAGGGGAAAGGTGTGTGTGTCTTATGGAGCGAATGCAGGCTGCACGGCTATCCCAGAAGCCAGAACAGCGAGATGGATCGCTGTGCAGCGCTCCCTCTTGCTGTTCTAGCTTCTGGCTTAGCTGCGTGAAGCCTCTTCAGGGCATGGGGAGCCTTCACCCCGCTGCCCTGAGGTGGCTTCCCCCAGCTCCTGGAAAAGCCCCCAAGAGCCGCACTCCCTTTAAAGAGCCGCATGGAGCATGTGTGTGGCTCGTGGGGGCTTTTCTCCGAGGAGGGAGAAGGGCAGCCCGGCAGTGACAGGCTCTGCTCAGCACTCCCTTTAAAGAATATTTTTTTCGTGTATTCTCCCCTCTAAAAACTAGGTGCATCTTATGGTCAGGTGCATCTTATGGAGTGAAAAATACGGTCATTCATTCTGGAGGTCTGTTCTTAACCTGAAACTGTTCTTAACCTGAGGTACCACTTTAGCTAATGGAGCCTCCTGCTGCCGCCGCACAATTTCTGTTCTCATCCTGAAGCAAAGTTCTTAACCCAAGGTACTATTTCTAGGTTAGCGGAGTCTGTAACCTGAAGCGTCTGCGACCTGAAGCGTCTGTAACCCGAGGTACCACTGTACATGAATTAATTTTTTAAAAAACTTGAATTGAAATCACAAAGCAACCGTTAGGAACCATGTATATCATTGTCCGGGGTAATGTATTTATAATCCATTACAATTTCTTTTATGATTAGAACCAAGTTTATTGGCTGCCACTGCAAATTTAGGTAGCAATTGCATCAAGTACAGCTATTTATCAGCTTGAAGTTCAATTGTCCCTTCCTGAGGAAATTGATCCGGATGCAGTTGAAGAATGGGTGACAATTTCCCCCCGTCTGGGCTCCCAATATAAAGGACAGAGCAGCAAACAATGTGTCAGGTCTTCAGTCTAATTGCACCCAAATATACATTTCCATCCTATAACTGAGATTCCAAGGAATCTCCCATCCAGATAGTCTTGAGGTGTGACTGGTCTACCTCGCAAGGCAGTTGTGAAAGGGAGGACTAAACAGTCTTACCTTACCTCAACCCTCTTAAGATTGCTCCATATTATTATTCGGGTCGTGCAACTGAAACTCAGAAATAATAGTGTGGCAACTTTCTGATGCATGGTTTGGTTTCTTAGCCTCCTTGGATTAAAATCCAAATAAATAAACCTTTCCCCCCTTTTCCTTTTCCTTTTCTTGCTAAAGTGGCTATTGTACAAACGTACAACAGCTTGGCTGTGAGAAATCTTTATGCAATCAAACAGTCTGTTCAGGCCAATGGCATATAGCCTTAAAAATAGACAATGAAAAGACCCGGTCGAAACACACCAGGGCTTTGTGCCAATAAGGCTGTTGGCAATTTCCTATATGTGGGTTTGGGGTTTTTTTTGCTTTTGTTGTTCCCGCCACCCCCACCCCCCGAATATACGGATATAATGAACTAGCAACAGCCCCCTGCTGTGAAAGTCATTTGACGTGGGTCAGAAGTAAATTCTTTGAAGACGGAAGTTGTTTTGATCCTGGGAGAAGAAACGAACAGTTGCAAGTACGGCAGTGGAAATATTTTTTTTAAAAAAAACGTCCATTTTGAAGGTTACCACGTTAAGCCAGCTTCCCTAGATTTCCTGTTTAGCACAGACGATACCGTATTTTTTTGCTCTATAAGACTCACTTTTTCCCTCCTAAAAAGTAAGGGGAAATGTGTGTGCGTCTTATGGAGCGAATGCAGGCTGTGCAGCTATCCCAGAAGCCAGAACAGCAAGAGGGATTGCTGCTTTCACTGCGCAGCGATCCCTCTTGCTGTTCTGGCTTCTGAGATTCAGAATATTTTCCCTTATTATTTTTTCCTTATTATGTATTTATTTGTTTATTTATTTGTTTATTTTTTTATACCACACACATCTGGCTGGGTTTCCCCAGCCACCCTGGGCGGCTCCCAACATCATCATCATCATCATAAAGCAGTGATAAAACATCAAACATTAAAAACTTCCCTAAGCAGGGCTGCCTTCAGATGTCTTCTAAAAGTCAGATAGTTGTTTATTTCCTTGACATCTGATAGGAGGGCGTTCTACAGGCCGGGTGCCACTACCGAGAAGGCCCTCTGCCTGCTTCCCTGTAACTTCACTTCTTGCAGTGAGCGAACCGCCAGAAGGCCCTCGGAACTGGACCTCAGTGTCCAGGCTGAACGATGGGGGTGGAGACGCTCCTTCAGGTATACTGGGCCAAAGCCGTTTAGGACTTTAAAGGTGAGCACCAACACTTTGAATTGTGCTCAGAAACGTACTGGGAGCCAACGTAGATCTTTCAGGACCGGTCAGGACTGGTCTCAGTGGCCACTCCCAGTCACCAGTCTAGCTTCCCTTGTTTTCCTCCTCCAAAAACTAGGTGCGTCTTGTGGTCTGGTGCATCTTATAGAGCGGAAAATACGGTAACTGCTGGAAGTTTGGGTGCAACTTGGCTTGCAGAAAGGTGTTTGCATGGGGCTTAAGGGGCCTGCAGGTTCCCAGACTATTCTTGCTCTTTCAATCTCTGTGCTGACTTCCTTCTATCCTTTGAAATTTAGACTAAGACCAGAGTCCTTTCCAATTCTACAATTATTTGATTCTATCCTGTTTGCAAGTTCCTCCTTCTCCTCCTCACACTTTCTCACGCGGGTAATCTAGCCCAATCCCCCTGTGATGAAGGAATATTTTGCCCAAGGTGGGGCTTGAACCCATGGCCCTGATATTAAGTCTCATCCTCTACCGACTGGGTCTTTTCATCATAGAGGGGACGACTGTTACCGGAGGGGTGGGGCTGGCCGCCTGCTCAGTCTGCTTGGTGGGCAACTTCAAAATTCCTCCTCCATTTTTTCTGGCTCTTTATCTTTATCCTTCGTGCTGAGTTCTCCATCCCCAGCCTTTGTGTTGGCAACGGACAGAATCTCATATTCGGAGCAACCTAGGCAGCTGCCTTGAACTATCCAACCATTGCTTCAGCTGGTCCAGCATTGTCTGCACTGACCGGCAGCAGCTCTCTGGGGTTTCAGGCAGGGAGTCACCGGCGATTGAACCAGGGACCATCTGCATGTAAGGCTGATGCTCTGTCACCAAGCAGAGGTTCCCCCCTTGCAATGGGCAACGAAGACTCTTTCTCTGCAATGGAAGGACTTTGCAGCCAACTCTCCAGGAGAGCAAACACTCTTCGGTGCCTTCTTAGCAGAGCTGTCCAGATCTGCTACTCTCTGAAGGGATTGTCTGCTCCACCCCATCCCTGAATAATGATTATTTTAAGAACTTCCATTTCCTGGTATTTTAATTTTTTTTAATAGAATCAGTGTTTGTTTTCATTTCGAAATATCCATTGTTTTTACTTCCAGCCAGCACACAGGGATTCGTCAGAGTTGCTTGCCATTGGGCCAAGTCCTTTTCCTGATCCGTCACCTGGTGCCCCCAAACCCTCCCAGATTTGTTTCTCGGTTTTAACGTTTCGGAGCCTTGGGGGAAGCTAGGTGGGAAGCAAAGACCTCGGTGGACCGCCTTGCGCGACCTGACTTTCTGCACGTCTAAAACCAGGTTGGCTTCGGTCACGGAAACCGGGAAGACTTGCCAGCTGTGGCCAGCACCTGTTGGAACGGGTAGGGTGGAAGGCAGGAAGGCTAAGAGTAGGTGGAGTCAGAGCCACAGATGGGTGGAGCCCAGTGGCGGAGAAGGGGGTGCGGTGGGTGCAGTCTGCCCTGGGTGTTATCACTGAGGGGGGTGACAAAATTGAGGTTGTTTTTTTTTAAAAAAAATGGGCCCAAAAAACTTTTTAGGAGTGACATGGTGGCTTCGGTGCCTGCAGGTTCAGTGCTTCCTAAAATGGCAGTGTGGGACTTGTGTCTGCTTACTGCCACTCCCCCAGCCGCCCTACAGCTGAGGGGGAGGCGGGGCTCCAAGCATCAGAGGCTCGCCCCGCCCTCATGGGCAGCTCGCCCCACCCCCGGCTGCAGGACACCCCCCCACACCAGGCACCCAAGTGGTTAGCTACGCCGCTGGCGGAGCCAACGGATTGTGGTTGTGTCTCCATCCTCCCTGCTGAATTATATAAGGCAGCACTGAGTCTAAGGAGGAAGGAGCTGGCTGCCAGACCATCCCCTGAGAGGTTGTGAGTATGGAGGCAGGCAGGCGGGAACTGGCTGAGGTTGGTGGGGCAGTTCTCCCCATTGCTCTAGTGGATCAGCCTCTATTGGCTAATAGAGAGCCAGTGTGGTGTAGTGGTTAAGAGCGGTAGACTCGTAATCTGGTGAACTGGGTTCGATTCCCCGCTCCTCCACATACAGCTGCTGGGTGACCTTGGGCCAGTCACACTTCTCTGAAGTCTCTCAGCCCCACTCACCTCACAGAGTGTTTGTTGTGGAGGAGGAAGGGAGAATGTTAGCCGCTTTGAGACTCCTTCAGGTAGTGATAACTCCTCTTCTTCTACATCCTGGTGGTATTGCATCCCTGGCAAAATGGGGCAGGCCAAAGGCTTGCCAGTGGGGGCTGCACAGCTCCCAAGTACCCCTGAAAAAAGGGACAGCCCATTTTTTCCAAGCCAGATCGCAGCAGCCGTTTTGGGCATCACAGCCTTGCTCTCTGCACGCCATGCTTTTGCCTCCAAAAAAAAAGAACTTTTTGGGGGGGTCGTGATCTTTCACAGCACCCAAAAATGTGCTTTTTGGGGGTCACTGTACAAGATTTTCCTGGGGAAAGTGTCTTTTCAGGTTGAAAAAGTGCCGCACGGGTCACATAACTCGCCTGGGAGTGCATCCTGGAAGTCACACATTCCCATTTTGGGTCTGGAAAAGTTGGACGGTATGAGAGTGGCTGAGGGCAGAAAGGGCAGCCCATATTTGCCCATCAGCATGTGTGCACATGCGTACAGAGAGCTTTGTGTATGCATTGCAACTTGCGTACTTTGCAGCCCTGCATGGTTGCTTGGTGTTGTTGTCGCTGCCGTCAGTGAGCCTCTCGTATATGTTGCAGCTGGTGCAGAGGGAAGTGAGGGGCAGATGGGGCTTGTCAACCTGGGAAAGTAGCTCATCCAGGAGAAGGAAAACTCTGATCCTAAACCTCCGCTGCCCTGCGGGGTATCTTCAGGAGAAGAAAAGGCCAAGGTGTGAACCCTACAAAAATCTGGAGTGGAATCCCTAAGGCGGTTGGATGGTGCCTTGTACGCCTCCTTCCAGCAACTCCTGCAGCCAAGCTGGTACCAAACATCTTGCTCTGCTCTTCTTTGCAAGACCAAGAACCGGGGTCTTGTCATCTGCACAGCCCAGGAGCTCCATACGCACTGCCGTGGCTTGCTCCACGGAGAGGTCACTTTGAAGCCACTAACTTAGCCGTTTGACTTCATCCCCAGAGGCGCACTACATTGTCTCTTGTGAAAGGCGTATGCCAACAACAAAAAACATAGGTTTAGGAGCATCAGGTCCCACAGGCTGATGCAAGTGTCTAGACTTAATACAACCCAAGGCTATTTTTCATCATCTTCTTTGAAATACAAAATTGTAATTGTTTTAATTCAGACCATGGGACAACTTTGTAAGTATAGACCATGGTTTCCCCTCTCTGTATGTTTTATTTCTGACTTAGTAAATATCCTATATTCTTTACTGGCGATTGTGACAACTTACCCCTTTTTTTTTTTTTAAGTGTTATTTCATTTCTCCCCCCCAACTTGTTTGTTGTTGTTAAAATTCAATACAAAATATTGGGGAGGGGGAAGAAAGGTGAATACTATATCAAAACTAATAATAATAATAACGTGTCAGCCAGCTGCTGTGATCTGCCCAGTTGTGATTGGGAAGAAAGAGATAGTTTTAGTTTGCAGAGGGAAAAGGAGGCAGGGGGTGGAGACCCCTTTGTACCCTCCCTCTTGCTCCCTCTGGCCTGTATCTCACAGGGCCAGGTATCTGCCTGCATTTGCATGGGCAGGTCAATGAAAAAATGCTGGGAACACGGCATGGCAGAGCTGGCAAAGGGAACAATGTGGCGCAAGTCGAAATTCTGGGGAAGACGGGGCAAAGCAACACCTATAGTGGTGTGCCTGTATGGACTTGCAAAGACAGCAGCTCTCTGTTGTTTTGCAAGTGTGAGATGCATATGCACAGCAGGGCAGATTTTAATATGGCTGTAAGCAGATCCAAGAAGCCTCCCCATTTGCCATCAGCGGTTGATCCAGGAAAGGTCCTCTTCTTCTTCTTCTTCTTCTTCTTCTTCTTCTCCTCCTCCTCCTCCTCCCCCCTCCTCCTCTTCCTCTTCCTCTTCATTAATTGTGTGTAGCACTCTACATCTGAAGATCACAGACACATTTCCTTCATTCTGTGCAGGTATTTTATTTTCAGTATAAACAGGTCTCCGTTTTTGCATCTATGCACACACAGAGAGAGAGAAAGATAGAGAGAGAGAATGCAAAGGCTCCTGTTTCCAAGAAGGAGGGGGGGAGGTGTTCTGATCTCTCCACCACTTTTGATTGTTCTCTGAGATGAGGAGGGGAGGAAAAAGGGAAAACCAGGACATTCCCGGATCAAATCAGAAATTGGGGTAGCTTCTGTAATTCCGGGACTGTCCCTGGAAAACTGGGACACTAATAAATTGGAATGATGTGTGGATAGGCTGGTAGAAATCCCCCAATGTTGCATCTGTCACATATTGCAGGATACACCTGTAAAAAGTAAAAGAATACAGGCCAGGTATTTGTTCCCACCACTGCTGACCTGTTGAGGGGGTTGTCTCTTTGGCCTCCCCTCTTCCAGTTTCCGGGAAGCAGACCGGAAGTCGCCAAAGGCTTTGCCATCAGGAATGGAGAACGACCGAGTCTTCAACGACTTGTGGGAGAAGACTGACGCAGCCTCTGTCGCGAGCAAGCCCTCTTCGGACAAGGACCCGGTAGGTGCTAAAAAGGAGGGCAAGGAGGGTGGAAGTGGGCCTCATCTGTTCTCACACAGGGGCAAAGTAGAAGCATAGCCTTTGAGATATGAGGTTCATTGGCAGCTAACACCCTTGTCAGGTCCCCTAGCCCTACCATTAGGCAGAGTGAAGTGATTGCCTCGGGCGGCATATGCTGGGAGGTGGTGGTGTCCCTCAGTTCTTCCTCCTGAGTTTTCTGACCATACTCTTCTGTTGGGAAAGAGAGCTTGCCCTCCACCTGTATAACCACCCTGCTGATCTCCCTCAGTGGCAGTGCAGCACTTCATTGGCAGGATTTGCTACTTGCTGAATAGGGGTGTGCGCGCGCCATTTTGCCTCAGGCAGCAAAATATATTGGGCCATTGATAGGAACAAAAATAATGGTTTTGTTTTGTTGTTTTTTAAGTCAAAGAATGAAATATCTTAAGGATTCCATGACAACCCACCAAGGGTTCTTTTTCCTTGTCTTCTGATTGCAGATTTTTGGCCACTTTTTGCCATCACATGACCAAAGTAGACTCCAACAGCATGAGGGCTAGGAACTTGACCTCTAAAACTTGACCTCTCAGAAATTCCAAGAAGAGCCTATCGTGCTTAAAAGCTCCTTAAAAGCTTTGATTGTTTAAAGTGATACAATACTGCATTAAATTTATAGTGTAGACGGGAGTTAATTTTCTCAGTTTTTCCAATCTTAAATTCAGTCCTCCACATTTCTTCAGCAATTTGCATTTAAAAAACAAAACACCTCATCACAATAAATCCGCATTGCAGTGCATTTTTCTGCCAGTAAACACATTTTGTAGGCAGGTTTGACTAATTTGCAAGCAATTTTCTCCAACATAATGTGTGTGTATGTGTGATGTTCTCATTAATGTGTGCAGGTTTATGCAGATTTCTCCCTAACAAATGCATTTTTGAACACCATGTTTGGTTGGAGAACTGTGTTGCAAAATTCGGCGAAGTGCAGCTTTTGAAGGACAACTGTGTTTCAGTTTGCGGATTGCAAATTAGTTAATTTCCCATTAAAATACAAACCAAATCAAATTTCCCCTTGTCGCTGCTTACGGCAGCATCTGGAGGCCCAGAGGTTCCCAGTCCCTGAAGCAGGCAAACCTTTGATCTGATCCAGTAGGACTCTCCTAATAAACGCATGCCGTGATCTGAGCAATGCTACCACATTCCAGTTGTCACACCCGCCAGTACAAAGCTTCTTATTTTGTGTCAGGAGGAATTTGAGCAGGCGGAGGTGGAAGGGGGGAGAAGCAGGACTTTGTTTGACCCTGCCTGTCCCCTCAAGGTGGCCTCATGTTCTTCCTATAGGCTTGAGAATGAGTTTCCCAGGCCCTTCCCTGTCGTGAGTTCCTGCTTAGGAACAGAGCTCTTAAAGAAGCAGGACGCCATTTCCAAGGGAGGCTTCTTGCAGACATCTCTTGGGCGGGCGATACAGTGTAACTGTAAGGCTGTCGTCATGCCGAAGTTTGTGTGGCTGCCAGTAGGGGGCAACTCCAGATGTGGTGACAGATAAGCAGGCTGGTGAGCAAGCCGGCAGGTGGCCAGTGGTCCAGGTGGGTAGTTAGGTGCTAGGAGGTGCTTCAGTTTGCAAAGTGCTCTCTGAAGCACTTCCCAACCCTGCTTGCTGATTGGATGGGCTATGAGGTGAGGGGAGATTTGGGCCTGCTATGAAATGGGTGGGCGAGGGAGTGGATAAGATGCAAAGAGAGGAGAGGTTGGGGAGATGTAACCCGCCCATCTGACTGGGTTGACTCAGCCACTCTGGGCAGCTTCCAGCAGATAGATAAAGGTAAAGGAACCCCTGACCATTAGGTCCAGTCATGGACGACTCTGGGGTTGCGGTGCTCATCTCGCTTTATTGGCCAAGGGAGCCGGCGTACAGCTTCCGGGTCATGTGGCCAGCATGACTAAGTCGCTTTTGCCTAACCAGAGCAGCGCACAGAAACGCCGTTTACCTTCCCGCCGGAGCGGTACCTATTTATCTACTTGCACTTTGACGTGCTTTCGAACTGCTAGGTTGGCAGGAGCAGGGACCAAGCAACGGGAGCTCCCCCCCATCGCGGGGATTCGAACCGCCGATCTTCTGATCGGCAAGTCCTAGGCTCTGTGGTTTAACCCACAGCGCCACCCGCGTCCCTTCCAGCAGATATAAAAGCATAATAAAACATCAAACATTTAAAACTTCCCTATATGGGGCTGCCTTCAGATGTCTTCTAAAATTCAGGTAGTTTATTTCCTTGACACCTGATGGGAGGGTGTTCCACGGGGAGGGCACCACTACCGAGAAAGCCCTCTGTCTGGTTCCCCTTTTTGCAGTGAGGGAACCGCTGGAAGGCCCTCAGTATCTGGGCTGAACGATGGAATAATAATAATAATAATTATAGTTTTAGAAATGTGGAGAACTGAGGACTAGGGCAACGAGAAGCTGAGAGAAGCCACATTTTATAGATTCTCCCCTCCCTAATGATAGATGATGATAGATAGATAGATAGATAGATAGATGATAGATACATAGATAATTTATTACTGTCGGAGACCAGCTTATAAAACACACTTGGGGGTACAATCCCAGAAGGAAAACAAACATTTAAAACATTGTACAACAATAAATTTAAAATTTATAAATGTGATAAGCGTATAGACACTTAAAACTTTAAAATAAGCTACCATAGAGAGTGTGAATTCCTTGGCATTCCCAGGCAGGGCCAGGAGAGATACCCTGTCTAAAATCCTAGAGAGATGCTGCCAGTCAGTGTAGACACCATTGGGCTGGATGGTCTAAGGCAGCTTCCTAGGTTCCTTTTGCAAAAGAACCTCAGCTGCTTCCCAAGCCAAGGCTGGCTGGTGTTTCCTCCTTTCTGACAACTGTGGTGTTGTGCAAACAGTATTTGATGGATGGCGTGGAAAAGCTTTGTGTGGTCTCCTCCCACCCCCCTGCCTCAGCTCTGCCCTTGTTTCCTTTTGTGGGCTGTTTCTGGGCTTTCCCTGCCAACTTAGTGTCCTTATTGTATGCAGGATCATGATGGATTAGCTTCTATTGTTACCACGTAAGCACAAAGCGCAGCAGCAGCAGCAATATCCCCTGCGGCCAGAGCTGGAACAGCATTCTGGCAGCAGGTCTGGAATTCAAGTTAAGCTTCCCGACTTCAAAATCCTCAGGACAGAACCACTTCTCCCAACAGCGTCAATTTTCCCAGAACAGTGGCAGGGGGAAGCTTCAAAACCTTAACTGCATTCTGATTTCCTGATCCTGTTTCCTGACCGCAGATATTTTCAGGGCACTCCATAACTATTTTTAAAGTTTATTTAAAAAAAAAAAAAAAAAAAGTTGGGAGATGCAACCTGGGCTGTCCTGCTTCATGGCATCCCAGCCTTTGAAGAAATATGTTGATTTGTATGCCATAATAAATCTGCGAATTATTTGCAGTGTGGCAAGGCTCTTTGGTGCAGCAGACCTATGTGGTTAAAATAATCTTTTGACTTGGGGAATGTTTAGCTCTGTCATCTACACCTTCCTCTTTTGAATTCTTCCTTTTAACGTCGTCTTTTTACTTGCCACGTCCCAGTGGCAGGCAGGGCCATGGGCAAAAGTGAGCAGGGCAAAGGATGTAATGGGTGCACCCTTGTAAGGTAAAGGTAAAGGGACCCCTAACCGTTAGGACCAGTCACGGACAACTCTGGGGTCATGTGGCCAACATGACTAAGCCACTTCTGGCAAACCAGAGCAGCGCATGGAAACGCCATTTAACTTCCCACCGGAGCGGTATCTATTTATCTACTTGCACTTTGACGTGCTTTCAAACTGCTAGGTTGGCAGGAGCAGGGACCGAACAACGGGAGCTCACCCCGTCACGGGGATTCGAACCGCTGACCTTCTGATCAGCAAGTCCTAGGCTCTGTGGTTTAACCCACAGCGCCACCCATGTCCCTGCGCCCTTGTAGAGTAGGCTAATTTCTACACACGCTCTCAGACACCCATATCTCTCCTCCATCCAGGAAAACTAAAGGCGTTATCAGAGTTGAAAGACACAAGGCAGCCTGGCCAGAAAAACCCAAGGAAGGTGTGAAGCTAGGCTGGTGAGGGTGTGGTTTAGAGAGAAGGGGAGTGGCCTGGTGAGGGTGTGGTTTAGACAGAAGGGGAGTGGCCTGGGAAGAGTTCCAAGGGCATTTTAGAGAGGCCTGTATGGTCAAACGAAAGCACAACTCCAAAACCCAGCATTTGTAGTATGAAAAGCTATGGGATTTTCACAGGAAGTTTTCAGGACTTGCACAGGTTGGAAGTGAAGCGGTATGTCTGCCCCCAAACCTTTGCAGGCAGAAACGTTACAATATCAGGTATAACTCCCTCAATACAATAGTGAGTGCAAATCATCGTAAATGCACAATAAAGTTGGTTCCAGAGAGAGAGAGAGGTTGTGCTGTATGGGAAAGTATAGAACCGTATGGAAAGCCCCTTAGTGTTCTAGGCAATGTCAGCTGAGCAAGACTGAATCTCTCATGCCTTGCCTTTCAGTGGCTGGGATTTCTCGCTGCTAAGCTCTATAAAACTCTCTGTTGCAGGCTTAGTTTCTCTCCATGTTGAGGGCTGCTAAAATCCTTCCCTCCCCTTAAGCTGCTATTAAGCTCCTCCTCTGCCTAGAAACGCAGGCTGCTTTCTTTTCCATCCTCCTTTAACCATGTCGTTCCACAGAACTCCTCTGGCTCCCAGATCCAAGGTCTCCATTCTCCACTCCTAGGGTTGGCCGACCACAAATGTTCAGCTTTGTGGGGAAGAAAATAAGCCTCCCTCCAGGATTTTTTTTCAAACTCTCATCATTCTTTCTTTAAATGAAGCAGAGATTACAAAAGCTTTCGGCTTCCTTACCCTGAGGATAGTTCCTTCCAGGTTGCCTCACTGAGGACTAGAAGGCTTGCTGCTGCAACAAAATGAAACGAACAACCTGCATGGCTTCTAATCCCAAATTTCAGAATTTGAGAGTGGTCCTAGGCCTGTGTATGTTTGTAGACCAAGGCAAGGGAAACCCTGAGGGCCAAATGTGGCCCTCCAAATCTCTCTGTCTAGCCCTTCCCAGGACAAACATACCCCTAAATCTCCCTGAGTGCTTTAGTCAGGCTGGGAAGCATCCTTGAACTCTGAAAATGCCTCTTGCTGTTGTATGTAAGGTAAAATTTACATCTGTTGCTCTGCCCACTTTTGCCTCTGGCCCCGCCCACTATTTGCATGTGGCCCCAGAAGTCTGCGCAGAAGGGGCCACAGCCCTTTGGTTGAGAAAGCTTTTAACCCTGAAGTCTTTTTTTAAAAAAAGAAAAAAGTTGCATTTAATTTGCTCAATTTGTCATGGATTTGTTAAAATTTTGGAAAATCAATTAAAAAAAAATGTTTTTAAGATAGTAATCTACCTTGCAGGACTGTTGTGACACGGAAAAGGTTTGTAAATGTTTAAACTGCTCGTTTTCCCTTGTGCCTCTGATGGTTTCAGTCACAGTTTTTTGTTTCTGTATGTTTTGCAAGTCAGCATCTCTTGTTCTCTTGTTTCTCATGACTGTACTCTCTCCAATTGCCTGTTTGTATCTCATTGCAAATATCCATATAACCAGCTATATTATTTCTTCCTGTGGATGTAATATTCCATTGCCAGCCTTGGTCTGGTTCGGTTTTCATGTGTTTGTCTCATGAAGTTCTATTTTGTTATTGGGGTTATAGGGATAATATTCAATAAAAATACTTTCCAGAGAGAGAAAGAGAGCTTTCCTACTCCTGTTATAGCTCTTGAGAGCCAACCATCACTATGAGCTGCGCCAGGAAAGAAGGAACTGGCAAATTGGGAATCGGGATTCCACATAGGAAGCTGCAGTCTTAAGGACTAGAAACCTGAAGCGACGAAAGCAGTATTCTCAGGAAGCCAAATTCTGGCACTTGAGTTCTAAGCTTGAGAAACAGAGTTGGAGGACAGACAACATCCTGCACATGAGCCTCTTTCCAATGGGATGGATGTTTGTGGCCTAATACTGTGTTCTTGTTCTTTCGCTCTCTGCCCAATGTCCACCCAGATCCCACCCTCGGGCCGGCAGTCACCAACAAAGAATGTGGTGAATGGAAGCCCCTCCAAGTGCCCACGCTTTGCTAAAGTGCGGAACTGGGAGACCGGATCGGTGCTCAACGACACTTTGCATCTGAAGAGTACCATGGTAAGTGAGGCTGGCATTTCCCAGTATGTTGGGGGAGGGGTTTCTGCTAATGATTCCTTCTATGTTGTTCAAAGAAGTGCCTGCACTTTGGAACTCCCTGCCCATTGAAATCAGGCCAGGCGCCTTTGCAGTTTTCAGCACCTTCTTTAAGGGGCGGGGGGGAAGGTTTAGGCAAGTCTGTGTTTTACTGCGTAATTTTATTTTCTTATGTACACTGGTATCTCTGGTTATGAACTTAATTTGTTCCAGAGATCCGTTTTTAACCTGAAACTGTTCTTAACCTGAGGTACCACTTTAGCTAATGGGGCCTCCCGCTGCCGCCGCGCAATTTCTGTTCGCATCCTGAGGTAAAATTCTTAACCCGAGGTACTATTTCTGGGTTAGTGGAGTCTGTAACCCGAAGTGTTTGTAACCCGAGGTGTTTGTAACCCGAAGTACCACTGTATATATATTTAAAACGGCTGTTTCTGTTTATATTTTGATTTTTTTTTTAAGTTAACTTTTTTAAAAAAGAAAAAATATTGCAGTTCTTTTTCTCCCCCACCCCAACTTTTTGTTTAATTTTTGTGACATACGAAAATGTGTACGCACTGAAAAAACAGGTGACAAAAAAAAACCTTAATACAGAATTGCATAAACAAATAACAACAGCAAACCAGTATATCAGAAAAAACCAGTCTGAGTGTGAGGTGTGGATGGCTGAGATAGCCAAAGATCTTCAAAGATATGAAGGGCTGTCACATGAAATATGCCGCAGGCTTGTTTTCTGCTGCTCCAAAGGGGAGGACCCGAACCAACAGATATGTATGACAAGAAAGTAGGGTTGCCATATTCCAAAAAGTGAAAATCCGGACAAAGTTGTTGAGCTTTTTTTATGGGTCAAAGTTCTTCAGCTTTTGGGGGGGGGAACATTTTGGGAGTTTTAATGGATTTCTAAGGCTTCTTTAAAAAAACCCACCCTACTTGCCATGCGTCCAGGTTTCCCCAGACATTTTGCCAATTCAGTGAAAATCTGCTCAGACGTCAGGGGTCCAGACCACATAACACTGGTCTTGAAAGACCTACATTGGCTCCCAGTACATCTCCGAGCACAATTCAAAGTGTTGGTGCTGACCTTTAGAGCCCTAAACGGCCTTGGCTCAGTATACCTGAAGGAGCATCTCCACCCCCATCGTTCGGCCCGGACACTGAGATCCAGCTCTGAGGGCTTTCTGGCGGTTCCCTCACTGCGAGATGTGAGGTTACAGGGAACCAGGCAGAGGGCCTTCTCGGTAGTGGCACCCACCCTGTGGAACACCCTCCCACCAGATGTCAAAGGAAAAACAACTACCAGACTTTTAGGAGACATCTGAATGCAGGGAAGCTTTTAATATCTGAAGGACTATTGTATTTTAATATTCTGTTGGAAGCTGCCCAGAGTGGCTGAGGAAACCCAGCCAGATGTGTGGGGTATAAATAATAATAATAATAACAACAACAACAACTATTATTATTATTATTATTATTATTATTATTATTATTATTATTTCGCTGACCAATTCTTTGACGTTTCTGGGAAAACCAGGACTTAATGGCAGCCCTACAAGAAAGGAAGGGACGTGAGTGGAGCTGTGGGTTAAACCACAGAGCCTAGGACTTGCTGATCAGAAGGTCAGCGGTTCGAATCCCTGTGACGGGGTGAGCTCCCGTTGCTCGGTCCCTGCTCCTGCCAACCTAGCAGTTTGAAAGCACATCAAAGTGCAAGTAGATAAATAGGTAATGCTCCGGCAGGAAGGTAAACGGTGTTTCCGTGCGCTGCTCTGGTTCGCCAGAAGCGGCTTAGTCATGCTGGCCACATGACCCGGAAGCTGTACGCTGGCTCCCTCGGCCAATAAAGTGAGATGAGCGCCAGAACTCCAGAGTCGGTCACGACTGGACCTAATGGTCAGGGGTCCCTTTACCCTTTACCTTTTTACAAGAAAGGAGATTCTGACTAAACATTAAGAAGGACTTTCTGAGGGTAAAAACCATTCAACAATGGAATGGATTCCTTTGGAAGGTGGTGTACTGTCAAGGAGCTGTTGTGACCAAGCGTTCTTCCGCTTCACCCCTTTTCCAGGTGACTCCCTGCAGTGAACAGGTCTGCATGGGTTCCATTATGATGCCTTCCCAGCACGTCCGAAGACCTGAAGAAGTCCGGACAAAGGAAGAGCTGCTCCCACTGGCGAAAGAGTTCATTGATCAGTATTATTCCTCCATCAAGAGGCAAGTCTTGCACAGAAAAGGTCTGGGACCCTCCTGCTTGGCAGGGTGAAAAGGGTTCTCTACCAGAAACCATTCAGATTTCTGAAAATAGACCCATTTCTTTATTCCTATACTGGGAAAGTGTGAGATGCAGATGCTCATTCTTGTGCATATTATACAATATAGGCTGCCTTATACAGAGTCAGACCATTGTCCCATCTAGCTGTAAATCTTGCTCTCTGAATGATAGTCAGAACAGTTGTACCTTGGAAGCCAAACGCCTTACGAGTCAAACGTTTTGGCTCCCAAATGACGCAAACGCCGAAGTGAGTGTTCCGGTTTGTGAACGTTCTTTGGAAGATGAACGTCCGACGCGGCTTACGCAGCTTCCAATTGCGTGCAGGAAGCTCCTGCAGCCAATTGGAAGCCGCGTCTTGGTTGTCAAATGTTTTCAGAAGTCGAATGGACTTCTGGAAGGAATTCTGTTTGACAACCAAGGTACGACTGTAATTCTGCAACCAAGGTACGACTGTAATATCAATATATTGTCCAAAACTGGTTTGAAGTCCATATTGTGATATCGGTTTCATAATTTTTGACCTGGAAATATATTGTGAATTGTTCTGTTTGTGTGTGCGCGTGCGCGCGTGTGTGTGCACGCTATGCAAAAATCACAATGTGGTAGAAACCTTGAAGCCAGCCAATGCCTCTACATAGCTCCATCCTTATTTCAGACATCATGATATATCACAGTGTTTAGCTGGTGATATTTTGAGATGCTGAAAACCAGATATCTTCCATCCTCAGTCTTGGAGGCAACACTATGTCCATCAGATGTTATTAAACTCCAACAGCCACCATCCCTGCCCATTGGCCATGCTGGCTGGTGCTGGGATCCATAAATGTTGGATTCTAACCACTGGAGACCACCACCTTGTCTCCTCTGGGTCTGCATTGGTTGCCAGCCACTCTACAGGATTTCAGGTGGGGGCATTCCCAGGGAATCCTATTCTTCCCATGGTGGCAGCCAAGAAGCAGATAAACAAGAAGAGTTCTTACCAAGTAATTTTATTCATTATTCACAGAGAGACACAAAGGAATGTAGTCTCCCAAAGATAATGATGTTGCTCCCAGTAAAGTCCCACTCCCTCTGTCTCTCCTATTCTACATCACCCCTGTGTTGGCTAATCTGAGCTTTCTGTTCTACCACTCTCAAAGCACGCCTGGTCCTGGGGTGGGGTGGGGGTCAGGAATGCTTTCCAAAGACACTGGGTCTGTAAGTTGTCTCTCCCCTGGTGCTTCTTATTCCTGCTGTTCCTCTCCCAATATTTCCCAGCTTCTCCCCTCTTCAGCCTCTGAACTATGACCTTCTGCAAACCACTGTTGTAATTCTATACTGTCCTCCAGTTCTTGGGAAGATTCAGGAAAGGGGGGGCAGTCCCCACCAGTCCTCCTCAGTACAGCCCCTGATACCAGCCCTACTTGGAGTTGTCAGGGATTGAACCTGTGGTCTTCTACATGCAATGTGGATGCTCGACCAAGGAGCTGCTGCCCCCCCCCCACGCACATTGAAAATGGGATTGCCCACTTGCAAAACGTAACCCAGATTTGCCCATCACATTGGTGTTGTTGTTGACCAATGACTGCTTCTGTATAATCCTGCACTGGCAGGTTCGGCTCCAAGGCCCACCTGGAGAGGCTGGAGGAAGTCACCAAGGAGATAGAAGCTACAGACACCTACCAGCTGCGAGACACAGAGCTGATCTATGGGGCCAAGCATGCCTGGCGCAATGCCTCCCGCTGTGTGGGCCGTATCCAGTGGTCCAAGCTGCAGGTGAGGTCACATATGGTGTGTCAGTTTGCATTCCTTAGTGCAGAAAGTATTGATCTGATGTGTAGAGATCTTTCGTAGTCTACTTAATTCAAGAGGGTTCTGGAAGCTTCTCTGTGTGAAACAAGGTTCATGGTGTTTGGGTTATGCCTTCAGAGAAGCTGAGTACAGCTGGCTTAAACTGGTTCTCTTATCTCTTTCTGTCATAGGCCAGAAGGAACTTAGGTTTCACTCATTTTCTCTTTCTATCTCTTTTCCGTCTGGTGTGGTGTTCTGTATGCTTAGTGTTATGTTTTAGACTTATTGTAAGTATTATAAGTTAAGTCTGCTGCAACTGGATTTCTTATGGACAGTGCCAATCCTGAATGTAAAACCAGGATTTATGTACCTTGCTCATCTTTGTTCCTGTCCGTTGAACTCCGTTCCCTTTGAATCCTTTCAGGTCTTTGACGCCCGGGACTGCACCACGGCCCATGGGATGTTCAACTACATTTGCAACCACATAAAGTATGCCACTAACAAAGGGAACCTCAGGTGTGTGGTGTTTGTAAGCCTCTTAGTAGGAAAAGCTGGAGATGACCTCAGAGCCAGCGGTGGGCTGGGCTGGAGGCAAAAGGGAATTTATCTCTCTCAGATAAATAAATCCAAATCCATCCAAGTAAGCCAGGGATAGGAAAGCTTTCTTGTCTGTTGAGGGCCACATTCCCTCTGGGATAATCTGATGGGGGCCGAGAGCCAGCAGTGCGAAGATTTGGCCCTTGCTGTCTATCTGGATAAATATCAGTGTGGAATGTTCAGGGGTCCAGGCAGGCCGGCCCCTTTTCAGTGTACTCCATTGTCCTCTCCCTCTCCCCACAGGACATTGATTGTTTGCAGAGGGGCTTTCGCCCCACCTCCTCCATCAAGTGTCCCGCCCCTTCCTTTCTGACCCCGCTCAACCCCTCACTGTTCTGTTCTCCTCACGCTTTCCACCTTTCCTTCCAGGCTCCCCAAGACCACCGCATGAAATTAGGCAAAAGGTTGCAAAGAGCCAACCAGGCTCCAAGTTGCACCAGGCATCCAAAGCGCTGCGATGCCACTTTAGGCAGACATGGCTTCCCGCAGGCACCACTGGGAACTGTAGTTTGTTAAGCGGGCTGGGAGTTGTTAGGAGACCCCTCTTCCCTCCCCTCAGAGAGTAGTATAACATGGAATATCTCCTCACAGGAAACGCTGGGAACTGTAACTCTGTGGAGGAAATAGGGGGTCTCTTAACAACTCTCAGTACAGTGGTACCTTGGTTCTCAAACGCCTTGGTACTCAAACAACTTGGAACCCAAACACTGCAAACCCGGCCCGGAAGTAAGTGTTCCGGTTTGCGAACTTTTTTTGGAAGCTGAACGTGCTCCGTTTTGAGTGCCACGCTTCCATTTTGAGTGCCACACTTCCGATTTGAGTGTTACGCTGAGGTCTGTCAGTTTTTGCTATTTATTTTTTGTTTTTGTTTTTGCAGCTTTTTGTTGTTTTTGTGACTGTGTAGAACTCAGTTCAGCTAGTGATTGATTGTGTGACTGCAGTACATTGTTTATTGCTTTCATTTTATGGATCAATGGTCTCATTAGATAGTAAAATTCATGTTAGATTGCTGTTTCGGAGTTGTTTTTAAAAGTCTGGAATGGATTAATCCATTTTGCGTTACTTTCTATGGGAAAGCGCGCCTTGGTTTTGGAACGTTTTGGTTTTGGAATGGACTTCCGGAATGGATTAAGTTTGAGAACCAAGGTACCACTGTCCCCTTAAAAAAAACAACTACCTTTCCCAGAAGTCTCTGTGGGAAGCCATGACTGTTTGAAGTGGTAGACCAGTGCCTCCCAGCCTTCTACCCTAACCAGTTCCAATGGGCACCAGCCGCCACTGCTCCTTCGCCAGTCTGAGCCTGGCAACCCAGCTGCTGACTTTTCACCTGTCTCCCCAACACCTTGAACTCTACTCTTGGGGACTGCTAACACCCAGCCCCCTTTTCCCTTTTGACTTTTGTAGGTCGGCCATCACCATATTCCCCCAGAGAACGGATGGGAGACATGACTTCCGAGTCTGGAACTCCCAACTCATCCGCTACGCTGGCTACAAACAGCTGGACGGCACCTTCCTGGGAGACCCGGCCAACGTGGAGCTGACTGAGGTCGGTGCACGAGGAAGAGGGATTTACACTCCTTCAGTCTCCTAGCCATTGTAGAGAACTGTGATCATCTTATTTATTGCCATTATCATCACCAGATTTTATTGGTCAACCAAATATGGGTTATAGCCGAAAACAAAAAAACAAACAAACAGGCAGGTCTCAAAGACGTGATTAAAACATTATTATGCACATCACAGATAAAAACACAAATGGAGGAAAACTCAGAGCTCAAACAAGACTCTCGGGTTTTCCTGAGCTGAGAGGCTTTTATCACAAACTTCGCTGTGCTAAACATAACTGGTTTCTTTGAGCTAGACAGCAGGCAATTGATTTTATCAATACTATTATTTTATTTTATACAATTTATACGCTGCATGATTGTTTAAAAAAGACCTTCATAGCTGCTTACAGAAAAGATAAAATAATAGCATCAATTAATAACAATTTAAGACTTTCAAAAAGTAAAATAATAGTAGACTGAAAGCATATTAAAACTTGTATTAACTTTCTAAACATCTGGGTAGGCTTGTCTAAACAAAGTCTAGTCCAAAGTCTAAACATACTTTCCAGGGAACTCTGGGAATCGTAGCTCTTTGAGTAGAAGAGGGTCCTCCTAAGAACTCGCAGCATCTCCCAGAATCCTTTGAGGGAAGCCAGAATTGTTCACAGGGAGCTCTAGGAATTGCAGCTCCTCCTCATGCGAGAGCTGTGCCTGGCTGCTGGTGTCCTGCAGCATGGATCATAACAAATCAGTCCTCTTTTCTTTGGATGCAGATCTGCATACAGCAAGGGTGGAAGCCACCCAAGGGCCGCTTTGATGTCCTGCCGCTCCTGCTCCAGGCCAATGGCAACGACCCCGAGCTCTTTGAGATCCCACCTGAGCTAGTCCTAGAAGTACCCATCAGGCACCCCAAGTAAGTTGAAATGCCTGTCTTTGTTGTTTCACCCCTAAAGAAGTTTGGGGAGCCTTTTCGGCATTGGCAATGGCTGTGGGCATCACCTCAGATAGGGGATCTAGTTGCATCCTCATTGATCTTGCTGTGTGCACATGGAAAGGGACACAGGTGGCACTGAGCCTCTTGGGCTTGCCAATCAGAAGGTTGGCGGTTCGAATCCCCACGACGGGGTGAGCTCCTGTTGCTCTGTCCCAGCTCCTGCCAACTTAGCAGTTCGAAAGCATGCCCCAAAGTGCAAGTAGATAAATAGGTACTGCTGTGGCGGGAAGGTAAACGGTGTTTCTGTGTGCTCTGGTTTCTGTCATGGTGTTCCTGTTGCACCAGAAGCAGTTTAGTCATGCTGGCCACATGACCCGGAAAGCTGTCTGCGGACAAACACTGGCTCCCTCAGGCTGTAAGTTTGTGTTCCCGATTCAAAGTGTCTCGTCTTGCCCTGCCCTTCCCTGTTTGCAGGTTTGCCTGGTTCAAAGACCTGGGACTGCAGTGGTATGGGCTGCCCGCAGTTTCCAACATGCTACTTGAAATCGGTGGCTTGGAGTTCTCAGCCTGCCCCTTCAGCGGCTGGTACATGGGCACCGAGATCGGAGTCCGCGATTACTGCGACAACTCCCGCTACAACATCCTGGAGGTAGGAGAGAGCCTCTCATGAGGGTTTGGAGCATTTGACAGTTTTGCAATTGTGACAATATCTCTGTAAGGCAGGCCAGAAGGGGGAAACCAAGGTTGAATAAGAATGGCCTACTTGCAATGAAATCCCAGTCAGGATTTGCTGGTAAAGAGCTCTCTGTGCTACAGTTTAGACCTCAGTTTGTAAAGATCTATTGCTTTTAAAGATCTCTTCTTCACAGACCATTCCCTGCTCTTCTCCACAATCTCTTCAAGTCCTTTTGAAATGACCAGGAGGTGTTTTTTGAACTGCGACCCGATTCGCAACGTAACACTGAACCATGGTCAAAGTTAACCGTGCTTAATGTTAACCAAAGTTAACAAACCACTGTTAAAGCTGAGGCTATTGGCAGACTTAAACTTTGGTTTATTACATTGCGAACTAGTTAACAGCACCAACAAGACCAGCCAAACCTTGGGAGCAGTTTGAATTTGATCTCCAATCTTCACTAATGGCTCTGTAGCTTTTGGGAGGTGGCAGCTCCTTAACCGGAGGAGTTCCAAGACTGCACGTGACAGTAAACTATGGTCAATGTTAACTAAAGCTAGTAAACCAACTGCAGTCTTTGAGTAATAATAAACCATAGTTAAGCTGCTGGCCTGAATTCACACATAACACTAAGCCATGATTTAATAAACCATCATTTAATAAAACCATGGTTTAGCATTACCTGTGAAATAGCCAATGGAGAGAGTATGTGTGTGCTCTGCTCACTTGAGCCTCTAACCCCTCCCACCACTGGCCTGTGGCCCCCAGAAAGTTGGGCAGAAGGGAATGTGGCCCTTGAGCCGAGAAAGTTTCCCCACCCCATGCAGGAATCCACAACTTTGGATATTTTGGGGGAGAAAACACTTTTCGCTGTTGTTTCGTTGCAGGAAGTTGCCAAAAAGATGAACCTGGACATGCGGAAGACCTCCTCGCTCTGGAAGGACCAAGCGCTGGTGGAGATCAACATTGCTGTTTTGTACAGCTTCCAGGTACTGGGAAACACATCTCCCCAAATGATGGCCAATTAGCCAACCGGTCTTCCCTTGAAGACCCTTTCTCCATGTGCCCCACCCCCTGATAGCCTTGTGTGACGTAAATACCTGTTTTGCTTAAAAACCCTTTGACCTGGTCCTCCCACTCCTACAGAGCGACAAGGTGACCATTGTGGACCACCACTCGGCCACGGAGTCCTTCATCAAGCACATGGAAAATGAATACCGCTGTCGGGGAGGTTGCCCAGCTGACTGGGTGTGGATTGTCCCACCCATGTCTGGTAGCATCACCCCCGTCTTCCACCAAGAGATGCTCAACTACAGGCTGACACCGTCCTTTGAGTACCAGGTACACAATCCACTTCCTGACTTGCGCCCACCATGCCCTGCCATGTGGTTCAGTATCTCTTGCCCACTAGGAGGTGTTGTCGTCAACTTGCTGCAGAGGATGTGGTGGGAGGCGCCGGTTGGGGACGCCCCAAGGGTATTCCCAGGGGAAGACGGCTCAGAGCCAGGGGATTGGTGGTGGGATGGCGATGAGTGGCCAGTGTCAGGCTTCCTCCCCCCATGGCAGTAGATTAGCAGAACAAAGGGAAAGGAGTCTTCTTACCAGTTAGAAAATTTAATAATCACAGCGAAAGAACAAAGAACACACCTCCTAGAAATGGCAGTGTTCCCAATTAAGTTCCCTCCCCCCTCCGTCTCTAGTCGCCCACATCACTCCTACATCTTGTAATCTGATCTTGTACCCTCTGCGCTTTCTGTTCTGATACTTTCTGAACTATTTGTGTTTTTGGGGATGGGGGGTGAATGCTGTCCAGAGACTGTGAATCTGTTAACTCTCTCTCTTTTAGTGTTTCTTCTGCTAGCTGTTCCCCATCCAGTATTTTCCAGCTTTTGCCTTCTGAACTATGCCCCTCGGCATGCCACTGTTCCATATCTATACTGTCCTCCTGCTCCTGGGAAGATTCAGGATCAGGAGGAGGGGGTGGCTCCCACTATTCCTCCTCTGTGCAGCCCGCCTCAGCACAGTCCCTGACAGCCGGGGGGGGGGTGGAGGAGGAGGTGTCAGAAGCTGGAGGCGCAACAGGGTTTGGTGAGCAGGAAGAGTCTGTGCCAGAGAGCAGTTCAGACTCTGAGGCTGAAGCAAAGTTGGGGAGGAGGGGGATCAAGAGGTGGCTGAAGAATCCAAGGAGTCTCCTCCTGCTGCTGTGACCAGATCCCCTTCCCTCCTGGTCTCTGAGAACGCACAGAGAAATGAAAAGAGCAGAGGAGAGATTAGCTGTGTGCAGATGCAATTTGAGACTGCATGGGGAAACCCTGGAGAAGAGGAACCTTAGAGAGGGGAGGGAGGGTGGGACCTTCATTCCTCGTAGCTGGGTCATCGGGGCAAGACCTACTGGGAAGGATTGTCGAGACCACTAGGCCTGAGCTGTGTTTTGGTTTCCTTGAATAGTTCACTTCATTGCCATTGGTGGTTGATTACTTTGGTGGTGACCTGTGTCTGACTCCAGCCCTCACAGGTGTCCAGCAAGTCAGAGGTCAGGAGATGCTGAATAGCTAAGGCGCTGTCTAGCAAGGAAGGGGAGGCCTGCAGCTAAGTGGAAGAGCAGAAGGTCCCAGGTTCAATCCCTGGTATTTCCAGTTAGGCCTGTCAAGGGGGAAAATCTCCTCCCTGAAACCCTAAACAGCCACTGCCAGTCAGTGTAGGCAGTACTGAACTAGATGGAATCATGGTCTGACTCCATATAAAGCAGCTTCCACTGCCCCTGCTTCAAAACCTTGAGGACTGGAATCTTAGCATTATTTTAAAGGGACAGGTCATAGCTTGGTGTCAGAGCACCTGCTTTGCATGCAGATGGTCCAGGGTTCAAATCCCGGCACCTCCAGGTAGGGTCTGGGGACAAATATCTTCTAGCTGAAACCTGGAGAGCTGCTGCCAGTCAGTGTAGACAATGTTGAGCCCAATGGACTGGTTGGTCTGGCTCAGTATATGTGAGGAGTTAACAGGGAGAGCAGCAGTGAGGTCCTGATCCAAATTGTGTCTTTACAACACCACTGCTTACCTTGGGACAGTGAAGTCTCTGGTTTTGACCACACAAATATACTGTACTCGAACCAGCTCTGGCTGTGGGTGTGACAGATGCCCCCTTCAGTTTGAGGGCTTATTTTCTTCCCTTTCATCTGGGGTTCTTTTCTTTTCTTCCCAGCCCGATCCATGGAACACCCATATCTGGAAAGGCATCAACGGCACTCCCACCAAGAAGAGAGCCATTGGGTTTAAAAAGTTAGCCAAGTAAGTGAACTACGTTGCTGGGTCTGCCGGAACTAGTAAGGGATGATGGAATCACTCAGCTTGTGGGGTGCTGCAGTATGGCTACATCCACACCATACATTTAAAGCACTATTATACCACTTTAAACCATCGTGGCTGTTCCCAAAGAATCCTGGGAGCTGTAGGATAGCTATCCCAGTGTGGCAGTGTGGTGTAGTGGTTAAGAGCGGTGGACTCGTAATCTGGTGAACCAGGTTCGCTTCCCCGCTCCTCCACATGCAGCTGCTGGATGACCTTGGGCCGGTCACACTTCTCTGAAGTCTCTCAACCTCACTCACCTCACAGAGTGTTTGTTGTGGGGGAGGAAGGGAAAGGAGAATGCTAGCCGCTTTGAGACTCCGTAGGGTAGTGATAAAGCGGGATATCAAATCCAAACTTTATCCCGGGATAGCTCTGTTTGGTAGAGCATGCAACTCTTAATCTCAGGGTTGCGGGTTCGAGTCCTGTGTCGGGCAAAATATTCTTGCATGGCATGGGGTTGGACTTGATGACCCTTGTGGTCCCTTCCAACCCCAACGATTCTATGATTCCAGGAAGGTTCAGCCCGCCATCTTATTATTTTTTTATTTATTGAATCTATATACCACCCTATACCCCGGGGGTGTTGTGTGTCTCAGGGCTGCTCACAGAATAAAATCAAGATATAAAACCTCAAATTACATAATAAAAATAAAAAAGACAACCCAAAAAACCCCCGCCCCCCAAAAAACACATTTTAAAAGGGCATAGGATGTAAATCAAACACTATCACTGTGCTCTGTTCTGGGGAGGGGGCGGTTTCTTCCAATCCTACAGAGCAGATTTTGGGGAGGCATGTGGACGTGTGTGGGGTGGAGAGGTGGCAATCCCCACAGGGCTAGCAGGAGTCTTTGTCTTGTTTCCCCTAGCACACTAGGTTAGTTGAATCTGGCCCCCAAAAGTCGAGCTCTGGCTGGGAAAGAAAAACGGGAAACCAAAGGTGGAATGGAGTATCCTGGAGAAGGGCAGGGGTGGCTGGCTAGAACCCTGAGCAGGTGCACTCCTGTTACAAGGAGAGAATAGGCTGCAGCGTTCGGTTGCAGCTCCCACACACACATTCCTAATCGCCATCCCTTTTTCCTGTCTTGTCTGTTCAAGCAAATGTGCAAAATTCACTTCCATCTCTTCGAAATGTGCCTTCCCTTTGTTGTAGGAAACACACACACAAAAAGGACTGTGGCTGGAAAAATCCCTGACGAGGAAGCACAATGCACAATGCAAGTTGTTTGCAAATGAATATATATATATATATATATATATATATATATATATATAATGCGAGGTCACTACAGAATTAATTCACCTGGGATGGCAAAATCTTTTGAGCCAGCCTTGCGTGGTAATCAGACCATTTGTATTCAATCCACCCCAAAAGTCCGGCCTGAAAAATAAAACTAAATCAAACCTTTCTTGTTTATTGAAGATTATCAGAGCCACCCGTTGACCCAGTTAAGTTGCATTTACCGATGTCTCTCTGGGGCTTGTGAGGCATTTCTCAATCATTCTGAGAGCTTTACGGGGCGCCATGGCGATTATCATTTGGGTGGAAATACCTTTCTACCCTTCTGTATTCTTTTGATTTTAAGCTGTGCGCAGAGTAAGCTGACTCTGCTTCCCTTTAGAAGGCTGCCAGCATTTTCTTTTATTCTCAGTGACCTTTCGTGCTTCTTCCCTGCCTTCAATTTATGCAAATCGTTTTTGTAAGCACCCCCCCCCCCAAAGAAGCGGGTGAAAACTGGTGTTGATATAAGCTGCACACACAGAGACATGCTCCCATTTTCTAGGGAGAGAACGAAAAAAGTATTAGCGCACTTGAGGAAAATTCTGAGGTTTGCAGTGGGGGCAAAACAATTGCTTGAAAAGAGGATTGGACAATGGCTATGTTCTGCCTCCACCATCGGAGGCAATATACTTCAGAATAGGTCAAGGTCAAGGACCCCTGGACAGTCAAGCCCAGTCAAAGGCAACTATGGGGTTGCGGCGTTCATCTCGCTTTCAGGCTGAGGGTGCTGGCATTTGTCCACAGACAGCTTTCCAGGTCATGTGGCCAGCATGACTAAACCGCTTCTGGCACAACAGGACACCGTGACAGAAACCAGAGTGCATGGAAAAACGGTTTACCTTCCCGCCACAGTGGTACCTATTTATCTACTTGCACTGGTGTGCTTTCAAACTGCTAGGTTGGCAGGAGCTGGGACCCAGCAACGGGAGCTCACTCCGTCACAGGGTGTGATGGCCTGGGAATCCTATTCAGAGGCTGAACCGGAGGAATCCCAGCCTGCACAGGGGTCCCCGCCTCCAGGGCCGGCTGAACTGGGGCAGGGCCTTGATTCTGAAGCACCTGCACCTGTGCCGGATCCTCAGGAACAGGCACCAGGTGAATCCACTCTGGCTCTGGAGGTGGTTGAGGACTCAGTGCCTACAGGTGAGTCTCCCCCTGGGTCCAGTAACCCTTCAGCCTCTCCTGAACTGCAGAGACTCAGGGCAGAGAGGCGAAGGGAACTGGTTTCTCCCAGGAGGAGTGCTCGCCTTAAGGCCAGGAGAGGCGGGTCTCCTGGGGGCCGGGACCGCCCCTGGCCTCAGAGAAGATAAAGGCCAGCCAGCCCGGTCCCAGGTTGCGGGAGCAACGTCGTTGAAGAGCTGTTTCGGCCAGCATCCAGTCCTGTTCCCCCAGAGTTCCTGTCCTTGCCCGGCTTCTCGCTGTGGACCCTGCTTCACCCGAGGAGGACTGTCTGCCGACCCTCAACTCAGGTCCTGGACCTCGCCCCATGGTAACCTCCCCCCTGGACCAGCACACAGGGATTCAAACCGCCAACCTTCTGAATACCATCTACCGAAAACCTAGGAAGAGAAGAGTGCTATTGCACTCAGGACCTGTTTGTGGGCTTCCCACAGGTATCTGGTTGGCCACTGCGAGAACAGAATGCTGGACTCGATGAGTCATTAGCCAGGGCTCCTAACACAGACATGCCAATAAACTAGCCCAGTAAGATTCAGCCAAAGCATACACCTACTTGCAAGTAATTGATCAGAGGCGTTTGCTGTTAAGAGAGCATCTTTTCAATGACTTGAAAATGTCATTTTTCACCTGTGCAAAGTTTGTGTGTTCATAGAGTCATAGTTGGAAAATACCCTGATGATCATCTAATCCAACGCCATGCAATGCAGGAATACGTAGCTCTCCCATACGAGGTTCAAACCCACAACCTTGGCATTGTCAGCACCAGACTCTAACCAACAGAGCTATCCAATTGGTTGGGGACCTTCTGTCTGTATCAGAGGGCATTGGACTACAGTTCCCATCATCCCTTGGCATAGGCCATA
Organism: Podarcis tiliguerta; assembly: GCF_965153285.1. Taxonomy (NCBI): domain Eukaryota; kingdom Metazoa; phylum Chordata; class Lepidosauria; order Squamata; family Lacertidae; genus Podarcis; species Podarcis tiliguerta. The sequence continues at coordinate 19,995,870 of NC_139549.1, forward strand.
TGGGCTGGGGCTGGTGGGAATTTGAGTCCAATGACAATGATGAAGAGTTGGCCAGACGTTGGAGATATGCTTCAGAGATCCAGATTGTGGGGAGCTCCGAGAAATTAATAAATACAATTTGGACTATAATTTGATCTTTTCTTTTTTTTAGTTTTTCATTTTTAATTGAAGTATTATGATTGGATATATTAATTGGATGTTTTTTATTGGAAAATCAATAAAAATGATTTTTAAAAAAGACTTGGCCAGACACTGTACCCACCCCGGCTCACTCAGAGAGCCAGTGTGGTGTAGTGGTTAGAGTGTCCGACTGGGAGCTGGGAGACCAGGGTTCAAATCCCCTGGATAATCTAGGGCCAGTCAGTGCCGCTCAGCCCTAACCTACCTCACAGGTTGTTGTGAGGATTCGGTGAGGAGGGGGAGAACCATGAATGCCCCCTTGAGCTCTTGGGGGGGGGGGAGATATGGGAGATAAGTGCAATCAGTTGATCCAATCATACCTGCAAGATGTATGTTTTACCCATGTCTCATTGAAATGTAGGGACGCGGGTGGCGCTGTGGGTTAAAGCCTCAGCGCCTAGGGCTTGCCGATCGAAAGGTCGGTGGTTCGAATCCCCGCGGCGGGGTGCGCTCCTGTTGTTCGGTCCCAGCGCCTGCCAACCTAGCAGTTTGAAAGCACTCTCGGGTGCAAGTAGATAAATAGGGACCGCTTACTAGCGGGAAGGTAAATGCCGTTTCCGTGTGCGGCTCTGGCTCGCCAGAGCAGCGATGTCACGCTGGCCACGTGACCCGGAAGTGTCTTCAGACAGCGCTGGCCCCCGGCCTCTTTGAGTGAGATGGGCGCACAACCCTAGAGTCTGTCAAGACTGGCCCGTACGGGCAGGGGTACCTTTACCTTTTACATTGAAATGTTACATTCTTAAGTGTGCACTTCTTAAATAAGTCATAGGTGTAGACCTAAGGAGCATCTGAAGTCAATTCACCTTTACTTGGAAGGTTTCATTCAGTGCTTGTGGTTTTCTTGCTATAATCAAACACATGGGTGCACACCTACCTTTTAATGTATTGAATGCAAACTCCACCCTGCATATGCAAAAAAGTAGATAAAAATGTTGAGAGTAACCAGGAGGAAAGATCAGATCAGCTTCCCAGGTCCATAAATCTTCCTTCTTTTCCCCTGTCCTCCTAGGGCTGTGAAGTTCTCTGCTAAACTGATGGGGCAGGCAATGGCAAAGAGAGTCAAGGCCACTATCCTGTATGCCACGGAAACTGGAAAATCCCAGGTCTATGCAAAAACCCTGTGTGAGATCTTCAAGCATGCTTTTGATGCCAAGGTAGGATCCTGGCTGTCATTCCAGAATTTAGCTCAACTTCTCCAACTCTCCAGCAAGGAGCTGAACTGCTTTTCTTCGAGGGCAAAGACATGTAACTTTTGACAAACCGTTGGGCTGGTCTGAAAGGGCCCAGCCTGTGTTTAAGAAAGCTTTTCCTCTTTAAGATCAAGCTTTGGCAGGTGGTTGGGGGGGCGGCGGCGTGCTGAATGGTTCTGCAAATTTGCAGAAGGCACTAACTGGCTAGTCACCATTACCTCCCTCACCTCTACATAAAACTGTTCATGTTTTGTTTTATCCGTAAGGCAAAGAAATAAATGGATAAGCACGCATTTAAAAGCTAGCCTGTCGTGAAGCCAGGAAAAGTCAAAATACAACCATGCACTGCATTTATATGTTTATTTGTGTGTTTGTTTGATAAAATTAACGCTGGGCGGTAAAGAACAAAACCAAAAAAAAATCGGCACTTGGTTCAAGGGTGGGCCCACATACAGCATGTTACAGTAATCAAGCCTTTGGGACTCCTAGACATTGTTTGATTCCAGTTCCCACCATCCCTTACTGTTGGCCACGCTGGCTGGGCCTGGCGGGAGTTGGCAACATCTGGAAGGCCACCACAGGTCATTCCATCCTGGACGGCTGTCGGGATCCTTCCCACGAGCCTCTCTGTGCCTTTTTTCTCCAGGTGATGTCAATGGATGAGTACGACACTGTCCACTTGGAACATGAAACTCTCGTGCTGGTGGTCACAAGCACCTTTGGCAACGGAGACCCACCAGAAAACGGGGAGGTAGGAGGGAGATTTTCCTTGTTCATGTCGTTGGGTTAGGTTGACTGAGTCTGCAGATCTTTCCCTGCAGCAGAAAGGCCCAAATTTGTGATTGACGATAAGAATGAAATGCAGGTCCCCTCCAGATCTCGTTGGCTTCAGGAAGATAGTAGTCTCATGTGCCTTCAGATTACATCCTAAAATGTTGGCTTTGTTCTTGGCAACTTGTTATGGTACTTCTGGAAGACTTGACGTGTGGCTGGGCGGTTCTGCTAGCCTGTAGGGAAAGTAACCGTTCCAGTATTGGTCAGCTTTTGCACTTAGACGCCATGAAATCCTTCTCCCTGCACCCACTTAAAAAAAGAGAGGTCCAACCCAGCCCATATTTTTTTAGCTTTAGCTATATTAATGTTTTCTGCTGGAATGGAAATGTTGGTGGAAGGTTTGAAGGCAATGCTGGGAGATGATCCCTAGCTGGTCAGTCCTAAGCACCACCCACAATGCGAAAGACCTTCTCCTCCAAGGAATACTACTTGACCATTTCCCCCTGCTGCACTGAGGGCTTTTGGAGAGTTGAAGTGCAAGTTGTGGTGCAGTTCATTTGGGGAGGGGGGTCTGCCCTTGTTGAGCAACATAAGAAGCTTCCTAATTCTGATCCCCAAGTCCAGATTTGTGTTGGATTTTTTTCCCATCCATTGGAGCCTCAGCTTCAAGATCTGTCCTTCCAGTGAACACTCAGGACTGATTTCCTTAAGAATGAATAGGTTTGATCTTCTTGAGAGTCCCATGGACTGCAAGAAGATCAAACCTATCCATTCTTAAGGAAATCAGCCCTGAGTGCTCACTGGAAGGACAGATCGTGAAGCTGAGGCTCCAATACTTTGGCCACCTCATGAGAAGAGAAGATTCCCTGGAAAAGACCCTGATGTTGGGAAAGATGGAGGGCACAAGGAGAAGGGGACTACAGAGGACGAGATGGTTGGATAGTGTTCTCGAAGCTACCAACATGAGTTTGACCAAACTGTGGGAGGCAGTGGAAGACAGGAGTGCCTGGCGTGCTCTGGTCCATGGGGTCACGAAGAGTCGGACACGACTAAACGACTAAACAACAACAAAATTTTTAACTTAATTCTGTTCAATGTGCCTGTTCTCCCACATGTTTACATTTCCCCTCATTTCCCAGAAATTTGGCTGTGCTCTGATGGAAATGAGGAATCCCAACTCCAACCTCGAAGAGAGAAGGTGGGTGTGCTAACCCTGATCCAGGAATTATGAATTGCGTTGGTTGTTGTTGTTGTTTTTACGGGAACCCCAAGATCCATCAACCAGAGCCAGGTGCAAAAGAAATTCAGGAACTGAAGGCCAGGCTACTTCCGAGCACATTCTGAGCCTAGGGATTCGCTTTCAGTGCCAGAACTGATTTGAGCTTACAGTTATTTTGTACACACACAGGTCCCAGTGAACTGGTAGGGTGGGAGGCAGGGAGCCCAACAGCAGGTGGCGCCAGAGCCAATAGCCGATGGAGCCAAAGCCTCCTCCCTGTTGAGTTCTACAGGGGCAACAATAAGACTGAAAGGGAAGATGGCAGGTGGGCTCCAGCTAGCTGGCTGGTGACAGGCTGAGGTTGACAAGGCAGTGTGCCCTAATGGACCAGCCTGCCCTGTCAAGTCTTCTCCTTGACTTTCTTTGATTGCATCAGCCTTATTCATTTGGTTGCTGCTATTGTTGAAGAACTAGGAGTCTAAACCCCTTGCTGCAAATCGCCAAGAAGCTTGGAATACAAAATCCCTAGGGCGCTCATCCACCAATGATTTCTCAACCAGCAATTAGGAAGCAGTTACCCCGAGCAGCCACTAGGTGTCAGGCATCCACGGAGTGAGCCTCTTCCTTTGACCAGCATAGTGGGCTAGTTCTTTGCACCTTGAGAACCAAAATAGATCCGTCATGATGCAAATGATCTAGAACTAGATCTCCTGACTACTTTTTCAGTAGGTCTAGTGGCACTATCAGTAGAGCCTACCTTACAGGGATGTTGTAAGGATTCGAACCTGGGACCTGCTGCAGGAAAAGCACTCTGCCACTGAGCTATGGCTCTTCCCTAATATAAAACAAGCATAGGGAGTTGTCTTATACCAAGTCCAGGCCATTAATGCATCTAGCTCAGAATTGCCTACAAGCAGAAGTTCTTCAGGCTTTTAGGCAGGGGGTATTGCCAGCCCTGGGAATTGACCTACACGCAAAACAGATTCTCTGGCACTGAGTTACCATCCTGTTTTGCAGGAGCTACAAAGTGCGCTTCAACAGCGTCTCCTCGTATTCGGATGCTCGGAAATCTTCGGCTGACGGGCCTGAAGCCAGGGACAACTTTGAGAGCACCGGTCCGCTGGCCAACGTCAGGTGAGCAGGGCGGGTGAACAGTGGGGAGTTCAGAGCTCACATTGCAAAGCTGCAATCCAGCAGTCCAGGAGCTGGAAAACATAGTATAATCTTGCCCCAAGAGACAAATCTCACTCTCTGTCTATGGCCTTCTGTCAGGCTGAGAGTGACCCCTGCTGGCTCTGCTTGGCCGTGCAGCCACCACCTCGATGTCTGCTTCCTTGCGTACAGATAGGGATGGGGAAGTTTCGATTAAGTTCTCAGCTGGAGGCGAACCAACCCAATCTGCACTTTCCAAAAGAATGTGCAAACTGAAAACTCGGCCGTCCTCCGAAATTTGCAGTTCTCTGGATTTCGCAATGCAGCTATTGACTCTAGCCCCATGTGCAAAAATGCATACAATACGGTCAAGCATGCAAAAACAGCATATGTTAGTGGGAAATCGCATACAAAGTGCATTCTGTTATTATGAGACAATCGCTTTGAAATAAATGGGTAAATATAAGGGAGAATGGCATATGAGTATGGGTAAGTAAAGGTAAAGGGACTCCTGACCATTAGGTTCAGTCGTGGCCGACTCTGGGGTTATGGCGCTCATCTCGCTTTACTGGCCAAGAGAGCTGGTGTACAGCTTCTGGGTCATGTGGCCAGCATGACTAAGCTGCTTCTGGTGAACCAGAGCAGCGCACGGAACCACCGTTTACCTTCCCACTGGAGCGGTACCTATTTATCTACTTGCACTTTGACGTGCTTTTGAACTGCTAGGTTGGCAGGAGCAGGGACCGAGCAACGGGAGCTCACCCCGTCGTGGAGATTTGAACCACCAATCTTCTGATCAGCAAGTCCTAGGCTCTGTGGTTTAACCCACAGCGCCACCCACGTCCGGCATGAGTATGGGTACATTAGGAGAAATCAACACTGAAATGCCAATTTGTTTTCATGAGGTCTTAAAAAAATTAAATTGAAAGAACGAGAAATGAGGAATGTTGACTGATTCACCTCTCCTGCTGTCCTACAGATTCTCTGTCTTTGGACTGGGGTCACGGGCCTATCCCCACTTCTGCGCCTTTGCTCGCGCCGTGGACACGCTCCTGGAGGAGCTGGGTGGAGAACGCATCCTGAGGATGGGCGAGGGGGATGAGCTGTGCGGGCAAGAGGAATCCTTCAGGACGTGGGCCAAAAAGGTCTTCAAGGTAGCCACCTTCTCTTCAGCATCCTGCCAGGAGATGGGATTAGAAGATGGGGAAACATTGGGGAGAGGGTATCTCAGGGCCACGAGGCCAGCCCTGTTGTAAGCAGCTGCTCAGGGACAATGGGTTCCTCAAAGGGGAGATGTTGGGCCATCACCTCCAAGCCATCAGAAATTTGTGGGAGGGTTTTGAACTCATAGCCTGAAGATTTCGATCTGCGCAAGTAAAAAGTGGTTTAGAGAGCTGTACCACCCTAGTGCAACAAATCCGCCTCACAAAAGGAGAAGAGAAACTAATTTGCAGTTAGGAAAGTGATGGGGAAAATTGGAACAAGGGCTCAGTAAAAGACCAGGCGTGATCTGTGGATGATCAATAAATGGGTTGTCTGAAGGGTGTCATTAGGCAGCCACAGGCGCAAGAGGTAGGAAGGAGAAGGAGCTGGTTGGCTGTGACAGGCAGGTGTTTGGGAATGGATGGCAGAGACCCTCTCAGAGGAAGCAGCTCTGTCTGCTCTCTCTCCTGCCCCAGAGGCAGATTTAGGGGAGTGCGACCTGGACACAGAGCTGCAGGAGGCACCACAACTATTATTTAGAATAGAGTGTGAGAGGCAGAGGGCGCTGAATTTTGGCATCACACAGGGCATGGCTGAAATTTGAGACTCCAAGGTCTGCCCCTGCCAACCCCCTCCGGGAATCACAATTAGGGCAGGAGAGTCCCGTGAGTGAGCTTGCCCTGCCCCGCTCCGCCAACCATTAGGACATCTTCACAGCTCCTATTAGCCCAAAACAGTGTCCTGAAACGAGGGGAGGAATCCTAGCTGGACACCTTTCTTCCACCCACCCACCCAGCCTGCCTTGCTTTGCCTTGAGAACCTGGTTTGTCCTGCAGGCAGCGTGTGATGTGTTCTGCGTGGGCGACGACGTCAACATCGAGAAAGCCAACAACTCCCTCATCAGCAATGACCGGAGCTGGAAGAGGAGCAAGTTCCGCCTGACCTATGTTGCCGAAGCACCCGAACTGACACAAGGTACTGTGGCTTGCCGCTTACTTCCCCAGTGCCTGGTGGGACGTTTTCAGAGGCAGGACTTGGCCGGGCTTGGGTACCCGGTAGCGGTTGCATGAGCGGAGAGGCAGTTGCTCACCTGGCTTCCCAAATCTGAGCATCACTGCAGGTTAGCGGGAAGGAGAGGTGGCGGGGAGTTTGGTGCGGTGCAAGCACGGTGTCGCATTCGCTCCGCTGCTGCCCCCACACCACCCCAAGCTCTTTGCTGCCTCACCTCTTCCCCTCTCTCCAACTGGCAGCGATGCTCAGCATTGGGAAGTGTGCTGAGCACCACTGCACTGCCGACACTTCCCTGCCGACTGCTACAGTGGTGTTATAATAATGTTTTGTGGTGTTTTTGTACTTTTTATAATGTTGGATGTATTTACAACAGGGGTGGGCCCAGGCATGGGCAAACTCGGCCCTCCAGATGTTTTGAGACTACAATTCCCATCATCCCTGACCTGTTAGGTAGCGATGATGGGAGTTATAGTCCCAAAACATCTGGAGGGCCGAGTTTGCCTATGCCTGCTCTAGCCCCAGGGGCTCAATATGACCTGACAGGTTTCACATTCCAGGCCGTATGCACCTTCTTTGATACTGTGCTGTGCTGCCCCGCCCCCCACCAGCCAGAATATGTCCTTGAACCACACTCGTGACACTTGCAACTAGTCCCCGCAAACAGGACTAACCGACTCTCTTTCGTTCGCAGGCTTGTACAGCATTCACAAAAAGCGAGTCTTCGCAGCCCGGCTCCTGGCACGTCAGAATCTACAAAGCCCCAAATCCAGGTAGGAGCTGCAGGCTCACCGCTGCCAAAAATGGCAAGTTTGAGGAGAACACAGCTTGATTAGGCCCAGGATCCATCATGTTTGCATTCAGTTATGAACTAGTCCACACAGAGCACCAAACCATGGTTCATTAAACCATCGCTTAATGTTATGTGTGAACCCTGACCAGTGGCTTAACACAGTTTGTTCTCTGACAGCAAACCATGATCTGAAACCATGGTCTGCTGTCTGCTTCCAAACCTTGATTTGCTTTAATGATTGCTTGGTGTTAGCATGTGAACCCAATGCCCTTCCGTAACCATGTTTGGTTTGGGCACCTAGACACTCGCCAAACTATAAAGGCATAAAATAGAGTCACAAAAAATAGGGTGGGTCCTGAAAATACACATATTCTTGTCCACCAGCCCCCAGGCTTTTGAGGGTGGTGGAACCACCGGGAGGGCCCCCTCTGCCAGTCTTGATGCTTGAGAGGGTCTTTGGAGAAGGAGGAGGCATTTCTGATATTTAGGTCCTTTAGGGCTTTAGACACCAACATGAGCCCAGAAATGAACCGAGAACCACTACCTAAATGTGCTTTGTGCAAGGTCTGCCTAGTATTTGTAGAGGTGGGGAATTTTATCTGCAAAGAGTGGCACACCCAAAGCTTTCCTTACTCACTTGCTTTAGCCGCTCCACAATCTTCCTCCGGCTTCACACCAACGGACACCAGGAGCTGCATTATGAACCCGGAGACCACCTGGGCGTCTTCCCAGGTAACCACGAAGACCTGGTCAACGCCTTGATCGAAAGGCTGGAAGATGCGCCCCCTACCAACCAGCTGGTGAAGGTGGAGCTCTTGGAAGAGAGGAACACGGCTTTAGGTAAAGAGCGAAGGTGCTGTTGTTGTTTTTTCAGTTTGCCTGGTTGGTCAGAGGTGACTTCCTTATGTAGGAGCCGTTCCTTGTTGCTTCAACATCTGTATTTTGCTTGCTTGGGTGCCTGCAGTAGAAGACTTAGGGCTGCATCCAACATTAATCAAATTTGGAGCAGGCCCTGCAGAAATTAATGGAGATGACTAATGGTGGTTCATTAATCTCATTGGGTCTACTCAACGTTTCACCTAGTTGAAGGCAACCCTTTTTCTCCCTTCATTTTTCTTCCTAAAGTTGTTTTTTTAAAAAATAAAAATTTCAGGACTTCATAATGGAGTTAAAACAACAATTCAATAAGAAATGTGAAATAAAATAAAAGAGTTGGGGGAAACGGTACCAAAAAAAGCCAGGGTAATAAATTACATTCTCAAGAGACTACACAATGCGTTAGATGTTACAACAAAAACTGACCTGATACAGAGAGAATACAAAACAAATGTTATGAATACCAAATAAAGCCATATTTCATCGGAGGTTGCCATCCCCACAATTGGCCTGTCAAACATGTAACAAATGGCTGCCAAATGGAGGCAAAATCCATAGGTTTTGCTGAGCCCTGAGATGCTCTTAATTTAAGGGTCCATTTCCCAGAAATGAGAATAAACATTACTTTATCGAGCCAAGTATTTACAGCAAAGCTCAGGACTCCTTTCAGCCTTGTGAAATGGGGAAGGGAGCAGCTACTGATAGGAAAATGGTACGTGGTTTGCATATTCAGCCCCTCAGAAATTGATAAAAGGCACCGCTTTAGCTGCAGCCCAAGATACCCTTAATTTAGGAGCAAAGTGAGAATAAACATTACCTTATTGAGCCAAATATGTCGAGAGAAACCCGAGGACTCCTCCCAGAACTGTGACATGGCGAAATGAGGAGGCAGAGTACCTGCCTTGCGTGCAACCCCCAACAGCATCTCTGGGGAGGCCTGGGAGGAAATCCTGCCTGAAATTCTGGAGAGATGCTGCCAGTCAGTGTAGGCAATACTGAACTAGATGAACCAAAAGTGTGGCTCAGTACAAGGAAGCTTCCTGTGTTCCTGTGATGGCTTGTGAACGCTCTCCGCAAGAAATGCTGCTGCTCACTCAGAGATACATATATACAGTCTTCATTTTACATATGTACAAGGGACGCGGGTGGTGCTGTGGGTAAAACCTCAGCGCCTAGGGCTTGCCGATCGCATGGTCGGCGGTTCGAATCCCCGCAGCGGGGTGAGCTCCCGTCATTCGGTCCCAGCTCCTGCCCACCTAGCAGTTCGAAAGCACCCCTAAGTGCAAGTAGATAAACAGGTACCGCTTTATAGCGGGAAGGTAAATGGCGTTTCCGTGTGCGGCTCTGGTGCTGGCTTGCCAGAGCAGCTTCGTCACGCTGGCCACGTGGCCCGGAAGTGTCTCTGGACAGCGCTGGCCCCCGGCCTCTTAAGTGAGATGGGCGCACAACCCCAGAGTCGGACACGACTGGCCCGTACGGGCAGGGGTACCTTTACCTTTACCTTACAAGTAGCACGTTACAATCATGCATCTGAATCCTCCAGCTCAGATTCTTGGAGTGCCTTACGCCTGCCCCTTCTCCAACAGAAAAGACGTGGAATTTTCATGTGATGTCTCTGTCCCTTCCTGTTTAACTCTCTCCTTTCCTGGGCAGACGGAACAGGCATTGCTTCACTGTTCCAACACTGTTCCAACATCTATGAGCTGTCCCTACTCCTGGCTTCCCCTTCTTTCCTCCACCGCCACTTCCTGCCCCCTTCCTCTGCCTGTCTCTCCTCCTCCCCTTCATTCTCCGTCAATACCATGACAGTTCCTAACAGAAAAGTGGTAAGTGGTTTTCATCTTAAATCCATATTCGACCCATCCGAAGTGGATAAAAGGCCACTTGCCCCGATAGACCAGCCTCAATGCAAGCCAACTGGCTTCTGTCTTGACAGGTGTCATCAGCAACTGGACGGACGAGAACCGCGTCCCTCCCTGTACCATCTTCCAAGCCTTCAAATATTACCTGGACATCACCACCCCTCCCACACCAATCCTGTTGCAGCAATTTGCGTTGCTGGCGACCAGTGAGAAAGAGAAGAAGCGCCTTCAGGTTCTCAGCAAGGTAAGTCCGCAGTCTGGAAAGGGGTGCGAGAACCTTGCCCTGTATATTATGTACTTGTATCATGTTTGCAGGCGAAGCTGCAAATGAACTGTTGTATGTTCTCGTTGGTGCAGGGGGGAATTGCCTATTTCCTCCCAAGGTAAGGGAGGAAGTGACAAAGCTAAACCTGGCAGGACATCTTACTCTATGGTATTAACCCCTTCCGGCACTAATTAGACTTAAGCGCGTTGGTTACACGAGGCTGATTATCCCACTGTTCTGTGATACAGCTCTTCGCCCCTCACATGCAGACTGATTCGGGTTCTGCAATAAGGGATGTCAATCAATCCGTCCAGTCATGCATCACAACTAGGTCTTAATTGTTGGACTTGGCTGAGATGGCAAACTTAACATGTTTAATTAGAGAAAAACCACTATTGACATTTCTTAAGGATTGGAAACTTCTTACGGACTCCTTTTGTGTGAACAAGAAAATTAATTCGGAATATCTGGATTTAAAGATTGAAAAAATATTGGCTTATAGAAAACAGAATAATTGAATGTTAATGAGTGAATACTATATATAGCTGACAAAGAACCAGAAGTCTTTCTATCTTTTTCCATTTTCTTTCTTTCTTTCTTTCTTTCTTTCTTTCTTTCTTTCTTTCTTTCTTTCTCTCTCTCTCTCTCTCTCTCTCTCTCTCTCTCTCTCTCTTCTTTTTGCTCCTGTTCCTTTTTTAGATTAGGTTTTAAAAGTATATCTTTTATTCTGGTGTATTATAAAAAATATAGTTTGTATTAGGCATGAACTTTTGTATATCTTTTGATAAGTGTCAATAAAAAGTAGGTGTATTTAAAAACAACAACAACAACAACTAGGTCTAACTCAGAGCAGAGTTGCTGAAATGAATGAACCGAAGTTAGACACGTCCATGAAAGGCAAGACAATTCACCCTCCTGCTTCTTCATGCAGCGTGTGGTTAACCTGTGGAACTCACTGCCACAGGAAGCAGTGATGGCTGCCAGTTTGAACATCTTTAACAGAGGGCTACACAAATTCGTGGAGGCGGATATCATCGCCTATCAGACATGATGGCTATATTCTACCCCCCCCCCCAGTCAGAGACCCATGGGCTGAGTCCGTCTAAGGCAGCCTCTGTCATTGAATTCTACTCAATATTGATCCAGAGCAGATTCCAACGTATAGTTAGCAGAGTAAAAACTTAAACATCTTGCAGGATTCCCCCAAAAATAGACCAGAGGCAATTAATATTTCATCCAACAGAGCTTTACTGCTACTGAAGGCAAATGAGCATAATGGTCACAAACCCAATACATTCAGGATTGGCACAGACCAGGATCCGGATTTAGGTTTGATGAGGCCCTAAACTACTGAAGGTAATGGGGCCCTTTATATGTCCAGCTGTCCTTTGTCAACAACAAATTGTTGCTGTTTCTTTGTGTTGAATATGTGCTATATGGTAATTTATGGACCTAATAAGTATCTAAAGCCATTTGCACATTACAAAATATGTATTTTATCAAAGTAATTGTTGAACTGAAATACAATTAAGAAGTATATTAATACTGAAATTTTTTGGTGGGCCCTAAGCTATAGCTTGTTTAGCTTATACGTAAATCCGGCACTGCCACAGTCCTTAAGAAATCCAGTTGCAGCAGACTTAATTTAAACTTACAATAACTTATAAGTCTAAAACCTTAACTCTAGACATACTGTGTACAGAACACCACACCATAAGGAAAGAGAGACAGAAAGAGAAAGTGAAACCCAGGCTCCTTCTGGCCTCTTATTATAGTCAGCATGAACTTGACAGAAAGAGATAACACAGGCATCCCCAACCTTCGGCCCTCCAGATGTTTTGGACTACAATTCCCATCATCCTTGACCACTGGTCCTGTTAACTAGGGATCATGGGAGTTGTAGGCCAAAACGTCTGGAGGGCCAAAGGTTGGGGATGCCTGAGATAACAAAACCAGTTGAAGCCAGCTGTACTCAGCTTCTCTGAAGGAACAACCCAAACATCATGAACTTTCTGCTTGTTCCTTTCACACAGAGTAGCTTCCAGAACCCTCTTGAATGAAGTAGAATAAGAAAGATCTCTACACATCAGATCAAAACTCTCTGCAGTAAGAAATGCAAACTGACAGCTTCCTGTGTCCCCTATGCTCAGGGCCTGCAGGAATACGAGGAGTGGAAATGGTCCAAGAACCCCACCATGGTCGAAGTTCTGGAAGAGTTCCCGTCCGTGCAGATGCCGTCCACCTTCTTGCTGACCCAGCTCCCGCTGCTCCAGCCTCGCTACTATTCCATTAGCTCCTCCCCTGACATGTACCCCGACGAGGTCCACCTCACGGTAGCCGTGGTCTCCTATCGCACCAGAGGTAAATTGGGACCACAACTCAGGGGTAGAGCATCACTTTTGTGTGTGGAAGTTGCCAGGTCCTGTCCCGGGCACCTCTAGTTTTAAGGCCTGGTCTGAAATACTGGGGAGCCACCGCTAGTCAGCATAGACAATATTGAACTGGAAAGATAGATGAGTCTAAGGCGGCTTCCTGTGTTTGACCTTGAGTTGGAATTGTTTTATTTTTAATTACAAAATTCGCATTTAACCAAGCCTTATGAGGAACGGTTGAGAGAGCTGGGTATGTTTAGCCTGGAAAAGAGGAGACTGAGAGGAGATACAGTTGTTGTTGTTTAGTCGTGCCCGACTCTTCGTGACCCCATGGACCAGAGCACGCCAGGCACTCATGTCTTCCACTGCCTCCCGCAGTTTGGTCAAACTCATGCTGGTAGCTTCGAGAACACTGTTCAGCCATCTCGTCCTCTGTCGTCCCCTTCTCCTTGTGCCCTCCATCTTTCCCAGCATCAGGGTCTTTTCCAGGGAGTCTTCTCTTCTCATGAGGTGGCCAAAGTATTGGAGCCTCAGCTTCAGGATCTGTCCTTCCAGTGAGCACTCAGGGCTGATTTCCTTAAGAATGGAGAGGTTTGATCTTCTTGCAGTCCATGGGACTCTCAAGAGTCTCCTCCAGCACCATGGAGATGTGGTAGCCATCTTGAAATATCTCAAGGGCTGCTACATGGAAGAGGGAACAAGCTTGTTTTCTCCTGCTCTGGAGGGTAGGACCTGAACCAATGGCTTCAAGTTGCAAGAAATGGATTCTGACTAAGCATCAGGAAGAACTTTCGGACAGTAAGAGCTGTTCTGACAGTGGAACGGTCCCCCGCAGGAGGTGGTGGACTGTCCTTCCCTGGAGGTTTTTAAGCAGAGGCTGGATGGCCGTCTGTCATGGCTGCTTTAGCTGAGATTCCTGCATTGCAGGGGGTTGGACTAGATGCTCCCTGATTCTCATTTCCTACTCTAGAATTCTATTATTTCCATAGCGTTAAGTTAAAGTCGCTTAGTGATATACTTCGTCCACTGTTGAGAAATGTTTGCTGGCAAAATTGACAATGAAACGAAGAGGAAGAGACGACAATAAATTTAAGGAGGATTGGAAGGTCTTTATTGCATATATACAGAAGCAATGTGCACAGGTTAATACATTAGCAGGGTTCTAGGACTACTTGTAACTTTATTATGAATGGACAATAAGTAATTTGAATGCTTTTTAAATTTACAATGGACAAGCGGTATGCTGTTAAATAATGGAACCAAGGAAGGGACTAGGGGAAAGTCTATTTCTTCTGTTTAGTTTTTGAATTTGTATTGCTGTTGTTTTATTTTTGTTATTTTTGGAAAATTAATAAAATATTTTTTAAAAAGAGAGAAGTGTTTGTGCCAGCAGAAATGTTGTCGCACACACACAAAAAGCATAATCTATTGTGCTATAAGTTTCCACTAGTGCAGCTGCCGTGTTGAAATTCCTCTGTCGTGCAACATTAAAACTCACGCATAGCAAAGAGCGTGTTGTATACAAGCCTTGTGTTCCCACTGCAGACCTGACCCGTCTTCTTCCTTCTGTTTTTGCCTAGATGGGGAAGGGCCAATCCACCATGGGGTCTGTTCCTCCTGGTTCAACCGGATACAGGCGGACGAAGTGGTGCCATGTTTTGTCAGAGGGTAAGATGGGGGGTGGCGCTGTGGGTTAAACCACAGAGCCTAGTACTTGCCAATCTCAAGGTTGGTGGTTCGAATCCCCGTGACGGGGTGAGCTCCCGTTGTTCGGTCCCTGCTCCTGCCAACCTAGCAGTTCAAAAGCATGTTGTGCAAGTAGATAAATAGGTACCGCTCAGGTGGGAAGGTAAACGGTGTTTCCGTGCGCTGCTCTGGTCGCCAGAAGCGTCTTAGTCATGCTGGCCACACGACCCAGAAGCTGTACACCGGCTCCCTCGGCCAATTAAGCGAGATGAGCACCGCAACCCCAGAGTCGTCTGCGACTGGACCTAATGGTCAGGGGTCCTTTACCTTTACCTAAGATGGGGGGAAATTGAAAAAGTGTAGACAGCTGTGGAAAAATTGGACCAGATGCCCTCGGAGGTCCCTTTCAACTCTACAATTCTATGATAATAACACAGGGGTCAGCCTGCTAATGTGTGATCACAAGAAAACTCTTCTTCTTCCTCCCCCCCCCCAACGCCTTTATTCAGAGCTCCTGGGTTCCACATGCCACAAGACCCGCAGGTTCCTTGCATCCTGGTCGGTCCAGGGACAGGGATTGCTCCTTTCCGTAGCTTCTGGCAGCAACGGCTCTTTGACGTCAAACACAAAGGTAGGTCCAGTCATCTACATGAGTGGAGCAGGGCTGGGTGGAGGCTGGCGCATTAGGGCAAGTGGGGCACTACCCTGCCAACCTACACCTGCCCTCACCTGTCTGCCTTCCTAATAATTATAATTATTATTTATTATTTATACCCCACCCACCTGGCTGGGCTTCCCCAGCCACTCTGGGTGGCTTCCAACACAATATTAAAATACAGTAATGCATCAAACATTAAAAGCTTCCCTAAACAGGGCTGCCTTCAGATGTCTTCTCAAAGTCTGGTAGTTGTTGTCCTCTTTGACATCTGGTGGGAGGGCATTCCACAGGGCGGGTGCCACTACTGAGAAGGCCCTCTGCCTGGTTCCCTGTAACTTGGCTTCTCACAGTGAGGGAACCGCCAGAAGGCCCTCGGCGCTGGACCTCAGTGTCCAGGCTGAACGATGGGGGTGGAGATGCTCCAACTTGCAACCAGCCCCAATAACATTGCCTGCTGGATTAGGACAGTGGCCCATCTAGTCCAGATATCAAGGACTGGACAGAGGAGGAATGGTGGAGACTGACCCCCCCCCCTTCTCCTACACTTCCCAGAGAAGAGGGAGACAATACAGTGATACCTCGGTTTACGAACTTAATCCGTTCCGGAAGTCCGTTCTTAAACTGAAACCATTCGTAAACCGAGGCGGGCTTTCCGTAATGAGGCCCGCCTCTGGTGCCCTTCCACTGTTTGGATTCCATTCTTAGACCGAGGTAAGGTTCACAAACCAGGACACTACTTCCGGTTTTGCGGAGTTCATAAACTGAATCGTTCGTAAACAGGACTGTTCTTAAACTGAGGTACTACTGTATAGGTTTCCAACAGTGGTTTGCAGAAGGTCATAGTTCAGAGGCTGCAGAGGGGAGAAGCTGGGAAATATTGGGAGGGGAACAGGAAGAAGAAGAAGAGGGGGTGAGACAGCTGACAGACTTGGTGTCTTTAGAAAGCATCCCAGACCCCCCTTCTCCCAGAACCCGGCAGGCATGGATAGTAGAAGAACAAAAAGCTCAGAGGCAGAAAGCACAGATCTGCCAACGTAGGGATGGCGTATAATAGGAGAGACGGAAGGGGTGGGGCTTTACCTGGAGCAATGCCATTATCTAAGATAATTCTCTCTGTGAATACTGAATAAAAGACTTGGTAAGAACTCTTCTTGTTTATCTAATTCTTGGCTCCCCTCCGTGGGAGGAATCAGATTCCCTGAAGCCTGGCACCAGCATCCTGCTCTCACAGCGGCCAGCCTGTCAGAAATCCGCAAGCAGGACCTGAGCATAAAAGCCTTCTTCCCTCCCACAGCTTCTAGCAACTGGTATTCAGAAGCATTGCTGCCTCCAAGCATGGGGGCAGAGCATACAGTAGCCTTGTCCCCCATGAATTTCCCCAGTCCTCTTTTACTGCCACCTAAGTTTGTGGCCATCACTGCCTCCCGCGGGAGGAACTTCTATAGTTTAGCTATGAGCTGCATGAGAAAGTACCGTGTCCCCGATCCTTAACCTTCCAATATGCATTGGATGTCCACGATTTCTAGTATTAAGAGAGAGGATGTGCAGGGAGCGGTGGCACTGCCTGTCATCTTCCTGCTGCTCAGTCTCCTCTGCGCTCAGCAGGGAAGAGGGCAAAACTAGAATTAGTTAGTGCTGGCTGTCATTGACTGCAGCGCCACCTACTGGTGGTCTCCCAGCCTTCTGCCCATCCTGCCCCAATGGACATCAGCTACCACTGCCACCTAGAACGTCAAGTTCCCTCTGGGCATGGTATGAAACCCGCTGTTTGTGTCTGATCACTTGTGTGGTTCTTTAGTCCATGTTTTGAAATAGTGGGTTGTTTTTTGTTTTACATATGGATTAGTTGCCTCCTGCTGGCACACCTAGGAGCTCAGTTAGTACAGCATGAGATTCTTAAGCTCAGGGTTGTGGGTTCAAGTCTTACCTTGAGCAAAAGATTCCTGCATTAGAGGGGGTTGGACGAGATGACCCTCGCGGTCCCTTCCAGCTCTATGATATGATTTGCATTCTCCCCTCCCACCTCCCCAATCTGTCCCCCCAGGGCTGAAGCCATGTCCCATGATGCTGGTCTTTGGTTGTCGACAGTCCAAGATTGACCACATTTACAAAGAGGAGACCTTGCTGGCGAAAAGCAGTGGTGTCTTCAAGGAGCTGTTTACGGCCTACTCCCGTGAGCCAGACAAACCAAAGGTAACCTGTGATCAGCAGTGATTCCTGAGCTAGATGATTTCTTCTGCAACTGTATGGTTCTAACCCACCTGCGGATGGATCAAATTGTTTCGCTCACATGTTCATTCATAGGTCCATCCAATCCTGTTTCTGCTTTAATCTGAGAGAGGCAGTGTGGTGTAGTGGTTAGAGTGTCAGACTAGGACCTGGGAGACCAGGGTTCAAATCCACACTGGGTCACATTGGGGCAGAGTCACTGACTCTCAGGCTAACCTACTTCACAAGGTTGTTGTCAGGATAAAATAGGTGGGGAAGGAGAACCACGTACACCACCTGTAAAGATGGGATATGTGAAGTCATAAAAAATAAGGGTTTGTTTCCCAAACCACTGAATATCTCCACTGCCCTCCTCTGAATCATGGGCTACCTGGTGTTGGTCACTATCTCCCAGCCTAATCTACCTCAAAGGGCTGTTGTGTAGGAAGGGGAACAATGCCTGCTACCTTAAGCTCCTTCTGAATACATTTTTGTTTAGGCAGCTTTACCTTGAGATATAACTCAATCATTTATGGAAGATCAGTTTTGTAGAGGATAAGAGGGTTTTTGTAGTTTTTAGAGTTGTGTGAATGGTTTTAGAGTTTTCTAAACCGATATGTTTTTTTAGAACTTGCATTTTAAGGTTTTATATGTATCACTGTGGTGGCTTTGTGCTGTGAAGCAGTCCACAAATTTGTTAAAGAGATTAATGAGGTATTATTTATGTCATTGTCTAAAAATATGCGTGCAAAGATTCCTCTTTAAATAGGTACTTTATCTGAATGCATGCATTCCTTAAAAAAAAAAAAAACCATAACAACACAGAGGTGTTTAAAATGCATTTGGAGCACATTTTTTTTTTGAGCCAAAAGCTGCATTTCAAAATTCAGAGAAGCGTAAAATCTTGAGGAAAATTGCATTCTGATTCAGGCGGCAATATGGGAAGCGTGAATTAGGTTGGCTTGCTTTAAAATGCAACCCAGATGACACTCTTTTCCATCCCTAACTAAGTCCGAACCTTGTGAGGACTGTATAGGAGGATATTAAACCTACCGAATATGTGGCATAATCACAGTCAACCGCAAAATATGCAGGTTGCCCCTACCCCTTATCCCTTCCTATTTGGGGCCAGCTCTGCAGTTCACTGAGGGACGTGGGTGGCACTGTGGGTTAAACCACAGAGCCTAGGGCTTGCTGATCAGAAGGTCGGCGGTTCGAATCCCTGCGACGGGGTGAGCTCCCATTGTTTGGTCCCTGCTCCTGCCAACCTAGCAGTTCGAAAGCATGTCAAAGTGCAAATAGATAAATAGGTACAGCTCCGGTGGGAAGGTAAACTGCGTTTCCGTGCGCTGCTCTGGTTCGTCAGGAGCGGCTTAGTCATGCTGGCCACATGACCCGGAAACTGTACACCGGCTCCCTCGGCCAATAAAGCAAGATGAGCGCCGCAACCCCAGAGTCGGCCACGACTGGACCTAATGGTCAGGGGTCCCTTTACTGTTGCTGCAGTTCATTGGCCTGCCTGCAGGGGGCGCTGTGCTGCAAGGATGGGAGCCTTCTTCTGCAACATGAAAGCAAACACACACACACATACCCCATTGCTGTCTGCTTTCCCTTCCCATAGAAATACGTGCAGGACATCCTTCAGGAGCAGCTGGCGGGAATCGTCTACAAGGCGTTGAAGGAGCAGGGGGGACACCTCTATGTGTGCGGCGACGTCACTATGGCTGGAGACGTCCTCAAGACCGTCCAGAGCATCGGGAGGCATCAGGGCAAGCTGACGGCAGAGGAAGCCAGCGCTTTCATTAGCAAGCTACGGGTGAGCAGCCATCCCCACCACCCAGCATGCCATGGGGGCAGCCTGTGGTGCCAGGCACCCTGCCAACATCCAGAGCTGAAATCAGGCAGGCCCCGAACACAGGCCCTGCCTCCATCACTGCCCCTGGTGGTTTTGCAAGGTCCCCACGCAAGGAGCTTACAATCGAAAAACCAGCACAGGTCCCCTTGAATTTTGGCACATACCCCCAGGTAATCCCACTGCCCCCCCCCCAAGAGGCAGCAGCACCCACTTTGGGAACCATCCTCTTCTCCCTCATTGCCCTGTCACCACCAAGCACTTGGCTCTGAGCCTTCTCCCCTTGGGGGGTTCCCCAGCTGCTGTCTCCTTCCCCTTCTTTGCATCCAGACTGACAAGGCCACACATGAAGTGAAAGACATGAGACAGGAGTTGGTAAGGCAGGTGAGCTGTGCGCAAGCAAGCTGCCAGCTAGCTCTGCAGAAGCTCTTTTTATTAGCACAATATGCAAAACCAGTCAGGTACATTTCAGACTGTGACCTTTACACATCTTCCAATCCTGAGATTGAGGGGTGGTAAAAAGTTATTTTGGCACCTGTTTCCACCGCTTCATTTTCCCCTTGCACAATGTATGATGAAGGAGACAAAGGTCACAGACAGGGCACGGCAGACCACTAAGAGAGCAAAAGGTTAGATAGAGGGCATGATGTTCAGACAGCTGAGGCTTGTCTATGGGTGGAAGTGTGCTCCACACCCGACGCTCTTTCCCCAGAACATCCCCTTCACTGGCCTTGCCTCAGGCTCTCTGGGGGTTGTGTTTGCCTGGCCAGGATTTGTCCTCAAGCTCTGATAATGCTTCATTGTTCCCCGGGTGGAGATATAAAGAAAGGTGCTTGAGAGAGGGGTGCGTGGACAGGAGCCTGCCGCACCGACCAAAGGGAAAAAATCAATTTTCCCACTGACATGGGGGGCGGTCCCCGGAAGCTTGAACAGAAGAGAATGTGGCCCTTGGGATGTTTTAAGTTCCCACACCCATTATGGTAGCCCTTTGCCGTCTTCTCTTGTAAGAAAGGAGATAATAATAATACTAATTTATAATAATAATTTATTATTTATATCCCGCCCAACTGACTGGGTTTCCCCAGCCACACTGGGCGGCATCCAACAGAATATTAAAATACAATAGTCTATTAAACATTAAAAGCTTCCCTAAACAGATTCTAACTTTACAGTCATACCTTGGTTGCCGAATGCCTTGGAACTCCTGTGTTTTGGCTCCTAAACGATTGAAAACCGGAAGCGAGTGTTCTGGTTTTTGAACGATTTTCGGAAGCCGAACGTCCGGTGCGGCTTCCGCAGCTTCCAGTTGAGTGCAGGAAGCTCCTGCAGCCAATTGGAAGCCACGCCTTGGTTTTCGAACAGTTCTGGGACTCGAATGGACTCTCAGAACGCATTGTGTTCGAGAACCAAGGTACTACTGTACAAGAAAAGCGTTTTGGGTTAAACATTAGGAAGAACTTCCTGGTGGTCGGGGGAACCGTTCGACAGTGCAATGGACAGCCTTCGAGGGTGGTGGGCTCCCCTCCCTTGGATGTTTCTAAACAGAGGGTGGAGGGCCATCTTTCCAGGATTCCTTCATTGCAGTGGGGTTGGACTAGATGACCCACGGGGTCCCTTCCGACTCTACACTCCTGAAATTAACTGTGTGTTGGTTTTTCTCCTTCTCCTTCCCACCCGGCCTGCCCCGCCCACCGCAGGATGACAACCGCTACCACGAGGATATATTTGGAGTCACCTTGCGCACGTACGAAGTGACGAACCGCCTCCGGTCCGAGTCGATTGCGCACATCGAGGAGAGTAAGAAAGACACGGACGAGTGAGTCGGGCCCACTGGCTTCCTTTCCTTTTCAAACCGGCGCTTTTGTTTCCCCAGAAACGTGTGGGCTGGGCAAGAGAATCCCTTTTGTCGTTCGTCTGACGCCATCGCTCGAGCTACGAGCCAAGAGTGGGTGGGGATCACCGGGGAGCAGGCATGTTGAGCCTCTAAGCTCCGCATGTAGAAGTTCCATGCCTGGGATTGCCGATTAAAACCGGGGGTGGGGAGCCTCAAACCCAGGGGCCAAATGCAGCCCTCCCGGCTGCTCTGCCCAGCCCTCAGAGCTTCCCCCAAATAGGCCACACCCCTCAGGAGTCCTGGCCTTTTTTTGCCTGGCCTGAGCACACCTCTCGGACTCTGATAAATGCTTGCCTGGAAAGAGGGGTGTGAGTAGAAACAAGCCTACTGCATGCAAGGTGAAATTTGCATTTGTTGCCCCGCCCACTTTCTCCTCTGGCCACGCCCACCAGGAGGGTTTCAGCTGGAGGCAGCAGCTCTTCTGAAAACCGGGAGCCTGTGCTCTTGCACTTGGGTTCCTGCTTGCTGGTTTCCCTCTCTTCCGCAGAGAGAACGGGATGTTGGGTTGGGTGGGCCATTGGCCTGATCCAGCACAGGCTCTTTTAGGTTCTCATGCCCAGAAAGGAATGCAGCCCTTGTGCTGGAAGGGTGTTTTCCCACTCCTGTTCCAGAGAAAAACCCTGGGAAGCTACTGCCAAGTTGGAGTAAATAGCCCTGGCAGTGGTGGCTGGTGTCTATTGGGAATGGTGAGGCAGAACTTAGGGGAGCTAACAGCAGGTGGCGCCAGAGGTAAAGATAGCCAGATTTCTAGTCACCATTTCCTACCTGCTAAGTTCTTTAAGGGTGATACTGAGATTCCCATTTGCCCTAGTACAGGCATCCCCAACCTGTGGCCCTCCAGATGTTTTGGCCTACAACTCCCATGATCCCTAGCTAACAGGACCACTAGTCAGGGATGATGGGAATTGTAGTCGAAAACATCTGGAGGGTCAAAGGTTGGGGATGCCTGCCCTAGTAGGTCAGCCTCCACTCTGCCCCTCTCATTGCCTGCTACCCATCCCGTTCAACTGGAGCTAGGAACATAAGAAACTGCCTTGTGCTGAGTCAGAGTGTTGGTCCATCTGCTTCAATATTGTCTACACTGACTGGCAGTTCTCCAGGGTTTAAGGCAGGGGACATTCCTAGCCTTATCTGGCAATGCTGGGGATTGAACCTGGGACCTTCAGCATTCAAGGCAGACACTCAGCCCTTGAGCTATGCTCTCTCTCTCCACATTAAGCGATCCTCCAAGACACCCTCAGCTATTTTCTAGTGGTCCATGGGAGTGAGAACGGAATGAGATCCACTGTTGTAATATTTTGTTCCTTCTTCTGAGCTGGTGGCACCAGCTGACCTAATCCCAACCCAACCCTGCCACCTACTGTCCAGAAATGGTATCGGCATTCGCAACATACATTTAAAGCAGATTTATACCGCTTTAGCTGTTGCGGCTTCCCCTGAGGAATCCTGGGAGCTATAGTTTGTTAAGGGTGCTGGGGATTGTGGGCCTTCGACTGCAGAAGAAAGAGGCAGGCAGGAAAGGCTTATTCCGTGAATTAAACTTAGGAGCTAAGCCTATGGTTTGGTTCATGCATCGTAGTAAGCCAAACTATGGCTTAGGTCACATCCCACACCATACATTTAAAGTGCATTTAAAGCACATCACGTCTCCCAAATACTCCTGAGAACTTACCCCTCACAGTGCTGCAGTTCCCAGTTCCTTAATAAACCACAGTTCCCAGAAATAGATTGCACAGTACATTTTTGCTAGGGCAAGTGCTGCACTGCATTCTTTTCTTGTGCAATGGCAAAACTCAGCCATCCACCGGAGCAAAATCCCCTTGCCCTAGTAGACAAGTGGACTCTGGATATGGCCCCTGGTTTGGACAGGTCAGGCTCAGATACAGTTCACGATAATCATACTGCTATTGGTGTGTGTAGTGGGGGGAGGCGTGTATTGTTTTATTCTTAAATGTGATGGTTGTTTTTTAACCCAGGTATGTAAGCAGCCTAGAGATGGTTTGTGTTAGGCAACTAATAAATAACACCAGTTAATAACGATGTATTGATTTTATTTGCCTTCTTTGAAAAAAATTCCAGAACTGGAACATGTAATAGCCATTCAGTTCTAAAAGGAACAGAAAAGACACCCCAGGGGGGAATTGGCGAGGACATTTCTCTCGTGTTTAAGGTGTGGGAATGTTCAGGGATGCAGGAGAGGATATATTGTTTAATGATATCTTGCGTTAGCAAGTTCTATATCTTAGCAGATTAACATTCCTCTTTAAATGCACAGCGGTTTGCTTATTGCAGGCTTGTCTGAGCCTCTCAGTATAAGATTCCTGGTAAGTTCCCTTCTTGTCCCTCTTAAAAAGTAGTTTACTCACAATCATTCAGTTCACAGTTGGATCCCTGAAGGCAGACTTAGGTTACAAAACTATATACACATATGGAACTATCCCATAAGGGAGTTAGTTCCTAAGTGACTGCAAACAGGCAGTCACTTCTGCTAACACATGGAAAATCAAAATGGAGAAGAGACAAAGGAAGGAGATGTGCTCCCTTGCCCAGGTTAAGCCTCACACAGGCACATAGGCCTCTAGTCACATGCAGAGGATGCTCAGGAGGAAACAGGAAGTTAGACTCCTGGCTGGTACAAAGCATAGCATGTCCATTCTAGGAATGTTGTACTTGACTGCTCTGTTTTTCACATCCCACATAAGACACCTGCTTTGTGGTACTGCTTGGGGCAGGTAGTCACACAATGCCAAAACGTGGGGTTATGCAGCAGGGTCTAGCTGTGATTTCTGCATTGCAGGGGAGTTGGACTAAGTGATCTAGGTCCCTTCCAGCTCTAGAGTTCTATGATTACAGTGGTAGCTCAGGTTACATACGCTTCAGGTTACAGACTCCCCTAACCCAGAAATAGTGCTTCAGGTTAAGAACTTTGCTTCAGGATGAGAACAGAAATTGTGCTCCGGCGGCATGGCAGCAGCAGGAGGCCCCATTAGCTAAAGTGGTGCTTCAGGTTAAGAACAGTTTCAGGTTAAGTACGGACCTCCAGAACGAATTAAGTACTTAACCTGAGGTGCCACTGTATATATTATGTGACTGCATCCCTGTTTAGTAGCCAAAGGGAAGGGCTGCCCACTAGCCCAGCATCTGGGGTGAGCAAGTGTGTACGATGTTTTCCGTCCAACTAATAAAAGGAAGGCATTTAAGCCAGGGAATGCATAACTTGCGAAGGGCGAACAAAATGCACGTGAACTCGAGTGGAGGGTGTGATGCCTTTTTTACATGCCTTACCATGCGTGTGTGATCTCAGCTCTAACCGATGGCTTTTTTGCAGGGTGTTTTGTTCCTAAATGTGACCGCGTTGCGTTGCCCGAGGCAGGAGGCCGAGCCAGGCAAACCGCTGCTCTGCTCCAGCCCTCGAAAAGGAGAGGGGTCTGGACCTTGTACTGACACGTCCGCATCCGCTCCTTTCCTCCAGGGACTTCCGCCAGGCCCACAACAAACGCTCGTCTGTGTCTCGTCCTATTGTTGTGTCCTGAAGGATGTGTTGTTGACGCTTGGGTAGCGAGAGAGGAAGAGACGGAGGACAATGCTGGTGATATTTCTCTCCCCTCCACACCGCCACCCTCTTCTCGCGTCCTGTGGCAGTTTATTTTCCTTCCGTGTGACCTTCTCTGGAATCTCCCACCGTGGCGCGATGGCTTTGAACGCAACCTGCAAGCAGCTCCGGCAAAGACACACAACTTCCGCTCGTTCATGACAAGGCCGACTTCATGGCTGCATGAAAACCACCACCCTAGTGGTCGTCATCTGCATTTTGTGTGTGCGTGTGTGTGTGCGTGTTCTGGGGTGGGTTTGGAGGGTCACGGTCAGTTGCTGTTGAGTTACGCAGCAGAGGAACGCAGAATCGCCGCTCTTGTCTGTTTGCCAAAATCTCTGCCTAGCATGATTTGCTTCAAGCAGTGGGTCACTCTCTCCTCTGTCCCCTCCTACCACTGCCCCTTTCATTCCTGCAGTCTGGCAGGGGGGAAGAGGGAAAGTATGGCAGGCATCTCCTCCTGTGGCTTTTTCTTCTGCAGCCTCTCAGTCCTTGCATTCAAGGTGGGACTGGCCTTCGTTGCACAGATAATGGTCGCACCTACGTACGGCATACCTGCGCAGTCTCTTAACGTGATGCACTGCCCCGGCCTCCCTGCTCCCTTCCCTGCACCTTCCGCAACGTGTTTGAGCACTGATCCAATGGCCGCAAAGTCAGCAACACAGCTGGATATGGCAAGCTGCGTGGGCTGTAACCAACAGACTGCCAGGAAGCAACTGTGGGTCATCAGGCATTGTGGCTAAAACACTGCTAAGGGTATGAATACACTATTAGGAATCCAAGAAGGTTTCATTCATGTGATGTGCTTTTTCCTTTACTCCTCAGACAGAGAGAGAGAGAAAGAAAAAGAATGAGGATGGTACCAATGGATCACTTCTGTAGAACCATAGAACTGAGATGGGGAATCTGTGGTCCGCCAGGTGTTGATGGGCTATGACTCCCATCATCTTCTGCTGATTTCCCATTCAGGCTGGGGCTGATGGCAGTCAGGATGGGATAGAAATATGATCCCGTTCACACCCAATGCTGAGCTTACCTAATTCACACTTTGCCAAATAGTATGCGGACTGAAACATCAGTCGTTCTTCGAAATGTGCGCTTCTCCCAATTTTCTAATGCCGTTCTCCAGCTAAGTAACGTGGACGCATACACTGGAGTAAAGTGTGCATATAAACGCGTATATTAGCAAAAGTAACATACACAAAATGCATTGCATTAGGGGGAATTACTTTGCTTAAAAAAAAGTGTACGTTGGGAGAAAATGCAGACTTGTTAGGAGAAATTCGCATTAAAATTCTGGTGAATTTTCACAAAAACAAAAACAAAATCACGAGCTGAGATGGTAATGTGGGGGATCTAATTTAAGATTGAAAAACATGAGAAATGGAGAAAAACAAAAAATGACATATTCACCCAACATCATGTCCAAGACCATGAGTAGGGAAACTAAGGCCTGGGGGGCCAGATCCGGCCCAATCACCTTCTAAATACGGCCTGTGGAATCAGCATGTTTTTACTTGAGTAGAATGTGTCCTTTTATTTAAAATGCATCTCTGGGTTATTTGTAGGGCCTGCTTAGTGTTTTTACATGAGTAGAATATGTGCTTTTATTTATAATGCATCTCTGGGTTATTTGTGGGGCATAGAAATTCGTTCATTTTCTTCTTCAAAATATAGTCCGGCCCCCCACAAGGTCTGAGGGACAGTGGACCGGCCCCCTGCTGAAAAAGTGTGCTGCCCCCTGTCCAAGACCATCTGGTGGGCCACAGGTTGCCCATCTTTACAACAGACCAAAGCCAAAGAGGACACAGGAAGGAACAGGCAGACTACATTCATGAACTCTTTCTGATGGCTTCCAGAGTTCTCCAGTTACAGAATATGATTGACTATTCTGATAGATCACTGCTTTTCTAGTCTCAGAATAAACCCAGGGCATCCCCTTCCTCCCTAAGGAGATAGATGGATCTCCCAGCAGTAAAAAGCTGAATTACTTCCAGTAGGAAACAGCTGGATCCTAAACTGTTGCCTTCTCATTGAAGGGTTTTGCTGTCAGTGCCAAAAACTCTGTGCTTTCTCGCTTGGTGTTTCCTTTTGCTTTGTGTAAAAAGGACAACATGGGGAGCTGCCAAGGCAGGGGCCTGGCGTCTGTCGCAAGCTCTCAGCATTTGTGAGATGCTAGAAGCTGCCTTATTCTGATTCGGAGCAATGGTCCATCTAGCTCAGTATGGTCTACACTGGCCGGCAGATGCTCTCCAGAGTTTCAAGCAGGGTTTCCTGCTAGCCCTCCCTGGAGAGGCCTTTGGAGGATTAAACCTTGGACCTCTGCCACTGAGCTACAGCGCTTCCCCAAAGGTCGGCTGTGAATCCCTTTTGCCCACCTTAAGACTCCTTGAAGCTTACAGACATTTGACTATGAGCTTGGCAGAGCAAGACAGCAGTTTCCTTGGAGGCCCAAGCATGTGCTTTTTGCATGGGACAATTGCTCTCGTTGGTAACAACATCTGAGCCATGACAAAACCCTGGTTGGGTTTAGGTCCCCTGGTTTGATTCACGCTACCATCTTATGCACCAGAGATGTGGAGATATTTTCTAGTCCAAGGGCCGCATTCCTTGTTTGGCAACTTTCTGGGGGCCACATGGTGGGTGGAGCCAGGGGTGAAGGTGGGTGGAGCAGCATATGCAAATTTCCCCTTTGTGTAGTAAGCTACTTTCTGCTCATGCTCACACACCGTTCTGCGACCTCCGTGCGGAGAAACAAGAGGCAGCAACAGAGACTTCAAGGATGCATTCAAGGCAGGGGGAAAGACCCATGGAATGAGGGGCAATTCCTGGGGAGAGTCTCAAAGGCCAGAGAGAGACTTGGAGGGCTGCGTGTGGACCCTAGGCCAGAGGTTCCCCACCCCTGCTATGCACACCTGGAAGTAAGATGAACCATGGGAACTTGCTTCTGAGTAGACAAGGATTGCATTGATTTGTAAGCGTAGTGGCAAAACTGATACAACCAGGTGGCTGGTATCCTTAGAACAGGGGTGGAAAACTGGGGGCCTTGCAGATGCCTCTGGACTCCAACTCCCATCAATCCCAGCTACCATGGCCAATGGTCAAGGATGGTGGGAGTTGTAGTCCAGGAACACCCAGAGGGATGGCAGGTACCACCAGCCCTGCTTTATTCTAACTCAGCATGGCGAGAATCCCCCACATTCTTGCTCAGTCCAAAATCCCCTGCATCCCCACAGACACAAAGTCTTGGTCATGCCATGCCTTTGCGATCAGATAACAAACACAGCCTCTTGCCTCGCAAAAGAATAGAACGGAACCACCACACTGTGATAGCGTCGCATTGTTTTCCCACATCAGGTGACCCAGACACACACACTCAGCTGCTAAGAGGATCCCACCCCACTTTTAAGATGGGTGAGTGCAACTGGAAGTCCGGAGCGCCAGCCAGCTTATTGTTTGTGAGTCAACATGCAAAGGCACGTGAACATTCGTTTTACCTTGTTTGTATCCCGTGTGGTTCGTCGGTCTCTCGAGAGGTTGAAAAAGCAACCTGAGAAAAGTGGGAGGAATTGTAACAGGCCAGATCATAAGGAGGGGCAACAATAACCCCACAAATAGCTCAGTTTGGTCAACACCCATGCTCAGCAACATGCCATGGCAGGCGAAGCTCAAAGAGACGGCACCATCACCAGTCAAACACTAGAAGGCAATGCTAATTTGTGAAAGTTGAACAAGTTCCCCTGAAGAAGATAACTGAAACACATTGGAAACATTACCATTGAACCTCTTGGATTTTGTCTGCTCCATTCTGCTCCCCTCGGAAAAGGAAAAGATAAAAGCAACCAACCACACTTTGCTCTAGTCCCTTTTCAGTGAAAGCCCTCTTGCCTTGCTCTGCTGCTTGTTTGTAGAAAAGGAAGTGCAGTTTCATCTCATGGGAGATTTTCCAGGCTCCTACTACACAAAAGGAGCGAGAGAACAGCCGTATTCAAGGGGGATCTTTGTTCTATGAATTTATGCTTGTGTTTTGTCATGAGGTGCCATTCCTGAGCTGTGCGCAGCACGCTATGTCAACACCTAGTGGTAGAAATCAAGCATTACAATGCAATGGCAGCACATTTCATTTTTTTCAAGCCACATGTTCCAGTGCAGAGGGGTTGCAGATTGAAACAGAAATGTTCCCGTGCAGAGATGGTGCAGACTGAAACAGAAATCTGTACCCTAACCCAGGCTGTTGAATGAACCCTGTATATTGATTGGGAAAACTCTCCTTTGCTCCCTCCCATTGGCTTCAGCAGGTTAACTTAGACCTAAGTATCCTCTGGATCAAGCAAGAACAAAAATGCATTTGCCTGTGTAGGGCAATGATGTAATATGGGTGAGTACAATCCTGAATGTGTACAGGTCTCCCAAGCAGCTGTTAATGTGATCAGTTTCCTCTCCCTATTCTTCAGCTCAGCTCCCTTGTGTCACTGTGCCTTTTACTATTATTATTAATAATATTATTATCATCATCATCATCATCACTGCCATTAATAAACAACTGATGAACAAATTACAGTTGCATTCCTTGATCTGGATGGGCAGCCTGGTTCATTTTGAACACCACACAAATGTATGATAATTTGGAGGGTGGGGGCGGGCAGGTCATATTTAATCATATCAGTGCTTTAAGCGGCCGGAAACATTTTACGTTCCTTTACCTCCGAGCTCTTGATGCTGCCAAGTCTCTGCCGTTTGTACAATATGCTCAGCACCTTTCTTCATGGACTGACTGCTGTTCTTGTTTGCGAGGTATCCACACTGTTCTAAAGCATGCACCTTCTTTCTGTATAGTTCGGATCTTCTGGTTTTATGGAATTAAAAAGAAAAATACTTATGCCTGTTTGCATTGCAATCAATTAAAAAAAAAAGAAGTGAATTGACTCCGTTGTCATCTTCTACTTTATCTTTTAGGGCCTGCCCAACCTGAGGATCATGGTTCATACTACAATCGGGCTAGGCATTCATTATTCCAGTCATTTATTAATTACTTATCCATTGCTTTAGGGGGCGAAGCCCACCTTACGTTCCACACAGTGCGTCTAGGATCTTCTAGGATCCCCCAATGTGGAGTGACTCTGGAGCAACGCTATGTCAGGGGCTCAGAGGCATTGTGGGGCAATTAAAATGGCAGGTCCCAATGTTGGCACGTGCCAGCCAGACTTTGCTGCTCCTTCTAAGCCTGCAAGCTGTTCACTGTCCGCTAAGGCAGAGATGGGGAGTATCCCATCACCCTCCATCAAGGGCATTCCTGGATGCAGCTGACAGGGTTGGAGGAAAACATGTTCCCCATGGCTGCTCTAAGGGAAATCCCATGGGAACTTCCAGGGTTCAGTGAAGGTAGGCATAGAGCTGGACAATGGAAGAGCTCAAATGAAAGCCAACTGCAATATTCATTCATTCATTCATTCATTCATTTATTCTGTGAACTGCCCTGGGATCTTATGATGAAGGGTGGGATATAAATATTAAAAAAAATATAGACTGCTGTTTATTAAGAAAAAGCAACACAGTTTGCTACAGAAATACATAAAACCATGCAGTGAAAACCACATTTTAGAAGTTAAAAACAGACATCAGTTAACCATTGTATTCTTTATTGCCTGAATATAAGCCTGGCAGAATTGAAAGTTTTGAAAGTTGGCACGTTAGGCACCTGCTGAATCTCTAGTGGCAAGGTGTTCCACAGGACTAGGCCCATGACACTAAAGACTTACGTTTCTTTCTCTTGTCAAATGAGCCTCTCCATCCCAGGGAATGACCAGTGACATGCCTGCAGATGATCTGAATGATCGAGCTGGGATAAAAGGGTGGAGGTGCCCTGAACCATCATTGTTTAGGGCTTTGTAAATTAATAGAAGGTCCCCTCTCCTGCAGCAGCAACATGGAGATATTGAGCTGCAGCCTAGTGAAGCTTTCAAGGCTGACAAGATGCAGAGTGTGACAGGCAGGGTCTGTGAGGCTGGGGAGATGAAGTTACTGCAGGAGACTCACCCTCTGATGGTGACAGGGCTGTGTCTTCCAGCCAGGTGGTCCCTGAATAAGATACCGATGCCCCACCTCATACGAGACAACAGCTTCTCATCTGCATCAGTGTCCTTTGCCATGCGCTGCATGGTCTCCTATGGACAACAATGCCCACCACACCAGAGACTCTCACAAGGCTCCGCATTGTGCCAGACCTTAACTGGGAGCCTGCGACAGCATGGAGGAATGGTTCTGAGCTGCTGTTTCAAACCACATTCAAGCCAATTCAAGCTCTGCAATTAAGGTTGACTGGGGTGTCTTGCACAACAAACCTGCTTCCTCCAACAGGACCAGACTTTTAGGAATAAGGGAGGCGAGGGGAGAGCGTGGGCAACACTTGCTTGACGCGACATCATCTGACCTCCCCACCAACAAATAAGGATGGATGCTCAATTGACAGGTGGTCTGGAAGCACCCTTGGTTCAAATGATATCATGCACATGCTCTCTCTCACGCAAACATACATGCAGAGGGCAAACACCAAGATAAGAGCAGTTAGGCCAAAATTAAGACTGGACTGGCCCTTCCAATCCATAGATTTGCTTATTTCTTAAATATAAGGAACTGAGCTTTTAATTCCCATAGGAAATCATGATTTCAAGAAGTATGCAGCAACCAGCACAAGCAGGTTGTGCACATCATACCCAGGATGGTAGGACAGTTCAGTTGGTAGTGATAAAAGATGCAGTCCGGCACACTTTTACTGCGTGTGTGATCAAGCAGAGTTACGTCTCAGCACAGCTCCTAGAAGCTTTTAATGATGGTTGAGCTTCACACAGAAGGCAATAAAACACTCATGGACCCCATAAAGCTTCAGCCAAGTTCTCATTTACTTGACAGGTCATAAAAGCATAATTAGCAGCAATTATTTAAGCATTTACCGCAGCCGTGGTAAAGGCACACGTAAGTTCAAGCCTCTCTCTTTCTCTCTGTGAGTTGCAAGCAAGAGGAAAACAATAAAAGTCACCCTGTTATCAGTGCTTCCTGTAGTAGGTTCTGCACATGTCCAGAGAACAGTTCCTACAATAAGTGTCTTTGCTGAGTCCTGGCAGTGATATAAAGGTGGGTGGGCCTGCAGCCAAACACATTAAAGTATAAGCATCCATAATTGAAACACATCATAAAACAATCCCACTAAATAAAGCAACACTGTGATTCAGACAAGAGATTCAGGACAAAGAGATCAAGGGAATTTCTGGGTAAACATAAATATTTGTGGTTTGGGGTGTCTTCAGTGTCACACAAATATATTATTTGTTGGTGGACTGAGGGGTGCACCCCTGGAGTCCTTAACATGGGATCTGCATGGGTTTTCCCCCCAGGAAGGGCTGGGTGGGTGTGGTAAAGTCAAACAATGAAAGTGGGAAACAGGTTAATTTCTCCTCTCCCCCACCCCCACCCCAAAAAGGAGGCATAGTGCCTGCACGTCTTGTTTCATATCTCAGGTTCTACAAATGCTAGAAAATTACTCTTTTTAAAAAGAAAATAGCAGCGGCAATAATAATAATAGAAATTTGGGGGTTATGGTCCATAACCCAATTTTTGCCTCCCTTCTCAGGTTCTACAAATACAAGAAACCTACTCAAAGTAGGAAATCTGTTTGTTATAGTTCATGGAGTGGGAGGGGGGGGGAGTATTCCCTTCCCTTCTCCCACTCCCCACCCCATGAACCATAACGACTCCAAATTCCTCCTCTTTCTGAAAGTTCTGCAAGAGCTCGAAGCTCACCCTTCCTTTAACAGGCAGACAGGTGGACAAAAATGCAAACTGGGAATTTAGGGTAGCGCTTGCTGGGGGAACTGGTATTCCCCCTAACCCCCCACCTCCCGCTGTTCCCTGATTAGTTTCTTTTTCCTGCCCACTGGGAGATGAGAGGAATACTGTAACCAAAAGAAAAAGAAAAAAAACGAGCGAGCAGTGGCCGGTGCGCCTCTATGCGAGGAAAGCAATTCGCAGACGCTCCCTAGGCGGCCCTTTCCTTCTCTCTCTCTCTCTCGCCCGCCTCATTCGTGGTCCCCCCCCCGCCCCCTTTCTCAACGCCGGCGTCATTCTCCTCCCGCCTCTTCCTGCCGCGCCCGCCCGCCTCTATTTTCGGACCACCCTTTTCTGCGCCGCCGGCGTGTGTCTCTTTGGAGACGCCCCTTTGGAGGGCCGCTCAGGTAAACAGGCAAGATGGCGGCGCCGGAGAGGGCAAGCGAGGCGGAGACGGGCCCGGCGGAGGCGGACGGGCCGGAGGGGTTGGCTCTGCCGCCGCCGCCTCCTCCTCCTCCAGGGCCCGGGCCGGCCCCTCCGAGCCTGGCGGAGCTGCCGGGGGAGCTTCTGGAGCTAATCGCGTGCTGCGGCCCGCTGAACGCCTCCGACGTGGCCCACCTGGCCTGCACCTGCCGCCGCCTCAGGGAGGCCTGCCAGCCCCGAGGGAAGGTCTGGAGGGAGCAGCTCCGGCTCAGGTGAGCCCCAGGGACGAGTGGGGGTGTGTGTGGAAAGAGTGGAGGAATGGGGGGGGGGGGCTCGGAAAGGTGGCAGGAGCAGCGACGTCCATAGGTCGTGGTGCCTCTGAGCATGAGCAGAGTGCAGGGAAGAAGGAAGGCCTGGCGTTGTTCTAAGCGCAAAGATGTGCGTGTTTCAAGCAGGGTAACGGTGACGTCGAGAAGGTGGTGCCTCTGGGCATGGGCAGAGTGCAGCAGGAGGAAGGCCTGGCGAGGGAGTTCCCTGGAACATACACAGCAGCAGTAGTTGCACTGGGTAGGTGGTGCTTCTGAGCATGGGCAGAGTGCAGCAGCAAGAAGGCCTGGCGTTCTAAGTGCAGAGATGTGCATGTTTTAGGTTATGGAGCAGTGACGTTGAGAAGGTGGTGCCTCTGAGCATGGGCAGAGTGCAGGGAAGAAAGAAGGCCTGGCGTTGTTCTAAGCGCAAAGATGTGCGTGTTTCAGGCCGCGTAACGGTGACGTCGAGAAGGTGGTGCCTCTGGGCATGGGCAGAGTGCAGCAGGAGGAAGGCCTGGCGAGGGAGTTCCCTGGAGCATACACAGCAGCAGTAGTTGCACTGGGTAGGTGGTGCTTCTGAGCATGGGCAGAGTGCAGCAGCAAGAAGGCCTGGCGTTCTAAGTGCAGAGATGTGCATGTTTTAGGTTATGGAGCAGTGATGTCGAGAAGGTGGTGCCTCTGGGCATGGGCAGGATGCAGAGGGGAGGAAGGCTTGGTGAGGGAGTTTTCAGTTCCCTGGAGTAAACACAGTAGCAATAGTTGCATTGGGTAGGTGGTGTTCCTGAACATGGGCAGAGTGCAGCAGGAGGAAGGCCTGGTGGCATCGTCCTAAGCTCACTGGGAGTTTTCAGGCTGATGAAGCTCACACAGCATTGTCAGTGGGAAGGCGGTGCCTCTGAGCATGCGTAGGGTGTGTGAATGTGATGTTGACCTAAGCACAGTGTAAGGGCAAGAGAGTTTTCTGTTGCCTGGAGCACACACAGCAGCAGTGGTTGCATTGGGAAGGTGGTGCCTCTGAACATGGGCAGAGTGCTGCAGGAGGAAAGAGGAGGAAGGCCTGCTGTTGTTCTAAGTGCAACACAGTGACTTTGAGAAGATGGTGCCTTCCTGGCATGGGCAGAGTGCAGCAGGAGGAGCCTCTGAGCATGGTTAGAGCACAGAAAAAGGAGAGTTTGGAGCCTTTGCATCTACAGCAGAAACAGAGACAGTCAAGAAAATGGTGTCCCTGAGCATGGGCAAAGTGCAAATGAGGAAGGACTGGAGGTGGCATCCTATGCACAGAGGCTTCAGTCCTTACACGTAGCCATAGCAGTGATAGTGGGATGATGATGATGCCACTGAGCATGGAGAGAGTACAGAGGCAGGGAAAAGTGGAAGGTCTAATTTCCCAGGTGCAGGGAGAATTTTCTGGCCCTGGACATTGGTATGATAATTCCTGAGCATAGGCGGAGTGCAGGGGGAGGAAAAGGAGAAAGGGCTGGTATCCCTGGCCCAAGGGAAATTTCCACTGCCAAGGTTTCTAGACACAACAGCAATAACAGGAATACTGGGAAGATAATGCCCCTGAACTGTGTGTGTAAGGCAGCTGATGGGAGTTGTAGTTCAAAAGATCTGGAAGTCACATGTGGAGTAGGCCTGGGCGATGTATCGATACAAGATTGGTATGGGGGCAGAGTGGGATGGCAGCTTCACTCAGAGGAATATTGCAGGTGAAACCGCCACCACTCCTGAGCCGAGGGAGAAACAAGCTGCAGCTGGGAGTGGTGGCAGTGTCACCTGCAATATACTGCTGAATGAAGCCACCGTCCTACTCTGCCCCTTGTACTGGCAAAGAGAGAGAAATAAGCTGTATCACCGAGGAGCCGATACAGCTTGTTCCTCCCTTTGCTTCTTTAATGTGTTTGGCTGAGGAGCTGCATGCCTCAGCCTAGCAGTTGGGGCTGTTCAGCTGGGGTGTGTGAAGCCCCCCACTCCCCAGCTGCGGGAGCCCCAATCCTTCCGCTGCTTGCATGCGAGCAGGAGAAGGACCAGGGATGCTCAGCTGGGGGGTGCGAAATCCAACATCTGCCATCCAGAGCCAGTGGCAAAATAGTGGCTTTGAGAACTGAAAGAAGAAAAATCACTTTATCCAGGCACAGTCCATATATATATATTGGCAGTGTTAGAAAAGCTAGGAGCCAAATGTCTTCTTGGACCTGCGTTGTTGGCGCCAAAACAGAATGTCTAGTCGCCTGGGGTATGAGGGTCGGCAACACTTTTTATTTATTATTTTAATAAGCATGAATTAATACGCAATTCACATAAGTGACACATTGTTAATATCACATTTTTAGTAGAAATTGCTAATATATGTTTGATTTGGTGTTGACAGTAAAAATATTGGTACCATACTTGAGTTTTCAAAACATACTACTCTTTATTGTTAAACTCCTTAACATACTGCCTATCCTTAACATATACTTGGAGGCTTCAAAGCACTACATTTCAGTAATTTTTGAGTGTCCGCCAGGCACAAAAAAAATGGCTTTTTGAGGTGCTCACAAATGGCGAATCTTTAGGTGCAAAATGCGCCTTGCGCCCTGCTAATTTCGAACCCTGCACCTATTCCGACCTCTCTTAATGGTGATACGGACCATTTATAACTTAAGAATGTTTTTCACAACTGTGAGCAGGGTAGTGGGGTGGGGTAAATGAAATGGTTCCTGAAATTCATTCTGATTGTGCAGATAAAATGTACATAATTGATAGAATTCTACAGGATGTGGTATTAGTATGTGAAAACAGTCAAGTTGCAGTGATCCCCAGACATGCACCTCCAGATGGTGAAGATGTCAGGTGCCATCCTGGTGCCCAAGCATCTTCACTTGGTTGTAATAGTCAGGTGCAAAATGTGCTAAGTCGGGTGCTTGACTAATTTTGAACACTGGGTGGGGTTGAATCATATGCAGGCAAATTCAGGCAGTGCAATTGATTAGTAGGTCTTGTGTAACAAGCCTATTTCCTCAAAGAGCAGAATTTTTGCAAAAAAAGAAAAGCGATGGGGGAGTGCTCCAGAAAGTGTGGGATAATGCTTGTTTCAATACGGTGGCATCTAACCTCCCCACAAACGCATCAGAATGAATGCTCAATAAAAAGCCAGTGTTGTCTAATATCCCTGCAAACAAATCAGGGAGATGAATGCTTAATAAGCTGATCGTCTGGTTTGACATTGTCATTGTGTCAACCACCATAACCCCAAGATCTCTTCTTTGGTTAGTCACAATTCAAACACCATTGGCACATATTAAAGTTAGGGTTTATTTTTTTATTTAGCGAAATATGTTTGCCCCTTGATTGTAGTAATACCTGCAAGCTGCTTACAAGGAATATTAAAATGATCAATGAAAAATTGTTGCATTACGCATCAATTTGCTCTGACCTTGAACTTCATTTGCCATTTTCCTGCATGTTCACCCAGTTTGGAAATTATCATAACGGCAAACAGATTTTTGTTTGTTTTTAAAAGCTCATAGTAGTATTCTCTGTCATTACTAAAATAAGTAATATTCTGTATCTGTATACTTTCATCACTGCTTCATGCTGTTCCCTTATTGTAGTTCTCGATTTTAGCATCCGAAGTGCTGTCAGGGGCCCAGTGAACCTTCCATGAGGAATATGGCCACACTGCGTTACATTATTTCAGCAACTGTTTATTTTAGGGCAATGAGTAAAGAATAACTCCTCCAACTGAAATTGCAGTGGGGGTTTCAAGGCACTCAGATGTAATTACTCAAGATGGAGCCTGGCCCAGAGTAACAGGGTCAATATCTCAACTTTTGCCAGGAGTCCAGCGATCAGAGAAACAGCCGCTTTTGGAATACAGACTCGCGATGGCTCACGTGGCTGGCTCTGAATCTTTCAAAGGTCCAACTTGGCGGCTGAGATGATAAAGCCGAACTCTGAATCGCAGACAGAGAGCCTGGAAAGCGACCCAGGAAAATCGCTTGCTGAACTGGGGAGCTGTCCGTTGTTCAGCAGCCTCTTTCACAGGTGGGGAGAGAATATTCTCTTCCTTTTAATTGTTCAGCCTGAGTTTTGCAAGCCAACTGGCAGTTAGAAAAAGCAATAAAACCATGTCTTCTTCTGCCAAGACATGGTCAGAGCCAGGCTGCATATGAACTTCTCCTGTTCTCAAAAATGGGCCAAGATAAGAAATTTACATATATTGGTCCAGTTCTATTGTCACTGACTGTGTGAGAGAGCTTGCCTGCAAGTTATGATTTAGTCTCCTGCAGTGATGTATTCTGCCACACCATCGCCCCAAAAGTTAACAGATTGACATCCTGATTTAAAAAGTTGAAGCCATTGTTGTGTGTTTGTTCACAATACTACTGTGCAGCAACATTGCCATATATTGTGAAGGTGTTTGCAAAGTGATGTTCCTCATCTGGAGCAAACGAGACAAAAATTAGCCCTCTTTCTAG
This sequence comes from Podarcis tiliguerta, assembly GCF_965153285.1. Taxonomy (NCBI): domain Eukaryota; kingdom Metazoa; phylum Chordata; class Lepidosauria; order Squamata; family Lacertidae; genus Podarcis; species Podarcis tiliguerta. The sequence continues at coordinate 20,033,669 of NC_139549.1, forward strand.
CCAAACTTTTGCAAACCTGTTGTCCAGCTGTTTTGGACTACAACTTCCATCAGCCTCAGCAAGGGCTCCATATTGGAGAAGGCTGCTTTGGTCATGTATGTCTCCTGATGCTGATTATTGTTTAAATAATAATTAGCCAGCAAATAGTCACTTGGGACTGGCTGTGGCAGCAGCAGTCAACCTTTTGCCCCAATCATGGTCCAGATCAGCTATTTATTAAACAAATTCAGGAATTGCTGTTATTATTTTATCCCAGTTTGGTTGAAATTAATGAGCCTGAGGTCCATTCATTCTGAGGGGTTTACTCTTAAGCAGGACAGAGGCCACATTCACACCATACATTTAAAGTGCTATGATAAACATAGTTGTGGCTACCTCCCCCAAGAGTTCTGGGAGCTGTAGTTTGTTAAGGGTGCTCAGAGTTTTTTTGAAGAACTCAAGTTCCCATAGTTCCCTGTGAAGAGGGCTTGATTGTTTAGCAACTCTGGGAATTGTAGCTTTGGAAGGGGAATAGGAATCTCCTAACAGCTTAGCATGAAGGACAAAGGGCCATTGCTCAGTGGTAGAGCACACAGTTCGGTTGCGAACCTTTTCAGGATCAATCTGTAGCACCTTCAAGTAGGGCAAGAGATGGGGAACCTACCTGAAACTTCTGCTCAGGGTAGAGTAGAGCAGGTATCTTCAACCTTTGCAGCCCCAGGATTCACTTTTAACCCAAACATGCATTTTGGGACCTGTTTCTTAATCTTTTACCACATATTTCCATGGTGGGAACACTCTTTCATGGTAAGAGTGTGACCCATCTTAGATCAGACAGCAGTCCACTGGTGGTCCTAACCCACCAGTTGAAGACCAGTGGAATAGACTATACAGTGGTACCTTGGTTTAATAACAGTCCTGTTTACGAACGATTTGGTTTACGAACGCCACAAAACGGGAAGTAGTATCCCAGTTTGCGAACTTTACCTTGATCTAAGAACTGAAACCGAACGGTGGAAGGGTACCGGCGGTGGGACGCCTCATTAGGGAAAGTGCGCCTTGGTTTAAGAACGGTTTCAATTTAAGAACGGACTTCCAGAACGGATTAAGTTCATAAACCAAGGTACCACTGTACTGAACTAGATGGAACAATATGAATCTATGTAGAACAGCTTCATTGTGTAATGTGTGTGTATCGGGATATTGGTTAATGTACGAACTAGATAACTCAACCACAACTCTTTGTTTTCGCGAATAGCCTATGGTCCTGTCCAAACTCCCACATGGATTTTGCATCCTTCAGATCTCTCTTGACTGGCAGCTTCTACTGTGACTCCTGCTTTTCCTTTGTGTTCTGAAAAAAATATGTTAACTTGGGAATTGTTCAAAAGCTGACAGATAAGGTCTATATCCACATCTTTTGGTTAATCCTAGTGTTGACATTTTGTGAGGAGGAAGCACATAGCTTGACTGGGCAGCCTCTGATAGGCTTTATCTCCCAGCCATGTTATGCCAAGATTTCTCTTCCAGAAAGCCTTCATGGTGTTGAATAGATAGGCAGGTGCATCATTAATCCTCAATGTCACAGGAGCTTCCAGGGCACCAGGGTTTGCAGCAGGTAGCCCAGAATTACAGCTCATGTTTGGGCTTTATTTCCCCCCCTGTCCTGGATATCAAAGAGAGCTCTGGGTTCCATGCCACCCAAAGCGGCTGTTGGCACAACTCTCCTGTGCCCGATACACTTGGGAAATAGGGAGCAAGCGACTTCCTCCTACATTTCCTGGCAAGAAGCAAATGCTGGACACTTGGCTGAGCTGCTCAGAAACACGGCTGCAAGTCACAGGGCCTGTGTCCTCTGAGGCTAATCCCCTCCACCCTCCCTTTGGCCTCTCCAGCTCCCAATGCCGGCCAGCTGAGGATGTGCTCTGGCAGTGTACACACACTGCCGTCGACCTCCTCCTGCTTCAAGGGGGATAGGCAGATTCAAGAAGTTATAATCCTTTTTTGAACTCAATGAATCCTCAAAGCAGCATTTGCTGTGATAGTTTGCTGGAAGAAGTGTTGCAGGGTGGGGTAGGGAGTTCTGCCACCTGCTATTTAGCTGTCAGGAAACCGGAGCTCATGTGTTGCAAGCAGAAGGGCCCTCCTTTAATCCCCAGCATCTCCAGGTAGCAGTGTTAGAAACTGAGATGCGAAAGTTGGAGCTAAATGGCACCTTAAACCTCGGTTGTGGGCGGAGCAACAGAATGTCTTGGCACACTTTTTTAATAACAAAAATACAAAGCTGAAAATGAATGAACTTCAGCTAAAATATTATCTTCCTTTTTCACATGGTCTAGTCCTTCCCTTGCCCACCCCCCTAATATTCTTAAGAGGTTCTCTTCTCCAGTTGTCGGAGAGTAGCTGGAAGTGGGGAGGCAGAAAAAGGTCCTCCTTTCCTTCCACTCTGCAGTTTTAATCTGAAATTGTAGGCACAGTACTGTGCCCAGAGCTCAGAAACTGCATGTGCTGATGAAATTCCCTGTCGCAATATGCGCCTAGAACAATGGGAGTTTCAAGCACTGCTAGGTAGCGTTGGGAAAGACTCCTGCCTGGAGGGCTGGAGGGTTTCTGCCGGTCTGTGTCAGTGATACTGAGCTAGATGACAAATGGTCTGACTCGGTATAAGGCAGCTTCCTTATATTTGGAGGTTAGAGAAAAGCCCAGTGGGCACGTCCCTTCCATTTATTCTGGATGCATAGCATGTGGTTTGCATGCAGGAGGTCCCAGGTTCATCTCCGGGTAGTGCTGCGAAAGGCTCCAGTCTGAAATCCTGGAGAGCTCCTGCCAGTCAATGTAGATGGTTCTGAGCTAGGTGAAGTGATGGTCTGACTTGATATAAGGTGTTTTCCTTTGTGGCTAGGGCAGGGGTCTGCAACCCGCGGCTCCGGAGCCGCATGTGGCTCTTTTACACCTTTGCTGCGGCTCCAGGGCGGATAATAGCGAGGGGAGGAGGCGCATTGTGTGCCCCGACACTCCCCACTGTGGCGGGCGCTGTACTGGCTGTGACGTCGCATGGGGGCGGTGCGTGTGTTAGTCACCACCGTCCCGACGTCACCTTCCTGCCCGCTACATTGTAAGGGGCATGTACGCTGGTCACTGTTTTGAAGGGGAGTGAAGAACACACACACACAAAAAGGTAACTTGTTAATTTAACGTTTATTTCTATGAGGAGGAGTAATTCTGAGGGGTCAAACAAAGAAATAATAAAAAAGTGACAAAAAAGGTACTTTTATAATGACGAGTTTTGCGGCTCCCAGGATTTTTTTCTTCGGAAACGGGTCCCAGTGGCTCTTTTTGTCTTAAAGGTTGCAGACCCCTGGGCTAGGGGATGTCTACAGTAAGATACTCTACTTTGAAAATACAGATAACAAGCTGGGGAGCTCTGAAGAGTCCTCAGTAGCATCCTCAGTAGATGGATTGAGGTTGAATCTCGAAAAGACAGAAGGGGGACATGGGGCGGGCAGGTAGGTGTGGAGGACTCCCTGGTCCTGAGCAGGGTAACTGCCACTAAAGGACCAGGTGCACAGTCTGGGAGTCATTTTGGACTCACAGCTGTCCATGGAAGCGCAGGTTAATTCTGTGTCGAAGGCTTCTGCCTATCAGCTCCATCTGGTACGCTGGCTGAGACCCTACCTGCCTGCACACTGATATAAGGCATCTTCCTGTGTGGCTACGGGATGCCTGCAGGAAGATACCATACTTTGAAAATATAAGTAACAAGCTGGGGGGTTCTGAAGAGTCTTTAGTAGCTTCATCTCCAGCTAGGCCTGAACTAGCAGTATAGCAGTCTAGTGATATAGTACATTTTCCTTACAGGTCTAACCCCTGGGGCTCAGGAACAAATGAGCACCAAGCCTTGGGCTATTTAGAATAATTTGTGTGACTGGGAGAGCTTAGGGATGCACCTGTCTCCTTCACTCCAGGCGCAGCTTAGCGCTCTTGGTGTTGTTTGACTCCCAACTCCTCATCAGCCCCAACTAGCACGGTCAGCGATTATGGGATTTGTAGTCCAATGACGGTTATACCTCTCTTCAGTAAGGGGCTTGAGCAGTTAGGTTCCCCACCCAGCTACCCCAGCTGATGCCCATCATTTTTGGACCATGGCAAAAAGCATGCTCAGGCCTTGTTGGAGTGGGGCGCAGGGTGAGAGGGGGAGGATCTCTTTTTTAAAAATAAAAAAGCAAGAATATTTATCCACTTACCTTTAGAAAGTCCCCCAAATATTCAGAATTATATAATTTATATAGGGCCACATTTCACAGCTGGGCATGAGATCTTCAGCCCATACGGAGGAGTGCCTCTGTTTAGGGTTCTAATCAGCCTGGAACAAAAGGACTCATCAGGGTGAGCCAGCTGGGGAAGGAGACCCTTCTTGTGGTTTTTTCCTCCTGAAATCTTTCCCCACTGTGACATGAATGTTTCATCAACCTTAGTGTTGAGAAGATTGGAAAAAATTTAAAGTATATTTACAAAAATATTGTAAAATTAATGAATGTTAGAAGTATATTGGAATGAAGTTACACGGTTTTAGCAGAAGGGTTATTAAGAATGATATGAACATTAAGTGTTAATGCGTTAAATTGGGAAATTGAAAATTAAATTGTATTATGATAAATTAAAGATTAAATTGAAGAAGAGGGAAAGGATTTGTTGAATTAGATAACTTGAACTAGAATACAAAAAAGGGAGGTGCGAGGAAGTCGAGGAAATAAGCTAATGAAAGATGTGGATATAAAATTTGGATGTGTGTTTTTACTTTTGTTTCTTTTTTTATGTTGTATTGTTTTTATTTCAGTTTCTATTGTGGATGTATTGTTTGTTGAATTTATGTATTGCTTTTTTCTTTTTCTTTTGTTTATTTTTTATTGTATTTCTTGTTATAAGTATAAAATACCCAATAAAAATCTTACTTAAAAAAAAACACATCAACCTTAGTGTTTAGCAGGGTGTCAGTCCTCTGAAACCTCTCACTGTAACAGATGAAATGGGGTGTGTGCATGTGTATTACACTTGTGGTGTACCTCCTTCGACCTCGTTCCTTCTCCAGGATACCTCATTCCAAGGGGGGGAACCCGTGGCCCTCCAGCAGCTCCTGGACTCTAGCTCCCATCATCCCTAGCCAGCATAGCCCAATGGCCAGAGATCATGGGAAGTGCAGTCCAACCACGGCTAGAGGGCCACATGCTTCCCATCCCTGTTAGTGGTTCAAGGAGACCACTTCTCCTTACTCCATTTTCCTGTTCTCTTCCCCCTGCCTCTTGGCATCCTGAATAACTCTGTGAAGATGTGAAATGTTGACCACTGTGTTTTGATTTGTCTGTTTCTTCCGCAGGTGGCCATCGCTTATGAAATATTATAACCAGGTGGACAGCGTGAATTGGCTGGAGGAATACAAACAACGGCATAAAGCTGGCTTGGAAGCTCGGAGAATCGTAGCATCATTCTCCAAAAGGTTCTTTTCGGATCATGTAAGACTTCTTGTTTATTTGAGAAACACTCGTCCTGTGCACCCCATGATCCTTTTGTGACCCAGGATACAAAAGCGTGCTTGACAGTTTCCTAGTGGGTTACATGAAAAGTCCTAAGAACGGAGGAAGCTACTTTGTACCGGTCCATTTACTCAATATTGTCTACCGGCAGCAATTCTCCAGGGTTTCAGACAGAGATCAATTCCAACCCTACCTGGAGATGGAGATGCTCTGCCACTGAGCTATGACCCTCCCCACAAAATAAGCTGCCTTGGACTGGGTCAGACTGTTGGTCCATCTAGCTCAACATTGTCTACACTGACTGGCAGCAGCTCTCCAGAGTTTCAGACGGGAGTCATTTCCCTGCCCTGGGATTGAACATGGTACCTTCAGCGTGCAAGACTGATACTCGACCACTGAGCTATGGCCCTTCACTTAAGGCATAGAAGCCTTAAGATAAACCATTGGTCTATCTAGCTCAGTATTGTGTACACACTGACTGGCAGCAACTCTCCAGGGTTTCAGACACCTACATGGAGATGCTGGGGGTTGAACCTGGGACCTTTTGCATGTAGAGCATGTGCCCTTTCAGATGAGCCATGGCCCTTCCCTAAAGTCCTTAGTGATGGGGTAACATTATGTTCTTTTGCTAGGTGCTCTGTGACGGCTTCACTGATATTGAAACCCTCGAGTGCCCAAGCCACTTCTTTGAGGATGAGCTGATGTCCATCCTTAATATGGAAGGAAGGTGAGCCTGAATTTTAAAGAGCTAGGAGGGGCTGCAAAAACAAAATTGCATTTCCATAGGGCTGCAAAGTTTAGATTAATTGATTGGCCAGTTAAAACATTTTTGACTGACTGAAGTAGTGCGCCTGATTTACCCAGCCAGCAGATTTTAAATATTTTTTTACAGAAACTTAACAGACACTGCAAATTCATGTTGCAATTTAATTCTTAAACTTTTTATTTTATTAGCTGCATTCATATCCCTCTTCTTCGAAGAAGTTACAAGAGAGCAGAGATGATTTCCTTTCTGTTTGTTTGTTTTTTTAATCTTCACAACATTCCTGCAAGGTTGGTGAGGCTTAGAGAGAGTGACTTGTCCAAGGCAAACCAACAAGCTCCATAGCCGAGCAGATATTTGAACCTGATCTTATATCATTCCAGCTATTAATAAGTGCTGGTTTTGACCTACAAGGCCTTAAGCAGCTCAGTACCACAATACCTCAAGGACTGCCTCTCCCCAGATACACCGACCCAGACTCTGTGATCATCATCTGAGGCCCTTCTTTGTGTGCCTACTCCACAAGAGGTCCAGAGGGTGGAAACATGAGAACTGGCCTTTTCTGCAGTGGCTTCCCATTTGTGGAATGCTCTCCCCAGGAAAGCTCATCTAGCACCTTCATTATACATCTTTAGGCACCAGGTGAAAACATTCCTCTTCAACTAGGCCTTTGGCTGATTAATATTCTACGGCCTTTTAAATGTGCTTGTGGGGTTTATTGTCCTGTTTTTGTTTTAACTGTTTGTTTTGTGCTTTTATCCTGCATTTTTATCTTGAGAACCACCCCGAGATCTTTGGATGAAGGGCAGTATATACCTTTAATAAATAAAATAGGTGTCCGTCTTATGAGAAATGTTGCATTCTCTGTGCAAGAGACAATCGGAAAGGCCTCTCCTGAGATGTTACATCTATAAAACAGTCTGCTTTCCCCCTCTCTTGTATGCAAAAATATGCAGATCTAATTGATTAAAACTTCAGGGACTGCGTAGGAAGTCTTAAAAGCAGAGGCAGACAACCTGTGGACCTCCAATATTGCTGGACTTCAGCTCTCATCATCCCTGGCCATTTGTCATGCTGACTGGAGCTGATAGCTATGTTCCAACAATATATCCGAAAGCCCACAGATCCCCCATCCCTGTTTTAAAGACTACAATCAAGTTTTATAGCTGCTTGTGTGCTCAGCTTTGTTTCACCTTCTAACAAGGCTGCAGCTTAATATTTTGCATTGGTGAGGTTTCTGCTTAACATCATTTGAGCTGCTGCGTTGGCCGCACTCATTCTTATTAAGAGCAAATTTATGCTAACGATGCTGCAGTCTTTGCCACTTGCTATCATTAAGCTAAATTGTTTCCCTGGAAGCCGTCCTGACAGTGTGTCTGTTCCTACTGAGCGCCCTGATTGACTAGAGGATAATGCGTTGTGAGGTTTGATCTGTTTGCTGGAGTGGACGGATCTGAATTGGGAGAAACAGGAGCATCACCTGTGCATGCATTCAGAGCCCAGGAGGGTATAGAGCAGGTGTGGGGAACGTAGTCCATCTGTTGCTGAACTGCAACTCCCATAATCCTTGGCTATTGCCTGTGTTTGCTGGGGCTGATGGGAGTTGTAGTTCAGCAACATCTGGAGGGACAAAGTTGTCCACACACCTGGTATAGTGGAACAATAGGATGCGAGTAGGAAGCATTCTGTAGAATTGGTTTCTTGGAACACAAAAAACACAAACAGTAGTTAAAATTAAGTGCTTTTGGAAACTGGAGTGAATGTTTCTGCACCCCTTCTCGTGGCTACAGGAACCAAGCTAAGCTAATTCCCATCAAGATAAATAATAATACTATAATAATAATGATTTATTATTTACACCCCACCCATTTGGCTGGGTTTCCCCAGCCACTCTGGGTGGCTTCCAAAGGAAATAATAATAATAATAATAATAATAATAATAATAATAATAAGCGATCAAACATCAGACATTTAAAACTTCCCTGAACAGGGCTGCCTTCAGATGTCTTCTAAAAGTCAGACAGTTGTTTATTTCCTTGACATCTGATGGGAGCTCATTCCACAGGGAGGGCACCACTACCGAGAAGGCCCTCTTTTGCCTGGTTCCCTGTAACCTTGCAGTGAGGGAACCACCAGAATGCTCTCAGAGCTGGACCTCAGTGTCTGGGCTGGACAATGGGGTGGAGACCCTCCTTCAGGTATACTGGGCCCGAGGCCTTGGTCTGAATGTAGCCATTCAGATCTTGGGTCTTCCCAGCCTTAGTTGGTCTTTCTTGACCACTCCATTGCACTGTCTCTCAAGAAACATCTTAAATATCTTTGCCCACGACATTTTCTTACTACAGAATAATTCTTAAATTGGTCTTCTGTCCAAGGCACTGACACAAATGTAGCAGCATCAAGTCTTCCTCGGCTGTTCTCTTAAGTAGGTGGCATGTGACGTTTCGAGCCTGGAAGGATCAATACCCACCATACTTACACAGTGGTCTGAGGACCTTGCATCCCTCCAAGTCATAAGGTGGACTTGGAGGAATAGTTTTCCATTCTTAACCCCACAAAGAGTCCTGGGACCTGTGGTTTGTTACGGGTGCTGTTAGGAGACCCTGCCCCCTGCTGATATTCCCCTCACAGAGCTGCCATTTCCAGAGCTTCCTGGGGAAAAGGATAGACCGTTAAGCCACGCTGAGAACTGCAACTTTAAAGCCTTCCTTTATTCTTTTTGGCCAAGCTCCCCGGTGCAATTTTTCTGCATTGTTTGCTGATCCTGATCTCTTTCATCTTTCTACCCCTCTCTTGTTTGTTGCTGAAGTTTAATAAAACTATTGATGTTGGCAAAAATCCCAGCTGGCGTGAGAGTATTTGAGCGGCATTGTAGTTCTCTGCCTGCTTTTGCATTCCGCAGATAAGATTGTGCTGCAGGGGTCAGAAGTTGTCTTTTAAAGTCACAGGAGATACCTGAGCCGTATTAATAAGTTCCTGCTTTCAGGGCTTGGTAGTTGTTTCCATGCTCTGCTTGGCTAGCCCCTTATAATCGCGCCATTCAAGTGTTTCTCTTTGTGCGCCTGGCTTTCCTCTTCCCATTCTTCCGACTCAAGCGGTTGCTCACCACAATGGTTCTCCTTCACTGCGCAGGAAAGGCCTGACGTGGAAGTACTATGCAAAGAAAATCCTTTACTTCATGCGGCAGCAAAACATATTGAAGAAACTGAAGGTGTATCTTCAGCGCCCAGCGGATGAGCAGTCCTTTTTGGAAGGTGAGTGGAGGCCTCAACGTGATAGCAAGCATCTGTCCTGCCAGCCGAATCTTTATTGTTTAGCCAAAGGCTCTGTGTCACACAAAAGAACCCAAATTGAGCGTCACTCAAAATGTAGTTAAAGTAAAATAGTGTGATCTACTGGCACATCCAATATTTTCCAATGCAGTTACAAAAAAACAAAAAACCTCATTGTACTCATTACAAAACAAGCAGAATCTTAACCATTTTGTAATTTAATTCAGTGGTTTTCCCCGAAATCAGCAGTCCAATCTTTTTCTGTTCCTGGTCTGTTCTCAGGTATTATTTCTGAAATGCACACGCTCCATCTTTATCTGGATTTGAAGAGCTTTATCCCAACACCCCCATTTGCTTTTCCTTGTTTAGTTTTTAATTTCCTCTTAATGCAATACAGACTGGCCAGTTTAATTCTTCACTTACCTTACTAAAATGAGAATTTCCTTCTCCTTCACTTGCCAATTATCTGTGTGTGTGTGTGTGTAAGGTTAATTTTTTTTAAATAATTTCATGAGGAGGGGCTCTTTGGGGGAAAAAAATCTATTCCAAAGGTGGGGAACCCCAGTCCTGGGAAACAGATGCAGCCCTCCATCCCTATTTGGCCCTTGGGGCTCTCCTAGACCACGCCCTCTGTGTTTGCTTAGATGTTATGTGCTCATGAACCATGATAATGCCTTTTGCTTAACTTGCAGGAGAGAGGAGAGGTGGGTGGGTGGGTGGGTGGGTCCCATCTGTTACTCCACCCACCACTGTTACATGGCCCTTGGAAGGCTGCTAACAAGTGAATGTGGCCCTCGGGCTTTAAATGGTTCCCCGGCCCAATCTAATCAACTCACCACTCAATTCAGGGACCCAGCGGCTACAGCGCCCCATGGCAGGTGTCTGTCCAGCCGCTACTTCCCATTACCCGGCAGCTCTTACCATTCGAAATTAAATCTGCTCACAACCCTTGAGTAATTTTAATGGAATATATTTCTGCCCTGCCTCTCTTCCGGGTTTTTCCAGGGGCTGTATTGATTGACCAGTATTGCAACCCACTGTCGGACATCTGCCTAGAAAGTGTCCAAGCCCAGGTTGACGATATTGTGGCCAAAGTTCGGAAATTCCTGAAATCGAAAAACTCTAGGCACCCAAGTGTGACCCAAAAAGCAGGTATTGTACAAAGCTACTTGAGTTAGTTTTTTTTTTTTTTTTACAGCCTTTTCTACGGCAATGCAGCTACTCTGCGCTAGGGTGACTTGTAGTGTTGGAAGGAACCACAAGGGTCATGTAGTTCAACCCCTTTGCAGTGGAAGACTTTTTCGCCCAACGTGGGGCTCAAACCCACAACCCTGAGATTAAGAGTCTCATGCTGACTGATACTGACTGAGCTATCACACCTGGGCGAGAGGTGAGGAGAACATTTTCCTGACAAGGGCCACATTTCCTCTGGAGAAATCTGTCGGGGGCCACATGCTGGCAGTGAACAGGGTCAGAGCCACCAGTGGACAGAGATGCCCCCCCCCCTTCTCTCACTCTTCTCACCCAGCAGAGGCAAATGACATTACAATGGGAGTGGCCGCAGAGACCATATAACACCAGACCTGAAACACCTACATTGGCTCCCAGTACATTTCCAATTCAAAGTGTTCCAATTCAAAATGACCTCGGCCTACTATAGCTGAAGGAGCGTCTCCACCCCCACCATTCAGCCAGGTCCAGCTTTGACGGCCTTCTGGCGGTTCCCTTACTGCAAATTTACAGGGAACCAGGCAAAAGAGGGCCTTCTCAGTAGTGGCACCCTCCCTGTGGAACGCCCTCCCATCAGATGTCAAGGAAATAAACAACTATCTTGACTTTTAGAAGACATCTGAAGGCAGCCCTGTTTAGAGAAGTTTTTAATGTTTGAAGTTTTATTGTGTTTTTAATATTCTGTTGGGAGCCGCCCAGAGTGTGAGGTGATGAATTTGTGCAGGCGACTGCAGGAACTCAGTTTCTGGAAGCCCCAGGAAGGGAGAGTGCTCTTGTGCGCAGGTCCTTCTTGTGGTTTTCCCACAGGCTTCTTGTTGGCCACTGTGAGACCTCTCCCATTTTCCTAGCAGTTTCAGCGAATTAAGTTATTCTTGTGTTTCAGGGGAGGTCTTGATCGTCTCTCAGGTGGAGCTTCAGAGGCAGGTCCTCGATGCCATGAACTACGTCCTCTACGAGCAATTGAAATACAAAGGGAACGAGGTGGATTACTACAATTCCCTGAATTCGTACATCCGCCAGGTAAAGAGAACAAACAAGTCGGAACAGGAGAACTGACTTGCCCGTTAACTTGCCTTTTTTGGCATAGGAATATGTTCGCATGCCACCCTAAAGGCAGTGATTTAGAATGAACAGGTTAGAGATGTGCCTGGGGGCAGGCAGAGGTTAGGGTTCTCTGATCATCTGAGCCAATGGGCAGGGAGTGGCGCAGCATGGAGAGGGGAGGATGTCCTGGCAGCACAAAGAAAAGAGGCGGCAGACAGTTACTGCCTGTTGCCTCTTTGGGACCATCCGCTAGCCACCAGAGACCTAGTTACTCCCAAGTCTCCTCTCTGTCTCGCCCTTCCATCACCTCATCATTGCACCCTTTATTCTCCCAGGATTTGGGAATATCAACTCCGGGGTTTCAGATAGTGCAATCTCACGGCACTACTGCTGTTCTCGTGGTGTTTTTATCCATTGTATCTGTTCTTAACGTTATGCTTTTATTCTTCCATGGGAAACCACTTGGGGAGCACAATGTGGGGGAAAGCGGCTTACACATCTTACAAATAAGCGAAACAGAGAGACAGATTGTTCTCAGTGGTTACATGGGAGCTTCTGGGCCTATTTTGTCTTCCTCGCCTTAAAAGAACAGAGGATCCATTGTACTGCAAGGCTGTAAACCAACCAGTCCCTGCTTTTGGGGGTGGGCTTAAACATAATCCCAGATCAGAGGGACTACCCCTCAGCCTCACTGTTGGTCTCGTTTTCTTTTTCTGGTTTCAGGTTTTGATCCACAGGACTGGAATCCCAATCAGCTTGTCGGTGCTTTACTTGACAATTGCCAGGCAGTTGGGTGTGCGGCTGGAGCCTGTCAACTTTCCCAGCCACTTTTTGCTCAGATGGTGCCAAGGGACAGAAGGGTAAGCTTTTAAAGTTTCTCTTGGCCTCCCGCCCTCCCACCAGGAACCTTGTTTTCCGAGCTGGCAAGGCAGCAAGAGAGGCAGCTATCTCAGGCAACAAGATGGCTTCGGCATTGCCATTTTCAAGTTAACTGCTGCCAAACGGCAAAGTAATGGGAAGGGTTTGTGTGCGTGTGTGTCCTTCTACTGCAGAAGAGAAATGGGTCGCGTTCGATTAGAAAAAAACCCACTACTTGCCATAGTCATCAATAACGTCGGTGCGATCTCATTATCTGCCAGGGATCTGGCCAGCCGTGGAACCGAAAGTTATAAATTTCACTCTGTAATGGCTCTGACAGTGTCGCAAGATGGCGGGAATGCAGCTGCCTAGAATAAATGGTAGTGGATTTCCAGGGGGCGAAAATGGCATTTGCCCATAGACACACACACACACACACCCTACGCCACCCCTGAGAGCAGTCTCAGCTCCCCATGGGTTGCTTCTTCGTGCAGCCAGAACAACACCGTCATGCAAAATGTGTACCCCTTTTCTCTGTGCCCAAGGGGTGCTGTATTAAAAAATAAAGCTGTTTCTGGCCACCTCATTGTATGCCTGTGCGCACACCTGTACCATGTCAAGGTATACCCACCACTCCTGCCATGAGGGTGACAGCCCCATTATTGCGTGGAAGAGCACTTTGTTTCTTCTAGAAAGAGAAGCATGCTATGCTTGCTAAAGGCTTGCCCTTCGTTTTTGCTTTCTTTCTGCAGAAGCACAAACATCTTTGACTATGCCTATATCGACGCTTTTGGGAAGGGGAAGCAGCTCACTGTGAAAGAGTGCGAGTACCTGATCGGGCACCACGTGACCGAGGAATTTTATGGCGTGGCGACAGCAAAGGAAGTTTTGCAGAGAATGGTGGGCAACTTGTTGAACATCGGGAAGCGGTAAGAACCCAGCAGAGCATTGCGTCAAAAGCCCTTTCTGGGGAGACCCAAAAATCGCAGGTTCGGGTGGTGAAATGCCGCAGCTGCTAAGAGGCAGCCACAAAGTGGGAAGTCCAGGGTCCAAGTCTCCTAGAAGTCTTCTGCTTCTGATCTGGTATGGCAGAAGGCAGGAACCTCTGCAGTTGATGGAGCTAATAGCTGCAGAGCCAGCTATTTCCAGTCCTGTCCCTGTCCTCCTCCCAGCTAGGAGCTGAGACTAAGGAGGAAGCTGATAGGCAGGGCCATCCCTTGGACTGACTGCAAATAGAAAGGCAGGCTGGTTGGGGCAGAGCAAGGTAGGTGGGGTAGTGCCCCCATTGGCCCTGATCAACCAGTTTCATGAACATGAATGAAAGCATAACCTTTGTCTTTGCCTGTTTCTGTTTGCCAGGGAAAGCACTGATCAGTCCTACCAGCTCCTGCGAGACTCCTTGGATCTGTACCTGGCCATGTACCCAGACAACGTGCAGCATCTCATGCTCCAGGCTCGATTATACTTCCACCTGGGAATCTGGCCAGAGAAGGTACTTAAAGCCTTGTGTGCCATCACTTGCCCAGGCTCCTGCCCCAAAACACGCAAGCAGAGCCCCTTGCTTGCTGGTAAGAAAGAGATCTTAAATCAGGCAAGCCTTATCAACAGACACAGTGCTCAGGGGTCATAGTGCAGGAGTTCAGGAGCAGGGCAAGAAGTTCTGAACTGGATAGAAGTGGCAAAGGTGTCCCAAAATGTTTCCCAGCCACGCCTGCCAAGCCTTTAAAGATGAGGCATGGCATGCTCTCTCGTGAGACTCTACTGCCTTGCGGAAATGTCAGGATTGCAAACGTGTGTTCTGTCAGAGCAGGAGGGTCTGCTCCCAGTCTCCCTACCCCGTTGTCTGTGGCACCAGCTCACGGAAATGGCAGCTGTTTGCAACGTTGCATTATTTTGCCTTTCTTCTTCAAAGGTGCTGGACATCTTGCAACACATCCAAGCGCTGGACCCCTCCCAGCATGGAGCAGTGGGCTATTTAGTTCAGCATACTCTAGAGCACATCGAACGCCGGAAAGAGGAAGCGGGGCCTGACGTGAAGCTCCACTCGGAGGAGAAACACAAAGATGTCTGCTATTCTGTCGGCTTGATTATGAAACATAAGAGGCGAGTCCATCCCGTTCCATTCCTCCTCCGCCGCTCAGTATTCTGTGCTTGTTTGGTGTTCTTGCAGCATCAGATGTTTGCTTTCAGTTTGAGGATCATCACAGATTCAAGCACCACCGATAACCTAGTTCCGGAAGCAGGATTAGTATCTGAATCTCCATGGAAGTTCCCTGTTGCATAGTTAAAATGGCAGAACCAGCAAGTACAGGCAGGATCAGAGCTGCTCGTCCCCCAATCCCAATCGGCTTCTAAGCTGAACCTCAGCAACAGTGGCAGTAATGCCTGTGGGAACTGATTCAAAATAGCTTGGTATCCTAAGCCCAGTTTCAGCCATTTGCAGATGGGAAAGGGTTACTGTTTTTTTCTCCATAATGCTCTTTGGGGGAAATTGGCTGGGGACCATCTGCCAATTGAATCTGTGAAGGAGCTTCACTGAGCACCTACCCAACGATGAAATGTAGAAATGGGTTGGCTGTTTTGCCCTAAAATCTGGGCTGAAAGTTCAAAAGTTCAGCCCAGTCAAAAAAAGAAAGAAACGTGATCTGGATGAAACGAGCAAAATTTGTCCCCAAATGCACAAATGTCTTTTATCATGAAGGGAATAACATACAAAGCTGCCAACCAGAAAAAAATAGCAAATTTTATCTACAGCATTTATCCATCTGTATACCGTAAGAATGGGGTTAAAATTAGCTCCCTGGGAACACTGTTCTATTTCTGTATTCGATGTTATTTTTAGTTGGCTTTGGACATGTTGTACAAAGACCAGCAGATAACAGGGATATATATAAAGGGGGCATAATTTTTGTGTGGCCCCCGGGAAAACATGTTATTACAACAGAGAGAAATTGTAGTTCCTAAGCTATTGAAGCTTTCTCCTGGCATGGATTTTTTTTCATGTACAAAGAGTTATCTCTTAATGGGTCTGTTTCACACATAACACTAAGCAATAGTTTGTTTAACGAATCATGAGCTGACCACGATTTAACCCTCAGATGATCAAACAAAGCATAGGTTTTTTTCTCCGAAGTTTGTTTTGTTTTCCAGCTGTTCTTGTGGCTTGGAGAGTGTCTTAGGTGGCCCAACAAACACACGGTTAAGGAATTGGGCTTGGTTCACACATAATGCCAAGCCAAAATTAAAAACAAACCATGCTTTATAAGCCTGCTGCAAACCATGGTTTACAGTTATTGTTTGGGAAAATAAGCAAACCATGGTTTAAGTTACAGGGCTGGGTTCACATGGTCAAACAAATCAAAATCAAACTAAGCAAACCATGGCTTAGTGGTTTTTTGTAACCCCGGCTACCATTTAAGAACAGTGACAAAACAGCAACAGGAAGATTGTATGACAATCTGGGATGCTGCTATTGAACACTGTAAAAGTCAATCCCAGCTTCCTCAGCCAAGAGACAGTTTTTTCAGTGCTCTTGAGATAACCAAGGTTTTTTCATTCTGTCAGGTTCAAATAACATGATGTTGGTTATTGATTACCATAACACTATGCAAAATCCTTGGTGGAAAAGTTGTGATCCATTTGAAATTATTGATGTTTTGCTCTTTTTGCTCTTTTCATTCTACTCAGAGTAGACCTACTCTTTCCATATACAAGGGCTGGATTCTTTCCTTTGTGATGTTGTCATGTGAAATTATGGCTGAAATGAAGCGGGGGGGGGGGACAAGAACCCTTTTTTCCAATAGGATACCAGTCTCTTGTTTTCCTAGGGGTGTTTTGCAATTGTCAACAGTTACAGCCATAGAATCAGAGAAATGTAGAGTAGGATATGGACCCAAAGGTTTCTGGCTGCGCAGAACCTCTTGATTCCACCCAGGCACCCCAATGCGTATGTGCCATATTGCCTCCGATTTGACTGTCAATTAAGTTGTGCACCCTTCCCCACCGTTTTTCAATTTAGATACGGCTATAACTGTGTCATCTACGGCTGGGACCCGGCATGCATGATGGGGAACGAATGGATCCGGAACATGAATGTTCATAGTTTGCCGCATGGTTCCCAGCAGCCCTTCTACAACGTATTGGTGGAGGACGGATCATGCCGATATGCAGCCCAAGGTAAGCAGCACTGGGACGTTCTCCTTCGGGGGAAACGGGTTCAGCCTCTTCTGATGTGGAGAGAAACCCCAGGTTTTTAACATATGCCAGTGAAGCTGTGCAAATCAGGGATGCAGGCTGGTGTTAGAAACTGAGATATGAAAGCTAGGAGCTAAATGGCACCTTAAGCCTGTGAAAGGCAGAATAGAAATATTAAAGAATAAAAATAAGCATGCAGGTGAAAAGTAATATGGGATAATGCTCATTGTCTGTCTCATGAGTATAAATAAGGTAAGAATTGTAAAGGGACGTAGTGTAGTCTGCAGATGAAAAATCCTATGCAATTGATATTTGAAAAGATGGGTTCTTCCACTAGAGGGTGCTCTGTACCGCAACACAAATGGGTGTTTGGAAGGGTTTTTCTTAAATATGCAACCTGCCATATATTTTCTTATTCAGAGTCTCGAGCTTCACACTCAGAAGTGCACAGATGATAGGCACCTAGCTGGTAACACTAGTATTGCTTGGGTGATGGGTATGTACCTGCCTGTCCACCTCCATTAGTTCAAGCTGTATAATTGTAGATGAACTGGTATTTAAAAAGAAATCACCTCTCTCTCTCTCTCTCTGCCTGCCTCTCTTCATCTTCTCAAGGCAACTCCCATCAGACCCAGTCAGAAGAGCCAGTGGCTTGGGATGTTGGGAGTTGTAGTCCAGCAATGTCTGCAGAGCCACAGGTTCCCCATCTCCGCTTTCAGCATCTGCCCACAGGACCACAGGTGGTCCTGATCCAGCGGGCTTTTCTTGTGTTCTTACGACGACAAGTGTTTACTTGGGGAGAGCGTCCAACACAAACAGGGAGTCATTGCCACCCTCCACACCTCCCTCAGAGAAGACACATGAAGGAAGGGCCTCTGGTGGCAACTGCAGGTCCAATCCCTATAGGGCAGGCATAGGCAATCTCCAGCCCTCCAGATGTTTGGGACTACAATTCCCAACTACATCATCCCTGACCACTGGTCCTGTTCATTGGGATGATGGGAATTGTGGTCCCAAACATCTGGAGGGCTGGAGTTTGCCTATGCCTGCTATAGGGATTGGCTTTTTGCAGTCTCACACAGCCAAATTACCAAGAGGGGCGTATTCCCGGAGCTGACAGTGGGGTTTTTTTCCAGAGTATCTTCTGCTCTGAACGGCAACAGAGTTCCCGAATAACAGTAGATACGAGCCACTTCTTCAGGGGAGGCTGGTCTGTCAGGGCATGTAGGATTCCGCCCTTCTGATCTCGGCCTGCCCACAGCCAGACCCCGCCTGCCTGCCTTCTTGCTTACAGGAAGTCCAGGAAGAAACCCTGCCTGCCAGCTTCCTCCTCCTTAGCCCCGGGGTTGCCCTTCTAGAACTTGGCAGAGAGGAGGACAGGGATGGAAGTGGAATTAGTTGGCCCGGCCTGCCTTTGCCCCTGACTCTGCCTGTTGTTGCCCGGTGTCATGACGGCACAGTCATCTTCCAGGGATGAGGAAGAGACTCTGAAGCAAAAGGCAATGGGTGTGCAGGCCCAGCTTCAGAAATGAGTTCACAGAGACCAGGGGCAGCTAGTACCCCGTGGCCTAAGAAGGTGGCACTGCCATCCTCTGACTCAGACAACTCCACTGCAGGAGGACTGGAGGACCCGCCCCCCCCCCCCACTCCGTTGCAATAGGAGATTCCAGGGGCAGGCTGGACCTTTCAAGTAGAGCAGCAGCACCTTGCAGATGCTAATAATCAGGCTGCACCTGGCGCTGCTGCCACATAAATAGCTGTTTTAGCCTGTTCCTTGCTAGAGCAACTTCTGAGCTCTGTGTTCCCCAGAGCTTTGCCTTGTTTACTGCCTGAACCTTGACCCACCGGTGTGGCCTTGCCTTCCCGCACTCCAGAGCCCCACAGCCTCCCCGCTTTTCACCCTGCCAGTCCCAAACGGGCACCAGGCACCCCCGTGGTTCTTTTTGTCGAGCTTGCGGAAACGGTCACCTTCCCTTTGTTTCTCCCTCTTGCAGAGAACCTGGAGTACAACATGGAGCCCCGAGAAATCCCTCACCCGGACATTGGCCGCTACTTCGCAGAGTTTGCCGGCACGCACTACCTAGCAAACGCTGAGCTGGAGTTCCGGTACCCCGAGGACCTGACGCTGACGCTTGCGGATGTCCAGAAAACGTACGGGAACAAGGAATGAACTTCTGTCTGTCTTGGCTGGTGTGAAAGATGGCTTTAGTGCGGTGGCGGCGGCAGCGAGAGCTGTGTCACGGGAACTGTTCTTGACAGTTCTCCGGCTTAACTAGGGATCACATTTTGCTTGATAACTAGGGGTGAAGTTTTTTGTTCTTTAACCACCCAGCTTAAGCCGTGCCAACACTAGTGAAATACTGCAGGACACCTGAGCTGCTGAGGTGTGCAGATGCTACTTGTCGGAAATGACTTCTGTGTACGAAGTACATGGTACTCCTTACCGCTCTTGGACCTCGAAAGCTCTTTGTTTCCCCGCCAAAGACTTGGGGGAGTGTTTGGGGTGGCCCAGAGACTGGAAACGTTGGCACCTTACGGATAGGGTTAGTCCTCCACATTTGCGGTGCAATGAAGGTCTTGAGTTATGTGCATACCCTGGAAAGAACACGGCTTTTTCACAGATTTCGTTGCCCACCTTCAATTCCATGCAGCCCTGTGCCAAAATCTTGGGAATTATATTGAAACTTCTTTGTCCAAAGATCTTGCACTGAGCCGATCTCCTCCCACTGCTCCAAACAATCGCTCATGCTAGCTTTTTTCTCCAGGCTTCATATATTCCATTGCACACACACAAACACACACACCGCACTCCTCTTGCTCTGCACCAGTCTTGGAAGGAGCTGCTCATGTTGCTGTGATATTTCCCTGTGCCTAAAGAGGAGTATCCATGCTGTGCTGTGAAAACCTCACGTTTGTCAAGACAAATCTCCTGGGCTTTTTGTGTGTGTGTGTGTTTGTGTAGTCAAGGGCTGCCAACCTTTTGGAGCCAGTGGGAATTTTGAGATGATGCCACGGGCACCAGTCACAAAATGGCTGCCGCGGGTGTGGGTATGTAGCGTGAAAGAAAATGGCTGCCGCCCCCCAAAATGGCTGCTCAGAATGGATGGGAGGGCAGGTGGTCCAGTCCTGGCATCCAATGAAATTAGGGCGTGTTTAAAGCAGGGGAGGGTGTTGAATGTAGGAAAGACTAAGCAAACGGAATCTGAGCAGGAAGAGCACAGAGTCCCTCCTGCGTTGTGGATTTTTGAGGGGATGTTTACTGGGGCCTTTTGTGAGTGCTGTATGAGGTACCAGTGGGCACAATGTTAGTGACCATGGTCCAAACCAAGCTCCATTTGGAGGAAAACGGGAAGTCCTATTAATCAGGGAATGTCCACGAAATCTTAGTTACTTGATTTGCAGCCCAGCAACCAGAACGGTACCTAAGCAGGCTGGGGGGAAACAGCTGATTGTGCACCTTTGTATTTCGTTAAACACTGTAAACATGCACCGCGAAGAGGTGGGAAACATGTAATTTTAAAATGGGCATCTTTCTAAGCAGAGGGCAGTCGATATTTACCGGATTGCTGGCTTGGGAAGGCTTCAGGTAAACTACAATTATCACGTTGCGAGGGGTAAAACAATATGTAGTTTTGAATGTTAGTAGCCAAGAAATCATTCCTTTCAGGAGAACTCTTTTTAGTGCATGCGGTATTTCTAGTAATATTTTAACCAGCGTATATCCTTGTGAAATTCTCTCAGGGATGGGCAATCTGTGGCCCTCTGTTCTTGGGCTACATTTCCCATCATCCCCATGCTGGTTGGGGCTGATGGGAGCTGGAATCCAAAAACATACGGAGGTCCACAGGTTCCTCACCCCTCTTTTACGCTATCTGCTGGGGACAACTTGATGCAGCTTAGAGGGCTAGTCCAAAAGAGCCAAAAAAAACCTTGAAAGCATTTGTAGTAAATGGAATCAGAACTGGAGAGACAAAATCCTGCATAGCAGGTGTGAGGGACCTCTGGCCTTCCAGAAGTTGCAGAACTACAATTCCCATCATCCCAAGTCTTCTTCATTTACTGGGGATAAAGCGACTTCTTCCCTCCCCCCATTACGTTTTACTAAGTTTCAACATATATAATCAAAACAGAATTTCGTCTTCCTTCTCATTTTTACCAATTTCCCACCCCATTTTCCATGTGAGTTGTCGTTTCTCCCCTTCTGCCGCACCCTGTCTTCCATCAAATCATAACCACAATATTATAATCTAATTACTTCTGCCGCTCGTAGATCAAATCCTGCTTGCGAGTTCATCGTGCTTTAATATTTATTTAAATAGTCCGAAAAGGGCATCCATTCTTCCATAAAACACTCATCATTAGATTGTCTTGGTTTAGCTCTTAATTTTGCCAGTCATGCACAATCCATTAACTTACCCATTCTTCCTTGGTTGGAACTTCTCCTTCCTTCCATTTCTGCACATGTAGAATCCTAGCTGCTGCTGTTACCTACATAAACAACTTCCAACATGATTTTTGAGAGGGGATTTCTGCCCCTATCATCCCTAACGTAAATGCTTCAGGCTTTTTTATATATACAGGGGCGAAGGGAGTTCTAATTCAGCAGCGTCTGTGGGGCCAGAGGCTCCCCGCACCCTGCCCTACAGTTCTCAGTACGACATGAATCCCGATTCATCATTTCAGGGGTAAGAACTTTAGCAATACACTGAATTTCCCCCTCTCTTTTGGGGAAAGCTGCTGCTGCTGCTGCTCCTCCTCTGCAACTAGGGAACAATGTGTCTGCCGCAACCTCCTCCGCCTGCAGCTGGCTCCTTTTTAAAGCATTCGTCTTTAAAGCTGGCAGGTCAGGACCCTGTACCAAGGTGGGCTGCTGCAGCAGCAAGCACTACCACCATACACTGAATATGGTTTTAAAAAAATAAATGAATGAAAAAGCAGGTCCCCAAATGCATGCTTGGGTAAAAGACTGAAGACTGCTGCTTTTAAAAGCGTGGCAGGATTCCTGCCACTGAGTCTTGGGCCCTGCATCAACGCTAGGCATGCGACCTTGATCCAAAAGCTCCTTTAGTTCCCTTTTCTGTGTTTTTAGAGTAGTCAGATACTTGGCCTGTGGTACTTCCTCCCAAGGTGCTCTCAGATTTTGGTTTGTTTTGCAAACCACTTAGAACTTGTCCTTTATATGGAAGGTGCTATATATATATATAAATAAATAAATAACTCGAAACAGTATAATGATATTAAAAAAGAATACTTTGTACAGCTAATCTACAATATGCAGTTTTGCTCACAAAAATGAGATTTTTAGAGGAGAGTTTCAAACATGGAGGGGTTGGGGGGTCTTCTTATCTCCCCCTTCCCCTTTGCTCTTGATAGCATCTCTGAAACAAAATATTCACTTCTTCAGGTTATAATAACTGTGTTTATATCTATCTTGTCTTCTAGACTGTTAGTCCATAGCTATACTTTATTCTACTAGTAGTTGATGGCAGGACTACAGAGGGGGGTTAATATAAATGAGTGTCTTTGCTTGGGCATTTCTATATTTTTAAACAGGGTGGATTCTGGGCCTGTGATAGATACACGAATGGAAGTCCATTTGCTGCTGTGATTTATCATTCTATGGAACTGCATCAGCCGCCCTGTCATAGTGAATTGTGTGTGTTCAAAGTGACTGCTGTATTGCTGGCTCTCCATGCACTAGTTTTGTTTTAATTTATGCACAATAGGTTATTTTTAAAAGAGGTTCTTGGCTTCAAGCCTGCCTGGGGAAATTATACACTCACACACACACACACACTCACACACACACACACACACACACACACACACATATATATATATATATATATATCGCTTTTCGACCAGTTCGTAGGCCAAATACTCCTTTCCAGCCCTTTCTGTCCCATCTGCAAGTTTATCCCCAGGCCACATATCCTGTTCCATGACTTCATAGAATTGTAGAGCTGGAAGGGACCCTGGGGGTCATCTAGTCCAACCCCTTGCAGTGCAAGAATATGCAGCTGTTCCATCTGGGGATCAAACCTGCAACCTTGGCGTTAGCAGCACCATGCTCTAACCAATTGAGCTACCCAGGCTGAATTCCTTGAGTGCTTCTGCCTGGCTGGGATATGTTACTGTGGTGATGCCTCTCGTTTGTCTCACTGGAGAGATGGAGGGAGGGGCAGGGAGTGGAGATTTGTGACTTTTTTGTAGCTGGATCGTGGCCCTTGGTACAGAGGGAAAAGTCGCATCTGTTTCTGCACCTACTTTTCCCCACCCACTATCATGTGCCCCCCACCCCAGGCTGAAAAGCCTTCCCCATAACCCCTACATCTAAGCCTTTCCATTATCCCTGCTGGTTTGGAACTGGCTGTGGTTCTCCCAGCAGGAAAAAGAAACGCACTTTACACATTCCCAGAGGGGGCTACCTTCTTTATTAACAGTTTCCTAGTCTGGGTCTGAGGCTTGTTATTGAAAACAGGGTCCTGAGACTGAGAGCAAGAACAAGTCACGCCCCAAATGTGTGTGAGAACTGTGGCCAAACAGATACATCTCTGTACAACTGGCACACGTACTTTCCAAACTTAGGAATAATTATGAGACTTGAAAGTAGGGCAGTTAAGTGATTGTTGTGGCCTCTGCTCAGAAGCATATCTCACCACGTTTGATGCCCAGGATTTTAAGGACTTGAGGGTATTCCTGCTGGGTCAGATGAAGCATGAAGGTGTAAGACTAGCCTTGCTCAATCAGGCCAAGGGCTTCTCTAGGTCTTCTAGATGTTGGTGGACCACAGCTCCCATCACCCACAACCACCTTAGCCTAATGGTCACAAGTGGTGGGAGTTGAAGTCTACCCATCTAGCATCCCGTTGTCATAGTGGTCAACCAGATGCCATGGGTAAGCCATCAGGCAGGTTCCAAGAGCACCATCACTCTCGCGTGTGATCCCCAGCGACTGATTCTCAGAGACACATACTGCTTCTGACTGAACATCATTTCCGTTTTTCATTTAGTCCAAAGCACATGCACACTTTAGCCCAAATTCTTCCTACCTCCCCCAACCCCAAGCTCCAATACCAGAAGAGATTCGGGCTCAAAAGAAAGTGGCCAAAGCAATGGACAACAGAGAGAGAGAGAAGAATCACACCAACACACCCCTGACCTGCACCTCCTTGCGTTATCAGAGCAGGTGCATAAGCAAACAAAGATGGCCGCCACTGTTGGGTGGCCACAAGTGTTTGACTGAGAACATATCCCAGAATTCGCTGGAGAGTAGGAGGGCTCCATGGCAAATTTAGAGAGCCTTTCCCAAATGTCTAGATGGAGAGCCAGAAGTCAATGGTCGTTTCCAATCATTCCTGACTGTTGGCAATGTTGGCTGGCGCAGATGGAAGTCTAGAAGCATCAGGGGGGGGGAGCATCTCCACTGAGTGTTGACTAGGACAGTTTTTGCTGAATGTCACTCCTTCCTTTGGATGGTTGAACCTGAGCAGAGAACCTTGTGTAACTTAATGGTTAAGGTCAACTGGTGAAAACGGTCGTTCATCCTAGAGTGGCAGGATGCATTGCTTCCTTGCATGAACTCTTTGTACTGATAGGTGCATAAGCTCTTTGCATGGAGGGTCGCTGGATTGAGGCTGTGGACTTTTTTCTTTTTCTTTTTTGCATCCAACTTGTGAATGATGGGAACACTCTGTGATGAACTGGCAATATGTTATTTTGACTGCTGTGGATTTTCCAAAACTTATTTTTCATGAAATGCTTCAGGGTGGATGTTGGGGTTTTGTTTTTTTCTGGAGGGGTTGAGGGAGTTGGGAGTTTGTTCCTAGACTATATGGTTGGGGAAGAGATCCCAATAAAAGTAACTACTGCTTTAAATATTGACTCTTGGTCTTCTGTATTAAAACTTCCTACATTCCAGTAATTTCCTTCTCTCTCTCAATATATTTTATTTTTTAAAATCCTGTTTTACAATTTAGAGTATTCGTTTAAACAACCTTAAAATATAAATGACTTCCTTTCTCTTTCCATGGTTCCTTTTGCATATCATAAATCCCTGCATATTTTATATAAACTAAACCATTCAATATTCTATTATTACATTCATCGAAACTTGCTTACACTGCTGAATTTATCTTAATGCTGCCAACGTTTTCAAGTGTACACAATTTCCCCCCATATATTCAATAAACATTTTCCATAATGAATTGAAAAAAAATGTTTAAAAAACCAGAGTCCTTTTTGTTGGGGATAATTCAGATGGAAATTCCCAAGTGTCAGAAAAGCTTGCTGGTTTTTTTGTATGCCACTACTGCAGCCTGTGTTTTGTTAGCCCGAAAATGGAAAGCGAGCGAAGTCCCAACTAAAGAATGGCAACTTAAATTGATGGAATATGTGCAGCTTGCGGACCTAACATATAGAATAAGAGAACAAGAAGAACATACATTCCAGTAATTTCCACCAGAAGTAGCCATGTTAGCCTTTTGCGGCAAAAATTCTGTCAATGGCCACCAGCCATGACGGTTGTGTACACACTATGTGTGTGTAGTGGCAGAGGCAATATTCCTTTGAATGCCAGATGTTGGAATTGCGCCATCCGCTCTTCACAAACTCATGAAATGACAACTGGTGTAGGAATAAAGGTGTTCTTGTTCTGGGCGTGTTCTTGTCTCTCACCTGCGAAACATCGGAGTGTACATAAGCAGAAACGGTCCATAGGAACTGCGGGTAACCAGGGATGATGCATCACCCAGTGTCTGACCGCATTTGCTCATAAAAATAATGGCTTTGCCTAATTGTTACTGTCTGGGTTAGAGTACAATATGCTTGGCTGCCAAGAGTGCTGCAGACTGACAATTATGAGGCTGCTTTACAACAACAACATTTTTTAAAAGCACAACTTGGGTCAGGCAAATTGTAGGGGATTGCAAGGACGTTCAGGCCGCTGTGCTTCGACCAACCCATTTCAAAGTGTACAAAATGGTGGCTTGTTTTTTTACCTCTCTGTTTTCAAATGCAGTCATTTTCAAAAAGTTGCTGGCTGGTATGGTCTCAGTCTGCTAGGCCCCTGGAAACCAGGGCGAGCTGTATAGATGCTGGATTATTATATCTCTCTCTGGTGCTGTGGGTTAAACCACAGAGCCTAGAACTTGCCAATCAGAAGGTCGGTGGTTTGAATCCCCGCGACGGGGTGAGCTCCCATTGCTTGGTCCCTGATCCTGCCAACCTAGCAGTTTGAAAGCACGTCAGAGTGCAAGTAGATAAATAGGTACTGCTCTGGTGGAAAGGTAAACGGTGTTTCCGTGCGCTGCTCTGGTTCACCAGAAGCGGCTTAGTCATGCTGGCCACATGACCTGTATGCCAGCTCCCTCGGCCAATAAAGCGAGATGAGCGCCGCAACCCCAGAGTCAGCCATGACTGGACCTAATGGTCAGGTGTCCCTATACCCTATATACTCTTTCTCTCTCTCTCTCTCTCTCTCTCTCTCTCTCTCTCTCTCTCCCTCTCTCTCTCTCTCTCTCTCCCTCTCTCTCTCTCACACACACACACACACACACAAACAAACACACATACCACATCTGCACTGTAAATTTACAGCAATATCATTTCAATTTAAAGAGGCATGGCTTCCCCCAAAGAATTCTGGGAACTGCAATTTGTTACTGGTGCTCAGAGTTGTTAAAAGACGCCTCTCTCACTCCCCTCACAGAGCTACAATTCTTAAAGGTTTCCTGGGAAGAGGGCTTGATTATTAAGCCACTCTCAAATTTGTAGTTCTGTGAGAGGAACAGCGGGTTGGCAACCTTAAACTACAGCACCCTGGTACACGAGCCACTAAGCCCTCCGGGGCAGCATGATCATTGCGGGACTCCCTGGAGGATGATAAGTGCAGAGCTTTTGCTTCCCAGTCCTGCGGTTGGAAGAAGCACCTGGAAATGAGACCCAGCACATCAACGAGGCACATGGGAATGAAGAGTGAATCCCCTTGAAGAATCCAAAGGACAATGGTGATAGGTCTTTGCAGCTGACTGCAACACGGTTTGGGCTAGGGAGTGGGGAGAGCAAATGCTCTAAACTTACTGAAGTTTGAATCCAACCTAGTGTAGATGCATCCCAAGCCAGTTTGAGGTGGCATGGGTGGTTCTGAAATTCCCCTTTTTATCATCGCAACCACCCTGCAAGGACGGTTAGACTTGAGACAAAACGATTGGGTCAAGGCGATCCCGGGAGCTTCATGGCCAAGTAGAGATTTGAAATAAGCTTTCCCGTCTCGGTCTGACTCTTTCTACACTACAGCACACCAGCTTTCCCTAGATAGACTTTGTTAGGTATTCAGATTTGCTAAACACTATTATTATATTTTAGGTATTTATTGTATTTACTAGAGGCTTCTCAAGGAAATCAGCCCTGAGTGCTCACTGGAAGGACAGATCCTGAAGCTGAGGCTCCAATACTTTGGCCACCTCATGAGAAGAGAAGACTCCCTGGAAAAGAACCTGATGTTGGGAAAGATGGAGGGCACAAGGAGAAGGGGACAGCAGAGGACAAGATGGTTGGACAGTGTTCTGGAAGCTACAAGCATGAGTCTGACCAAACTGCGGGAGGCAGTGGAAGACAGGAGTGCCTGGCGTGCTCTGGACCATGGGGTCACGAAGAGTCGGACAGGACTAAACGACTAAACAATAAGGGGTTTCTCACTCTGCTCACCAACCCTGCCTACCAACCAAGCACTTTACCAACCTGCCTTCTCCCACACATGGCCAACCTCCGCTCCCTTTGACTAAACTCTTTACACCTCACCCAGCCCCTCGCCTATCCCCTCACAGATCACCCGAAACCCTGCTGTCTGCCCCACGTGCTGCTTGCTCACTTGCCTGACCTGTTACCATGCTGCACTTGATGTGGCCACCTACTGGCGGCCAAGCAAACTGCAGCATGACAACAGCCTTACATTTTTATGTCTATAGGAAGATACCCCACCTTTCCTCCAAGGAGCTCGAGGTGGCATACATTGTCCCCCCCCCCCTTCCCATTTTATCCTCACAACAACCCTGTGAAGTAGGCTAGGTTGAGAGACAGTGGTCTGGCCCAAGGTCATCCAGTGGATTTCATAGCCTAGGGAGTACAACTCTAGTCTCCTGTATCCAAATCTGACCCCAAACTTTGAAGCAGGGAGAATAAGCACTTGCTATTTTCTTGGTCTGCTTCTGCTACAGATAAACTGGCAGGACTGTGGTTTGGCGCCAGTGGAATTGCTGGGGGAGGGGTTTCCCTCTCGTACGTGCAGAATTTTGCCCTCGTGCTTGGCAGCGAAGGGGGATGCTCTGCCCAATAGCCCGACAGCATGCGGAAGTCAGCATGCCACAAGTGCATGGAGCAATAAGATAAGAAATTCACTGGAAGGGAGGGTGTCTGCACCCTGCAGATGATACAGAAACTGACAGCTCTTTGCCTGCCCTGACAGGCAGGCAAGTGCAATTTCACACTTCTCCCCTGTCAAAACACCCCTCGACAAGCTGACGTGGAAAGCAGATTCCTCAGACATGCTGCCTTGTATCTTCCAGGAAACCTGTCTTGTTATGGTGGTGTTCAGAACCAGAGATAGGCAAGAGTGCCTTAGTAGGCAGATTTCCGTGTTTTGACGGCATAATTGATTTCTCTTTGCTAGTCAGGAGGATGTTGCCACGTGAGCAAAGCAGCTTTTAGAAGATGCTGTGCTTAGATGTGACGGCTGGGCATGATATGCACGCAGAACTATAGGAAAACATTGGAACAGATCGCAAAGTATGCCCGTCATCGGATCTCACGGCCCTCTGAGCCCCTGGTTGTATGCCGTGCATTATTGCGCCATTGATTAGGTTAGCGAGGGCAGCCTCTTGTCTGCGCTCCCTGTCTGGCTCCTGAAGCGATTTGATTCGTCTCCTATCAGCTCTTCCCAAATTTCATATTAGTTTATTCCTTGTTTTGGTTCCTTCCTCCAAACAGCTCAGAGTAAGAGCATAAAAAGAGCCTGCTGGATCAGGCCAATGGCCCATCTAGTTCTCACAGTGGCCAACTTAGATGTTTGTAGGAAGCTCGCAACTTGGACCTGAGTTCAGCAGCACTCTCTCTTTCTGTGGTTTTCGGCAACTGGTATTCAGAAGCGTTACTGCCTCCAACTGCGGATGTGCATAAGTTTAGGAAAGAATGAAAAATGTCATGGAGCTGGTCCCATTTGGTTAGATTTCCCTAGGGTTGTAAGGGACCTGGGAGGCCATTTATGTAGTTCAACCGCCTGCTTAACAGAATTTATTTCTCTCACTAACAAAATTTATATACAGTGGTACCTCAGGTTACAGACACTTCAGGTTACAGACACTTCAGGTTACAGACTCTGCTAACCCAGAAATAGTAACTCGGGTTAAGAACTTTACCTCAGGATGAGAACAAAAATCGTGCCTCAACGGCGCAGCAGCACCAGGAGGCCCCATTAGCTAAAGTGGTACCTCAGGTTAAGAACAGTTTCAGGTTAAGAACGGACCTCCAGAACGAATTAAGTTCTTAACCCGAGGTACCACTGTACTCCTATACACACACACACACACACACACACACACACACACACATACACACACTAATCCATTAAAATTAT
The DNA here is from genome assembly GCF_965153285.1 of Podarcis tiliguerta. Taxonomy (NCBI): domain Eukaryota; kingdom Metazoa; phylum Chordata; class Lepidosauria; order Squamata; family Lacertidae; genus Podarcis; species Podarcis tiliguerta. Next base: position 20,063,170 of record NC_139549.1, read on the forward strand.
TGATTGAAACCCTTTTTTAAAAAATGAGTTTTAACAAATATTCAAAGGATGATGAACATCAACAGCAGCTTAAAAGAGATAAAACACATGTCACTTCTCTATGTCTAGGTAAGCTCGCTTGATTAAAAAAGTACAGTGAAGAAGCCATGCTAAATGATCGCTTCCTTACGATAATCCCAGACAGATGGCCATCCACAGGCCTGAAGAAAAGGACATACCAAAAAATGACTGGACTGAGAATCTTGCTTCATCTCTAGTAATGGGATGGCATCCTTCACTGAGACTGCACTAGCTGACCAGATCACAACACACAGGACCGGCATGTGGCCCCCATAGAAGCCAACTCCCCAATAAAATATTTGAGGGAACCACCCCACCCAAAGTTGATGGGCATTGCCATTCAAATGATGTGCATGTGCTGCATCTTGTGGACAGGGCTTATCCCCCCCCCCCAATTTTTTTATTCAAGTTGGCACAGAGTTAGCCATGAGCAGGGCATCCCACTACCTTCCCTCTTGTTTTCGATTTATCTTTTCCAACAGGTTGTTATTCTGTGGCTGCCAAGCATCCTCAGCCTTCCTTGGACTGCTCTGGGAGAAGCAAACCCTTCGTTTGCTTTTTTTTTACTTCTGAAAACGGCTGGCTTTCTGTGAAGACACCAGTCACGTCCGTCCTCTTAAGCAACCCCCTTGTTGGCTCGAGTTCTGTTGGCACTCATCACCTGTGTTTGCTATTAGAGGGAGTGATTTAGCGTAGCAGAGAGAAAGAGAGAGAGAGATTTGGCTTTGCCCCAGACTTTCAACTCTCCACTTAGGGCTGATCTTTAACTGGACAGTCCCAGAAAGCTGTTCTTCATATCCTCTCTGGAGAGATCTCTTTAGCAGCCCGTGCTTTGCAGCATTCTGAAATCAAGGAGGGTGTGTGTGTCTATTTATGCAGTCGAGAGGGCAGGTCGTTCTTCATATAGCCAGGGGGACATTTAACCTAGTCCCCCTAATTCACTGACCCCGCACCACTCTAGACAGTGCTAAGCAAGGTAGACCAATGGTCTGACTCAGTACACAGGGTTCTTGTTTACATTGGGAAACCACACAGCAGAACAACTTTTATTTTATTCGGCTTTCTTTCGCGCTGGCAGTGTTAAGAATGTGGACATGACCCTATCCTGTAGCTGAATCCCATCGAATAAGGAATGCTTCAGTTATGCAACATTGCTCTCCCTTTCTCCCCTTAAGTGTCATGCAAGGACTGCATCGATGCTGCAGTCCCTTGCTCTTGCCACAGGCAAACCTGGCCTCTGTTCAAATAGCAGCACCGTTGGTTGATGGGCAGAGAGAGGGAAAAGTTGCTCAGCAGACCGAATGTGCATTAGAGGCTTCCTGGAAGCCTTTGCTGGAACATTTGCAGCATGTGATTTGAACAGCACCAAATCCTTGGTATTCTTTCGGTGTGTGACAGCCTTCCCCAATCCGGTGCCCTCCAGAGGCTTGGGACTACAACTCCCATCAGCCCCAGACAGTTGGTAGGAGCAGCTCTCCCTCCCTCCTCTCACATCTCCTTGCATGTTATTTTTCTTATTTTGAGTCAGGACCCCAGTCAGGGAAGCTTCTTCCTTTCACAAGCAAAGCGCTTCCTGTTTTCTTTTTCATCACATTAGGAGGGTCCTAAGAGCTGGTGAGTAGAGATGGAAGGAAGAAACCATTCCGACCAAGGAGGAATGGCACACCAACTGCTGAAATGGCAAAATTAACTGGAAAGCTCAGAAACCAAGAGGAAAAGAACTTCAAAAAAGAATGGGAGAAAAAATTATAATGTATTTAGGAGACCATTGTAAGCAGATGAAAATATTAGCAGGACTTTAACCGCACTTGTAAAGTAACCAAAAATATGGACAATTTAGATGGATATAAAATTTGGATAACGAACTGATATGCAGTTGTGAACATTGTCATTAGGACCCATGGAGGGGATGGGGTGGGGTCCCAGGGTAATCTCTTTATATGGTTTTTTAATTGCTTTTGTTAAATGTTTATATCTTCTTAAAGTCAAATAAAAATTATTTACCCAAAAGAAAAAAAACTGGTGAGTAGGGTGACCTGTTTTGAGACACTCCATCATAACCTGAGCCTTTTCCTGAATGCTCACCCATCATGGATACCCAAGGACACTAGCCACCAATGATCTTGTGCCTAACATCTGTTAGAAGCCCAGCATACTCTCACAACCTTGCAGCTGCAGGTTACTGTGGAACTCAGAGAGCCAACTCTGTCTCACCTTTTCAGGACAGGTAAGTATTATTTGATCCCTACCTTTCCAATTTCCTAAATCTCTCTACCCTTGCATTCTCCAAATCTCCGTTGTTCGCATTCATGGGTTCCCCTGGGGCATCTGGGACTCTACCACAGCTCTGCCAGTTCTGGATAGCACCCTTCTCCATTCCTTGTACAGCAACAGTTAGACAAGGGGTGGGAAACTGGTGATCCTCCAAATGTGCTTGGGCTCCAACTCCCATCAGCCCCAGCCAGCATAGCTCAAAGGCCATGGATGATGGGAGCTGTAGTCCAGGAACATGCAGAGGTTCATAGGTTCCTCACCCCTGCCTTTTTGATGTCTACACTTGACCCAGTACCAGGTTGTCAGGTGTGCGTGCAGGAGCCAGGCCCTGTGAACAATAGGACTTTGCAAGACTGGGGCCTTCCTAGGTTTGTTCTGAAGAGGCAAGGCGTGGCCTCACAGGTGAGGCCGATTGGTAACTCACAGCACCTGGTGGCAAGTGCTGGGAAGGGATATAAGGTCAGCATTTTCCCTTTGGCTCTTTGCCACAGCCACATGTTCCCTGACTTGCTGCATTTGACTCCTTGACTCCTTGCTTCTTGATCGTCGAACCCTTAATTTCACGACTCCTTGCTTCCTGACCCTTGGACCCTTGGCTTCTTGACTCCCGGCTCTTGTACCCTTGGCTTCCTGACTCCTGACTTCTGGACTCCCATTCCTGCTCCCATCCCGCCATCTTGCCCCCGGTCGCGACATCCCCAGCTGGGACTTCGATCGCTCTTGAACCAGACCATGACACAGGTGCTGAATTCTAGAAGGACGAACCAGAATCCCCACAGGTTGGGGACCTTGCTGAGGATGCCCCATGATATTCTTGTAAAGAAGCTGGTAAAATGCGGTCTTGACTATGCTACCACTCAGTGGATTTGTAACTGGCTGACTGACCGGACCCAAAGGGTGCTCATCAATGGTTCCTCTTCATCCTGGAGAAGAGTGACTAGTGGGGTGCCACAGGGTTCTGTCTTGGGCCCGGTCTTATTCAACATCTTTATCAACGACTTGGATGATGGACTCAAGGGCATCCTGATCAAATTTGCAGATGACACCAAACTGGGAGGGGTGGCTAACACCCCAGAAGACAGGATCACACTTCAAAACGACCTTGACAGATTAGAGAACTGGGCCAAAACAAACAAGATGAATTTTAACAGGGAGAAATGTAAAGTATTGCACTTGGGCAAAAAAAAATGAGAGGCACAAATACAAGATGGGTGACACCTGGCTTGAGAGCAGTACATGTGAAAAGGATCTAGGAGTCTTGGTTGACCACAAACTTAACATGAGCCAACAGTGTGACGCGGCAGCTAAAAAAGCCAATGCAATTCTGGGCTGCATCAATAGGAGTATAGCATCTAGATCAAGGGAAGTTATAGTGCCACTGTATTCTGCTCTGGTCAGACCTCACCTGGAGTACTGTGTCCAGTTTTGGGCACCACAGTTCAAGAAGGACACTGACAAACTAGAATGTGTACAGAGGAGGGCAACCAAAATGGTCAAAGGCCTGGAAACAATGCCTTATGAGGATCGGCTAAGGGAGCTGGGCATGTTTAGCCTGGAGAAGAGGAGGTTAAGGGGTGATATGATAGCCATGTTCAAATATATAAAAGGATGTCACATAGAGGAGGGAGAAAGGTTGTTTTCTGCTGCTCCAGAGAAGCGGACACGGAGCAATGGATACAAACTACAAGAAAGAAGATTCCACCTAAACATTAGGAAGAACTTCCTGACAGTAAGAGCTGTTCGACAGTGGAATTTACTGCCAAGGAGTGTGGTGGAGTCTCCTTCTTTGGAGGTCTTTAAGCAGAGGCTTGACAACCATATGTCAGGAGTGCTCTGATGGTGTTTCCTGCTTGGCAGGGGGTTGGACTCGATGACCCTTGTGGTCTCTTCCAACTCTATGATTCTATGATTCTAGGATCTCCTTGAGGGTTCTTCTGGAGGGAGACCAGCTGAAGAAACCAGAGAAGGTTGGGACACACAGTCCTCAACAGAGCTGGCACCAAGAGATCTGGACCAAGGAGCAGTGACGTAGCTTGTGTCGATGGACCCAGAGTCACTGTACATCTTGTGGGCAAGGAGTCATCTCATGAGCTAGTAATCCCTGAAGCATCACCACCAGGTGAGTTTAGGATGTGGGCTATGAAGGCAAAGGACCCCTACCTGAAGGTCTGTAGATGTCAAAGCAATGAAGGGGGCTGTTTGTGAAGTTTCCTTAACACACCTGTGTGCAAATATGTACACATTCAAATCCTACCTTTTTCCTCCAAGTTGCTCAAGCCCCCACAACTACCCTGTGAGGTAGGCTAGGCTGAGAGGCAGTGACTGGCCCAGAATAATCCAGTGGGCTTCGTGGCTGAATGAGGATTCGAACCCTGGCCTCCCAGTCCAGTGCTCTAACCACTGCACCGCACCATCTCCATGCAGTGCCGAAATGGCACACCACTGAGTCATTTTTGAAACGTTTATTTGTATTTCTAGCATACTTTTAATAGGACTTGTGCTTTGCGTTGTTTCCATAAATAGCTCCTTCTTCTGGCATCTTTTTTCTTTTAAAAAAAAAAATTCAAAGGAATATTTTTGTAGTCTGTAAAGGCCAAACTCTTCTTATGCTAAATGCTGTTCGGTGTTACATCTTTTAAAATAGCCTGCAGGAAGGGGGAAATGAACCCTTTCCTCCCACACGACAGCCCCTCTCTGCACTATGCATTTAAAGCAGTATCGTATCATTTTAAACAGCCAGGGCTTCTGCAACCAACTCCCTCAGTGAACATGGGAGCAAGGCAACGTGACCCAGGAGGGGTTTTCTCAGAGTGGCAGCGCACACTGAGAATCTGCAGCAAGGACTCAGAGTTCCTAAGCAACTTGTTTCCAGTTAAAGCTTAGCTGCATCAAAAATACAAGTGTACTTTAATTAAAAAGCTCTCCGTGAGGGATAGCGCTGAACAGTGTCACTAGTAAAGGCACAACGGTTAGGGTCCGTCCTAAAATGGTATTGCAGGTTTAAATGAGAACTTTGCTTTTGAGCCTCTTCAGCAAAATGATTTCTCAGAAATCCATTGCTCCCTAGAATGGATTACCAGCTTTACCGTGCCTGTAAAACAGCTCTAGTCAACTTCTAGGACCTTTCCCTCTACCTGAGGGATTTGTCAAGCTTATCGTATTGGACAAACCCCTAAGCGCCCTAAACTGCTTTCCTAGCCAGGCCCTATCTGGCAGTTAAACTGTCAAAATGAGCCTTTTCCATCCTCTCTCCCGCCTGATGGGACGCTTCTCATCCTGGCCATGGTTGGCTGAGAGTGTCCTGGAGGTTGACCCAACAGTCTGTCCATCACAGCTTCCCCCAAAGAATCATGGGAATTGTAGTTTGATAAGGGTGCTGAGAGGTGTTAGGAAAAAACCCTGTTCCCCCCTCACAATTCCCAGAATTCACAGCTAAAATGGATTGACTGTCAAACCACTCTGAGAAACGTTGCTCTGTGAGGTGAATTGCGGGTCAAGCAGTTGGGAAACACCACGCAAGGGACTTTGACAGGTGGGCGGAACAACCCAGCTGTCTATCATCATGCTGGGTGATTGACAGGGGGTTGTCCCGCCCACCAGTCAAACTTGTCCTACAGGGGGCTGGGGACAGACAGCAACCTGGCCCGCTGGGCCAAAAAGGTAGGCCACACCCCTTCTCTTGAACGTCACAAGCTTCATTTAGAACAAAAAAGGCTGCAAAGTTTTGTTTTTCAGTCTCCTGCACCATTGAAACAGCGTGTTCCATAATTCTCTCTAGACAAGCGGGCAAGAGGCCAAGAAATGAATTGCAGAGGAAGACTTATTGGCAGAGGCAGAGACTTGATCATCTGCTTCTTCCTTGAGCTTCTCCTAAAATGTTTTTGCACTTCCAAAAGCAGCAGCTGAAAGGAGGAGAAGAAGGGGAAGCTTTTAGAAGTCTAGAGACAAGAGGAATGGTGGCATAAAAGCCCAGGATGTGTGGCCTGGACCAGGGGCTAAAGGGAAGGAGAAATTAGATTCAGTTTGCGTTGCAAGGCCAAGCTACCTAGCCAGAGGCGCTGCCTTGGGCCAAAGACTTGGGGGTAGCGTTGTGTCACACGTGTGGCATCACACATGTGATGCATGACACACACCTATGACATCACGCGTGCAACGTCAGGAGGAGGCCTTGCCCAGCACCATGCAGCGTCAATGGCTGCGGCTCCTCCTCTCTCGCTCTCAAGTTCATAAAGGGAGATATTGATCTTTCAGATAACATGGGCTCTGGCCACATATGAAATGAAAACAGCAGACAAAATGCATTGTTAGGAGAGATGGCTTTGCAAAAACGTGTACATTATGGCAAAACTGCATGCAGAAATGTGTCTTTCAGGAGGAATTTGCACTGAAATGCTGATGAGTTATCGGTTATCGGTTAACTATAAACCGATATGGAGAACCGAACTTAACAAATGGAAAAGGAGAAACTGAAAGCGATAAGAGTCCTCCAACCCTAAGCTACAAACAAACTACACTCTGCTCCTAATTCTCCTCCTTGAAACCTTTGGGATCATAGAGGCCGTCTCTTAACTGATCTCACCGGAGGCTGTTCATTAGGGCAGATGGGGGCACTGCCCCACCAATCTCAACATGCCCTTAGCCAGTCCACACCAGCCTGCCTGCCTTCCTACAACTAATTTGGCTGGCTCTGCCTGTCGTGGGCTCTGCAAGCCACAGAGGGGAGAGCACTCTCATGTTCAGATCCTTCTCAGAGGTTTCCCAAAGGGCCCAGGTTGACCACTGCAGAAGTGATGGTTTTAAGAGAGGATTGGACAAATTCATGGAGGAGACAGCTATCAATGGCTACAAGACACAATGGCTGGGGTAGCTCCGTTGGTTAGAGCATGGTGGTGATAACTCCAAGGCTGCCGGTTCGATCTCCGTATGGGACAGCTGCATTTTCCTGCACTGTGGGGGGAGGCGGATTGGATGAGATCAGGGGTCAGCAAACTTTTTCAGCTGGGGGCCAGTCCATTGTCCCTCCGACCTTGTGGGGGGCCAGACTATATTTTGAAAAAAAAAATGAATGAATTCCTATGCCCCACAAATACCCCAGAGATGCATTTTAAATAAAAGGGCACATTCTACTTATGTAAAAACACCAGGCAGGCCCCACAAATACCCCAGAGATGCATTTTAAAGAAAAGGGCACATTCTACTCATGTAAAAACATGCTGATTCCCGGACCATCTGAGGGCCAGATTTAGAAGGCGATTGGGCCACATTCGGCCCTCAGGCCTTAGTTTGCCTACCTACGGATGAGATGATCTCCGTGGTCCCTTCCAACTCTACAATGATATGGTTCTGTAGTGTGCCTCCACAGTCTGAGGCAGCAATGCTTCTGAATTCCAGTTGCTGGAAGCCATTGCAGTCGGATCCTGCTCGCAGCTTTCCCACAGGCACGATGTCTATGTTCTGCCCCCTTATTGGAAGCAGAATGATTCCTCGTGATTCCTAGCAAGTTGAGAGAGTGTTGTGGGGCTCAGATGCTGCTGTCAGGCTTCCCATCCCAGAGGCATCTGACTGGCCAAGGTGACAAAAAGATGCTGGACTGAGTGAGCCTTGGGCCTCATCCACCAGGGCCCTTCTTGCGTCCTTGTTTTGAAATGTTTTAGGATACATGTACGGGATGCGGGTGGTGGGTTAAAACACAGAGCCTAGGTCAGCAGTTCAAATTCCTGCGACAGGGTGAGCTCCTGTTGTTCGGTCCCTGCTCCTGCCAACCTAGCAGTTCGAAAGCACGTCAAAGTGCAAGTAGATAAATAGGTACCGCTCCAGCGGGAAGGTAAATGGCATTTCCATGCACTGCTCTGGTTTGCCAGAGGCGGCTTAGTCATGCTGGCCACATGACCCAGAAGCTGTACGCCGGCTCCCTCGGCCAGTAAAGTGAGATGAGCGCCACAACCCAAGTTGGCCACGACTGGACTGGGGTCCCTTTACCTTTACCTTTAGGAAACATGTACAGCATAGAATCATAGACTTGGAAGGGTCATCTATTCCAACCCCCCCGCCCCCCGTGATGCAGGATTTTTTTGCCCAACGTGGGGCTCGAATCCCTGACCCTGAGTTCAAGAGTCTCACGCTCTACCAAGCGGGGATGCAGTAAATTGTAGGGGCTAGTGGCTAAAGCAGATAAATATCTGCCAGTTCCCACACCCCTCAAGCGCTGGATGCGGTGTGGCGCTTTCCTTGTTACCATGACTGCCTCCCCCGGGAGATTTTTGCCTGGAACAAACAGCGCGTTCCCAGTGGGGTTGGCTTTGGTGATGGCGAGAGAAATCAGCGCTGGGTTCCTCAGGTGTACCTGGAGTATGGCAGGCTCTTGGACCCTGAGGGAGCCTTCTCTCTCTCCCTCCTTCTCTATTAGTGGCTCCTGCTTCCTCGAGATTTAAAACTCGCCAGCCCCTGCAAGGAAGTCTTGGCTGGTGTAGCTGAGGCTGCACCTGCAGTCAGTCCCCCTGCTCTCTTGCGCCGGCGCTGCTGATTTGTGACTAGCCGGGACACTGCTGAACTTCAGCCGTTCATTTATCCCTCCACGTCCGGGCCCCTGGATTTTATCCAGAGCTGCAACCGCCTTTGCAGAGATGGGCTCTTCCCACTCGGTGCCGGACGAAATCCAGGAGCTTGCAGACAAGACGGGCTGTGAGTATACAGCTGCTAAACTTTCCTCTCGTCGCTCCCCAGTGTCCTTCCTCCCCTGCAGGACTTGGGAAGAGAGGGTTTTGCGCTTTCTCCCTCTTTTTCTTCCAGTCCCCCCCCTCTCCTCCCTGTACATCCCAAGGGCAGCTGATCCTTGGCGCAAGAATGTGGCTTGACGGCTTGAGCAACTCCGGGCTTTTTCCTCTGTGGGTGAGAGGAGGAGGGCTTATCTTTCAGCAATGTGTTTGAAATCCTGGCAGTGTCCGTGCGTGCAAGTGATGGCATCTAGCAGAAGCCGCTCAGCTGGGGGGAAGAGGAAGTTTGCAAAGGAGACCACCAGTTTCGCAAAGCGTTTTGTTTCTGCAGGCTGCGGTTCGGGGCTTTCTGAGTGCTTGTTGGCATGTGCAACCGGCTTTTCTGTTCAGAGCCTGGAGTTATGCATCTATACAGTGGTACCTTGGGTTACATACGCTTCAGGTTACAGATGCTTCAGGTTACATACTCCGCTAACCCAGAAATAGTGCTTCAGGTTAAGAACTTTGCTTCAGGATGAGAACAGAAAATGTGCTCCGGTGGCGCGGCAGCAGCGGGAGGCCCCATTGGCTAAAGTAGTACTTCAGGTTAAGAACAGTTTCAGGTTAAGAACGGACCTCCAGAACGAATTAAGTACTTAACCCGAGGTACCACTGTATCTTGCATACTTTTATATGAAGATATATAGATACATACATACACACACACACACACACACACACACACACAAGGCTGTTGCTGCCACCCATGTCGTTCTCCAACCTGCACACCTTGGACTACAAATCCTCCAATGGGGGCTGCGTGATGACAGCCTTACCTTTATATGTATATAGGAATATAGATATGGTTTTAATATAAAATGACATTCATTGGCTCTGACAAACCCTGTAGTGTTACATGCATATCTCAGCCACATTAAGAAGGGAACATTGAGTGAGGACAATGTCAAATAACCAAATGATCGACTGCATTGCCAAGGCTTCAACTGCCCATGACATAGCCTCTCCATAATTAACAGCAAGAAGCTGGTGTGGTATCAACATTACTTTGGTTTGCATAGATGATCAACGAGAGCCACACTTTGTCAAAACGATCGTGTTCAGTTTGGCCCTTTTGTGTTGTGTTATATGCTTGGAAAGAGCCAGATCCTGAATTTCCACCTCCTTTGGGGTCTTTCCAAGGGGAGGTGATTTCTAGATTGGTAGAGGTAAACACAGCCTGGCAGCTGGGTCTCATGTAGAAGGGGAGGGTCTTGGTTGGTGTCTAGTGACAGGGGGGCCAGAACAGCGTTAGGGAGGGTTCGATGTCCAACCCATAATATTGGAGACATCAAAAAGGCTTTGCCAAAACCCAGTAAGCTTATCATACTCCCGCCATCTTGCAAACTTAATAGCCAAGGCATTCCCCCCCAGCTGTCTAATGCACAGTGGCGCCATTGCTTCATTTCAGGAAAACCCAAGTTTTGCAGAACTGCAAAACGTAATCCGAAAAAAGAAAAGCCACATTTCCAAGAAGACAGTTGGGGGTGGAAGAAAAAACAGGATAAGGAAGTGGTCCTCAACAGTCAATGTAGATCAATATTGCCTACACTGACAGGCAGTGGCTCTCTGGGGTTTGAGTCAGGCTTTCTGTCTCCCAGACCTGCCTTGAGTTGCTGGGCATGGAACCCAGGACCTCCTACATACAAGGCAACTGCTCTGCCACTGAGGAATGGCCAACTATAGAACCCTGAATAGAATCCTTCCCAATGGCCACATCATGTTGCAGACAGAGGTGTCGCATGGGGGGGGCAGGGAGTCATGGCCCCGGGTGCAAATTTTTAAGGGGGTGCACTCACAAAAGGCATGGAGCCCTGGCAGCTGAGGCACGGCGGCAGGCGGGTGGGTTTAGTGGGCAGGTGGATGGAGGCAGAGGACGAGGAGCCTGTTGGAAGTGGGCCCTGTTCACGCTGACAACGTGCCCTCCTGATACATGCTCCCACCCCAGCTGACCAGTCCACCAGGCATGCACAACACTTTCCCCACCCCGGGTGCCAGCAACCCACGCTACGCAGCCCACCACTTTCCGAGGGAGACCGTTCCACTGTCAAACAGCTCTTACTGCCAGAAATTTCTTCCTGATGTTTGGTTGGAATTTTCCTTCTTGTAACTTGAAGCCATTGGTTCAGGTCCTAGACTCTGGAGCAGCAGAAAACAAGCTTGTTTCATCTTCCATGTGATGGCCCTTCGGCTATTTGAAGATGGTTATCATAGAAAGTGAGCTGCATAGTTGAACTATGTGCTGTGTGATAACAGAAGTAAGAGTTGTAGTAAGAGTCACAATAGCCATAATAATAGCTGTAGTACAGTGGTACCTCAGGTTACAGACGCTTCAGGTTACAGGCTCTGCTAACCCAGAAATAGTACCTCGGGTTAAGAAATTTACCTCAGGATGAGAACAGAAATCGCGGAGGCCCCATTAGCTAAAGTGGTACCTCAGGTTAAGAACAGTTTCAGGTTAAGAACGGACCTCCAGAACAAATTACTGTAAGTTCTTAACCCAAGGTACCATTGTATTACTTTGAAGATATAATACCAGCAAAATGTGACATTGGAAGAAAAGAAGAAGCAGAGTACATTCCCAGTAATGAGACAAGTTAATCATCTTGCACACATCTAGAAATGGGTTGTATATATTACTTCAGTGAACAGTTTCCATTTTTATGGCTTAGGACTGTATATGGATATGCATTATCCTGCACTTTATTAAACCAGTACATTAGGAATAGACTCTGTTTGTTCTACAAAGCAATTGTAGAGCTGACCTCCCTCTTAATCTTAATTCATTAGTTCATTAGTTTTACCATGTTTGCTCTCCCTCAGACTTGAGTTAACCCGTCTTTTCCTGTCAGAGTTCTTATCTTTTTCCAGTCGTATCAGAATGCTATGTGGGCAGCTCTTAATACGCGGAAGTCAATTTCCTTATCTGTTAAGAGCAGGTGTCTCACATAGCCAATTAAAAATAACCAAGAGGTCAGATGGGAACGCATACATCCTATGGTTATTTCAATTTCTGCTTATTACATCGGCCCAAAATTTCTTTCATTTTTTGGACAAGCCCCTCTCCCCAAATATGTGGTCTGTCCAGTTAGCAGTTAGCAAAATCACTTAAATGACACAAACCCCGTCAAGAAGAGCCCTGACAGATCAAACCAAACAAAAAATGATTTGAGGAGAGAGGCGCAGAGAGGTTCTGTCTTTCTTAGTTCAGGAACTAAGAAAACGCTGAACAAAAAGAAACCCATACTGAGGAAACCTCCCTCAGCCAATCAGAGCGTCCACTGCCCCAGCGAAGGTCATGCCACTCTGCTAAGCAACACCACCCACTGCCCCCTCTTAGCTAATTGACTTTAAAACGCTGGCAGAACAAACCCTTAAATTACGTCCAGGAAGATCTTTGCTGCTGCACTGCCAACAGTTCCTTCGAATGGCCCCAAATTCCCTCTCCTTGTACTGTGCAACCAAAGATAGGGAACGCATGTTATCTGTGTGCACACATGGATGTGTATTTGTTGTGCCTCTGTCCTCAATGGCTGGGGTCCCAAGAGGGCAGGGAACAGGTTTAGCTGCCGAAGCATCGATGTGCTGCGCCCTTTAAAAATTATACCTGGCCTTTCCTTGAAATTCAATATATCTGAATGCCAGTTGAAGGGAATCACAAGTAGGGGAGAGTTTCTGTTGCGCTCGGGTCCTGCTTGCAGGATTCTCATGGGGGGGGGGCGTATCTGGTTGGCTGTTGTGAGAACAGGATGCTGGACCAGATGACCTGATCCAGCAAAGCTCTTGTTTTAAGGACTACAACAAATAAACAAACAAAGAATTATGGCACAAAGTGCATCTGATGAAGGGATCCAAGCCCTCGCAGGCCCTTGGAATTAATCGATTTCTTAATCTTGAAGGTGCTGCAGCAAGTGCAATTCAGAAAAGTCCCCAGTGATCCTATATGTTTCCTTATGGAATTAATTAGTAATTTTTGCTCTGCTTTGTTTTATTCTTGGCATCCGTTGCTGATTTCTGTTGTTCCTGTTGTTGGGTGTGGGGTTTTTGTTGTGGTTGCTGTTTAAATGGTAAATGTGGTGTTTCAATTTGTAAACCACTATGAAATGCAGTTCTTTTAACTGCATAGAGAAGTTTTTAATGTTTGATGCTTTATTGTGTTTTCAATATTCTCTTGGGAGCCACCCAGAGTGGCTGGGGCAAGCCAGTCAGATGGGCGGCATATAAATATTTGTTGTTTAGTCGCTTAGTTGTGTCCGACTCTTCGTGACCCCATGGACCAGAGCACGCCAGGCACTCCTGTCTTCCACTGCCTCCCGCAGTTTGGTCAGACTCATGTTTGTAGCTTCGAGAACACTGTCCAACCATCTTGTCCTCTGTCGGCCCCTTCTTCTTGTGCCCTTCATCTTTCCCAACATCAGGGTCTTTTCCAGGGCGTCTTCTCTTCTCATGAGGTGGCCAAAGTATTGGAGCCTCAGCTTCAGGGTCCGTCCTTCCAGTGAGCACTCAGGGCTGATTTCCTTAAGAATGGATATGTTTCATCTTCTTGCAATCCATGGGACTCTCAAGAGTCTCCTCCAGCACCATAATTCAAAAGCATCAATTCTTCGGCGATCAGCCTTCTTTATGGTCCAGCTCTCACTTCCAAACATCACTACTGGGAAAACCATGGCTTTAACTATACGGACCTTTGTTGGTAAGGTGATGTCTCTGCTATTATTATTATTATTATTATTTAAGAATGGGGAGAGATTTGGTCTGGTTCGGATGTTGACACAAACCTCCCTAATATGCATATTCTGAAACAATATGTGAACTGAAACACATCTGTGCACTGAAATTTACACTTCTCCCAATTTCAGGATGCCGTTCTCCCAAAGAATAATGTACGAAACAGGTGTGCCTGTGTGTGTTTATGTCTGAGTTCTCCCCTCAGAGAACTCCTTTTCCCAGAAGAAAATTCCTAGACTACTCTGAGAATTGTAGCTCTGCGAGGGGAATAGGAATTCTCCTAACAACTTTCAGCACCCTTAACAGACTACAGTTCCCAGGATTCTGTGAGGGGAGCCACGTCTGTTTAAAGTGGCATGATGCTGCTTGAAATGTACAATATAGATGGGACCACAGAGTCTCCAATCAATGCTCTTAACTTTGGAAGAAGCCCCCTCATTCTGAAATATATGGGATGGTTTTTTTCATTCTGCATATAAATTCACACAATATGTTCTGGTGAGGGACAGGGCCACTCAGGAAAGGAGGGGGGTGGGGCAGTATAATCTTTCACAGACAGCCTGGAAAAAAAGCACCTTGAACTTGCGTTGAATAAGCAACTGTGAAAAGAGGTTACTGGACTAGACAGGCCATTGGCCTGATCATATGCTCTTCTCACACTCTCTCACACAGAAAGAGACAAACAGACAGACAGACAGAGAGACCCCTTTTACACCATATGTAACTCTTTGCTGGATGGGATAACTGTGATGCTTAGCTTATTAATTTTTTTAGCTCCTGTTGGTTCATAGCATTTTATAGATCGCAATTGCCTTATTGGTGATCTGTTAATGGTTTTATAGGCTCTATGCTGCGTTTGTGCCGTTCTGTTCTTTGTTACGTTACTGTTGTTTATTTGTTTGGAAGCCGCTTTGAGATCCGTTTAAATGAAAAGCAGCGCAGAAATACAAGGAATCAAATCAAACCTTGCCTTTTTCTATCTCTAGCCAAAGCTCGGGTGCCTGGCCCAGTTAACAGGCAGCAAATAAATGCAGGGGGGGGGGAGGTTGTTGCTCTGAGCCAGAGGTAACACTGACCCTTTTCTTGCGAAAGAATAGTTAGCTCAGCCGTTTTTAAAAAATGTTTATTTCAGTCTTCTCTTCTGGGAATAAAGCATATTTGCTGAGGCATGGTGGTGGGGTGCATCGAGAAAGAAGACGCTCTAAATAGAACATTCTCTCTTAGATGATGGTTAGTTGACTCAGGTGGCTTCTTCCTATAGCTGACTTTTGGTACCCAAGGCTGTTTTCAAGCCAATTCTACCGTAAACGTAAAGAGACCCCTGACCATTAGGTCCAATTGTGACCGACTCTGAGGTTGCGGTGCTCATCTCGCTTTATTGGCCGAGCAGCGCACGGAAATGCCGTTTACCTTCCCGCTGGAAGGTATTTATCTACTTGCACTTTGACGTGCTTTTGAACTGCTAGGTTGGCAGGAGCAGGGACCATCGTGGGGATTCGAACTGCCGACCTTCTGATCGGCAAGTCCTGGGCTCTGTGGTTTAACCCACAGCGCCACCCACATCCTACAAATTCTACCTTAGGGCCACACAATCTGTGTGCCCAAACACTGGAGCTGTAAACATTTATTCACAGGTGATATTCAACAGGTGTGCAGTCTGTGTATACAACAGTTGGAGCTGTAATTGTACACGCTTTTTCGCACAACATACATGTGTGTGTGGAGTCAGCTGGCACCTGTGTTCAGTGTAACATGTGAGCACGCCTTCTATGTGACTTGAGTCGTGTTGATGCTGCTAACCTGCATTTCGGCCCCTTCGTTATACAAGTAGCAGCCTCAGGACCGCGAGGGATGCAGCGGCAAGAGGTTCGCATTCTGTCTCTGCCTGAGTCCCTGCCCAAAAAAGAAAATGCAACTCCCAACTTGCTGTTTGCATTTCAGGGAGCAGGGAGAATAAATAAGACGCGATAAGCTCGCAGTCTTCAAATATTTGAATGGGTGTTGCATGGAGAGATTTTTCTTTTGGGTGCTCTGCTGAGTTTTGGTTCAACAGATTTGAGTTAAAAAGAAGGGAAGAGAATTTCCTGATGGTGCACCTGTTTTAACAGTGAAGCACATTGGCTTTGAACTCCTTTGTTAAAATCTACCTCTCCATGCGCTGCCCTGTAAGTTTATTGTGGCAAAATGTTTTGTGAATTAGGAACAAGTCGGAGCATTTCTCCATCTAGCTCAGTATTGCCTCTCTATTATCTCTATCATCTATCTATCTATCTGTCTATCTATCTATCTATCTATCTATCTATTTATTGATCACTATTTTATTATTGAAAAGGTAAAGGTACCCCTGCCCATACGGGCCAGTCGTGTCCGACTCTAGGGTTGCGTGCACATCGCGCTCTAGAGGCCGGGAGCCGGCGCTGTCCGCAGACACTTCTGGGTCACGTGGCCAGCGTGACGAAGCTGCTCTGGCGAGCCTGCACCAGCGCAGCACACGGAAACGCCGTTTACCTTCCCACTATAAAGCGGTACCTATTCATCTACTTGCACTTAAGAGTGATTTTGAACTGCTAGGTGGGCAGGAGCTGGGACCGAACAACGGGAGCTCACCCCACCGCGGGGATTCGAACCGCCGACCATACGATCAGCAAGTCCTAGGCACTGAGGTTTTACCCACAGCGCCACCCGCGTCCCTATTTTATTATTGTACATACATGTAAATTTTTCATCTATTGTGGGAGCCTTTTTTCCAGCTGCACCATATGGTCCATGTTATTGCTCCCTCTGACAATGGAAGCAGAGCAGAGCCATCACAACTAGTAGACATTGATAGTCTTATTAGTTGTCTATGAATTTGTCCAAGCCATCCAAGTTGGTGGCCATCACTGCTGCTTGTGGGAAGGAGTCCCACAGTTTACGTGTAAAGAAGTCCTTTCTTTTATCTGCCTGGAATCTTCATTGGAAGTCTGCAGGGTCTAGTGTTAGAAGAGAGGGAGGAAAAACTCGTCTATGTCCACGCACTCCATGCCAGACCTAATTTTATACACTTCTGTCATATTGCCTCTTACTTGCCTGTTATGTACTGATTTGAATAGGATCCAAAATGCAGCAGTCTGATTGGTCCTAGAACAATAGGTTTCAGAATGCAGCAGTCTGATTGGTCCTAGAACAATAGGATCCTGAATGCAGCAGTCTGATTGGTCCGCAGGAGCCACCCAATCCAACTCCAGGTGGAAGTGAATCCTCAACCTGATTGGCCTACAGGAGAATCCCAGAATTAGCCAATCATGTGGGGCCCATTGTGTAAATAATGTATATAAAGCAGTCACCAGCAAAGAAGATGCCAAGAAGAGGGTGATATTCTTCAGCGTCTGTGGAGAGGAGACATTCGAAATCGCCCGGGCCTGAAGACGTCGCTACTGTTCCTTACAGAACAATAATGGAACGGCTGATGGGGCACTTCTCGCCGCAGCCCTCAGTGGTGGCTCATCGAAATGCCTTCTACGCAAAGCGGCAAGCCCCTGGGGAAACCATAACACCACCTTTTCTCCTAACTAAAAGACCTGGGCGCAGCAACCTTTCCTCTGAAATCCATAGTGGGTAGAACATGGTACACACTTCAGTCGGCAGCCTACCCCTCTGGGAGTCAGGAGATCTCTCTGTGCGCCTGTGTGGTGCTGAACGAAGAGACGTTTATCTTCTGTATAACTTAATTACTGGCTGATAGTCAGATGAAGCTTCTAGAGTGAGCTACTGGCTGGAGAACGCACCCCATGTTCTCATTTCAGAGAGGAAGAAGGAGTTGCAATGTAATCAGCAGGAAGGAGAAAGCCTTAGTTATATGGAATAGGTGTGGGGGGCCAATCGGGGGCCACATGCCAGTGGTGGGTGGGGCCAGAGGCAAATGTGGGTGGAGCATTGAAGGTGCAATTCACCTTTGTACAGTAGGCTAGTACAGGCATCCCCAACCTTCGGCCCTCCAGATGTTTTGGACTACAATTCCCATCATCCCTGACCACTGGTCCTGTTAGCTAGGGATCATGGGAGTTGTAGGCCAAAACATCTGGAGGGCCGAAGGTTGGGGATGCCTGGGCTAGTTTCTCCCCACAAACGCATTCACCTATCCTCCATCCTAGTAAACATTATCAGAGTTTGAGGACATTTCCCAGTCAGGTGAAAACACTCAAGGACGGTGCAAAGCAAGGTCAGGGAGGAGTATGGCCTGACGAGCAGGGGTGTGGCTTGAGGAGAGTCCTAAGGGCCATATAGAGAGGTCTGGAGGGCCACATTCAGGCTTGAGGTTCCACACTGTGGCTACAGCACTTAGCTGGAAAAAGAACCCTAAGGAAGTCTTTTAGGGTGTGCTCTTTTGCTTCTGGGAAGAGTTTGGAAGAAGAAGAGTTTGGATTTGATATCCCGCTTTATCACTACCCAAAGGAGTCTCAAAGCGGCTAACATTCTCCTTTCCCTTCCTCCCCCACAACAAACACTCTGTGAGGTGAGTGGGGCTGAGAGACTTCAAAGAAGTGTGACTAGCCCAAGGTCACCCAGCAGCTGCATGTGGAGGAGCGGAGACGCGAACCCGGTTCCCCAGATTACGAGTCCACCGCTCTTAACCACTACACCACACTGGCTCTGGGGACCTGTCCCTCTTGTAAGAAAAGCACAGTCTGGCTCTATGCCTTTAACCAGCCCTCCCTGGAATGTCCAACCTTTAGAGCAGTGGAGGGCAGTGCATGCAAAACCCCTTGGCTAGACAATGGTATCTGCAGGCTAAGGAGTTCAGCTGTTCCCAAACCGCAGATAAGGAAACGAGTGGCCCACGCCCTGGATGTGTGATACAAAGGCTAAAGGGAAAATGGAAAGTTCTCACTGGCCATGATTCATCATGGGCTCAGCAACGGCCTCACTTGAGCTCGGTATCTTTATGGTCAAAAGGTGACAGAGATGTTATAACCTGCATCTTTTTTATAAAAACAACAACTGTACAGGTTGAACAGGCACTGCCGAAGTGCAAAAGCGAGCAGCTCTCTATTGCCGGAGCAAAACCAGCTACGGTGATGGCAGAAGGGAGTGGCGACCTGACAAAAGGCTGCAGTCAGATGCCCTTCCAGGAGCAGAAGTGGGTGGAAGGAACTGATCACTTAGAAACAGGGAAGCAAATCCCCAGTGGCAGTGGTTTTTTAAAATCCGTTGGTGCTCTATTGTTTAAACCTGCAGCAAGGCTGTAAATCAAGCAGTTGCTCTGATGAATGGTTGCATGTTCCAGACTTAATAATAGGGTACATACACCTGTTGGTAAGTATTTATTAAAAGAAGAAGAAGGAGAAATCCAAAATGTCTCCATGGCACAAGTCTCTCCAGAAGGGTGCAACCACATGATTGAGGTTTTATAAGCATGAGCTGAGAAGTGTCTTGAAATATCAAAATCCCTCTGATGCAAGAGGAAGCCCCCCCCCCCAACTGATGTTGTACTAAGGGGCATAACCTGCTCCTGTGAGTGGAAGGTGCTATGGAGCAACCTGAGGATCTCTGCTTTTCCTAAGTTTCTAGTCCTTGTGACTTGCAGAGAAAAACCTGGAGATGTGAAGGGCATGCACGGTGGTGGAATGATTGGTAGACACAGGTGGAAGTTAGGAACTATGGCTCTGGGCTGCCCCATGCTTTAGGAACTTAGGAACTCCATGCCCCATGCTTTAGTAAAACTGCCTTATGTGGGGTCAGTCGGACCTACCTCAGTGTTGCCTGCACTGATTGCCAGCAGCCGACTGGGAAAGACTCCTGTCTGAAATCCTGGAGAGCTGCTGCCAGTCTGTGTAGGCACTAGTGAGCTTGATGGACTCGGTGACCTGACTTTAATAAGGCAACTTCCTGTGTCAAGGTTTGGATCCGTGGTCCCACAACATATGGAGAGCTACAGGTTCCTGCCCTCTGCTTTTCTGGGCATTCGCTTTGGAGAAGAGAGCCTTAGAGATCCTCTCTATAATCCATGGGTCGGCAAACTAAGGCCCAGGGGCCAAATCCGGCCCAATTGCCTTCTGGATCTGGCCCGCAAACGGTCTGGGTATCGCCGCATTGATCGGCGTGGGGATTCTGATTGTTCGGGCTGCACCACTCCCCCACACACACACCGCAGTGCCTCCTCCCTCCTGGCTTCTCCCCGCCCTGCCTAGAGGAGGAAGGGGGCTGGGCTTTGTTGAGCCACAGTTGACTGAGCCCCATTTTAAGCAGCCCCTCTCCAGAGCCAGCCCCTGCTGCTTGCAAGGCACAGGTAAGCAGCCACCGGGCTCGTCCGGTGCTGTGGAGAAGGGAGGGGAGAGTCATGGGGAGGGATTTCTCCCCAAAAAATATAGTTCGCCCCCCCCCAAGGTCTGAGGGACAGTGGACTGGCCCCCTGCATAAAAAGTTTGCTGACCCCTGCTATAATCCATTAATTGAGAGCTGGATGAGTCCTGCCATCGCCGCAGCAGCGCGGGTGCAAGCACTCAGGAGAAGAGGGCAGTCTCCAAAGCAACATGTGCTGCAGTGGTGTCAGAAGTGGAGAAGGCTTTTTGTCCCGTGGGATAAGAAGGGGCAAAGCTGCCCAGGAAGCAAAGAGCCCAAATACAAATTTTGTTCTGCAAGGGCTTCTTCAACCTATTATTTGAGCAACGGCCCCGTATAATTAACAGTAATTGCATTACATAATGGTTAATTAGGTAATGGCCGGGCTGGCAGTTAACGTGAGCATGGATTTATAGGCATCATCAGAGAGGTGTGCTGAAATGTCAGGATCCTCACAAATGGTCTGATTGGAAGTGCTTTTGGCATTCCTAACAAGCCACTCCGCTGAATATAAACAAGATCTTTAAATTTGGGTTTCATAAGGCGTCTATTTGGACACAGCTGGGAGTGCCTGCAGATTTGGAAGCTCTGCTAGCCAGGCTTTCTATTAGATTAGAGGGGGCGGGGAAAATTGGAAAGATGGAGAATGGGATGTCTGTGGCTTTCCCTAGTTGCCTGACCCCAAGTCAGGAAGACGGCACAAAGGAAAAATTGACGGGCCCCTTCCAGAATTCCTTTTTATTATGCATTTGTGAACATCTGTGCTCATGCTGGTATCAGAGCAGTTATACATGACCCTACTCCTACTTTCAATATTTGTGTGGCTTTAAAGGAGGATTGGATACATTCACGAAGGAGAAAACAATCAATGGCTACTAGCAATAGCGGCTCGATTGGAGGCCGTGATGCTTGTGGATCCAATTTCTGGAAACCGCAGAAGGGGAGAGAGTTGCTCTTGTGCTTGAATCCTGCTTCACGGAGTTGATTTCAGTCTACAACCATGAGGGCTAGGAACTTACTTTAAAAATTCAAGTATACAGTGGTACCTCGGGTTACATACGCTTCAGGTTACATACGCTTCAGGTTACAGACTCCGCTAACCCAGAAATATTACCTCGGGTTAAGAACTTTGCTTCAGGATGAGAACAGAACATTAGCTAAAGTGGTGCTTCAGGTTAAGAACAGTTTCAGGTTAAGAATGGACCTCCGGAATGAATTAAGTACTTAACCCGAGGTACCACTGTACATCGTACCCTCCCTCTGCCTCTGGCTTCTTCTAATTCTTAGGTAGGCACCATATTCTGTACTCTGTGACCCAACAGTGCTGATGGAGACATCCAGATTCTCCGATTCCTTGCACAATTCAGATGCCTTTAGCGGGTAAGACTTGCTAATCTGACTTGTTGCTGGCATCATCTGTCTCAAGAAACAATGGAGTGCACTTCTGGAGGTGGTCAAATCACTGTATTAGCAGCACCAAAGTGACCTGTCCAGAGCGCAAGTCTGGATAGTGCACCTGGAGGTCCTGGGCTGCCCAGACAGAAGACAGGCTCTAGCAGGTTGAGCAGGTCAAGAAGGCAATTTCGATACCTGCTTCAGAGGGAAGTGAGGGGCAGATGGGGCTTGTCAACCTGAAGGAGCGTCTCCACCCCCATCGTTCTGCCCGGATGCTGAGGTCCAGCGCCGAGGGCCTTCTGGCAGTTCCCTCACTGCGAGAAGCAAAGCTACAGGGAACCAGGCAGAGGGCCTCTTGGTCTCGCTGCTGTGGTCCAAAGGAAAGCAGAGCAAGATGTTTGGCTGCAGGAGTTGCTGGAGGGAGATGTACAAGGAGCCATCCAACCACCTTAGGGACTCCACTCCAGATTTGTGTAGGGTTTACTCCTTAGTCTTTTCTTCTCCCCAAGCAAGGCAGCAGAGGTTTAGGATCAGAGTTTTCCTTCTCTTAGATGCGCTACCTTCCCAGGTTATAATAATAATAATTTCCCCAGCCACTCTGGGCGGCTTCCAACAAAGATTCAGAATACATTAAAATGTCACACATTAAAAACTTCCCTGAACAGGGCTGCCTTCAGATGTCTTCTAAATGTCAAGTACCGTATTTTTCGCTCTATAAGACGCACCAGACCACAAGACACACCTAGTTTTTGGCGGAGGAAAACAAGAAAAAACATATTCTGAATCTCAGAAGCCAGAATAGCAAGAGGGATCGCTACGCAGTGAAAGCAACAATCCTTCTTGCTGTTCTGGCTTCTGGGATAGCTGCGCAGCCTGCATTCGCTCCATAAGACACACACACATTTCCCCTTACTTTTTAGGAGGGAAAAAATGAGTCTTATAGAGTAAAAAATTCGGTAGTTGTTTGATCGCTTTGACATGTGATGGGAGGGCGTTCCACAGGGCGGGTGCCACTACAGAGAAGGCCCTCTGCCTGGTTCCCTGTAACCTTACTTGTCGCAGTGAGGGAACCGCCAGAAGGCCCTCGGTGCTGGACCTCAGCGTCCGGGCAGAATGATGGGGGTGGAGACGCTCCTTCAGGTTGACAAGCCCCATCTGCCCCTCACTTCCCTCTGCAGCAGGTATCAAAATTGCCTTCTTGACCTGCTCAACCTGCTAGAGCCTGTTTTTGCATGCAGAGGAAGTCCCTAACTCGCTGAGGGTTTGAGACCCATTGGCTAAGCTCTCCTGGTTTAGCCGCCCAGACAAAGCTGATTCCCAGGGTGTGGCTGCTGTCTCACGCTGGCAGCTTCTAGGAGCCACAGGTGAGTGCAGGGTGGGGGACCAAAGGTGGAAAACCTATCCCAAAAGGCGCATAATGTGTCTCCCACCAGAGGTGCTACAAAACATGACTGGGTGCTCCTTAAATGTGAGGATGGCCACTGAGGAAACAGTTTGGCTAGTTTGCACATTGGTAGGTGGGTCTTTCTGGAGGCCTGTTTCCTCGACAGCCACTGTGAACAGCTTTGATATGAGCTTTGTCACGTCATCCTCCGGATGAAGAGCAGATGGTTTGGAAAATGAGCAGGATGGAGCTTGTGCAAAAAGAGGTGGTTGCCATGTTCTCTCTGATGGTGGCAGAAAGCAGTTTATCCTCCCTCCCCCCCAGCAATCCCTGGCTCCATCGCTTGTTAGCACTGCTATTTATTAATGGATTCCATTTATATGGGCTACCCTTCCTCTCAAGAAACTTTTCTCTCTCTCTCTTGCATCCGCATAGCCCCCAAGATTGCATTTAGCTCCGATTCCTGCGTGGCAGGAGTGGGTGGCGCTGTCGTCTAAACCACTGAGCCTCTTTGGCTTGCCAATTGGAAGGTCAGTGGTTTGAATCCCCGCAATGGGATGAGCTCCTGTTTCTCTGTCCCAGCTCCTGCCAACCTAGCAGTTCGAAAGCATACCAGTGCAAGTAGATAAATAGGTACTGCTGTGGTGGGAAGGTAAAAGGAGTTTCCGTGTGCTCTGGTTTCCATCATGGTTTAGTCATGCTGGTCACAAGACCCGGAAAGCTGACTGTGGACTAAAGCCGGCTCCCTTGGCCTGAAAGTGAGATGAGCGCCACAACCCCATAGTTGCCTTTGACTGGACTTAATCATCCAGGGGTCCTTTACTTCTTTTTTTTTTACCTGGCCTAGAATGCCCCTGGGCTCTCTTCCAACTCTGCAATTCCATAAGATTGGGCTACGAGTCAGTGAAAGGCTACTGTTCTGAAAACCAGCAGAAGGCAGTATTTTCTCCAGATCTCTCCATTTTGCAAACAGAAGCCTTGAGGTTTTTATGTCCACTGGTGGGGAGTTCCTTTCCAAATTGACACACCAATCCCTTACTGGGGGGAAACTCAACCTCTTTGGAAATCACAGTTCCAAGTTCTGGTTTGTAGCGTTAAGTGCCTGAAGTTTATATGATGCTTTAAAAAACAACAAAGAGGAGAAATGTAAATGCAAAGTAAACTAAACTTCCAGATGTTTAAAGATTTATGGGTCCCTTAGTTTCCATGGCAATAATGATGTCAGGCAGTGAGAATGTCAAAAGTCAGTAGCAGGCGGGAAGGGGGGAAAGTAGAAAGCTAAATAAAAGGGAGGAGGGGGTCCCTTTTTTGTAAAAACAAGAAAAGCTACCCCCAAATTAGCTTTGTGTTTAAAACAGCAAAGCTGCATAAAGGTCATGGGTTGGAATCTGCAGCATCTGCGATGGAATGAGAGTACATATACATGGGAACCCAGTGATCAAATGGTACCACGAGCGATTTGGAGCAAGGATTTTTATTTTCTGGAGCATTCGGAGTTTCATTCCCCACCCCCTCTCTTTTAAGTTCACTGTTTATTTTTAAGATTTGTTGCATAATATGTAAGATTGGATTCAAACAATTTGATGGTGGCGACAGCGACAAAGGCAGCAGAGCCGTAATGTGATGGTTTGCATCAGAGAGGTGAAAGGAGCCATACCTGAGGGTCACAGCCAGGCATAAAGACCAGTTGGGAAGCTGTAGGAAACATTTGATCAAGGATCATAGAATTGTAGGGACTGTGAGGATCATCTAGCCCAACCCCATGCAATGCAGGAATCTTTCCCCCAACTTGGGCTCAAACCCACAACCCTGCGATTAAGAGTCTTATGTTCTACCAGCTGAGGAGGTCTGGGTAATAGGTTCACCCAAAAGTAGTAGTAGTTGTTGTTTTTTGTAGTTTGGGGTGTTAAAATGCCTCCCCCATCCAGATACATAATACTAAAGGGGATCCCATGTGCCAATTTGCCATATTTGCTTTCACCCCTAACAACACCATGCTGCTGGGTCAGTGTTTTCACCAGGGTAAAGACCCCTCTCTGGTCTACCATAGTTTGAGTATCTGTATGTTTGGCCCCAGGGACGTGGGTGGCGCTGTGGGTTAAACCACAGAGCCTAGGACTTGCTGATCAGAAGGTCGGCGGTTCGAATCCCTGCAACGGGGTGAGCTCCCATTGCTTGGTCCCTGCTCCTGCCAACCTAGCAGTTTGAAAGCACCTCAAATTACATGTAGATAAATAGGTACCGCTCCGGAGGGGAAGGTAAACGGCATTTCCATGTGCTGCTCTGATTCGTCAGAAGTGGCTTTGTCATGCTGGCCACATGACCCGGAAGCTGTACGCCGGCTCCCTCGGCCAATAAAGTGAGATGAGCGCCGCAACCCCAGAGTCGGCCATGACTGGACCTAATGGTCAGGGGTCCCTTTACCTTTAAGGTGCTACTGGAAGGAATTAATTAATTTGTTTGTTTGTTTGTTTGTTTATTTTCTACTATTTCTGGGTTGGTGGAGTCTGTAACCTGAAGCGTCTGTAACCTGAAGCGTCTGTAACCCGAGGTACCGCTATATTTTTATTCTTTTTTCAAAAAAAATCATTGTGCCTTATGTGCTTTGCTGTTTCTCACCACTCTGGGATTTGTTTAAGCAAAGAGCAGTTGATAAGTGCCCAAAACAAAACGTGAGTTTTGCCTGGGTTGTTTAGGGAGTGGCGGTGAGATTGAGGCTTCTTGACATCGTCAGTAGAGCAAAGCAGCATTATTTCATGAGTCAGCGTTAATAATCCTAACAAGCGCCAGTTGTCAGCTGGCCTTCAAGAGTGAGTTTCCCTTCCGGTTTTGTTTTGTTTGCAGTTCGTGGGAAGGAAGTTGCTGAGTCACAAGCAGATTCGAGCGTCTGCTTTCTTTCCAGAGACCCAGGACCTTCTCTGCTCCTGCAGGAAGACATTAGGCCAGGGCGGGAGTCTTTTTCCCCAGCCCGAGGGTCAAATTCTGTTTTGGAGAACAGTCCAAGGACCTTGTACCAGTGGCGTAGCGTGGGTTGTCAGCACCCGGGGCAAGGCAAGTAATTTGCGCCCCCTAACCCGGGGCAAGGCAAGTAATTTGCCCCCCCCCCCCCCCGCTGCACTGTCCCTCCCCCAGATAGTCCCTCGCTCTCTCCCCGCACCGCACCGCATGCCTGGCACCCTCCCCTCCACAGTGGGCGGCGACCCGGCGGCTCGGATCGGATTCGCACAGCCAGCACTGCAGTGAGAGAGAGTGAGCGAGCCAGGTAGGGGCAGAGAGCTGCGAGTGCGAGCGCCCCCCCAGATGTTGCGCCCAGTGCGGCCGGCCCCCCCTGTACCCCCCACGCTATGCCACTGCCTTGTATCTGTGGTGGGCAGGGCCACAGGCAAAAGTGGATGGAACCACAAATGTAAATGTTATTTTAGTACAGTAGCCTAGTTTCTTCACTCTCCTCCACCCTCCACGCAGCCAAGGACACATTCCAGGCACTTGACAAGAAAGCAAAGGATTCGTGAGGGGTGTGGCCATGGGGAAGGGTGTGGCCGAGGGCCAGATAAAGAAGCTTGCAGGGCCGCATTTAGCTCCTGGGACTGAGGTTCCACACCCCTGTATTAAGTTGTGATTTGGCTGTGATTCCTGCTTTGCAGGGGTGTTGGACTAGATCAGTGCTTCCCAAACTGTTTTGGACTACAATTCCCATCATCCTTGACCAGTGGTCCTGCTAGCTAGGGATGATGGGAGTTGTAGTCCAACAAAAGCCAGAGAGACCCAAGTTTGAGGAACACTGGAGCAGATGATCCTTTGGGTCCCTTCCAACTCTACAATTCTATGGTCCTATGTCAGGGGCAGCAATGGAGGGTTAGGCACTATCCATAGTCTCTATAGGTGTGTGGATTTTCTGGGCACTGATTATCACCAGGCACTCCCATCTACATTGGCATAAGTCGAACTCGTATCAGTTACAGGCTGGAACTTGGCAAATACCCGCCAGTATTCAGCAAGCTGTTATCAGGGGAGAGGGCAGGGTTTTGTTGTGCACACAACCCAAAAAAGAAGTGTCAGTGGAATGGAGGGTGGGTGGGTGGGTGGGTGCGTGCAAGAATGTAACAGCAACTCCAGAACTGAGAGCAAAAGTTGAGTCCATCTAGCTGAATTGAGTGCTCACTGGAAGGACAGATCCTGAAGCTGAGGCTCCAATACTTTGGCCACCTCATGAGAAGAGAAGACTCCCTGGAAAAGACCCTGATGTTGGGAAAGATGGAGGGCACAAGGAGAAGGGGACGACAGAGGATGAGATGGTTGGACAGTGTTCTTGAAGCTACCAGCATGAGTTTGACCAAACTGCGGGAGGCAGTGGAAGACAGGAGTGCCTGGCCTGCTCTGGTCCATGGGGTCACGAAGAGTCGGACACGACTAAACGACTAAACAACAACAAAGCTGAATGACATGAGGGGGCTGTGGTTTGAAATGGAGGGCTTTTATGTTCAGCTCCTTTAGCTGATCAAGGGGCTCAGCTGGATGATGCAAGTGGTCCCTTTTCATTTCCAAAGATTCTATTGTCATATATTATACTCACCAACCCCTTGGCCTACTCCCTTCCCTCACACTTGCCAATCCTCCCTCTCTTTATACCTTTTCTACCCCCTTGACTACCCCCCCCCCACAGCTCACCCCAACCCAATAGGCAGCCACACAAACTGCAGTGTGATGACACCCTTACGTTTCTATGTATATAGGAAGATACCAGTACTAGTCCTACTCAAAATATGAATGGATGTAGCTAAGTTAGGTCCTCTTATTTAGATGCGTGTGCTCCGAGAAGGGCTAGCATTGGATATAAGCCTAATGCTTTTTAATTTATTCTTTAAGTAGTAGTAGTGTATTAATGCTTGGGCCACAGGCCATTCGCATATAAGGTAGATGGGTACAGTACAAAAACCAGTAGTATAAAATACTGTATAAAATCTTTTTATTTTTTAAGTAAGTGAAGGTTTATTCTGTTTCTCCTGCTCTAAAACCATTTCCTTTTTTGTTCTTATTTGGTTTATTGCCTAGATTTGGTTTTAATGTGTTTTTTCCTCTTCACACCTTGGATGTCCTTGCCAAGAGTAAAGAAGAGGCGTTTTTGAATATATTTTAAAATAAACTATAGTAAATATATATAAATATAAGTTTCCTTCCCTCTGAGCGCAAAGGCGTATGTGACCCAAATCTTTATAGTCTCTCTCTCTCTCTCTCATATCTATTTATCTAATCAACTTTGAGGGATATTATTATTTCATGGTTTATATTACTGCTGGCTTTTCTGTCTTGTTTAAAATAAGGTTTCGTATGAGTGCTGTTGTGGCCTGTGAAATGTTTTTCTATTTTGAAGAGTTCTTGTTTTATTATAATGAGAGGTTTTAATTTTTAAGGTGCAGTTATGCATGCAAGCTGCATTTCAGAGGTCTTTGCCTTGAAATATATATATAGATCCCCAACTACTTGTGTTCTGTACTGAAGTTCTCACCCTGGGCCAGCAGGGGGATACTGTAGATAGTTTTCACTCAGGTCCACATATGCAAAAAAGGGATTGAAAGTGACGTTCAGTGATTGGATAGTTACAGAAAATGGTTACTGTTGCGTTCTAGTGGAGCTCTATATAAGCAGGCTGGTTGAACCCTTCAGTTCAGTTCTGTTCTGGCCTGTGAATAAACCCATTACTTAACAACTTCCACACCCCCTTTCAGTTCAAAGACCCCCTAAACACAATCACATATACAGTCACTTTTAAGTAGCTAGTTGCCCAGGTATTTAAAGGAAACCTCCTTTCCATTGGGACTGGTAGGACGGAAGGCAGGGAGCCCACCAGCAGGGGGAGCCAGAGCCTCTGGCAGGCAGAGCCAACTGATTCTAGCTGAGTCCCCATCTTCCTCCGCCTCCCTGCTGAGTTCTACAGTGGGTAAGATACTGAGACTGTAAGGAGGAGCAAGCTGACAGGCAGGGGCGTCCCTAGACAGGTTGTGAGTAAGAAGGCAGGCCAGTGGAGGCTGCTTGAGGGCAGGCTGAGCTTGGTGGGGCAGTGCCCCTGCCCACCTGCCCAAACTGCCTGCCTCTACTGCTCCATTCATGCCAACAGAGGCTTCCTTTTCAACGCAAAGAGCGCCGTTGGATATTCCAGGGTGGAGTTTACAAGGATGTAAGTGTTAAAAATAAATTAATGGAGTGTCTTGTCTGTCTCTTCTCTCCATAGTCACTTCAGATCAAATTGAGAATCTGCATCGGAGATTCAAGCAGCTAAGTGGGGATCAGCCAACTATTCGGTACAGTATTACCTGTTCTTCGCCCTATATCATAATGGATTTATTCAGTGCTTTTCTTCTAAAAATATGTTTACGGGTACTCTCATTTTGACTCAAGAAAATCAACATTTTGTAGTTCAAATCGGGGAAAATAATTACATTAAATGGACAAAAGATTCACAAAATGTTTAAGGGTATGCATACCCCTGCGTACCCCCAGAAAAAAGCACTGGGTTTATTCTCTAAGTGTGGATACTTAATGAAGCCCAATGCTAGGAGGGTTCACATGTCCCATGAAGTAGGACTGCCAGACGTCGGGAATTTCCTGGACATAGGTGGGTAAACAGTGTCTGGGTGGAAATCCCTTGAATGCCCTGGAAAATTCAGGGGGCTTTTATGAATTTCCTTTAAAATAGCTCAAAACTTCTCTCTCTCAAAAAATTTTTTGTGTGGTGGAAAGCTCAACAACTTTTGTGTCCATATTTTCACTTTTTGAAATACGACAACCCTACATTAAGCAACTGTACCATCTGTGTACAGAAGTAGTTGAGCTGTACGCACGTAAGTTATTCCTATGGAACTTTCAACAAAGTATACAATCCTGTAGCAGAGACATCACCTTGCCGACAAAGGTCCGTATAGTGAAAGCTATGGTTTTCCCAGTAGTGATGTATGGAAGTGAGAGCTGGACCATAAAGAAGGCTGATCGCCGAAGAATTGATGCTTTTGAATTATGGTGCTGGAGGAAACTCTTCAGAGTCCCGTGGACTGCAAAAAGATCAAACCTCTCCATTCTTAAAGAAATCAGCCCTGAGTGCTCACTGGAAGGACAGATCCTGAAGCTGAGGCTCCAATACTTTGGCCACCTCATGAGAAGAGAAGACTCCCTGGAAAAGACCCTGATGTTGGGAAAGATGGAGGGCACAAGGAGAAGGGGACGACAGAGGACGAGATGGTTGGATAGTGTTCTCGAAGCTACTAGCATGAGTTTGACCAAACTGTGGGAGGCAGTGGAAGACAGAAGTGCCTGGCATGCTCTGGTCCACGGAGTCACGAAGAGTTGGACACGACTAAACAACAATAAATACAATCCTGTGTACCTGCATACATGATACTTGAGCTGTACAGACAGACAAGCATTCACTATTTCACGCAAACACTTGTACATGCATATGTACGGACA
Source organism: Podarcis tiliguerta (assembly GCF_965153285.1). Lineage (NCBI taxonomy): Eukaryota > Metazoa > Chordata > Lepidosauria > Squamata > Lacertidae > Podarcis > Podarcis tiliguerta. Next base: position 20,093,542 of record NC_139549.1, read on the forward strand.
GCTTGTACCTGTGTTCAGGGTAACAATGTGTGTACAAGCCTAGTCTCATGCATGCATGAGACAGAGGCGTCCGAAGTCTTGAGGGTGAGGGAAGGGAACCAGAGCATTGAAGTAGTACAAAAAGATTTAAGGAGGGGATAAAACCTCATGAGTGAACGTGTATACTGCTTGGAGAATTGTTTTGATCAAGCAGTTTACAAATTGTGGGGTTCTTTGTGGGGGGGATAACCCACCACCTTTTTCTGTCATTCCAGTGAGGACTGGGGGTGCTCAGTAGGCATGCAATGCTGTCACAATTGTGTGTTTTGGGGGGGGGGGTGGAATGAAAAACTGAGCTTTGCATTGGGATGGAGTATTCCAAAAGATGGCATGGCTGGTGAGCTGAAACCGTGGAGCAGTGGTTCCCTAACTGACGGTCTTGGTAGACCATGATTAAATTTCCCCCCTTTTGGTGCAATTGTAATGCACTGTGTTCTTTATTTCGTTTTATCGCATTGCGATTTGAATTCTGTGCTGTTTGGATTGCAACACAACACAATGCAATAGATAATAAAAGAAGGAATAAAAACACTATTAAAAACCAATATGAATGATGAATGCAATGGATGTGCCCTCTCCTTGTCTTCAGCCACAGATCCAAAGGCTCACCACGGAACAGCTGAATGAAGTTTTTGGACCGCGGGTGGTCTGTGGACCACAGTTTGGGAAAGACCTCACTGGAGCGCACCATGCTGCAACATGTCGATACTTTTAACAGGGAATGTGCTGTATTCTTAGGAAGATACCGTCCACTCTGGCTGGCAGCAGCTCTCCAAGATTTGGGGCAGGTATCTTTCCCAGCCCTGGAGATGCTGGGGATTAGAATAATAGAATCATGGCATTTTAGAGTTGGAAGGAACCACAACGGTCATCCAGCCCCTGCAATGCAGGAATCTTTTGCCCAACGTGGGGCTCAAAACCACGACCCTGAGTTGAAGAGTCTCATGTCCGACCGGTTGAGCCATGTGATTGAACTGAACAGCATTTTGCATCCTCTACCTCTAAGTAATGGCCCACTCCCAATGCACCAGGAACAGGTGATTCGTGACCCTCTAAATTAGTGGTCTTCAAAGGTCACAGACTCCCCTTTGAAGATCTGGTAGAAGCTATGGACCCCCCTCCCAGAAAAAACCACACCTACACATGAAATGTTGCACACAATTTATTTTATTGCATTGTGTGGGTTGCTCCTGGTGGATGGACCCCCCCTGATGAATCCCATCCATGGAGCACAGGTTAAGCATCCCTGTTCTGTATGGACTCCAGCTTCCATGATGTTTGACCGCTGGCTGTGCTGGTTGGGGCTGATGAAGAGCCATTGTCTTTCCTGGGCTGGAAGAACAGATGGACTGGACGGAAGGCAGCTTCCCCCGTTGCACAGCCAACATCACAGGGAAGGGTGCAATGTGGAGACTGGTCCTTGTCAAGGTCTGTCCTGGGCCGATCGTCCCATCAGAAAACAGCTTGCTAATCAATTGGCTGCTTTCTGCCCTGTTCTCTCCCGTAATGAGATTTTGCTCCTGCAGGCCAAACCCCAGATGGCTCTCTTGAAAGCACAGGCCTTTCTCCGTACAAGGCTTGCGGCTTTTGTGGGGAAGCAGGTGAGGCCATCAACCAGGAGGAAGACACCTCCTCTTTCTTGCTCCTGCCGCTAAGCCATGCCTGGTGCCTTATCGCCAACTGGGTGAGGAATCACAGGGAGAGGAATCTACAAGACCCATAATCTCTGAACCATTGGGGCTGATGGGAGTTGTGAGTCCCAGCAACACTGACTTTTCATCCTTGGTCCAGATCAGGGAGAGGAGGAACCTCCAGCCCTCCAAAGGATGCTGAACTACAACTCCCACTGGCCCCACATTACCCCACTCTTACTTACCATCTCAGGCCGCCCATCTGCGGCCACATTGTTCTTTCTTTTATCAGATCAAAATGATCAGACAACAGCAAAGGTTGCTAGGTTTATCGAGGGTGCAATGAAATTAAGGGCCACTATTTCAATGATAATCTTGGTCATTTGATTGCCCTTTTTACCCATTGTTGTCTTTTCATTTGTATATGTTGCTTGTATTACGATGCCATGGCCATTGACTAAGGCAAATAAAGTTTATCTTATCTGATCCCACCGGCCCCAGCAAGCACAGCCATTGCCCAGTGAAGATGGGAGTTGTGGTTCAATAAATGTTGTGTCTTGATGCTTATGGGGAGGACGGTGTCCTGAAATGTTGGCTCCCAACTCCTACCCATAGTTTGATGCCAAGTGAGAGGGGTTGTTTCCTGTGCTGGTTTCTCCTGCTGCTGCTCAGCCGGCTGGCCTCCACCTGCGCTGCACGGCAGGTTGACCTTTCTGTAGGAAAATAGACAAACGGTTTCAGGCAGAGTCGCAGAGGAGACTGAGGCGGCTCGCTCTGTATGGGGGCAGATGTCCTGCCAAGAGGCAGGAGAGAAGCCGCTTCGCCCCTTCCTTAGAAAACCAGCGGAGAGATCCTGAGGTCGCTGGGAAAAGGAATCTATCATCCCATTTCCAAAAGAGTCTTGCAGGCATCAGGGCTGTGCCGCAGTGGCTCTGGAATAGCACAGAAGTCTAGTGGCTTGTTGTCGCTAGGAAGAGGGGAGGAATCATATTTGTCCATTGATGTATCACATTATTACATCCCGTCTTTTCTTCCAAGGAGCTCAAGGAGGTGGTGTACGTGGTGTACGTGGTTCCCTCCCCCCCCCAAATTCCATCCTCACAACAACCCTGTGAGGTAGGTTATTAGGCAGGGAAGCGGAGATTGGCCAAAGGTCAGCCAGTGAGCTTCATGGCTGAATGGGGAACCTTGGCCTCCCAAGTCCTAGTTCGGCACTCTAGTCATCACACCACATTGGCCATTAGAACTATTACTTAGCTAGTTAGTTATTGAACTTATGTCCCTCTGCTTTTCCCCTTAGAGCTGAGGGTAGCGAACTGGCACACCATTTAAAGCAAAGCATTCTATAAAACAGTTCAAAACATTCCAAAAGCCATGAACCCAAAATCTTTAAAATGCAAAAACACAAAAAAATCAAATCAAACCAAACCAAACCTCAGCTCTGCTACCGAGCCGTGACCCTGTGTTCATTTGTCTTCAGAAACCTGTCTCTCTCACTCACTATTTCTCTCTCTTTCTCTTTGTCCTTTTCTACTTCCACAGCAAGGAGAACTTTGATCGCGTCCCTGATCTGGAGTTCAATCCAATTAGATCCAAAATTGTCCAGGCCTTTTTTGACAAGAGGTAATGTTGTGGGTGCTTGGCCTCCCCAGGGGGGTTCTTCTCTATAGCAACAAGAACTGTGCAGCTCTCCTTAACCTCAAATCCCTCTCTGCACATAAGCCATTAAAAAAACAGTAAAGCGCATAAACAAGCACCTAAAAACCAGTCATTGATTGAGGCAGCTTAGACGTCCTGTTCTTCAGTGCCTGCTAAAGACTGCTTTTGTTAGGCAAAATTACAGACGTGTAATTTCATTAGGCAGACTTGTCGATAGAACCAACCATTTCAAGAACATTCAGATAATTTTATTATGCCTACTGTTTTTTAAGGTCTGGTTTTATTACTAGTCTTCTTTTATGCTAGTGAATATTTTATTGCATTTTATGTAAATGGCTTAAAGCTTTTTATTATTATTAATAATAATATTCAATGGTCTATAATTCTTGCCAAATAAACAAAATCAAGTGTTTCATTTGGTGGCCCCTGTTTGATGGCATCCCAAACATTGGTCTGCTTTCCCTGGGTGCCTTCTGCCTTCCTCTTGCATCAGAAGGATGAGACTATCAGTGGCTTACTAGCCATGATGGCTGTGCTCTGCCTCCATGGTCAGAAACAGGATGCATTTTGCACAATGCATAGTTAAACTGTGGAACTCATTGCCACAGGAGCCAGTGATGGCCACCAAGCTGGATGGCTTCAAAAATGGGTGTGTGCAAATTCATGCAAAATAAATAAGACTTATCAATGGATACTGGGCATGATGGCAAAGCTCTCCTTTGAATACCAGTTGCTAGAAACTAATCCAGAATGCGGCAGCTAGGCTGGTGACTGGGAGTGGCTGCCAAGACCATATAACAGCGGTCCTGAAAGACCTACATTGGCTCCCAGTACGTTTCCGAGCACAATTCAAAGTGTTGGTGCTGACCTTTAAAGCCCTAAACGGCCTCGGCCCAGTATACCTGAAGGAGTGTCTCCACCCCCATCGTTCAGCCCGTACACTGAGGTCCAGCTCCGAGGGCCTTCTGGCGGTTCCCTCACTGCGAGAAGGAAAGCTACAGGGAACCAGGCAGAGGGCCTTCTCGGTAGTGGCACCCACCCTGTGGAACACCCTCCCATCAGATGTCGAGAAAATAAACAACTATTTGACTTTTAGAAGGCATCTGAAGGCAGCCCTGTTTAAGGAAATTTTAAATGTTTGATGTTTTATCAAGTTTTTAATATTCTATTGGAAGCCACCCAGAGTGGCTGGGGAAACCCAAGCAGATGGGCAGGGTATAAATAATAAATTATGATTATTATGAAACCACAGGAGGAGGAGTGTTCTCTCTCTCTTGTGCTCAGGTCCTGCTTGCTGGTTTCCCAAAGGCCAGTCTGAGAAAAGGATGCTGGGCCTGATCGAGAAGGCTCTTCTTACCCCCAGTGCTGTTGCTGCCATTTATTTATTTTTGCAACATCCACACGGTTTCATCCTCAAAGTGCCAATGCATGCTTTTTAAAAGCTGTTGACCTAGATTTCCCCTTGCCACAGAAAATCCAGTTAGTCAGACCAACTCATCATGCCTCTGCAGTTACTGTTGGTGTATCCTTAGCACTTTGGGGACTTGGGCTGTGTGTGTGACGCATTCCATTCTTCTATGGATTTGTTTGCAAATGGCAATTGTCACATTTAAATTCTGTAAGTAAACAATTTATCCTCTGCTTATTTTATCACAGTTTATATACTGCTTGATTGTAAGCAGAAGGGAAAACCTCAAAGCAGTTTACCGAAAGAAGAGAACAATGACGTTATCAGTAAAGACGTGAAGCTTTCAAATTAAAATCAGTTATCAGATAAAAGCAGATTAAAACACATGTCGGCATCCATTAGGTCCAGTCGTGGCCAATTCTGGGGTTGCGGCGCTCATCTCGCTTTATTGGCCGAGGGAGCCGGCGTACAGCTTCCGGGTCATGTGGCCAGCATGACTAAGCCGCTTCTGGCGAACCAGAGCAAAGCACGGAAACGCCGTTTACCTTCCCGCTGGGGCGGTACCTATTTATCTACTTGCACTTTGACGTGCTTTTGAACTGCTAGGTGGGCAGGACCGAACAACGGGAGCTCACCCCATCGTAGGGATTCGAACCGCCGACCTTCTGATTGGAAAGTCCTAGGCTCTGTGGTTTAACCCACAGCGCCACCCGCGTCCCCATATTTGGATAGGCTTGCCTTAAAAAGAAAAGGGGTTTTTAGCTGTTGCTGGAGAGGTACCTGCCTCGTGCCAATAGGCAGGGAGTTTCAAAGTTTGAGTCCTGCCACAATGAAAGATTTCAGTTCTTACAAATGTGTTGATTTTATTCAAATGTCTGGGACACCCCTACACAACAGCCAACTCATTTCTAAATAAGGCTGTGCTTTGCAAACACACTTCCCTCACCCCACCCCACCCCCCAAAAGCACAGGGGCCGATGGGTGTGTAGAACAAGGGTTGCCAACACAGTGCCCTCCAGTTTCTGCTGGGGCCTGACTCCCATCACCCCCGGCTATTGCCCATGCTGACTACGGCTGTGTTGGGAGCCCAGCCTGAGGATGGAGGGCTCTACATTAGGTGTGCCTCATGTCGAAAGTGTTCTGAGTGCTTTCATGCCGATAGGAACCTGCGAGAATCATCGGATGGGTTCGCGGAGGAGATCAACTTCGAAGACTTCTTGACGATCATGTCCAATTTCAGGCCCATCGAGATGGACATGGACGACGAGCAGCTCGATCGATTCCGCAAGAAGAAGCTAAAATGTAAGGTGCTCCTCTTTCTCGATCGAATCTGTTGCTTTGTTGGCAGACGGGCGGAACGGTCTGCATGAGCCCACTGCCTTCATGTTTAGCTGTAAAGGGTGTGGTGCCTGGAGTTTCCCCCCTTCTTCCATGCCCACTGTGTGCCTTCCCATCTCCCACGCCAAAGTCATCTAGCGGAGAAACTTTTTCCTATTGAGGGCCACATTTCATTCTGGACAAATGAAGGTGCTATGGATAAAGAGTTGATCCTGTACTTATTGAGAGCTGCCAGGATGCTTATTGTAGAAATAGCTTTTAAAAGGAACTCTTTAGAGGGATTAAATAAGGATTTATAGTACAGTCAGAATCTGGTCCATAGCTATTACGGAAAAATTAAGTCCAAGGTTAAGGTATACCAGAGGATGCCCCTCCCCTCCTATCATTTTCAACCAGGGGGTAAAAATTCATTTCATGACAGTGATAATGTTCAAAGGCCTCCTGTGAATTATCCTCTTTGGCATTCTTGGTGACTTTTCATCATCAAGAGAGAACATCATAAGCCCTTGAGGACAATATCCCAAGATTTATAAGTAAAGCAAATCCTATATTTTAAGAAAGAATATGCTACTATGCTCCAGTATCAGTAATTGCCCCCCCCCCCATGGGCTATGAGTGAGATGACCCACATTTTTGGTCTGTGTGTGTTTAATTTTCATTTGCATTCAAGCTGTGGTTATTTTTGTAAGTCATTAAATTCTATGTTCTTGATTTTGCACACATGCACACAAACAACCTTCCCCTGCCTACTGGCACAAGAACTCTGTTGGTGTTTGATACAGTCCCTGATTTGATCTGTTAGGCTCAGTTACTATTGTGCGGGGTAAATATGGGCTTTGAATGAATTTATTTCACGCATAGGACTGTGCTTTTAAGCTGTTTACTCCTGACCCTAATTTATTTTGCCTTCTCTCCTCTAGTTCTTTTCCACATGTACGATGCAGACAGTGACGGCAAGATCACTCTGCAGGAATACAGGAATGTAATGTATTATTATTATTATTATTATTGTTATTATTTGGGCATTCCGCTCCCTTAACTGCACTTTCAATGACCCAGCACTGCTCCTCCTCCTCCAACCAGTTTGCAACTTGCTTCTGCCCTCCAGATCGTGCAAGAGATGCTTTCGGGGAACCCTCACCTGGATAAGGAATCGGCGAGGTCCATCGCAGACGGAGCCATGATGGAGGCTGCCAGCATCTGCGTGGGGCAAATGGTAGGCTGAGCGCAACGCTGCAGATGACCAGCAGACGGTCATTCCGAGGCGAGGAAGCGATGTAGCTCAGCGGTAGAGCATCTGCTTGCCGGCAGGAGGTCCCAGGTTCAATCCCCATCTCCAGATAGCGCTTGGAAAGATGGGGGGAGGGAGAGGTACAAAGCAGGATTGAACTCGCCATACACACCTGCTGATTCTATTCCACTTTCTGCAGCTGTGTCTCTCTCTGCCCCCACACCTGACACCAGGTGTGTGGCATGTGGGTGTGTTTTTAGAAAAAAATGGACTGGTTTTTTAATAATATTTTTTATTAATTTACAACAAAAAACAAATCATACAATAATTTGACATCCAAATTTTTACAAAATCTTTCTTTTCTGGACTTCCTTCAGCTTTTCCGTAAATCTTTCGTAGTCATTATTAGTTTACGCATTTCTTATTTTTGTATTGTCATTATTTAAACCTTTCTTTTTCTATTCCCTTTAAACAATCCCTCTCGCGTTTCACAGTGCTTTTTTAAATCCCTCTAGCGTTATTTGTCCCTCACTTATACTCTCCAGATATTCCACAAATTTTCCCCAGGCTTCTGTGAACTTTTGGTCTCTTAAGTATCTAATTTTCCCAGTCATTTTATCCAACTCAGCATAGTCTAACAGCTTCCTTCTCCATTCTTCCATTGTCGGTATTTCCTGTTGTTTCCATTTCTGAGCCAGTAACACCCTTGCAGCCGTCACTGGTGGGCCACGTTTGGCCCAGGCTCCCCACCCATTTTAATGTTGAATTGTGTTTTTCCTCGATTGCGCATTAAGGTTGTGCTGTAAGCCCTTTTAGGAAAACGTCGCCCTTAAGAATGGCATGTAGGTTTTTGCTTTGAGTTAAGAAGTAAGAGCCCTCCGTTTTTTCTCTGAATGCCTCCTCTGCCCTTATAGGACTTTCACCTATCAACGTAATGCTTCTGTTCTTGTTGCAGGAGCCGGATCAAGTATACGAGGGAATCACATTTGAAGACTTCCTTAAGGTTAGAATGGATGCTCACCCTATTGCTTGGCGGAAGTGATGGAGACCAACCTGTGGGAGGGGCGGGGGCAGGAGAGTGAGAGGAGACAGAGAGGAGGGACACAGTGCTAGGCTTTCTGTTACCTCTAAAACTGGATCCTGCTTTATGGGTTTAAATCGCCTTAACCCTGCTTGATATGTTTTTATATTGCTGCTTTATTGCTTTTAGGCTGCATTTTAATGATTTTTTTTTCCTGTTAAATTGCACGTTGCTTGAAAGATTTTTTAAAAATTAAGTTGTCATATAAATGTTTGTGGCCTGCAGCATTAAAAGGGCCCCTAGCCTGTACTCATGGCTCAAGCTTGCTTTTGTTGCCTCTCCACCGGCAGATCTGGGAAGGGATAGACATTGAGACCAAGATGCACGTTCGCTTCCTGACCATGGAGCCGATTGCGATGTGCTACTGACCACGGAGAAGCTGGGACTGAGGTGTTGGTGCCTTCTGGAGCGACCTGGGACGGAAACCGTCAGGCGGTCGATACGGGTATTAAGGGGAAACTGCATCTCCCACGGCTGGGGCAGTTTTTTTTTGCAGGGGGGCGTTGCAGGTTTAGGAGTTGATGTGCCTGGCTTTGGCTTTACAGCTATTTTTTCTCTCTTGTCTACACTAAAGAGCCTCAATAGCCTCAAATCATCAATAAAGCAGGTTTTGTTTTTAATTCTTGGCAGAAGCTTGTTTACTTGTGGATCCTGTGATCAGATACAGTCATGGGACTCAACTTTTAAAAAACCGGGTGCTCTTCTTAACCAAGGGTGAGGAATCAGATCCAGATTATCTTACATCTATCTACTATATATATATTGGAAAGTGATTTCTGTCTGTTGTCTTAAAATATAATTACCGAACTTGGCGTGAGGGTTCCCAGGGCAGGGGCGGTGCTCTCTGTTGACCTTTGCAAGCCAGCCACCATTTTGAACCAAGATGGTGGACTGCACTTGTTCTTTGACATAGACTTGACCACTCTCGAAAAACGTGACTTTGGCACATGACTTCCCTCGATTTTTGGAGCAATGAATCCAAAATCACAAATTACACCATCCATTTTTGGGGGGTGGTTCTACAAAATCCTGGGCAGTCCAAGTACTCTTCGCTAATTGTGAAATAAAACTGGAGCAACATGCCCCAAGGAATGCCCTGTGTAGCATGAAACATGCCACTTTGTTATTCCCAGTTGGTACGGTTATATTTATAAAAGTATTTATATCCACTAAATCACAAAACATACCAAAGGGATTCACAACATTAAAACAATAAAATGTATACGGTAAAAGCACGGGAAAACATTTAAAAGCAAAAAAAGTTTAAAAATAAGCACCAATAAACCATTGTAGGAGATGTGGTTGAGTCTAATATACCAAGGTACCCTGGTATCTCATTTTAACAAAGCTCATTTATTTACACCACCATCATCATCAATAGAAAAGGTTGTTTGTTTGTGTAAACATGTCCAGAAGCATGTTATAACTTCCCAAGTGTGTTTCAAGGGCTATCTGACATCCTGGGAGGAAATGGTGAGTGATTTACACATGCTTTCAAGAGGTCCTGTAGTTCACTTGCTATCTCACTGGTCATGGTCCCAGCCCTCACATTTCCCAGCCCCATAAGTATCCTAAAAGATCAGGCCTGGGCCCAAGGTTAGGAAGTCCAGTCTCTCTACCTGCTTGGCTCCCTGTTTTAACTACTCTCTTCTGCTCCTCTTCCGGGCCTGAGTCACTTTGGGCCAGCACTTCTCCTCCATTCCTACTGCGCCATGTCTGGGTTTTGCAAAGCGTCACACCCTGCCCGCTGCATCCGCTCCATCCCTCATCATCCTCTGCCTTGCTGCATCCAGGTGGGTTTTAGGGGGCATCACTGAGGATCATCTTTGCATTCTCCTCCGTGTGTTTCTGCAGCAGCCACTGCCGTGACCCAAACACCTTCCTGTGGATGTGGGCACCGTCCTTCCTGCTCCACGTTGGTCGGCCTTTGATCAGCACCTCTTACTTCCCGACGCAGCTAGATGTTGTCGTAGGGGACCGCCAGGCCAATATTGTAGTTGTAGCCTGTTGTTTCGTTGTAAGAGGAGCGGCAGATAGGAAGGATGCTCTCTGCAGCCAGCTGGTCCACCAAGAACTCATATGCATAGATGATTCCTCGATGTCTGATTTGGGGAGAGAATAATAATAATAATAATTTTTTATTTATACCCCGCCCTCCCCAACCAAGACGGGCGACATTAGCATGATTAGCATGCATATTATTGTTGTTGTTATTGTTGTTATTATTATTATGACTTCTTAGTCACCTGTTACCTAGAAACTCCAAGCAACTTAGATTGACAAAACATAAACATAACCGCATTATACCATTGTGGGAAAAAGGAGCACAACATTCATTTCATTTGTATACTGGCCTTCATCCAAAGATCACAGGGAAGTCCACAGCGTAAAAATACAAAATAAAAACACAAAATATGCAATAAAACAAAAGCAGAACAAACCAATAACCCCGCCCCCGACACATTTAAAAGGTCACAGAAGGTTAAATCAGCCTAATGCTTGATTGAAGAGAACTGTTTTTGCCTGGTGCCTAAATATTTTTTTTGGGGGGGGGAAGGGGGCAAGCCTCCTTCATATGAAACATTAACATATTAATACAGAAACAAACACATCCTCATATATTTTTTATTATTATTTACTGAATATATTGGTGGTCTTTTTACCAAGGTAACTGTGAGCAACTTGGACAAAAATCTAAAGGACAGTCCCAAAACATCCCACCACTCAAGGAGGCCACAGATGATTAAGAGCCAAAGGCCTGGCCAAAAAAAAGAAATATTTTTGCCTGGAGCCTAAAGGGGACGATGAGGCCTGGCCACAGAAAGCTTTTGCAGCACAGGTACTGTGGGACAGATTCGCTCACTCCCCCAAAGGCCATGGGGAAGAAAGGCAAGTCTTTATCCGAGACTGAAAGGTTCCCAGGAGACCTCACTGGAGAGACCATCCCATAGATGGGGAGCCACAACTGAAAGGCCCTTCATGGGCAATTCCACAGGGTGGTCAACCCAGACATGGCTGCAGTCATTATTCCCATCAATTCTATTAACCCTCCCACCTAAGCTTTGAGCATTCAGGGGCGTGGCCCACTCGCATTCCCTGCTTCTCAGACTCTTGGCTCTGTTTCTGCTTAGTAAAACTGCTGCGCCTGTGGCTGATTCTTACCTTCGATGAGCAGTCAGGTCATCATCCATGATGCTGGCGCCTCGGGGAACCTTCTCGTCAGGGATATTGGCAGTGATGAGGCTGTGGCTGTTGAACCAGATGTGGCGGACAGGGTGCCTGGAGGGAAAAAGGAATGTTGTTGGTGTTTCTGTTTAATTTTTTTTTTTTTTAATCTTAATGGGAGTCACGATTAACATTTCTAAATATGACGTGCAAGTTCTTTTAATAGTTTCTCTCCCCACCCCCACCGTTAAAAATGTCTTGTCATTAAAATGCAGAGTTGATTGGAACAAAACTCTACACCCCCACACACGTGAAAAAAATGCATTTCCATGCACAAATGACAACATGAATGCTGCATTAGCGGGGGGGGGGGGGGACGACTGCCCAATATTCATAGCAAAAACAACGTTTGTTATCTGCGTATCTAAACTCAAGTCATTTGCAGGCGGATTTCCTATGGATACAAAATCAACATGCAATGATCCATAGGACCGCCCTGAACGATTTGTCTTTTTTTCCACTTTTGAAAAGTAGGGCTGACTCCACCAAAGCCACACTCAAGAGTAGACCTACTGAAACCAACAGCTTTGCATAAATTGTGTCCGCTAACTTCAACAGGTCTACTCAGAGAAACAAACCTGGTGCCCTCCATAGGTTTTGGTCCAGAACTTAGGCTGATGGGAATTGCAATCCAAAAATATCTGGCAGGCAACCAGGTGGCGCTGGTCATTCCAAAAGTCTCCATTTGCTGCTTTTTCTTGTTTTGAGTTAAATGGGTCAGTCCAGTGCTGTGGCACTGGAGGGGAAGGGGAGAGAAGGGGGTGGGTCTCCATTCAAGCCAATAATAATACAGTGGTACCTCGGGTTAAGTACTTAATTCATTCTGGAGGTCCGTTCTTAACCTGAAACTGTTCTTAACCTGAAGCACCACTTTAGCTAATGGGGCCTCCCACTGCTGCCGCACCACTGGAGCACAATTTCTGTTCTCATCCTGAAGCAAAGTTCTTACCCTGAGGTACTATTTCTGGGTTAGCAGAGTCTGTAACCTGAAGCGTATGTAACCTAAAGTGTATGTAACCCGAGGTACCACTGTAATAGTATTTTTGCTTTTAGCACCACCCAATGGACAATTGCTGAAGTGCAGTCAGATTCCTGAAGCAGGGCAAGGGGAAAAGGCAGCTTCAGCAGATGCTCTGAGAGCCTCCAAGTGGTGCTGGACTCCGATTCCCATCAGCCCCAGGCAGCATGACCACGGATGATGGGAGATGGAGTCCAACCTGGTTCCCCATACCTGACTTATCAGGGCTGGGGTTATACCTGGTGCTAGTCCTGCCCAGAAAAGAGCCACTTAAATTAATGGACGGAAATCAGGCATCCGAGATCCTTTTAACCAGAGATGCCAGAAGCAGGAGTTAAAAGGTGCACTCGGGTATTTTATTATATTTGTAAAAAAATATTTGGATCCCACTATTCCTAGATAGAGAAAAGAACCGCCACCCCCAAGCAGTTTGTCATTTATACATAAAGCCATACAACGAAAACCAGTGGCAAAGAGTTCTGCAGGACTGGGCTGATAACACTCAAGGCTCGGCGTCTAAATGAACCTCGCTGGCACTAGAAATCACCGAACAGTCAATCTGGGCTGTAAGCGTTCAAGCAGCCCCTGTAAGACTTTGGACAATGCCACCGAGAGTGGAATTAACCATTTGGGAGTCCCAAAGCATGGAACTAGACAAATACATTTCTTCAAAATACATAGCCACACTGAGCAGCCAAGACTATATAACACTGGTCCTGAGAGACCTGCATTGGCTCTCGGTACGTTTCCGAGCACAATTCAAAGTGTTGGTGCTGACCTTTAAAGCCCTAAATGGCCTTGGCCCAGTATACCTGAAGGAGCATCTCCATCCCCATTGTTCAGCCCGGACACTGAGGTCCAGCTCCGAGGGCCTTCCAGCCGTTCCCTCATTGCGAGAAGCAAAGCTACAGGGAACCAGGCAGAGGGCCTTCTCGGTAGTGGCACCCACCCTGTGGAACGCCCTCCCACCAGATGTCAAAGAGAACAACAACTACCAGACTTTTAGACGACATCTGAAGGCAGTTCTGTTTAGGGAAGCTTTTAATGGCTGGGGAGAACCAGCCAGATGGGCAGGGTATAAATATTATTATTATTATTATTATTATTATTGCAGTAGTCTCCCCTCACCAAAGCCCCACCTGCCCGCCTCCTTACTTAGCAGGTGCTGCTGCTAGTCAGCCTCAGCGTTGCCGCTTAGGCAAGTGCCCGCCCCCCTTGCTCTAATGGACCAGCCTCCACCGGCAGCTGACTTTACCTGGCATGGATTTCCCAGAGCTTGGTGCCCATCCTCTGGTCCCACACGCAGACCAGGCCCTCTTCCCCTCCGCTGACGATCTTCCAGTCGTCCATCTGCACAGAAGAGACTCCCAGCTGGTGGCCGTAGAGGGAGCAAACGGAGGCGCTTATGCGGAGGTCAAAAACCCTCACCCTAAAACAAAGACAGAAATGCAGTCAAGTCTCGTGTCACTGGCACAACCCCAGAAGAGATGGTTCCAGCAAGATCTACTTGGAACCACGTTAGATTCCATACGTGCCGACAGCCAGCCTCTCTCACTAGTTGAGCCATCTATGAGAGGCAGTGTGGTGCAGCGGTTAGAGTGCCAGAATTAAGACCTGGGAGAGCAGGGTTCGAATCCCCAAGTCGGCCACAAAGCCTGACCCACCTCGCAGGGTTATTATTGTGGGGATTAACTGAGGAAGGAGAGAGCCATGTACACAACCCTGAGCTCCTTGGAGGAAAAAGGTGGGATAGAAATGCCGTAAATGAAATGGATGTTTATACATAAGAACATGGGAAAGAGCCCTGCCGGACCAGGCCAGTGGCTCATCTAGTGGCCAACCAGATGCCCATGGGAAGCTCACAAAGCAGGGCATGAGTGCAACAGTGCTCTCGGCTCCTGATTCGCAGCAACTGGCATTCAGCAACATGTTGCCTCTGAAAGTAGAAGTAGAACCCAGAATCACCATTGATAGCATTAGCTGCTATGGGAGGGATTCCAGGTGGTCCGCAGCACATCTGCAATTAAAAATCATGTAGCACCTAGGACAGCGCATGACAATTGCTACAAGAGGCAGAAGAATCCGTCAACAACCTCAGCAATTTTTAAGTGGGGGGAAATGGTTTGGGGACGGCTGCTCCAATTATTATTATTGTTATATGTTCCCCACCCATCTGACTGCGTTTCCCCAGTCATTCTGGGTGGCTTCCAACATACAGTGGTACCTCAGGTTACAGATGCTTCAGGTTACAGGCACTTCAGGTTACAGACTCCTCTAACCCAGAAGTAGTACCTTGGGTTAAGAACTTTGCTTCAGGATGAGAACAGAAATCGTGCGGTGGTGGTGCGGCGGCAGTGGGAGGCCCCATTAGCTAAAGTGGTGCTTCAGGTTAAGAACGGACCTCCAGAACAAATTAAGTTCTTAACCCGAGGTACCACTGTACAGAAAAACACAATAAAACATTAAAAGGCTTCCCTATACAGGGCTGCCTTCAGATGTCTCTATGAATTTGTCTAAACCCCTTAAAAAAACTTAAGAAGAGTTTTGCTGGATCAAGCCAATGGCCCATCTAGTCCAACATCCTGTTCTCACAGCGGCCAACCAGATGCCACATGGGAGGCCTGCAAGCAGGACCTGAGTGCTCCCCCCACTTTGAATATCAGCTGCTGGCAGTCATATGGCGCATGGCCTCCGGCAATGGAGGCAGAACACAGCCGTTGTGGCTAGTGGCCACGGATGGCCTTCTCTTCTGTGGGTTTGTCTAATCCTCTTTTAAAGCCATCCAAGTTGGTGGCAATCATCACTGCCTCCTGAGGGAGCCCAAATTCCACCATTTAAGTCTGCACTAGGGGAAGAAGTTATTTCTTCTGTCTGTCCTGAATCTTTCAGCTTCATTGGACGGCCCAGAATTGGACGGTGTAATATGTTGAAACCATCTTGCCCTGATGAGCAAGCTGGCCGCTGAATTCTGCACCAGCTGAAGTTTCTCCAACCATCTTTAGAGACGCGGGTGATGCTGCTGTCTAAACAACAGAGCCTAGGACTTGCCGATCAGAAGATCGGCGGTTCGAATCCCCGCAACGGGGTGAGCTCCCGTTGCTCAGTCCCGGCTCCTGCCAACCTAGCAGTTCAAAAGCGCGATGTGTAAGTAGATAAATAGGTACTGCTCTGGCGGGAAGGTAGCTCACATTATTTACCTATAACGTGTTGCAGTAATCTAACCTAGAGGTCCCCGGAACAGAGATGGAAGAAGTTATTGTGAACCCCTCTCTCTGTGCTTCCTCTAGGGAAGTGAGGGGCGTTATGAATATACACCGCAGCCTAGCAAAAACATCCAAGGAAGGTGTGACGTGGAGTGAGTCAGGGGTGCGGCCTGGGGAGGCAGAGAGGCTGGGAGGGCTGCCTCTCAGCCTGAGGTGTCCCACTGCTGGGCTCAAAGAGGCTGTCCAAGAGTTGAGCAAGTGGATGGATGCAGGAGGTAGGGCTTAGCAGTTTGATCATCCAAAACTGCTGAAGATGAAATCATTGCAGATTGCCAAAAGGGTGTGTGTGTGTGTGTAACAACGACAGAGCCCAGAGAGTAGAGCGGGAACCGCCACAGAGGCTGCTGGAAAAGGAATGGAAGCTAATCCTTGGGAAATGATGAACTGCGGAAGCTGGGAGGCCCGAGCGGATGACAGGAGGACACTCCCTGTGCCAGCACTTCCATTGTTCAGGATCCCTGCTCCGATCTGGAGGCTGTTCCAAAAAAAACAAATCCAAAGCTTCCCCTGCTTCCCTCCCTCCTCCCCGCATTGCCCTTCTCTAATGAAACCGCTCGGCAGGAGCCTGGGAATAGCTCCGTTCCGACAATTAGAACAAAAAGGAGGACAAAGGCTTCCGACCGGGTGGCATCCATCTGACAGGCTGGAGAAGGGAAATGAGCGTGCTCAGGCAGGCTGGGCCACGCGCAACACCTCCGCTGCCGCTTGTCAGAGCATCCACAGATGGAGTAAACAAAGCCTGTCTCCCGCTCTTCCGCTTGCCTGGGTGGGGGGCTGCGCAGAGCTCGGCACTGGGCGAAACCGAAGCGCTGCTTCCAAGCCCCCGTCCATGACAGCGTGTGGCCTGGCGAGCTGCCCGCCGGCGTCGCATATGATAATCAGGCCGCCTTCCATCTCCCGAGCCCTGGCTGAGTCGTCGTGGTTTCATTTGCAAAGACCCGGCTTCCAGGCATCCGTTCCCGGGGGCGGGGCGGGGGGGGGGGGGGGCAAAAGACACTTTTCGAGTTGTTGTTGCTTTTGTGCGGCGGGGATGTCTTACCAACTCCATCTCCCAGGCTCTGGCTACTGATGCCAGAGCATTGTGGTTCCGCAATGATCAAACCTTGAAAAGGATGGAATTCGGGAGCTGGGTTTAGGATTTAGGCACCTGGGAATCTCAGGTGCTGTCTTCTCTCCCCCCCCCCCCCAGCTATGAAGCTCACTGGGTGATCTTTAGGCAGTTACTACCTGTCACTTAACCTACCTCACAGGGTTGCTGCTGCTGTTTTTTAAATTAGTTTTTATTAACGACTGTGTGTTAGAAAACATAGAACTACGCTATATCGCCAACCAAGTGCACCACATAATCCTACACATCCTGGAAGGTGAAACGGAACAATGGGTGCACTTGGAGATAGATAAAACCAGAAAAACCCCCACTATGGCATACCCGTTCCTCGAAAACAAACTAAGGAAAATTCCTGCAACACTAAACAGGTTCACAGGGCCCATGCTTAAAGGAAAACTGGCCCAAACCCCATCCTCACTGATCCCCCTGGTTCACAAGGTGGTTGTGAGGGCAAAAGGGGGAAGAAAGAAACATGCACGCTGCTCTGAATTGTGTGCATGGAATAAATATAAATTTAAATGAAATGAAGCAAGTATCTAGTCCTCAGGCCCATGGGGAGAGGCTTGGAAGTACAGTGGCACCTTGGGTTACAGACGCTTCAGGTTACAGACTCCGCTAACCCAGAAATAGTACCTCAGGGTAAGAACTTTGCTTCAGGATGAGAACAGAAATGGTGCAGTGGTGGTGCGGAGGCAGCAGGAGGCCCCATTAGCTAAAGTGGTCTTCAGGTTAAGAACAGTTTCAGGTTAAGAACGGACCTCCAGAACGAATTAAGTACTTAACCCAAGGTACCACTGTATGGACAACGTCCGATAACTCCCAGAAGCTGGAGAGAGGCTAAGTGCTTAAATATGTTTCCATTTTTAATTGTGTTGCTTTATCCCTGATGTGTTTCCTGCCATGAGTTTCTTTGGGAAGAAGGGTGGGGAATAAATTTAAACCCTCCTCCTCCAGTGCACAGGAGATGGTGCTTTACAGCTACACAAAACCACTTGACCCTGTGTTTGGAGGAAAGGAGAGCAAAAGGTGACACGAAGGAAGTGTAAAAGAAATTATGTACAGCATGGAGAAAGAAGGTAGAGGAAAGTTTCTGTCCTTACCACCACCACCACCCCGACTCTCCTAACACTCTCCTAACACCCCCCCCCGACTCTCCTAACACAAGAACTTGTGTTCTTCTTCATGTGCCTCCTCCACGAGAGGTCTGGAAAGTGGTAACACGAGAACCTTTTGTACGGTGGCTGCCCATTTGTGAAATGTTCTCGCCAGGGAGGTTCACCTGGCGCCTTCATTATACACTTAGATAGATAGATAGATAGATAGATAGAGATAGTCGTACCTCGGAAGTCGAACGCCTTGTGACATTTTGGATCTCCTGAACGCCGCAAACCTGGAAGTGAGTGTTCCGGTTTGCTGCCATTCTTTGGAACCCAAATGACAGACGGGAGTTCCGATTGGCTGCAGGAGCTTCCTTAGTTTCCGAATGTTTTGGAAGTTGAATGGTCTTCCAGAGCGGATTCCCTTTGACTTCCGAGGTACGCCTGTACTCAGAATCGATTTGAAAAAGCACTTCTTCACCCAGCATAAAGCTGAATGATGGAACTAGCTCCTGCAGAAGGCAGTTAGGCTCTGAAAATCCAGAAAGGGGAAACGACATGCCTTTGAATCTGATCCCGGACCAAAGTGCCACCTGAGGCCTGATGCGGGGGGGGGGGGGGAGCAGGGTACAGGGAGGGAGACAGGTGTGTGAGAAGGGGAGAAGGGAAGAGCAGGCAGCTATTACCCAGCTGGCCTTTGGCCACCGTGCGACATCCCTTTGGTGCGGTGTGCTGGACCATTTAAATAATTAACACCCCGTCTCTTCCCCCCCCCCCAAAAAAAAGAAAAAGAAAAGGTGGCGGGGAGGAGGGGGAATCTAAAAATTGGATGTGGAGAGACGTGGGGTTGGGGTTTTTTGAAAAAGCACTCTAATCTTTTCACGCTGATGACTCTGAGCGCTTCAATGTCTGCCAACAGACACTGAGCGGTGGGGGGGGGGACGGGGGGGGGAGAGACGTAAGACTGGCCAAGATGAGGAGATAAACGGGTGGGGAGCCGCAAATCAGCTAAATAGGATCTGGAATTCATTCACGTGAAAATCCTTTTTTGTTTTGGCCACCTGAGAGACATCAACTGCAACCCAACCTATATGACTGCCACTGTTTGGTGGCGGTGATGCCGAGGGGGTGGGGGTGGGTTCTCTTTTTGGCACGTGCAATTCTCCCTTAGGTTATTTCCCTACTTCAAAATTTCAGGAAGTGAGGTTTAAAATGCCAAACTCATTTCCTTCTCCTTTTTTTTTCACGAGTGTCCGCAGGAAAGAGGAGGACCTCGTTCCAAGAGGCCTCGCTGGGCAGTACACCAACTGTGTCCACCAAATGGCTTTTAAAAATATATTATTTTTTGGGGGGGGGGGGAGAAGAGGAGTAAAGGAGGGACTCTTCCCACAGAGCTTGCAAAACAACGACAGGACAGAACAAAGCAAAGCGAGGTGTGCTGTCCAGCCATGACCTAATATTGCGTCTGATTTTCTGAAAAGTTTATGCAGACTCTTGCCTCTGGTGTGTAGTGCAATTCCGTGAAAGGCGACAGGTAAGCTGCTACAAAGGTACAGCCACGTTTGGGGTGGGGTGCCAAGATCCAGGCGGCCCAAGACATTTGGGAAGGTGTTGTACCTCGGTGGCAGAGAATCAATCCCCAACGGCATCCTCAGGCAGGGCTGGGAAATACTCCTGCCTGAAATCCCCCCAAGAGCTGCTGCCAGTCAGTGTAGACCAGGGATGCCCAACAGGCCGATCGCAATCTACTGGTAGATCCCTGAGAGGTTTTGCTAGATCGTGGTCGATCTTGGATCCCTTTCCTTAGCGTCATTAAAACTGACTCCTGCCCCACCCCCTCGCCACGCCCTCCATTGTTGTATGATCTCTGGAAGGGAAGACGGAGCTTTCTCTGTGCTGCTGTTTTGATCCATTTGTGAGTGAGTAAAAAAACAGGGCTTTTCACCTCCCTAAAAAAAGCACTCAACAACTTTGAGCTGAACGCCCCCCCCCCCCCAAAACAAGGGTAGATGACTGTCAGTTTTTAATTCTGAAAGTAGAAAGTAGTGTAGACAATACTGAGCTAGATGGACCAAGGGTCTGACTCAGTGTAAAGCAGCTTCCTGTGTTTTGGTACCGGATGAAAATTACAAGATGGCGCCTCCCTGCCGCAGTCCACATGCAAGAGTCCACCAGACTGGTTGATTCGTGTTACTGGGTGCACTGTGGTTCAGAGCAGCATGACAGGTTTGGGGGCCCAGGACAAACTGCCTTTCCCCTTAGCAACCTGCCCAGTTCATCTAAGGCCCTTCTCTGCATGCCACCTATAAGGGAAGTCTGGAGGTTGAACATGGCCTTTTCTGTAGTAGCCCCAAGTCAATGGAATGCTGTGCCTCAGGAAGCCTGCCTGGTACCTACTCTCTTTTTGTCCTAGGCACCAGGCAAATACATTTTTTGTTTCCTGGGCATCTGGGTGGTATTCACCATTGAATGTTTTTATTCTGTTTCTGATATATATATATTTATTTACTGGATTCATGCGGGACACGGGTGGTGCTGTGGGTTAAACCACAGAGCCTAGGGCTTGCCGAAGGTCGGCGGTTCGAACCCCTGCAACGGGCTGAGCTCCCGGTGCTAGATCCCAGCTCCTGCCAACCTAGCAGTTCGAAAGCACGTCAAAGTGCAAGTAGATAAATAGGTACCGCTCCGGTGGGAAGGTAAATGGCGTTTCCGTGCGCTGCTCTGGTTCGCCAGAAACGGCTTAGTCATGCTGGCCACATGACCTGGAAGCTGTATGCCAGCTCCCTCAGCCAGTAAAGCGAGATGAGCGCCGCAACTCCAGAGTCGGCCACGACTGGACCTGATGGTCAGAGGTCCCTTTACCTTTACTATTCTCACAAATCGATTCGGGACGTTTGGGTTGTATACAGTGTTAGTCCTACTCAGAGTAAATCCATCGACATGAATGGGCCTAAGTGAGCCTCGCCCGTTAATTTTCAACGGGTCTTTGAGTAGGACTAGCGTTGGAGGCAACCCTTTTTATGTGTGGGAAGCAAAATTAAAAGTTTGATAAAGCTAACCTGACCAAATGGGCCGCACACAGCTCAGCGTGTGCCGTGTGGGGTCCCCTGCCCCACCTCCTTGGGTGTACCTTCTGTCCTTGTTCCCAGCCACCAGCAGGGAGGGAGGGCTGTCCCGGAGATTGACACAGGAGAAGTCCCCCAAGGAGCTTCCGAGCTGCGCTGTGCACTGTCCCGTTTCCAAGTTGTAGAGAAGGATCTGGGGGGAAAAACACACACCATGGGAATGCAGATGGTCAACCAAGGGTTAGGGGAAAGGGTGGGGATCTTCTGGCCTTGCAGGCCAGTCTTCGCCTGCCAGGGGGTCCAAAGTGGCCTGCATAGCTATTCCCTCCCCCCGCCAAACCTACCTATCCATTAGGTGACATCACTGGGTGATGTCAACCAAGGGGTGGGAGGGTGGAGTTCAATTCTGCTGGGGTCTGCTCTGCCAGTGCATTCCCTGCAAGGATTGTGGTGACCAAGCAGACCCCTGCAGCAAGCAAGACTGCACCCTCCAGGGCCTTGAGGGGTGGGGGAGATAAGGCCAGAGAAGGTTCCCTAGTCCTAAGTGAGATGGCTCGGTAGAGCATGAGACTCTTAATCTCAGGGTCATGGGTTTGAGCCCCAGGTTGAGTGAAAGATTCCTGCATTACGGGGGGTTAGACTAGATGGCCATCATGGTCTCTTCCAACTCTACAATTCTATGATTAAGAATCTGTCTCTCTGATTAAGAAAAACCAGGAGTTAGGACTGGTTCCTCTCCCCCAGGAGGTTCCTTTCCTCTTTGTGCCCTTCCAGCAACTATAGACTTGTTATCTCTTAAAATTAACAATATTGGGGGAATATATAACATTGAAAGCTGAGGCCACCCTGAGCCAGGGACCTTCTGCATGCAAAGCAGATTCCCTATCACTAAGTTACAACACTTCCCCAATGAGAAATTAAATTTAACTTATAACAGGGGCTGAATTGCCGGCACAACCATACACAGTATTATTTGGATATGTTGAGGATCTGGTTTTGCAGAATTGATAATGTGTTTGCTAACAGCTGCTCCTACAGCAAAATGCTATAATGGAGTGCTATCCCTGTGTTAGAAGATTGGAATGGGAGACTATGGGAATTGGCTAATTGGCTCATATGATAAAACTAACTAACCTTGCAAGAGTGAGATAAAGGAGTCAACCTAAGACGTGAGAAAATATCTAGCCATATACCGTATTTTTCTGTGTATAAGACACCCCCTGTTTTTGGGGACTCCAAATTAAGAAAATGGGGGGAATTGTATCCGTGTATAAGACAACCCCCAATTTTAAACATATTTTTTAAAGAAAAAAACCTAGTCTTATACACGGAAACAATTTATAGCTCAGATATTGAGAGGGTTGTATCCAATGTTAATGGTTGCCAGAGCAGACCCACTGAATTAATGAACCTGACTTACTTAGGCTGGTTAATTCCAATGGGTCTCCTCTGAGTAGGCCTTAGTTGGCTACAACCCAAGGTCTCTCATTTCCGTGATTGATTTCACTTGCTTGCTTGGCTTTAATGTATTTTTATGCGTTAAAAATGAATTAAGCATACTTATACATGGGTAGGTGTATACCTATACAAGTAGATACCGATACTTATATATTGCAATCAAATAAAAATAGGAGGAAGAAAAAGAAGAAGACATTTATATCCCTTTATTATTAACTGTAAAACAGTCCTAAGGGAGGATCACAGCACGCACATCTAATATCACCTATGCATACAAAGACATGTTTTGCCATCTGTTGAAAAAAATCAAGGCTGATCTTCAAACATTGCAGAAAAGCATCTTCATATGGCTCCGAAATCAATCAGTGAGGGCGGCAGCCTAACATGCAGGGGAAGCGTGTTCAATCAAGAGGGTACCACCACCAAGAAGGCCCTGCTGACAGTCCCCAACATCTAGACTCATTAGATGTCCAATGCTAACCCTTTCCTCCCCAGCTGTGACTCCCCCATAAATGGTCTCCCATTAAACCATTTAGACAATTAAAAAACACCTCCTATTAGCTTCAAGAGAAGCATTAATTATGGCACAGGGGAGAAGTGAGGAGCAGAGGCCAAAGGTCAGACAAAGAGGTCCCCGGAGCCATATCCAACACGTGGACTGGCAGTTCTGCACTCTGGCTAAAGAGGGAGAAAGTCAGCTGGGGCTAGTTAGGTTTGATCCTGTTGACAAATTTGCTGAGAGCCACAAGCGCTGGGTGCCAAGGAGGCACCCATCTCAGTCTGAAGTTCTAAGATGGCAGAAGCAGCGACTCAACAAGATTGAAGGCAGGTTCACAGGGAACCTTTCAATTTCAGAACCGAGGGCTCAGCCAGGAACGCGCGTACCAAACAAACAAAGGCATCCCAGTTTACCACCAGAAATCAAAAAGCTTCTGGACCTGAAGGGGGGACTGATCTCCCCAAACGCTGAATAATTCAACGCGCCCCAAACGCCTTAAGACGGCCTTCGCCGCGACTTTGAGTTAAAGCCCTGGGAGATTAGCAAAGCGCAGCATCCATTTCGCGGGCGGGTTCTGCTCCGCGTTACAAGTCCCTTAACGACCTTTACCGCCTCGCCCCCCCTCTCTCGCTCTTTTAATAAGGCTGAGCAAATGGGACTTCATTTTCGCCGGTTGTTACAGGAGAGCAAAATCAATTATTTATGCCCTGGCTTTCCCTTTTGTTCAGGCAACGCATTAGTCTAATGCCACCTCACCATGACACAAGTTGGGCGAGCTGAGACCTTTGGCCTTTGTTGGACTGTGGGGCGGGTCAGCAAGGGTTGGGGTGCGTGGGGAGAGAGATGCAGGGAAAGGGGGACAAATGCAATTTAGGGGATAAGCAGATACGGGCTTTAATCCAGAGATGGGGAACCCGCGGCCCTTCAGTTTCTGGGGGATTCCGGCTCCTATCAACCCAAGCCAGCATGGCCAATGGCCAGGGATGATGAGAGATGTAGTTTGGTAACATTTAGAGGGCACCAGGATGGGGACAGCGGCGTTGGCTCAATAACTAAGGCCGCAGCCATGCAAACAGTTAAAGCAGGCTTCCTCAACCTCGGCCCTCCAGATGTTTTTGGCCTACAACTCCCATGAACCCTAGCTGGCAGGACCAGTGGTCAGGGATGATGGGAAATGTAGTCTCAAAACATCTGAAGGGCCGAGGTTGAGGAAGCCTGAGTTAAAGGTACATTTATTCAGGGCAGATAAAAGACAAGACTTTTTCATGCAGTGCAATGTTAAACTAGGGAACTCACTTCCCCAGGAGGCAGTGATGGCCACCAATCTGGGTGGTTTTAAGAGAGGACTGGGCAAATTCATGGAGGTGAAGGCTATTGATGGCTATCAGCCACAATGGCTATGCTCTGTCTCCATGGCTGGAGGCAGAAATGCTTCTGAATACTGATTGCTGGAAACCACAGGAGGGGAGAGGGCTCTTGTGCTTGAATCCTGCTTGCCAGTTTCGCACAGGCATCTGGTTGGCCGCTGTGAGAACAGGATGCTGGACTAGACAGGTCACTGGCCTGATCCAGCAGGATTTGTCTTATGTTCTTATTCCATTTTAACAGCCTTGGCTCCCCACAAAGAATCTTGGGAACTTTAGGCTGCCCCTCACAGAGCTACAATTGCCAGGACCCTTAAACTACAGTTCCCAGGATCCTATTCTGCTGGGGGGGACGGGGACGAGAGCTGTGACTATGAAAGCCGTAGAAGAGTGCTTTGAATGGGCCAAGTGATTGTGGCTTAAGTGCACATCCAGCATTATTGGGGGCTTATTCCTGCGGCCTTCCTGGTGATATTGGACTCCAACCTGCGTCAGCCCCATGCAGTGTGTGTGGCTAATCATCACATCGGCTGGCTAAACACACACACACACACAGCTTGGAGATAAGGTGATTTGTTTGATTATAAGATTACAGATGAGCTAATATTCGAAAGACCAAGATCAACGAGAGAGAGAAAATTGGGGGTGGGAAACAGTAAGCCTACCCAGAAGAAGCTGTTACATGGAGTGGAGGGGGGGACGGACGAGAGGTGTGTGTGGAATAATAAAAAAAGAGGGCATAAAGCAGTTAATATGTATGAATAATGGATGTTTGATTTAAAAGCAGTTTACTCCAACATGATGTAATTTTTTGACAGCCGGCCAGCCAGACTATCTTGCGGCTCTGTGCCAGGGGGGAGTCAGCGTTCTAGCGCAGGGAATGCTACCTCATCGAGGATCACGCGGGCGGCGCGGCGGGGAGGGACGCACATCAACTTCCATGCCATCCCAAAAGTGACTTTCCGTACACATACACACTCTCTTCTCACTCAGGGGCCGAGCATACCTGCCGACCGCTCAGAGGAGGCCACCTGGGGAAATCAGGCGAAGCGGCAGTCCGCCTTCCCAGCCTACGGCAAGGCTAGATGCTCACGGTGCAATGATAATTCTTCGCAGCACCTCCGTGCAAATTAACAGAGATGCTATTTTCAAAACAAAAACACTCAGGTTTCCTGGGGGTTTTTCCCCCCTTTCCTTTTTAAAGTTTGAAAAAGAGGGTGAGAGAGAGAGAGTCAAAGCTGCCACCGCCAAACCGAGCCAGGAGTCAGCCCGGATGTCGGTGGTGAATTTTGCCAAAGCACCTGCAGCTCCTGCTGCTTCTGCCCTGGACCTCGTTTCCCTGCGTGCTGCCTTGCCAAGCGGAGTGGGCGACCGAGCCAGGCTGGGGTTAAGATGCGGACAGATGTCTGCCGGAGGCAAGGAAGGAGGCTGCGAAACTCATTTAACCTTTGGACAAAGGCAAAGTGGGGAGAGAGCAGTCGCCCAACGCCGTGGTCATTTCTCTCACTGAGATGCGAGCGGCGAAACAAGGACTACAAGCTCAGGGACTTGCTCTGCTGCGTTTAGAGCAGGCGTTCCCAAACTGGGGTCTGTGGACCCCCAGCAGCCCACGGGATTCATGTAGCATGTCCGTGGATTTGTGATCGAAGGCGCACTAAATATACATATTGGTTTTCGATTGCATTTTCATTACTTCTTTTATTTCTTTCATTGTATTGCACTTTGAATTCCATGGGATTCAGAGGCAACAGAGTAAACTATAATATCTAAGAAACAAAATAAGTGATTAAAAATGCATATTAAAATCAGCCAGGATCTAGCAGGCAGAAAAACCATTAAGTGGTCCAGCAAGAGACCCCCAGCAACTTTCAAGTGGTTCTGCAGGGAGGTGGGCAGGGAGATTTAAGGAACTACTGTTTTAGAATATATCCAAAGGACTATAAATTATGTTATTAAAGATCAGTATCTATTTCCCTTAGTAACAATGAGGGCTAGAAACTTTCTCACTTTTTAAAGTGAACTTTATAGCCTTGGGATTCAGCGAGATCTACTGGACAGCTCCATGGTGAATCATAGAAGCACAGTATTGCAGAGTTGGAAGGGACCCCAAGGATCATCTAGTCCAACCGCCTGCAATGCAGGAATCTCAGCTAAAGCATCCCTTAAATATAACAAAATTAGTTAATTAAGGAGACTAGTTTTTAGACAATGGGGCTGAAAATCAAGGGCACAACACACACATATTTCTATGAGGCTGCTTTGGTTCTGCTGTGCTGCAGTGATAGGGGAGCAATACAAGAAAATGCTTCTTCTAAGAATAAAAGGCAGCTTTCAATATTTAAATTTTTAGGTTCTCCAAACAGCATCCACAGAAGCTTAGCATCTGAGTTATATCAACCAACTGG
Organism: Podarcis tiliguerta; assembly: GCF_965153285.1. Taxonomy (NCBI): domain Eukaryota; kingdom Metazoa; phylum Chordata; class Lepidosauria; order Squamata; family Lacertidae; genus Podarcis; species Podarcis tiliguerta. The sequence continues at coordinate 20,120,431 of NC_139549.1, forward strand.
CAAAAAGACACATCAGCAAACCAGCAAGTCTTTGATCGGTTATCAGAGCAACGTAAAATAAAGGGCTGGTGTGATTTTTATGGCACAAAAAGAAGCACATCGTCTCGACAAGCGGGCGCCTGCTCATCCAGTCCTTCTGCCAACCAAGTGCAGCACCTTGGCCCAGGAAACCAAAAATGAAACATGACTGCTGAGCGGGGGAGACGGCTCCATCCCTCCAAAACAGGCCAAAACGCAGCAATACGTCTCTCGCATCAACCTGGAGATTGATCATCGCCTCCTGACCACCATAATCAACCCATGCAAAGTCCCTTCACGTCTGGGGAATAATTATCATAATAGACATTCGTAATTAAGTTTCCGGCGTGATGTCAGCCGGAGCGGGAACGCCAAGCAAGCCGGTGTCCTTGTCAGAGACATCCTAACCGTCTGGGTTCCTTCAGCCCCGTTCCCCCTCATTAGCATACATGCCCCTCGCGAACCATCTGCCACCGCACACCAAAAAGACCTCAGACCTACATTAGGAAACCACTCCGAATCCACAGAGCGCCATTCGGGAGGCTCCCGCGGAGCTCTTTCTTCTGGTTCCATTTGGGGCATGGACAGGGCACTTTTGTTATGATGCCAACGCCAGCCTTGTCCCAGCGCTCCTCCTGAATGTTGCACAGGAGCAAAGCTCTGATGTTGCTTCAGCAACAGCCAGCCATATGTAGAGAGCAACAGCTTGGCAAATGCCACCTTGGCTGAAAAGTACAGGGGCCCCATCAGCTCCAGGGGTCTTGTACCCCCAATGGAAAGGGGGACACTTGAGCTTTAATGGGGAGTTATTTGAGGATAGCAATGTGACATCCTCACCAGCTAAATATTGCCATATATCACCAGCTACACATCGTGATATACCAATCTATCGCAATGTCTGAAATAAGGATGGAGCTATGTAGAGACATTGGCTGGCTTCAGTTTTCCCAGCGTCGTGATTTTTAGCATAACACACACACACACACAGACACAGACATGTTGATTTGCAATATATTGCCAGGTCAAAAATTATGAAACCAGTATCACGATATAGACTTCAAACCGGTTTTAGATGATATATCGCCCAGCCCTAACACACATCTTGATTTGCAACATATTGCCAGGTCAAAAATTATGAAACCAATAGAGCAATATGGACTTCAAACTGCTTTTGGATGATATATAAATATATCATCCAGCCCTATTCCTCAACCTCATCCCTGAAGAAGGGCACTCTTAATTCCCAGGATCAGGAAAACCTTGGCCTTCTAACTAGGCTTGAGGGAACTACTTTGTCCCTGTAAAAAATAAACGCAGATGGAAAGGTAAGAAGAGATCAGACACAGTGCACAGAGCCACTGTTATTATTTCCTCTTGAAATCTTTAGAAATCTTTATATGCACACTTTGCCACCTGTATGAGGCACCTGTGGTGTTGGCAGGAGCATCCTTTGGCTGACCAACACAGACAACATGCATTGCAACATTGATTTATTTTTTGCAAGCTTCTAAATTCCCCTAGATGTCACACACTTTCAAACACAGCTGCACAATCGGAATGCAATCGGTTCCAAGGAGTTCTTGCCGCTTGCAGAGTCTCACAAGGAAAGCACAGTGTCTCCTATAAAAAAGCAAACAGTTCCCCCTAGAGGCCTACAGCTGTACAAAAAGGCCTGGCTCCCTCTGCGAGGAAATGAGGCGCATTTGTCGCTACAAATCAGCCTCGGCCTCTGTGTCAATGGAATAATGCAGTTGCTGAGGGTGGGGTGGGGCAAATATTGGGCTGCATTTGGCCTCTACTGGAACAGCAAGGGGCTATTTCTTATACTCGGTGGCACCACACCTGCTTTGCAAGAGAGAAGGCCCCAGTTTCAATTCCCGTCATCTCCAGGTAGGGCTGGGAAAGATCTTCCTGTCTGAAATCCTGGAGAGCCACTGCCGGTCCGTGTAGACAGCACTGAACTAGATGGACCAATGGTCTGACTCAGGAGATGGCAGCTTCCCATGTTCCCTTCAAAACTAGGGCGAAACTTTGCTGGGTGCATACGAAGTGAGTCATTTCGGAGCTTTAAACAGCAACAACACCAGGCAGATGGGCAAAACTTGCACCTCATGTCTCTAGGGCAGGTGTGGAGAACTACATCATCCCTGAACACTGGTTGTGCTTGCTGGGGGCTGATAGGAATTGTAGTTCAGCAAGCATCTGGAGGGCCAATGGTTCCTCACCCCTGCCCTGGAGAGCTCTTGCCAACAGCGATGTTAAGATGGCAGAGTAAATGGTATTCGTTGTTAGTTGTGGCATAAAAGTAATAAGCAAGATTTCCACGCAATACAGGAGAGTCAATCATGAGTGAGCAACCATTGATATGCCTTATACAGGGGGCAACTCAAGACATTTTGCAGAACAAAAGGTTGAAATACCTTGTTGGTCTCGTTGATCAACCAGCCGAAGCCTTTCACTCCGAACGCTGCCTCGCTGGAGGTGACGTCCAGGCATGTGGCAGGCTGACCGTAGACAGAATGAAGGACCTTAGCTGAGTCCCCAACCTTCAGCAGATAGACGACATCTTCCGCAGTGGCTACGGCCACAGGGAGGCCCATAACGCGGGGGACCAGGCAGAGTGAGCCCACCTGCAAGGGGTCAGGGGGTTACAGTGACTGCAAGAACCTCAGCTTTGGGGCTCATCTTCTCTCTAACAGCTTCCCTTCCTTTCTGCTGACCCCACACACCCACCCCAACAAAAAATTCAACTGGTGTTTTGCCTTTTTATTTGTCTACTGGCTTCTTCCACTGTTACGAGCCATAACTCCATGGTGGAGCACCTTCTGAATTATGGTATAAAAGAACTCCTCCTTGGGCCCTTTTTTTCCCCTGGGCATGAGCATAGATGGCAATTTCCTTCCATCCCAGAGCTCCATATAACAATCACCCAAAGCAATGGACCTGATGTAATAATAATAATAATAATAATAATAATAATGGTATTATTTATGCCCAGTCCATCTGGCTGGTTTGCCCCGTCTCCGCATTTTCTCTCCACTGCAGTGTTTAGAGATGTAAAACAAACCCACCTTTGTCAAGACACCAAGTCCCCACACCCGTCAGGATGGGGAAGCTCTGTGCCCCTCCACACAGTGGTACCTTGGAAGCCGAACGGAATCCGTTCCAGAAGTTTGTTCAGCTTCCAAAACGTTCGGAAACCAAGGCACAGCTTCCGATTGGCTGAAGGAAGCTCCTGCAGCCAATCGGAAGCCACAGAAGCTGTGCCAGACGTTTGGGTTCCAAAAGAACATTCACAAACCAGAACACTCACTTCTGGGTTTGCAGCCTTCGGGAGCCAAAACGTTCCAACTCGCAAGGCGTTCAGCTTCCAAGGTATGAATGTATATATAATTTTGGATTCCTAGAGCATGTTAACCCCCAGACAGCATGGCCAATGGCCATGTCTGATGGAACCTGTAGTCCATTGACATCAGGAAGGCCAAAGGGTCCCCCGAACCTGTATTAGGGAGAGAAGAGCACCAGATCTGTAGCTGACATTTAGCGCAAGGTCGAGCTTAACCTGAATGATCTGGTGAATTGGGCTCTTTGGTTGTGGGATGGGGAATCGGTGGCCCTCCAGATTCTTGGACTCCCAACTCCAATCAGCCCCAGCAAGCATGGCCAATGGTCAGGGACGATGGTCGCTGTAGTCTCACCAGTTTCTGGATTTCAAACTCTGCAGCCGTCTCCCAGTAGCCCTTGTCATTGGCGCTCTCCACTTTGACCTGGAAGGCGGATGCGGTTGCTATCGTCGCCCCTTCAGCCGAAAGGGCCAAGCTTTGTATCTTCTGATTGTGCTGGAAGCAATGGATCGGGTCACGGCCGACCAGCAGGCTCCACACCTTAATCGTCCCTGTGCACCAGAAAAACAAAAATAAAAATGGAAAATCAGTAGCCGTGGTGGAACATTTTTATTCATGCTGCCAACCACAAAACCATCTGGAGGGTTCATCAAACCAAGATCCGTTCCATGGAGTAATCGCTAACATTTGACGAGATCTCAGGGGGCACCTGAATCTCAGCAAGGGCAGCCAGCAGAATCTGGCTTGCCAAATGAAACTGATTGACGGTCAGTTGAATACAAATGAAAGTAGGTTTTTTATTGATTTTCACAAGAAAGCAGTGATATAGAGACAGGTAAGCTCCTCACCAGCACCACCCACAAGAGAAGAAGTAGCTGAAAAGCTTTTGAGGACATCCAAGCGGAATAAATTGGCATAGGACTGAAGCCACTTAAGACCTGTATATACTCCTTAATGTATTCCATGAGACACAAATGCTTTCTTCACGTAAGAAAAACATAGCTGAGTGACATAGCCAGTTCCCTATACAGCAACTCGCCCTGGCATGCAGCCATCCAGAAGCCGACGAAGGCCATGTTTGTACATCATGAGGAGTCAAACCATGGCTTATTGCAAATGCCAGCAAAACTGAAGCCTAAATAGGGCTGCTGAGAAAGGTGAAGGAAGTATTAGCCTGCTCAGCCCCACAATATTTTAAAAAGCTAAGGGTGGACACCTTCCTATCACTCAAAGCCCAAAGACAATGGAGCACGGTCAGTAGCCATGGACATGCCCTGAATGAAATGGGGGGGGGAACCACCAAGAGAGAATTGTGGTGAAGTGGAGCTGCCTTCTCTTAGCGAATGGCTGTCAGGAACTCTGAGCAGCCAAAGTAAATGGGCAAAAAATAATAATGGTTATAATATGCCAGTGGGACGCGGGTGGCGCTGTGGGTTAAAGCCTCAGCAACTAGGACTTGCCGATCGAAAGGTCGGTGGTTTGAATCCCCGCGGTGGGGTGCGCTCCCGTTGTTCGGTCCCAGCGCCTGCCAACCTAGCAGTTCGAAAGCACCCTCGGGTGCAAGTAGATAAATAGGGACCGCTTACCAGCGGGAAGGTAAACGGCGTTCCGTGTGCTGCGCTGGCTCGCCAGATGCAGCGTGTCACGCTGGCCACGTGACCTGGAAGTGTCTTCGGACAGCGCTGGCTCCCGGCCTCTAGAGTGAGATGAGCGCACAACCCTAGAGTCTGGCAAGACTAGCCCGTACGGGCAGGGGTACCTTTACCTTTACCTAATATGCCAGTGGAACAGTAGGAACACATGTGGACTAAAGGGTAAAAAGATACATTGTGCTATGACTTAAAGGAGACTTTTTATAATATGATGTATCGTTGGTATCTAACTCCTGAGAAATTAGCTAGAATGCATAAGAGTGTTCCAAATGTTTGTGGGAAATGTCAGGAACAAAAAGGGACATTTTATCACACTTGGTGGTAGTGTAAAAAAAGCTAAGAAATAGTGGATACAAATGCATACATTGGTACAGAAGATTTTGAAGGTTAATGTCCAACTGAAACCAGAGCTGCTTCTGCTGGGGCTTATGGATACACAATTAGAAAAATAATACGGAAAACTATTGCAATACATGATTATAGTGGCAAGACTGTTACATGCACAAGGATGGAAGGACTCATTATTACCTACTATGGAAGGTTATTGAAATTAATGGATTTGGCTGAGATGGGGAAGTTGATGTGCTTAATTAGAGAAAAATCACTGTTGACATTTATTAATGATTGGAAACCCCTTACGGACTTTCTGTGCAATAAGGAAAATGAACTTGTGGTATCAGGGTTTGAAGACTGAAAAAAAAAAAGGATAAGATTGGTTAACGGGAAGTGGAAGAGTTTAATGTAATTAAAAGGCAAAAATGTTATATATATATTTAAAGCTAATAGATGGAGAGTCTGAAGTTTTTCTTCTTTTCTTTTTCTAGTTCTCTATTTTCTTTTAACACAAGAGCTTGGTATTTGATGTGCATCTTTGTACGGTATTTTTTATTTGTTCTAAGGTAAAGGTAAAGGGACCCCTGACCATTAGGTCCAGTCGTGGCCGACTCTGGGGTTGCGGCGCTCATCTCGCTTTATTGGCCGAGGGAACCGGCGTACAGCTTGGCTCATTCACCAGCATGACTAAGCCGCTTCTGGTGAACCAGAGCAGCACACAGAAACGCTGTTTACCTTCCTGCCAGAGTGGTAACTATTTATCTACTTGCACTTTGACGTGCTTTTGAAATGCTAGGTGGGCAGGAGCAGGGACCAAGCAACGGGAGCTCATACCGTCGCGGGGATTCGAACCGCCGACCTTCTGATTGGCAAGTCCTAGGCTCTGTGGTTTAACCCACAGCGCCACCCGCATCCCTTTTTATTTGTTCTACCAAGCTTTAAATAAATAATAATAAAGAAAAAGGAAGAAATGTTGAAGGCTCCACATGTGCAGCTGAATCCTGACCCTTGTTCCACAGGGAGCTCTCCAAGGTGGCTACCCAACTTCCATTTTGCATAGGAATACATAAAGCTGCCTTAATCCCTGTCAAACCAATGGTCCGTTTAGCTCAGTAATGTCTACATTGACTGCCAGCGGCTTTCCGGGATTTCAAACAAATAGTCCCTCCCAGCCCTACCTGGACAAGCCAAGGATTGAACCTGGGACCTTCTGCATGGAAAGCTGGTGCTCTACCACTGAGCTATGCCCTTTCCCCTCTGTTTGCAACTCTGGGCCAATCACAGCAAGAAACTCTCGCTCTTCATGTTTCTCCAGCACAGCTTTTCAGAAGTTCAAGGGGAATCGGAGCTGGTAACATTTCCTTTCCCCATCTGAATTTAACAAATGGGGAGAATGCTGGCTTCCAGAAGGTTGCAGAAAGACTCAGAAGGCAGCTGCAGATGGATTGCAAACATCTCCCCCACATCCCAAAGGAAGCAAAGCAAGAGTGTGCTAATGAAACGGCATCCAAACAAAATTTTAAACATATTTATGTGCACTTCTGCAAAGATTATTTTGGTGCCTTAGAAGCACTCCCCCACTGAGAAATAATGCCCGTAATCTCGGGAGCTATCTAATGGCACTCTTTCTGAAAGATTTATACTCCTTGTCCTGGGAGCAAAAAGCCATCACAGAAGCCATTTTGGGGTTGTTGTTGACTTTATGTTATTATTAGGGATGCATACTTGAATTAATCTATTTGCCTAAACAATTAGCCACCTTGTTCTGCGTGCAACAGAGCCAAAACTGCAATTAGGCTTCCATCAAAGAGCCAAAAAAAGAGAAGGAGTCCCAACTAAAACTGCCCCAGTGGAGCCATAAGGCACTCCGAGTCGGATTTTTCCAAATTTACTTTGAGGCATAATGGCTATTATGTTGATTGTTTGAAAGGTAAATAACAGCTAAGCTGGTTTTTCAAAAGGGGGAAAAAAGGAAGGAAGAAAAGCATGGAACACCAGCTGCCCCCCCCCCCGGCTCCATAAAAACAAGTTAACACTTTTTTAAAACGCGTTAAACAAAAAATGAGCACTGCGAGCATCATGATCAAGACTACAGCCCTGCAGAGAGCAAGCCACCCAAGTCCAAACCACCATTGCAATGGTGGTGGTGGTTATGGAGGTTATTTTAGACAACAGTCATTAGGTTGCTTCTGACATTTATAGACTGCTTTAAAAGGGGGTGGGGAAGCTCTGGTCCAGGGGTCGGATGAAGCCATCTCCATCTGGCTTGAGGAGCTTCCTCTAGGGCCCTGCTTACATTTCACCCTCCTTGAGAGCTGCTGCCTGCCTGGGAATGTGCGAGGGGACCCTTCTCTGAAGCCCTGGAGAACCCCTGCCAGTCAGTGCAGGCAATACTGAGCTAGATGGAGCGATGGTCTGATCCTGCATAAGGCAGTTCCACATGCACATGGACAAAGCAAGATACCCTTTGCAAGAATCCTAGAGGAGCCCTGCCTTTGTTTGCATGAGCGCCACCACGAAAAGGGGGTCGTTTCTACACACCTTCCTGTGGCAACACAAAAACTTTTCATGGTGTGAATCAGACCTGTGCAGGGCAGGGGGTGAAAGCAAACAGTGTCTGAGTGTTCCCCCCTCCCCAAACCTCAAGGCTGTGGCTCTGTGCCAGACCCAGGCAAGCATGGAGCAGATGGAGCCCTGGCAAGGCCCCCCCCCCACCTTCCAGCCCCTGCATTAGAAGCATCTGCTTCATTACCCAGAAAACCTTCCCCTGCTTTATCTAATGCTCCAGGAAAAGCATTTTGATTTGATTCATTTCGGGTAAAGGCAACGTGGAAGGCAATTAGAGGAGTAAAACAAAAACAACAAAAAAACCCCAAAGTGGAAGGCAGCCAGTGCTGACAATGGGAAACAAGGCGAAAGAAAATAAGGAGTCTGATCACTTGGAAATTGAACGCCACGACTGTGGATTCGGATGCCAAGCCACCTTGGGCTTCCGAGGGTAGGTGAGCACAAGGGATGAGCCAGCAAAGCTGGGAAGAGATTCCACCACTTCTTCGGTGTGTGGCTGGTGCCTGTTTGGGCTGGGAGGGAGGGAGGCAGGGAGCCCAAACAGGAAGTGAAGCCAGAGCTAGTGGTAAGTGGAGTCAAAGCCAGTAGAAGGCGGAGTCAAAGGCAGTAGAAGGCGGAGTCAAAGCCAGTAGCAGGTGGAGTCAAAGGCAGTAGAAGGCAGAGCCAACTCATTCTACTTTGTCTTCATCTTATTTCCTGCTGAGTTCTACAAGATCAATAATGAGGTAGAGGAGAATGAGGGGGAAGCTGACAGGCAACCCACTGGACTGGTCTTAAGTAGGAAAGCAGGCAGGTATAGGCTGGCTGAGGGCAGGGCAGGGCAGGGCCCCATTCACCCTAATGGCTGAGTCTCTACCCATGGCAGAAGCTAGGAAGCTTTGAGGATGATGACATGGATTTGAACAGCGTAGCCCCCTTGCAGTTCCATGGTGGGGTGAGAAAAAGGCTTACAAGTGCCAGAACTTAAGGAACGTTTGAAGCTGCCTAAATCCCAGAGTCCAAAGTCTCAGAGGCAGCGACTCTGAGGAAGAATAAAATGCAACTGAAGGCAGGTTCTATCACCATCCAGATAGGATCGCAACTGAACCACCAGTTGAAGCTGATATGTAAGCCCTAGGCACCATCTATTTATAAGAATATTTATAAACTGGCAGCTCCTAAAAATATTGTGATGGTGTATGATAAAATCATTAGAACATCATTAACATTATAAAACACAGAACAAATAACCGAAGCTGAATTAAATTACCATATTTTTTCGTGTATAACACGACCCCTATTTTTTGGGACTCCAAATAAAGAAATCCCCCCATATGCACAATCTATGTATAAGACAACCCCCAAATTTAAAATTGAAAAAATTGGGGGGTGGATATAGTCTTATACATGTAAAAATACGGTAATTCTCTAGAAAGTGGATGACCAATTGTCATGTATCAATTCGCTTTGATTACTGAATTGCAGGGAGGTGGACTAGAGGGAACCTTTGGCTCTCATCAGTCTCTGCAACTCTGCAATTCTATGATGCCAGTTGTGCTTTCAATGGCAGTGATGGATCTGAGCTGAGTGTCTATTCCTCCAGAAGAAGTGTAACCCAATCCAGAAAGGGCAGCTCCTCACCTCTTAAAGATCTTAGCAAGATCTTCTGAGAGTTGGACTTGACTGCCTCCTCATCCTGTTCCTCAGGATGAAAACAGCTGACCTGCCAATGCTTCTTTCTCTTGGCTCCCCTGCTGGCACTGCCCCTCATTTCTGTTTGACTTCGAAAGAAACGCAACTGCTGCTCCTACTACTGAGTTTTTGCCTCTCAAAAATTGAGGGAAACCTTCAAGGAATTCTGATTCCTTGAAACGCTTAGCTCCATCCCTGTATTGACCATTTTTCTCCAGGGTTAGCTTGCAGAGCAGGGATAAGCAAACGAGAAGGTCCCAACTGAGCTAACAGCTTATTGCAGTGGTGGCCAACTTGATACCCTCCAGATGTTGATGGACTACAACTCCCATCAGCCCCAAGCCTGCACTGTCAACAGTCGAGGGGGTAATGGAGGTCCATTTCGGCAACTGAAGGGTGCATTGTCTTTGGCTACCTGTTTTGTAGTGGATGCGGGCAGAAGGACGCCATTGGCGAGGTGACCCACAGAACTTGCTGCATTGACTGGCAGGCTGTGAGAATAACAAGGCCTCCTCTGAAGGGGCAGGAGCAGCCTTGACGGCTCCTCGCGAAGATCGGCTGCCAAGGGCATCGCAGCTTGAGCTCTGCTGAGCAGGGAGAAAACGGTGTCGTGTCGAACGCGTTTTGCAGAGTGGCTTCAACAGAGGAGGCCGACGGCGCTGCCTCCTATTGCTACCAGATGGCTTCTCGGTGCTGGTCGCATGCGCACACACGTACGCAAAAGAAAAGGAAGCAGGGGTTGAGGAAAAGCACGGAATAAAGGCCTTGAGGTTGCTTTGAAAACAGAGCAAATTATTTCGGTCTCTTCTCCCCTGCCGCTCCAGATGCAAAAGAAAAGTCTCAGCAAACTTACCCTTTTAAAAAGGAAAAATGGGGTGGGAAGGAAAATAGGGGAAGGGCTGCAGCTTCAAGTGGAGAGAACATTCGCTTTGATGGCAGAAGGACCCAGTTTAATCCCCATCGTCTTCAGGTAAAGATGGGAGAGACCCTGGTCTGAAATCATGGAAAGCTGCTGCCAGTCAAGGTAGGCAGTGTGGAGCTAGATGGACCTATGATCAGACTTGGGAAAAAGCAGCTCCCTCTATTCCTATGTGCCATTGGGAAAGGACTGGCAGGTGTTTTTGGACTATACCTCCCATCATCTCTGACCATTGGCTGTGCTGGCAAGGGACCATAGGTTTTGTAGTCCAAGGCGTTAGGAGGAGAGAGGCTGTGGAAAGCTGACTTAGGCCCTCTTCATACATTATGAGCTTAGGTTTCTTAAATTGGTCAAATGTTGTCTATTTGATGGTTACAGTTCAGTAACCCAGTGCCTGGCAGGCTTAAACAGTAGTATGAAATAACTACAGAACTTACAATTTAGCGGGGGGGGGGGGGGGCGGGGAGATCCAACGCTTTATTTTGACTTACCTACTGTATATAAAAATATATTACCGTATTTTTCAATGTATAAAATTTTTGGGGGGTCATCTTATACACAGGCTGCTTGCCCACTCAGGAAGAGTAGACGGTGACAGTACCGTCAGCCAGAGCGGGGGATCGTTGGAAAACAGCTCAACAACCGCCCAGTGAACTTACAAAAGATGCTCAACAATGTTTTTGCAAAACTCAACAACTTTCTTAATTTTTAAACTTCTTAATTTGGGGCTTCCAGAAATAGGGTGTTGTTTTATACCTGTGTTCGTGTTATACACAGACAAATATGGTCTATCCTGCCATTTCACTGCACCACAGACGGCAGGTTGTAACTGTTTGAAATTACTGTAAAAATGAAAATAAAGATAAAATCTTTTAAAACAAATAAAACACATTATAATCCATTTAAAAAGCAACCACAGCAGAGGAAGCAAGTAAAAATGGCCTTAGCAGGCAAAAGCTTGGTGGAACAAAAATGTTTTTACCTATCAGCAAAAGGCAGCCAGAGAGGGCTCCATCTGTGCTTTATGGTGAAAGCTATTCCACTGTATTGGTGCAGCCACTGAAAAGGCCCTACCGCTAATCATCCTCAACAGTCCTTGGAGAAGGGCCTCTCCTTCTGATCTTTGGAAGGAGGGAGGATGTGGTCCCTTGGGTGTCCTGGGCACAAGCCATTGAGGGTTTTACAAGGTTATCACTATCATCACTCTGAATTGTGTCTGGGAGCAAACTGGTAGGCATGTGTTACTATTAGCATATAAAGCATACCCTCCAACATTTCTCAGATGAATATGCCCATTCTACTGTTCTGTTCTGTTCTGTTCTATATACCCCACCCATCTGACTGGGTTGTCCCAGCCACTCTAGGTGGATTCCAACATGTATAAAAACATAATAAAGAATTAAGCATTTTTTAAAGAAAACTTCCCTATATAGGGCTGCCTTCAGATGTCTTCTAAAGGTTGTATAGTTACTTATCTCCTTGGCTTGGAGGCTGCATAACTCTATACCCTACAACATTTCTCCAATGAAAACAGGGACATCCTAAGGAAAAGTGGGACATTCCGGGATCAAACCAGAAACCAGGATGGCTTCTGTACATCCGGAATTGTGCCTGGAAAATAGGGGCACTTGGAGGGTCTGTATAAAGCCCTTAACAACTTGGGACCAGTTTACGTTACCCCCAACTCTTGGTTTCTATCCCTCTCGCTGTAAAGCACAAATCAGAACAACCAGCCCATGAGGTGCTAGGAGGACAAAAACGATAAACAGTCGTAATATCCTTTGCATGTTAAACATGATCAACGCAACAAGTTTGGACAGGCCTTTTTGAGTGCAGCTGCACAGGTGGCCATGCTACTTCCGGCAACAACCACGCTTGCTCATTTGGAAAACATGCCTAACAGAGGGCCTCTAGATCCCACAGAAAGAGACTCCCCCCCGCCCCCCTTGTCTCCCTCTGCAAGTGTGCATCCAACACACATTTTTGGCCACAGACACATGCATTTCTTTTGCAGGCCAGCCACCTTCTCTTGCCGTCCAAGAAGGAAAGGCAGATCAAAGCTGATCCACAGACTTTATTTTGTTATATATTCTCTGTGTGCTCAGCACACCAGAGATGGGGCAGGGGACGGGGAGAGAAAGGGAAACGAGACAGAAGGCCCGGGATTTGCATTCATCAAACAATATCTGGTTCGCTCTTTTGTCTCGTGAGCTGATCTCCCTGCGTCTCAAGAAAAAGGGGGGGGGGGGAGAGAGAGAGAGAGCCAAAACAAGTTGTTTGCTCAAGACGAGTTTGGCTGGGCTGCAGCCTGGCACGGTTACCCCGAGTGGCAGATCCAGGAGGAATTAAAAGCAGCCGTTTTAATGGGCAGCGCGATCCAAGGCCTCCTAATGCACCGAGGGTTACCAGCCAACTTTTCCCCACATAAAAGCAAGTGTGAGCACACACATACACATACACACACACGTTGTGTGCAGAAAGGATTAGAGTCGCTGTCGCAGAGACACACGCGAGCACACAAAAGCTGGGCGCAGCTGCTGGGAGGGGGGGGGCGCTTTTAGAAAACAATATTAGGAAAGAGTTGCCGTTAACTTACCATCCTCGTAAGCTGCCGCTGCCAGGGAGCTGTTTATCCTCACAAAGGAGGCGTGGGGCCGGGGGCCGGGTTCGGCCAAGCCGCGCTCGGGGTCCAGGGCAGGAGCGGTGTAGTCCCAGGTGCGAGTGTCCCACAGCTTCACATCCCCTGACGTGTAGCTGGAAGGGAAAGCGGGAAACGGGTTCAAAAAAAAAAGCGAGCGTCGGAGTCAGTGGGAGCCAACGGAGAAGGAACTCGGTGGTCGTGGGCAAAAGCAAGGTGTTTCTCTTCCCGTCCACCATTTCCTCCTCTCAGCCTCCCACTTCGACAGGAACAAGACCCTTTTGCAAATGAGGCTGGATTGCTCTTGGTTTTCCTTTTCTTTTTTAAAAAACTCATGCTACCAGCTGCGTTCACAAGTGAACAAAAGGGCAACGCCAGGTGGGGGGGGACTTTGGCCTTCCAGGTGTTGCTGAACGGAAACTCCGATCGACCCCTGCAAGTGTGGCCCATGGCAGGGGGAGATGGGAGTTCAGCAGCATCTCTCCAGACTTGTGATACACACAAAAAATGGATACAAAAATGGTAGCCGTGCTGTCCTATTAGAAAACCTCCGAACGCCATATTGTTTCTTTATTTAGGAAATTTATATATTGCCTGCTCGGGGGGTGGGGTGGATATTATCCAAGCGGAGCAGAAATCTGATTACAGTATACGCAACATGTGACAAAAGGTAACCCAAAGAGAAATACAGTGGTGCCCCGCTAGATGAATGCCTCGCAAGACGGAAAACCCGCTAGACGAAAGGGTTTTCCGTTTTGGAGGTGCTTCACAAAACGAATTTCCTATGGGCTTGCTTTGCAAGACGAAAATGTCTTGCGAGTTCCTGTGATTTTTTTTCACTCCCCACCCCCTTTTTCTAAGGCACTAAACTGCTAATAGCCTTTTAGCAGCTAATCCGCTAACCCCTTAAGCCTTTAATAGCCGCTAATAGCCGCTAAACCGCTAATCCGCTAATAGGGTTGCTTCGCAAGACGAAAAAACCGCTAGACGAAGAGACTCGCAGAACGGATTCTTTTCATCTTGCGAGGCACCACTGTATACATAAAAACATCAATTAAAAAAACAAGATAAACCCAATAAAAAAGTTGGAGCACATGCATCTAAATCAGCTGTCTAGACAGGTTTCCTGAAACGAAAACATTTTCAGCAGACCTCTTAACAGAGTAGAGTTGTGACAACTATTACCAGAGGAATGTGCCTTTCTTAGGCCAACCAAGAGAGTCACAAAACAGGGTGCAAGCTTTTGAGTTACGCAGGACTCTTTTGTCGAACTAGATGTGGAAAAAAGGCCTGTTGCTCAAGCCTTCCTTGCCTGCGTGTTTTAACAGTCTTAAGGCAGAACGCAGTAGACAGTAGCAGACTTTCAGGAGCTCTGCAGGTGTTAAGTTGCCCCCAGGACTCCTGGGGAGGCTGGTCCCCCGCCTCTGCAAATACAGCAACCAGCTGTTGCTCAGTTCTATCCTTAGGCAAAACACAGAGATCCCTATTTGGCTTTGCTTTCTTAACATAGGGGAATGTTGCTATTGTACTCGGGTCCTCCTTGCGGGCTTTCCGTAAGTATCTGGCTGGCCTTGTGAGAACAGGATGCTGGACTCAGTGGACCTAGAAAATCCTCAGAACTCAATACGGCATTGTGCCTAACAGATGTTGCATCTACCTCAAGCATCACTAGGGGGATTAAGATAAAGCTCAGCCATTTTGCTGATGCAAGTTCTGCCATGCTGGGAGGTAGCAATGCCACGGGACGGCGGCAGGGGGATGGGACGCAACAGTAAGCTTGCATTTGGGTCCTGCTTGTGGGTTTCCCGTTGGGTCATCTGCTTGGCCACTGTGAGAACAAGAGGCTGGACTAGATGGACCACTGGCCTGATCCAGCAGGGGTCTCTTTTTCCATCCTTACATACAGGAAGCAAAACAGACCCCTAGCTCTCTATGACTTGGAAGCAGCTCCCTCTGCTTGGATGCGATGAAAGAAAATCAGGAAGAAACTCTAAAGGAGAGTGTCACAGAAGAACTTCCATTGCACGCAGCTGGAACGGATGACCAACATAAGCAAGCATGGTGGTGACTCTTAAATAGGGGTTGGGGGATAGTTTGGGTCCGGTGGGCCAGATCTTTATCTCCCCACCCTATGGTCCAACTCTGACAGGTGGGTGAAGCATATGACATCAGGTATAATGGAGTTGTTGTTGTTTGTGGGGAGAGGAGGAATGCTCTGTCAGGCCAAATGGGGAACTCTAGCAGGCTGAATACTACTTGCGAGCCAGATGTTCCCCAACTCTCACAGGTTTTCCCTCCAGGACTGCGGACAAACAGTCTCTTCCAGGCCTACCTGAAGGAGCATAAAACCTGACAAGGAGTGCTGAGGCCATTCTGTTGTGTCTATGCTGCTTCCTTCCTCAGGACCAGTCAGGACAAGGACAAGACTAGAGCTTCCCAGGCCTTTCTGAGATGCCAAATCCAGCCTCTCACTGATTCCAAGGTTCACTTGGGAGTTCTCCGCATCTCAATTTTGTTTTCCAACAAAGGATGCCGCAGCATCAAGCTACAGTGGTGCCCCGCAAGATGAATGCCTCGCAAGACGGAAAACCCGCTAGACGAAAGGGTTTTCCGTTTTGGAGGTGCTTCGCAAAACGAATTTCCTATGGGCTTGCTTCGCAAGACGAAAATGTCTTGCGAGTTCCTGCGATTTTTTCCCGCTCCCCACCCCCTTTTTCTAAGGCACTAAGCTGCTAATAGCCTTTTAGCAGCTAATCCGCTAATCCCTTAAGCCTTTAATAGCCGCTAATAGCCGCTAAACCGCTAATAGCGCTAATCCGAAAAAACCGCTAGACAAAGAGACTCGCGGAACAGATTCTTTTCGTCTTGCGAGGCACCACTGTATTCAAGACACAAGGGTTGTGTGGTCAGGCCTCCTGAAATTTAAGCTATTACTTAAAGGAAGCTGTTTCTTGGAGGAGGGATTTCAGATTTTGACAGGACAGATAGCGTTGGGGAAGTGGGGAGGAGAAGCTCATCAAAATCCCCACCAACCACGTGGCAGCTTTTGAACTGAGGAAGAAATGCCAGGAAGTGCCATCATCGGTCTCTTGTGAAGAGGTATGCTTGGCCCATATTTAGTGACGTGCTATAACTCAGGGGTCGCCAACTCTTTTGAGGCCAGTGGGCACATTTGGAATTTTGATAAAAGGCTGTAGGAGCCAGTCACAAAATGGCTGCCATGCGTGGGGGGGGGCGCCGTCACACATCACAAAATGGCTGCCGTGACATATTGGCTTGTGAGGCAGAACCAGTGAAAGCAGGAACTGAGCAGCAACAGCAGAGAGCTGCTCATGCATTGTGGATGTTTGAGGGGATGTTTACGGAGACCTTTTGCAGGAGCCACAGGGGGTGCTGGTGAGCACGCTAGCGCCCGCAGGCACCGCGTTGAAGACCCCTGGCTCGGCTTCTTATGCATCCAGTTTCTCGAGCCTGCTGGCAGAGACCGAGGCGCGAATGAGAACCAAACAAAGGAGGTGCTTCAGCCAGGCTGACTCTGCAAGAGGCAGAACGGAGCTGGGTGTTATCCCAACGAAGTGGCAACTTCCCGGAGAAAAAATAAATAAATAAATAAATAAAAATAAAAATTGGAAAGCTGCAGAAAGCTCGAGTCGCCAAGCCAAAATCAATCTCTCTCCAGAGCCCCAGATGTCCTTATCATTGCCTAATGGCAATTATACTCAGCCAATTAAGACTCGGCTATCACTGTTGCATTGTTAGTAAGCCTTTGGCCCCTAGTGTTGATGGCTGTCTAATTAGTGTTTGTGCAAAGTACAACTGCAAGATACGCCACGCAAAGCTGACAAACACACCCCAAAATAAGCCGTCAATAAGAGGATCGTCCGTAGCACCACTGCTGGCAAACAGCTATCTTTTGAAGAAGAAGAAATATCTTACTGATGAAAGAGCGGGAGACATTCTAAACTAGTCAAAACTGAGAAGTCTAGCTGGTTCCTGGTTGATTGGAAAGAAAGAGACAGGAGGCTGGTCACTGCACACCTAGAAATCCTAATATCCAACAGCTCATAAACTCAAAATTTCTGCCGTTGGGCTTCATAGGTGAGCACATTCTGGAGGGAGGCTGAAAAAATGAATAAGGCCTTCCCACCCTCCATGGGTACGAGGCCCTTGGAAAGTTAACAATGAGGGAATGTGGCTCTCAAGTTGAAAACTGTCCCCAACCCTTGATTTAAGGCATCTCAGCACTCTTTGTTGCTCTTCCAAGAGGGATTCTTCCATCTGCTTAAATTTTAGAACTGATTTATTTTAATTATGATGTGTTTTTTGTTATCTCTGCATAGTCACACGCATGCATGGGCTCTGCAGCTGTGCAGACACTGCTCAGGAACCTTCCAAGACTCTGGAAGCTGCTGGGCAGGGAGTTCAATCCTGACAGATAAAAGAAAGTACTTCTTCATGCAGCGCAGAGTTAAACTATGGAACTCACCCCCACAGGAGGCAGGGACAGCCACCAACTTAGACGGCTTTAAAAGAGGATTGGACAAATTCACAGAGGAGAGGGCTATGGTTGGCTACTAGCCACAGCGGCTATTCTCTGCCTCTGCAGTCAGGGACAGTAGTGCTTCTGAATACAGTGGTACCTTGGTTCTCAAACTTAATCCGTTCCGGAAGTCTGTTCCAAAACCAAAGCGTTCCAAAACCAAGGCACGCTTTCCCATAGAAAGTAATGCAAAATGGATTAATCCGTTCCAGAATTTTAAAAACAACCTCTAAAACAGCAATTTAACATGAATTTTACTATCCAACGAGACCAGTGATCCATAAAATGAAAGCAATAAACAATGTACTGCAGTCACACAATCAATCAGTAGCTGAACTGGGTTCCACACAGCCACCAAAACAAAACAAAAAGAGCCGCAAAAACACAAAATAAATGGCAAAAACAGACAGACCTCAGCATAACACTGAAAACGGAGGTGTAACACTCAAAACGGAGCACGTTCGGCTTTCAAAAAAAGTTTGTACACCGGAACACTTACTTCCTGGTTTGCTGTGTTTGGGTTCCAGGTTGTTTGAGTACCATGACATTTGAGAACCAAGGTACCACTGTACCATTTTCTGGAAACCACGGGAGGGGAGAAGGCTCTTGTGATCATGCCCTGCTTGCAGGTTTCCCACAAGCATCACGTTGGCCACTGTAAGAACAGGATGCTGGACTAGATGGGCCATTGGCCTGATCCAGCGGGCTCTTCTAATGTTCTGATCCTGCTTTCTGCAGGGTGGAACTCAGTCCTGCAAGCTTCAGGCACACCAGGCCATTCCCAGAGGAAACTAAGCAGGATTGAACTTCACATGCATCAGGTCACTCTTAGGAGGTCCATCCTGCTTTCCGCTGGGTTGAGCTGAAGTGTGGGCTTCCTGAGGATGCATCTCTACCTGCCATACACCTGACATCAGGTGTGGGGCAGAGGCACCTGGTTTGGGGAGGGGGGTGATTCTGCATGCCAAATGGAGAGGTCTAGTGGACTGAGTCTTGCCCATGAGCCAGAGGTCTCCAACCCACCCTCCTCTATACTTAGGCATTTTGATTTAATGAGAGCCAATGTGGTGCAGTGGTTAAGATGCCAATCTAGGACCTGAGAGACCAGAGTTCAAATCTCCCACTCAGCCATGAAGGTTACAGGGTGACCTTGGGACCAATCATTCACTCTCAGCCTAACCCATCTCACAGGAAGGAGGGGGAAACTGGGAGCAGGAGAACAACGTACGCTACCTTGAAAGGTGGGATGCAAATAAATAATGTGATCTGCGAACCTGGTAGATCCCTCAGTTTCAAATTTCAAATATATTGTACTTTTACTGAATTAACAAGAAGATACTTATATTTATTGCATTGATATCCCTCGTTTTTCTCCAAGGAACTCAAGGCAGTGTATGTGGGTCACTCCGTCCTCCTTTAATACCCTGTGAGGTAGGTTAGGTTGGGGGGGGGGGGGAAACAGCGACTGGCTCAAGGTCACCCAGTGAGCTTCATGGCTGAGTGGGGGATTCAAACCCTGGTCTCCCAGGCTGTGGCGTAGCATGGGGGGTGCAGGGGGGGCCGGCCGCACCGGGCGCAACATCTGGGGGGTAGGGTTAGGGGGCGCAAATCCACGGGTTAGGGGGTGCAAATTATCTGCCTTGCCCCGGGAGCTGACAACCCACGCTACGCCACTGCTCCCAGGTCCTAGTATGACACTCTATCCACTGTGCCACACTGCATAGGTGGCAATGCTAGCATGGAACACACCGTTCGCCAGGTGGAAGTGGAAGAAAACAGCCCCCTTAAGATGGCTTCATCTCGTCTATGGAGGGGGGGGGCGAACCATTCAATTTCACCTCTCTTCCCATTCAGTCATCCGAGGAGATTGATTGATAGGCACTTGAGCTGTGAGGCCGAGAGCGCCTGCTCTCTCGTCACTCGCCTTTCTAAAGAGCCCCGTGCTTATGGCCTGACATCAGAGAACTCAATCTGGCAAGCGCGTGTTTATCAATAGCACTTTGCGCTGCGGCGGTTACGATGCTTGTTTTCTGGGTCAGACCTTGGATTCCTTTTCATTTGGAGGCTGCGATGTTTGCGGTTACCTCACCCCTAATCAATGCTGGATACAACCAGCCTTTTCTATGGCTGCGTGTCTCAGATGCGCAGCTTAAAGCGACAGGAGCCTGCGACACGTGGGCCTCCGGTTTCAAAACAATGCAAAGACCTCTTTCTTTCTCTCCCTCTCCCTCTCCCCTCCCTCTTCTTCTTTCCAGGCTTACAAAAAAAAGCCGCTAAGATGGCACTGCAAAATGCAGACTTCTCAAGGACACTTGGTGCTGTAGACAATTAGCATACAGCAGATTTTTTGTTTAAACAAAAAGAATAGCAAGTATCTGCAGATGGGGAGTTCAAGTTGTTCCTCTATGAATCGCATTCTGGAGTCGAAATTCTCTTCTGCCTTAAGGAACAATTCCAGATTAGAGAAATGAGTAGCTGGCTTGGAGACTATCGATCTGTTTTCAACTCCCCTAATCTCTAGCCGGTGGGGTGGGGGGGAAATGCATCCCCTTCCCCAGTCATCTTCATCCTTCTCTCTAATTCTTCGGTTGGTTTTTATTGACGTTAAGTCAACCAATATATAAGAACTGTTAGATGCTATGGGCTGCGGCTAGTTAAGATGTACTCATAGCGGACCCAGTGAAATTAATCACTGCGACTAACTTAAGCCCATTGATTTCAAATGTTTGTACCATGAATATGTGGCCAGTGTTGTGTAGCGGTCAGAGTGCTGTACTGGGACCTGGAAGAGACCAGGGTTCAAATCCCCATTTGGCCATTAAGCCCACTGGGTGACTTTGGGCCAGTGGCTGCCTCTCTCAGCTTGTATGGCCAGCAACCAGGGCTGATGGGATTTGTAGTCCAACAATACCCAGAGGGCCACAGTTCCCGCACCCTCCCTAGGGGTTAGAAGGACCAGTACTTTGCTTTAAAAATTCACATGCTCATTAGGAATAGTCAGAAGACACCACGGAACAGGAAAGTTTCCTTCAAAAAAAAAGAGACAGCTTGCTTCTGGTAAGACCAGTTTTTCTATGCATCTCTTATTGGGTAAATTGAGGCTCAGGATGATTGCTGTACATGGTTTCAGTGGGCGTCAAGGCAGCTAACATGCGTAAGACACCTTGGGGGCCTCGACTCCCACAGCAGCGCTCTAAAATTAGCCCTGTTGATTAGGTTATCATTTCTTCTGTTTCAGACAACCTGTGGTGGAGGGGACTGGAGGGGGGACGGACGGACGGACAAAAGTCAGTCTCCTTCTAAAACCCAGCTTCTTTCTCTAAAGGAAGGCCCTCACAAAAAAGCACACCTTTGTGTCATTGCAACATAAGAGCTGGCAGGAAGGCAAGCAGTTAGGGACACACGGCCAAGCTATGCCATTCTGGGCACTGAACTCTTTGGTTAGGTGGCATGTGTGACTGACAATGACCCAGCCAGTGTAGGGATGCCACCCTCTATGGCTGGGCCGTGCCTCCCTGCTGGGCTTTTCTTTCTCGTGGGGACACAGAGGTGCAAAGGGACTGCGTGGAGAGAGATAGAAAGTGTTGAATGCAGCTGGGTAGATAAAGAGTCCGGCTGGAGAGAAGGCAGCTTTCCTACATTACTACTTCTGGAGCATGGCTGGGGACCAGGAGAAGGGCAAAGCACAGGGGCTGTTCCCTTCGCAGCCTATTTGTATCCTTCCTGGAGAAATGCAACTGGCCACAGCCAGAAACATGAAGGCCTTCAAGCAGTGCATTTTTAAACTATGGAACTCTCTCCCACAGGAAGCAGTGATGGCCACCAACTGGGAAGGCTTTAAAAGAGGACTGGTCAAATTCTTGGAGGAGAAGGTTACCAATGGCTATAAGCCATGATAGCTATTGCTCTGCCTCCACAATGGGGGGCGGGAATGCTTCCGAATAACAGTTGCTGGAAAACCACTGGGATGGAGAGTGCTCTTGTGCCCTGCTTGCAGGCTTCCCACTGAGGCATCTGGTTGGGCACTGTGAGAAAAGGATGCTGGAATAGATGGACCACTGGCCTGATCCGGCAGGCTCTTAGGAAGCTAGATTTGTGTGCTTCAATTCTGACTCAGGGAGAGCCACAAAAGCCTTGCTTCTGCATTGCATATACACCCACATTTTTCTCCAAGCAAGTCAGAATTGCACACATGAACAACAACAACAACTTCTTCTTCTTCTTTATTTATACCCTACCCATCTAAGTCACTCTGGGCATCTGACAGCATATCTAAAAACATAATAAAAACATCAAGCATTAAAAACCTCCCGATACAGGGCTGCCTTCAGGTGGCTTCTGAAAGTTGTTCTTCCCCATCCCAATTAATTCCCACTACAGCCCTGTGAGGTGGGCAGTGGGCTTCATGGCCGATTGGGAATAGGAACTCTGGTCACTCCCAGGTGTTAGTCAGACACTCCAACCCCTATACTACACTGGCTCTTCTAAGATCAAGGTGAGAAGGGTTCTCGTTTGAGTCGAGATATTAAGACCTGCCAGAACTGTGGCATGCAAGACCTGAGTGAGACAGCGCTCTCACCAATGATGATTCACAGAAACTGCTGTTCAGAGGCATGATGCTTCCAGCAGTGGCCAGCACCAATAACGTTTACTCTGCTTTTCAGAAAAGAACTGGTCTTATGATGACCATATCTAATTTTGATTTTATGTCCCCTACCCCCCCCCCCCAAAGGAGGGGAGCAAAACCACAGTGGATGCTGCTTGGGGTGATGTCAGATTAGACCCCCTCCAAAAAAGCTTGCAAAATGTCTGGATCTCACAGAGGGAAAGCAGTGGCTGAACTGCCGTGTGGCTTGGCTGCTTCCAGAAATGGTCTTTTCAGATATCAGCAGCTCTCCAGCTAGACCGAATCTGCGCAAACATCTGCCTCCCTGGGGTCCTCAAAATGTCACGAGCCCCTCTGCCAAAGATACCTGAACGAGGCCTCGCACCAGCTGCAATCTGAAGCCACGTTTGAAAAGGGGGGAGCGGGTTGCAAAAATTAAGACCTTTGAAGAGGCACAGTCAATACCGACTTAGCTATTAGTGGGAGGCAATCAATTCTCAACATTTCATCCTGAAAAAGAAAGAAAAAGAAAAGCGGAGGGAAGAACTACTCCCTGAATTTAGTTCAAGCTGCCTTCGTCTCCGCCACTCAAAGAATCTGGCATTAATGGAGCAGGAGATATATATTTATTTTATACAGACAATTGACTCTAATCCTACTCTACAAAAATGTATCATTAAAACGAAGTGTTGCTGTAAAATACCATACATTGATTTATGGCAGGGCTGAGCCAATTTCACAGTTCGTATGACATCACCACTTCTACTGAGCGCCCGCTTGGTGGCTTCTGAAAGACTGGGAGGGGGGAAAGCGGGGGGGGAGCGTGCTGGGAGGGGGTGAGGAGAGAGAGGGGGTGGGAGAGGGAGAGAGGGACTCTACCTGATCTATATACTCCAGTCTAGGTCAAGGTAAGATTACTGATTAACCTGGG
Source organism: Podarcis tiliguerta (assembly GCF_965153285.1). Lineage (NCBI taxonomy): Eukaryota > Metazoa > Chordata > Lepidosauria > Squamata > Lacertidae > Podarcis > Podarcis tiliguerta. The sequence goes on from NC_139549.1 coordinate 20,143,651, forward strand.
ACAATCATTCTCAAAGCCACCGCGCCCCCCCCTTTTTTAAACCGTAGGATCAGAATTAATAAGGCTCAGGGCATTAAAAGACCTGCGTTAATAAACCTTTTCAACTCTGCATTGCAGATAAAGCAATTGTGGTGATAAATAGAAACGATGTGCCGTTGTGGGAGTGGACAAATCTCTCTCGGGGGGTTCAGAAAATGCAGCCCAGGGGAGACATTCAGCACTCCAGTTCAAACCCCGTTCCAAGGCATGAAGAAAGGGTATCAAGCAGAGTTTAGCTTTTAACTACTGTCATTGCCTCTCCCCCCCCCCCCCCAGCATTTCAGCTAAAAGCCACAATAATAAGTTTTATCTCTGTTAAATAACAGATTCAGTTTTATGGTTTGGGGATACATCAGTCAGGCTCTTAATGCAAAGACGAGCCGAGGCTCTTGGCGGGGGGGGGGGGGGGGGGGAGGGTTAAAAAAAAGTAAAACTCAAATTCCACTGAGCTAAATGAGTTCACCTCCCCAACACCCCCTTGAGCAGCCAGTTCTGGAAAAAAGAAGTGTTTTGAGAGGTTTCAAATTTCTAAGCTGCCTTTTAGGCAAATAAGTGACTAAGCCCCAAGTAAGTAACATCAGCAACAGACACTGTTTTACAGAGACCGTCTTCAATTAAAAACACACACACACACACAATCCGTGGATCAATCAATGCTTTCAGCTCTAGCATACTTAGTTACTTAGACACTAACTTTCTCAAGCACAGATTCAGGCTCCTGTTTCCCTTTTGGTCACCTCTGCTGTCCTGTCAACTTCTCTCCCATAAGGACCAGTGTTCAGCTCCCTTAAGAGCTCCAGCTGCAGCCCAGCTCATGACTTCTTCATGAAGAGCAGTGCTAAAACTCTGGAACTCGCTCCCACAGGAGAGGCAGCAATTGCCACCAACTTGGATGGCTTTAAAAGAGGACTGGACTAACTCATGGAAGATAAGGGTATTGATGGCTGGAAGCCACAAGAGCTATACTTTGCCTCCAGTGTTATTAATGCTTCTGAATTCAAGCTGGTGGAAACCATAGGGGCATGGGGTAATAGTGCTTGTGTGTTCAGGTCCTGGGTAGCCACTCTGAAAAGAGGATAATGGATTTCATGTCTTAACCTAACAGGACAAAACTGGCTTGCTCTCTTCTTAGCCAAGATGTGTGTTTGGTGACCCATCATGCAAATACCTAACATGCCCGTGTTTGCTTTTCCCCTCTTCCCTTCCTTCACCTTATGTCATTTTTAGGGTTTCTTTAAAACCATAAACCTGAGACTGGAGACTGCCTATTATTATTTTTAACTGATAGTATTTATGCCACACTGGGAGCTGAAGTATGGTGCACAAATGCTCTAAATAAAACAAACAAACAGGCAGGCAGGCAAGCAGACAAGTCTCCCTCCAGGGTTTCCACTGGAATCCCCAAGTTTAACAGAGAAACCTCTTAAGTGATTCATCTCCTTGAAATACCAGTATGCTTAATCAAATGCTGTGGATATTAGGACCTGCATGGATACTTAACCATTTGTTTCTCAGTGGAGATCCCATGAGCTGCTTAGATATGCCACTGTCAATGTATGGAACATTTTCCTGAAGCCAAGACCAAGGTTTTGAAATCAGCTGGCTTTTGGTGATCAAGTTTTATGGTCTCTCTCTCTCTCTCTCTCTCTCACACACACACACACACAAAAATTTGGATTTTCAGAATTTATTTTGAATGTATTACATCAGGGGTCAGCAAACTTTTTCAGCAGGGGGCCGGTTCACTGTCCCTCAGACCTTGTGGGGGGGCTGGACTATATTTTGGAAAAAAATATGAACGAATTCCTATGCCCCACAAATAACCCAGAGATGCATTTTAAATAAAAGGACACATTCTACTCATGTAAAAACACGCTGATTCCCGGACCATCCACAGGCCAGATTTAGCAGGTGGTTGGGACGGATCCAGCCCCCGGGCCTTTGTTTGCCTACCCATGTATTACATCTTGGAATTTTCAGAGATGTAGTCATGTTAGCCCATTACGGCAAACAAGGAAAATCTTACAAGGAAAAAAAAACCAGATAATTTTTTTGGCTGCCACTTCTAAGACATGTAGTAAATCGACAGCAAAAGAGATGTGATACCTTTGTGTTGCTAGCAAATTATCTGAATTATGGGTACTATTCTGATTAAGTTTGTAAGATCTGTGTAAGTGGCCAGAAAGACTGGATGCAAACACACACAGAGCAAAAAAATGATAGATTGTGATAGCAGGTTGAGCCCGGAAGATGGCTACTTTGTAGAGCTGTGTTTGAGAGTTTATAAAACTTTATAGTCTTAAAGCAAGGATGGGAAACCTGTAGTCCCCCAGATATTTGGTCTACAACTCCCATCAGCCCCAAATGTCATGGATGATGAGACGTATAGTCTGGCAACACCAGGAGGTCACTATGGGCTGTATCCAACATTCTCTGTTGAACCTGCTGTACTCCTTTGGCGTGACATGCAACTGTGCCTGAAAAAATTCCCCTCCCCTGAGAACCTCAATTAGGCTGTCAATTCAATTCTTCTAGGCAACACTCAACATTCTCGGACCCTCAGCACAAGAACCTTTGCTCCAGCGGATGGCAAAATTTAAAGGCTGGCCAACAAAGGAATCTACACAACAGCTGTTTAGGCATAAGCTTGTTGAGCAACAGCTGATGCTTGCAGCCCAACAATCTCTGAATAGGCATGCACATTTTCCCTTGTGCAACAACCTTCTACCAGTGCAAAAAGCATACAACTAAGCGACTTTAACTCACAGCTACATTGGATACAGCCCACTGCATTGGCCACGCAACATCCAGTGAGGCTGCTGGTGGGAGGAGAAGTGTTCAGTCCACAAAACAGAACTCTCAGGAAGCCAACTACCACGTACTTACCCGGCAATGACCACCCCGTCGCAAGAATGCACATCGCACAGAACTTTCCCAAGTTCGTACTGCAGCTGGCTCACAGCCCCAATGCGGTTCTGCAGAGGAAGACAAGGGAGCGGCATTGGCCTTGATCAGCCACGTAGCAATCCCAACCATTCTGCTTCCCCATCACCAGAAAGGTCATAGCTCTGTGTATGCAGGAGGCCCCCACACTCAATCTCGAACACCTCCAAGTTAGGCTAGGAAAGGCTCCTGGTCTGAAACCATGGAGAGCTGCTGCCAGTCAGAGTCAGCAACACTAAGGCAGATGGTTTGAGGGTCTGACTTGATAGAAAGCAGCTTCCTGCGTTCCTGTATGCAGGGGAGGGCTCAATAGCAGGGCCCATGCTTTGTGTCCAAAAGATGCCAGGCTTGCCACCCAGTGCCTCCATATAGGGCTATGAAAGTTCTTTGTCTGAAATGATTGACAGTTGATACCCATCATATGCCTCTGCCTAGGTCACCCACCCTCCTGAGCCGTACCTCTCACCAGTCCTGATTTGTAATGCCCTGGTGTGGTTTTGCCTGGCAATAATGCATCCTTGAATTCTGATTATGCCTCTTGCTTGCCTGGATGGAAAGGGATGTATGGTCCTCTGTGTGTGTGTTGGAACTAGCTTACTATACAAGGTTAAAATTTACATTCATCACTCTGCTGACTTCTGCCCCCGGCCCAGCCTGTCACAAGCATGCAACCCTCAGGCTAAAACAGGTCCCCCACCCCTGCCTAATAGAGTCATAATGGATTCCAAAAGAAGAATCCCCCGCAGAGTTTACCTTCCAGTTGGTTCTTAAAACCTGCTCCTTCTCCCGGCATTCCCGGAGGGTCCTTTTCCAGAAAGGAGAATCAGATATTTGACTGTTGGGCAGGTAACCTTCTTTTTGGCACAACCGGAACCAAAGGAGCTGGTCTTCTGCAAGGACCTTCCAGGGCTTGCTAACCTAAAAGCAGCAAGACAGGTATCAGCTCTAGACAGTGCGTTTGTTGGAGGCTGGCAGCATCTTCATGCATGGAGTTAAAAGTGAAGCTTGGCTGTGCTGTGTTATAATGGTCTCTCTTCCCCACCTGAGAGGGAAGAGTTGCTGTCATGCTTACAGGTCCTGCCTACAGGTTTCCTACGAGCATCTGGTTGGCCACTGTGAGAACAGGATGATGGAGTAGGAGGGCCATTGGCCTGATCCAGCAGGATTTGTCTTATGTTCTTAGAAAGCGGACTCAAGGATTGTTACAAATACCGTATTTTTCGCTCTATAGGACGCACCGGACCATAGAAGGGGGAGAACGGGGGGGGGGGATTCTCCCCCTCTCTGTGCAGCGCTCCTTCAATGAAGCAGTAGGAGAAACGGAGCCCCTTCCATTTCTCCTCCCGCTTCACTGAAGGGGCGCTGCGCAGAGAGGGAAAGCTGTGCAGCGCCTCTCCAGCAAAGCAAAGCCAGGAGAGCAAGAGGGATCGGTGTGCACCAACCCCTCTTGCTCTCCAGGCTTCAGGCGGCTATCCACAAGCCTTCGGAGCGCAGCGGGAACTCCTGCTGTGCTCCGAAGGCTTGCAGATAGCTGCCTGAAGCCCCCGGAGCGCAGCCTTTGAAGCCTCCGCAGGGCAGTGGGGTGCCTTCACCCCGCTGCCCTGCGGAGGCTTTGCGCAGCTAATCCCAAGCTAGAGCAGTGAGACGGAGCGCTTCGCAGCGCTCCGTCTCCCTGTTCTGGCTTTGGGCTTAGCCGCGCAGCCTGCATTCGCTCTATAGGACGCACACACATTTCCCCTTAATTTTTGGAGGGGGAAAAGTGTGTCCTATAGAGCGAAAAATACAGTAAATCATACACTATTCCACAGTCAATTGGAAGAATGGAAGAGACAGGTAAATACAAACTGGTCTACTGGCAGTTTCAAATTAATAAGCAGCTTCTTTACAGGTTCTGGGCTGACTTGTTGCTCCCTCCCAAACCAAAAGTTTTTTACTGAAAACACAAATGTTGCAGGCGAGGGATGGTCAGGTGCACTTAACTCCTGCATACTCAGTAAAACAAGGGGATACAGATGCAAACACATCCAGCAAGTGTCACTCCTTGTGTGAGCTTGTCTACTAAAGCAACGCACCAGAATCTTTTGGTACCAATGTGCAAGGTCATTTATTGGAAATCCTTCCAAAGCTCATCAAATCAAATCTTTATTGATCAATGACGAGAGTTAAAGAAGCAAAATAAGAAGTGTATGGAACATGTTGTCCAGATGGGTCTAGTATCGTTGAAAACAATAAATAAAAGTAGCACAGAGTAACAAGGGCACCAACATCCTAAAAGTTGTAGTCATGTCACAAACTCCAAAGAGGAAAATTACAAAGTGTCTGGGGTCAGTTCTTGGTGGGTTTTGCTTGGCAACAGTGAGAGTGATAGATGCACCTGATCGTCCTGGCAGATTTAATAAAAGTGGTTCAATAAAGATTTTGTGTAGATCTTGACCCTTCCAACGCCTATTCATTGCAGCTCTTGATGCTACTGGAAAACGAACTTGCTCTCCTTTCCCTCCACTTCCGATTCCTTTTCTACCCTGAGCATCAGTCCTCAGCCAGTGGGGTAGAGACCCTCCAGGGGGGGCAGAGCAGCAACATTACTGCAGTAGAAATATACGGTGTAAAATGAATTCCCAAATGCATGTTTGGCCTAAAGGTGGGTCACCAGTCTGAATAGGTTGAGGACTCTTGACTTAAAAGTACAATTAGAGCACAAAGATTATGACAGCGCAAAAAAGGGGGGAAAGGGAGGGGACGCACAAAACCCAATCTAAAATAATTCATTGGCTCCTCAAAACCTGGGTGAAGAGATGCATCCTGCCCAATGATTGAAATAAGTAAAATGATGGTGCCAGACACACCTCCAAAGGGAGAGATTTCAATAAACAGGATACCAACACAGAGAAGGCCCTGCTATGTGTCACCTAAGAATAGTACCCCACCTCCACCTTAACATTCAGGCAGGTCTATACAGAAGGCAGCATAAAGTCCCTTTGTTCCTCTCTGCTGTTATTCCCCCCAGAATAAACCTTCTTGTGGGCTTATCAGCCACTTTAGTTAAATTGCAGCTCAGTGCCTGCTCTCTCTCTCTCTCTCTCTTTCTCTCTCTCTCTGTCATGCCATATGCTGTAGATCAGGGGTCAGCAAACTTTTTCAGCAGAGGGCCAGTCCACTGTCCCTCAGACCTTGTGAGGGGCTGGACTATATATATTTTTTTTGGGGGGGGGGATGAACGAATTCCTATGCCCCACAAATAACCCATCCACAGGCCGGATTTACAAGGCGATTGGGCCGGATCTGGCCCCTGGGCCTTAGTTTGCCTACCCATGCTGTAGAGATATGAAAAACACAAATGCTCTGCTGAATCAGACCGGCGGGGGGGGGGGGGGGCATTTAATCTAGGGACAGCTGGCATGTCACGCTCCAGGTCTTTCTGTACTACAGTTCCCATCAGCCTCAGCCAAAATGGCCAGGGCTCAGAGGTCATGGGAGCTGCACTCCAGAAATATCTGGATGGTGGCTACCCGGAGTTTAAGGAACATAATGCACACCTGGGAGGGGGGGAGCAGAGAATAACTTCTCACTGGCTGCTCCTGTGCTTTGGAGTTCCTTTTCTGCGACCAGGCCTCATCTAACCCTCTCTGGAAACCTTCCAAAGAACAAGTAAATGTCTTTTTTTTAAAAAAACCAGATATGATTCAGACAGGCCTTTCGCCCGACAGGCTGATTTGCCTTATGGTTTTTCCACCATGTGTGCGTTTTTTCTGTTTTAAATCGCCCACAGTTTTACTGCTATGTTTCTGCCCACTCTGGTTTTCAGGATGATAGAGAATTGCCCTATATTTAAGATTCAGACCATGGGTCCATCTAGCTCAGCACTGTCAACACAGGCAGGCAGGGGCTCTCCAGGGTTTCAGACGAGGCTCCTTCCCAGCCCCACCTTGGATATACTGGGGACTGAACCTGGGGTCTTCTACATTCAAAGCAGATGTTCTGTCACTGAGCTACGGCCCTTCTCCATCAGCAACAGAGATTAATGTGGGCTTGTTCCTGTTGCTCTGAGCCCCAGATACATGCAGCAAGAAATCTCACCACAGAGAAGACTCGCTATCATGCTGCTACCCTCTGGACCTCTTTTAGAGGGAGCACATGAATAACAGCCTCAGATGATGATTGCAAGGTTTGGGTCGATTCGTATGGGGTCCTTGAGGTATTGACATTCTGAGCCGTTTAAGGCTCCGTTCATGACACTAATCATAAAACTAAGTAAAGGGGGGGGGGAAGCACTCCCAAAATCATGATGCAATCTCTCATGGAGAAGGCCAGATGTTGCAGGCCAGGGGGTCCCAAACCGTGGTCCATGAACTTCAATTTGGTGGGCTGTGCCATGTCTGCATACACTGGTTTTTAATTGGATTTTTAAAATTACAGCTTATATTCAAATATATTTCTTACATTGCATTTTACTGTTTGACAATCTGAATTCTGCAGAAGGCAAATTCTAACGCAATAAAATACAATAGAAAAAATAGAAACAGCAAGAAAAGTATGATTAAAAATCGCACGGCAACTAGCACAGCGCCTTACAATTGCTTTGACATGCAGAAAAATCACGAAGTGGGGCAAGCCAAGGAAATCAGCAGTTTTCAGGTCTCCCACTGGGAGCAGGGATTTTTGGGAACCACTGTTTTAAGCCAAGCTCAGATTCCTTTGCACACCAAGAGGACATCTTAAGTCAGTGGCTGTGGAACCTGAAACTTCCCTTCTCAACCCTGACCTTTGGCCATGCTGGATTGAGCTGGCAGGTGTTGGAATGTCACAGAAGAGAAGAGTTTGGATTTGATATCCCGCTTTATCACTACCCCACGGAGTCTCAAAGCGGCTAACAATCTCCTTTCCCCTCCTCCCCCACAACAAACACTCTGTGAGGTGAGTGGGGCTGAGAGACTTCAGAGAAGTGTGACTAGCCCAAGGTCACCCAGCAGCTGCATGTGGAGGAGCGGAGACGCGAACCTGGTTCACCAGATTACGAGTTTACCGCTCTTAACCACTGCACCACACTGGCTCCGTTAGCGACCCCTGTCCTGGGGTGCTACTAGCTTTCAAGCGTGAGGGATGTATGCTTGAGGCCACACTTGCCTTCTAGCTTGGGAAGGCCCAACTTTTCTGCACTTCCACTGTGCTGCCTTACACTGTTTTGCTAGCCAGCTGACCTATGTCATTTCACTGCATTCTATCGCTTACTTTGCTTTGCTTGTTTAATTGTACTTTATTGTATACTTTGTTTTAAGGGTTCACCACTTGTGGGGGCCTTGTGGGGGCCAAGAAGCGGCCAATGAATAAATCCTCATCATCCAAGGTGGATAAATGGAAGTCGTGCCCATTCCGTGTGCTTTTATGAGGTCACAGGATACATGGCAAGTGACGGGAGGGGCACAGAACACTGGGAAGAAGACAGGAAGGAATGGTGGGCCACATGAGCTTCACTCCTCTAATTCAATCTCAAAGGGGTGACGACTCAAGGAATTCCCAGTCCCAAGTCCTATCAGGCAAGGTTCCAAAAGGCAGTATCACGGAGAGTTAGTTCCTTCCTCAACGGAGTTTCAACATGTGCATCGTGGTTCTCCCAGAAGCACCCTCTGATTAGCGGTGGTGATCATCTCCTTCTTTCCAGGACGACCTGCCGCTCATCTGGGTGATACAAATGGCCATTCGGTCTCCACTACCCTCAATGCAACTGCAGCTGACGCAGCACCCAGGACGTCTGGGAATATCACGGACGCAACCCCCTGCCGGCGGCGCTTTGTGGTGTATCGCTGAGTTAGAAGGGTTGATAGAAGCCATGTGGATCGTGTAGCATAGCCAGCTGCTGCTGATTGCTGAGGGCCGCCTCCACCCGCTGCTGCTCCCGCTCCACCCACCTCTCCGTGTCTTGGCGCGCGACGTCGAGGCTGTGGCGCAGCCGGCGCTGCTCATGCTCCATCCGCCGATCCGCGCGCAGGTTGGCATTATCCTGATGGTCCTGCAACGAGTGCCGATACAGCTCTTGCGCGGCGAACAGGCGGGAGTCCTTGGCCTCCAAGTGGTCCCAGTGCTGCGCCACCAGCTGCAATTGCCGCTGGCGTACCGCTTCCTCCTGAGCGGGGTCGCTCCTCCGGGAGCTCAGCCTCCGGCGGAATTCCTGCTGCCGCGCCAGCTCTTGCTGCCGCTGCTCCTCTTCCTGCGCCAGGCTTTGCCGCTGCTGCAACGCCCGCTGCTGCTGCTGCGACACCCGCCGCTGCTGCTCCAGCAGCCGCTGCTGCTCCCGCTCAAACTCCAGCCGCTGCCACTCCCGCTCCGCCCTCTCCACTTGCCGCCACTCCCGCAGCCGCTCCTCTTCCTGTTCCCGCAGTACCAGAGCATCCTCCTCCTCTGCTGCTTCTCCTGTGATGTAACTGCGCAACTGGGTGATGTAATTGCCAACAATGGTGATGAAATTGCCCATCGTTACATGCAAGAAGCACACAGTCTTCTCTTTGCAGAGTCGATTGTCCTAGTAGGTTTCCCTGCGCCCATCCATGGAGACTGATATCCCCCTGTAGCCTTCCCCTGGCAGGTTGAGCTTCAAGGCCCACAGAGATGGTAAGGATAACTAACATGACTCAACAATAGGCCCATTGATCACTGGGACTTTGCCCACCATGTGCCTGGGCTGGACTGCTTCAGGCTTCAGCGGCTCACAGGAACCTGTTGGTCCAGCTCGTTCAGCATGGCCAACGATGACCAGCAGCGGTTCTGAAGGGTTGCAGAAAGGGGACATTCCTAGTCTAGTACTTACTGGAGGTGATGAGGATTCAACCTGGGATCTTTAGCATCCAAAGCAGGTGCTCAAACCAATGGGTTATGGCCCTTTCTTGAATGACTGAATAGTCTTCAGAAAAAAAGGAGAGGGGAGAGTTATCTCTTCAGGGAAAACTTAAGAAATGGGAAAATTTATACCATGAATTCCTTTTCTCTGTGTGCCATAAGAAACCCCAAGACATCACAGCGGCCCTATGGCACCGCATAGCATAAATACCGAGAGACCAAAAAAAACCCCAAACCACACTCTCCCAGTGCTCTTCTCTGGACTAGGTCATATAAGTAACAGGGCCCCCAAATCCCATCCCACGTAGTTGGTCCAGAAGAATATGGCAATCAACAATATTAAATAGCCACAGAAAGCTTGAGAAGGACCAAGATCAGCCCTGCTTGTCCCATTAATAGAGGCCATTCCCGGCAGGGTGACCAAGACCAACTCGGTCCCATGGCCTGGACTAAAGTCAGATTTAAATGGCTCTGGATATTCCATATCATCCAAAAATGCCTACAGTTGTCCCAACCTTCTCCACCACGTCTGCAATGCACTCAGAAGTTGGTGACAATGATTTTTTTCTGCTTTCTTGTTCTCTTTAAAATCAATGTCTGCTCACTGGCTCTCAGTCAAACCTACCTCACAGGGTTGTTTTGGGGATTGAATGAGGAGGTGGAAAGCCATGTGCACCACCTTGAGTTCCTTGGAGAAAAATGTGGGATATAAATGCAATAATTCTTTATTTTTATTATTATGAAGAGGAGGAGAAGGAAGAAAAATTAGTAATAAGAATAATAATCCAGACATTGGCATACATGCAAAGACAGCTGCCAGGAGGAGTTAATGCTCTAGCAAAGGGAAAGAAAACTACCATAGTTGCTTCTTTATCAAATGTTGAGACGTTTGCAGTTCCGTGCATGTTATAATTCTGGGAGTAGATGGAAATAGCTCTATGCCCTCCAGGGAGAGAGAGCCTTCTCTACTACGGATCTGGGCTCCTCTCAGGTGAGAGATGGGAGGAGTAAGACATCGTCCAGAGTCCAGTACTGCTTCAGATATCAGGAATACATCTTATGAGTGTACACTTGTCTGTGAAGCTTTGCCTGTGGGTTGTAATATTCTTGAATATGAGTGGTTCACGTATGAGTGGCAGACAGAGGTGACGTTTCAGGTAGCGAATGGCTGCAGTGGTTGTGTGAAATGGGTGGTGAGCGAGACTGGATGAACGATTTTATGTTGTGTTGTTTGGAACTATATAATTATACTGCCTTGCACTTTTCTCCAATTTTATTTGTTTCGTGTTATGGGTTGGATATGGTATGTGTATTTTGCTATGCGAATCGCTTGACTTTTTTAAAAAAAAACAACTCATAGTGTGCATAAACCACTTTGAGGTCTTTCAGGCAGTAAAGCAGTCTATAAATGGAAGTAGCAATAAATCATATTAAACTCTTCTCTGCTCTCCATTTTAGCTAAAGCAAGCGTCTGTTGACATTGGTGAGGCTTCTGAACAAGAGAGAGAAGTAAACACAATGAAGCTTTGCCAGCCTCAAAGTGAGGATGGGGTGGGGAAGGAAAGAAGCAAGGAAGGAAGACAGGTAAGGAAGAGAGGGGTGGAAAACAAAAGCCAAGGCTTGCCAACGTAGAAAGCATTTGTAGCACCACTGCCAAAACTAAGTTAAAACATTGCTTTAGAAAGCACAGACGCTCCTAAGTGGATTCTCGGGTTCCAAGAGGTCCTTTTAACATTCACGGAGGGTAAAAAGCATAACAAAAATATTATCCCACTGTGATTTTAATCAGATTACTTGTAGCCCCACTAGGCTTATAAACCTGGGTTTTTCCAAGGAGGGGCCCTGCGACCAGGCACCCCCATTAATGCACCAGGAACTGGCACTGCCAAGCCTAGTAAAAGCTTCGCTGAGCGAGGCACAGCTGCAAGAAACCACTAATAAAAAGCGTCTCGAGCCTCCTGCTTTACAAGCGCTGCTCCCATTTAAAGCACAGGCAAACACACACAGCATTTGGCTCCAGCTCAAACTTCCTAGCTCAGCTTGAGTTAAGGGTACAGGTGAGCAACTGGATGCCAAAAGATTTTTTTTAAAGAAAAAGAAAAAAAGACTTCCCCCCCACTACCTAAAAGAGAAAGGGAGAGAGAAAGAAATTTCACCCTTGATTTTATTATACGGAGGCCTGTCTGCTGAAAGCTAAGCTGAGCCACTCAAAAGCATCTTATTAATATAAAAATAAATAAATTTGTGAGCAGTGTTAGAAACTGATATATGAAAGCTAGGAGCTAAATGGCAGCTGAAATCTAGGTATGGGCGCAACAAGGGAATGTCTAGTTGCACTTTTTTATAACAAAAAAACAAAGCTGAAAATGAATGAACTGCAGCTAAAAAATTATCTTCCTTTTTCACATGGTCTAGTCCTTCCCCTGCCCACCTCCCTAATATTCTTAAGAGGGTCTCTTCTCCAGACTTCAGAGAGGAGCTGAAAGTGGGGGGCAGAAAAAGGTTCTCCTTTCCTTCCACTCTGCAGTTTTAATCTGAAATCTTAGGTGCAGTACTGTGCCTAGAGCTCAGAAACTGCTCGCGCAAATGAAATTCCCTGTTGCAAAATGTGCCTACAACAATGGGAGTTTCAAACACTGTCAGTGAGTTATTTCCCAGGTTTCCACTGAATCTTACCAGCAGAATATCCAAGAGCTAAATACAAATATGCAAGAAATTTGTGTTATATAATCTCACATATATAGCTATTTTAGTGATTAACTGACTCCTAAAAGGGAACCAGAGCAAGCTTGAGTGGAGTGCCATTTAATGCTTTTATACTTTCATGAGGAAGAGCTACAACTCAGTGACAGAGCATCTCCTTCGCATGCAGGAGGTCCCAGGTTCAATCCTCAGCATGTGGGAGAGTCGCTGCCAGTCAGTGTAGACAATACTGAGCTAGATGGAACAATAATCTAACTTGGTATAAACCATTTAGACAGTCTAACCCAGCGGGCAAATTCTCTGTGACCAAGTTGTATACAATAGTTTCCTTCTGATCACTGAAAATGATTCATTGGGTCAAAACATTTCTGGTCCTTGACATATTTCATTATCATCTGCTGGTCATATTAGGACTTTGACCTGAGTAGACAAATCAATTTGTTGCCATAGTTTAGTAATTTTGTCAACATTCTAATCTTTTAAAGTTAAATTAATTAAATTTAAATTTCCTTTTCCTATTTTATTTAGAAGGATCCAGGTCTTTTATTCTTACCCAACTTTCGAGTTTGCATCGCTCATGACGCCAGTCCACACTAGCCAATGCAACTTCACTGACTCTCAAACTGCTCTGCCGCCCATAAGAATCACAATAATGGTAATAATAGTAATAACAAACGCTAACAGAACAACAGCTGTGAAAAGCAGCATGGCATTCCATTTAACAGAAGAGGTCTTCCATCATTCAGCCAAAAAAATAAAATCAAAAGCACCGGGAGGAAAATGAAAACGGTCTTTATTTTTTATGGCTTTGCTTTTTACTTGATCGCTTTAGAAGCTGACTAAAAGCTTTGGCCATCCATCTTGTTCCAAAAGCCTTGTAAAGCGCAGAGAACTCAGCTGCTCAGCTGCCTCCTAAATATCCTGGGACTGCTTCTCAAGAATGGCTTCAGAAGCCCACCATTTGCTTAATGTCAAGAAGAGAGCATAATAAAAGCAGATCCTAATATATTTTTTTTTAAGTGGGAGAAAAGAGTCAAGGCCAGTTTACTGCACCAAGCAATTGGCCCGGACAACTTTGGGGTACAATTTCAGTGTAAAATCTCCATCGCAGGAGTTACAACAGAGTGATTTGAAAGAAAGGAATGACCCGGCGCAACAAAACCCTTACACTATAAACTTCTATTGCCTGCTTAGAAGTCCCCAATGCGAACTGCTCAATCCTTTCCATTTCTTCTGCTCGGGAGTTTCTTTGCTGTGAAAGCATACCACTCTGAGTTGAAAACGGGTGAAAATCTTCCAATAAAAAACCCAGATGATTTCCTGATCAGAAGAGGCTGTTAATGCAAGCCAGGGTGAGGGAGCTTTCTCGGCACTCCCTCGTTGGCAACCCTTCGGGGAAACATGACAGAGCCGTGGGGAGGGCCAGAAGCAAAAATGGCTGGAGCGGCAAATGGGACTTATACCTCTGTACAATGGGCTACATTTCAGCTGTGAGGAAGTCAGATGTTTCTATACTGCCCACATACACTGACCCCTTGATGAGCTTATAAAGTAGTCATCAATCCCAACCCAAATTCTTAAAAAATGTCAAAGTCAAGAAATACCTGTATACAATCTTTTTTTAAGCAATAAAGCAGCAAGGTTTGAGAACATTGTTGTATTGCAGAAACTTCTGACTAAGTACAGAGTAAGGCGGGGCGATATCTGGCTTTCAACAGCACAATAGATCACCAGCTAAACTTTGCAACATACCGATATATCACAATGTCTGAAATAAAGACGGGACTATGTAGAGGCGAGGTTCCGAACTTTTTGAAAAACTATGCATTGTAAAACTTATTTCCCACTCCTAAGCCTTCCAAGTATGTTTCCGAGCACAATCAAAGTGTTGGTGCTGACTTTTAAATCCCAGACAGAGGACGAGATGGTTAGACAGTGTTCTCGAAGCTACAAACATGAATCTGACCAAACTGCGGGTGGCAGTGGAAGACAGAAGTGCCTGGCGTGCTCTGGTCCATGGGGTCACGAAGAGTCGGACACGACTGAACGACTAAACAACAACAACAATATCTGAAGGAGCACTTCCACCCCAGTAACTTAGCCCAGACACTGAGGTCTTCTGCTGATTCCCTCACTGCGAGAAGCGAAGTTACAGGGAACCAGGCAGAGGGCCTTCTCGGTAGTGGTGCTCACCCTGTGGAACACCCTCCCATCAGATGTCATGGAGATAAAGAATTACACAACTTTCAGAAGACATCTGAAGGCAGCCCTGTATCAGGAGATTTTTATGCTTGATGGAAATCCAGCCAGATGGGCAGGGCATAAATAATAAAACTATTATTATTATTATTATTGACAGACACAACCAGCCAGGTCTTTATTTATCCCTAGCAGAGACCCATCACTCCTAGGGGGTCAATATTGACCGCCTTGGGGAACCTGTTAAATGTTTTATGTCGATATTTTATCACTTTCTAAAGGGTGTTCCTGAAAGTTCTTCTCTCTAGCCTCTCAATTCTTTTTGTAACTTAGCACCTCTTTCCATCAATATCTGGTTCCCTTTGGTCTCAAAAATTTTTCCCCCCCACCCCGCAGCCAATCGTGGGAGCTGCAAGTAGCTCAGGAAGTGGTCATGAAGCAGTCAAGGTGTCAGTGGCTGGGAGATGGGGGCTGTGAAAGTGTTAATTACTGCCAGAGTGCTCCAGCTTCCCTTCAAGACAGAGAGATGTGGCCGCTCTCTGTTCAGACATGATGGAGGACTAGATTTGAAATTGCAATAATAAATAAATAATACTACAGAGCATTATTACTACTCAGTTCGGCACAACCCACTGATCCCAATGGCGTTTACTTCCAAGTAGTACATTCAGAAAGGAAGCGAGAAGCACCAGCAAACCTGGCAAAGACTTACTTGGGCGCATCTCCCCAGTTCCGTCCTGCCGAGGAACTGAAATATTTTTAACGCCAGTTCATAAGGCAGCTGAACGTCAAAGAAGGGAACTTCGTTTATTTCATTCTGAAAAGCAGTCAGAAGAAGTGGGAGACAGGAGTTAAAAATAAAATAACATTCCACATCCTAGAAGAAACAGGAAAGAGACACAAGTTGCTGGTCTGCTTTTTTGCATGTACGAGCCCACAGACTTCCTTCTGATAAAGAATCTTATAAAGAATTGGCGTAGAATAGGAGCCCTTAACTTTTGGGGACCCGGGGCTGTGGGCACAGGAAAGTACCTATTTTGCAGAAGGAAAACTGGCAAGGCACAGAGCCCGCAACCATCCCAAACACAGCTACATGCACAGAGTTGTAACCAATGCTAATCAGAGCAGACTTATTGAAAATAACTGGCCTAAGCTAGCCTCGACTAAGGCACACACCAAAACAAAACAGTCAAAAAAAGCAGACAACAGCAACATGAACAACAAGCACTAATAAAAAAATTGTGCAAATTCTCAAACAGTGCCAAAAAAAACCTCATTAAAAAAAGAAAAAATTGGGAGGGGCAAGAAAGCTCAGCAGCCACCAGAGGGGTGTCTAAGAGCATGCGGTGCCCCCAGGTATACAAGCTGCCTTATACCATCTGTACCCAATATCAGCAGTACTCAGAATGGACCCACTGGTGTTAATGGACATGACAAAGGTCCATTCATTTCAATGGTTCTACTCTGAGTAGAACTAATTTGGATACAATCCTATATGTCCCCCTAGCTCAACAGCTCTGCCTGGAAGCAGCTCTTTTCCGCCCCCTGCTACCGATCCTTCTACTTGAGGATTGAACAAGGTTTGAAGCTTATTTGTTCCAAACCCATTTATCAGTGCCGCAGGCCTAGTCGTCCTCTTATATACCTGCTGGGATTGACAAAGCTGCCTCTGATTGGTTATCATTTAACTCTCACGGCAAATAATTTGCATCGCATGTCATGTGCATGGAAGTTGCCGAACCAATTAACCAACTAGAAGGATTACTGTTAATAGCACCAGTTTTCCTATACTGTAACTTGATATTTCTGAATATGGTAATGCTAAGAAGACAGAGGTTGTGTGTGAGTGAACGAAGTTTGCTCAGCTCCATATTTAGTGAGCATCCAGACAAGATCACTCTCCTGGCACAAAATTATCGTTCAGCTCCATACATGAAATGGAAAGACAAGTGTGCAGAGAAACAGGCCACCTCTCCTTTGGCCCTTAGACCTGATTCAAAAGGGAGCCCAGGAAGGCAGAAGAAAATGACTACTCAAAATGGCTCATCTTAGGCTGCCTCTACCAAACACACATCCTGCCTCAGAGAAGGCCGTTAGATGAAGCATCCTATTCCTTCAATTTGAGGGAAGAAATCCTTAAAGTAATGCACAATTATTTCTTTACCTTTACAGGCTGTTTTGAGTACGAAATAACCCATCATCAAAAAGCATACACAGCACATTAAAAGAAAAAGATCCCCTTGCAAAACTAGCTGTAGCTTTTATCAGGAATCCAAAAGACAAACATCGCCATCCACTCCTTGGAGACACACATTTACACACCAGTGCGCTAATGGAGCTCTGGTTCACTAAATGGATTAATTTACTGCCATTGGAAATTTAATCTGTGCTTTTAAAACAAAAAAACCAAAACAAAACAACATAATTAACCAGAAGGGAGAGGAACAAGCTTCTTCTAACCTTTGTGTTAACTGAAAGTTTTTAAGATTAGCAAGCAAGACAGAGATGCAGGAAGAAGTTTTAAATTTCTTGTTGCATATCGTAGCAATGGGCACTGTGCTGAAGGGCAGTATATAAGGGTTGCATCCAACAAAATAGTTGTGTGTGTGTGTGTGTGGATCAACTTTTGAGTGCAATTGAACTTCCTGTCTCTACACACACACCCATCTCCAAATCTTCTCTGCAGGAATGGGGGGGGGGGGGACTCACAAAACACGTTGGAGAGGTCCATTGCACTCATGTAAGTCATTTCACATGCACACTGGTTTACTTGGAAAAAACCCTAAATCTTTAAGTAACATAAATCCAATCACCGCACTGTACTTTACAACACTGTAAAGTCAGCCCAAGGCCAGCTGAGGGGCAGTTAGAAGCAGTGTAAGGGCTGCTCCACTATTGGCAACAACACCCCTCGTGTCAATTGAAGCGTGCAGCCACACTATTCCACGGACTGGGCAGAGGATGGTGTGTACACAAATCCATGGGATTCTAAGCAGGGTTCCCTTGCGGACCTAAAACCACAACAGCCCTAGGGCTGGCATAGCATTTACCTGGAGTATTTACACTGAAGTCAATGGCAAGGAAAATACTGTTTTTAAAACCCAAAGGCAGGGAAAGCAGAAGAGCCACCTCTCCTACCTAGGGCCTCAACTTGCTGCAGAATCTCCCATTACCACAACCGCACAATTGTTCTCTTAAGCTAGGTGTGGGGAACCTATGACTCTCCAGGTGTTGTTGAACGACAACTCCCATCAGCCCTAAAACCAGCCCATGGCCAATGGTCAGGGGTTATGGGAGTTGTACTTAACTTATGCAGTGTACAGTGGTACCTCGGGTTACATACACTTCAGGTTACAGACTCCGCTAACCCAGAAATAGTGCTTCAGTTTAAGAACTTTGCTTCAGGATGAGAACAGAAATTGATGGTGCTGCGGCAGCAGGAGGCCCCATTAGCTAAAGTGATGCTTCAGGTTAAGAACAGTTTTGGGTTAAGAACGGACCTCCGGAACAAATTAAGTACTTAACCCGAGGTACCACTGTACTGGTTTTTGTTTCTTCTTCCACCTCCAGTAAGAGAAAAGCCTCTACAGGCTAAGACAAGACACTGCAGGGAAGGGACCCTTTTGCATGCAATGCACATGCTCTACCACTGAGCTATGATGCTTCCCCACAAGACTCATAGAACTGTGAAGTTGGAAGGGACCCTGAGGATCATCTAGTCCAACCCCCTGCAATGCAGGAATCTCAACACACAGACCCCATCCAATCTGAAACCATACCAGAGCCCGCTTAGCTTTGCAAATGCGCTGGCAGTTTTATTGCTGCATCCCTCCCTCTTAGAGGCTTCTATTTATCCAGACCATTGGTCCACCCATTGGCTCATTCTGGGGCCGATGGAGTCCAAAACTTCTAGAGGGTACCACACTGGGGAAGGGTGCTCCATGTTGACAAGCAGCAGCAGAACAGAGACCTTCCCAGGATCATGTCCGAGGCCTCTTGCATACTAGGTATGGGCTCTGTCACCTTGTTTTGGTGACTTATAGGAACATAGGAAGTTACCTTATCCCATGTCAGACCACTGATACCCCTGAGAGGCAGTTGCTCTACCACTGATCTACAGCCATTCACCATACCAGGTTGGTACGTTGCATCCATCTAGCCCAGTATTGCCAATATTGGCTGGCAGCCGCTCTCTAGGATATCAGACGGGGTGGGGTGCATTCTAAGATGCCCGGGGGTTAGTTAGAAAGTGGTACTGTTAAAGTTGCAGGTTCAATCCCTGGACGGGACAGCTGCAAGGGGTTGGACTAGATCAGTGGTTCCCAACCTTTTTTTGCCCCACCTAAGCATCTCTAAAAACCTGTGACATATAATTCTTATTATTCAAAAAGTGAACTATTCACCTGGAGGAAGCCTAAAGGGTCATTCACTGTTATTTAAACCCGTATTTTAACCCATATTTTAATTAACTGTTTTTCTTTTTCTTTTATTGCAATTTTATTGGTGTTAGCTGCCATAAGCCCGGTTCTGGCTGGGGAGGGCAGGGTATAAATAAAAAAATATCATTATTACTATTTATTAATAACTCATTCTCAAATTGTCCCCCTTAAAAATAAAACTGCCCCACCTTGGGGACCACGGGACTAGATGGTCCTCAGGATCCCTTCCAAACCCTATGATTCTATGACCCTCTGCATGCAAAACCTTCTGGTGGTTCCCTCACTGCGAGAAGCGAAGTTACAGGGAACCAGGCAGAGGGCCTTCTTGGTAGTGGCACCCGCCCTGTGGAACGCCCTCCCACCAGATGTCAAAGAAATAAACAACAATCTGACTTTTAGAAGACATCTGAAGGCCGCCCTGTTTAGCGAAGCCTTTAATATTTGATGAATTGTTGCAGAGTGGTACCTCGGGTTAAGTACTTAATTTGTTCCGAAGGTCCGTTCTTAACCTGAAACTGTTCTTAACCTGAAGCACCACTTTAGCTAATGGGGCCTCCTGCTGCTGCCATGCCGCCGGAGCACAATTTCTATTCTCATCCTGAAGCAAAGTTCTTAACCTGAAGCACTATTTCAGGGTTAGTGGAGTCTGTAACATGAAGCGTATGTAACCTGACGTGTATGTAACCCGAGGTACCACTGTATTTTAATATTTTGCTGGAAGCCGCCGAGTAGCTGCGGAAACCCAGCCAGATGGGCGGGGTATAAATTATATATTACTGTATTATTATTATTATTATTATTATTATTATTATATTAAACTGAAGCATAACGCTCCCCCTTGACCTGTAGCCACTAGTGGTAAAAAACCAAGCAAACTCAATACTGCTCTGAATCCTATCCTCGTTCCTTCCCGTACCAAGTCCAGGATGAGCTGCTCCAAAAGGTCCTCCTTTCCTCCTCCTCCTCGAGCTTCGGCGGCAGCTCCCAAATCACAGTCCGGGGCGGTGGGGCTGCGGGGCGGCCTGCGAGGCGGTGGTGGTGGTGGTGGCGGCGGCGGCGGCGGCGGCTGCTCCTCCTCCGCCTCCCACCGAGCGACGCCTCCGCAGCAGCCCCAGCCCCGCACGGGCTCCGGAGCCCCGCCATCCCCGCCGCGCTGCCTTTTCCGGCCGCCTCTACCCGCCGGCCCTCGGCTGCTCTTCCTGCGGCCCTCCGGCGTCAGCTCGGCCCGCCAGCGGCGGCGGAAAAGCTCCAGCTCGGCCGCTCCGTCGTCCATAGCAACCCGAACAGAGACACCGGGCTCTGACGGGGCTGACACCGGACCCGGCCGCTTCCGGTTTCTAGGTCCGCTGGCGATAGCAGCCCGGGTGGAAACTGAGGCTGCCGCTCCGGGGTTCCGCCGCGTCGTCGGGGAGCAGCGCGCTCGGCCAATCAGCGAAGGCAGCGCCGGCGGAGAGGGCGGGAGCAGCTCCGAGTTCCACGGAGAGCCGGTTCGGAGAGATTCCTCTGCAAACTGCGCTGTGTTGTGGCATCTTCTCCCCGCGCAGAAACGTATAGATAATAAAGCAGCAGCAGCGATGTATTTCATGCCACTCCGGCAGCCGGCACGCCGCTTCGAATTTCTTATTCATGATTCTGCTTTATTTTGAATTGTTGCTTGTGCCATATAATTAAAGCGTTGCACTGCAGTACTATGCGTTGTTGTCGTTGCCTTTGCCATTATAATGGGTATATCTTGCAAGTCAGGTGCGCCACACCTCTCATTTGTTATGATGGCGCTCTCCGCTTACCCGTCTCCTCGCAAATATCTGGATAACCAGTCTTATCCTTTCCTCTTGTGGACATAACATCCCATGCCAGTCTTGGTTTGGTTCCGTTTATTTATTTAGTTATGAAGGTAGCCCTGTTTAGGGAAGTTTTTAATGTTTGATGTTTTATTCTGTTTTTAATCTGTTGGGAGCCGCCCAGAGTGTTCCCCAGCTGGATGGGTGGAGTATATTATTATTATTATTATTATTATTATTATTATTATTATTATTATTATTATTATTATCATCATCATCATCTCATAAAGTTTCGTTTTGTTATTTGGGTTACATACACGGCTTTTTTTTCTAGCCAGAACTCACTGGAACTGAGTTCCCGCTCCTCTCAAGTGGGCAACCTTGCCATTATAGGAGAACAAGGGAGGCGTTCATGATGAGTTCCAGCACCTCATTTTCTAGAAAAATAACACTGGTTACATGGATAAAATTAAATAACAATATTCCCCACCCCCCACCCCAAAATTATTATTATTATCATCTATTACCTTACTAAAAGTAGGCCCACTGAAATTAATCAGACTAAGATAGCCATACCCATTAACTTTGGTGGGCTACTCTTAGTTGAACCTAAATGGAAATAATCCTATTAAGTCAATTGCTTTGAAGTGTGGTGCATAATTGGTAAATGCTATTATTGTTCGGAGGATTTAACTGTGAGGCAGAGTTTTAATTGGTAAGACTGAGAGGTATTGTGAGGGCTATTGTGGCTCTTGGGTGCTACTGCTCCAGGGAATGAAATAAAACTTTACCGAAGGTAGCTTTTTATTCTTATCATATGATAACTTTTTCTTACCAAATTATACATTATTATTTACCGCTGATTATATTTATGGCCTATTGCAACTCAGCCTAATCTGGTGCAACTGACACAGCCATAAATGTTTTTATCTTATTTCCCTTTTCCTTCCTCTTCCTTTGTTATTTTCCTTGTTGGGTGTATACTCTGGAAACTGTACATTAAGTACCAGATTAACATTATGGAATACGCACCCACTTTTTTCTGAGTTGTGTGGACAACACTATACACATAGGTTTAATTTCCTCTGGAGGAAAGAGACACCTGCAGTGTCTTTTACTGTTTTCTTTCATTTTATGATTCAGAAAGAGCCTGAGTCAGATCATGGTCCCTCTAGCTCAGTATAGCATTGGCTGTGCAGAGTGTCAAGCAGGGAATCTTTCCCAGCCCTGCCTGGAGATAACATGGATTGGATCTGGGACCTTCGACTTGCAAGGAGGAGGCTCTACCACTGCAATTGTAGAGTTGGAAGGGACCCTGAGTGTCATCTAGTCCAACCCCCTGCAATGCAGGAATCTCAACTGAAGCATCCATGACAAATGGCCGTCCAACCTCTGCTTAAGAACTTCCATACAGAATCCGACAACCATGTCTATGCTGCAAACACCATAACATATTATATGAAAATGCTTGGTCTGAGTACAGATGGTGATGGGGAACCTCTAGCCCTCGAGAAGTTGCTGGTCTTCTATTATCCCTGACTATGGGACACGGGTGGTGCTGTGGGTTAAACCACAGAGCCTAGGACTTGCTGATCAGAAGGTCGGCGGTTCGAATCCCCGTGACAGGGTGAGCTGGAGTTCATCACCAGGGGTCAGCAACCTTTTTCAACCTCAGACCATGTGGTGGGCCGGACTATATTTTTTTTGGGGGGGGGGATGAACGAATTCCTATGCCCCATAAATAACCCAGAGATGCATTTTAAATAAAAGCAAGGTCGGTGGTTGGAATCCCCGCGACGGGGTGAGCTCCCATTGCTCGGTCCCTGCTCCTGCCAACCTAGCAGTTCGAAAGCACGTCAAAATGCATGTAGATAAATAGGTACCACTACGGTGGGGAGGTAAACGGCGTTTCCGTGCGCTGCTCTGGTTCGCCAGAAGCGGCTTAGTCATGCTGGCCACATGACCCGGAAGTTGTACGCCGGCTCCCTCGGCCAATAAAGTGAGATGAGCGCCACAACCCCAGAGTGGTCAGCGACTGGACCTAATGGTCAGGGGTCCCTTTACCTTTAACACATTCTACTCATGTAAAAACACGCAAATTCCCGGACCATCTGTGGGCCAGATTGAGAAGGCGACTGGGCCGCATCTGGCCCACAGGCCTTGGGTTGCCTACCCCTGCTCTAGAGGGCTATAGGTTAGCTATCCATAACCTATGGCTATTCTGCATCAGATCCCAAGAGATAATTAATCCTTGCCCTCTAATGTATTTCACCTTTTAAACTAACTCACAGCTCTCTCCCCTGGGCTTTCTGCCCTTTTCTTCCTTTCCTCTCTCTCTCTCTCTCTCTCTCTCTCTCTCTCTCTTTCTCTCCCCCCCCCCCCCCCATTGCAAAAGTCATTCCCACCCCCCACCCCCACACACAACCTGCCAAGTTCTCACCTCTCTCTCACCCCAGCAGGTGAATTGCCCATTCAGGGAGACCATCCACAGCTATTAAAGGAACATTAACATTCACTTGTCAAATCTCTTTTCTCTAATTGGGCAACACTTTCAAGGCCAAACCATAGTGATAAGCCCATCAGGAGCAACCAGAACAGCAACCTCAGGTTCAGTATTAAAAGGAGGATTTGCAGGAAGAGGGTTCATTTCACACATCAAAGGAAATGAAGGGCAACACAAAAAAATCATGGTGTAGGCGTGTGTTTTGTTAAATCTGAACAGGAGCCAAATAAGCAGGAGACACTGGGCCAGGAACCCAGGCTCCCATATAACATGTTCCCTGTACAATTCGTCCCATAGGAGGATAGGAAGCTGCCTTATACTGAATCAGACCATTGGTCTGTCTAGCTCAGTACTGTCTACACTGACTGGCAGTGCCTCTCCAGCATGCAGGCAGAGGACACTCTAGTCTGGAACCCTGAAGTTCTGAACGGAAACATTTTCCTCCAGTATCCCTGAAACTTGCTCCGTGGGGAGCTCTCCGTGGTACTGAACTTCAGCAGCCTGATTTCTGCTTTGCACTGGAACAGAGGCAGCTGCCTCATTCTAAGGCAGACCAAGGACACATTCAGTTTAATATTGTCTGTGCTGACTGGCAGCGGCTCACCAGGATCTCAAAGGCTCTCTGCCATTTCTACCTGCAGATGCCAGGGATATGTTGTAAACTGCCCTGTTATCTTCGGATGAATGGTGATATACAAATTTAATAAATAAAATAAATTTAACATAGTAGCTTCTGCCTCCAATAATTGAGGTTTATAAGGGGTATGAACTTCATCTGCAAGGCAACAGGATCCACCTGTATTACAATCCACATTGATTGGATGATTGGGAGATTCATCCATGTAGCTCACTACTGTGTACACCATGAGTGGTTAATCATCTATGAAGGTCTCTGTCCCAAGGCACTTACTATCGTAAACTCAACACAGAGTTGAGAAGAAGTGTGAAGAAGTCTGAAGAAGTGTGCATGCAAATGAAAGCTTATACCCAAAACAAACCTAGTTGGTTTCTAAGGTGCCACTTTTTTGGGGGGGGCGCCCCTTAAATATTTTATTGACGGGGCGAAGGGACTTCGGCGCCCTAGAAGTTGGCTTCTGTGGAGGAAAAAATGAGAGGAGCAACACAGACGTCCGTGAGACGGAAAGAAAAACAAGGAAGGTGGAAAGAAGGTGTAAGAGCAGGAGGACAGATAAGAGAAAGAAAAGGAAGGGGAAAGGAGATAGTTGAGAGAGAGAGAGAGAGAGAGAGAGAGAGAGAGAGAGAGAGAGTAGGAAGAAAGAAAAAAAGAAGGATGGCCGAGAGAGAGAGAGAGAGAAGAGGAGACGGCTGCTCCGAAAGAGTTAAGCCTCCCTCGCTCGCTCCCTCCCTCCTCGGCCGCGTCTCTCCCTCGCCGCCGTCTTGCGGCCGCCCCGTCGGGGAGGATGATCTCAGCCAGCATGTGACGCCCGAGCGCGCCACGCTCCGCGCCAGACTGACAGCCGCGGCGGCAGCAGCCTCAACAGCAGCAGCGGGAAGAGCAGCAGCAGCAGCCTCGGCGGCGGCGGCGCATCGGCTGGCGTGGCGGCGCGTCTCGGGGCTGGCGAGCGGCGCTGGGCTGGGAGGCGAGGGCGGCGGAGGCGAGGGCGGCGGGGCGCCGGGCCTGGCCACCATGTGCCCGTCGTGCGCCTCCTCGCTGCCCGGCCGCCCTCCGGCCGCCGCCTGCTTCTGCGCGCAGAGCAGCCCGGGCCGGGCGCGCGTCTCCGGGGCGCAGCTCACGGCGGCGCGCCTGCGGGCCATCGGCGATGAGCTGCAAGCGCGGACGGCGGCCAGGAAGGCGGCGCGGGGCCGCCGGGCGTCCGCCGCCGCCGGCACCGGCCTGGCCACGTCCCTGGCGCTGCTGGCCGCCTTGGCCTGGCTGAGCCGCCGGGGGCGCGTGTAGGGCGGCGGAGCGACGGCGCCTCGACGGGCGGCCCGGCGAGTCAGCGGCACCGGCGGTAGGTGAGGGGCCCGGCGAGGCTCGTGGTGGCGGGGACGACTTTGGGGATCCAGGCAGCGGGAGGGGGAATCTGGGGAGCTCGGTCCTGTTTCCAAGTGGTAAGCAGCTGCCAGCCCGTGTCGGCAATACTGAGCTGGAGGGGCCATGGGTAGAAGGCAGCTGCTTCCCCTGTTCCTGTTTCATTCAGCTCATTACCCTTGAAGTCTGGAAGCTTGTTTTACTTTTTATGCGGAGAGCACCACAGCCCAGTGGTTAGAGCATCTGCTTGGGCCCGAAGTTCAATCCCCAGCATCACCAGGTAGGGTTGGGAGAGACTCTGTGCCTGAAACGTCTGCCAATCAGTGTGGACAATGGTCTAACTTGGTGTAAGGCAACCCCCCCATGTTTAATTCAGCCCTTTATCCAGAGCATTGAGGACTAGAAACTTCTCTTTTTTTGCCAAAAGCGCCATAGCTCAGTGGTAGCACGCCATCTGCTTTGCATGCAAAGGACCCAGGTTTAATCCCTGCAACTCCAGGTAGAGCTAGGAGACAGACCTGTTGGAAACCCCAGAGAGCTGTTGACGGTCCATGTAGACAGTACTGAGCCAGATAAACCAGCTTGGCTGAAATCAACGTCCTATGTTCCTCTAAGTCTAACCTTTCCTGGCATGGTTGTAGAATTATTGGAGTAGGGTCCCCCAGCTAGAGCCACTTCCCATGTTATGAAATGAGTGAGGGCGCAAGCACAGGGCAGGAGTGCACATCGGAGAGCCTAGTAGCTCCTGGAAGACTCGCAAAGTTAATGGTGACACAAGCTTTCCTGAACGAGAGTCCACGGGGATTCTAGCCCACCGAAGCTGGCCATTTAATGATTCTATGTTTTGTTAGTCTTTGAAGGTGTCACACAGGACTCTTTGTCTTCAAGAAGCTGGCAGGACTCTCCCCCTTTCGAAAACGTAGCAATAAACATCTTCTGATGGTAATTTAAAGCCATGTTTCTTTTGCACTGGCTTCACCAGTTCGGCATCCGACAGATGTTGTTGTACTACAACTCCCATCAGCGCTGCTCTGGTTGGTTGAAGGGTGCTGTAGCATCTCATTTGTGGGGTAGTTCCCTGAGCTACAAATGAGGAAGCTTCCTAGCTGGGATATTGTCTCTGCATCGAACATGTTAGGTGGTTTTCAGTTAGCGTTTCCACCTGGAAATAATGATACTGATCTACCTGGTAGGGTTGTTGTAAAGATTACAGCTAGAAAATGCTCATTAAGCCTTTTGAGCCCTGGGAAGCGCTCGACAGGTGTTAAGTCAGATGGCGATGATGAGTTTCATATATAACATGGCATGCTTGCATTGATGTGACCTGATATTAAATTCCTTTCTCCCCCTCCAATATAAAATGCACAAATAGTTTGTGGAAATCCTTGCCACGAGGCACAGAGAGGGCAATTGGTTTAAACGGCTTTTTAAAAATGTTTACTTTAGGAGTATTTATTGATGGGCGGCTATGCAGATTCAATTAAGAAAGTGAATGAAAAGGGCCTTAGGAAAACATCCACAGAGCTGCTGGCCACAGTGCCTAGGTGGAGCCTTCACATTCAGTGGCACTCAACCTGTGAGTGTCAGTTGTTGGGTGGCTGGGAAACAGGAGCAGGAGGCATGCATTCATGTCTTGCTTGTGGCTTTTACTGTGGCAAAGAGGACCAGCCAGTCTGGTGGTCTGATCCCCTTTTCCATGTTGCATGTGCGCAGTGTCCAAACCTTTCCTGTAAACTTCACCAGAGCTGATGTGGCTTACAGACGAGACATGGGTAGATTGCCTTCGAAGAGAGATGTTGGACACAGAGCATCACCAGTGACAAGATACCTTTTGCGAGATCTGCTTTCTCGCCTCTGCTTCCTGCCCTTAAAGATAACAGGTGGGATCTTTAAGACAGAACCGGGGAGGAGGACCGTAGCTCAGTGGGTAGAGTGCATGCTTAGTGTGCCAAAGGTCCTGAGTTCAATCCCCGGCATCTCCACGTAGGGCTGGGAGAGATCCCTCGCCTGAAACCTTGGAGAGCTGCTGCCGGTCAGTGCAGACCATGCTAAGCTTGCAGACCATGCTAAGCTCAATACACCAATGGCCTGATCACATATAGAGTAACTTCCTAAGGTGCCAGCGGCAACTGACCAAGGTGGGTGCGGCGAGTGTGGCAGCTCCAGGATAGAGAAGTGAGGGTTTGCTGTCAGTAGTTGGCGTAGCTGGAAGCTTCTGACCCTAAGCCAGGGACCTGTTCCAGCCACCCTGCCTGCCAGCGGCTGTCCCATTTAATGTGCAAATTCCCAGTTGGCTCGGCCGGCCAAGTGGGAGGAAGCTTGGGTGAGAGGCGGATGCAGGACCCAAGCTCTCCCAGGCAGGTGTGTCTGTTGGCAGCCAGCGCCAAGCCTTGTGAGCTAAGACACATGCATGCCTAAGGGAGCGAAAGGGGTGCACAATTGCGAAAGTTGCAGAGACAGACACACCGTAGCTTATTGGCAGAGTGCATCATTTGCATGCTGAAGGTCCTGGGTTCAATCCCTGACATCTCCAAGTAGAATCGTAGAATCATAAAGTTGTCAGGGACCCTATCATCTAGTCCAGCCCCCCACAGCAACACAGGAATATGAAGCTGTCCCAAGTAGGACAGGGAAAGACTCTTGCCTGCAGAAGATCCCTAAATAGTATCTCTATTTAGGATACTTCCAGCTGACCTGCTTACCGAGCACTCATCCTTATTTTTCTATTGATTGGTTCATTCATCACCTTCCACACCCACGTCTCAAGGCGATATATAATGAAATGCAGTTAAAAACAGCAGCACAGAAAACAGCTCGGGACCAGGTTAATTGAGAGACCGCCTTCTGCCTTATTTGTCCAGTAGGTCTGTGGGAGAATGTCTCGTGCAAGCCCCAATGATCTCAGAAACACCTCCACTTTGCAGTAATTCATAGCAGGGCCTTCTCCGTGGCTGCCCCTTTTCCATAGAGCAGCATCGTGGTTGGGATGTGGCAGATGCTCCTGCTATCTGCACTTTTCGGAAGCAGTTTGAAGATGTTTCTTGCTCCAGCAGGCTTATTATGTTTGTGGGGTGATCAAATGTCGTACTTATTGAACAGTCACTCTGATTTGTTTGTGGGAAGGTTAGAGGTTAGTGGCAACAGAGCAAGAGTTATCCAGTGCCTTCTGGTCCATTTCCCCTTCACTTTCTTTACCGCAGAAAGTCCGATCTTTTGGGGAAATGGGTTTGTCGCCCCAGGCCCCCCAACAACAGCAGAGCAGGGCTTTACTGGGATGCAACTGAGTCTCACATGGAAACAGTCTGGGAAAACCTCCTCAAAGAGGATTGTGGATCAAGTGATAGGAAGGCCCTCTTGCATGAGATCTTAAAAGAGAGTTGGCAAGAAATCTGAGCTGGTGTGTAAGGCACCTTCTGATGTGCCTAAATGCTAATTCCATCAAAACTCGACAATGCTCTGCTTGAATTGATTGGGGTTCGAATTTCACCCAAAGACTGCCAACCATGTATTTTTTTTAAGAAAACACAAAACCTTAGGAAATACAAACCAATAACAGATCAGCATCCTGAGTGTAACAGTTTGAACGCCTTACTCTAAACTGGAAACCCTTGCTGGATGGAGGCAGGGATTTCTCTGGTAAATGCTGAAAGGCACAGCCTCTTTACCCTGGGCATTTTTTCAGGTGAGGTATTGTGTTTTGCAGGACCTACCTCTTGGGCTGAAGTTCTGCACTCTTCCCTTCCCTTTGAAGCAGTATTCTTTGTTCTGCAATAGTTCGATCTGCTTTTATAACTCTGTGCTGTACTGTTGCCACCTGCCCTGGGACCTTATGGTGAAGGGCGGATAAGAAATCTTGTCAATAAAAATAAATAAAACCCTCTTTCTTCTTGATACGAGGGCAGAAACTGATTTAAAGCAGGAAATTGACAATTGGATTTCCATAGAGGATTTTTTCCACTTTAAAGTGCCTAGGAAGGGGTTTTTGGTTCCCTTTTTATTAGAGCAGCAGCATTAGGAGAGGGTGGGTGTTCACCCCTCTCCTCTCGTATCTCTCCCCCCAATCTAAATTGCCCACTCCCCTCGAAGCTACAATTAGTCCTGGTCCAGAACGGTGGAGAGTGGAGGGGAAAATATTTTCAGGGTGGAAGAATGCATCTCCCTTTTTTTGCTTTGAGGATACCAATTTAGAGAGTTGGGTATGTTTTTGTTTGGGGGAGGTTAAATTAGATGGGGTGGGGAAGGTTAAATACTAACCTCCCTCGCTGCCAGCACGGTTGAACTGAGGAAGATCAGAGTCCTTTGCAGTAAGAAAAATAAAGGCAGGTCATGGGCATTCTTGCATCAAGCCCAATTTAAGTCTCCAGCATTCCAAAGCCTGTTCCTCTCTGTATGAGCAGGAAGACAACTTTAGTAGTTTTCTAAAAGGGTGCCCACGTGGATGTCCTGTTTGAATTGGTGGTAGAGATTTTGCTCAGTGGTAGATGTGTTGTGTGAATTTGGTTTTGGCTCACATCATTTACACTTCCAGAAGGAAAACACCAAATGAAAAGCAGCCGTCCTTTGAAATCCACACCTCTGAATTTGGGGGTGCATGTCTCCAACCCAACAGAGTCCAGAAAAAATATGCATGTGTTATGGGAAAGTGTGCCTGAAAATGCATACATTAGTGAAACTGATATACTGTACAAAGATACCTTGTATTTGGGGGGAATTGCTTGCAAAAAGTGTGCCTTTGAATCAGTATTGTACACAAAACATGTGTACATAAGGAGAAATTTGCACCAAAATGCTGATGAATATTCGTGGGAAAAAACCTGATGTGGGAAATGGGAAAACTGATGCAGAAAAATGGGAGAGTGAAAATTCAGATTGGAAGAATTAGATAAACTGCAATCGAGAGATATGCCCATCACCAGTGCATAGACCAAGTGGTTTGCACGCAGGAGGTCCTGACTTCTTTCTCTTTCATTTCCAGTTTTAAAAAAGACCTCGGTGTGTTTCAGTAGACCACAAACATTGTTAACCAGATTACCTATCCTGGCCCTGGTTTAGCCCTTCTCTCGATATTTCTGCAAAACACAAGTGGCTTATTGTACAAAGTCCTAATCTTCTGCTTGATAGCTACGGTCCGGTTAGCGGTAGCCAATTGCTATAAGGACTCCACGCAGTTCTCATTGTAAATCTGGTCTCTTGCCTAGCTGAAAAACTGAAAAGCAAATACTAATAAGGTTTGAAAGCAGGAGGGACAAATTTGCAGACAAGTGCGATCCTTTTTGCGTTACGTGGCCCATCACTGAGGTGTAATACAATTTCCACTTTCCCAAAAAATTGTTTTGGTTTGATTCGTTACTGAGGCATCAACTTCCCTGGCGAAAGCAGTCCCTGATGGTCAAGGCTGAAAGGGATGTATTCTGTGTGCTTGCGAATTTTTCCTGCTAGCATGTAGCAGATTGCCGGGCCCTGTGTTGTTATGGTTATGCTAACATCCTTTCATGTCATTGTGTACTGTATGACACTGCGATGTCATGGATTGATGAATAAAAATGTGTGAGAAAAGATCTTGGGCAGCAAAACCCTGAAAGAGCTGCTCTGTCTGTCCTGAGATCGAGGAGAGCTGCTGCCGTTCAGAGCTGATAGTTCCTGGCTCAGTGGTCTAAGTGACCTGACTCAAGGCCAATTCATGTTAGGGATGCGGGTGGCACTGTGGTCTCAATCACTGAGCCTCTTGGGCTTGCCGATCAGAAGATCAGCAGTTAAAATCCACACACCTGGGTGAGCTCCCGTTGCTCTGTCCCAGCTCCTGCCCACCTAGCAGTTCAAAAGCACACCAGCACAAGTAGATAAATAGGTACCGCTGTGGCGGGATGGTAAACGGCATTTCCGTGCGCTCTGGTTTCCATCACGGTGTCCCGTTGCACCAGAGGTTTAGTCATGCTGGCCACATGACCTGGAAAGCTGTCTGTGGACAAACACTGGCTCCATCAGCCTGAAAGCAAGATGAGCACTGCAACCCCATAGTCACCTTTGACTGGACCTAACTGTCCAGGGGTCCTTGACCTTTACCTTTTAGTGTACTAACCCCCAAAGCTATTGAAGGCTAAGCTGCCTGTGCTGTGCGGAAGTGCCTGGGGATATCGCTGGGCAGAAGGCATGCCATCCTCTTATCAGATCATTCCTCCTCCTAAATGCCTGCTTGGATGGTGGTTTTGAACCTTTTCCAGCTCTTTCTGTCTCTCTCTTGGATCCACCTTGATCCAAGCATCTCCCCCTGCTCTCCCTTTTTTGGGGGGTACGATGCATGATCAGGAATAGGAAAGTTCTCTGGGGACAAAGGCCACAACACAGGATCTCCATCATGCCTTCCTTGTCAAAAGGCATCATGGCAGCAAAGAATGGACCGCATCTCATTAAGCAGACTTTTCCCAAAGTGCACGCTTCAATTAATTTGCGGCACGTTAAAGGAGTTAACGAGTCTGTTGCTTTTGCCAGGGTGAGGTGCAGGGAACGATAAGGGCACTGCAGTGTCAAGGCAGCAGAATCACGTTTGTTATGTATTTGCACCTAGTCGTCAAAGACTATCGGAAGCAAAAAGGTTGGCAGTGTGAATGTCCTCCGAGGTAACCTCAGGCTGAGTTAGCCCGGGTCCACTTCAGGGGTGGTAGCTCAGTGGAACGGCATCTGCTTTGCATGCAGAAAGTCCTTGGTTCGATCCCCAGCATCTCCAGGTAGGGCTGGCAGAGAATCCTATCTGAAACCCTGGAGAGCCGCTGCCAGCTGGGGTAGGCAATACTGAGCTAGGTGGACTGAGGCTCTGTATTTGTTGTTGCTTAGTCGTTCAGTCGTGTCCGACTCCATGGACCAGAGCACGCCAGGCATTCCTGTCTTCCATTGCCTCCCACAGTTTGGTCAAACTCATGCTGGTAGCTTCGAGAACACTGTCCAACCATCTCGTCCTCTGTCGTCCCCTTCTCCTTGTGCCCGCCATCTTTCCCAACATCAGGGTCTTTTCCAGGGAGTCTTCTCTTCTCATGAGGTGGCCAAAGTATTGGAGTCTCAGCTTCAGGATCTGTCCTTTCAGTGAACACTCAGGGCTGATTTCCTTCAGAATGGATACGTTTGATCTTCTTGCATTCCATGGGACTCTCAAGAGTCTCCTCCAGCACCATAATTCAAAAGCATCAATTCTTTGGCGATCAGCCTTCTTAACGGTCCAGCTTTCACTTCCATACATCACTACTGGGAAAAACATAGCTTTAACTATACGGACCTTTGTCAGCAAGGTGATGTTTCTGCTTTTTAAGAGGCTGCCTAGGTTTGTCATCGCTTTTCTCCCAAGTAGCAGGCGTCTTTTAGTTTCATGACTGCTGTCACCATCTGCAGTGATCATGGAGCCCAAGAAAGTAAAACCTCTCACTGCCTCCATTTCTTCCCCTTCTATTTGCCAGCAGGTGATGGGACCAGTGGCCAAGATCTTAGTTTTTTTGATGTTGAGCTTCAGACCATATTTTGCACTCTTCTCTTTCACTCTCATTAAGAGGTTATTGAATTCCTCCTCACTTTCTGTCATCAAAGTTGTGTCATCTGCATATCTGAGGTCGCTGATATTTCTTCTGGCAATCTTAATTCCAGTTTGGGATTCATCCAGTCCAGCCTTTCACATAATGAATGATTAGGCAGCTTCCAATCCACCTACCACATCAGCAAAACGCCCCCATTTTTCTTTGCATCACACCTCTTTAAAAAGTAATATATGTTCTCTTCTTAACGAGTATTGAAATAAGGCAAATGAGACAAGACGAAATGGATTTACTGACGTCATTAACATAAAATGACGTCAAACCTAAATGAATAAAGGCGTGAAATAAAACTCTGCACCCCCAAATCTTTCCAAAAAGGCACAGCAGTCTCTCATAAGAGTTATCTGCTTTCATCCGGACAGCAGAATTGGGCTGGGGGGAGCCGGAGGGAACCTGTGTGATCCTTTATATTAATAGCCTTCTGTGCCTGCCCAAGGAAGCATTTTTTAAAAAAACATTATTTCATGAGTATCTTTGAGGTTCTGTCACATGCGCAAACCAAATGGGCCCTGCAACAAAATGTTGCCGCATAGACTTGCTTCCTTGCAAGACGGTCGATGTTCACAGTTCTTAGCAGTTTGCTAAGGGTGCTGAGAGTTGTGAGAAGACCTCTTTCTGCTCTCAGAGCTACAATTCCCAGAGTGGTTTAACAATTAATTCTTCTTACTGGGGAACTCTGGGAATTGCAGCTCTGGGAGGAGACTAGAGTGTTATCCTAGCACCTCTCAGCAGCACCTTTAACAAACTACAGTGGTACCTCTGGTTACGAACTTAATTCGTTCTGGAGGTCCGTTCTTAACCTGAAACCGTTCTTAACCTGAGGTAACACTTTAGCTAATGGGGCCTCCCGCTGCTGCCGCTCCGCCGGCACACAATATCTGTTCTCATCCTGAGGTAAAGTTCTTAACCCGAGATACTACTTCCGGGTTAGCAGAGTCTGTAACCCAAAGTGTTTGTAACCCGAGGTGTTTGTAACCCGAGGCACCACTGTACACTTCCCAGATTCCTTTGGGGAAAACCACGACAGTTTAAAGTTGTATTGTACTGCTTTGAGTGCATAGTGCAGATGCGGCCTTAGAAGGAACG
Source organism: Podarcis tiliguerta (assembly GCF_965153285.1). NCBI lineage: Eukaryota > Metazoa > Chordata > Lepidosauria > Squamata > Lacertidae > Podarcis > Podarcis tiliguerta. Next base: position 20,177,745 of record NC_139549.1, read on the forward strand.
ATGCTCACCTGTTTGACCGCTTCTGTCTGCAGAGTTAGCCTTTTACAAGTGCCACGTAATGTTTCTTCTGCCCTTGCAAGAAATAGCTCCTTCGGTGTGGTGGCACCTGCTCGTTGGAACTCCCTGCCCATTGACATTATTAAGCAGGTGCCTTTGCTGTATTGTTTTTGGTGCCTGCCAAAACCTTTTCTTCTTCCTTTTATCCTAGCGTGTGATTGTAAACGTGCAATTATTAACGCGCAATTTCATCATGCATAATTGTTTCAAAACGACCAATTTTATTTATGTTTTGGATAACACGTCAACTGGTTTTTAATGCTTTGCTTTCATCCATATGGTTTAAATGAATGGGGTTTTTTAAATTGTTCATGGTAAGCTTAAGAGGCTGAGTAAGCAGTACATACCTTTTACTAAGTAAGAAATAAATAAAATAGAATAAATTTTGCTTATATGAGAAAGAATGTAGGAAAAGGCCATTTCTCCCACCCTCCCCAATGTAGAAAACACACACTGTAGCTAAGTTAGTCATGGCCACCTGTCGGAAGACAGGCTGGGAAGCAAGGCAGGTAATAATAAGAATGATAATAATTTGATTATTTATACTCCGCCCATCAGAGATTGGTGTATAAATGAAGAGACACTCTGGCAGAGAGACTAGGCTTTATACTATATTTACTTGAATGTAATGCACACCTTTTTGGGCAAATAACGTAGTGAAAATTAGGGTGCACATTAGATTGGATGGCGTTAGCAAATACTTTTTTTTAGTTACAAGGTTTTGAAAGTTGAGGTGTACATTAGATTCAATGGCGCATTAGATTCACGTAAATACGGTAATATAGGACCAGGTGGAACCCCATTGGCCCTTTGTGTCACCTGATCCCTGCTTCGCCAGTATCTCTGGCGCCTCCTGCCAGTCACCAAATGCATCAATGTCAATGGGCTGTAAATTTTGGAAGGCATTCTTCCAAGATGGTGTTGCTCTTCTTCCTTACATGCTGGTGGTTACGTGGCTGCTTTCTCCTCCTGGAAGTATTCCCCGGGCGCCACGCAGCAGTTACAACTCGGAGTGATAAATACTGTGTGGTGTTTGTCTGCCTGCGCGATCCCTGCAGGATCGAGGAACACAGGTGGCACGCCATCAGTCCTGTAATTACTATATTATTTATTTATCCCTACAGCTAATTAAGTATATTAGACTTAATGTAAGTTCCAGAACCTTGTCCTGAACGCTGGGGGATCGGTCCTGGAACATGCGGAATAATTGCACACGCCGCACGCAGACAAAGCTTTCTTGCACTGAGTCAGAACGCTCCCTTTAGGTGGCCCAAGAAGTATCTGTTCTAAGCTGTCAGCTCAAAAATTAGGGTGGAGGTGATGAACAGTTGGGGGGCTCAAGGGCCACACTCCCTATGCCAGGGGTCCCCAAACTAAAGTCCGCAGGCCAGATAAGGCCCGAGGGACTCATTTATCCGGTCCGTGGCGACCCCTGCTGCCACCACCCGCTCTTACCAGTGCTGCGCTGCGCAGCTGCCGACTTCCAGGTTGGAGGAGCACCAGAAACAGCTTGTGTGCATGCGCAAGTGTTATTTCTGGCGCACGTCTGGGTCGGAGGAGGCCCGTGCACATGTGCACAAACTATTTCTGGTGCTCCTCCGACCCGGAAGTGCGCCGGAAATACCGTGTGTGCATGCATATGGGCACGCGCTCCCCCACCCTCCAGCCCGCCGTGCGATCGGAGCTGGAGACACTGGCCCGAGGCGCAGTAAGTTTGCTGACCTCTGCCCTATGCTCTGCCTCCATGTTTGGAAGCAGCAATGCTTCTGAATGCCAGTTGCTTGAAACCACAGGAGGGGAGAGAGCTCTTATGCTTGGATCCTGCTTGCAGGTTTCAAACGGGCATCTGCTTGGCCACCCTGAGAACAAGATGCAGGATTAGATGGACCATTAGACTAGAGCTTTCCAAACTGTGCGTCGCGACACTTTAGTTACACACCTGCAGTGTGTCGCACGAACGCTCAAAGGGGTTAGTTTAACCTCTAGTTAAATGGAGCTTAAACAGAGCAATGGATAAATTTTTGAAACAACAAATATGAGATTTGCCCAAGGCATGATGGATAACAGCAACAACCAGGGGAAAGAAAGACATAACATCTTACAAGCACAGGAAGAAACAACATGGACAGAATAATTGCCACACACAGGGAGAACGAGGATATAGTTTGAGTTCCTCACTTGTGGTTTTATAAATCATTTAATGTGTCAACACGGACAGAAGTTATTAATATTGCAGTTGTTATATAAAGGATTACAGTGGTACCTCGGGTTACGTACGCTTCAGGTTACAGACTCCGCTAACCCAGAAATAGTACCTCGGGTTAAGAACTTTGCTTCAGGATGAGAACAGAAATTGTGCTCCAGCGGCACGGCGGCAGCGGGAGGCCCCATTAGCTAAAGTGGTGCTTCAGGTTAAGTACAGTTTCAGGTTAAGAACGGACCTCCGGAACAAATTAAGTACTTAACCCGAGGTACCACCGTATTATTATGACTGGAATGTAATGGAAATTAATAAGATTTTGGAACACAGAAATAAAACAACTAATCAAGCCATCAATTCTAGCACGAAATTATATAATTTGATATTTGAATTACTAGTATTAATAATTGTATTATAAATTGGTATTATTATAATGACGCTACTATTGGATTGCAATTGAAAACTAATAAAAATTATTATCAGAGAAAAGTTTAACCTCTGGTTTGCTAGTAAAACTGAATTACTGCATCACAAAATGATGCATGTTTTAAAAAGTGTGTCGGAAAGCTCTGCATTAGACTGATCCTATGCAGGGTCTTACTATGTTCTTATACTAAATGACCAGGGATGATGGGAGTTGTAGTCCAAAACACCTGGAGAGACCAAGTTGGGGAAAGCTGGCATAGATGATGGGCCAGTGGTCTGACTCAAGATGGCGGTTTCCTCTCTTCCTAAAACAGGGCCTGAACATTAGAGGCTGATTTCATGCTTCCAGCTATAACGATGAAAACATTTCAGGATTTCCAACTGGTTCAGAAATTCAGGAATATTTCTTTCACCTGAACTTGATTTCGGGGAGTGACCAACAAGGTTTTATTGCAATCAAGTGGCGTATAAATTTTGTTAAGTAAAAATAAATTAAAGGGGAAAGTCTTCAGGCAGTACATAATTAACCTAGAAAATTGATTTGCTGCCCGCAGAGCTCTCCAGGTTATTTTTGCTGCAAGCAGGAGTTTGATACTGTAAAACTTGGATCTGGCCAGGGACTTGGGGCTAGATAATGTGCATTACATGGGAGATTTGTGATTCCTCTGTGAAGGAAGGGGAGGGAACGTAGGGCAAACAGCGCAGTGGGTGGATTTTGACTGAGGAAGAAAAAGCAAGTACAGAACAGATAAACACTCAAGTTCTGTGAACGAAATTTATTGTTTTGTTCTTTATTTGCTGCATTTATATCCTACTTTTCCTCCAAGGAGCACCAAGTGGCATATACAGTTCTCCTCCATCCCATTTTACAACTCACAACAACCCTGTGAGGTGGGTTAGGCTGAGAGGCAGCGACTGATCCGAGGCCACCCAGCAAGCTTCGTGGCTGAGCAGTGATTCGAACCCTGATCTTCCAGGTCCTAGTCCAGAGGTCAGCAGACTTTTTCAGCAGGGGGCCGGTCCACTGTCCCTCAGACCTTGTGAGGGGCCGGACTATATTTTGGAAAAAAACATGAACGAATTCCTATGCCCCACAAATAACCCAGAGATGCATTTTAAATAAAAGGACGCATTCTACTCATGTAAAAACACACTGATTCCTGGACCGTCTGTGGGCTGGATTTAGAAGGTGATTGGGCCGGATCTGGCCCCCAGGCCTCAGTTTGCCTACTCATGTCCTAGTCCAACACTCATAACTAGTACAGTGGTACCTTGGGTTAAGAACTTAATTTGTTCTGGAGGTCCGTTCTTAACCTGAAACTGTTCTTAACCTGAGGTACCACTTTAGCTAATGGGGCCTCCCGCCGCCGCCGCCGCACGGTTTCTGTTCTCATCCTGAAGCAAAGTTCTTAAACCAAAGTACTATTTCTGGGTTAACCAAGTCTGCAACCTTAAGTGCCTGTAACCTGAAGCATCTGTAACCCGAGCTACCACTGTACACCACCACTGGCCACCTTCAACCGGGATTTCAGCCTTTAAGAGAAGTTAGATTGTCTCATATGCAGCTTCGTTCACAGATGGGATGAGAGAAGATCACTGAGCCTTCAAGCTCAATGGCACTCTATCTTGGAAAGCGGGCGATGGGGGCAGTGGAGCGCTTGAGTTAAGGGGTCTAATGGCTGGCTCCATTCCTTTCCGTGACGTTTTGGACCAGCGGTTCCCAAATGTTCCACTTCCCCCGACCCTCCCCATGGACCATTTGGGAATGTCTGTGTTAGACCCCTTAGCTGCTGTCGTGTGCTATAGCGATGGGAGGGAGCTTAGTTAAGTCAGGTGCTACCTCTGAGTCAGGGAACAATGGCTGTTTTGATTAGGGATAGCCAAGGCCATGTCCTTCCGCTGCTGTGGACTACAACTCCCATCATCCCTGACCATTAGCTGTGCTGGCAGGGGCTAATGGGAGTTGTAGTCCACGATAGCAAGAAGGCACCAAGTAACGAAGAGGGGGATAAAACTACATGGCAGCATTCTCGTTTATTGAACTGCCTTGCAAGGATCCCACCACCTCCATATAGGAGGGAGGCTGTTTTCAGGAACAATTCAGGCCACTTTTGTAGGTGCTGAAGGTGCTTGGGAGGGGGGTCCGAGCCAGAAAAGATTGTACCGTCTCTTTGCGGCTGTACGGTGAGAGATCCAAGCCGTCCAAACTCTTCTGGGTGAAGTTCCAAGGCTGGGGCACAGATGCGAATGAAACCGTATGGTGGGATAATTAACTAGACAGCTCGTGCAGCCCAGAGCCCGCCCGCCCACCCCACCTCACCAGCTGTGTTAATTTATATCATTTCTTCCGCCTCGGACTTATTACTGCATCTTTGCAATCCGTCTCTGTCTCGCTTTGTTTCAGTTGATGGGCAGCTTGTGTTCGCTTTGAAGGTCACAGCTAAAACAGCACATGTGGCACCTGTAACAGAGCCAGTTCTGTCAATTGAAGTGGTCGGGAAGGCATAGATCTGGTTAGGCCAGAGGTGCAAAAACTTGGGTCTCTAACTGTTTTTGGACTACAATTCCCATCATCCCTGACCACTGGTCCCACTAGCTAGGGATGATGGGAGATGTAGTCCAAAAACAGCTGGAGAGCGAACCTGGGTTAGGCGATCTTGCAGGTATGGCTAGCCACCTCCACGAATTTCAGTGGGTCTACTCTGAGCATGATGCCACGCAGGATGCACCCTCTCTGTGTCGCTGGGACTCTTTCATCTCTGATTTTGAAGTTGGGTGTAGTTGAGGAACCAGGCTTCCGCGGATTGCAGCTGTTAAAAATGCAATCTGACATCACCTTGAAAGGCCCAGCCAGCCTGTCTTATGCCAGCCTGGCGCCGGCTGCCTTTTGCTCTACCAGCCTAGACGTGGCACAGCGTGTTAAATTAAAGCCCTGCTTCTCCCTGCCAACCCCACTGCCAGCTTGGTCCACCGCCATCAGCGCTGCCAAACCTTTTCCCCGCTGTCAGCTGCTGGGGCCGACGTGGGGCCGCGCAGTCAACGTTTTCAGCAGAGTTAATTATCTGCATTCGGAATTGGACTGATAAGATTTCCGGAGGCATCTCGTGCTGGGCAGTGCAGAAGTCCAAAAAAAACACCCAACCCCAAAACCAGGCAAAGGCTGGAGGCGTCGCCTTCGCGATGGGGCTTGGCCAGCTGACTCAGCAGTGAGCAATGTTTTAACATGATAAATAGGAAGCTCGCGGGATTTCTCTCTCGTGCTCCTGCTTTCGGGTCAGTTGCTGGTGCCGTGAAGACAGCACCTTCTGGGTTGCAAGTATTGGGTTAACTGGGAGGGGTCGTTGTTGTTGTTGTTGTTGTTAATACCCCAGACATCTGGCTGGGTTTCCCCAGCACATATAGAGACATAATAAAATGCCAAACATTTAAAACTTCCCGCTACAGAGTTGCCTTTAGATGTCTTCTAAAAGTTGTATAGTTCTTTATTTCCTTGGCATCTGGTGGGAGGGTGCCACCACCGAGAAGGCCCTCTTCCTGGTTCCCTGTAACTTCATTTCCTGCAGCAAGGAAATTTCAGTTTCTCTGCTTCTCATTCCCCCCCCCCCCAGTCTTAAGTTCAGTTTTCCACATTTCCCCATCATTTTGCAATTCCCTCCTCCCCCAACGTCCTCGTGAAAACCTGCCAGGATTTTAGTACAAATTTCTCCTGACATCCATGCCTTTGTATGCAACTTTGCCTAATAAACGCATTTTTCGCGGAGCAGTTTCTCCCAACGTAATGCATTTTCCAGTGCAAACTGAATCGGATTCCTCCTCCGTCCCTAGAGGAGATACATGGCTTTCAAGAAACCATCAGGCTGCCTGGTGCTTTTTTGCACAAGGCCTTTAAATCCTGTGCTTTGACCCCCTTGGCGAAACCCCTGCTTAGTGCGTAATCCCTAACTGCAAGTTTCTTCCTGTTAAATTCTGAGAGATGGCAAGGCTTTGGCTGGATGCAGGAGCCGCAAATGGGACCAGAGCTTGGCTGCCAGCATGTCTCATTAGTGAGTCAAATCCTGGCAATGGAGGCTCCGGTTAATGGCGATGCAGAGCCTAAGATTGCCAAATCTGTTTATTAGCATGGAGGGGTGTGTCTGTGTGTGTGGTCATGTTGACTGATGAGGCTGAGGAGAGATTGATACTGTACAGTGGGCTCTGCAGGAGCATTCCTGGATGATGTGCAGCTGATCAATAGAATATTATATTGTGAATCGCTTCAGTATCCCTTGTGGGAAGCAATCTGTAAAATGACATAATTATGATAAGTAATGATAATAGGAATATAGGCACATAGGGAGCGGCCTTAAACCAAGTCCCACCAACTTGTCCAGTTAGCTTAGTATTGTCCACACTCTCTCACAGCTGCTCTCCAGGATTTTGGGCAGGAGTCTCTTCCAGCCCTACCTAGGGATTGAACCCGCAGCCTTCTGCATGATGCAAGGAAGATGCTCTGCTATTGAGATGCCACCCTTAACTGGGTCTGAGCTAAATTGCATGGTTATATATTTTTATATTGATGGGTGGCCCTGGAGCTCACTGGGTGGCCTTGGGCTAGTCATTGTCTTTCAGCCCAGCCCAGCTCACAAGGTTGTTGTGAGGATCCAACGGAAGGGGAGGGGGGGGAACACTATGTGTTGTTTCATAAGTTGACTTCCCACCCTCACCTCCACAATGTCTTACTCAAACCTTTTCTCCTGCATTATATCTTTATCCATATTACAATGATTTTGCCATTTTTCTTCCACTGCTTTTATCTCGAATCCTGCCCGCAACTTCATTTGACTGTAATATATTTTTTTAATAGGCCTCCATTCTTCTATAAAAGGTTCATCATTTTGATCTCTTAATTTCGCTGTCAGCTTTGCCATTTCTGTATAGTCCACCACTTTCAAATGCTACTCCTCTTTTGTTGGAGCCTCCTCTCCTTCCCATTTCTGTGCATGTAATCTTCTACCTGCTGTTGTCACGTACATAAAGAGTTTAGCCATCTTCTTTGGAACATCCGTTCCTATAATGCCTGTAAGAAAAGCTTCTGGTCTTTGGGGGGGTAGCCCATTGAAACATTTTCTTCATTTCGTTGCATATCAGTTCCCAAAAGCCTTTAGCTTTTTTTATTGCATGTCCACCACATGTGGAGGAATGACCCAACCAATGTAACAATCCATTTCAAGCAAAGCCTTCCCTCCTCTTTTACACGTGTCTCTCTTTCTCTGTCCTTCTCCCCCGATCCTTTCGTAGGCTATGAAGGAAGATCTGGGTGCTTGGGAAGTTCCCCCATTCCTGCAGGATTGCAGTCCTTGAGCAGCGGATGCAGAAAGCGAGGCGGAAGAGGAAAGCTGCTGTGCGGTCCGGCGGCGAAACCGGCAGGCGTGCGCGTGAAACGCACTTTTGTACAGAAGATGAAGCAGATGAAGATGATGAGGAAGAAGAATGTAACCCTTCCGTGTGCAGACACGGGCAGCCCCTGCATGCCTTGTACAGCTGAGGTCTGAGTGGCGTGTGAGTCGCCCGTTTTAGCGACCCCCATCCCCTTGTGGGCCACTTTCGGCTACGGGATGCGGCTGTCCGTTTTCCAGCGGCAGAGTGGCACCGCCCTGAGTTTGGCATAACCGGAAGCCACTCTGGCCTGCTGCTGCTGGGCACCGGCCCGTCGATAGGGATGTGGGTCTTTTTAGCAGCCCCTGCCGAGATGCAGCCTGCGTGGGTGTATATCTATCTCTATATCTCTCTACATATGGGTGGGGGGGTGTACATACCTCTGTCTACAAGGTCTAGGCAGGAGGGGCAAAATAAGACTTCTCTGTACCTTTAGTTTGCTGGTGCTACCAATTAAGGTTTTCCTTCCACCGTGTGGAACCAGGCGATGTGTTTTTTTTTTAAGGTTGTTCATATTTATAGGAAAGGAAGGAGGGGGTGCTCTGTTTATTACGTCCGTCCTTCCAGACCAGTTTGATAGCTTTAATCGAGCCTGTCCTCTGTGCTCAGTACAGATTTTCAAAGGTGCTGTTTGAAGATGACATCGTTACCCACTTCATATTCTGTTGAACTACCAGGCCCACTCAGCCCTGCAGACGTCCTGTTTTAAATTGTCCACTGGAATCACAGCGGTTATATGCGATTCTACTTTTAATACAGTTTGCATCCGCAAAAGTTTTGGGTCGGACACACAGCTCTATTTCCAACCAGTGCACGTCCCATAACTTCCTGCTGAAATCATGTCACCTTGTTTATACCACAGATGATATCCGGTTATTTTTATTTTTCGTCCCGCTTTTGTTGCGCTGCAGGGCAAGAGGGCCCCCTCCAGATGGCAATAATGCAGTAACGTTGGGGGGACATCGCAGAACAACTGGTAAAATGGACTGAACAGCCCAGTATAGATCCATGACTAATGCACTATTAGTGCGTCAGTGGCATGTTGCAGAATACACCTGAGCAACGACCCACAATTTTGGAGGGTGGGGTTTTTAGGTAGTATTTGCAGCGAAACAATGTACACAAACACACAGCATTCTCTTGTTCATTGCATTCTTACCGAGAAGGAAGGGCCTCCACTTTTGTAACTGAATGGACAGAGATGTCCACAATGCGCATTTAAAGTGCTCCTGTATCACTTTAACAGTCACGGGCTCCCCCCCCCCCCAAGAATCCTGGGAACCGTAGTTTGTTAAGGGTGCTGGGAATTGTAGCTCCATGGGGGGGTCTCCTAACAACTCTCAGTGCTCTTAGCAATCCACAGTTCCCAGGGTTCTTTGAATGGGGGGTGGTGGTTAAAAGTGGCGCAAGAGTGTTTTAAAACGTATGGGGTGGACTTTTGGATGCAAAAGAAAAGGGGGAAGGGGGGGGGTTGGTTCACCCAGAGAATGCGGCTTGCTTTCCCCTTGAGTCAGAATGACCTACGGGGGGGGGGGGAAATCACCATAAATAAATCACAGCAATGATATGCATGGATCTGGCGAAGGGCAGGGAAGGTACTGTTTAACCAAGGTAATAGTTATTTTGAGAAGGGGGGGGGGCACAGTCAGACCATACATTTAAAGCACTATGATACTACTTTAAACAAGTGCGGGTTTCCCCCAAAGAATCTTGGGAGCTGTAGTTTGTTAAGGGGGCTGAGAGTTGTTAGGAGAGCCCCCCCCCCATTCCCTTCACAGGACTACAATTCCCAGATTGTGGTTTCACAATCAATCCCTTTTCCCAGGGGATTCTGGGAATTGTAACTTTGGGAGAGGAATGGGGGAGGGGATGATCTCCCAACAACTCTCAGCACCCTTAACAAACTACAGTCCCCAGGATCCTTTGGGGGAAGTGTTGAAAGTGGAACCACAGCGTTTTGAATGGATGTAGCCAGAGACTGCTGCAGTTGTTTTCTGTGCAAAAGGCTTGCTCTTTTCCTTCCCTTAGACTTCATTTTCTAAGGGATGCAGCTGTTGAGAAATGCCAGAAATTAGAAGTGATACCCAAGGATGCTAAAAGAAGCTTCCAGACCTCCAGATGTTGCTGCTGGATGGATAACTTCAGTACCACCCCACCCTTTATCCTCTATTTATTTGGAATTTCACAGTCAAACTCTGCTTTTCCAGTTACAGGAAAGCAGCAGGCAGATGACATGAATCCCCAGTTTACGGTCATTCTAAAGTCTGGAGTTGATTCTGTTGCACGGGGTTTATAATCTCAGCTTCGGGATCTGTGTTTGGTGCTGCAGAGCTTTGAAGTATTGTGTCAGGAGTGCCTCTGAGAATATACAGAGTGCCTTTCCTCCTCTGCTGCCAACTCCTCGCAGCCACAGCCAGCCTCTATATTACTGGAGCGGGGAAGTCCAGGCACGGTTGAGTCTTTATGCCTCTGTGTTATGTCGTACAGCTGGCAGGGGGGTTAAAGGAATTAACTTCCAAAATAATAACACAGAGAAAATTGGGGAGATGGGTGTGGTGTGGGCCCATTTCCTTTTGCTCCCACTTTTTAGAGTAATAAAGGTGAAGGGGAGGATCTGTGAAAGAAAAAGGAGGGGAGATACTGATTAGCCAGAATGCTACTCTTGTAGGCACTAGGAAACAGCTGTTTTTATCAGTCTGTAGGAAAAAAGCCCCCTTTATGAAGTATATCAACGATAGGTGATTTGTATTAGAAATCTGGATAAGGACCATGGAAGCCTAGCCATTGCTTGTATTGTATGGGCAGCAAGTCCAAACCATGAGTGCTTTCATTGTCAACACTATAGCATTGAGTTACTGCACAGTCCATAGGTTGAATTGTAAGTCTGCCTTTGGGTTCAGTCGCTGGGTTGGCAAACATGCATGGTCTGATGGACCATTTGTGTGCGGGGGCGGGGGGGCAATGGGCTTTTGGAGAGGCTGCCTGCCTCCCTGTGCAAAACTGTGGGGCGAGGTGCTGAAGGAGGGATAGGGGAGCCCACGGCCCTTCGAGAGGAGCCGAGGAAGCAATTCAGTTTCCGTTTGCAAATAAATCATTTGCAGATAGATGGCTTTTCGTTTTGCAGCAAACTGTCTCTCATTAGCTCCTGCTCCTCTCCTCTCCCCGCCCCCACCCCGGCTATTTCCTGATCAGGTGAAAAGAGAACCCTTGCTCGTGAACAGACTTTGCATAAGTGTGTGTGTTTGTGTACATGCGTGCCTAATGCGTTGCCATGGAAATCGAGCGTGGTTACAAAGGCTGAGGGATGATGTCAAACACAAGTCTCCATTGTGCGGAAGGAGCTGTAGATAAAAGGAGGTCGCCGCGATACAAAACAGAACCCGAGGATTGATCCCGTGGCCTGAGAATTCTTTGGCAAAATATCCCCCACCCCCACTTTTCATGGAAGAAGTTGTATCCTCATCAGACGAGGTGCAGAAGGGTGCAGTTCAGATGGGGAGTGTTGTTGTGTGCAGAGGAGAGACTAGGAACTTGAGCCAGACCCCTGTGGTCCACCTAGCGCAGTATTGCCTGCACCGACGGGCAGCAGCTCGGGTAGCTCAGTTGGTTTGAAGGTGGTGCTGAATATGCCCAGGTTGCAGGTTCGATTCCCACAAGGCTCAGCCGCATTGCAAGGGGTTGGACTAGATCAGGAGTCTGCAACCTGCAGCCCATGGGCCGCAAGTGGCCCACGGGGGTCATTTAAACGGCCCCCGAGCCGCCCCGGAACTGTGCCACCCCCTTGGTGAGTCCCCGCTCCGTGCTGTGCTAAACCGGTGCAGTGCAGAGTGGGGACTCGCTTCCGCGGCGCATCCTGTCTGCGCAGATGCCGAAAATCACATCTGCGCAGACGCAATCCAGCCCACAGAACGATCTCCGCAGGAATGAACCATCCCTGGCGAAGTAAACCTTGCCAATCCCTGGACTAGATGATGCTCAGGGTCCCTTCTGACTGTGTGGTTCTCTCTGGGATTTCAGGCAATTCCTAGCCTTACCTGGAGATGCTAGAGGTCAAACCGGTGACCTTCTGCATGCAAAGCAGGTATCCCATCACTGAGCTACAGTTCAGAGAAATCAACATAAGAAGACAGATCCTTGGCTCATCTAGCTCTGCAGGTAGGGGGCATTCCCAGCCATCCTCCTGCAATCGAAACAGATGCTCTGCCCAGGAGCTACAGCCTTTGCCCCCGTTTGCTAGACTACAAATCCCATCATCCCTGTCCATTAGCCACTAGCTGGCCAGGGCTGGTGGGGTCTGGATTTCAACAACTTCTGGTCAATATACCATATTTTTCACTCTATAAGACGCACCAGACCACAAGACGCACCTAGTTTTTGGAGGAGGAAAACAAGGAAAAAAATATTCTGAATCTCAGAAGTCAGAACAGCAAGAGGGATCGCTGCACAGTGAAAGCAGCAATCCCTCTTGCTGTTCTGGCTTCTGGGATAGCTGCACAGCCAGCATTCGCTCCATAAGACGCACACACATTTCCCCTTACTTTTTAGGAGGGAAAAAGTGAGTCTTATAGAGCAAAAAATACGGCAAACCTCTGCCCACCCCCTGCAAAGGAATCACCAGTTTGAAACAAATTTCCTCCATGGATGAGTTTGGTGCACTGTGTAGGTTGTAGAGAAACTACATGAAGTAACCACTGATTTAGGATTTATAATGTATTATTATAATGCCATCAGCGCATGTGGGCTTTACAGAGGACACAGTGACAAGCTCCCTTCCCTGAGGAGCTTAAGCCAGCCAAAGTTTGACAGGTCAGGCCTGAATTCATGGATAGGCTGCCAAATAAACAGCTCATATTTTGCGGGAAACGTGCTCAGTGGTTATGTTTCCTCCTGATCCAGAACTTTTGATGATTTTTGGTTAGGCATGAGAGAGGGGCATTTGAAGTGGAAGACTTAAGTCAAGAAGGCACACCCCCACCCTCAAGACAGGTAGTAATAATAATAATAATAATAATAATAATAATAAATAATAATAATAATAATATCTAGAGAGTTTCTCTAGAATCTATGGATTTTCTAGAGTGCCATTTCTAGAATGCAGATTTCTAGCGATTCTCAGAGTGTCGTTTCTACAGTGCAGTTCTCCAGATTTCCTAGAATGCAAGTTCTGCAGAAATTGACCGATACGGGTGCATGTATAGAATTGCAGGGACGCAACAGACGATGAAGGCGGAATTTGAGAATAGCAGGGAGCAGGGAACATTCTTTTTTATATTGGAGCACACCTCTTTGTAGGTGTGAAATGGCTTTATGCCTCGCTTGTGGCCTTCCAGGCAGCGTCTGCCTGCCTGCAAACAGAATACTGGGTTAGATCAGAGTTTCTCAAACATGGGTTTCCAGATCTTTTTGAACCACAACTCCCACCATCCCAAGCTAGCAGAACTACTGGTCAGGGATGATAGGAACTGTAGTCCGAAAACAACTGGAGACCCAAGTTTGGGAAGCCCGGGGCCAGAGAGACCTTGGGCCTAATCCTGCAAGCATCACCTTCCAGGCTTCTACATGTCAGACGTGGGGCAGGACCAGAGGCAAAAGTGGGTGTAGCAGTAATTACAACCCCTTATCTCTGTATTGTAAGCTAGTTTCTGCACACACAACCATCTCCATCATCCATCCATCCATCCATCCAACCAACCAACCAAGAGGCATGATCAGAATTCTAGGACACGTTCCAGCCAGGCCAAAGCACTGAAGGAGGAGGTGAAGCAGAGTCAGTGAGGGGGTGTGGCCTGGGGAGAAGGGGTGTGGCCTGGAAAGGCTCCTTAGCGCCAGACAGAGAGGCTTGCGGAAGAGGCTTATTTGACCCCAGATCTGAGGCACCCCACTCATGACGTAGAGCATGCCATTACATATTTCCCAGGTGGACTTTGGTTATGCTGCCAGGCTGCCACGGAATTTATTGCCAGTCCACACCTTCAAAAATGCACATCTTTCTCTTGATCTAACAGCAACATATCGCCTTGCAACTCGTATCTGAACAAGCAGAACTGCTCCTGCATTTAAAAAAATTATCATCTGGCCGGGACAGTCTCTCCCATCAGCTCATCCCTTGGGCCCATAACAGCTGGCTCAGCTGAGCCATCACTGTCATTTCACATGCGCCAGGATGTCAGCGGATGTTTCATTTGCTGTGTGTGTGTTAATGAACCGTTAACACACAAAAGCAAGTGTACGCTTCATCTCTTTATTCTGAAACTAAGTCCACATTTAGGAAATGATTTATCAGATACTCCATTGTCAGAACAGAATGATAGAAGCCATTACTTCATGCCAGGACCCCTTTAGTGCAACCCCCTGCACAATGCACGAATATACATTTGTCCCATACAGGGATCGAACCTGCAACCTTGGCATTCTCAGGCACCATGCTCTAACCAACTGAGCTATCCGAGCTGTTGCCAGTTAACAGAAGACAGTACTGAGCTAAGTATAAGCTGCTTTGGGAGCGTTTCTGGCCTTGAACGGCAAGGCACAAATTTAATTATTTTTTCAAAATCTGATCTTGGAGTCCAGTTTTGACTGCAGGGGATGTAAAGTCAAGAATAAGGTGAGGGTCAGTTTCTGGGAACTGCACGTGTGTGTGTGCGGAGGGGGAGAGAATTGCTGTTGCGTTCAGGTCCTACTTGTGTGTTTCCTAGAGGCATCATGCTGGCCATTGTGAGACCAGGATGCTCCAGATACAGGACAATTCTTATGTTCTTAATCAGTAGGTACAGAAGGGCGGAAAACCCCTTCTGGCCCACCGACCGTCCCCTGAAAATAATTCCACACGCACACCCTCCATTTGCATGACATGGCAACATGTAGCTGCTCCCAATGCCCCAAATTTAAAATGTTTAAATAGAGTTCAGAGAACAAAGAGTTCAGGGTGCTGGAATGGTGTCAGTTTTACAGCACATTGTTTTGCCTAGAGCAGAAGAGAAGAGATTTTCACTGGTAAATTTCCTGCTTCCAAGACAGTCAAGTCGCTTTTTGTCATTGCAAAACTTAGAGAAGAACAGTCCACGTTTGCTGTATATAAATGTTGTGGTTTGCCCACGGATGTATAGTTGTTGATGCCTTACATTTTTTAGGGCGGTCAATTTTCTTGGGCTGCTCCGTTTTTTTTAGGAAGGAGGGAGCACTTTTTTAACAAAAACAAACCGACACCAGCTGCTTTTCGGCCGGTATTTGCAACAGGGTTCCTCTCATATCTTCTGTCCACCCTCTTTTGAGGTGGGCGGGTCAGTTTTTATACCGAACCGCACAAGCCCCCCCCAGTAACACCCTTCCCCACCCGCAAGCAGGCGAGATGAGAGATGACGGGCAGATTTTGCAATGACTGGGGGAATGTTCTCTAACCGAAGGGGGGAGAGACACCTTCTAGCGAGTGGCCGCTGGTGCAGGCACCAGGCGCTAAGGCGTCCGGAGAAGATTATGAGATCATAGTCTGCCCACAGCGTTGCATAATGCGCTCTGGAAGGAACATCATATTAATTTTTAAAGCAGCGTTTGAAGGCGCAGGCATTGCACTCACACCTACCAAGTAGCAGGGCATAAGGTTGAGAAGCTGGTCCCCAACAGCTCTGGTTATGATGTCATTCTACAGACTCCGGCCTGGTGCTTTTCTGTTTCTGTTTCCCAAGGCTGATAGCAGACCTCTCTCTCTTCTCAGAATGATCCCAGCCTCCCCCTTTACTTCTGTTACTAGCTAGACTTCTGCGAGCACTGAGAAATCTAGGGTCAGCATTGCAGAGGTTAGTTAGTTTCCTTTGAATGAGAGGCATCGCCGGAGACTTAACAGCGTGAGATTTGCAGAGCAGAGGCAGGATGCATTCCTGCAGCAGACAGCTCAGCTACTAATCCTGCATCACATTCCCTCCCAAAGAGGGCAAATGCTCTTCAAAGAATTGTTTGATCTTCAGCCCCCTCTCAGATTATTATTATTATTATTATATTTACTATTTATTAAATTTGTATACCACCCAATGCCCAGAGGTCTCAGGGGGGCGACAACATAAAATCACAATATGAAAACACAAAATGCGTAATAAAAACAAAAACAACCCAATAACCCCCCCCACACACACACTTCCCCAACACATTTTAAAAGGGCATTGGATGTCAGTCAGCCCAAAGCCTGGTTAAATAGGAATGTTTTCACCTGGCGCTTTAAGGTGTATAATGAAGGCGCCAGGTGAACTTCCCTGGGGAGAGCATTCCACAGACATGGAGCCACCGCAGAGAAGGCCCCGTTCTCGTGTTGCCACCCTCTGGACATCTCGAGGAGGCGGCACACGGAGGGCCTCAGAAGATGATCTCAGGGTCCGGGTAGGTTCATCTGGAAAGAGGCAGTCCTTGGGGTATTGCTGTCCTGAGCTATTTAAGATCTCCCTGATCATTTCTCCATTAAGACTGGCTCCAGGCTTCCACCACGCAGCTGGAGGGACATCATTGCCCTAAACTCCACATTGGAAGACTGTAGCGACAGAGCACATGCCTTTTGCATACGGAAGGTCCCAGGTCGGACTGCAACTCCCATCACCCCTGACCATCAGCTACACTGGCTGGCATGGATGGGAGTTGACATCCAGTGACATTGAGAGAGCACCATGAAGTTTGCTCCTGGTTGAGAGTCGTGGGGAGCTGCTGCAAAGTCAGCAGAGATAATAATCAACTACAAGGACCAGTGACCTGACTTGCGATAAGGCAGTTTCCTGTCTTCCTAACTTCTTGATGGGTATGGCACTCCAAAGGCTGGAGTGAGGCTCCCAGCCATCAAGGAACATACGGCTTCAGGAAACGTGTTGAGAACTGTGTTTCCAAAGTCACAAACTCCAGAAGGGTGGCTTTGTCAGTCTGTTATGGCAAACTCGCCTGGCAAACGCATCCCTCATTGCCGGCTGATGACGCATTCAACAGAAGCTTCTACCATATTGAATCCAATAATTTTTGATGGTGCTACAAGACACTTTTCTGTCCCTATGTGTAGATTTCCAGAGCAAGAAAATGCAGCTCGATCAAGGCATATATTTTCTTCCCTTTTTTTCTTCAAATATTAATGTAACAGTAGATGGGGGCTGGGGTGTCAAACGTGATCAATATTGATTCCCCCCTCCCCAAATTCAAGGGCTCAGATGCTAATTCTCAGAGGGCCTTGCTCAGATATTAGCTTATTAGTTCATTTTCTGAATAATTTCCTCCATCTTCATTCAAGGACCTTGAGGCAATATGCTGGAGGCTCCACCCAAGACCTCCATTTTAACTTCACCGCAACTCTGTGAGGTAGCTTAGGCGGAGAGATCATTTATGAGTGGGAAAGGAGATTTGAACCCCCGATTTCCAACCCCTGTTCCACACTGGCTCCAGCTATGCAGAGTACAATCTGGAGAGTCACATGTCTCACCCCTGCTCTCTACTTCCTGTCAGGTCTCATTTCCACAGGTTCCATCTGCTGTAGTCCCTACTTTGCCTGCAGTTATAATGGGCTGCAATATTAGTGGATGGCATTACTCAGGACGCCAGAGCTGACCCCGACCCACCAATTGCTAGCTTGCAAGCTGCTCCGCATACCGCATTTCTCAAAAGACCAGCTGAGTCCCAGCGTTTTTTATTACTTGCAACGTGCCTAATGCCCGCCTGTAAATGGCCACTCCCGCTTGCCGTACCTGCAGATTTCTTTGTGTCCGTTTTGTGCCCTCGTGCAACGGACGCCAATCCTCCCACCACCCCTGTGTGTTAAAACAGGCCTTGCATCCTTTACCACTTTTGTATGTGTGCTGTATACCCTCTGCAACAAGCAGAGCCTTGACAGTTGTGGCCCCGAAACTATAGAACAAACTCCCCCCTGGCACGGTGGAATCATCCCTCTTTTGCTTGGCAGGGCTGTGAAAAATGGGGAAAGGCTCTTGATTTGTGCGCTGGAGTTTGCAGGTTCAATTCCTTTTTGTCTCTCAGAGCAGGCGATGGGATAGGCTCCTCTGAAACCCAGGAGAACGACTGCCAGTCAGAGCAGACAACACAAGGTTAGAGAGACAAATCCTCTGACTTGTGATACGGCCATTTCGCTCTGCTCCTTATTCAGCAGGCCTTGGGGATCTTGCCCTAGAGCAAGGAAGGGGAGGTTTTGACCCTCTGGTGTTGCTGAAACATAACTCCCACCATCCCTGCTTATTGGCCATGCCGGCCAGGGTTGATGGGAGTTGGAGTCCCAACAAATTCCGGAGGGCAAAAGGAACTGACTGCTTGGTTTCTTTCTAGTTATTTATCCATCCGTTTCATCTTGTTTTTATTGATTTCATATTGTTGTTATTTGGAGTGCTTCCCCTCTGTTGTTTCACACCAGGGTGGGGAACCTTTTATGCCTGAGGGCCGCATTTCCTTCTTGGTAAGCTCCCGAGGGCCACATGGTAGTGGTGGGCGTGGCCAACTGTGGTGGGAGGAGCAATGAATGTAAATTTTACCTTTGTACAGTGGGCTGGGGTTGTGGGGTTTTTTTTACACACACACCTCTCTTTCCTCCATTGGGAAAACGAGGCCTTATCAAAGTTCAAGGGCTCATTCCAGCCAGGCAAAAACACGGGGGAAGGGGCGTGGCCTGGGGAAGGTTCCAAGGGCCAGACAGAGAGAACTGGAGGGCCGCATCTGCCCCACAGGCCAAAGGTTCCCCAGCCCTGTTGTATGTAAGCTGTTTTGAATACTTGCAAAATAAATAAAAAAGCAAGATACAAATATTTCAAGTAAATGTGGAAGGAGTCATGGGTAATTGTAGTTTTTGGGTACTTGTAACAGGGCTGCCTGCAATTTTCTAATGTGATCTGAACATAAGTTTTGTGTCGTTTTGTACATGGAGGTGAATTCCATGAAACAATTCAAGAAAGTTAAGAGTTGATACCTAAGCTGCAGTCAAAAGGAAGCCACGATGCTCAACTCTCCTAGGGACAAAGCTGAGGTCAGGAAATTGCCACGCCATCGCTCAAAGATATCCAGTGGTTCTTTGGGTCGAAAATGCAGGCGCGAAACATTGTCCTCACAGCTCTTCTCAGTTCCACACCCAGTCATGCGCTGCTGCCTTGCAAGACGCCTGTCTGGGCACGCTGCAGATTTTATTTTATATTGTATTTAGATAAATTTATAAACCACTTAATAAATAAAAAAGCCTCCAAGCAATGTACATAAGATGGTATAAAGCAATTATCAACGGCTCACAGATGAAATCAACAGAAAATTAAAGAATAAGAAGTATATGTAATGAAATCATATATGCCTGGGAAGGCTTGCTGGAATAAAGAAGTTTTTAACAGGGGTCTGAAACAGTATATCACGAGGGTGGCTGCCGAATGTCAAATCAGCAGGGAATTCCACTGAAAGATCGACTCCTTGCAGACACGGAACGAACATTAATAAGTCACTTCGTAACTTTCATTTGCGGCTCGAGGTGGCTTTTTCTTGCCCTTTTGTAAGAGGAATTTCCTATGCTGGAGACTTTGTACATATTTATATTGACTTTATTAAAAAAGGAAAGAAAGGGAAAGCGATTCAAGTTGTGTGTCCATTGTCCTGTCTTCAAAATATTCCAAGATCGGTCACTGTAAATGTTTTCCTTCCAACAGATTGCGCAGCTGAGGGAAATGTGGGTGGAAGTCCAACGCACACCAGGAGTGCATGTTGCCTGTTTGCTGTGCATTAGTGGTGCCGAGCAAGAAATTGTGACCTCCTCCACCAACAGACAACTTTCTTCTGAGCTCTAGGCTTCCAAGGCTGACACACCAGCTTGCCTGGGCATTCCGTCAGCTGACCACCAAGGGCCAATCCCTGCCCACCGTTAAAAGCCCAAACTTCAATACTGTGGAATATGCATTGTGCGACATTTCAGTGAGTGTAAGTTCCACAGATCAGAGTGGTCAGATACACGGAGGGGGCAAGGCAATCCCTTAGGGCAGCCTTTCTCAACCTGTGGGTCCCCAGATGTTGTTGAACTACAACTCCCATCATCCCTAGCTAGCATGGCCAGAGCTCAGGGATGATGGGAGTTGTAGTCAAACAACATCTGGGGACCCACAGGTTGAGAACCGCTGCCTTAGGGTCACAGGTGCCGAACCTGTGGCCCTTCAGATGTTTCCGGACTCCACCTCCCATCAGCCCTAGGCAGCGTGGCCAACAGCCAGGGATGATGGGAGTTGTAGTCGTGCCACAACCTAGCCTGACCTTAGACCAAGGTTTCCCAAACTTGGGTCCCCAGCTGTTTTGGGACTACAACTCCCATCACCCCTAGCTAGCAGGACCAGTGGTCAGGGATGATGGGAATTGTAGTCCAAAAACAGCTGGAGGCCCAAGTTTGGGAAATCTTGCCTTAGACTGACCACCAGCTCCATCAATCCGAAGCCATCTGGAGACCTGTCCTTGTTGAGGTGTGGCAATTACTTCCAGTGGGGTGGAGGGTACATTTTAGTGTGCACACATACACCGAGACTTGAACAAACACGGAGGCACAACACACAAACTTGTTTTCCAGTGTACCTAGAGCTAAATCGGGGTAGTAGGGCCCAGAAACCATGTGAGACGCTACCATGATCACAGAACCAAGCGGAACTGCAAAACGCAAATGCGTTTCCAACGCAGGTTCGTACATCAAATAAATGTCAATGGTGCGATTCACTCTAAGCACAATATTTAAAGTTTTTACAGAACTGCATTTTGGGGGATTAGGATGGAGAGGTTACCAAGAGAGGCACGATGAAAGTGAAAGCATCACTGCCTCTCAGCCTACCTCACAGGGTTGTCGTGAGGATAAACAGGGAGGTGGGGAAATGATGCAAGCTCCATTTCCATTATAATCACTATTACAGTGGTACCTTGGTACTCAAACTTAATCTGTTCCAGAAGTCAGTTCTAAAACCAAAGCGTTCCAAAACCAAGGCACACTTTCCCATAGAAAGTAATGCAAAATGGATTAATCCGTTCCAGACTTAATTTAACATGAATACTATTTAACGAGACCACTAATCCACAAAATGAAAGCAATAAACAATGTACTGCAGTCACACAATCAATCAATCAGTAGCTGAACTGGGTTCCACACAGTCACAAAAACAAAACAAAAAGAGCCGCGAAAACACCAACACAAAATAAATAGCAAAAACAGACCTCAGCATAACACTCAAAACAGAAGCGTGGCACTCAAAACGGAGCACGTTTGGGTTCCAAAAAGCGTTCGCAAACCGGAACATTTACTTCTGGGTTTGCAGTGTTTGGGTTCCAAGTTGTTTGAGTACCAAGGCGTTTGAGAACCAAGGTACCTCTGTAGGCTTATGAAACTCTGGATGGGTGCCAGAGTCTGGGGAAGTCAGACTTAACCTCGGTTAAAACACCAGGAACACAAAGGCCAAAGACATCCAGCATCCTGTTTTTACAGTGGCCAAACAGGTTGCCTCCAACAGGGGAGGCACAACACAGTCACTGTGGCTAGTAGCCACGGATAGCCTTATCCTCCACAAATTTGCCTAATAACTCTTTCACAGGCATCCAAGTTGACCACCATCACAACACCTTGTTGGGAGCAAGTTCCACGGTTTAGCTTTGCAAAGTACTCCCTTTAAGCTGCAGGTTCCCAGGATCTTCATGCAGGAGCTGGTGCATCACAAGAGGGATAGCTGTGTCGGTAGAACACGAGACTCTCAATCTCAGGGTTGTGGGTTCAAATCCCGTGTTGGGTGGAAGAATTCCTGCATTGCAGGGGGGTGGGCTAGATGACCCCTTGTGGTCCCTTCCAACTATCTGCCTGTCTACATGAACTGAGGAGAAAGGCAAGAGAGGAGCAGGGAGCCTTGGGCCAATACAGCAGTAGTGTGTGGTAAGATGCTAGATGGGAAGGGACCATGACACAGACACAAAGTTCCATTTACACTGAAATCCACACACAGAGGTAGCTTGCAGGACACTCAACGCCCCCATCCAACAGAGCAAGCTTCGTTTAATGTGAGTCCGTTGGCAAGAAGCTTCTGGGAGCTCCGTGGAAATGCTGCTTATATTAACAGAGAGCTTACATATTGGACTCATGGATTCAACTTAAGGGTGGTACCACCGTTGCTTAGCTTCAGGGTTACATATGAAAGAATACAACAACAAACACTAGAACTGAATAAGGTACTAGCTCAAAAAATTGAGTTCAGCTTATTATGTCTAAGGGAAACATATTGGAAACAGGGAGAAAGACCGACAAAAATTCTAGCTAATCGTCTAAAACAGAAGAAAACGAACCAAATAATACCTTTAATAAGAAAGGAAAACAGCATCGCAGCAACCTCATCAACAGATATAAATAACAATTTTCTTTTAATTCTACAAAAAGCTATATGAAGGGCCAGAAAATATACCAGAGGATGAGGTGGAAAACTTTTTTCAGGATATTAAACTACCAACCATTGAAGAATATAAAAAAGATATGCTATCAGCCTCCCTGAAGGTATCAGATATTGAGAATGAAATAGAAACAATGGGAAATGGGAAATCACCTGGACCAGATGGTTTTCCTATAAAATGATATAAGAGCATGAGACTCTTAATCTTAGGGTTGTGGGTTCGAATCCCATGTTGGGCAAAAGATTCCTGCATTGCAGAGGGTTGGACTAGATGACCCTTGTGTCTCCTTTCCAATTCTATGATTTTATGATCCTCAATAACAGCCACCTTGAAAACAGCATCATTTAATCAGAGGAAGTGATGTTTGGCTATAAGAGTTAAAATTTCTGTTTCATTAGCCACCATGACAAATATATGGTTTGTGAGTGATTAACTGCACCCTTCCAGGACCCAGAAGCTTCTCTGATGTGCTGTTTGATGATTTCATTCCACACCTTCCTTATATATACTAGAATCCTAAACACCTAGCTGGTTGATGCAAATAACCTTTTGGACCATTGCTGATCATGCTGGAGGAAGTAAAAATCAGAGGTGAGGAGCCTGTGGTTCTCCAGGTGTTGTTGGACTCCAAGTCCCATCGTCCTTGACCACTGGCCATGCTCTCTGAGGCTGATGGGATCTGGAGTACAACAGAATCTGGAGGACGAACCAGGCTGCCCATCCCTGGGGAAAAGGAAACTCTGGTCTCCAATACTGTTTTCTCAGAAGATAAGGCTAACACAGGGGTGATGTTGACCCTGCGGGCATGCAGGCCAGAGGTTATTGGAGGTCAGGCTTCCCCAAATCTCATGGAAATCAGCTCTCCAGGGAACATGTGGTAGGAAACGCAGATTCCTCGAGGAAACAAAAGAGCCTGGATGGATCAAACCAAAGCTCCATCCAATGCAGCCTGGATAGCTCAACTGGTTAGAGCAGGCATCCCCAACCTGCGGCCCTCCAGATGTTTTGGTCTACAACTCCGATGGTCGCTAGCTAACAGGACCAACGGTCAGGGATGATGGGAATTATAGTCCAAAACATCTGGAGGGCCGAAGGTTGGGGATGCCTGGGTTAGAGCATGGTTGTGATAATGCCAAGGTTGCAAGTTCGATCCCCACTTGGGACAGCTGTATATTCTTGCACTGTGCAGGGGGTTGGACTAGATGATCCTCATGGGCCCTTCCAACTCTACTGTTCTATGATTCAATCCCATTTTTAAAAGTGGCAAACCAGATGCCTCTAGAACAGGCTTCCTCAACCTCGGCCCTCCAGATATTTTTGGCCTACAACTCCCATGATCCCTAGCTAGCAGGACCAGTGGTCAGGGATGATGGGAATTGTAGTGTCAAAACATTTGGAGGGCCGAGGTTGCAGAAAGCCCATAAAGCAGGATGAGAAGGCAAGAGCCCTTGTTGCATCCCTGAGGCTGGTAGAATGCCTCTAGACAGAGAAGCTCCATTTTGCCATTACAACCATTGATCGGCTTAAAGGTAAAGGGACCCCTGGCCATTAGGTCCAGTCGTGACCAACTCTGGGGTTGCAGCGCTCATCTCGCTTTATTGGCCGAGGGAGCCGGCGTACAGCTTCCAGGTCATGTGGCCAGCATGACTAAACCACTTCTGGCAAACCAGAGCAGTGCACGGAAACGCCATTTCCATTCCTGCTGGAGCGATAACTATTTATCTACTTGCACTTTGACGTGCTTTCGAACTGCTAGGTTGGCAGGAGAAGGGACTGAGCAACAGGAGCTCACCCCGTCGCGGGGATTCGAACCGCCTACCTTCTGATTGGCAAGTCCTAGGCTCTGTGGCTTAACCCACAGCGCCACCTGCGTCGGCTTATTCCCTATGAAATATCTGTCCTATACCTCTTTTAAAACAGTATTGACTGAGTGGCCATTGCTGAAGCATGGGGTTGCCAATTCCCTCGGTTAATTATGAGCCGTTGTGAACAAGTCCTTCCTTTTAGGTCACCCAAAACCTAAGAGAGGTGGAAACAAGGTGTTTGGTGCCTCCATTATGAACACAGAAAGCTACCTTAACACTCAGCTAGACCCTTCGACCATCGGGCTCATTACTGCCGACAGGGACTGGCAGCAGTTCTGCAGTCTCTCTCAGCAGTACCTGAGACCTTCTGCACATAAAGAAGATGCTCAATATTCAGAAGAAATGCAGGTGATGTGCCCATCAGATCCCCCACTCGCTTCCAAACATTTATAGGAACATGAAAAGGTGTGTAATACTGAGCTGGTCCATCAGCTTGGTGCTGACCATTAAAGCCCTAAACGGCCTCGGTCCAGTATACCTGAAGGAGCGTCTCCATCCCCATCGTTCAGCCCGGACACTGAGGTCCAGCTCCGAGGGCCTTCTGGCGGTTCCCTCACTGCAAGAAGCCAGGTTACAGGGAACCAGGGAGAGGGCCTTCTCGGTAGTGGCACCCACCCTGTGGAACGCCCTTCCACCAGATGTCAAAGAAATAAACAACGATCTGGCTTTTAGAAGACATCTGAAGGCAACCCTGTTTAGGGAAGCTTTTAATGTTTGATGCATTACTGTATTTTAATATTTTGTTGGAAGCTGCCCAGAGTGGCTGGGGAAGCCCAGCCAGATGGGTGGGGTATAAATAATAAATTATTATTATTATTATTATTATTAGCTGTGAGCTATGGATTTTTCCTTAAAAAGAAGATGCTAGTCCTCATGATTCCAAATGAAGATTGGAATTAAGCAGGAGGCTGCCTTCTACCAAGTGAGGCCATTGGCCAATCTAGCTCAGTACAGCCAACATAGTGATACTCTGGCTTTCCAGAGCCAGTGTGGTGTAGTGGTTAAGAGCAGTAGTCTCGTAATCTGGGGAACCGGGTTTGCTTCCCCGCTCCTCCACATGCAGCTGCTGGGTGACCTTGGGCCAGTCACACTTCTCTGAAGTCTCTCAGCCTCACTCACCTCACAGAGTCTTTGTTGTGGGGGAGGAAGGGAAAGGAGAATGTTAGCCGCTTTGAGACTCCTTCGGGTAGTGATAAAGCGGGATATCAAATCCAAACTCCTACTCCTCCTACTCCTCTTCTTCTTCTTCTTCTTCTTCTTCTTCTTCTTCTTTTCCTTCTTCCCACCTCTACATGAGACCTTCTAAATGCAAAGCAGATGCTCTGCCACTAAGCAATGGCTCTTCCCCTCAAAAAAGAGAGAGTGTAAGATTCTAGTCCTCATGTATCCAAATCAAGGATGGAAGTAAACAGAATGCTGGCCCATATCCTTGGGTCCACCTAGCTCAATAATGCCTACACGGATTGGCAGCAACCCTCCAGGGTTTCAAACAGAGGGGATGTTTCTCAGCCCCCTCCTGGGAGAGATCCCAGGGATTGAACCAGAGGCCTTCTGCATTCAAAGCAGACGCTCTCCCTCCCTTCCCTTAAGAGCCTAGTTGGCTCTGAGCAGAAGAGGCCAACGCAAACATCAAATGTATGAAGGGAGGGCGTTCTTCACAGCTCCTGGCAGGTCCTGAGAGAAGATGCGAGGCTCCAGCAAGACGGGAGGGGAGCAGGGTTGAAATGACTTCAGGTAAGCATGCAGGCAAATGCTCCTTCTTTCCACCACCAAAGAAGGAGAAAGAGAAAAGGACAGAAAGAGAGAGAGAGAGACACCATTCTATTCATCCTGTTTAATACACCTGGAAATGAGCCGAAGTGGTACCGTCTTTCCAACACCGCAAGGTCTCCACGGCCACAGAGCGGCACAGCGGGCAGGTCTTCTCCCGGTCAAACCAGAGGCAGAGACACTCTTCGCAAAAGACGTGCTTTATAGGCAAAAGGAGCAAAGGTTATCGTCATTATTATGGAACCCGGGACCTTCTGCAGAGGCGAACGGTGCTGAAAATGCAGGATGGTGTACAATGAGCAGGAAGCAGCGAGCATGTAGCAATGGAAAGGACCGCTAGGAGGGGCACCAGAGTATTTGAACGAGCGCCCCTCTGTGGCACTGTGCGGAAATTCATTTATTTAAAATAAAAAAATATTGAATAGAAACTTCTTGCTGCTCAGGAGCCACAAAGAAACGAGCGCTGGTGGGTGCTGGCAGGTGCCCGAGGCTGCTTGCTGGTGGCGCCGGGCCCAATTCTAAGGAGGCTGAAATCTTTACCCTATCCCCAATTCTTTTTTCCTTCCATTTTTTAAAAATGAATTTCAAAGTGTTGACATATGCAAAGGGGGGGGAGGGCTAGCTTCCCAGGCATTCAAAAACTAAAGTAAATAAAAGTCATTAGGATCTAAGCTTGTCCAATGCCCCCCACCCCACCCCCCGGCTGCTGCAAGACAAAAAGCCCTCTTTTCAGTATTAGGAACTAACAGGGTACTCTTCCCAGACAAATCAAGAGCATGGCACTCTTAAACTCGGCGTCGTGCGTTCAAGCCCCACGTTGAGCAAGATTTCATGGAAAGTGCCATTGTGCGTGTCTGTGTGCTGCTGTGACACCTGCAATTTGTATGATCATTCCCCCCCCCCCCCCCAGTTTGGCAAACTAAGCCCAGAGGCGACTTAGCAAGCCGGGTGAGGACAGCGCCACTTTGCCCAGGCTGCCCTGCACCCAACCAGTCCTCATTACCTGGCATAAGAGGATCAGGGGTTCCCGGAACTCAGCCTGGCAGATGGCACAGATGTCGCCAGCCTCACTGCACTGCTGGCTGGTGGCACGGACCCCGTAGGTCTGGAAAAAGGAGGCAGAAGCATGTAGTCAAAATGACAGGATGACACCGTTCAGTTTGACATTTCGATCCTGCCTTCTCCCCTGGCTTTTATACCCACAACAACCCTGTGAGGTAGGTCAGGCAGCAACACACAGGCTGGGTCACCCCGTGTCGGGTGTCAGGGAATCCGATCCTCCCCACCCACCCCACAGTAGGCTGCCAGGAACAAATAAACAAGGGGAATTCTTACCACGGTCTCTTATTCAATATTCTCAGAGAAAAGCAGCCTTTTGGAGTAATAGCATTGCTCCGAGTAATCACCACCCCACTTCTCTCTTCAATCGTTAACAGCAACCCCCCCCCCATTACAGTGGTCGCTTAGGGCCATTTGTCTCTGCGCCCTTTGCTCTCCTACTTTCAATGCTCACCGGGTTCTGGGAGAAGGGGGGTCTGGAATGCTTTCTAGTGATAACATGTCAGCCAGCTGCTCCCGCTCTGCTTCCCCCTCCTCTTCCCCCATTATTTCCCAGCTTCTCTCCACCTCTGCCTCTGAGCTATGGCCTCCCGCAAACCACTGTTGTATATCTATACAGTGGTACCTTGGGTTACAGACGCTTCAGGTTATACAGTGGTACCTCGGATTAAGTACTTAATTCGTTCTGGAGGTCCGTTTTTAACCTGAAACTGTTCTTAACCTGAAGCACTACTTTAGCTAATGGGGCCTCCTGCTGCTGCCACGCCGCCGGAGCACGATTTCTGTTCTCATCCTGAAGCAAAGTTTTTAACCTGAAGCACTATTTCTGGGTTAGCGGAGTCTGTAACCTGAAGTGTATGTAACCTGAAGCGTATGTAACCCGAGGTACCACTGTATACGCTTCAGGTTACAGACTCCGCTAACCCAGAAATATTACCTCGGGTTAAGAACTTTGCTTCAGGATGAGAACAGAAATTGCACGGTTGCGGCGTGGCAGCAGCGGGAGGCCCCATTAGCTAAAGTGGTACCTCAGGTGAAGAACAGTTTCAGGTTAAGAACAGACCTCCAGAACGAATTAAGTTCTTAACCCAAGGTACCACTGTACTGTCTTCCTCTTCTCTGGAAGGCTCAGGCTGGGCAGGAGGTCTCCACCATTCCTCCGCTGTCCAGTCCCTGATACCCTGCGGGCTTCGTGGCTGAGGGAGATTCGAACCCCGGTCTCCCAGGTCCTAGCTTGGGACTCTTCACTGCTATACCACACTGCCTCTCAAATGTGAGACATAGGGCCAGTTGCCTGCATAAAAGTGACTCCAATTCAAAACATCCCTACCACACCCCAAGGGCCGCACTCCCTTCTGGGCAACTTTCTGAGGGCCAGGGGCAAAGGTGGGTGGTACAACAAATATAATTTTTTACCTTTGTGCAGTGGGATGGCTTCCCCACGCACCCTCCTTGGTCCTCCCATCCAGAGAGGCAAGAGCAGGCATAGGCAAACTCGGGCCCCCCAGATGTTTTGGGACTACAACTCCCATCACCCCCCCGCTAACAGTACCAGTGGTCAGGGATAATGGGAGTTGTAGTCCCAAAACATCTGGAGGGCCGAGTTTGCCTATGCCTGGGCAAGAGGCATGGCCAGAGTTCAAGGCCACATATCCAGCCAGGCAGAAACACTTGGCTGTCAATCAGGGCTGGTGAGGGGTGTGGCTGGGGACTGGAGGCGTGGCCTAGGGAGAGTTCTGAGGGCCAGGTAGAGAGGGCTGGTGGGCCACATTTGAGCCTGTCTGCCCGCCTTTGTCTATACATTTATGCACTGGCTGCCATTGCTTCTTCATTGCTTGCTTTGGGTCGAATACAGCCGAGAATAATTTCCTGCAATTTCCAGGGATGTGCTAACTTAGCTGGACTCCTCAAATCTTTCCTAACCGGCGCAATGCTAGCAATTCCCCGTGCTCCCTGCAGAGCAGCTCGTCAGTCACTTGCCGCTCCGATGGATGCTCTTCCTTGCCATTGTTGAAGCATCCAATTATCTTAATTATAGGAAAGCAAAGCAGCTGCCTACCTACCTGGGGGGTGCAAAGGACCTTCAGTGCTTTCCTCACACTTCCCACGCGACCGCAGATGTCAAAAGACTGGAACAAAAAGAGGTAGAAATTCACCATAGGATGAGGGGGTGGCGGGAGGTGCTATTTCTGTCTTTCAAGGAAAGCGACAGCATTTCCTCTGAAGTGAGATCAAAGCTTCGCCTGTTGAATGGCAGCCTGCTGGGAGGCTGATAAAACCAACACTGGCAACTAAACCTGCACTCTAGCGCAGTGTGAATGGGCGCTGACGTCCTCGCAAAGGAACACAGAATGCTGCTTTATCTCAGATCAGGCTACTTGTCTTATCTAGACCAATGTTTCCTACTCTGGCTGGCAGCAGCTGTCCAGGGTCTCGAGCAGAAAATGGTTTTTCTTATGACTTGCTGGGATTTTAAAAAATAAAATAAAAAATATAATACTACATTTATATCCCATTTTTCCTGCAAGGAGCTCAAAGCGGAGCAGCTGGTTCTCCTTCTCCTCATTTAATCCCCACAACAACCTTGTGAGGTAGGTTAGACTGTAAGTGACCTAAAGCTTTCCCCACCCCTGACCCTCAGGCCGGCCACTTACTTTGCAGAGGCTGTACAAGATCAGGAGAATCCCCCCGAGGAAATAGCTGCTGGACGGGTCGTCCCCCATGATGTATTTATACCACAGCTGGATGGGGACCAGGGAGCGAAACAGCTGGCTCAGCTCCTCAATGACCAGGTAGAACTTGCCCTGTAGGAGAGAGGGAAACTCAGGTAAGGCCACTTCCAGGCTATCACCTGGAACCATAGAACTAGCAAGTCCAGGTTGCCCAGTTCATTTATTCCTTTATTACACCCACCTGTTCAAATGCACCCCTCTGCAGCAACCTGGACTGAACTATAAACAGGTTTGCCGCTTCATCTGAGGTTTCAAAGGACCAGGTTTAAAGCATATCATAATAAGGAAAGAAAGAGCTTTTGAACGGGTGTTTCCTGTATGTAAAACTTGCTAGGAGTTCATTTGAAGTTCTGATTTTGTTAATTTAAAGCAGGGTTTCCCAAACTTGTGTCTCCAGCTGTTTGGGGACTACAACTCCTATCATCCCTAGCTAGCACGACTAGTGGGAATTGTAGTTCAAAAACAGCTGGAGACCCAAGTTTGGGAAACCCTGATTTAAAGGATTTGTCCCCTGCTCTTCAGCCTCAAAGGCTCCCCTGGTGGCTTACGTATGATCTGTTACAACCAGATAGTCTCTGCCCCCGCAGTCTTACAATCTAAAAGAAAAAAATGGCACACAAGGCAAAAGGAACAAGGAGGGAAGAAGAAAACACCAATCAAAACTCAGGCACCCGTTTCTTAAACTGTTGTTCCTGTATTGACCAGCTAGTACATTTTGGGGTGGGGTGGGGGCTGGATGAAGCCTGTCTTTCGGCAAAGCTAACAAAATGTGCCTTCTGCTTCTCCGTCCCCCTCCCCTCCCGGGCCGCTAATTTTGTTTTCTGTGCCAGACACTCTACAATACGACATACATTTATCAGTAACTCCATGGCTATGGTTTTCTATTTTATTTTGACTGGGATTGTTTCCTACATTCGTATGAAGTTTCTTTCTGAGCATCGGTCCCTGAGTGTTGTAATAAAGAGAGTGAATGACTGCTTTGCTCGGCTCCCAGGCATAGCTGTCAATTTTTCCCTTTTCTTGCAAGGAATCCTATTCAGAATAAGGGAATTTCCCTTTAAAAAAGGGAAACGTTGACAGCTATGCTCCCAGGCCCCCTCACCCACTCGCAGGAGCTCAGCAGCCTGGCAGACGGCACTCAGGCCCTTTTGAAAACCCAGGACCAGGATCTTTTCCTGTGCATCTGTCCCGACGCGCTCGGCTTTAACAGAGCAAACCACTGTGGGACCTGCAAAGCATTTAGATCAGTGTTTACCTCCTGGCTGGCTGCCCTCCTGGGAAGAGGAAGGCGGCTCAAAAATACAGTCGTCATATCTTCCAGTCCCAGGGGGTGCTGTGCCTCTTGCCTTTGTCCCAGCCTTCTCCTACCTCTACGGCCCTTCAGGTGTTTGAGGAGAAGGTGCCCAGTCTGCTCAAGTTGTGGGGAGGGCTCAAATCCACTAAAATGTCCAGGGCAGCTGTTTACCAGCTCCATCTGGTACGCAGGCTGAGACCCTACCTGCTTGCGGACTGTCTCGCCAGAGTGGTGCATGCTCTAGTTATCTCGTTTGGATTACTGCAATGCGCTCTACGTGGGGCTACCTTTGAAGGTGACCCGGAAAATACAACTAATCCAGAATGCGGCAGATAGACTGGTGACTGGGAGCGGCCGCCGAGACCACTTAACACCAGTCTTGAAAGGTCTACATTGGCTCCCTGTACGTTTCTGAGCACAATTCAAAGTGTTGGTGCTGACCTTTAAAGCCCTAAATGGCCTCGGTCCAGTATACTTGAAGGAGCGTCTCCACCCCCATCGTTCTGCCCGGACACTGAGGTCCAGTGCCAAGGGCCTTCTGGCGGTTCCCTCACTGTGAGAAGCCAAGTTAGAGGGAACCAGGCAGAGGGCCTTCTCGGTGGTGGCACCCACCCTGTGGAACCCCCTCCCACCAGATGTCAAAGAGAAGAACAACTACCAAACTTTTAGAAGACATCTGAAGGCAGCTCTCTTTAGGGAAGCTTTTATGTTTAACAGACCACTGTATTTTAATACTTTGTTGGAAGTCGCCCAGAGTGGCTGGGGAAACCCAGCCAGATGAACGGGGTATAAAATGTTGCTGTTGTTGTTATATCCCACCGGGCAGCTGTCAAAAGCTCAGGAGGAGGCTGCCTTATACTGTCAGGCTACCTGCAGCTCAGTGACACTGCCTGGCTGCGGTTCTCTCTCCCAGACCTACTTGGGGATGTCAGGAATCGAACCTGTGACCTTCTGTGTGCAAAGCAGATGCCCTAACCCCTGAGCTACAACCCTTCTCTTAAGAACATCAGAATGTGCCTTATCAGGTCATTGGTCCATCTAGTTCAGCCTTGTCCATATTGGCTGCTAGCTATTTTTCCGGGGGTTTCCAGGCAGATCCTTCTGTGGGCAAAACAGGTGATGGATATTATTCAGAACCATGAGGACTAGAACATTTATTGGGGGGGCACATCTGAGCACTAGAGCATCCGCTTTGCATGGGGAAAGTCCACTTTCAACCCCCAAGACAGGGCTAGAAAAAGATCCTGTCCGAAATCCTGCAGAGCTGCTGCCAGTCAGAGTTGGCAGCACCAAGAAAGATAGACCGATGGCCTGACCAGTGAGCTCCCTATGTCATCACTGTATTATTGCAGTAGCCAAAGGCCATGGCATCTTCCGAAAACATTGACAATCACTAAATAGACAATAAAACCACGGTCAAATCTGCTAAAATTATGTAGGATAAGAGGCAATTCTCATACAGAATACACAAACTAAATCTCTTAAGTCCCCCAGTGCTTGAATTTATATACTGGGGGAGTTATTCGCACTGCTGCTTTTGTAGACTTGAGAAACATTTAAAAGAAAAGAGGTAACTCGTGTTTACACGGCCGATTTCCATCCATTCTCCAATACTGGCTCCTTGCTGCCAGTGAAAACCAGGGGGATTAAGCCCATTAGGGTCCTGGAGGAGAACAGCAGGCTCAGCCCCCTCCCTCCCTCCCCCCCCCCGGGGGTCCCCCAGGATGAGATCACCCGGCAAAGCTGTCCTCCTCGCTCTCTCCCTCTCTCGCTGAGCAAATCGAAGGGCTTTGGAGAGCTTCGGCATTTCAGATGATCTCATATCCCCCGGGAAAGCGAGTGAGGTCACGCCAGCCGCTTACTCAAGGACCCGGCCGCCCCCCGCCTCCGCCTCCCGAGGGGCCCATCGCGCGGAGCAAATCTGTAATGGCAACAGCCTGAGATCCCAAGCGCAGGCCATTTAGTAGATTAGAAGGGAGGCTCTGGAGCAAAGCGTTCGGCTCCTCGCAGGGGGTAGCCGCTTGCTAATGAGGAGGCTGTCAGCGGCGTTTGGCAAGGCAGGCGTCCTGCACAAAGTCCTCTCGGCTCCCTTCCCCTCTGTTGTAGGTGCAAAGTGAGGAAGGACTCGCAGGTCTTTGGGGGTTACTTTTGCCTTTAGGCCTAGTCCGGCCAGCTCACCAGGTAATGGCATACCCTCCAACATTTCTCCGATGAAAATAGGGATGTAGAGGGACGCGGGTGGCGCTGCGGGTTAAACCGCAGAGCCTAGGACTTTCCGATCAGAAGGTTGGTGGTTCGAATACCTGCGACGGGGTGAGCTCCCGTTGCTTGGTTCCTGCTCCTGCCAACCTAGGAGTTCGAAAGCACGTCAAAGTGCAAGCAGATAAATAGCTACCGCTCTGGCGGGAAGGTAAACGGCATTTCCGTGCACTGCTCTGGTTTGGAAGAAGCGGCTTAGTCATGCTGGCCACATGACCTGGAAGCTGTACGCCGGCTCTCTCGGCCAATAAAGCAAGATGAGCGCCGCAACCCCAGAGTCGGTCACGACTGGACCTAATGGTCAGGGGTCCCCTTTACCTTTATTCTATATTAATAAGAGTTTTATAGCCTGCCCATCTGACTCAGTTGCCCCAGCCATTCTGGGAGGCTTCCAACATATAATAAAACATTAAAAAAAACCACTCCTTAAACAGGGCTGCCTTCAAATGTCTTCTAAAGGTTGTCTAGTTACTTATCTCCTTGGCTCGGGGGTTATATAACTCCATACCCTCCAATATTTATCTAATGAAAATAGGGATGTCCTAGGACCTAAGGAAGGTAAAAGGTAAAGGGACCTCTGACCATTAGGTCCAGTCGTGACCAACTCTGGGGTGGCCGTGCTCATCTCACTTTATTGGCCGAGGGAGCCGGCGCACAGCTTCTGGATCATGTGGCCAGAATGACTAAGCCGCTTCTGGCGAACCAGAGCAGCGCACAGAAACACCGTTTACCTTCCCGCTGGAGCGGTGCCTATTTATCTACTTGCACTTTGACGTGCTTTCGAACTGCTAGGTGGGCAGGAGCAGGGACCGAGCAACGGGAGCTCAACCCGTCACGGGGATTCGAACCACCGACCTTCTGATCGGCAAGTCCTAGGCTCTGTGGTTTAACCCACAGCGCCACAGAAACTGGGATGGCTTCTGTAAATCCAGGACTGTCCCTGGAATATAGGGACACTTGGAGGGTCTGTAATGGTACAGACTCCCATCCAGGGTGACCCACTCACAAGGCAAGTTAAGGCGACCGCATCAGGCAGCAAGATCTGGAGGGGCAGCCAATCCCGATGTAGATCTTTATTCCCCCCCCCCCTTGTTCCTTATGTAGCTCTTCACTCATTCCCCTTCTTCCCTGGCGGGTGAGGGAGCCATTTTGTGGTTTGCCTCAGGTGTCCAAATATCTTGGGGCAGCCCTGCCTCCCCACCCCCACCCCAGACAGTTAAATGCTGCCCAGAGGACATAGCTGTACAAACTGGATTTGGAAAGCTTGGGACCTAATTCTGAGGTAACCATAGACTGATATAGGCCATCTGTTCGAAAAACTGATATAGAAACACAAGAAACTGCCTTACAAGTCTTCAGTCCATCTAGCGCAGTATTGTCTACACTGACTGGCAGCAGCTCTCTAGAGTTTCAGGAACACAACACTTCCAGCCCTACCAGGAATCGCCAGGAATAGAACCCAAGACCTTCCGCATGCCAGGCAGATGCTTTGCCACTGAGTTACAACCCTTCGCCAATGTTCTGTCTGATCCGAAGGAAATTCAAGTCTACAGCAATGCTGTCTGCAGCATGTGAAAATCCTAAGAGCAGGCTTGCTAACTCTACAGAATAGGCATTTTTGTGAATATGTGTATAAGACAGAGATCCACAGGCATGTGTGTTAGTAGATCAATCAATGACAGGCTCGCCCCCTCTCCATTAAATCTTCTGCCCGAACAGGTTTTTCAGGTGAGAAAATATTCCATCCTTTATTACTGGAACATATTTATAGGATCACACACACACACACCCCGGGATTGGGAGACGATGGACCTGTATCGGTTGAGAAGTACGCACAATCCCACTGATCAATTCACATTTTCTACCAGTGTTTGCAAACAAAGCATACAGGCCAGGCATTTTTCCAAACCAGAGTGGCACCATCAAGGCAGGACTCTGGAGGCAGCTGTTGGGGGTGAGCGCTCAGCAGAATGAGCAGTAGAGTCTCAAAATCTAAGGTGACTGCCTTTCCTTCACAAGCTACTGTCTGAAGAGAGGGCCCCACTAACATAATTCGGTCTAGAGGTGTGGGACTCCAAACTTGGGGTAGGAATGTGGCCCCTCAGGACACTCTACCTGGCCCTCAGGGCTTTCCCTAGGCCACACTCCTTCTCATCAGCCCTGCTTCACACTCTCCCTGAGTCTTTGAGCTCTTCCCAGGCCCTATGCTTATCCAGATGGATCGAGAGGGGTGCGCAAGCGTGTGTGGAACTGCTGCCCAAAGGTCAAAACTCACAAGCGGTGCTCCGCCCACTCTGGCCTCTGGCTCCGCCTACCACTGGGATGGGGGTGCCCCAAAGGAACTGCAGTTCGCTCCCAGTGGAGAGAGTCTTAGAAAGCACAACCAGTGAAGCACAATAGATGTAACATCATCATCATCATGATCCAGAGAAGTGGACACAGAGCAATGGATCCAAACTACAAGAAAGAAGATTCCACCTAAACATTAGGAAGAACTTCCTAACAGTAAGAGCTGTTCGACAGTGGAATTTGCTCCCAGGGAGTGTGGTGGAGTCTCCTTCTTTGGAGGTCTTTAAGCAGAGGCTTGACAACCATATGTCAGGAGTGCTCTGATGGTGTTTCCTGCTTGGCAGGGGGTTGGACTCGATGGCCCTTGTGGTCTCTTCCAACTCTATGATTCTATGATTCTATGATCATCATCATCATTTCAATTTATATACTACTCTTTATCAGAAGATCCCAGGGTGGTATACAACATTAAGAAACACATTAGACAGGGTTGCCATATTTCAAAAAGTGAAAATCCAGACACTAAGGGGGTTTTCTGGGGTGGGGGCAAAGTTGTTGAGCTTTTTCTTTTCTTTTTTTAAGGGTGGGAGCAAAATCTCCCCCCAAAATGAAGGTTTTCAGCTATTTTTAAGGAAATCCACCAAAAAACCCCAACAATTCCGACATGGGTTGTCACATGCCCAGGTTTCCCTAGACATTTTTTGCCAATTTTCTTATATTCCGCCCGGATGCTATTTCCGACGGATGAATCCCAGATATGCCCAGGAAATCTCAGACATATGGCAGCTGTACCTTACAGAACATCAATGATAAAAACATAACAAAAAGCATACTGACAGCCTAATAATAAAATATCATAACAGTCCTCTTCCCCACACTATGACAAACCATAGATTATTTAATAGCGATAGGCGGCGGTAAAGAGGAATTGTTTTTGCCTGGTGCCTAAAGTCATGTAATGATGGTGCCAGGTGAGCCTCTCCAGGGAGAGCATTCCATAATCAGGGAGCCACCACAAAAAAGGCCTGTCTTGTTGCCATACTCCAAAGCTCTCTGGGATGGGGAAAGAGAGAAGGGCCTCTGATGACAAGCACAGGGTCCGGGTCGGTGCGTATGGGGAAAGGCGATCCTTAAGGTACTAAAGGTCACAGTCTCCGCTGAGTGGTGGCATGCAAAGGAACTTTGTGTGAGAACAACCGTTCCCTCCGTCCCTCCCTGGCGCACCTTTCAGAAACCGCCGTTATCCCTAACCTGAAAAGCCCAACGGATACCAGAGACACAGCACTGGAGCGCTTTGAAACAGCTGCGGCCCTCTCTTCTCTCAAGAGAGCCTTGGCTACACCTCTCCCGAACGCCCTCCATTAAAAACAACACAACAAGCAGATACCATTTGGGTTCAATAGAAAACGAATTAAAGTAAATTAAAACGGCCAGAGCCATGTGGCTCCTCGAGGCGCCTATTGTTGTCCGGGCGGCAAATGGCAGGTTCTCATTTACACCGCTAAGGAGCGACAGCTTGAGGGGTGTGGGTGATTATTATTTTTAAGGCAAGCAACAGAAATACTCGTGATGGAAATTTGGGAAATGCCAGACGCCTATACTCTTCCTCCTGGTGCATGGCAGTCTCTGAATGTGAAGGGCGGGAAACACATAGAGAAAAAGTTTTCCTCCCTCTCTCCTAACGCTACAACTCCTGGTTGTCCAACGAAGCTGAATTTTGGGAGATCTGGGACAGGTAAAATGGAAGCACTTCTTTGTGCAGCAGTACAGAGTTAAACTGGGACCCGGGTGGCGCTGTGGGTTAAAGCCTCAGTGCCTAGGGCTTGCCGATCGAAAGGTCGGCGGTTCGAATCCCCGCGGCGGGGTGCGCTCCCGCTGTTCGGTCCCAGCGCCTGCCAACCTAGCAGTTCGAAAGCACCCCTGGGTGCAAGTAGATAAATAGGGACTGCTTACTAGCGGGAAGGTAAACGGCGTTTCCGTGTGTGGCTCTGGCTCGCCAGAGCAGCGATGTCACGCTGGCCACGTGACCCGGAAGTGTCTTCGGACAGCGCTGGCCCTAGGCCTCTTTGAGTGAGATGGGCGCACAACCCTAGAGTCTGTCAAGACTGGCCCGTACGGGCAGGGGTACCTTTACCTTTTTTTACAGAGTTAAACTAAAGAACTCGGCAGTGATGGCCACCAATTTGGAGGTGTGTTTTTTTTAAAGATTAGGCAAATTTTGGAGGTGCATGAGGTCATGGCTACCAGCAGTGGCAAACCTACATTTTTGGGACCCTGAAGCCTGATCAGTTAAGGCTTCACAACCAGCAAGGAGGCCTCATCGTCTTTAATGGGGTAGTTCCACAACAGATCACCACATACATACATACATACATACAATCAGATTTTTACTAAAGATGCTGTACTGGATTATCTCACATGTCAAAGTCACTGGCATGAATAAAAAATTCCTATGCCTTTTTCAACCATGGGCCGGTCGACCATCCCTCAGATCATGTGGGGGGCCAGACTATATTTTGGGGAAAAAATATGAACGAATTCCTATGCCTCACAAATAACCAAAAGACGTGTTTTAAATAAAAGGACACATTCTATTCATGTAAAAACATGCTGATTCCCAGACCATCCGCAGGCCGGATTGAGAAGGCGATTGGGCTGGATCCAGCCCCTGGGCCGGCCTTAGGTTGCCTACCCCTGCCTTATAGTTTTTTAGTTATGGGGGGGCAGGGTGTGTGTGAAAATTAGGGGAAATTGGAAATGTTATATACATGCATTACGCACTTTTTCAAGCAAAATTTCAAGCAACGTGGTCTAAAGTTGCTTCTGGGGCCTCTTGAGGATGAAGGGCCCTCAAGATTAAGCGTCATTAGTTTAATAGTAGATGTGCCCCTGGCTACTAGCTACAATGGCTATGTTCTGCCTCCATTGTTGAAGGCAGCAACGCTTCTGAATACCAGGTGCTGGAAAACCCAAGAGGGGGGAGTGTGGTCTTGTGTTCAAATCCTGACTGCACGTTTCCCACAGGCATCTGACTGGCCGCTGTAAGAACAGGATGCTAGACTAGATGGGCCGTTGGCCTGATCTAGCAGGCTCACCTCATGCCCTTATGTACAAAACAGCAGATGGCTGGAAACAACACATAGGTTTTCTGTCTTTTCTCAATGACCATGAGATCTAGAAGCTTGCCTCTTTTTTCGTTTTTAAGGGATTTCAAGAACTCTTACAAAGCTAAGGGTTTTAGAATGTCGAATTCCACTGAGAACACACAAGCGCAGGGCTGGTTTTAAGACACCGTCTTCAGTCTAGCACTCAAGAGGGTCTTGTTTTCAAGGTCGGCAGGAAGAAAGACGGCAACTCGAGATGATGATCAGCGTCTCGACAAAGAGAAAAAGTATTTTCAGAATGAGGCATCTGTGCTGCGAGCCATTAGGGGGCCCCTGACAGATGCAATCTTACCAGCCTCCTGGTGCGGTTGAAAAATACAGGCACAGTCTCTTTCTTCTCTGGGACAAGGATTAATGAGGACTTGGGACGGCTCTTAGACAAGCAAGCAAAGGCTGTGAACCTCTTCCAGCTCTGCAATTTGTCTTGGGCTGACGATTTGCATCGTTTGCATGTTGGATGGGTTTTCGCCACCATCACCCGCTCCCCAAGCTGGATTATGCCATGACCCAGCCCATTAATCTCCCCAAATAAAATAATAATAATAATCATTATCATCAGAGGCTTGCGGTAGGGGGAGGGCGGCGAGATTCTTGGACGACCGCCAGGGGTAAATTAATATTTCTTCTTAAGTACCCCGGCATCTAGGGACAAACCTTTCCAACCACACCTACTCGCGCAAAACCCATTTAGAATTACTTTGATCCCCTGGCTTGAAATCTCAGCACCGGCTGAAGGATGATAATTGTGTGCGCTTAACACAGAGGTCCCCATCTGTCTCCCGCACAAAAGTGCTTCTGTACAAACTGGGGGGAATAAAGGTGAAACGGGGAGCAAAGGAGGAGAACGGCCAAACCATCACCCCTGTTTCTCATTTCCTAATTCCATTAAGAACATAAGAAGAGTCCTGCTGGATCAGACCGGTGGCCCATCTAGCCCAGCTCCCTGTTCTCACAGCGGCCAACCAGGCGCCCCAATGGGAAACCAGCAAGCAGGATCCGAGCCCAAAAGCATCTCTCCATTTCCTGTGGTTTCCAGCAACTGGTATTCAGAAGCGTTGGTGCCTCTGACCTCGAAGCTGCCTTACATTGAGCCAGACACCTTGGTCCACCTAGACCAGTGGTGTCTACACAGACTGGCAGCGACCATCCAGGGTTTCAGACGAGGAGACGTTCACCAGCCCTCTCTTGAGATTCCATTGGGGGTGGAACCTGGGACCTGCTGCATGAAAAGCAGGTGCCATACCACTAAGTTTGGACCCTTCCTTCCTGCAGAAAGATAGTTCTGTTCTCATGGCTCGAAACAAAAGGCTGAATTAAGTAGGTAGCTACCGGGCCAGACCATTGGTCTGCCTAGCTCATTGTGTTGGAAATTTTATTTACAACATAACATAACCCCCCACCCCCACCCCCCAATACAGAAAACCATCCTCATTAAACATGAACATAACATACAATGAGCCTAACATACAACAATACAAACAAATAAAAAACTTCCTTTATCCTGTATCTGGTCTCCTTATTTACTTCTTATAAGCTGTTTCCTTTATGAATAATTATTAAGATTTTTCTAATTATAAATCTAATATCCACAAAGTCTCCTGCAGACATTAATCGAAACAAGTCCAGGTATGTATTTTAGGGCACTGTTTTGTGAAGTGTTCTCTGCATTTCCCCCATGCTTTTTGAAACTCTTGTCTAGTGTGATCTCTAATTGCCTCTGTTAATCTAGCCAGTTCAATATACTCTAACAGTTTGTCTTGCCATTCCTTTTTTGTTGGCACAGTTTCTTTTTCCCAGTTTTTAACAATTAGGATCCTTGCCGCTCCTGTGGCACAGAAGAATATTTTCTGATCTTCTCTTGCTATACCTGTGTCCGTTATCCCTAGCAGAAAAGCTTCTGTATTTTTCATAATGTTATACTTAAACATTTTTTTAAGCTCATTGTGCTCCTTATTGAGTGGCAGTTTCAGGCAGGGTTTCAGGCAGGGGGTCATCCAAGCCCTATGTAGAGATCATAGAATTGTAGAGTTGAAAGGGACCCCAAGGGTCATCTAGACCAACCCCCTGCAATGCAGGAATCTCAACTTGGTCATCCAGGAGCTCATCTGCAGCAGCATTGCTGGTCATTCCCCAATTGGTCAGGCTCATTTGACAACAACAAGAAACTGAGCCTTAATGTTGACGGCCTAGTCTTGTGGAACACCCTGCCACTAGAGATCCAGCAGGTGCCCTCAGTTTCAACTGCGTGCTGAAAGCTTTTCCATCCTGTCTGATTTACGGAGGCAATTAACAACACACCTTTGCATAATAGTTAGATGGCTTCTGAATTTAACTTTTTTGTATGGTTTCTATTGTATAGTTTCATGTACAATTGCTGCAAACTGCTCTGGTTTTTTATTTGGTTTTTAAATAGAATATAAATGAACCCTTTGGATAGGTAAACTCTTTGGAGCGAAAAGGATGGGAGCCCTGGTCTGATCCATGACACCCCATGCAAAGGCAAAAAACAAAATAAAATCATCTTAAAAATAAGATCTGCATCCCAACCAGAGGGAGAACAGAACTCTCTCTCTCTGTCTCTTTACCTTTGATTTCACGGCAAGTATGATTTTCGGCAACGCGACAATCAGACACTTCAAACCGATGGTGAGGTATTTGAGTACAAAGTCTGTGATCCCCACAATCCACATCAGATCAAAGAAATCCAGCTTCTCCAAGTTGGGTCTCAGGAAGATGAGGCTGAAACGGACAGGACAGGAAGAGGCGAGTCTTTTATTTATTTCTTTGAACACTTTACACACCAATTCACTTAAACAGTCCACTAAGCGGTTTACAAAGATACAGCTTCCTAAACCCTGGTTTGAAATTGGCTCGTTTCAGGAAAAGCAGAGTTAAGATTAACTACAGTTTGCTGAGTTCAGATAACCCAAGAACATCAAAGCTTCTAAATTCTTTCCAGATGTTGTGGAAACAGAAGGGGGAAAGGATGAGACTGCTGGGCAGCAGGGTTCCGGGAGGAATCTAGTTTGTTCCCATCATGCTAAAACATAGGTAGGCAAACTAAGGCCTGGGTGCCGGATCCGGCCCAATCACCTTCTAAATCTGGCCTGCGGGCAGTCCAGGAATCAGCGTGTTTTTACATGAGTAGAATGTGTGCTTTTATTTAAAATGCATCTCTGGGTTATTTGTGGGGTGTAGGAATTCGTTCATATTTTTTTTCTTCAAAATATAGTCCGCCCCCCCCCCCACGAGGTCTGAGGGCCAGTGGACCGGCCCCCTACTGAAAAAGTTTGCTGACCCCTGTGCTAAAACATAGCTTTATCATGACATTCAAGCAAAGTCACTGTAAAAGGCAATAGAAAGCAAAGCAGGAACTAACATATTTATCGCACAATTCTTGAGAAAAGAGATTTTCCAATAGGCAGTGGAAAAATGAAATAGCAGCCTGAAATCAATATAGACAGCACACTATAGAAGAGGAAATAAATGCAAAAAGACCTTATGCTTGCAATCCTAGATCAATCTATCTCGACTCAAGCCCTGTTGAACTTGATGGGACTTACTTCTGAGTATACATGTGTCTGATTGGTATGGCAGGAGTTGATCAGTAAATTTTTTGATTCAAAGGAAAAGAATAAAAGGGGTGGACATGGATGGAAAAATTCATATTTTTCTAGAGAAAGTTATTGATAATGTCTTTATCACTTACAACTATAGCAACGGCTATTTGTATTTTTAAGCATGCAATAATTTTGTTGTAATACTGTTGCGAATTTGTCTTTTTTTAAAAAAAAATGAATCAAGGAACATTATTCTCAATGGAAAAGGCAGCGACTGAAATCTAGCAACAGGTGGTTTTTTTATTAAGTTTTTCTTTGTTTACAAAAGTACGAGCATTGTCTCTTTTCTCGTGTTGTAACGCCTTTTCTATATATCAGCTACATACGTTATGAGACATTAGTGTTACTTTGAGAGTCTATTGTTCAGCAGAGTGTGGTCTGTGAATCTAGCTAGAGAGAGGAATTCTCCCTGTTGTAATCACACAGAAAGAGAGATTTGTAGAGTAAGAAAATAGCAAAAAAATTCTTGCAGGAGGTACATAATTTTGATAGAAAATTTTAAAAGTCCAATAGCCTATATTCCCACGCTTTCCTTTGCTGCGTATTTTGTGGTTTTAAATCTCTGCTGGGCTTCTCACACTAAAAGGGTACTTGCTCCAAAACTGGACCTTGGCATCCAGGGAATTCTCATTTGATACCTTTTTTTTTCTCCCTTGCCAACACACAATCTGGAAGTCCTTTGCTCTAGCTGCTTTAATCCCAGGCAAACCCCTTTCTGCAAGCAGAGTTGCACCCACACTTCTGAAAGCAACAGAACAATCTGAAGCCTCATTCCCATCACATTCCCAGGATGGTTAAGCTCTGGCTTTGCTTCTTAATTAGGCAGCGACTGCGGGATATGATTTCATGCTGGGTGGGAGCATCAACGGGCTTGTTTGCGAAGTAAATAAACGGATGGATGGGGATAAACAGAAATCAAAATACTCACAATATGGGCACATCACAATGGAAATTAAACCCTAAAAACAAAAAACAATCGAAAATGAGAGACCTCCCAAAATGAAAACCCAGCAACACAGAGATGGGAATGAAAGAAATTGATTTTAAAAAAGCAAACAGGCAGACACACACACAACTGAATCCACAAATAAATTAGATCGGGGAAACGGAAAGAAAAACAAAAACAA
This sequence comes from Podarcis tiliguerta, assembly GCF_965153285.1. Lineage (NCBI taxonomy): Eukaryota > Metazoa > Chordata > Lepidosauria > Squamata > Lacertidae > Podarcis > Podarcis tiliguerta. The sequence continues at coordinate 20,221,419 of NC_139549.1, forward strand.
AATAGCAAATCTGAGCAAAGAGAAAGTCAACCAAAGATCCAGGCTGATGTCTGTGCTTTCTAAGTTTATGAGGTGAAGATAAACCACCTTTCCTACCCAAAAGGCACCCCCCCCCCCGATTTCCATTTGATACCAAACATCAATCAGCTTTGCAAAACATACCTGTGGATTCTCATCCAGGGCCCAGAATATCCAGATTTAAGAGATGGCCTTATTTTAGATCACACAGCCCAGTGCTATGATTTGCACATTGTAACCCATCTACACCAGCAGCCTCACACCGCTTTAAACAGCCATCGCTTCCCTCCAAAGAATCATGGGAACTGTAGTTTGTTCGGGGTGCTGAGTTGTTAGGAAGACACACCCTCCGAATCTCTTCAGAGAGCTACAATTCCAGGAGTGGTTTAATAGTCAGTCCCCTTTCTCAGAGAATTCTGGGAATTGTAGCTCTGTGAGGAATATGGCGGTGGGGGTGAGGCGTCTCCTAGCAACTCTCAGCACCCTAAACAAACTTCCTTGGGAAGAAGTATTGGTTGTTAAAGCACCCCGGAAATTGTAGTTCTATGAAGGGAGAATAGGGAAGGGAGAACAGCTCTCAGCACCCTGAACAACTATAGTCACTGTAGACAATGCTGAGCTGAGATGCAGGCCTCTAGTTTTGTCGCTCATGGCAGCCATTTTGTGCTGGCACCCACATTTTCATCAATATGTGAGCACGGGGACACCTTTTATTTTTTACCAAAAAAGGAAGGAAGGTAGGAAGGAAGGAAGGAAGGAAGGAAGGAAACACTGGCTAGATGAATCAGTGGTCTGACTCGGTGCAAGGCAGCTTCCAATGTTTCAGACGCTGGAGAACTCCAACTCCCATCAGTGCCAGCTAGCAAGGCCAATGGTCACAGATAATGGGAGTTGTAGTCCAGCAGCTCCTGGAGAGATGCAGGTTCTCACACCCTTGTTTATCTGGCTGTGAGCTTTCTCCAAGTCTCTTCCAGTCGCACACAAGCAAAAAAAAAAAGTGTTTCTCCCCCTTTCATTCAATCCCTCCTTGCTCTTCTGATGAGTGGCTGGCTACCTGTTTTTCTCAAGGATCCAAGCTGTTTTGCTTACCTGTTGTATAACTGCTGGGAGCTGAAAGTATACAGCAAGTACAGGGTGTTCCCTGTGAGGAAGGCCAGGATCCAGAACACCACCAGCACAGACCGCTTTTCCTGAGGAGAACAACAACAACAAAAAGCCCAATGTGTAATCCCAGAGACTCCAAAGATAATTCTCTGCCACCATTAAGACTAGCAACTTGCTGTATGAAAAAAAGAACTCCAAGACTGCTGAACCTACTTGTCCCTGTCTCTGCTTTCATTGCCTGTGGTGAATTTAGTCCCTGGGGAAGGGATGGGTCCTAAGGAAGTTCATAATGTAAAACAAAACAAAACCCCACACTTTTTTTGTTATGTAATCACAGAAAAATAAGCAGCAAAGTTCAGCTGATCTTGACATTGCCTTTCCATGGAGGATGTTGCTATTGGTTTGAAACCTATCTTAGGAAAGGAACTCCTCTTAGCCCTTGGGTTTCATTATGCCAGGAGTCCAGAGATCTCCCTTCAGACCCTTCCACCCCACTGCCAACCGCCAACCACTGTCCAGAGGACCCTTTGGGCATCCCTGTTCCGCAACTCACCTTCAGGGACACCTGTTCTCGGAGAGTCGAGTTTGCATATGCGAACGTGCTTGCCATGCCGATGCACAGAGCAATTCCTACAGAGAGAAAGAGAAGCACGACCTGTACATCTACCACAGGGGTCACCAACCTAAGGCTCATGGGCTGGAAGCGGCCTGCAGAGGCCGTTTGACGGACCCATGAGCTGCCCCAAACCAAGCCACCTGCCCACTGTGCTGAACTGGTGCGGCAACTCGCTTCCACGGCACCTGAAACCGCGTCTGCGCAGACGCAGAAAAACGCGGTCGCATGCGCAATCCAGCCCACACAGGGCTCTCCGCGGGACCAATCTGGCAAGATAAACCTTGCTGACCTCTGATCTAGCACAACAAACAGCAGCCATGTCATCCTGCGCTCCTACACGAGGGAAGCAACCAACCCCACCCAAATCATCGGTCACCATTCTGAGAGCAGGAGTGTGGATGGGAATCAGAACCGTAGCTACAGCGGGGGGGGGGGGGCTAGCCGGGGGGGGGGGGTGTTGCCCCAGGTGAAGCCTCCAGAGAGATGCCATTGAGGCTCCCAGCCCCCCCCCCTCTCTCTGTGTGTGTGTGTGTGTGTGTGTGTGTGTGAAAATACATGGGAGGTGAATGATAGAATGATGTTGGATTGAGGTTAAGGGGTTTTTAGCAATAATGTTATGAAAGAATATGTAAAAATGGGATGTTAACAGATGGAAAGTTAAATTTAAAATATATTAAGATCAAGATTAAGACAAAGGTAAAGAGGGAAAGGATTTGCTGAACAAACAAACTGAATTGGAATACAAAGAGGGGAGGTGTGGGGAGGTCCAAGAAACAAGCAAATGTAAGACATGTTTTGAAAGATTGAATTGTTTTTAATTGCTTTTTATTTTTTGTATTTTTTCTTCTTTTGTTGTTTTTCTATTTTTATTTTTTTGTGTGAAAATCTTAATAAAATATTATTAAAAAAAAAAAAGAAAATACATGGGAGGTTGGGGTGTGTGCCCAACTGGGTCTTTGACCTGGGTGAAATAAAGCCTAGTTTTGCCCCTGGATGGCATATTTCTTCTGATGCATTCAGTGACACAGTGGTCCGGGATTGCAGGGGGTCAAAGACACCATTACTATCTCTCCAGTAGGGTCCTTGTCTCCAGGGGCCTACAGCTGTCCAATCAGAATGAAAGTAGCTTTTAATCCACTGAAATTAAGTCTTTTCACCCTCTGTGCTGTTTCAAGGGGATGGTGAGCAAGTTCTGTTACATATATAATGGACCTTCAAGGAAAACACAACTGAAGTCACTCCGAAAGAAGACATCGGAGCACTCCAAACTACTTGCCCGTGTGCATACACAGGAAATATCAGACCTCGCTGAAAGGTGAACCCTTGAGATTATTGCATGATTCTAAGATTATTGTATTTTGATTATTAATATTTTATTGGGGGAATCAATTATAATGAAATAAAGTAATTCAGAGCAAAAAGTGGGGGGACGCGAGGAGGAAAAAAGAACAAAGGTATGTATAAGAAAGTGTATGTGGGGGGGTATGTGTACAAAAATGCAATGTAATATACCCCCATACATTCTTATATAAATTGATATACAGTCGTACCTTGGAAGTCGAACAGCCTAGTTCTCGAACGTTTTGGCTCCCAAACAACCGAAACCTGGAAGTAACTGTTCCAGTTTTCGAACGTTCATTTGGAAGCAGAATGGTCGACCAGGCTTCCGAGGCTTCCAATTGCCTGCAGGAACTTTCTGCAGCCAATCGGAAGCCACACTTTGTTTTCAAATGCTTTGGAAGTCGAACAGACTTCCGGAATGGATTCCGTTCTACTTCCAAGGTACGACTGTAGTGTTATTATCCTAATACATATGTAGATGTCAATAGCCTCCTTCATTCTGTATAAACTCATTTCAAATGTTGTCATATTTATCCAGACAAAAGCAGCGAGTGTCTTTCTACGGTTGGTCCATTGATTAAAGTGTATCCTATTTTTATACAGCCGTACCTTGGACTCTGCTCCGGAAGTCCATTCAACTTCCAAAACGTTTGGAAACCAAGGCGCAGCTTCCAATTGGCTGCAGGAGCTTCCTGCAGCCAATCAGAAGCCACAGAACCTGCGTTGGAAGTTTGGGTTCCAAAGAAAGTTCACAAACCTGAATACTCACTTCTGGGCTTGCGACGTTCAGGAGCCAAAACATTTGGTAGTTGCAAGGCATTGACTTCCGAGGTACGACTGTATTGTAAGATTATTGTATGATCTTGGAAGGTTGTATAATCACAGAGGTGTGTGTGTGTGTGGTTGTGACTACCATGAAGGGCCCCGAACTCCTGGATTTGCTGCTACACTACAGTGGGACCTCGGGTTAAGTACTTAATTCGTTCCGGAGGACTGTTCTTAACCTGAAGCACCACTTTAGCTAATGGGGCCTCCCGCTGCTGCCGGAGCCCGATTTCTGTTCTTATCCTGAAGCAAAGTTCTTAACCTGAAGCACTATTTCTGGGTTAGCAGAGTGTGTAACCTGAAGCGTATGTAACCCGAGGTACCACTGTAGTGGATTCACCAAGTTCTTACATTTGCTTCAAGTGTTGAATGAGAGGCCTTACCAAGCTTATGCTGGAAACAGACTTTCGCCAAGAGGATCATGATGAAGGGGAGTCCCTTCTGCAACCAGGAGACGACCGCTTTCAGCTCCGAAAGAGCAGGGGCTGGTGTCCCAGGCTGATCCTCAGGCCCCTCCTCGGTGTGTCCGTGGCGGTCGCCGCCGGCCATGTGCAGCAGGGAGGAACCGCGCTGGTGGCTGTGGTGGTAGTGGTGGGGCTGCTGCCGGTGGTGGAAGGGACCTCCCTCTGGCCGGCTGGGGCCCTCCTCCCGCGAGGAAGGCATCTGGATGAACACCTCCCCGCCTCCCGCCGAGGACCCCAGGACCAAGCTGGATTGGAAAGGGGTGGCTGCGATGGTGCCCGAAGGGATACCCCCCAGTCCGGAGAAAAGCTGCTGCGGGGTGGGAGCTTCCGTCTTGAGACCTTCGAAAATGCCGCCTTCATCCACACTCGTCTCGGAGGAGATGGTTTGACTCCGGCTTCTGGTATAAACACACACACATACATCCAAGTAATAATATACAGTGGTACCTTGGTTCTCAAACGCCTTGGTTCTCAAACGCCTTGGTTCTCAAACGCCTTGGTTCTCAAACGCCTTGGTTCCCAAACACCGAAAACCCGAAAGTAGGTGTTCCAATTTTTGAATGTTTTTCGGAAGCTGAACGTACGATGTGGCTGTCAGCTATTGTTTCTGGGGCGCCTGCACTAATTAGAAGCTGCGCCTTGGTTTTTGAACATTTTGGAAGTCAAATGGACTTCCGGAACAGATTAAGTTTGGTGCTTTTGTTTGGATTAAGTTTGGTGCTTTTGCTATATATTTTGCGTTTTCGTTTTTGAGGCTTTTTCGGTTAATTTGTTTTTGTGACTGTGTAGAAACCAGTTCAGCTACTGATTGATAGTGTGACTGTGGAAATGGATAAAAGCCCCCCATCCAAACAATGACTATCATCAGTGCAGGTAAGAAAAAAAATGAATTTTAATTTTTATCATCTACAATACTGTCTTATTTATTTTATAGTACAGTACACTGGTTATTGCTTTCATTTTATGGATCATGTAAAATTCATGTTAAATTGCTGTTTTAGGGGTTGATTTTAAAAGTCTGGAACAGATTAGTCCGTTTTGCATTACTTTCTATGGGAAAGTGCACCTTGGTTTTGGAACGCTTTGGTTTTGGAACAGACTTCTGGAACGGATTAAGTTTGAGAACCAAGGTACCACTGTATTATTATTATTATTATTATTATTATTAATAGTAATAAGGAAAGAAAGAAAGAATCAGATTAAACTAAAATTTGTTTAATCAGGTGCTAGCTCGAATGCAAGGAAAAAACGTTCTCCTTATACACCCGGTAGATCGCTGCAGTCTGTGGGAAAATCTCTCCTGCCAGCTCCAAAGATCTCAGAGGCCCCTTGCTCTGAAGTGACTCCAAGAAGGGATTTTATTTCATTTTTTAAAATAATTTTCATTGGTTTTACAAATACAAAGTACTAATAAACACAAACTAACAAGAACATGGGACGCGGGTGGCGCTGTTGGTTAAAGCCTCAGCGCCTAGGACTTGCCGATCGCATGGTCGGCGGTTCGAATCCCCGTGGCGGGGTGCGCTCCCGTCGTTTCGGTCCCAGCGCCTGCCAACCTAGCAGTTCGAAAGCACCTCCAGGTGCAAGTAGATAAATAGGGGCCGCTTACCAGCGGGAAGGTAAACGGCATTTCCGTGTGCAGCTCTGGCTCGCCAGATGCAGCTTGTCACGCTGGCCACGTGACCTGGAAGTGTCTGCGGACAGCGCTGGCTCCCGGCCTATAGAGTGAGATGAGCGCACAACCCTAGAGTCTGGCAAGACAGGCCCAAACGGGCAGGGGTACCTTTACTTTTTTAACAAGAACATATCTATGTGAGGAGATTCTCCAAATCCTGGGACTTCCCTCCTACCCTTCCATGGAGTCTTATTTTAAACATCTACAACTGCATATTCATCTGTACACCATTTTTTATATCAAGCCATATTGTCCTTAATATTCTTTGCACTACAAGCGGGTCAAAATCCTGCTCTTGTTTATATCTGTTTACAATGGTCTCCTAAATAACTTTAAAACTTTCCCTATTTTTTTATAACAACAGCCACCCAGGAGTTATTAGCTCAGAGTTGGAAAGAAGACGAAGTCCCGACCAGAGAAGAATGGCAAACCAAGCAGATGGAATATGCTGAGATGGCAAAGCTGGCTGGAAAACGCAGAAACCAAGAGGACAAAAACTTTATCCAAGAAGGGATTTTAGAGTGTCTAGCCCTGCTCTGCGGGGACGTGGGTGGTGCTGTGGGTTAAACCACAGAGCCTAGGGCTTGCCGATCAGAAGGTCAGCGGTTCGAATCCCCGCGACGGGGTGAGCTCCCGTTGCTCGGCCCCTGCTCCTGCCAACCTAGCAATTCGAAAGCACGTCAAAGTGCAAGTAGATAAATAGGTACCACTCCAGTGGGCAAGTAAATGGCGTTTCCGTGTGCTGCTCTGGTTCGCCAGAAGCGGCTTAGTCATGCTGGCTACATAACCCGGAAGCTGTATGCCTGCTCCCTCGGCCAGTAAAGTGAGATGAGCGCTGCAAGACCAGAGTCGGCCACGACTGGACCTAACGGTCAGGGGTCCCTTTACCTTTACCTTTTACCCCTGCTCTGTGAAACAGCCTCCCTGCCAAAATACAACAGGCGCCCAGATATATACACCTTCCGGAAACAACAGCATTTTTGTTCCGATAGGCTTTCCCAGCTGGATAAATAGGTCTGTACCACTTGTCAGTTTTGCTTTTAAATCACAGCATCATAGAAATGTAGCTTTGGATGGGGACCCAAGGGTCATCTAGCCCAACCTGCTGCAACGAAGGAATCGCAGCTAAATGCATTTGTGGCTTTAATTATCTCACGGGTAAATCATCTCGGGACTGTGGTTTAGAGGGGGATTGAGAAAGTAATTGGAAGAAGGAGGTGGAGGAGAAGAAAGATATTTCAAAACACAACTTGTTAGAAGAAGAAGATGATCAGCAAAAGTCTGAAGCCACAAAGAGACACATGGGAGCTGTGAAATCTCTCCGGGTTGTGGATCCATCCCCTGCGCCCCAACTCCTCCAAGTTTAGAAACTATGTGTGCAGCCAGGCAGGCCCCCTATGGAGTTCACCAGCCTCACCGGACCTCTTTATCGACTCCAAGCATCTCCCAAGTCACACAAAGCCACTGCTTCTCAGATATTTTTATAGCTACTCCTCAAAGGCTAGGTTCACACACGAGGCACACAGGGAAATAAAACAGTTAGCAAGATACTTTGTCATGTGGCTTTATGCCCCCAACTCCAAATTAACGGGGCAATGTTCCTAATCGGATCTCCCAGGGCTCAGGAATTAAAAAATAAACCACAAACACCAACATCTCCATGCTCTTCCCTAGGAACATGTGAACCACGTACAGAGCATCTCGATTGCCTGGCAAGGTCATAACGTCCCGATCCAATACTATGGGGGTCCTCTAGGGTAACACTCCCATAGGAGGCACCCAAGAAAGGCTTGGCAGAAAGACTTCTATCTTTAAGTGGGGGGTGGGAGCAGTTATGCATTTATGGTTCCTTTTAACCCAACACGGCTGACTTTGCTTTGTGACATGGATTAAAAGAAATCCTGCCACAGCCACTTCAATAACACCTCTGAAATCTGCCGGCAACCAATCAAAAACAGCCCTGAAAAGTCTAAAAGTAAATACAGTATTTTTTGCTCTATAAGACTCACTTTTGCCCTCCTAAACAGTAAGGGGAAATGTGTGTGCGTCTTATGGAGCGAATGCAGGCTGCGCAGCTATCCCAGAAGCCAGAACAGCAAGAGGGATTGCTGCTTTCACTGCGCAGCGATCCCTCTTGCTGTTCTGGCTTCTGAGATTCAGAATATTTTTTTTCTTGTTTTCCTCCTCCAAAAACTAGGTGCATCTTGTGGTCTGGTGTATCTTATACAGCGAAAAATACGGTATTTAAACCAACAACCCACAATTAAAAGAAATGCAACAAAACTTCTTGGAGGCTTTTATGATTAAGCAGCGTATACCGCTTATGTTAATTATGTGAAATAATTAATGACAACAGGGAAAGCAACACGGGCACATGCCGAATCCCAAGTCCAAAAAGGGTTCTGTTTTTACCAGTTTGCTCAATGAGGGAATTGAGGGGGACAGCGAGGCATCTACTGGTACCAAGGTCCATAGGTACGGAGCCACCACCAAGAAGGCTCTGCAGCAACGTTCTTCAGGCAGCGCCTTCCATAGAACATAAGGGCTCATATGAAAACAGGCTGCAAGGTCTGCAGGCTTAGGCCATAAAGCATAGAACCTGTAGCCCCCTGGATGTTGTTGGACTCCAGCTCCCATCAGCCCCAGCCATCATGGCCAATGGTCAGGGACGGTGGGAGTCATAGTTCCCCACCCCATTCCTGCTATACATGGTTTGGGTCCTGTCAGGAAACTGCCATCAGTGTCCGAGGGAGAGAGCAAGCTCCGAAGGGATCCCAGGAGTGGGAGGGGCAGCCCATCTTCTGGGGGAGAGAATCAGCGTAGCTCCAGTGGAGAAGGGGGGGAGATGGGGGAATCGGCGAGGCGATCCCATGACTCCTTGCCGGGGACCAGCGGGGAGAGAAGGGGTCCTCCGCTGCCCACGCCCTCCTTGCGCAGAAGGCTTCCACGCAGGGAGAGTAGACGAAGACTGGGCATCAAAGAACTTATTTGCTGGAAGAAGTTTAAGAAACGCCCACTGATGGATTCTGCCAACGATTGAGACGATCACGGGCGAGGGGCTGCCCGGACAGGAAAGGTTCACTCAGGCAACCCAGCCAGACGTTGGGACAAGCTTACGCACGAGCAACCCCTAGAACCATTACAGGTCCATTTGGATACATAAAGAGCCACCTTCTCTTTTAGAAACCTATGTGTTGTTTAAGGCAGCACTGAGAGCCAGTGTGGTGTAATGGTTAGAGAGCTCAGCTAAAATCTGGGAGACCAGGGTTCAAATCCCTACTCAGCCACAAAGCACATTGGATGACTCTGGGACAGAATCTTTTGTCTCTTAGCCAGTGTTAGAAACTCAGTTACGTAAGTTAGACACCAAATGGCTCTGTAAACCAAGGTTACAGTCACCAAAATGGAATGTCCGGTTGCCATTTGGGGGCAAGATGGCTCTAAAGTCTTATTTTTCAAAGGATGGGCTGACTGAGATTGATTCTCAGTTAAACATGTGGCTAGTTCAGATGACAACACTGAGCTACGTTCGGAACTTTGAGAACTTAAAAGAAGAAAACTAACTTGATCCAGGGACAGTCCACATATCTATCAGCTGATTCCAATCTCTTTTTCTTACTGAACCATTCATAACTGTCAAGGAGCTGCCATCAGCTCAGAGGCGAGAAATAGAAGGGCAGTTGTGTTACAGGGAGCCTCCAAAAATCTTGCGAAGCAGGTCCTCTTCCGGAGAGGAGGAAAGCCCCACCTCCAGTGGAGAAGAGGGGAAAGGACCAGAGGATGCTAGTGAGAGCCTTAATGCCGCTCCTGAGCAAGCCGGGGGGGGGGGGGGGGCGGGAGCACGCCCTTGCCATCCCCCATCCTGCGCAGTAGCCTGGGGCGCAGGGAGGGGCGGAAACGGTTGTGGGTGACGAAACTTTTATGTTGGGGGAGGTACAAAAAAAGACCACTCCCGGATTCTGCTAGCGATTGAGCCAGCCATGAGCTTTGGGGCTCTTCACTGTAAATAGTCTGCACCAAAATAAAGCCTGTAAAACACAGATTGGAGTCCTGCCTGCTTACTCTCGAGCAACTGCAACTCCACCTGACAATAACGTTAGAATATTCTTCGCAACTGTGAGCAGGGCAGTGGGGTGAAGCCTAGCTACAACAATTAACTATCACATTGTTCACTGCTCCCGCTGAACAGAAGAAAAAAAAACATTTTGGTTCCTGAAATTCTGATTGTGCAGGTAAAATAGAACAGATAGAATTCTATAGGATGGGGTATTAAGTGTGTGAAAACAGGCAAGATCCGATGATCCCCAGGTAGGCACCTTCAGATGGTGGAGACATCAGAAGCCATCCTGGCACCCAGGCATCTTCACTTGGTCGCAAATGGCCAATAGCCAGGTGCAAAATGCGCCTGGCACCTGCCTAATTGTGAACAAGCCTCTTAGCCTAACCTAGAATTGCTGTGGGAATAAAATGGAGATCAGGGGAACCACATATGCCACCTTGAGCCGCTTGGAAGTGTTTACAAATCCAGTAAACAAACTGTGGCCTTTCAGATGTTGCTGTGGGACTCCAATTCCCATCAGCCCCAGCCAGCATGGCCAACACTCAAGAATGATGGGAGTCCAACAATATTTGGAAGGGCACAGGTGTCTCCACCCGCATCCCTAGTGAGTTGTTAAGATAGAAGGATGCCGTACATTTAAAACAGAACTAACCTTTCAGGAGGCAGGCTGTCCGTGATGCTGCTGTGCCGTCTCTGCATCTTCCTTAAGACTTTAAAACACAACACACTCAACATTAACGTGGCAGATCAATGGTGGCAGCGAGGAAGTAGTGGCAAGGACTGGAGAGACAGCTCCAGCACAGATGGGCCCCCCATTCACTCAGTGGCAGGGAGCGCAAAACTCTTACTGGGAAGGCTGGACAAAGATCATAGCACAAGGCAATGGGTGCAGAGCAAATCTCGGAAGCTCCAGGATGAACGCGACAGCAGCGCCCAGGAGAAATAGATCTCTGGAGGGAAGTCAGGTCCTATCCTTCAGGTCAGTAGCTGCATCAAAAGCTGACGACCGCAGCAAGTTTGTGTTGCAAGGAAGGGAAGCGGTCCTTGAGGAAAGCGATGGAGAAGTCGTGGCTGGATTGGAGCATCAACTGCGTGGTTCTCCAGATGTTGCGACCCTGAGAGATTTTGCAAAGGAAAAAGAAATGAGGCAGGAAAAATAGGAAGGAGGGGAGTCAGAAGACAAAGGGCTTCTGGCAGCACCTTCCTAGGCCACAATCATACCGCAAAGTGATTTGATACCACTTTAAATGGTTATAAAAAGGTAAAGGTAAAGGTAAAGGACCCCCTGACAGTTAAGTCCAGTCGCAGACGACTCTGGGGTTGCGGCGCTCATCTCACTTTACTGGACGAGGGAGCCGACGTTTGTCCGCAGACAGTTTTTCTGGGACATGTGGCAGCATGACTAAGCCGCTTCTGGCAAAACCAGAGCAGTGCACGGAAACACCGTTTACCTTCCCGCTGGAGTGGTACCTATTTATCTACTTGCACTTTGATGTGCTTTTGAACTGCTAGGTTGGCAGGAGCTGGGACCGAGCAATGGGAGCTCACCCCATCACAGGGATTCAAACTGCTGACCTTCCGATCGGCAAGCCCCAGGCTCAGTGGTTTAGACCACAACGCCACCCGCGTCCCCTTAAATTCTTATGGCTCTCCGCAAAGAATTATGGGAGATGTATTTTATTTAGGGTGCTGAGAGTTGTCAGGAGGCTCCTATTCCCCTCCAAGGGCTTCAATTCCCAGAGTTCCTTGGGAAGAGGGGCTGACTGTTAGGCCACCCTGGCCAAATGAGCATCCCCTCTCCCCAGAGAACCCTGAGAATATAGTCCCGAGATGAGGAACACAGATCTCCATCACGGAGTTCAGAGCATCCTCAGAAACTACATATCCCAGGATTCTTTGGGGGAAGCACAGTTTTGCTTCCATTCTAACCGAAAGCCAGCTCCCCACCACCTCTCTGCCTTGACTGTGACTGAGGTTTTCAACTATACTATTTATAGTACTTGTCCCCAAGACGTATCCAAACACAGGCTTTTATATCTTAGGCACCGCTGCTTTCTGCGCTGCTGCTTTTAGCATCTGCTGGTGCTTTCAGCCTGGTTCTCGTCTAGTGCTGTTTTAATTTGTTTGCAATTTCATGACCACTGTGTATTTTTCTTTTCTTTTTACATTTTATGGCTTTGCTTTGAAAACATTGTGCACCATCCAATGAACTTAGAGGTTAACAAATGGCAGAAGAATGCTGTAAACAAATAGAGAATTTAAAAAAGCAATTCACAAATACTTTCAAGGAAAGCACAGACAGCAAAATACAGTTACTGATGCAAAAGTATTTCCAATACAAAGCTATAATCATGGAGTGACCTGCCGTAGTCCAGACTGGATTTCAGTTGCGCCTGAAAACCTGAGACAAGATGCATCTTCTCCAGATAGGGTCACAACTGGTATGTTGGTTAAAAAAAACAAAAACATGTCCTGCCCATCACTGTTACCTGAGCTTCCCAGTTAATGCCAAGTCTAGAATTCTTCCCCCTCATTCTACATATGGTTCTTAGCTGTAGTTTTTCACTGGAGGTGAGTGGAATTAACTTGATAACTGCAGCACCCTTCATCATACTTAGGCTGTGAGAACATCATACAGCCCCCCTGCACCACAATTCTGGGAGCTGTAGTTTAAGGGTGCTGGGAATTGTAGATCTGAGAGGGATAAACTAGAGTTTCCAGCATTCTTTGGTGACTGAGAGTGTGTGCTTTTAATATACAGTGGTACCTCGGGTTAAGAACTTAATTCGTTCTAGAGGTCTGTTCTTAACCTGAAACTGTTCTTAACCTGAAGCACCACTTTAGTTAATGGGGTCTCCTGCTGCCGCCGCGCCGCCGGAGCACGATTTCTGTTCTCATCCTGAAGCAAAGTTCTTAACCCGAGGTAATATTTCTGGGTTAGCGGAGTCTGTAACCTGAAGCGTATGTAACCTGAAGTGTCTGTAACCCGAGGTACCACTGTACCACCTCTGAAACAGGAAGAGGCCCTATTCCAAGACAGACCTGTGGCCTGTCTAGCCCAGTTTGTAAACACTGACTGGCAGCAGCTCTCTGGGAAATCTCTCCCAGTCCTACCGACATTGGGGACACGAACCTGGGACCTTTTGCATGAAAAGCATGGGCTCAACTGCTGAGCTACGCATCTTTCCCATTGAACGTTCCCCTATCCATACAAACAAAATTTATCCCTGCACATGCAAGAACAAGCAGGTCAGGATTCTGGGTCGAGACTCCTCCCCGATGGGCTGGTTGTTTACATGCAGGCCTATATGTCCCAAACTTGGTAGGGAGGAATATACCCTAACGCCAGCAGCTAAAACAACAGCCTGAAGCGGTCCAGGCTTTCCACCTCAGTGAGATCTAGGCCCTTGATCAAAGCATTGGCTGTCCCTCTATATTTAGAGCGAGAGATAAACCTGGCATTCAACACTGGGATGTCTTGCTGGTTGGCCAGGGGCATGAGATGGGGGCGCAAATGAAGGGGGGGCAACCTTAACCCTCCCAAGCTTAGCCCCCCCCCCCCAATCTTTCTTTACTCCTGGCTTATTTTTATTTTCCAACCAAGAAAGGAGACGATCGTCTTGGAACTCCCAGCCACCCATAAAGCAAGAGAGCGATCAGAAATGAATGGAGGAATAAAAACATACACCATCACCATCCCTCCGCGCCTGATGGAACATTATATTACCTGGTCCCCGGGCTCCGAGGCGGATCGGCCCCTCCCTCTTTGCTCCTCCCTCATTCCCTCCCCCGCGCTCCCCCACGCACGTGACTTCCGTCTCCACCCCCCTCCCTCCGGAGCGTTCACAATTGGACACAAAGTAACCCCCTCGCTTCCGGGGGGAGGGAGGAGAGAGACGGAGGAAGGCAGCCGGGCGTTCCTGCGATCGCCGCACAAAGGCAGGCGAAGAAGCCCCCCCCCCCCCGCCCCCAACTCCCTGGGCTTGCTTTCCGTGCCATCTCCTTAATTCGGATCGCCGCTCCCTTAATTCGGATCCAGGCCCTTAATTCGGATCGCCGCTCCCTTAATTCGGATCCTCGATTCGGATCAACTTGGAAGCGGGTTTTGTTTTTTTGGTGGGAGAGCAAGGAAAGGGGCTCCTTGGCTGCTCAGAAAGTTCACCCTCTCTGAAGCGGCTCCCGGTCACCCCGTGTCTCTCTCCCCTTCACATGCCCCCCACGATCGCCCCCGGAGGCCTGCCCGGGGATGAGGCGGGGGTCTCCCGGGCTCCCCCTCGCGCCCCAGACCCCCGGGTGGGCTAGCCAAGCCAAGGAAGAGCCCGATCCGCCGCCCCCCGTTCTCTTTCCGAGTCGCCCTTGACCCCCGCTTAGTCCTTCTCCATGGTGCAGATTCTGGCCCTGGTATGGCGGAGGCTGCTTCGGAAGCGCTGGGTCCTGGGGGTCGTCTTCGGGCTGTCCCTCATCTATTTCCTCAGCAGCACCTTCAAGCAGGTCAGTCCTACTAGCGTAATTTGTTGATTGCAGTTGCTCTTCAAATAATTCATATACTTCTTCCAATCTTCTGTAAATCTCTGGTCCCGCAGGTTTCGAATCCTTCCTGTCATTTTGTCCAATTCTGCATAGTCCATTAATTTCGTCCGCCATTCTTCTTTCGTCGGAATTTCTTCTTGTTTCCATTTCTCGGCTAACAATACTCTTGCCGCACTTTATGGTCCAGCTCTCACTTCCATACATCACTACTGGGAAAACCATAGCTTTAAACATTATGTTTAAACCATAAACATTAGCATTTGTATAAAGCACAGCACAGCCAATGGTCCGGGAAGGTGAGAGCCGCAGACCGTCACATATAGAGGGCACCCCCTTGGCTATCCCTGCAATAGAGCTCTCAGGGGTTCAGTGTGCTTTTCACGTTCCACCTTTGTTGAACTCTTTACACAACAAGGTCGGTCAACGTGGTCACCATCTTGCGGATGTGAGTGGAAGGGCCTGAGGGCCTTGCTTAAGGCAATAGAGTGAAGCCATAGCAGGGGCGAGATTCAAAGGGAAATTTGGCATTACGGATGACCAGCCTCTTGGGTGCTGGGCTGCCTCAGTTCCATACTTCAAGCCCATTGTTTAGCTCAGTAATATAGTTTGAAACTAAGGAGCTACAAAGTCAATCGTCCCAACTTTGCAGGGGCTGCTTCATGAGACATTTCGCAGAGTGGTTTAACCATCACCCCCTCTTCATAGGAAACTGCGAATTGTAGGTCTTTGAGGGGAACATGGAGGATATCTCCTAATAACTCTCAGCACCTTTATCAAGCTGCAGCTCCCAGGGTTCTTTCGGGGAAGCCATGACCGTTTGCTTTAAATTTATGGTTGTGGTGTAAATTTGTTTACGTATGCCACAATGGCAGCAAGGATACTTGTGTCCCAGAAATGGAAACAGCAGGAACTTCCAACATTGGAAGAATGGCGGACCAAGATGATAGAATACGTAGAATTGGCAAAGTTGATGGGGAAGATACGAAATCAATGCGACGATCTGTTTCAAAAGGACTGGAGCAAATTTATATTATATATGAAAGAACATTGTAAACATTTGAAAACGTTTGTAGGTTTGAGCTGAAATATTTTGCAATGTGAACACAGGGAACTGATATATCTTTAATGAGGTGAAGTTTATCAAGAAGAAAAGAAGGTAAATAAGTGGATATAGAAATGCTAAGATGTAAGTGATTATTTATGAAAGCCAGAATGCGGGACGGGGGGAGGTCAGTGCTCAGTGTGAGCAATGCTTTTGCTTATGGAAATGTGAATTTGGTAAAATGTAAATTCAATAAAAATAAATAAATTTATGTTGTGATGGTGGCCATAGTTCAGGCGGGTTGTGCATTTTTTTAAGGGGCTGGATTCAAATCAAAACATAGGAGCAGTCTGGCTGAAAGGGCAACTTGCACAACCGTTTCTGTGTGCTCTTCAAATTGACAGATGTAGCAGCTTGTGAGACCCATGCGTCTTGGGTTTTTTTGAAATGAGGCACGGGCAACCCCCCTCCCCCCCAACGGAAAAATACAATGCACAAAATGACCTTTTGAAATCTTCTCCCCTGCTGCAGGTTCAGGCAGCATTGGGAGGACAGGACTGTAACTCACTTCCCATGCTCCTCTGTTTTCCGTTTCAGGAAGAGCGAGCCGTACGAGATCGGAATCTCCTCCAGGTGCAGGACGAGGATCACCCGATCGCGTGGAAAGTGCAGTTCAACTCCGGGAATGGCAGCCAGCCCGGTAACCAGTGCCGGAACTCTGTCCAGGGGAAGTTGCTGATAACAGATGAGCTGGGTGAGGCTCCCTCTTCCAAGGGTGGTGTGGTGTAGTGGCGTAGGACTGGTGAAACATGAGGGCTGTGTTCCATCTCGCCTGATGGAGGCTGCATGCCTCTGGGTACCAGTTCCTGGGAGTTGGGAGTCGCAAGTCGAGAGAGATTCTCATTCCATTTGGTTGGCCACTGTGCAATAAGAATGCTGTCATTTCCTCATTGTGCCTGAACTTTTACATAACATAATAAACCACTTCCAGTAATACAGGGGATAGGGCTGGGTGAGATATCAATAAACCAGTTTTAAATCCATATATGATACTGGATTCATAATTTTTGACAAGGTAAAGGGACCCCTGACCATTAGGTCCAGTTGTGACCGACTCTGGGGTTGCGGCGCTCATCTTGCTTTATTGGCCAAGGGAGCCGGTATACAGCTTCCGGGTCATGTAGCCAGCATGACTAAGCCGCTTCTGGTGAACCAGAGCAGCGCACGGAAATGCTGTTTACCTTCCCGCTGGAGCGGTACCTATTTATCTACTTGCACTTTGACGTGCTTTCAAACTGCTAGGTTGGCAGGAGCAGGGACTGAACAACGGGAGCTCACCTCGTCGTGGGGATTCGAACCGCCGACCTTCTGATCGGCAAGTCCTAGGCTCTGTGGTTTAACCCACAGCGCCACCCGCGTCCCTGGTAATATACCCGCGTGACCTGGTAATATATCACAAATCATGATGCATGTTAGGGGTGGGCGATATATCATCCAAAACTGGTTTCAAGTCCATATAATGATACTGTTTTCATAATTTTTGACCTGGCAATATATTGCAAA
This sequence comes from Podarcis tiliguerta, assembly GCF_965153285.1. Lineage (NCBI taxonomy): Eukaryota > Metazoa > Chordata > Lepidosauria > Squamata > Lacertidae > Podarcis > Podarcis tiliguerta. The sequence continues at coordinate 20,238,657 of NC_139549.1, forward strand.
TCACGATATGTGAGTGTGCTGTGCAAAATATCACCATGTGGGGAAAACCATGAAGCCAGCCAATAGCTTCTCCCTAGCTCCATCCTTCTTTCAAACATTGTGATATATCAGTATGTCACGATGTTCAGCTTTAACAAAGAAGAAAACCAGATGTCTCCTGGCCCTAATAGTGGAATGTAGCACAACTTTAGCTCTTCATTTCCATGTTATTTGCAACCAGACTTTTCCTGGAAGCAGATTTCAAGGAAACGAGTGCTAAACTTGCACGGAATTTCCCTGGAAGTGGCATTTACGTCGTGCAGAAGCTCAAGTGCTCAGTAGGAATTGGCAGGGGAAAGCGCAATATACTGCTGTGTAAATGCAGCCATAAGCACCACGCCACTTTAGCACAGTGGAAGAACATTGGATTTGCATGCAAAAGGTTCCTGGTTCAATCCCTGGTAGGGCATGGGGAAGCTCCCTGCTGAATCCCTGGGGAGTTGCTGCCAGTCAGTGTAGACAGTTCTGAGCTAGAGGGGCCAATGACAGCACTCTGTGCCCAGGCAGCACTCTATGTTCTATGGCTTTCCCTAATAAAGTACAGTGGTACCTTGGTTCTCAAATGCCTTGGTACTCAAATGCCTTGGTTCCCAAACACCAAAAACCTGGAAGTAAGTGTTCCGGTTTTTTTAATGTTTTTCGGAAGCTTCTGGTATAAACACACACACATCCAAGTAATAATACAGTGATTCCTTGGTTCTCAAATGCCTTGGTTCTCAAATGCCTTGGTTCCCAAACACCGAAAACCTGGAAGTAAGTGTTCCAGTTTTCGAACGTTTTTCAGAAGCCAAACGTCTGATGCAGCTGTCAGCTATTATTATTTAAAAGTCTGGAATGGATTAATCCGTTTTGCATTACTTTCTTTGGGAAAGCGTGCCTTGGTTTTGGAGCGCTTCAGTTTTGGAACGGACTTGCGGAATGGATTAAGTTTGAGAACCAAGGTACCACTGTAGATATTTGTTGTCTCTTTACTCTGATTTCAAACAATCAAGAATGTCAAGTGCTGTCTCCTTCCTCAATATCTCTTCTGGTGTGTGTTTTTATGGGGGGTAGGTTACATCTGCGAAAGGAAGGACTTGCTGATGAACGGCTGCTGCGACATCAAAGCCCCCAGTGCAAAGCTCTACAGCTGCGAGAGCTGCTTGCCCAATGGATGCTGCAGCATCTATGAAGCCTGCGTTTCCTGCTGTTTGCAGCCCAACAAGGTACGGGGCGTTTTGGTATGAACTCTGGGCACCTGCAGCAAAATGTTGCAGCGCAGCATTGCCACCTCCTCCACCACAGGAGTGCTTCCCTTCAGGTTGCCAGCCAGCCATGCCCTCTGTTGGAATACACTTACAGGGCTCAAGCAGACCATTCGATTTCTTTTGCTGTTTTTTCAACACACACACACACCTCTATGTACATACCATATTTTTTGCTACATAAGACACACTTATTTCCTCCTAAAAAGTAAGGGGAAGTGTCTGTGCGTCTGATGGAGCGAATGTGTGGTCGATCGCTGGCTCCCTTTCCGGCCCCGCCCCCTTGCCCAGGCCTCCATTGTTGAATGTTCTGCAGATGGAGGCTGTTTGTTTCCCCAGCGACAAGTGACTGGCTCATTAGATTATCTTTTTGGAAACTGTATCTGTAGAAATGGCTCCCTTTCCTTTCCTAAAGAAGCTGCAGAACTGTGAGTTGAACCCCATAAAAACGGGATTTTTTCCCTTTGCAAAGTAAGTGCAACAATTTTGAGCTGATCCTCAAAAAAAAAACCACATGGGGCTTTTCCCCTTTGCAAAAGAAGCTGCACAACTGTGAGCTGATCCCCCCCAAAACAGGGCTTTCCCCCTTTCCTCCTCTAAAAACTAGGTGCGTCTTATGGTCAGGTGCGTCTTATGGAGTGAAGACTGCATTATATAATAGATTCTCTAGCACCTGCCTGATTGCATTTCACCCATTTGCAGCCCAGTTCTCCACTTTTAAAAACATTTTTGATTAACCAAAAACAACAACAAAAAGTTCATCCTCCAAAAAGTATGCAGCTCTTCCCAGTTTGTGTCATCAGCGTCGTTCTGTTTGCTCGTGTTTTAACGGGGAATTCAGCGACTCAAAAATGCTTGCCTGTTAGAGATCTCTCAGGGTGAGAGGCTGGGGAGAGACTCCTTTCTCTGGGACAAAAGTTAAGATTTACAGTCCTACCTTGGTTGTCAAACAGAATCCGTTCCGGAAGTCCATTCGACTTCTGAAAACGTTTGACAACCAAGGCGCAGCTTCCAATTGGCTGCAGGCGCTTCCTGCAGCCAATCGGAAACTGCATCAGATGTTTGGGTTCCAAAGAATGTTTGCAAACCAGAACACTCCCAGATTTTTGGCGTTCTGGAGCCAAAACATTTGACTTGCAAGGCCTTCGGGATCCAAGGTACAACTGTGAGAGAGGATTCTGAATTCTTCCATCTCTTCTATCTTCCCCCCCCCCCCCCCGTTTCTTTTTATTATTATTCGTGTAGATTAGCTTGTCGTTTATAATATTGTGAAAACTGTTAATAAAACTTTATCCAGAAATAAAAATAGAAAATGCTTGCCCGTTGTCTGCCACTTCTCCTTCTCCTCCACTGTGCCATTCCTGCCTTCATAACTCTTCCGTTGTCACCTAACTTCCATCTTTCTTTCTTTTTTTAACCCCCAGCAACGGCTCCTGGAGCACTTTCTAAACCGAGCTGCGGTCGCCTTCCGGAACCTCTTCATGGCTGTGGAAGATCACTTTGAGTTGTGCTTGGCCAAGTGCAGGACCTCCTCGCAGGTACGGGGAGAGGTCTGCGGGGCTGACTGACCAGCAGGTCATGATCTCCTCTGCTCCCATCCTGCTCCTGGTGGGTTAAGTTCAACAGATGAGCAAGACAACCCACCTGTCAGTCGGGCAGAGGGGATCAATAGCAACCGTTCTGGGAAACCCTGTTCTAACCTGGGGTGCCTGGGATTTCAATAATAATAATAATAATAATAATAATAATAATAATAATAATAATTTTATTTATATCCCTCCCATCTGGCTGGGTTTTCCCAGCCATTCTGGGTGATTTACAGCATATATGAACAATATATAATAAAACACCAAACATTAAAAATCAGAATATCTTATACAGACTATAAATAAACCAATAAATCAATAGAAATAACAACAATAACAATAACAACAACAATAATAATAGCAATAACAATCCATTTACAGTTATACCTAAAATAACTGCCAATCCCAGCGAAACATTTAACCAACCCAACAAAAACAAAAAAGAGGAACCAAAATTAAAACCTTTAAAAACATTTTAGCCGACGACATTTGTAGGGTTGCAAGAAGTTTTGTGAGGAGTATTATTAGAAGTATTGTAAAAATGGACAAGGGGGAGGATGATTTGTTAAGAGATGTAAAGGCAATATAAAGTTAAGAAATGCATAAGAAGTGGTTAAAACGGTGGATCATCAGAGGTGCTGATGGAAGTCTTAAAAGGTTGTATAAGTGATAAGTTTTGTGATACATTTTATAATTTATATGTTAAAATTAATTTTAAAAAATATAAATAAATAAAATAAAAACATTTTAGCCAGTTGCCCCAACCCAAGAGTTGTTCTAGCAATGTCCCTCCAGTCTCCTAGGAGCCTCTTTTAGCTGTTCCAGGTGAGTCTGGGCCCTGCCCCCTAGGCCAGGTGGAAATGGCCATGGCAGCAGCAATTTCATGCATGAAAAGCATACAATCGTAGAATTGGAAGGGACCCCAGCAGTCATCTAGTCCAACCCCCTGCAATGCAGGAATCTCGGCTACAGCATCCACGACGGATGTGTGCTCCGTCATTCAGCTGCCTGGCAAATCTGCGTCCCTCCATGTGCTCTGTCTTCTTCCCCCACCCTAACAAATATCTCTCTCTCCCCCCCCCCTTTCTCCCCTTGCCCAGAGCGTGCAGCATGAGAACACCTACCGCAACCCCATTGCGAAATACTGCTACGGGGAATACCCTCCAGACCTCCTGCCAGTGTGATAGCGGCAAGGGGACTGTGGCAGCAAGGAGAGAGAGACCAGAGGCGTTAGCCATTGTGGAACGGTGACATTGTGAGGACACCTGCTTTTGTGCTGCGGCACCCGACTTCGCCTTCCAGGAAAGAGCCTCTTTCATCCACCTGTTGCCGCCTCCCTGCAGTTCGAAAATGGGATGAGGGCAGTGAGAGACCCTCCGTCGGCTGTCGCCAAAGGACTGTGTTCAGATGCGGCATCGTGGCTACAGTCAGTCCTGCCCCCATTTTGAGATATGAACATAATAGAAGTTGTGTCTCTCTCCCCGTAGCCTGTGGGCCTTCTCTCTCTCTCTCTCTCTCTCTCTCTGGCCTGACCAACAAACACAGTGAATGACAAAAGGTCCCTTTAGATGAGAGAGCAGTGCTTGGTTCCTTGCAGGCGAGAAACGTCCTTTATCCTCAAATCATGCCGTGTAAATACAAATTATTTATTGGGATGACACTACGGCTCAAAACATATTGCAGGGTGTTCTAGAAGCCGGTTACAGGATCGTGTTGGCGGCGTTGGACCAGAGAATGCACTTCGCTTTAGATTGTTCTCTAGGTTTTGTCATTAATCTTGTTCCTTATGGTCTGATCTTTGAATTGATTTGGCTGTTGCTTGCCAGCAGGGGGCGGTAGCAAATAGCACCGTTTCCTGGCTTTGGAGCTAAATAGAGCTGAGGTTTCTCTGCATATCCGGGGTGGAAATCCCTGGCCTGTGGGCCTATCTGGACCCACCAGGCTTCCCCATTGGGACCAGGGAGCTGTTTTACCCTAGCACCACCCACCTGGTGTCGCCTAAAGAGGCGGCTGTCGCAAGAAAATGGGATTTACAGGCACCGCTGGTCAGCTGATCAGAGCTGTTCTCACAGGGCTTCACAAGCACCTATGATCAGCCTTCTCCCCACATCGCTGTGATGTTTGGTGGTTGTCATGTGGGCAGCCCCCACCCACCTGTCAAATTCAGCCAGCACGGAATTAGTGGGTTGTGGTAGTGTGATTAGCTGACTGTGGGTTGAGGGAAAGTAAACCAAAAAACCCCACACCTATAAATGCAGTACATAGGGCACAGATGCTTACAGTTCTGAATCTCTGGTACTGCCGTGTCAGCCCAGTGAGCGAAGCAGTGAATGACCCAAGTAGTGGGGTAGGAGAGGAGAAAATAATGCCAAGGTATTTGACATCTGGCAACCAATGTGCCCCTTTGGTTTCAAGTAGTACATGGGTGGACGAGTCTTTAAAAGCCCGGAACACAAATTCTCACAGCCTTCTAGCAGCTATGGGGACTCATTTGCCAGAAGTCATGTATTTTGCACAGGCATAGGCAAACTCGGGCCTCCAGATGTTTTCAGACTACAGTCCCCATCATCCCTGACCACTGGTCCTGTTAGCTAGGGATGATGGGAGTTGTAGTCCCAAAACATCTGGATGGCCGAGTTTGCCTATGCTTGATTTAGCGTGAACTCTGGAAGTGTCCACTCAATTCTGACCAGGTCAGTCTCCTGATAGGTGTTGTGCTCTAGGAAGCTTAGTTTGGTCAGAATCGAGAAAACACTTAAATACATTACTTCTGGTAAATGAGTCACCATATCTAGGCTTTTAAGATGTGTACTGCCCATGTACAGTGGTACCTCTGGTTGCGAACAGGATCCGTTCCGGAGCCTCATTCACAACATGAGCAGAACGCAACCTGCGTGTGCGCGGGTCGCGATTCGCCGCTTCTGCACATGCGCGTGACGTCATTTTGAGCATCTGTGCATGTGTGAGCGGTGAAACCCGGAAGTAACCCTTTCTGGTACTTCTGGGTTGCTGCGGGACACAACCTGAAAAGATGTAACCTGAACCGAATGTAACAAGGTATGACTATTATCTGAAACCAAAGGGGAGCATTGGTTGCCAGATGTGGTTTTTTCCTGCTCTCCTACCCCGCTAAAGATGCTTTTCTGCTCCATGAGTCACCTGGAGATTGGGAAGCAATCCATGTTTCGTGATGCAGCTGTTTTCCTCTCCTGTGACGTCATCGGGTAGCCTTGGAATGAGCCACCTGGGTGTAGAGCAAGCGTGGGGAACCTGACCATCCAGATGTTACTGAACTACAACTCCCATCATCCTTGAACATGGGCCATGCTTGCTGGGGCCTAATGGGAACTGTGATTCAGTGGCATCTTGAGGCCCAGAGGGTTCCCAACATGTGGTGTGGCATCCTGTCCAAGGGTCCTAAACTCAGCTGGTGAGTTCTCTCTGACCACAGAAAGCTTTAATCTTCTACTGATCATGGAATACTCTTTGTCGCCTCTGATTTTCCCACTTCCAGTGCGAAACAAATGTCTAAATACACTCCATCACATACTAAACTTGTTCTCCTCCTGTTTATTGAATGGTGAAATATTACTCACAGACATGGTTGCTGGCGGGAGACCCCAGCAGTGGACTATCTGAATAAGGAGTCATTCCTTGTTTGCCCTAGGAAGGCAGCAGTAGCCAACATGGTGACCTCCGGATATTCTGGACGCTAGATACCATCAGCACAAGCCAATAACTCTGGGATCTTAAACCTGGAGCCTTCCTGATGTTGTTTGGACTACAGCTCCCATCATCCTTGACCACTGATAGTGATGGTTGGGGCTGATGGCAGCACGAGTCCAGTAAATGGCTGGAGCAGTGTGTTCTTCAACCTTTGGTCCCCAGATGTAGGTGGACTACAATACCCATCATCCACAGCCAGCTTAGCCTAACAATCAAGGATGCTGTGCATTGCAGTTCCCACACATTTGGGGACCTAAGGTTAAAAGAACAGCGTTCTCGAGCAGGGTTTCCCACGCTTGGGTCTCTAGCTGTTTTTGGACTACAATTCTCATCATCCCTGACACTTGGTCCTGCTAGGTAGGGATGATGGGAGTTGTAGTCCAACAACAGTTGGAGACCCAAGTTTGGGGAACACTGTTCTAGAGGGTCACAGATTTCCAGGCATGCAAAATGTTTCAATTGCACGGGCTACACAAGTGAGAGAGCGCTGATTCAGTGCTAAGCATTTAGGAACCCTGAAAAGATAATGGACTTCGGTTTCAAGAGAATGATGAGCGAGTTCTGTTAACGTGCAATGGACTGTCAAGCCACTCTGAAAGAAGTTGCTGGATTGCTGCATTGGTCCAGGTCTGTGTGCAGAAAATAGATCTAGCTAAAAGGCAACACAAGGCAATCTGCATTCATGGCATTGCATCCCTAACTATACAACCTTTGCAAGATATTGCAGGATTATTGCAAAAATTTTAGGAGGTTGTATAATCTTAGAACAGTGTGTGGCTGTGGCTTTCGCAAAGGGATCCTGTACTTCTGAAAGTGCCACAACACTAAAGTAAAAGGTCAAGGTCAAGGACCCCTGGGTGGTTAAGTCCTGTCAAAGGCGACTATGGGGTTGTGGCACTCATCTCACTTTCAGGCCGAGGGAGCTGGCGTTTGTTCACAGACAGCTTTCCGGGTCATGTGGTCAGCATGACTAAACTGCTACTGGCACACAGAGGACCGTGACGAGTGCCAGAGCTCACGAAAACCCCATTTATCTTCCTGCTGCAGCTGTACCTATTTATCTACTTGCACTGGCGTGCTTTCAAACAGCTAGGTTGGCAGAAGCTGGGACAGAGCAACGGGAGCTCACCTCATCATGGGGATTCGAACCACCAACCTTCCAATCAGCAAGCCCAAGAGGCTCAGTGGTTTAGACCACAGCGCCACCCGCGTCCTTTGCCACAACACTACTGAGAGTGAGTCCCACCAGTGTAATTTACCCTGGCGTAAATTATTCCAGCTTTTTGTAGTTTGAATGGCTCTATTAGTTGCAGGGGGGAAAGTGAATAAAAAGTAAATGGTAAGGGACCCCGGACGGTTAAGTCCAGTCATAGGCTGGGGTTGCGGCACTCATTTCGCTTCCAGGCCAAGGGAGCCAGCGTTTGTACACAGATGTCTTTTCGGGTCATGTGACTAGCATGACTAAACCGCTTCTGGTGCAACGGAACACCGTGACAGAAACCAGAGTGCACAGAAATGCCATTTTTTCCCACCACAGCGGTACCTATTTATCTACTTGCACTGGTATGCTTTCAAGGTTGGCAGAAGCTGGGACAGAGCAATGGGAGTTCACTCTGTCACGGGGATTCAAACCGCTGACCTTCTGATCGGCAAGCCCAAGAGGCTCAGTGGTTTAGACCACAGCACCAATTACTTCCCTTCGGTGAATAGCAATGATGTGGTAGAGGTGAGTGGCAGAGGTATCTTAAAGCCTTCTGTCATAATACTAGAACTCTGGGCCTTCCCAGGAAGCTGAATTGCTGAAAGCTACTGCGAGGTGCTTTTGTGACTACAGAAGAAATGAAGATCTTTCGCTCTCAAAGAGAGGACTGGAAGATGCTCCGGGAAGTTGCTACGCTGCCCTGTTTTCTTGCCCTCTGACCCACCAAGGTGAGAGTCATCTGGCAGCCACTTAATCAAATGGAGATGTTGATTTTTCTGTTAACCCAGCTGGGACGACATCTTCTGCAGGCCGTCATCGTGCCAGATAACAAATGGCTTTCCAGAATCCCATTATTCTCCCACTGGCAGGATCTGCTCCAGGAAAGGGAGATGGGAATGGATGTGTCATTTCGGGACAAAAGGGGACGTCAATCCCGGTTATCGCTGCTCTGGAGAACTGAGCAGCTGTGAGTTTATTATGCAAAAAGTCCAAATGTGGTATCGGATAGATTTCTGGTCACACAAATCTCCCCACCTTATTTGTTTGTTTATAATATTTATATACTGCTCTTCAACAACAAAGGTTATGTCCAATATTAGACCTATTCAGAGTAGACTCATTGATTATATTTTATTTTATATTAGATGAGTCTCTCTCTCTCTCTCTCTCCTGGCACACCTTCACTATTAAAGTGTGGTGCTCCCCACTTTACATGATTTTACCGTATTTTTTGTTCTACAAGACGCACCAGACCACAAGACGCACCTAGTTTTTGGAGGAGGAAAACAAGAAAAAACATATTCTGAATCTCAGAAGCCAGAACAGCAAGAGGGATCGCTGCGCAGTGAAAGCAGTGATCCCTCTTGCTGTTCTGGCTTCTGGGATAGCTGTGCAGCCTGCATTCGCTCCATAAGACGCACACACATTTCCCCTTACTTTTTAGGAGGGGAAAAGTGTGTCTTATAGAGCCAAAAATACGGTACTTTATACACACTGGGGCCCGGAACATAACCCCCACATAAGTGGCAAGGCACCTGTATCCCAAATGCTGCTTCCTTATGCTCTGCCTCCACAGATGGAAGCAGCAGGGCTTCTGAACACTGGAGGAGAGAATTACTCTTGTACTCCAGCCCTGCTTGCAGGCTTTCTGTTGGGACTTCTGGCTGGCTACTGTGAGCACAGGACTGACCCAGCAGTTTCTCCTTATGTTCTTATGCAACCTTTCCCCATAGGGGAGTCACAACTGGGATTTCAGCTGAGACATCAGGGACTATCCCATTACCGGCTCTGGCAGTTAACAATGAACACGACGGCTGTGCATCCTTTTCTTGTGCGTGCAATTTATGCCAGGGATTTGAAACGAGAAGGTAAGCCACGAGAGCTACCAGGCAGACTGTAAAACATTTATAGGGAAGCCTCTGCGGTGCCCTGTTTTACCAAGTGAAAACGCAATGGAAATTAAATGTGAGTTGGGGATGTTATGAGGATGAATGTCTCCATTGATTAAATGAGCCGCTGATAGACAGGGAGCAGCAGCTTGGCTGCCGAGTTTTCCGTCGCACATTATTCATGCGGTATTTAAGTAGCAAGTGATGGACGTGCCAGAATTTCCCCCTAATTGTTGGCGCGAGGAATGGGATTCTGCCTGAATGGTCTGCTCACAAACTGCTGTGGTGGGGAAATGGCTTTATCCAAGGATATATTCCAAAGGTTGGGATTTATAGCATGTTGCTAAGTGTAGGGGGTTGCGGGGGGTGGGGGGGAGGAGGAAAGTGCAACTTACAGTATATCTGCCAAATACATAAAAATGTAAGGCTGTCGTCATGCTGCAGTTTGCATGGCCACCAGTAGGCGGACACTCCAACTCCAGCATAACAACAGAATGGGAGGCAGGCAGATGAGCATGAGAGCAAGCAGTGTGGGTGGCAGTCGGCCCAAGCAAGCTGTTTAACAGAGAGGGGAAGAAAGCTTGCCAAACCACTCATAAAGCATGGGTAGGCAAACTAAGGCCCGGGGGCCGGATTTGGCCCAATCGCCTTCTAAATCCGGCCCGTGGACAGTCCGGGAATCAGCGTGTTTTTACATGAGTAGAATGTGTCCTTTTATTTAAAATGCATCTCTGGGTGATTTGTGGGGCACAGGAATTCTTTCTTTCTTTCTTTTTTCAAAATATAGTCCAGCCCCCCCACATGGTCTGAGGGACAGTGAACCAGCCTCATGCTGACCCCTGCTCTAAAGCATCTCCCACGCTCCTTTTAAGGGGGTTGGAGTGAGCTGTGAGGGGATAGGTGATAGGCAATGGGTTTGTGAATGAGGCATAAAGGGATGGGTGTTTGGTCAGGTGTAAAAAGAAGACTGGGTGTCCAGTTGTGGAGCAAGTGGGTCAGCAAAGGGGTTGGCAAGCGGATCATGGAGGGGCAGCAACCCCCTTTAGTATATTACAGGAGTGCTTTCCAATACAGGTATGTAGATCCAGAGGTCTCAGTGAGTTTCAGCTTAGCAGAACCCAGAAGATGTTTTAAATCTGTCATTCAGTTCTGTTCCCATTTCTGTTTATAGTTGATTAGATCTGAATCATTGGCGTTTAGCTCCTGCATGCTAAGTGGATGAGTCCAACAACAAGACGCTGGAGGCATGCAGATGTGAAGCCACATAAAGGAAGGCACGAGATGTTTCCTGTGAACGTCTAATGCAGGCATAGACAAACTCGGCCCTCCAGATGTTTGGGACTACAATTCCCATCATCCCTGACCACTGGTCCTGTTAGCTAGGGATGGTGGGAATTGTAGTCCCAAACATCTGGAGGGCCGGAGTTTGCCTATGCCTGGTCTAATGCAGTCTTCTCCAGCTTGGTGGCCAGCAGATGTTTTGGCTGATAATCTCCATCATCCCTACTCACTGGCCATGCTAGCTGGGACTGGAAGGAACTGCAATTCTTTAGAGCCAAAGAATCTCGCTTTATAATCTGGATAGTTACAGAGCCCATATGGGGCCCCGGAAGCCATCCAGATGTTGGACTGCATTTCCCATCATCCCTGACCACTGGTCATGCTGGCTGATGGGAAATGTCGCCCAGCGGGATCAGGAGAGCTTCAGTTTCGCCATCCTTTTTATGACACACTGGCAAAATAGGATGGAGTTCAGGCACATTTCACGTCGTCATTAAGCTTGAAGCGCCGTTATAAAATTACTGGAGTTACGAATAAATTCCACATGTAAACCATCTGCAGCAGTGACCAGTGGCGTAGCGTGGGGGGTGCAGGGGGGGCTGGCCGCACCGGGCGCAACATCTGGGGGTTAGGGGGCGCAAATCCACGGGTTAGGGGGCGCAAATCCACGGGGTAGGGGGCGCAAATTACTTGCCTTGCCCCGGGTGCTGACAACCCACGCTACGCCACTGGCAGTGACAATAATGGTTAAGTTTCACAAACCAGCAATACAGGGTTGCCTGGCTCTGGTTTGCAAGGTACAACTTTTTGCAGTCGTGGGTTCTAGTTGTTGCACGTTCCCGTTCTTTCCCCGAAAGAAGGCAGCTGCTGAATCACATTATTTAAGTGGTAAAGGACTTATTCTGGTTGCCAGAGAGAGGATCAACATAGCTGATAGCAAATAGGGTGTGGAACAAGATTCTACTTGTCTTGGTAAGCAGCACTGTCAATGTAGGGGCATGTCACAACATTAAAACACATTTTAAAAAACTTTTAAAAGACTTGCAATCACAAAAATGAGGTGTCCTAAGAACATACAAGTTAAATGTCCAAAGCCAGGGCAAAGAGGTGAGTCTTCAGCATTTTCCAGAAGCAGTACAATGAAGGTGCAGGGTGCAGCTCTGTGGGGAAGGAGTTTCACAACTTAGGGGCCACCACAGGGAAGACTCTCTCCCAGACTGCCACCCCTTAAGCCAGGAGTCAGCAACCTTTTTCAGCAGGGGGCCAGTCCACTGTCCCTCAGACCATGTGGTGGGCCGGACTATATTTTTTGAGGGGGGAATGAATGAATTCCTATGCCCCACAAATAATCCAGAGATGCATTTTAAATAAAAGGACACATTCTACTCATGTAAAAACACACTGATTCCCGGAATGTCCGTGGGCCAGATTTAGAAGGCGATTGGGCCTTAGTTTGCCTACCCATGCCTTAAGTCTCTGAGGCTGGAATAACTAACCAGATGGAATCCTCAGCCAATCTTAGCGCCTGAGAGGGTCTCTAGGGAGGGATGCAGTCTTTCATATACTTGGGGCCTGAGTTGTTTTGGGCTTTAAACACCAACATGTCTAAATCCCTGGGAATCTGTGGCCTATACCCCAAAGGAGTATTGCTTTCTCCACACAGGTACAGCTAGGAAAAGCAGATCTCTGGTTCTTGTATTTAAATGCAAAAGAATCCCCACCTTTAAGACTGTTTGCACCCCTCTGCTGCAATCCCATCATGACATACTGCGTTGGCCCGAATATAAGCCGCACTCGCAAATAAGCCGCACCTTTAAAATTCAAGGCTTATTTGTGGATGTGGCCCGCCTCCAGGCTCTACTGCCTCCCGGCACTACCTCCCCAAGCCAGCACCAAGGGAGGCTTGGGAGTGGCAGGCGGGCTGCGCGCCATTGCCCCACGCTCCTGGGCTGCTTCCTGCGGGGCGAGCTGCGCCGCTTTGCCAGAGGCCTCCCCCACTTCCCCCTTCCTTACAGTGGCTCAGGGGAGGCTTGGGAGACACTGTCAGGACAGGACGGGCGACATTGTCCCGCACCCCTGACAGCCCTTGTGGGTAGCTGTTTCAGCAGCAATACCGTAAAGTCATGAATATAAGCCACACTTAAACTTTTCACAATCTTAATTTGGGAAAAAAAGTGTGGCTTATATTCAGGCCAATACAGTACATTTCCCAGGACTTCAGACCAGGCTGGTGACTGGTCTGTTTCCTAGAACACTTAGAAAAAACATTTAGAAAACAGGAGCTGCATTATTTTACACTTTTTCCTGGGTCTATGTCCTGCTGAGCACAATTGCATTTCCTATTAAACATGTGTAGGATTACATTGTGAGCCCGTCTGTCTCTCTGTCTCTCTAGATGTCTTTCTGCACCAGCCATTCAAGGTGACCACTAAAATAACGAATCAATACAGTATAAAATGATGAAAAAAGAAGTTTAAAAGGCTGTATCACCATAAACAAAATGAGGATAAAGGCAGGCATTGACAGAAGCCAGATATTTTATTAGCAGGACTGCAAAGGGCAGGCCAATCTGCTTCTTTTGGGAGGGCAGAAAACCTGAAACTTCTCCAAAGAGTGGAGAGGCCGCAGATAAAAATTGCACCTTTTAGTAGGTCATTTCAGTAGTCTCTGCAGGTGGCCTAATAAACACAGCAGGGGTGAATACGTCATCCTGGGGTGCTAAAAGCATGTCCTTATTTTCACCTGAGAAATGCTCTGAGAGTGTGGCAGAATACGCTTTTGCAGAAGGAAATGAATACAGAGGACAGCAGGTGGAGAAAAAAGACTTCTTGCAATGTGCAAGAATGGAGGGGCCTTTGGTTGTGATCCTTGGTGAGATTCGACAGGGGGTGTTATGAGGCCACATGAGCTTTGCTATTTTCCTCTGTGAAACGGGCAAGACGGGTGGTATGCTTACTATGAGTCAGTTGTTGTTGTTTAGTTTAGTCATGTCCGACTCTTCGTGACCCCATGGACCAGAGCACGCCAGGCACTCCTATCTTCCCCTGCCTCCCGCAGTTTGGTCAGACTCATGTTAGTAGCTTCAAGAACACCGTCCAGCCATCTCGTCCTCTGTCGTCCCCTTCTCCTTGTGCCCTCCATCTTTCCCAACATCAGGGTCTTTTCCAGGGAGTCTTCTCTTCTCATGAGGTGGCCAAAGTATTGGAGCCTCAGCTTCACGATCTGTCCTTCCTGTGAGCACTCAGAGCTGATTTCCTTCAGAATGGATAGGTTTGATCTTCTTGCAGTTCATGGGACTTTCAAGAGTTTCCTCCGGCACCATAATTCAAAAGCATCAATTCTGCCAAGAAAGTTGTGTCATCTGAATATCTGAGGTTGTTGATATTTCTTCCGGCAATCTTAATTCCGGTTTGGGATTCATCCAGTCCAGCCTTTCGCATGATCAGTTATTGGGGTGCAATTAAGCCTTACGGTCAGCAGGTGCCGCTATTGATGTGGCTTACAAACTGTTACGTGAGAGAGCCAGAAAGAGAAACTGCACAGTCCAATAGAGAGGGGTGGAAAACACACAAGGCAGAACAATTTGTTCCAAAACATTTTGCTCTGCAATGGGGTCATCTATAAATTCTGGGATTTCCTGTTTTCTGAACAGCCAGCCTCAGACAGCAACCAGGGTCTCTTTCTCTCTCTCTCGCTTGTCTCAGACACCCTCCTTTATCCAAGAGCTGCATTTTGCTCTCAGAAATCAAACAAGCCACAAACTCCTGCCTCCTGCGGGCTTTTCAGGCGATCCTGTAACACAACACACCGCACTCCTGCTTGTCTCAGCGCCAGGTTTTCATTTCCTCTAGGTTGTGTCATGAAATCATGGTGTTTCTGTGGCTTTCCACAACTGCTGTGTAGAATAAATGTGAAAAAAGAAGCAAAAAGGCTTGAATGTACATTTCTAGCGTCACTAGGAAGTTCAACGGGTCTAATGGGAGCTTGAAGTTGATTTCGGGCCAGTGTGCGAAAGGGCTAATCCCTTTTATATATTTTTATTTGTTTAATGTATTTAAATTCTGTCTTCTCCCCAAACTGGGATTCAAGGCAGGTCCCAGCTTTTAAAATGCATCATTATAAAACACACTGTGGTAAAAACAAACTAGATTTAAAAAAAAGTTAAAATGAATTAAAAAGCAGCAGTTAAAATGCAGTTTGCCCTGACAGCAGCCCAGTGGTCAGTCCAAAGGCTTATGTGAGCAGGAATGTCTTAGCCTTCTGCTGAAAGGATAGCAAAGGGGGAGCCAGTCTAGCCTCTCTCGGGAGGTAATCCAACAATGGGTGAGCAGCCACAGAGAAGTTTTACCACCAATTGTGCCTCTGATGTCGATGGGAAGGTGCTCACCTGAGCATTTCAGCACCCAGGCTGGTTCATGTAGGGAGATACAATCTTGCAGGGAATCTGGGCACAAGCCACAGAGGGCTTTATCGATCATAACCAGCACTTTGAATTGAAATGGACCAGCAGCCAGTGAAGTAAAATGCTCCCTGTAACCAGCCACCATCAGCAATCTGGCTGCAGCATTCTGGACCAGCTGAAGCTTCGGAACACCTTTCAAGGCACACCTACCTCTACCTCAACTGCCACTGAAAGGGTTCCCAGAAGGCAGGGTGGCTACTGTTCACGATTGCCTGCAGTCTATACTCTGGGATGATTGTACTAGTACTTTCAACTGTTCTTGGACTCAGTGCTTCCCCTATGTAAAACAGATGCATGTTTTCTATGATTTATCAGATACTGTATTTGCATGACTTGGTTCACCCCACACCCCCTTTTTTGGTATTTGTTCTTACATGCATAGGAGCCAAGTGATGGGTGACTCTGTCAATGGGTGACTCTGTTAATTCTGGCTTCTCATCTTCCCTATATTAATTTTAGATCTACCTATTTCCTCATCAGTTTACAATTCTTTTTCAAAAAGTCCTCATGAAAATTCATAAGCAATTTAGTGTGGATTTAACCTAATACACACATTCTTCCCCAATTACACACTTTGCAAGCAAAATTCCCTAGTATAATGCTATTTTTGTATATTGTTTCCATCAACATATGCATTTTATAACCATTTTACCCTAATACATACTTTTTTCTTTTGGTTATGATAAACATGACTTGGCGATAGAACTGCATTTCATAACTCAGGGAAGTGTGGCTTTTGAATAATAGCTGCATTTTGGTTTGTAGAATTTGAAGTGCGAGCTAAGCAAATTCCCCTTTAATGGTGATCTGAAGGGAATTTCTCCTCTATTCCTTGAGCCAATCTTGACTGGAGTATAAATATTATAAATAAATAGAGATCCTGCATTCTGATTATGCTGCTGTATTTAGATTGAAGAATACTCATCTGTGGAAAGGCTGCTTTGCACTCATGGGATCTGCTGCTACAAGTTGAGCGTGATATATACACACACAATTTTTTTTTTATTTTTGTTCTTTAAATAAATCCATGTACTTTTTGCCACAGATACCACCTTTACAGCTCAAAAAATGGCAATACTTTTGCTGATTAAAGACAAAATGAAAATTCAATGGCGATGATTGTAAGGTACAAACTTTGCAAATATTTTAATAAATAAGGAGTTTTAGTATAAGAATAGGAAATGTATTCAAAGGTAGCTCCCAAATCCGTCGACAATATGGCTTCGATCCGAATAGCAGCATCACTCCTTCCTCAATCCAGTAGCTATAGCCTAAATTACACAAAAGCACAATTAAGAACTTTGTAGAGTAACAGGCGTACAAGAGTAAAGTAAAAACATAAAATGGTTCTGCTACTTCAAACACATAAAAGGAGAGGGAAAATACAAATAAGATGGAATGCAAAGCGAAGCAAATCCTAGAAGTAACTTTCATTGGTTGGCATCAACAATTGTTCTAAAATGAAGAGCTAGACTTAAGTATAAATCCATGCAAATGTCTCATTAATTTAATATACTGTCATTACTATTTCTAAAAGCTTCTGGGGTGCAAGGCCTTAACTCAAAGCTCTTAGGGTGGGTGATCAACATCACCAAGCACCAACAAACACCTACACTGAAAAGCTAGCATTAACTTGAAGAATAACAAGTCATTTTTCTTCAAACACATGTGCAAGTTGAACATTCCAATCTGAAGTTAGAAAGCTTGAACGCAAGAACAAAATGCTTTAGTATTAAAGTACGAGCAACTTTGCAACTGCATTCTATATAGTAAGAGTTGGTTTTGGCTAGGAACATAGGGGCTATCTCACGCTGAAGATTGTGGGTGCCCGCGATGAAGAGCTTCAACTTTGCTCATTGACTTTGTGGGGACCCAGTCCCCACAAAGGTGGGTGAAGCACCCATGGCCCCCCGAAGTCTGCTCAAGCGGCTAGGAAAAAACCTCAAGTCAGAAGCAAGAGGAAGTGTGCAAGATGACAAACATTTATTCCAGAGTTGCTTCTGCTCTTTTCCTCATCATCACTCAACTCAAGTCTGCTATTGGTACATGCATGCAGCTCCTGGGCACACCCACAAAAAGACTCACTTGATCACTGACATAGTATTTGTTCCAGTTGTGAACTAAAACAAATTATGCGCTTAAGCGTCAGGAATCAAGTAGCTGTTGCTTGGGGGGAATTTCCCACGTGGGGTATGGACACATCTTCAGTGAGTCACTTACTGGAGTAAAATTTGCCATCAATCAATATTCAGGTGAAGCATTTGTTTTACGATTCCAGCTCAAATGCTGACTCTGTTCAGTGCAATGTAAAGTAGTTGGAATTCTACAAAATGCAGACATCTTACAGAATGCTATTACAGAAGTTCTACTGAAGTCAATAAGCCTGACTCCTGTGTCTATGCCACAGTGAATACAGAAAGACTTGCTTTCACATAAACACGCTTAGAATTATACTGTAATTTTGCTTACTAGGGAGGTACAGTGGTGCCTTGCAATGCAAAATTAATTCGTTCCGCGAGTCTCTTCGTCTAGCAGTTTTTTCGTCTTGCGAAGCAACCCTATTAGCGGCTTAGCGCTATTAGCGGCTATTAAAGGCTTAAGGGATTAGCGGATTAGCTGCTAAAAGGCTATTAGCGGTTTAGCGGCTTAGAAAAAGGGGTTGGGGAGCGAAAAAAAATGTCAAGACTCGCAAGACATTTTCGTCTTGCGAAGCAAGCCCATAGGGAAATTCGTCCTGCGAAGCGCATAGAAAAACGGAAAACCCTTTCGTCTAGCGGGTTTTCCGTCTTGCGAGGCATTCGTCTTGCGGGGCACCACTGTATTGATACTGTCCATTCTGTAATAACAGAGATGCTGTTGACTTGGAACTACACCCACCCCAAATACTTCTTGGGCAAGAATCTCTGACACTGAAAATATTGTTCTAATGTTGTTCTCTTGCTATACAATTCTGAACACTTTTTATGTCTATTGCTCATCTTCTAGGGTTTTCTGAAGGCTAAAAAGTCTGATTCTTTTTGTTCAGAGGGAACAGCTTCCAGACATCTATGGTGCCTTTTTATTAAGTCTGTCCCCTATCTGTGTGCAAAAGTATAGCATTCTCTATTTTAAAAAAGCTAAAGTACCCCTGACAGTTAAGTCTAGTCACAAACAACTCTGGGGTTATGGCACTCATCTCGCTTTACAGGCCGAGGAAGCCAGTGTTTGTCCGCAGTTTTTCCGCGTCATGTGGCCAGCATGACTAAGCCGCTTCTGGCAAAACCAGAGCAGCGCATGGAAATGCTGTTTACCTTCCCGCCGGAGCGATACCTATTTTTTGGCATGCTTTCAAACTGCTAGGTTGGCAGGAACTGGGACCAAGCAACGGGAGCTCACCCTGTCGCAGGGATTCGAACTGCCAACCTTCTGATTGGCAAGCCCAAGAGGCTCAGTGGTTTAGACCACAGCGCCACCCGCGTCCCTATTTTCTATGGCAACTAATTTTTCACCCACATTCAGCAAGCCTTTTCTTGGGTGCTTAGGATATTATAATCCCAAAGCCTTAGGTGGTAGGTGTTTAGTTTTATTATCCTACTGCCAAGATTTGGGGTCAGATCTGTTGATTCTTATGCTGTCTAGAGCCACTAACCTCCTCATAAGCTTTCATCTTTACTGTAACTTGACTTTAATAGATGTTCTTTCACTTCCTTACTCTCAATGTACATTTCAGATACCAAATTGCAGGGAATATACCCTTTCTTTCCTTCACATTCACCTCGGTAAAAGCCATCAGCATCTTGGTGACCAATCACTTTCAGAATCTGTCCCTTTTTAAAAGATAGCTCCTCCTCAGCTGTGTCAGAATTAGGTGACATAGTTATGGGATCGTAGTCAAAAAGTGCTACAAAAAGCCTTGTTGGGTCATCATTAACCCTTTCTCCTGAAACAATGCTGCTCTGAGGGCCTGAATTAGGCACTGTTTGGTCAGTTCTGGGGCTCATGGTTATAATTTTATCTTTTGCCAGTTCTACAAGGGACACTGGCGTCTCCTGTGGTTTAGGGTCTTCTCCTCCAGAAACGCTCATCCTATACAACTGGTTTTCTTCTTCCTCAATATCTGAAAGATCTGAAAAATGGTTATGGTCACCAAGAGGAGTCTTCCAGCTTTTAGTTCTTGATATTTGCTCTTCCTTCATTTCAGCATCAGACACACTCAAGTTGGAGAGTTCTTTGCATAACTGCTTAACCTTCTTTATGTGGTTCTTTTCAGAAAGATGACCCAGCTCTTCCTGAAGACAGAAGTTGCGCATTCCTGCACCTCTGCAGTTGCCCTTCTCCAGTTCAAACTCTGTGGAAGAAACAGTGGTTGCACCCATAAGGTCAATATGGCACTGAAAAGATGAATCTTTGGCATTGGTATGTTCGGCCATTGTATACACCTTGATTTTGCTGTTGTCTGGCTGATTCTTACCTACAGTTGTTTTAGTCAGAGGATGATCTTCTGATATTTCTCTTCCAGTGTCTCCAGTAAATACTGGCAATGCGGCGCTGGCTAGTCCTTCGTACTTTGAAGTAGGATAAACATGTTCTGAGGAGTGCTTTCTAACAGACGTGTGTAGAATAGAATCACCCTTGTCTTTATTTCTTGCATCGTGTGAAGTTATCAGTGCAGAAGAGGTCGTATGATTCTGAGAAACATTTACTGGCACAGAAGCTGCTTCTTCTTTGTAATCAGACATGAAGTGAATGGTGAAATCGGTGTCTGCACCAGCCAGGCACATGTGGGAGAAGACAGATGAGGACATACTGGTTGTGGCAGAGATGTGCCCATCTTCAAACTCTAAGAATTCTTTGAAAGTCATCTCAGAGGCATGACTGGGGGAAAAGAACTTGGACATTAAAGAATTAGGAATTTCCAAATGAGCCGATGGAATTAAAGCTGGCACAGAATCCTCAGATTCCCCAAAGGGGGACACAGTTCTCACAGAGACCTTCCAAGACCCTTGGAACATATTTAGCTGAGACATTGCTAATGATATACTTCCAGCTGTCGGTGATGAAACTTCTGTGACTTTCTGTCCATTGATATAAATTGCATAGCCAGTGACTTTTACTCCATTGGATGATCCTGCTGCATCAATTGTTACTGGCAACCAGCTAACAATTAGGAACTCTGCAGAAGAACTAGGTTGTACTTGGACATCGAGGGGAGCATGAGGCGGTCCTGCTGGTGGAGTAGTGAACATAATTGCTGCTGATTTCTGCTCCAGATCCCCTTGAGGAAACATCAACACTTCTTTAGGAGGCAGTGTTTCCACTTTTACAGTGTACTGAGTGCTGGGGCTAAGATTCTGGAAAGTATACCAATATACCCCTGCCTTTGTGACATCATATTCCATCTCATTAAGGTACACTGCATGAGTGTAGTTACTGTTGCTTGGCAACCAAGTAATTTTTGCTGACGTTGCAGTGATGCTCCAAAGCTCCAGGAGTGCCGGTGCAATATGGAAACTGTTTCCTACAAGGAAAGTGCATTGCATCTTATCGGAATTTCCTTTGTCTGTCACACTTTGAACTGAGATGCGGTAAGAACGCAGCTCTAAATCTAGGTTCTCAATCACTGCTTTCATCTGACTGCCATACTTCACACTGTGACATAGATCTGTATTGACATAAATGTTATAGCTGTACACTTTGCCCTGGCTATCTAGCATGTGTGGTGGGTCCCAGCCTATAAGGATGGACCTAGCAAACTGTTTGATAAGAGTCAGGTTCTGGGGACAAATCACTGCTGCCTGGTCATCACACAGCTCCCCTCCCAGTCTGTTAGACAGCAGATTAACACACATGTCTTCATCAAGGCTGTCGCTTTTGTCTTCACTACTAGCACTTTGGAAGGGGAAACTTGTTTCACGGTATGAATGATAAGAAACATCATTTGGCTCTGAAGGGGCAAAACTTATTAGATCATTACCTGAAACTTCTTCAACTAAGTTTGAGGGGATCAGTCCCCTCCTACCATCCATCAATTCCCCTTCATAGAAACCATCCTCATCCATTCCTCCATAAATATAAACATATTCCCCAGCTGTCAGTGGAAGTTCTGCTTCAGGGTTCTTATTAGGGCCGTGAAAAGGGTCGTAGCTATACCGTGCCAAAAAGACAGAAAGTTTTGAAGGACCTTGATTTTCTAGCTGTTGGCTTATAGAAACTTTATCTGTCTCTAGGTCTTCTGTTTCACCTGCTGTATCTTCTTCGGGATTTAGGCAAGATTTAGAGCTGTTCTGTATGGATTCGGATGCAGATGAGTTTGACTGGGATTCTAATGCTTTAGGTTTTTGGGGCAAGCCAGAAGAACCCACAGATGCAGAGTCTTCATCACTGATGCTTTTATTACAATGGCGATTGTGGCCAGTACATTGTTCCCATTTTTCTGGGCAAATTATTGCTTGGGAATTGCAAGTTGCTTGGGATAATTCTGATTCTAAGAGCCCAGATGTCTTAACTTGCTCAAGTTCTTCAGTCAGGAGATTAAAGTGTTTGGTCTGACTGTGATACTGGTTTTCCAGCTCCTTCACTTGAGCTTCAAGCAGCTGTACTGCCTCCTCATGCTCTCTTTTTATCTCTGTCTGCATCTGATGCAGTTGTTGTATTTCTCCCTCTTTCTTTTGCAGCACCAGTAAAGTTTTCTCATGTTCAGATTCCAACTGTTGCCATCCTTCTGCCGTCTCTTTCATGTTCTTAATGACTTGCTCCAAACTCTCCACTTTAATTTCCAGTCCGTTAGACAACTGCACGGCAGAATTGTAGTCATCAGTTGCCTGCATGAGCTTCACTTTTATCTCGGTATTTTCACTCTGGATCTTTTCCATCTGTTTGTTCTTCTCATGTAGCTGAGAGTTCTCCTCTGCAACCTTGGCCTTTTCACTCAATGCTGCATTGATCTGCAGTTCCAAATAATCACATCTCTTTTGTTTCGCCTCCACTTCACATTGAAGGTTTTTACACTCCTGAGCTTTTTCAGCCAGCTCCCTTTTCAAAGTCTGCAAGGAATGCTCAGCATCCGAACCCAATGCTAAAGTGCTGCTTTCATCATTCTTAGCACTGTTCCCCAAAGGTGGTGCTTCTGATTGCACATCTTTCACCAATGTGTCCAATGTTTCTGGCATCTCCTTTGGCAAAGGCAAGCCCTTTAAGCATGCGCCCACAGCTGACGTTTCTGGGATGATAACTGGTGAAGAAGGAGCACTGGAGGCCATTTTGGAGAGCTGAAAAGATTCCCTGATGTTCCTGAGCATGATCTGTCTTTGCAGCCTCAGCACTTCTCTCTGAGACTCTCGTAGCAAGCGATCAAACTCACAGATGTTGAGAAAACAGGCATTCTCTGTGCCTGAAGACAGTTTGGCCTGCAGCTCCCAGCACTCCTTCTGCAAGGCTTCCAGCTGCTGGTCCTTTGCCAGCAGAACATTGGCTTGTTCGCTCAGGTCCTTCACCCGCTGCCGAGCAAAGCTGCTCTTGTACAGGTCTGAGTCGGGGCAAGCCAAGGCTAAGGAGATTGGGGCGCCGCCAACCTTGAGGCTGGATTCCTGGAGCTTCTTGGCCCGCTCTTCCAGGCGCTTGGCGATGGCCGCCAGCTCCGTGTTCTTCCTTTTCAGCCGCTTCACTTTGTCCTGCATCTCTGGGAAGCTGCTCTTCCTCAGCAAGGCGTTCTCCTCCTTCAGGTGGGTGCACCGCTGCTCAAGGGCCCCCAGCGCATCCAAGAGGTCCGTGTTCTGCTTCACCAGCTGGTCGTACCCACCTCCCAACAGCCAGTCTTGCTGCTGGCTTTGCAGGCCTGCGGGAGGCGTTGCGCCTTCTCCCGCAGACCCTGAGCTGCACGTTTTCCCTTCCGGGGGTGCATCCGCAGACCCCTCTTCCTTGGCCCCTTCCTCCAGAGGGGCCTTATCTTCTCCCAAGGAAGCAGCAGTGGCCGCAGCCTTCTGGGCCTCCGGCTGTGGGGCGCAGCCGCCACCCGCTTGGCCCCCTCCTTCCAGCAGAGCATGGTGGGGGTGAGGCTCGCATCGGCTCAGGTTGCTGTGCAGGGAGCGGGACTTGGAGGCTGTCCCGCTGTCGGGGGCGCAGGAGGCGACCACGAGGCTCTCCAAGGAGCGGGGCCTGCTCTTGCCCAGTCTGTGGCCGGGCAGTGTCGTAGGCGGCGGCCTGACTTTGTGCGAGGACGCCAGCGGCGAATGCTCTCCCTCGAAGCGCTCCAGGATATACTTGAGGAAGAGGCTCCTCTCCAGCTCCAGCTCGGCCTTGAGGTGGCGGATGCGCGCGGCCTGGTCGCCGTCGACCTCCCAGCGGAGCTTGCCCAGCACTTCTTGCAGCTTGGCGCGGCACTCGCCGTTCTGACCCGCGCTGCTTCCACCACCACCACCGCCGCCAGCTCGGCTGCTTCGGCTGACCAGCTCCTCGGCCAGCTGGCGCTGCAAGTCGCGGGCCTGTCGCATGGCGGCGTCTCGCTCCCGCTGCAGCAGCTCCTGGGCCTCTCGCAGCTCCGCCTCCTTCCAGCGCAGCAGCTGCCGGATCTCGGTCTCGCGCTGCCGGGCGCCGGCCTCGCGCAGCTGGTGCAGCTCGCGCGCCCGCTGCTGCTCCCACTTGGAGCGGAGCTGGTCGGCCAGCAGCTGCCGCTCGCGCTCTGCCGCCTCGCGCAGCTCGCGCGACTCCAACGCGAAGCGGCGCCGGCACTCCTGAGAGCGCAGCCGCTCCGCCTCCAGCTCCGCCCGAAGCGACTCCAGCTCTCGGCGGTGGTCCTCGTGGAAGGCGGGCGGAGGCCCCGCAGGAGGAGGAGCAAAGGGCGGGGGAGGGGGACCGAGAGGCGCCCCGCTGGAGATACCGCCGCCGCTGCCCAGGGCGGCAGGAGGAGCGCCGCCGAGGGCTTGGGACGCGGCTTTGCGCGGGGAATGGCGCGCAGTCAGAGCGGGGCCTCCGCCGCCCCCTGAGGGGCTGTCTTTAGTCATGGCGCGACCAAGGCCGGCAGGTGCGGCCCGCCGTGTGAGGCGAAGGCGCGTGAGGGGAAGTTCAAACCGTCGCCAACCGCCGCGCGTGGAACGTTCCAGGCGTCTCCCCCGCCCCCTCGTTCGCGCGGGCGCGCTATTGTCCTCGGTCCTGCACGCGCGGTGAGTTCCACAGGCTTTCCCCATGCAGCCCAGGAAGAAGCGTCCTCGTAGGCCCCTGGATGCGATGGGAAGTTGTTGCCATTCCTAGCAGCCAATGTCCCTTTTTCGGGGGGCCCCGAGAAAATATTGGAGGGGGGTTGCCCTCCCTCCCAGCTGGTGGGCACTGCCATTCAAATGGTGTATGTGCACCGTGCCGTGTGATCGATTCAAGCTGGCATCGCCTGTTGGCACCCGTCTACTTGGGGAAACAATGGAGTGCACCACTGGGGGTGAAGTCAAAACCGTTGCATTAGCAACACCTAGCCTGGGCAGTGTGAATGAGGGCCCTGGGCTGCCCAGACGACAAGAGCCTCTTCTCGTTCATTGAGATCCAAAAAAAGCAGAGCAATACATTTGGCATTGATGTGGCTGCAGGAATCATGTGAAAGAAGCAGACAAGGCACCATCCAACCATCTTAGGGACTACGCTCCGGATTTACTCCTTAGCCTTTTCTTCTCCCTAAGATATCCCACAAAGCAGAGGGAACACTTGGCAGAATAAGGCCAGCCTAGAACTGGGCAAGGAAGCAGTAAGTCTCCTGAACCAAGCAGGCAGTGGTGTTCTAAAGAGGTAGGGATTGCATATCAGGAAGGTGCGTTGTCACATAGTTTCCCTTATAGCTGCCAGGTGCTTCACTCACCTGTAAATTCTACATATATCTCCCTCTCTGGTATATGTTCATTTATAGAAGCATCTGTCATTTGTAGACCCTTGACTCAATAAGAGCCCCAGAGGAAAAACTAGGACAATATATCAATGTACAGTCAATGTACCTTGGTTGTTGAATGCCTTGGTACTCATACGTTTTGGCTCCCGAACGATTGAAACCCGGAAGTGAGCTGGTTTTTGAACTTTTTTGGGAATGTCCGATGTGGCTTCCATGCACCTTTGCAATCAGAAGCCAATCGGAAGCTGCGCCTTGGTTTCCAAACGTTTCGAAAGTCGAATGTACCTCTGGAACGCATTCTGTTCGAAAACCAAGGTACGACTGTGCTGATATTAGTATCAATTATATATCAAAAAGGGAGTACTGCTTCTCGAAGCACATAGTTAAACTATGGAACTTGCTGCCATGGAAAACAGTGCTGACCAACTTAGATGGCTTTAAAGAGTGGACAATTTTTTGGAGCAGAGGGATATTGATGGTTACTAGCCACAATGGCTAGGCTCTGCTTCCACAGCTGGAGACAGTTATGATTCTGAATGCCAGTTCCTGGAAGCTACAAGAGGAGAGGGGGCTCCTGTGCTGGCATCTTGTTTGAGAGTTTCCCACAGGCCTCTGGTTGGCCAATGTGAGAACAGGATACTGGACAAGATGGTCCACTGGCCTGACCCAGCAGGCCCTTTTTACATTCTTAATGAAACAGTAAAAACAAAGAGCGTTCATAGAACCAGTAAACCACAGCACACCAAGTCCATTCACTACAAATGTAAGAGCCATAAAAAGGAGGAGGCAGCATTCAGGTACCCTGGTCCCAAACTGTTCAGGTCCTTGAAGGTAGCAACAATCACTTTGAATCCCACTTAGCCACCCAAGCCAACCTGTTCACAAGTAGTTTACACAAGTGGAATGTTTTGGGTCGGTGATCCAGCACCCTGTGTCAGATCTGCATATGGTGATTGATAGTGTTTCCAGCAGTGGCAGCAGGAACATCTAGGGAGGCATCTGAAGAACTCTTCCCCTTCTCAGGATAGGCAGTATCACATGCCTAGATACCTGTGTTAGCTGAACTGCTTTGAGGGTGGCTATTGTTGAAAAAACAGCATACAAACAAATAAGTGAATAAAAATGGACTGATTCCAACCATTGCTTGTCCCATCAGCCAGTACCCTAACATTGCATGACCCTAGCATTCCATGTGATGGGATGCACATGTAACATGTACCTGTTTATCAGGCCTTATAATAATAATAATAATAATAATAATTTTTATTTATACCCCGCCCTCCCCAGCCAAGGCCAGGCTCAGAGCGGCTTACAAGCAATAATAAAAACAAGATGAATGATTACAACTTAAAAACAAAAGTAAAATACAACATGAAAATAATGTAACATTAAAATATTAAAATGTAGCCTCATCGCAGGAGGAGAAGGAAAAGAAAAAAGAGAGGGAGGGAGGGAATCAAACTGGCTCCAAGCCAAAGGCCAGGCGGAACAACTCTGTCTTACAGGCCCTGCGGAAAGAGATCAGATCCTGCAGGGCCCTGGTCTCATGAGGCAGAGCGTTCCACCAGGCCGGAGCCAGAGCTGAAAAGGCCCTGGCTCTGGTTGAAGCCAATCTAACTTCCTTAGGGCCTGGGACCACTAGGGTGTTGTTATTTATGGACCTTGAGGCTCTCCGTGGGGCATACCAGGAGAGGCGGTCCCGTAGGTATGAGGGTCCTAGGCCGTGAAGGGCTTTAAAGGTCAAAAGCAGCACCTTAAATCTGACCCTGTACTCCACCGGGAGCCAGTGCAGCTTGAAAAGCACTGGGTGAATATGCTCCCATGGCAGAGACCCCGTGAGGAGCCTCGCTGCAGCATTCTGTACCCGCTGGAGTTTCTGGGACAGCTTCAAGGGCAGCCCTGCGTAGAGCGAATTACAGTAGTCAAGCCTGGAGATGACCGTCGCATGGATCACTGTGGCCAGGTCGGGGCGGGAAAGGTAAGGGACCAACTGCTTGATGCGGCGAAGGTGGAAAAATGTCGCCTTGGCTGTTGCTGTAACTTGCGCCTCCATGGAAAGGGAGGCGTCAAGGATTACACCCAAACTCTTAACGGAAGGCAATGGCACTAACTGGGCCCCCGCAAGAGAAGGGAGTTGGTCCCTCATCCCCATGCCATCCCGACCTAGCCATAGGACCTCTGTCTTCGAAGGATTTAGTTTCAATCGGCTCCCACGAAACCATCCAGCCACAGCTTCCAAGCATCTGGTCAGTGTGTTCGGGGCCGAGTCGGTGTGGCCATCCATCAACAGATAGAGCTGAGTGTCATCAGCATATTGGTGACAGCCCAGCCCAAAGCTCCGGATAATCTGGGCAAGGGGGCGCATAAAGATGTTAAAAAGCATCGGGGAGAGAATTGCGCCCTGCGGCAATTATACATGCACACACATCTTTTTAATTGCTCTTCTCCCACCCCCACCAGTTGGCCAGGTCTGAAAAGCCTGTCTAGTAACTACAAAATGAGAGATGGGTGGTCTCCACCAGGACACTCACACTGATTTGGAAAACCCACCACCACCAACCCACATGCTCATGGCACACTCTTCTTTAAATATTTTTGTTTTCATTGTATTTAACCAGATTTATATACCACTTAATTAAAACAGTGGTATATAAATATCCATGAAACAGTAGAAAATGCTACATTAAAGAATACAAATGAAATCAAACTTTTAAAAAGCAGGCATAATAATATTTATCAAAATATGAATAAAAACGATAATAAATTACAAATGAAAATTCATATATGTTTCATATTCTCTGCCTTAGTACTCATTGAAAGAGAGGCAACTGCAAAGAAAGGAACACATTGTAGAGCCTCAGGGTCCCTTCCAACTCTACAGTGCTATGATTCTGCCTTCATCTGACCTACAACTTCATCTGCTCCTTCCCCTTCCACCACCTGATAGCCTCGTGTTGATTGGCATGGCTTGGGGAAAACTATATGAGCCTCTCTGAGTCACTTGGGATTTCCCCAGTTAATAGTTAATAGCTGGATAAATAAGTGCAAGTCCAGCTGTGAGCAGATGTGTTTAATTATTTCCTTCCATGCCCCCAACAAGTCAGTCCGAAAGGTTGCAAATGGTGAAACGTCTTAAGAACTTTCAGCCATCTTTTAGACAACATGCCAAGGCCTGAACTTGGCGAGAAGACCAATGCATGGTTCTCAAAGGGTGTGGCAGGAAGATTCAAGGACAAAGAAACGTTTAAGCAATTCAGTGTAGCATAGTATCATTTTTATTTATTTATTTGCAGAATATTGATAGATATCTTCAGAATCAAGCACTGCTAGAAGTTATTTTTGTTTTTCAATGTATCAAATTTCCCCCCCCCCAACTTATCAGTAAAAAAAAAAAAGGCATTAGCAATTTTTTTAATCTGAGAGAGTGACCTGGAGGAAAAAGGTTTGAGAACCATTGCCCTAATGGGTGGTGGCAGGGGGGATGGTTGGCTTTTGATGTCTTCCTACGTCAAGTGCCGGGAAAGGGAACCTCTGCCTTTCTCTTTCCTGCAGAGAGCCTTGGACCCAGCAAGAGTGAATGGCGGCATGTGGGTAGGAAAGCATCCTGCCAAAAATATACCTCCTGCTCCTTCGTCTCCCTGTTCTTCTTTAAGACTATTACGTTATCTGGGGGGAAAGCTAGGAAGCTTTTTTCTTTGCTTTTCTTTTCTTAAAAGTCCCAAAGGGAAGCGTTTTGGCCTCCTTTGAACCGAGAGTTGCCGTTTAAATAGAATTATAACTGTATGTCTGCACAGAGGAGAAGGTGCTCTGCAGGGCAAGTCCATTTGCCAGAGCTTTGATAAAATATATATGTATAATTGATGCAGCTGTTCGGTTAATCACACCCTGTACTTAAGACCTATTAAAGCCCATCACATTAATTTAATTGAAAGGGGGGGGGGACTCTGGGAATTGTACTAGATTTCCCCCATTAAATTAAAATTACTGCCCTCGATTAGATGTCCTAGGTGTCCATTGTTGTTAGCAGATAATGGAATTATTATGCAAATTGGTATCTGCCCTTAATTGATCTGGTCACTGATGCCTTCCTAGTTCCTCCCAGTCTCACACATTCCTTTTCTCCTAAGCTTAATTGTAATTACATTCCCACCCCACCCCTAGGCTGATTGATGTAGGCAGGAACCCAAAAAGAGACTTTGACACACCCAACAGCTTCTATCTATTGCTAGGATTTCTGATTCCTTTCCCCTTTGAACAGCAGGACCTCCTGCCACCCCTCCAGACTGGCACATATGTGGAGGGCTTTTTGGGTGGGGGCTGTGGCCTATAGCTTGCGACATGCCATTGATGCAAAAATAGTGCATTAGTGTTAGATTTATACTGTCCACACATCATGCAGAATTGTAAAAGAAACAAGCGACCAAAATGATCAGGCGGGTGGAGCAACCTCCCCTGTAAGGAAAGGTTGCAGTGTGGAACTTGCTTCCACAAGAGGCAGCGATGGCCACCAACTTGAAAGCCTTTAAAAGAGGATTAGACAAATTCATGGCTGACAAGGCTATCAATGGCACTTAGCCACAGTAGCTTGGTGCTGCTATTGGAGTGGCTTTTACTCCTGTTGAATGGGTTTTAAAATGTTGATGCAGCCATGCTTCTGAATACCAGTTGCTGGTAACCGCAGGAAGAGTGCTGTTGTGCTCGGGTCCTGCTTGTTGGCAACAGGATGCGGGACTAGATGGGCCATTGTCCTGAAGCAGCAGGCTCCTCTCATGTCCTTAGGGAAAAAGCTCCTCCCTTCCATCTCCTGCATACCATTTCATTTTGACCTCAGCTTAGAAGCTTCTCAGCAGGCCTACTTTGTCAGTTTGGTGCTCACGGAAGCCCAGCAGTCTGCCCTTGTATCTGGTTGGCTGCTGTGAGAACTGGACTACATGGCCACTGGACTGATTCAGCCAGGCTCTTCTGGTGCTCTTCTGTACTTGCAAGCTCCCCAAAGGCATGACAAAAAGCCAGGCTATGAAAATGGGTTCTAAGCGAGACTTGAACTTGCAGCCTCCAGGAATGTAATCACTTGGTCCCAGTCCCTCAGGAGCAGCATTAAATTGTGTTTGCTCAGAAAAGAATCTGCACCCTTTGGGGATATATTCCTTACACGCGTTATTAACAGCTCCCTAAAGTCAGCCCTCCGTGGAAGATTAAAGACCGCTGCTCCAAAGTCTGCAAGACAGAAAGTATTCTGGTCTCTCTTTCAGGTCTTGCTAAGAAGCTTAATAGTAACTGTTCTGGATTTGTTTCCCCTCCCCCCCCCCTTTCCCTTTGTAATCATTATTTCCTCTGGCAATGTTTCTAACTGCAGGTTTAGATTTGTTTGGCTTCGTATTTATTCAGAAAGAGTATCAGTGACCTTTATAGAGGAAGGAGGTTGTCAGCCGACTGGTTTCTCAAAGGCAAGGCATGATGTGAGATGAAAATGCAATTTGTGTGTGATTGTTTTTCTTCTTTGCAAAGAAAGTCCTGCTAAACATTCACCTCTGCCATGGACTTCTTGGGTGGCCTCAGAGAAATTACTGTCCTTTAGTTTCCCATCTGCATAACTGCAGTGACCAAGGCAAATTCATTTCAGACCTTACATTTTGCTCATGTCATGTCAGACCACTGGCCTGTTGAGTATTGTCTACAGCAGGTATTGGGAACCTGTGGCCCTCCAGATGTTGCAGAACTACAGCTCCCATCACCCCTGGCCTTGCTTGCTGGGCTGATGGAAATTCAACAACATATGGAGGACCAAAAGTCATTGCCGGCCCATTCACAAGGCAAGATGAGGTGCCTTCTTGACAGCTCCCCCTCCCCCCCATGCCATCTCTACAGTGGCCTCTTGATGAAAAGGAGGCACTGCTGGTCTCCCACCCCTAGGGAATGTCTGCCTCTGGGTTTTCCTGGGCTCTGGACCTGCCTGACATGATTCAGAGTGGGCCCCTCCCCTCCACAACAGCCTTAGATTCCCACTTCAACCATTGAGTGAGTTTGATTTGATTCTCCCCCTCATTCCCAATGTAGATCTTCACTCACCCCTTTTTCCCTGGTGGCGGCGGCACCATTTTGGGGTTCACTGCAGGTGCCAAAGTTTACTGGACTGGCCCTGCCAAAGTTTCTGCATACCTGGTACATTAGTGACCAGCAGTGGCTCTCCAGGACTGGGTCTCTCCCAGCCCTGCCTGATGATGCCATGGGTTGAACTTGGGGTTTTTGGAGGTGCCAGGATTGAACCTGAGACCTTCTGCATGCAAAGCAGATGCTCTACCTCTGAGGTACAGGGAGGGGGAATACCTCACAGGCAGTAATTGCGCACATGGAACATACTTCTTTTATATTTTGATTTTGTTCTGTGAACTGCCCTGAGTATAGGGCGGTATATAAATCCAATAAATAATAATAATAATCAAATGATTTCATCTGGATAACTCCTCCTACCTGGATCTAGGTCTATTTGCATTGGATTTTATACACATTTGCCCTACTTTAATGTTGTGGAGATGTAGGGGAGGGAACTTCATTTTCCTTGATAGGAAACAATAAAATTTCTCTTCTAAAATCATCTAATGCTTGAAATGCTGGAGGTAAGCCTCCTAATACAACAGAGCTCTTCTTTAAAAATGGAATTGTCTAGAAAGCAAAAACTTTTTGCAGACACTAGCAACCATAGATTATGAAAAAAAACTGGAACTGCCGGAAAGGAAGGAAGGCCACTTTCAAGCTGTTACTATTTTGTGGGTGCTATTGTATCATATCAGCCACTTCAGATGGCGCAATTAAAGTGGATTAAACATGTACAGCAAGGTGGTTTAAAACATCAGGAGGGTGTTTCCCCTCTTCATCTATTGTCCTATGCCTCACTTTCCACTCTGTACTTGGTTTTACATGAGGCCATTCCTGGTGACTTTTTGTTACTTTTTCAGTACGTTTACTGTATGTACTTGGATTAGTGTAGTTGTCCTCAAGTTTTAATGATAGAAGGTATTTAGGCCCAGGCTATCTGAAAGACCATACAGTGGTACCTCGCAAGACGAATGCCTCGCAAGACGAAAAACTCGCAGGACGAAAGAGTTTTTTGTTTTTTGAGTTGCTTCGCAAGACGAATTTCCCTATGGGCTTGCTTTGCAAGACGAAAACGTCTTGCGCCTTTTTCTTAAAACCGTCAATGCATTCCTATGGGAAACCGTCAATGCATTTCCTATGGGAAACCGTGCTTCGCAAGACAAAAAATTCACAAGACGAAAAAACTCGCAGAACGAATTAATTTCGTCTTGTGAGGCACCACTGTATTCTTCCATACAAACTTGGCCGGGCTCTGAGATCTTCTGGGGAGGCCCTTCTCTCAGTCCTGCCACCTTCACAGACATGCTTGGTGGAAAAGCAGGAGAGGGCCTTCTCAGCAGATGCTCCCAGACTTTGGAACGCCCTTGCTAGTGAGGCTAGACTGGCTCTCTTCTTGTTTTCTGTCCACCGGCAGGTGAATACTGTTTTATCCTGGCAGGCCTTTGGGAACTGACTGTGCTGTTTTTATTATCTATATTTTAATAGATTTTTAACGTATTATTTTAAATTCTATTAGAATTTAATTACTTTTTAACTATTATATTTTAACTATTACTAGCTTTCTGTATTTTATCTGTGCTGATTACATTTGTGTAAGCCGCCTCGAGGCCCAGTCTGGGGAAAAGGCAGGATATTATTGTTGTTGTTGTTAATACTACTACTAATAATAAGAATAATTTTGGGGGGGGGGCTCCCTACCCCATAAGGATGTTACATTTGAATGAATTGAGGGGAGTAGGGTACTTTATAGAGAGAGGAGCATTTTTCTTCTTTCCTCTCTCAAAGACACTATCAGGCTTTGGCAGAAGTGCAGGTAAGGTTCACAGCAGGAGAAGCTGCCGAGTGGCACAGCTTGGTGCAGCTGGCACAAGCAGCTTTGTTTTGGCCCAGGGCTGCTCTGGGAAGAGAGACTGAGCCCGTACCCTTGGAATCTACCCTCGCTCTCCAAGATTCTCAGCCACTTGGCTCCAAGTGGCAGCTCGCACGCAGGCATCCAACTCCCTAAGCCGAGGTTTGTGTAAAAAGAGGCATGTTTGCGATTTGGCAAGTTATTCCTCCCCTGCGCCACCCGCGCCATGACAGAAGGCTCCTCATTGACCCGTTTCTTGAGCATTCGTCCCGATTCATCATGCACAAAGCAAAGGAGCATAAGTTGGCATGTGTGGTTTTCTGCCCCCCTCCTAAGAACATAAGAAGAGCCTGCTGGATTAGGCCCATGGCCCATCTCATCCAGTATCCTGTTCCCAGATGCCTGTGGGAAATTTGCAAGCAGGACCCAAGCACAAGAGCACCCGGTGGTTTCCAGCAACTGGTTTTCAGAAACATTGTTGCCTCCAGTTTTGGGGGTAGAAGATAGCCTTTGTGGGTAGCAGCTCTCTCCTCCACAAATTGGTTCAGTCCTCTTTTACTGCCACCCAAGTTGGTGGCCATCGCTGCTACCTGTGGGAGTGAGTTCCATAGTTTAACTAGGCACTGTGTGAAGAAGAACTTTATTTTATCCTGTGGGAGTCAGTCCATTTATCCACTGCAGTTGTGGGGGGGGGGGATCTGTTGGATGATGGAGGGACCTAATGAACATTGCATCTCCCACCCCACCCCAAAATCTGGTGTTTGGCCTGAGTGTTCCTCTTGAATGAGCAATATATGGGCAAACATACAGGTTCTCTCATCTACCTTAGTTTCTCTCCCTGTGGCCTGTTGGTTTTTGAAAAGATCAAACCTGAAATTGTTTTGTTTATGAATATTGTGTCAGTGTGACTTCAGGGCGTTTTATATTTGTTCAGAAAAACAGACTGAGCACAAACTGGCTCCCCCCCCCCCCCATTAAAGGTCAAGAGAGAGAGAATTTGGTGTGTGTGTGTGCTAAAGCAGCAGAAAGATTTCCAGTTGGCAGTTCAGCCTGATTTGTAATAAAACATTTCTTGGGGAGAAAGCCATCCGCTTGACAGATGGCTCAGTCGGGACCAGCAAGCGGGCGAAAGAGACTGTATTTTCTCAAAAGTGTTGGGCTGCAGATAGCATGATTGTTTCCAACCATTTGTTGGATGGATTTAAATATACTACGCAGCAGACAGCGCTTACAACAGCAACAGATCCAACCTGCCTTACTTGATCTTTTCCTGAGAGATAACACAGTTTTCTAGAGAACAGGGCCGTCCCTACCATTTGGCAGAGGGCACCTCCATAAGAACCTAGGATCAGGCCAGTGGCCCATCTCGTCCAGCATCCTGTTCTTACAGTGGCCAACCAGCTGCCTGAAAGGGAAGCCCGCAAGCAGAATCCGAGCGCAAGAGCACTTTGCCCTCCTATGGTTTTCAGCAACTGGAATTTAGAAGCATTGCTGCCTCCAGCTACTCCTGCCATTTGGGAGCAGCAGAGAGCAAATATTTGCCCTCCTCTGCGTATCAACCTTTCCAGTAATTGAAGACTGTTGCCATGCCCACCACCCAGTCTTACTTTCAAATATAAGCTAGCTTACAAGAGTCTTTTAAATATACAAATATGGGTGATATGAGGATACAGCATAGCATCCTCAGAGACATATGCCCTGAGTTCCTGCAGAAGGATGGGATGCTTTGATTAGCAAGCACAGCCGTGAT
This sequence comes from Podarcis tiliguerta, assembly GCF_965153285.1. Classification (NCBI taxonomy): domain Eukaryota; kingdom Metazoa; phylum Chordata; class Lepidosauria; order Squamata; family Lacertidae; genus Podarcis; species Podarcis tiliguerta. Next base: position 20,273,624 of record NC_139549.1, read on the forward strand.
GAACTGGTCTTCTACTGGAATTTCCTGCAGCAAAGGCACACAGCATGGATATTACCAATAGTGTAGTGGAAAATTCAGAAGTGTAGTGTCCCTTCATGATAGTCACAGCCATGCTCCTAAGATTATACAGCCTTCTAAGATTATACAGAATTCTTATAATTAGGGATGCATTGCAACAATCAATTCAAATCGCCATGTGTTGCCTCCCAGCTGGATCTACTATTTTCTCTGCACATACATGGGGAAATGTCTTGGGATGTTCATCATCTTTCGGAGTGACTTCAGTAAGGTTTCCCTTAAAGTTCCATTGTACATCATCATCATCATCATCATCATTATTACTACTACTACTACTACTACTATTATTATTATACATTTTATAGTGATTTTATGTTGTGACCTGCCTGAATTCTACAATTATAGGGTGGGATACCAATTTAATTAAGTAAGTTAATAGTATTGTTAATAATACTGTAATAATAATAATAATTTAAAAGGCCATAGACTATTAATCAGCCAAAAGCTGAGTTGAAAACAAATGTTTTATTATGCATCCTAAAGATACATCCTAAAGATGCACAATGAAGGCGCTGGACAACCTCCCTGAGGAGAGCATTCAACAAACGGAGCCACCATTGCCTTGAAAGCAAAGCACCTGGTTTTTCCAGTGTTCCTAAATCTTAGCTTTGGAGTGTATAGAACAACTCCTCGGTGTTCTTTACATGCGCCATCTCCAGAGTGACCTGAGGAGCTGGTTCTCCATTGCTGACTCCAACCAGCACAAAGGGTGATAATACTTCTCAGTGTCCAAAAGGCTGCCCTTTCATCCTGATTGGGTGGTTCTAGGATGCTGGAGACAGGGACCCTGCTGCAGAAATAGTAACAGATCTTTCGCACACATACCCATGGATGTAGCCAATGGGGGGCAGGGGCCAGCTTCCTCCAAGTAAATAAATGAAAGTACTTAACTAACTGACCAATCACGTCACAGACAACTCAGTTCTGACTCCCCCCCCCCCCAATTGATCCTGCTCACCTAATATAAATCCTGGCTACACCCATGATACACACCCCCAAAATCCAGACCACCACACCCCTGGACATAACACAGGAGTGCGTGCACATCTCTGAATGTATAGGTAGAGCACATTGATTCTTGCCTGGGATCTCTGGCCCAGCCAAGATGAATGAACATCACTGTACGCCTCTTTGTAATAGCCACATGTAACAGTGTTACACTGGTGTTTTCATGCAAGTAAACGTAACGTGGAGGTGCTCCTAGAAAGAAAGCAGATGGTGGGGGTTATTATTATCCTCCTCACTTGATGAAGTCCCATCTCGTTTGGCCCTTGCTCCCTCAGCCACCACACCCTGGGGTGTGTATTTTTGGATGCTAGCTTGCATGCCTTCTCCAGCCAGCTGTTGCCTGAACATTCCTGTGGACAGCAGTATTTCCAGCAGGAAAATATTAGAGTGGATGAGGTTTACCAGAGAGCTGCAAGCATCCAGGCTGGTGCTGAGCTCAAGTTAACTCCAGGGTGAGGAAAACACACGGTGCCAAAATCAAGGATAGAAATACCTGACAGTTTCAAAACTTCCATTTCTATTTTCCTGGCCCCAGTCTTACGTTCAGTTTCCCATATTTGCAGCAATTTGCAAATATATATATATATTTTAAAAATCTCTGTGAAAATTCATCACAATTTTTCTTGTATGCAGTGTTGACCAGCACAGAAACATTTTTGCAAGAAAAAATTCCTTATTCTTTTTCTATGCTATTTTCACAAATATATGCTCCTTTATGCACATTTCTCCCGATAAATGCATTTTTGCAAACGCTGTTTGTTTAGAGAACCAGACTGCAACATTTGGGGAATTGCGAATTTTGAAGATCGGCTATTTCAGTTCTTATATTGTTTCAGAAAGTGCAGATTTGATAGACACACCTTTAAACGTGAAGTGAATTGAATTTCTCCTACATCTGTAACCAAAAGGCGCTGTTGTTGTTGTTTCAATGCAAAGCAGATCGGCTGCTGGAGAAAGAATGATGAGAGTTCAGCTTGTTTCCTCCCTCTCTTTTTCAAATGCAGGGCAAAACGGGGGATCTTTTTGTAGGGTTCTTTTTTCTTTTGCAATGAAATAATCAGTTGCCAGTTCCTGCTGATGCTGCCAATCCTTGCTTGCAAAAAGCTAGGGGGGCAGGCAATAACAGGCAAGCATTTGAGAAGGCAAGAGTCCCATGTGCAGATTGATCAGGGGAGCTGCCAGTCTCTACGGCCACCAGTCCTTGCTTGTGCGAAGTGGGGAGTCGGGGGAGAGACAAGCAGGACCAATTTCAGATGTGCTTCAAATGGCCCTACAATTAAGCCATTAAGCCTGGTGTATATTCTGCCCTCCACTGACTTAAGGGACTTCATTTGGTTGCAACACAATTGGTTGGTTGCAGCTCTTTAGAGATTTTCATCCCCCTTCCTCAACACAAAGTAATAGAACAGTAAGCTGTGCCAGGGTACTGTGAGGGATAGAAGTTCTCAAATTTGGCACAGGTGCATATTGAGAAATCATGTAACACTAGAGCTGGAAGGGACCTGGGGGGTTATCTACTCTAACCCCTTGTAATGCTAGAATCCCTCACGGATGCTCATCCAACCTCTGTTTTATATCTTTCAATGAAGGAAAGTCCATTACCTTCCAAGGCAGTTTGCTCCACTGTCAAACAGATCTTACTGCCACAAAGTTCATCCTAACATTTGGTTGGAATCTCCTTGTCATGTGAGTCCATAGGTTCAGGTCCTGTCCTCTGAAGCCGCAGAAAACAAGCTTTCTCCATCTTCCCTGCAACAGATATTTGAAGTTGGCTATCATATCACCTCTTCTCTTCTCCAGGCTAAACATACCCAACTCCCTCAATCATTCCGCATAAGCCTTAGTTTCCAGACACTTGAATCATCTTGAGCACCCTCCTCTGCACACCTCCCAGCTTCTTTAAATGGTGCTGCCTAGAAATAGCTCCCTCCAATGATGACCACTGCTGAATCAGATAATTAAAGATGGGTTGTATTGGGGGAGGCTGCCCAACTGGTTCTGCAGGCTTGAACTCACTCCCACTGATCGTAGTAATGATAGCACACAGTTTGTTCACATAGAAGTGGGGTGGGATTCATCTTGCATTGTGATGCAAATCTATTTAATTTACACTTCTCGAAGCAAGATGTGAAGTGAAACATGCTGCCCTTCAGAATTCTCACTTTTCTGAATTTTGCAACGCAGTTCGCCAACCTAATAATGTTTGCTAAAAGGCTTGTATTAGAGGAAAGCATGTGTTTATGTGCAAACCTTTGTGTGCGAACTGGTCCTTTACCTCTGATGCTGTGTACAAACCAGTAGAGCATCAAATTCGAGGGCTAATAACGGAATATCCATTTCCTTTACGTCCCGGTTGTGACCTTCTAGATGGCACCTGGCAGGCTGCCAAATGTCCTGGATGAAATGGACATTTATCTTAGCCAGCAAAACAATCTGCAACATTCTTTACAGCACACTGGTCTCCTGCCGGTTTTTGTTCGTCTCTGGCTCTAGGAGAATCCCTGAGGAGCCACTCAATTCATTTAAGGAAAGCTGTTGATAATAAGCTGAATTGGGTTTTAATGGGGGTTCGTGCCGTTAGAAGCGAAATCAAATCAGAGTCTAATAGTCACGCACGAGCAGCAGAGACAAGGAACAGCCGAGGGGTAGGGTGTGGATGTGTGCTGAGAGGGGTCAAGAACCTTCACTGTGTAGCCAGCCACCATTAAGTCTTTCTTTATAATGCATGAGGCTGAGGAGCCCAGAGGACTGCTGAGCAAATGAGGAAGAATCCTCCAAACTGCCCTTTGGAACGAAGGCAGGCCAGCTGTCTCAGGAGGAGCTGTTCTGGAGAGTACACTCGGTAACTGATGGCTTGTGTTGGCACCAGGAGTGATGGATCTCTGTTTCACTCTGCACCAAAAAGATACCGCCATCCTCTCTGCTACGCTCTGCTGCACGCCTGCTATTTGAGGATAACTTGTGAAGGGGGGGGGGGAGAGAAAGAATTTTTCTAGCTCTTGAATACACCCCACGGCAAGGAGGGGGGAGCACCCCCAAACAGCCATATCTCCAAGAAGGGCTGGGGGATTGCAGACAGCAGCCCCCATGTTTGAAGCATATCCAGAAAAGAATTCAATACAGTGGTACCTCGGGTTACAGACGCTTCAGATTACAGACTCCGCTAACCCAGAAATAGTACCGCAGGTTAAGAACTTTGCTTCAGGATGAGAACAGAAATTGCGGCGTGGCAGCAGCGGGAGGCCCCATTAGCTAAAGTGGGTACCTCAAGTTAAGGACAGTTTCAGGTTAAGAACGGACTTCCAGAACGAATTAAGTTCTTAACCCGAGGTACCACTGTATTTGGACCGATTTAAACTGAACAAAAGAAAAAGAAGCATTTTTGGAATTTTGGACCTGATGGTTTTCTAAGTTAAAAAAAAAAGAATTTGAGAGATATTTTATTATCATCATCATGGTTTATTTGTATGCCTCCTTTCCATAGCTGAACCAGACGACTTTCAACACGAAAAAAATGTGCATAATTACAAAAATATAACGAGTTGTCATAAGCAATAAATAACATTTTCTCAATGAGTATACTATAAAATTAAACGCTGCAATTCACCTGCTCTGTCTTGACCTCTCACTTTGCTTACGTACCATACCAATTTGAGCATTAGGGTTTTGGGTGGATACCATAATTGAGTTTGAGTCCTTCAACTGGCAGGAGTCAGGGCACTTCCTACTCTTACGGAGTCTTTCCTACATTGACTCGTTTGTGCATTGCAGAGACTCCTGGGGGATGTTCACTGGTACACAATCAGGTTGCAATTCAAAACATATTTAACCAGAGAGCAAGTCAGTTGAGCTCACTACTGCCCATGTCAGCACTTGGGCCTCCCTGCTTCCCTGAATGAACATATCCTCTCATCTCTTGAACATACAAAGCTGCCTTACCCTGGATCATATAGGTGGTTCATTTGGCCCAGTCAGTGATGCGGGACGGAAATTTCCCACTGCTCCATTTTTCTGCGGGAAATGTTCCGTTCCATAAATTCATTAGTAACAATGAGTGGATGCCAATTGCGAGTACAATACGAGGCAAGCGTGACAGCTTTGAAGTTTTTAGCCTTGCTAAATGCCAAGTAAATAAAGTTTACTAAATGCAAGTAAATAAATATGCTATATTAGATCACTCTCTGGGGCACCAGAAAATGTTCCAATGCAGTTTTTCAGATGCAAATTAGCCTATGCAGATTACAGTAATTTGCAAGGTAATTTTCCAGTTCTAAGCTTTCCGGGGAAAACCCACATCACTGAGCCCAGAACTGTCAACTCCTGGCAGGAAGTTATCGGTGGAGATTTTTCCTAGTCCTGCTACTTGAGAATCTTTTACTGAAGATGTCATGGATTGAATCTGTGTAATGAACCAGTTCCCAAACTTTTTCAGGCTCCCTCCTCCTTGGTTCCATAAATTCATCCCCAGCACCCCCTACCCTATAAAAAGCATTATTCAGCATAACAGTTTGCATGACCGACTAAGGAATTTAATAACACAATATAATTCAAAACGGTAACAATGAATTGCACATTTATTTAAAATCCAATTAAAACTATTTAGTTTAATTAATTCCACAAAATTGGTGAAGTTCATCCAATGATACCAGTTTTTCAAAGTCTGATAGTCATTTACACTTCCAGTGCCCCCCTTCCTTCCACTTGCATCTTCGAAGCCTCCCTAGGTAATCCCACTCACCCACAGGGGGCAGTACCACGCACTTTGGAAACCACAGGTTTAAAGGATACAGAGCTATGGGTCACACAACTTCACATCCTAGTGGAATAACAGTAAGGTAAAGGACCCCTGACAGTTAAGTCCAGTCGCAGACAACTGGGGGGTTGTGGTGCTCATCTCGCTTTACAGGCCGAGGGAGCAGGCGTTTGTCCGCAGACAGTTTTTCCAGGTCATGTGGCCAGCATGACTAAGCCACTTCTGGTGAACCAGAGCAGCGCACGGAAATTCCGTTTACCTTCCCGCCAGAGCGGTACCTATTTATCTACTTGCACTTTTTGGCTGCTTTCGAACTGTTAGGTTGGCAGGAGCTGGGACAGAGCAACGGAAGCTCACCCCGTCGTGGGGATTCGAACCACCGACCTTCTGATCAGCAAGCCCAAGAGGCTCAGTGGTTTAGACCACAGCGCCACCAACGTCTTGGAATAACAGTAATGGCAGGCAAAAACAGTCTCTCTGGAAGCTTGTTCACTATTGCTGATCTTCCGCTTGAAGAACCCTGAATGAGAGCTCAAAGAGTCTCCCAGAACACAGCTAGAAAACCACTATTATATAAGTAGAACCTTCTGCAACATGAAATCTCTGCTTCTCACCCATCTCTAGTTTTCCAGGTGTTCCCCATCCCCACCTCCAAGCTGTCAGACTGAGCAGGCAAATAGGCTCACCTAGTTACAGTTTCTCCCCCTCGCTCCACTATAAGGAGGTGCATTATGTTTCTTTAAAAAAAATTTTTAAAACATTCTTTAGAAAAGCTTAGATTCACCTCTCTTTATTCTGCATAGTAATGCCATTATATGTCAGAGTTTCATCATACCTTTTCTATCTGGATTCTGCATTGCTATGCGTAAATATGTTTGCTAACCTCAGTGAGAGAGGAATGAATATAGTAATTTGAAACGGGTATATATGTTACAATAGGTTACAGGTGAGTGTTATCTTCCCACTCCAATATTTATTTGTTTGTTGCATTTATATTCCACCTTTTCCTCCAAGGAGCTAAAGGTGGTGGCCCCCTCATTTAATCCTCACCACAACCCTGCGAGGTGGGTTAGGCTGAGAGGCAGGAACTGGTTCAAAGTCATGCAGGGAGATTCATGGTTGAGTGGGAGATTTGAACCCCGGTGCCCCAGTACGTAGTTTGGCACTCTAACCACTATGCCACACTGTCTCCAGGAATGGGCTGCCCCAATATTTCAGCTTTAAAAATAGACGAACCTAGTTGAAATAGATGAAACCGAATTGATAAAGATAGGTGTAAGGACGGAGGTGGCCTTTCAAGTGTTAGAAACTGAGATAAACCATAGCGGACAGGTCCGCCCACCTTTACACAAAACTGAGGCCTGAGGAGAGTAATTTTAGCTCAGCTTTAGGAGAAATCCCACACATTCTTACCTAGGAACAAAGAAATAGAAAATCTCCATAGCTGAGATCTCATTGTGTAAAAAAAATATAAATTCAGCACCAGAGCTAAATTTTCAATGAGACTAGACAGAATAAAAACAGATGTCTGGTTTTGCGTATGCAGATGCAGCCAAACCATCAAAGGGAACAAATAACTCATCAGCAGTGTGTGATTCAGACTGCTGCTGCACCAGCCAGAGAGACCTGGGATCATCATGCACCGTTTGTTCCACATATTTGTCATCAGTTCTTGGGCAATCCCAGCTATTCTCTTTCAGCCTCCGTTTTCCACCTGTAAAATGGAAATAACTGTGGCCTGCCTCGCATGCATGGTGTGAGCAGGGACAGACAAAGCTCACAATTTCAGTTTCCTCCAGTTTCTCATTTATCCAAACTCAAATTCAATTTTCCAGATTTCCACATCAGTTTGTCACTATTATTATTATTTAAATGACCTCATGAAAATTTACCTGCAGGGTCGCATTACCCATATATACCACTTGGCCAGTTTGATCTGTGGAGCTGGCCCTGTTACAGGTGCCACAGAATACTCATTCCATGGATATTTTAGTGTAGCAGCCCAGCTTTGGAACTTTCTGCTTTTGTTTAGGCAAGGCTATCTGGACATACCAAATGTCAACATCTGTTTTAATCGAATTTTTAGCTTCTTGTAGATCTCAATTATTTGTGGATGTTTTGAATAGTTGTTTTCAAACTTTTTTTGATCAAAAATTTCACCATTTTATTATTTGCGCAAACTATTTTGAGATTGTTTTAAAATCAAGTGGCATATGAATTTTATGCAATAAAAAAAGTTGGTCAGCATTTTCTAAGATAAACATTTTCGTATACAATCTTGCCTGTGATACATGTTTTTGAAAGCAATAGCCCCTAATATAATGCATTTATTTTCACAAACAAAAGCTTTTTTTTTGCAGACTTCCCCCGTTGTATTTGTTAGGAGAACTGTCTTGCAAAATTCAGAAAAATGTGAATTTTAAAAGGTAGCCTCATTTTTATCCACATACTGTTTGGGACAGTATGAATTAGATAGTTTGCATTAAAAGGCAAAACCAGAGCATATTCTTATCCCGCCCTTATTTGCGAGCGGCGATACCATGTAAAAGGGCAAAGTGCTGATGAAAAGTTTGCTGTTGTTTCCGAAAGCTCCACTGCAGAGGAAAGAAAGTTGAGACGCACATACAGTGGTACCTCTGGATGCGAACGGGATCTGTTCTGGAGCCTGTTCGCACCTGCGCGTGCGTGGGTTGCATTTTGCCACTTCCGCGCATGCGCGTGACGTCATTTTGAATGTCTGCTCATGCACGAGCGGTGAGAACCAAGAAGTAACACACTCCATTACTTCTGGGTCGCCGCGGAGAGCAACCCGAAAAAGCTTAACCTGAAGCGTATTCATCCTGAGGTATGACTGTACATCAAGTCACGCAAGCAAACTGAATCGGTGTGATGTGTAAGAACATAAAACAAGCCTGTTCATCCTGTTCTTACAGTGGCCATCCAGTTGCCTGTAGGAATCCCACCAGCAGGACCTGAGGACAAGAGCATTCTCCCCCACACTGTGGTTTCCAGAAACTGGAGTTCAGAAGCATTTCTGTGTCTGATGGTGGACGCAGAACATAGGCATCGTGGCTAGTTGTCATTGATAGCCTTCTTCTCCATGAACTTGCCCACTCCTCTTTTAAAGTCATCCAAGTTTGTGGCCATCACTGCCTCCTGTGGCAGAGAGTTCCATAGTTCAACTGTCCTGCCCGAAATCTGCTGCCCCGACTCTTCCATTGCAGTAGCCACGGACAGCCTTATTCTCCATGTATTTGTCCAATTTCTTTTGTACAATAGTTTTTTTTTGGGGGGGGGGGGTCATAATTCTTTTCAGGAAGGTCTTTGATGAAAAGGTAAAACAAATCCATAAGAAATCAATTAACCGTTGTGAATTAATGAAGAGATCATTTCCAGTTTTGACACATGCAGTATGACAGAAGAAAACGAATATGGCTATGCGTCCTAAATGGGCATTCCGTCTTGTGCTCTGGAGCCTGAGATCCAGCAGAGGGAGTGTAGCAGATCTAACAAGGACCTCCCTGCCAATGTTTTTCTGAGCTGGAGGAATTCATTCATTGCTTTCTCCTTCAAAGTCATTGTTATTTTCTTTATTTGCACATCACACAAGTTCTCATCAAGTTATATGCAAATGTTTAAAAAAGCAGAACCAAGTCATTTTCATCCTCCTAAGAAATGGCATCTATCCCTCTTTGGGTTTGGTGAAAGGCACATCATATAATGGTTTAATGGGTCAACACTTCTATGTCCCTCTCCCGAATCATATTCCAACAATGAACTTACTGCTCATTTCTCTCTCTCTCTTCTTTCCCAGGCCCTGCTTGCATTATGGAGTCACAAGTGAGTCCCGCAACTAAATATTGCAGTGCTGCCGTTTATTACACACATTGACAATTCCGGACTTACAGATATCAGCGATAACATCACAAATCGGGTTAGCATGATTGCAAATTGTGTTTTCCTGCAGACCCGAGCAAAAGAGCAGTCTCTCATCCTGCTGCTCCCAGAAAATGGTATTCAGAGACATTGCTGCCTTCAACTATAGCCAGAGATCAGCCATCATGGCTGGCGACCATTGATAGCCTCCACAAATTTATCCAATCTTTCAAAGCCATTCAAGTTTTTGGCCATCATTGGATTGAGATCCAAAGTTTAGCCATTTACCTAGACATGTCTAACTACCCTCCCAATTAGATTGCAGTTTATGCTTTATGTGATGTGATCCAATAGTGTGAAACAGAGGTAGGGCCCTTAGGCCTGTGGGGCTGAATGTAGCCCTCCAAGGCTCTCTGCCTGACCCTCCAAAGTTTCCCCAGACCACATCACCTCTCCTCTGTCCACATCCCTCCCTGGTCCTACTATGTTCCCCAAATGTTTTTGGCTGGTTGGAGTGTGCCTGTGAGCCCTGAGATTGCCTCTTGCTTGCCTGGATAGAGGGTTGTGTGAGTGGGCGTGGAAACTAATCTACACTACAACAATGAAATTTACATTCATTGCTCCACCCACTTTTGCCTGTGGCCCCGCCCACCAAAGACACACATCCCCTGGGATGGTTGTCTAGAAAGGAATGCAGACCTCAACTCGAATAAGGTTCCCTGTTCCTATCGTAAGCATGGCTTGCGGCTTTAGCATGGCACCAGACTCTCGGACGAAGTCGCGTTACGTCCCTCGTCAAAAAGACTTCCGTTTGTTACTTAACCGGCACTTTTCAATTGCTGGGACATGCAGTCCCTCCTGACCCTTTTCACAGATTAACTGTGGCTTTGCGAGTAGATTAAGCCAATTCAGACAAGGGGCAGAACTAGGCTTGCTCCAAAAAGCCACCCTTAATTAATCTAGAAAGATTATCCAGCAAGGCTTTTAAACAGTGGCCAGCTAACCCTTATCGGCGACAATATAGGCTAGTTAAACATGCTAAAAAGGCTTCAATTGCACTGGATTAATTCAAGAGTAAATTCAGTGGAATTCGTCAAGCTACTTTGGAGACACATAAAGGGAGATTGGAGTTTGTTCCTAGTATCTGCGACGGTATCCAAAGTCTCTGTTACGTTTCATGGCTGCTGGGGAAAAAAAGCATTTCCAACAGATTAGGCTGCCATCAGCTTTTCCCCAGAGCATCGTACAACCAAATTCTGCTCAAGAAGCTTGGCAGCGGCTGCTAACATTTCTTTTTGCAAGTGGTACTCCTGCCTGCTGGATCTTTTCCAGATGAATGGGGTTGAGGCACTTAAATTCTGTTAAGAACATAAGAAGAGCCTGCTGGACCAGGCCAATGGCCCATTTAGTCCAGCATCTTGTTTCATGATGTCAAACCAGATGCCCGTGGGAGATTTGAAAGCAGGACCTGAGCGCAAGAGCACTTTCCCTTCCTGAGGTTCCCTGCAACTGAAATTCGGAAACATTGCTATCTCCGGCCATGGAGGCCGAGTGTAGCCACCACGGCTAGTAGTCATTGATAGCTGTCTCTTCCATGAATTTGTCTAATCTTATTTCAAAGGTGTCCACTTTAACAATCATGGCTTCTCCCAAAGAATTTTAGGAACTCTAGTTTACCTCCCCAGAGCTACAGTTTCCAGCACCCTTAACAAACTGGTCCCCAGGATTCTTTGGAAGGAAGCGATTTGCTTTAAATGCCCTTTAAATATATGGTGCAAGTGTGAGCTCAGTTCCCCCCAGTCATTGCGTGTTGTATTGAGCATCTTATATCAAAAGATATAAGTAAGTAAGGTTACAGTAAATTCCGTCACAGAGCTTCAGTATGCTGATGACGTAGTGGAACTGTGTCCTCTGGAACGTGTCCAGAGGAGAGCAACCAAAATGGTCAAAGGCCTGGAAACGATGCCTTATGAGGAACGGCTAAGGGAGCTGGGCATGTTTAGCCTGGAGAAGAGGAGGTTAAGGGGTGATATGATAGCCATGTTCAAATATATAAAAGGATGTCACACAGAGGAGGGAGAAAGGTTGTTTTCTGCTGCTCCAGAGAAGCGGACACGGAGCAATGGATCCAAACTACAAGAAAGAAGATTCCACCTAAACATTAGGAAGAACTTCCTGACAGTAAGAGCTGTTCGACAGTGGAATTTGCTGCCAAGGAGTGTGGTGGAGTCTCCTTCTTTGGAGGTCTTTAAGCAGAGGCTTGACAACCATATGTCAGGAGTGCTCTGATGGTGTTTCCTGCTTGGCAGGGGGTTGGACTTGATGGCCCTTGTGGTCTCTTCCAACTCTATGATTCTATGATTCTAGTGTGTGTGCACTCAGAAGACAACCTCCAAACCATCCTAAATATCTTCACAGAAGCTTATGAAAAGCTTGGCCTATTGCTCAACATCCAAAAAACCAAAGTGCTGCACCAACAAGCACAAAACAACCCTTCTGCAGCACCACTAATCTAACTCAATAGTGTATCGTTGGACAGTGTAGTATAAGCACGGACAACTGGGAAACACTCTCAATGTAGTATAAGCACCAATTGGAGAACAGCCTTTACCAAAGGTGTCGTGGACTTTGAAGACACTCGAACTCAGGACGCAAGGGAGAAACGAGCTAACAGGAAGGCACATTTGGCAAACCCTCACCGTGATCAATTCCTTCTCGGAAACCTATGTCCCCACTATGGAAGGACGGGTGAATCCAGAATTGGCCTCCACAGGCACTTACGGACCCACTGTTAAGACCATGTTCATGAAAGACAATCTTACTCGGCTACAAGTGATTGCCAAAGAAGAAGAGATCAAAAGAAGGTGGCATCAGTGGCAGATGTGATTTGAGGTGGTGGCAGGGAGGAGAATAATTCAAATGAGACCGGAAGGAAAATGACCTCCCTCAGCTCTACATGTGTAGTCCCACGGCAAAGCTGACCCAGAATTATAATGAAAATGTTGTAGTTCTTTCAGGCTACCTTAAGAATGAATGAGACACCCTGCATTACTCATAAGGAATACACACCGCTGCCTCTCCTTTAATTTCCTTTTGATTAAAAAAGAAAAATCAAACTGTCTAAAATGCATGCGACATCTTCCCTGTGTGTGCTGTAGTACCAGAGGAATCGGAGAGAACAAAAAAGGCAAGTGAACCTGTCAAAGGCAGACTCAGAAGAGACTTCTTCATTTGCAAGGTAACATACAGTCTGGAAATTGACTGGGAAGCTTAAACAGGTGTTTGTTGTCATCCCCTGTGTCAGCCTTCCTCAACCTGCTGCCCTCCGAATGTTTCGGAGTACAACTCCTAACAGCCCCAGCTGATAATGGTGGGTGTTTTATCTTTCCAGTCTTGCAGCGCAAGTCCCTTTACAACCAACACACCGAAGGGCCTCGAATGACTGGGACTGGAAAGGCAAATGTCGCACTCAGTGTTCCACCCACACTTACCTCTGGCCCTGCCCACGCCTGCCTCTCGACACCTCCACCAGAGGCACACGGCCCCCAGCAGGTCGCCCACGAGGGAATGTGGCCCTCAGACGGGAATAAAAATGTTCCACACCCTCACTCTTGTGGCTTCTGTACAAGTGTTGCTTACAACCTTGGCGAAGACTCTTGGAAACATATTTGGCTGGCAATCCAAAACGTTCTGTAGAAAATATTATTGGGGAGCTTTCAGATGGCTGTTTAAAGAAGCAGTATCCTAATAAAAAGACACTGAATACTCAGGCTTATCAAATGCACATGTGGAGATGACCTGTATGTTCGTGGAGACCAGCATGGAAGGGACCTTGTCGCAGCGGGAGAGAGAGACTCCATGAATTCTTCAGCAGTCCCCCCTCTGCTTCAGCCTCCGAGTCTGAACTGCTCCCTGTCACACGCTCTCCCTGCTCACTAAACCCTGTGGTTTGTGGCACCTTCTCCCAATCTTTTCTCCCTGACCTCTCCCCAGTGTCCCACCACCAATCCCCAGACTCTGAGCCTTCCTTCTCTGGGGTTTCTCTTGGGGGTTCCCCAGCTGCTGCCTCCCACCACTCCCCATTCATTCGTCCCTGACAGTGACTGCCCCAAGGTTGCCCACGGCAAGCTTCACGGCTGAGTTGGGGATTTGATCTCTCGTCTTTCCCAGGTCCTACACTCTAACCCAGAGCTTTCCAAACTTCTCGTGTTGGTGCCGCACTTTTTAGACATGCATCATTTTGCGACATAGTAATTCAGTTTTACTAGCAAGCCGGAGGTTAAATTAACCCCTTTCCAGCCCCAGGAGAATTGTGGGGAGCGTTTGCCCGACACACCTACACAGTGCAGCTGACATACTAACGTGTCGCGACACACAGTTTGGAAAGCTCTGTTCTAACTGCTACACCACGCTGGCTCTGTGACCCCCCCCCCCGACATATTCCGTGGACTTGACTGTGCCCCAAGTCTTGAGACCACTTTCAGCACCAGTGGGCTGAAGTGAGAACAGAAACCTTCCGTCAGATTCTCCCCATCTATTATCACTCTTCCCCCACCCCACCCTTAGCCTTGTCCTCGTCCCTCTCCCCATTTTGAAATGCATCGGTTACTATAGAAACATGCTGCAGTTGGCGTGGATAGAATCTTCCTGGACCTCTGGCAGTGCTTGGATCAAGTCACGTTATATAATGGCTGGGAATTTATACCACAGTCTTGTAAACATTCGCGTTTTCTGCGGTGGTTACCATGACCACATATGTGGCATACTTTATATTTATAGTATTCTTAGGTCATCGCTGGTAATTATCCATTAAGGATGGCGAGTAACACCCTCGTGAAATTCTAATCCCAATGCAGAGTAATTTGGAGTAGGTAAACGAGCGATTCATGGGACCGGTTTCTGCCCACTGCAGGCGGCCACTGAAACATGACCCTCTCGCCGTCCCTGCATCCCAGCTAAATGCCGCGGCTATTCATCTTCATTCATCATTGTTTAGTCATTTAGGAGGCATGACTAAACGGCACATTTTGGCTAGTCTTTCTTGGGTGCAGCTGCCCTTCACTACAACCCTGTAAGGTTGGTAGGGAAAATTCAATTCAGTTCACATTTAAAGAGGGGGGGGCTGCCTAACAAAGAGCCAGTGGTGGTATTGCAGTTTGAGTAGGACCTGGGAGAGACCAGGGTTCACATCACCCTACTCAGCCACGAAAGTAGAGGCCAGTCACTGTCTCTCAGCCTAACCTACCTCACAGGGTTGTTGTGGAGATTAAATGAGGAGAGAGGAGAACAGTGTAGGCCAGCTTTAACTCCTTGGAAGAAAAGGTGGAATATAAATTTAATAATAATAATAATAATAATAATAATAAATAAATAAATAAATTTTATTTGTGCCCCGCCCTCCCCAGCTGGAGCCGGGCTCAGAGTGGCTAACATCATATAAATGTATACATAACAGTATACATAAAAACAGGCATCAATTAATTAAAATACATCTTAAAATTAATTCAGACAAAATATGGACAAATGGCAGTTATCAGGTTAAGATTGAGAGCAGTTAATACTTGCCAGGACCAACTGTTTTCACTGGTCATATAAGGACCTGTGAACAGGCTGGGAGGCCTCCTTCATGCTTGTTCTTATACAAAGGAAAATAGGTCAGACTGCCCCCTGGCCAAAGGCTTGGAGGAACAGCTCCATCTTGCAGGCGCTGGGGAAAGATGTCAAATCTCTCCTGTAGGAGAGTGTTCCACCAGATCGGGGCCACGGCCGAAGAGGCCCTGGCTCTGGTCGAGGTCAGACTAGTTTCCCTGTGGCCCGGGATCTTCAGAGTGTTGTTGTTTGCAGACCGTAAGGCCCTCCGTGGGGCATACCAGAGGAGGTGGTCCCATAGCTACGAGCGTCCTAGCTCGTATAGGGCTTTGAAGGTTAAAACCAGCACCTTAAACCTGATCTGTACTCCACCAGGAGCCAGTGCAGCTGGCATAGCACTGGGTGAATGTGATCCCGCAGCGAGGACCCAGTAAGGAGTCTCGTCGCGGCATTCTGCACCCGCTGGAGTTTCTGGGTCAGTTTCAAGGGCAGCCCCACGTAGAGTGAGTTACAAGAGTCAAGCCTGGAGGTGACTGTCGCATGGATCACAGTGGCGAGGTCAGGGCGAGTGAGGTAAGGACATACAGTCCATACCTAGCTTTCACTTTTGAAACTCACACGCCTCCAAACTTTGCATTGCCGTTATCAAGCCAAGTGATGTGTTGTTGTTTTTTAAAAATGTGGAAATGCATCACATTTGGGGAAATTGCTTATTATTTTACATTGTCTTATTGCTATTTTACATTTTATTTTCTGGTTAAATTTCTTTACAGCTCAGTGGGTAGGACACATTCCTTGCCTGCAGAAGAACAATCCCTGGCATCTCCAGGCAGAGCTGGGGGGAAAACCCCCTCTAGTATTCCCTTGAGAGCTGCTGCCAATCACTGACAATAATGAGACAGGTGAGTCAACGGGCCTGAGCACTATGATCCAACTTTATTTTATTTTTCGATGCTTTTTATTAACTTTTTGTTATAACACATAAACACACACACACTAAGATATAACGACAATTAAGAAACAAACTAAAAAGAAAACACAAAACAAATAACAAACCTACAACCCTAAATCCATACGCTCTTGCACAAGGACTTATGTTACCCTACTTTATATTTCCCATTCTTATTCTTTTCTAGTACAGTGGTACCTCGGGTTAAGTACTTAATTCGTTCCGGAGGTCCGTACTTAATCTGAAACTGTTCTTAACCTGAAGCACCACTTTAGCTAATGGGGCCTCCTGCTGCCGCTGCGCTGCCACCGCACGATTTCTGTTCTCATCCTGAAGCAAAGTTCTTAACCTGAGGAACTATTTCTGGGTTAGCAGAGTCTGTAACCTGAAGCATAGGTAACCTGAAGCGTATGTAACCCGAGGTACCACTGTAGACTTCCTTCCTCCTCAAAGTGGATCTATTTTCCTGTTTGTTAAACTGTTTCTTTCTCATTTCATAATTTCTACCCTTCTCCATCTACTGTACTTATAGACCATATTGTGGTTTGCGAAAATTACTCAAATCAAGCCCAGGTTTTGATTTGAGGACACTTTTTTTTAAGGTAATCTCTATTCACTCCTCACTCTTTTTGGAACTTTTGGTTAGACTGTCCCCTAATTGTATCCATCAATTTTGCAATTTCAAAATATTCAAATAGTCTGTCCTGCCACTCTTTTTTCGTTGGTAATATTTCACTTTTCCAATTTTTAGCTATTAATATTCTTGCTGCTGCTGTTGTGTATAAGAATATTCTCTTATTTTCATTTGGGATATCTGAATCTAATATGCCCAATAGGAAGGCTTCTGGTTTCTTTATAAAAGTTTGTTTAAATATTTTTTTCAACTCTTCATATACAGTATCCCAAAAGCTCTTAATTTTTTTTACAGCTCCACCACATATGAAATAGTGTCCCTTCTACCTGATTGCACCTCCAGCACATATTATACAGTGGTACCTCAGGTTAAGTACTTAATTCGTTCCGGAGGTCCGTTCTTAACCTGAAACTGTTCTTAACCTTAAGCACCACTTTAGCTAATGGGGCCTCCCGCTGCTGCCGTGCCACGATTTCTGTTCTTATCCTGAAGCCAAGTTCTTAACCCAAGGTACTATTTCTGGGTGAGTGGAGTCTGTAACCTGAAGCATATGTAACCTGAAGCTTATGTAACCCAAGGTACCACTGTATCTCATTTTATACATTTTAGATCTTTTGCTAGGGGTTATATACCACCTGTAAAACATCTTCCAAAAAATTTCCCTTAGCGAGTAGCAAGCCATGAATTTCCATTCTGCTACTATGATCCAACTTTAAACTCTCATGGCTTTCCCTAAATAATTATGGGAAGTGCAATTCATTAGGCTGCTGAGAATTGTTAAAAAGGTGGAAGCAAGAAGAATTACCAACGATGGAAGAATGGAGGATGAAATTAATGGACTATGCGGAACTTGATAAACTAACAGGAAGGATCTGAAACCGGTGGGACCAGAAATTTACCGAAGACTGGAGTAAATTTACGGATTATTTGAAAAGTATTTGTGACAACCAGACGACGTTTGTTGGTTTACAAGAAGTTCTGTGAGGAATAAGATTAGAAATATTGTAAAAATGGAGAAGGAGAGATGATATGTTAAGAGATGTAAAGGCAATATTAAGTTAGGAAATGCATAAGAAGTGATTAAGACGGAGGATTATCAGAGGTGCTGATGGAAGTCCAATAAGATTGTATTTGTGATAAACTGTGTGGTATGTTTTATAATTTTGTATGATAAAAACCAATATTTTTTTTTAAAAAAAGAAAATGACAGCGCGGGGGGGGGGGGAGAGAGAATTGTTAAAAAGGACTCCTGACAGTTAAGTCCAGTCGTGACCGACTCTGGGGTTGCGGCGCTCATCTCGCTTTACTGGCCAAGGGAGCCGGCGTACAGCTTCCGGGTTGTATGGCCAGCATGACTAAGCCACTTCTGGAAAAACAAGAGAATTGTTAGGAGGCCCCAATTCCCCTCACAGAGCTTCATTTCCCAGGGTTTATTTAACAATCAATTCCTCTTTGCAGGGAACTCTGGGAATTGGAGGGGGAGCTGTCTGAAAACTTTGAGTCCAGGTTGAAGAGCAATATTGCGATATGTGTTTATGACCTACTTGTGAGTAAAGGGGGGGGTCTACTTGTGCATAAGCAGCCCCTGCTGCTCCTTCACTGTGAAGTAGCTGTGGTTTAGGAGGCGAGAGCATGTAAGGCTTCCCTCTTGAGCCATCATTTGCTTGTTTCTGCTGCCTGCTCCCCCCTCCTTCCAATATTGATTTTGGACTGTCCCTGCCTGACCTTTGAATAAGTAAATACATGATTTTACATATCATTTTAGCCTGCATAATTTATGCAAGTTAGCAGAGTTTGTTGGTATTTGGTGCTGAAACGTCGGTGCAGATTTATCTCTTTATAATGATGTGGCAAGCGCAGCATTTTTTAAGGTGTGAAATCTCTTATTGCAAGGGTGCAGAAAATGGGAGTGTGGAATTTGCGGACCTCCAGGTGTTTCAGGCCTACAGCTCCCATCGTCCCTGGGTAGTGAGTGGCCAAACTGGGTGGGGCAGAGGTGGATGGAGTAAAGCAACATTCGGAGGGGCACAGATTTCCATCTCCTGCTCTGTGCAGAACTGAGGCTTTGCACACAATATCCATTTAAAGAACAGGGATTCGCTCAAAGAACCCTGGGAACTGTAGTTTGTTAGAGGAGCTAGGAATTGCAGATCTGGGAAGTATAGTGTCCAGATTAAGGGAGTAATTTTAGTACTGTACCGCTCTATTTTACCCTGGTCAGACCCCACTTGGAGTCCTCCATCATGTTCTTGGTACCCCGGTTTAACAAGGATATTGACAAGCTGGAAGGTGTGCTGAGGAGGGTGACTTAGGTAATGAAGGGTCTGGAAACCAAGCCTTGTGAGGAATGGTTGAGGGAGCTGGGAGTGTTTAGCCTGGAGAAGAGAAGACTGAGGGGTGACAGCCATCTTCAAATGAGGTCCAGTGCCGAGGGCCTTCTGGCGGTTCCCTCACTGCAAGAAGCCGCGTTACAGGGAACCAGGCAGAGGGCCTTCTTGGTAGTGGCACCTGCCCTGTGGAACGCCCTCCCACCAAATGTCAAAGAGAACAACAACTACCAGACTTTTAGAAGACATCTGAAGGCAGCCCTGTTTAGGGAAACTTTTAATGTTTAACAGACCACTGTATTTTAATACTTTGTTGGAAGCCGCCCAGAGTGGCTGGGGAAACCCAGCCAGATGGACGAGGTATAAATAATATATTATTATTATTATTATTATTATTATTATTATTATTATTATTATTAATGTCTGAAGGGTTGACACACATGGAAGAGGGGGGAATGCCTGTGTCCTCCTGCTCCAGAGGGGAGGACCTGAACAAATGGATTCAAATGACAAGAAAACAGATTCTGATGAAACATTAGGAGGAACTTTCTGGTGGTAAGAGCTGTTTGACGGTGGGCCCTCCTTCATTGGATGTTTTTAAAGAACTTGGATGGTGCATCTATCAGGGACTCTTTATCTGTGATTCCTACATTGCAGGAGGTTGAACAAGGTGGCCCTCAGGGTCCCTCCCACCTCTACAATTTTATGATTAGTAAACTACACTTCCTAGCAATCTCTTGAGACTCTTGCGAGTCCCATGGAGTGCAAGAATATCACACCTATCCATTCTTAAGGAAATCAGCCCTGGGAAGGACAGATCCTGAAGCTGAGGCTCCAATACGTTGGCCACCTCATGGGAAGAGAAGACTCCCTGGAAAAGACCCTGATGTTGGGAAAGATGGAGGGCAGAAGGAGAAGTGGACGGCAGAGGACGAGATGGTTGGACAGTGTTCACGAAGATACAAACATCAGTCTGACCAAACTGCAGGAGGCAGTGGAAGACAGGAGTGCCTGGCGTGCTCTGGTCCATGGGGTCACGAAGAGTCGGACACGACTAAACGACTAAACAACAACAACAACAAACTACACTTCCTGGCAATCGCTTTATTTAAGGCAGGGTGTACTTTAAAGATGTCTGCCGTGTGTACAGCCTGAGGGATTCGATTCCTCCTTAGGCATACAATCAATGTTTTAGATCTGACCTCTCAATACACAGCTCATAACGTCTCCAGAGCTCTGTCATTTTTCAGGAGCGGTAGAGGGATTTGGGATGCTTTCTTGGAATAGCGTGGGGAGAAACATGAAACATGCCGTGTTTGCGTTATTGCATTTGCAGCTTCCTGGACTTCCACCAGTAGGAAATTCCTGGGACAATTTTTTTCCATTGTGTGTTAATGGTTCCCCCCTCCTCCTCCTCTCCCTCTCCCCACAGAAGAAAAGAGAGGAGTTGTGGGCGGCGAGGGTGGAGAAGAGAATCGGAAACATAACAGAACAAATATTCCAGTAATGGTCCCAAATGCTTTAAACTTTAAGGGCACATCAAGTTCCACAGCGCACCAGCCCCTGTGGCTGTTTTGTCTTTCTCCCTGGACAATTTATGACCTCACTCTCCTGCTTTCTCTGACATCACGCAGCATTGCCATGGGAACAGCTTTTGTTTCCACCAACAAAGAGGTACCGCAGCAATCATGGAACAAAACACAGACACAAATTTTCCAAAAAGGATAAATTTACTTTACGGGGTTCAAGGGTTTCTTGAAAGTTGATGGGCACAAGTGCTGACATTTCAGTGCAGATGGAAACTGAGGATCTTGACCAACCAAATCTCTCTTCCCCGCATAAAAAGTTCCTGTTTGTGCATCTGAAGTATTTGGAAGGGAGTGTGGTTTGCTACCCTGTGTCATAAGGCACATCCCTTTGTTGAAAATGTCATTCCAGAAAAGGGCAGCTCCGTAGAACATATTAAATGTAAATGTACCCCTGCCCGTACGGGCCAGTCGTGTCCGACTCTAGGGTTGCGCGCTCATCTCGCTCAAGAGGCCGGGAGCCGGCGCCGTCCAAAGACACTTCCGGGTCACATGGCCAGCGTGACAAAGCTGCTCTGGCGAGCCAGCACCAGCGCCGCACACAGAAACGCCGTTTACCTTCCCGCTATAAAGCGGTACCTATTTATCTACTTGCACTTAGGGGTGCTTTTGAACTGCTAGGTGGGCAGGAGCTGGGACCGAACGACGGGAGCTCACCCCGCCGCGGGGATTCGAACCGCCGACCTTACGATCAGCAGGTCCTAGGCACTGAGGTTTTACCCACAGCGCCACCCGCATCCCTTTGTAGAAAATATTAGGCATGGTTATAAGAACATAACCACCAGGCCAATAACCCATCTAGTCCAGCATCCTGTTCTTACGGTGAACAACCAGCTGCCTCCATGGGAAGCCTGCAAGCTGAGCAACAGAGCCCTCTCCCCTCCTGCAGTTTCCAGCAACTGGTATTCTGAAGCATTACAGCAGTACCTTGGGTTAAGAACTTAATTCTTTCCGGAGGTCCATTCTTAACCTGAAACTGTTCTTAACCTGAAGCACCACTTTAGCTAATGGGGCCTCCCGCTGCCACTGCACCGCTGCCATGCGATTTCTGTTCTCATCCTGAAGCAAAGTTCTTAACCCGAGGTACTATTTCTGGGTTAGCAGAGTCTGTAACCTGAAGCATCTGCAACCTGAAGCGTCTGTAACCCGAGGTACCACTGTACTGCCTCCAACCTTGGAGGCAGAACATAATCATTCAGACTAGTTGAAATTGATAGCCCTCTCCTGAATAAATTTCTCCACTCCTCTTTTAAAGCCATCTAACTTGGTGACCATCACTGCCTCCTGTGGAAGCCCATTAAAAAGCCTATCAATTGAAACAGCTAAACGTTCCTTGAACTTAACCAGATGCACAGTAGTGGAGTTTCATGCTTTGGCACCAGGGGGGCGGAGAGCAGGTGGGGGCATGGCACGCCACCTGCAGGGGCATGGCACCCAGTGCAGGCAGAGGACGGGCAGCTGTGATGGCACCCCTGCACTCCTCTTCCTCCGCCAGTGCATCAGAAAAGCCCTGCTGGATCCGGCCAACAAACCCATCTAGTCCAGCATCCTGTTCTCACAGCGGCTGGCCAGAAGTCTGTGAATTCAAGCAGGATTCATGAGCAAGAGCCCCCTCTCTCCCCACTTGCGATCCCCAGCCACTTGCATTCAGAAGCTTTGCTGCCTCTGAGTGTGGAAGTAGAACATAGCCAAGGTGGCTAGCAGCCATCAATTGCCGTCTCCTCCATGAATTTGTCCAACCCTCTTTCAAAGCCAAACAAGTTGGTGGCCCTCACTTGCCTCCTGGGGAAAGGAGTTCCACAGTTCAACTTTGCACTGCATGAAGAACTTCCATTTATCAGTCCTGAATCTTACAACACTCAGCTTTACTGGATGTCCACAAGTCCTAGTGTTGCGAGAGAGGAAGAAAAACGTCCCTCTGTTCATTTTCTCCATGCCATGCACACATATATATATATATATATATGAATGAGAGTTCTCTTTCTTGTGCATTTGCAATCATAATACACCTCTGGGAACAGCTGCGTTAAATGCCACATTGTTAACTGTTTTAAACAATAGACTCAGTTCAGTTGACAAGGGGCTTCCTGGCTGCGCCTACGTTTCCCAGTTTTTAGTTTTTAATTTATTTATTTCTGCTGATCCTTTCTTTTGTAACGAGCAATTCCAGGGATGAAGTGAGGCAGGTCTAATTAATTTCTCCTCTTGGATCTCCTTCCTGCTCAATCCATCTTTGCAAATGTCTTCCCCGAAAGCCTAACCAGCTTCAAAGGAGGTCCAAGGGAATATCTGCACATGCTCAGAGTCCTTCCGTAATAAGGGGGAGAAGGAGGGGGAGGACTCTGCTCACAGCAGACTTGCCAGGCTTCCAGATGTGGGGGGGGGGTCTGCCTACACCAGTGAGAGCTTGCTCACAGTTGTCAAATCGAAGGGTGGATGCTAAAGCCAGCTTTCCGCAGAATACGGTGGTGGCTTCTGTCCTCCACTATAGTTCACTTTATTTTCTCGTTGCTTTTTCACTTTATTTACCGTATTTTTTGCTCTATAAGACTCACTTTTTCCCTCCTAAAAAGGGGAAATGTGTGTGCGTCTCATGGAGCGAATGCAGGCTGCGCAGCTATCCCAGAAGCCAGAACAGCAAGAGGGATTGCTGCTTTCACTGCGCAGCGATCCCGCTTGCTGTTCTGGCTTCTGAGATTCAGAATATTTTTTTCTTGTTTTCCTCCTCCAAAAACTAGGTGTGTCTTGTGGTCTGGTGCATCTTATAGAGTGAAAAATACGGCATTTATTTATTTATTGCTTCAGATTCATACACCGCTTGGTTGTAAATAATAATAATAATAATAATAATAATGAGCAAAAAATCTTTAAAGTGGTTTTCCAAGAAAGGTAAAGCAAGGAAATTATCTATAAGAAAAATGAACAACAAGGATTTAAGGCTTTCGAGAAACTGAAATAAGGACAGACTAAACACAGAATAGCATTTGCACCCACATTCTAAACAACTGGGAAGGCTTACCTTAAACTATTGGTTTCAGCACAGTGGAGGCGCTTGCCTTGATGTCAACATGTGGGGAGTTCCAACGGGTAGGTGCTGCCATCCTGAAATATCGAGTTCTTGCAAATGCCAAATGGGTATTATGTGGCACATGTAATGGTACCAGGTCAGCTGATCGAAGTGGTCAAGTGTGTGTGAGAGAGATAAGGTGATCTCACAGGTAAACATTAGGGCCAGGGATGTCCTTCGATGGAAAGGGGGCTGTAGCTCCGTGGTAGAGCATCTGCCATGCATTCAGAAGGACCCAGGTTGAATCCCCAAAGGCATCTCCAGGGTTTGTGAGGACTTTTGCCTGAAACCCAATAGAGAGTTTCTGCCAGTCAGTGTAGACAATGCTGAGATTTTGCCTTAAACTGCTTCTGCCACCCATCTGCAGCTACACAACGCTGTTTCATCTGCTTCCTGCTCAGTGAAGGCTAAGAATGTTCCGCCATATGAAATCCTGGAAAGTTGCTGCCAGTCAGTGTAGACATTGCTGAGCCAGATAGCTCAGTGGCCTTCCTCGGTGGAAGGAGAACCTTCTATGTTTCAAATTCTCATTTTTATGTCCCCACCCACTCTTCGGTTCAGTTCCCCACATTTTCACATCTGTTTGCAATTTTTAAAAAACCCTCGTGAAAATTCACCAGCGTTTTTGTGCAAATTTCTTCTCATATACACATTTTTGTATGCAGTGCCCCCTTTACACAAACCAGTTTCCCTTTGTATAATGCATTATTGTATGCATATATATATATATATATATATATATATATGCATTTTCATACACATTCTTTGGCTGGAGAACTTTGGAGAAGTGCAGATTTTGAAGGATGGCCGTGTATTGCTTCACACTTCAGCAAGTGTGAGGAAGGCTCAGCATTAAATTTGAACTGAATCAAATTTCTAACCTGTCCCTACTCCTCCAGAAGTCCTGATGGTTTTGCTTATGATAGGGCAGTTATACGCAATCCTGCTTTATTACCACGGGGAAGGGCTGTAGCTCTCTGGCTAGAGCATCTGCTCTTCATTCAGAAGGTCCTAGGTTCAATCCGGGGACACAGGTGGCACTGTGGGTTAAACCGTAGAGCCTAGGACTTGCCGATCAGAAGGTTGGCAGTTCGAATCCCCGCGACAGGGTGAGCTCCCGTTGCTCAGTCCCTGCTCCTGCCAACCTAGCAGTTCAAAAGCACGCCAAAGTGCAAGTAGATAAATAGGTACCACTCCGGCGAGAAGGTAAACGGCGTTTCCGTGTGCTGCTCTGATTCGCCAGAAGTGGCTTTGTCATGCTGGCCACATGACCCGGAAGCTGTACGCTGGCTCCCTTGGCCAATAAAGCGAGATGAGCGCCGCAACCCCAGAGTCGGTCATGACTGGACCTAATGGTCAGGGGTCCCTTTACCTTTCCCTTTAGGTTCAATCCCCGACATCTCCATGCAGGGCTGGGAGACAATTGTGTCTCATAGTGACCGACCAGGTGTTCCAGTGGGAAACTTGCAAGCAGGACCTGAGCACAAGCGCACTTTCCCCTCTTGTGGCTTCGAGCAATTGGTACTCAGAGGCATTGTTGCCTCTGACTGTGGATGCAGAGCAGAGCCATCAGGGCAAGTAACCACCCATGGATTTCTCCAATCCTCTTGCGAAGCCACCCAAGTGAATGGTCACCACTGCCTCCTCTGAACTGAAAAACGTAGCCCACTAGGCCCCTTTGGTGGAAAATGCCAAGTTGTGCCTGTGGAATCGCAAGAGCCGGCAGATGAAAGCACTCTGGAAATGTTTACGGGACCAGATCCAAAGTCTGAACGATTTCCCAGATGCTTCCAGTTTGCGTTACGAATGGGATCCGGGGGCCTGAGACGAGAGATACGCTGCCCCTTGTATTCAGGCTTCCCTTCTCTCTGTGTGAATGGATTTGAACGTGTGTTCATTGCTTGGGCAAGTTGGGATCGAAAAGCGCTGTTTTGGCAACAACAGGAGGCTCACCGAGCGCCAAGGTAAATAATGACAGAAACGCGGTGCACACATTATTATTCCCATAATTTCCTGCTGCCCTGGGGCTGCAATAACTTACACACCCTGTGCCCCAAATGTTTTTAATTTATTTCTCAAGAACAGAATTATCTCATAGTTTCTTTCTCTCACCCCCCTTCCCCTGCCCCATCCTTTTGCCAGGCTCATTTTAAATATACTCTCCAGATAAGGAAACTCCTTAGCACACATTAGAGGAAGAGGAGGGGGCTGCTTCTGTATTCCAGGCAGCACCTAGCACACTCCGCTGGCGATAAATCACTCAATAGGGGATGAATGTGCTGAGTGCCAACAGCTATGCAGCTAAAATGGGGCCACCGGAGTAACAAGGGAGGTATCAGTGGGTTCGGGAAGGTTAAACCACACAAGAAGATTCAGGACAGATAAAGTACTTCTTTGCGCAATTCAGAGTTAAACTATGGAACTCACTTCCACAGGAGGCAGGGATGGCCACCAATTTAGATGGGCCAGCAAACTTTTTCAGCAAACTTAGCCAGGGTCAGCAAACTTTTTCAGCAGGGGGCCAGTCCACTGTCCCCCAGACCATGTGGTGGGCCGGACTATATTTGGGGGGGGGGGGATGAACAAATTCCTATGCCCCACAAATAACCCAGAGATGCATTTTAAATAAAAGCACACATTCTACTCATGTAAAAACACACTGATTCCTGGACCATCCGTGGGCCGGATTTAGGAGGCAATTGGGCCGGATCTGGCCTCCGGGCCTTAGTTTGCCTACCCATGGATTAGACTAATTTGTGGAGGAGAGGCCTATCAATGGCTCCTAGCTAGGTTGGCTCTGCTTTGCCTCCACAGTCAGAGGCAGGAATGCTTCTGAATACCAGTCGCTGGAAACCACATGAGGGGAGAGGGTTCCTGTGCTCAAATGCTGCTTGTGAGTTTCTCACAGGCATCTTGGCCACTGTGAGATGCTGGACTAGAGGGGCCATTGGCCTGATCCAGCAGGCTCTTCCTCCGTTCTTATGCAAAGTGAAGGGGGCAAAAAACCAAACCCTGAACCAGGCTAATGAGGCATGGTGGCCATGGAGCACTGCTTCTTGGGATGGGGTGTGTGGAAAACCAGTGTGGGTCAGGAAGAAATGGAGCACTCGACACTGCCCCCTTTTTGATACAGGTCCCACTTGTAGGTCACACCATATATTTAAGCTTGGATGTATGAAGCTCCCCTGCACGTTATACCAAAGCGCTGCCTCCTGGCCAAGATAGGCATGCCCTGCACAGGGGGGCAGAAACATAAAGGGCAAGGAACTTTGCACATGGTCAGAGGAACTCTTTGTAATTATTTCGTGTGTTCAAAATCAGAAAAAAGGTTCTGTTGCATGAAATACTCATGATCCCGGACTCAGCTGAAGCCCAGATTTCTTCCAGGGAATTCACCATGCCAATTCTGACCTCCTACCCCTTTGAAGAGGCTGTCCCTGGGTGGATGGCAGAGCAGGAGCTGTGCTGGCTCCATGCACAGGGCCAGATCAGACCTTTGAAGTATTGTCTGTACTCATAGAATCATAGAACAGTAGAGTTGGAAGGGACCCCAAGAGCTGTCTAATCCAACCCCCTGCAGTGTAGGAATAGCAGCTGAAGAATCCCTGCTGCTCCAGTGGTTTCTCTGAAAGGTGGGATAAAAAAGGAATGAATGGCATGGATCTATGTTTCTATGGATATATCTGTGCATAGGTTCCTTCAGGCACACCCTTGGCACACTTCCCCATTTTTTAAAAAACCAGTTTTGACTCTTTTCATGTTTAGTGCGAGGGTTGTCTGTTTTCAGTGGTGGTGGGGAAAGTGTCGATTAGAAGATAGGGTGGTCTGTTTTTATTTGGGTTAGTGTGCATATGTTTTGCCTTTTTCTGTGGTGGTGAAGTTCTGAGCATCATCAGTTTTCCTTCTGTGAAATGGGTGTTCTGTGGTGCCCACACCAGTCTCCCAGATTTCCAAATGTGCCCGCAGGCCTAGAAAGTTCAGGGACCCCTGTCCTATACCCAAGAAGCAGTAAAAGCATAAACATGATGCTCTGCACATTAAATATAGGATATGTTAGAGTGTGCACGCATTGATTCAGCAGGACTTGGTTTAAGATATCTCTCTACATTTCCAGCTGAACTCCTTTGCTGTATACTATACCATATGTGTGTGTGTACATATATATATGTGTGTGTGTGGTATTCCATCCACACAGACACTCACTTATGCCTAGTGGTTTAATTTAGGTTTCTGCCTGCTTCCTCTTTGCTAAATATAGCCCTGATTAATTATTCAGAGCATACCTTTTGTGGCTGAGTACTTTCTCTCATAGCTGTTGAGCCCCGAGACATGTTTTCCCTTTCAATAATTAATTTTTATTTCAGAAGCGCATAGTAAAATACCTTGCAGGGAAAAAGAGGGGAAGGGTGGTCTTTGGGCGAGATGCGCTAAATCCCAAAGGGGCCGATGAGCCTGGGGTCAGGGTGCCGTACAGCGTTTCTATGTGTCAAGTCACAGTTATGCTTGGCTTTCAACTCCTAAGCAATGCTGAGAGCTAATTAACCAGGGAAGTGGCAGTAGCTCAGTGGCAGAGCACCTGCCTGGCATACAGAAGGTCCCAGGTTCAATCCCCAGTGTCCCCAGGTAGGGCTGGAAATATACTGGGAAAGGCTGTGCCAGTCAGTTTTGACAATACTGAGCTAGGTAAAGTAATGTTCTGATTGATATATGACAGCCTCCTACATTCCTATTTGATTCAGCCCTTTATTTAGAAACATGAGGACTAGAATCTTTTCTTTTAGGGGAAGGGCTGTATCTCAGTGGTAGAGCATCTGCTTTGCCTGCAGAAGGCCCCCAGCTATAATCGTAGAGTTGGAAGGGACCCCAAGGGTCATCTAGTCCAACCCCCTGCAATGCAGGACTCTCAACAGAAGCATCCATGATGGATGGCCATCCAACCTCTGCTTAAAAACCTCCAAGGAAGGAGAGTCTACCAGCGTGGTGTAGTGGGCCAGCGTGGTGTAGTGGTTAAGAGCGGTGGACTCGTAATCTGGTGAACCGGGTTCGCTTCCCTGCTCCTCCACCTGCAGCTGCTGGGTGACCTTGGGCTAGTCACACTCTCTGAAGTCTCTCAGCCCCACTCACCTCACAGAGTGTTTGTTGTGGGGGAGGAAGGGAAAGGAGAATGTTAGCCGCTTTGAGACTCCTTCGGATAGTGATAAAGCGGGATATCAAATCCAAACTCTTCTTCTTCTTCTTCCACCTCCCTTTCCACTGTCTTGTGTTCTTACGTTTCTATTGCAAAATTTGGAGAAGGGGGGATTTGGAAAGAGAGCTGCATTTTGGTCTGCAGATTGTTTCTCAAAGTGCAAACTGGACGGAAGTTTCCCCGCGTCCCTACTTGACCCACTGACATGCCTTCAACCCCCCCAACAGCCCCTTCCCAGGTTACAGGGCAGCCTGGAAAGCAATTCCCTAGTCATGTTGGAATGGCTAATTATGGAACGTTCGAGCATTTATCTAAGAAGATGATGCTTCCTAGGAATGAGGGATGGGGTTTTGTGGGGGGAGTAACTGCCTGCCTGCCTGCTTGCCTGCCTTGGCCCCTCCCTAGCGCTGCGGATTCCATTAAACAGTGTCGCCCGAGAAGAAAAGGAGTGAGGCTGGGTCAGGCTGCCTGCTGGAGTGGGTCAGACGAGGTTAAGCAGGTCAGGTCGTGTTTCTCTGTCTTCCTTGATTCCCGCCCCCCATCCCCCCAGCCTCAGGATCAATGCATAGAAATGGTGCCATTTAATCAGCTGCTAGCAATTTGAGGTCTGCACTCGAGCTGGTGGAATCAAAGGAGGGAGAAGTCTCAGAACAGAAAAGAGGAATGGATGAGAACAGTTATGTTCAAATAAAGCGAAATCATGTGCTTCTCCTTAAAAGGAACGTGCCATAAGCAGGGCCAGTGTTGGCATTTGGGGCAGTTGCCTGGGCCCCCTAGTCATTGGACAGGGTCCACTACTAAGGCCTGCCCCTAACATAGGAAGCTGCCTTAAACTGAACAAAACCCTTGGTCTGTTGAGCACAGTACTGTCTACTCTGGCTGGCAGCGGAGTTTCAAACAAAGGACATTCCCAGTCCCACCTGGAGATGTTGTTGTTGTTTAGTCTTTTAGTCGTGTCCGACTCTTCGTGACCCCATGGACCAGAGCACGCCAGGCACTCTTGTCTTCCACTGCCTCCCGCAGTTTGGTTAAACTCATGCTGGTAGCTTCGAGAACACTGTCCAACCATCTGGTCCTCTGTCGTCCCCTTCTCCTTGTGTCCTCCATCTTTCCCAACATCAGGGTTTTTTCCAGGGAGTCTTCTCTTCTCATGAGGTGGCCAAAGTATTGGAGCCTCAGCTTCACGATCTGTCCTTCCAGTGAGCACTCAGGGCTGATTTCCTTCAGAATGGAGAGGTTTGATCTTCTTGCAGTCCATGGGACTCTCAAGAGTCTCCTCCAGCACCATAATTCAAAAGCATCAATTCTTCAACGGTCAGCCTTCTTCCCACCTGGAGATGCCAGGGATCAAATTCGAGATGGCTGGTATGCATAGCAGATGCTCTACCACTCAGCTACTACCCTTCCATACCTGGCTTTGAATGGACTTGTAATATGGATGGGCCAACTGGTCAACTACCTAGAGTGGGCAGATCAGTCATCTCAGACTCAGAGATTTTCAGATAAATCTGACTTGGTATGAACCAGCTTCTTGGCATCACTTGCTTGATATAGGACTTTAGAACACCAGAAGAGCCTGTTGGATCAGGCCAGAGACCCATCTAGTCTAGCATCCTGTTCTCCCAGTGGCCAACCAGAGGCCCCAGTGGAAAACAAACTGGCAACCAGTCCTGCTGTTTTAAAACAGGGGCCACATGAGGTCTCAATGGAACCCCAGACAGAAACCTGGCTGCTGCATTTTGGACCAGCTGAAGCTCCCAAGCCAGGGGTCAGCAAACTTTTTCAGCAGGGGTCTGGTCCACTGTCGCTCAGACCTTGCGGAGGACCAGGCTATATTTTGAAAATAAAATAAAATACAGTCATACCTCAGGTTAAATATGCTTCGAGTTGAGTGGATTCGAGTTGTGCTCCTCGGCAACCTGGAAGTAACAGAGCACGTTACTTCCGGGTTTCGCCACTTGCGCATGCGCAGACGCTCAAAATGATGTCACGCGCATGCACAGAAGCGGCGAAAAGCGACGCGCGTGTGCACAGATGTTCCATCGTTAGATATGTTTACCTCTAGATGCGAACGGGGCTCCGGAACGGATTCCATTCTTATCTAGAGGTACAACTGTAAACGAATTCCTATGCCCCACAAATAACCCAGAGATGCATTTTAAATAAAAGGACACATTCTACTCATGTAAAAACATCAGGCAGGCCCCACAAATAACCCAGAGATGCATTTTAAAGAAAAGGACACATTCTACTCATGTAAAAACACCAGGCAGGTCCCATAAATAACCCAGAGATGCATTTTAAAGAAAAGGACACATTCTACTCATGTAAAAACATTTAGAAGGTGATTGGGCCCCTTTAGTTTGCCTGCCCATGTCCCAAGCTGTCTTCAAGGGAAACCTCACGTCTCGTGCATTGCAGCAGCTCATTAAGCCGTTGGTTGATCTTGATGAACTTGAGGGCCCCTTGAAACTCTGCAATTCTATTATTCTGGCTATACTTAAAGAAATACCCACTACAGGAGCCGGGGGGATCATTGGATATAAAATTTTCAGCAGTCAGAGCCGTTAGCCTGTTCCAAAGTTTATCATATTCCTCCCCCCCCCCTTTTGCTTCATCTTATTTACTGTTCTCAGTTCCTTCTGTTTTGATTTTATGTTATGCTTGTTGTATCGTTGAAAAATCAATAAAAATTACTTTTTATAAAAGTGTTTTTGTACCGCGGTATGGCAAAATAAACAGGGCAGTGTACAACGCCAAAATGTGAAAAGCACCATTTGAAACAAGGCAGTTAATCATTAAAGTGGCTGGCTAATTAAACAGCCGCAGAGGCCTGTCGACATAAAGAGGTCTTCAAGAGACGCCCAGAAGTAAGAAATGAGGATGCCTGCAGTATCTCTGCTGGAAAAGCGTCCCACAGCATGGGACTGGCAGCTCTAAATTCCTGACATCTAGATGTCGCCAGTCTGGCCTCTGTAACATGGGAGACAGCTAGCCCACCCAGGGACAGCTGTGGGCAGGATTCCTGCATTGCAGGGGGTTGGACTAGATGACCCTCAGGGTCCAACAAGTCTATGGTTCTATGATTCTTCTTCAGCTTCTCGCACCCATCTTTGGATATATGTTTTTTCAAGTTCTCTGCATCATTTCCCACAAGCCCTGCAGTTGGTTTTGGATTGTCCATCCATTGCATTGGTGGTCTCTTGCAATTTCAAGGTCTCCATACTAACACTGCTTTATTCCATCGGCCTGAATCACCGTGTGTCCAGCATGTGCCCATTTTAACGTCAACCTTCTTTACTGATTTAGTTCTTAAAATGTACACGCTGCTTGAAAGAAACCTCAAAGCTGTTTAGAAAAAGAATGAAACTATAAAAAATATCAACAAAACAAGTCAAAAACAACTATTTAAAACATGAAAAGAAAATTAAAATCAGCAATGAGCTAAAAACCAGATGAAAACATGTGTCAACGTCCTACATAACTAGGTAAGCTCTAAAACTAATGTGGAAATCTGGCAATAATAATAATAATAATAATAATAATAATTTATTATTTATACCCCGCCCATCTGGTTGGACTTCCCCAGCCACTCTAGGCAGCTTCCAACAAAATATTAAAATACAGTAATGCATCCATAATGCATTACTGTATTTTAATATACAGTTTATGGACAAATGTTGAAGTAGAACAAGAATATATATAAAATGGATAAAGACAATGTGAAAAATTTAGAGGTGATATAAAAAGTCAGAAGAAAGAAGGAGGGAAGTCAGCTCCTAGGAGCAAGTATAAATGTAAAATGTAATACAATATGTGTATGTGTATGTAGTATGAAACTTGTAAAACTAATAAAGATTATATTGCAATAAAATAAAATACAGTAATGAATCAAACATTAAAAGCTTCCCTAAACAGGGCTGCCTTCAGGTGTCTTCTAAAAGTCTGAACGAAACTGAACTTAAGTTTGGTTAAAGATCTGCCTTGGTAGTTCAGCTGGTGGAGCATGAGACTCTTAATCCCAGGTCTGTAGGTTCAAGCCCCACGTTGCGCAAAAGATTCCTGCATTGCAAGGGGTTGGACTAGATGACCCTTGTTGGCCCCTTCCAACTCTGTGATTCTATGTAATGGAAAACTGGAAGAAACTGGAATGGAGAGATTTGCCTGGCCCTGCTCATACCATGCCTGCGAAGTAGGACAGTTATTACCATGTTAAAGGTTGGGAACCGAGGGTGAAAGACAGAAAGCCTGGTGATGAGTCTGGCACCTGTAACAGTGCCATTTCCACATGGGAAGCAAAGGATGGGAAGTTTCTTCCTACCAGCATCTCGGACCTCTTGGCTTTGGACATCAGTAAGCTTTTAAAGGAAGAGGCTTGGATGGCCGTCACCTGCTCCCCTTGCAAGTTTTAAATGTGGGTTTATAGCAGATTCTCCAACTGACTGAAGCCAGGCAGCATTGCTCTGCGGCAGCAAAAAGACCTAGAAAGTAGGTCGTGGATTAATCCTGCTGGTTCCAGCAATTAGAGTATACAATGGGGTCGAAAGTTCATGCTGAGCCTGGGAATGCAGATGGAGACGGAGTTTCTCCCTTTCTTAGCTGCCGCATCATCCCTGAGCTGCTACTGGGAAGAGATTTGCCATTAATTGGGGAACTGCGTGTTCTTCAAAGCATGTCAGGGCTGGAGATGCAGGGAAAAGGGATGATAGACCCGAAGGGAAGTAACTGCCGATCAGTAAATTAATCTACTAAACAAAGAGTTGATTAACTGGCTGTGTTTAATACGTGCATGCAGATTTTAATCAGTAGGGGCTTGGGTTGGTAGAGAAATTCGACCCGGTTCGCATTTGAAGCTGATTCCATCAATTTTGCCCTTTCCGAAACAATGTGAGAACCGAAACTCAGCCATCTGAAAATTGCACATATTTGAATTTTGCAATGAGCTCTCCAGCCAAACAGTTTACAAGGATGCATATATTGGGGGGGGGGGGGATTGTGCATAGAAGTGATGTGGTAGTGGAAACAATATACCAAAAATGTACTGTATTAGGAGAAATTGGTTGCAAAAATGTGCACATTATTCAAGACTGCATACCAACATGTGTTTATTGGGCGAAATTTGCAGAACACTATGTCTACGTGGAGTGAAGGTGGAGTGTGAGAGCAATTGTTACTCCCAGACTAAAAAAGAAAGAAAAAGGGATTGAATATGGCAGCAACTTTTACTGGCGACCACACAGCAGCGGTGGAGGACCTCAGGCTAGGAGGCCAAATGTGGCCCTCCAGGCATCTTTGTCTGGCCCTCAGGACTCTCTTTTGAAGCTGTTTTCTTTCTGGCATGTGTCATGGGAATTAATCCCACACACCCGTATGTATGTATGTATGTATGTATGTCTGTATGTAGGTAGGTACAGTATTTTTCTGTGTATAAGACCATATTCCGCCCCCCCCCCCCATTTTTAAAGTTTAAAATTGGAGGTCGTCTTATACACAGAATGTTTAAAATACAGTGGTACCTCGGGTTAAGTACTTAATTCTTTCCGGAGGTCTGTTCTTAACCTGAAATTGTTCTTAACCTGAAGCACCACTTTAGCTAATGGGGCCTCCCGCTACCGCCACGTCACCAGAGCACAATTTCTGTTCTCATCCCGAAGCAAAGTTCTTAACCCGAGGTACTATTCCTGGGTTGGCGGAGTCTGTAACCTGAAGTGTATGTAACCTGAAGTGTATGTAACCCGAGGTACATACATTTCTTAATTTTGGGCTCAAAAAATAGGGGTCGTCTTACACACGGAAAAATACGGTATGTATGTATGTATATAGCACACTCAGTATCTATAGTGCTTACAGAGTACAGGTCCCTGCCACAAGGTGTTTACAATCTAAAATATGAGAGTGGGGAAACCTCAGCTTCTGGACTGGTTGTAAGAGCAAGGCAGGTTGACTGAGGGCAGATTGAGATCAGTGGGGCAGCATCCTGTTAGCCCCAACAGGCCAGCCTGTGCTGGGGAGTTTCCCAGGCTGCTCCTACGCCCCTTGTTTTCTTTCTAAGGAAGGGTCCTCTCCCAATGCAGTGTGAAGGGCTGCTCTCCCTTTCGCTTTTCAGGCTGCAATCGTACATATTGTTTCTTGCGCTAGGAGGAACAATCTTGAGCTCCAGAGGAAGCTGGCAATAAAAAGTCGGTGTCTATAAAAAGAAACATGTGGTCGGGGAATGGGTTCCTACTCTGAGTCAAAGCAGAGCAAGTGTGGAGTCAGAAATTCCAACCCAGAAGGGGTCAGGGAGGCTTCCAAGATGACTGACGCATATGGCTTGCTGCTCTGCCTCCCCCTCCCCAACCCCTTGTCCTCCTGGCCTTTGGGATTCCAAGGAAGAATGATACCATATCGCAAGCTCTTCCTGCGAGTGTTGAATACACTCTCCCCACCTCCCTCCATCCTTCCTCAGTTCTGCCCCGGTCTCCCTTTGCCAGCTCAGAGGCTTCACACCGCATGCAAGATGATGGCTGTGACCCAATGAAATATAGTCTGCTCAGTTAACTCAATTAACTTTATTTGATTAACGTTGATTGGTTGGTTGGTTGGTTTGGAACACTGGCTCCCAGAGCAGCTTATCTACAATCAAAACAAAACAATCCTTGTCCTCAAGCTTACAATCTAAAAAGAAACATGGCACACAAGGAAAAGGAACAAGGAGGGAAGAGGAAAACCAAAACTCAGACACCAATTTCTAAACGGTTGTTCCTTCCTATACAGACCAGCTCACCCAGCTCAAGGGCAGGAGGTCCTTGATGGAACTGGTCTCTCACACCAGTTCCAAGGGAGTGAGTTCTGCTGCCCTGCTCTCCCATTGTTGCAGTAGCTGCCTCCGAATCGCAGTTGAGGGGAGAGTTTTAAATGTGCTTTAAATGTATATGGATCAATCAGCTGATTATGTGGTTGTTTTCATTTCTTTTGAAATCTAACCGTAATATTAATCTACTTCGCAGCAATTCACCATACCACACACATGCACGCAGGAAATAATCATATATCACCTCAAACTTATGAGCATATTTATTCTGCTGTGCTCACGAAAAAAAACCTCTTCACGAAGAACATGTTCAACTTGTTTGTTTTTTTCTCTGCAGTGGCGCCTGTGATGTATTGCTTTGTTCTAACCCTGTGAAGGCAGAAACGGCGGCATGCAGGTTTGTGAAATATTCTGTCTGCCCCGTGTTTACTGCACTTTGCAGATGGCAATATTTCAGCAGCAAACAACACCACTCCTCCTTGCTACCCTCCCAGCTTTCCAGACATGGAGACTTCCCTCTTGGTATGCCCCTGACCAAATGCCAGTGCATGACACAAACTCGGGTCAGCTGGGAAAGGGGATTAAAAAAACCCTTATAATTACAGACTGTATGTCAGACAAAATACAATCGCTACCCCTGCAGAAACACACTGCCAGCCCATTTTTGGTGTACGTGCGTGTGTGCAAATTGCAAACACGGAGTGTTTCAGCGACTCGGAAGCAAGAGGAATCTGCAACCAAAATGCTGCAGTGAAAATTATTGTTAAGGATTCCAACCAGCCTTTCCTTTCCCCGGGAGACTACATTCCGTCCATTCCAGATCTAGTTTTCTTTCCCTTCCTTCAAAAGTCAACCAGCAATCCATACCCACTCAACATGTCCATTCCTCTTTGGTTCTGCCACTGGCAGCAGTGGCGTAGCGTGGGGGGTGCAGGGGGGGCCGGCCGCACCGGGCGCAACATCTGGGGGGGGGTGCTTGCACTCGCAGCTCTCTGCCCCTACCTGGCTCACTCACTCTAGGGGGCGCAGATTACTTGCCTTGCCCCGGGTGCTGACAACCCACGCTACGCCACTGACTGGCAGGATTTCCCCCCATTTTTATTTTTATTTTTTTGTACTTCAGCAAATTTTGAGTCCCACCCACCCAACATGCCGTTTTATCTGCTCCTGTTCATAGATGATCCTATTTTGGCTACATACAAACTAGCACTCCGACAATGAGTTTGCCAATACTGTATACCAGGCACGTCCAAGTTCGAAGAGACTGCGATCTACTCTCACTATATAAAAAAACCTGACAGTGATCTGCCTATTGGATTGACCAGAGTTGTTGAGCTTTTTGGGGGGAGGATGAGGGGACTTTGTCAAAAGCCTAACTGAAATCAAGATACACTACATCCACAGCATGCCCATGATCCACAAAGCTTGTAACTGTATCAGAAATAGAAATGAGATTTGTCTGGAGTGACTTGTTTTTGAGAATTCCATGCTGGGTATTAGTATTCACAACATCCTTTGCTAAGTGCTTACAGGTAAAGGCAAAGGTACCCCTGACCCTTAGGTTCAGGTGCGGACGACTCTGGGTTTGCGGCGCTCATCTTGCTCTATAGGCCGAGGGAGCCGGTGTTTGTCCACAGACAGCCAGCATGACAAAGCCGCTTCTGGCGAACCAGAGCAGCGCATGGAAATGCCGTTTACCTTCCCTCTGCAGTGGTACTTATTTATCTACTTGCACTTGATGTGCTTTCGAACTGCTAGGTTGGCAGGAGCAGGGACCAAGCAACGGGAGCTCACCCCGTCGCAGGGATTCGAACCACCGACCTTCTGATCAGCAAGCCCTAGGCTCTGTGCTTTAGACCACAGCACCACCCGTGTCCCAGTGCTCACAGAGTGACTGTTTAATTATCTGTTCTAGGACCTTTCCTGGAATAATACTAGTTTAGAAAGTCTTCCAAAATATTATTTACTTATTTAGCATACTTTATTTAATTTGTCGGACTCTGTGCAATGCTTTTCTCCCTCTCTCATAGAACTCATGGACATCCAATAAAAGTGAGTGTTGGAAGATTCAGGACAGATAAAAGAATGTACTTCATGCAGCACATAGTTAAACTATGGAACTCACTTCCACAGGAGGCGGTGATGGCCACCAAGTTGGACGACTTTAAAAGAGGATTAGCCAAATTCCTGAAGGTAAAGGCTATCAATGGCTATGGTCTGCCTTCATAGTCAGAGGCAGTGGTGTTTCTGAATACCAGCTGCTGCTGCTGCTGCTGCTGCTGGAGGAGGAGGAGAGTGCTCTTGTGCTTGGGTCCTGTTTTCAAGTTTCTATGGGCATCTAGGTGGCATCTGGTCAGCCACTGTGAGAACAGGATGCTGGACGAAATGGGTCATTGGCTTGATCCTGCAGACTCTTCTTATGTTCTTATGGCTTGCAGCCACATTTCAAAACATAAAAATGGTTTTTAGTAATTTTGTATGTTTTGAAACCTGAACCATCCTTTTATGATATCATTCCCAGTCATTTCTATATATCCAGCTAGCTCACTGGATATATGCACTGTCTGACTCTAATGGTATATTATTCAATAAGCCTATGAATTAGGGAATCAGACCAAAGGCACAAAATCCCTTTCCTTTGGATACAGACAAAGTGTGACTGGGCCTGATAACATCGCTGTAGTTATCATGATGTATACGTAAAAATAATCTCAGCAGATGGTCTCGAAAACACACTGCTGTTTGCAACTTAGCCTTGAATATAATCAAGAGTGGGAATCTCAGATCTTGCCAAATTTGACACCCTCTCCAAAAACGTCTCCCCGCACTGACTGAAAATGTGCCCCTGCAGGTGGTGGGTTGACAGCTTGCAGGTCCTTCTGACTGATAAGTTTCTATGTGAATCTGGAGGTGGGGGAACCTCACCCTTTTTTAATTTTAAAGTTGGATGATTTGCTTTTTCACTAAAAAAAAAAAAGTCTCTAGAGCAACATTCCTTATGCTGGGAACGGCGGAATTAAGGTTGCATGCGCACAACATTTTGCGCTAGAATCAATGGAGACTGAGTACTTGTTCTTTCTATAATGTCAACACACAGTCTTGATCTACCCCGTCTTATTTGGCCCTGAAAAGTGCTTATTGGGAAACTGGTTTCATTCTGAAAATAGAAACTCATTGAAGATTCATTCTCAGTTACCCTACATTGTGTCCATTTTAAATGTAGGTGGTCCCAGTGATGGGTCTGTATATATTCACACCTCCCCCGTGTTGTGGATGTGTGTGTACCAAGTTCATAATCACCGCTCCCGTCTTCATTCACCTGGGGAACATTCAGGGAGAAAGAGGTGCGGATAACTGAGGCCCCGTCTGCACTATAAAGTAGTGCCATGCTGCTTTCAGCGGTCATAATTTACCCAAAGAATCCTGTAGTTTCTTAAGGGTGCTGTTAGGAATCCTCTATTTCCTTCCCATAGCTATAATTCGCAGAGTTCCCTGAGGAGAATGATTGATTTCTAGTTTCACTCTGAGAACTGTGGCTCTGTAAATGGAATAAGGGTCTCAGCATCTTTTGCAAACCGCAGTTCCCAGGATTATTTAGGAGAAGCCATGCCTGTTTAAAGTGATGATGCTTTGAATGTATAGGGTCCTAACAGGGCCAGATTTAGGTCTGATGAAGCCCTAAGCTACTGAAGGTAATGGGGCCCTTTATATGTCCAGCTGTCCTTTGACAACAACAAATAGTTTCCATTTTTTGTGTTGAATAGAGGCTGGGACTTGCAGATCAGAAGGTCAGCGGTTCGAATCCCCGCGACAGGGTGAGCTCCCGTTGTTCGGTCCCTGCTCCTGCCAACCTAGCAGTTCGAAAGCACGAAGTGCAAGTAGATAAATAGGTACCACTCTGGCAGGAAGGTAAACGGCATTTCTGTGCGCTGCTCTGGTTCACCAGAAGCAGCTTAGTCATGCTGGCCACATGACCTGGAAGCTGTACGCCGGCTCCCTCGGCCAGTAAAGCAATGAGCGCTGCAACCCCAGAGTCGTCCGTGACTGGACCTAATGGTCAGGTGTCCCTTTACCTTTACCTTATGGACCTAATAGGTATCTAAAGCCATTTGGACATAACAAAATATGTGTTTTATCAAAGTAATTGTTGAACTTACGTTATATTTTGGAAATGCACATCCAGTTTTTTTCCCTTTAAATTTTTTTTGGGCCCCCCAAGAGAGTGGGGCCCTAAGCTATAGCTTGTTTAGCTTATACATAAATCCGGCACTGGGTCCTAATCAAGGAGGTGGCAAGTCAAATGCATATCAAGTAACCACAGCCACCTTTGTGGATGGCGGGCTCTAGAATCAATCAAGATTATAAGCAGCCCGTGTGGGGATATGGGGTGTGCATGAATGATTCTGTATTGAGAAAAGCTATATTTTGGGGCTACAAACAGGTTACTGTGTAAGCAGCCCCAGAGGACTGTAGGAAGCACGAAGTATTCGGATTGCCACGTTTTCGGTTCTAAAAATACTGCTCCCTTCCAGTGCAGCTCAAATCTGGAACCAGAGTTTGCAGAGCAGGGGTGGGGAACCTGTGGCCCTCCAGATGTTGTTGGACTCCAACTCCCATCAGCCCCAGGCAGTATGGCCCAATGGTCAGGGGTGATGGGAGCTGGAGTCCAGCGACATCTGGAGCCCACAAGTTTCTTCGCAAAGGGCA
Source organism: Podarcis tiliguerta (assembly GCF_965153285.1). Lineage (NCBI taxonomy): Eukaryota > Metazoa > Chordata > Lepidosauria > Squamata > Lacertidae > Podarcis > Podarcis tiliguerta. The sequence continues at coordinate 20,314,179 of NC_139549.1, forward strand.
GAATGGACTGCAGTGTTCTGCTCCCCCCAAAATGAAAAAATAAAGAAATCCTCAAACTAGCGAAAACAAAGATACATGCTGTTTTCCCCATCTCTGCAGGCCAAACCGCATGGCATGGTATTCCCGTCTTATTCGAAAAGTGTGCTTAAACTGACCAAATTTACTTTGAAAGAAAAATAACAGTGGTGGCCCAATCTGGACTGGGGCCCTCCATCAGTTTCCTCTACCATCACACCTTCCAGGCCGCTGCTTTTCTTCAACAACACTGCCAGCAAAAGGGAAAAAAACCAGTGGTGGGAGGAAGAGATTTTTGGTAGGAAAATCCACACGGGGGTGGGGTGGGGCGATGCTGATCTAGATTGGAAGCACATTCCAGATCTGGGCCCTGAAGCTGCTATGTCTTCAAAATAAAAGCAGCTGGTTTAAGCCCAGCTTTTGAAAAGCATGGCTAGCTTGGTTCTGCATCTGAATATGCGGGAATAGAGGAAGGTGCTTTATACTGAGTCAAATTGGTGGCCCGTCTAATGCAGCATTGTCTACAACAAGCATAGGCAAACTCGGCCCTCCAGGTGTTTTGAGACTACAATTCCCACCATCCTTGAACACTGGTCCTGTTAGCTAGGGATGATGGGAGTTGTAGTCCCAAAACATCTGGAGGGCCGGGTTTGCCTATGCCTGGTCTACAAGGAGTGGGAAATAATAATAATAATGATAATAATAAAGGTAAAGGTACCCCTGCCCGTACGGGCCAGACTTGCCAGACTCTAGGGTTGTGCGCTCATCTCACTCTAAAGGCCGGGAGCCAGCGCTGTCCGCAGACACTTCCGGGTCACGTGGCCAGCGTGACAAGCTGCATCTGGCGAGCCAGCGCAGCACACGGAATGCCGTTTACCTTCCCGCTGGTAAGCGGTCCCTATTTATCTACTTGCACCCGGAGGTGCTTTCGAACTGCTAGGTTGGCAGGCGCTGGGACCGAATGACGGAAACGCACCCCGCTGCAGGGATTCGAACCGCCGACCATGCGATCGGCAAGTCCTAGGCGCTGAGGTTTTACCCACAGCGCCACCCGCGTCCCTTAATAATAATAATAGGACATCCCTATTATGCAATGGGATGGTGTAGACTAGCGAGACTTGCAACCAGGTACCCTGTGGTTCAGGACACAGTATATAATCCAATCGCCAAATGACACATTAAACCTAGGTTACGGTCGCCACAACAGAATGTCTAGGTGCCATTTTTTTGCCCAATGAGATTTATTTTAATAAATATTATTACTGTTATTCATTTCATTTCTATCCTGCTTTATATTTTAAAGAGAGGGGAAAAAACCCTCAAAGCAGTTTAAAAGATCCAATAAAACAATCCAGAATAAAAGGAATTCAAGCTCCACTGAAAATATTTCAGATCCTTCTCTAAGTGACATTTGGCTTTCCCCATATTTGTTTAGATCAGGGTTCAAATCCCCACTCAGTCATGAAGCTCAAAGGGCAACCTTGGGCCAGTCACAGCCTCTTCACCTACCTCACAGGGCTCTTGTAGGGTTTAACTGAGGAATGGGGTGAACCACGGACTCCTTGGAGGAAAAGGTGGGACATCAACCCAGTGAATAAACTCTTCTGTTTACCCGCTTAAGAAAGCTGGAGAGGCCAGCCAGATGGAGAGCTCAGTTGCCAACCCGGCAACCAGAGATCTTCGTGTGGTCGCAGTTGGACCCGTGACAGTCACAAAATGTGCCCGGTGTCTGGGGAATTTCGAACGCTGCTGCAGACCTGCCTCTGTGGTCCATATAGGTAAAGGTAAAGGGACCCCTGACCATTAGGTCCAGTCGTGACCGACTCTGGGGTTGCGGCGCTCATCTCGCTTTATTGGCCAAGGGAGCTGGCGCACAGCTTCCAGGTCATGTGGCCAGCATGACTAAGCCGCTTCTGGTGAACCAGAGCAGTGCACGGAAACGCCGTTTACCTTCCTGCTGGAGCGATACCTATTTATCTACTTGCACTTTGACGTGCTTTCAAACTGCTAGGTTGGCAGGAGCTGGTACTGGGCAACGGGAGCTCACCCCGTTGCGGGGATTCGAACCGCCGACCTTCTGATCGGCAAGTCCAAGGCTCTGTGGTTTAACCCACAGCGCCACCTGTGTCCCTTCCCATGTAGCTCAGTATTATTTACAATGATTAGCAAAGACTCTCCAGAGCTTCAGGTAGGGTTCTCTCTCCCAGTTCCACCCAAAGATGCTGGGGATTAACCCTGGGACTGTCTGCATTTGAAGTAGTTGCCCCAACACTGAGATACAGCCCTTCCCAGGAGAAGTGCATTGGCCGAATGTTTGCAATTGTACAGAGCAGTGGTTTTCAACCTGTGGGTCCCCAGATGTTGTTGGACTACAACTCCCATCATCCCTGTGATGGCCTTGCTAGCTAGGGGTGATGGGAGTTGTAGTCCAACAACATCTGGGGACCCACAGGTTGAGAAAGGCTGGTGTAGAGAGAGAATGCAGCACCTGTTGGATTTCTTCAACTCCTCATTGGGGAAGCTTAATGTTGGAATATTCAGGACAGACAAATATGGGTGTATCCTTTGTAGCCCGGCTCTTGCATCCGGTGAAGTAAGCTGTTGTATATGAAAGACACTGCTACATCTATGCTTAACTGGGGGGTGGGGGGGAATGGGGGGGGGGACCTGGCTCGTGGCTGAGCCACCCCTGTCTTCTGACAAAGCTGAGTGCTGGGAGACTCAGGGCAGACAAAAGGAAATGCTTCTTCACGCAGTGCATAGTTAAACTATGGAATTCACTCCCACGAGATGGAGCAATGGTCACCAACTTGGAGGGCTTTGAAAGGGGATTAAGCAAATTCATGACGGCTGAGGCTATGCATGGCAACTAGCCATGGTAGCTCTGTGCTGCTGCAGTGTTGGAGGCAGCGTGCCTCTGGATACTAGTTGCTGGAAATCACAATTGGAGAGAGCTGCTGTTGCATTCAGGTTCTACTTGCAGGCTTCCCCAAAGCTATCTTGTTGTCCATTCTGATCCAGCAGGACTTTTCATATGTTCATAAGCTACACACAATACATTTGAAGGACATCCAATGCACATTTGAAGCACTTGGCTTCTCCCAGAGAATCCCAGGACCTGTTGTTTCCCCCCTCACAGAGCTTCCCTTTGCAGCACTACAGCTGCAAACTACAGCTTCCGGGCAGTGGTGTAGCGTGGGTTTCCATTGCCCGGGGCAAGGCAAGTATCCTCAGTACCAACCACAGATAGGCTGGAGCAAAGGGGCAATAGCTTGGCAACCTACCTGATTGGCCGCCACGGCGCCCTATGAGCACTGAGCATAGTGGAGAAGGGGATGGACAGTTGGTCAGGAGCATGTATCTTTCTAAAGTCCATGCAGAAGGTGCCCTAGCAACCATCTCTCAAATCTATTCCTCATTATGCCCATGCGAGAATTGGGAGATTTTCTGTGTGAGGAGGAGGGCATGCTAATATATATATATTTAATTACTATTTCCTTTTTTTAGAAATTTTGCACCCCTAAGAATTCTGTGCCCAGGGCAACTGCTCCCAGGATTCTCTGGGGGAGGTCATGCTCTTTAAATGTACATTGGATATATTTTAAATGCACATTCTTTTCCCGGAGAAACCCCTCACCGGTTGAATTTCTGCCTGCCACACAGCTGTCCTTGAACACACATAGCCTGCATTGGGCGGGTGGGTGAATGGGTGGGCAGAGAAGAGAGAGGAATCCTTCTCCCTCCGCTCTGGTTGTTTGAATCTGCCCGAATAGCTCGCTCGCTCACTCGACTGGCATGCGAGAGTGCTTTGGCGAGGGCATCCTCTTGTGCGCGCCGTGCCAGTGACTGTCGAGGGGAGACCGAGGGAGCACGTGGAACAGATGGAACGAGGCAGACAGAAAGAAAGAGAAGTCTTTGCATGAGGGGAGTTGGCACGCAGGCCGGAATGTTTCGACGCTGTGCATTGGGAGACGAGGGAGGGGGAAGCAGGAGCGAGCCCGGGGTGAGTCATGTAATAGCGCTTGTAACAATCCCTTCCTTTGAGCAGCAGAGACGAGCAATGTGTTCCGAATCCAGCTGAACACAGTGCATCGAAAGTGCTTGAAACCTGTGTGCTCAGGGAAGGTAGCTGTCGAGATAGGAGGCATTGCAGCACCTTTGGGCGGTGTGTGTGGACGGAGAGAGAGAGAGAGAGATGAAAAGCAACAGGAGATCGGGCTGAAAAGCAAGTCTGGAGAGGAACAATCCAGAACTAGCAGAGGAATGTTTCTCTCTCCCTCAACACACACACCCCGCTCTCCTTTTTGTCTGGCAGCTTTCCTGTTTGAATTAAACCATTGGCAACTCAGGGCTACTTCAAACATGACAATTTCCTAGGCAGAAAAGCACTCCTGGGCAGGAACAAAAGAGGAGCATGCCTGTCACATGTCGGTTGTCACGGGTGCTGGTCACAAGCGCGTCTGTTCTACTGTACGCACATGTGCCAGGGAGCTGCAGTCAGCTGGTGAGAAGAGAGGCATCTCTGGAGCTCGCTTTGCCCTGACAGATCACCAGAAGGTCTCGGTATCTCCTACCTGTTCTGGCTGTTGCTGTTAGCTATTGAAATAGCCGGTGGCCGATGTATTAGTTGGGGCCTCAGGCCAGGACCTGGGAGACTAGGCTTCGAATTCCCACTCAACTATGAAGTTCACTGGGTGACTTTGGGCCAGTCGCAGCCTCTCCACCTAACCTACCTCGAAGGGTTGTTGTGGAGATTAAAGGAAGACACGGAGAGCTGTGTACACCCCCTTAAGTTCCCTGGCAAAAAGTTGGAATAAAGGTAAAGGTAAAGGGGCCCCTGACCATTAGGTCTAGTCGTGGCCGACTCTGGGGTTGCGGTGCTCATCTTGCTTTATTGGCCAAGGGAGCTGGCGTACAGCTTCCAGGTCATGTGGCGAGCATGACTAAGCTGCTTCTGGCAAACCAGAGCAGCACACGGAAATGCCATTTACCTTCCTGCCAGAAGGTATTCATCTACTTGCACTTTGACGTGCTTTCAAACTGCTAGGTTGGCAGGAGCTGGGACCGAGCAACGGGAGCTCACCCTGTCATGGGGATTCGAACCACCGACCTTCTGATCAGCAAGACCTAGGCTCTGTGGTTTAACCCATAGCGCCACCCGCGAAAAAGTTGAGATAGAAATGCAATAATATAAATCAGTTAGATAACCGGAGCTTTAAAAGTTTTTGTTTTTAAGGTGCAAGTTCAAGCTGTCCCCCAAAGGGATCCACTTCGATCCCTTTACAAAATGGACGAGTTTGGTTCAGTTCACAGTTTAATTCAAGTTCATGCAAACAACTTTTGGCACACGCACACAAACAAGTTTTCCTAGTTGGTGGCTATCCTTGTCTCCTGTGGCAGCGAGTTCCACAGTTTAACTAGGCTCTGCATGAAGAAGCCCTTTCTTTTATCTTACATGGATTCTTCGAACATTCTGCTTCACACTGGATGTCCATGAGTTCTAGTAAGGAGAGAGGCGGAAAAATTCAGAGAATTTTAGGGTGAATTGGAAATGAAGAACGACATGTTGCTAAAATGGCAGTGACCAAAAAATAAGCAGAGAGAGAGAGAGAGCTCTCTGAATTCAGGTTAGCTCTGAGCTATGTGGGGCAGGTCTTCATCCCTCCTTTATTCTGTTTTCTTATCATATCCAATCTTGAGATGAAAATAGTGACTTCATGGTCCAAAATGTCTTGCTCTCAAAATCCTCACCATATTCTTGCTGAGTTCTGAAAGCTGTTTGCAAGACATAAGATTTTAGCCAAGGGGTGTGGGGAAGCATAGCCTTGATAGCTTTCTGTGGCTTAACCCTGAAAATAAAATTATTAAGAATGTGTAGCAGACTTAAAATATGGACTCCTGATGGATTAAATCAGCATAAACCCCCTTTCCATCTGCTTAGTTTCCTATCGGTGTTCGTCCCGTCAGTTCCTGCGAAGATTCTGTAACTTTTTGAACCACACAAATTTTCCAGCGTTTGCTTTTGTTTTTAAAATATTTTTTTTCTTGCCCCTGAGTGCAAGATTTCCTCCCTAGATAGCAACAGTGCAGAAACACTGAGAAAGCATAGCGGAAGAATGAATGCAGAACGAAAAGCCTGATGGAAACAGTAGCTTAAAAGATCCCGAGGCCATGCGGTCAGGGAAGACGGGTGTAATGTACAGATTAACTCTGAAGCGTTTGCTTTAGTTTATTGTATTTATAAAAAGATTTACATTGTGTTTCTATTAGCCCTAAAAAGAGCTCTCGAAGCAGCACACAAAAGAACAGTTAAGATACAGTAATCCCAATTAAGCACCACAAAGCCAAGAGCATAATCAACAGGGGAGACGCAAAGTGGGATGTAGCAGGAGTCAGGATGGTGTAGCGTTTAGAGTGCCAGACTACGACTCAGGAGACTAGGAGTTCAAATCCCTGCTCAGCCATGAATCTCCCCTGGGTGGCCTGAAGTACTGTTTTTGGGGGACAGGGGGCGGGTGGGTGTGGGGGACTCCCTGGTCCTGAATGGGGTAACTGTGCCCCTGAAGGACCAGGTGCACAGCCTAGGAGTCATTTTGGACTCACAGCTGTCCATGGAAGCGCAGGTTAATTCTGTGTCCAGGGCGGTTGTCTACCAGCTCCATCTGGTACGCAGACTGAGACCCTACCTGCCTGCGGACTGTCTTGCCAGAGTGGTGCATGCTCTAGTTATCTCCTGCTTGGACTACTGCAATGCGCTCTACGTGGGGCTACCTTTGAAGGTGACCTGGATACTGCAATTAATCCAGAATGCGGCAGCTAGAATGGTGACTTGGAGTGGCCACCAGGACCACATAACACCGGTCCTGAGAGATCTGCATTGGCTCCCGGTACGTTTCCAAGCACAATTCGAAGTGTTGGTGCTGACCTGAAGGAGCGTCTCTACCCCCATCGTTCAGCCCGGACACTGAGATCCAGCACCGAGGGCCTTCTGGCGGTTCCCTCATTGCAAGAAGTGAGGTTACAGGGAATCAGACAGAGGGCCTTCTCGGTAGTGGCGCCCGCCTGTGGAATACCCTCCCTTCAGATGTGAAGGAAATAAGCAGCTATCTTCTCTTTAAAAGACATCTGAAGGCAGCCCTATTTAGGGAAGTTTTTAATATTTAATGCTGTATTGTTTTTAACACTTGATTGGAAGCCGCCCAGAGTGGCTGGGGAAACTCAGCCAGATGGGCGGGGTATAAATAATATATTATTATTATTATTATTATTATTATTATTATTATTATTATTATTATTGGGCCCAGCCTAACCTACCTTACAAGGTTGTTGTAAAGATAAGATGGGAGAAGAGGAGAAGTGGGTGTGCTCCACCTTGAACTCCTGAAAGGGGAAGGTGGGATAGAAATGTAATAAATACATTTAAATGGCAAAGGAAAGCAAACCACTGGAAGAGGAGAGTAGAGAATAAACATAAAGCAGAATGAATAAAATGTGAATATATATTCACAAGATGGCTTGATTGTAACAAAATCTCAAAGCGGTTTGCAAATATTACCATCATAGAAGCGACCCTGAGGAGCCTCTAGTCCAGGGTTTCCCCACCTTGGGTCTCCAGCTGTTTTTGGACTACAACTCCCATCATCCCTAGCTAGCAAGACTAGTGGCCAGGGATGGTGGGAATTGTAGTCCAAAACAGCTGGAGACCCAAGTTTGGGAAACCCTGATCTATTCCAACGCCCTGCAACGCAGGAATAGGTAGCTGTCGCATATGGGAATTGAACCGGCAACCTTGGCGTTATCAGCACCAAGCTCTAATTAACAGAGCTATAGATAAATACGTTTTCTCTGAGTAGTTCAACAATCAATCCCTCATTCCAGGGAACCCTGGACATTATAGCTCTGTGAGGGGAATAGGGCTCTCCTAAAAACTCTCAGGGAGGCGGGTGGCACTGTGAGTTAAACCTCAGAGCCTAGGGCTTGCCGATCAGAAGGTTGGCAGTTCAAATGGGGTGAGCTCCTGTTGCTCAGTTCCTGCTCCTGCCAACCTAGTAGTTCGAAAGCACGAATGGCAAGTAGATAAATAGGTACCGCTCTGGTGGGAAGGTAAATGGCATTTCAGTGCGCTGCTCTGGTTCACCAGAAGCGGCTTAGTCATGCTGGCCACATGACCCAGAAGATGTACGCTGGCTCCCTCGGCCAATAAAGCGAGATGAGCGCTGCAATCCCAGAGTCGTCCGAGACTGGACCTAATGGTCAGGGGTTCCTTTACCTTTAAAAAGTCTCAGCACCCTGGAAAAACCCTGGGGTGGGGATGGGGATGGTAACTGTTCATCATAAGAAATTCTCCAGGGTGGAACTTGGAGCCATTCACCCTACCCCTGGTCCCGGAGCAAATCACAGCTGATGCTGCCGTTGACATCTTGCAGGTCTCCATAGCACAGTGAGGGTTTATAAAAGGGCAAGCTTATAAAAGATCTTATTATTTGGTTGGTTGGTTGGTTGGTTGGTTGATATAGATTTAGCTCTATAATCAGATTCCCCACCGGGGCCACGGACTTCCCAAGTTCTCAGCTTTCCAGTTTCACATACAACTGATATGCAGAAACCACATTGTGCTATCTACAGGAGGTGTGGGAAAACTTTGGCTCGCCAGACATTGCTGAACTACAGCTCCCATCAGCCCTAGCAAGCATGGTCAATAACCCGTGATGATGGGAGTTGTATCTCTGCAACAACTGGAGGGCCAGGGTTCATCACACCTGGTCTATAGAGTTCCTCATTTGTTTTCTAAAAACCGCTAAAGAACCTTAGGGAGGTTCACACAAACATCTACCTGAATGTTGAAAGTGGTAGTACAGTATACTTCTTTAAACTATTTATTTTCATGCCTTTATTTCATGCCTTTCCTTTGTATGATGGTGGCATTCAGAGCTTACTGTTCAACCATTAATAATCAAATCTGCAGTGCTTAACTTTTTTATTTTTAAAGGTCGCAACAGATGAGTCCTTGTGGATCCCCCCACAAACTCATAGTTTTAGATCCGTATAGTCTGCTTTTTTCCATCTTCCAGAAATGCATTTATTTAAACATAATGCCCAACCCGCTCCTAAATCTCAGCGAACGGCAATAAAGTTAGAAAACAAATATAAATTGGAGCCAAGTGAAGACACTGGGCAAATAGTTACACAAGCAACTTTACAAGTTAAGGTTTGTTTGACAAAAGGCAAATAAAGATTGAGAAGAGCACTGCAGTGCTTGTGGGAGCAGGGAGCGAATTTTGGAGCGAATGTTGGACACTGTGGCCAGTTGAGTAGATTGTATGCATCTTCAGATCAACCTGTTTGGTGCTGTTTCCTCTAGAATATATGCACAGTAACAGAAAACCAGTATGGTGTGGCCATTAAGAATGGCGGGTGATGACTTTCGAGTTGAAGGTTCAAATCCCCACCTGGCCACAGAGATCAGCTTGGGACAGTTGGTCTTTCTCAGCCTAGCATACCTCACAGGGCTGTTTGGGCGCTTCCACACAGCAGTTTACTGTGAACTTGTCACTGCTTATGTGTGCAGAATTTGAGCAGTGCCTGCACAACATCCTCATCAAAATGTCGTCTTGCATTATCTTCCCATTTTGTCTGTATATTCCCATTTCTATAAAAAAATCTGCTAAGTAAAAAAAACCTCACAGAGATGGTGAATCTAGATTGAATGGAGTAGAGGGAGGAAATGGGGTGGCGTATTGCTCAAGAGCAAAATAGTGGCTGTGTGCACAGTGATGGCTTCAAACACAGCTAGGTCATTCTATTTCTCGATTCCAATTGAAGCCAGTTTTGGGGGAAACTCATTAAAGCACAGTATTTATTTATTTCTGCATTTATATCCCATCATTTTCTCCAGGGAGCCTATGGTGATGCACATGGCTCTCCCTCTCCACATTTACCCCCCCCCCAACCCTGTGAGGTACTTTAGGGCTGAGAGGCAGTGGCTGGCCCAGTGAATGTGGGATTCAAAACATGGTCTCCCTGCACTCTAACCACTACACCACACTGACTCTGTTTCGTAAGAAAGAACAGGACAGATATGGATTGTGGCTAACATTGCATGTTAGAAGACATCCGAAGACAGTTCTGTATTGGGAAGTTTTTCATGTTTGACATTTTTTATGTATTTTGCTGGAAGCTGCGCAGAGTGGGTGGGAAAACCCAGCCAGATGGGTGGGTGGGTATAAATAATAAAAGTATTATTATTATTATTATTATTATTATTATTATTATTATTATTATCAGGCCCAGACGGGGGGGGGGGCATATGGGCCATTTGGCCCGGGCCCCCGATTCCAAAGGGGGCCTCGGTCAGCATATTTATATACTTACTTATTTATAAGACTTCAGTTATCCCCAGGGTAAAAAGGGGAGGGCACATTATCTACCTGGCCCGGGCCTCTGCCTGGCTCTGCAAGGCCCTGATGATGATGATGATGATTACACCACTTCCCAAACCAGCAGTGAGAGTACCCTGGACGCAGAGTAAATGGGAGGATATACACAGCCTGAATTAATGCAGAATGATTTCTCGGTGTTGCCTAAATATACGCCTTTTTGGTTTTTTACATCCTGAACTGCACTAGGTTTTATGAGCCAAGTCTCTAGTCCTCATGCCAAGAATTGTGTGTTCAGCATACGGCTGTGTATGATGTGTTACCTGATTGGCTGTTTCCAGGGGAATAACACACTTCACCCGCCAGGCTCTCCTTCCTAAGGAAACAAGGAAGCTAGCTTAAAGTCCCAAGGTCAGCTATTACATATGCGCTCACACACACACACATGCCCGGCTCCATTCCATAATGTTCAGGAGTTCGCCCTGCTCAACCTGATCACCATCTGGGAACCTATTCTTAATAAATAAGTTCTTGGCAAAGAAGACCTTCCTCATCGCAGGCAAGCTCATAACTGTGTGTTTGACACTGGATAACCATGACTCAACAAGCCCATCGTCTGCCTAGAGGGCTAGTAGAATTATTAATTCCATTGGAATTTCGAGGAGGGTTCTGGCTTTCTTTTAGAGATCTAATGGAGCACTGGACCCACATGATCTCTCCCTCCACAGCAAGTAACGCAAGGATGTCGCCATTAGAACGATGTCCCAGTTTTTCTCTGGCTAAAGTGACCTCGCTTCCCTGGTTCTGCAGTCCTGGCTAGCAAAATTTTAACCATAGAGATCTAGGAGCAAAGGGTCAAGAGACTGAAAGGCCCTACAGCCTGAGCTCCTGGTAAAAATGAAAAATGGCTGTGGTTCTGCATGGGCACAAAGTGGGTACCTTTCAGCAATTTGCAGTGGCTGTGAATGTGATTATCCCAGCTTTTGCTGGCTGGGCGCCTTTCAGCTGTTTCGGATTGCAACCCAAAGTGCTTGGTTGAACCTACAAAGCCCAGTATCGTGCAGAACGCCTCTCTTGCCCAGATTCTGCTTTCTTTATCAGAAAAGCCTTCTCCAGGTGCCCCTCTGAGAGAGGTTTGGAGGGTGGCAACAAAGGAGAGGGCCTTTTTGGTTGTGGTCCCCTGCCTGCAAAATGCTTTCTCAAGCGAGACCAACCCAGTTCCATCACTGACATCCTTTAAGAGGTTTCTCTTCTCCCACGCTTTGGATGATCATACGTACTGCTGTTCCTTTAGGTGTCCTATCTGGAGAACCTGAGGTGTTTTGCCTGCTCTGCCACTGAGCTTGTTCCTTTGGGTGTGGAGTGAGGCCAGGTCATTCTGTGCAAAATGCCCCCTTGTGCAAAGAAATCCTTTCGCCTCTCACTTAAATAGGTTGGCTAATTATCTGTGCCTTCAAGTGCAAGTTGTTAAAAATGCATGCTGACCCTAGTGTGAGGATGGGTGGTGGTGGCTAACCCTTCCCACTCTGGCTGCAGCCGTACATCGATTTGCAGTCTTAAGCTGAAAGCGAGAAGCTTCCACTGTTATCATAAACACACAACAGAAGGAGTTGTCCTATGCCCAGGTCCTATGTTTCAAAGCTTGAATCGTATTGGCCTTGGAAAAGGTGAACTGTAGAGTTGGGTTGCAGAGAAGATTGCCAGATATTCAACCGTCTCCTGCTCCTGTGCCCTGATATTGACAGGTAATAATGTTTAACTAATTGCCCTGAAAAACTTAACCTGCATTTTGGGTGTCAGATTGCACATTAAACTGCAAAGCAGTAGGGGGACCTTTTCCCTGGTTAGTTGGCAACACTAGTTTCAATTCTAGAGCTAGGGAACTCTGAGGTGAGGTGGGGTCAGGCAACATTTTTGTTTCTCCGTGACAACTGCTCTAGGTTTGCTGGTCTCTCTACGATGATGTGAGATGAGCAAAATGCACTTTTAGACTGGCTTGAATTTATTTCGCAAGTTGAAGAGCCAAGTCAACCAAACCAAATAACTCTTCTTTCTCAACAACCTAATATATCTGATCATCTTATTATCTAGTTCTTCTTTGAAGTCCCTTGCATTTCTTGATGTCTTTGTTAAGTTTCACTGTCAAGAGTTTCCACAAATCTGCATACCCGTGCCGTCATAAAATCTATAAGAAAGCCCTCGTTTCTGACTTGAAAGGCATTATCTTCCATTAGGTCTAGACAGTGCTGTTTTAGAAAGTGCAGGAATCCGACAGTTCATTTTCCTGGAAATGACAATCTCAAAGGGAAAATTTCACAGACAAATACATGCCACCTGTAGATGCAGACAGTCTAGCCTTGTCAAGAGCTATCTGCACCAGAAAACCTGAATCTGACAACTGGAGTCATCTTGGCTTCCTCCTAGCAAAGGGGTCAGCAAACTTTTTCAGCAGAGGGCCGGTCCACTGTCCCTCAGACCTTGTGGGGGGCAGACTATTTTTTTGGGGGGGGGATGAACGAATTCCTATGCCCCACAAATAAGCCAGAGATGCGTTTTAAATAAAAGCACACATTCTACTCATGTAAAAACACGCTGATTCCTGGACTGTCCAAGGGCCGGATTTAGAAGATGATTGGGCCAGATCCGGCCCCCGGGCCTTAGTTTGCCTACCCATGTCCTAGCACCTTGGTAAGTACAGAGCGAACACAGTACACACTGAGTACATTGAATGAATGGAGAACGTTACCTGTACTTGGTGCCGTGCAGTCAATTCAGTCCATTTCAGACAGAATGTTAGGCCAACAAGTGCATTCAAGGATTTGGACATACTGATTCAGTGGGAAAATGCAGGATTTCCTAGAGAAAGTGCTGGGTAAAAAAAACACACACCAAAAAACCCCCCCACACCACTCAGACACAGACCTGAAAAGCCCAGACCTGTACCCAAAAAACACAGAGTAAAAGATAAGTGTAGATGATCCCTGTAGATGTATAGTGGTACCTCGGGTTACATATGCTTCAGGTTACATATGCTTCAGGCTACAGACTCTGCTAACCCAGAAATAGTACCTCGGGTTAAGAACTTTGCTTCAGGATGAGAACAGAAATTGTGTGGCGGCAGCAGGAGGCCCCATTAGCTAAAGTGGTGCTTCAGGTTAAGAACAGTTTCAGGATAAGAATGGACCTCCCGAACGAATTAAGTACTTAACTGTATTGGGGTGAGGGAGCCTTTTTCAGAATTCAAAAGGGGTGGGTAACTGAGCATTTGCAGCAATGGTAGCTGTTCATTTATATATCCTTCGCTTAGGACGCTGCTGCAACTTTTCATCTTCTCCCTCCTTATTTTGAAAAGGTAAGCACCACCTGCTGGGCCTTTGCTCAGCCACCCACCAGGCTGCGCAGGCTTAACATGTGCTAAGTTGTTCTGGAATGAAGCAATCTTTCCTCTGATACCAGCTCTTGGCTGTGTTTTGAATCTAATTTTGGAATCTGTCTGGAGAGGCAAGCAACTGGCTCCTTCCCGCAGCACAAGGCAGGCTCCGTCGTATGCCAGGCGATGGGTGCGCTCCTGACACGATTGCGTTTGGTCCCCAGCAGCTGACAGCCTTCTGCCGACTGAAGGGAACGCAAGGCTTTTCAGCGTGACACCTGCCTGCTTTTCCACCGTTCGCAAAATATCCTTCGCTTTGCTCCTCTGGCTCCATGCTGGGCTGAGATTCCTTTCAACTGTGCCGGTGTGCTTGGGTTCAAGTAGGGATGGAGGCACCCGTCAATTTCAATTTCCCATCACCACACCAACCTTAAATTCAGTTCACCACATTTTCTCGTCTGTTTGCAATTTTCGTTTCCTTTAAAAGGCCCGCGTGACAATTTGTATGCGCTTGGGGGGTGCATGCAATGCTGTCCGATACGCACGTTCTTGGAAGCATTTTTTAAAATTCAGTTTAATATTTACACCCTGATTTTATAGTGCAATAATACTGGCTTCGTGGAAAGAGGGAGATCAATGGCTATTGGCCATTGCTAAGGTCCGTATAGTTAAAGCTATGGTTTTCCCAGTAGTGATGTATGGAAGTGAGAGCTGGACCGTAAAGAAGGCTGATTGCCGAAGAATTGATGCTTTTGAATTATGGTGCTGGAGGAGACTCTTGAGAGTCCCATGGACTGCAAGAAGATCAAACCTATCCATTCTTAAGGAAATCAGCCCTGAGTGCTCACTGGAAGGACAGATCGTGAAGCTGAGGCTCCAATACTTTGGCCACCTCATGAGAAGAGAAGACTCCCTGGAAAAGACCTTGATGTTGGGAAAGATGGAGGGCAGAAGGAGAAGGGGACGACAGAGGACGAGATGGTCGGAAAGTGTTCTCGAAGCTACAAACATGAGCCTGACCAAACTGTGGGAGGCAGTGGAAGACAGAAGTGTGCTCTGGTCCATGGGGTCACGAAGAGTCGGACACGACTAAATGACTAAACAACAACAATTGGCCATGATGACTATTCTCTTCCTCCACCACTGGAGATCACAATGCTTCTCAATGCAAGTTGCTAGAATCCGCAGGAGGAGAGAGTGCTCCTGTGCTCTGGTCCATTTTGGGACTTCCCACAGACTCTGAGACCAGGATGCTGAGCTGCCTTTGGCCATGTGATGGCCTGGGATTCCGATTCGGAGGATGAAACAGAGGAATCCCGGCCTGCACAGGAGTCCCCGCCTCCAGGGCCGGCTGAACTGGGGCAAGGCCTAGATGCTGAAGAGCCTGCACCTGTGGCAGTGCATCAGGAGCTGGCCCCAGGTGAAGCCCTTCTGGCCCCAGAGAGGCTTGACGACTCAGTGGCCACAGGTGAGCCTCCTCCAGGGCCCAGTAACCCTTCGGCCTCTCCTGATCTGCAGAGGTTTAGAGCAGAGAGGCGAAGGGAACTGGTTGCCCCCAGGAGGAGTGCTCGCCTTAAGGCCAGAGGAGGCGGGGCTCCTGGGGGCCGGGACCGCCCCTGGCCTTAGAAGAGGATAAAAGCCCAGTCAGCCCGGCCCCAGGTTGCGGGAGCAACGTCGTTGTTGGCTTCGGACCTTCCTGCGTTCCTGATCCCTGCTCGGCCTCCTGTTCCTGACTATCCGGTACTCCTGTTCCCTGCTCGGCCTCCTGTCCCCGACCATCCGGTGTTCCTGTTCCCTGCACAGCCTCCTGTTCCAGCGTTCCTGTTCACCGCCCGGCACTCTGCCTCGGACCTTGCCCCTCTTCGTGTGGACTCTGCTACACCCAAGGTACCTTACCCCCGGGACCAGCACAGTTTGCTCCCGCCACCTCCCGCACTCCCCCTTCGTAGGGGTGCGTTCGGGAAGAGCCAGAGGCCATGGCTGAACAGGCGGCTGCACTGGTGGCTTTGGCCCAGGAGAACCAGGCCTTGTCTCACACCGTGCAGCAGCTCAGTGACGCGGTTGAGGCACTTCAGCAACGCTTGGAAGCCCTACCGGCTCCTGGGGCCGACGCCCCGGCTCCGGGCAAGTACCCGGTGGCTTTGCCTGAGAAATTTGATGGAGCCCCGGCCAGCTTTCCCATGTTCCTGGCCCAGGCCAAACTGTATATTCAGGGGCGAGCCCGGAACTTTCCTGACGACCGTACCAAGGTGCACTTTTTGATTAGCTTGTTAAAGGACCAGGCGGCCAAGTGGGCGTTGCCGCTACTCAGGCAAGACTCCCCCTTGCTGGCAGACTATACGGGGTTTTGCAATCGTTTGGAGGCCGCGTTCGGCAACCCCCAGAAAGAGAGTCAAGCCAACCGGGCGATTCGGCATTTGAAACAGGGCAAGTCCACGGTGGCCACATATACCACGGAGTTTCGGCTGTTGGCACAGGACTTGACCTGGAATGACTCGGCACTGCGGGACCAGTATCTCGAAGGGCTTTCGGACGAGGTACTGGACCAGTTGGCCACAATGGAACGCCCCACCACGCTGGACACTCTCATTCAACGGAGTCTACAAATAGACGACCGGTTGGAGGATCGTCGTCAGGCCCGGGGTCGCCGACACTTCCAGTTCACGGCACCAGCTTTTTCTGGCAGCCCCACGGTCACAACTGATTTAACGGAGGAGCCTATGCAGCTCGGGGCAGTGCGGCCACGCCTTTCCCCCGCAGAGAAGGCGCGGCGTCGGGATGGAAATCTCTGTCTTTACTGTGGCGGAAGTGGACACTTCGCTCGGTCCTGCCCTGAGAAACGCCAGCCGCAGGGAAACCGCCAACCCCAGTAGCTGATGGCCCTAGCTACCGGGGGTCCCAAACCGTACAGAATGGGCCCGCACCAATGGACTTGCAACATCTTATGGTTTCGGTACGTTTATACCCTCCAGGTGGGCCCTGGATCCTCACCCATGCTTTGGTAGATTCAGGGGCAACCCGCTCCTATATGGACGCTGCTTTTGCCGCCCATCATCAGGTGCCACTTCGGAACAAGCCAGTACCGGTCCAGGTGGAAGCGATTGACGGACGACTTCTGCGGTCAGGTGCCGTTACTCAGGAGACCCAGCCTCTGGTCCTGTGTCTCCAGCAGCACCGGGAGTTGCGAACTTTGGACATTGCCTCTATGCCCCGCTTCCCCCTGGTGCTCGGGATGGACTGGCTGGAAGCCCACAACGTTCAGATTGACTGGGTCAAACGGACCGTGCACTTCCCAGTCCCATGTTCCCATGCTCAATCCGGAACGCTGGCGTCCGCGCCCTCAGAGGAGGCAGCACCCACGCTCCCAGCCGTGTACCAGGACTACCAGGACGTGTTCGAGGAACGGGGGGCAGACCAGCTGCCGCCGCATCGGCCTTTTGACTGCGGCATAGACCTCCAACCCGGAGCGCCTTTACCAGTGAGTCGCTTATATTCCCTAACAGAGCCAGAGCGCGAGGCTTTGCAGGACTTCTTGCGCAAGAACCTGGAGCGTGGGTTCATTAGGCCGTCCACCTCGCCCACCGCGGCACCGGTGCTTTTTGTTAAGAAGAAATGTGGGGAACTCCGCCCTTGCCATGATTACCGAGCCCTGAACAAAATTACCGTCCCAGACCGGTACCCCTTGCCCCTTATCTCGGAGCTGCTGGAGCGGGTGCAAGGGGCACAGGTGTTCACCAAGCTGGACCTCCGGGGGGCCTACAACTTGATTCGGATCCGAGCCGGGGATGAGTGGAAGACAGCGTTTGGGACCCGGTACGGGCAGTTCGAATATTTGGTTATGCCTTTCGGTTTGTGCAACGCGCCTGCTGTGTTTCAACGCTACATCAACCACGTGTTTCAGGACTTGTTAGACAAGTACGTGGTGGTGTATTTGGATGACATACTGATTTACTCCCGTGACCCGGCCCGCCATGAGGGACATGTCCGGACCGTGCTGCAGCGCTTGCGTGAGCACCGTTTGTACGCAAAGCTCAGCAAGTGCGAGTTCCATCAGCGGACTGTGGACTTCCTTGGTCACCGGCTCTCTCCAGATGGGGTGCAAATGGACCCGGGGAAGGTGACAGCGGTTCAAGAATGGGCGGCACCCCGGAACCGCAAGGACCTACAGCGTTTCCTGGGGTTCGCCAATTACTACCGGACCTTCATCGCTGATTATGCTCATCGCACCACCCCGTTGACCCGGCTACTGCGCCCAAAGACGCCGTTTTCCTGGGACAAGGAGGCAGAGGAGGCGTTTCAGGGGTTGAAGGCCTGTTTCCAGAGGGCACCAATCTTACAACATCCTGACCCCTCTCGACCCTTTGTGGTGGAGACCGACGCTTCCAGTACGGCTCTCGGTGCCGTCTTGTCTCAACAGATTGGTCCTGAAGCGCCACTCTTACCCTGTGCCTTCTATTCCCGCCAGCTCCTACCAGCGGAGCGTAACTATACTGTGTGGGAGCGGGAACTACTGGCCATCAAGGTAGCCTTTGAGGTCTGGCGCCACCATCTTGAGGGGGCACGACATCCGGTGGAGGTGAGAACCGACCACCGGAACCTGGAGTACCTCCAGACCACCCGCAAGCTGAACCAAAGACAGATCCGGTGGGCGTTGTTCTTTTCCCGGTTCCAGTTCCGGATCCGCTACATCCCTAGCTCTCAGAATCAGAAGGCGGATGCCCTGTCCCGGAAACCTGAAGACAACGCAGACACGGTACAGCAAGCAGAACCCACCACGATCCTACCTCCGGCTGCATTCCTGGCCACCCAGGAGGCGCAGCCACTGCAGGTTCGGGTGCGGGAACAGCAGCGGGTCGACGCTTGGGCCCAGGAACGACTCCGGGAGCTGGCTGAAGGGTCCAGCCCACAGTATCCGGGGCTGGTCCTGCATCAGGGCCTTCTGCTGCACCACGGTCGTCTGTACATCCCGCCAGGGCCACTACGGCTGGAGGTTCTCCGGATGGCCCATGATGCCCCAGCAGCGGGGCACTTTGGACGGTATCGGACCACCCATCTGGTCAGTCGAGAGTTTTGGTGGCCCCGCCTGAAGGCTGACGTGGCTCGCTACGTTGCTGGTTGTGATGTCTGCCGGCGCGCTAAGGGACCTACCGGGCGACCCCCCGGCCTACTTCAGCCATTGCCAGTTCCACCGCACCCTTGGCACACGGTTTCGTTGGACTTTGTAGTGGACTTACCCTCGTCTCGTGGCTGTACCTGCCTTCTGGTTTTCTCCGACCATTTCACCAAGATGGTGCACTGCGCTCCCTGTCCATCTGTACCCACAGCCAAGGAAACTGCTCAGCTGTACCTTCAGCATGTCTTCCGCCTGCATGGCCTACCTGAGCGCGTGGTGTCCGACCGGGGCGTTCAGTTCACATCCCGGTTCTGGCAAGCACTACACCAGACCCTCGGGACGGAGGTCTGCCTCTCGTCAGCCTATCACCCACAGACCGATGGCCAGACGGAACGGGCGAACGCGGTGCTGGAGCAGTACCTCCGGTGTTACTGCAGCTACCAGCAGGATGACTGGGTCGACCACCTGGCATTGGCGGAGTTCGCCTACAATAACGCGGTGAATGCGTCCACCCAGCAGACCCCGTTCCAGGCCAGTTATGGTTATCATCCACGGCTGTTTCCAGAGGTGCTGCCGACATCCGCAGTCCCGGCGGTGACGGAGTGGCTTCAAGAGCTCCAGTCCCAGCAACAGCTTTTGGTGGAGCAACTGCACCAGGCCAAGGAAGCGTACAAGGCCCAGGCCGACCGCCACCGCCAGGTGGGGCCGGAACTTCGCGTCGGTGACCTGGTTTGGCTCTCCACTCGCCACCTCCACCCCTCTCGACCTTCGCGGAAGTTGGACGCCCGCTTCACCGGCCCGTTCCCTATCGTAGACCAAGTCTCTCCTGTGGCATTTCGTCTCCGGTTACCCGCAACCCTGAAGGTTCACCCGGTCTTCCACAGGTCCCTTTTGAGTCCGGTGGCCCCACCCGACGAGTTCCACCCGAACCGTCCCCGACCGCAGCCAGTGTTGGTTCGGGGAGAGCCTGAGTACGAGGTGGAACGCATCCTGGACTCCCGATACCGCAGGGGAAAGCTGCAGTATCTCATTGACTGGAAGGGGTACGGACCGGAGGACCGTTCCTGGGAACCTGCGGCCAACGTCCACGCACCTGCCTGCCTCCGAGAGTTCCATGCGACGTACCCCGGCAAGCCGGGTCCGGACCCTCGGTTGAGGGGGGGGCCTGGGAGGGGGGATGGTGTGATGGCCTGGGATTCCGATTCGGAGGATGAAACAGAGGAATCCCGGCCTGCACAGGAGTCCCCGCCTCCAGGGCCGGCTGAACTGGGGCAAGGCCTAGATGCTGAAGAGCCTGCACCTGTGGCAGTGCATCAGGAGCTGGCCCCAGGTGAAGCCCTTCTGGCCCCAGAGAGGCTTGACGACTCAGTGGCCACAGGTGAGCCTCCTCCAGGGCCCAGTAACCCTTCGGCCTCTCCTGATCTGCAGAGGTTTAGAGCAGAGAGGCGAAGGGAACTGGTTGCCCCCAGGAGGAGTGCTCGCCTTAAGGCCAGAGGAGGCGGGGCTCCTGGGGGCCGGGACCGCCCCTGGCCTTAGAAGAGGATAAAAGCCCAGTCAGCCCGGCCCCAGGTTGCGGGAGCAACGTCGTTGTTGGCTTCGGACCTTCCTGCGTTCCTGATCCCTGCTCGGCCTCCTGTTCCTGACTATCCGGTACTCCTGTTCCCTGCTCGGCCTCCTGTCCCCGACCATCCGGTGTTCCTGTTCCCTGCACAGCCTCCTGTTCCAGCGTTCCTGTTCACCGCCCGGCACTCTGCCTCGGACCTTGCCCCTCTTCGTGTGGACTCTGCTACACCCAAGGTACCTTACCCCCGGGACCAGCACAGGCCAAGAGGCTCGTCTTATGTTCTCTGTTCTTTTCTTAATGTAACGACATGACATGAAATTTATTACGGTCAGAGACCAGCTTGTGAAATACAAATGGAACTACAATCCCAACAGCAAAACAAACATTTAAAACAATATACAACAATGGATTTTAAGTTTAAAAATGCGATAGGCATATAAACACATAAAAACTTTAAGATAGACAGCTTTAGAGAAATGACTCAGAGTCGCCTGTGGATCTGAGTTTGGGAATTTTCTTAACAAACTAGATTGAATCAGGGGGTGGTCTGCGTCTACAGATCTGTGCACAGAATCTGGCGACAATCTGGGTCGTCTTGTGTTCTTAATGTAATGCATCTGTATGGTTGTTGTTTTTTAAATAATAATAATAATAAATTTTATTAAAGATTTTCATGGTTCTGCAGCCTGTATACTGGTCACAATGAATTGGAAAGGGGGAAAAGTTCCAACCTTATCAGATTGGCAGTGCAAATTACTGGAATATGCAGAAATGGCGCAATTGACTAACAGGCTAAGAGGTAATACACGACAATCATTCATTCAAAAATGGGATATGTATAAGAGATGTCTACAGAATAACAGCGGTACAATATCTATGGCAGTGTTTGAATGACCCTTGTCTAAACGAACTGTTAAGAAACAAGCAAAAAGGTATGAATTGTTGTAAGAAAGTATTAGAAAGTGCAGATAGAGTAAGGTAATAATGATAAGTACATTCATCACCAGAAAGGTTATATGCGTCGGGAAATGATAGGAAGTCTGTTCTATGTTAGCAAAAAGATAGGAAAAAAGAGATTGCATAAATTTGATTTAAATTTGATTTTTGCAAACATATATAAGATTATTAGTACATGATTGTTTTCATCTTGGTATATTGTGTATGCTATCTATAAATTTCAATAAATATTTAAACTGGGGGAGAAGAATAGATTTTCATGGTTCACAAAAAAATGTGCATTGTCTTTTCTCAAGCCATAAAGCCCTTTTTTACATTTGATGTGAGACATTATACAGAATAAGGTGGGGAAAGAAGAAAAGCAGAATAGAGAAGGGGGAGAGGGGATTGGGGTGGTAGTATTTAGTATGTTTGTGGGGTTTTATGCCAGCACCACTTGAGTGGGTTCTCTATTCATTCATTTTATATGAATATGTACACACACACACACACACACACATGCATATGTAGGCATATGCATGCATACATACACATACATCTTTCTTGGTAGTGAGAGAGGTTGTGGGGGCCCAGGGCGTGGTTGGTTATCTTTAGTGGGCTGCAGTGAGTTTTGTTAGGGGGATCAGCCATATCGTGGGTCAGGTCAGCCATATTGATTCAAATGCTGTCAGTGGGTTCTTGTTGTTGTCTTGTTGGGTTGTGTATGTGATAAAGGGGAGCAGCACTGGAGTGAAAGCACCTTTTTCTATTTGTCCCTGTGCCAGTTTTAGTCTATTGGTTAATTTTTCTAATAAGGCTGTTTCCAATACAGTTTGATACCATTGGTCCATGTTTACTCCTAACGGGTCTCTCCAGTGTCTGGCTATGATGTTTCTGGCTGCTGAGAATAGGTGGATTGTGAGCTCTTTATACTGTGGCTGGGCATTATTATCTTGGAAGATATTTAGTAGGGCCAGTTCTGGAGTGTCTTCTAATAACTGTTTAGTTATTTTGCTTATTTCTTGTAGGACTGTTGTCCAGAAGGGCTGGATTTGGGGGTATTCCCACCACATGTGCAGGTATGTGCCTGTGGAGCTGCAGCCTCTCCAGCATTTTGGTGAGGTTCCTGGGCATATCAGTACCAGTTTCCATGGTGTTAAATACCATCTGTAAGTAAGTTTCAGAGTGAGTTCTTTTCTTTTTGCTGATATGGATTTAAAGGGATATTTAGACCACAATCTAGTCAATTGGGGTATGGTTCATTTCATAGCCTATGTCATCCTCCCATTGTCTTTTGATTGTGTCAAAGGGTTTTGTGGGGTTTTTATAGATTGTGGACACCATCCCCTTGCCGCAGTGGCGTAGCGTGGGTTGTCAGCACCCGGGGCAAGGCAAGTAATTTGCGCCCCCTAACCCGGGGCAAGGCAAGTAATTTGCGGGGCCCCCCCGCTGCACTGTCCCTCCCCCAGATAGTCCCTCACTCTCTCTCCGCACCGCACCGCACGCCTGGCACCCTCCCCTCCACAGTGGGCGGTGACCCGGCGGCTCGGATCGGATTCGCACAGCCAGCACTGCAGTGAGAGAGAGTGAGTGAGCCAGGTAAGGGCAGAGAGCTGCGAGTGTGAGCGCACCCCCCCCCAGATGTTGCGCCCGGTGTGGCCGGCCCCCCCTGCACCCCCCACGCTACGCCACTGCCTTGCCGTGTCCCTTTGCTCTTGGAAGATTTTCAAAGGTGGTCATTGGTCTAGTGGCTGCTGATTTTACTGCTGGATTATTTAAGAAGACATGTAGCTGGTGGTGTGTTAGCCAGGGTATTTGAGTGTCCACTAGTTTGTCTTGTATTTCTTGTGTTGGTATGGGTTTGTTATTTTTGTAGAAGTCTTTTAGGCAGCGTAGGCCTTTGCCTTACCAGGTTTTTATCTGGAGGTTTTGTGCTGCGGGGTGGAATAGTGGGTGGTGAGCCAGGAGATGGGGATGGGGACAGTTTGCCTATTTTTTCCTTCCTGTTTAGTGTTGTGGGGATTTTCCTTAGTTTGTTTTGGAGGAGTGGGTAAGCTCTGGTGGGGTTGTTTTTGATTATGTCCCTCTCCAAGTGTACCCATTGTTTGGTCTCCAAGATCTACATGCTGTTTTCATTGATACGTTCACTGCTAGGTTCCAGGTTCTTGAATTAATTTACAAGGCCCTGAACAATTTGAGTCCCAGATACCTCCAGGATTGCCCAATCCCTGGTATCCTCTTGTTTAATTGTCTTCCAACCAAATCAGAACAATAGCTCAAGAAATAACAGACTTTAGTCTAACCTCCCCATAAGCTTTGTACAGTGGTACCTCGGGTTACATACGCTTCGGGTTACATACGCTTCAGGTTACAGACTCTGCTAACCCAGAAATAGTGCTTCAGGTTAAGAACTTTGCTTCAGGATAAGAACAGAAATCGTGCTCCGGCGGCGTGGCGGCAGCGGGAGGTCCCATTAACTAAAGTGGTGCTTCAGGTTAAGAACAGTTTCAGGTTAAGAACAGACCTCTGGAACGAATTAAGTACTTAACCCGAGGTACCACTGTACAAGCAAATCACAATGAACACTCAATAAGCAGGTCATCTAGGGGATGGCAGTAAGCCTGCACTGTGAATTCCTGAAACTTTTAATGTCTGGATGACACATTTTAGTTAGAAAGTCTAACTTGATAACACACGCATGCACACACACAAAAGTGTGGAGAAGCTGTTAAGCTGCAATCCCATTAATTCTTTACTCAAGTGGAAACCCTGTTGAACTCAGAGGGACTTGGTTCTGAGTAAGTATGCATAGGATTGTACTGCCTGAGAGAGTTTGAAAGCAGGGTCAATATGAAGGAATGGTTTAACAATTTGATCTTACACAAATTCCTTATGATCAGAGTTTGGTTATCCAGTGGTGACAGGAGGCCTCCCTTGACAAGGAACAATTGGGAGTGCATTGCAATTAGGAGTGCACTGATTATTCCCTGACAGCTGTTTCCCTACCTGCTTCCCACACCTGACATCACATATAACATCAGATGGGGGGCAGATGGGGGTCATTTGGGGGAAACAGCCTCACAGGCCACGTAGGGAGCCGTGCTAACTCTAATGAGGCCTGTTGGCTAGAGGTTACCAGCCCTGCTTTATGAGTCTGAGGGTTACATTTCATCCTTGAGTCGGAGTCTCCTAGAAGATGTTACAGCAAACCAAAGTGTTGTCAATTATCTTGCTCATGTGAAGACGATGCACTGGGGACCGAAAAGCAGGGAGTGCCAGACTGCTCTAAAACAAAGGGGGAGGAAATCCATTTTGCAGGTTAGCAGCAAAAGCTCGCTGTGCACAGCACCAGTTGGCTAGTGCCTGTGATGTCCCTAAGACTCCCTCCAAAAATAAAGCACAGGGCATAAACACTAGCAGCGTGCAAATATCCACCAAATCCCTCGTGCTCTGACTGTGCCTCTAAAATATCATTTGTGCTTGCACACGTTAGGAAGCAACTTTTTTTTTTTTTTGCGGTAGAGCAGAAAAGAAAACGAAACCAAGCTGTGCACTGAAGTAAGAGTAAACCGTTGTAGTATAATAATCCTAAAAAGGTTTCATGATCACCTTTTGAAAGTGCTGAGTCGTGGCTCCCCCTTCCCTCTGTTCACAGGCTTCCTGTTTTGAGATCAGATACTATGTGGAGGCATATTTTGGCCGCAGCTGTTGTTTTGCCTTAAGATGAACCGTGGAGGTTGATCCGTTAAGGCAAGCAGGCCATTGTCCCACCAACCTCAATTTGCCTTCAACACGTCCAAGAGGTGGCTGGGGCTGTCAGCTTCCTCCTCTTCCTATTTAGTCTCAGTGTTGCTTCTCTAGAACTCAGCAGGGAGTCAGATGGGGACAAACTAGAATTACTCTTCTCCATCTGCTGTTGGCTGTGGCTCGGCCTGTTGTTGGGCCTTCAGCCTTCAGCTCCATGAGTCTCAAGGGGCATCAGCTGCTGGTGAGATGACCATAAATGCAGGGCAGTTCCTGCGGGGAGAGCCAGTGTGGTATAGTGGTTAAGAGCGGTAGTCTCGTAATCTGGGGAACCGGTTTCGCGTCTCCGCTCCTCCACATGCAGCTGCTAGGTGACCTTGGGCCAGTCACACTTCTTTGAAGTCTCTCAGCCCCACTCACCTCACAGAGTGTTTGTTGTGGGGGAGGAGGGGAAAGGAGAATGTTAGCCACTTTGAGACTCCTTCGGGTAGTGATAAAGCGCGCTATCAAATCCAAACTCTTCTTCTTCTTCTTAACCTGCTCCCTGCTCCTGTGAGCAATCCAGCTGCCAGGCTCCAGAGCAGCCAACTCCTAGGGTTCAAGGTCCCTTCACATCACACACCCCAATAAAATATTTGAGGGCCCCCCAAAATTGATAGGTATTGCCATTCAAATGGTGTGTGGGTGCTGCATTTTGTGATCAATTACACAGGGCAGGGCTTACCTGCCCCCACCCCATCAATATTTTATTCAAGTTGGCGCTCCTGCCAGGCTCAGTGCTTAAGTTGCCAAGCTGTGCCTGGGCTGGATAGATCTGATCTCCGGGCAAGGAAAATAACTCCCATTCTACTAAAAAGCCATTCCAAAGCCTTATAAAACACACACATATTTATTATGCTTTTGTATCACAAGAAACATGGCACTGTCCCGGACTCACCCATATGGCTGTCAGTTAAGATCTGCTGTCAGTTCCTAGGCTGCCTTGTCCTTGGGAATAAGTATTGAACCGGCGGCCACTGGCTGCTTTTTGCTCCTGAGGTGTGGGGAAATGGCAGGAAAGAGAATGCTCTGCCTCAGTCTCACATCATATCTCCCCTATCCTGCACACCTAAATTCCACCCACCCGTCCCCCCCCCCCCCAATTTGCTGGTGGAAAAATTAGAGGGTTTTTTTCATCAAATGCACACGTGAATGAGAGTGTCGAGTTTGTTGCAAGAATGGCGAGAATGGAAGAAAAGGGCTTAATGCTATTCTAGGCTGCATCAACAGAAGTATAGTGTCCAGATCAAGGGAAGTCATAGTCCCACTCTGTTCCGCCTTGGTCAGACCACACCTGGAATACACTAGAGCCCAAAATTGTGGAGACCTTTTGGAAAAAGTGCATTTCCAAGGTTTGATGGCTCATAGCACCACTTTCTTTTGGAGTAATACCGTAAAATTATATATCAAATGAAAGATGACCCCTGACTGCCTCTCTAAACCAGGGTTCCTCAAACTTGGCCCTCCGTACGTTTTTGGCCTACAACTCCCATGTTCCCTAGCTAGCAGGACCAGTGGTCAGGGATGATGGGATTGCCAAGTACTTGCAGTTATATTATATATTATTATGATGGTGATTATTGTTGTTTATTTTTATTATTTTGTTTACCTAACATTTTCCAAAGGTAACATTAAAATTAGTTGGCTTTCTGAAAGCAGTCTATGTGTTTCTTCATCAGAGGTAGATTTACCAAGCTAAACGTTGTCTAGCCACAAAAATAATAGTAGGTTTAGATTCCTCATGCCCAAAATCATATTTTTAAGACCCCTCACTGAAGAAATGTGCAAATATTAGGTTTCACCCGCTAAAGTGAGAGACCCCAGTGGCATCTGCAGGAAGGGCTGAGAACATTCCCTGCCTGAAACCCTGGGGAGCTGCAGAGCTGGAGGGACCAAGAGTCTGGTTCAATGGCAAGCAGCTTCCTACATTCCTATATCCTTTCAGTTGTACAGCTTTGCATTTTGTAGGCTGCCTTCCCTTCACTTAAAGGCAGCTTTAAAACATTCTAAATAAATGAAAAGAACAAATCACCACCTGATCCCTGGTTACTTGTAAGTGAACTTGATTGATTGCAAGAAGGCTTATTTACAAGTGTTCATGAGATGATCGCTTCGGTGACTAGGTGGCAGTGAACATCAAACTGTTTGCAGGATTTTGTATGTTCTAATTTCCAGCCGAACTAAGCCCCAATGGGAGAACTATACATTTGCAGAGAACGTGACTTGTATATTCCATGGTGGAGGATATGAGAGGTATGCAGGAGGTACCTTAACGTTATGGCAAGTTTTCATCCCACCTTATCCCAGCAGTCATCTACTGGGTTTCATAGCCAAGAGTAGATTCGAACCTGGGTCCCCTTAGTCCAGTGGTGGCCAAACTCGGCCCTCCAGCTGTTTTGGGACTACAATTCCCATCATCCCTGACCACTGGTCCTGTTAGCTAGGTATGATGGGAGTTGTAGTCCCAAAACAGCTGGAGGGCCAAGTTTAGCCATCACTGCCTTAGTCCTAGTCCAACACTAACCATAGCATAGATCTGAAGAAGTCCATGGAAGCTTGTGAATGTGACTCCTCCTGTTGTTGTTGTTTAGTCGTGTCCGACTCTTCGTGACCCCATGGACCAGAGCACACCAGGCACTCCTGCCTTCCACTGCCCCCCGCAGTTTGGTCAGACATGCTGGTGGCTTCAAGAACACTGTCCAGCCATCTCGTCCTCTGTCGTCCCCTTCTCCTTGTGCCCTCCATCTTTCCCAACATCAGGGTCTTTTCCAGGGAGTCTTCTCTTCTCATGAGGTGGCCAAAGTATTGGAGCCTCAGCTCCTCCTGTTATATTTCTGTTATATTTCTCCATACACCCCACCCTGCACAGTATTCCCCCCCCCTGCACAGTATTTATTACATTTTAAACTTGCCCTTCTCTAAAGGAGCCGTGGGATTAAGACAGTGGTTCCCTAAGTGGATAGGGACGCGGGTGGTGCTGTGGGTAAAACCTCAGCGCCTAGGGCTTGCCGATTGCATGGTTGGCGGTTCGAATCCCCGCGGTGGGGTGAGCTCCCGTCTTTTGGTCCCAGCTCCTGCCCACCTAGCAGTTCGAAAGCACCCTTAAGTGCAAGTAGATAAATAGGTACTGCTTTATAGCGGTAAGGTAAACTGCGTTTCCGTGTGCTGCGCTGGTGCTGGCTCGCCAGAGCAGCGATGTCACGCTGGCCACGTGACCCAGAAGTGTCTCCGGACAGCGCTGGCCCCCGGCCTCTTAAGTGAGATGGGCGCACAACCCTACAGTCGGACACGACTGGCCCGTATGGGCAGCGGTATCTTTCCCTTTCCCTTTCCCTAAGTGGATAGTACTGTCCCCTGGGGTGGGGGGAGTGGGATTGCCTAGGCAGGTGCTAAGAGGCAAGGGGCAGACTGTGAAAAGCTGGTATCACAGGAACAAGTGCATCAGTGTTGTTGAATTAATTAAACTAAATTGATTTAATTGGATTCCAAATAAATGTGCAATTCATTGTTGCTGTTTAGAATTTTATTGTGTCATTATCTTCCTTAGTGAGTCATGCAAACGACTAATGCTTTAGGGGGCACTGGGGATGAATTTATGGAACCGTGAGGGGGGGGGGTGTCCTGAAAAAGTTTGGGAATCACTGGTATAAGAAATAATGGAAGGCCCAAGATGATCCAATATGGTTTGTCGCTGTGTGGGGATTTGAATTGGAGTCTCCCTGTTCTAAGGTGACACCAGCACCATATTTAGGGTGGTGCGGGCAGTTTCTCTCCCCTGCCCCTGGGTGCCAAGCTGGTGCAGGACTGAGAAGATCCATAATTGAGAAGATCCATTTTGGGGCACCAAATGTTGGCCTTACATGAGGCACCATATTACGAAAGATTACCAAAGTCCACCCTGGGTGACTTAACCTGGGAGTAAAACCCGCCTGCTGAACATTCAGCAGGACTTACTTGTGTTAAAAGAAGTGGCGAAGAGTGTCAGGATGAGACCTGGGAGGTCCAGATTTATATCCTCATGAAGCTTGTCATACTGGTTGACTTTCGGCCAGTCACTACAGTGGCACCTCGGGTTAAGTACTTAATTTGTTCTGGAGGTCCGTTCTTAACCTGAAACTGTTCTTAACCTGAAGCACCACTTTAGCTAATGGGGCCTCCTGCTGCCGCCACACCGCTGCTGCGCGATTTCTGTTCTCATCCTGAAGCAAAGTTCTTAACCCGAGGTACTATTTCTGGGTTAGTGGAGTCTGTAACCTGAAGCATCTGTAACCTGAGGTACCACTGTATCTCTCTCGATCCGGCCTACCTGTCTTGCAAGGTGGCAAATGAGGAAAACACTATATATTTGTCATTGGTTTTTGGGTTTTTTTACTGAAAAATTGTTACAGGTGGTTGTGGGGATCCCAGATTCCTCCGCTGTCAGTTCACGCTGACAGTACAATAACTATCAATAAATCTGTCTTAGTTTACACATATAGAGTAATATATGCCCACCAAATGTACAAAGAGATAGCCAAGTGAAGTGCAAATGCAGTCTTGTTTTAGCTGCGTGCTCAAAACTTTTCTGTTCCGCCAAGCCTATGCAGACACACAATTTAATTAGCTACCTTTGTTTTTAACAGCAGAGGTTTTATGTCTGTTTGGGTGTGGATTTTAGCCATGCTTTATCTTTATATTTGGAGAACATTTGGGTCAAGCGGTTTATAATTTTTCTCGGCAGATGAAGAGATGTTATATAGATGCGAATGATTCAGTAGGATCCACAGGCTTGATATATGTTGTTCTAAGTGCCCCAGAAGCAGAAAACTTGTGCAATAATAATAACAACAGTTTATTAGTCATTGAGTGTCATGAGTGTGCATCACACTTGACAGAGGGCTGAGAACTTACAATAAAACTTGACACATTGGAAAAAACAAGGCGGTTAACAAGGAAGCAATATGCAACTGTTTCAGTTATACACCTTCTTAGACTTGGTTACAATTACAAGTTGTTACATATCCCATCTCAACTCGCTGTGTGCATATACATTTAAATTATATTACTGCCACCTGCAAAAATCCTGGGAATTTGAGTTTATCCCACGCAGAACTACAACTCCCAGCACCCACAACAAACTACAGTTCCCAGTATTCTTTTTAATGGGGATAAACTTTAAAATATGGTGTGTACATGGAGGCTTTTCTGTGTCCCGTCTTGACTTGCTGGCTGCAAAAACACCAAACATTTAAAGCACCCCACAAATCTTGGGAACTGTAGTCTTTCCTTCACAAAACTACGACGTAACAAACTACAGTTCACAGGACTCTCCCTTTTTGAGGGGTGCTTTAAGGAGACCCTGTGTGGTATAGTGGTTAGAACATGAAGACTAGGAGCTGGAAGAACAGGGTTCAATTCCCAACTTAGCCATGAAGCTCACTGGGAGACCTTGGGCCACTCACTGCCTCTCAGCTTGACCTACCTTGCTGGGATGTTGTGGGGATTAAATGAGGGAGAAAACATGGTATTCCAACTGAGAGGAAAAGGTGGGATATAAATGAATACGTTTATGTATGTATACAGCCAGAGAGAGCCTACTGACACTTCCGCACATTCTGCTACAGTGCGATGGGAGAAATGGGCATTACTGCTGCCTCTCTTGTCACTACCTTTGTTTATCTCTCACAAACTACAACTTCCAGTACCCTTAAAACACTAAAGTTCCCTGGAGTGTGGGAGTGTTGTTTTTTTTGGGGGGGGGGGGAGCCAGGGCCGGATTTAGGTTTTATGAGGCCTAAGCTACGGAAGGTAATGGGGCCCTTTATATGTCCAGCTGTCCTTTGTCAACAACAAATTGTCACTGTTTTCTGTGCTGAATATATGCTATATGGTAATTTATGGACCTAATAGGTATCTAAAGCCATTTTATTTACTTTTTATCTTATATTTTGTAAAAGTACATCCAGTTTTTTTCCTTTAATTTTTTGGGGGGCCTCCAAGAGAGTGGGGCCCTAAGCTATGGCTTATTTAGCTTCTACGTAAACCCAGCACTGGGCGGGGGGGCATTATTTTAGTATATGGTGTGTACACAGTCAGAAAGAGAAAGAGTAAGAGTCCTCTGTAGCTTCTTCACTGTCATCTATACTGAGGTGGGGGGGGTAGTACTACTGCTTCTGCCGTCACCTTCATTCATTCACCACTTTATCCTTCACCAAACTACAACTCCCAGTGCCTGCAACAAACTACAGTTCCCATTTTTTCGGGGTGTGTGTGTGTGCTTTAAATGTATAGTGTGCACTCATCCAGAGAAAAAAAGAACACCCACAGCATCTTCTGCGCATTTTATCCCCCCACCAAACTATAAGTCCCAGCACCTGTTACAAACTACAGCTTCCAAGATAAATGTGTGTGTTTTTTAAACGCCCGTGCATTCAGAAGGAGAGAGCCCCCTGCGCCTTCTGCACTACAGCAAGGTCGGTGCGTCGGTCCTGCTACCTTACTTCTATGGCTAGTTTATCCCTCACCGAACTACACCTCCCTGATAAAACTACACTTCCCATTTTCACCTTTTCGGGCGAGTGGGAAAACGTGGTTCGCGTGTTTGGTGTGTCCCTGTACCCAGGCGCCTGCTGCAACTTCTGCGCATTCCACTACAGCAAGGTAGTGCCGGCCAGGCAGGGGTTACTTACGGCTGCCTCTCCCGCCGCCGCCGCTCTCTAGTCACTCCAGCGCCGCAGCGCCCCTAGCGGCGGCCGAGGCGAAGGCGAGCGCTTCGTAACAGCGCGCGGGCGCGCCTGAGCTAGAGGAGAGCCGCCGCTCTCCCTCCTCTCCCCCCCCCCCCGCCTTTCCCCGTCCAGCCGGGAGGCCTGTCCCACGTGGGCCGCGCTGGGCCAATGGCGAGGCGCGGTGCTCCTGGCGGCCGCCATTGCTGTCAGAGCCCAGAGCTGAGGCGAGAGGGCTGTATGTGAGCGTGTGTGTGTGTGTACATATCTCTATGTACGTTTGAGGCGGCGCTGAGGGAGGAGGGGGGGGAAAGCTCCCCGCCGCCGCCGCCGCCGCTGAGGAGAAGAAGAAAAGGAAGAGGAGGAGGGGTGAAAAAATAGAGAGGGGGGGCCAAAAAAGGAGGAGGGAGACTGGTCGGTCGCGCGCACGAGCGGGACCGCGCTTCGACTAATATCTCGGTGACGACTGCGACGACGACGACGACGGCGAGGAGCCGGGGCGTGTGTGAGGGAACGAGAAGGAAGCGGGAGGCCCCGTCCTCCTCCGCCCTCCTCCTCCTCCTCCTCCGCCCGTGAAGAAGGAGGACCCACCCGGCGCCGCCGCCGCCGCCGCCGCCGCCTCCTCACATCTCGTCACACCCTCCTCCACCGCCGCCGCACTCCGCTTGCCGCCGCCGCCCGCGCCGATCTTCCTCGTTTTCTTTTTTTTTTTGTGCGTGTGTGTTTTGTTTTTCTGCCTGGCGAAGCGGGCGGGCGCCGAGGAGAAGGAAGGCGAGCGAGAGAGCCCGGCCTCGCCCGCGCTGTGTGGCCGGGGTGGGCGAGGCGGCTGAGCGGCGTCTCTCCTCCTTCCTCCGTCTCTCCTCGGAAGAAGCGCGGAGGGAGGGGGGGAGGCCTTGAAAAGAGAGCGGCGGCGGCGGCGCCCCCCCTCGTCTCCACCGGTCGGCCGGGCCCGCCCACCTCGGCCTTCCTGAGACCCCCCTCCTCCTCCTCCCTCCCCTCCTCCTTCCTCCTCCTCCTCCTCAGACATGCCCCGCTCTGGAGGCCGGGCTCGCCGAGGAGGATCATGACTGCGGTGGCGAACGGGGCGAGCCTGGAGGACTGTCACTCCAACCTCTTCTCCCTGGTGAGTGGCCTTCCTTATCCTTCTTGTTATTTGTGCCTTCAACAATGCGACCCTAAGCCGGGGCTACTCGGGAGCAAGCCCAGGCGCTGCGGGGAGGAAACGCTGGAGGATCCGGCGGTGCTGACTTCCCTGCGCTGCTTGAGGAGCTGGAGCCTGCAGCCCGCTGGGCGCTTGACCACCACTCGCACCCCATCGGGGGTGGGTTGGGTGGGGATGAGGCCCACCCGAGCCAAAGCAAGGGAGAAAAATGATAGGGTTTGTAGCAGAGTTAGGATCGTAAGTAGCCTCATGCTGAAGCCTGCGACCCTGTGGGCACTCAGTCCACCTGGGGGTAAGGCCCACGGAGCTCAGGTGGCTAGGCTGAAACAAAGAGAAAACGCCGTTTGTTGTCATTTCCTGCGTGCACACAGGGGTTTTGCTAGGATGGCAGCCGGCTGAGCTTGCAATCCCGTAGGCATTTAACCTCTTGCGGCGGCGGGAAAAGAGAGGTAAAGGCCCACGGAGCTGAGAGGCAGCCGTTCTAGAAGCAGGGAGGAAATGTCGTGGGGCTGATTTCCTGGGGTAAGTAGGGTTGCAGCCAGAGGCCCTTAACCTGGAAGCCAAATGTAGAAGCTGCCATTCGCCTCCTTACTCCCTGGCGAGTGGGGTTAGGGCTTTGCAGTCTTGGGCACTTGGGGGGCTCTTATATGGGAGGTCGCTATCCTAAAGCACACTTCCTTGGGAGCAAGGCCTGCTTGGATGTAGGCTTTGCTGATGGGTAAACTGCTTCCGTTTGTGCACGTTCCTGGGGATGTCAGCTTGCTTCCTGGGTGTGCTTGGACGGCGGCCTTATTGTGCCACCCTGTGCATGCTTTCCTCGGAAGTATGCCGTTGTGCTCGCCAGGAGGCAGCTCCTAAGAGAATCGCAGCTCCATGCTAGGCTAAGCAAGGGCTGTTTTCCCCTCTTCTCTCCGCCTATGGACTAGCGGCCTTGCATTGCAATCTTGTGCTCTGTGTTCAGCCTAGGCCAAGTACAAACGTGCGTATAAGCAGCTTTGCCGCCTTTCCGCGGGATCCTAGGCATAGCTGCTCGCAAGCTGGCCTTCCCGTGTTGCTGAGCGGGCATTTCGGCTT
The DNA here is from genome assembly GCF_965153285.1 of Podarcis tiliguerta. Lineage (NCBI taxonomy): Eukaryota > Metazoa > Chordata > Lepidosauria > Squamata > Lacertidae > Podarcis > Podarcis tiliguerta. Next base: position 20,348,273 of record NC_139549.1, read on the forward strand.
TCAGATTCGCAGCGTGACCCTTGCGGTGGTCTGCCAGTGGAGCTTGCTCCCGTGGCAAGCGTGCCTGGAATTGTTGCAAGCCTGAAGGCAGGAAGGGGAGGAGGGTGAGAGTCTGACAAGAGGCAGGGGACGCTGCGAGGCCTGCTTGCTGCTGTTGCTAATGTTTTCCTGCCTCCTGCTGACCCGCTCCCGGCAGCAACTTTCTCGGCCTTTATAGCCTGGGTGTCAAGGCAGTCCTTGGCCCCGACTGCTCTTCCCGCCCCGCTTCCACTCGCCCGCCCCTCTTTCTTGCAAAGGGACTCGCGCAGGGGGAACTGCCGCTTTGCGGCGCCCCCTCCTCTCTCCGTGTTTCCCCTCCGTCTGGTAAGCGGAAAAAGAGTAGAGGTCGGTGGAAGGAAGGCTGACTCTGCTGTTCTGCAATCCAGTTCACGCGCTTGGAGTTGGCTGCGCATCCCTTTTCTCAGCGCTATGCAAAGCAGAGGAGGATTCTCACCCGGGACCCCCGGCAGAAGTCGGCGTGGCTGAGTAAGGAGAGGGGGTGGGAGGAAAACAATGCACCCCCTTCCCTTGCCAGCCAAAACTACAGCTTTTGCTTGACGTAGGTTCCTGTGTGGTGCCCCGTCTTCCCACATTCAACCACCACCTCCTCCTCCTCCTGCGGCTGGTAATTGACAACTTTCACTCTGTTACTTAGATTGTGTAACTTGATATGAATGGAGCTGTAAGGGTCAGCTGTTCAGACTGGCAGCTACCTATGGATCTTTTCAGAGAAAGTCAGCTGAACTTGAAAAAGACCAACATTTGTTTCAGGACCAGGTCGTTGATGTTTTCAATCGTTATGCTTTTCTGGCAGGCAGGTGAAAAAGAAGTCTTGGGGTGGGTCTTTTGCCTGGTCAGCTGTCTTCGAGGGAAGTGGGTTACTTAAGGCATGTGCTTGTTTACATCTGCAATTGTTAATTAGTAGCACAAGTTAAAGTAAGTCGAGTGTGAGAAGAGGGGTGCTGAGTATTGCAAGTAGCTCAGAACAGTGTATCATCTTAATGTGGACTGGAGTTGCAAAAAAGAATGATTGTGTTTATTAGAATCAAGGACCTCTGGGTTGCTTATTTTATAGTTTTAAGCTGTTTGGATTGTACAGCAATCTGTTCTAGCTCCTAACAGCAGCACTATACCGCCCCAATTTTATAATAAATAATAAAAGAAAAAAAGTGGGATTGGTGGAAAGAGTTAAGAACAGAGAGATATGGAGAAATAGTCATTATTCTTTTATTTACCAGATTTGTAGATAGCCCTTCATAGGGTGATCCCAGGGCAATAGCCAACATGTTACAAAATGTGCAATGATGTAAAACTATATATTAATTAAAAGCAATCATTAAAAAAACCAATCAATAAAAAAAGCATGAGAAAATATAAAGCTTTAACAACTAATTTACCCCCAAATGCCTGGGAGAATAAAAGCATTTCACTTGGCAGAAGAAATGCGTAAGAGTTTCCACCCAACTAAGCCTAGGGGAAGGGAAATGATTCAGTCCCACATTGCAGGTTGGGGTTAATAGGTGGGTGCCAAACCTAAAAAGGCTGAAGTTCAGTCTATATACCCAGCATGTGTATTGGAGTTTTTCTAATGGGCCAACGTCACTAAATGCTCTATATAACTAGTCCCTGCAGTAGTGTGATACCCTTTATTGCTGCTGCCCTTCTATCTCTGCCTGATTGTCCTAGAGATAACTGCTTGTGTCTTTAAATAAATATAACTGATATGTCTCTCCGCCATGCATTAGGAAATAGAGATCCTTCTGTTATCTTTTTAAAGTGGTGGGATGATGTAACTAATGTTTGTTGATTGTAGTTTAAATTATGTAAATCAGTTGGGCTTGCTTGATGTTTCTCAAATTTTTGATACAAATTTAGGAGAGTTATATTGTTTAAAATTGCTTTCTTGCTAATATTTTTATAATAATAATAATTTAATATCTATACCCCGCCCATCTGGCTGGGTTTCCCCAGCCACTCTGGGCAGCTGCCAACCGAATATTAAAAACACAATACAGCATTAAACATTAAAAACTTCTCTAAACAGGGCTGCCTTCAGATGTCTTTTAAAAGTAAGATAGTTGCTTATTGCCTTGACATATGATGGGAGGGTGTTCCACAGGGCAAGCGCCACTACCGAGAAGGCCCTCTGCCTGCTTCCCTGTAACCTGACTTCTTGCAGTGAGGGAACCGCCAGAAGGCCTTCGGCGCTGGACCTCAAGGTCCGGTCTGAATGATGGGGGTGGAGACGTTCCTTCAGGTCAGCACCAACACTTTGAATTGTGCTCAGAAACATACTGGGAGCCATTGCAGATCTCTCAGGACCGGTGTTACTTTGTATGGGCAGAAGATAGGACTGCCAGTGAGTGAATTGTGTAGATCAGGGGTCAGCAGCCTTTTTCAGCCATGGGCCGGTCCACCATCCCTCAGACCATGTGGCGGGCCAGACTATATTTTGAAAAAAATAAAAATGAACAAATTCCTATGTCACACAAATAACCCAGAGATGCATTTTAAATAAAAGGACACTTTCTACTCATGTAAAAACACGCTGATTCCTGGACTGTGGGCCAGATTAGGAAGGCGATTGGGCCGCATCCGGCCCCCGGGCCCTAGGTTGCCTACCCCTGGTGTAGATCTTGCATTCAGTACAGGAATGAAGTCTAGTTCTTTTTCTACTAAATTAGTATGGCTGGGAAGCTAAAGATCATCAGAGTGACTGGGTGTGTACACATGCAGATGTGTATGTGTTCATAGCAGGACATCTGAGTAGAATCAGTTAAGTTTTAAAAGATGATACTCTGGCCCTTCTCTTTAAAAAAAAAAAAGTCCACATGAATTCACAGGCACTTCTACATAAAATGTGAAAGTATATCTCGTCGTTTGAAAGTTGTCTGTATAGTCATTGGGGCTCAATTCCATGTAATGGGTTGTCTCTGAGAAGAATATACTTCTGCTTGTGCAGTGATACTTGAACTTCCTCTTTCCTCTTCTCCCCTGTGAACCCTTAGAATGTGCTTTGGAGGGACCCTCAGGAGCAAATTTTAGAGTGCAAGAGGGGAAGAAGAAGAAGGTGAAGTCCCATTGCATTAGAAGAAGAAGCCCACTCACGCATTTTTTATTCTGTCCAATATGCTTAGATCTGGGGTGCCAACATTGTTTACAATATTGAATTTATATCTCACCCTTCTTCCCAATTGGAGTGTATCAATGCCACAGCCTGATTCTATGCATTCTCCTAGGTACTCTTACTGGGCACAATGGGGCCTACCTCCTATTAATTCAGGATTACAGCCTGAAAAAGTGTAGTGTGCATCAGAAAATATTAAAACCTAAGCTTAAGACGTTTTTCTTCCACATGCTTATTGGTCTTATAATGATAATGATAATGATAATAATGTTATTATTTGTACCCCACCCAACTTATTGGGTTGCCCCAGCACAATAAAAATACTTTATATTTTAAAATGCTAATGGATTAAAATAACGTTGCCCAATTTATTTAAAAAGTGGTCTTGCTTTCAACAATGCCTCAAATTGCATTGTACTAGAATTTGTGTTTAAACCCACCTTTGTTGTGAATGAATGCAAGTGATGCGATTGCTGCAATGTGACTAATTTGAAAAGGGTTCATCCTCTTACTGATTAAATACATCCCTGTCTCATGCATCTCTACCCAGAAGCAAGTCTCGCATATTCTTTGCTAAGTGTGCATTAGATTGCCATTATACGCTTTTTTGTTGTACAAGAATCCTGCCCATATTACACAAAGCAATGTTTGTCTCTTAACCTTGGCGAAGTTTTTTTTTTTAATTGAACAGATATTGAGCATATGGAAACAAAGAACAATCATGCTGCAGTTGCTAAATCTGAGGGGTTTCTGTATAAGCAAGCATATGGTTTCTGCCACCATGGGGTAAACACAGTAATGGACTCTTAACTTGAGCAGAGAACATCAAAACTTATATGTTCGTCTAGTTTTTATTGCACTACATTTGAGTGTGAGTGTTTTCATAACAAGGATCTGATGATTCACAATAATGTGTTTCAATACATCACTTATGGTATTGTTGACATATATGAAATAATAAATAGAAAATACAGTGAAAACTATGAAGTACTTCATAAATGTTAATTTGTTAGGGTTTCTTTTATAATTTAAAAATGAGATCAGAATACTTAACATTTACCCAAAAGCCAAACTTTATAAAGGTTAAAGCTACCCTGGATTGTATAATAAAAAAGATACCCTCAATGCTTGATTGATTTCTAAATAACACAGGTTTATAATAGAGAATGGATTTCTCATTGCTCACAAAGTATTTCCAGAGTGCAGGAGACTCCTTGTGCCTGGGAAGTTGTCCCCGCTGGCTCCTTTGGGAGCTATGTGGTTAATTTTACTAAGCATTTTAAAAAACGCAATATTTTGTCCTTTTGTTCAAGAGCCAACTTTAAAGGAGTATTATGAAAAGGCAGCCTGTTTCTATGAAGATGAACAGGAATGATTATGTGATTGGAACATTCAGAACCTGATGTTTTTAATGTAGTGATTTGTGCATAGTTAATACAGTTTCACAGAAATATGCAAACTTGAGGGAAATCCCCCCCCCCCCCCGTGAGATTCTTAGAGTAGATCTACACCATACATTTAAATCACTTGACTTCTCCCAGAGTATCCAAGGAACTGCAGTCCTCCCCAGAACTACAATTCCAAGCACCCTTAACAGATTACAGTTCCCACTTGCTTTAAATTACTTGTTTTAAATATTGTGTTAGATGAACTTTGGCTGTGTGTTGTGGATCGGCTCTCAGATAGGTTATGCTGGGATTTTTTCTTCCTACTGAAATAGAGTGCCTTTTCAAATGCTGATTTTTTGTAATCTCAAACCACGTGACTGATATTGTTTGGATGATTTTTTTAGGTTCTGATTTTCACTTCTCGATTCATACCATTATCACCACCAGTACATAGTATTTCTTATTAAATGGGCAGCACCAGCTCTTCCTTCAGGCAACTCAGTGCTTATATGCTTTTTCTGTGAAAACGCAAAAGATTTGTGGGTTATATGATGATCTGATTGTTTCAGATGAAATGCAGATATTTCCATTGATTCCTTATACTTAACTGATATGCTGTGTAAAACATACTTTTATGTAGCACACTCTTGTTAAAAGCTTGGTATAGTGTCTGATACTTTTACTGTTCTTAGCCGATAACACTTCCAGTCTTTTACTGCAATCCTGATTACAGACAAGTTCTTGCTGATCTGTGGGATTTCACAATCCTAACTCTTCAGCATTGCAGCATATGCCTTCTTTGTTTGGTAGGAAACAGTTTTATGTAGCACTAGACTTGTCAGTTCTGTTCCTTTGATCTCAGCTTGGAAACTACAGGCAATACTTGTTTTGCGTGGGGGTTCCCTTCCAGACCCCTACACGCATCGGTGGAGCACATGTAAGCTTTCTCTAACCCCTTTTCATTACATCTTTACGGCGTTTTGCAGCTACTTCAGGATTTGGTACCATTCGCGTGTGCACGGTCACACGTCATTTTGATGCGCCTATATCGGTTGCTGCCTGTAATGAGAATGAGTTCAGTTTAAAAATTACATTGAGGATGTATTATTGAGACCATATTTATGTCTCATCTGTGGAACTTGGTGCTGCAGACTTTAGCTGCATGAATAAAAGACAATAAATTACCTGTTTACCTATGTCAAAATGTAAGCTGACATCTTTAAATTTCATTTCTTCATAGATCTAATGAATATGAAATATCCATGCTATAGTAAGAGGTGTTAAGATCCCTTTGCAAGTGACTTAATATTAAGACCCCTTTGCCTGTATCTTAAGAGTGGTTCCTTCAACAGAGACTCAGTGGGGAAGGTTTTGTAAAAATGTCTACACACTGGAAATGAGGAAATAATACTTTTATTTTTGCTTTTGGGTGAATCAGTGGTGACTGTTCTGTTGTTCAACTGAAAGCATGGTTCTTATCAAAAATTTGATTTCAGGCTAGGAGCATAGAGCCAAGTGTGAGGTGGACATCTGAAGGAGGCATAAAGAATTGACAGGTGGTGCTCAGCCCTTTTCTATAACTCCCCTTAGGTTTTGTGTGTTTCTTTAAGACACCTCTCCAATGTTCTCCAAATGTTTCAGACGACCAACTCCCATCAGCTGCTGGTAGCATGCCCAGCATGATTCTATCTGCCCTGGCATCATACAGCTGTGCTGCGTGGCGCTGATGAGAGTTGTCCAAAACAAATTGGAGGGGCACCATGTTTGTCTCAGCTACTTTAGGTGTAGAAAAAGCACCTTCCTTATCATAGGTAGTGAAGAATGTTTAAAGTAGGAATTTGGATACAGTCCTTGCCTACTCGACTGAAGGGCTGTAACTCCCTGGGTAGTGCATCTGCTTTGTATGCAGAAGGTCCCAGTTAAATCCCCTATGACATTTCTAGGTGGGCTGGGGGGATATATCCTGGAGAGAGGCTGGCAGTCGGAGCAGACCAAACTGAGCTAGATGAGCTAGCAACTGATTCTATAAGAATTATGTGTTTACTTTCATATTGTTGCATTCTATTGAGGTTTCTCTTCCCAGCTGTGAATTTCTAGGGATGTGGGAAAACACTTCTTTTCTCCTTCCTTTTGAGTGGATTATTGGTGGAGCAGAGACAAATATTTATTTCGTATCTTGCTGGGACAAGGAGTGGGGATGCTAGTTTGTTACTTTTTACCCCTGTTGATTATGACAAGTTTGTTTGTTTATTTTTAATAAACAAAATACACCCCTCTCTTCACCAGGTGGGTTTCAAAACAACTTGCAACAATGAAATGAAAAATATACAAAATTTTAAAATGTAAATTAAACCTCCCAAATGTATTTAGTTGTAACTGAACCTCCCAAATGTATTTATTAGGAATTAGAAGGCTATATATATTCAGCTTAATTGAAAAATTCCATAAGTGGTGTACATAAAATAATATCAAACAATAATCTATAATGTACACTAAGCAACATTTCAAAACAAGTATAACTGACGTGTATGTGCAGAGATAGGCCTGCTGAAATATATTTTTAGGCAGACACAGGTGTTACCGCAGTTTGACAAAAGTGTTTTGATTTTTTTTACTACGGTGGTTGCCATTGACTTACGAAAATGTATACTTGTGTGATTCATTTTATTAATTACTTGGTGATACACGATGCAGACCTAAAATACCCAGTGAATTTTGATAGCTTAGTTAGCAGGCCCATTTTATACCAGGCTCTTGATAAAAGTTTTGCTGCCGTGCTTCAGGTTGCTCTTCCTGGTGAGAGTGCAGGTGCCCATGTACGAGCTGGCAGGGTTGAGTTCCCTCTTGGACTGTCACAGGTGCCTGGCAATGTTGTTAGATAAATTTTATTCAGGTTTCCTGGGGCAAGGATCAAGAGCTCCTTGGCATAGGGAAAAGTAGAGAATATAGCAGACTCTTCCTCTTTAGTATAAGGTCAGCAGAGATCTAGTGGGGAATGAGTTTCAGGAGAGGCCTCCCTGGAAGGATTGGGGCAGGCACTAGTAAGGTTATCTTTTGTTGCATATCCATCTGCTCCATGACAACTTGAGATACATGATCCAGTAGGTTTTTTTCTAGTTGAGTCTACTGATAACTTGTCTTGATGTTGTGGTAGTTTTATGGAAACTATTCTGAATGAAATTAGAAAAGGATTTCCACACTTCTTTCAGTATACTGTGCTGCTGACTGGGATTGTTTTTGCAGGTGGCTTCTGTTCTGTTTCATTCTCTTTCGGAAGGCAATTTATATTAATGTGTGACTTTAAAAACCTGAAGTAGGCAAAGAGAAACAATTTAACAAACTTCTTATCTGCACCTCTCACCTTGTCTTGTTGCCTTGTCCCTCCTGCCACTGTTGAATTCTTTTGGGCACATGAATAAGGAATTCTGAGCCAGGAGGGTTGTAAGCTTATGATACTATCTGTGAGAGCAAGTATCATGTTGCTAGTGTCAAATTTGTTTGGTTCCTGCATTCCTGATCTGTGTTGACCTCTGAAAACACTGCACTGCAACATTTCACTAAGCTGAGTTAATGAGAACTTAGCCATTTCGTCAGGATACCTCAGATAGGGCAGTGTTTTCCAGATGTTTACTTAAGGGTGCATGATGGAAGAAAATCTCATTGGCTGTTTGTTTTTATGACTTAGGGAATTATTTGTGACTGAAGTGTTAGGGTTCAGGGACTCAGTAGCTTTTATCTGAAATCATTTTTGGATTTCAAATTGTGTGCAAGAAGCCTAAGCTTTAATCAGAGCTAAACTAATTTACTCTGTGCATTAAATCTAGCAACATGTGATAGTGTTGTAATGCTGCCACTGACTGATCTTTTGACAGCTTCTTAATAGTCTCCGTAGCTAAAGAATATGATTTTGCTTAATGATGGTGCCTTGTTTTTAAGATAATGGCAATAATTCCCTATGTATATGTGCATCCCACTAACCCATGTACTCATATGTGATGCATATATGTATATGGTATATGGCTATTGTCAATTTCCTCTTTATCAACTTTCATACTACTTTTTACAAAGGTCGCCTGCTGGAATTGCAGTGTGCAAAAATGTTGTCTGCTGGAATTGTTGTGTGCTTACTAGAGGTGTGGATTTTGTGATAGTATTCAAAATTGGAATAGGTTTCTGGAGAACTTTGTAACAAAGCCCAATTGGGGATAATAAATGTAAATGTTGTGATAACGTACTGTACATGCAATCCATGTACTGAGATGGTTTTTTTTATGTGAGGGACCGATACTTTATGGTACAAAAGAGCTTATTACCTCTTTGAGAGGATGACCACATCATGTAACCACATAACAAGCATAAGATGCCATTGGTTGCTTCTTAAACCGTTCTTGTGTGTATGATCAGCCACTTACTTTGCAGGATATTTGGTGCCCTGGCTACTTGCCCATTTCTCTGGATTGAGGCCATAGCCTTAAATGAATATATCAAACAAATGAAGGCTGCAATCCTAAACACATTTACTAGAAAGAAAGCCCCATTGAACACAGTAGTACTTACTTCTCAGTAAACCTAAATAGGAATGCACTGAACACTGTTTAAAGCTTGAAACAGCATTCTTGAGCACACTGGAATAATGTTATACCTCATTTTTCCTGCTTCTTTCATGCAGCTCAGCAGTGTTGCCGCTCAGTAGGAGTCTTTCCCTGATGGCATCATTGTGCCTCAGGGAATAGTATATACGCAATTCTATTTTTAGGGAGAGGGTTATAAGTTGTGATCTTAAAGGGTTTTAAAAACCCCACTTGCCTATATGCTTATCTGTATGCTCCTTGGCTTGACATAGTGGAACTCCCCTAGGATGCAGCTTTTGAAAAAAACCTCAGTTCTCTTTTGTCATTCTTTAGACCACAGGACTTCCTGGTCTTCTTTTATCTCTCTCCTCCCTTTATGGTGATAGCTTTGAGCACATATACTGAATAGAAGAGAGGAGCACTATTTTCTCTCTCTCTCTCTCTTTCTCTCTGTGTGTGTGTGTGTGTCTATGTGTGGGATGGGCAGAAAGTAGATCAGGATCTGCTGGTATATTTCTGGTAGATTGGCGAGGTTTTCCGGCTCCATATTGTTTAAAAATAGCAATAGCAAAACAACTTTTGCCACCTAAAATTAGACAGAAGAAATGAAGAAAGCTAACCAGGAGTGTGAGATAGGACTGGGATCTCATTTCAGTGTTCATGCTGAAGACCAAATCCAAGGCTCACAACGCACTCAGGGATGTTACATGGAAAAAATACGAGAGACATTACACATACTTCTGTAAATCAAGAAAATCTTTAATTAAAATAATAATAATAATGCACTCAGGGTACCTTGAAACAACATTAGTGCTAATGACTTTTGCACCTTGTTATGTTGCATTTTTTTGCATCTGTATTTTGTAAAAAAAAGTTAAGCCTGATGAATGCACCCCTTATGATGCACATATAATTAGCTCAGGGGTTGTCAACATTTTTGAACAAGTGGGCACGCTTCAAGTGCTATGGGGTCCAGTTTGAAAATGGCTACCATGGGGGTGTGGCATAACACAAAATGGCTGCCGTGGCATAACACAAAGTCCTGATTGTGGAGACGATGATGGTTACTTACTCAACTTATACACCACCCTATACCGGAAGGTCTCAGGGCGGTTCACAACAAGACCACAACATATAAAATCAAACCAAAAGCAATAGCCCAGTAACGCCCCCTCCCCAGCCACATTCTGAAAGGGTGTTGGATGTCAATAAGATCAACCAAAGGCCTGGTTAAAAAGGAACATTTTTGTCTGGTGCCTAAAGGTGTATAATGAAGGTGCCAGGCGAACTTCCATGGGGAGAGCATTCCATAGACGGGGAACCACTGAAGAGAAGGCCCGTTCTTGTCTTGCCACCCTCTGGACCTCTTGAGGAGGAGATAGAGGTGTTAAAGGCACATGAGCACTGTTCCCCCTCATGCCAGTCTTAAACCCATGCCTAGGCTGCCATCCTGTGCCCATTAACTCGATTAAACATAAAGAGGATTCTTTTTGAAGTAGATATATATACAATTTTACTGTAAGTTAGCTATGTAGTGAATTCTTAATGAGTTCCTGGACATCACCTCCTGCACAGCAGGCGACATGGCTCATTGCAGAGTTTTCACATTGTGCACCTGGACCTCAGTGTCCGGGCAGAACGATGGGGGAGGAGACGCTCCTTCAGATATACTGGACCGAGGCTGTTTAGGGCTTTAACGGTCAGCACCAACACTTTGAATTGTGCTCGGAAACATACTGGGAGCCAATGTAGGTCTTTCAAGACCGGTATTACATGGTCTTGGCGGCTGCTCCCAGTCACCAGTCTAGCTGCCGTGTTCTGGATTAGTTGTAGTTTCCGGGTCACCTTCAAAGGTAGCCCCACGTAGAGCGCATTGCAGTAGTCCAAGTGGGAGATAACCAGAGCATGCACCACTCTGGCGAGACAGTCTGCAGGCAGATAGGGTCTCAGCCTATGTACCAGATGGAGCTGGTAAACAGCTGCCCTGGATACAGATTTGACCTGTGCCTCCATGGACAGCTGTGAGTCCAAAATGACTCCCAGGCTGCGCACCTGGTCCTTCAGGGGCACAGTTACCCCATTCAGGACCAGGGAATCCTCCACACCTGCCCGCCTCCTGTCCCCCCAAAACAGTACTTCTGTCTTGTCAGGATTCAACCTCAATCTGTTAGCCACCATCCATCCTCCAACCGCTTCCAGACACTCACACAGGACCTTCACCACCTTCACTGGTTCTGATTTAAAAGAGAGGTAGAGCTGGGTATCATCCACATACTGATGAACACCCAGCCCAAACCTCCTGATGATCTCTCCCAGTGGCTGCATGTAAATGTTGAAAAGCATGGGGGAGAGGACAGAACCTTGAGGCACCCCACAAGTGAGAGTCCAGGGGTCTGAACACTCATCCCCCACCACCACTTTCTGAACACGGCCCAGGAGGAAGGAGCGGAACCACTGTATCCAGCCCCCAGCTTCTTCCAGGTGTGCCTGGAGTTGTTCAGCAACCACTCGCTCAATCACCTTGCCCAAGAATGGAAGATTTGAGACTGGGCGATAGTTGGCCATCGTGGCCGCATCTAAAGATGGTTTTTTAAGAAGCGGTTTAATAACCGCCTCTTTCAGCGGGTCTGGGAAGGCTCCCTCACGGAGGGAAGCATTCACCACCCCACAAAGCCCATCGCCCAGTCCTTCCCGGCTAGCTTTTATAAGCCAGGATGGGCAAGGATCCAGGAGACAGGTGGTTGGCTTCACTCGTCCAAGCAGCCTGTCCACATCCTCGGAGGTAACAGATTGGAATTGATCCCACACAACTTGACTAGACAGGACTCTAGCACTCTCCCGCCCTGGTCCTGCTCCCACGGTGGAGTCTACTTCTTCCCGAATCTGAGCGATTTTATCTGCAAAAAACTTTGCGAAATCATTGCAGGAGATCATGTGGCCCGTACTGTGCCCCGATGTCGCAGGTGGTTCCGCTAAATTGTGAACCACCTGAAAAAGTCTCCTGCTGCTGTTTTCTGCAGATGCAATAGAGGCGGCGAATAAAGTCTTCTTCGCTGTCGCTATCGCCACTTGGTAGGCTCGACGTTGAGCTCTAACCTGTGTCCGGTCAGATTTGGAATGAGTTATCTGCCACCGGCGCTCTAGCCGTCTCAACAATTGTTTCATTGCGCTCAGATCCATGGAAAACCACGGGGCTGCCCGGGCTCCATGCAGTCGGAGAGGGTGCTTCGGAGCCAAACAGTCAATAGCCCTGGTTAACTCCACATTCCAGCGGGCCACCACCAGGGAATCGGCTGAAAGGCCATCAACATGGGATAAAGCATCCCCTACCACTCTCTGGAAACCATTTGGATCCATTAAGTGGCGGGGGCGGACCATCCAAATCGGTCCCACCTCCCTGCAGAGGGGATGGGTCGCAGAGAAGTCCAGTTGCACCAGGAAGTGATCTGACCATGGCACTTCTTTCGTTTCGCTTTTACTTAGTGTCAGATCACCAACATCCATAGAGGTAAACACCAGGTCCAAGGCATGTCCGCGGCTATGGGTTGGACCAGACTTATTCAGGGACAGCCCCATGGAGGCCATGCTTTCCACGAAGTCCCGAGCAGCCCCTTGTAATGTCGTGTCAGCATGGATGTTAAAATCCCCTAGGACAACCAAGCTAGGTGTCTCCAGGGGAACATCTGCCACAACCTGAAGCAGCTTGGGCAGGGAATCCTTGGTGCAGCGGGGAGGTCGATACACCAAAAGGAATCCTGTACTGTCCCTATTGCCCAACTTCCAGAACATGCACTCGGAAAACTGGGTCTTCCCAATAGGACACCTGGTGCAAACTAATGACTTCCTAAAAATCACTGCAACCCCCCCTCCCTGCCCACATGACCTGGGTTGCTGTGCGTAAGAGAAACCTGGTGGACAAGCAGCGGCAAGGACAGGCCCATCTGCTTCATCCAACCAAGTCTCTGTTACACATGCCAGGTCAAGTCCTCCATCCATGATCAAGTCATGGATGGCAGTGGTCTTATGAATCATTGACCTGGCATTGCACAGCAGCACCTTCAGGTCATGTGGGTATCCCTTGCTGATTCCAGTATCCATCCGGTCAGGACCAGACCCGGAGGCAGGGATAGTCCTCAGACAACGACTAAACCTGCCTCCTCTGTAATGACATGGTCTGGTCTTAGCGTAACTCCTCCTCCTACCCGTGATCACTGAGATCGGTTGTCCCAGTGCATCCCCCCCTGTGGAACATGCCCCGGCCATTTTGTTGGGATTCCTATTGCCTGATGTCCGAATGACTCACTTATCAATCACAGATCTGACTTCACACATTGGCTGAAAACACTGGCAGGTGGGAGCGGCCAGGCTGGCTTATTTCGCAGAAACCGCTTCAAAGGGTACCCACACAGTTTGCTTCATAACCTCTTTTTTTGTAGTGCTAGTGGCTTCCTTTTTTATTATTTTTATTTTTAAAAAAGCAGGCTGTCATGGGTGTTGAGTTGGTGCCCCCCGTGCGAGTTAACATATGGTAGAACAATTCTCAGGCTCTCTTGTATCAAATTTGGTTGATGTGGAATGTAACTTTGACCTAATTACTATATTACAATAGTATTTTTTTCTGCGTTGAAAAAGAGTTCTAGAAAAAGATGCTGGAATGCTCTGCAATTCTGGTTTTCTTTTGAAAATGCAGTCTTAACTGCATGTCTGACTCGGAGCCATTTCCTGGATCATTGCCAATGCAGCAGTTTCCCCCCTCCCCCATTACTAAAGGTTATTGAAAGTCTTCTTACTGTAGTTCTGTTGTGTTGATGTCTCTAACATCAGTTCGCTAGATGGATTCCAGTCTCAAAATGCATATTTGGGCACAACCCAGCGGTGGCACATGTTGGGTTTGTCTGTTTGGGATCACTCATGGAAACCTCTGGAATTTAAGTGCACGGTCAAGCACTTAGCTGTTGTTAGATTGATATCCTAGGGACCATAGGCCAGGCAAGCTCTAATGTGTATTCTTGCATTTCTAGTTTTTCTGCTAAAATGGGGACTGAAAACATTCTCTTTTGTGGCACTGCATGATGAGATGATTGCAATTCTTCGAGCTAAGTATTGCTACAGAAAATACAATTTCCTTTCTCCTAAAAGTTGTGTAATAGCTAGCCATCTTGCTACATGCAAATGCCTAAAAGAGCAGAGGTGTAGGGAATTATCAGGAGATCAAACACTGAGCCACTTGCAGCCCTTCCCTGTGAAGGTGTGGGTGTGGAAGTGGGAGGAAACATTTTTTAAAAAGCTCTTTGAGGACAGCAGATTTAATTGTGTGTTACTCCTGCTAATTTCATGCAGAACCATAACATTTAGGTATAGTTCTGATTTGCAGCACACTCTTTCAGCTGAAACTGGTGACTTTTTTATTTTTATTATTGGTGGTGGTATTGTGGTAGATTTACTGATAATTTTTAAAATAACTGACCGTCTAATTGTGAATTTTCAAATTAATAATAGAAAGTATTTGAGTAAACCTTTATAGCAAAATGTCACCCAATATAGGGAACACTTTTTAAATCAGTTACAAGGTTTTAAAATCAGTGTACTATATCTGATTAATGAACAAATTATTACAGCCCTACTTTTTCGTTTCCACCCTTCTTAAACTGAAACTGAGGACAAATAATGTTTTCACTGTCTGGAAATCCTGTAGGAGCATAGCGCCTTATACCAAGTTCATCCATCTGTCTCATTATTGTCTTCACTCACTGGCTGTAGCTTTCCAGGATTTCAGATGGGAATCTTTTCCAACCCTTTTAACTACAGGCTAGGATTGAACCTGGGACCTTTTGTATGCAAAGCATATGCTCTTCCACTGAGCTATGGCTTTCTTCTCACTGTGTTTACAAAGGTAACATGTGATGCTGGTGATGTGCAATTTGTGTGTACTTTATGTACTCGAGTGTAGGCCGAGCTCCTGACAGTTTTCTCCCTCACAAAAAGGAGGGTGCGTGCAGTGTGCTTGCGCAAATTGGGCATCTGCAGGTATCAACTGTGTGATGCATTACTTTTTATGTATAGCGGGATATGCACAAATTCCTACCTCTTTCCACTATATATACTAGTGTAAGCTTTAACTTTTATTGTGCAAAATGCTTTTTTAAAAATGCCATATCAAAGTAGTAACTTTCTCTGCTTTTGGCTGTTTTTATGGTTTGGAAACTGTCCTTGTCACCTGGGTGTCCAGGAATCTGAAATACTTCTTCAGCTAACGCAGGGCTAGCACTTTAAGCATAGAAATAATTGTCCAGTTCAGTATTCAGTGACTTCATTAAATCCAAGTCAGATCAAATGGCAAAGCCAGGATGCAGAAATTATTGTTGATCTCAGTAGCCAGCCATTACTTTCTGCTAGCCAGCTGTTAAGTTCAGTTCCATCCTGAGAGTAACATTACATGTATTGTCAAAACACATACCAATTTTATCTAATGGAATGAAGTTATGTATAATAATGTGGGTTGATAACTACATGAGCATTTAATCTGAAATTCACCTTATGTGTTTCCTTTCTCCCTTTAAAGGCTGCATATTTATTATATACAGTATTTGTATTTGAAGCGCAAATATTACACTGACATTTTTGGGTACATAACTCAAAATGTGGGAAAAGTGTAGTGTCTGGCCAGCATTGACTGTTTGAGTTTCTTGTCTAAACATTTTATTTCAACACTGAATAAGGAATTCTACCCTTTTCCAGAAGTAGGAGACCTGTGGCATCCTGCATCAAGCAGCAGATTGGATCTAGTGATTTACAACCCCCCCTCCAATTCTGATTCTGTCTTAGTGGTGTGGCTTCATTGGTTATAGTATATAGTATAGTATAGTATAGTATAGTATAGTATAGTATAGTATAGTATAGTATAGTATATAGTATAGTATACTTTTCAGTTGCCATTTTCTAAGCTAGATCATTGAAACTCTGTCCACAGGGGTTGGAAAAGCTGTAATTTTGAGCTATATTCTTTATTCAGTTTTTCTTATGAAACTAGATTTTTATGTACCGTATTTTTCGCTCTATAAGACGCACCAGACCACAAGACGCACCTAGTTTTTTGAGGAGAAAAACAAGAAAAAGAATATTCTGAATCTCAGAAGCCAGAACAGCAAGAGGGATCGCTGCGCAGTGAAAGCAGCAATCCCTCTTGCTGTTCTGGCTTCTGGGATAGCTGCGCAGCCTGCATTCACTCCATAAGACGCACACACATTTCCCCTTACTTTTTAGGAGGGAAAAAGTGAGTCTTATAGAGCAAAAAATACGGTACTTCATTCAAGTCTCTCAAAACTGCCTCTATTTGTGTGTGTGTGTGTGTGTGTATAAAAGTCTTTGTTCGGAAGAAAAAAAATAATCTGTAAAATTTCTGTCTACAAACTTTGGCAGGTCCACAACTTTCTTCTAGGTTTCAGTATTATGCATGCTTACCTGGAAGTAAGCATTGCTGCCTGAGTAAGCATGCATATGATCAGGCTGTAAAACGCACTGAGCATTTGCTTAACAAAACTCTTTTCTGCCAGCTGTAATACTGTTTTTCCACTTATAATAACCAGCTAAATGATCTATCAAAGAAGTCCTGCTGTTTCAGAATGCTTGCTTTGTTCATTTTGTTTCATAACCATAACCATAAGAAAATAATACATATAAAATTACTGCAGTAAATATGCTGCTAAGTACATATGATAAACCAAGTAGTAATAAAGTCAGCATGTTGTTGCAGCATAGAAAACATATGGTTGTATCTTATCATTAAAGTTAATATTCCAGAAGTTTATGAACAGATTCAATAAATCTGAGATATATATATATATATATATATGTGAAACCATTGTCATTTACAGTGTGATATCCCTTTTTTAATGCTATTCTAAAATTTCAGGTGTGGGTGTAATTTTCAGATTATAAATCTGTAATGTCTACTTTTCCTGCTAAGTACTTTTTATGTTATTTCCTTAATTCCCCCTAACACTTCATCTCCAAAGTCTTTGCATATCTGAACAAACCTTTACACTCTATCTCCAACACTTACCTGTCACATTTGTGTATATTTTACTATAGTAAGGTGCCATTAATAAATGTTTTTAATAATTAGCACTAATCAGCCTAATTCACACATTGTTAAATATCCGAATCCACTCTTCTTCAGGTATTTTGTTGTTTAAAAATCTTTACCCGCAGGCCTGAATCCAAAATCATTGTATATATTTTATTCAGTGCTTTTTTCTGGGGGGTACGCATACCCCTAAACATTTTGTGAATCTTAAGTTTGGCCTCATTGAGGGGCAGTATTTCAATATGAATAGGAAAATGAGAGTACCCCTAAACATTTTTTTAAAAGAAAAAAAGCACTGATTTTACTTATGAGATTAGGAAAACAGAACAAGTTCTTCAGCGAATGCTTTAAACTGGTAGGAGTCTTGTTACAAAATAGGGAGAAATAGCCTGCCCTGCACATTTCTTCACCTTTCTCTGTGGGATTTGCCTTTTCAGCTGCCAAACCCTTCCGCACTGTAGAAACTGCTAGCTTTTGTGGGGCTAAAATGAAGGCTGTACAAAGACAATTGTCACATATTTTGCTCCACCCACTTTTGCCTCTGCCCCGGCATGTGTCAGCTAGAAGGTTGCCTGTGAGGGAATATAGCCATTGGACTGAAAATGACCCCCCTCCTCTGTTTTGTAGCAAGTATGGGCTGAGGAAATGCTGACCTGGGGATACCCTCCCTGCTAGGCCCAGTTAGCAAAGCTAACTTGTGCGACCATCCAGTACAGCTTGAGAATGACTTTCCCAGCTTCCTGGTTCCCCACACCTGTAGAATTTATGCTTATGATCCAAGCAGTAGGACCTTGGAAGCTTGCCTGCGTTGGGTGGAGCAGTTCCTCTGGTGTCCCGACAAGTTCACTGGTTTGCATTGCACAATAAGCTGTCGTTTCAACTACTGTATTTGCTTTTTTCCTCAGTCCACTCTATCTGGAGTGTGGAACAAATGCCTCTAGAGACACTTCAATTCAGAGGGATTAAATGATAAGATTATGATGATGATGATTAAAATTAGAACAGCCCAGAGCCCTTCTTACAGAATTCTAATATTCACATGATTTTACAGATCTGGTCTCTAAAGTACATAGTAAGCTCATTGTAGTTCTATTTTTAGAAAAAGTGGGTTTTGTTGAAAAGGTCAGTATACACTACTTACAATGATAATTTTAAAAATACAAAATGGTAATGAAACCTTAAACTCTACTGGTTGCCAGATGATTGGTGAACTCTTAGCTTCAAAATCCTATAATATTTTCTAAGGCAGTTGTTACTTAATGAGTTGGTTGTGCCTACTTGGAATCTGTTTACCTGGTAGGAAGCTTTAGCATCCAGACTCTTTCAAGTAAAGTTTGGAAATAGTTCAGTTCTGTTGGAAGGCTCATAAAAATGCTTCCAGTAGCAATTGATTAAAGTTTAATGCCCACGGTCCTGCAAAGTTTTGTTTGGCTGTTGTTCCTGGCGAGTAGCCTGCTTCTAGTTTTCATGCCCATTCTTTGTCACCCAGTCAGCCATTGCTATAAATTTGATAACTGTTTTGAACTTAAATACACTTACAAGCACTTATAGAACGCTGACAAATTATTTGTCATTTTGCCAAACGCCTTAACAAATACTTTGTCTTACAAGCAGGCATTTTAGTGTTAACAGGGACATGAACTGCTTTGTCAGGTGTGCCGATACTTTAGCCGATTCTGAAACTGGTTTCTGCTTGCCCTGGGGCTGGTTTAGTTCCTGAGATGCACTGGCTTGCATCCAAAGAACCACATACACACACATGCAAGCACGCATGCACACACACACACACACACACAGAGAGAGAATATTACCACTGTTCCATAAGTTGGCCCACAAGGACTTCCACAGTGTAGTGGATGTTGCTTTGCATGAGAAACATGAATGAAGAAGATATAGGTCATGGAGTA
Organism: Podarcis tiliguerta; assembly: GCF_965153285.1. Classification (NCBI taxonomy): domain Eukaryota; kingdom Metazoa; phylum Chordata; class Lepidosauria; order Squamata; family Lacertidae; genus Podarcis; species Podarcis tiliguerta. Next base: position 20,367,391 of record NC_139549.1, read on the forward strand.
GAAACTCTAGTGGACCATAAAAAGGTCTGAGAAAAAGAAATGTGGAAAGGGAACAAATTCCCTTTTATTTGGGATCACTTCTCTGATTAAACGTTTGCATTTCAGGTTAGAAACAAATTTTCTGTGAGAAGAGTACGTATGCTTTTATGGGCAATGTGCTTGAATGTGTGGATAATGTGCAACTGCGGGAATTATTGAATGAGATTGAAAATCTGATCTTGATCCATTTTAGTTTGATTTCAGGCTTGTGTTTGCCTTGATTGTCCGTTTGGATGACTCCTTATGCCCAGTGGAGGACAGGAAAAGTGTGTGTGTGTGTGTGTGTGTGTGTGTGTAGAGAGAGAGAGAGAGAGAGAGAAAAGAAGAAAGCAATCTTTTTGTAACCTTAAGCGATGCAGCTGAAGTGTGGGCATAGAATCTGAACACTGCACAATGCTGTTTTCCATTCTTCTTTCCAGTGTTGCTCCTTCCTGCACTTAGCCCAGGCCTGCCATCACAAAAATAGGTAATAAGCACAAACTAAGGCAGGAATGATTGTTACTGGGTGGGCGACAGCAGTGTATATATTTCTCAGGTGAAGAGGAAATATGTTTGTCTGGTAGATAGTGTGTGAATATTCATGTTTGAGAAATGATCAGTTTTTTTCATTCACATAGTTACATCTTAACTACAGCCATAGACTTACCTGTTCCCTGTTTAACCTATTATAGAAAGGAAAATATCATTTACATTTAAAAAAAAATCTATTCTAAGAAAACACATCCATTTTTATTTACCCTTCTCATACAGTAGACATTGCAGAAGTCTAAATGGGAGGTTACCAAATACTATTGAATAAATTCTACAAAAGAGCAGCTGTTGAAGAGGGATGTCCTTGGGCTGCAGTCCGCAAGAGGCAGTTTTTCCCTATATTGCAGTAGCTTTCTTATTCAAAAGCAAGTCATGTTCTACCACCATCATTTCAGTTATTATACAAAATTGCTTACTGGTCTACATTGCTGAAACTAGTTCTTATTGCAATGGTAGCAATCAAGTTACTAAAGAATTCTTAACAGATTACATTGCTGTTACGAAGCCATGTAAACTTCATTTTTATAGATAATGACTTTTTCTTATATGATAATGGACTACACAATCTGAATGATGAAAGTAGAATGACAGGACAGTCCTGTTTGTGACGACTAAGAAGTAATCCCTATTGAGTTCAACGGGGTTTCATATCGGCTGAGTGTGTTTAGGACTGCAGTCTGAATTATCCCAAATATAAGCACAGTGGTTGTAGACATTGTTTTGCAATCATCCGGCTAGTGAAAGTGGGATTCTGGTGTCAGAATGGCAGTTTCTGGGAACATGATAGCTCTCTTTTCCAAATGGGGGCAATCCTCACTCTGTCCTACTCGAGGAGCAAATGGTTAGCGTGTGTGTGTTTGGACTTCATGCCCTATAGCATACCACCTGCCTCTTGGAAAAATGCCAGGGTTGCTGCTGAAAGATTAAGACTGGGTGTGGATTATGTATCTTTGTGCTACTTTGATTATTCTGTAGCCTGCAGTTAAGCACTGGGAGCTGCTGGTCTTGTTACAAATCGCTATTACTAGCCTTTGCTAGAGGCAAGCACAAATATAAATGATGGTAGGCCTACACTGTACCTGGATGCTACCTTGTATTTATGTTTCAGTTCCAGGATTTTGTTTACACTGGTGCTTTTGAAAGTAAATCTGAGCCTTTGTTTTCTTTAGAATATTCAATTTTGAATTATTAATCCTGTAATCTTTGAAATCTATTTGGTAGGCACTGGAAGTGGTAAATCTTTTCCAGTCTTAAATCCTATATGGACGTATGTCCTCAATCTCATTCTTATAATTCTGCTTGCTGAGATGGTTGACTGGTGGAGTCTCAGACTGCCGCTACTGTTTCAAGATTAGGGATTATTCATTGGTGTACACTTAAACTGATTGTTTTCTGAAATTCTAATAAAGAAAGGGTGACTAACCTGCAGATTAGATTGATTTAAATCAATGATTTTAAATTGGCAAGAAAAAGGCTGATAGAAATCCTAAATCATGTTTTCCATTGATACTACTTCCTGTGTTTCCTGAACAATGATGCAAATCTGCCCACAAAAATTATGTATGTTATTTACACTGTTGTTTCATTCTTATAACCAATCCTTTCATCTCTTAGTGATACTGTATACATTTTGCATGCTTTCCTTTTTAAAAAACCTGTAGAGTGAATAGCTTCCCTATTTAGAGGGAGTATCTTTCAAATATTTTCATAAAGGATCTTAACAGCCACACCCATGACAGGTTACAAGATTAACAACACAATCCTATTTAATGAGAAGTACCGGTAAGTTCCCTTGAGTTCAGTGGTGGTTTCTCCCAAGTAAGTGGGTTTAGGGCTACAGCTGAAATATGGAAATATAGAAGTCTGGAATTTTGACAGGCTTTTTCCATTCAGGAGGGACTACTTGCTTGCAAATTTTGTCCTCTTCTGTCAAGTATTGGGATAGAACAGTGGTTCTCAAAGGATGCAGCAGGAGAGGATGACAAGTTGGGCGGGGAGAGATTCAAGGACAATCAAAGAAACATTTAAACATTTCAGTATAGTGTAGTGTAGTGTAGTGTAGTATATCAGAAGTTTTCAGTCTTTTTGAATTCATGGCTCCCTTGACCAACTCTCTTCTTTCTGTGACACCCCTGTGGGGCTCAGGAGCCCAGTTATATCACCCTTGCCTGCAGAGCTAGAAGCCTCTCACCCTTTTTCGAACATCCTCCCTTGGGGAGTGTTCTTTCAGCCTCCTCTCCTCTCCTTGGGAGCCCTTCAGGCAGCCACTGCCCCTAGTCTTGAGCTGCCCCCCCCCACCCCAAAGAGAGGTGCTTCCTCACACTGCCCCTTGGGGGCCTGGGCCTTATCTGTCCATTCCCAACAGCAAGGGCTGGCAGACTGGCTGGCTGGGCTTCCTCACCCACTTCCTTGCTTATTCTGAGGGCGCCTCAGATCCTGGCAACCAGCACCCCCTGCACAGTCCCAGTGGCACCATTCACCTGCAGAGCTTGTAGCCGAGGCTGTTGCAACAGACAGCTGTGCGAGACTTTGGGAGGCAGAGACGTGAGAGGGCATTAGAGACGGAAGGGAAGGAAAGGGGGCCAGAGGCCATGTTGCCCACAGCACCCCTGACCATCACTCAAGGCACCCCCGGGTGCCACTGTACACTAGTTGATAACCACTGTAGCATAACATAGCATAACATATATATTTTTGTATAGCAACATCTACAACTCTCTTCAAGAGCATTTGCTAGTCTACAGTTCTCCACGACATAATGTTGTGAACAGGGATTTTCAACTCTGTCAGATCTGAAAGATCAGAAAAGAGAAAGGCTTCTTTGTCTGAATGAGGAGATGATGAGTATATTAGGTCTTAAATTAGACCTAATATAAATGAGAAAAAGCAAACTCACACCTCTAATTGAGTTTGTAAGCATACTTAAGGTACATATGTAAGCGTCTTGTTTATAATTACATTTTGGGAACGACTTTTCTTCTTATGTAGTTGCATTGTTTTATTCTTTCTGGGTGTCCAATGATCATATTATAAAGTAGTTGTGTTCTATGTTATAAATCAAGCACTGCTAGGAGTTGTTTCTTATTCTTTTCCAATGTATTTCTTAGCAATAAAAAAATAGGTGTGGAGCTAGTAAATTTTTGTTCTTAAAGTGTGGTTCAGAGAAAAAAAATTGAGAACCACTGGGTTAGAAGAACCTGTGCACTGCTCTTTTTATTTTCTTGTGTTCTTCTTTCCAGAGTTGCTACTCTGTGCTTCACTTGGCAGCCCAAAAGTAGAAAGCAAAAATGAGGTACCCATGGCATGCAGGTTGAAGCGGGCCCAGATTCCTACTGAACAGACATATTTGAGAAATGATTTTCATCTAGAAAAGTCATTTATCTCAACATACTGGTTACAAAGCTTTAATTCAGTTTATAGATTAATGTGGGGCTTTAGCTTCTTCTATTATTATTATTATTATTATTATTATTATTATTATTATCACAAAGCATGATTCATTTTGGGCAAAAAAAATGAGAGGCACAAATACAAGATGGGTGACACCTGGCTTGAGAGCAGTACATGTGAAAAGGATCTAGGAGTCTTGGTTGACCACAAACTTGACATGAGCCAACAGTGTGACGCGGCAGCTAAAAAAGCCAATGCAATTCTGGGCTGCATCAATAGGAGTATAGCATCTAGATCAAGGGAAGTAATAGTGCCACTGTATTCTGCTCTGGTCAGACCTCACCTGGAGTACTGTGTCCAGTTCTGGGCACCACAGTTCAAGAAGGACACTGACAAACTGGAACGTGTCCAGAGGAGGGCAACCAAAATGGTCAAAGGCCTGGAAACGATGCCTTATGAGGAACGTCTAAGGGAGCTGGGCATGTTTAGCCTGGAGAAGAGGAGGTTAAGGGGTGATATGATAGCCATGTTCAAATATATGAAGGGATGTCACATGGAGGAGGGAGAAAGGTTGTTTTCTGCTGCTCCAGAGAAGCGGACACGGAGCAATGGATCCAAACTACAAGAAAGAAGATTCCACCTAAACATTAGGAAGAACTTCCTGACAGTAAGAGCTGTTCGACAGTGGAATTTGCTGCCAAGGAGTGTGGTGGAGTCTCCTTCTTTGGAGGTCTTTAAGCAGAGGCTTGACAACCATATGTCAGGAGTGCTCTGATGGTGTTTCCTGCTTGGCAGGGGGTTGGATTCGATGGCCCTTGTGGTCTCTTCCAACTCTATGATTCTATGATTCTCTATAAACCAATAACAAATCTTTGTTACAGCACATGGTTAGTCTGGAGATTGCTAAACCATAGTCCTGAGTTCAGGTGGCATGTTAAGCCAAACTACAGTTCACCTTTGTGGGGCTCAGGAGCAAAAATACCACCTGTGTGCTTACATGTTTGTGCCAAATGGTTTTCTTTAGCGTGTTATGTGAACCAGAGCACTATGTTGCGCATATGCCATGCTGTGATGTCCTGTGGGATACGAGTGTGGCCTGCTATTGTAGAGGAAATTTTGAAATCAGTGGATAGTAATTGTACAGGGTCACATTAGAATTGCAGAAAACATGAAAGTTAATAAAACATCAAACTCTGCTGAAAGTAAGCTGTACACAAAGAGGTGTAATGAAAACAGCATTCAACCAACTTTGTTATATTTGCTTACAGATGAAAGAGATTTATTGGGTACAGTGTGGTTTTCTGAGTGGTCATACAAGGGCAATTCTTGCACTGAAATAACATTGTTTCCCCTTCAGTGAATGTAAACAGGAAAACAGTTTTCATTTGTGAGTTTTAGCTGAGTAATATATATAGCTTTGGTCAGCCATTGGGGTGAAAGATAACTTGCAAAAACTTTGTCACAGAGTACTTCCAGCACAACTGGCAAAATTTGTTATGCTGATGACTTAAATTGCTTCAAAACACAGAGCGTTTGGAGCTTTGGGCACATAATTCATAGATTGGATGATACAGATAAATGCTTGCTTCAGAAAGTCATTTCGCTGAACATTTCTCAAAATGCATAATTAAAAACCAAAATGAGGACTTATTCTTAATGCCCAAGTGTAGCTTTGCATGCTCTATAGCCTTCTCTCTTGCTGTGAAATTCGTGGTACTGAAGTGTATATCTTTTCACAAAATGTGCATTGCCTTTAAAGTGGGTTTGAGTTCGTGTGTGTTCAAAGGATAGGGGGTGGTGGCAAACCAAGATTTTCTGGTGGTAAAAATTGCTTGGAGACAAAGGCATTACCTTTTGTTAATTTTTTACTCCTGACCTACTTACTTTGGTTTTGTTGAAATAGTGGTTCCAGGTTTTATCTTTCACTTATTATTAGTTCCTTCAGATCATATACATGTCTAATTCAAAGTTAACTGGCAGAAATTCTGCTGCAGTTGAAACAAGTTCAGGGCAGGCAATTCATAATATACCTGGACTGATGAGATTTCAGCCCAGTAATTCTTCTGGTGACTTGTCTGCATGCCGGTTGTTTTGGGGAGGAAAGTTTTGGTGGGATGGATGAGCCCCTTCTGGCAGCTTGAATGTATGTGCATTTCTGTGTTGTTGTTGTTTAGTCATTTAGTCGTGTCCGACTCTTAGTGACCCCATGGACCAGAGCATGCCAGGCACTCCTGTCTTCCACTGCCTCCCGCAGTTTGGTCAAACTCATGCTGGTAGCTTCGAGAACACTGTCCAACCATTTCATCCTCTGTCGTCCCCTTCTCCTTGTGCCCTCCATCTTTCCCAACATCAGGGTCTTTTCCAGGGAGTCTTCTCTTCTCATGAGGTGGCCAAAGTATTGGAGCCTCAGCTTCAGGATCTGCCCTTCCAGTGAGCACTCAGGGCTCATTTCCTTAAGAATGGACCGATTTGATCTTTTTGCAGTCCATAGGACTCAAGAGTCTCCTCCAGCACCATAATTCAAAAGCATCAATTCTTCGGCGGTCAGCCTTCTTTATAGTCCTGCTCTCACTTCCATACATCACTACCGGGAAAACCATAGCTTTAACTATATGGACCTATACGGATCTCTGTGTTACCATGCTGCAAAATGCACAATCAAATGTAATTTTTCACGTTGTTTTTCTTTTACAGATTGTGGCAGGGTTATGTGTTGATTCTGTGGACCATTGTATTGATATAGGAAGTTGTAAATTGCTTGTACTGTTCCACATTTTTGTTTGTGTTCATTGGTTTTATTGATGTGTTTATACAGTGAGCTGTCTCATAATCCTATTTTGATGAAGGGGAGTCAAATATTCACATACAGTAAATATAGTCCTGTTTCTGTGAATGTGTGCATGTGACACATGCTGAAAATTGACCTCCTCTCCTGAAGGGCCAAAAGCAGTTTAATGGAGGGGAGGGGAAACATAAGAATACCCTATCTGATAGTGGCTCTCAAGTAAGAAGTCCACATTACTGTTACCTTCAAGTTTCTAGCATTTTTTGGATTCTCTTGAGGTGCGTAGCATGACAGTCTGAATGTTGCGCTATGGTTGCGTGTGCTTTATCATGTGTAAAGTTTGTTTTGGACATGTATATTGGTGTTTGAAACTTGAAGAGAAAAATGGGAAGGCAGAAAATTGGGAGGAATCCTACAGGGGAACGTTTGGGCACAACCAACAGGATATTGTGCATCAGAGTTGGAGGTCAAGGGCACAAGATTTTTAAAAATGCGTTGGACTCCATAAATTTACTTCTGCGCCCCTGAAGGCTTCCCCACCTCTTGAAAAAGTTCCCTGAAATGGAGCCCCTTTCTCATAATTCATTTTCAGGAGGCATATTCTCTGTACATTCAGTTTAGAGTTACATTTAGACCATGGAGACAGTACTTGAACATTCTTGGTAAAATAACACCTTCACATTGCAACCCTAAGCATGTTTATTCAGACGTAAATTCAATTTATTTCAATGGGAATCACTACCTATTAAGTGTTGTTGGGATTGCAGCTTTTGCATATCTCAGATGACATGTATCAACCAGCTCATTTCAGCACTTACCAAGCATGTTAGCTTGCTCAGTTTTTTGTTAGAAGCAGGAAGAGCCAGATGGAAGTTAAAATACTGTGCTTTCATGTTTTGAAATTAGTAATGTTGCATTTTACATGAAAGTTATGACACATTCGGTGATGTGACTAGAAAGCTCAGTTTTGGTTTAAATTGACAGTAGTACAGTATTCTTGTTTATAGGGTTTGCCAGGGTGGTGTCTGTAGGAATTTAAAAATTTGAAAGGGTATTTTCAAATACAAAGCCTTAGAAATAGTCCTGTTATAGTAAGGTCATTATTTTCACTGTAAGTTAAAGAAAAGCAAAAGAAAAAAAAAAATGCAACTAGTGATTTGGGTCAGAAAACCTTTTTCTCCCTGTATATCAGATGGTGTATTAAATTCTCTCATTTCTAAAAATAGATTGGATGACATACTGTTGAGGACACCTGCCACCCCAGATTTTTACTGATGCAATGGGACATCTCCTTCCTCTCCTCCCCTCTGCACCCCTTTGTGTACCCCCAAATCTGAGCAACTCTGGGAGGCATATGAGGGCGAAGAAGACAGGGAAGTCCATTAATTAGTAACAGAATGGTTGGATACACTATCTGTCAGACTGAATAACTTTTTGGAGGCAACATATCTACTTGCATAGTCTCTATTTCTTTGTGAAGAGAGTGGATTAAAAGCAGAAGTATGCATAATTGAAGCATGCTAAATTAGAACCCAATTGATTTAGGGCGTTGGAAAAATATCTTCAACTTTTTCTGGAAAATCCACATCACTGGGTAGGGCTCCAGTTTCTTGCTTGAGGAGTAGTATTTTTGGAAATAACAACATTAATTCTGAGCTTTAAGTTTCAGTATGACTGAGTGGCGTGGGGCGTGGGATGGTCGGCTTTGGAAGCATTTGCTGTATTTTTTTGCAATGTTCTTGGTCGTGTTCAAAATAATCGTGAAAGCAGAATGATAGAATGGAGGGACTGAGGAGGTGCCATAGCTCATAGAAGAGCATATTCTTTGGACTCATAGGATCCCACATTCAATCCCTGCCTGTTAAGACAGAAAAATATGAGAGGCTATTGAAACTGCTTATGTAAAACAAATACTGTATAGCAGTGTCAGCTGTGGATGGTGGATGTAGATAGAGTGTCTAACCTCATGTTATTCTGAGGTGGGCAACAGTTGTCCTTGACTGAGCACCTGAATGGGAAACCAGACTGGTTTCTTTCTATCTCCCTGTGAGGAGCTGTGTCCATGGTCTCCTGGGCTGCCCTGTAGTAATGTCAGTAGCCCTTAGGACTAGCAGTATCACCTGGGAAGGAATGATGGGAGGAAGGAAGGAGTAAGCAGAGGAGGACTACACAGCAAAATGATTTGGAAGGCTGTACTGCAGTGGTTTCAGAATACAGTGGTATCTTGGTTCTCGAACTTAATCTGTTCTGGGAGTCTGTTTGACTCCCAAAATGGTTTGAAAACCAAGGTGAAGCTTCCAATTGGCTGCAGGAGCTTCCTGCACTCAATTAGAAGCCGTGTCAGACGTTTGGCTTCCAAAAAACTTTCGGAAACTAGAACACTTAATTCCGGGTTTGTGGTGTTCGGGAGCCGATTGGTTTGACAACTAAGCCATTCAGGAACCAAGGTCCCACTGTATTAAAATATAGTCCTGTGGTTTATGGGACTGGCTGTATAGCCACAGTTAGCAGCTAGCTTTGCTGAGAAGATGGAATGCCCCAGGATGATCAAGGCAGCTGCCGGCAAGTCCTGTCCTCAGTGTGTTCTCATTTGCTACTGCCAAAGCTTTTGCTTCTTCTTCCTCCTTCACTCCCCCCACACCCAGCCCTGCACCTGAAATTGGTCAGTCAGTTAGTTAGTCTCCCTCCCTCTCTCTCTCTCTCTCTCTCTCTCTCTCTCTCTCTCTCTGTGTATGTGTGTGTGTTTGTGTGTGACAGCAGGGGTAGGAAGGAGAAGAAACCCTAGACATTTAGCAACATAGTTTATTGCTTCCAGATACTGTTACATGATCTTAGTATTTACCAACGCCTTTGTCTAGTAGTGGCCTCATGTAGATTTTTGCCTGCTTTTGTCCTTTATTAAGAAATACATGCAAGATGGAGGGGTGTGTTTGTGCCCCTCCTTACCACGATTCCCCTCATGCATACAGCATGTGCTCCTTTCTCTCCCCGTTTACAAGGACAGGAAACCTCCTAGGCACCTGGCTTACTGCAGTGTATACAGATGCAAAACTTCTGCTTAAGAATGCAAAATATTTCCCCCCCATATATACTACTAGGAGTGTGGTGCTGCCAAAAATTAGAAAGATGTTCTGAATGCTTCCTCTTTGCTGCTTGAAATGGCTGCTTCTTGAGATGGGAGGAAGAGGTCAGATGACAGGGCTGGGCCAGTTGAGCTATAGCAACTACTGTTCTCTGTGCTGTGTTGCAGTGCAGGAATTTTGGTGCTGGGTTATAGACAGAAAAGGGATGCTGCTTGTATATTGCCCACACCAGTGACCAGCAACCTTCCTAAGTGAGCCTGTTCAGGTAATGTTGTAGTCCTGAGGGATAGCTCAGTTGGTAGAGCGAGAGTCTCTTAATCTCAGGGCTGTGGGTTTGAGCACTACACTGAGTGAAAGATTCCTGCACTGCAAGGGATTGGACCTGATTATCCTTGTGATCCCTTCCAACTCTATGATTCTATGAATCCAAGAATGGAAGTTGTTAGGGATTTGAGACAACTACACCAGGGGACTAGCTCAATTATGTATGGGCACCATGAGGAGAATGGGGCTGCCTAAGTCTGTTTACGGCCCAACACATAGTGTAAGGCATGGATAAGTAAATTAAGGCCCGGGGGATGGATCTGGCCCAATCGCCTCCTCAGTCCAGCCCGTGGATGGTCTGGGAATCAGCATGTTTTTACATGAGTAGAATGTGTCCTTTTATTTAAAGTGCATCTCTGGGTTATTTATGGGGCATAGGAATTTGTTCTCCCCCCCCCCCCTATATTCCGGCCCTCCACAAGGTCTGAGGGACAGTGGACTGGCCCCCGCTGAAAAAGTTTGCTGACCCCTGGTGTAAGGGGACACCCTCAATTTGATTTTTGCACTGAACTGATGACAACAAGCCACTTTGAGCTTTGACTTCCCACCTGTCAAAGCTTGACCACAGGGATTTGGGGAACTGAGGATCTGCCCCACCAGTCTAGTTCTCCACCCCCTGGTGTATGTGCTTTTGACAGCTTGCTGTCTTTCTCTTTTGTTTATTGATAGATCGTATGAGTCTATTGGGTTTCATTAGTATTGTACCCTGCTTTGGGATTATTTTATAATGAAAAGTAGGCAACAAATTGAATAAATAAATAGTAAATTAACAAAGTAACTGCTCTGAAGAAGATAATATATGTGTGCCTGCCATGAGGGAACAGAGTCATTAGGTGCCCCAATTTAATAATCCACATAATAAATCAGTATGAATTCACTTCCATTCATATTTCTCTTGTCAGTAGGCAGAATGCAGATACCCAGAACAAGGGCTCCAAAATGTTTGTTAGCTGCTGAAAGCAGAGGACTGCTTTATGTTTTTTCCCTAAGTTGCCAAATGATTTTGAAATATTTATTTATTCAAACAATGGATTAAATAGATTCTAATGATTAAGATATGTGGTACTACATTTCTGTAATATAAACAGGCTGTGCAGTTATCCTGCATATTTTAATCTTGTGTATGCTAGTAGCAGCTACATATTTTTGGGCACTGATGCAGGAGCTTGTCAAACCAAAATGGTTTAAAATGTAATTATAGAATAGGGCGCAGATTGAAATGAAATGAAGAATGTTTTAAATTTCATCTTTTTATTAACATAAAACACTAGCTTGAGATAAAAGAGCTTTGGTATAAGATTGGGTTCCCTTTTTTGTTTTGTTTTCTGTTTTGTGATAATGTGCAGACAGAGCCAGATCAGGCATCCACTTTTATCCTGTATTCTATTTGCAACAGTTGGCAGTGCCTGGGAGTTTGAGGAACTGCTAGATTTCTATATAGAATCTTAGCTTTCAGCAATAACAAACAGTTCAGCTGTACCCCTGCATATTAAATTGCAAGTGCTTTACATGTTGGTTTCCGTGGGTCTTATTTCTATTAGTGCTTTTGATAGGAGAAATACCTATTTCCCTACAAAGAAAGCATGGTAAGTTTTAAAAGCGTAGTATAGTGGTACCTTGGTTCTTGAGCGTAATCTGTTCGATTTCTGAAATGTTCGACAACCGAGGCCTAATAGACTGGCTGCAAGTTCAGTGGAGAAAATTGAAAAACACACAGCAGAAGCCGTTTGATTTCCAAGGCACATTTGAAAACGGAAGCATTTACTTCTGGGTTTTCAGCGTTTGAAAACCGAAACGTTCAGCTTCCAAGATGCTCAGAAAATGAGGTACCACTGTATTCTGTTGTATGAAAATCTGCTTTCTTATTAAGCTTCTGCCTATTCATTTTTTGCAGACTTATCCAATATCTATTGTATCAACAACAATGGTCTCTCTTCTGAAGAGGCACTGAAAGTTTAAGAAAGAGCAATGCTAGTGTTTCGGTTTCTTTTAAAATCTGAAGTATTTGAGGAACTGTCCAATCAGATTAAAGCTAATTCAGGTTCCATTGATTTTTAAAATCCGTTTTATTTTCTAGATAACTAAGATTCAAAATAAGGAACTTTAAAAAAAGTTGGCAAACTTGCATATCAGTTACTTGCAAAGGTTTTAATACTCTCTTGATTTTCTTCCCTGCAGGCGGAACTCACTGGCATCAAGTGGCGTAGGTATAACTTTGAAGGCCATGGAGATTGTGGCCCCATTATCTCGGCCCCTGCTCAAGATGACCCCATCCTTCTGAGTTTCATCCGCTGTCTGCAGGCCAATCTGCTTTGTGTCTGGCGCCGTGATGTCAAACCTGATTGTAAGGAGTTATGGATATTCTGGTGGGGAGATGAACCAAACTTAGTAGATGTGATACATCGTGAGCTACACAGTAAGTATTCTCCCCCTTCTCCATCTTGCTCTAATTCTACAGTGAACGTTTCTTTTCTGTGTGGTCTTCAGTGCTTGTGTACAGAAAAATTTATTAAAAGTTGTGAATGCAATATATGAATGAAACCCCAGACCAGAAATAAATTGGATGTAAGGATACTGGTAATGTTGGTGATTTTTGAGTACAAGTGTAAACGCACGTATTGAACTAAAATAGGCAGATGAAGAGCATAGAGACCTAATGGTCATATTATTCAATAATGTAGAGACTTTATTTTTTGCGTTGTCTTTTTAACCTAATGAGGCAGTACAGAGACTTTATCCCAACTATATTTTCTGTTGTAACACCACCATCTCCTCTAGAGGAGCAGATTGAAACCCTCTTCCACAAGGGGGCAATAGAACTAGTGTACAGGGCCCAAAGACATCATGGATTCTGTTCAAAGGATTTCACCATCTCCAAGAAAGATGGAGGCCTCCAGCCTGTATTAGATCTTGCGATGCATTTATAAGATGCAAGGAAGATGTCTAGCGTCCTTCCACTTCATTACATTGGAGCACAGTTTGCCTCAGTATGGATAAAGGATATCTATTTCCACATCTCCACTAGCCAGAGCACCACCAGTTCCTCCATTTCACCTTGGGGGATGTACTTTTCAATTTAGTATTATTCTATTTAGCTTGCACCTTGAGCGCTTAGAACAGGGATGGTGGCACCTTAATTATGGAATGCCCTCCCTGATGAGAGTCAACCTGGCACTTACCTGGTGCCACACAGGTCTTTATGTATTTCATAAAATAAAATAAAATCTCTGAGGCTTTTTTATTTTTTGCTCTTGGAACATTTTGATTTTTCTGGGTTTTAAATGCTGTTTCACTGTTTGTGCTGGTTTTTAGGTCAAAAATTAATTGGGTTTTTTATGGTTTAATTTGCATATTGTCTGCTGTGTGTGAACCTCCCAGAGGACTTTGCTGATTGGGTTGCCAACAAATGTTATAAACAAAAAAATTGGGAGCAAAAATCCTGCATATAGCACTGGTAGGCAAAAAACCTTGTTACTGTAACATAGGAAAGCAGGGTATGGTTTGCCTTATTGCCGAGGCAAGGGCAAGGATGTGTTCTGGGGGTCAGTGGCTGTGAACAGATATGAGAGAGTGAAGGTAGGGTTTTTAAAAAAAAATTATGTCGAAACCAAATTGCAACTTCTTTTGCGGGGATAATAACATACCATGAAAATTCAGTGCAGCACTAATCTATAGGCAGTTACCAATATTCATTGGGCTGTTTTCATTCTCTAATTTGTCCCAATAGGAACAATGACGATTATAATGTTAAATTTCACACAGCTAGGTAGAAAAACAGTGCATGCTTTCAAGCATCCTGGACCAGAATTTTGGATACTGCTGGCGATTGAAGCAGTTTGTGGCCAGGGACGCTACTACACCAATTTGTGGACAAAAAACCATTGTAAATACTGCTTACACCCAGCTGTGCAGAAATAGAGATTAGTTTACACATCAACTAATGTTTTGATAGGGACGCAGGTAGCGCTGTGGGTTAAACCACAGAGCCTAGGACTTGCTGATCAGAAGGTTGGCGGTTCGAATCCCCGCAACGGGGTGAGCTCCCATTGCTTGGCCCCTGCTCCTGCCAACCTAGCAGTTCAAAAGCATGTCAAAATGCAAGTAGATAAATAGGTGCTGCTCTGGCGGGAAGGTAAACAGCATTTCCGTGCGCTGCTCTGTTCGCCAGAAGCGGCTTAGTCATGCTGGCCACATGACCCGGAAGCTGTACACCAGCTCCCTCGGCCAATAAAGCGAGATGAGCGCCGCAACCCCAGAGTCGGTCACGACTGGACCTAATGGTCAGGGGTCCCTTTATCTTTAATTTTTTGATAATTTGTGGGGTGGAGGTAAAAATGAATCTAGTGAACATAAATAAGAAATAAGAAATTTCTATTGCTTTTGAAGCAGGCTATGAAGATGCCTATTTGGCGTAGTCATGCCATTCCCAGGCAAACATTGACTATAACAAATGGGGCAGTAGGAGGAATTAAATAAAATTTGTCTGGTCTTAGAGTGTGCTGTGGAAATGCAGTGCCTAGTGGCCAGGTGGAGGAACTTAATCTGCTTAAAAACAACAACTTCTGTACATCTTCTTTTTTCTGTTTTCTATGGCATTTGCTGACTTGGCTATTTTTGGTTCACATGTTTAGACTCTTTGTTCCTGCTCTGCATCCTGCCTACATATGAACAGAAAGGGTTCAACTAGCTAGTCTCATAAGCTAAAAGCTTGCCTTGCTATTAATGCTCAGCTCTGAGCTCCACAAAACTGAAATAAAGAAGGTGGTCACCCAAGGATGCATCTCCCTTTAGCTATATCACCCCGTTTTTATTGAACTCCCTTCTCAGTGAAATTTTTCTAGTTTCCCTTTTATTTTTGGTGCCCGGTAAAAATGTTTATTTGTCAGGCTTTCTAATGTGTACGTGCATACCTTATACTGGATTCTCTTAAAAAACAAAACAAAAAACTTGGTTATAATCTGGCTGTTTGTTGCTTTTTTATTATTGATTATTGTTACAGTTTTATATTGCTAGTATCGTTCATTGGTAACCCATTTGGGGAGTCTTTGCCAGCTGAACCGCTTTCAGCAAAATGCGGTATATAAATAAACTCTGGTTAAAGAGTGGAATGGAGGAAAAAAATATCCAAGACAGCTAAATAAATAAATAAATAGGCTGTTTAACTTGTAAGCTGCATAGTCGGAACATCCTAAAGGCAGTGACTGTCGTCCTTTTAGTAAAATATGCATGGCACTCCACAATGCCTAATTGGTTGCTGTGTGCTGTATTGTCTTTGGGCTGCGGTCATGGAAGTTTAGCAAGGTTGTGGGTTTTTCTCCCCCCCCCCCAACCCTGCTTTGTAACATGTCAGCGCTGTCGTTCTTGGGTCTTTACAAAATGCGTACCTCCACGAATACCAGATTGTTTACTTGGCAAGGAACCTGAGAAATCTCAGAGCAGGGATGATTTCTGCGTGCCTCTTGGCCTATTTTATGCAGGTAGCAATGCGTTCATGTATAATTAAAGCGATGGCTCAGAAGTGCTGCATCAAGCAATTCCATGGCTCTTAATTTTTTATGAGGCACCTGTTTGGAGTGGAGGCATTGGTGACATTCCTACTTACCCAGATAAGCTTCAATAATATGTTTTCTCTTTATGAAACAAGTTTTATTTATTTTTCAAGTGCAGTTTGGGGCTTAAGTGTGTTTGGCGATCATCTTGTTGGAAGGAAATCTCCGCCTCCTGTTTCCTTTGCTGCCGTAAAAAAAGATGTCTCTGGCTTATGTGCAATGCTTTAAGTAACTGAATTACAATATTTGCTAGTTCTGGAGTTAAATGTAAATTGGAAAACATGTAACATCTGGGGAGTTGACTCCGTCGCTGTGTGCATGTATGATCTTTTGTATTTCCACACTCCGTCTCAAAAGAAAGAATCTTAGCACCTGCCGTTGTTTCAGGTTTACCTAAATACAAGAATAACCTTGAAGTTAAGCATCCAGTGAAAGAAAAAGGGGAAAGACCAAAAGTAGATTGGATAGTGGCGATGTCTAGGATAATTTTGTTGAAAGAGGAGAATGGAAGCTTGAATTGAAAGGAACCTTGTGTATTGTCAGGTTGTGCTGCTGAGGAAGAAAATCTCTGGTATGGGAATTGACTGCACTCTGGTTTAGCACCTCTTAGCTTTTTGCCTTGGCCTTTGGGATTAGGAGGAAAGCCCCATAGGGGACACCAGTCTGAATGCAATTTTGCCATGCAGTGCCATTGACATTGGCACTTCTTTGACTTCTTGCAGGAGTCTCTCCAAACAAACCACAAGCAAAAGCCAGGATTTGTTCTTGGCTTAACATTTGTAAGAAGCACACCACGAGTGCTGGTTCACATGTGATGGTAAGACAGCCATTACATGGTTTGCTTTCTGGCTTGGAAAAGGGAGACGTGAAGCAGGCACAGTGTTTGCGGTAAAGCATGGTTTGTTTCTGATCTTGGGTTACCACTATGTGTGAACGATTATTATTATTATTAAAATTAAAATTTGTATACCTCCTTCATTTGAAGATCCCAGGGCGGTTCATAACACAAAAATGCAAAATGAGAATACAGAGTGCATAATAAAACAAAAACTACGTCATTTATTATATATGTTATATATGTACTGTACACATGTTACAGTTATAAACTATTGGTGATATAATGCCTCCAGTGTGCTTAATGGAATACAATGGAATACAAAATAGAACTTTACACTAGGTAAACAGGAAGAGGAGGGAAGGGTAGACAGGATCACTAGCCACCTAGATTGTATTGCTGCACATGCAGCCAGTAGTCTTTTAAGTGAGCATATGGAGCTAGCATGACTGTTTAAGCTTGATCCAAGAAGCAGCATACGGCTCTCTTCATATTCCCTAGCATTAAAGGATTGTAGCTGGTATCTAGCTTGCAAGTGCTGGAAAATACTCCTGCATTCATAAATGTGGTTTTCCCCCCTTTGGCCCTTGAGTAGTCTTTTCACATTGGAAACCGTAATTCCAGCTAGTAGTTCGTTCTCTCTCTCTCTCTCTCTCTCTCTCTCTCTGTGTGTGTGTGTGTGTGTCTCGAAGTGGTTGGGTTGAGCCCCATCTTGAAGGTACAAATTTTAAATTAGGCATTCCCAGAATATCTTTTGTTCAATGATCAGGAGCTTGTCCTCAGCGTATGCTTAGAAGGGACTCTTTATTATTATTGTTTCACATATTCAGGACTGAAAGTTTGGGGGCTCTTATGCTCTGACAAGCTTAGTTTATGGCTGTTAGCATGCCAAAATATGCAGTATTAAGCCAAGGGCTTACCTCTTACACATTAATTATATTCTGCCCCCCTTATGCTACTTCAACATCTGGTTGACATCTTGGGAGCAGAAAAAGCTGTTACTTGGCGAGAGTCACAACCTCCGTTGTATAGCTTGCTGGGCATTTCCTGGACATCTTATTTTTTTGCCATCTGTAGTACAGTTGTTGCACATTCCATACATGTATATTTAACTTCCTTCCTCAGGAAATGAGAGCAGGGAATTCACAAAGGATTTAAAAATACATTTTTGGCCTCATTTCAGTCTGTTAAAAGGCACTAGTTTATAAAAAACCCCACTATGGATTTGTGTGTGAATTTAGACAACATGTGGGTACATGTGGGCAGGGGGACGAATACATTGAATCTGCTAATACTTTTAGTCAACTTTATAGTGCTCTTTTACAGCTTCTATTCATCTTAATCAGGATTAGATTAATTTTAATCAGTGCAATTGCGAAATAAAAGTGTTTTAAATGAAGTTTCCAACTTTCTGTTTCATACATTTCCAGATTAGGTGTGTATGCTAAATGGTTGCTATCATAATTAAACAGAAAGGTGCCTTATACCTAAACTTGCATTGACATTTTAGTTGGTCACAATAAAGGTGGTGTTTGGGTTTATATTTGCGGATCATACGTTCTCTCATATGTTGTGCAAATGGTCTCTGGCCTTGTGGCTTTTTGAGGGGATATTTATTGAGACTTTATGTGGATTCAGTAGAAGATTCTGGCTGGCATACGAACATCCATGGGTACTACATTGGTGACCTGTGAACCCAGTACAGTTTATTCCCACTGCCAGTTACACTTTAGGGGTCTTTTTCTAGTCCCCTTGTCTGCAATCTTCTTAACTGGAAGCACTGGGAACTGAATCTTTTTCCTGTGGGGGTGAGGTTGATGCTCTGCAACTCAACTATGGCTTCTCTCTTAAACCTTTGTGTTGGCAGCTGACTCTTTATAGTGTAAAAGATACTATCCAGGTACATAATCCAAAACTCCTGGGTCGTACAGTTCTCATCTCTGATATGAAACTCTGGATTTCTGGTTGGCACCCTCTCCACTGTGTGAGGACACAAAGCCAAGGCCATTTAACTTTTTCTCAAGTGCCCAGAAGTTGCCAAAGGCCGGGGCTGATATTTATTTAGCAGAAAGGTATTTCTTCATTGTAGTCTCTGTGGATTCACATCAGCAGAATCTGAGCCTGCATCTTCAGGTTTCTACTTGGTTACAGCCCACCACGGCAGTCCAACTCCTTGTTGGACTCTGTACTTTGGGACTTGGATGCTGAGCCATGTCAGCTGACTTGTGGTGCTTTGCAAGCCCCACTTTTGTGATGCAGATCTGGATTGGACCTTCCAACTTTAGTAGCAGAGAATTGGACCAGGACTGTGGTGTTGGGGGATTTAACTCGTAATTCTCTGCATCTACTGCTTTTCCCTTGCCGTAAAAGTGTTCCCCACCCAAACTGCTATCAGCCATGGAAGGGATAATAGATGGGTGCCCTTTTTGTAGTTTGTCTTGAGCTCTCAAAATAATATTGTATTTGTTATTTGCTTTTTGAGCCAGAAGGAAGGATCCTTAAAGCACGTTACATTAAAAATGCGTGTAGATATATTATAGCTGTATCTATCTACCTGGTAAAGGTAAAGTTAAGGTAAAGGTAAAGGGACTCCTGACCACTAGGTCCAGTTGTGACCGACTCTGGGGTTGCGGCGCTCATCTCGCTTTATTGGCCAAGGGAGCTGGCGTACAGCTTCCGGGTCATGTGGCCAGCATGACTAAGCTGCTTCTGGCAAACCAGAGCAGCGCATTGAAATACCATTTAACTTCCCGCCGGAGCGGCCCTATTTATCTACTTGCACTTTGACATGCTTTCGAACTGCTAGGTTGGCAGGAGCAGGGACCAAGCAATGGGAGCTTACCCCATTGTGGGGATTCGAACTGCCGACCTTCTGATTGGGAAGCCCTAGGGTCTGTGGTTTAACCCCCAGCGCCCCCCCCCCACGTCCCATCTACCTGGTAGTGCTTGAAATTATCCCTCTGCCCCCAATACAGTTCCCAATATGCTATTGTGGATGTTCTCGTTGACTAGCAATTCCTGAATGCTAGCAGTTGCGTGACCTTTTCCCAATACAATTCCCCCCCCCCTCTCTTCTACCTGGCACAGCAGGTTGTCTCATTTTCCAAGAACAGAGAATGAGCAACCTAGTGCAGCACACATAGTTCTCACATAGTTACAGTAAAAGCTATTCTTCTAGTGTTGTGGTTTGGAGCTTCCTGGATAGCTCAATTGGTAGAGCGTGAGACTCTTGATTTGAGGTTGGACTAGATGACCCTCGTTGTCCCTTCCAACTCTACAATTTTATGGTTCTATGTATATAAATAACCTCTGGGGAATTCTGCTTGTGCAGTGGGACTTTCCTGCTTCCTTCCTATTGCAGTCCCTTACACCCCTTCAGAAAAATCCACTACTGATGACCCATGAGACCTTTTGGAAAAGCACCTCGTGTAATGGTAGTGGAAACTGCATCAGCTTCAGATGTTCTGCTGTCCCCATGCAAGCAGAAGTGTTTTTGCTTGTTACGTGAGGGGCTTTTTTGGATCTCAGCCTGTATTATTTATTTACAAATGCATTAGAAAATGATCATAGAGTATTCATTGTTTAGCAATTACCTAGGCTATACTTATATTTTTGAAATGAGAGGGTGTAATTTCTAATTATATACTTCAAATAACAACAACAGCAATAAAAGCCCTTGTCAAATTCAGCAACAAATAAACACCGATTATGGGTAAATTGTTTCAATATCTTCACTTAAACCTTGTAATCTAAATGCTTAGAAGGAATTGAAAGAGCTATTAAACGTGGCTGGAATTAGTTGGAGTGTTGAGAGTGAGCTAGGGTCCAACTTCTTGAAAGTAAATAAAATCAATGTGTTACCATAGGCAAGTTACTGAACCATGTAATTAGTTTTTTTCCTATGAAAATAAGACATTATATTGAGGCAACGGCAGAGCAGTATGTATTCTAGTTATATGAAAATTAAACAATCATTAAAAGATTGCATTTTTAAAAATGTTGCCTGAGGGGAAAATCTAATAAGACAGCTTTTTTTTCTTTTTGCCATTTATTGGGGAAATTTGAGCAATATCTTTTATAATGGTAGATGTATTTGCTTTAGGGGGAATCCTTTTTTCTAGTGAAATAAAGTCACTTAACTGTGTAAAGTAAATTTAAGTTAGCTTCCAGTAAGATCTGCATTAATAGAATTCATTGCTAATGCCTGTGTTGTGTACTGAGTCATTCTATACAAAGGGAGAGCTAATCTTACAAATAGATGAACTGTTACCTTGGAATGTGCATTTTCCTCTTACAACCAATAATTGTTGCTCTCAGACTGACTCGCTCTGTTGTTAAAGAGCGTGAGGTTCTGTGTTGCCCTTGTTTGTATTGTAAGAGGCAGATGAGGGTTGTACAAATAATTTTTCATGTTGAGCTATCATTATAATTCATGCATATTATTTATTTGTCCTTAAAGAGCAGCAATATCAAATTTCTGGAGTTCTGTTTTTGATTCCTATTCTTTATATCTCATTAGCCAAGACTAGGGCATGGCTTTATTCTTTATGCTTATAGATTTACACAGTCAACAGTGACATGTGTTGACCTGCTTTCAATGTAATTAGGGTCATGATCAGTTAAAGGTGGTCTGCAGTGATATGGAAAGCAAAACAATTTACAGAAGGAAAGCTTTTAAAAATTTAAAACCAGATAGTAAACAGCAATTCAAACACAGAGGGAGAGAATGAAAGCAAAACGATAGAATAAGTTGTAGACCCTTGTGTAAATCTGGTCTCAAAATGAAGCAAAGCTGCTTCTGTGATCATGCCCTTTGGCTAGTGTTTGGCGTAAATAATGTACATTCTTAAAAACATCTCAGTATTGTTTTCTATGACATACTTTTCATTCCATGACACGCTTCCACAGTCCTCTTCACTGTACATATGAAGAAAACTATAGAAATGTGTGTACACACAGACACCCCCCCTCCCCAAAGTGATTATTTTAAAGTGTGGCTTGCTGGAGCAGTAGTACCTAGGGAAGTGGCTTTAAATCATGTGTTGAAGTTTATTGCTTGTCCCCAGTTCCTTATTTGCACAGAGGTTCAAAACACCTCTGGGTCAGAAAAGTTTTTATTTTATTTTAACTGAAGTCTATATGTCCCCTAACCCCATAGTAAGC
The DNA here is from genome assembly GCF_965153285.1 of Podarcis tiliguerta. NCBI lineage: Eukaryota > Metazoa > Chordata > Lepidosauria > Squamata > Lacertidae > Podarcis > Podarcis tiliguerta. The sequence continues at coordinate 20,389,090 of NC_139549.1, forward strand.
TTTGAAATACCCCACAATATCCTAACTGTCCATAACCTGGGACACAATCTACTTCAAGGCGCAGAATACTTTTATCCAGTCAAAATTGCTCTGTTTGTGTAGCACTCATGAATGCATGATTATCTCAGAAGACAAAAACAAACAAGGAATTAAGGGTGTGTGCCCCACAGTAAGTTTGGGGGCACCACAAATCATAAAATCATATGCCTACACATCCAGGAGAATGTCCTCTGAATGCAGTCTTATTATAATCATGTCACACCCTGTGCTTTCCTGAGGCACAAGATGCTGTCAAATACGGCACCCTGTGCTATTCATTCTTATGCAAAAATGTGTAATCTTTTCTTTGGGGTCTGTAGCAGAACTTGTATATTTCCAAGCCCATACCAAAGAAAACCTCCATATCGGATTGTAAACAAAATGCATGTCTTCCCAGAAAGTAGTTACTCAAATTGCAATTGAATTGATGAGATTCTACCTCATTGGAAAAGCTACAGGCACGTGCCCATCACAACAAACACACAGTTGAGGGGTGGGTGGGGAAATTGACTACAACCAGGCTGTGTAGATTTCACTAAGGAGTGATGATAGATATAAGGGCAGAATTTGATCAAAGGTTTTTTGAAAGTGAAGATTTACCGAAAGCTTGTTGGGATTCTCAACTGTGCCTCTGTATACAACCTGTCATGTCATGCAGCGTTTCTCAGACAGTGGGTCTTGGGCCACTCTCATGTGCCTCTCAGCGCCACGGCCTGCCCTGCATCTCCTCACTTGCTTCTGAGGCATGCCATAGCATTTTGGTTGGACCAGTGCGTGGATATAACTTCTTGTTGTTGTTTTTTAAAAGAAAAATATGTCATTACTCTAGCAGTGTGTGCTTCACATTTTTCAACTAAATTTATTTTCCTTAATTTACTTGACCTGTAAGCATTTCTGTTCAGGCAGGAGATAATTAAAGAGCCCGCTGGATATCAATGATAGACTTCATTTTAAATAACTTAATAATGAATGTGGGAAACAATGCTTATTAGTAAGGCATTTAAGGACATAGGCACAGAAAGATCATCAAAGTGATTGAAATGATAGTTTTATTATGTCTGTCTAGAATCACCGTCTTCCCATGCTGAGCTCTTCCCTTTTCCTCATCTGTTTTCATGAGATCAAGTAATTATCCCTGCAGCTTCTCTGAAGGAACCACTCCAGCTTGCTAAAAGCACATAGTGCTGAAAGTTAGTACAGTCTAACCTCTTCCATTTTAAGGAAAACATTACTTGGTTTTGCATTTGCAGTTCTTTCATGTGCAGAATGCAAATGCATTTTGCCGTTTTTCAAAATTGAGTGCATATATTTAGGTAGCCTGCTGGAGAAAAATGAAAATATGGTATCAGTTTTGCATAATATGATCAGAGCTTTCTCTTGGGAATATGGGGCTAGAGAAGTAAGAACTTAGAAACGGTTGACATTATAACAGAAGTTCCGATATTTTTCTGAGCAGCATTAACACATATACTGGAAGTTACAGTCTGGCAGACAGAACATTGTTCTAGGTGCGCCCAGAAGTTAGTGCCCCTCGGTAGTATTTCTGTTTTGAAATATCAGCTTTCAAGGACAGCTCCTCATAAAATACATGACAGTAGTCAAGCCTGAAGGTTGGGGTTGGTGGGGTAGAAGGCGGAGAGACCAACAATGGATGGAACCAAAGCCAGGGAAATGAGGGGCCAGATGGGAATTGTCCACCTGGAGAATGAAAACAGTGATCCTAAACCTCCACTGCCTTTTCAGGGCATATTTGGGAGGAAAAAAGGCTAAGGAATGACCCCTGCACTCCCTGGAGTGGAGTACGCCTCCTTCTGGCAAGCCCTTCTGCTAAGCCCGTGACAAATGTATTGCTTTCTTTTCCTTTGGACCACGTTAGTGCATCTTGTCATCTGGGCAGCCCAGGGCCTCCATACAAATTGCCCAGGCTTGTTTTACTGTTAACTCATCCCCCAAGATTTGATTAGCTTAGTGTTACTTGTTTACACAGCAGGGAGCTGTAGATCTGGTTGTTATTAAAGGCTAATGGTACTGGAAAGGAGGTAACTGTTTATCAGGAGACATTTCCTATGAGAATTGACACTTAGCTAGACAATTATTAGTCACGGGCCCTTTTTGTGGGAGGCAGTACTAACAGACTCCAACTGAGGAGCGAACATCATCATAGGGTCTTGAGCATTCAAGCTTGGGTAGGTTGCCTGGTTGTTAATACTTGTCTCCTGGCATCTTGGTTGGGGGTTGTTGTTCTTTTAAATAGCTAGATGGAGTGCTTAAGATATACTGAACACTGGGTTACTCCAGCATACCATCTTTGAAGAATGTATGAATGAATGAGGTCCAGTTTTTTTAATGTTTCACTAGGTGGGCTAAAACGGCTTACGTATGTGATGCTGCATGTGGCTGCCCTTGCTTCAAATTCTGACCCTCAGCCAGTATGTGTGTAGAATTAGCTGTCACAAACCCATAGCCCCAGTGGGTGAAACTGGTGTCCTGTAATGCTTTGTTGTTGTTTAGTCGTTTAGTCGTGTCCGACTCTTCGTGACTCCATGGACCAGAGCACGCCAGGCACTGCTGTCTTCCACTGCCTCCCGCAGTTTGGTCAGACCCATGCTGGTAGCTTCGAGAACACTGTCCAGCCACCTCGTCCTCTGTCGTCCCCTTCTCCTTGTGCCCTCCATCTTTCCCAACATCAGGGTCTTTTCCAGGGAGTCTTCTCTTCTCATGAGGTGGCCAAAGTATTGGAGCCTCAGCTTCACGATCTGTCCTTCCAGTGAGCACTCAGGGCTGATTTCCCTCAGAATGGATAGGTTTGATCTTTTTGCAGTCCATGGGACTCTCAAGAGTCTCCTCCAGCACCATAATTCAAAAGCATCAATTCTTCGACGATCAGCCTTCTTTATGGTCCAGCTCTCACTTCCATACATCACTATGTAATGCTTTAGACATAGCAAATAAGGGTCTGGTGTTGTGATCAGTGTAAAATGGGAGGCAAGCAAGCAATTTTAGTGTGGCATTGCATTAGAAGATTGGCTCTAGTTGTTGGAGAGAGTGATATTGCAAAGGAAGGAGATAAGAAACTCTCCCGCTTGCCACCTTTAAAGCGGATTTTTGCACACCTGAGCCTTTCTAAGTACCAAGAATATAATGAAGTTATAATTGGAATATTTCAACCACTGTGGCAACAATTTTGGAAGAGTGAGCAAAATCCACCAAGTTGACTCATAAAATATTATCTAGTCTAAGAACTACAGTGGTACCTCGGGTTAAATACTTAATTCGTTCCGGAGGTCCGTACTTAACCTGAAACAGTTCTTAACCTGAAGCACCACTTTAGCTAATGGGGCCTCCTGCTGCTGCCACGCCGCCAGGGCACGATTTCTGTTCTCATCCTGAAGCAAAGTTCTTAAACTGAAGCACTATTTCTGGGTTAGCGGAGTCTGTGACCGGTACCACTGTACATTACAATTATCTATCTATCTATCTATCATCTATCTATCTATCTATCTATCTATCTATCATCTATCTATCTATCTATCTATCAATCATCTATCTATCTATCATCTATCTATCTATCATCTATCTAATTTCTATATATCCTTTTATCCGAGGATCACAGGGCAGTTTACAGCATAAAAGCACAAAAATACATAACATAGTAACAAACAAAAACAACACCCCTCACACAATTTAAAAGGCCATAGATTGTTTAATTAGCCAAAGGCTAATACAAGCAAACCATAATCTACTGTGAGCTTTTTTATGCTGATTTCAAAAGCACTCATTAAACTGTGAAATCTTGTGTATGTCTATTCAGAAGTAAATCCTCTGAGTTCCATGGGACTTACTCACAAGTATGCTTGTGTAGTATTGCAGCCTAAATTACTTTTTAAAAATGTATTTTGCATCCTTTTGCATTAATCTTGTGAGGTAGATCACGTGGCAGACTTACTTTCATGGCAAGTAACTGTGAACATGCAAGAGTGACAATTGGCCTGTGGTAGGTTGTGCTTGAGGCTAGGTCTTCTAAGGGAAATAATATACATTTCTGGACCATGCTGACTCTAGTTATTCTGAATTAGATATTAATTTCCATACTTTCCCCCCCTAAAGGTGTTTTTTTGCATTTTAATCTCTTGGTGCTGCATACTGCAAACCTGGGATATTTTATTTAGTTTTGATTTTACTAAAATGAAAAAATAATAATACTTTGTCTTTGTAGATGCTGCTAAAATTATCTAAATATTCGAGGATAGTTTTGTTTTCTCTGGCTTCTTGGTGTTATCTTTAGAAGCAGAGAGTAGAAAGATAATGGCTGGCAGATGTGCCTTTCAGTTTCAGTGAGGAAGGAGAAGGAGTAGCTGCTGACATGCCTTTTTCTGTGCTTTTTGTCAGTTGGAAAAGCTGGTGATAAGTTGTTGTTTTCCTTAGTTTCCATTGGTTTACAAGAAGGTCCGCCCCCCCCCCCCCGTTTACTATATTGTTTACTAGTTGTTCGCCTGAATGTCACTGATGTTAAATTCTGTGTGATTGTCTTCATTTCTTGGATAGAAAGTGGCCAAAACCTGAGGAAGTGGCAGGTTGAATGGAAATCTATGTCTCTTTTAGAAAAAGGAAAGTTTTTCATAGCCTGAGTTAGAATCCTTAGTCAGAACTGAACTTTCCACCAGTGTGAAAGAGTCTGTGTAACATGATGAGAAACATTTTCCAAATTGCAAATAGTGCTGCTTTCAGACAGCTTGAATAGAAGCCACTGCACCTGTTACTACAAAGTATAGGTGGACCTAACCTTTAATTGCCTTGGAAACCCATGTGTGAGTTAATCTGTCTTGGGTGTGCAGTGCATGTACATGCCATGTATGTTACACTTCAGCAAGGATTCAGTTTTTAATCTTGAATTCCGATGCAGAAATTTTGCTTGGAAACATTGGATGTATTTAATATTAATAGAAGTTATGTCTTAAGTTTTGTAACTACCTTGTAAGAAGTCAACTTGCAGAAAGGTTGACTTGGATTTGGACACAGTTGCTTAAGGAATTTCTGGGATACTTCAGACTGGGGTAGCCAGATGTTTTGACCTACAACTCCCATCAGCCGCCTCCCCCCCAACCCGGTCAGCGATCAGGGTGATAGGAGATGTAATCTGGAACATTTGGAGGATACCATTTTAGCTACTCCTGCCTCCAAACTCCACACTAATGGCAATAACCCACTTTGCACTATGACAATAGTGCATAGGTTTAGGTGTCCAAGTGCTAGTGAAACAGCAGACACAGGGGTGCCAACTTGAGTAAGATATTTGGGGGGGGGGCAGGTAAGCCCTGCCTTGCATAATTGATCACATGACACAGCACACACACCCCATTTGAATAGCAATGCCCTTCAACTGGGGTCGGGGAGAGGCTCAATTATTTTTTATTGGGGGGATGGACGAAGGGACCTCGGCCACTAGGAGTTGGCTCCTATCAGCAGGTATAAGCATTGTTGCATCAGTAAAGACCTTCTGCTGACAACAACATATGGTGGTACCTCAGGTTAAGTACTTAATTCGTTCCGGAGGTCTGTTTTTAACCTGAAACTGTTCTTAACTTGAAGCACCACTTTAGCTAATGGGACCTCCCGCCGCTGTCGCGCCATGGCCGCACAATTTCTGTTCTCAACCTGAAGCAAAGTTTTTAACCGGAGATACTATTTCTGGGTTAGTGGAGTCTGTAACCTGAAGCGTATGTAACCAAGGTACCACTGTAGTGCAGTTATCATGTATACTAATTCTGAATTTCTTCTTTGTGTGCCTGCTCTTAGAAGGTGTCATCCACCCATGTGAAGCAGGTATCTGTATGCTTGGCAGGGAAACCCAATATAGCTCAAAGAAGACACAGCATGTACAGTGGGCATGGGTTGCTAGTTGACTGTTGGGGTGGAGTGGATGGTGAATGGAATGGAGTATCCTGGAATTATGGAGGTTTGCAATGCAACATTTTGTTTCATATCCTATCTGGCGTTATGATTGCATTTATATACCATCCTTCCTCTTTGGAGCATAGCAGGGTGTAAGTAATTCTATGTCCTCTTTTTAGTTTAGACTTGAGAGGTGATGACTAGCCTAAAGTTACCCTGTGAGTTTCATGGCTGAGTGAGGGTTTCACCATGAGTTTCCCTGCTCCTAGTTATATGTGCTCTAATAGCTGCACCATACTGACTCTTGGTGGTACAGTGATACTGTACTTAGGACAACAAGGGAAGGGAAAGTTCATCTATGCAGCATTCTAAAGATAATCCAGTGTCAACCTGGAAAGGAATCTTTCACAGTATATTGTCTGGCAGGTAGGTCAGAGATATATCTCCACCTGTCAGCTGCATGAAATTTATTTGTAGTATAAGCTGCTGGCTCCATATGATGTGTTAGTCCGTTCTCATAGTCGTAGTACAACTGGCCTGTGTAAAGCTATGCAGGGTGTAAATAAATAGCACTGTGCCTTCTTTGACTTTCTGGCACATTAATAGGTAGAGCAAACGAATCTGACCCCAGCAAGCAGATTATCAACTAAATCCATATCTGACTTCAAACGTTGACAAAGAGAAACACAAAACAGTTGCCGAAATCAGTAACAAATGAGAAGCTTGGCAAAAATGCTGCTAAGAAGAAAGAAATCCCTTTTGATTGGTTTTTCTCCTGGATGATAACAGGAGAGAGAGATTCTGGAAGAATATTGAACTTCATTAGATATGGAAGGCGTTCTTTATGATCGCTGTCCTTTCAAATTCTGAAATACTAAGCAATGTCTAATGAGAATTTTCTCCAAAATCACTTCCAGGTGAGCACATTCTGTTTTCTCCTGTTACCAATAAATCCAGTGTTGCAATATGGTGACATTTCCCCCTTGTTCTTTTTTACTCTAAATCGATGGGCCACAAAGCCCAAGCTGATAAAAATGTACTGTGCCAATGACTGTGAAATAAATTCAGGGAAATATAAGAGGAGATAAGGCTGCAAAATGGCATCTGGCAAATGAATGTAGGATGAGCACAGCATGTATGTATGCTTGTGGTGGTAGTTGTATCCATACAATATACTGTGTAATCTATAGTTTTTATGTTATCTTTTATATCAAAGTTTTAAAGAGGATTTTACAATAAGTTCAGTGTACTGAACATTGTGGTGATTGTTAAAAAGAACAAGAGCAATGGAATATAAATTTAGAGCTTGCGGTATGTATATTTTGTGTGTGCTGGTATAAGCCTAACTCTGCACTTCATTGGACCAATACACCAGTCACTGATTTGAATGCTGATTAAATTATCTGTCTAGCCTTTCTCTCCATACCCATCTTAATTTTTTTCTTCAAGACCCCATTAATGACTGTCACATTTATTTTTTCATGTACTAAAAGCAAACAAAGCCAAGCTGTAAAACCTCTTGGTGAGGTAGGAGAAGTTGGCTTGTGATATCACAGCCATTAGTTAATCTGCTCATTGTTGAGCTGCTAAAGTGGCTGAGTCTGTTTTCATGTAGCACTTTTGCCGCAGCAACAATAGATTTTCAAGTTGTCACGGGTAAAGGTTTAGCTGTCTGTATGGCTACTGGTTACTTCTGCATGCAGTGCTAAAACACGGTTTAATGTGCTGTAGATGAACTTCCATGAATATGGGTGAAACATCTGGTTTGAGTGTTTTCCCTTTCTTCCTCCTCCTCCTCCTGTGTGACTGGGAAGTGGTTTTTGTTTGTTTGTTTGTTTCATTTCTCCTTCACACAGTCTTTGCTTAGCACTAAAGACAAATTGGGAATCCTTGTCTAAGACAAACCAGTGTTAGACCAGTGGATCCTGCCTATGGGCTTGCAGATATAATACACCGTTGAATCACCCCCCCACCCCAAATAACAAGGCCTTAACAACGTAAAGCAGTAAAACTAATAGATTTTAGAGATGAGTGATTCCAGAATATGTTACAATATGTCTGATACGACAGTTTTGGCCATTTGTTTGAACTTTTCATTGTAATAAGAATTATATAATCAGAAATATTTTCAATAAGCCATTTTTAGAAAAATGCAGCATTTGATTTGTGGTGATATTTCAGCTTCTGGTGATACAATTTTATTTGTAAGAATAAAGAAGAATCCCTCAAAGCCATAATTTGATTGTAGTATTACTTGAACAAAGGGGTATCCAGCTAAGTTTTACAGTGAGTGGGCTCACTGAAATTAATGGACCTAAGTTAGTCACATTGGTTGTTTTGAATGTGTCAATTCTGGGTAGGTTTAACACTGGGTACCCCAGTGAAATATTTAATTTTGTTTTCCATGTGTGTTTGCTTAGTGTTGACATTTATCTGAGAGCGAATCAATTGGTGCTGCATTTCTAATTTTATTTGTACGTAATTTGTAGAACATTCTTAGTCTGTGTGGATGATGCTGCAAGTCTGTATAAACTTTCCTTGGGAGCAAGCTCCATTAAAATCAGCACATTCTGAGTAGACGTGTGCTCAGGGTTGCAGTGTTAACTGAATTTGATCCATTATCCCTTAAGGCTGCCTTCCCCTCCATATCCTATACTGAATCTTAAGATAAATCAAGGCTAGTATTTGTGAATCAGGTTCAGATAATAGTTACACACAGAGATGCACTCTCTGTTGCTTTGGAAGCCTTTCTTCCCAGAAGGATTGTGAGAATTCTCTGGGATTTTTATTCTTATCTGCCTCAATTCATCAAACTGTATACTTGGGATCCTATTAATATACCTTACAACGGCTGTTTTTAACATAGTTTAGATGGTGTTTCCCATGGCTTATGTCTCTTGCTTTACAAAAGCAAATAGTTGGATCCCTTCTGATAGATCAATTTGCATACAGTCAAAAAAGGAGCAAACTCATCCCCACCATTTTAAATTACATTCTGTCTGTTGCCTCCTAGGATCGGATTAACCTCCATTTTAAGCCCTCTTGTGCCAGAGTTAGAATAACAAATGTGATGTGAACTGACATCTGGAAAAGCAATGCTAAAGAAATTTCAGCAACATTCTGAAATTTGGTTCTTCCGTGTGAAGGGCTGTTTCACTTGTGGTTTTCTTTTTTTCCTATTGAGAATTGTTGTTTAGGAAAAGCACACATATAGATGTGTGAAGTTGGTAAGAGTGTGCATTTTTGTGTAAATCAGCATGTGTTTGATTTCCCAGCACATGCGCTTCTGGTAATAACACTGACTCTCATTGAGTGGTGTGTAGGCACCTACCGGGTAGGATATAAAGCTTCATATAAAATAAGCACAGATTTGTATACATGTATTTGTGTGTTGTATCTTGATGTAGTAGAGGGGGATGTTTTGTGTGGAAACAACCCTGAGATGATACCCTCAATAAACATGCTTGATTTCAAAATAGGTATAAATAGCAAATGATTATTCAGTGTATGTTTACAAGGTTATGGGGCTGCTTTAAATAAAAGAAAGTTATGCATCAAAATAATGTAGGACTTGTATCTCTTTAGCTGGAAAACACTTCATTTTTTTCTGCCTTGGTGAAAATCCTTAAGGAGGATTTTTATGTAGCAACTCTGACCACCTCCCTCCCTTTTAAAATGTCTTTTAAGGAAACCAAGTAGGATAGTGCTGAAATTTGGAGAGACCCTAACAATTGCATAGGAAAGGTTGTAGTCCATGACACCCTTGTTGAGATGTTAGCCCTGACAGTATCTGTGACCAGGCTAATTGTTGTATCTCAGGACAAGATTATCTAGTAAAGACAATAGAAGGACTTAGTGTGTGTTCTCTTTGACAAATGCATCACTGGATTTTCAACAGTATCAAACATGATAGCCTGCAGAAATAAATTTAGAGACAATTTTTAGCAGGGGTGGAGGCCCTTTCTAAAGTAGGGTGAATACTGTTCACAAATTCACAGGACTCATTTGGCATTGTGTCCAGTGAGACTCCTGATGTCTGTTTTCTAAGCAGTCTCTGCTTGGCACAGTTACTTGGTGGCGGTATGTAGGTGGCATTTATTTAGCACTTGACTCCTGGCCCCATCATGACCCATACTTGCAGGCAGCTTGTCGGCATCAATGGAGGAAGTGGATGCTCCTCTTGAGTTCTGAAATTGCAAAATATGTACCAATTTCCCACTCCCAAACACTTGTAATCACAGCGAGTTCTGTGGAAGCAGAACTGCTTGATTTCTTTCTCTTGCTTTCTCCAGTCTTTGCAAAGGGTCAAAATCTAAGCGGCTACATATAAATAAATTGATTTGAACAGGATTCACATGACTAATAGCAGCAGCAGTAGGTTGCAGGAGCTTTTTGTGTCTTCATAATATGCTTAACAGGTTGTATAAAAAGAGTTTCAAATTGGAAGCAATGGTGTTGCTCAGATTATTGCAAGCATGAGAAACTCAAAAGAATCCAGTGAATGGGTGAGAAATGTGACCCCTTTGTTGGCACTTGGTTGCTCTGCAGAGGCTTGCATTGTAGACAGAACAGACTCTCTTCTTGCTGTGTTCAAGAGGCATTTCATTGATTTCTGTCAAGAAGAAAAGCTTTTCTAAAGTAGTGCTCTTCAGGTCTTGTGGATTATTAAGATCTGTTAGTGGCCAGTTGCTCTTTCTTTAGGAAACTGGCAAAGAAGGGGGTCTTGCTAGTTCATGTGGCTTCTGATTATAAGTGAAACAGCTGGGTCAGTAACAGATACTTATACCAGTTTTTATCTGGCATATAGCCACTTCCATACAATCTGTATTGTTAACATAGATTCCTAGAATTTATTAGTTTCTTGTTCTGATCTGCTATGACTTCCCCTCATCTGTCTCCCGATCTTTCTAAAGTTACAAATGCACATTGAGAAAAATGTTGATTTCACCAGTGCCGTAACCTATGAATTGCACTGGGTGACCATACTTGTCACTTTTAAAAATGGTGTTGGACTGGTTTCTTAATACTCACAAGGGGTGTCTCTGATCAGACTTCATTTGAAGACCGCCTGTAGAAGTTGCTGAAACTCCCCCTTTCCTTGAGGTGGGGGGGGGGGGTCATGGTTATTTAACTGGGTTGTGTGCACAATTCATAGTTAAACTCCAATAGCCTTCTAGTCTACTGTAAATCTCTCTTCTATACATAGGTGTTAAAATACATGTTGAGAAAAAATGCATGCAAAATAAAACAGCAGCCAGTGCAACCCAATGGTACTGGTTGCCAGCAAGGGACAGAGAAAATAGATCAGAGTTTAGGAAATACTGAAATGTGTTAGCACATGCTTTATAGTAGTGGTCAGTAGGGAAGATTTTACAAGCACACACACTCACACACTACTAGATATGCACTCAGGAGAAAAATATCTTGGGGTCTGGAAGGCTCAATCTCTAACTTTACAGAAATTCTACAGTCAAAATGGCAAGTGCAGAATAAGCATCTTGCATTTGATTGGAAATCCGCATTTGTGTATGACTGCAAGTCAAAGGGTTCGTCCTTTTGATCTTAGATTGTATCAGGGTGAGGTTTTCCCTTCTAAGCGTGAGAACAGTTGCAGTGAAATTATCTCAGTACTCCCTCTGTTCATTCCTGTAATGAAAGTCTTCAAACATCCTTACATGATTTGTGTAAGGAAAGACCAGTCCTTTTCTCCTGCTCTGAGAAATATGGGGAGACACATTCAGAAGTTTTCAACACTCTCTTCTCTCAGGTGAAGTGCCTAGTACCTTTTAAAAATGCAAGAAAGAAAAAACAAGTATATCACTAAATATGTTCTGAGTGTTAAATCTAATCTCTCTTTTGCTGTTTCTCTAAAGCTTATTTTCCATGCTGAAAAGGCACTTTCACTGGCTCAAAAAGAGATTTATTTTCTGTTAGAAAAAGATTTGGATTTAGCTTTAAATTGTCTTATTCAACACGGCCTTAAAATTCCTATCAGCTAAAATAGGAACTATTCTAGAAACATCAAAATAATGCACTGAAGCCCCCCATTGATTTACTTAAATCTTCCTTGTTAGTTACTTGAGGTATGTGTATCTCAACCACCCTTTCAACCAAAGAGACAAGAGGGGTGGCGGCGGAGAGGTCCTTGCATGGCATAGCTATGCAATGTTAAAAGCATTGAAGCCAAAGTTGCCTGGGTCATGAGAAACGTGGTACTTCCCAAATCTATGACACTTACATATTTTAGTTTGAATAACTTTATTGGTCTAATTTTTGGATCAAGTAGCTGACACGGGTGACGCTGTGGTCTAAACCACAGAGCCCTAGGGCTTGCCAATCAGAAGGTCGGCGGTTTGAATCCCTGCGACCGGGTGAGTTCCTGTTGCTTGGTCCCTGCTCCTGCCAACCTAGCAGTTCGAAAGCATGTCAAAGTGCAAGTAGATAAATAGGTGGCAAGGTAAACAGCATTTCTGTGCGCTGCTCTGGTTTGCCAGAAGCGACTTAGTCATGCTGGCCACATGACCCAGAAAAACTGTCTGAGGACAAATGTTGGCTCCCTCGGCCAGTAAAGCGAGATGAGCGCCACAACCTGAGTTGTCCACAACTGGACTTAACGGTCAGGAGTCCCTTTACCTTTACCTAGCTGAACATATATCTTTATCAAAATACAGTGAGGTAGAATCCCAGTGTTCTTTCTACAAAGTTGGGACTTGCATGAAGTATACAGTACCTTTTCACATTTTTCCTGAAATCTTATAAAGAAGGAGATCCCACAGCTTTTCTACTTGAAAGCAAGCCATGTGGGCTGAAATGCAGAGAGAGGGTTACAGGCTCTATACCATAGAAATTAGCACTCCCAAAGCCTTATTGATCTCAATGCATCCTAAATAGACAACTTTATCTGGATTGTGTCTGTTAGTGTAGTGGGCTTTGTTTTCACAATTGCTACTTAAACTGGGCAGAATCTTCTTTCTTGTTTCAACTAAGCACTTAGTTTAGATAACAGGATGCAAAGTATAAGCTAAAGGTCAGGTTTGCTTATATGTGTTCTCCAACTCAACAAGCAAACAAAAACAAAGCAGTTTACACAAGACACTCTTCAAAATTAAAGTGTTCACAATTAAACCAGCCAACAAACTTGATAGTATATCTCTGCATTTTTCTATAGAGAGGTGAAAGAAAATGCTTAGAGAGTGATGGGAGATATCAAGGATTTAGTAACTTTAGTTAAACTGGTGGAATATTTATTGTGTGTGTGCGTGTGTGACAGATACACACACAGTGTGCACTTATCAGATTGTCGTGTAATTGTAATAGAACTAATAATCCTGAACCATTTTAGTTTGAACTGTTGTCATGAATCAAACAATAAGCCATTGCAAAATTATGCTTTAAGGTTGTTTTTTAAAAAAATGTTTTTAAATCTCTCTGTAGGCCTCTGTTACTGTTTTTAATTCTATGGTATCTTTCTCAGTGGTAGAAGCGTATACACTGCATTCTGCAAATCTTGGTTTCAATTCCTGGTATTTCTCATTAGAATGATCATGCTGCAGGTGGTAGAATCAGTATTGAAAGGGACCTTGGAGGCAATCTAGTTTTAACTTTCTGATCAATGCAGGATCTGCATTGCTGGACAAGAGAACACAGGAAGCTGCCTTATACCCCCTCAGACCAGTGGCTCATGCAACTCAGTATTGGTTGCACTCACTGGCAGCAGCTCTCCAGGAATGCAGGCAGGTATTTTCTCCCAGCCCTACCTGCAGATGCTGGGGATTCAACCTGGGACCTTCTGTATGCAGAGCAGATGCTCCACCGCTGAGCCGCAGACCTTCTCTTACCGCAGTATTTCTGACAAATGGCCATCCAGCCTCTGCTTAAATATGTCTGGCAAAAAAAGCCACCCACCCACCCCACTTTCCACAGAGGCTGCTGCAAGTGTGAGTAGACTTTATTAGTCCAGACTGATAAATAGGTAAGACTAAAGATAGCTTCCTAAGTTCTTAGAATGCCAGTGATATGCTTAAACCAAACTATGGAATTAATTTCAATAAGATCCTATGCATAAATGGATTTAAATAAAGGTTAAATGCAAGAGAGAGATACTGACTGTCCACTGGCAGGTCTAATATTAAGGCAGGAAAAGAGGGGCTTTTAGAACTCTATTCAGGCCTTGCTGTGAAACTGACGGGTAGCACACTGAGAAGCGCAAATTACAGTTTTGATTAAATCCTATTGTCTCTTTCAAAAGCAAGTTGAAGCCTTGTTTTGAAGTGCCTTACCAATTCAGATTTGTTTTAACCTAGATATTTCAAACAAGATTTACATCTAGAGAGTAAAAGTTCTTTGAACGCTTGCTACAAAAATATATCATCCCTCTGGGCACATGCCATTAAATAAAGATGTGTTCGCTAGTGCACAGGAAAGAAAGGTTTTTAACAAACTGGCACACACATGATAGACAAAAGAATTACTGTGATACTGATAAAAAGATTTGTGTGTGTGTGTAGATAAGCTTTTAAAGTCTCTTAAGCTAGACTTTGCCCAATCTTTGTGTGAAATTTTCCTTCTCTCAAGGTTTTATAAGTGCAATCTACATCTCATTTGGAAGCAGCAAAGCTGCTTCTAGATGACTCTCAGTAAGTGTTCTGAAACTTCCCTAAGTGAAGACGAAAACTATTTTAAGTTTTCCCAAGAGCAATGAAGTCAAAACTTATTTCTGAAAATGATATCACTTAATTATTAGATTAAATGCAGTGTATTGACTCCCCCTGTTTTGGTTCTTTAACTTAAGCCATTGTTTTGCTTTTTGTTCTTTTATTGAGTTTTTAAAGCCTGTACAGTACTTTCCTTATGACTGCTTTATCTCTTTTTCTTTCTCAAATTTTGCCGCTAATGTTCTCCAGTATGCAACGATGTTACTTTGTAGCTTTACTTTAAAATACTGGTTTTGGACTCTTATAAACAAAAATTTGTAGAATAATGATGAAATTAGCACCCCCCAACAGGGATATATGTAACCTTTTTTTTTTTTTTTAAAAAAAAGAACTATTGCAAAATCCATGAATTACTTAGCAGTTTATTTTGATAAATTGATATGTGTTAAAAGTATTTTGGGTATTAAAGCTAAATGCTACAAAAATGGGAGCCCAGAAGGAAAAGAAAAGTGATAGCACATCTAAATGATAAATCCTTATTTCCCTGAAGAGCCAGTATGGTCTGAAGTGCATTGTTGAATCCTACATTTATTTATTTTTTAGCCCAGACTTTCATACTAATGGCACAAAGATCTAAAGCAGCCAGTGTGCCTGGGGATATTAGGGCTGGAGCTTGAATGCATATCCTAGTACCTAGTTCAGCCCTTTACTGGCTGAGCATGGCTCTCCCTCTGCCCTTGAAAAGGGGTGTGTATACATAGCTCTGGGTGTGTCACTTTTGTATAAGTATATGTCTGGCCTGTGCCACTTTTGCTTATGTTTTCCCTAAGTTCCTATTAGGTTTTTTTTAATGCTCTAAAATTAGCATTTAAATAGGTAACTTGCATTGTTATGAGATGATTCAAGTGCTGACTGCAATGTTTTCTTTCTTTTTTACAAACAGTAACTGCTGTAAGCAGTTAGAAAGCCTTTCTGCCACTGCATTCATGTTAAAAATGGCAAATGCCCCTGGGAGTGATGGGACGTGATAACGTGCCATCTCCCAGGGATGTGAGATGGGGAAAAAAGAGTCTCAAAGATGCTCTGCAAGTGCAATGCATAGGTGTCTGGTGCTGGAGTTGGACTGCTATATGTGAAATTAATATCTCTACTCAGGAATCAGTTGTCTCAAATGCCTATCCTCTGCATACTTGGGAGGAAATCTCTTTTATGTAAAAAGGGTGTGTAAGTTCACATTTTTTAAAATACTGGGATTTGAAGGCTGCTTCGGCTTATTCAGTTAAACATTTAGTCTTATCACTGAATTACATGTTCAGCGTTCCCTTTATTTCTTTTTCTGAGTGAAATCTGCCCTGTATATCTTCTTAAGAATAAATTCCTTTCTCAGACATAGTAATGACCAAAATAGTGTCATTGGTACCCAGGTGGTCACAGATCCAGGCACTAATCAGGCCTGATTCAACTTCATGATGTTCATACCATATCCTGGTTTGTGGAATGTGTGTGGAATGCTCTTAAAAAACTCCAGTCAATATAAGTTATTTGTAAAGAATGCAACATTTTCTGATGCGTTTCTTTTTTTAATTACTCTAATAACGAAGTAGAATTGCAACATCTGAAACTTGAGTGCTGTATCTAGGGGCATTATTGCTATGTTTGCTGTAAAGCAGCAGAGGGTCTTGTGGCACTTGAAAGACCAGCAAATTTGTTACGGCGTAAGCTTTCATGGACTGCAGTCCACTTTATTGGATTCAATAATTGTTATCCTGAGTTATAGGTGTGTATATATGCATTAGGAGGGCTGGGTAGTGTAAAAAGAGAAGTGATTTCAGGGATCCCTCATCACACTTGTTCAGAAGAAATGTAGGTGTGCCTGCCCGATAGAATCAGTTTGACTATAAGCAAAACCAAGCTCTGGCTCCAGGCAAGCGCACAAGATGAGATGCTTGTTGGCTGAGTTATCTGAAACTAATGCATGATGACATGGGCTGCATGGTCATCCAGAACAAAAATATCAGCTTAGGGCTACACTAAGACTGCAGGGATGGCGGTGTCAGTTCTGATTCCAATTAAGTCCTTGTAAAGATTTTTTTGCGGATAAAGCTTTCTGCTTGACTGTTAAGGTCTTTGTTTTGTATACACTCAGGATGTATACACACATTAGATTGGAAAAATATATAGGGAGAACCAGGTTTTTTTTCATGTTTGTTGAAAAGATAGTTATATCACAATTGGCTCTGATATGTTTTATTGGACCTGTTGGCCCGATGAACCATTTTTCTTTCTATTTGCCTTAACCTCAGAGGTCCTACACAGCAATGGTTATCAAAGTCATCTCAGACATAGCTACAGAGGTGGTAGTGAGATGGCTAGAAATATTGTAGAATTGCCATTTTAAAGTTTAGAAACCAGGGGTCATACCATTTTATGGCGTTTTCAAATACTTAGAAGCAGAAATGGGAAGGGACATGCACAGAATTCATTCTGCACATTGTTTGCCCTTGATGGGGTTTCATGCATATATTTCACTAGGACTCTATAACCGAGTGCCAAAAGAGAGCATGTGAAGCTGCCCTATGATGTCTGGGTCTGGACAGCTGTTAGCAATGGAAGATTTCCTTGTGTAGTCAAGATTCAGAGGGTGGTGTCTTGAGAAAACTACCTCTATATGCAGCTATAATTTCTGGGTGCTACACCTCAATGACTATTTTGGATTATCTGCAGTACGTTGTGTGTGCTGCTGTTGAATAGGAATGTGCAGTAAAATTTCTGCAAGGTCATTTCATTGTTGTGAATAGTTAGTTGTGGCTTTACTCTGGTCAGACTGTGAGCCATATAAATTCTGCATCAACTGTTAATTATGATAACATTATGCAGTTGTGGAGCAATGTAAAGAGTTTTTGACATGTCCCAGCACTCCCTCTATTGGGACACAACTGTCAGCTTGTATGCTACTTTCAGCAACATTGGTATAGAGAGGGAGTTCAGAAATACGTCTGAGTCTCCACAAAGATTTTGCACTGTGCATTAGTATTGCTGAAGTTTGCTTTTTCCAGATAACATGTTCCAGACTCCTGTACTTACAGGATATGCACACCTTTGCACCCCCCCTCCCCGCACATAACATGTCCCGCATTGCTTGTGATTCTATTGTGTACCGTTGAATTGGTCTGCCTTTTCTTGGCAAGTTTGTTACTAGAGTTGATTAACAAAACATGTCCATAGCTAGCTGTTTCCTTCAGAAAGTTATCTTAGGGTCATGTTAAGAAGTCAATTAATCTTGAATTCTAAACTTGGTACAAAAGCTCCAGAGTGTGATTCTGAGACTTTGCTTTGTCAGTACAAATAATACAGTTTTAGGGCAATATTAAGCCACCACATTATGGCACTATTTAATTTATCAATATACAGTCGTACCTTGGTTGTCGAATGCCTTCGTACTTGGATGTTTTGGCTCCCGAACGCCACAAACCTGGAAGTGAATGTTCCAGTTTGCGAAAGTTTTTTGGAAGCCGAATGTCCGACATGGCCTCCATGGCTTCCGATTGAGTGCAGGAAGCTCCTGCAGCCAATCGGAAGCCACACCTTGGTTCTAAAACATACCATATCTCTCTCTCCTGCCCCCCCCAATATCTTTCAAAAAAAGAGGAACATCAATGATTTAAGCATTTATTGGTTAGATAAAATAATAAAAAAGCTGCTTTATTTATTTAAGGTATTTTTACGTTGCTATCCAGCTGAAAAAAAAAAGACTCCCAGAGCAGTTTACAGCAATCAATAATAAGATTGTCCCTGCCCTCAGGCTTACAATCTAAAAGACACAGCCCCAAAGGAAGGAGAGATTGGGAGGGTAGAGAACTGAAGCCAACTCAGGCACATGTTCAAAGGCTTGTGTGCTCCCTATACCTTTTAAAGTACATTTGAAGCACATTTTACCCCTTAAGAAAGTCTGGATACAGCACTTTACCCCGCACAGAGTTAAAATTCCTAGTAGCCCTTAACAAACTACAGTGCCCATAATTCTTTGAGCAGGTAAATGTGTTTTGAATGTGCTATAAAATATAGTGAGAATGCAGCCTTAGTGTAGCTGCCTGCAGCTTCTCCTTCTCTAGCTAATAGATGAGGCCAGGCTGGTCTGTTTGTTGCCATGATATTTTTCCTGGAAGGCAAGGGGAGCAGCCTCCCAGGGGTCCTTAGTCTCCTGGCTGAGGGCCTTGTTCATGCTTGTATATTTAGAACTTTTGTCACCCATGCTGTCAACGTGCTGCATATCTGTTGTTCTGGTCCAGGTCTAGTTGCCATGGAAAATGTATTGGGATTTTGAACAGAACTTCAGCATATGCATAAACTGTCTTAGGCTGGGGAAAGCCACCTTGAAGGTCCACATGAAGAAATGTAGGATGATAATCATCCAATCAATAATAAAAAGGTTAAGTAATATGAATATAAGAGCATGAAAAGGGCAATAGTTCAGTGGTACAGGTATCTGTGTGCTGGAAGACACAGGTTCAGTCTGCGACATCTCAAGGTAGAATTGGCAAAAAAACATGTTTGGAACCATGGAAAACTGCTGCCAGTCAGTATTGAGAAGATATTGAGCTAGATGAACTAGTGGGCTGGAGACAGCTTCATCTGCTGGATGTTCCTTTAGTCTAGCATGCGTTCCCACTGAAGGCAATCAGAGAGATGCATCCAGGAAGTTGTTGCTTCCCATCAGTTGGCATTCAGGGGCAAACTGCCCCTGAAGGTGAATGCTGCATATATCCATTGTGACCAGTAGCCATTAATAGCAAACAAAAACAAACAAACAAACAAACAAACAAACAAACAAACGCATCTAAACAGGGCTGTATGTGCTCTTTAATATTGCCTATCTTGGTAATCCAAATTCACCCGCTGAAAAACAAATCCTTCAAATTGAGATGTGTAGGATTATTTTGCCTTAGTTGGTTCTGTGTCTTCTGACTGGTGATGACCAGTGGCACTGAAGCCTCTGAAGAGAGTCTTCTTGAGCAACTTTGTGGCTGGCTTCTGAGTTTCCAGGAGACATTGCCCAGACACTTTCAAACAGACCTTCACAGTCTGACTTACCTTCCCTTAAGAATTTCAGTTGTCTTATCTAAAGCAATTGTACCAAACACTGGCTTGTGGATTGTCTGGGATTGTGCAGAATTGCAGCAAACACACACTCAGCCCTCAAAATGTAGCAGACCTTTTTTGTTCACGCACTAACTGTCAGAGAGTATACCTTGTCAGTAGAAAGGCTCATCCACCTGTCATCGCACCATCCCAAGTACCACTTCAGAGAGTGAAGTCTGTGTCTCTCTAGAATCTGCTCTAATGCCGCCAGGAGGTGAAAGCACCTTCTGCTTCCATCCACAGACCTTGGTTTATTTCCTTTGTTAAAAGAGGCATCTTGGCATTTCATAATACACTGGATGCATTTCACCATAGGATATTCAGTAGTTTGGTTAGTTTTAAAGAGACACTGCTAGGTTGATGGCATTTAGTCATGGAAGGTCTGGTTCCTGCAGGATGTTAACAAGGTATGAAATATTTAAATAGAATGATGAAGAGCCTTTTGGTTACTGAGTATAGAATTGGACTTAGGAGCTGGATGCAGTGGAGGTTGAGGTAGCCTCAAGCATCATTTAATTAAGTTGTCTGGAGCATTATCATCCTCTTGAGTCTACTCCCATACGGTAGTGGGCTGTGTAGCCCCATACAGATATGTTTTAGTATGAGGTTTGCATCTTGCTGACTGGGTTAGTTACTAGTGGCTGTGGTCCATGGCAATAGTACCCAACTCCTTAGCGTGGATCTCTCTTTCTTTTTCTTTTGCAGAGTTGCTGTGGTGGTCCTGGTGACAGTGACCGTTCATCTGAAAGACACCCATACACCCACACAACCCCCCCCCCACTGTTACACATAAAGCAAATTAAGAAATGGGTCCTCAAATGCATGTTTGGATTAAAGATGGGTCCTGGGTCTGAAAGGACTACTGCTCCAAAATGCTGAAACATTACTTGGGTACCGCGTTATAAAAACCCTCCCCCTCCATGGTATATTGTTTTAACAACTTAATCCAAACTACATTTCAGATGGTTGTATGTAAAAATGTAAGCGTACATCATGAAATCAATGCTTTTGCAGTACGTGGATAAAGATGATGAGAGTTGGTGATAAATAGGAATGGAGAGGAGAGGACAGTACAATGCTGAAGGCAAGTGAAAAAAAGCAAATAAAAGATTCATTGTTTTGAATAGTTATACAAACAGCATTTCAAGGGAAGCCAACAACAGCTAAGCATGAAAATCTACTGGGGCAGAGGAGCATAATAATGAGACTGTGGAGCAGTTTCTTTTTAATAGCTTCCAGGTTAAAGGCAGATGAGACAGTTTAGGCCCTTCCACAATCTATTTATTGTATACATCGTATTAGACTTATTAGAAGGCAGTTTATTGGATTGTGTTTGTCTTCCCCCACACCCTTGTTTAACATGTCAACATTTTCTATCTTCTTAATACAAGAGAAAATGTCATTGCTTAATCAGAGGTGCTAACAGTTTTCTTCTGGATGTAAATTTGCTTGTTGTGTAACAGGAATGCATTAGTCTTAGCAAAAGTATAAGAAAATGAAAGGCAGCGAGAAGTAGCTCCATTGTTACCACTCCAGGCGTGTCTAATGAATCGTGTTTCCATGTTCCCTCGATCATGCTGCGGAGTGCCCTTAGCAGGGCTAAGTCTTCTGTAAAATGCTCTTTAAGATTATTGTTGAAAGCACAGAAACGCTGGATGGGTGTTTGGTGGTAGTGGTGGAGGGAATGTTAATGAGGCAACTGCATTTCAGTCAGTACAGCTGCTGGGATTTCTTGCCATGGCTGGAGCAGCAGTGACAGACAACTGTTCCAGCTCAGCATAAAGCCCTTTTCTCAGGGACGCAGGTTGTCAGATACTTGGTTGGCAATGCTCCTTTATAACTATACGGTTGTGTTTTGTTTTTTAAAAAACTCTTGTGCTGGAGAAGCAAAGAAAATAAATGCCTGGCTGGGCTGGGTCTACTACTTAGAAACCCATAGAACCGTAGAGTTGGAAGGGACCCGAAGGGTCATCTAGGGATCAGGAGTAAAAGTAGCCATGCCTTCAACAACAACAACAACAACAACAACAGCAACAACCACCACCACCACAACAACCACCCCACAGATTTTTGTTTTGATTTTTGCTCTGCTTGTATTAATGCCCATATGAACTGTATGTGTGCTAGTGGTTTTGTCAATGGAATCGGATGTGGCCTGTGATTTGATGGCGGGTTGTTGTTGTTTTGTTTGTTTGCATGCATGGGAAGGCCGTGGGGGAAAATATACAATTTTATGTGTAATCATTTTGTTGGATTCAGTGTATGTCTCTCTGTGTTCACACACATGCTTGTCATCATTCAAGGGTAGGTTTGGTCTTATGTTCATTAGTTCTCATAGCTGTTTTTGAGAGGGGAGACAAAATGAGGACACTTCAGATACGAGTTTTGGACTGTCTTCTTTTGATGATGAAGGGAAATCTCATAGTTAAAGTTTAAAAGTGTGTCCACTTTTCCTTAATGCTCTAGTCCAGGTTGCGTTGCAAGAGCTTACCTCTGCAAACATTCATGCAGGGATGAGTGGCCTGTGTCCCTCCAGTGGTGTTGGACGCCAACTCCCAACCAGCATGATCAATGGTCATTTGTAGTCCAGCAATATTTGGAGGACCACAGGTTGTTGAATTAGAGCTAAATATGTTCTGATAACCATTTTGTCGTTTGTATTGCTGAAAACAGTAGAAGCTGTTACTATCTACATGTTGGGAGCTGTGAATGGCATTGCTAGTGCTATAGCAATGTTGAGTGAATGGTGTGCAATAGGCTTCCATTTGTTTCTGATTACAAGCTTATTTTTATATTGTGTTTCCCCTCAGATTTAAAAGGCTTTGTGTAGATAGTTGTGCACAACTTCTTTTAAAAAAGAGGTTGTTTCACACTAGCTGGAGGTTACAGACTGACCAAGTTCAGTTCAATTTCTTGAGTGTTTTGAGTGACTGCACTGTAAACTGTATTTGCAAGAGTGTCAAAACAAACAGTGCATTTTAGTACTGATGGTTTGTGGTTGTACAAAGGAAGATACTTCCTCAGTTCTAAGGAGAACTGATGCCACATTTCTTTAGCTATGACCTGTGTAAGGACATCAGAGCAGGAAGTATGATTGCACCTGGTATAGTATCAAGTCCATTTAGTCACTAAGGACTTTGAACACAAATCTTACAGGAGAATCAATGGCGATGTAACAATGATCGATCAATAGCATTGCATTTAATTAGATATTTTATGGCCTTAATGCAGTATTTCAGAATCAATGTAGCACTGCACTCCTTTGCTGCTTTTTTGTATGTCAATTTCCAGGACACATTGATACATCTGCATTTGTCACTAAACGGCTTCACTGTAGACAAATTTAATCTAAAATGAAATGAAAGCTTTAGTATAGGCTTTCGGTAATTGAATTTTTGATATATTTATTTAATGTAGACATTTGCCAGTGAATTGGATTTTTAAATTGATTTTTAAAAAAGAAAACCAGGAAGAAGTGATACTGTAGGAAAAAGGAGCCCCAAACCCTGCTTACCACATAACTCCTCCTGTAGTTGTTTACTTCCTTGTCACAGGCACCCTCCTATCTTTCGGTAGAACAGAGCAATAAATTGATTTCCAGTCATTTTTAATGGTGAAACAACTAGTATTATCCTATAGAGTATGTTCCCCTTCATATTCACAGTGCCAATATGGTTAGAGTACTCAATGTTCAGAGTGATAAGGTTTAATTAGTCCTGCTGTGGGAGGTAGAAAAGCTCTGTATTTTAGCCTTCCTCACATGCATGCAGATTTCTTGTTTAAGGGTTGAAGTACATGTTACAGTTATACCTCGTGTTGCGTTAGGTTCATGTTGTGTCTTTTCGGCTTGCAAACGCGGTTTCGCACATGCACAGAAGCGCTCTATCATGCTCTGCGCTTGCACAGATGCGCCACTCTAATTGCGGACTTTCCGGGGTGTGAACGGCACCCCGGAATGCATCGTGTCCGCACTAGAGGTACCACTGTACATGAGAAATATATGAGCAGAATTCCCAACGTTTTGCTTTTTACTTGAAAGCAGGTAGGGATGTATGTATGGAATGCCCTAATTTTGATAGAGGCAGTGGCATTGGGGAAGTGTGGAGCTAATACAATATGGTAGAAGTGGTATTATATCAGATAAATGGTGTGGGAGAAAGTTTTAAGCCCACTTTTCCCCAGGAACATTGCCCTGATCAAATAAGAGCCCCATTCCCTTCCGAGCTACTTTCAAATAATTTTACTTAATTTTCAAAATAAGGTTTGAGGGAAGCAGAATGGTGCATGTAAAACAGTGAAATGTACTTTAGATTTTCTGGAGTGAAACATTCCCCCCCCCCTTTTTTCTTTTTGGTGTACAGTGCAGGAAGCTGGATTTTCTTTAGTGATATCCTCCAGAGCAGTTCAAATGCGTAGTAATTTTTGCATTCCCATACCCCATCAATAGATTGTTTGAAGTCTTTATTAGCATATACCTGTTTTCCTTACTATAAATGCTTCTGCTATTCATTCTAGTGGGAATTACTTGAGTATTCCCACATGCAACTTAATTATATCGTATTATATTTATATTACTTGTAATATAATATGTTTATTATACTGCCTAATTAATGCAATATGTTATTTGCTTTCTGTTTTCCCCATGGGGTCTCTTATATCTGTTTCTGTCTTGGCCCAGCTTCCTGCAGGTGGTACTCGGGCAGGGAGGGAGAAGAATCTGCGCAGTAAAATGTTCATATATTTTAGCGAACGGGGGAAGTAAAGAATTGTGAGGGGCACAAAATTGGTTTTTGGCTTTTGTATGTGAGAGAGATTACTAGGAATGTTAAAAAGAAAGGTTATATGCACCTGTAACCAAGGTTTTTAAAAAAGCCCCTTTGAGTGTTTTCACTATTCATTTACTGAAACGTATTAACAATCTGAGCCAGTTAGACACAATGATCTCCAGGCGACGGTAGCTTGGCACTGCAAAAGTCTGAGAATGGACCAACCAAAGGAGCAGAAGCTGAAAGTGCCATCTCCTATAAGTGTTCTCCCATAAAATGAAACTTGCAAGGCACTTTTTGAACATTTCCATGCTTTTGAGGTGTTTGCTTTTCAGCTGAAGCCAAACGTTTGACCGATTAACGTAAACAAATTTGTGAAGCGGGGGAGCCCCTCCCTCGTTTTTGGCTTCCTCCAGAGTTACCATTTGTGCCTGCTTTTTTCTTGTCAACACCACACATCCATCATTATTATATTATTAAAATGTATGTATTGCCTAATGCGAGATGTCCTTGGCTGACAATTAAAACAGAGCATGGAGCACTACAAGGTACATAATAGCAATCAACACCAACAACAGAATTCCAATTCAAACAGAAGACTGAATGCAAAACAACTAAACCTATTTCTGTTTTCCCCTTCTCTCCTCAGTTCTATACCTTTTCCATCTCTTCTCAGTCTCTTGCCTCCTTCACCCAGCCATCTTTTCCTCAGAATTCTATTTGTCAGCATGTAGTTTCCTTGATCATTCTACCTTCAGTTACCTTGTCTTTGGGCTCCCTAGCCCTCAGCTTGACTACTCTCCTGCTTGGTTACTTATTCTTAAATTGCTTTAAAAAAAACAACAACAAAAAAACAACAACCAACAACCCAGTTATCTTGCTTCTGTTTTCATTTTGTGTCACTTGCAGAAATCACATAATGTGCTTTCACTCATTTTTTTGTCATAGTGCGTATTGCTAAAGGCCATAACCTCTTTATATGTGTGAAATGTGTGAATGCATAATGTGGAGTTAAGCACTTCAGTTTACCTGGTTTTAGGATCATTTTAATTTGAATGGCAATCCCTCTTGGTCAGCTTGCTTCACCTCAAATAACTTGCTTCACTCATCCCATAAAGTTTGCATAAACCTGAAATAGGCTTTCTATTAAACTGGGAGGAGGATGGGTACCTTGTTACAGTTGATTCATAACTGAAGCAGTTGGTAGTACTGTAATCCATATTGGTACTTGCTTCGGTAACCAGGAAGACCAACCCTCACTAATCTGGTGCCCTCCAGATGTTTTGGAATATAGCTCCCATAATCCCCTGGCACTAGTCAGCATGGCCAGTGGTCAGGGATTAAGGCAATTGTAGTCTGATACTTTGGGATGACTCCAGCTTGGGATAGTCCTTCTAAAAACCCAGCTGCATTATGTTTTCATTTACTTGAATGATTAAACCCTCTTCTCATTTTCTGGATGATAGGCTAACACTTTGCCTGTTTTTACAGTGGTGGAAGAAGGACTTTGGGAGAATGGGCTTTCATACGAGTGCAGGACACTGCTTTTCAAGGCAATCCACAACTTGCTGGAAAGGTAAGAGAACGCCATCTGTTCAGAGGGATCCATTAATGTTGGTTTGGGCTACCGACTTGTCCTGTCACCAACCCCATCCCCATAAGTCCCCCAAGCTTGTGCAGAGGATTGGATCAAGGGGAGAAAGAGGTGAAGAATACTCTCCTTATACCCACTTTGATCAGCAGAACTGTTAACTGCTACAGTTGCTACACAATACTTGTTCCGTAGTTGTTAAAAAATTGATCTTTGACTATGGCAGCACCTATATTTTGGAAGTCTTTGCCCATTGACATCAGGCTAGTGCCTTTTTAAAAAAGATGTTTTTATTTCATTTTGCAGTATTTAATGAACAAGAACTGTTACAAACATCTTGACTGTCTTTGCATTGTTCATCCATAAGAGCATTCAAAATACCATGAACGAAAGGAAACTACATTGTCACACCATACAAATAGCATACAATAATATAATCAAGGAGATCTCTCCAAACTCCACCATGAGACGCAGAGGGAATCCTTGTCTGTTCTTCCTGTCTCATGTAAGATATAAGTGGTTTCCATGCCATGTATAAAGAAAAGGGGCTTGCCCTTCCTTTAGTCGCATGGATGTGGCATGTTAGTTTTTCTGCAAGTGCTACTGACCAGACCCTTTGGTGCCATACTTCAGTTGCCAGGCCTTCACCAGCATTTGTTGGTTTCCAGAGAAGCTGCTATCAGCAGAAACGACAGAATATATTTATATACAGTATGAAGTCTGGTGTCATTCATTATCGCCACTAGTACAAATGCTGGAGACATTTTGATGTTTGTTTTATAAATGTTTTCCAGTTCTTTGAAAATGTATGTCCAAAAGGTAAGCACATGTTAGCAATATCACCATAGGTGTAGGAAAGTTCCTGTGCAGTCACAGCCTCTCTGGCACAAGGAGCCAAGTGGCTAAGTGTCATATGCCTTTAAGGCTGACATTTGTTTCTTATTGGTTATTGCTAGTTAGCTTCACTCACTCACACACACTCATTCACACACACCCATGTGTATATATGTACAAACTTAGGATCTGCTGCACATCGCAATATGAAATGTCTCTGCTCAGTGCACCAGCAACTAGCATGAAGGTACTGCATTACATTCTCCTGGATTTCTGGTGTTCTCCCCCAGTCCCAAAGAGAGAATTAGCACTCCACTGTCACATTGTGCTGTTTGGGAGTTGTTCCTTCAAAGTAGGGTGGCGATTCTGAACTTTTCCAAACTTTGGGGTTCATCCAAGTTTGATGGTACTTCCCTTTTTATGCTTAGGTGATACCTTTTTGGCTACATAAGGTTAGCCGCTTGGATAATGAGTTTCTGATTTGTATATATATGATACTCAATTCATACAAGAAGGAAGTACTACAGTATAAGCAAGTGATTGAGTGGCATGCAGTGTGTCCTGGATGGGGCTCTGCAGTTTGGGGATACTCATGATCTATCTAGCATTGTCACTGGAGTCACAGCTGGCCTTGGTGGTCCAGAGTGCCTTTTATCAGCTTCAGCTGAAAACACAGCTGTGGTCCAAATAGACAGAGAGCCAAGCTACAGTTAGCTATGCTCTGGTAACTTCATGTTTAGAGTACGGCAATACATTGTGCGGTGAATTGCCTTTTAAAAAAAAGAGGTCCAAAATTTCAGTTAAACGCAACACAAAAATTGTGCTTCAAGGTTTGCTAACTGGGGCTGGACATATTAAGGAAGTGCTTTGTCGGTCCCATGGGCTTTTGATACATTTCCAGGCCCTGGGTTTAAAGTTTACATTCCTAAATGGCTTAGGGCTAGGTTTTTCCGTATATTTCTATCTGGACATTGCTTTGCTCATTGGAGGTTGTTTCCCAAGTGCCACTCCCAAAGTGAAAGTGAGAGGGCTTTCACTATGATAGCACCCCAGTTGTGGAATGGAGGTCTATTTCACATCCATTTTGGAATCATGTGTAGCCCTCCCTTTAAAAAACAAGCAAACCTCAAGGTTTTTAACATTTTCAATGTTTTGGCTTGAAAAAGGTTTCAAGTCTTGTCTGTGCTTAATTTTATTTGCTTCATCTCTTGCTGTGATGCTGTAATTGCTCTTTTTTAAAAAAAACCATTCATAATGTATCTAAACATATTTTTGTATACCACTCAGGAAACTTTGATTAAGGGGTGACATAGAAATAGTTTTGTGTTTTTTCCTTGAAAGTTGTAGCCTGGCCCTAGAATTCCAGGAAAACAGCCAAAAAGAACATTACAGTTACAGTTAATTTTCCACATTTCTAGAAGTCTTTCTTACATATGCTGAAAGTTTTGTAAAGATGAATCACAATTAAGGGAACAATCCTAACCCCTGCCAAAAGCCAGATGAGGGCAGTTAGGTCAAGGCAGGAGGACCAGCAGAGAGGAGCTCCACGTGTGGGGAAGCCTGTCTGCCCTGGCATGCCTGCAAAAAGCTTTGTGGGCATAGATGTAGTACCAACAGTGCATAGATGTAGTGCCAACAGTGTTTCAGCTGGTGGTATAAGGGCTGAAATAGAGTGTGCCAGGAGGGTCAGTTTCTAATGTCCCCATCACTAGCCTTATAGTCCCCCAGGTGGACTATTTTCCCCAGATTATTTTCAAAAGAAACTTGGGGGGTGGGGCAGAATGCCCACCTATCTTCTGACTTCGCTTTGTTCTTGGCAGCAAATCCACCACTGAACTCTTCTTGCCGCCACTTGAACTTGCTCTGTAAAATACCAGTTTTGTTCTAATGAAGCTTGTGCTTTTAAATAAAATGCTTGACCTTCATTTGACAATACTTGACCAGTCAGCTGAGCAGTTTTTTTGGCAGACCATTAGTACCAACTTCCAGCTAAGCTGTCTGTTATACATATTGAAAGTGGTAAACATCTTTCTCTCTCTCTCAAATTTTAATTTTGAATCAGCTAGATGGGCAAGCCTGCTTTGGAAACGAGTTCCCTTGAAATTAAATATGATTCCATCCCAAGTTACTGTGCTTGAGACTGGAGTATCAGAAGCTAATGGGGAGCAGCTCTTTTCGAGGAGTTCCATAGATGGAAGCCTTGAGGGAGGCCAGTGATACACCAAGGCTGATATCATTAGCACAAAAGAGCAGAGCTGGCAAACAGATGAAGAGCTTTGCATGTGAAATAATGGAAGCTCAATACAATGGAGAATGTGCAGCGATGATAATATTTTCAGTAGTTATTGAGCAATTGGTGTCACAATTTATTTCTTTTAGATGCCTAATGGATAAGAACTTCGTAAGAATTGGCAAATGGTTCATCCGGCCATATGAGAAAGATGAAAAACCCATTAACAAAAGGTAAGGATCCCAAGGGCTTTGAAGTATGCTGCCGAAATTGACGGTGCTATTTTGGTGCTTTAATTGCGGTGTTTCCCTGTTCATGTACCCACTTTCCCAGCATATTCTCTTCCCACTCCTGCATGATGATAATGAATAACTGCTCCTTGGTGGCCCTGTTAGCGACTTTGACATTATTGCGTTGATTTCCCTCCTCTCCCAACTTTGTAGCACACTGTAACAGAAGTGGCGCAATGTTAGCAGCTTTTTGCCTACTCTTTGGAATATGTTGCAGTCACTTCTCGTTTGAGAGTTGGCTATATCCAGAACCAGGTGGTTTTGTGTGTGTGTGTGTGTGTGTGTGTGTGTGTGTGTGTGTGCCATGACTTTGAGACCTTTTTGCTTTGCTTTTCCAAGCTTATGTTGAAATACTGGACTGAGGTAGGTGTGTGTATGTGTGTTTTGTATATATAGAGAGAGAAATGGAAAAGGATACTCATCAATTCACACTGTCAGTGTATTAATTGTCTGTATTGCAATACTTTAAAACCTTGCAGGAAGCCCAGTTAAGTTTATAGGAAATATTGGGAAATGTAGTCTTATTGATACTGCCATAATTGGTTGCATGTGTGAATACTGGTCTACAGGAAAGTTTTGTATAAAATCTATGTGTTCCTAAGGTACTTTTCAATGTTTGAAATAGGTTTCACTTAAGTAGGAAGTGGTTTTTGAGTAGTGCTTTTCTACTGATGTTATGTATTCCTCTTTTAAACACTAGTTTCAAAGAATTGCAGGAATTCAGTAATCTTAGCTAAATAGTACAGATGCATTTAGTACAGAAATGCAGCGTACTGTTGGCGGACATTAAGAAGATATTTCAGACTGAACTGAATGTTTTAAGTTCTTTAAAAAAGCTACAGTTGTTCAAAAGTGTGCTTACTTAGCAAGCAAGAGGAATGTAAAAATAGCAAAACTGATTGGTTTCTGGTAGTGTGTTGTGCTTCTGTTTGAGTCCCCAGCTGTGAAGAGAGGCTTCAGTGTGTTCTGTTTTCAGCGATTCTGCCAGTCCAGCATTTATCGTGCATACAGCTTGTTCAGTTTAAAAGCTTGGGTTTGCCCCTGAGACCACAGTTCCTTCATTGCACTTTTGACTCCTGCTTTGCATCCATGGTAGTAAAAGCTGCAGCAACATGCTTTGTGATTTTAATGTGCTTTATAGAAAGAGGGAGGACTTTCCATGTGGTTAACTAATGCTCAGGGAAAGCCTACAGAGGCATTTGTGGCACTGCTGAGCAGATGCAGATTTCTAGAATATGCTGGCTGGAGGATTGCAGCCATCCTTGTTACATTTCTTACCTATTATGTTAACTTTCACATGCAAGATAGATGTACACTTTTGTAGGGATCTGAAATAATGTAGCTTGATATATATATACCTTATACCTTAAGTAAAGATCTGTCCTTTCCACGGTAGTTTATGCTTCAGACCTTCAGAATCTTCAAGATGGGAGGACGACGTGGCTCAGAATCTCAGGATTCGTACATTCAAAGCCTTTGCTAGGGTTACTGCTTCTTCAACGGGTGCTTTTCAAATATTATTTTCACTATGCCTGCAAATCACTTTCCCATTAATAGCTGGAAGTGGTTCTGAGCCAAAATATATGAATTTGCACAATTGTAGTTTTTCTGTACTAAGTCACTGCATAGTATTTCTTATATCCAGGACCACGGTGCTTCCTAGCTGTTAGGGTCACCTGAATAAAAGCAATCAAGGACACGAAAGAAGCCAGAACATAAGTTCACTGCACTCTACTGAGATAAAGTACTGTGGACATCCAGCCTGCCATTTGATATTGGTACATCCCTGTAAAAAGGGTGTCTCTCTTAAATTTAAGCCATTTGGGATTAGGCCAGAGCAAAAGGAACACCTGTTGCACCATCCATGGGAACTGCATAGTCTCACTCCATAATCTATCAAATATTTGAAATGTTTTGCAGAACTGGTTGTACCATGCCTGCATTAATGGTACTCACGGTTTATTAGCAGTATTTCAGACACTGCCTCTTCCTGAATTCTTTGTATGCTTTTACAGCCTTGGATTTTGCTGATTTTCTTCTATTATGATGGATTTATTTGATTTCAGCTACAAACCCTCCACTCAGCCTCCATGCTTGTTGTCTTTTGGAGACTTACTTGGCACATAGCCCCCCCCCCCCCATCAGTTCTCCAACTTGCAGATGTCTCTTTGTGCTGAAGCTAATAGCCTTTGGAGTTCTAACACAGCTATTCTGCTGGGGGCACAGTCACCTCTTGCATTCATTTCAGACTTTGTTAGTAAGTTTCAAATCAGGACTGTATAGGGCCCTGTATAATTACATGGTTTCAGTTGTCTCCTCAGTGAGTTACTGAAGCAACAGGAGGTCCATTGCTGGCCCCAGCCCAATGCCCCAGCATCCCCTGCCCCATTCCAGATGCCCACATGCTGAATGTGGATGACTGCAAAAGGGAAACCTGCATGTGTTGATCTCAATGGGATTGAGAACCTTGAAGTGTTTGGGGTTCTTGATCCTGTAGGTTTCCCTTTTGCAGATGTCCACACTCAATGTATGAACCTTGGGAGCAAGGGAAGCAAGCTGCTTGACTTTGGGAGTGCAGTCAGCGGCACAACCTCACTACCTTTTCAATGGCTGGAGACCCCACTGTGTGAATTATGCTTGAAAGGGAATAGGACATGTCCCTGAAATAAGAAGATTCACCTTTGTGTTTCATTTGGCAGTTTGTAGATGGTGACTGTGATTTACGGTGAGTGGGCTGCATATTAGGCTGTTTAAGTTGGAATATGGTGGATGGATATAGTTGGTTACCAGAGGTTAAACATTAAGTACCTTAGCTTTTGGGTTGGATGAGTTACTATAGTTATGAATAGTGTAGATAGAGTTTAATACAGCATGTGGAATGTTGGATGTTCACAGGGAGGTTGGGGGTGGCTATGAAGGTAAAGGAATCAGCTGCAACTGTTGAGGTAACCCTTGCTATATATAATTTGTGTATAAGGTCTTGTTTGCCTGGCTTAAAGGTGCACAGTCTTAAATACACAGGCAATTGATGTTTTCAGTGCAGTTGTAACTACCTGCAGCCACTCTAGGTTCACAAATGGCAGCTGACTGCGTGAAGAGCGTCTGCCCACTTTCTGTCTGTTCCATCTGTCAGTATTGTGGAGAACTGCTTTAGTTGTCTTGACATGAATGTCTTCGTTTACACAAACACGTGACACATCTGGACATCAGTTCTTTTAAGGGGAGGCCTTGTTGCTGGCTGTATTGTTCAACTAGTTGAAGTTCTAGGAATGTTTAAGCTGCTTTCCTCATTAGACACTCAAAGCTGGCGGAGTATGTAAAGGATAAGCAAAGTACCCCTGATGTGTTGTTAATTAGATTTGTCAGGAGCCCCAGTTGTGCAGCCTGCCACACAGTGTTGTCACTTACTATATCTGTAATGAATTGTCTTAAGGGCATCAGTAAACACTGAAAAGCTCCTTTTTAGTTTCTGAATGGCTATTCTAATAATGTTGCCCCTGCACGTTGGTTTGGGGGTGGGGGTAGGGAGGAAGACACTCCTCTTAAAAATAAACCACGGGATCATTAAATCTCTCTGGCAGCACAATCTCCAAAGCAAGAGTGTCTAGTTTGTGATGGTCAAAACAGAAAAAATAATTGTGCCACTTCTCAATACATCTTTACTAGAATGTAACCCTTTCAAGTGCTGAGAGATTCTCCCATTGTTCAGTGCTTTGCATTTGGTTTAAATGCAACTTTGTATTTCAATTTCTGGAGAATTACTCTGGAATTAATGAGACTGTGCGATGAAATAGTTTGTGGATATTTATGTTCAGAATGTGTTTCCTTCATTTTCTAATTCTGCAGCCACTAATTTCATTTGTAACAAAGATAATGAAAATGAAATACCTGCAATTGCATATTAATGTTGATGTTTTAAAGTATACATATAGTGTTATAGAGCCTTGAAAATCCTTTGCTTTAAACATTTTTACTTCTGCATGAGAATAACAAAGAGTGGAGTGTGGGCAATTTCTGCAACATCACTTTGCCCATTACTGGAGTAAGAATTAGTTGGCTGGAGGGGGTGTATTTTAAAGACCACCAAGCAACCCTGATCCCAGCAGTTGCAGCCACTGCTTTGCAACTGGCCTGGAGTGACTCTTGATGGTGGTTCTGCAATGGGGGGGGGGGGGGAGAAGTACCACTTGAATTGAGAGCAACCTCATCAAAGCAGGACTGGGTGGAGATGACCCATCCCATGAGAACAGCTTCTGGCGCTGGGGCTGCTCCATTACTAACCTTTCTGCATGGGGCTTTTCAAAGGCCAGCCTGGCTGTGGGTGCAAGAAGCCACAACAGTCTCTCTTGCATGCTCATATACTGCAGTTGGATGGCTTCTGAATTGTGTGGCATAGGCAAGGAGTCTGATTATTCTCACACAGTTGTCCTGGTTGCACTGAAGTTCTAATCTTTGGCTTGGTCCACCACCTACACCCCTACGGTTAGGCTGGCAGCCTTGCAGGTCAACCAGCAAAAGATAAACAGGGCCATTGATGTTCCCACAGAGCAGCTCTTGGCATATTAGCACAGTCGTTTGTGGTATGCTGAGCATTCTGGTCACTTACTTAGAGAACCATTTGAGCATGTAATAAAACTCAGCCATGTCCTGATTACCATTAAATCATGTAAGTTGTGGAAGGTGCAAACTCTTGGAAGTTAATTGCCTGATGTGAAGGAAGCCATTTCTAAAGATGAGGTGAATTACAGCATAATTTGAAGGTTTTTACTGCTTTGGCTGCTTTGATTTACACATTCAGGGGAATAACACCACACTATGTAGAAACAGCTGGTGCTTAGTATTAAATATTAATTGCTATGAGTTTCAAAGAGAAGGAACTTGGGATGAGTGTTGCCTGTCTCATAAACTGAAGCTAAATAAGATTGTATAAATCTTTTTTCTTGTGGCAGCAGCCGCATCAGTCTAAATAAAACCAGGCCTTCCTTTTGGGCAAAACAACTGCAGTGGTGGCTGAATTGACCCTGCGTAGCAGCTACCTTCTTAAGGGTCAAGCCATTCAGATGTAACACTGTGGAATAAATGCTTCAGTTTAGTTGCTAAGTGACTGAAGCCAAATAAGGTTTGAACTGCAATCCTTTGGACATTTTGTGAAGACTTCAGTCTAATTGAAATAAGTACAGCTTCTGAATAAACATGTGGAATTATTCACTGCCAGAATTATTAACCTTCTCTATCACTTTAGCTGCATGACACCCTTTTCCAGATCCCTTTATTGACTTTCTGTCCCCTTCCATATCCAGCACAAACTTCTCGTCTTTTTAAAGCTACCCCCAGCATAACCCCCATTCTCCCTTCCTGTCCTTTGTCTTTAGTTACATCTCCTCTTGTGATCTCTGTTGCTTCTCCTCTTACACCTCAGATGACTGAAGATCTCCTGGGTCTTTCATTAGTTCTGCCTTAAGTGGGGAACTCCTTTCCTGGATATGGACATGGTGCCTCCTCCCTCCCTTCAAATACCTCATGAAAACATACCTTTTCATGGTCACCTTTGGCTTCCCCTGAATCCTTAATTTCCAGCTGTAATCAAGTCTAATAGCATTTGCCTAGATTCTTTTCTCTTTCCTTCTGTAGTTTTCCCCACTGCCTATTTTAGATCATAAACTCCTAGCGGGCAGGGAGCTATGTTTGTTGCCTGTGTAACTCTCTAAAATACCATGCACTCTGATGATGCACTGTAAATAAACTAAATAGGTAAAAACAATTGTCTTTGCCATAAACCAAAAAGGTGAGAGACTATGGCATACCTTTTCTTCAGAGGCAGGTTGTGTGGGGAATGTCACTGTCATGCCAGCTTCTAGGTTTTTTTAAAAAAATATTATTATTATTATTAATGTTATTAAAAAGTACACCCCCTCTTTAATAATAAGTTCAGAAAGCAGCTTACCCCTGTCCAATTCAAGTTTGTCACATTAAAAACACCCCAGTCCTAGCCTAGAAAGTTTACGGGACCCATTAAAGTATCCAAGAATCCTATGCTTGCAGTTCCCACTCTTCTTTAAGGTGGTTTAACATTGGAACAAACAGGCAGGAATGTGTCCAGATGGGTGGCTCATATCCATTGCCTAGAATTGCACATAGTTTGTTTTATTATTGCTGTTACTATTTTATTGTGGCTGTACTGCTCTAGGTGTCATTTTATAGCTTAATGCTGCATAGAATTGTTATCTAAACTACTATTCAGCTAACACACACACACACACACACACACACACACACACAGAGAGGTGGGGGGGGGGAGAGGGAGAGAGAGAAGCAAACAGGAGTAAAACTTGTTGGCCACATAAAATTTCGCATGATAAAAGGAAAAAGACCAAGCTCCAACAACCACTTGCTGGCTGGGGAAGCTGCATTTTAACCTGAGGTCAGATTTGCCTTGGTTGACAAAATATTCCTCAGCGTTTGTGCTGTTACAGAGAAGGTTCAATGCAGCCATAAAGGATGCACATGGAGCAGAATCTTCGTAACATATCTAAGGGAGTGGAGAAGTAAATTTCAGAGGAGATGCTTGAATGCAGTCCCCAGGTTATGTTGGATTTTAAAGGTAATCGCTAGCATGTTGAACTGGGTCTGGAGTCAATGTGAAGCCAAATCCCTTTGGCTCGTTCTGTGAAGAAATCAGGCTCAGGATTCTGTGCTAGCTGAAATTTCTAAAACATTTCTAAACATTTTTCTTCGAAGACACCTCTGCATAGAGTTGCTTGCAGTAATCAATATTATGAAATTACTAAAGCACGGTGATGGGCCAGATTAGAGAAGTGATCACAGGTGGCTTGCAGGCATAAGCTGGTGAAAGGCCCACTGTAGAGCAAGAATGTCCACTGAACACGGTTTCATAGGAGACATCTCGCAGTAATGATCCATCTATCAGCCTGTGATTGATTCATTAACTTAATTTGATGGATTATCTGATTAATGCTTTCAGAACATCACACGAGCAGCATCTTTTTTAAGGATGATAATTCTACCATGGAGAGGCTACTAGAGAACAAGGTTTTGCAAAATTTTATTTAATTAACAGATTCCTTACCTGCTCTTCACTGTAGGGCAAATTCAATACTGATATGCATTAAAAATATAAGACAACATAGCATAAAACAAGCAGACTCCCAGTCTCTGCATGGAGGAATTGCTCTTGTAAGACCAAACTTCACCATGTAAAGTGGTCTGGAACCTTGATAACAGAATTATTACAAGCCCCCACAAATCCAACACTCCAGAATAAAAACCAAATCGCTGCTTTGTGCTGGTTCAGAGTGTATCAAGAAGGTCCCATCAGCCTGTGCTGATGCTGCATCAAATACCCAGGTGTATCATAGCTGGGTCAAATCATCTCCCCGGCTTGCCGTCCTAGGTTTTGGTAATGCATGTTAGGTTGGCCCTCCCCATCCACAAATTGTGCATGATTGAGATCTTCTTATGGATTGACCTGACATTAAAAAGGGGTGCCACTGGACAGGAGGGGAGGATGTTGATGCAACCTGGTTCCTGAGGGAAGGAGGAAGGGGTGGAAATTGTGTTTTTGGGGAATAGACTGTGAGCATCTAGGCCACCTCCTCCTTACCAGAGAGCTACTAGCCTAATCTTTCCTAGATTGTCTGTGACTTGTACAGACACACAACCTGACTTACCTACCCAGTCTCTGTATATAATTGAACAGCCTTTTCTAACGTTTTGTTGAATGTGGGAGATGAGAATATCCAGTCCAGTGGATACTCAGCTTATCTCTGGCAAACTGGTAGTGAAACAGCTGTCGCTCTTTGTACTATTCTGCTTTCCCTGTACAGCTGCCTGTGGCGGTTGTGCTTATTCCTTCTTGCTCAAGGGCTTTGTCATTGCTAAATGAACATATCCAAGTATATGCTTCTTCTCCAGGAAGGAAGGAATAATGGCAAAGCACTTTGGTTTCTCACCCCACCCCACCCCACCCCACCCCACCCCACTGTGGCTACCTGCTCTAATTTGCATGGTTGGGGAATGATTTCCAGATCCTAGACGCTGCAATTGATTTTTTGTTTAAAGTGTCAGGCCTGCACTGGGTTGGGTCTTTCTTTCTTTCTTTCTTTCTTTCTTTCTTTCTTTCTTTCTCAGACACTAGCACTAAATTTTTAAACTGCAGGGCAACCATCCTTATCCATCTGAACAAAGCTTTTAACTTGATTGGATATTCCTGTACCAGAATGATGGTCTGTATACTGTCTAGATCTGGGCACAAATAGGATTAAAACACTGCACCCACCCCTCAAGCAGCAGAGGAGAAAATTACTTCTGTGACACCTTGTTTGGGCTTGTGCTTCATAATCCATTTTCAATTTACAGTGACCTTGGTTAGGAGTCTATTATGCTGAAACAAGTGTAGACATTGTAAAATCAGCAGGCTTTGTTCTATGGTTCCAGATGTCAGGAATAATAGCAGAGACATTGGTGCCAATGCTAGATTGTGATGGGAAATCACAGGTTCTGGAATTAAAATGTAATAACCTTTAAAGACACTAATGTATCTGATCATTAAAGCTACGAGAGAACAAATTGAACTACTTGTAGTCTCTTTAAGACCTCATGGCTTGTCGTATAGATCCATATGTTACTAGTGATCAGGGTGTGAATTGCATTGTATGGAGAAGTGTACAAATATTGTGGACAGAGTTGTCTTGTGAGTTTTTATTATACCCAATCACCTAGCTGAACAGTCCAGGTCATTTTAAAACAGAAAGGTTTTCCCATTCTGTCAGGTGGCTGGGTGCAGCAAGAGAAACATTCAAAACACTGTTGGGCTGCAAATGCTCCCTCCCACAAGACCGCCTAAGACTGTAGTCAGTGGGTGCACAGATAAGTAGGCCAACAGTGGGAAATGTCCATCCAGTGCGTAAAAGCACAGGACTAGGAAGACTGTGAAAACAATCGCCAAGCGATTTCACAAAGTGGTTGAAGAAGTATTTGTTGGGGGTGTTGTAAATATAAGGTGCCCTGCTTGAGAGCAGAAGTTGTGTTTCTTCCTGCTGAATGCTTGTATAATAGATTTTTGTTCAAATGGTATGTGTAACACGAGGACTTGCTTTTAAACCTCACTGGTGTGCAGCTTTGTGAACCATAAACCCTGAAGGAGATGATCAAGCATTTGGTGTCAGTTTTCTAAAGCACTCAAGTAGCCTGCTGTTTAAAAGTCTATTTAAATAAAGCACCATTTTTGTTTCTCTAATAGTAAGTTGAAGAAGGTACACCAAAGGCAGTGGTTAAAAGTATCTGCAATAATATATACATTTTGAAATCACATATCTGTCATTAGCCCAGGCGAGGACATAAAGCTTCTTATTGCCTAACCAAAGTTAACATCCTTCTGGCTTTACATACTCCCTGCCTTTTGGTATACAAATACCTCTCTCTTCCCTTTGCTTGTGCTAACCAGGACACGGTGTTGCATGTAGGGATGAGCCAAATATTTTCCAGGTTTTATTTTCTTCAAAAGTAGTTTTTTTTCCCTTTGGAGGAAACAAGTGGTATATTCTGGTTCTGACAGAAATTACAGTCTGAAATGTGAAAACAATATTTAAATGGAGGAGGCGTAAATTGAAGCTCTGATTGCTTGTATCGGAACAAGAAGCTGCTGGCTGGATTTTTCCAAGTGTAGCAGAATGAAATGTTTGAAATTATTTACTTCGTTGTTTGGCCCATATATGACTTGCTGACTTTCTACAAACGACCCTCCTCCAAACATACTTTTCTGTATGCAAGCCGTTGCATAAATGGCAGCACAGAATAATTATTTTTCTTTTCTTTTATCCCTCACTCTGAACTGAGCATGCTACAATCTTGAGACAGTTTGGTCACAAGAAATTCTCCAGCTATTTTAGAAGTCTCAATCCAAAGCTCTACATTTCCTCCTTATGCTGAATTTGGCATATTTTATCTCTTAGCTCTGGATACTTGGAAGTATTTGGGCTGTTTCTACCCAAGTCTGAGGTGTCAAAAGATTTCTAGGGATCAGGTGCTGGGGCAGAGGCTTCCTGCTCCTTTACCTGACCTTGGCCCCTTCTCCCTTTGTGCCTGGGATTCATTCCCAGAACACTGCATGGTGCTAGCCCTTTATCTTCTTCAAGTCCCTCCTCAAAATTCATTTCTTCTCCAAAGCCTTTAGTCTTCACTTTCTTATTGAAATGAAACCTGAGTACATGTAACCATAATCGCACATATTCTTCCCCCCATTGACTTCTGCTTCCCTCTTCTCCATCTCCCCTATGACAGTTTCCAATTCTCAGGTAACGCAGCGGTTTGACTTCACCCCTAGAGGTGCATTCCATTGTCTCTCAAGACAGATGCATGCCAACAGTGC
The DNA here is from genome assembly GCF_965153285.1 of Podarcis tiliguerta. Classification (NCBI taxonomy): domain Eukaryota; kingdom Metazoa; phylum Chordata; class Lepidosauria; order Squamata; family Lacertidae; genus Podarcis; species Podarcis tiliguerta. The sequence continues at coordinate 20,428,912 of NC_139549.1, forward strand.
ATCCTTTAGCATTTACAGCAGTTGTTGGAAACTGCTAGGAATGGTGGGAGTTGTAGTTCAGCAACATCTAAAGGGCCAAAGGTTTCTCCCCCCAGCAGTCACAGTTACAGTCATTGCCTATTGATGCTGTTTCAACCAAAAACTATGCAATTAGTGGTAGCTTGCATAGAAGAGTAAGCAAATTGAGAGGTGGCAATGGTGTCTAGAAGACCAGGTTCACATTAGGGTAGTGGAAGGAGTATTTATAGCTTCTGACATACTATTGATTCTCTACTTCAGGATGTGTTCATGTGGATTAGCATTTGCAAATGTGATGGGAGGGATAGCTAAAAGAGTATGCATTCATATTATTAATAGTCAGCAGTATCAGTGAGTAGCAGACTCAGCAAGGTCTTCCAAATGGAACAATAAGATTTTAAGTTTATTGCTATTCCAAAATTGTTACCTCCTACGTTAGTTTCCTAGTGCCACCAAAAAATGATATAGGAGCCGATTCATTGGCCTGTACCTTTTGGTAAAGTTGGTCTCCAACCCCCAAATAAACATTTATTTATGTGCCTTCAGGCAGAAATAAATAAATGCTAAATAACAGACAAATTCCTTTAACCGACCTTCCATATCAGCTATTCATAATTTCAGCTTGCCTCTCATTTGCTTATGAGGAGTACATTCTCATCCTTTACCCTTAAAAGGAGAGAAGGTGCAAAAAATATTTGGTGGAAGTTTCCCTCTTGATTATTCCTCATGTGATGTTTCGTGATGTTTAAAAGGAAGGAAGGAGAATTATGAAAGCAAACCGCCCCCCCCCCCCGACATGCTTCAGAGAGAAAGGCAACGAAGGTATCTAAGAACAAATGGGTTTCCTCCCCTTCCTTCCCCACAAGGTTACATATCATCAGAATCTGTGGGTTTTTTAAAGGACCAAATCAGGTGTGACGTGGGAGATCTGTGAGTGAGATCCCCCAGGTTGTTTTTATATAATATCCGCTGCGTCCTTCCCCATTGGTTTGGGTTTGGGAACACAGGTCTGTTAAGTTTCCCTTACAGGGCAAATTGCAGTGAAGGTGGGTGGGGAAATTTTCACTTGGAAAATAGTGTGCAGGGCTTAACAGTCGCTGGGCAGAAGCGTGACACATCCTGTGATACTTCGAGACACAAAGAGAGGTGCAGTGCTGTGAAGTAAAGGTCTTTGAACACTTCAGACATTTCTTCCTTTGCCGTTAAACGGAGTGCGTAGATCCACATTGCTTTATGGGCCTTTTGAAACATACTTGGGGGATGCAGGTGCTTATGAAATTTATTTTCTTTCTTTCTTTTTAAAATTATTATTTCATTTCGGATTTGACTCTTTCTGTACCTGCCACACACTGAGAAGCAAAGTATCTGAGCCTCCTTATTTGGAAGGGGGGGGGGGATGCCAGCAGTTCAGAGACTGCCCATGAATTGCATACAGTTGCACTTCCCAGACATAAACGCACTGCTTCATTTCAAGTGTTGGTTCCTCAGGAGACACACACTCTACTCGAGACAAAAGGAGTCTTTGCTTTGTTCTTGCGTACCATAAATGCCACTGTAACTTAAACATTTGACTTTTTAATGTCAAGTTGAACATAAGACTCTCTTTCTCCCCCCTCCCTTTTGAATATAGAACTGCTGTGATTGTTGCACTCTTCATTTTCAGCCAGCAATTATTCATAGTGTGACATTGAGACATTAGCTGTTGCCATGGTAACTGGCTCTAAGTAGCAAAGATACAGGCATGATGTCAGTAGAAGAGCATTGCCTCAAACCAACTATGTGTTCAGGTGTCCCCTCCTCCTTTTCTTAAAAAAATAAATTATTTTAAAGCATTATAAGATGGAACTACTTCCCTCTCCACTCCCCCCCTACCCCCGCCTGGGCTGCAGAGAGTCTGTGTAATTCCTGAGGGCTTTCCATTGTGTTTGCTTTTTTTAAAAAAATGCTAATAAAATTAGGATTTCCATTTTATTTCGGCACCTTCTGTTATAGCTGTGAGCTAGTGTGATTTCAGGGCGAGAGTGGGGACTTGGACAGCTTGGGTTCAAGTCTTATCTCCGAGGGACTCGTGAGTTCCTCGCTCTCTCTGTGTGCCGCTGCTGTGAACAGAGAGATCCCACATTAATTAGCGCTGCATTGTCATTCACTTCAAGGACACTGGCCTGTTTCATGCAATGGAATGTGTGTGTGGATTGCCCCAATACCGCTAGGGTGAATCAGGGTGTTCTTGGTCATGTGAGAACTCCTTTGTGAGCAGTGGAACTCTCCTGAATCTGTTAACGCCTCTCATTCAGAAAATTGCAGTGTAGAGTGACCAAACACAGTAAAAAAAACGATAAAGCAGCCTGTAAATTAGCAACTGCTGTATACAATGCAAATTTTCAGAAATGGTGAACGAATACAGAGAGTTAAGCAGTTGATGGTTTAGTTCGGATTCAGCTGTTCATATTTATTGCATTAATACAATAACAGTTTATTAAACAGTTTTGTCACACCTGAATCAGCTACTTCAGTTCCAGTTCACATAGTAAAATGTAAATATTTATACCACGGTGCTGATTTGGCTCAGCTACACAGAAAAAGCCTGCAACAGTTTAGCAAGTTGGAACACGAGGGAAAGAGAGCTAGGGTGACAACAAAAGGAAATGATATGTTGAGTATAATGTAATGTTGAAAGATGATGAGAAAATATCTAGGTAAAACTGGGGTGGGAGGTACCTAAGCTTTTCTTACTCAGAGATGCTGTTTGGTGAACCCTCCTGAGGACCACATGGCAACAGTGTATGCACGGGACTGATGTGGATGTCACACACTTTTTTACATGCACTGCGCACATGCAATCCCCCCCCCACCAGATATGCAGACCACACAAACATCTACACATAAGTGTACACATAGCTGCGTTACTGTGGAGGATTTGCTAGGTGGTGGGCTCTGAAGTGGGCCATCTTACCTACAAAAGGACCAGAAATATCATGTGATGGCTTCAGACTCTCCCTCCCATGGGTTCGTTTGCTGTGTGGTGCATTGCCCAGTATCCCTGGCAGTCTTGGCTCTGGAGAAAGGGAGCCTCAAGCCCAGCCAGCTGCTGCTCCTGGGTGCCAATTCTGCCTAGTTCTGGCAAAGGGAGAACTGTGAGAATAGGTCCTCCCTATGCAGTCTCACTTCCTCCTTCTGTTGCAATGTGGACCTTCCAGAGCACTTGGAAATTTCCATCTGTGGACTGGGTGATGATGCCACCATTTGTATTATCCAAGTGCTAGCTGCAGAGATAGCGGAGGGAAGAAGGGAAACAGAGTCTGTCCATCCCAAGCACTGTTGGTGATCTCCTCTCCGCTTGCTGACAACTCTTTCTACTGCCAGTTCTTAAAGGAAACTGACTGTGTATTACCCAAGCCCTGACAAACCTCTTGAGTGATCTGGAGGGTGCACATTTTAGAGGGAGGAGGAAAGTGAAAGCAGTGCAGATTACCTACTGAGACCCCCTGAACACATTGGACCCTTTCTAGGGTTAGATATATGTATGTGGTTTGCTGTGGCAGATGACATGATAGTCTTTATGGCAGATATGACTAACTCTGCTGAAGAACTTAAGAGCCTTGCAAGATTATGGAAGGGTGATGGGGCTTAAAATGAATGTGACAAAGAGGGAACTACTAATGAACACATATAATGAGAAAATAGATAAAGAAAAGTTGGATACACATTTTTAAATGGTGCCCCCAAATACTTAGGGTTTAAAAATCAATGGGAATTTACAGAGTTGATGCAAAGATAATGATGTAAATCTGAAGAAACAAATCCAAGAAGATCTGGAATCTTGAGGGGGAAAAGTAACCACGCGATTATTATAACTAATAAATAAAATTAAAACAGTCTGCCAAGAATTGCATGTATATTTCAAAACTTTTTGGCCCCATGCTGGAAGAATGACAAAAATTAACAAGATTCTATTTGCCGAAGGGAAAAAGCAAGCGTGACAGAGGCCTCTGTTCCCACTGTACTTATGAGATGGTCTAAGTGATGTCTTTTTCTTTCTTTACATTTTCAGCCTCTTAAGGTAAAGGTAAAGGGACCCCTGACCATTAGGTCCAGTCGTGACCGACTCTGGGGTTGCAGCGCTCATCTTGCTTTACTGGCCGAGGGAGCCGGCGTACAGCTTCCGGGTCATGTGGCCAGCATGACTAAGCCACTTCTGGTGAACCAGAGCAGCACAAGGAAACGCCGTTTACTTTCCTGCCGGAGCAGTACCTATTTATCTGCTTGCACTTTGACGTGCTTTCAAACTGCTAGTTCTTCAATGTAGTACAGGGTGCGAATGAGGGCAAAGACCTGCCTCCAAATCCTCAGCCAGCTGCTCTTATTATTCGTATAATCCAACTTTCCCATTCTTTGTGCTATGTGTGGGACTTCCTGAAATTTTATGGTCAGTAGAACCCTATGAATTTTCATCCCAGTTTTCATATATACATATATATATAATGCCAACATGCTTATGCAGCTGTTTGAAGCTTTATTGACTGGGCAGTCATTTGAATGATAGTTTTATGCTTTGTTAAGCTGCCTGGATATTGCAATATATAAATGGTGGTATATAAATGCTTCTGTAAATAAACATTTTCTTATGGGCCTTAGTTTATAAATCAGTTAATCTGAACAATTCATTAATTTACATAAATATGCAGACAAGAAGAAAGTAGTTCCAAAGAAGAGAGCACACTTGGTGACATTATTATTATTATTATTATTATTATTATTATCCTTCCTCAACATATGTAGTCCAGAGACCCGCAACATCAGTGGAAGTTGGTTTTGCTGACAGGCTGATGCTAGTGTTTCAGAAAGGCTCAGCATAGAAGAGTGGTGCTTGCCATTTTAATAAATAATGCTATTAAATGCTATTAAAAATGCTATTAAAAAATGTTTCTCAATTTTAAAAACCAGTGGCCCAATTTATTTTTGCTTTTTAGGTTAAAGTTGGGTGAGGGGACGCTTTAATCATACAATGACAATGAGACTGTCTGAAACTACTCTGCAGTGTACAGAAGTCCAGTAGTTTTTTCCTTTCTTCCATTCAGATGTTTATTTTCACAGTCCAAGGTTGTGGTTTTTTGTTTTTTGTTTTAACTTTCTGCAGCCCTAAACCAGCAGTTGACCTCTAGCCTGCCTGCTGCTTCCAGCTCTTAAAGAGAGGCTATAGGATTCTAGATAAAAACCTCACAATTATTAGGTGGAGCAGGAAGAAGTCATAATTTTACTCCTTCTCACAGTAGACTAATTGAAATTAATGGATGTGACTAAACTAAGTATTAATTTGAGTGGGTCTACTCTAACCTTGTATCTATTTTTTTTGTGTGTGTGTGTTCTAATGGTGTGTGGTTAACAGAAACCTCCAAATAATTTAGTATGAAGATAAATTGTCTAGCTTTTCCACAATAATAATGATAATTACTGTGAAGCTTATGTGGCTTTTAAAGCAACAAATTCAACATGTATTCATAATTTCTTAGTCATTAAGATGCAGTCTATTTTTATCTTGATTACCAGAGCAGATCACACCCGACTTCACTGTATCAAGAATAATTTCCGCAAGGATAATGCACAAAAAAATGAATTCAGTTGTAAAGACCCTCACCTTCCCAAAAACAAAAACAACAAACAAATAAACCCCACCTTGCATTAATTGTTCAGAGCTTCAGAAAGTTGGTGGGTTGCAGAGGCTGTTTGACCTAGCAGTTCAGCCTACCAGACCTTCTCCCTTTAAAGAAAATATTCAAACAAAAGAATACACTCTGAGATTAATTTTTAAAAGCTCTGAACTGCTTTCTCCATTTCTTTCAGACTTTGAGAGCCTTTGATACTTTTGTGTACTATTTTATTTGTTAATAAGGCTGACTACTTTAGTTTGGTAGTTTTGGTAAGAGTTCTGGATGGTTCTAGGTTGGGATTTCCTCCCTCTCTGCCACCCCAGTATTTACATGGAAGAAAGCAATATGCTTCTGAATCTGAATGTACTGTCCTCAAAATATCACAAGTTTGCTCACTCCCCTTATTAAAATGTTGCAGCATTGTTGCCATTTGACAGACCTCTTGTGCAATGTGTGTGTACAAGCGAAATTGTATTTGATGGTTCTCTGGACCAGCTGAGCTTCTTTCATTCGTAGACAGAACCCAGTACATGGTTTGTGAGGGTACAGGAGGCAGCCAGTGCCTGGATGGGAGACTGCCAGGAGACTTCCACATATGCCGCTGTGAGTTCTATAATGGAAAAGGGTGGGGAATAAAGGTATCAAAATAATAAAATAAACAAAATAATGTAGGATTTCAAATTCTAGTCGGGGGGGGGGGGGAGGTGATGACTGTGAAGACTTATCACAGGAGCATATCAGTTTCTATAACTGTTTGTAAACACCCCAAAGGTTTGTGTGAATTTTGCATTAGGATTAGTTACAGGTAGGTAGCCACTCCTCTATTTCCTTTACGCATAGGGCATATTTGCAAAGGCTGTGCCATGATTAGGGCAGTATTTTGATTATGTCTATATTGCACTGTTTGGAGAAGTGTCTAAGTGATGCCATGAGATAGAGGTGGAATAACATCCCTAGGGAAGTTGACATTCTTCCTCTGCTGGAGATGTTTCAGATGACTGTAAACTGTTACGCAAAGAGGTGACCACTGCAAAACCTCTTGATCTGTCCTGTAAGCCTGCATTTCCATGTCTTTGTGTGTTGCTTGGTATGGCTAGAAAACTGACCAGTGGTACATTTGCTAGCTAGTATTAGTAGTCTGAGGTCAGAGATCATGCAAATCTGTCAGTGTGGGAATTATGGCTACACTGCAGTAATTAATACACTGCCAGCTGTTGGGAGTTTAATCGCCAACTTTTATTTGGATGGCTGATGATTCCCACCAGCAAACAGGGGGACAGTCTGTAACAGCAGCTCATGGCATAGTGTTGACCTCAAAACTTCAACAATTTTGTTTCTGCCTATGGCTGAAATTTCGCTGCACTGCTAATATTCACGGTGTTTTCTTTCCAATAAAATTGTTTGAACTGGCAGTGCTCCTGAGTCAGCAGCGCACTCCATTCTGTGCCAAGACACTGAATGTTCTGTCAACCCCCCCCTCTTTGGGATTTACTTGAGGATTTTAGGCACCTACAGAACGGCAGGGTTCAGTCGTTGTTGCCTTTGGCATGTCTGACCGTAGATGATGATAAATGAGCAAAGAATGCAAATCTGCTTTCATGAAAAATGGGGTTTTGCTTAAATGGCACACCCTAAATCAGTCCAAATTTGAGTGATTTGGTAACAGTGGACTACTTCTGGCTTGTGAATTCTTCACGAGTAAAATTTCCTTGTAATTTGTTTTTCCTGAAAATACTTCCTTTTGTGTTCGATGTTCAATTTATGTAGGAGTGCTGTTTTTTTATTCTCCTTCTATTGTGCCTAGGACATGATGTGTTTTCTAATAACAAATGAGAGAGTAAACCAGGCAGCGGGACTTCACCAAGAGAAGTTCCTGGGGATTGTTCTCACTGCTTCTATTATACATAATATTATCCTAGCACAATGAAGCTTTGAAACATTTTGGGTGTAGGCTTTAGCTTTTATGTCATTCTATTAATCAAGCTGTTTCCCCCTATCCTATGTCTCTGTGTGCATAAGTAATTGGATCTATTTTAGCTCAATTATCCAGAATCCTTAGGAGTGTTGATAGTTTTGTTTACTTGTTCTCAGGTGGTGGTGGGGAGGAATTAGAAGTTCTAGTTTTGAGGAATACACTTTATAATTCTTTCTGGTTCTTATCTTTTGGAAGCCAGCTCTATAAAAATCACATCCCAGTTACACTGTAAACCTGGAGTGCCTGAACTGGCTAATTCTTGCCTTTCATGTGCTTCTTGCAGCATGGTAGGCACTTCTGTGTGATGCGATGCTATTCTTCAGGGTCCTGTGTATGAGTAATGTGAGTACATGGATGGGACCAATTGCATGTGGCTCGCCCATGGAATTAATTGGGGTTCCAGTTCCATGGGAAGGACCCAACAGGATCCTGTTCCCCCGCTCCCAAGTTGTGTTACTAACATGTGCAGTCCTACAGAGAGTGAAATTGCAGGAAATGAAAGTAGATCCTACTTGCTGGAGCATATTTAAATATCTTAATGGCAGCACCTCTCACTGCTGGAGACAAGAGTGTTGAATAGTAAACTATTAACTATGATTGACCATGAATGTACCAACAAAACCTTTATAGGGAATTCTTAGGTTAATCGTACCCATTCCCCCAAATATTTTTTAATTCCCTGCAAGGAGAAGATATGACCTCCCTTTCTTCCTTGTGAGGAAAAGGGGAGATGGACACAGTTGACATAATGGCATATCCTGGGAAATAGGGGAGGACTGGTTAGTGCGTAAGCAGGGCTGGATGAATTCCAGATTGTTGTGGCCTGGACTCCTAAACATTTGTTGCCACCTAGACATTTAAATATTTTTCATGCCTGGGTACAACAGCAGCAGCAGAAGCAGCAGCAGCAGCAGCAGCAGCAACAACAACAGCTGGAATGTGCTTCATTTCAAAGCTGTAAAAAGAAATTAGGCTTTAAAAATGAATAAGGGGTGGAATAGCAAACTTGATGAATATTCTTAATGGGGGAAATTGGTGAGTTCAAGTCACTGACATACCTCAATGAAAGCTAGGCAGAGGTAGGACTAACCTGGAGATGTGTGTCTAGAAGAAAGCCTGCATATGGTTTAACTTTATGCTTTGTTTTTGATATATTGTATTGATTATATTTTAAATTGATGAATAACATTAATTGGCTATATAATTTTGGCTCTGCTTGCTTTGTCAGAGTAAACTTGAAGATCTGTTAATTCTGAAGAGGCCTCAGGGATAGAAATCTAAGCAGTAAGGTTTGAATTGGTATGCTAAATGGTACTATCAGTGGAATATAATATGCCTGTCATTGAATAGGTTTTTATTCTTCTTATCAAAATGCTTTGTTTATTGCACCTTTTGTTTAAGTAAATGCATTGCATCTTAATTGACGAATAAAGCCAGTGCTCTGTAATTAAATTATCTTTACTTGTTTGTGTAACCTGGCAAGTGAATTGAAGTACTTGTTAGAAATAACTTCAAATTAAACAATAGATTGTCATAAACAAAGGAATTAGACGACTCCAAGAACGTCTTTATTTTTTTTTAGTGTTTCTCAATCTTGGGTCCCCAGATGTTTTTGGCCTACAACTCCCATGATCCCTAGCTCACAGGACCGGTGGTCAGAGATTATGGGAGTTGTAGGCCAAATACATCTGGGGACCCAAGGTTGAAAAAGGCTTAGCTGGATGTTTCAGATATGATTGATAATCTTTTAAGACATAACTGCATGCCTCCATTTTAAGCACTGTTTCCCAGTTAATGCTTCTAGTTAGTGACAAATTCTAGATGAGAATGTGTATTTCAGCAAAGAATTCTGATAGCTTATTAAAGACCTGGTAGTTACAGCCATTGTACTAGCGTTGAAGGCTGTTGAACCTATAGAATGTGGTAATGAGCTAATGGAAAACTGAAGAGAATATGCACTGTCTAATCTGTTAAGGATGTGGGATTCTTACAGTTATTGAGTCCAAGCTTTTCTCTCTTGGAACTCAGTACTTACCGGTAATAGCGTAATGGTGGAGTCGAGTTCAACATAGTGTTAAGGTGGATGTTCCACCAGCGCAAGGCTTTCTTCTTGTGCAAGCCCCCTGAATCTGTTCTGGGGTTCCCCCAACCCCCTGGGGAGGACAAGGGCAGAGGAGTGGAGGAGAAAAGGCCCCTTGTGCAAGAGTAAAAGCTGATAGGACTGTGAATATGAATAAAGCTTTGAAATTTGGGGGGGGGGGGGAGAAAGGTTGTATTTTTAGGTTTGGTGACTTGGGATATCACACAGCATATTCAAAGCTTAAAAGATTTCCTTTAAAATAGGAAATCCCCTCCTGCTCCAGTTCCAGGTTCAATCCTGTGCAAAGGAACAGAGTGCATGAGCAACGAAGAGAGGCAATGGAATTTGAGAAGTTAATAAAAAAAATAGCAGACACATATTTGCAAAGAAAGTATCAGCTGCTTTCCAAATCGGATACAGAGCCTGGACAAGTTAAATATTATTTAAAGAAACACATTCAAAACATAGAAGATAATATTCCAGTGGATGTCTGAGAAAGCGTATGGAGGAGTACACATAGTTTTTCCTTTGAATATGGCAATAAGAGGAACTGCTATAAGAGAGATGGCACGTCGCCTCTGCAGTAATGCATGAAATAAATATAAAAAACTACCTACCCCTACCTACCGGGACGTGGGTGGCGCTGTGGGTAAAAGCCTCAGCGCCTAGGGCTTGCCGATCGAAAGGTTGGCGGTTCGAATCCCCGCGGCGGGGTGCGCTCCCGTTGTTCGGTCCCAGCGCCTGCCAACCTAGCAGTTCAAAAGCACTCCCGGGTGCAAGTAGATAAATACGGACCGCTTACTAGCGGGAAGGTAAACGGCGTTTCCATGTGCGGCTCTGGCTCGCCAGAGCAGCGATGTCACGCTGGCCACGTGACCCGGTAGTGTCTCCGGACAGCACTGGCCCCCGGCCTCTTGAGTGAGATGGGTGCACAACCCTAGAGTCTGTCAAGACTGGCCCGTACGGGCAGGGGTACCTTTACCTTTTTACCCCTACCTACCTACCCCTAATGTGGAGATGCCAGAAGAAGAAAGCACACATTTTCCACAGGTAGGAGTGTGAGGTATCTCCCTCTACCAGAGAGGGAGAGAGAACTATTAATTAAGAAGGATTTTAGGCTATGAGATTCCTCTGCATCTGATGATGTTCTTACTGAATTCTGTGAAACACTTGGTGAGGCAGAGCATAAAGAGATGACTTCTTAGAAGCTGACAGCAGCTGGGATTTTTAAAGTGATGTACCTTTATTTTTGTTTATGCAAAGCCATTTTAAGACAGGGTTTTGGATTCTGATCTGCTGGTCAAGCGCAAGCCACAGTTTATCATCTCAGTGCAGAACTTACACCTAACCATAGTTAAGTAAGTTTAACTAAGATTTGGTATGTGTGAAATGCTTTGAAAGTTTATGTAGCTGGTTTGTTATAACTGTAGATAGTCAAAACTAACCACAGTTCAGGTCTGGACAAAATGGCAAACTGAGATTAATTAAAGCTGAGATTAATGTGCCTGTTCTCCTTGCATCCATGCTGAAGGAGAAGAGGAGAAGCAGGGAGCATCTGAGCCCAAGGTTCAGGAATGTAATAATAAAATATTGCTCATTTTTACATCCAGAATAGGAACTATGGCATGAGCTTATAGGCAAAAATCTAAACTGGACAGAGATGGATTGTTACTGTATTTCAGCTGCTTATATTTATTATTCCGATGAATTAATTGCTACTGTTCAGTTTTAGGAAGGTGTAATGTGGTTTTAATTGAATGCTTTATGAGCATGGTGATGATTATGTTAAGAATTTATTTTCTAAAAAAGCTTTACATAGAAGGTGAGGGCACAGGGAGTGGGGCATCTGTGCCTTGAAAGGCAGCTTACAAATTAATTAAATAAAATATGGTGAGGTTTGTCATGTTTCTATAGAATGAAATCCAATGTAGGATATTTCTGCCAGTTATTTCTACTGGAATGGTTGGCAGACTTGTGATTCAATCTGTTGCATTGAGGTTGCACATACTGCTATTCCTTGCTCTGGCCCAGCTCTGGATATGTGACATTCATAGTACATATTTACAGGTGTGAGAAGGCTGGGAGTATTGCTTTGCAAGAGCTTCAACTGGATAAAAAGATAAACACAGTCTAAAGCACAGTTGTTAGGTTGTAAAGCTGTGGTCAGGGTGTGTCCTTTTAAAACAATGTGCAGTGCTTAGCATCTCTGGCTTCCTTAAAAGAAGCAACTATAAAAATAAAAACGGCTTCCAGCATGAGGAGTACTGAGAAACTTTCTGTGATGAATGCTGAGCGACATCTTGCTAAGGAGCCTGTAATGGTGATCTCCCTCATTAGAAGTGAAGCATTAGTAGCCACAGTTAAGACAAAATTATGTTTAATGTTTCCATTGAAACTATGGAACTTTGATTGTGTCACGTGTTGCTTACCACATTTACTATTTGTTGCTTCTGATCATTTTAATATTGATTTGGTGTGTGTTTATACTCTGAACAATTGTGAGAGCTGGTTTGAGCCTTTGACTGAATTAAATCTAGTTTTTAATCATTTGAGTATTTTCTAGAGAATAAAATATATGGATGCCATTAACAGTATCCTATATGTTTGGAATGAGCTGCCCTAACACAAAGCTTCTGTTAACTGTTACCATTACACTGCGTAGAAAATGAGCTGTGGAAATAACTGCAAATTCCTAGAAGTCTGCATCATTTGAGATTTTTCTAGCCCTGTAAATAACCTTTACTGCCATTCTAAAGGGAAAGGCCTGCAGGGAATGGAGAAGTGATGCATTTTTACAAGTAATGTATTTGAATCCCATTCAACTGAATTGACAGTAGCAGCCTGTTACAGAAAAGAAATGTATCGCTACAATGCTAACCATTTTTCTGTCTGCTTCAGATGCTTTTTAAAAAAAATAAAATAAAAAGGCTCTATTAATATGGAGAAACTATGGTTACCAGCTTCATATGGAGAGTGAAATCAAGCTACTCAAATATCACAGGGTGGAGAGAATAAAGAAGTAGGACATAAAGCTGAAACATGGGAGCAATGAGGAGCAGACAGCTCTGCCCTGAAGAAAACCACTACTGTTAACATAGAGGTGAACCTTTCTTCTGTACTCAGATACTGAACAGAAACCTGTGAGTCCCTATTGCGTGACCCTGCCAGATAGTTCCTTAATTCATTCTGTGTCAGAAACACAGTTTTTGCAGCTTACAGTAAAATAGATACTAGCATTCAGTTACAGTGAGGGTCTGTTTTCGGACTCCATGACAAACCATAGGTTGTCACGGTGCCTTTTCAGCTGTGGCTCCCTCCTTATGGAATGTTGTCCTCACATGCCTGCTACCATCACTGACTACTTTTAGGCACTGGATGAAAAATACTTCTTTTCAGCCATCCTTTTTAGCTTTTTGTTTTGTTTTGCTTTGGTTTGAATTTTTGTATTACATTATATTATAAGTCTCTTTGAGTTTACATTTAAAACAGTGTCTTAACAAGTCCAATAAATAATAATATAAATGCTAACTGTAGTGTAGAACTTGGTTTTAACTGATGGATTTAGTATCCAGGCACCATGGTTTAGAGCTCCCTGCCTGTTTTCATTTTCTGTCTTCGCAACACTTCTATATCTTTCTTTCCTGTTCCTATTTTGTAATAGTATTTAGATACCAGTGTTCAAGTCAGTTTCCATCAATATAAAGTAATCAAATCAGTAAAAGTACTGTAAGAAGCAAACTGAAGTATGTTACAGTGTTTAAGTGCCATTTGAAGGCCCGTCTGGCACCAATAATCTATTGGGCATGGGTACCAGGTGAGTTTTCCTGGCTGTGCCTCTGGCCAGCATGTGAGATTTCCACCCTGAGAAGCTACAGCGACTTGGTTTACCATGTAGGGCAGTGGTTAGTGCCTCACGACACCAAGTGAGGTTAAACAGCCCAGTTGCATTATCACTGATAATTAAGTGTTTAGAGAGCATGCTTGTAAGCATTTGGAAGAACTGATCTTAGCAGCTATGAAATGGTTTGCGTTACAGTGCGAACATGGATCCGTGTTTGAGCTGGCAAGCTCTAGTGTGGAGCTTGAAGCCTTTCCTTTGCATTGCCTTGGTGTCTGATGACAGCCCACTTTGGAACCCAAACTGCTAGCTGATCCCTTTCTCCTTTGCTTGTGAATGGAGATAGCAAGAGAGTTGGAGATAAAATCAGTGAGAAAGACTATCAAGAGTCAAGCAAATTAGTTCTAGCATGCTAGTCCTGGCAAGAATGCATACAAAGTGTCAAGATAATGGGTTCATAACATTATCTAAATGCTTCCTGTGTTATCTAAACACTTTTCTGCATTGTGAATTTGTTATCTCAACACTCTGGATGCTAGTGAAGAAACAGGCTAATTTATATTCATAGGGAGGATCTTGGTGTTTGAATCTTATGGCTTCTGAAAGTTCTCGTACAGTTGCAGAATTTATTTGTAGGGTTGCAATTGATTACCTGGTCTGTTGGTTTTTTAGCTGGTGGGTTAGCATGTACAAATGGGTCCTTCCTTGATAGAAGATGAATTTAATCACTGGTACTACCACACTACTGGAGGGAGGGTGTGGGGCATTGTCACTTAAGATTTTTATTTATGAGTAGGGGAAAGAAAAGCAGTAAGCAAAAGGAGGAACTGTAGCTCTGTAGCACACTGCATAGTTCAATCCCTGGCACCTTAGAAAAGAAAAGAAAAGGATCAAGTACCAGGTGATTGGATAAATCTCTGCCAGAGACTCTAGAGTGCTGCTGCTAGTTAGGCTAGATCAGTGCAGTTCAACTTTTCATACCAAATGGGCCGCCGGAGTACTTTGACATGGAACTAGTGGGCTGCACACTGTCTTGTTGTCAGGGCGAGCGGGATGGGGGGTGGGGAAAGAGTGAGGAGCAAGGCCAAAACTTGACCCCTTTCTCTCCCCCCCCCCCGCCCTCACACTACCTTCCCAGAGCTGCTTCAGCAAGGTGCTGGGCTTTGGAAAGGAGGCGTGAGAGCTCTAGGAACCTGCCAGAGCCCTCACACCTCCTTACCAAAGCCAGGCTGTGCAAGGACTGGGCAGGGTGTCAAACATTGCTGAGGGCTGCCCAAAAAGGCCTTGAGGGCCAAACGCTGGATCACCCTGGGGTAGGTGGACTGATAGCCTGCCTAGTATAAGGCAACTTTCCTGCATTGCTTATGAGAAAGATGGGTATATATGGTCAACCATTTATAAGTAAGTCCTAAATTGCAGTTGAAGAAGGGTCTGGTATTTGCAAAAGGGTTTCTGGTGTGTTTTTAAATCCTGCAGAATATTCTGTATTCTGGAACATGTAATTCATGCATCTGAAGGAGAATGTTGTTTTTTATCTACTCATTCCCATTTCTTTTAAATAGTCTAAATACTGGGGTAGGAGAACTGAATATGAGTAAGCTGCAAGGCACAGGGTTATCCTCAAGAAGAACTTTATTTAATGTATGCTTTTAATGTTGTCCATAGCAAACACTCATGGAATATTGGTGTGCTCGGACTGCTGTGTCTAGTGATCCTGTTTGCACCTCATATTTACAAAGGCGAGCATTCAGGGGCTATGAGCCATCTTAGTTTACCTTCTGGAGTTTTTCCTCCTAAAACAAGAAATCATCACAGTTAAATCATGTGCATGAAATTGTCTTGCCAGTTTTCCCTGCTTGTTTTCCAGCCTTGTAAGCTCTAGTCTGGAAAAGTGCCTGCCAGTATAAATGAGTCTTTTTAAGGTGCCAGGGGACTCTTTGTGTTGTTTCACCTGTGTAATTGTTTTGGTAAGAACATCTTCATAACATCTGAAGGATAATGTAGAGAAAGCACTGGAATGCTCTTCTATAAATACACAAATTTGAATACAAGAGTAGAACATGATTGGAGACATCTATCAGATAGCACAATCTGTTTTCTTTAAGCTGAGATAAAAATAGCTTTTGAAAAGGAGTGTTAATGTCGGGAAGAAAGGGCTATTCTGATTTGAATATATATGTTCTTTAGCGGAGGTCTCCTCGCGCTAGAAATCCTAAAAGTGGGAAACATCAAAGTATATTTTAAAGCCTTAGCTGCACATGCTTTTTCTTCTTGAACCCTGGAGATTGAGAATCGGTGCAGCAGTCAGAACGCCACCCCCTGTCTCCTGCCAGCTGTATTATTTATTAAAAGTAGCGTAAGGTTCTAAATGGTACAGCAAGGTGCATATCTGGTGAAATGGATTTGCAGAAGCTTTCCAAATGAAGACATTATCCAGGATCCTCATTTGAACATAGAGGGATGTCTTTCCAAGCTGTGCTGCTTGAGAAACTTGAGGTGAGGCTTGGGGTCCCTTCCAACGCTACAATTCCATGATTCTATGTTGTGGAATAAAGCCATTCCATAAGAATTTCAGAATTGTTACTGCTGTGCTTATGACTGAGGAATAATTCAAAATTGCTTATTCGTCACGGAACAGACAGAGTAATGGGTCAAGTCTGCTTTAAAAAATAAAAATAAAAATAAAATCTTAAATTGTGATGTTGCAGCTTTTGAGTTTCTCCTTCCAGCCCTGTGACATTATCTTTTTTGAGGGTGAGTGAGTGATGTTTCACTTTGAGAGTAATAATATCTTACAGTTTGATATGGCTGTACAAGTCTATATACACTGACACAACATTTTATTTTATTTAAAAAGACTGAACACTGGTATGTTGATAAAGTGTGTCGCTGAAGAATGTAATCAAAAAGATATGGAACAGGGTGGGGTCCCTTGATCGGCATTGTTTAAAGTTTAAACTTGGAATAGGGAGTCTGGCCCAGTTTGGATGCTCGGAGCTCAATTCAGTTTTTGCCTGCCCATGCAGCCAAACCAGAAAGTTTCTAATAAACCATATTTTTCTGATTTGTCTGAACTATAGTTGCCAGCTGTGTGTGTGTGTGTGTGTGTGTGTGTGTGTGTGTGGAGAACAGCATGTTAAGCATGTTTAATATCCTGGCCTCTTCAGCCGTTCATAACTATAGTTTCCCAGGTTGGGCAAAATGGGAAACTATGGTTAATTCGAAGCTTCATGGTTTGATAGTTTGATGAGCAAAGGAGCTGCATGTGCAGGGAAATGGCGTATGTGTATCTCAGTTTATTAAGTCCAGATATGATCATCTGATTCAGCCAGTGTGTCCTCATCTTTATTTCCATGCTAAGCACTGCAAGGGAGCCCTCTGGAGGAAGGCCAGGGGAGCTGCCACTGTAACATATGATTGGCTCATCAAATAAATTCTAGTTGAGGCAATGTGTGTTGAAACCAACCGCAGACATGCTGCAGCTATTCATAAGCAGGTTACTACTGGAGGTGCATACACCTTGAAGTGGAACACACACCTTTCCACTTCCTTGTCTGTCATTCATACATTTCTAAGCTACACTGAATGTGCTTCTGAATGAATCTTACAGGATATTTTATGTAGTTTAACTTTTCATTGTGTGAATTCAGCCCTGAGGCTGGCTTTTACCACGATGCCCATGCAAAATAACTTTCTTTGCCTGTATCTGTTTAAAACACTTATCTCACCTAAAAGACCCACAAAGTGGCTTACAGCAACCATTAAAACACAACTTTGCATAAATACAAAGCAGAAGCATAACACCACTGCAACAGAGATAGATAAAACCTATCAGAGTAGCAGGTGTAAATTTCTGAGCAAAATTCCTGGTGAAGATATGTTGTTGGTGGTGATGATGATTTTCACAATTCACCTGAAGGTCAGCAAAATGGAGCCAGGCGAGTCTCTCTAGGGAAGGATTTTCAAAAACATAGTGCGCTCTGAGTATTCTCTGTTCTTGCCCCATCTCTCTTTGGTATATTCTTCTCCCTGTAGCTCTCTAATGCCTTCAGTATGACTGAAGACAGTGTATACTTCCACTCAAGGAGCAATGGGTTTCTGTTCTGTTCCACACATCAGCATTGATTGAGCACGTGCTTGAGGTGGTAGACAATTTTGTGTACTTGGGCTCCACCATAACTAGCAACCTTTCCATTGACACTGAGCTAGATAAGCATATAGGCAAGGCAGCTATCACCAATACAAAGATGAAGCTCTGCTGAGGCTGCTGCTTTATGGAAGTGAGTTGTGGGCAACTTACACCTGCTAGGAGTCACACCTTTCATACCACTGTACCTTGGTACTCAAACAACTTGGAACCCAAACACTGCAAACCCGGAAGTAAGTGTTCCACTTTGCGAACTTTTTTCAGAAGTCGAAGGTGCTCCATTCTGAGTGTTACGCTTCTGATTTGAGTGTTACACTTCGGTTTTGAGTGCCACACTTCTGTTTTGAGTGTTACGCTGAGGTCTGTCTGTTTTTGCTATTTATTTTGAGTTTTTGTTTTTGCAGTTCTTTTTGTTTTGTTTTTGTGACTGTGTGGAACCCAGTTCAGCTACTGATTGATTGATTGATTGTGTGTGTGACTGCAGTACATTGTTTATTGTTTTCGTTTTATCAATGGTCTCGTTAGATAGTAAAACTCATGTTAAATCACTGGTTTAGGGGTTGCTTTTAAAAGTCTGGAACGGTTTAATCCATTTTGCATTCCTTTCTATGAGAAAGTGTGCCTTGGTTTTTGAATGCTTTGGTTTTGGAACAGACTTCCGGAACGGATTAAGTTTGAGAAGGAAGGTACCACTGTACGTGCTGTGTCAGGAAGATTTTGGGCATCACATGGCCGAATAGAGTCTCAAACAGAAATTTGCTCATCCAAGCCCACATTTCCAGTAGGTTTGCAGTTCTGTCTCAGTGGCCTATGCTGGCTTGGTCATGTATGCAGAAAGGAAGATAGCAGGATCCCAAGGGTGTGCTTTACGGAGAGCTAGCTTCAAGCACCAGGCCTGTTGGCAGACCAGCTCTGTGTTATAAAGTTATCTGCAAACGTGGCATGAAAATGGGAAACATTAGCCCCACCATGTGGGAATCCCTGCAACCTTCCAACAGTTTGACTTCACCTCTGATGGCACACTCCTTTCTGAGTGTTGTAGGTCTCCAGGAACATAAAGTGTTATACTTCATATGCTTTCAGTTTTAGGGTGGATTTAGATGTTATAAATAACATCCAAACAGAAAGTGGATGTGTGGAGTCACACCCACTTCTATTGTTTTGATTCTTCTGATAAGGGAACTTCCACATCTTGAGCCTCAGTATTTTCTCATGAGAAAAACTTGGCCTCATCCACATTCTGTGCACTAGGCATGCTCGTACACCTCTCCCGTCCCTCCTTCTCAACTTTCCCCCCACCCCAATGCCTTAACTTTCTCTTGTAGGGGAGTTGTTCCAGCCCTGTGGTCATTTTGTTTGCCCTGTTCTGAACTTTTTCTAGCTCAACAAAATCTTTCTTTGAGGTGAGGCAACTAGAGCTGTACACAGTATTTTTTACAGCTGCTGCATCACTCACCATTTCACACTCCATTAGAGTATATCTGAAATAAGGTTGGTGGTTTTTTTTTGTTTGTTTTACGTCAGTCTGCATCACTTCCACTTGCTTGCATTGAATTGCATTTGCCAATTTGCTGCCCACTCACCCATTTTGGAGAAATCCCTTTGGATCTCTTCACAACCCCCACCCTCACCCAGTGTTCTAATCATTGCAAACCTGGCTACCTCACTTCCCACCCTAACTCTAGAAAATTTATGTACAAGTTAAAAGCAGAAATGCAATCTGATTCTTTTATAAATAATGGTTGTCCACAAAATAGCACTGGAGACTATCTGTCTTTTTATTTATCTCTGTTGGAGTAATGATAGTATGATGCCTTTAGAGTTCTGTAATCAGAGTATAGGAGGGCAGGTTGGCAATCACTCTGGGCTCCAATGGATTTGACAGTATTTCTTTATCTCGCAAGCTTAAGAACTGTTGACATAAACAATGAACAAAGCAAACAATTCACAATATCAAAATCAAACCACTGCTGGTTATTTGACAGCATTAGATTTATTGAATCAGGAAACTAATGTCAGTTAATGGTTGCTAGATGAATAGCAGTTTCTGTCAAAACTCTTTGTCTGCCCATGCCCCCCCCCCCAGCATTCTCATCTTTGTCCTTCCTTCCTTCCTTCCTTCCTTCCTTCCTTCCTTCCTTCCTTCCTTCCTTTTCTTTCTCTCCTCCCTCAGGTCTCTTTTCAGATTCTTCTCCACTCTGCTACTTTTGTCAGCCTTTCTTTCTCCACTCCTTCCCTCTTTGACATGCCTGTCTCTTTTCTCCCTGACCCCCATCTCTCCCCTTTTGCGCAGCTTGCATACCGAGGCTCTAGAAAAGAGGCAAAGCAAAAATGTAACAGACTCTTTATATAGGTTGCATTGTACCTTACACACATACAGGTCAGCTGCCAGGGAAAGGCTCTAATCTGCTACTTCACGTGGCAGGCAGCAGCAGCACCTCCTCACAAACTGACCTGCTGGGGACCCGGCAGAGGGTCCCATCCTTCCTCAAAGTGGATCTCCTTTTCCAGAATAGCTGCAGCTTTGTAGCTTGCTCTCTGAAGAATGTCCCTTCAGATTTGCTTGAGAGAAGGAGACCATCAGCCTTTCACAGAGGCAGAGTTCAGGCTTCCTTCACAACAAAGTGAACAGGCCTGCAACTATGGGCTTCAGTTCCTCCTCCTACAGTTCTGTACTGTTTCCTGCCAGTGGATTTGCACCAGAGGTAAACAAGCCTTCAGGCTCCTGTTTGATATACCAGGCATGTGAGTATCAGGCTACAAATAATTCAGTGTCACTGAACTTCCAGCTCGATGGGGCTTTGTTTTTAGTATTGTAAACTCCATTCATTGGAATAATACAGTATAAAAACACCAGGGATAGTAAAGCTCAGTAGAACTTAATTATTGTTTGGCTGCAATATCTGAACTGGGTCATATTGAAAGTAGGCATCACTAACTAAACTTTACCATTGTCCAGTCGTAAGTCATAAATACACTATGCTTGCAGTTCTGAGACATTAAACCATTCAACATTCTTTTGGGTAGGTCAAAAAAGATTGGCCTGGTCAAAAAGACTTTTTGAGCAAATCTTTCCTCCTTTAGTGATAGGATAATGTGTGGAAGCTTTAGTTTTACAATAAGGGTCGGCTGGTTAAACGGCTGCAGTGATTTGAAGAGTGGTCCACTAAATTATCCCAGTTGTTTGTTTTCTTTCATTCAAGCGTACTTGTGGGTTGGCTTGGGCAGTGCTTTTCTCTTAGAGCTGGGCTCTGTGCCAAAGGAAGCAACAAGGATCAAAGGCATGGTCATGAGTGATTCAACAGAAATCAGCTGATCCCAACTCTCTTTCACTTTGGGAAACTTTGCCCAGAAGCAACTTTTCTTTACAACTGAGCAATGCCACACTTCCCCTTTAGCTAAGAGTGCAGGGAACCCGCTCTTCTGCGATTCTCAGAGGCCGAGTTGTGAGGCAGCGCCATCTCCTCTTCACCTGCATATAAAGCCAGTTATGTTGCCTTCTGGGAAACGCTGGGGTGTCCTAGTGTTTCCCTCACACTGCCTTTATTCACTTGGCAGCCATTGTATGGAAGACCCAGGAGTATCGTCTTCTCTTTGGGCACTAAGCAGTTTCAATGGGAGCTAAAATAAAGTAGAAGAGGGCTAGCTACTGAGTTATGAATAACATCTAAAATATCTAAAATACCCAGTATGGCAAAGGTATCTTTGAGTTTTCTAGTGACTGTTGGGATTGTTCAGCAGTTGTTGGCTGAACAATAAAGAAATGATCAGAGCTGCATGTTCTAGGTACCTGGCTCTGGGTGCTCGACAGCCCAACAAGCATCTTGCCCCTCCAGCCAGTAGTGAAGCAGACAAAATCTGGTGCCTTAGCATATGCTATCAACACTGTCGCTTTGGTACCAGAGCAGCCCTGTTTCCGTTCAACAACTAAGTTGAAGAGATTGTTCTGAAAACTACTATTGTTGCTGTAAGTTAATGAAATGCATGCTTCATAGCCAGGGTTGAGCTGACCGTGCTCTTAGAAGAGAGAGAGAGAGCAAGATCAGAAGAATCTTTATTTGCATTAGCCACTAGCCATAGCAATAAAATTAAATGTACTGAAGATAGAGGTAAAAACTTAACTTAACTATACAAAATACATTTTGGAGGTTTACATCAATAATCAACTAATAGATCTTATTCTGATTGCCCTCGCTAAAAACCTTGCAGTTTTTGCTGTCACCCGATCATCTTGATCTGCTAGAAGAAAGGAAGTTAGAAGTTAACTCAACTCTTTAAAAATGCACTTATTTTAATGGGGCACGAGCTCCCTGTTTTGCAACTTGCCTTTTTTGTGAAGGGATTTGATTGTGGTTAAGGCAGTAAAACCTTGTTCATGTTCTTTATTGTGATTTGTTTTGAGGCATGAGCTTTAGTTTGCAGCAGCTCCATCTCTCATGTGAAGTCTTGTGAAGACTGAATGTATGATGTCTTGATCAGCATACAGGCTCCTTTTCGCTACATGCTTCTCTGCTTTTTCAGCAGGGAAGGGCTTGATGTTTCTGCCACTTACGTTGGAGATGAAAGTGTGTTCACACCCATGCAAGCACCATGTGTTGTAGTTTCTGTTCCAGCAAGATCCATAGAATCTCTGTTGCCATTCTCTGAAGCATTGATCCCAGGATTAAACGACCTTTTGTCACGTTTCCCTCTTCTCTCTTCCTTTCAGTGAGCATTTGTCCTGCGCCTTCACATTCTTCCTTCATGGGGAGTGCAATGTGTGTACAAGTGTGGAGATCGTTCAGCACCAACCAATATATCTGATCAGCGAGGAGCATCTCCACATGGCTCAGTCTTCCCCTATGCCATTCCAAGGTAGGTGTCCTATGTGCGTGACTTCTTGTCATCTGGAGTAACTTTTTTCAAATACGTTTTACTAAATTTTCAAAAAAATAATAATCACATAGACATTCCAATACATAATATTTTTTCTTTTGTTTTATTGACTTCCCATTCCATTTTCCATGGTGTTTTTCTCTCTCCCCCTTGCTGCACCCCATCTCCCCGCTCTTATATCATTGGACATGGGTGGCCCTGTGGTCTAAACCACTGAGCCTGTTGGGCTTGCCGATCAGAAGGTCGGCGGTTTGAATCCCCGTGACGGGGTGAGCTCCCATTGCTCTGTCCCAGCTCTTGCCAACCTAGCAGTTCGAAAGCACACCAGTGCAAGTAGATAAATAGGTACCACTGCGGCAGGAAGGTAAACGGCATTTTCGTGTGCTCTGGTTTCTGTCATGGTGCTCAGTTGCACCAGAAGTGGTTTAGTCATGCTGGCCACATGACCCGGAAAGCTGTCTGTGGACAAACGTCGGCTCCGTTGGCCTGAAAGCGAGATGAGCGTCACAACCCCATAGTCACTTTTGACTGGACTCAACTGTCCAAGGGTCCTTTACCTTTTACCTTATATCAGAACTATAATGCAATAATCTCTAATTCCTTCTGTTGCTCATAGTTCAAATCCTGCTCACACAAATTCATCATTTCTTTAAGTAGTCCGAAAACAGCTTCTATCCTTCCCTGAAGCAATCATTGTTAAGTTCACTTATTTTAACTGTTAGCTTTGCTGATTCAGCATAGTCCATCACTTGAGTAAAACCTTATCCTGGCTTAATGTAAATGCACGGGCTCTCCGAGGGGAGAATGCAACCATTTTGCTCCTCCTCCCTATACTCTGCTGCTGTGGTGCACTAAGCTTAGGATATCTTCCAAACCCTGGCTCAATGTTTAGCTCTGCTTCACAAATCATGGGTTGTATGCCATTGTTACAAACCTTGGTTTCAGCTTGTGGTTGATCTGGAGGGAGTTAAACCCTGAGCCCATGTTTAGGTGACATGGTGTATGTAGCACAGTAGCAGTATGACAGGAAGAGGAGCAAAGCAGCCACAAACCCTCCTGGAGCCTGGATGCTTACATGTAAATGCTAAACCATGGTTTGGCATAGCATGATGGGCAAACTAGGCTAATTGGTTGAATGATAAGAATAGTGCACTGGTTTTTGAGCACATGACCTGTATTTATAAACCCTTCCTAGAACTTTAGCTTGGTGACAGACAGCGCTAAAGCTGAGTAGCTGCTGCAAGAAACTAGTCCTTTTAAGCCTCAGCTCTGATGGGCCCCTGTGTGTGAGTATTGATATTAACGGAAGGTCCCCCTTCTCCATTTTAATAGATGTCTTGAGTACCTTCTGTGCTATTCACTGTTGGATGACTCCACCTTCAGTGTGTTCCTTTCCTTTCCCACATTCAAATATCTGCTTTAATTGGACTTAATGTGAGCTTTTAATTTGCCACATGGTGGACTTTCGTAAATTGGTGATTTAAATTACCCTCACCCCCCCAGGTTTAAATGAAGTTTTCTATTTGTTAATTAATATATTTCCTGAAGAGGTGTGTGCGCTAAGTGGTTGTTGTAACAATTAACAAATATCGGTCTGAAACTAAGTAGAACATTTTTACTATCTAGGAGTAAATCCATGTCTTCTGGCCATGCAGCTTGCATCCTTTTGCTCTAAAGGATTATATCTGCCTAGCGAGACAAAGGAGTCAATTGTGAAATAATGAATTTCTGTTTGACTGTTTCTGTACAGACACTTTAAGCAGGATCACTTAATTCAAGATGAGGGCCATAGTCCAGCAGAGTTAAATGTGCTTAAGCATTGCCTACCTAATAGCAAAGGGCTAGTAATTATTGTTTGCACTTTTTTTCTAATGAAAAGGAATGCACATGTCCAAGCTCTTCGCAATTTTAAATATTCTGAATTTGCTACAAAATGCCAGATTGTTTTCAAAACGAGATGTTCAATATAATTGATGCAATGGGATTTCTTTTACCTCTTCGCTTACCTTTTTTGCTGTAGAATATAAAGTTCAGCAGCTGTTAGTCCTCGAGGCTCCTATATGAATAAAACTGTTTACAGAGCTGAATGCCTTGCTTTGCTGGATAGTGGGATGTCAGCAATGTGTCTGGTGCTGTACAAACTGCAAAACATTTTTAAAAGTTGTTGCCTGAAAACCATTCATAGTTGATAAGTTTACAAATGGGGTTGAATAAACAGGGAAGCAAGGAAGAGAGAGAGAGAGAGAAATTAAAAGTATATTTAAAATGGCAAGGAATGCTTCTGAAATGATTGAATACGTTTGCGGGGGTTGGGGGGGAGGAATTTATAGAACAGCTAGAAGGAAAAAGGTTTTCAGAAGAGTATTGAAACTAGAAGTGGAGGATGCATTGTACATTGCCTCGAGCTGCTCAAAGGAAAGGCAGGCTAAAAATGTAGCATGTAAATAAATATTTTCTGCCTTGGGTTCCATGGCAGCACAGAGGTCAGATGTTAATGTAACTAAATAAACAAATTAAACTTACAAAGGAAGCCTCAGCAAGAGAACTGGGATATGGAGATGTTTTAAAAATAGGGGCATTCTAGAATGAATAAAAGAGATCAGAGATGAAGAATGAAGGCTGTAGAAGTGGACAGGCCAGGAAATGAGGGAGGAGACATCCAATTAGCATGCAATTAATTAATTAGCATGTGATTTGCATGAAAGGCTAGTTGCCAAGCTACAGCTGGAGGACGGATAGTCCTTACTCTATAATCTTCTTACTCCAGAGTTATCCCCAGATTTAAATCCTTAAACTCAGTGGCCTTAAAAACATCAAATGATCTTAAATAATGACACTTGAGGAGGAAAACACTTAATTAATTTGAGCTGCGTCTTCTTTACTATCACATTTTTAAATCTCTCTGCTTTCCACAGCTGAGAGGACAACATGCTCTGACAGTCTCAATGCTGCACAGAGTACTTTGAGGTCCTTAACAGAACATTCTTTGGCCAGGTCTGCAAGGTTTAGGAGCCAATTTTAAATTGAATTGACAACAATATATATACATTTGGCCAGAATTAAAACATGCTTCTTCCCCACAGTCCCCCAGCCAAAATACTTCTAATTTGTGTGTGTGTTTATGAGCTGTGTATAGTAAGAAGCTACTTATTAGGGCAACATTTTGATTGTATTATTATTATTATTATTATTATTATTATTATTATTATTATTATACCACCCTTCACCCGTAGATCCCAGGGCAATTCACAGTTCCTGGAAAGTAAGCCCCATTGAATATTGGGGCTGACTTCAGAGTAAATTTGTTTAGGCTATTGCAATGTGTGCTGGGGCCTGAGGTGAGGCTGTATGCTGATCTGTCTTTTTGTTTTCTTTCCCCCCTTGTTTTATCAGTGCTGATAAGCCCTTATGGCTTAAGTGGTACATTAACGGGCCAAGCGTACAAGATGTCAGACCCAGCAACCCGGAAGCTAATTGAGGAGTGGCAGTATTTTTACCCAATGGTGTTGAAGAAGAAAGAGAACTTGAAAGAGGAAGAACTGGGATACGATGACGATTTTCCGGTGGCAGTAGAAGTCATAGTTGGTAATGTTCAATATTTTGCTCATACAGCTTTTCCCCTCCTGCGACCGCCATTCAAAAAGTTAAAAAACGTACCCCTGTTCAATATGTAGCAGTCTTTACTGTGGATCTGTTAATACTAAAGAATTTTGGAGACACTACTTGGCCTTAAGATTTGGTAGCTGCTTTGTCTTCTAGCTCACGATGATCTCAGACTATTGATCCCTGCTGCCTATTAGTTACAAATGTGACCGTTTCAAAAAGATGATGTTTATGAATAATGGATTTTGGCTGTGTAGTTAAAATTTGTGTACCAAAGCAGAAACAATTTCACTAAATCGGAGACGTTTAAAAACATTCATAGCCTACTCTTGTCGCTTCACTCCTGCCTTAACAGGTGGCGTCCGAATGGTATATCCTTCAGCTTTCGTTCTTATCTCGCAAAATGATATTCCTGTGTCACAGAACACTTCCACGCTAGGAGCCCACAACAGCATGACACAGCAGGGAGCTGGCAACGTGAAAGATCCCAGCAGTTGTGGAATGTTACTCACACCACCCACCTCTCCAGAGCAGACCGTCATAGGTAAGCGAGGAAGCCACCTTACAGTTCTTTTAAAACCTTTATGTGTATTCTGCCTGTCTAGAAGAAGAACTGAAGCTCCTTGCCGATGTCAGTGGTCGTTCTGGCAGTCTTCACCTTAATAAAGACCAGGCTCTCCTCAGAAGTATTCTTCCTGCCCACATCAGATCCAGGATTCATAGCAGGTGACAGGGCCCAGACCAGGACAGCAGGGCAGCACCTGCCACACAGTTTTTCCCTTGTACACCTTATCTAGATGGCAGCTGGATTCCTCGTAGGAGGGTGCTGGATAGAGGTACCCTGCTTCCTTGCCAATATCAGTGCTGGTTCTGGCTGTCTTGCCCTCCTTGGAAACTCTCCCTCCCTGCCCCAGCCAAGTCACTTTCAGGAGCAGAGCAGGAGGCAGTGCCCTGGCTAGGAGGACAGCACAGCTCTTACCACACAGTTCTTTCCCTGAGACAGCTCATGCTCAGTTCATATAAAAAGTGATTTAAAGTGGAGGGAGAGCTTGTCGGATCTTTCCTCTGTCTGCTATGTTTTGTGTTCATCCCCTCCTGCTATCTGTATTTCCCCTGGTGGGACTTTCTTCTAGCCCTTGGGGCAAACTAGATGTGACACATCAACAGTAGTTGCAATGAACACATCTCATTTTTAAATTTTAAACAGCTGTAGAGACGCCAACCAAGTTTGGGACCACCAGTGAACAGAAGCATCACTTATAGTGTGAATAGCAGACTTTGGTGGGGGGCTGTCATTGGGACTGGGGTGGGAGGAGGTTTTCTAACACCATCAACACCACTGCACTCCCAGTACTGGGGAATACTATAGCTCAGTGATGGAGAACATACTTTGCATGCAAAAGGTTCTGGTGTCAGCCCCTGGTATATCCAGGTTGTGATAGAAAAGACCCTCATCTGAAACTGGGAGAACTGGGCCTGTCCATGTAGATAATGTGAAACTAGATGGAGCAAAGGCTTGATTAAGTGTAATTGCTTAGGTGGACAAGGTGCAAGTCAAATGTAGCAAGCAGTAGAAGAATTCAGCATCTTGTTCCTGTATCTACTTGAAGTTTCCTCCCCTCCCCTAAGCAGAGTTTGGCACTGACTTGCATTTGAATACATAGGTCTGTTACTACCATGCATAGTTACACATACCATGCATAGTTACACCTTCAGTAAAATTAATATTTTCAAAACACATGCTTCTTAATGCATAGTGATGGAGCAAAATTTTGAGGAGCGCTATAAAATCTGAGCTCTGCAGCTTTCAGGAAACAGAAAGAGTTCCAGTCAGAGTCATAAAAATGTTGTCTTTATGTGTTAGTGAAACCTCAATCTAATATCCTCTGCTGTTCCTTGATGGTTGTTAAAGTGGCTAAATCAATGAAAGTACTTAACTTACTTTGGGTAAAGGCAGGGCATGTCCTTCAGCACTACACAGGTATATCCGGTTGTAATAATTTCCTTTCCTGCATGGCTGCCAATGTCCAAGGACATAAGCTGGTTCTAGCATTGGGCACACACTGTAGGCAGATCTGCTTTGTGTTGATGCAATTAATTATAGCGAGTACTACTCTTCTCCCTGAAAAAGCTATGTGAGAAGGCTTTAAGAAAGAACAACTTTAGCAATTAATTATATTACGGATGCTGTTGGACTATAACTGCCAACGCTTCTCTCTCTGGGGGTGGGGTGGGGGTGGCAACATATGGCGTACCACCACCCTGTACATGCCTCATGATATAGCTAGTATATATATATAGGACTTGGGGGAAGCGATAGGGATAACAGACAAAAGCCAACCCTTAAGAAAGACTCAGTCAAACAAACTGCACCAAGAATAAATCAAAAGGGCTAAATGGATGGGACCTTTGAGAAGGAATGAGAGGTAGATACAAGAATACAAGAGAAAGAAACTGATTTTAGAATATAAGCAAAAAGCTTTCAACTCCATCACAAATAACTCTTTAGATCGGGGTGGTCCAACCTCTCACGCCAAGTGAGCTGCAAGAGCATTTCAACACACAGCCCACGGGCCACACTCTGAACGATATTTCCACATCGTAAATTAAAGTGTTTGCAATATATTCAATATTTTTAAAAATAAACACAATATATTTAATGAAATATATATAGTTAAATACACAATAGATTTAATATATTTAGTAAGCAAAGTCAAGGTGAAAGCACAGGAGAGAACAGTGCTCAAATCCTGGCTTGCGGGTTTCACATTGAGAACAGGATACTGGAGTAGATTGGACAGGCTCTTCTTGTCATGGAGCATAGAAGCATAGAATTGTAGAGATGGAAGGGACCATGAGGGTCATATAGTCCACCTCCCCGAAATCTGGGAAAGGAGGTGGAAGGATTCTAGGACCATGCCATAACCCTCATGCCTCCTTCCTGAAGCCGGGTCACACTGCCATCGCTGCTGCATCAGGAGCCACTTCCACTCCCTGCTCTTCCAGGGGCCACCTCGAGGCCTCGAGGGCCACTTGTGGCTCACAGGCTGCATGTTGGACCACCCTGCCGTAGTTGTTACTGCACAGAAGAGACAGAACGAGCAGAGAGTGATGAATAGAGGAAAGCATCCCGTCTCCAAAGCACTTCCTCTTATTGGAAGATAGACCTATCAGTCACAAAAGAGCTCTCCCTCTCCCCACCTTGGTGTTTTCCTTATATGGGAAGCTTGAGGAGAAAGGTTTCACTTCTGGCAGACACACGGTCTGCACTGTTTTTTTCCCCATTGTCAGAATTGCTTCAGAGGTCCCTCCTCTCTCTCTCTCTCTCTCTCTCTCTCTCTCTCTCTCTCTCTGTGTGTGTGTGTGTGTTTGGAGAGGGCTTTCAGAATCAAACTCAATTTGGCTCACGTCTTAGGATTTGTCTAAATTTCTAGGCACACTCCTACTGATGCCTTTGAGAATGTGGCCGTCAATGAATGCAGTGCATCAGGTCTATGAAAATCCCAGAAATGTGTTGCTAGCTGGTGCCTGTTTCTTCATTCTTGTGCAGGATAGTGTTTGCATGCCGCCACCCAGGACTTGGATCCTGTGAAGGCTTGCATCATTGTGGCATTATTGAAAGCATCACAACTGCACGCAGATGCTTGCTCCACATGTCAGCCAGCATTTGCGGATCAGAAACGTAGACTTGGGATGGGGAAGTGTCCCTTGAGAGACCTTGGCTGCTGACAGCAACGTAGTAAGAACCAAATGAGAGAGCAGGATGCCATTGTACAACCTGGTTTGCAAACACTTGTAGCCGCTGGAAAGAACAGAAAACACAAAACCCTGGCACAGACGTCCTTTTACAGCAGGGGCAGGCGTGGTTGCCTTTTCGCCTTCTGATGTAGCAGTGCTTTGGCTGCTTTCAGTGTTTTATTCATAAGGCTTTTTCTGGCCATGCCAGACATAAGAACAAGGAGTTCTGTAAACATGTTTGACCTTGTTGAGGATTTGTACTATTACCTCCTTTTTCAGTTCAAGCACATAGTGTGTGACATGCAGTTAGGAAGGCTAAGCAAGCTAAAAGCTCCCTCTGCTGTTCCAGTTCATGCTTAGAGTGCTGCCGCTCATCCAATTGGTCTAAAGATATCATTCATAACAGAGAACAGAAGCCGTTGCTGGTGCCATTCATAAGCAGTTTTACTGCCTTGGCGTGGGCGTGGGGGGAGGACACATTGCCAGTCCCGAATGACTGTGCATGACATCAGCTCAACCTCTGCAGTAATTTCAGAATGAACTTGATTCAGATTAAAGATCAAACTGTGTTTTGCCATAATATGAGCAAGCCTTGGATTTCCACGTTTCTTCCTCCGTTTATGGCTCCCTCCTCTGACTTCCTTGTTTTGCAAATGGAAAAACAATCAAACCATGATTCCAAATTCTGGGTTGCAAACATACCATGGTTTGTGCAGATCATAGTTTCCCCACTTCAAGTGTAACAGCAAAAAAGGAACTGCATGAGGGAACTGGAGTTCACAAAGCAGTTATAGGAGCTCTGAGGCCTGTTCATGTAACATTAAATCATAGTTTGGTGTTGGTGTCCAAACCAATTCATAGTCCGATAATAAATGTGGCAACTGGTAATAAATGTAAGGTTTAAGATGTCACCCAAATGAAAGGCTGGTTTTGGACATAATATTTGACCCATATTCTCCCTCCCCCTCCTTATGCACTGACTTTAACATGGATATTCTTATTTGGTTAAGCCAGAATTCACCATATTAGGCATGATGGGGAACTCTGGTCCAAACAAACCAAGATCTCCATGCCAGAGCTGGTGTTATGAGCTGAAGAAGTTGGAGCAAAGTGTATGTGAGCCTGACTCATTTATGGTTTATGAAGCCATCTGATCTGGCTTGAATTTTCACTCTAATCCTACATTTTTTGGCCCTCAAAGAACATCATTTCCAGGAATTAACTCTTGTACCTTTTGCTATACAGTGGTGCTGTTCGCACCCTGAAAAGTCCGCAACTAGAGCGGCGCTTCTGTCTAGTGCGGAGCACGATAGAGTGCTTTTGCGCATGTGCGAGGCGCACAGAACGCTTCTGCACACACATGCACGGCAAAACCCGGAAGTATACACTTCTGAGTTTGCCGTGTTCGCAAGCCAAAAAGACACAACATGAACCTAATGCAACATGAGGTATGACTGTATCCTATGTTATTGTTGTTTATCTTGCAGGTGAAAGTGGAGGCATTCCAAGCACAGTCAGCCATTCAGCAGCACCAGACGGTATGGTCACTGTGCAAAGTCCAAAGAAATCAGGGAAGATTCCTCCAAAATTCCAGAATCGTATGGTCCGCCGAGTTTGGAAGGAATGTATCCTCAACAGGACACAGTCCAAGTAAGATAATAATCACACTTGTTTTCCTCTGTTTAGACTTGCAGTTGGCATCCATTTCTAACAGTTATCAGGGTGGTGTTTGCCCCCCTCCCATAGATAACATTCTTCTCATTTGCATTTTAATATGCCATGTAGAAGCGTTGTCTGTCTTGTTGTTGTGAAGGTTAGTGGCTGGCTCAGTAGCGGACCTGAGTCAAAATAACCTGTGCTGGTGGAGGGCTTGCACAGAGTGTAGGAAGAAAGTCTACCTAGGCTTTAGTCAGATAAGCTCAGGGATTGCACAGCTCTCTTCCCTTGAAGGTTCAGGAGATTCCTCAAGTTGTGTCATGTGTAAAGAACATGGCATCATAAACTGTGGCCTTAACTCTGAGTTGAAACCTGAGGTACTACAAAAGAACTGTGAGTCAAACAAAATTTAAGAACATCCATATCTGGAAGTGTGGGAGATTGAATCTGCATCCTTCTGCATGCAAAGGACATATTCTGTCAGTGAACTATGTATGGTTCTCTACCCTAAGGAAGAGCTCTTGCCTCAGCCATATATATATAAAAGAAAAATGGGGATGTGTGCTTTATTAAGGTGCAATAATAATTATAGGGGAAATGGAGCATGGTTTGCTTTTAATTTATTTCCATTTAATAATTTATTAATCTTAAATAAGGCATCCAATTACTGATTGACTTTGTAGAATGAAGTATGGAGCTCTGTACTACTTTGGCAGCTTCGTGTTGCAACCCAGAGTTAAGGTTATTGTGTAGTTCAGAAAATGGGCCAGTGGAGGCTTGTCACAACCACTGCTGGGTGTCTTCTGAGAGAAAGCTGCCACTTGACACTTAAAGGTATCTGTGTATGGTTGCTGTCAACACTTAGTCCTTTAAGGTTTTCACTACGTATTTCTAAAGGTTTTGGATTCCTAGTTTTAATTTCTGTACCTCCCACTTTGGTTGTTTTGTCAGATATATTTGGTTTGGGCCCTAGCTTCTGGAGCACGAGAAAACAAGCTTGTTCCATCTTTCATGTGACAGCCCTTTCAATATTTGAAAATGCCTATCATCTCTCCTCTCAGTCTCTACATTTCCAGGCTAAACATACCCAGTTCCCTCAACTCTTCCTCATAAGCCTTGATTTCCATTTTGGTCTCCCACCTCTGCACACATTCTGGCTTGTCAATGTCCTTTTTAAATTGTGGTGTCCAGAATTGGACACAGTATTCCAGGTGTGGTCTGACCAAGGCAGAATATAGTGGTACTATTACTTCCCTTGACCTGGAAGCTATACTTCTATTGATGTAGCCTAGAATAGCATTAGCTTTTTTTGCTGCTGCATCACACTGTAGACTCATGTTCAGCTTGTGGTCCACTAACATCCCTAGATCCTTTTCACATGTACTGCTAGTAAATCAGATGCCCCCCATTTTACATTTGTGCATGTGGTTCTTCCTGCCTAAGTGCAGACACTGGCGGAGGAAGAGGTGTGCGGGGGGAGTGCACCGCCCCGGGCAGCGCGATCCCGGTGGGGTGCCATCGTGGCTGCCCCCTCACCTGTGCTGGGTGCTCTGCCCCCGCCTGAGTGCAGAACCTTACATTTGTCCCTGTTGAAATTCATTTTGTTAGTTGGGGCCCAGGTCTCCAAACGGTTAAGGTCATCTTGACCACCCCTCCCAGTTTGGTGTTATCTGCAAATTTGATGAGCATCCCCTCAGTGCCTTCATCCAAATTGTTTATAAAGATGATGAACAACAAAGGGCCCAGGATTTGTGCCCAGTTGTAGTTGCTGCAAGATTCTCTAATCATCACAGCATTCTTTTTCTGTAGCTTATAAGATCACAAATTGAATTCTGCTACCGTGGCGACTGCTGACTTATTTCTAAATAATTATTTCTTTGTGTATCAGGAGGAGTCAAATTACTGCTACTAACGTGGAGGAAGAGGCCCCCAGAAGCTGTGTTACTTGGGATTTTGTTGATCCAGTCCAAAGAGTGTGCTGTTCTTGCTCCAGGTCAGTGCAATAGAGAATAATTGTCAAGATGATTAGGGTGGTTTCTGTCATGAGTACCTGTTTGTTTGGGGGGGGGGGGGGCTCTCTGTTTAAAGGTTGTGCCAGACAAGCACATGCTTAGCTTCTGCTTAACAAAGTTGTGGGATCATCCCAAAAGCCATTCAGTCTGCTAAGTGCCTGCTAAGAGCTGGCAGTTTCACTGGATTTGGCAAGGCATTCCTGTTTTGGCTTCCTAAGGCCAGGGTCAAATCTTACATTTTAGCACCAGTTTTAAAAGATGGGACTTACCAACTTTTTATTGTATAATGCCTGAGCTGCTTTCTTCCTGGTCAGTCATACCAATCTTTATAATCAGAGTGTGTACCTACCCCTTCAAACTGTTGGTCTATTACAAAAGTTGGTTGTTCTCTCTAGTGCCTTATAATCTGTCATAAAAGCAGCCACATAGAATCAGTTTGCTTAAGGCACCAATGATGGGGCTTCTTAGGTCCATGCCTCTGTAGGTTAGACATATTAGTCAACATTATGGCTTAAACATATGGCAGGGCAGAGGTTGCAGCAAAGTATGCTTGGTAGACGGGACAGATGGCCACAGTCCTGCTGCCTCACAGCACATAGTTGGAGTTTTGCATGAACTTGCATGAGGTTTCTCACCCTCTCTAGAGACAACCACCCCTTTCACTACCCGTAAAACTGACGACAGATTTGGCTTGGTGTGGAGGGCCGATCTTGAGTCTCCGTGATGAATGACTGTGTAGAAGAAGTCTTCATTCTAAGGAGATGAGGAAACAAGCAAGTGAATATATATTTTTGTCCCCCTCCAGAACAAATTCATAGGATTATCCAGAAAAGGCTTTACACATGATTTGAGTATTTCATGACGACTGGTTTTATCTAACTGTCAGGGGAGTTCATGTGAAAGTCAAGGTAGTGACAGGTTCGAAACAGATGAATCACCAAAATAACTTGCTACTGTTGCAAAGCCACTTACAAATGAGATGGAGGAGAAATCTAGATGCATCAGCATACAAACTTAACACTTCACCCTCTTTACTCTTCTTTACAGTCCACTTGGTAAATTCTTCTTGCTGTTTCTCTTCCAGGCATAAGCTTCTCAAGCAGCGCTGTGCTGTGGGTTCCAGTCGTCCACCAACGATATCACAACCAGGGTTTGGCGCAGGATCCTCATCCTCTTCTGCCTTGCCACCTCCTGCCTCTAAGCACAAAACCACAGAGAGGCAGGAGAAGTCGGAAAAACTCCAAAAAAGATCGCTGCTGCCATTTCACCATCGTCCGTCTGTCACTGAAGAGCTGTGTATGGAACAGGACCCTTCGGGACAAAAGCTGGCCTTGGCGGGGATGGAGCCCTCTTTGGAGGCCCCTAGCAACAGGAAATATGAAAAGCAGCTCACTCTTCCACCCAGGCACCCAAGCAAACAAACGAATTTGAATCCTATGGATTCCCCCCATTCCCCAACATCCCCTCTGCCTCCCACACTTAGCCCCCAGCCAAGGGGGCAGGAAGCAGACAGTTTGGACCCTCCATCTGTTCCTGTAAATCCAGCCCTCTACAGCAATGGATTAGAGCTCCAGCCTATGGCCGGCGCAGAGGAAAGGACAGTCCTCTTGGGCCAGAGGCTTCCTCTGATGGCAGAAGTCAGCGAGACAGCTTTATATTGTGGGGTTATGCATAACCAAGAGTCATCAAATAAATGGCAGGGATATGTTCTTCCTTCAACTGGGGATCCAGACTTCAGCCCGCCAGAACTCCAATGTGAGAGATACGACACCAAAATGGATGTTGCCCCTGAGAGCACTGCACTAAAAAGGTAAGGACACTCCCAGAAGACTTATTGTCTGTCCCAGGTGTTGCCATTTGAGGTTGCTCCGGGTGTTGGTGGCTAGTGGTCCTTCTATATGTCTTGGATAACAATGCATGTATGTAGTAAAGGAAAAGACCCAAGCCATGAGCTTTTGGGTCTTAGGTTTTCAGACAAAATGGAGAGTAAAAGCACAGCTTGAAAAAAATGTGAGGTTCAGTGCTGTTTCCTGTTCTGTGCTGGGCTGAACAAGCGGCAGGCAATAGTTTCATACTGTAGAGTGCATTAATGTCTCCCTCTAAAGGCCAATAGGAAATGCCATGTCATAGTTTTAGAGAGGAAATGCATTCTGCTTATAACTTTAGGATAAACTTGATAGGCACTTTTTAAAGTTCACTGACAGGCTTTTATATGGCACCACTCCTGTTGTGGAATTGCAGTATGTGCTGGTCGAGCTGTATAATTTTTATGCAGAAGTAAAATACCACAAGAGCGCTCCCATGTTTGCGTTAGACCAAATGTTTACACATGGATCACTACTTTTAAAGTATGCCATATTCATATATATATATTTGTGAAACAGTTGAAATCATTAGCCTTAGGTGGTGGGGGAAGGCTGAGTGGAGGTTTGTTTCTGCCCCCCTCCCCTGCAAGGTTTTGGGAGGGTGCGTTCAATAATGGGAAGAGCAAGTTTCAAGCAGACATAGTTGCTTTTATTGTGGATAACTTGTGAGATTTGTATATCATTGTCTTGCTATCTGTTTCTGTGCCTTTGTGTATAGAGTCACAGCATACCTCCCACTGTGATTGCTGCTTCAGTTACTGGGTTCAAAAGTTGTCCAGTGTAGTCAAAGTAATTTGGTTGCAAATAAGAACATTTTTGTTTAATGTTCAAGGAGGACCACTTTGTTGACCCCTGTAAGAACTGTGAGACCTTTACCTCTTTGGTAATGTATTGTGACTGCCTGGAAACAAATCTGGGATGGTACCAACGGATATTCAAAGTCAGAAGGTCTGGTACCAGTGTTTTGTGGCTATAGGTGAAACTAGACAGGGACTTGGGTGGCGCTGTGGTCTAAACCACTGAGCTTCTTGGGCCTCGTAAAGTCGGCAGTTCAAATCCGGACAACGGGTTGAGCTCCTGTTGCTTTATCCGAGGTCCTGCCAACCTAGCAGTTCGAAAGCATACCAGCGCAAGTACATAAATAGGTACTGCTTGGCGGGAAGGTAAACGGTGTGCTGTGGCATTCATCACGGTGTCCTGTGTGCCAGAAATGGTTTAGTCATGCTGGCCGCATAACCCGGAAAAGCTGTCTGCAGACAAACGCCTGCTCTCTCGGCCTGAAAAGGGAGATGAGCGCCTCACCCCATAGTCAAATTCGACTGGACTTAACCATCCAGGGGTGCTTTACCTTTAGATGTTACAGGAGATTTTTGTCTGCTCCTGAATATAGCAAAAGCAAGTGAGAAGAGTTCTCAGGAGTGCCACTAACAATTTATTAAAAGCCCAACATGTTTCCCCCCAAAGAATCTCAGGAACCATAATTTGTTAAGGATCCTGAGTGGTGTTAGGAGACCCCGATGCCCCTTGCAGAGCTACAAACCCTCCATTGAACTGTGTTCTTTAAACCTGGGGAAGATGGGAAAGGGTTCTCTTGAGTACCACACTGATGCAGCCCTGTAGATGTTAGGCCAAATGAAATAGCTGTAAACCTGGGATTAAAGATGATTATGTGGATTCTGAAGAAAATTGCTTTACATTGGTATCCCTAAGGATAAGAAGTGATTATATGAGGAAGCAACAAATGCTTCAATAGCAAATCCAGAAAGCAAGCAATGTGAATTCTTGTGTCATTTTTTTGGTTGGGTAGATTTTCATAGGCTCTGGAGTAGTGACCACTTGATCTAAGGGGCAAAGTGAGGACCAATGGAGGTAGGGTGCATTCATTGTTGAAAGAGACAGTAATTGTAAAACAAGTCATCTAATTCCACAGCAGAATGGTCCAAGACAGAGCAGTTCACAGCAGTCATAGCTGCTAGTAGAAAGTCAATTCAACAGAGGTGATGAACTCTGAAGGAGAATATGGGGTATCTGTGTGAATTCTGAAGTCTCCAAGGAGGTGGGAGTGCCATAAGTGGAAGATGGTGAGCTGAGTGTCAAAGTGATAAAGAACTTGACAGGGGCCTACAATAGAGAGTGGCGTGATTAGTTTTTCTGTCTTGAATATTTCACTGTTATCTTCAGTATGAGAAGCTGCTGTGGACTTACTGGATTCCTTTCTGAGTGAATCAACACTATTGCTAGGCTCTGTTACATTGTGAGTCCTTTCAGAATCTTCTTTGGGACTCTGCATGTGGTGAGCTGCTCTGGAAAGCAGTAATCTGGTATCCTAATACTTTTTGCTAGGTGGCAGGCAAAGACTTTATAATCAGGCCTTTAGCCTTTAGCTCTCTGTGACCCTTTAGAAGTGGGTGGGATGTTCCTCTTGGTTTTAATGTATCTGTGTGGGGTTTTTTGTCCATCTGTTTTGTTGTTGTTTGGGTTGCCCTCAGCAAGATAAAGCTAATAACAATAATAATTTGATTACTTTAGTTAACCATGGTCTCTTGTTCCAAATGATTCCCTGTCTGGACATGTAGCCACATAGAAGCCAATTTTGTTGTTTGATCCATGTTTTACCCTATTTGAACACAAACATACCCCCTCCATCCACCCCCCAGAGGGGTAGTTTATTGCAGAAACTCCTTAAGGAATATCATAGCAAGTGAAGGTAACATATTTTAAAAGGGCTTTAATATTGAGAATTAGATTTGACTTCTAAATAAATGCTATTAAATACTAGAAATGATGAATGTTCCTGCATGTCCTTGAGAAGATTGGACAGTTTTAAACTTTTTAGATGTGGGCAACTGGTTTCTCTTGCCTTGCTTTTCTGGTGCTAAAGGCAGCCTCAGATCATGGAAATACGTGTGACCCTGTTGTGAGCTATCTAGAATTATGGAAAGAAAATGCCAGCTGTTTCCTGAGGTTACATAGAACTTTCAGTCCTCATCAAAGCCTAAATCTGTGCTAATGTGATGTTTAGCTTTGTTTCACCTAGAGATTGTTTATTTAGAAAAAGATTGCAAATGGCTCAATCAAAAAACAATCCCCTAAGTGGTGAACATAAAACAATATAGAAATCAATCAATAGGACACAGATAAAATCAACAAATGTTAAAAACAAGCATGCATAACTAAACTATGTATCTGGATAGTCCTGCCACGGTCAAGTTTTTAGCAGGCATCTAAAGCAGTATAACAGGGGTGTTTACCTAATATTAATAGGCAGGGAGTTCCAAAGCAAATGAGGAAAGTACATTACATGGCACTTTTAAAACTGGAAGTTCTGCAGATCAAAGCGGTTGGGTAGGCATGTCCAGGGCAAGGCAATCCCTCAAGTAAGCTGGTCCCAAGCTGTTAAAACCTTTATATACTATTAAGTAATACCTAGAACTTAGCCTGGTAAAAGATTGGCAGCCAGTGCAGATTTTTTAGCAGAAGTGTAATATGCTGGTAGGATTCTTACTCCTGTCAGCAATCGTGCTGCAGCATTCTGCCCTAACTGCAGTTTCAGAACCAAGTGCAAGCCCTCAAGAGTATATTGCTATAATCTAGTCTTGAAGTGGTCAAGCTATCCTGGTCCAGAAATGACCACAGCTGTTATAAGAGTCGAACAGAAATACTCAAATTTGCTTTCACAGACATCAGTGTTGCAGGGAGTGCTATATTTGTACTGCAAGAGAGTGTGGCAGTTACACTTCTTAAAAGTCATTAAGGAGCTTTTTAGCTTGTTTTTGAAATACCTATACCAAATGCTATCCAGTCTTTAGCTTGCCTTTTACAAAATTCTCCACTCTAGAAAGGATTGGCAAAGATCTGAGTTGATTGATTTCACTTTCCCAGAAATTTGGAATTTAGAATTGATTCTGCAGCAGTACCTTCTATTTGTGTTTGGAGACCTCCAGAATGCTACATCAGAATGCCCCATTTTACATCAGAGGGCATATAAAGTGAGGCTTTGGGCATTTCCTCATTAACTTTCCCCCCTCTTCCCCTTATGTGCCTGCAAAACTCGAGCACAACAAGTGGCCAGTGATCTCTAGGTGTGCGTAGAACAGATGAAGAATGCAGTAGGTACCAGATCCATTCCAGAAATACTGTGCTTAAATCAGAGCCTAGGGTTTTGCAGGCTGAATTCTGTTTGGAAATGAACCTTACCGTATCATTATGGCCAGTGTGGAAGGACAGCCCTATGGTCATGTCTCAGACTCCTTGAGCCTTTTACAGTTGTTATATGTTCTTGTTATTTTGGCTGCGACAGAGCTAATTGAACTTTTGGCTGGGCGTATGGGAGACAGGGGTGAATGAAACTTGCATGCACTTTGAACATCTCCAAAAATATTTTTGAATTTTTCACACGTGTATCTCAGTGATGGCTAAATCAATGTCCTAAAGTGAGCTCTTCACGTGAGACCAGGCTTGAAGGACTTGGAGGACAGAAAAGCGCTCTCAGGCCATATGTTCCATATGACAAGGGGGACAGCCTGCAGCCCTAAGGTCACATGTGGCGCTCATCTTAATTTCAGAAGCCCCCTGAGATAGATCAGTTCAGACTTGTGTCAAGAGCAAGCTCTTTCTACCCCACCAACCCACACTAGGCAGGAATGAGGAGGAGAGAAAA
Organism: Podarcis tiliguerta; assembly: GCF_965153285.1. Lineage (NCBI taxonomy): Eukaryota > Metazoa > Chordata > Lepidosauria > Squamata > Lacertidae > Podarcis > Podarcis tiliguerta. Next base: position 20,469,027 of record NC_139549.1, read on the forward strand.
GCGGTGGCCCTGGCCACTGCTGGCTTTGGCCCCACCTACCTCTGGCATGCCCTCCTGCCCTCCCCCCGATTGACTCCCAGAACATGGAGCCCTTGATGGGGGGAAAATGTTGTCCACCACAGCACATAAAAATGAGATGCTCTTGATCCTTCACAACTGTGCCAGAAGTATACTTCTCCCCCCACATATCTGGGAGAGGAATGTAAGAGCTATATTTCCAATACAACAATCTTGCAGAGGAAAAGGAAGAACAGGAAACTTGTGCATCCTGTTCCTGCACAGCAAGATAATGTCTAAAGCAAATACCAAAAATAGGGGTTCAAACATTTCTTTCTTTGTTTTATTGCAACACATATTTCCATTTTCAGAGACATCTGAAAGGTAGCTAACAACCATTAAAATTGGGTGTAAAGAGGAGGATTATTGCCATATTTTCTCCAGTATCCACTTCTGCAGATACTCTAAGTATACCATAATGTTTCTGGTTATGGGGGAGATTTTGATTCAGTGATGTGTCTGTAAGATTCTGTTCTTTCTGTGGCTAGGCCAGAACGCAAGCTTACAAGTCAGCCAGTAGATTCGTAATGCTCTGCTAGAGAAGCATTTTGTTTCAGCTATATCGAACCAAAAGAGGAATTATATTAGCTGTGTTTGTGTAAGAAAAATCTATAAATCTGCAGAACAGACTTTACTGTTTTTCTGTTTCCTTTTCTCTTAGGCTCTTAGCACAACCTAATAAAAGATTTAAAATCTTGGAAGAAACCCCCTCAGTGCCAGCAATGAATTATCTTGACCCCTTACCTCTAATACAGCAGCCTGGTGAATGTTTGGGAGATGTCAGCGATCCTTACACATTTCAGGATGGCGATATCAAATACAGCTTCACTGGCACTAAGAAGTGCAAGCTTGGAGCTGATAGAGAATCTCTGAAGAAGAATAAGGTATGCTGTCAACCTAGTAGCACAATATTTTTTGAGTGCAGTGATTCTTGCTTGGAACTTTTTGTCTGTTGTACTACAACTCAGACCTTTGAAGTCTTAAATTCTATGTATTGTGGTGAAAAATTTCTTTGTAGATTTAGACATAATAATTTTAATTGATTAAGGTTGCAATCCTGCATATACTTACCAAAGTGAAAGCTCTGTTGAATGGCTGCATGCTGCCAGATGGCTTACCACTCACTCAGTATAATAGTGCTTGCTTCAACGCAAACATACACACAGTTGAGCTGTAAGTGATTATGTTTGCCTATGAGTAAATACAATAGTTCTGAATATTTTCGCCATTTTAAAATGCCACATGTCTATGCCATAGAGACACAGGAAGCTGCCTTATACCAGGTTAGAGCATTAATCCAACCTAGCTTAGTGTTGTGAACACTGATTGCTCTCCAGGATTTCAAACAGGAGTCTTCTGGGACAAGCTGGGGATTGAACAATAGGACTTTCTGCATGCAAAGCATGTAGCCTACCACTGAGCTAAGGCCCTTCGTGAGACATTCCCTTCTGCCCAAGGTCCAAACTTCACATAATACAAACTATGTAGCTGTACCTTTAAGTCAAAGATTGTTGGTAATTGGTTTTTGTTTGTTTTTTAAAAAGCCTGCATGCTGAAAGAGAGTGTTCCAGATTGGGACCCTAGCATGGAGGATAAGGGAGGCTTTAATGAACCAGATCTTCTGCACCTGGAGTTTGCACTGCTGAAAAGAATTCCATTCATTTCAGTAGGACACTTCTTGGCAATGCCATTGGCAGATGAGGACCCCCATTCCAGGTTGATTGGAAAAGCTCATTGTGAAATAAAGATCCTTAAGAATCCTCATTAAAATAGTTGGGATACACATTACCTGAATATGGAAGCTTGCTAGCATACATTAAATTATCATTTTTTAATTATCTTGCAGCTCAGGAAAGCCATGGTGATTTTACATTTTGCATTAATACAAATCTTTCTCTGCTATTTTGGTTTTTGACTTAGCCTACAGCTTTTGAAACATTACTTTGGGGTGGGCATTATATTTGCTGTTTGGAGCCACATCCCATGTGACAGGTTGTTATTGCATAGTTACCGAAAGAACTATTTGCAACACCATTGAAAGTGGTGGGTGTGAGGTTGTAAGAGCTCAGAACTACTCACCTGGATTTATTTTACCTTTCTAACTCTTTTAAGGAAATTTTGGTTGATTAAATTCTCTGTTTGCAGTCAGAAGATGGAACAGCAACTAAAGAGATTTCTGCGGCAGGCCATTCCACCACCATTCCAGATGGGAAAGATGCAATGTCCATTTTCAGTTCTGCTCCTAAAACAGGTTTGTGAAAATGTGTCGGACCCTTCTTGTGAAAGATGCCATTGGACATCTTAATACGAACAATAAGGCAGTAATACTTTAGTGATGAACTGTGACACAAACAATTAGTAGAAAACGGGATAGTAGTACAGTGGTACCTTGGTTCTCTAACGGCTTGGCTACTGAACAAATCAGCTCCTGAACGCCGCAAACCCAGAAGTAAGTGTTCCGGTTTGAGAATGTTTTTGGAAGCTGAACGTCCGGCGCGGCTTCTGCTTGAGAGCAGGAAGCTCCTGCAGCCAATTGGAAGCTGCACCTTGGTTTTTGAACAGTTTCGGGAGTTGAACACTCCTGGAACGGATTAAGTTAGAGAACCAAGGTACAACTGTAATGTTGTTCGGCATCTGAAAATATGTCCACATACAGCTAGGACTCCAACTGATTATTTTAAAAGATAAACTTTGGAATACAGCAATTGTGTTTTTGGAGAGTGTGATTTAATGCCTTTCTGGCTGACTTCTAAAATCCTTGATGTTTTCCCCCGCGCTTCCCCCCCCCCCTCCCTGCAGACACACGGCAAGATAACGCCGCAGGCCGAGCTGGTTCTAGTAGCCTCACACAAGTAACAGATTTGGCCCCTTCACTACATGATTTAGACAACCTCTTCGATAACTCAGATGAAGATGATCCTGGAGTAAGTGTGTGATGTGTTAAGATGTGCTATATGCTCTTGGTGTCACTCTGCCCTTGGAGTAATATATTATCTCAGGGAATTTTGGGACTTGATTTCTCCTCCATCTGATTTCATGAAATTGCAGAGTTGGAAGGGATTCCAAGGTTCATCTAGTTCACAGCAAAAGATTCCCTGACAGATTGGCTTACAACCTGTGTTTGAAAGCCTCCAGTTTTCCCCATAGTGTGAACTACGTGGTAAATGGAATGTCATGCCACAGCCACTCCTCTTGCCCCAAAGGAAGATTTCAGCATGAGAGCAAAGTCTGTGTCTAATGCAGCAGATACACCAAATTCTTATTCTCTGTGGTGTTTTTTTTCCTGTTTCCATTCACTTTGCCCATGGTACCAGAAACTTTGCTTTGTGCTGATGTGGGTTAAGCCGTGTTCTGCTGCCAGTTTCATGGAAAACACCAGCACACACAAAAATTATTCATTTGTAAAAAGCACACAAACATAAGGTGTCTTTTTAAACCATTAAAACAAAAAATTAAAAACGAGTGAATGATGCAAAATTAGGTTTCTCCGCCCCTCCCCAATGATTTTTTTTTCATTTAAAAGGTGTTCTTCATTGCTTTATTTAAAATGGAATAAAAAGAAAAGGCTGTGAAGTTGTGTTATGGCCAGTTTGGTTTTAAAGAGGTATTATTTGCTTTTAATGAGGTATTTTCAAAAAAATCCTAAATCTAGGCTGTCTCACCTGCCCTTCGGTCATCAAAAATACCTGCAGTGGGGACAGAAGAGCGCCCTCTGGGCAAGGACGGCAGAACAGCAGTACCTTACCCTCCAAGTAAGTGTTAAGTGTGTATCCAGGATTTCACCTAATATTAAAAGTACAAGCCAATCATCTCAAAAATCCACATCCATGTTTTGAAAAAATTGCTATGTAAATGGGTATTAATTTTCTTAGCTTGTCTTTAGCTATCTGGGGTGATTCCACTGGTATTCCAATCTTATTAGAGACCCAGGAGGGGGACCACTTTGCCTCAGTTGGAATTGCTCTTGTGTTCCATGGTATTGGCTGCCTCTTACTCATTTATTTTCCGAAATCTTTGTCCTGCTTATTTTTCCAAAGTTGTGACGCAGAGTGGCTAACAATACGGTAATAAGGTCAGAACAGCCCAAGCGTCATTCATTAAGAAAGAAGAAGCCCATCCCAGCATACACTCAGATTAATGAGTTAACAGTGTTCAACCTGTTCAACAAATTCCAGCACCATGAAAGTGATGTGGAGCTGAGCCAGCAGAAATTGAATTGAGCTCAGAAACTAAATGGCAGCCTCTGCAAATCCAATAGAACCAGCATGATAAAATCAAATCACCTGGCTCCCATAAACAGCTTGGCTGCCTCTTGACAAGAGCTGTGTCTTTTCAGTACTGGTGTCCCAGACGCCATTGTTCGTTTGCTAGCTGGTAGATTGAAGCATAGTGTTCCTACCCAAGTTGTGATTGTACAACTCACAGGGAAATGCAATTATTTTAATTTATGCTGTCTTCATTTAAAGGCTACCACTTTAGAAAAAAGTGTATAAGGAATTTGCTGCCTGCAATAGAAGCCCACGGTTTCTAATTGAAACTGCATTATATATCTCCATTCAATTTATACCGAGGGAGAAATGAAGCTTGCCAGTGTTCAAACTGCTGTCTCTTAGCATGACTTTAAATATTTAGGTGAAGTCAGAAGAATCTGGGTTGTGCTGGGCTTTTCGTATCCAGCATATATTAATATAGATTGTGGATTCCCAATGCCCTGCTCCTTTTCCATCATGCCAGGAACTGCAGGGAGTTGTATTGTCCTTTGAGATCCGCAGATGTTTCCCCACTGCAACCCTCGCATACGTGATATGCTTTAGAAATGTTTTATGTATATTTGAAAATAGAATTGTGTGTGTGTGTGATACTAACAGATGTCATTGTGAATTACAATATCCTCCTGCTTCCGAGAGAGGGAGAGAGAGATACCACGGCCACTCTAAGCTGAACTCTCATTCCGCCGCAAATCATTCTTGAACATTATCTCATTAACTCTAGCTGGTAATGAGAACAAATTGAGGGGAAAAACCATGGTGTCACGAGGATGAGTCAGAGAGTTTTATGGACCCATAAAAGCAGTGCTGATTTACTCAAATGCAGAAGTATGAAGTACACAGAGATTGGGTTTTGACAGTTTTAGTAGATCTATAGCTGCTTAAAATATGCAAGGCTTTCTCAAGCATGACACACATGAAAATGAATAATGATACCCAGTCAGTTCTGTGGGTTTATTTAATTAAATATTTTCTTCTTCTTCTTTTAATGACACTGCATTGCAGAAAGTTGCCCCCACCTTCTTTTTTAATTAAAAAAAAGGGGGAATTCCAAAAAGAATGGCACAGTGTGGAGTCGGTTGGGAAGGGTTAAGTAGATAGGACTTGCCCCATTCAATGTTCCTCTCTCTCTCTCTCTCTCTCTCTCTCTCTCTGTGCAGCAGCTTCTGTAAAAGATTTCAGAAAGAGCAGAAGTAAGTGTACATGCACGAGAGAGAGAAAGAGATGGAGAGGGTTGTCAGACAATTAGACAGCATAACCTGCTTCCCCTTCCGCACTGATTTTGATGGGCTAGAAGCTTGCTCTCTCTCTGAAGGATTTCCCTTTTGGATGCAAGACCAGTGCTTTCCTAAGCTCCATTTTGTTGCCAATTAGAAGACTAGCAGGGTGACATCAGCATGCTGTGTGTGCCTTACAATCTCCACAGGGATGTCCCAGCGGCAAATCTGCTGGAGAGCACTGATCAGAGTTGCTGATGGATACTTAGCATGTTATACAAACTGCCTGTCAAAAAGAGGCTCATGGACCACACTGTAGCATCAGTGGCTGTTCCCTCTGGTCTGGACGTGACTGATAAGCCCAGCTTTGTGCATGCATGTCTCAGCTGAGTTTAGGAAATGCACATAGCTGCTGTTCACACTATGTTGCAGTTCCTTTGGTTGCTTTTTCCTTTTATTATAATGCTAGCAAGCTAGTCTCTCGCTACTCAGGCATGGATAGGATCTCTACTTTAGTCTGGTTCTAGACTTGGAGACTTGCATTCCTTAACTTGTGACTTCACTTTCCTTTAACAGTTCTACCTTGATATGTCCTTGAGAAGAACAAAGCAAGCTGCGTCATTGTTAAGCATGAATAACTTCTTGCCTGTTCTTAATATTAATAATTATTTCTTAATCAACCAAAAGCAAGATAAATATATAGCATAAAACATAAAATAAAAATGTCACAATCCTGTTTCACAATTGATATAAAAGAATGAGGTAAAGAAATACAGTAGAGGAAGTTAGATACCCCAGATCTGCTTCTGCAGTTTGTTTTACCTTGAGATGAATTGCTGATTTATAAACTTCTTGAGATTATAAAGATATGGACCAATGGTGGAGGAAACCATTCCAGACCTGGTTGAGAGCTGCGCGTATGCATGTCCACCCCCCCGGCATGTGTCACTTGAAAACTATACAATTGAGGTGGAGCAGGGAAATGTTTGATTCAAAGTACTGTTTTTGTTTTTAAATTTGGCTTTGCTGGCTAAGCTGTAAAGATAGCAGGTTCATAGTACAACTTCTGTTCATTGCCAGTTTTTCTCAGAGGAGCGTTTTAATTGCCAACCTCCATTTCCATAGTAGTGATAGCCTTCTCTCATAATCTAAATGTTGGAAGATTCAGGACAGATGAAACAAAGAGTCTCTTCACACAGCTAAGGTTAATGATTGAATCCACCACCATAAGAGTTCAGAGAGGCTAATTCTGAAACTGACAGTCTGCTTTGAGCATCATGGAAGGCTTGCTTTTTTAAAAAAGTATATATAATGTGTTAACACATGGGTTATCTTGTCTAGCCGTGGCAGATCTGCAGAGGATGTTTCCAACACCACCTTCCTTGGAGCAACACCCTGCTTTCTCCCCTGTGATGAGCTATAAAGACGGCATCAACTCGGAGACCGTGACTACACTGGGAATGATGGAAAGCCCTGTGGTCAACATGGTTACAACCCAGCTCACAGAGTTTAAAATGGAAGTGGAAGATGGATTAGGCAGCCCTAAACCAGAAGAAATCAAGGTATCAAGCTAAAGCAGGTGGTGGTGTAAAACTGAAACATGGGCGGAGAGATATGGGCAGGAAAGTTGTTGATTAGCTCTGCCTTAAAATGAATATGAAAAACCATGGAAATGAATTGGGGGTTTGCAGGTACTGCAGCCAATGAAACAAGGACAGACATTCTTTGTCCAGACATCCCAGTGCAGCAAAGTTTGAGTATTAAGTACAGTGGCATAAAGTACAGTGGCTGAGCTCAGGGAATAACTGTAGCTCAATGGTAGAAGATGCATTTGTACACAGAAGATTCTAACTTAAATCTCTGGCATCTCTCATTAAAAGGATCAGGTAAAAGCCTGAAACTCTGGAGAGCTGCTGCCATTTGGGGTAGATAATACTTTGCCAGGTGCTGATGTTGCCACTTGTACTAAGCAAGTAGTGGGCACCCATTTCCCAGTTGCAGAGCTGGTAGCATGATACTCTGGTGCATTTTTCTTCATTTAGAATGTAGCTTGAATAAATCCCGCAATTCCTGTTTTCAAAGAATTTAGAGCTGCTTGCCAAGGTTGAAGATTAAAATGGGAAAGAGAATGTAGTTTAGTCGAAGAGCATCTGCCTTGCCTGTAGATGGTCACAGGTTCAATCTCCAGTGGCATCTGCAGGTAGGGGGTAGGCTAGGAGAGAACCCTACCTGAAACCATGAAGAGCTGCTGCCTGTCTGTGTAGACAGTACTGAGCTACATGGACCCAACGGTCTGACTCAGTATCTGGCACCTTTCCAGGTTCCTAAAGGCTACTAATCATTATTTTAGGCAAGAAAAGTTGCCTGAATAATATTTGTATGCTTCTTTTATGTGTCCCAACCCATGCAATTCCTTGGTTTTGTAGGATTTCTCCTTTGTGCACAAATCTTCCACCTTTCAGCCCTTTGTGGGCTCCTCCATGTTTGCTCCTCTGAAGATGCTTCCCAGCCAGTGCCTGCTACCTCTGAAGATCCCAGAGACCTGTGTCTATCGGCCTTCCTGGGCCATTCCTCCAAAAATCGAACAACTTCCTTTACCGCCTACAGCTGCTTTCATCAGAGATGGATACAAGTAAGTACAGCAGTGGAAATGAGAAAACGGGTTTGTGTGTTTTTGCATAGTCATGCAGGCTATTCATTGACTTCCTTGTTAATCCACCGTGTATGATTTTTACTTAGCCTTTGGGATTAACTTGGAACGTAATGAGGTGGAGAGGAGGCTATTTAGAAGTACCGTTAATTCTGCCAAGAATGATCTGGGCATGATTTTTATCAATCAAATATTTAAAAAACTACCATGATGGGTGTAGCCATGGAGATCAATCCCCATATCTGTCAGCCACAAAAGAGAGACAGGTGACAGAAGTGACTGCTTTCTCACTTCTTTTGAAAAATCCTTCATGCATGCACATCCAACACCCCAAATTACTTCACTGGGATTTATACAGCCTTGTTGGCCTCTTCAGGCTTCTGTTTCTTAGAGTAGCAATCACTGCTTACCTCTGTGCAGAACACCAAGCTCCAGTGGTGCTTAGTGACACAAGACTGTCTTCCCAGTGCAGCCACGGAACTAAGGCTGATCTCTCCTGCTTTCTGCCCTCCCTGTCTTCTTTCTCCCCTTTAATTTGTGGCTCTTGAGCCACACTTGGTTCCTGGTTCCCTTTAAGTTGCTTGTGTGTATAACAGATCTTTACTCATGCAGAGACCGAGGGTGGGGAGAGAGTCATGGCTGTGTTCCTCTTTCCTGGAAGCATCCTTGAGTGAGCTACACTCAGGGCTCCCTGAGAGGCAGGCTAACCTTCTGACCCTGACAACAATGGTTAGGGTGATGGCTGCCCTTCCCACTGCTAACGTACAATCAAATGAAGGGGAACGTTAGTTATTATTTTCACATCATATCAAGCTTGGGGTTAGCCAGCTCTTAACACTGGCATAAAGTGCCCATTGCACCTCTTAGCTCATAGATCAAGGATGGAGAACATTGGGCCTTGGCGCCAAATCTGGCCTTCAGGACCCTCTCCAGCCACACACTCTTCTTCTCAGGCCTTCTGTGCTCCCTCCTTGCATGTTTTTGCCTGGCTAGAATGTGTCACTGAATTCTGACGATGCTTCTGGTGTGGCTGGCCGGAGGATGGACAGGGCTGTGCGACGTTGTATACAAAGTAGCCTATTGCACAATGGTAAAATTTAGATTCATTGCTGTTCCCACCTTTGCTGCTGACCTTGCCCACCACTGGCATGAAGGTTGCCTGGAAGGGAATGCAGTTGCAAAGGTTCCTTGCGCCCATCATAGAAAGAGGAGGTTGACCTTAATATGCCAGTCAAGTTTTTTCTCCCATCACTTACTTCCTTGTCCAGCTTGCTGGCTCTTCCTGGTCCAAACACAACCTGATCCTCTCCTCTCTGAAGTTAGTGTCAGTATATCAACTAAGAATTAATTGGAACCCTGTTTAGCAGTCTCAATGAAATGCAAAGCCCAGCTGCTGATCTCGAAGCACAGCAAGCATGGAAACCATAAAATGTATGAAACCCCTTAAAAATGGAACATGCAATGTAAGGCTCTCCCATTCGCAGTCAATTTTTAGAGGGGAAGCAGCTAGTATCTTTATATCAGTCCTTTATATCAATCACTTTCTTCAAAGGTTCTTCGGTGTTCTCTGAGGAATTGCAAAAAAAGGAAAAGAAAGGGGAAATGTGAAGCTCTTGACACCACCTAGGCAGCAATTTAATTTCTTTTTTCCCCTGTAATGGTAACTACTTCCCAAGGCCTGAGCTGATTATTAATTGCAGGTATTTATTGGGATAAAAATCTTTTATTTCCAGTGTAATCCAATTAGAGCAATGACTGTTACTGCAGGCTTCTGCGAAAGAGGTGATTGCTAATCAAGATTTCTTGGTCACCTTTTGTTGCTTCTCAGAGGCACTCGCTGCGCTTCAGCTTCTTTCTAAACCTGTAGGCTGTTCCCCTCCCCTTCCCCATTTCATTTTCCCTGACTGGCACTCCAGTCCATTAGAGATAACAGGGAGATTATTCTGGAGAATCAAGTTTCACTGCATTTCCTTCTCAAATTGCTGGCAGAATGGGAGTTCAAAATGAATATTTAAACTTTCACATTAGCTGAAGAGGGAAAGTAGAAGCATTTAAATCTGCAGGTTTCTACTCCTTCATCAGGGGAGCAATTGCCATAAGGAGCACATTTTAAGAAAAGTGTTTTTATTAGCAATGGTAAGTAGGAACAACTGTGGAGACCTGCATCCATGTCGCCCTTGCTGTGCAATTCCATGGCAGGAGTTGTGCATGTGTCATCTAAAAGTAGCTTCTCGGTGACATGGAAGGCCGTTTCCTGATGATAGAAATCTGAGAAATTAATTATGCAGTTTTGAATAATGTGGATACAAGTGTTGGCCTCTTCCAGTTGTGGCACAAGCAGACAGCAAACCCAAAAGCTAGTTTGCAAGCAGAGATCTGAATTTCAACAGCTTATGAAATTTACCCAGGATTAGGTGAAGTAGGTATAAATCAGTTAAAATATAAGATCCATATTCAGAAGCAAGCACTTTAAGTGCTGTTATTCCTATACATGTTTAGCATTTCCTTTGTGCACATGTGGCTGTCTTATTTATTCAGCATCTTGTTTTCCTTTCAAGCTGTTGCACTGCTAATAGTGACCTGGCTCCAGCCACTTGGTAGATGCTTTTCAAAAAACATTTATTTGTAAAGCTTGGTGTATTTTTTTGTTTAGTCTCTTTCCTGTGCCGTATCAGAAAGCTCCTTACTGGCTGTTGACGATCTCTTGTGGCATGCTATGGATGAGGCTTTAATAAGACAGATCTCTGTACAGTGGTACCTCGGGTTAAGAACTTAATTCGTTCTGGAGATCCATAATTAACCTGAAACTGTTCTTAACCTGAGGTACCACTTTAGCTAATGGGGCCTCCCGCTGCTGCCACACCGCCACAGCGCTGTTTCTGTTCTCATCCTGAAGCAAAGTTCTTAACCCAAGGTACTATTTCTGGGTTAGCGGAGTCTGTAACCTGGAGCCTCTGTAACCCGAGGTACCACTGTATCCACTTCCCATTTAGATGAAAGTTGTGTGAAGAAACCATAAACGCAGCCATATAACTCTTCCTGTTTCCCCTTATCTGCTCTTAGCAACGTCCCCAGTGTTGGGAGCCTGGCCGATCAAGACTACATTCAGATGAACACTCCCCAGATGAGCACTCCAGTGACACTAAACAGCGCTGCCCCGGCCAGCAACAGTGGGGCGGGAGTATTGCCTTCCCCGGCCACTCCTCGTTTTTCTGTCCCTACGCCACGCACACCCAGGACGCCAAGGACTCCTAGAGGCGGGGGCACTGCCAGCGGGCAAGGATCCGTCAAGTACGACAGCACGGACCAAGGCTCGCCAGCCTCGACGCCTTCCACAACCCGGCCTCTCAATTCCGTGGAGCCGGCCACAGTGCAACCAATCCTGGAAGCCCACAGCCTGTACGTCACACTCATCCTTTCGGACTCCGTGCTGAACATCTTCAAAGACAGCAACTTCGACAGCTGCTGCATCTGCGCGTGCAACATGAATATCAAAGGTGCCGACGTTGGGCTGTATATCCCGGATTCATCGAACGAGGACCAGTATCGGTGCACTTGTGGATTCAGTGCAATTATGAACCGCAAGCTAGGGTACAACTCTGGGCTGTTCATCGAGGATGAACTGGATATTTTTGGCAGGACTTCAGACATTGGCCAGGTGGCAGAGAGGAGATTGATGATGTGTCAGACCACCTTGATTCCTCAGCTGGGAGAGGGGTCCAAAAGAGCCCAGGAGCCCCCAGTAAGCCTCCTCGTCCTCCTCCAGAATCAGCACACCCAGCCTTTCACCTCCCTGAGCTGCTTGGACTACATGTCCGCCACAAGCAGGCAGTCGCTCTCTTACACAAACTGGAGTTACGACAGAGTTCAGGCAGAGAGCAACGACTCCTGGATCGAGTGCTTCAACGCTCTGGAGCAAGGCAGGCAGTATGTGGATAACCCCACGGGTGGGAAAGTGGATGAAGCTCTCGTCAGAAGTGCGACAGTTCACTCTTGGCCTCACAGCAACGGTGAGATTTTGCTTTTCCTTCGGTGTTTCGGAAAACACTTCTGGGTGCTATGGTTAATTATTTTATTTTTATTGTTGTTGTCAAGTGCATTTCAATATAAAGGTGGTTCACAGGGTTAGTTTCTCAAACTTCTGAGTTCACCAACTCATAGAATTGTACAGTTGGAAGCAGAGCCATCCTGGGGTATTTTGCTGCTAGCGGCATAGCAGAAATGCCGCCCCCCATCGCTGCCACCTCTGCTGCATGCCCACCCACCATGTGCCCACTGTCTTGCACCTGCCAACTGCTGCCTAGCAGCAGCAATAGTCACTCAGGTGAGTGCGCAGCGGCAGGTGTGCATTGGGCACCCAGTGTAGGAGGCAGTGGCAGTGAGTGTTGCGTTCCTCTGAGGCTGGATCTGCTGCTGTCTGGAGCCTGGCGCCCTGAGGCAGCTGTCTCACATTGCCTCCTGGGCAGACTGGTCCTGATTTGAAGAGACCCAAAAGGGGCGTGTAGTCCAACCTCCCACAATGCAGGAATCACAGCACATCACTCCTTGATGAGCTTTTAATTTGCCTTCAACCCGAACCCCAAATTCTTGGGAGTGCAAACTAAATAAAGTCAAGAAATATCAGTATACCATCAACACTTATAAATCATCAGTCGCCATTACGAGGAATCTTAAAATGTAAAATTGTTGTATTATCAGATCATCTAATTAAATACAGAGATTCCTCACTGGCAATGGAGGTGAACATGCCCATGATCTTGTAAATTTACTTTTTGACCCTCTTTCAACCCCTTTATTCATGCCCTGCCCACCCTGCACAGTCCTATTTGTTGGCCAGACAAAATTTAATAATTCAGAGAAAGAAAGAGAAGTGGTAGCTCAGAAGTCAAATGCATTTTTTGCATATGGAAGGTCCCAGGTTCAATCTTTGGCATCGCCAGTTAAAAAGATCACATAATGGAAAAATGGCAGAGGCCCTTTGTTGCCTCAGACCATAGAGAGTGGCTGCCAGTCAGAGTAGACATTACTGAGTTAGATGGACAAATATACTGACCTGGCATGAGAAGCGCCTGAAGTTTCCTGGGTTTGTTCATCAGCCCTTTACTGCTGTTCATTTCAAATTCTGATATGATACAGTATTATTCTGCACAAGCAGGGCACTGCAACAAAACGTTGCAGTGTGGAGTTCTTCTATTCGGGGTTCTAACTTCGCAGTTCATTTTGCCCTTCCCTTCCCTGATGCTGACCTACAGCAGTCAGCATTCTATGCCAGCTTCACTTGTCCATTGGACTGTTCTAACATCCATCCCTGGAGACATTTTAAACACTTTCCCAGTTGACCTACCTGTACAATGATGTGATGTTGTGTACCTTTTTTATGTCCATGTGACTTGTCCTCCCCCATTTCTGGAAACTCCATTCCTCCTCCTGGTTTTCATCCCTAGCCCAATTGTCAGTCAATATTCTGAACAGTGGGTTCTCTGTTCTTCTGTACTTACCCAGTGCCTGCTGATAACCTCTCTTTTATGCATGGCTGTTGACATTTTGTTTCGATCAGCAATGGCACTTAAATGATTGAATGTCATTTAGAATGTATGATGCTCTACAATATTAAGCTGTGTATGTTTTGAGTGCCTGTATTCTGTTTACTGAACTCCACTTATTTTAACGACTCGGCAGCCACTGGAAGCATGTAGGTCATGCATGTGATATTCTGCAGAGCCTCTTAACATGTGGACAAGGGACTATGCCCAGTGGCGCTCTCATTCTTTTTCAACTTCAAACTGCTTTTTGAAAGTCACACAAGGTTTTCAAGTGTCTTGCAAATTGCAGGATGCGTGAAAGCTGTGCATGCGCATCTCAGAACTGTGGCTTATGTGCATCTTCTGTAAGATCTTCTTTTGGGTGAGGCTTCTAGAGAACCAACCAAAGTATCATTATCAAGATCAGAGTATAGTGTTGGATACCACCAGGAAGATGAAAAAGACTTCCTTGGAATTTTGAAACTACTATTAATATATTGATGGATAAAAAAGTAAGATACTCTGTGATTATTATTTTTTAAAGCAAGGGAATTGAACCATTTTGGATGCCTGTCACTGTATTCTTGAGTCTAGCTGCTTTGTTGTTGTTTTTCAGTTCTAGACATCAGCATGCTCTCCTCCCAGGACGTAGTACGCATGCTCCTGTCTCTCCAGCCTTTCCTCCAAGATGCCATCCAGAAGAAGCGGACTGGCAGGACCTGGGAAAACATCCAGCATGTCCAAGGACCCCTCACCTGGCAGCAGTTCCATAAAATGGCAGGACGGGGAACCTATGGTACAGCAAACACACCCATACTTTTATTTCTTCGTGCTGGTGCAGGATACCACAGCTTTCTAGATTTAAAAATGGCAGGTGTGAGATGCACATCGACACGTGCGTTATCCAGTAGGCGCCATGCCAGCTGCGTTCCATGCACCATTCACACCCAACAGTTGTTGTGCTGCCTGTGGTTTTCAAGCAAACCATTATTGCTTGATTGCAAGGCATTTCCGGTAAGCTTTCAGTGGAGGAAGTGGCTCCATGGGACGTGTCCGGAGCCATATAGTACTTTTTGCATTGAAAGCTAGTCTTGGAAAGCCTGTCAAAGCTCAGCCTGTGGTGTCTTGAGTCCTCTGACACTTCCTTCCCTGTTGATTCAGGTTCAGAGGAGTCTCCTGAGCCTCTTCCAATCCCCACTCTGCTGGTCAGCTATGACAAGGACTTCCTGACAATCTCTCCGTTCTCCTTGCCATTCTGGGAGAGGCTGCTGCTGGACCCATATGGAGGCCATCGGGATGTTGCTTATATCGTGGTGTGTCCAGAAAACGAGGCCTTGCTTGATGGAGCCAAAACTTTCTTCAGGGACTTGAGCGCCGTATATGAGGTTGGTGAGCAAGAGGGAGTTTCGTAAGGTTTATTAGGACTCTATGCCCTCGCCTGCCCCCCCTGCAATAAAAAAGCAGGTGTCCATGACCGAAATTCTAGCAAACAGCAGCCCTCGTCTTTTGTCTTTCATTTGTGCTCCAATTACACCATCAACATCCACCATGGATTACACCATCAACATCTATTATTGTAAAAATGGCATAGCTAGAGCAGCATGGGAGGGCTAAAGGCAATAATTGCCTTAAAGCAGCCTTTGCCAACCTGGTCCTTTCTGCACCGGTTTTAGTTTGTGACTCATATCAGCTCTAGGAAGCACAAGCGTTCTGAGGCTCATGGGCAGAGCCATAGCTAGGTGATCTTGCGCCCTGGCAGAACTGTCCACATTGTACCCCCTAAGTAAAGGTAAAGGTACCCCTGCCCGTACGGGCCAGTCTTGACAGACTCTAGGGTTGTGCGCCCATCTCACTCAAGAGGCCGGGGGCCAGCGCTGTCCGGAGACACTTCCGGGTCACGTGGCCAGCGTGACATCGCTGCTCTGGTGAGCCAGAGCCGCACATGGAAACGCCGTTTACCTTCCCGCTAGTAAGCGGTCCCTATTTATCTACTTGCACCCGGGAGTGCTTTCGAACTGCTAGGTTGGCAGGCGCTGGGACCGAACAACGGGCGCGCACCCCGCCGTGGGGATTCGAACCGCCGACCTTTCGACCGGCAAGCCCTAGGTGCTGAGGCTTTTACCCACAGCGCCACCCGCATCCCTACCCCCTAGCCACTGTACCCCCTAGCCACTGACAAATTTGCTCTTCTTTCTGCCTCTCCTCCAGCCCGCCCCCCATTCAATTCACCCTCTATTTAAAACATTTTCTTATGAGGCAATAATCAATATTTTTATTTATAGACATATTTATGAACATATTTTAAAGCCAATTTTGTGCCCCTCCCTTTGCTTGCTTATTGCGGGGGCCCCCTCACCACCCCCTAGCTGTGGCCCTGATCATGGGAGTTGTAGATTAAAAACATCCAGAGGACAGCAGGTTGGCAAAGTCCGCTTTAAAGCATCAGATTCTCAAGATAACCAGGTGACAGCAAAAACTGCAATTTTAGCATGGGCAATTAGAATAAGATCTATTGTTTCATTATTGATGTATTTTGTATAGTTAAGTTTTTGCCTCTATCTTCAGTGCACTTCTTTTTATTTTATTGCTATGGCTGGTGGCTGATGCAAATAAAGATTCTTCTGATTCTGATTCAGCAGATTCTCAAAGAAGCAGAAAATTAGTGTCATGCCCGGGGGTGTGGGGGTGTTCTTTGGAGTATACAAACCTTTTTCTTAGCCTAGCACACCAGGGGGATCATGAGGTAAGGAAAAATACCTACAATTCTTTGAAAAATTGGCACATTTGGATTATATGCAATTGCTCATGTTGGTTTTATTTTACTTTTGGAAAGCCCTGTTATTGTGTAGCATTGCCAGTCCATTCAATTTTCTGTTTATTCTCAGAGGCACACTCCTATTTTTTTATTATTTCCAGTCCAAGACAGCAGTAATACTTCAATTATCCACTAGGATGCAGTAATGCTTAAGCAACAAGTCAGGGTGGGTAACAGAAACAGAGACTTGCAATTTCCACAGTTGCTAATATTGTGGAGCAGGAAAGCTTCTGTTGCAATTGCTCACTGTTTTAGTGTGATATCCTGAGAGAGCTCAGAGTGCTTGAGTTCCACTGAAAGTCATGGCAAATAAGCACACTGGCATTGAAATAAACTGCACTTGGGCAAACTTGGATTCTTCTTTTCTGTCCTTTAGGCTTAATTGTGAGCCAGTTGAAATAGAGTGAGAGATGGACTTTTTGTTTCATTTATGCTTTACCTGTGGGACTATCCCATTTTTAAAAAATAAATGCTGGATTGGGGATGCATGTTCAGACCTCTGAAGATTTCTAGAACTAGATCTGTGATTTGTGAATATGTATTACACTACTACAATCAGTTTTCCTCTTTATGTCTCCAGATGTGTCGACTTGGTCAACATAAACCAATCTGTAAAGTGTTGCATGATGGGATCATGCAAGTGGGAAAGACTGTAGCCCAGAAGCTGACAGATGAGCTTGTGAGTGACTGGTTTAACCCACCCTGGGGCAATGAAGACTGTGACAATCATTCCAGGCTCAAACTTTATGCGCAAGTCTGTCGTCACCACCTAGGTAAGTGCAGAGACAGAGTAGTTCGGAGGCAATTCATTTCCACTGGGCTCTTCAGCTTGAAAGCCCAGACACTTCACATTCTCTCAGTGGCGCTGCCTGTCCCAAAGGTTGCATAGGTAGCCAAGAGCAGAAGGACAGTTTTGATGGACTGAACTCTAAAGGTCCATCTAGTTCAGTGTCCTCTTTCCATAGGTGGTCAGCCATGTGCTTCTGGGAAGCATATAAACAGACATGAGGGTAACACCTCTCCTTATACATGGAGCCTAGTTCTCATGGCTAATAGTTATTTATTTTTACATTTCTCTCCCCGGGCTTGTGTTGGGGTGATTTTCTTGTAGTTGCTTAATCTTGGCAGGTATATCCTGTTTTTCCAACCAGCCTGGCTTCTTTTACTGCTCACACTTTGTTCTGAATCTGTTGAGCATTGGCTGAAAAACTGATGTATGTGATGATTCATGAGGTCACTTTCTTGGCTGCTGGATGCGATATCCGATCAAATGGTTATGATTAGCACACTATATTTTCTGGGGCATATAGTGGAAAGAATTGGCATTCTCTGGCTTTCTCCTATGTGGCCCACCTGTAGCCTTCTCTACTTCTCTGTTACTGCTAAGGAAACTCTACTCTGTCCTAAGAGACAAGCCAGAAAGGAGGAAGCGTATACATTCAACATGTCCCTGCTTTGGGATAATCAGGAGATACAACCTTCTAGGCAGATGCCCTCTACTATATGCGGGAACATTGCTCCTTCCTTCAGTAAGATACAGGTTCAGAACCATGCAGCTTTATGTTCCACTCTAACCCCAAGACGTGGGATAGCCTACGGTGTTAACTTTTTTAAAGGCGGGGGGGGGGGGGGAGGAAAAACAGCTTTCTACTAATACGTAACCTCAAATCAAAAGAGAGGTCTGATCAAATTGTGTGTGAAGGAGGAAGGGGAGCGATCATTCCCTGGCCAGTGTGGGGAACATCCTGCACACCAGTATGTGAAAAGTGCCAGCACCTTATTTGGTCCATTGAGTAATGGATGAGGCCTATCCTTCCTAACATAACTCCAGAACAACTTCCAGGATTGGAATTAATATGCTGAATCCTCAGTTAAGCACATACCAGTGAAACCTGTCAGTAACGTAAACAGCCAGTTCCCAGGACATTTTGCAAAATTGGATTTATACATCTGTACTCCTTGGGCTTCCAGAACAAGCAATAAAAAGGAAACTTCATGATTTCCCTTTCCTCCCACTTGTCACACTGCAGGGACTCTGCAGTGCCACTTGACTCCCAGTCAGTAAAGTCCTTATCAAGGAAATAATTCTGTCTGCCTGCCTGACTCTTGTTTTGAAAGCCTAGACTTTGTGGTGCTTTTTTTGCTTGCTGTTGCCAAGGCTTGCCCTTCAGACAGCCTTTTCCTCGGTCATGATTTTTAACATCTTTGCATCTGTGTATTCTTTCAGCACCTTACTTAGCTACTTTGCAACTTGACAGCAGCCTGCTGGTGCCACCTAAACACCAGACAGCACCAGCACCACCACCAAGCCAGGAACAAACGCTACCCGGGAATTCTGCACCGATTCCTCCCAATTCGGCCTGCCTTGCTGCGCCTGGGGCTCCCCCAACTGGCAGTTCTTTCACCCCCACACCCAACGGAGGGACCACAAGCCTCCCAGGAGGCAACAGTTCAACCTCTGGATCCACAGTGCCACAGCTGTCAGCATCCTCCTCAGTGCCCAGTATTAACCAGACAAGCACTACCTCCTCTTCAGGGTTCAGCGGTGGCCTACCTCAAGGTCAAAACCCAATTCTTGGTGTAAATTCTACGGAGAGACCCCAAGGAAGCACAGTCTCCGGAGGAGATGCAGAGACAGGGCATAATTCATCTCAACAGCAGCAAGAAGGACAGGAAAGGTAGGTCCAGTGAGCATTCACAGCAGAGGGTTTTTAGCTCTGTTTCTCTACATGTGTATGTCTGATGTTCTGTAGTTTATCCCTACATACTATATGATGACTGGTGATTTTTGTTGCTGATGACGCTCTGCTCATAATCTTGAATGCAGCATTAAGACTGCTTAAGCCAATTGATTTCAGCTGGTTTGCTTTCCGAGATTTCTTGTCCAATCCTGTCGCCCAAAGGTCCCAAGGCAGATGGAACGTATAAATTCAAACGCAGGAGTAGCACTGTTAAACCAAATCAGAATACGTCAACATGGATGGGATTGCCCCAAACTATAATATTCACCCTGAGAACTCCTTGTTAGAGGGTTTAAGGAGGCATAACTCTGTGTAGAATCATTGAATTGGAAAGGACCCAAACGGTCATTTATTCCCAACTCCCTACTTTGCAGGAACCATAGCTAAGCCTGTGTTCTGCTGCAACCAACGCTTAGGCGTTGGGATAGCCCAAGGTAACCTCGTAGCACTAAGCTGCTGTCTCTTAATAATTCGCTTTTTCTGTGCCTTTGGAGCAAGCCGGTCCTCGTTTCTCAGGCTGCTTCAGGGCCTCCCCCTTCCTTTCCCCTTATGCCTCTTTTCCATAGCCCCCCACGTGCGTAATCTCTTTACTGAAGACGTTTTAAACCAGCACTTAACACCCTGTTCTTTTCTAGTTCTGCAGAGAGGGAGAGGATAGGAATTCCAACGGAACCCGAGTCGGCAGATAGCCACGCCTACCCTCCGGCTGTCGTCATCTACATGGTGGATCCTTTCACCTACACTGCCGAGGAGGAATCCACCTCTGCCAACTTCTGGCTCTTGAGCTTGATGCGGTGTTACACAGAGATGCTGGACAACTTGCCTGAACATATGAGGAATTCTTTCATTCTCCAGGTCCAACTTATCTATTAATATAGAAATTTTTATAGTGGGCCCTTCTAGCCACTAAAACCCATTTAAAAGCAACCTTGGCAGCAGAGATCACAAGTAAAAATGAGCTTAGCAGGCAAAAAACATTTTCATTGGTCGGCAAAAGACAGCCAGAGAGGGGGCTATCTGTGCTTTATGGGGCAAGATATTCCACAGTATTGGTGCAACCACAGAAGCTCTGTCCTCAACAGTGCCTCGACACTCAGAGGGGACAAATAGAAGGGCCTCTTCTTCTGATCTTTGGAAGCAAGGAGGGTGATAAAGGAGGAGATCCCTCAGGTGTCCTGGGCCCAGGCCACTTAGAGAGAGACCGGTTTGCCTCTTACATTTTGAGCCAAATGGTTCTCTTGCCAGCTCATTATGTGCCTTGCTTATATCCACGAACCTGTATTTGGTTTGTAAGTACATGGCCTTTTGCCAGTGGAAATCAGAGCTCTAAATAGAACATAGCATGACATATTGAATATAGCACATTCTCTTCTGCAAGATTCTTCCGGACAGCACAGTTTGTGCAAACGTTTTTAGAGCAACGTGTCTTTTTGTGGGTTTATTGTGGCTTGGGAGCAGAAATTAAATTTATGTAGGGTAGGGTAGATTACATACCCCTAGTAGCAAATATCTCATAGGATGCCTGCACAGGACATCCTGCAGAACCATTCAAATTAAGATCTTGCTTCACACATTAAGGGAACAGCGTGTCCAAGTTTTCTACTCTCAAAAAGCTGCAACCTCCAAAACAGTTTAAAAATTATCAGATTTCTTGCTTGCCTTCACTTTTGTGTATATGGGCAAAAAAAAATTTATTTTATGGGTGCCCCTTAAGTATTAAACATGCGAACAGGTCCTAAGATGAGCCTTATAATCCTGACTTGGTTCCTCTGTCTATCACACTCTAGATTGTGCCTTGCCAATACATGCTGCAGACCATGAAGGACGAGCAAGTCTTTTACATTCAGCACTTGAAGTCTCTGGCGTTCTCTGTCTACTGCCAGTGCAGGCAACCGCTGCCCACACAGATCCACATCAAGTCCCTGACCGGCTTTGGGCCGGCAGCCAACATCGAGATGACTCTCAAGAACCCGGAGGTGAGTGCTCTAACAAACACACACAATAACCAGCCCCACCCTGGAAAGCTGAAACGGAACCCGGTACTTGGCCTGAAGTATCTAATTGCTGTCTTGCACCCAAGTTATCGCAAGAAGCAGGCAGAGGAGGATGCGGCAGTTGCTTTGAATCGCTGCTTGAGAAACCGAGAGCAGCAATAGTCTCCAAGGCTACCGAGGCTGTTTCAATGCATTGAGGAGGTTAACTGCACAGCTGGGTTTGCAGCCTAACCCTGCCACCCTGAATTTTAGAAGCCTCAAACCTGAATGAGCATTTGCTTCCTTTTCACATGTTACTAAACACCTTAATACGTGTCTCTTGGAATGAAGCAAACACACAGATGCATTGTCTCAACACCCTTAGGTCAGTAGAATTTCCAACTGTGCAGATCAACAAAACAAAACAAAACACCACACAGAAATATGACGCTGCAAAAATAATAAATAAAAATGGTGTCAAATGCTGTCTTCCTTGAGCCAAGGATTTATCAGTTGCATAGCGGAACCTGCTCAGTCCAGAATGAGCACCTCCACTGACTTATATATACACTCAGGGTTTTTTAAGTAAGCAGCACAAGAACAGATGTCTACAACAGTGCATCTAACCATAAAAGATGCATATTATTCTGGAGAACTGCATTATCTCACGTGGCTTGACTCTTTTATACATGATATATATATGTAATTCGTGTATTCTTTGGCATGTCATTATTTGAGGAGAAAGGACAATGACCATGCACCTAGCAGTTGAGGCATAAGCTCATGCTTGATGCGAGAAGCTCACTTGGGTCAGAGCTGACAAATTCCACATAGAAATCTGTTTGAACACCATTCCTTCTCCATCTCAGTTCAAAACTTTGTTACATATTGTGATGAGAGAGAGGAGAGAGGAGGGAGTGAATCAATGGGCACAACACCTGTGCTTGCTCTGAAAAAATAATAATACCTATGTTCTGAGCTTGTTTTGAAAAGTTTTTATGAAGTGGCCGCCCCACTATGCAATGGATTTTTATTTACTTATTTGAGGTATTGATACGCTGCTTAATCATTAAGTGGTGTACACAAAGTTACAATTAAAAATAAACCACACAAAGGGTAACAACAAGAAGGGTGCCTGCCTAATCTCAGATGGGAGGTAGTGCCACAGGCGTGGGCATCCAACACTGAATGCACTGCTTCTAACAGTGATGAAAATCTTGAGATATTTGCTGTTTGAGTGTTCAAGGTGTACAGTGCTGGTAGCTCTCCACAGCCCTTGCTTCAGACAAATGGCATACCATAAGCAGAGAGCTACTGTGACCTTAAAAGCTCTTTCACCATCTTACGTGATGTCTTCTTCTTTTTACAGCGGCCCAGCCCCATTCAGCTGTACTCCCCTCCGTTTATCCTGGCACCCATCAAAGACAAACAGACAGAGCTCGGGGAGACCTTTGGAGAAGCCAGCCAGAAGTACAATGTGCTCTTTGTTGGGTATTGTTTATCTCACGACCAGCGGTGGCTTCTGGCCTCCTGCACCGACCTGCACGGCGAGTTGTTGGAAACCTGCATTGTCAACATCGATTTGCCAAACAGGTAGGGCAGAAAATCGGGTTTCTGCACATAGTAGCTGAGCATGCACTTTGCACGCAGAAGGTTTCAGTCATCCGCAGCATTTCCAGTTTTGGGGATCTTGAATGGCTTGGCTTGGCTGGACAAGCCCTCTATTTCCCTGACATCTTAGAGTACTTCTGCTAGCCACAGAAGAGGCAGTACTGTAGTATTATTATTAGTAGAAGTAGCATTAGCATTAATTAATTAATTAATTAATTCCATTTATGGACTTCTTACTATTTAAAATATCTCAAAGCAGTTTATGTACACCATGAGCAAATAAAACCATGTCAAATGATTCACATAGCAAAATGCATAACATCCTTATGCATAAACATAATCTAAAATCAGAGAGCACTACAAGGTCACATAAATATAAAATTTCAAACAACGCAACATACACGCAATCAGCCATCCAATCTCTCTCATCATCCATTTCACACAACCACTGCAACCATTCACACCCTCAAGCATCATCAACCGCCCATACGTAAACTACTCACATTCAACAATATTGCAGCCCACATTTGAAGGGTCACTGCCAAGCATACATAAATAAGATACCCTCTGAAGCAGTACTGGACTCATGACCCATCACTGTCGGACCATCTAATACACCCCTCTCATCTCTCACCTAAGAAGGGGCCAGCTCTATATCAGGCTCTCATCTTGGAGGGCATAGAACTACTTCCATCCACTCACTTCCAACTACAGAATCAGTTGATTAGGTGGACTAGCGGTCTGGCTCCGTTTACAGACAATTCATATAGTCACCCCGATGGCGCTCAAAGTTCTTGTTTGGTTGCCCATGTGAGAAGAAATACTCTTCAATGTGAATCTATACTACTGCTTTCCAGTTCTTCACAGATGGAGCATAAGTTTTAGAAATACCATGAATTCACACCTTAAATTAGGTTATTGCTACCCTAGGCTGAAATACAAAAATAATCTTTTGTTCTCTCATCTTCATAGATCAAGGAGGTGCAAGGTATCGGCCCGTAAAATTGGCTTGCAGAAGCTGTGGGAATGGTGTATTGGGATTGTCCAGATGACATCACTGCCCTGGAGAGTTGTGATTGGACGCCTTGGGCGACTGGGCCATGGGGAGTTGAAAGGTACGCTGACCACGTGCTCTTTAACAGGTTGCAAAGCATAGCAACAGGTACTGGCTTGGGGAACAAAGTTGCTTATTGGTATTATGTTACTTGGAAGAGAACCCTTGATGACAGCACGGCAGTTCAGATTAAAACCACACTAAGCCACAATAGTCTTGAGCTCAGTTTAACCCCCAGTTAAGAAGTCTGGGGGTCTTCACCTGTAGTACAGAATCATGTCTTCTGTTTGCTGAAAGGGAGGTGGGTGAGAAAGGGGGGAGGATGGGGAGAGCAAGTGAGCATGCAGAGCAAAGATTATAAGGAAGGGCATAAAGGGAGAGGAGAGAGCCCTTAAGAAATATGAAGCAGAGAATGATTCTGAGGGAACCAGTGTGTGAATGCAGACAGGGGTGTGTAACCGTGTTGCAGTCAAGCGGGCAAGTTTCCCCTTTAAGTACTGGGTTGAGTACTGCTGGGGCTCTTTGGAGTGTGAGAAGATCCCCTGAGAGACTCTAGTGGCATTTTCTCCCTTGCTTTCCCTTTTCCAGACTGGAGCATCCTGCTTGGAGAGTGTTCGCTGCAGACAATCAGCAAGCAGTTGAAGGAGGTGTGTCGGATGTGTGGCATCTCTTCTGCAGACTCCCCCTCAATTCTCAGTGCCTGTTTGGTTGCCATGGAGCCCCAGGGGTCATTTGTGGTGATGCCAGGTAATAAGCCACACTAGAGTCTGATGTTGTGCTTAGTGTGTTTATCTTCACTTAACATCTCATCCATTTCCACTATTTTTGGTGGGGGTTGGATTTGTTTTCAAAATTATATATCTACTTTGGCATATGTTGAAGTACTGTGCCATGTATTCAGCAGATGTAGTATGAAGAAGCGGCAGGAGGAGATGACATTTCCCTCATTCCATAACCCTCAAATATAAAATACATTGATCTCCTTTTCAGTCTGACTGATGAATATTGTGTTCAGATGAGAGTAAAATTTACATGTGTTGAAGCGGTTCAACTGCCCATCTTTGCTGGATCCTGGGTGCTGGGTGCAAATTTTTGTCAGAGCCCAATCCGCACAAATTGCTTCCCCTTGAATGACCTATGAAAGCATCACACTCTTTTGGTCCACATAGATTGGGCTCCACATGCATAAGCTTTGGGCAAGCATTGTAGCTAACACTTGGATGTCCATTGGACCTAGAGGAAGGAGAGGAGAACCATTAGAGCCCCATTCCCCACTGCATATAGGCTTCTAGTCATTATCAGCTCCTACTCGGGTAACATCATGTAGGGGAGAGCAGGGACGAGCACGTTAAGTGTTCTAAATTGTGCAGGAACCTTCTAAAAGTCCCAGAGGTTCTTTGCTTCAGAGGTTCAGCTGCCAATTAATGGGGAAAGGATGTGCTTAAGAATGTAAGAGCCTTGCTGCTCGATCACGCCAAAGGCCCATCTGTTCTCATTGTGGCCAACCAGATGCTGAAGTGGGAATCTCACAAGCAGGACATGAGCACAACACTGCTTGTGTCTCTAAACCACAATTCTATGCATTCTTGTTACTTTTCAACAGTATCTCTTATAAAATAAAAGTAGCAGCCTAAAGTGTTGTGGGCACCTTCCCTTTATATTTTGATTTTTAAACATTCCCCATTCCTGGAAAGCCTTCCCCCACGGGCATATAATTAAAACCTTTGTCTTCTTCATTGCATGGATATATTGAGTTAGAGAAAAAGGCTGATTTGAATGCAATGGGGAAACCATGGTTTGACCATTTGGTTCTGTGTTCACATTTAAGTTCCTTCACTAACTTCCTTGTTTGGCTGAGCCATGGTTTCCAGTTATGTCCATATCAGCAAGCTTTGCTTTGAACTTGGGTTGCAAATCCAGTTCAACCCATTGTTTCCAATTCAGGCTTGGGGAGGATTAATGTGAACTGGAGATGGCTGATTCAGATGCAACTGCAAACCTTGGTTTGCTTGTACAAAGAATTGTAGAAAGGATTAGTGTGTGAGAGGGAGCAGAAAGAACCCTACATTTTGGTCTGAGGATCAAACAATAGGCAAGCAGCTGTGTTCTGATGGGGCTATGCTGGTATGAGTCCATTTGTTCCTGTTGCTGCTTTTGATAGTCTTAATTTCACACACTTGCACACTCTCTTTTTGATGGTGCCTTGGCCATTCTGAGGCCTGACAAATCTACTCTGCTTCTCTTGACAGATGCTGTCACAATGGGGTCTGTGTTTGGCCGCAGCACTGCTCTTAACTTGCAGTCGTCCCAGCTGAATACGCCACAGGATGCCTCTTGTACACACATCTTGGTGTTTCCAACCTCTGCAACCATCCAAGTCGCTCCAGCAAACTATCCAAATGAGGATGGATTCAGCCCCAATAATGGTAAGTCAGCTGCTGGGCAGCGTGTAGGGAATTGCCCTATAACGTTGATCAAAACATTCTTGCTCTAACAGTCATTGGCAAGCACTGCTGCTTTTATACCAGAAACATGAAGACAAACAATGGGAGCTTCTTGTTCATTGAGAAAAATAGTTTCTTCTTTTTCTGTTCAACTGACTACTTAGCCACATGCTCTTGTTTAGGAAGCCAAATTGGCCAATATTTGCAAGCTGCACATAGTGAAAAGAAGCCAAGCTTCTTTCTTTAATAGCTTTGGCTAATTGCAAAGACTCTGTGTGGTATAGTTTGGCTTTGCTGTGGCTAGTGGGGCCGGTTGTTTTCTGACCCTATAACCATATGCAGCAAATATTTTTTTGTGGATGTATGATTTGCCCTGTTGTTCTGTGATTAGCATCAAGCTGATCAGTCTGCATGCTTGCACTGCGCCTGATTCGTAGGTTTCTAGAGGGCCTGGAATCATGTGACAGGGAGGGATATTCTGGAGAGAGGCAAATAATGCAAGGCCAGCAGAGATATATGGATAAACTACACAGAACCCAGAAGCTCATTTCCCAAAATGGTTCAGCCTTTTGCAGAAGCTTGGCTATTTGTACTATCCCTATACGTATCTCTTAAAATGAAACGGGGAGACGGAGAACAATGTATACCACCTTGAGATCCTTGGAAGATAAAGGTGTTCTATAAATGAAATAAATAAAAATGATTTGAATTATTAAGGTTATATTTGTAAAAGCTGCTTCTGAGTGGAAGAGTGATTTTTTTATTTATTTTAAAAAATCAGTTTATATCCTGCCCTTCCTCCTCTTGAAGAAATCCACGGAGGCAAACACATAATCAGTAAAACAACTCTTCAGCAATTTTCTGTAGGAAAATTAGGAGAATGTTAGTACTTTTCATCTAGAGAGAGAAGAGGCCTTAAAAATGGATGCAAGTTGCAGTAAGAAGGGGGCCCTTCAATGATTGGGGGGGGGGTTAATGCAAAGGCCTGGCTTTGATCTGCTGATGGAATTTAGTGGGCCTCATGGGGGACACCTACCCTCCAGTGCCACTGTCCTTTTATGGCCCCCAAATTCCTCCTGAGCACAGGGCTTCCAAATATTTAACCTGCATTAACCTAGCCTTTGGGGTTTCGTGTGCTAATTGGAGCCATGTCTAAAGGCTAGCATTTTCCAAAATGGTGTTAAGATTTAATTTTCTCAACTCCTTGTTCTATGTTTAATAATTAAAGCCTCTGAAGCCATTAACCCTCTTGTTTGTGCCTCGGAGGCTGTCGAGAGCATGGCAATGGCTTTTTGGTTTGTAGCACACACGTTTGTAGGGAGCAAGCTTAATAAGCCAGGTTAAAAATCACTTCTGGCTGCTGTCTTTGGATGAGGAGGAGGAGAAGGAAGAGTGATAGATTTGTGGGAGGGAAAAGAAATGCTTCGGAGAAGGTGTGGATGAAAAGAGTAGCCAAAAGGCTCCCTCCCACCCCCATCTCTTGGTCTTTCTCTCTCTGCTGCAAATTAACATCATATACTTTCATTTGTACTAAGTCAAAAGTGGTTTTCTTTTTTCTTTTTGACACACACAACCAGCCAACCCAGTGCCCTTGGAAAGGGGAAACCCATTCAGCAAACATTTCGATCTCCTTCGCAAACAAGAGATCTGTGTTTGAAAATATTTTTGGAATCGTTACTGAGCAAGAATTTACTGCCACTAACTTCACTTTCAGCAGGGACTTCCTGGAGAGTACATTAAGAAATGGAACAACCTGAATTTTCATGTGTGGTGCATAAAAAGCACATGAGGCGATGTAGGGGGGGGAGACAGACTTAGGGGTTGGAGAGGGAGGGGAAGTCATGCTGCACAAGTGGAAGTTCTTGCTTGAACAGAATGACTCCCTTGGATCCAACCCTTTCTCAGCCTAATCTGCCTTGCAGGTCTGTTTTTAGAATGAAGTGAGGCATCATCATGTAACACTGTATTGAGCTCCTTTACTGTATGATATAAACATAGTAAAGAAATAAATATTATTTAATTTAGCATAGCCACATGAAATTCTGCTGTCCTGTATTGAGAGCGACAGTAGGGGAGAGGGAGACGGTTCTCAGCCCTGGTCCCTTGACACAAAAGGTTGCAAGGCTTTGAGCCACTGATGAGCAGTTGCCCAATTAGCACGTGCCCTGTTGAAAACGGAGTCCTGGCTACTCTCCTGACGGAAGGGACACCTGTCCAAAGGCAAATGTTGTAAACAACAACCACAAGCAACACGTTGGCTAATAATATACAGTGGTGCCTCGCAAGACGAAAAGAATCCGTTCCGGGAGTCTTTTCGTCTTGCGGTTTTTTTGTCTTGCGAAGCAAGCCCATTGAAGGAGTAGCGCTATTAGCGCTATTGACATTTTAAAGGCTAAAAATGGCTTTTTAAGGCTTGGGGGATTAGCGGTTTTGCTGCTAAAATGCTTTTAGCAGCTTAGCGATTCAGAAAAAGGGGTTTTGGAGCGAACCCCCCCCCCCGAAAATTTTCGTCAATTTTCGTCTTGCGAAGCAAGCCCATAGGGAAATTCGTCTTGCGAAGCGCCTCTGCAGACGGAAAACCCTTTCGTCTTGCGGGTTTTCCGTCTTGCGAGGCATTCGTCTTGCGGGGCACCACTGTACTGACAATATTTTTATAACATCACACTGTTTCAAAATTCATGAACAGATAACATATAATATATGCATGGAGTCACAAATTAATATGAATCAAACAAATGTTCCATAAACAGAAATGGTAGGAGTGGTAAGTCACTTTCAATGATCACTAATGGTCACTAAAATTTGTGACTCCAAGTACATATTATACATCTTCTGTTTATGAATTTTGAAACAGCGCATACCTTTGTAAACCAAGAAAACTTTAATAAAAAAAATTTGTTGTTTAGAGTATCCTGTTTTGCAACACAGGGGATTTTCAAAGGCAAAAGTTAGCAGTTGCCATTCCTCTGTGCAAGTGCTGCCATGTCCCAAGTCATTCTGTATCCCACAAGGCAACATGACTAATCTCTTCTTTCACTCTTCCTTCCTCTTTGAGATGACATGTTTGTCCTTCCATTCCCGGACGACATGGATAACGACATTGGGATTCTAATGACTGGGAATCTCCACTCGTCTCCCAACTCCTCGCCGGTCCCTTCCCCTGGCTCTCCTTCTGGGATTGGAATAGGACCATCCTTCCAGCATAGCCGGGTAAGTTCCTTTCGATTTCTGCACTATACCCGCTCAGTAGGTAGTGTCCCAAATCCATTATGGGTTTGGGCTCTTGTCTCCCCTCCCTTTCAGTTCAGTCACAAAGTGCTTACTTTAGAGCAGGGGTGGGGAACTTCCTGGGGTCCACATGCAAGGGCAGTGACTCTTACCTTTGTCCAGTAAGGCTACATTCCAGCCATGCAAAAATTTAAGGGCTTCTGCACTCATTCACCTGCCTGTCCCGACAGTCTATCCAGCCTCCACCCATACAAGCAAGAGACATCATTGCCATTCAAGGATACATCCCAGCCAGGCAAAAGCACTCAAGGGGGAGCATGCAGCACAGCCCGTGATGGGTGTGGCCTCAGTAGAGTCCTGAGGGCCAGATAAAGAGGCCTCGGAGGCCACATTCAGAAGTTCCCTGGGGTCCTGCTTTAGAGTAGCTAGGATTTCTCTGGGGGAGAATGTTTTGCCATGTTGCAAGAAGCAAGCATGACAATCGAATACATTTGGTTCTTTTTGCAAACTGTGCTGAGGTGCCCTTGGCTTCAAGGAATCACATTTAAGGATTCAGTTTTGGAAACGGGCTAGATTTAAGTTTCCACAGAAGGGTTTCTGCAAGAAAAGAGGCTTTCCCCCCCACCCCACCCCTCCTCCTTTCCTGCTAGCGATAAAACCACCCATCGGAACGCACACTCTCCAGGTGCTGGGATTTTTATGCAGATTTTGTTTTCTTAGCCCAGGGTGCTTGTAGTTCAGCAGTTAGTTCTCCTTAAAGTGGCTTTTAAGAAGCTGGCTCCAGCATCAAAGCTTATTTAAAATGTAAATTAATTTTGTTAATTTCAGAAAGGAAGGTTCTAACTCTAGAAAGCTTAGTGTATAGTTGAAGTGTTTAGCAAAGTTCCTCCCACTTGCAGCCTCTGCGGCACGAGGCACTTCACGGGGGTTATTATGTATGCCTATCATCCTTTGCTTGGAATGCTCCTGCAACCTGCAGGCTGTGCATTTTTAAGGAGATGGCGGTGGCAGCGGCAGAACCTGTAAAGTGTTTTCTCTTCAAAAGAGAACATTTCCCTTCATCTTCACTTTCAATAAATGAAGGATAATGGGGACAATAAAGTCAATAGAAAGGTTCTGATGCTGCTTTCCTGATTAATAGCACATCTGTGAGTTTCGCATCTCCACTAAGGCAAACATCTGTTTTCTTCTTCTTCTCACTCAAAGTGAAATGGCTTTGTTTTTGCATCCCGGGGGTTACGCATTTACTCCAGTGGCAGGTGCGGAAGTGGTGAGATCTCCAGTGGCCCCTAAAGGCAGCTACTGTGTGGATTTCCTTTGGTGTGGCAGATGCAAATTTTCCAGAATCCTGTTGTTTACTAAGTGTGGCACTGAATGATAGAAATAGGCTGCTGGCCTAGTATTTATATTGTATTCGTGTGCCCCCCCCCCCCACTGACATTTTCAAGTTCCTGCTCTCTGGGTTAACCTAAATATATTGCAACATGCACACCTGTCCATAGGTTACTTTTTTGGTTCTTAAAAGCAGAGATGCCTCTGTTACCTAACTATCGAGACTCTTCCCAACCCACACTCTTCACATCCTCCTTGGGTATTTTTGTCTGGCTTGAACTTTGATAATGCCTCTTGCTTCCCTGGATAGAGGATAGAAAGGGATGCCCAAGTGCTTGTAAAACTAGCCTATGGTACAAAGGTCAAATTGCATCCATTGCTCCACTCACTTTCCCCTCTGCCCTGGCTAGCTCTGGCATGCAGCCCCCGGAAAGTCCCCCAGAAGAGAAGGTGGCCCTCTGTATGAAAGAGTGTCCTCACTCCTGCTTGAAAGTGTAGCCTTGCTATCCGTTCTGTACCTCACCACCTCTGAACCCTTGCAGCCTTCCCATTCTGCACCCAACCCCTGCAGTCTTCAAGCAAACAGGTTGTTCAGTAATTTCTACCAAGTCGTAGCCATTTTTGCAGATTGTTCGCAACACGGCGTGACGATCCTGCACAGCCTCAGATTTCTCCCATAATGAGATGAGCGATCAGGGAGTTTGGTAACCCAGCGCGGCCCCTTGTAGGCGAATGCCTTTTGGAGCAACTAGCTTAACCATTAACACGAGCCTGGTAATTGAGGTGTAATTTTTGCTCGTACAAAAGCAGCAGCGTGTGATCATTTCCCCCCCAGGTCAAGGGAGGGCACCCTTTCGTCCGTGGACCTTGTAATTAATTGCTGCGGTTTGCAAGCGAGTGCTGCTTCCATGTCCTGCTGTTGAATTTTCAGCCAGGGGAACTCTGAGGCATTCTGGGTGGACAAACTGGTCACTTTGAGGGCCAGCTTGATGAATAAAGTAATTTCAACTTTAGCAGGGACCTGTTAAGTGGGTCCTTTTGAGGATGTTGTGGTGGTCAAGCTGTCTCTCAAATCACCTGCAGTTACTGTAAAAATGTACCACAACTTTATTGTTTTCTGGAGGAGGGATGGGGTGCATATTTGTATTTTATATTTTATATTTTATAACTGAAAACATTATAAAACACTACAAATTTAAAATCTTGAACAGTTCCACGGAGTTTGGAGCCCAACCTGTTTTTAAGGCAATATAGGTTTTTCCTTCTTGATGATTGTCTAAGAAGGCCTTCTGTCATGACTAAGAGCTGGGCTGTGTTTTGTTTTGCTTTGCTTTGCTTTGTTTTGTTTTGTGTGCTTACCAAGAACATTATAATCATCTTCTACGATCTGCCAAAGGAGTTGAGAAGTTGACTACTTTTGTTGGTGCTTTTGTTGGTGCTTAGAAGTTTTCCTAAGGAAATTTTTTTAATCGTAACAATTTCTGGTGTTCATTTCTTAGAATCATAGAATCATAGAATCATAGAGTTGGAAGAGATCTTGTTTCTTGTCAACAATTTCTTGTTCATTTGCATGCAGCAAAAACAATGAATTGTTTTGTTAGCCACTAAGATGTTTTGCTCATGTATGTTTGAAGGATTGCACAAGTGTGCATGTAGATATGAACAAATCCTCCTAATACCAAGCAAATAGGCCTGGAAAATATTTAGTGGAGGAATGCCCCCCTCCCCGTTTCCACTAACCAAATCTCATGTGTTACCCTTCCCAATTACCAAATTGCAGCCTCTCTTTTTATCCATGAAAGGATGGATTTGTAGCTCTTTGAAAAGAAAGATAAGGCAAGATCACCTTTCCATCTCAGCCATATGCCTTCTTCTCCTTCCATAATCTTGGTTGGTCTTCCTGTTGTCCTTGTAAGTTAAATCGCCAGAAGCTGCTTGCCATCTAGTCAGAGATCCCCAAACCATGGTCTGTAAGCCTCATCCAGGTGGTCTGCGATATGTCTGCAAACGTACATTTAAAAACCATATAGCAGGCACATCCAACTTCCAAGAGACTGCGATCTACTCCCACTATATAAAAAACAACGGGCAATGATCTATCCATTGGATTGACCACAGTTGTTGGGCTTTTGGAGGGGAAGCTTCATCAAAGTTGTTGAGCTTTTTGGGGGGAGGTTCAGCCAAAGTTGTTGACGTCCCTGCCATATAGCATCTGGCACAGCACCTTACAATTGCTACAACTGGCAGAAAAATCATTAAGTGCTCTGCCAAGACCCTCAGCAATTTCAGATGGTCTCTGGGAAAGAAAGTTTGAGAATAACTGCACTATACTATTGAAATGTAAGCTAAGACAATCATCCATCATGCCACAGTTTGATCTAAGTGCCTTTAATTACCAGAATGAATGCACAAATTCTGCCATCAGTACGCTGTGTGATATGCAATACATAAAGCAGCATATTCCACATGATACTGGAACTAACCCATATGAACAGTGTGACTTGTAGACCAGTTTTGCATTGAACGTTGATTGATTTGATGGAAGTTGTTAGCTCCTACATCCGTCCATATTTCAACCCAACTGATCAACACAAATGTTGATCGGAAATTGTCATGCAGAGAGCAAAGAGAAGCCCAGTGAAATACAAATGTATGTTGAAACAAGACATAACATTTGCGTGATATTCTAGGGTTTGGCGAATTGCCTTCCTTGAAAAGATCTCATAAACTAAAAGTATCTGAATGGGCAGAACTCAAATTACTGTTACTTGGCTGTACGGCATGATTTTGTTTCTTATACAAATATTGGGGCATGTGGTCTCAAATATTGGGGCATGTGGTCTCTCTCTCTCTCTCTCTCTCTCTCTCTCTCACACACACACACACACAATCTTTATTCTCAGAAGTGATGGAACTCACAGGTGGAAAATAATTTTATTTATACATATCCTTGTTATTTATTAGTCAATACTTTATTATTATACTTTATTATTGGACCTGCACTGCATCTTTGTACTTTTGTCCTTCCAGCCTGCACCACCTTATCATTTACATTTTTGATTCTTTGTTTTCTCTCTGTTTCTTATGCTTGCCCTTCTTAACAGAATCAGTAAAATATTAAATGAGAAAAGGTACAACATTTGCATGATTTGAGGGGAGGACAAGACTGGCAGTCAAATTTGCCACCTCCCTTTAATAAGCCTCCTGTACCAACCGAAGCTGAGTACCCCATTGTCTTCTCCGTGTGTCGTTCATGCCTAATTTTGCATTTCCTCCCCCTATCCCTCTTCTCGTTTCTCCAGAGCCAAGGAGAACGTCTCCTCTCCCGGGAGGCACCTGAAGAACTGAAGCAGCAGCCTCTTGCTCTGGGGTACTTCGTCTCTACTGCCAAAGCTGAGAACCTCCCTCAGTGGTTCTGGTCATCCTGTCCACAGGCCCAGAATCAGTGTCCCCTCTTTTTGAAGGTTCGTTGGACATTTTTTTGAAAAGAATGCCATTGCTTCTCGTGGCATCTGTAACCTGAGTAGAGCTCTTTTACTGTTGGTCATAGATAAGTTCTTAGACCTACCTTTGTAAGTGTCTTGCATGTGCCCTTTGCTGTAGGGAAATGCACCCAGGGGAATGTTGTGTTGCCGTCTTTGGCACGACCACATCCATCTTATCTCAGCCAGCACTTCTTGCTCTTTTGTAAGAATGTACCTCAAGCAGACCGAAGAAGGGCAGGGAATTGTAACTGGGTTGCATGCTCCACTTCAGATCCCTGGCTCAATCCCTAACATCCCCACTTACTGGCACTGAGAGGGGAGCCTCGATCTGAGACTTAGTCCAAGTTTCATGGCTAAGCATGGATTCAGATGTCTATCGCCCTAGTCCAAGCCCTCTAGGATGGCCAGAAACCTCATTTTAATGTTCACAGGCCTTCTTCCCATCTCTCCTACCCCAATGCCCACAATTCTCACCCCAGACCAGATTCATGAATGCTGTTCATAATTCAGCTTGGTGGTATTGTTAAAACTGGGACCAAAGCTCTCAAGGGTTCCTCTTGCCTTCCCGTGAGGTGCTTGGTCAGGGTGGGGTAGGAGGACACTTACCTAGATCAGTTGCAAACTAAGCACCTCACTGAAATGCATGTGGGCTTGCCGAACATGGTGATAGCAGCAGTTTCTGCTTTGGTCAGCAAAAACAGATTCTGATGTGATGTGGTTGGGCAGCGAGCGCCAAAATTGTTTTGTTAGGGGGTTCCCCAGGGCACCTTCCTTGCATCCCCCCCTTTTCATATTTGCAGAATTTCCATAGCACCACCCTCCCTGTAAGCGGCAAGATCTCTGGCTTGATCTCTGGCTGAAGGAACTCTTTGGCCAGCTTTCCCCCCACCAAGTTGAAGGAAATGTTTTGGGCCAGTATTTGTCATGGGCATCGTTTGGGCATGTTTTGAGAAGGTTGTGGTTCAAGGGGATGGAGGAGAGAGCAGAGCCGCTCTGTAGATTACAACCCTGCTAGCCCAAGCCCTTTGGCCACCTTAGAGTAGCTTCTCCCTCGTCGTCAGGTGGTGGTTATGAACCTGGAAGGAAACTGCAGCAGCCCTGTGTGGTGACACCTGTCTTTCCCCCCAAACAGGCATCGTTGCATCACCACATCTCTGTCGCTCACACGGATGAACTCCTCCCTGCACGGAACTCCCAGAGGGTTCCCCACCCCTTGGACTCTAAAACCACGTCTGATGTTCTGAGGTAACTGAGTTTTGTGTCTTTTCAAGCCCCAGAAATAAGTGCTGGCCTTTGACCAGCCCTTTGATCTTTGCTCATCTGCTCTGAAAGATGTCTGTTGGCTCGTTCTGCAGACCTTTATGGGAGGGGCATGTGCAAACAGCCCTCCTTTCTGTTGGCCTATCATTGCAGGACAATGGTGGCTAGTGCCCAGCGGGACTAGTGGGATGGAAAGCAGGGAGACCAACGGTGGGCAGATCCAATGAAAAGCAGAGCTGATTCTGCCCCATCCTCATCCTTCTGCATCCTACAAGGGCCTCACTAAGGCACTACAACCTGACAGGCCCACCTCTAGACTGGCTGTAAGGAAGTGGGCAGATAGTTGGAGAGCTAGCAAAGAGCAGATTGAGGTTTGCGGGGCAACACCCCATTTGCCAGCCAGCCTCCACTGTTGCAGGAATTTCCAGCCTAGCTGCCAGGAAGGTTGATCCAGAGAACGGTGAGGAATCGTCACTAGCATTTGACAACATTCTAGATAGGAAAAGCTTGAAGCTTTGAAGATCTTAGAGCAGGCATAGGCAAAGTCGGCCCTCCAGATGTTTTGGGACTACAACTCTAGCTAACAGGACCAGTGGTCAGGGATGATGGGAGTTGTAGTCCCCAAACATCTGGAGGGCCAAGATTGCCTATGCCTGTCTTAGAGATAAGGTCATTTATTTATTAAAGCTAGTGTCTATTGTATTTTTTGGTGGCCAAGGGAAGGTACTCACAATCTCCTCTTAGAGTCTTGCCTTATACAGTTGTGTCTTGGAGAAAGAAGCTACATTTCACCCTGCCCTTTAGGCAGGGCTATGCTTCTCAATATTCTGTCTTTCAAAAATGGAACAGCAAGTTGATCTCAAAATATTGAGTAGTAGTAAAGAGAAACTTCCTTCCTTACAGACCTCCCCCAGGTGTTAAGATCAGCAGGCAGGGTGCCCTTGGTAGTCCCACCTCCCTCCGACGTCTGGGGAGGGTGCCTTGGGATAAAGCATTCTTTGTGGGAGCCCCTAGGCTGCAGAATTCTCTCTCCACAGAGGTGTGCCTGGCACCTTTGCAACACAGCTCTTGTCAAATGCAGAAGGCATACTTACCCTCCTGCGATGTATACTTTCTTCAGTTCAATTCTCAAACCTTTATTGGCATTTATACAAGATTCCAATAAGGTTCAGTACAATAAAATCTGCACCTAACACTTAAGTTAATGTTGTATAACATTCACAAATCCTCATTGCATGTTGCAGAAACCTGGCTACTATCTCCATCTTAAATAATAATAATAATAATAATAATAATAATAATAATAATAATATTGTATTATTTGTACCCCGTCCATCTGACTGTCTTGCCCCAGCCACTCTGTGGGGCTTCCAACATATATAAAAAATAATAAAAATTAGACATCAAAAAGCTTTTCTGTACAGGGCTGCCTTCAGATGTCTTCTAAAAGTCAGATCGTTGTTCATTTCCTTGACATTTGATGGGAGGGTATTCCACAGGGTGGGTGCCACTACCGAGAAGGCCCTCTGCCTGCAGCACCTTATTTCTGTGTACTAAAGAGTTTTTAATACTGTGTTTTGATTGTCATAACCTGCCCTGGGACCTGCTAGTGAAGGGCAGGTAATTGATATATCAGTTAATAATAATAATAATAATAATAATAATAATAATAATAATATACCCCACCCATCTGGCTGGGTTTCCCCAACCACTCTGGGCAATTCCCAACATAATATTAGAAACACAACAAAACACCAAACATTAAAAACTTCCCTAAACTATCTAAAACTCCAATAGTTGTTTATTTCCTTGACACCTGATGGGAGGGTGTTCCACAGGAAGGGTGCCACTACCGAGCAGGCCCTAAAGGTAGAAGCCTCGGGAAGTGCAGGTTGTGGTACAGAAGGAGCCCCTTGTCCTGACCACCATCCCTTTTCTTTCCCTTCTCCTCTCCTGCAGGTTTGTGCTGGAGCAGTACAATGCACTGTCGTGGCTCACTTGCAACCCCGCAACTCAGGACCGCAGCTCCTGCCTTCCTGTCCACTTTGTGGTGCTCACACAGCTATACAATGCCATCATGAACATCCTCTAATCACCCGGAAGCGCCTGGATGACCTTCCCCTTCAACCTGAGAAAGATGGGCCGTGGCTCGTGAGGGTCGGAGGAGCCCTTCTCCTCGTCGGACCCCAGCCTCGGGGGCCCAAGCAGCGCCTTGTTTCTTCCAGGAATAATAACAGGAGGCTTCTCCAGTGTTTTGTGGAGTGTGCCTGGTGGGCCACATCAGGACTTCTGCCAAGCATACCAGACAGTGAGATGTACCGCAACCTCAAGGGCAGTGTTAACGCAGTGGCGGGACGTTAATGGAACATCGGACCACAGAAGACAGTGTCCTTCCGTTTTGTTATTTCCTTTTTTTGTTATTTTCTGTTTTGTTGCGCACGGATCTCTTTGCCTAAGAGACAAGTGCCCTCCTTTCCGAGCGAAATGTTGTCGTGACCAGTTTGGGTGGCCCAAAACTCTTTTAACATTGTTCCTTGAAAAACCGCCGGATGAACGTGGCTGCAATGAAGAACCAGTTCTTATAGTCTTTTCAAAAGAAAAATAGTGGGATTTCTGTCTACCTGCAATTCCTGTCTGAGTGGATTGGGTTGAATGCATGCATTTGTTACCTGTCCATGTAGATGCGAACGGTCTTGGAGATGCTCTCTTCGAGTTTTGTTTGTTTTTTAATTTATTAATGGGGGCTGTTAAATTATAGAGGACCAGGTACAGTAGTTGAGCCAGCTCTGCTCTGCCAAGAAGTATTTATCGACATACCTCGCATTCTTCTGACTGAGAAATGGGGTAAAAACCATGGAGGAAATCCAAAAAAAAAAACCAAGTTAGGAAGAGCATTTGAGGAAGAACTTTAGGAGTCACTATTTTTATTATTATTATTATTACTATCTTTGGTGGACTTTTTTTGGTTAAGGAACTCTAGCGAGGTTTAAATAAAGTCACATGAACAATAACACAATGCAGGACAACAGACCAGTGGGAGGCAATAAAACACTTTAGCGTCGAGGCAAATTGAAGGGAGAAATACTGATTAAGAGAGGAGTCTGATGGATGTGGAAATTATTCCCGAAGCTCAAGCCACCTATAAACTGGGAGAGACTCATCTGTCATATATTCGTGTGTGTTATGTATGTATGTGTGATATATATGTGCATACACACACACACACATACATAGATTGTTTACACTCTTATCAGTTTCGAATCTGGTGTATTTGTCTATAGGAAGAAAAATATTATTTCAAAGAAATAATTTTTAAAAGTTGTATCATTAAATTAGTACTTGAAAATGAAAGACCACTGAGGTGGGAAAAAAATGAATCGGTTTAGTTAAAATGTTTGCCATTTTAAAAAAAAAAGTTTAAAGCAAATCATATTATTTTTATGACTCCTTAATTCTAGGATTTGAGAAGTCTATGCTGTTAAAAGATCCCATTCCTAATGTTTCTCTTTGCACTGTGGGCAGGCCTGGGCTGCTTTAAAGAAGAGGAATCAAGTATTGCGGGGGGGCGTGGTCCAGGTTGCTGGCCATCGTCCTTAGAGAGAATACCATTTTTGAAGTTCTTCCAAAAGTCCGTCTTGTTCTGGTTAAAAAAAAAAAAAAGAGGAGAAGAAGAAAATAATAATAATAATTAATTAAAATTTCTATGACTTTAAAGAATATTTTTCTTGAAATGATGGTGTAAGGTTTAAAAACAAAATTTATTATTAAAAATAATAATAATCCCATGCGTGATGGGTGAAGGGATCTGTCAGAGGAAGACCCTGTAAATGGATCGCTTTTATTCTCTGCTCTAGGGGCAGGGCAGGGCAGGGGGACCTTTGCAATGTACAGGAGGGGGAAAATCAGATATATCAAAACCATTTGTATCTAATGTATACAGTGTAAAATTGATTTTAAAAAAAATATTGCATTACTATTTTTTCTTAATCAGAAAGGAAAATTCTCAAGGCCTTTTGAAGAGCATTAAAAGATGAAGATTGTAAACTTGTATACAAAAAAAAAAAAAAAAACCTTGGTGAGGAAAACTATGTAAAGTTATCTTTTACCATTTTTGGGATTCTTTGTTCCCAAAATTCACCTGGACTTTGAATTAGAGATGGATTTACTTTTACCTTTTTTCTTTTTAATGGGCTGTTTTTACCAAGGGGGTTCTTTCCTTCCCCAGAGATCCAGTTCTAATGCAAAAATTAA
The DNA here is from genome assembly GCF_965153285.1 of Podarcis tiliguerta. Lineage (NCBI taxonomy): Eukaryota > Metazoa > Chordata > Lepidosauria > Squamata > Lacertidae > Podarcis > Podarcis tiliguerta. The sequence goes on from NC_139549.1 coordinate 20,508,935, forward strand.
AATGCCTCCCCCCCACTACCCCACAAATAAGGGGGTGGAGGGGTAGCGAGAAGTAGTTTTCATCTGGTGGTGTTTTTATTTAATTTTTTTAAGTTAATAGAAGCTGGTAACATATTTATACATTTTTGTGCAAAATAAATGAATGGCAATAGATTTTAAAAAGAAAAAAAATCTTATGTACTTCAGTGTGAAAATCTGTATAATATTTCCCTTTAAAATATGCATTATTTTACTTGTGAGTTTTTTACTGAATTAATCTGAAATGTACAAGCCCTGGATTTCCTACAGAGTGAAGAAGTTATTTTATTTTTTTTAATTTCTAATTTTGGAAATCATGCAGAAATTGGAATTATAACAGTTTGAGCGACGTGGGTTAGGGTGGGTGGGTGGAGGCAACCTAGGGGATGTGCAGGGGTGTCCAGCATGCTTGTATGTATATTTCAGAACCTTTTTTAAATGTAAAAGCTGTACATTTCTTGGGGCGGGAAGGGGAGGGGAGTTCTGAGCTTTTTTTTCCCCTTGAGCATTTTTGCAGTGAGCCTCTTTTATATATAGCCAACAATTTGAAACAAAAACAAAACAAAACGAGAAAAAAAAAGAACTATGTGAAGTTCATTTTAAATCTTACAGTATATCGCTGGTACAATACACTAAAAAAAAAAAGACTTTGATAAAAAGAAGAAACAATAATAATAAAGACCTCCATTTTAAATGTCATTCATATATACCTTGTGGATGAGAGCTATATACTTTTACACACTTTTTTAGATGAATAAATTATTGAATTACTGAAACTCGTGTGGGTTTTGCCGCTCTATTTACGTGCTGGTGACTCAAGCTGCTTGTCGGCCTATCTTGAGTTAACTGTGCTCTTTTTTGGGGGGGGGGGGAGGGCAAGGCTCAGTCAGTAGAGCACAAGACTCAGCTCAGTCAGCTCAGTCAGTAGAGCTCTTAATCTCAGGGCTGTGGGTTTGAGCCCCACGTTGGGCAAAAGATCCCTGCATCGCAGCGGGTTCGATTAGATGCATAGCTGTCAACTTACAGATTTGAAAATAAGGGACCAGCAGCCTCGAAAATAAGGGATCAGCAGCCAAAATAAGGGATTTTAGTCAACCAGCAGCCAAACGAAGCCTCAAGTGGTGGTTCCCATAGCGCAGCAACCTGGCAAAGGGGATGCAGCAAGGAAAACCACCGTCACCTCTCCGCTGGGAAGCGCTGAGCAAAGGCGAGTCCCCAGGCAACACGGCCGATTTGATCGGCACAAGGCATGCAAGCTCCACCCCCCCCCAGTCGTTCTTAGACTCCTTATTGGGTGAGCAACACAGCCAAGCAACACAGTTGGAGCCTCCCTCCTCCCTGGCTGGCAGGGAGGGAGGGAGAGGAGCTGCTTCCTTTGAAACCCGGGAAATTTAAGGGACATCATCAGTAAGGGACAGCAGCGGGACATAGCGCTGGGATAAGGGACTGTCCCGCCAAATAAGGGACGCTTGACAGCTATGGTTAGATGACGCTCATGGTCTCTTCCAACACTACAATTCTATGATTCCACAGTCGTGAAACATTGGCCTTTTCCCAGCATAGACCAGCGTAGACCAGGGCTGCGTTCACACGGCAGTTTATTCTATTTCCCCCACGTTTCCTTAAGCGATAATTTCCACTCTATTTGAGCTGTCACACCACGTAGAAGCTGCTCCCAGAAAACTAACGCAGTACAGTGCATCTTAAAGCACTCATTTCTGTGTTACTTGATTCCAGGGGGGGAAAGGCCATTTGCAACCTCCTTAACCCAGAAAATCACAGGAGGAAAGTAACAAGCTTTGGGGCAATAATCCTGGTATACAGTTATTTCCTGCCATTTTAACGGAAGCAGGCATGTGCAGAAAGGGTGGGGGATGATGTTCATTGTTGTGCCACGCCATGCCCACTGGTCTGAATGAATTTCAGAAAGACTAGTATTATAATTGGGGAAAATTTCAACTTACCTGGGCTGCATAAATGTTCTGACTCCTCCCGAATCCTTTTAGTGCAGCACAACTGTGCTTTGCAGGGGCTGATGGGAAGTTGTAGTCCAAAACCTCACAAGGGCGCCAAGTTGCCAAAGCCTGCTTTCAGGTCCAGGATAAAGCCTCTACAACCTCTTGTTTGCAGGAGACTTTCCTGATACAGTCGTACCTTGGAAGTCAAACAAAATCCGTTCTGGAAGTCCGTTTGACTTCCAAAATGTTCGGAAACCAAAGCACAGCTTCTTGCAGCCAATCAGAAGCTGCGGAAGCCCCGTCAGACATTTGGCTTCCAAAAACAGTTTGCAAACCGGAACAGTCAATTCCGGGTTTGTGGCGTTCGGGAGCCAAAACGTTTGAGAACTAAGCTGTTCGAAAACCAAGGTACGACTGTACTTCCAGTTGTCTTTCCCCACCCTTCTCACAAGGATAATTTGCTTGAGTAGGGGAGGGGCCACTGGCATGGAGGGCTGTGGGCATGCTCTCTTAATACTTGGCTTTCCTAAAGTTTCTCGAGAAAAACCTCCAAAAGGATTGCTTAACCCTAACCCTCTAAAAAGAAAAGAAAGATACTGCCCTAGAGAACTTGGGGGGGGGGGGAGAATGAACCAATTGCTTGCCAAGGGTTTATCCCTTCCATCAACTAGAATGGACCAGGGATACTTTTCCCCCAACTCTATGACTTTACTGCGCAATGCAGTCTCTACAGCTATTTGGATGGGATAGGAGCGATCTACCATCACTCCCCAATTTTTCCAAAGCCTTCATCTGAGATTTATAATGCAGGATGGTGCCCTGAAAAGAATAATTCCGATTCTGTGAATTTTACTGGGAGGAGAAAAGCAAAGAATCTTAGTTTCTCAGCATTCCATCCTATCTATAACGCTCCTTATTATAATAACTTGCTCCAGAGGGCACATATATTAGATCTCAAGGCAGCTGCTTCCCAAGTCGAGGGGCTGTGACCCCTGCTCATGCCAACTCCTGTTGCTTGCCAACCTTGCCCACCCCCTACTCCTGCCAGACCCTCCACCCTCTCCCTCCGTCCCTCACCCAAACCCACCCGGCCCTCGCAGTTCCTGCAGGTCCCCCATCCCCAACCCTGTTTGGGCAAACTTGTGGAGGAGAAGGCTTGTCAGTGGCTACCAGCCACAGCAGCTATGCTCTGTGTCCACTGTCAAGAGGCAGCAATGCTTCTGAGTCCCAGTTTCTGGAAGCCACAGAAGGGGAGAAAGCTCTTGTGCTGGGGTCCTGCTTGAAGGTTTCCCACAGGCATCTGGTTGGCCATTGTGAGAACAGGATGCTGGACCAGGCGGGCTCCAGCAGGCTCTTCTTAATGTTCTTAAGCAGGCACTGAGCTGCGTCCAATATCCTCTGTCCGCTAGCGCAAGGATGAGTTCTTAAAGCGTTGCACAGCTTTGAGGAATCCAGCGCAACACTTGCAACAGTTACCAGCAACCCGCTTGATCGTTCTCTTGTGCCACCATTTCCCGCTGGTTCAAAGCACGTTTCATCAGTGGAACAAGTTTACTGCCAAGTGACTTTAACACAGCGCAATCTTTTACGTCTCTGCAGGCATTAGAAGAGCTGGATCAGAGCCAGGGTGTACATCATAGGAAGAGCTCCAATGTGTGAGCTGCGGGTGTGTCCTGCTTTTTATTATCACGCAGTTCAAAGCAGGGCGCGGGCGAGTCTGAAATCACACGACGGCAAGATGCAAGCAGGCCCAGAAAAATAATAAACATTATGGGCTTTCTTCTTCTTTTTTGAAAAAAGATATCAAACCACTTGCTATTTTCACTGAAACCAGAAACACCTTCGATGTCCCCAAACAGGAAGGCTTTGCAATGGCAGCTGCTATTGTTGTTCCCGACGTTAATGCAAGGGAGACAGCTACCTATTTTCTTGTGTTTGAAATGTGATCTCATTGCTTTGGCAAATGTTTGGAAGGGGACAGAGACAGCCTATGCTTTCAGACCCGACACCGGTACCCTCTTTGCAGCTCGCCAGCATCAGAAACCACGGGCCCCCTAAAAAACTGTGTTAACCTGTAGCTTTTACACAGGAGTTAAAAATCAAAAAGCAAACAAAACAACCTAGAATGTCCTGCTTTTCCGTAGGATGCTCCAATTTTCAGCAGAGAAATGTTGGAGAGTATGGAGTTAGGCAACCCCCGAGCCAAGGAGATAAGTAACCAGACAATATTTAGAAGACACTGGAAGGCAGCCCTGTATAGGGAAGGTTCTTTAATGTTTGGTTATGTTTTCATATATGTTGGAAGCCACCCTGCATGGCTGGTGAAACCCAGTCAGATAGGCAGGGCATTAACAACAACAACATTTATACCCCGGCCATCTAGCTGGGTTTCCAGCCAGATGATGATGATGAGGAGGAGGATTGAATGTTGTTACCGTTGTTTAGTCGTTTAGTCGTGTCCGACTCTTCATGACCCCCTGGACCAGAGCACGCCAGGCACTCCTGTCTTCCACTGCCTCCCGCAGTTTGGTCAAACTCATGCTGGTAGCTTCGAGAACACTGTCCAACCATCTCGTCCTCTGTCGTCCCTTTCTCCTTGTGCCCTCCATCTTTCCCAACATCAGGGTCTTTTCCAGGGAGTCTTCTCTTCTCATGAGGTGGCCAAAGTATTGGAGCCTCAGCTTCAGGATCTGTCCTTCCAGTGAGCACTCAGGGCTGATTTCCTTAAGAATGGATAGGTTTGATCTTCTAGGACATCCCTGTTTTCATTGGAGAAATGTTGGAGCACATGGCTGTACAGTCTAAAAAGCAAACAGTATGCTATATAAACAACAACAACAACAACAAAAACACCCCTACAACTGATAAAACAGCAATACAAGAAGATATAAAAGCACATTTTATAAATACTAACTGCAGTGGCTATGCTTTGCCAGCACAGTTGGAGGCAATAATTTCCAGTTGCTGGAAATCACTGGAGGGGACGAAGGGCTCTTCTGTTTGAGTCCTGCTTGCTGGTTTCCCACAGGCATCTGGTCGGCCACTGTGAGAACAGGATGTTGGACTAGACGATCCATTCGCCTCATCCTGCAGGGCTCTTCTTATGTTAAGATATCTGGAGGGTTCAAACAGGTTGGGGAAGCCTAATGTATTGAAAAGCTGAAGTCATGCCTGTGTTTGCCCACCAGGAGTCAGGCTTTGACAAATAAGAAAGTCCACTCTGCCTTCTCTTTCTGCTGTCCTCTCCAGGATGCGGAGCTCCGTGATGGAAAGGTCAGCCCTGCGACCAGAGACAGGCTGGCTGGCTGGCTGACATACCCATTGGGGAATGAGCTAGGATGGTTGGGTTCAGAAAAGGGCAAATTAAATCATCGAGGGGGTGTCGCGAACCCTCCACGAGGAGAGGCTGCAGTGTTGGGGGCTTTTTAATTCAGGGAAAAGGTGAATAAGAAGCAACAGAAGCTTATACAATTATGCACAGCCTGGAGAAAAAAGATAGAGAAAAGTGTCCCCCCCTCTCATAACACTAAAACCTTCAGGACGTCCAATGGAGCTGTATGTTTTTTGTGTTTTTATGTTGTGATTTTAGGTAACCGCCCCGAGACCTGCGAGTATAGGGAGATATACAAATTTAACAAATAACGATGATCATCACGATGATGGGAGATTCAGGGAAGATAAAGTGTGTCTTCAACATTAACTCCATTGTATGGGAATCACTTGGGGCATTTCCGGGATCAAATCAGAAACTGAGATGGCTTCCATAAATCCGGGACTGTCCCAAGAAAATAGGGACTACTCGGATGTTCTCCTTACAGCACATTTATGATGATTTGTGCTCACAATTCTATTGGGGGTGTCACACGCAAACCCATTTCCAATCCTGTTCATGCCTGCAAAAACTTCCATGGCAGCCTCACAGCTTCCTTTCCAACCAGTTCGTATCCTGTAACTTCTTGCAGAAAGCTCATAACTTTCTATGCCACCAATGTCCGGGTTTATTTTTTTTTGTCCTTCCCAGATGAATTCAGCATGACTCATGACTCGGTACCAAATGCTTCTGCTTCTGGGGCAGCTGAATGATTTGCAGGCTGGTGGCTGGGTGCTTTGGCAGGCCCAGGGACACCAAAGCCATTCTAAATGGGCACTTTACTGGGTATCACTCACCTCTAATGGCCTCATTGTATGGCTGCCGTTCTGCTTTTAGGAGACCCTTTTGCAAAACCATTATTTAACCGTACGTGCTGCATTGACCACCTGTTAGACAAAGGGGCCTGGTGGGCCTTTGGGGTCTGTGATGAAGCAGACAGAGAGTGGCTTTTAACAACAGCAGCAGCAAAATAAGCCAGAAAGAGCGGGGGGGGGGGGGACCCTGTAATTTCCAATCCCTGGTGGATGCACCATACTTAAGAAAATGTGTGTATATCCTGCAGGAGAAGTTCAAGAGAAGCACGCTGAGTCACCTGGACAACACTAAGGTGTGTATGAATTCAGCTGTGGCATTAAGGTTTGATCTGAATCCTAAGGCAACTTCCTTCATCCTTGCATACCCTGTATGAAGACTTCAAGTCTCACGATGCAGCGTGACTGCGAGTGAATTATATATGGAAGCAGTCAGGGCTCGTAAAGGAAGAGAGCACTGGCAAATCTGAAAGAGCAGACAGATTTCCTGCTCAAGTTCTCCCCTTGATCCTTAGTAGTAGCTTGGAAGAAGAATTTTGTGCTGACAGATGGAAAACCTATGAGTGAACACATGTGGAACCGACACAGAATGGAAACAGACAGATCTAGCCATCATACCACAAGCCCCTTCATCCGTCCTTCCTTTCCTTGGAAGAAGGGTGAGATGCACATTTTCCAAAGCAATATGAGAACCAAAACACAGCTATCCTTAAAACATTGCACGTCTCTGAATTCTGCAGTGCAGGTCTCCAACCAACCAAGGTTTTCACCTTCTCTCTCTTAGTTTATGCGTATGTATGTGTGCAAGGGTGAGGTGTACATAAAATGCATCTATTAGTGAAGCCAACATACAAAAATGCATTATATGGGGGGAATTTCTTGCAATAATATGTACATTAGTCAGGACCGCATACAAATATGTTAGGGCTGCCATACGTCTGGATGGAAATCACTTAAATGTCTGGGAAAATCTGGACTTCATGGCAAAAAAAACCCTTCCTTTTAAAATATATATATTGTAAATAAAAGCTCAACAACCTTGGACAAAACTAAAAACCAACCACTCTTGCCAAAAACTTCTCTCTCTCTGTGTGTGTGTGTGTCTAGATATTCACTTTTTTAAATATGGCAACCCTAAAATATCTGCATGTGAGCAGAAATTTGTGGATAGTGCTGGTGACACTTCATGAGGATTAATATATATATATATATATCTGCAAATTGCTGCAGAAATGTGGAGAATTGAATTTAAGATAGGAAAAGATGGGAACCTAAGAGAACTGGAATGGACCAATTCTTTCATCCCTAGCAGTTGCCTCACTCTTCCGAAATGTTTGGGCAGGCTCTGTATGTGACAAGTACCGGTATACCATCTTCTCTCTCCCATTCCTGCTTCCTCCTCCCATCCAGTTAGGAGCAGGAGGGAATCAGAGAGCACTTTGCCAAACACTAATGGACCTGGCGTTTTTTGTAATCTCAAGTGGCCAGCCATCGGGGCTGTTTCTTTTCCAGAGCAGATGGGAGTTGTGGCGGGGGGCAATGGAGAAGGAGCCTGAAGAGGTTGCAGAACACTTGAGCCAATTCTATCTTCCGTCCTCATTCTGGCCAGTGGCTTGATGGTGTTCATCATCTCCTATTTTTGGCTGTAATTGCCCTGTGGATCCATTGGAGAGTGTGAGATTTTGACCCAAGCAGAGATGAGTGGAGGAAGGTCTCTGATCTTTCCCCCAGCACTTGGTCCCCTGCAATGAGAACCCAACAGGACACAGGGAACAGGATCCTTCTGACTCATTCCCATTTCCATTTGTCCTCCGATTTCTAGGCATGCCTCCAATGGGGTTTTCCTTTTGTCCCTCTGCTTTCCCCAGGAAAACCCACTGTTTACTGCTGAATCGGAACGAATGTCAAAGGCGCTTTCTGCAGATTGCTATTTGTTCCACTTCACCAGTAAGCAGTGGGTTTACTGTGGGTCAGGACTCTTATAGAAAAATAGGCTTTGGCCTTTACAGCCCAACTCTCACTTTAAGGGACCCCGGAAGTTCATTATCGGTAAGAGAACATAGTGGCAGCAATTGAAAGCAAGGGAGATTTTTTATTTTTTTGGTTGCAACTGAGTTCCCCCTCCTTGCTTTGAGCTGAGGATAAAGGATAAAGGTTTGTAACAGGTTTTAAAGGCTCCAGAAACTGCCCAACCCCTTAGCCAATGGTGACCCAAAATCACCCTACAAGCATCACAGAAAAGGTGGTCTACAAGTGAAATCTGAGAGCATGACTATCCCTGCGCCTTTATAATGGCATGCCTTTGAATATCACTTGCTGGGAGTTGCAGAAGGCGAGAGGGCTGCTGTGTTCAGGTCCTGTTTGCTGCCTTCCCATCGGGGCATCTGGTTGGCCACTGTGAGAACAGGAAGCTGGACTAGTTTGTAGGGCTCTTCTGACTCCATTGTCCTTTCCCCCCACCTCTCTCAGTCAGCACAGAGCGGAGCAAACCTGCTCTTCTCTAGGACAGCCAGTGTGCACAGCCTGATTTATGCTTCCGGTGCATTCAGCACTGAAGCTCTGATGGCTAATTCAATTCGTGGAGTGGGATGGGGGTCGGGAGGCCAAGTACGGAGGCTGGTGCTGTCCGATGGTGTGTTAGTGGCCTTCAGAGCTACCTAGCGTGCTGCCACTTCTCATCAGCAGGTGTCGCCACAGGCCAACACTATGAAAGGGAAGGCGAAAGGATGCGTAAGGGGAGGAGAAATTCTCCATCCCTGGTGACAAGGGTGGCCGGTCTTTATAGGTGAAGAAGTTTGAAGGTTCGTTTCTGGGCATACTCACCTCAGGCAGACCTTAGGGCTCATCCACGTTTTTGCCCGACCCCTGTTTGGATGGCACAGCGTACCAGTTAATCCCACCACCCCACGACCTGTCCAGCAAGTAAAATCCAAAAAGGGATTTTGCTCAACTGAGTTTCAATTCTGTGGGGAATGTTGCAGAAGAATTTGGATTTTATATCCCGCTTTATCACTACCCGAAGGAGTCTCAAAGCGGCTAACATTCTCCTTTCCCTTCATCCCCCACAACAAACACTCTGTGAGGTGAGTGGGGCTGAGAGACTTCAGAGAAGTGTGACTGGCCCAAGGTCACCCAGCAGCTGCATGTGGAGGAGTGGAGATGCGAACCCAGTTCACCAGATTACGAGTCCACCGCTCTTAACCACTACACCACACTGGCTCTGTAGCAGTGTAGGTAGTGGTGTGTTTATGAGTGTGAAGGGGAATTCTGAGTGAATGAGGATGGCTTTTGTGTAAGGGAATAGACAGGGGGCTGGCTAGTGGGGGTGGCCAGGGCTGCATTAAGTCCTTTAGAGGCTCTAAGCACTTAGAAGATTTGGGTATACCTGAAGGAGCCTCTCCAGACACTGAAGTCCAGCTCTGAGGGCCTTCTGGCGGTTCCCATTCTACGAAAAGTGAAGCTACAGGGAACCAGGCAGAGGGCCTTCTTGGTAGTGGCGCCCACAACTGTGGAACGCCCTCCCTTCAGATGTCAAGGAAATAAACAAGTATCTGACTTTTAGAAGACATCTGAAGGAAACCCTGTTTTTAATATTTGGTGTTTTATTGTTTTTAATCTGTTGGAAGCCACCCAAAGTGGCGTGAGAGGCCCAGCCAGATGGGCGGGGTATAAGTAATAAATAAAAACAACAGGTAAGGTAAAGGTAAATGTACCCCTGCCCGTACGGGCCAGTCTTGACAGACTCTAGGGTTGTGCGCTCATCTCACTCTAGAGGCCCGGAGCCAGCGCTGTCCACAGACACTTCCGGGTCACGTGGCCAGCGTGACGAAGCTGCTCTGGCGAGCCAGAGCCGCACACGGAAACGCCATTTACCTTCCCGCTGGTAAGTGGTCCCTATTTATCTACTTGCACCCGGGGGTGCTTTCGAACTGCTAGGTTGGCAGGCGCTGGGACTGAGCAACGGGAGCGCACCCCGCCGCGGGGATTTGAACCGCCGACCATGCGATCGGCAAGCCCTAGGCGCTGAGGTTTTACCCACAGCGCCACCTGCATCCCCACAGCACCACCTGCGTCCCACAGCGCCACCCGCATCAACAACAGTAATTATTAGGTGCCCCCATATATATCTAACTCAGCCGACACAACCAAGATAAGAAGGATCATGTGAGCCTTGGTGGACCGAGTGGCAGTTTACCAGTTACCAGAGTCTAATTTTGTTGTACAGTGGTACCTCAGGTTAAGTACTTAATTCGTTCCGGAGATCTGTTCTTAGCCTGAAATTGTTCTTAACCTGAATCACCACTTTAGCTAATGGGGCCTCCCGCTGCTGCCGTGCCGCCGGAGCCCGATTTCTGTTCTCATCCTGAAGCAAAGTTCTTAACCTGAAGCACTATTTCTGGGTTAGCGGAGTCTGTAACCTGAAGCGTCTGTAACCTGAGGTACCACTGTATTCCCGAGATCAATGTATACCATGAATCTCCACTGTTACTATTTTTATTCACACTGGTGCATCACAGCAGAACTTGGGAGCTAAACCCAGCCCCATAAGTCAGACGCTCCCCGCCCCCCCCCCCCGCACGCCCTGATTTTACCAGGACATCCCAGATTCACAGAAGCATTCCCAGCTTCCATTTGGATTTGGGAATGTCCCTCCGGAATCACTGCCAAGCTCTGAGAGGAGGATGAGCTGGCTGAGCCTCTCCATGGCTGCTGCAGGCCTCCTCCCTTTTGCAGGTCATAGCAAAGAGAGAAGAGAGAAGAGGCTGATGCTGTGCAGCCCCCAGGGATGTGCCAGACCCCGCAGCTCTGGCCCACCTGCTGCAGGAACTGCCAGCCTGGCCGGTGCTGCAAGGATAATATACTCGCAGGGGCTGTCCTTGCCTCCCTTGCACGCTGGAGCCCAGTGGAGGAGAGGGGCAGCGCTACCAGCACTCTTCCTCTCTGCTGCTTCTTGGCCCCCAGGTTAGGTCTGACTCTGGAGTGGAGCCGCAGCCTGGCCGTGCTGGGCTGGTGCCAAGGAAACTGCCCCACAGTTCCCTGGCGCGCTGTGGAGGCCAGTGAAAAAGAGATGCTCCTTTCAGACCCTCCAAGTGTCCCTATTTTCTAGGGACAGTCCTGGATTTACAGAAGACATCCCAGTTTCTGATTTGATCCCTCTTTTTCTTAGGATGTCCCTGTTTCCATTAGAGAAATGTTGGAGGGTATGGAGTTATACGACGCACGAACCAAGGAGATAAGTAACAATACAGTGGTACCTCGGTTTGCAAACTATTCGGTTTATGAACTCTGCGAAACTGGAAGTAGTGTTCCGGTTTGTGAACTTTACCTTGGTCTAAGAATGGAAGTCGAACGGTGGAAGGGCAGCGGCAGCGGGAGGCCTCATTAGGGAAAGCACACCTCGGTTTAAGAACAGATTCGGTTTAAGAACGGACTTCAGGAATGGATTAAGTTTGTAAACTGAGGTACCACTGTACAACTTTTAGAAGACAACCAAAGGCAGCCTTATATTTGTTTAATGTTTCATTATGTTTTTATCTATGTTGGAGGCCGCCCAGAGTGGCTGAGGCAAGCCAGTCAGAAGGGCAGGGTATAAGTAATAAAATTATTATTATTATTATTATTATTGAATAGGGCGTCCCTATTTTCGTTGGATAAATGTTGGAGGGTATGTCCTACTCCCCGTCGCCTCTGCCCCTTTGATGTCCCAAATCCACAGGTAAAAATATTGGGTGGTATAGACTCTCTATCTATTCTCCCTTGGCCACACACCCCTCTTCAGACCACACCCCTCCCCTGCCTTGCCTCACATCCTCCTTGAAGGTTTTTGCCTGGCTGAAATGTGCCCCTCCACTTTGAAAGTGCCTCTTGTCTGCCTGGACAGGGAGATGTTCACCTGTGTGTCTGTGTGCAGGAAGTAGCCTGCTGCACATAGGTAAAATTATCATTTATTTCTCCATCCACTTTCCCCGCCACTGGCATATGGCCCCCAGAAAGTCATCTGGAGAGGAATGTGGCCCTTGGCCGGAAACAGGTCCCCCCCCCTTGCTGCCAGTGGCTGCTGAAATAAGGGGGGAGAGGTTGTCAAATGCACCAGCCCTGCCATATTGCAAGGCCGGCTGGGTCCATGTTTGGCTCAGCTCAGGTGGCACATTCCGGGGGACTTTCGCTCCTAATGGCCCTTTCAGTCTAAACAGACAGAGAACTGGGAAGTGGGCCGTTCCCATAACTTTAGTGCTTTCTCCCAGTTTGTTATTATTCATTTACTAATGTATTGATTTGGATATATACAAATTGTGCATTAAAGAGTGCCTCGTCAGAGCACTTAGGTGCCTTTTGCCTTGTATTAAAAATACAAATAGTCCTGCAAAAAATAGCAAACATTAATGCAAACTCAAATGCACTGACCCAGCCATTAAGGACCGTCTCCCATGATCTCCTGTCTGCAGCAAGCAGATCGCACCGTGCCCTTGAATAAAGCTTTCTGGGTGGTTGGTGTGGGGGGTTTCTTAAAAGCTGCGGACATGAGGAGCCAATCCAAATAAGCTGCATGTCCTCTTTGAGGGAGGGAGGCAAATGCCAAAGATGAAGGCCCCCAGCAGTTATTACTTATGAACCCGCTTTTCATTCATCTAGCTCTATATTGCCTGCTCTGGTGAGCAGCAGCTCTCCAGGGCAGAGGCGTAGCTAGGGGAGTCAGGGGCACTGGGTGCCACACCTCTGGGGGCAGCACTTACCATGAGGCCTGCAGCATGCCTGAGCCATGCGTCTCTCCTGGGAGTAGTGCTGTGCTCTAAACCACTGAGCCTCTTGCGCTTGCCGATCAGAAGGTTGGCAGTTCGAATCCCCACGATGTGGTTAGCTCCCATTGCTCTGTCCCAGCTCCTGCCATCCTAGCAGTTTGAAAGCGCACCAGTGCAAGTAGATAAATAGGTACCACTCTGGCAGGAAGGTAAATGGCATTTCCGTGTGCTCTGGTTTCCATCATGGTGTTCCGTTGCGCCAGAAGCAGTTTAGTCACGCTGGCCACATGACCAGGAAAGCTGTCTGTGGACAAACGCCAGCTCCCTCGGCCTGAAATCGAGATGAGCGCCGCAACCCCACAGTCGCCTTTGACTGGACTTAACTGTCCAGGGGTCCTTGACCTTGAACTTTACTTGGGAGTGGTGTGGTGGTTCGGGCACCTGCAGGATCTGCGCTGCCCGAAATGGCAGCGTGAAGCTTGCATCTGCCCCCCGCCTCTCCCTCAGCGACCCTACAGCTGAGGGGGAAGCAGTGGTGAGGCTCCACACAGTGCACCCTGCCCCGGTTCACCCCACTCCCATGGGCAACTCGCTCTGCCCCTGGGCGCAGGGCACGTGCACCGCCCCGGGCACCCGAGCATCTAGCTATGCCACTGCTCCAGGGTTGAAGGAAGCAGCTTCTCTGAGTCCAGCCTGGAGACGACCCTTCCCTTGAGACACGGGAACACAGGACACTGTCTTAGACCAATACACACTCTTGGTTCAGCTAGCCCAATACTTTATGCACAGGATTTGAGGACAAGAGCGCTCTCCCATAAGGAGAGCCAGCAGGATCAGGCCAAGGGCCCCTGTAGTCCAGCATCCTGTTCTCTCAGTGGCCAACCAGATCTCTGTGGCAGCCCGAGCTCCAGAGCCCTCTCTCCACCTGAGGTTTCTGGCAGTTGCTATTCAGAGTGCAGCCATTTTGGCTAGCAGCCATTCACTCTCCTCCACGAATTTGTCTAGTCCTCTTTTAAAGCCACCCAATTTGGTAGCCTCCTGTGGGAGCAAGTTTTACAGTTGATGGGCTGGTGCTCCAACATTTCTCTGATGAAAATAGAGGCATCCGATTTCATCATCATCATCATCATCATCATCATCATACCCTGCCCATCTGCCTGGGTTGCCCCAGCCACTCTGGGCAGCTTCCAACATATATAAAAACCTAATAAAACATTATACATTTTTTTTAAAAAAAACTTCCTTTCAGATGGCTTGGGCGTTGGATAACCCTCTACCCTCCAACATTTCTCTGATGAAAATAAGGACGTCCTAAGGAAAAGCGGAACGTTCAGGGATCAAATTAGAAATTGAGATGGCTTCTGTAAATCCGGGACTGTCCCTGGATAATAGGGACACCTGGAGTGTCTGCTAATGTGGCCCAACAGGGGCAGCCTTTGGAGCAGGGGGTGGCAAGGGTTACTGGGCATGGGCCGGATCCCTCCCATGGAGATCCTCTGTTGCCTGGGCCGGCGCAGCGCGATGCCGGAAATCATGTCTGTGCATGTCTGCGGCGCCGGAAATCGCTTCTGCGCATGCCCAGATGCCGAAAATCGTGCCTGCACAGAAGCGGTTTTTGGTGTCTCGGCATGCGCAGAAGCGATTTCTGGAGCCGCAGAAGAGAGGCCTCGTGCCGCACTGTGCACAGGGACTCGCTGAGTGGGCGGCTTGGTTCAGGGGCGGTTAAGCAACCCTCATGCGTTGCTTCTGGCCCATGGGCCTTCGGTTGCCAACCTCTGCTATGGAGGGTCAGACCAGGCCTCTGATCAGCCCAGCTGCCAGAGAGAGACCTGCGTCTCTTTCCTCCTTTGTGCATCTCCATGGCAAGGCGCCGGGGTTGCCAGGAGCTTGTGCGCGTGGGGTTGTTTGCCTCTCATCCCTTCATCCATGTGCCCCCTCCTATTCCCTCCCCTGGACAATGCTTTCTGAGTGATTAGTTCCCCGGCCGGGTGGGGTCTCCTGTTACCACACGTGTCACCGTCTTTCCTCATTTGTTTGGAATCCGATCTCCCACCTGAGATGATGAGCTTTCGACTTGTTTAATCTCCCGGCTTAAGCAAGCGGCCTTTTTAATATTTTTAAAATGCTTCTTCCAGGGAGGTGGGGAGAGAAAGGAGGATTTAGATGGGGTTTTTTGTTTTATTATTAAATAACAAAAGTCCTCCTCCCTGGTCACTGGGCACAGACCATTCTCACTGGCTTAATTTTCACGCCAGTTACACAGAGACCAGCTTTCCATGTTCAGAGGAGGAGGAGGAAGAAGAAGCTGAGTGATGTCTCTCAGGTCGGTTTCCTGGGAACTGTAGCAAAACAGGAGGCATGGAGACCCTGAGCTTAGTCTGCTGATCCTGTTTCCATTTTGAGGAGTCAAGAAGGCGTGAGGGGGAAACTGAGCAGACTGGGCAAGGCAGGGCCTTAGCGGAAGGACTGCAGACCAGTGGTAGAATATCCGTTTTACATGCAGAGGTTCCAGCATACAACCTCCAGCATCTCTGCATAAGACTAGGACAATGGCGTGCAGTGAATTTTTTTTTTGCCGGGAACAGTTTGGGCCAGAGGCACCATCTTGCAAGGGCGCTGGGGTGAGGGGAGGTGGGTTTGTGCATGATACACCATGACATTCCACGCATGAGCATCATAAATAATTCCTTTTTTTCCTCTGTCCTGAATTTTCAGTTTCATTGGATCTCCACCCATCCATGGGTTATGAGAGAGGGAGAAAACCTCTTCTCTATCCACTTTCTCCATGCCAAGGTATGATTTTATGAACTTCTGTCATGCCACCTCTTAGTCGCCCCATCCTCTAAATTAAAGCATTCCAAATGCTGCAACATCACCTCAGAGGGGTGCTGCTCTATGACATGGTCTATGACCATACTCCCAGGAGTCCAGGCTACTGCTGATTCCCTCCTCCCATAAGAGTCAATAAAACCAGGGCAGAGAGCATTGCCCTCACTTTGATTTGGCTTCATGATGATTCCACATCATCACCTGGTGTCGTCATGAAGTCAAATCAGAGTGAGGGCAATGCATCTTGCCCTCACTCTGGATTGCCGTGTATTCAAAAACTGCCCCACCAAGGCCTGCTTAGCCTTAGCCGGCAGCCTGTTCCACACAGCCTCACACAGCCCTGGGGTTGTAATTGCCTAAGAACAGAGAGCTTGTCTCTTGCTTAGTATATTCCCCCTGCATGGCAGAACTAGCAGCAATGGAAGCATGCAAAAGCCAAAGGTGTCATAGTACAGTCATGTTACATCCGCTTCATGTTATGTTCTTTCAGGTTATGTCCCGGGACGACCTGGAAGTACCAGAAAGGGCTACTTCTGGGTTTCGCCGCTTGCACATGTGCAGAAGCGCAAAATGACGTCACGCGCATGCACAGAAGCAGCGACTCGCAACCCATGCAGACATGCCACTGTGGGTTGCGTTCTTTTCATGTTGCGAATGGGCATCCGGAACAGATCCTGTTCTCAACCAGAGGTACCACTGTACTGAGTGGGTTTCTGAAGGGAAGCAACGAAGGGAGAGGTTTAGGTGTCGTGCTTCGAAACTTACAGGTGTTCCCACAATTGAACAACAATGCCTTTTTCAGAAATGCAGCAAGCGCCCTGGAATAACTGGAACCAGACCAGCTGGATTGGTGGGAGGTGAGATCAGGCAGTGAAGAGGGACGCATTCTTGCTGCAGAAGGTCTTGCAAAGACATTGGAGGGGGAAAAAAACCCAGCTCAGAAATGTTTGCTGAATAAGACATTAGAATGACAGGAAGATAATGCAGGCAGTTCAGGTGATCGAAACCTTGAGAAGATATTTTTTAAAGCACCGCGCACATTGCTGTATTGCTACAGCATTTAATATTAATGAAAGAGTCTAGGCTAGAAGTTGGTCTGAAAGTGGATGACGAAAGGACTCGAGTGGATTTTGTGCTAACTGCAGTTTCCACACTGTCTCCGAGGGCAGCCCCACATATAATACTGTACAGTAGTCAAGGCTGAGGGGGTTGCTCTTCTGGCTGGAGTTTCTAAAGGCTGACCAGGCACCATTCATCTTTGCCCATCCCTGTCTGTGTCGTGTTTTCACACGGCAGATATCGCTTGGAATGCAAGAGGGCTCTGTTTTCCATTCTGCCCTGCATTCTTTGCAGTACCGCTTCCATTCTGCTGCAATTCATCTTTAATTTTAAAAGAAGCCTACACTATTTGTCTCGCTGTCCTCTCTGGTGAAATTACATAACCTATTCCAGACATGGGAATGATAAGCAAAGACTGGGAATTTCAACTCCCATTTCTGTTTTCGTCTAACTTCTCTGAAAATCCATTTGCTGGAAGCTACAGGAGAGGAGGTGGGACACGGGTGGCGCTGTGGGTTAAACCACAAAGGCTAGGAATTGCCGATCAGAAGGTCGGCGGTTTGAATCCCCGTGATGGGGTGAGCTCCCGTTGCTCGGTCCCTGCTCCTGCCAAACTAGCAGTTCAAAAGCACACCAGTGCAAGTAGATAAATAGGTACCACTCTGGTGGGAAGGTAAACGGTGTTCGCCAGAAGTGGCTTAGTCATGCTGGCCACATGACCCAGAAGCTGTACGCCGGCTCCCTCGGCCAATAAAGCGAGATGAGCGCCGCAACCCCAGAGTCGGCCACAACTGGACCTAATGGTCAGGGGTCCCTTTACCTTTACCTTTACAGGAGAGGAGAGGGCTCTTGTGTTCAAATCCTGCTTGCTGGTTTCCCACAGGCATCTGGTTGGCCACTGTGAGAACAGGATGCCGGATTAGATGGGCTGCTGGCCTGATCCTGCAAGGCTCTTCTTCTGCTCTTTTCTCTGGCCACCAGAAGTTCTCCCCAAAAGGACTATTCAAATTATGCAGCTTTGAGTGTCCAGTTTGAAATGAAAACACAGAGCATTGATGCATCATGCAGACCAGAGTTTTGTTGTGTGTGTGTGTGTGTGTGTGTGTGTGTGTAGAGGACTTTTGTTTTGTTTTGTTGGGAAAAGTACACCTTCATAGAAAAGCATCATTTTTATTTCAGAAGCCTGCAAAAACCGAACAAGGTTTTCGGAGCAGAATTGCATCCGTCCAGGCTGTATGTTGACTTTCTGAGCCTCAGTATTTTACAAGAGAAGGCTTGTAATGTGGCGGTGGTTATTCAACTTTGGAAACTGGGTGTTTATGGAAACATCCTTAAATGATTCAACCTCCCCGCACCCCACTCTCTCTCTCTCTTTGCCTCAAGGATCTCTCAAGGATGTGCAGCAATGGGAGTGCCTGGGCTTCAGAGGAGCAGATTGGCAGCCCCCAACAGCCCCTGCTAGAAAACCTCTGATCTCTCTTCCAGATGGAAGAGCCCTTGTCACAGGACTGCATCTGCACCTGCTTGCTAGGTAAGAGGGAGACTCTTCGTTGCCACAGGCCCAGGTGCGGAGGGAATGGATGCAATTTGCTCTCGGACCACAATCAGCTGGCAAGCGGGGGAGGAAGAGGAAATTAATTCCACCCCTTCATCCTTGTTCCCCCCTTTTTTTGCTACTTTACACAAGAGCCTGTTTTTTTGTGTATTTTTTTTTCCAAATGCTCTGATTACAGCCCATTGGGGATTTATAACAACTGAGCTACCCCTGTCCTTGCGGTTGGTTGGCTGGTTTGTTGCCACGGTGACGTGCGAGACGCATGGTACTTGGAAGCCACAATTATGGAGCTTTTCTTCCTACTGATCCTCTTTAGGTCCCCTTTCTTACAAGTTCAGGATGTGAGAGGAACAAAAGGAGAGGTAATGGATTTTTATAGCTACGGCTCCCAGAGAGGTCTCTGCTCATTTTCCGCATCTGCTTGTTGTGTGCCGAGAAAAGTTGTCCATTTCCCGGGAGGCGAAACGGGGCCGTTGATTCGTTGATTTATTTGGGGACATTTATACGCCCTGACCATTAGCCAAAAGGGCTCTCAGAATATCTCAGACAAGGGCTTACAAACAATCAAACAAGCCTGTATCAAGGCTGCCCTTGCCCCCTTGGGCTTACAATCTAAAACAGTCACGGCATGCAAGGAAAGAATGAAAGGGAGGGAGGAGGGGGAAGCAAAGCTCGAACAGAAGTTCTTCAAGTCACAGATTTTCACATCCTCGGATGCAGCCAATGTCCGTGGCTGTCCTGGCTGCCTTGCTTGTGATAGAGAGCAGCCCCTCGCTTACAAAAGAACTCTGCTTCTCCCATGGCAAATCCAGATAGAAAATCTGTGGGCAATGCCCAGAAATCTCTCTCTCTCCCTTTGTGCACACACCTACACACTGCTTTGCCAACAAGCACACAAACAAAAACACAGTGGTACCTCAGGTTACAGACACTTCAGGTCACAGACGCTTCAGGTTACAGACTCCGCTAACCCAGAAATAGTACCTCGGGTTAAGAACTTTGCTTCAGGATGAGAACAGAAATCGTGCTCTGGCGGCACGGTGGCAGCAGGAGGCCCCATTAGCTAAAGTGGTACCTCAGGTTAAGAACAGTTTCAGGTTAAGAACAGACCTCCAGAACAAATTAAGTTCTTAACCTGAGGTACCACTGTAGTGATGCATTGACTTGGTAGCAAATCCAGCAACCAGGGCAGATCTCTGAGTTATAGATGCTGACAAGGCCTCACACCTGCCAGCAATCGTGCTGTAGCATTCTGCACTAACTAGGTTTACTACTGGAAGGCTAAAGATTAGATGTGGATCCCGAGGCTCCGGTTAAACTGAACTAAATTGAGAGTTGGCAGTCAGCTCAGCTACATCACTCAGTATGTACCAAGGGTGCCAACTTGAATAAAATATTGCGGGGGCCCAGGTAAGCCCCGCCCCACATGATCAATCACATGACACAATGCACACACACTATTTGAATAGCAATGCCCATCCACTTTGGGCCGCCCCAGCCCCCTCAAATATTTTATTTCAGGAGCCAAAGCTCCCCACAGGCCCTAGGAGTTGGCTCCTATGACTCAGCCTTTGCCCCTGCATTTTCCTTGTGGCCAGGAGTTCCACAGTTCAGCTTCCCTCAAGCTAAGGAGAAACGTTTGTTCTGGAGAGATTGCAACTCAGCCTCCCTGCGGTTCATTTTTACACACACTTGCACGCCCCTCTTGACCCAGATAAGAGATCAAGGACTCCTTCTAGTCGCTGTGCAAGCCTTGGTGGGCGGTGTGGCCTGTGTGTAGGGTTGCCAGGTCAGGAATATCTCAAACCCTCAGATTTCAGGGCCGAGATGTGAGACATACGGGTGGGTCCCTGGTGATGTCATGGGGCGGTTCTTCCTCTGCATTCCATCCCTGAGCCCTGGAGATGGAGGTTAATTGGGAGAGGGGAAGAGGGAGGGGAGGAGCGCAGATCTCTTGGAGAGTCTATGCAATCATTTGTAGCTGGCTCTTGCCAGGCTGAAGCTTGCAAGCTGCATGCACAGCCTTCACAACAACAACAACAACAACAACAACAACAACAACAACAACATTATTAAGCACTCCCCTGGCCACCTGGAGGCAGGCAGGCTAATCTTAAGACTTCAGAGCAGCCCTGGAAGTTTGTCCACCCTACGTGGGGATGGTTCCAAAGGCCAGGTAGAGAGGTCTTGAGGGAGCCGATTTGTCTTCCAGGCCTGAGGTTCAGGGATTCTTTAGCTGTGATCCCTGCATTGCAGGGGGTTGGACTAGATGACCCTCAAGGTCCCATCCAGCTCTATGATTCTAAGATACTTTCTGTAGTTTCTGCCTCCGAAAGAAGGTGATTCAAAAGAGGTAAGATGGCACCATTTACGTGACTTTCCCTAATGGTGAGAGTGAGTCTAATAAAAAACATTCTGTTCCTATTTCACTCCTGCTCCTAAGAGCCTTGGGAGCAAAACCATTAACAAGAGGAGCAAAGATGTTGCAGTTTTTCCCCCAAGGCCAGCGGCAGCACATGCTCTTTGTGAACACAAAGTCCTGGGTTCCATCCCTGCCATTTTCCAGGTAAAAATAATATCAAACAGCACATCTGAGAAAGGAGTTATTTTGTGATCTCTCTCTCTGTCTCTCTGTCTCTCTCTCTCACACAGAGAAACAAAATTAGGAGGGGGAAAAACAATTGCAATGCAGATAATTGTACAAAAGGTTCCGCTAATGCAATCTTTTCAAAAGGCGGCTTTTGAAAAGATGCACCAACGCAGATCATTTTATTAACACATTTGCAAAGAGCCCAGAACAGTCTTTTGTGAGCTAGTGTGGGGGAAAAATAAATGTTTTAAAGGCTGCCCTTGAAAGAGAATTGTTGGACCAACAGGGAATATTTAAAAGTATGCTTGAGTGGAGTTGTTATAATAAAGATCTGGCATATGATAGGCTGCTTCCTCTCCCTGCGAGAGTCCCTATGAGCAGATGGGAAGAGAGCAGCAAAAAGTCAAAACTTACAGCTCCCAGCTCCACCAACCATTCCTATCCCAGCCCTGAGCAAAAGCAGGTTATTAGTTTGTATATTTCTCCATTTCACAGGTAAGTTCAATTCCCCCTCCCGTTTGCCTGTTTCTCCCCTTTTAATTTTTTTTAAAAAGTGACCAAAAAGAGCAGTACAGCCCTGTGCTGCAGGTGAGCCTGAGAGACTGCGGCTGGTCCCTAGAGTCACCCGGTGAGTTTTACAGTTTTGTGGCTGAGCCGGGATTTGAACCCTGGTCTTCCAGGCCCTTGTCGAACACTCTAACCACTACACCACACTTTTGTATTATGATATATGTATCGTATTGTAAATTGCCTAGAGACTAACAGTCTTAGGCAGCTGTGCTCTCAGACAGGTGAGGTGGAGGCAGAGTAGAGAGACTGGGCTCTGGATCAGGCCAAAGGCCCATCTAGTCCAGTATTCTGTTCTTACAGTGGCCAGTCAGATGCAGGGACACTGGTGGCGCTGTGGTCTAAACCACTGAGCCTAGGGCTTGCCGATCAGAAGGTTGGCGGTTCAAATCCCCATGATGGAGTGAGCTTTCTTTGCTCAGTCCCAGCTCCTGCCAACCTAGCAGTTCGAAAGCACATCAAAGTGCAAGTAGATAAATAGGTACCACTCCGGCAGGAAGATAAACAGTGTTTCTCTGCGCTCTGGTTTCCATCACGGTGTCCCATTGCGCCAGAAGCGGTTTAGTCAGGCTGTCTGTGGACAAATGCTGGCTCCCTTGGCCTGAAAGTGAGATGAGTGCTGCAACCCGATAGTCCAAGGGGTCCTTTACTTTTTTTTTTACCTTTACCAATCAGATGCCCCAATGGGAAGTTTGCAAGCAGGACCTGAGCTTAACAGAGCTCTTCCCACCTGTGATTCCCAGTAGTGATTCAGAGATGTACTTCCTCCGACTGTGGAATAATAGAATTGTAGGGTTGGATCATCCTCTCCAACCCACTTCAATGCAAGAATATGCAGCTGTCCACTGCAGACGAACCACGGCTTCCCAGGGCATCTCCTCTCTTGCAAAGAGCTAATTAAGAGATGGAGAGAGAAACAAGATGAACCAGCCAGTAAACACTGAGCTCAGGGACAAGGAGTTCACGATGATCAGCCCCTCCAGAAGAGCACATGCTGAGCACATGTGATCTAGGAGACAGGTGGACTCTCCGGCGTGCGTGCTTTCCGGCTTTGAATGGCTGCTTGTAAGAATGAGGAAAGAAAACACGGAGCCCCACGTACCCAGATTGCCTGTTCCTTTCGGTGCAACACGGTGTCCCGTTACGCCAGAAGCAGTTTAGTCTTCCTGGCCACATAACCTGGAATGCTGTCTGCGGACAAACGCCGGCCCCCTCGGCCTGAAAGCGAGATGAGCGCCGCAACACCATAGTTGCCTTTGACTGGACTCAAATGCCCAGGGTGCGTTTACCTTTTGCCATTTTACCTGTCCTGTACAAAGTGTGTAAAGGTAAAGGTAAAGGTAAAGGGACCCCTGACCATTAGGTCCAGTTGTGACCGACTCTGGGGTTTTGCTGCGCTCATCTCACTTTATTGGCCGAGGGAGCCGGCGTACAGCTTCCGGATCATGTGGCCAGCATGACTAAGCCGCTTCTGGCGAACCAGAGCAGCACACGGAAATGCCGTTTACCTTCCTGCCGGAGCAGTACCTATTTATCTACTTGCACTTTGACGTGCTTTCGAACTGCTAGGTTGGCAGGAGATGGGACTGAACAACGGGAGCTCACCCTGTCGTGGGGATTTGAAGCACCAACCTTCTGATCGGCAAGTCCTAGGCTCTGTGGTTTAACCCACAGCGCCACCCGTGTTCCACAAAGTGTGTATAACATGCCAAAAACACCTAACGGCACCCGGCATCTCTGAAGCTGCCATCGGCTGGTGCCAGGAGCCATTATACGGACAAGCAACATCGACAACGGGGAGGTGAATCGCTGCAGTGATGGTTCAGCAATTAGTCTATAATAAGTGAAGTCTTTTGGGGTTGGGGTGGGGGTGCTGTGGGTTGTTTTGAACCCAGCACTGTTCTCCCAAGTGTCCCAACATCTTTTGAAGTCGGAGCACCAGCAAATGATCTGGCTGAAGGGCCCTGTGTGTCGCAAAGGAGGCTGCCAGATTTTTTTCAATGAATCTTGGGACACTTTTCAACTTCCTACTGAATAGATGGATTCTGTCAGGGGACTTGTAATTCTGGTAACCTTATCCCACATGCCTGTGCCGATTCAGAGTATTGGTCCCCACTCTCTAACCAACTGAGCTATCCAGGTGGGTGAAGCTGTCTATTTCACATTCACTCTCTCCTTCTCATTTCTCCAGGCCAGTTCTTCTGGGCAAACTCCCAGGACCCGCATGAGTGGTGGGCAGGGCCAGAGGCAAAAGTGGGGCGAAGCAAAGAATGTGATGTTTACCTTTGTCTACATGCAGGTTGCGCTATCTGCTTGCTCACAATGTGCAAGTTCACTTATCTGCATGTAAAGAATTATGCCCCAACCTACGACAAATGCCGCAGATTCAGATATCCAAAGATTGGGAGTTTGTCCACTCCCTTAATTCTTTGTGTCCCTCATCCAAACAAGCGAGAAGCATAATCAGAACTTGAGGACACATTCAGCTCAGGCAAAAAGCACTCAAGGAGGTTACAAAACAGGGCCAGGGATGGGTGTGGCCTGGGAAGAAGGGGTGTGGCCTTGGGAGAAGGGGTGTGGCCTGTGAATAAAGGGGTGTGGCCTGTGAATAAAGGGGTGTGGCCTAGGGAGAGAGGAAGAGGGGTCTGGCAAGCTGCCTTTGAACCCTGAGCCTGAACCTTGTTAAATATTTTATTTTGACATTCTGTTGTAACTTACTAAACAAGAAGGGGAAAAAAGCGAGGAGCAAGTTGCTCAAGACGGCTGGCAGATGTCAGCCAGGCGGTACGAGGGATTCTTTTTCGACGCCGCAGGTTCACCTTTACCTTCTTCACCTTTCTGCCCCGTGAGGCACAAACTTTCCCAAGAGCCGGTATCAAAGGAAATTGCTTTTTATGGGTCTGATGATTAATAGGAGGCCCCACCCAAAGGAGACTGTAGGTGGTGCTGTAAAAGGACAGCCTGGCCTAATAGACGATTAAAATGTGTCCTGACATGAGAAAATCACAGGTTGTCATTCAAGGTGGATGGGAAGATAATAACAGACATGTCTCACAAGCAAACTGTTGTAACGGCGACACTGGAAATCTGCATTTACATGTATTGTCTTATAAAGCGGGCGGGCGGGGGGGGGGGGCGCGAGGAATCACCAAATGTCTTTTTGGAATTAAAGGAAAAGGTTGAGCAGCTTGAAGGTGTTTGTACCTAGAAAGACTGTTGCCAAATTATGGCTAAATAACAACTTCAGCTCTCTTTAATTCATTATAGATACCACAGACTCAAAGTTGATACAAGTCCTACCCTCTAGAGCAGGAGAAAACAACCTTGCTCCATCTTCCATATTGTTCTACCACATAGTTGGTTCGTGGCTACACTAGTAAAAATAAAACATTATAACGCTGTGACACCAAATGGTGCTGTAGAGCTGAAATCGGAACTCTATGAAATTTTCCATTGTGTGCTTTTAAACGCACCCCCCTGCATTTTCAGAGTGTGGTTTTTTTAAATTTTTTATAGCTGTGTAGATGCAGCCCGTGTTAAGCTTGTGGTCCACTAAGACCCCTATATCATGGGTAGGCAAACTAAGGCCCGGGGGCCGAATCTGGTCCAATTGCCTTCTCAATCCGGCCCACAGACGGTCCGGGAATCAGCGTGCTTTTACATGAGTAGAATGTGTCCTTTTATTCAAAATGCATCTCTGGGTTATTTGTGGGGCCTGCCTTGTGTTTTTACATGAGTAGAATGTGTCCTTTTATTTAAAATGCATCTCCGGGTTATTTGTGGGACATAGGAATTCATTCCCCCCCCCAAATCTAGTCCGGCCCCCCACAAGGTCTGAGGGTCAGTGGACCGGCCCTCTGCTGAAAAAGTTTGCTCACCCCTGCAGCCTAGATCCTTTTCCCGTGTACTCCTGCTAAGCCAGGCGTTTCTGCATCTTCCTGCCTAAGTTTAGAAGCTCAAATTTATCGCTTTCGACATTTTGCTGGACTTGGCACAGTACTCCAATCTGTTAAGGTCATCTTGAATCCTGATTCTGTCTTCAGCAGCATTGGCTACCCCTCCAATGCCATCTACAGATCTGATGAGCATCCTAGAATCCTAGAATCCTAGAATCATAGAGTTGGAAGAGACCACAAGGGCTATCGAGTCCAACCCCCTGCCAAGCAGGAAACACCATCAGAGCACTCCTGACATATGGTTGTCAAGCCTCTGCTTAAAGACCTCCAAAGAAGGAGACTCCACCACACTCTTTGGCAGCAAATTCCACTGTCGAACAGCTCTTACTGTCAGGAAGTTCTTCCTAATGTTTAGGTGGAAACTTCTTTCTTGTAGTTTGGATCCATTGCTCCGTGTCCGCTTCTCTGGAGCAGCAGGAAACAACCTTTCTCCCTCCTCTATGTGACATCCTTTTATATATTTGAACATGGCTATCATATCACCCCTTAACCTCCTCTCAATTCCTTTGTCCAAGTTGCTTAGAAAGACGTCGATCTGCAAGTGGCCCTACGCCCAGCCCACACTTTCCACTTTTCTCCAGGACGCATGCTTAAAAATATTATTCATTCGAATATTAACATGTTCTTACAAAAGCACATGCAATTCATTAAAAAAAAGCGCAATGACCTTCTCCCACAAGATGCAATCCATGTGACTGGTGTGGGGCTAGAGAGGTGCCTGTTCTATTTGTGGGGATTTCTGGTGGATGTGGGTCCTCTTGTGTGCTGGCTGTTTATTTTTATGAACTGAGCAGACAGAACGAGTAGTGAGCTGGTCAGCATGCACACATGGGGGGGGGGGGGCGAATGTAAAAATGTGTGGCTTATGTTTTGCTTGCTTTTGAAAAAGCTTCAGAAACAGATTGCTACGCTTATTTGCAAATCTTTTCTTGCTTGGTTCTTCCAACTCATGATGATCTGCCACGTTGCCTGTGTTTGTCTCTCGGAAGCAGCTTTGGGATTCATGTGAATCAAAAGCGGCATATCAAATCTTTTAAATCAACGAAATCAGTTACAGTTCACACCGAGACGGCAAATACGATGGGGGAAAGTTCATGGAGAAGCAACTCGGGTAGCAGATTACATACGCTGTACATGGAGAAGCTTACATGCTTTTATAGTTCAGTTTGTGGAAGGTACGGCGGGGGAAGGGGAATCTAAATTCCTTATCTGGATTAATTATTAGTGCATTTAATTAATAATTAGATTAATTATTAGTGCATAATATAAGTTTTAGTGCATTTCTATCCCACCGTTAGAGGGAAGCGGGTGGTGCTGTGGGTTAAACCACAGAGCCTAGGACTTGCCGATCAGAAGGTCAGCAGTTCGAATCCCCGCGATGGGGTGAGCTCCCGTTGCTCGGTCCCTGCTCCTGCCAACCTAGCAGTTCGAAAGCACGTTAAAGTGCAAGTAGATAAATAGGGACCTCTCCGGCGGGAAGGTAACCGGTGTTTCCGTGTGCTGCTCTGGTTCGCCAGAAGCGGCTTAGTCATGCTGGCCACATGACCCGGAAGCTGTCTGTGGACAAACGCCGGCTCCCTCGGCCTATAGAGCGAGATGAGCACGCAACCCCAGAGTCAGTCACGACTGGACCTAAGGGGTCCCTTTACTTTTACCTATCCCACCGTTCACCCAAGGAAGTCAAGGTGAATGGTTCCATTCCTCCATCTTATCCTCACAACGGCCCTGTGAGGTAGGCTAGGCTGATCACCCAGTGAGCTTCAGGGCTGAGTGGGGATTTGAACCTTGACCACTACACCACACTGCTCTCAGTTCCCGTTTCCATGGGTGGCAGGAGAACAGGACCCTGAAGGCATGACAGAAGACCTTTTTGGCAACAGGAGCACCCGTGGGTGTTACGGTGGTGACCAATGTTTGTATTTCTCCTGCTTCTCTCCCCTCTGTAATTGCAACAAATAAATAGAGATGAAAGATAAACAAGCAGACGTTTCTGGTTTGGCCTGGCGTGTCATTGTTGATGTGAGGGTTCTCTTTCCGCCTCCACCTCCTCCACTTCCTTCATTACATTTGTATCTCATGTATTTCCTCCAGGGAGCTCAAGGTGGCTTCAGTGGTTCTCATCCTCCCCATTTTATCCCCACAACAACCCTGTGAGGTAGGTGAGATGGACAGCAAGCAGTGGCGTAGCGTGGGGGGTGCAGGGGGGGCCAGCTGCACCGGGCGCAACATCTGGGGGTTAGGGGGCGCAAATCCACGGGTTAGGGGGCGCAAATTACTTGCCTTGCCCCGGGTGCTGACAACCCACGCTACGCCACTGACAGCAAGTGACTAGCCCAAGGGATACCCTGTGAACTTCATGGCTGAGTATAGGATTTGAACCTGGGTCTCCCAGGTCTTCGCCCGATGCTCTAACCCAGGGGTGCCCAAACTTCTTTCAAAGAGGGCTAGATTTGATGAAGTGAACATGCACGAGGGCCAACGAAAGTTGTTGAGCAGCTTTTTTAAAGGATTTGACCCCAATAAATGAACTGCCACAGGGGCCAGATAAAACCAGCTGGGTGGCCCCCAAAATGAACCTTGGACATGTCTGCTTTAACCACTATGCAACACTGCCTTTGTGGTTCTGTGTTCCTCGAAAGTTGCGGCGGTTTTGAGGGAGGGGGGAAGGAGGAGAAAAAAAGGTGAGCTCCACAGTGGAGCCGCTCCAAGTTCTTCAAAAGCGAAGCATCAAAGCTTCACCCCTGTGGGTTTGAGGTGATAGAATTATCCCCTCAGGTGGAACCTCTGTGTTGGGAAGACAGCGAGCACCAGCCTCGTAAAACAATATTTGAAGAAGTTGTGGGGGGAAGACACACAGCAGAGGAGGACGGGGGGAGAGAAACTCTTATTAGCTGCAAAACACACCTCTTCGATCGCAATCTCTGACAGGGAACAGCGCTATTTGGGCTGTAAATCACCGTGGCCCTATTGAAATACCTGCTCACATAAAAGGGAGCCTTTGACAGGCAGCAAAGGGAAGACATTCAGGTCAGCTTGTAGGGGGAAACCTTTCATTCCATGCAAAACACACAGACAACAGTGCGCGAGTGGAGGCTTCAGGGAAAGCAGGTACGGGCAGGTAAGGCGCAGAGGCGCTGAGCTCAGGAAGCCTGAGTGTGGCCAAGTCTCCTTCAGCAAGAACTTGGTGACTGTATGGGTGTCTTCATTTGGAGAGAAACCAGCCAAGTTCCAGAGGAGGCTTTCCTGGAATCATAGAATAATAGAAAAGATGCACTAGAGGGCCTTTTCTGTGGTGGCTCCCCGTCCGTGGAATGCTCTCCCCAGAGAGGCTTGCCAGGCACCATCATTCTAGGTCTTTCAGCGCCAGGTGAAAACATTCCTCTTAACTCGGGCCCTTGGCCATTCAATGATTATTATTTACTAAATTAGTATACCGCCCGCAACTTGTAGATCTCGGGGCGGTTCACAACATAAAATTACAATATAAAAATTCAATCCTTTGAGTGTTTTTCAAGAATTGTTTTCA
The DNA here is from genome assembly GCF_965153285.1 of Podarcis tiliguerta. Taxonomy (NCBI): domain Eukaryota; kingdom Metazoa; phylum Chordata; class Lepidosauria; order Squamata; family Lacertidae; genus Podarcis; species Podarcis tiliguerta. Next base: position 20,537,915 of record NC_139549.1, read on the forward strand.
CCGATCATTCTGTTGTTTTATTCTCTTTGTTAACAGATGTGCAGGGTTCCTCCTTGCTGGAAAGACATGCATTAGAGAGCCGACTGAGGTCCCAAACACCTGAAATGCCTCCCCATAGACCATATTGGGTGCTGAGATGGGCAGAGGGGGCCCTCTTGGTCCTTCCTCCACCCTCAGACACTCAGGGTGGCAGCGACCCACAAGAAGGCCTTCTCTGTGGTGGCCCCTAAGCTGTGGAACCCCATCCCCACAGAGGTGCTCCCGGCACCTTCATTATACAGCTTCTGGAGAATGCCAAAGTTTCACCTCTTCACCCTGCTTTTTGACACTTGAGGTGTATGGCTTTTTTTTTTTTTAGGACCACCTAAACTTGCAGGACCTGCAAGTTGTTTTTAGTGTTGTAACTCACCTTGGGACCTTAGGGTGAATAGCGGGTAATTAAAATAATAATAATACGGTGGTACCTCGGGTTACAGACGCTTCAGGTTACAGACTCTGCTAACCCAGAAATAGTACCTCGGGTTAAGAACTTTGTTTCAGGATGAGAACAGAAATCTTGCGGTGGTGGCACGGCAGCAGCGGGAGGCCCCATTAGCTAAAGTGGTACCTCAGGTTAAGAACGGACCTCCAAAATGAATTAAGTTCTTAATAACAACACCCATCCACTTCCCTGAGCTTCTCCACAGAGCAAGGACCCTCCAGATCTTGCTGGACTCCATCTCCTATCAACCCAAGCCAGCGTGGCCAATGATCAGGGATGATGGGAGATGGAGTCCATTGAGAACATCTGGAATGCACATCAAACTGGTGATTCCCTGCCATTGGGCAGCCCTGTTTAGCACACCATTACCTGCAGGCGATTCGGTTTCTCGGTGGCAACTTCTGGGGGGATGAAATTCTGGCTCCCCCCATAACTAAATCAGAAGGTTGGGGGCCAGAGGGAACTGGTGCAGCTCCTGTTTCCACATGACATCTGTTGATGAGGCTGATTCTGACCTGTTGACTGTAGGGCAGCAGCGCTTCTCTACTATTTCATTATCCCATGAATGTGCAGGAGCATCTGCTGTTGAGCCAATGAGCACAGGATGCAGGCGGCAGAGCAGAGCATTTGCTAATGGGGAAGCTCGGGCGATTAATCCTTCATGTGAGATGAGGGCTGTTATCAGCTCATCCCTATCTTCAGCTCCTCGGTTCTGGAGCTTGTGTGACTTCAGCACTTGCAGAGAGAGCGAGAGAGCAGGGCCGTCTTAAGCATATCCGGCGCCGTGGTGCAAAGATCCCTCCGGCGCTCCCCGCCATTTCCCAGAGTTCTTGACCTTTTCCCAAGCCTCTGTAGGAATCGCTCTCCTCCTGCGGAGGCTTGGAAGGCAAGCTGTATGCCCGCCCGCCATATAGAAGATGGGGCACAGCTGGAGGGTGCAGGGAAAGGGGAGGCCGCCGGCAAAGCCGTGCAGCTTGCCCACTCGCTGGGGCACCCCTGAGAGGCCAGCGCCCTGGCACAATGAACCATCAAGCCCAATAGGAAAGATGGCTCTGAGAGAGAGAGAGAGAGAGAGAGAGAGCGGTAGAGGTGGGGGAACAAGGCCACTGAAATAATGAGAAATGTGCTGTCAGAAGGAACTCTTGGTGCACAGAACATTGGAAGAGGCCTGCTGGATCACATCAATGACCCATCTAGTCCAGCATCCTCTTCTCACAGTGGCCAACCAGATGTAAGTAGGAAGCCAGAGAGGAAGACCCAAGCACAAGAGCCCTCTCCCCTCCTTGGTCTCCCAGCTCAGTGGCGTAGCGTGGGTTGCCAGCACCCGGGGCAAGGCAAGTAATTTGCGCCCCCTAACCCGTGGATTTGCGCCCCTTAACCCTAACCCCCAGATGTTGCGCCCGGTGCAGCCAGCCCCCCTGCACCCCCCACGCTACGCCACTGCTCCAGCTACTGGTATTCAGAAGCATTGCTGCAACCTGCAGTGGAGGCAGAGGACAGACAAACTGGCTAGTAGCCGTCAATAGTCCTCTCCTCCATGAATTTGTCTGATTTTCCTTTAAAGCCATCTAGTTCAGTATCCTGGAGGGTACACCTGGTGGGTCCCTAGCACCCCTGGAGGCTAGAGAATCTTCTTATTCAAGGACCCCATAAGCTGACTCCCCCCTTTTGACTTCTCCTACCTCGAGTTCCAACTCAGTCTGCTTATTTGTTGTTTGGAGACAGCCTCTCTCTATATCTGCCCCACCCTTTTAGTTTCTCTCTTAATCTCTCTCTCACTTGAACTCACAGTCTCCCAGGAGCAGACACTGGGACTATATAACACCGGTCCACTGGCTCCCAGTACATTTCTGAGCACAATTCAAAGTGTTGGTGCTGATCTTTAAAGCCCTAAATGGCCTCAGCCCAGTATACCTGAAGGAGCGTCTTCACCCCCATCGTTCTGCCAGGACACTGAGGTCCAGCTCCGAGGGCCTTCTGGCGGTTCCCTCACTGCGAGAGGCCAAGTTACAGGGAACCAGGCAGAGGGCCTTCTCGGTAGTGGCACCCGCCCTGTTGAATGTCCTCCCTTCAGATGTCATGGGGATAAAGAACTTCACAACTTTTAGAAGGCATCTGATGGCAGCCCTGTGTCGGAAAGTTTCCAATATTTGACGTTTCAGTATGTTTCTATATGTACTATAAGCCACACAGAGTGCCTGGGGGAACCCAGTCAGTTGGGTGAGCTATAAATAATAAAAATGTTGTTGTTGTTGTTGTTACGTTGTACTGCTCTGAGTTGCTCAGATCCAGGAGCTTTCCCTACAGGCTCCTCCTATTGCTCCTCCTATCCGCTCCCCTGAACCTAAGGGCTGCCTCCTATGTAGCCACACTGCACGGAGGGACACGTTCCCAGCCTGTCATCGCCACTGCCCTACACTTCCGGGATGACCATCTTTACATCCTCGAGGACGATTTGGAGCAAAGACACAGAGAGGTGTCTCCTGGGGGAGCGTATGGCCTATGAAGGGTTCTGAGGACCTGATGGAAGGGCTTGGACCTGCCCTTTCACTAGCACAGCAGTGCTTTCATTCCTGGTCACCCAGATGTCTCCAGGAAACCCACAAGCAGCCTTACCAGGAGATGCCAGTGTGCTTTCTTCTGTGAAGCAGATGTTCTGCTCTACCACCAAGCCACAGCGCTTCAATAGGACTCCAGCCCCACCTCAAACCCTGGCATATTCCCTTTGCCCCCCTCAGTGCAGTGTTCATCTGTTCTGGACTCTGGTGTGTGTGTGTATGTTTTATGTGAAACTCCGGCAGCTTGCTGGAGGCTGGCGCTGAGCTCTGTTTATCTGAAGAGGTGACCTTGATCACCGAGAGCCCAGGGTTAATGCTTTAAAATACCATAATTATTGTTATTATAATGATAGCCATTTACTCGGTGCTTTACAGGCAAGCATTAAGGGAGGAGGTTTGGGAAGGTCGTTGCACTAAAGAGCTTGCAATCTAAATGACTCTGAATAGGACAAAATTATCGGCTTTATCGAACACGTCCCTCTTGGGCGGGTGGGTGTCTGAAAATAATTGCTGTGTGCTTGAGGAGGGAGCTCGCGGAGCCGGCGGCTGCGTGAATTAAGTGCGGCAGCGCGGTGGCTTTCCCCAAACAGACCCTGGAGGAGAAGCTCGTGGTCTGAAGCAGCAGCCAGGGACAGGAGATGCAGAGGAGATGTCCTTCCATCTTTCCAAGTCTCGTGGATTACACCACGTTCACGGGACCTTTGCCTCTGATAGGGTAAACCTACGCATGTCTGCTCAGAACACAGTCCCAGCAAGGCCACCAACGTAGTGTCAAACTCAGAATAGCCAGGCCGAGTCATGGTAGGCACAGCCATGCCCACTCACAGCTACACCTCCTGCAAAGATGAGTCAACTTTCTATTAGCTATGATGAAGGTGCTCTGCGTCTACGACTGGAGGCCATAATGCCAATTGCTGGAAACCACAGGAGAGGAAAGGTCTCTTGTGTTTGGGTCCTGTTTGTGGGTTTCCCACAGGCATCTGTTTGGCTGCTGTGAGAACAGGGTGTTGGGCGAGGTGGGCCACTGGCCTGATTCAGCAGGGCTTTTCTTATATTCTAAAATAATATTAATCTTATGTTGTTGTTTAGTCGTTTAGTCATGTCTGACTCTTCGTGACCCCATGGACCAGAGCACACCAGGCACTCCTGTCTTCCACTGCCTCCTCCAGTTTGGTCAAACTCATGCTGGTAGCTTCGAGAACACTGTCCCACCATCTCATCCTCTGTCGTCTCCTTCTCCTTGTGCCCTCCATCTTTCCCAACATCAGTGTCTTTTCCAGGGAGTCTTCTCTTCTCATGAGGTGGCCAAAGTATTGGAGCCTCAGCTTCAGGATCTGTCCTTCCAGTGAGCACTCAGGGCTGATTTCCTTCAGAATGTGTGTTTTTGGGGTTCCTAACTGCTTAGCTTTGGAGCACACAGAACAACTCCTCCTTGGGGATTCTTCCCACACACCTTCCCCAGATTGGTCCCAGGAGCCAATCCTCAGTGGCTGATTCTCCTCCTTTCACTCTGATTGGCTCCCATCTGCACAAAGGGTAAGAAGGCTTCTTCTCAGTGGTTAAAGGAGCTCCCCTTTCATGCTGATTGGGCAGTTCTAGGCTGCTAGAAATAGTAAAGGGTCTTTGAGCCCCAGCCCAACCTTGCTTTTGGGTATGTGGATATAGGATTGCAGCTTAGGTTACCAGTTGCTGAGAAGGAATTGCTTTCACGACCTGCTTCTTTTTGCAACATTCAGCTTCGTTAGATGCAATCAATTTCTAATATTATCAGAGAAGGGAGCAGTCCGACATACACTGTGCATAATTTTATATACCCAATGCTTTCGCTTTTAAGCCGTTAAAATAGGCAGAATGAGTGTCTGCCTCCCAAGGGGAAAATCCATACGTCTGCACTGTTAATATTTCTCTTTGACACGGGTGATTTATTACATAGAGGCCAAAGAAAGGAATTCCCCTCTTTCTTCCTCTCTGCCGGAATATCATAATGAAATTTCCTCTACAAGTCATATCTGTACATATTTCATTATTTCCGTGACATCCATTCAATGTAAAATGCCAATTTCCCCTAGAAGTAACTATTAATTTGAAAGCATCAATATTTCCTGGATTTGTATGCACTTCCTGATTTAGGAAAGCCGGGGGAGGCTGCCTGTTACTTCTTAGAAAGTTGGAAGATTAATAATAATAATAATAATAATAATAATAATTGCATTACTCTCCCTTCACCATATGGTCCCAGGGTGCATTATAGCAATTTAAAATGAACACAATTCATGCTAAATCAAACCAATGTATTGTCCACATTGACTAGCAGGATTTCAGACAATGAGTCTGACCTGGAAATTACAAGGATTGAACCTGGGACCTTCTGCATCCAAAGCAGACCATAATTGGCCCATGGTCACCCAGTAAGCATTGCCAAGTGGGGATTCGAACCCTGATCTCCCCGCTCCTAGTCTGGTACTCTAATCACTAGGCCACACTGCCTCTTCATAAGAATGCAACCTCCAATCTCGGCTGCTCCCAGGAAATGGATCATTAATAGCTTAAATGTGAGCTGAATCAAATTTCCCCTCTACCCATAGGCTGATGGTCAGGGCTGATGACTGGCGCTTATTTCTTTGCATAACAGCCCTAACTGGAGGGCACCGGGTTGGCTACCCCTGCTACAGACAAGGGCCCATGCCGCAGTGCCCAAAGGCATTTGGGCGCCACTGCTGCGCAAAGCTCTCCCCGGAGCTTGCCAAGGTCAGACCCCGAGCATCTCTGCCTTTCCTCCCCCTGCCCCTCGTGTGTCTCTCGGCACAGATGCTCCACTGTTCTGACAAGCTGGCTGTACATCACCCAGATAAAAGGCTCCGATTACCCCCACCCCCCGCCGCCTTCCTCCCTTTCTTAGAAGAGCTGTCACAGGTGAGATTCTGCAGGTTTCTGAAGGCAGGTGAATTACAGAGTCAAATGTGACTCCGGGGCAAGATTCCGGGGCTTGGAGGGGAAGGGACCAGGGCCTGTGTGGAGCTCCTCTTGGAAAGGTTTGAGAACAGAATAAGAATAAGAATAAGAATAAGAAGACAACGCCCCCAGGATTACAACTTAATAGCAGTTCTGGCTTCTGGACAGTGCTAAGAAATCCCTTTTTGCCCAGTGAGTTATGCGTGCATTTAACTTCTGCTCTTAAAGAGTCGGTATCGATTCTCTCGCAGCGTAAATAGAACGGCAATTTAAACACACACAGAGTTATGCATGCATTAAACAGGTTGGGGAAGTTTCAAACTGATCTGGGGATGTTTGTGGAATGTGTGTAGTTGGGGTGTTTCTTTGGCGGGTGTGTGTGTGTGTGTGTGTGTGTGTGTGTCTCCAAGTTCTTCACCGTCGGAGACAGTATGTATGCCTCTGTCTCCAACAGAAGGTGGGGTAGAAATGCAATAAGATGAATAAAATAAAATATATTGACATATTTTGAAGTAGTGATATCTGATTTTAGGGCCATCGGTATGTGTATACAGTGGTACCTTGGGTTACATACGCTTCAGGTCAGTGGCGTAGCGTGGGGGGTGCAGGGGGGGGGCCGGCCGCAACATCGGGGGGGGGGGGCGCTCGCACTCGCAGCTCTCTGCCCCTACCTGGCTCACTCACTCTCTCTCACTGCAGTGCTGGCAGCCGCCGGGTCGCCGCCCACTGTGGAGGGGAAGGTGCCAGGCGTGCGGTGTGGAGAGAGAGCGAGGGACTATCCGGGGGAGGGACAGTGCAGCGGGGAGGGCCCCCCGCAAATTACTTGCCTTGCCCCGGGTTAGGGGGCGCAAATTACTTGCCTTGCCCCGGGTGCTGACAACCCACGCTACGCCACTGCTTCAGGTTACAGACGCTGCTAACCCAGAAATAGTACCTCGGGTTAAGAACTTTGCTTCAGGATGAGAACAGAAATTGTGCTTCAGCGGCGTGGGGGCAGCGGGAGGCCCCATTAGCTAAAGTGGTGCTTCAGGTGAAGAACAGTTTCAGGTTAAGAACGGACCTCCAGAATGAATTAAGTACTTAACCCGAGGTACCACTGTATAGTGCATCTCTAACCAAAAGGACAAAACCTCTCCTGGCATCTGTTTGTCTGTCTATCTATCACATTCATAGCTCATCTTTCCTCCAGTGAGCTGACATGCATATATCTCCTCCCCATTCTATCTTCAAAACAACCCTATCAGGCTGAGAATGAGTGACTGCCCCTGGTCACCCATTGAGTTTCATGCCTGAGCATGGGAAAGGCTGTAGCTTACTGGCAGAACTTGTGCTTTACATGCAGGAGACCCCAGTTTTGATCCCCGGCATCTCCAGGGAGAGACCTCTGCCTGAAACCCGGGAGAGCCTCTGCCAGTCAGTGTAGACAATAATGAGCTAGATGGGCTCAGTCTTCAAGCAGCTTCCAGTGTTCCTGTGATTTGGTCTCCCAGGTCCTAGCCTAGCATAGCAGAAGGTGGAGTAGAACCTAAGACGGAGTGGGCAACCTCAGGACCAGGAGCTGAACGTGGTCCTCCAGGTCTCTCTACCTGACCCGTGGCCCTCTCCCTAGACCACACCTCCTCCCAGGCCACTCCCTCTTTTCCAAGGCTACTCCCAGCAATTGCGATGGTCTGCCCCCTCTCCAAGTGCTGCTGTGGTCCAGAGCAGAGATCCTAGCAGGTATCTCCACTGACCGTGGATTTCAGCAGGTGTCTCCATCAACCACAGACTCCAGCGGCTGCCCAAGGATGTTGTGTGTTGGCTCCAGGCCTGGTTGTTGCAAATGTGAAACTCTGGGGTGTGTGTTTTTCCAGTTCTTTCTGATCTCTGCTCCTCATGTTATGGAGATTTGCAACTCTGCGTTGTTGTTGTTGTTTTAGATTCGGGGTGGAGGCTCCCGCCCAAACTCTCCGGTGGTGACGCTCAGAAGGGGCATCTGTTTTCGGACTGGCGAGGCAGGGCCCCACAGAAAGGCCTGTCCCTGACCCCCTCTGCCCTGCCTTGTTCTGATCTTTATTGGGCTGTCTGCTGGGGAGCATCAAAGGTAAGAGGGGCCGGCGATTTGTCCTACGACAGCTCTATAAAAAATATAATTGCCCAGTAACCTTTCTGTCTGCGAAATAAACCATCTTCCTGTTTCTTCTCTCATAAAGGCTAATCGACAAGGCCATTTCGACGGCTTATTTAGGATTATAAACCCGGAGAGACTGACCTTAGCCTTAAACTCTCTACCTCTCTCCGGGAAAGCGAGATAGGCACAGAAATCTTGCTCTGCTTCTCTGCAAGCTTGCCCTAAGAGGCAACATGGCTGATGGCAACAGGAAGGCCCATAATCTGCTGCTCTCTCTTCCAGCACCAACAGAAAAGAGCAAACAGCTTTGGGAATTTGGGGCCACAGAAAACCAACCCTGCTGAATTCTGCTGAAGTCCACCTTTGTGGGTTTTGTTAGAGATGCACATATTTCCACCTTTCCTAGACATGATGGTCATGTTCTTCCTCCTCTGTCAGGAGCAGTATGGCTCTGAATATGTGTTGCTGCAAATCACAAGTGGGGAGAGTTGCTGTAGCACTCAGGTTAAACTATGGAACTCACTGCCACAGGACGCAGTGATAGCCACCATCTTGGATGCCAACTTGGATGCCTTTGGACAAATTCATGGAGGAGAAAGCTATTGATGGCTGCCAGCCATGATGGCAATGCGCCATGGCTGGAGGCAGCAATGCTTCTGAATAATAATAATAATAATAATAATAATAATAATAATATTTATTTATTTATACCCCAAGCCCTCCCTGGCCAGAGCTGGGCTCAGGGCGGCTAACACCAGTAAAATTACAAATTAAAAAAGAAACCAATTTAAAATACAGGTTAAAATATAATTTAAAATGCAGCCTCATTTTAATAGTAGCCCATAGATCAAAACCATAAGGGGAGGGGAACATAAAGGTCAGACTGAGTCCAAACCAAAGGCCAGGCGGAACAGCTCTGTCTTGCAGGCCCTGTGGAAAGATGTCAAGTCCCGCAGGGCCCTAGTCTCTTGTGACAGAGTGTTCCACCAAGTCGGGGCCAGTACTGAAAAGGCCCTGGCCCTAGTTGAGACCAATCTAACTACCTTGTGACTTGGGACCTCCAAGGTGTTGTCATTTGTGGACCTTAAGGTCCTCCGCGGGGCATACTAGGAGAGGCTGTCCCGTAGGTACGTGGACCGCTAAATACCAGTTTTTGGAAACCACAGGCAAGGGAGTGCTGTTGGGCTTGGGTACCCACAGATATCTGCATTAGATGGGGTTGATCCAGCTGGCTCTACTTAGGTTCTCATAACATAAGTATTCCGCTCTCAGGTCCTGCTTGTGAGCTTTCCATAGGTACACCTGGTTGGGAAAGACGATAGAGTAGATGGGCCTTTGGTCTGATCCAGCAGGTGGGAGAAAAGGGTGGGAACAACGCAGAAACAGAATAGAAATAAAACCCTGGAAATACATTATCCCCTGGAAAGTTTCTTTGCAAGACCGCATCAAGAAATGCAAAACTGCATCCGGAAATCTGTACACAAGGAGAAATTCACACTAAAGTCCTGATGGACATTTAAATGCCATAATTTTTGCTCTATAAGACTCACTTTTCCCCTCCTAAAAAGTCAGGGGAAATGTCTGTGCGTCTTATAGAGCGAATGCAGGCTGCGCAGCTATCCCAGAAGCCAGAACAGCAAGAGAGATTGCTGCTTTCACTGCACAGCAATCTCTCTTGCTGTTCTGGCTTCTGAGGTTCAGAATATTTTTTTCCTTGTTTTCCTCCTCCAAAAACTAGGTGCGTCTTGTGGTCTGGTGCGTCTTATAGGGCAAAAAATACGGTAAAAATGCACATTGATGTGGAAATGTGGAGAACAGGACTTAAAACTGGGGGAAAGATGAGAAGGAGAGAGAAAGTGAAATCGACAGATTTGCTCACGTTCAAGAGAGCCTGTGCCCTTTCTTTATGCGGAGGTTCAAAAGTGCTTTTCCCCCTGTGATCCAATATGCTTTCAAAAGAAATGAGTTATTAAGGCACCCGATTCGGCAGCAAGGAATAATACTGAGACTGGCCATGGGAGGGGGGGTGGGATGGCAGAGGACATGAGCAACCCTCTCTCCAGCCTTCTGAAGCAAGCCATGTTTATTTAAAACACTTGTCTCTTGAGACAGATGGGGAAAAAATAATTAAACCTTCTATTAAACGCTCTTCAGACTGCCAGGGACTCAATTAACATGACCACTAAAAACTTCACCAGAAAAAAAGAGGGACGAGCACAAGTCAGGAAGCCACTTAAGGAGGTGTTTGGACGGCAGACCAGACCTTTATTTTATATTTTGCTGAAGGCTCTGTTGTTGTTGTTTTTTAAATGACAAGACAATGAGCTGAAAGGAGCCATTTTATTTTTTCTTTTAGCAATGAGCCAAGGATTGGATTTAAGAGCATAAGAAGAGCCTGCAGGACCAGGCAAATGGCCCATCTAGACCTGCATCCTGTTCTCACAGTGGCCAACCAGATCCACAAGTAGCTCCAACCAGATCCACAAGCCCTCTCCCCTTCTGTGGTTTCCACCAACTGGGATTCAGAAGTATTCCTGCCTCTCTGTGGAGGCAGAATGCAGTCGTACCTTGATTCTCAAACGCCTCATGACTCGAACGTTTTGGCTCCTGAACGCCGCAAACCCGGAAGTGAGTGTGCCTGTTTGCGAATGTTTTTTGGAAGCCAAACGTCTGACGCAGTTCCGAAGCTTCCAACTGAGTGCAGGAAACTACAGTGGTACCTTCAGGTTACATACGCTTCAGGTTATAGACTACACTAACCCAGAAATAGTACCTCGGGTTAAGAACTTTGCTTCAGGATGAGAACAGAAATCGTGCGGTGGTGGCGTGGCAGCAGCGGGAGGCCCCATCAGCAAAAGCAGTACCTCAGGTTAAGAACAGTTTCAGGTTAAGAACGGACCTCCGGAACGAATTAAGTACTTAACCCGAGGTACCACTGTACAACTAATCCAGAATGCGGCAGCTAGACTGGTGACTGGGAGTGGCCACTGAGACCATATAACACTGGTTTTGAAAGACCTACATTGACTCCGGGTACGTTTCCGAGCACAATTCAAAGTGTTGGCGCTGACCTTTAAAGCCCTAAACGGCCTCGGTCCAGTATACCTGAAGGAGCGTCTCCACCCCCACCGTCCTGCCGAGGCAATGAGGTCCAGCGCTGAGGGCCTTCTGGCAGTTCCCTCACTGCGAGAATTGAGGTTACAGGGAACCAGGCAGAGGGCCTTCTCAGTAGTGGCCTGTGGAACGCCCTGCCACCAGATGTCAAAGAGAACAACAATTACCAGACTTTTAGAAGACATCTGAAGGCAGCCCTGTTTAGGGAAGCTTTTAATGTTTGATGTATTATGGTATTTTAATATTTTGTTGGAAGCCGCCCAGAGTGGCTGGGGAAGCCTAGCCAGATGGGCGGAGTATAAATAATAAACTATTATTATTAATCGGAAGCTGCACCTTGCTTTCTGAACATTTTCAGAAGTTGAGCAGACTTCCGGAACAGATTCCGTTTGAGAACCAAGGTACAACTGTATAGCCATTGTGGCTACTAGCCAATGATAGCCGTCTCCTCTAATCCTCTTTTAAAGCCATCCTCGTAGGTGGCCATCATCACTGCCTCCTGTGGGAGGGAATTCCAAAGTTTAATTCTGCACTGCATGAAGAAGCCCTTTCCTTCAACTGTCCTGAATCTTCCAACATTCAGCGTCACTGGATGTTCAAAAGCTGTAGTGTTGGGAGATCATGCTCATGTGATCGAATCCTGCTTGCTGGTTCCCTACAGACATCTAGTTGGCCACTGTGAGAACAGGATGCTGGAATCAATGGGCCATTGGCCTGATCCTGGAGGCTCTTTTTACGTCTTATCATCAGATTAGCAACAATCACACATTCATCTCAGCGTTTCCAACTTGTTCAATGGAAGGTGGTGTGTTTCAAAATAGCTTGAGTGTTTTCATTGAACCAGAATTTTTCAACAGGAGCTTTGTGCTGTTTGCCTCTTGCTCCCTTACTGAACACTGCCAGCTTCTGGTTTGTTTCCAGGGTCCGTTCAAAATGCTGGTTAGGACTTTCAGGGCCTTAATGGATGAGACCAAGGATGCTTTTACGAACAAGGTTTTGTGCCTGACATTCATCGGTGCTGATGCCACGGCAGGGTACAACACAGAATTAATTAACGTATTTTTCGCTCTATAGGACGCACCAGATGAGAAGACGCACCTAGTTTGGGGGGGAGGAAAACAAGAAAAAAATAATATTTTGAATCCCAGAAGCCAGAACAGCAAGAGGGATTTGGCTTCTGGGATACCGTGTGGCTGTTCTGGTTTCTGGAATAACCGCGCCAAGCCTCTTCAGGGCAGCGGGATGAAGGCTCCCCCTGCCCGAAGAGGCAGAAGCCAGTGCAGGCGCGTCGCAGGAGAGGTGCTGTGCAGAGAACTGCGCAGCGCCCCTTCAAGCGAAACTGGAGAAGGAACAGAAGGAGACCCTTCTATTCCTCCTCCGGCTTCCAGGCAGGCGCGTGGCTGAAGGGGCGCTGTGCAGAGAGGGAGAGCTGCGCAGCGCCCCCTCCCGCTTCGCTGAAGGGGTGCTGCACAGCTCTCCCTCTCTGTGCAGCGCCATTCACCCCATAAGACGCACTCACATTTCCCCTTTATAGGAGGAAAAAAGTGCATCCTATGGAGCGAAAAATACGGTACACCACAAAATGTATACCTAGCAACAACAACAACGCAATAGCCAGTAGGATGCCAGCAGGACTTTGTTCTATGTGCCTCTCCATCCCATATGCAAAAGAGGAGAGGGATTTGCATAAGATTGGGGTCCATTAAAAAAACTACTGGAACAAAAGACATTCGGTGGAAACTGACACTATGCCCATGGCTGAGGATAATTGTTTGAACCCTTCCAATGGATATGGGGGTGGGAAGGGAGGGAAAGGAAAAAATTGCACGGGAAATTTAAAAATTGGAAGGAGATAATATAATGTATGTAAAAATCCCGAACTCGAATAAAACTGGGAAAGAAAAGATTGGGATCTATTTATGAAAGAGTGGAAGCCTTCTTTTGGATTATTTGGGGGGGGGGGAAGTCATAACCAAATGAAATCGTGGGCAGGATTTGAAATTTGAGCAATAGGAAGAAATGATAATATATGAAATAGAGGGGTATATATTAGATGAAATGTGTGATGTAATAGAGGAATATGTATTTCCTGCATTGCAGGGTGTTGGACTAGATGCCCCTTGGGTCCCTTCCAACTCTTAAGATTCTATGATTCTTTTATGTGAAATGTGCGATATTTACGCAGTATACAAAAGGGATGGGTTTAAAAAACAGCGAGCGAGGGAAGGGGAAAAGTCCAATTGTAAGAGAGATGTATAACAAATTTGAAGTCTGAAATTAATTTGTTAGGTTATGAAAAATTAATAAAGTCTTTTTTTAAAAAAGGATTGGGACCAGTGGATGTTGCCCATTTTGATTGGCTGAAGGCAAGGAGCCCAACACTAGGTGGCGCCATAGCCAATGGCAGGTGGAGCTAACTAAGTTTACCTCTGCCACCATCTTCCTCCATGCTGAATTTTACAAGGGCAACACTGTGACTCAGGAGGAGGAAGCTGAACAAGCAAGGCTGCTCCTTGGACTGGGGGGAGGTAGAAAGGCATGGAAGGTGGGGGCTGGCAAAAGGCAGGCTGGTGCTGGCAGGACAGCGCCCTGCTTGCTCTAGTGGACCAACCTCCAATGAAAACTGGCATAGACTTTGCATCATGTTCAAATTTGCATCCTCTTTTGCAGTGAGGTGCCCCCCCCCGGGAAATAAATCAGGAAGCACATGCAAGTTGTAAGATCTCTTACAGACAGCAAGCAGCACTGTTCTCATAAATGCATTTCAATATAGAAAACGGCTTTCCATTTTTGGGCGAATATCATTCTTCTGGCAGTGGTCACATACATAAATAATTTTTTACATTGTTTAGGTAACTCTGATCCCATAATTCCCAAGAGAAAAGCTTCTGGTGTTGTTTTTTTTTTTTTTACACAAATGTTAACTTAAACATCTTTTTCAATTCATCATCTATCATTACCCACTAAGCTTTAACCTTATTACAAGACCACCACATATGAAGAAAGGTACCTTCTTTCCCTGGCATGGTTTTTCAGAGGACGGGGATCAAAAGAGATTAAAAATTTACAGCAGCCAAGGTTCAGAAGCCCATGCTTGCATAAAGTCAAGATGGAATTGCTAAGCGCTGTACTCTAATACAATTTGTTGCAGTTATTTATTTATGCCTTGCAATGAGTTCAGCAGGTTTTCCAGAACAGCTCCATCAATCACCTTTTTATTTTCTTTTGGAGCAAAAACAACAGCAATTAGAGCCCTTGATATGCATATATCCATTGAATAAATTAAACCAGCAGCAACCACTGACTCCCTGTCTCCTACCCCCAGTGTCAGATTTACATATAAACTAAACGAGCTATAGCTTAGGGCCCCACTCTCTTGGGGGCCCCCAAAAATATAAAGGAAGGAAAAATATAAGATAAAAAACAAATAAAATAAAACCTACACATAGCAACAGTGTTTTGTGTTGTGTAGGGGATGTGGGTGGCACTGTGGGTTAAACCACAGAGCCTAGGACTTTCCGCTCAGAAGGTCGGCGGTTCGAATCCCCGCGATGGGGTGAGCTCCCGTTGCTTGGTCCCTGCTCCTACCAACCTAGCAGTTTGAAAGCATGCCAAAAAATAGGTATCGCTCCAGCGGGAAGGTAAACGGCGTTTCCGTGCGCTGCTCTGGTTCTCCAGAAGCGGCTTAGTCATGCTGGCCACATGACCCGGAAGGTGTATGCTGGCTTCCTTGGCCAATAAAGCGAGATGAGCGCCGCAACCACAGAGCCAGACAGGACTGGACCTAATGGTCAGGGGTCCCTTTACCTTTAGGCTCATATGATGTAAGTAATGGGCCCTGCCTGCTAGCCTGCTCCCTAAAGTATCACTGGTTTGCTCATTTCTATATACAGTGGTAGCTTGGTTCTCAAACTTAATCCGTTCCGGAAGTCTGTTCCAAAACCAAAGCCTTTCAAAACCAAGGCACACTTTCCCATAGAAAGTAATGCAAAACCGTAATCCGTTCCAGATTAACTTCAATTCAACAATTACTTTGATAAAATACATATTTTGTTATGTCCAAATGGCTTTAGATACCTATTAGGTCCATAAATTACCATGTAGCATATATTTAACACAAAAAACAGCGACAATTTGTTGTTGTCAAAGGACAGGTGGACATATAAAGAGCTCCATTACCTTCAGTAGCTTAGGGCCTCATCAAACCTAAATACGGCCCTGTCTACCCCCATGAGTGAGAAAAACAATCGCTTGCTCGCTTGTTACTGCTGCAGTCAAATTAGGCCCCCACCCCATTGTTTTCCCACAACAACCCACCAAAAGAAAGAGACTGGACTACACTGCATGCTTGTTGCACACTGCTTTCTCTTAGCTGCCACTCAAGCGATATTAATATAGCAACGCTGGGCTGCTCTGCAAGGCTAACAGATGACCATACAGCTTCTGTTCAAAAATATTCAAGGAAAAAGAGTCGTCCGAGGTTGTCTGTTACCTTTAAAGGCAAACCTCTGTTATTTGCACTTTGGGACCTGCCAAGGCAGGTCTTGAATAAACACTCACAAACTCTTTATTGACAATAATCAGTTAGATAATTTAAGGAATTATACAACTTTCTAACATGCAGAGAATAGCATTTACAGAGAAACCAAAGATTGGAACTGAGGGAAGGTGGGGTGTGTTGGGGGGTGGGATCTGTATGGGAGGGTGGGGGGGAGGGAGGAAAATGGGGAACCCCCCCCCAAAGATGACATGTTTTTGGATAATATGTTTTGTTGAAATTTCTAATAAATATATATATAAATAAATAAATGAAAATTTGCACTTTGGGAAAGGATATGGGAATCAAACTCCAGGCATCCTTCAGTATTCACATTTCTCTGCATTTTGCAAGTAATGCGTAGAAAAATCCATGTAAATGCACGTTATGAGTGAAGATAGCAAAAACAACTGCATCGAATTCCTTTGCAAAGGCGTATAATTGCATGTAAACATGTATATATATATGTCATATATATATATATATATATATATATATGTTATGAGTGAAGATAGCAAAAACAACTGCATCGAATTCCTTTGCAAAGGCGTATAATTGCATGCAAACATGTATATATATATGTCAGAAGGAACCTGTACTAAAATGCTGGTGAATTTTCATGAGGAATTTTTTAAAAATTGCACATCGTTGGGGAAATGTGGAGATCTGAATTTAATATTAGCGAGGGAAAAATGTGAGAGAAACCAAAATGGACATGTTAATCTGTCCCTACTTGCAATATCAATACAACAAGGATGAATTTGGTTTGCATTAACACAGCATTTATTTATTGCACATCCTCAGGATACAATACTCGCTGCATGAAATTAATGCAGAGTTAGAAAGAGCCTGAACTCCAGATTTTTTGGCTGGACGTGCCAAAACTCAGTCGCAGCTACATTAACACCCTAGATTTCTAAGTAGTTTCTTCTGGGCAAGAATCACTACCAGAAAAGTTACAGGTCATTGTTAGTCACCGTTTTTAAAAAGTTATTTGAACACCATTTGTTTTTCTGAAATATAGATGCTTGAACATTTCGCCCAACATTTAAGACAAAAAGCTGAAGTGAAACCACAACACTTCTCTTGATTTTTTCATCAGACATGATTGTTTAATTCCATAAGAGTTCACTAAGAGCACTTTGAAATATCATTGCTGCTAAGGATATTGTAATACTTATTTAAGATTAGCTAAAGTTCCTTTGTATTACATTTGCCTTTGTTCTGCCTTCTTTCAAAATAACTTTTTATTGGATTTTCAAACATGGTAACAAATGTGTAACATAACATCATCCCAAAACAGATATCAGGTAGTACATTAACATGAACGATTCTTCTCAATCCACACAAATCATTCACATGTGCAGCACATCATTTGCCCGGGACAGAGCAAAAGTCATTTTATTCATCACATATAATCATTCCCACAGAAGAATATAGTAAAAATGGTGCCGTTCAGGATAGCTGTATCTGCATAGATACTTTGGAGAGCTTTTTTAAAGACCAGTTCCGTTTGCATCTTGAATAAGCAGACACTGTATTGCACAAAAATTTTCATTCGGTTCCCCACTGTCCCCTTTAATAACTTTTAAGTTAGGCATTACATTGCCTTTATTTTGTCATTTAATTTTAAGAAAGCCATTGCTCCAAGTCTGGGGAGACTTAACAAATACGCATGCTCTCTCTCTCTCTCTCTCTCTCTCTCTCTCCTTTCCTGTTACCTCTTCCTTTCAAAAATAAGTAATCTATCAAAAAGTATTATTAACAGCTCTGAAACTCCTGTTGGGTGCAGTTGCTCCTTCTAATTATAAGCAAAGGCTCTGGCCCCCCCTCCTCGCCACTGCTATCCCCCCGGGCAGCGCTGTGGTGGGGCACAATCACCGTTTTATTAGTTGTGATATACTGTGGCTAATTCCCTTAATCTGGACCTTGCTTTCCTATAAAGCCCAGACCTCACGTATTCGGTTTCTCTGATCAAAGCACAACTGGTGTGGGGCACAGCAATCGGCACTAAACAGGGGAACTGGGGAAAGCTTGTAAAAAGAAAGCCCCCCCTCTCCCCACCAAACCAAACACGCACGCCCCTCGCCGGACGGCGCAATCAGTCGGGGGAACAATCACGTGTGAAATATGGCTGGCTCCTTCAAGTGCTAGCCCCGGGATTTACTGCAGCGTATTAATCTGCTGTGCTTAATGCATTGACCTTTCACCCCCCGCAATTCGGTAGATGGCGCTTGAAGAGTCAGGAGCTAATACAATAGATTAGGAACAGAAAGGGCCCACCTTGGCTGGTGGAGTGGCGGGGGGGGGGGGGGAGAGGGAGCACGCACGGTACAGGCCTGCAAGCAAAAGATTCGCACTGGCAACACTCTCTCAAACCTTTGCAGATCATTTTTTCCCCCAGGGACAGTCCCGCATTTACAGAAGATGTCCCTGGTTCTGATTTGATCCTGAAATCTCCCACTTTTCCGTAGGACATCCCTATTTTCATCGGAGAAATGTTGGAGGGGATACCGTTTGGTGCTGCTTATTTGCAGTAGAACACTGCTGTAATACGTGGAAATATAATTTCAGTTGAGGTTAGCCACAAAAGCAGCTACGGGCTGGGCACTCATTCCCAAATCGGACATGTTCTGCCTCTTCCTCAATGGTCCTATTAGCTGAACAGAGGTTTACAGAGGTTGTCAGCAGGATCACGGCTCACTTTTAATTCACAGATTGCTTTGCCTTTGTTATATCTCCGATGCGCCAAGCAGTTAGAAAACTGTTGTTGCTGCTGTGTCTTCAGAATTATTGTTGTTACCTACCACACGTTTTGAAAAGCCCCTTGTTTGATAGGCATTTGGATATTGCTAAAGCTAACGTAACCACATTGCGCATGAAGGTTCCTGAGATCAAGGAGCGAGTTTCTGCCTGTGTTTGGATACAATTGGACACCACTGAATCAAGATGGCCGACCAAACTTTTCAAAACCGCATTGGTTTTAACCGGTAAATTCAAAACTGCCCGACATTTTGGTTTCTTACAATTCCTGAGCAATGCTGGCTACGAGGCTGTTAATAATAATGATCATCTGTTGTTTGAGTCACCAGGTTCATGATGCCAGGGTGGGTTACAAATCAACAAGAAGAGCAAATCTGATTGAAACAATAGACTCCAGGGAAGGCATAGAACCTCTCTATTTTGCAATGGTCAGCCTCCACCTGGAGTCCTGTGCCCAATGAAGGATATTGATAAGCTGGAACTTGTGCAGAGGAGGGTGACCAAGATGATCAAGGGTTTTGACTTCAATAAAGAATGGGAATTTTTTAATAATTTATCTTGGAGACCACTGTAAGGAGATGGAAATATGAGCAGGATTGCAGTAACACGTGTTATGTAGCAAGTACTATGGAGACCATGATGTTATATAAAATACAGATTACTGGAAATGATGAAAAGGTTCAATATAAGGACCCATGGAGGGGAGTCAAAGATTCGGAGGAATCTGTAAATGTGGGTGTGAATGGTAGTATTGTTATAATTATATACTTGTAAAATCAAATAAAAACTGTTTCAAAAGAAAGAAAGAAAGAAGATCAAAGGTTTTTGGAAACCCAGCCTTATGAAGAAGGGTTGAGGGAGTTGTGTGTGTTTAGCCTGGAGAAGAGAAGGCAGAGGTGATACAATGTTGTTGTTGTTTAGTCGTTCAGTCGTGTCCGACTCTTTGTGACCCCATGGACCAGAGCATGCCAGGCACTCCTGTCTTCCACTGCCACCCGCAGTTTGGTCAGATTCATGTTTGTAGCTTCGAGAACACTGTCTAACCATCTCGTCCTCTGTCATCCCCTTCTCCTTGTGCCCTCCATCTTTCCCAACATCAGGGTCTTTTCCAGGGAGTCTTCTCTTCTCATGAGGTGGCCAAAGTATTGGAGCCTCAGCTTCACGATCTGTCCTTCCAGTGAGCACTCAGGGCTGATTTCCTTCAGAATGGATAGGTTTGATCTTCTTGCAGTCCATGGGACTCTCAAGAGTCTCCTCCAGCACCATAACTCAAAAGCGTCAATTCTTCGGCGATCAGCCTTCTTTATGGTCCAGCTCTCACTTCCATACATCACTTCCATACATCACCCTTCATGGATCACTGCCTTGCTGTGGCAAAGGGGCTTGAAGAACTCAGAGAAGCTATGAACTATGCCGAGCAGGGCACCCAAGATGAACAGGTCATAGTGGAGAGTTTTGACCAAACGTGATCCACCTGGAGCAGGAACCGGCAAGCCACTCCAGTATCCCTGCCAAGAAAACTCCATGGACAAAGACAACAGGTGATACAATGGCCATCTTCAAATATCTAAAGGGTTGTCACACGAAAGATGGAGCAAGTTTCCTTTCTGCTGCTCCAGAGGGTAGGACTCAGACCAACAGATTCAAATGACAAAAAAGTGAGTTGTAGTCCCATCAGTGTTTGGAGGTCCACAGATTCACCAGCCCTGACCTAGAGGTTCTCCTAGGCCTCATTGAGATTAGAGGGACTGTGTCCTTGCTGGCATCTGGTTCCTCCCAATGAGGAGAACAGACCATTCCTGTTGTGAATGAACAGGAAGGAGCTGGAATTTTGGATTCACCACCTTGGCTGTCCCTATTCCGCAGCTACTTACCATTCTAGGCAACCCCAGGTGATCTGGGGGTGACCCAGTGCCATCTCCATTCAGTCGAAGCCTGGACCTGCCCCAATCAGCCTGATTCGCTTTGGGATCTGGTGCACGACCCTACAAAAGTACCTTTAGGCCAGCCAGCCTAAAGATCACCGTTCTTTTCCACCCCGGTGGGTTGCCGACCTGCCTGTGTATCTGACATCAGCTTCTTGGTATGCCCAGTAATATAACACCCTTGTGACACTCGACGCTCGGGGCCCGCGCTGTTTTATGACTCTGCTTCCACTCTCTCTGGTTTATATCGGATTGTGTTTTTCATAGACAGGCAATAAAGAGAGGAGGAGGAGGGGTGAGGGGAGCCAGGATTTATAGTCTGCTACACTCAATTTTCCCGGGCTCCTTCTCTGTCATTCTGACTGAGCTCCTGGTGCCCTTTGGGCAAGCAGGATGTGGTGTAGGCCAAGAATTTAGTTTGCCCCTGTTTCTTCGGCACTTGTGAAGGCAGAAGGGCGACTTTAAAGGGGACTGGCTTACTCATCACCCTCGAAGAGGACACAGGTTTGCATGGGATGCGTGTCTGCTTCATTTTAGACTTCTTCCCCCACCCATAAGAACAGAGCCTGTTGGGTCAGGCCAATGGTCTGTCTTGTCCAGCATCTTGTTCCCACAGTGTCCAGCCACAAACAAGATTTTATCTTACTTTTGAGGCTTCTGACGGGTATTTTACTAGTGTCTTTTCCTTCAACTTACAAATTGTCTAACCAGCGGCTTGAGTTCTGCAGTCTTTCCAAGATTTTGTGGTTCAATCAAGGCCCAGGATAAAAGAAAGTACTTCTCCACGCAGCACATTGCTAACCTACGGAACTCACTCCCACAGGAGCCGGGAATGTCCACTGACCTGTAGGGCTTTAAAAGAGGGTAGGGCAAATGAGGAGAAGGCTTTCAGTGACTGCTAGCCACAGTGACTGTGATCTACTTTCACAAAAACAGGTAGCAATGCTTCTGAATGCCAGTTACTGGAAACCACAGGAGGTGGGTCTTGCGTTCGAATCCTGCTTGTGGGTTTCCCATAGGCCTATGGTTGGCTGCTGTGAGAACGGGATGTGGGACTAGATGGGTCACAGGCCTGATCCTGCAGGGCTCTTATGCTCTTAGGAGAAGATGCCATGAGATTAGTTCCCCCCATGGAACTGTTTCATATCAGGAAGTGTGGGTAGCTGGTGGGCGGGCAGAGCAGGGTGATTTTGAGCTTCAGAAAGGACAATCAAAGAAAGATTCAAGCAGCCTCTAGGCCACTCATCTTCCTTCTTCCTCAGCTTGAAGTCTGTGATGCGTTTAATGCCTCCCCCCCTTCAAAATAGAGGAAAGGATCACAAATTTTGGCATCATGTGCAGCTTGAGTTGGATTGGGAAATTTTTTTAATGCAGTCTACACTGAGAAGAGAATGTGCCTAATTTTACTTGGGCTTTTTTTTGACCCCTTGTGTCCCCTTTCTTGTGGGGCTGGAACTCTGGCAGACCTGCTTCTTTTTGTATAGATGTGTTTGTTCTTTAGGTTTTCCTTGATTGCGATTATTGTAATGGGTTTTAGTATCTCTGTTGTGTTTGTAAGTCACTTCGAGTCATTTTTCTTTGGAGCAAAGCGACATGCACTTCCTGTTAGAAGAAACAGCCATCCTTCGAAATCGGCAGCGTCTTGAATTTTGCATTGAATTCCCCCACCGAATAATGTGCACGAAAATTGTATAGATTTGGGTAAAATGTTCATCAAAATGCCTATATTAGTGAATAATGACAGGCAAAACCGTTTCAGTGTTAGGTGGAATGTAAGGTGAAGGCAATGCACACTTAAACAGAGGTGAATTTTCATGATGACTTGAAACTTAAAATGCACCAAGTGATATGGTAATGTAGAGAACTGAAGGTTGGGGGGAAAATGAGAAACTTCATAAAGAACCCCCACAAAATTAACCAGTCCTCCTATTCCTACATTTGAGCAGGGCCAGATTTAGGTTTGTTGAGACCCTAAGCTGCTGAAGGTAATGGGGCCCTTTATATGTCCAGCTGTCCTTTGTCAACAACAAATTGTCGCTGTTTTTTTTGTGTTGAATATATGCTATATCGTAATTTATGCACCTAATAGGTATCCAAAGTCATTTGCACATAAAAAAAATATGTATTTTATCAAAGTAATTGTTGAACTGAAATTAATCTGGAACGGATTAATCCGTTTTGCATTACTTTCTATGGGAAAGTGTGCCTTGGTTTTGGAATGCTTTGGTTTTGAAACAGACTTCCGGAATGGATTAAGTTTGAGAACCAAGGTACCACTGTATATAGAAATGAGCAAACCATTGATATTTTAGGGAGCAGGCTAGCAGGCAGGGCCCATTACTTACATCATAGGAGCCTACACAACACAAAACACTGTTGCTGCGTGTAGGTTTTATTTCATTTGTTTTTTATCTTATATTTTGGAAATGTACATCCAATTTTTTTCCTTAAAATTTTTTTGGGGGGCCCCAAGAGAGTGGGGCCCTAAACTATAGCTTGTTTAGCTTATACGTAAATCCGGCACTGCATTTGAGCCTTGGAGAAGATGTGTACCCATAGCACCAGACAGATGTCATTAAGGTGGACTTTGATTTGAGAGAAAGCAAAATGGAGGAGTGGGAGGAGGAGGAGAATGTGTCTTTTTGCAAAAGGCTGAAGTGTGTGTGGAGGAGCAGCATCAAGGATGAGAGGAAGGGAGATCTATGCACTGTTCACTCTGGAGCAGAACTGTCCACAGCCAGCCATGCAACTGAAGAATGCTGAGAAAGCATCTGGCTAATTTTAGTGACAATAGGCTGATCTGCAGGACACAGCTGAGAACCCACTGCTGAAAATTCATTTTTAAAAAAATAGTTTTTCTTTGGTTTTACAAATTAATGTTCACATTCGAAATCACAAACAATAAGAAACGCATGAGATCCTTCCAGATTTCTAGCCTTCCCTTCTCCCCACCGTCGTTTCTTTACTTAACCTTTTCAGCTGCATACTATGTCACTCGAATTTTCCAGTTCTCCATTGTATCCAAAGTCTTCGTTACATTACAAGAGTTATTTAAGACCTGCTAAAGAGTTCAACTGTTTACAGCGGTCTCTCAAATATAATATAAAATCTCCCCATTCTTTGCTGAAGTTCTGGTCCTCCTGATTTCTGATTTTCCCAGTCATTTTTGCCATCTCTGCATAGTCCAGCAATTCCACTCTGGTAGGAACCTTATCGTCTTTCCAGCTCTCTGCTACCAGCATCCTTGCTGCTGTTGTTGCTGCTGTTGTTTCCTGCTCCTTCAGTATTTCTGAACTTACTAATAAAAAGGCTTCTGGTTTTTTTAACAAACACTATTTTAAACATTTTCTTCAATTCATTATATATATCATTTCCCAGAACTCTTTTATTACTTTACAATTCCACCATATGTGATAAAAGATGCCTTCCTTTTCTTTACATCTCCAGTAGATATTTGAGCTTGTCCTGTACATTTTTGCTAATTTATTCAGAGTTAAATACCATCATTTTCATGTAATCTCACTGCTGGAAATTCATGGCTCATCCAAGAAGAGAGGGAGGGCACTGAAAACTTGTCAGCTTTTGGCCCTCTCTGCCTCCTGCCCCCAGTGCAATAGGACCTATGGGGTATAACTACACTGGGAGATTGTTAGGCAGGGATCTGAGGCACGGGTCTTTGGACCACAGATCTCCTACATTGGATCTCCTACAGATCTCCTACATCTATTGGACCACAGATCTCCTACATCTTCATTCCCTTTTTACCAAGGAATTACTTGGAAGTTTCAGGGCAGAGAAAGGAAAGTACTTCTCCACTCAGGATGGAGTTAAACTATGGAACTCACTCCCACAGGAGGCAGTGAGGACCACCAACCAAGATGGCTTTAAAAGATGATTAGACAAATAGGTTGTCTAAGGTTATTGATGGCTACTTGCTATTATAGCTATGCTCTGTCTCCACACCTGAAGGCAGCATTGCTTCTGAAGACCAGTTGCTGGAAACCACAGGAAGTGGAGAGATAGAATCATAGAATCATAGAGTTGGAAGAGACCACAAGGGCCATCGAGTCCAACCCCCTGCCAAGCAGGAAACACCATCAGAGCACTCCTGACATATGGCTGTCTTTTTTTATATATATAATATTTTATTGGATTTTACAATAAATACAAAACGACAATAGGTAAAAAACAATACAACAAAAAATGAAAAAAATAGGAAAATACGACAACATACAAACACAAAACAACAAAAAGTACAAAAAATAAAAATAAAAATATTAAAAACAATTTTTATCTCCTTATATTCTTTGCATTAACTTGTTTCTCCGACTTCCCCAGATCTCCCTTCTCTGTATTCCAGATCATATATTCTGTCAGCAAATTCCTTCCCTCTGTCATATTTTGATTTTATCATAATCTTAATATCTTAATATAATTGCATTTCCTTATATCTTAAAATATTAGATCTTTTTCTTTACACTTTTTTACTAATAACCTTTTACATTCAATCTGGTGTCATCAAACATTCCTTATCTTATAGTGTTTCTGTAAATAGTCTTTGAATTTCCTCCAATCTTCCTTCACCGTCTCTTCTCCCTGGTCTCTGATTCAGGTTGTCAAGCCTCTGCTTAAAGACCTCCAAAGAAGGAGACTCCACCACACTCCTTGGCAGCAAATTCCACTGTCGAACAGCTCTTACTGTCAGGAAGTTCTTCATATTGTTTAGGTGGAATCTTCTTTCTTGTAGTTTGGATCCATTGCTCCGTGTCCGCTTCTCTGGAGCAGCAGAAAACAACCTTTCTCCCTCCTCTATGTAACATCCTTTTATATATTTGAACATGGCTATCATATCACCCCTTAACCTCCTCTTCTCCAGGCTAAACATGCCCAGCTCCCTTAGCCGTTCCTCATAAGGCATTGTTATGCTCTGATGCTTGAATCCTTCTTGCAAGTTTTCCACAGGCATCTGGTCAGACAGTGTGAGAACAGGATGCTGGACTAGACGGGCCATTGGCCTGATCCTGCAGGGCTCTTATTGTGTTCTGATTTCCTTATGGCACCTCAGTTTTGCAGGGTGTCCTTTCTACTTGAATTTTTGGCTCTGGATCAAACCAGAAAACGAATGCATACACAGAAGCGATCAGGTGCAACAGGGAACAACAGGAAATGGGATCTCTCTCTCTCTCTCTCTCTCTCTCTCTCTCTCTCTCTCTCTCTCTGTGTGTGTGTGTGTGTGTGCGCCCTGCCCTATCCTACCCCGCAGGGTTCTCCTTATGAGTTTCAATGTTTCACAATGGAGAGACTCGATGCACTAGCAGAAACACATTGCACGCCAGACGGTGCAATCTGTTGCACAAGGAAGTTGCTGGCAGCCTGCTTACGCATCCTCCATGCAGCAATGCTCAGGGAGTGCAGAAACATTTTGCCAGAGGAGGAAGTGTACCTCTAAGTGGCTTTAACTTAGCTCTACACGGGGGGGGGGGGAAGCCTAGGTGCTTGCCCCTACATTTTGTAGACCCCGCGCCATTTCTCCCTCGCTCTCCCCGCAGCATACCTGATACGCTTCAGGGTGACCTCACCCAAAACGTTTCTGTTGGAGTCATGAAAATTAAAACTGGATCGTTTCCCTCCTCCTCCGACTCTCCTATACCTGCCCATTAACCCAAGTGATTTAAGGCGTCCTCGAAGGTTATATCAAATAAAGTGTATTTCAGGAGCTCCACACTCCTGGACATATGGAAGAGGTTATTTATTCTAAAGAGGTATCCAACAGCAATGATGTCATGGGAGATGCTGGAAAAGCCATACTGCCATGGTTTAGCAGGGCACCAAATCACGGCGTACCTTGGCCTAAGAAGGCACCCCCTGATTTATAGAGTGCTGGGACATAATCTGTGTGGCTATATCACTTTTTAAAATATGTATAAATCTTTATAAGCATCCCTCCCCCCTCCCAGGAAAACAGTTTGCATCCTTTCCCTTCTTCCTTTCAAGCTCTGTTGACAGGCCCCTTTTGCTGTTTCCCTGGCCCTGACCCTCAACGGGCAGCGACTGTGCCCACGGTTAATAAAGTCGGGACTCAATTCAAGGTGAAAACATAATTCCGTTATTCCAGCCCTGCTCACAAGCAACTTCATATTTATAAAAGTTGGGTGCCACCCCCGCTCTCTGCCAAGCAACAGCAGGGTCTCAGAGGGCTCCAAGCACTCGCCCAGTGTCCGTGGTCCTTTGGAGAATTGAGACACAGTTGGAGACTGTCGTAGCTTCAAGAAAATATGGTTCATTCACCTATTTACACTTTCAGTCTGCATGGAGGGAGTCCAGGTCTTACGGCATGGTCATTTTGAGAGGGGCTTGTCCTTTCCAGCAGTGCAGCCCTTGAATCCAAGGCATGGGCAGGCAAACTAAGGCCCAGGGCACAGATGTGGCCCAATCGCCTTCTAAATCCGGCCCACGGATGGTCTGGGAATCAGCATGAGTAGAATGTGTCCTTTTATTCAAAATGCATCTCTGGGTTATTTGTGGGGCCTGCCTGGTGTTTTTACATGAGTAGAATGTGTCCTTTTATTCAAAATGCATCTCTGGGTTATTTGTGGGGCCTGCATGGTGTTTTTGCATGAGTAGAATGCGTGCTTTTATTTAAAATACATCTCTGGGTTATTTGTGGGGCATAGGAATTCATTCATCCCCCCCAAAAAAATATAGTCCGGCCCCCCACAAGGCCTGAGGGACAGTGGACCGGCCCCTGCTGAAAAAGTTTGCTGACTCCTGGTCCAAGGCAAGCTAATCCATACAAGAGGGATCCCAGTCTTTTCCCATCTTTCTTCTTCCAAGAACACCCTGCTAAAAACTCTATTTAACACTATTTTTAAAATGGCTACCGCACCTGGTTACCTGGGAGATCCTTTCTCCACCTTCATTGGAGTTAACATTAGGTAGGCTGATATTTGATCTTTGAAGAGAAAATGATGGAGAAATCTCCCCCAAAGAGGATTAGAGGAGAGACCCGCTGTTTCTTAGCAACGGGTGCAGCAGGGATCACATTTTCTAGATGTTTTGAGCTAGTGCTGTGGTCAGGTACCTGCCACTTTCATTTTGGCAATGTTAACCATTACTTAGACAAATGTGACACATGAATGTTTTAAGATGAAACGGAAAATCAATAGCAACCATACCAATAACACTTGTGAGACTCGCCCTTTCCTTACTCTGCTGCGTTGTTGAGTGAAATGACTTGTTTCACTTCCATAGTCAGCTTCCTGTTGTGACACAAATCCATGCATAGGACCACGTCAAGACTGCTTGTTTGCAGGGTGTTATCCAACTGCATGTGGCCTGGTCCTGCAGGATCTTCTGATGTTCTTAAGGCAACTTCCTATGTTCATGATAGCTCAGTTGGTTTAGAGCATGGTGCTGATAATGCCAAGGTTGCAGGTTCAATACCCATATGGGACAGCTGCATATTACTGGACTAGATGATCCTCTGGGTCCCTTACAACTTTACAATTCTATGAGTCTATTATTCCAGCCTGAAAGACTTTAGGTTGGACTCCTGGCCAAGTGGAGTCAGGGAACTCTTGAACACAGTACACAAAGCTGGTCAAACTCAATGCTGACTGGGCCCTTCAGGCTCACCCTGTTGTTAAGACCTCTCTGTTTCTCTCTCTCTCTCTCTCTCTCTCTCTCTCTCTCTCTCCAGGCCCAACCTTCACAAAAGGCAATACCATATTTATCCACGTATAACACACCCCCTTGTATAAGACACCCCCTATTTGGGGGGACTCCAA
This sequence comes from Podarcis tiliguerta, assembly GCF_965153285.1. Classification (NCBI taxonomy): domain Eukaryota; kingdom Metazoa; phylum Chordata; class Lepidosauria; order Squamata; family Lacertidae; genus Podarcis; species Podarcis tiliguerta. The sequence continues at coordinate 20,566,142 of NC_139549.1, forward strand.
ATTTAGAAAATGGGGAAATATTGCTCAGAGTTCTTGAGCTTTTCTTAGGGGGGGGGGTTGCCAAAAATCGCTCACCCGACTGACCTACACTGCTAATCGCACGTTTCGCAAAACCCACCTATCGTCTGTTCCCTCGCCGGCAGAAGCCACCAATCGCCTGCCCAATTGCCAAAACAACAGCCAATCAACACCAGCCCTTGACACAGCCACCAATAACACGCCAAATCTCCGGCTCACGGCAACAACCAATCCCATGTCCCCCCCACGCACTATCAGTGTACAGTGGTACCTCAGGTTACAGACGCTTCAGGTTACAGACTCCGCTAACCAGAAATAGTACCTCAGGTTAAGAACTGTGCTTCAGGATGACGACAGAAATTGCACCGCGGCAGCAGCGGGAGGTCCCATTAGCTAAAGTACCTCAGGTTAAGAACTGTTTCAGATTAAGAACGGACCTCCAGAATAAATTAAGTACTTAACCCGAGGTACCACTGTATAAGACAACCCCCCAAGTTTTAACATAACTGGTTTTTTTTTTTTAAAAAAAACCTAATCTTATACATGGAAAAGTATGGTACTTACCACCAGTACACAGTGTTCCCAGGCTGTTGATCAGAGGCACAGTCTCTCCTGGATCCAGACCCTGGATCAACAATATTCTCTAAAATGCTTGATCATTTTGCTCCAAGACAGGTGGGGCCAGCCTCTTATTGGGCTGAGAAAATGTCAAAGTCATTCCCAAAGCCATTTGTGCATGGGAAACGTCCAAAATGGTCATTTAAAAAAATAGAATGAAAAGCCAAGCAGTTTCTTTTATATAGATGGTGCTGAAGCACATATTAGCACCAAAGCATTTATTTGCTTGTCTGCTAACTGACATGTGATGTCTAAAAGTAAAGTGATTATTGAGATAACAGGGGTCAATTGCTTATTAAAACCCTCGCGTGGGCAGTGGGCAGTGTTTGTTGAATGAATCTTGGCTAAAGAGTAGAATTTACTTGTTGCAATCGCACACAGAGAGATGCTTGTAGGTAAGAAAGCAATGGAAGTTGTTTCTTGTAGGAAGTGCGCAACTTGCCTAGGAAAAGTTTTTCATTCTAGCTTGACCAGCTAGTCTAGAGAAGAACAAGGCAAGCATGTTTGCTCCTTTGTTCTCTCAGAGGATAGTTAAAGATGACCCCTCATCTTGAAGTCTGAGAAATATGAAGAGGATAACGTTGCAAAACAGGATGCAACCTGAGACATATCCGTCTAAACAACAAGGAAACAGAAGTCGGCTGATAGGTGAAAGATACAGGGATGGCCTGGGAATGTGGCTGTCCCTCACTGTACCTAACTTATCCCCATGTGGTGATAAGAGCCAGTGTGGTGTAGTGGTTAAGAGCGGTAGACTCGTAATCTGGGGAACCGGGTTCGCTTCCCTGCTCCTCCACATGCAGCTGCTGGGTGACCTTGGGCCAGTCACACTTCTCTGAAGTCTCTCAGCCTCACTCACCTCACAGAGTGTTTGTTGTGGGGGAGGAAGGGAAAGGAGAATGTTAGCCGCTTTGAGGGTAGTGATAAAACGGGATATCACATCCAAACTCTTCTTCTTCTTCTTCCATGCAAACCCCTCTTCTGCAAGCTGAGTTGCACCCAAACCTCTGGCTGTGATTCACGTTTCTTTTAGACTTGAGGTTTGAACTTAAATGTTTTCGTCTGGGGCAGGAGGTGTTTCTGAAATTCTGGCTTCAGTCAATTTTTTCAGCACAGAAGTTGCCCTTCAGTGGTCCTTCCTGGTGGAACCGGTTCCTCCAGACCTTTAGAAGTTTTTGATGGCAATCATTTGGCCAAAGAGAGCTGTCACTCTGCTGCTAGATGGTGGGAGAAAGAACACACCTCAACAGCTTTACTTAGAAAAATTGTCTGTGTGGGGAAGGAGTGAAATGCATGCAAATTTTACATTTTCATTAAGATGTGTAGCATATAAAGGTACCCTACAGAACAGGCAGCATACCTTGTTGCTGCAAACCATGAAATTGACAAGGCTTCCCTCTTAAAAAATAAAATAAATTTCCACGGACTGTTCTGCTAAGTTGTCAGGCAAAGCAAGGTGAAAGCGACCTTTCTCTTATCAATTTCACCTGCCATCTCTTTCATACGAAGCCATTAGAGGGGTATAGGGTCTGTGTTGGCCTGCTTGACGTCAGTTTCAACAGTTGGGGGTCAAATTAAAGTGGGGAGGGAGGCAGAATTTATCATCTATAATATGAAACCCAAATAAGAGAGTGAGGCAATCTTATTTGAAGAATCGGGAGCGGGGTGGGGGTGAGGGGAAGCGGGCCCTTGATATATGGCTTGATACAGCTGAGGAAAATTAACGCTGCCATTTTTTGCTATTACTGTGCAGACAACCCAATGATCGAGAAGGCCAATTAGGGCGCTCTCTGTGGAAATCTAATTACCTCAGGCAAATGATCTCAGAAACCAGCATTGGGGGTGGGGGGGAGAGAAGGGAGAGTGTCGAACGGGGCTCCGTCTCCACGACATAAAATGTGTGTGTCTTGCGGATGGTTCCGGAACAGAGCAGAGCAGCTAAGGTGGGCATAGACACGAGGATAAAAGGAATGGCTCAAGGTTGAGGAAACAGACCGTGGCGCAGATTGGAAACAGCGATAGTTACCGAAAGTGAAACTCCTTTCTTTCTTTTTGGCAGCTTCAGAACCAGTCATAAACCAACGATGCTGAAGGTTTGGGAGATTCAGGCCAGAGGAATGAAAGAGCTTCTTCACACAGCACATAGTTAAACTTTGGAACTCTCTGCCACAGGAGGCAGTGACAGCCACCAACCTGAACAGCTTTTAAAGGGGGGTTAGACAAGGGACGCGGGTGGCGGTTTGGGTTAAACCACAGAGCCTAGGGCTTGCCAATCAGAAGGTCGGCGGTTCGAATCCCCACGACGGGGTGAGCTCCCGTTGCTCGGTCCCTGCTCCTGCCAACCTAGCAGTTCGAAAGCACGTCAAAGTGCAAGTAGATAAATAGGTACTGCTCCGGTGGGAAGGTAAACGGCGTTTCTGTGCGCTACTCTAGTTCGCCAGAAGCGGCTTATTCATGCTGGCCACATGACCCAGAAGCTGTACGCTGGCTCCCTCAGCCAATAAAGCAAGATGGGTGCCGCAACCCCAGAATCGGCCACGACTGGACCTAATGGTCAGGGGTCCCTTTACCTTTACCTAGACAAGGCTATCAGTGACTACTAACCCTAATGGCTATGTTCTGCCTTTCCACTGTTTGAGGTAGTCAGTCTGAGAATCGCAAGGGGTGTGTGTGTGGGCCTGCTTGTGGGCTCCCCATCGAGGCATCTGGTTAGTCCCTGTGAGAACAGGATGCTGGATTAGATGGGACTTTTGACCTGGTCAGCAGAAAAACCCAGCCGCTCCAATGTATAACTTGCTGCTGAAATGGAATACACAAGATGAGGAAGTGAAATCGGCTATGATTAAATGGGCACAAGATGTTGGTCATAATATAATGTTTGCTGACTGGGAAAGGTTGTGGACCATTGGAATAAAGTTTACGGCATGTAATGCCTTAAGAGAAAATATAATGAAAATGATTTATAGATGGTACATGACACCAGTCAAGCTAGCAAAAATGTATCATATGCCTGATAATAAATGTTGGAAATGTAAAGAATCTGAAGGTACTTTCTTTCACCTTTGGTGGACGTGCCCAAGGATCAAGGCTTTCTGGGAGATGATTTATAATGAACTGAAAAAGGTGTTTAAATACACATTTAGAAAGAACCCAGAAGCCTTTCTCCTGGGTATGGTGAACCAACAGGTCCAGGTGAAGGACAGAACGTTTTTTATGTACGCCACAACAGCAGCAAGAATACTTATTGCACAATATTGGAAGACACAAGACCTACCCACGCTGGAAGAATGGCAAATGAAGCTTATCGACTACATGGAGCTTGCAGAAATGACTGGCAGAATCAGAGACCAGGGAGAAGAGACGGTGAAGGAAGACTGGAGGAAATTTAAAGACTATCTACAGAAATATCATAAAATTAAAAATGTTTGAGGACATCAGATTGAGCTTAAAAGAATGTTAGTATAAAAACTTAATGATAAAGAAAGAAAAATTTTTAAGACATAGGGAAATGTAATGATTGTTAAGATAATAAGACTAAGTTGAACCAAAGATACGCCAGAGGGAAAGAGTTTACTGTCAGAATATAAGACCCAGAATACAGAGTGGGAAGGTATGGGGAAGTCGCAGACTCAAGTTAATGCTGAAAAATATAAAGACACAATATTTGTTTTTAACTTTTTTCTATTTTATTTTTCTTTTTTGTCTTTGTACAATGTATGTATTGTTTTTTTTCTTTTCTCTTTGATGTATTTGTTGATTTGTATTTTCTGTTTATTGACTGTGAAAAAATAAAAAAATATCATTAAAAAAAAGAAAAGAAAAACCCAGCCGCTCCTTCCACGCTTGAAACACTCACAGATGCTTGGGAAGGGAGTCTGAGGTTTATTCAGAAGAAGAAGAGTTTGGATTTGATATCCCGCTTTATCACTACCCAAAGGAGTCTCAAAGTGGCTAACATTCTCCTTTCCCTTCCTCCGCCACAACAAACACTCTGTGAGGTGAGTGGGGCTGAGAGACTTCAGAGAAGTGTGACTAGCCCAAGGTCACCCATGTGCATGTGGAGGAGCGGAGACGCGAACCTGGTTCACCAGATTACGAATCTACCGCTCTTAACCACTACACCACACTGGCTCCATGGTCCATCTTGTTGGAATCTGTGGGGCTACCAGTTCCCCGTTTCTGCGGCAGAGTCTCCAGTGTCACCAAAGGCACCTCAAGGTGACCCAAATCCCTTTGGCTGGGGAAATATATTTGGCCTCACTGGAAATGCAGTGCTGCTGGTGGAGAGCACGGGTCTTAATTTGGGGCGAAATGTCACACATCATCTAGTCTACATTGAAAATATAACTTTATATTTCCATATGGGTCACGTTAAGGGAAAGTTATTGGTTTTTCTTTTCTTTCTTTAAGTTAAGGGGAAAAAAGCAACCCCATTAGAGTGGGTCTGGAAAAGTTTAGCCAATTTACAGGCTATACATCTTAATCTCCCTGAATTACAGAAAGAAAGAAAGAAAGAAAGAAAGAAAGAAAGAGAAATTGACAAGGAGGGGTGAGTTCATAAATTCTGTCTGAGAGTACAGTCTCTTACACAGGTTTACTCAGAGGTAAACCCTGTTGTGTTCAATGGGGTTTCCTCCGACACTGGTTCTTAGCGGTATAAGATCTTTATTGCAGTTCAGAATTTGGGTTTCTTATTTCTCTTCCTATATTGCTCAGGCTATGACAGGGGTGGGAAACCAAGTCCAGCCGGCTGGCAAGAGCCTTATCTTCCCCAACCTCTGTAGGCTGAGTCAATCGCCTGTCAATCACTCTGCCTCACCATGGTGTCAGGTGACCTGTTTTTGCCTACTGCTGCACTCCAGTCATTGCAGATGCCACCAATCACCTGATCACCTGCTTTTGACATCTTACCTGCTCCTCTCTGTATCTGACGGCATATATGACATCCAGTTTTGGGGCCTGGCTTGGCCCCAAAAGCCTTGTAGTCCAAATGGGAAGGACTGGTTGGCTAGAGCTTCCCTGCTGCTGGGCTATGACAAGGTCAAAGGAATATTATCACAACATTCAAAAGGCACCCCGTTCCAAGACAATGCTGCTGACATCTCTTTTTTGTACATTCATGTTTTCCTTCTAAAATTACATTCGCTTTTGCTGTTGGCCCTGCCTGCCACCAGCATGTGGCCCCTGAAAGGTGGCTCAGAAAGAAAGGCAGCCCTTATTCCTGCTCAGTCTGCTTAGTGTCCTCAGCACCTGATGCCGAGATAGCTCAAGGTTGCCCTTGCACAAGATTCGTTAAATGTGCATCCCTTGGTAGACTTTACACTTAAACTTTTTAAGGGACTTTCCTTTGTTTGTGCAGCTCATTATGCCTGTTCTCTCTCTCCCTGGTTTTCAGATTAAAGTTTTACAATCACATACACCAACATACAACATAAAGACAAGATACCAAAGAATCTCCTGGACTTTCCTCTTCCCTTTTGTGGGTCCTATTGTTAATCATTTCCTTCTGCATCTTTTATGATAATCCAATTCTTTTACATCTCCATTAGGTCCAAAATTCACCATTAAACTACACGTATTATTCCAATCCTACTAACGGTTTTAGTTGTTTACAATGGTTTTTAAGATTCTAAATCCCCCCCTTCCTTATTAAAATTTTGGTCTTCCTGATTTCTGATTCTTCCGGTCATTTTTGCCATTTTGCAATAATCCATCAATTTAATCTGCCATTCTTCTCTGGAAGGGAGTTTATCTTCTTTCCATCTCTGGGCCAATAACATCCACGCAGCCGTGGTCGCATACATAAATAGTCTTTTCTGTTCCCCTGGGATTTAGGCACCTTATGCCTGTTTTATCTAGTGGAGCATCCTCTTTCCCACAGTCACCAGTCAGGTGCCTCTTAGAAGCCTACAAGGGGAGCATGGAAGTCTTCTCCCCCTCCAACAGCTCCTTCTCTGCAACTGGTAACATAAGTTGCAATCCTATATCCACATACCTGGGAGCAGAGGGATAGTGGCCCAGAGTTCTGGGTGTATGTTTGTGTGAAAGACCCATTGCAATTTCTGCAGCAGGGTCCCCGTCTGCAGCATCCTAAATGAAAGCATGAAAGGGGACCTTCTTAGCTACCATAAAGAAGTCTTCTTCTCACCCTTTGTGCTGATTGAAGCCCATCAGAATGAAAGGAAGTGAATCGGCCACTGAGGATTGGCTCCTAGGGTCACTCTGGAGAAGGTGCATGTGAATAACCCCAACAGGAGTGCCAGCTTGGCTCCACGATCATTGGTGCCCAGGGCCGTGGGTGCCATACAACATGCATGGCAACTGGCGCCAAAATTTGTGGGTGCCCGGCTTCTTCATGGGGAATTTCTGCGGGTGCTTGTGCACCCAGGGTCCCAGGGAGTTGGCACCTATGAATCCTGAGGAGGAGTTGTTCCTGTATGCTCCAAAGCTATGCATTTAGGTACATGGAAAAGCACGAGGTGCTTCAGTGCAGTGGCGTAGCGTGGGTTGTCAGCACCCGGGGCAAGGCAAGTAATTTGCGCCCCCTAACCCGTGGATGTGCGCCCCCTAACCCTAACCCCCAGATGTTGCGCCCGGTGCGGCCGGCCCCCCCTGTACCCCCCACGCTACGCCACTGCTTCAGTGTCAAGAGAATGGGGTGCAAGTTCTGTTATATGCAGTGGCGCTTCAACTTAATCTCTGATGGAAAATATCGGAGCACCCCAAATCAATGGCCCATGCACAGAAAATAGTAGTTCTAGCATCACAGAGAGACCCACACGGATCATGACAATGCATCCCTAATTCTTATCATTTTTGCAGCTCTCACGATGGGGGCCCTGTGCTTCTGAATCTGCCGATACACTACTGGCTCTAACTCAGCAGAGCTGATAGCCAGGGAATTGTACTCTAAAAACACCCAGAGGGCCAAAAGGTCTCCAGCGCTGCTCAGTTTGGCAGGTTGTCCAGTCCGATATAAAGCTAAAGAGCCCTAAGAAAGAGTTCTATCCTGCCTCTTGACTTCACATGAGGCTCATTGGAAGAAGCAAGGTGAACAATGTCATTATTATTATGAATTAGTATTTTTGTCGTGCAGGGTAGGGTACAATATGTGACACTTCTGTGTGTGTGTGTGTGTGTGTGTGTGTTAATTGTGGGAGTGACTGAGAGACTGTTATGCAGAGGTGTAACAAGCCTAGGGCTTTCTTGAGACATGCCCTGTTCCAAGAAAATTATAGGATTACGGACGTGTGCAGCTCGATGGAGACAATGGAAATTTGGCAAGGAGAAAAGAGGATTAGTTTCCCACTAAGAATATGTAATCATTACTTGCAAAACCCAACATTTGCCAAGGCTTGATGGGTAAAGCAAAACTGAGTTTGGGCATATAAAATTTCTTTCATGGCGATGGGAGAAAAGGAGGAGCTCATATCCAGGGTCTGGTTAGGGCTCGGTGTGCTGCTCGGTGTGCTGCTGCTTTATTTTCAATTTGTATTTTCAAAAAAACTGAATAAAGTATTTTTTTTTTAATAAAAGAAACCTGGGGACCCAACCGTCTGCATTCAAAGCATACAGCCTACCCTTGAATCCCAGGCCTTCGCCTCAAGTCCCAGCACAGTGAATTGGTGAAGGTTTTAACTTGAAGATGATCTCCCTTCGTCCCGCTTCTCTAAGTCTGCTTTTGATTTGGTTTTATTGGCTAGTGAAAGGAATCATTTACTAGTCCGAGTCACACGGTGACAAAGGAATGCAGGTAAAATGAGATTCAGCTCCTCACTCTCTCAACCTTTCTCCTTTGGAATTTGAGCGCTCTCTCTCCCTCTCCCTCTCCCTCTCTTTTGGAGAAAGGGGAGAAAGAAGTGATTTTACCCCTCCTAAACCCATGTAAAGAGGACTTGGCCATATCCTCAATGCTTCTTTCAAGTAAAGCTTTCCTACCCCTGATCTCCTTTCCTTCTCCTGCTCTCAGTAAAGTGCACCCAATGTTTCCAGAGAAGTTGTCTGCTGGGATGCAGAAAACTTCACCAGGAACATTGCAAACCCTGATATATATGTATAATGGTATGTTTTCAGACCACTTCAGTTGGAACAACATTGTTCCACACTTTGGAACTCCCTGCCTGTTGATACCAGGCAGGTGCTTTCACTGTAAAGTCATACCTCGGAAGTCGAATGGAATCCCTTCCAGAAGTCCGTTCGATTTCCAAAAAGTTCAGAAACCAAGGCACAGCTTCCAATTGGCTGCAGGAAGCTCCTGCAGCCAATCAGAACCCACGTCAGATGTTTGGGTTCCAAAGAACGTTTGCAAACCGGAACACTCACTTCTGGGTTTGTGGCGTTTGGGAGCCAAAACGTTTGAGTCGCAAGGCGTTCGACTTCCGAGGTATGACGGTACTCTTTTCGGCACCTGCCAAAAACCTTTTTGTTTAAATAAGCCTACCCAGATATTTAGAAAGTAGATGCAAGTTTTGATTTGTTTTTAGATTGTTGTTATTTTAACTTCTTGAAAGTCTTAAATTATTGTCGTTAATTTTTCTTATTGATAATTTTATTGTCTCACCTTTTTTGTGTAAACTGGTCTGTTTTTTGTTGTTCAAGCTGTGAATAATTTTCATGAAACAAAAGCAAAGCATTAAAAGGATATTCAGGGGAAATATATAGCACATGGGTAAGCAAGCTAAGGCCTGGGGGCCTGATCCGGCCCAATCGTCTTCTAAATCTGGCCCGCGGACGGTCCAGGAATCAGAGTGTTTTTACACGAGTAGAATGTGTGCCTTTATTTCAAATGCATCTCTGGGTTATTTGTGGGGCCTGCCTGGTGTTTTTACATGAGTAGAATGTGTGCTTTTATTTAAAATGCATCTCTGGGTTATTTGTGAAGCATAGGAATTCGTTTTTTCCAAAATATAGTCCGGCCTCCCACAAGGTCTGAGGGACAGTGGACCAGCCCCCTGCTGAAAAAGTTTGCTGACCCCTGAATAGCATATGATTCTCCCCACACCAAATCCTGGGAAGTGCTGTTTGCTGAGTGCTGGAATTCCACGTCCCAGAATTCCTTGGGGGAAGTCATGTGCCTTAAATGCACAGTGTAGATCTGCCCTTAGTCACGGGGCAATGAAATGAAAGCGACAGTCATGCAAATATAATGTGGTTGGGGTGACCTGTGTCCCTACAAAGAACCTCTTGCACTTCTGCATTTTATGCAAGATAGATGACTTTTTTGGCATTTCACAGCCCAGGTCGGAACATGGGCATTTACATGCAGGGAGTAACGGGCAGACAAAGGAACACAACAGCCTTTGTGTAAGTCACAATAACAAGTCAGATCGCAGCTGATTGACACTAGGAAATACATGTGAATGTTGAAAGGCCCTCTGCGCTGCACTTCATGAGGTTGTGAATAGGAAGGGTGTGTGGAATAGACTGCATTTCCTGTCTTTTGTTGTCATGCATGTCCCCGCTTTGAAAAGAAATTATATTTTCCCAGAACATGGTAAAAAGGAAGGGTTGCTTTTGCTGTAACAGAAAAACCTGAAGCAAATGTGCTATTAAGAGTGCAATCCTGGGCATGTTTATCCTGAAGCAAGTTCCACTCTGTTCTACATACCCTCCTCCAACATTTGTCCGATAAAAATAGGGATAATAATAATAATAATAATAATAATAATAATACCCTAGCCATCTGATGGGTTGTCCCGATCAAGGGAAGTCAAGGTAAAGGTAAAGGGACCCCTGACCATTAGGTCCAGTCGTGACTGACTCTGGGGTTGCGGCGCTCATCTTGCTTTATTGGCCAAGGGAGCAGGCGTACAGCTTCCGGGTCATGTGGCCAGCATGACTAAGCCGCTTCTGGCGAACCAGAGCAGCACACGGAAACGCCGTTTACCTTCCCGCTGGAGTGGTGCCTATTTATCTACTTGCACTTTGATGTGCTTTTGAACTGCTAGGTTGGCAGGAGCAGGGACCGAGCAACAGGAGCTCACCCCGTTGCGGGGATTCGAACCGCCGACCTTCTGATCGGCAAGTCCTAGGCTCTGTGGTTTACCCACAGCGCCACCCGCATCCCACAATGTTCTAGCTTGGTCAGACCACACCTGGAATACTGTGTCCAATCTGGGCACCAGTTTAAGAAGGATATTGACAAGCTGGAACGTGTGCAGAGGAGGGCAACCAAGATGATCAAGGGTCTGGAAGCTAAGGCTTTTGAGGAATTATCTTTCATGTAATCTAGGCCCAAGCCATGTAGGGATTTTATAGTCGATAACCTGAACTGGCCCAGAAACAGAGCAGTAGCCAGTGAAGTTGTTTTAATGGGGAAGACAACTGCTGCTTGTAACCAGCCCCGGTCAGCAATCTGGCTGCAGCTGAAGCTTCCAAACACTTTTCAAAGGCAGCCCCACCATAGGCTATGTAGTCCTACAAGCGGTAACAAAGGCATGCATCACTGGAGCCAGAGCCAACATCGCAGTACTTGCTGGCAGAATGCATGGCAGCTGTTTATGAGGCGACCAGTTTTAGACTGAGAATAGATTCAGAAAGATTTTTCTCTCTAGTGGCAAAGCTTGTGATGGTGACCAGATTAGCGACTGAGAAAAAAGTGGAATAATCCTCAGACTTTATTTGTTGACCTTTATGATATTCTTGAGATAGAGAGATTGACAAGGAAGATAGATGATGGAAAAGTTGAGAAGGAAACAGGATATGGGTATATATATATATATGTGTGTGTGTGTGTGTGTGTGTGTGTGTGTGTGTATAACTGGAACTTTTGTGGCATGTCACAAATTGTTATCTACTTTTATAAATTACAACAGTGTTTTCAACTAAAATGGGATGATGGGGAGGATATTAAAACGTCAGTCCAAAAGTACTTAGCAGAGTGGATGGATTAGGAAATAGGAAACTGTTATGGAAATCTATTATAGAATTCCTCTGTTCTCAAAGCAACACTGTACAGGTAAGGTTCTGAGAACACCTGGAAACAATTCACAGACACATGGTCTCTGGAGGGGATGCTCTCAGAGGGTTGTGTTTTTTTAAAAAAATAGAAAATATGAGCCGAAATGAAAAAGGGGGCAAGGTGTTCCCTCCAGGGGGCGCTGTTAAATCACAAACTTCCACTTTAGACAATCTTGGCAGGGAGCAAATCCAATTTTCTGCCTTCCTCTTCAGATGTTCCCAAATTGTATTCCAGCAAAGGAAATGAAAAAAGGAAACCAAACCGGGAGAAACTTTATTCTCTTTTCTCTACTCTTGCTTTTTTATTACAAGGACAAATCACTAAAAATGTTTATAACATAAATGCCCCTTTCCCCCTTACTTTTAAGCACTGGGTTCCCCCCCCCCCTCCTTAAAGGCAACCCCCCCTTTAAAGATCTAGGTCTAACTCCTGTAAAACACCCCTCCTTTTTCTTCTTCCTTTCAATGTGGTCTGAACTGGAAGGGGAGTAGTCAAAGATGTAAGAAATCTCTGGAAAATATCTGCAGTTCGGAACATTGCTGTGAAATTGGCGATGGGAGGCCCACGCTGGAATCTAAAGAACGTTGCAGCGAGAGCATAGAAGCATAGGAAGCTGCCTTATACAGAGTAAGGCCATTGGTCCATCTAGTTCAGTGCTGCCTACACTGACTGGCGGTGGCTCTTCAGGGTTTCAGGTAGAGGGTCTCTCCCTTTTTTTTAATTAAAAAAAATAACATTGTATTAATTTTCCAAAAATAACAAAAAGGTAAAAATAACAACGATGCATAAAAATAACAACAATGCATAAAGGAAAAGGAAACAGCATAAACCAATTTTTAAACCATCATTTTGGTTCACTTTCCTCCACTCCCTCTTTTGGTTCCATTGTTTAGTGCTTGTTCATGCATGCGCATAGAACCGTATATCTTAACAATCCCATTTTAAAACCTTCTTCATCTTTTTAAAAGTGACTTTTAAAAGTTATACTAATGTAGAAATCTATACACAAAGCTTAAAAAATATGCATTACACATTCACCCCTTTTAAAAAAATCAAAGCCCTCTTTCTTTCTTGGGTTTCGATTTGACTAATTTGTCCTGCGTAGTTCAATAGCTTATTTTGCTGATCTTCTTTGACGGCGGCTTCTTCCTTCTGTAGGAAGGCAGGGGGTCTCTCCCAATCCGACCTGGAGATTCTGGGAATTGAACCTGGGAACTTCTGCATGCAAGGTGCAGCCTCTACCACTGAGCTACAGCCCTTTCCCTAAGTTTCAGCACATTACTGGAGGTGCTGGGTATGAACGATGAGACTTGTGTTGGTGTTTAGAATCCAAAACAGCGACAGTCCAGCATGTCTTTGGGAATATATCCTTTTCAATTTCAATTAAACTTTTTATTGCACTAGCCATAGGCCATGGCATCATTCAGAAGGAGAACAAAAAGAAAACAACAACAATAACCACAAAAATCATCGGGCACAGACATACAATAAAACCACAGTCATGGCTACTAAAATTATTTGTTGCATTAAATAGAATAGAATAGCAGAAGATTCTCAGGTAAAAAGGTAAAGGTAAAGGGACCCCTGACCATTGGGTCCAGTCGTGACTGACTCTGAGGTTGCGGCACTCATCTCGCTTTCTTGGCCAAGGGAGCCAGCGTACAGCTTCCAGATCACGTGGCCAGCATGAGTAAGCCGATTCTGGTGAAACCAGAGCAGCGTACAGAAATGCTGTTTACCTTCCCGCCGGAGCGGTACCAATTTATCTACTTGCACTTTGACGTGCTTTCGAACTGCTAGGTTGGCAGGAGCAGGGACCGAGCAAAGGGAGCTCACCCTGTCGGATTCGAACCGGCGACCTTCTGATTGGCAAGTCCTAGGCTCTGTGGTTTAACCCACAGCGCCACCCGCGTCCCTCTATCTTAGGTAAGATGTGCCAAATTTAATATCCGAATCCCCTTTGCAGTTGACCGCTATTTTGTCTAGTTCCTTCCTCCTGATCTTCTTAGCTGCAAGCACATAGGATGCTACTTTATAAGTAACAAAGTCGTCGCTCAGCAGCCATTTCACCCTTTCCACGCTGTTCCATTCGTAAACAGGGGTTTTATAAATCGGTCTCTTGAGTCTATATATAATGGGCACTGCAATAAATAATGGCACAGGTCCTCAATGCAGGGTTGTCCACACAGACAGAGTCTCTCTTCGTACTTTATCATTTCCCGTGATGTAGTGGAGGAGAAACAGCTCCAGGGTTCTGGAATAGGACACTCCATGATGCCCCTACACAGTAGGAGTTTCACATTTGTTTGTGACACCTTAGCTGAGAGGAACTCCAAGTGACGGAATAGCAAAATGTGGAAGCAGAGGCTAGACGTTTCCTTCCTTTTCTTTCATGGGGTCCCGGCTTCATGCTAGCAATTTAAATCATAACACTCTTTTGCAAAAAAAAGCAGCACACACACATAGTTGAACTGAAAAATTCGCTCCCACAATATTTTGTGATGGCCACCAAATTGGATGGCTTTAAAACAAACAAATCCAGGCTATTTGGAGGTCAGGCTATAATCTGCACCCTCTTGGCAGTTGCCTCACTGAGAGCAGCAGAAGTTACAGGGAACCAGGTAGAGAAGGGCCTTCTCGGTAGTGGCACCCACCCTGTGGAACATCCTCCTGTCAGATGTCAAGGAAATAAACAACTATCTGACTTTTAGAAGAAGGCATCCCTGTATAGATAAGGTTTTTTATGCTTGAGGTTTCATTGTGTCTTTAATATTTTGTTGGGAGCTGCCCAGAGTGGCTGGGGCAACCACCATATAAATAATAAAATTATTATCTGTTTTATTTTTCTGTAAAAAGAGGTGCCAGAGCTCACCCTGAACTTCACCCTTGTTCTCTTAGAGTGACAATGGCACTCACTTGAGAGGTTCTGGAGCGAAGCTTCTGTGAGCTCCAGCTGAAAAAAATCCCTGATGATGATGATTTGTAAGTGAGGAGAGTACTGTTGCAGTCTGTTCCTGCTTGTGGGTTTCCCACAGACTCCTGGTTGGTCACTTTGAGAACAGGGCGCTGGACGAAATGGGCCTGATCCAGCAAACCTTTTTTTCCAGTTTTGGTGGGAATATTTTTGGGACTTTACACAGCTATTCATTTGTGTATTCATCCGCCCATTTTCACTCCTGTGAAATCTGCCGTTCAGCAAACTTAATACGGACTTTGCTTTTCCAAGCCCTATACAGCTTGGTTCCCAAACACCTGGGCGGTTGTCTATTCCATATGTTAGCTGCCTGTGTTTTAAGATCTGCAGAGGAAGAAGGTCTTTCACCATTAGACAAAGCTTTCTCTGTTTTGATGGGCGGATAGAGCCTTCTGTATGGCGCTTCTCTGTTTGCAATACAACCTTCTCTCCCAAACATGGCAGGTGATGCTGAGGCTGCTATCATTTTGCCACCAAACCTGTTACCTTGTTTGCTCAGACATCCAAAGTGTTTTTAAGAGGGTGACTGCCACAGTCTTTTTAGTTACTTCTGTCTGTACTGATTTGTATTCTTCTGATGATCATATTCTCATGTTTCAGTTTTATTTTTGTCACTCCCTGGCCTGGTATCAGCTGTGATGTAAACATGGTCAATATGCATCTTTTTATAATAATGACGATCACCATAATGGTAATCTGAGTTAAATACATCAGTGCCGTGCTGTTGGAATATAGAAGGGATCAAATGTTTTCATCGCCTATTTCAGGAGGGAAGTATTGAGAGCCAAATAGTTGCATGAGCCCGTCACTTATATATACCGTAAATTGAAATAGATATATTTCATTGGACCATCTATTTTCCCCCCATTGTCACCTAGCTACTATATTATGAGCAGTTTTTTTAAAAAAGGAAATTAAGGGGGAAATGTGTTGTGAAATGTGTTGGAGGTCCCTTATTCTATGAATGTGAATCTGGTGTGGATTTATTTATTTTTTGTAATGTGTGATGTTCCTCTTCTTGCACATTTTTTTTATTGGCCTTTGATTATGAGAGCAACAGGCCTGAACAGAACTGAATGGATACTAAAAAAAAATATGAAACTGTCGCAAGAGTTCTGGGTTCTCCCTTCGAGGTGTTGGCTTGTGATTTCCGAAACAGCAGCAGCCGCCCATACCACCAAGCAACTGGCGTTTGAAAATTGAGAAAGGCCTCGAATTTTTGTATGCATTACTTGGTGGGATAAATGCACCTGCGCCAAACAGCAGAAGGTCTGCCTTTCAGAATCAGATCAAGAGCTTGTCTTGTCCAGCCATTTCCAAAAGAGACCAAGGGAAACCATCTTGTGGAAATCCACAGGCACGGCAGGAGGACAGCAACTTCCTCCACTTCTTCAGCCCATGTGCATTTTTTTTGATCTTATTGCTGTTTGAAGAAACATTAAAAACACACACACCAAAGCATCACTGTGTGAATGTGCAAGCTGTGGATACCCCTGAAAGCAGCCCTTTGGATCTTGACTGAAATGTTTAGGATGCAATTCTAGCCTTGGTTGGGAGCAAGCGCCATTGAACATGGAACTTCCAAGTGCCCCTATTTCCCAGGGACATTCCCCGATTCACAGAAGCCGTCCCACTTTCTGATTTGATCCTGAAATGTCCTGCTTTTCCTTAGGACGTCCTTATTTTCATTGGAGAAATGTTGGAGAGTATGGAGTCATGTGACACCTCCCCCCCCCCCCGAGCCAAGGAGATAATTAACTGTAGAACCTTGAGAAGACATCTGAAGGCAGCCCTGTATAGGGAAGTCTTTTTTTTGTAATGTTTAATGTTTTATTATGTTTTTATATCTCTTGGAAGCTGCCCAGAGTTCCTGGGGCAACCCAGCAGATGGCTAGCATTTTTTAAATTATTATTATTATTATTATTATTATTATTATTATTATTATCATCCCTATTTTCATTGGAGAAATTTTGGAGGGCATGGAGTTATGTGACCCCCGAGCCAAGGAGATAAGTAACTAGACAACCTTGAGAAGACATTTAAAGGCAGCAAGCGAGTTAAAAAATGTTTAATGTTTTATTATTTTTTTTATATATGTTGGAAGTTGCCCAGAGTGCCTGGGGCAACCCAGTCAAATGGCTAGGGTATTATTATTATTATTATTATTATTATTATTATTATTATTAACCCCTATTTTCATCGGAGAAATGTTGGAGGATATGTTGAACAGAGTGGAACTTGCTTCAGGATAAACACGCCCAGGATTGCACTCTTAATAGCACATTCGCTTCAGGTTTTTCTATTACAGCAAAAGCAAGAATTATGACATTAAGAGGAAGGGGAGTGGGGTGGGGGTAAAGAGATTTATTTTAGAGACTTAATCTCATAGCATTTGCAAAACCGAAGGCAGAGGAATAAATTAAAGATACCTGGGATTCATGAGTGTCTTTAATTAAATGTTTATCAAATGTCGATCTGCAACACGGCTCTATGGGAAACACGTTTTATTTGCTGCGACTGCTCGGAATATTTCTTGTTAAAAACAATTGCATCAATAAAAGGCAAACTAATGCGAAACAGTCCTGGGCGGTCTTTGGTGTCTTTTTATATATCTGTTATTGTATCTCTCAGACTGCAGGAAAGAGCCATTCATTAAATTAAGAGTGAAAATGGTGAAGCTGGGGCTTCCATTGAAGAAAGATTTCTTCTGATCCAAGATTTTTACTGGGCGGATTGTCTTACAAAGAAAATAAACAAAGGTTTTACTCTTTTTTAAAAAAAAATCTTGGGAACTAAATATATGAAGGAGAAAGGCTACTTGAGCCAAAGGAGGAAATGATTACCTCCTAAGTAAGGTCAGGGAGAAATTTGTTTTAGTTTGCATTTAAAGGCAAAGTTACCTAATGTGGACTTTCCAAAACAATCTGAGAATTGAAACGCAGCCCTACTTTGAAATTTGCGCTTCTGTGAAATTTTCAGTGCCGTTCTCCAGCCAAGTAGCACATAAGCTAGGTTAAAATGTGAATAAAAATGCATATGTTGGTTTTTAAAAAAGCATATTAAAATGTGTTGTGTCAGGGAAAAGCTAAGTTGCGAAAATATATATGCATTGGGGGAGTTGCACTAAAATGTGTACGTTAGGCGAGATTTGCGCTAAAATGCTGGCGGATTCTCACGAGGATCTTTTTTAAAAGGTAAATAGATCACAAACTGATGTTAAAATGTGGAGGAAGACTGGGGAAATACAAAACTGACATGAATAGATCCCCTGTCCCTACTCCTGAGCAGACCTTCTGCTTCCTTCATTACCACAGATAAGCAAAGATTTGGGTGACCTGCAGATCTAACCATTTTATTCCCCTTCTTCTTCTGTTCTGCCTAAGAGCTAGCTGTGGAAATCAAACTGAGAAGCAGTACTGGGGCTTTCCAGAATGCAAAAGAAGAAAGAAAGAGAATACAAATGAATGCAAATCAAAAACCCATCTTGGCAATAGTATCTAGCGTTTGCCAGCCGGTGAATTCGTCTGCTCCTGTCCCTGTTTAAATCACAGGATGTTTAGACAGCATTTTTTTTTTTTTTACTGGGAGGTAGGTGAAGCCTGATAGATTCCCCCACCCCATGGATAGGAATAGTTGCAAATAAATAAATAAATAACCAACCTATGTAGGCCAATGTTAACGTGTGTGTGTGTGTGTGTGTGTGTGTGTGTGTGTGTGTAGAGCACAAGTCTTCAGCGTCTTTCCAGACATCAAGTCTGGTGGATTTCAAACAACATTTACTTTGCAAATTCTGCTCCTCCTTTGAAATGGTGCCTGGCTCCTTGTAAATCTTCGCAACAAAAAACCATGATGAAAGACAGCACAGAAACCGGGATGCTTTGTCAGAAGAATCACTTACAAAACAGAAGGTTAAAAGGTAAAGCGAGAACCCCTAAATATCTTGGCAAAGGAGCGATGAAGATTTCTCTCCCCCCCCTCCAATTGATAAGTTACCGCACTTTGAATAAACTTGGTGTGCAGGACTTAAAGCATTGCATTTTTAAAACTCTCTCTCTCTGTGTTTGTGTGTGTGTTAAAGGGAGGCAATTTTTTTCCAAAATGTCCCGCTGGGAGAAAATAAAAAGGATTTGCAATGTAAGATCAAACCAGAAACAAAGGCAGAGAGAAAAAAGTACGCGTTATGATTCTGAACAATGGTTTGTGTTTTTTTCAGGACTTTAAAAACCCCAAAAAACTTGACTTCAGGCACCTGCAATGAACTTGATTTTCAGAAAGTCCCCTTTGGGGTGAGGGGAAACACCCTTATACACCTTAGATGTGAGTCATGAGTCTCAGTTACCTTTGAAAATTTTTGAATGCGTACACATCAAGGAGTGGAAGGTTCCTGGCACTCAGCCCCTGGAAGACAGGTTAGGGAAACCGAATTTTAATCCAGAATTCAATCTGTACGTGAGGATCACAAAGCACCCAGTTGCTCAGAGGAATGGTCTGATTTACTGTGTCTTAATGTTCCCGAAACTTTACCACGAAGAGGAGAACGCAGGGAGGAGCTGGGAAGGAATCGGGCTCCTCTTCTTAGCACTGCGGCCCGGTTTCACCTGAACTGAAAATTTCAGGGCAAATTCAGATACGCTTGCTAGGAAGAAGCACCAGCAGCATTTGAAAGGCAGTGAAACCAATCGCCTTTATTAATTGTGTTTATTTATTGCATTAATTCCCCCCCCCCCAAGGGGCTGAAGACGCTGCACCCCCTCCTCATTTCATCTCCCCAACATTCCCATGAGGTCGGTTAGATCAAGAGACAGCAATTAACTCGAGGTCGCTTCATGGACAAGTGGCGATTTGAACGCTGGTATCCTGAGTCCTAGCCCGACACTCGAAGCACTATGCCACACTGACTCTGCCTTCATGGAAGAAGAGTTTGGATTTGATATCCCGCTTTATCACTACCCGAAGGAGTCTCAAAGCGGCTAACATTCTCCTTTCCCTTCCTCCCCCACAACAAACACTCTGTGAGGTGAGTGGGGCTGAGAGACTTCAGAGAAGTGTGACTAGCCCAAGGTCACCCAGCAGCTGCATGTGGAGGAGCGGGGAATCGAACCCGGTTCACCAGATTACGAGTCCACCGATCTTAACCACTACACCACACTGGCTCTCTGGAGCCTTAACAATGATGTGCAAAGCCAGGGGCGTGTGGGCACCTATCTGTTCTCTGCTCTCCTGTATCCCAATGTAGGGCAGTTTTTGCCCAGCTGGGTGCTGGGGAAAGCATGCTGGCAGGGGCTGATGGGAATTGTAGTCCAAAACATCTGAAGGACCCCAGAACGGAGAAGGCGGGAGAAGCAGCAAACTCCTCAGTGAACTGACTAGAGCAAAGATGAGGAACCTTGTTTGGCCTGGGGGCCGGATGCCTTCCAGGCAAGTTTTTGGGGGGCCACATGCCAAGTAGTTCCAGGGTATGTAAAGACTGTTGGCTGAATGAAGCTCCTCAGTAACAATCCAACATAAAGAAAGGGGAGGATTTAGAGGAGAGTTCTAGTCTGCTTTTAAAAAACAGAACCTTTTCCATCATGAGGGCTGCATAACCTTCCGAGGGTCACATGACAGTGGTGGGTGGTTCCACTGGCCCTTTTAGTCCAGCATCCTGTTCTCTACGGTGGCCAACCAGATGCCTATGGGAAAACTGAGAACAAAAGTGATTCTCCCTTCCTGTGGGTTCCAGCAACTGGTATTCAGAAGCATTGTGGTTAGCCAATGCTAACCCTGAATTTGTCCAATCCTCTTTTAAAACCATCTACGTTGGTGGCCATGACTTCCTCCTGTGGGAGTGAGTTCCAAAGTTTAACTATGTGCTGTGCTAAGAAGTCCTTTTTTTAATGTCTGGCCTGTCCTATGGGGAGGGGAAGATCAAGGGCCAGCATCTGTTCCAACATAACAACAGGTGAACTCCCTTCAAATTCAGGTGCTGTGTTGAAAAGCAGTGGTGGGAAGATGTTCATTGCCAGCTACTCTGCCTTGAAAGTGCTTTTGCCTGTTCTCAGGGTTGTGACGAAATCTGATGAACATCAGAGCCAAGGAAAGATAAGTGGAACGTATCTTCCACATATCTGGAACATATTTATCTGATTACCTCATGAAATTTATATACCACTTGCCTAAATAGAAGTGTTTTTTGAGCAGTCACTGAAAAGAATGCAGTGAAGGCTCTTGCATGATGTCAATAAGCAGGGAGTTCCGAAGTGTAGGTATTGTTGTTGTTGGCATCCGTCCATCCTGAAAGACAATGGGGTGAAATCAAACTACTGCATTTGCAGCTCCAAAGTGACCTCCCCAGGATGCAAGCCTAGGCAGTGTGCATGGAGGTCTTGGGCTGCCCAGACGACAAAACCCCAGCTCTTGGCCTCGCTGATGTGGTCCAAAGGAAAGCAGAGCAATATGTTTGGCACCAGCTTGGCTGCAGGAGTTGCTAGAAGGAGGTGTACAAGGAGCCATCCGATCATCTTAGGAACTCCACTCTAGATTTGTGTAGGGTTTACTCCTTAGTCTTTTCTTCTCCCGAAGATATCCCACAAGGCAGAGGGGCTTTAGGATCAGAGTGTTCATGTGTCTGTCAACCATCAGCTTCAATAATCCAGCAAGTCACTTTGCCCACTTGTCAAAATTGGTCCAGATGGTGGTGGGCCCCCACCCCTACCTTACAGCTTCTAAAATTTTCCTGTTCAGTGTGATGGAGTGATATTTACTACAGGTAGGTTAGGTCTCCCCATCCTCAGCTTTTGCCCCTGCAATCTCTGAAAGGTGCCCTGTGCAACCTCGTGGAGTAAAACTACTCCTTTACATGAAAAAAAAGGGGAGAAGATCTTCTCTGTCCCAGATTTTAATCTAATCTGGAGAAGAATTCTGAAGAATTCTTCACAACTCTTAGCACTCTTAACAAACTATAGAATTCTTTGGGGGAAGCCATGCCTGTTTAAGAAGGCTGATCACCAAAGAATTGATGCTTTTGAATTATGGTGCTGGAGGAGACTCTTGAGAGTCCCATGGACTGCAAGAAGATCAAACCTATCCATTCTTAAGGAAATCAGCCCTGAGTGCTCACTGGAAGGACAGATCTTGACAGTGAGGCTCCAATACTTTGGCCACCTCATGAGAAGAGAAGACTTCCTGGAAAAGATCCTGATATTGGGAAAGATGGAGGGCACAAGGAGAAGGGGACGACAGAGGACGAGATGGTTGGACAGTGTTCACGAAGCTACCACCATGAGTTTGACCAAACTGCGGGAGGCAGTGGAAGACAGAAGTGCCTGGCGTGCTCTGGTCCATGGGGTCACGAAGAGTTGGACACGACTAAACAACAACAACAACATGCCTGTTTAAAGGGGTATCAAAGTGCTTTAAATGTACAGGGTGAATGTGACCCGAGATATTTTAGAACTGTTCACACCTCACCTTCTGAAGAAGCAACCATCCCAACATGCAGGCTAGATTCAGCACTAGTCAGGCTTTGGTATTTACGATGGGAAAGGCTGTATAGCAGCCATTAGAGCGTCTTCTAAGCATGCAAGTCCAATCCCCAATGGCATCTCCTTGTAGGGCTGGGAGAGAACCTTCCTTTCAGAAATTCAGTGGTTTGGCAGAGAAGACTGAAACCATGGAGGCCTTTCTCTGGCTGAGACGTACAGGAAGCCCCAACCACGCTGCCATATTGTTTGCAGAAAGGGAAGGAGACGCAGCCAGGTTTCCTTGCATTATGCATGATAGCATATGATCATATACACAAAAGCCAAACCAACCCTGCTTCCAGCTGTCCTCCATGAGGAACTACATAATGCAATATGTACACACAGCATCCAAACTTATTCCCACTCAGTCTCCTGGCAGGTCAGGAAACGCTACCAGACAGATTCATCAGGCATGTGATTGCCTCCACTTGTGAAGCCCATCTGGCTATACTTACTTCTTAAGCATCAGCAGGGTGGAAGGAATCCCCTGCCAAATGATCAGCCTCTTGTTTGGGTTGGTTGTGTTATCTTCTCCCGCCAA
This sequence comes from Podarcis tiliguerta, assembly GCF_965153285.1. Taxonomy (NCBI): domain Eukaryota; kingdom Metazoa; phylum Chordata; class Lepidosauria; order Squamata; family Lacertidae; genus Podarcis; species Podarcis tiliguerta. The sequence continues at coordinate 20,588,756 of NC_139549.1, forward strand.
CCCCCCAGCTATCAGTGTAAGCAGAACCTTACACAGGTCCATTGCCCTGCATTTTCACTGCCCCCCCACATATTTTTTTTCAGAGCTGGGCTCAGTTTTCAAAAGTTTGGTCCCTGATTTTTTGCCCCAGGGGGTGGATTGGTTGCAAAAACTGCTGACGGAACTGCGCTTTTTCCAGTTTGGGGGGTGGTTCGTGATTAAATAATTATAGTAACAATATGGTGGCCATTTATATACACTCTCCAACATACCTCCAGTCCTATTCCATCATCATCATCATCATCATCATCATCACCATCTTCCTACTATTTACTGAGTTGCCCTATCCACTCTGGGCAGTTTCCAACATATATAAATACATAATAAAATATTGAACATTAAAAAACTTGCCTATATAGGACTGTCTCCAGATGGCTTGGTGGTCAGATAACTCCATACTTTCCAGCATTTCTCTGATGGAAATAGGGATGTCCTAAGGAGAAGTGGGGCATCCCGGGATCAAATCAGAAATGGCTTCTGGAAATCCAGGATTGTTGCTAGAAAATAGGGACACTTGGAGTGTCTCTTTATAAATCATAGTAGGTAACAACAACAAACACTTATTACCACCCCCATCAGGTCAGATACCTTCACCAGCTGGTTTGTGAATAAATATATCTACTGATAGTTGATGATACCACTGTAATTGTTCCCCTTTGTTTGGTGCTTGTTACATCCTCCCTTCCCTTTCCAACAGAAAAGTATCTCAGTAATGTACTCCACATTGGTGTAAACATTATCTTTACTTGGTCAATATTGCTGTTTACGTTGTTGCTGTTGCAACATGAAAATACAATTACAAAGTAAATTAAAACAGTGACGACAATGATGATTCTACCCCACTATTCCCCTAAGTAGCTCAAGATGGTGAACATGGTTCTCCTCCTCCTCCTCCTCCTCCTCCTCCTCCTCCTCCTCTTCTTCTTCTTCTTCTTCTTCTTCTTCTTCTTCTTCTTCTTCTTCTCCTCCTCCTCCTCTCTCTCCCCCCCAAACTGGGGCTCAAGGCAGCTTACACAAATTGTAACATGGATAAAATACAGAAAGCAAAGCAAAGCAAAGCAAAACAAAACAAACAAAACAAAACAACAAAACAAAACAAAACATATAAAAGAGAATAGTTAAAAAGTAATTTGAATTAAAACAATATAAAAAGAATTCTATTAAAATACATATAGTAAAAACAGCATAGCACTATTACAAGCCTATTCGTTTAAAAACACAGTCAGTTCTCAAACTGGCATGAACCATCTTCATCTGCTGGTGGAAGGACAGCAAGGAGGGAGCCAGTCTAGCTTCTCTAGGGAGGGAGTTGCAAAGTCTGCAAGTATCTTTACATCTTATCCTCACAACAATGGGGAACCTCAAGTGCAGGCTCCAAATGCGGCCCCTGAACCTCTTTGCTGGCCCTTGGGACTCTCCCCAGGCCGCACAGCCTAATCGGTCTCCCCAGGCCCACCCCCCTGAACCCCTTGCTTGAATATCCTTCTGCAGTGCATTTGCCTGGCTGCAATGCATTCTTGGACCCTGGTCATGCCTCCTGCTTGCCTGGATGGAGAGTAGAGAGGAGTGTGTGAGAACGCATGTAGAAACTAGTTTGTGGTAACAGAGACAAAATGTATGTTTGTTGCCTACATCCAGTGCTTTTTTTCTTTAAAAAAAAGTTTAGGGGTACTCTCATTTTCCTACTCATATTGAAATACTGCCCCTCAATGAGGCCAAATTTAGATTCACAAAATGTTTAGGGCTATGCATCCCCCAAGAAAAAAGCACTGCTTGCATCCACTGCCCCCCCCCCACTGGATCTGCCCATCACTGCCATGCACCCGCTGGAAGGATGCTCAGAAGGGAATGTGGTCCTCCAGGTGAGAAAGGTTCTCCACCCATGTGATAGGAGTTCCATTCAACGTAAAGTGAGCTGAAATTTCATACGAGGGCAATTTGGGGGAGAAGTTTCTTTTTCAAACTCCCAAGCTGTTGAAGAACTCAATCTCCCCCAGGGAATATGTGGGGAGGGGGAAATCCCCATTCCCCAATTTCATGGGGTACGAAGAAGATGGTGGTAGCCATTTCTCTTGTCCCTGTGGAAAAGAGATGAGGTTTCCTTGATACACACACATATCTTGTTTTGAGATTTTGTGCTTTCTGAACCCCCCCTGCCTTGAAGCCACATGTTTTTCCCATTCGTATCTCAGGAACTTGCCGAATAGCTCGTGCCTGTCACACATTCGACAAGGCCATTCCTGCAGAAAATAAAATGTGAGCCAGCGGGGACTCTTTACAGGCGTCATTGGGAGAAAAAGGAAAAGCTCCAAGCCAGTCAACTGCTAGCTTTGTTTCTTACTAAGTGCAGAAAGAACCTTTCCATTCTCTCTCCTCCTGTCAAACCTCCTCTTCTTGGTCTCAGCCATGTTTACAAATGACCCAAAGGCAGCTTTCAGCCAATGAAGATCTTCTTCATCTAAGCCATACCTGACAAATCTCTTGGAAAAACTTCATATAAAAATGTGTTTATTTGGAGAAATTTGCACTAAAATGCCAATGAATTTTCAGGATGATTGTGGTGGTGGGTGGGAGAACAATTCGCAAATTGCTGCAAAACGTGGTGAACTGAATTAAAAAGTGGAAAACGGGAAACTGAGAGAACTAAAATGGACAGGTGCTTCCATCCCTACCTGGAAGTATCTAACTTCCCAACATGACTATCTCAACTCCCATACCCTCCAAGCGTCCCAATTTTCCAGGGATTGTCCCGGAATTACAAAAGCTGTCCTGGCTTCTGATTTGATTCCAGAATGTCCCTAGTTCTCCTACCAGCGCTGCCACTACCAATATCAGGGAAGAGATTGTCCAGCCCCCATTTTCATCTGAGGAATGTTGGAACTCAGCAGCTCAGGCTGAGCCAAAGGTTCTGGAATCAGGCTGTTTTTTTTCAGAAACAGGACCCCAACCTTGCACCATGGCTCTGCGGAACTGCATCCCACAAGGTTGTGGCCATTAAAACTCCTGCTCTGGAGTCCAGCGATTTTCTTTGCTCCCACGCCAACCATGCCGCTCTCTGTGGGGCAAAGGCAGGTGCCTTGCAAGTCCTGACTTCTCAACACCTCTCCAGCCATCGCTGTGAGCTTGCCCCAGATCAGCCAGGACGAAAATGATTTATGCCGGCCGCTTAGCAAACATACCAGACACCGCTGGGAACACGCAGTATCCCAGCAGGCTCTGGCTGTTCTTGGTGTGCCTGCAATAGCCATTTATTCCAGCTCATGTCCTGCCCTCACCTGCCAAAAATAACAACAGAGGCTCCTAGCCAAAATCGCTCTCTCGGTGTTGCTCCACAAAGGGGAGTCTGTATCACGCTGCCAGAATCGGCTCTGCTGGATCTGAACAGCAACACGCAAAACCCATATAATAAGATTTCCCTCCCATGAGGATAGCTTGAGTGAAATTAGGACACAATTTATGGACCTGCTCTTGTGCTGTTTCAAGGGAAGGGTTTCACTCTTTCGCTAGGTTTTTCCACCCACTTGCATTATTGGCCTTTGATGTTTGGTGTGGCTATTCAAAATCTAGGCGATTGATCTTGGGAACATAGGACACTGCCTTTTGCTGAGTCAAACCATTGCCCCATCTAGCTGAGGACTGCCTACCTAGGGTGGACACCTTTGTTCTGGAAAAATACAGGGCAGGGCAGAGAGGGGCAGTTGGTGGACAATTTTTTTTTTTTTTGCCATCTGGTGCTGAAGCATTTCCACTACCATTGTTCTGCTCAGACACTGAGGTCCAGTGCCGAGGGCCTCCTGGCGGTTCCCTCACTGCGAGAAGTGAGGCTACAGGGAACCAGGCAGAGGGCCTTCTTGGTAGTGGCACCCGCCCTGTGGAACACTTTCCAGATGTCAAGGAGATAAAGAAGTACACAACTTTTAGAAGACATCTGAAGGCAGCCCTGTATCGGGAAGTTTTTAATGTTTGATAATGTTTTTAATATTCTGTTGGAAGCCACCCAGAGTGGCTGGGGAGGCCCGGCCAGATGGGCAGGGTATAAGTAATAAATTATTATTATTATTATTATTATTATTATTATTATTATTCAATCTATTGCAGCCTAACAGCATGGCCTCTCTGGAATTTGCCGCACACGCACGCACACATAGAGATGAATTTGTGAATTTGTCGGTGCTTAATGTCTGAGCTTAAATGCATGACCTTTCATGTACCCTTTCAAACACATATATTTGGAGAGGTTCCCTAACTTGGCACAGAGAGAGAGAGAGAGAGAGAGAGAGAGAAAGAAGACCTGAAATACAGGACCAAACTGTATCAATACAGGATGTAGCCTTTTACATTGAAATATGGGACAATCCTGTATTATACAGGACAGATGGCAACCCTACACTGTCTGGCAGTGTAGGCAAAGGGCTGCATTAAATAAAAACATAGGTGGCTGCTGTACATTGGCACATCTAGCTTAGTATATTTGACACTGACTGGCAGCAGTGCTCCATGGTTTCAGACAGGTGACATTCCCAGCTCTAGCTGAAGATGCTGGGGATTGAACCTAAGGCTTCCTGTGCGTGCAAAGCAGATGCTCTACTCACTAGACCATACAGCCCTCCCGTAGTGGGATCTGGAATACCCTACTTTTGTTTAGCTTCTGAATGCCTCACTCCATATGCCATTTCACAACTTAGATGCATGGCATCCATGCATGATTTATCCCTGTTATGTAAGACAAGACATTTGCATGCCTGGATCAATCATACAAACACACCAATATGCTGAATGGAAACTGGTGTTGTATGTTTCCCAAGGAATAAAAGCAAGAGCACTAATGTCATGCTGGCTGTGAAGGTCTTTGTCAGCAGTCAACAATTTTTATAAGTGAACTGCCTGCTCTCTTTGTCTCAGGTGGTTGCAGGGATTTAGTCAAACCTTGGTTCCTGAATGCCTCCATTTTGGAACGTTTTGGCTCCTGAACGCTGAAAACCCAGAAGTAACTGCTCTGTTTTTCGAATGATTTTCGGAAGCCGAACATGCTACACAGCTTCCATTTTGAGTTTCCCTACTGTATTGAAGCTTCTGCTTTCAGTTTTCGGTTGTCGAACGTTTCAGAAGTCGAACATTCTTCCGGAACGGATTACGTTCGACAACCGAGGTTTTCAACTCTGGTGCCTATAACGAAGAACAAATTTGCCCATTTTTGTTTCATTTTTTTTTTGCTTTTCCACTTCTCACTTCAGTTCTCCAAACTTTTGCAGCTGCTTGAATATTTATCGATGTTTTAGTGCTAATTCCTCTGAACGGACTCATCTTTTGGTATGGCATTTGACCTAAAATACACTCTCCCCCCCCCCTTTGCAAAGCAATGATTGGGTCTAAAAGAGGATCGGGCAAATTTACCACCGCTACCCAGATGCTTGTGGGAATCCTGCAAGCAGAACACGAATGCAACAGCTATCTCCCTACTTGTGACTCCCAGCAAGTGATGTTCAGAGGCATAAGAACATGCTCATTTTGGCTAGCAGCTTTTACTAAGGCTCCTTAGCACTTCACGGAACAGGAAGAGAAAGAAGTTGGCTTGGCATGTCTGAAACTGGTTTGTGTTGCTAGCGTAGGCATGCATCGCGCCAGGCACAGCCTTGAGCTCTGGCACCTCTTTCCCGCAAGAGTAAACCACCGGGGGTGACCAAATTATGTGCCCAGGCCAATTGGGCTGTTAAAAGCCATAAATCTGTTCACACTGAATCTCCTCCTTTTGTTCTGAGATGGGCAGAGCTACATGCTGAGATATAATTATCCTGCATTGGGAGAAGGGAGAAAAGGACACTCCTTCTCCCGGCAGGACATTGTCCTCTGAGCTACAAGGTACAGGCTGTCCCCTTCTCAACTCTGCTCTGTCGAGGGCACCGTGGGCAAACAAAACACCCCAAAGGAGCAGGAAAGAACAGGCACATTTGGATGGCAATGAATGTTAATGACAGTTTTGGTCTCTCCACCTCTGAAGCAGCCCAGATTATTAATGTTCAACCTTGTCAGATGAGGACACACCTAGTTTATGGCCTTCACAGCCTGGGACCAATATATCTTACTTTCATTTTTTTAATAAAAAAAAATCCTGCCTTTTCTTCAAGGAGCTCAGGGCAGCCCATATATTGCCCTCCTTTTAATTCTACCATGAGGGTTGCCAGCATGACATCTGTAGGCAGCCGTGGCACTAGTAGTAGTAGAAGAAGAGTTTGGATTTGATATCCTGCTTTATCATTACCCGAAGGAGTCTCAAAGCAGCCAACATTCTCCTTTCCCTTCCTCCCCCACAACAAACACTCTGAAGTGACTGAGGCTGAGAGACTTCAGAGAAGTGTGACTGGCCCAAGGTCACCCAGCAGCTGCATGTGGAGGAGCGGGGAAGCGAACCCAGTTCACCAGATTACGAGTCCACCGCTCTTAAGCACTACACCACACTGGCTCTCAGTGGAGTGGAGTCAGAACTTTGTGGAGTCCACTCTGTTTTGGGATATCCATACTAGCCAGTTGCTTCTGAATACCAGTTGTTGGAAATCACAGGAGGGGAGAGCAATCTTGTGCTGGGGTCCTCCTTGCAGGTTTCCTACAGGCATCGGGTTGGCTTCTTGAAGAAGAGCATGCTGGACTGGATGGGCCATTGGCCTGATCCAGCAGGCTTATCTCATGTTCTTGGGCCATGATTCAGACTCCAGATTCGCCCTGCTGTGCCTGCAGGGAGGTGGGTTGATTGACACCTGAGTGCTACAAGTCAAGGTTCATAAGCCTTGGCCTTAGTCACACGGAGAGCAAAGGGTACCAAATCTCAGCTTTGATGGCTTCTGACATCACTGAAAGTTGCTTAAGAAGAACAGTAGCTTATGTCCTGCTTCTGGGATTCTCATTGGGACATCTGGTTGGCTGCTGTGAGAACTGGATCCTAGACTAGATGGGCCACTTATAGCAAACATGCAAACACACCCCCACCCCCCCCACCACCCCACCACACCCCCACAGGTAATCAATCAACCAATTTATAATAGTCAGCAGACCTGAAATAGAAATCATGCTGTACACAGAAGTTTCAGAACGAACCAGATTGCAAAGTGTAGCATAAGAAAAACCATACAAGCCTACAAATATCTTGAGTTACTCCCTACAGATAGCTCTTCTAGTTTCAAGTGGTGGGCTGTTTTCTTGCTCTCTATGGTCCTAGCCACAACCAGTGATGCCTTTAGGTTTCCATCTTCCATTAGATATATTTTACATAACATTGAACTGACCTTCCTGGTAGTTTGTTCAGCGAGGAGCACGTGTCGTGCTGCTGTGCTCCAGCGCAGAAATCGCAGAAGAGAAGGACAATGTTCTATAGATCCCACCTCCTGATGATTACGGGGGCATAATACAAGGGTGAGAAAAGAGGGGCACCAGCATACCTGCATCAGAACACTTGGGATGGGAGAACATTAAATCTGGCCACAATCTAATAATGAATAAATAACGTATATGATATTAATTAATAAAAGAAGTATCAATGAGGCACCAACAAGACTAACCGAAAGTACTGGGTTGTCTCCGATTTGAGTGGATGGTCTCTGGCATCTGTAGCCTCCTCGTTGGGCTTACTTTGTGGCAGAGTCAAGGATGGGGGGGGGGGGGGTGGACGGCCACTTCCCACCCAGTCCAATCAGCCCTTGATGGCTGAGTCTGGCAGGAACCATTATTTTGATTTCCCACAATGCTCCAGTGTGGCCAGAGTTGCACTGTGACTTGGTTCCCAGCTGCCCAATGAAGAGATCCCAGGGTGGCCATCACTGGGGGGGCCCTTCCGGGGCCTCAGCAGCTGCCCTAGACTGCCTCATGCTGGCACCAGGTCTGCTGGCAGGTGAAGTATCCTGTCAAGTGAGGCAGGGCTTCCTATATCTGAAGAAGTGGGTTGATGCCAAATTAAGCCTGCTAGTGTCAAAGGGACCACTGGGACATTTATTGTGCAGTGAAGTTCTGGAATATGAAGGGAAAGCTGGGATAGCTCCATTGGTAGAGCTGGGATAGCTCCTCTCAGGGTTGTGGGTTCAAGTCCTGCTTTGGGCAAAAGGTCCCTGCATTGCAGGGGGTTGGACTAGATCAGCCTTTCTCAACCTGTGGGTCCCCAGATGTTGTTGGACTACAACACCCATCATCCCTAACTAGCAAGGCCAGAGCTCAGGGATGTTGGGAGTTGTAGTCCAATAACATATGGGTTGAGAACAGGTTGAGAACCGCTGGACTAGATGATCCTCATGGCCCATTCCAACCTGACAATCCTGTGTTTCTATTGCTCTTGGATCCTGGGAAATTCTCTTCTTGCATTCCATTTTCTTGCACTTTTTTGTTTAGATGACATATATTCACCCTACATCTCTGCCAACTCCCTGCTTCACCTCGCGTGCTATGTGCCTGCTGTCAGGTGGAGCTCCTTATTTATTGCTGAAAGTCTGGGATGACCGCGTGAATCAGAAATTGTGGGAAATGTACATGAACCGGGCAGGCCTCCCAAAACAATGCCCCGCTCCACCCAGGTGTCAGTGGTTCACCCTGATAATTTATTAGCCCTTCTTTCCTTTGACTCCTTTTCCAGAGTTCTGCGCTAACTTTTTCTCCTCCGAAACAGTCGTGTTTTCTATACAGAAGGAGTGACAGAGAGATGGGTGGGCCTCATCAGCACCCATGGGTGCAGCACGAGGGCAGCTTATATAATCCTTTGGAAGAATGCAAGTGGAAAGCTTCCAAAAGGGATGCGTAGTTTGAACACAGAGGGCATGCAGCCGACAGAGGTTTACAAACAGAAGAACATAAGGAGACTGCTCTCCTGCCGCTTCCAGCAACTGGTATTCAGAAGCATTGTTGCCCCTGACCATGGAGGCAGAGTATAGCCATCAAGGCTAGTAGCCATCCATAGCCTTGCCCTCCATGAATTTGTCCAAACCTCTTTGAAAGCCATCTAAGCAGGTGGCCATAGCTGAGTCCTGTGGCAGTGAGTTCCACAGTTTAACTGATCTAGCAGGTTCTTCTTAATGGCATAGCTGTTAATTCTTCCCTTTTCTTGTGAGGAATCCTATTCGGAATAAGGAAATGTTGACAGCTATGCTTAATGATGGTGGTGGGCAGGAACTGGCAGAGAAAGGTGGGTGTGGGGGGTGAGGTGCACACTGGGTGTCAGCCATGAGGGCAGATGACATCACCGCGCCACCCCCCTGCTCGCTGTGCAGGTGGCGCCCCCGGACGCTCGCTGCATGGGCGGCAGGCCACTAGGGACGATGCTGCTGTGGGCAGCTAGTGGCGCCCCCCCTCACTTGCCACGTGGGTGGCGGGCGGCTAGGGACACTTGTCATGGGGGTGGCTAGCCCTGCCCCCGCGCCGTTCCGGGTGCCAGGGCAGGTAGCTCCGCCCCTGGTGGGCAGCATTTTGTTCTGCACCTCAGGCAGCAAAATATCTTGGGCGGGATCTGCAATTACGCTTGCGAGAGAGGAGCTTGTGAAATTCCTCCCCAAAATGAGTTGCTTTGTGTCTTATGCATCTTAACTTTGGGTTGGTGGAGGGGTAGGGTTTGTTGCTAAGCAAAGTGCCTTGAGCCAGCCCACATGTCCGAATCCAGTTTGCCACCCTGCTACCCTGCAACTTTCATCCCAGTAAAACGTCGTCTCTGCTCATCCAATTCAGTGGCCATTACTCTGCCCTATTTAAAAAGCCTATCTTTATTTGGGGGCGTGGGGGTGTGTGTGTCTGCCCCTGAGCAAACATGGCCCAATGACCCAAATGACATGAGCGAATGGCGAGGCCAAAACCACAGCTCACAAACTCAGACAAAGTGTGTGTGGTTTTAAGTCAATCCCATCGCATTGCCTAAATGTGTGTGTCTGGGTGTGTCGGGTGTGTGTTTGTGTGGTTAAACATGCATTTTCAGAAAATCTCTCTAATTAGCCAGGCGTCTTTAACCACTCTTTGAGAAGCATAAATGGATTGCCACGAAAATACCCAATTAAAGGATCATTAGGGTGGGTTTATTTATGAATGTGGCACCCTCTCCTGTCTAAACCATAGACTGGAGGAATTCTAGCAGATGGCCGTAGAGATTCCTTTAGTCGTGTGGGTAAGAAATCATTTTCCTTTTTGTCTGGGATGCCTTTCATCTTTGTTACTGACAGCCTTGATTATTCTCCGTTTCTTTTGCTAATAGATAGTGTCCTCTGTGGCTAGAAATGCCTATTACCTGCTTCGCCTGGTTCACCAGCCACAGCTGTTCCTGGGATAGCCTGACCAGTGTTGTCCATGCGCTAGTAACCTCAAGGTTGGACTACTGCAATGTGCTCTGTGTGGGGCGGCCCTTGGGGCTGGTTTGGAAGCTCCAGCTGGTGAGAAATGTTGTGGCCAGATTGCTGAAGGAAGCTTCTGTTTGAGAATATGCAACACCATTGTGGAAACAGCTGCACTGGCTGCTCATCTACTACTGAGCCAGGTTCGATGTCCTTGTACAAATTTACAAAGCCCGGAATAACTTCGGCCCCGGGTACCTCAGGGATCACCTGAACCCTTCTTTCCCAGCTCAAACACTGAGGTCACTTGCAGGAGTGCAGTTGGTCCTTCCCAGAATTGGTGGGGCACATTTGACAACAATGGGGAGCCTCTAGTGTCATCAGACCAGCCCTGTGGAACTCTCTGCCACTAGAGAACCAGCAGGTGCCTTCTGTGCCAACTTTTAAATGCCTGCTGAAAACTTTTGCATTCCATCCGGTTTGTGCAGGCAATTTGGAATACACCCTTCCATAATAGCTGGTTTCTGATTTTAACTTTCTATAGGCTCTTTAACATATGGTTTTATTTACAATTGTGGTTAATGAAGGAATGAATGAATTTACTTTATCACGGTCACAGACCAGCATAAGCAAAACATCTAAATAAATAGCATAACAGTATCTCTAAGCGGATGATTATTAAATAAATGGGAGCAAGAACCAAACGCAGATTAAAACATATACAATACTTAATTAAACATAGGTAATGGATGAGTAAAAACTGAGAAGAGAAATTAAAAGAGATCAGTTAAAAACAGCTATATGGGATGGGGCTTCAGTGGTGCGGATCTAACAATATGGGCCTTCAATTTAGGACTGATTTGCAGCATAGATCATCCTTCGACGAATATCTATCATGGCAGCGCAAAATCTGGAAATTGTGGTTAAACCACTCTGGGTTTCTTTTATCAATAGCAGCATATAAATATTTTTTATTAACAAATTATACAGAAACACACACACACATAGTCAAGTGCCAGTCACCTGCATTTTCCTTGTCTCAGTTTACTTTTTCTTTCTGAATACCAGTTGGTGGAGAGGAGAAGGCTCTTGCCCTGGGGTCCTGCTTGACAGCTGCAAGGATGCTTTTCGCCCAGAAATGGAAGGAAGACAAAGTTCCAACCAGAGAAGAAGGGGTAATCAAGATGGTGGACTATGCTGAAATGGCAAAATTGACAGGGAGAATCAGAAACCAAAAAGATAAGAAATTTAATAAAGAATGGATTTTATATATATATATATATATATATATAGATTATCTTAAAGGACACTGTACAGTTAAAAACATTAGCAGGATTAATATAACACTTGTAAGGTAATATTTCAATGGTTATAAATGGAAATTTGAATATAAATTTGGGTAAGATGTAGTATAAAAGATGTAGTATAAAATGAAGTACTATGGTAACCATGGGGGGTGGGGGGGGGGGTGGAGGGAAGTACAAGGTTTCAGAGAATCCTATATATGTATAGGACTGACTATATTTTAATGCAAAAGATATTTGTAAAAATTGTGTGTGTGTGTATCTATAGAGATAGATAGAGATAGAGATAGAGATAGAGATAGAGAGATGAGATAGAGATAGAGATAGAGATAGAGATAGAGATAGAGATAGAGATAGAGATAGAGATAGAGATAGAGATAGAGATAGAGATAGAGATAGATGATAGAGATAGATGATATAGATATAGATATAGACAGTGGCGTAGCGTGGGTTGTCAGCACCCGGGGCAAGGCAAGTAATTTGCGCCCCCTAACCTGTGGATTTGCGCCCCCTAACCCGTGGATTTGCGCCCCCTAACCCTAAACCCCAGATGTTGCGCCCGGTGCGGCCGGCCCCCCCTGACCCCCCCACGCTACGCCACTGGATATAGATATAGATATATAGATATAGAGTATGTGTGTGTGTGGTTTCCTACAGGCATTTGGTTGTCTACTGTGAGAACACAATGCTGGACTCAGTGGGGCCATTGGCCTGATCCAATAGGCTCTATTTATGTCTTTATGGGAAAGGCCCTGTGCCTGGTGGATCACACTTACACAGGTTACATAGGAAGCTGCTTTATACCAATTTAGAACACTGGTCCATCTTGCTCAGTATAGTCTACACCGAGCGGCAGCTGCTCCCCATGGATTCCAACCAGGAGTATCACCCGATCCTTCCTGCAGATGCTGGGGTCGAACCTGGGACCTTCTGGGTTCCATACAGATGCTCTGCCACTGAGCCGGCGAGGCTACCCCTCCCCACTCCACAAAATGGCCCCTAGAGACCCAAGGGCTCCATAGATATTGCTGCTGCTTCCTCCTGCCCCTCCTGCCTCCATGCGAACAGCGCCCGCATGCTCCGATATCTTTGGCTAGCTCGCTCCTTCCAGAGCTGACAGCACAGTGGTAAGCAGGAGAGCCCCTCTTCAGTCCAGGCGGGAGGGCAGAGCGCTGGTTCAAGCGATGAGCTGCTCAGGTCCCCCGTCCGCCGCCCCTCTCTCGTCAGCGCCACTTCTCAACAAAGCTTTTCCATAAAGAGCACAGGCCCATAAATAACAGGCCCCGGCTTGGAAATAAATACAGCTGGAAGCCGACAAAGGGCAGTGATGAATGATGTTTATTTAATTTCTCGCGTGTGGTCCATTATGGAGGCAATCACAGGGCTTACTGGACGCTTTCATCTCTGGGATCCTCCTCCTCACAGATCAAGAGTGGCAGGTCCTCTCCTGGTTTCGCTCTGGAGAAAGAAGAAAGAAAAAAACAGAAGAGGAGAAAAGGGTCTGAGCTGGGGAATCAGGTGGGGGCAAATGCATACATCAGAGGAGGGTGGGGTGGGCTTTCGGCTTCGCTCTGGACAGTCTGCAGCATTCAGAAATTGTGAGGAAACAAGAAAAGGAGAATAAGATAAAATCTGGAGAATCATGTTTGGGCAAACGCCTGCCTTCCAACGCGATGGAAACAGAGGCAGCATGGACCACCTGCCATTTATTTGCAGGGGTTGGGGACCCATTTGGGCACATTTGCCAACTGGAAAACCTCTTGTGGGCCCCACATGCAGGCCTCATCTGCGCTATGTATTTAAAGCTGCTTTGAGCAGTCATGGCTTCCCCCCAAAGAATCCTGGGAAGTGTGGTTTGTCAAGAGTGCCGAGAGTTGCTTTGTTGTTGTTTAGTCATTTAGTCGTGTCCGACTCTTCATGACCCAATGGACCAGAGCACGCCAGGCACTCCTGTCTTCCACTGCCTCCCGCAGTTTGGTCAAACTCATGCTGGTAGCTTCGAGAACACTGTCCAACCATCTCATCCTCTGTCGTCCCCTTCTCCTTGTGCCCTCAATCTTTCCCAACATCAGGGTCTTTTCCAGGGAGTCTTCTCTTCTCCTGAGGTGGCCAAAGTATTGGAGCCTCAGCTTCACGATCTGTCCTTCCAGTGAGCACTCAGGGCTGATTTCCTTCAGAATGGAGAGGTTTGATCTTCTTGCAGTCCATGGGACTCTCAAGAGTCTCCTCCAGCACCATAATTCAAAAGCATCAATTCTTCGGCGATCAGCCTTCTTTATGGTCCAGCTCTCACTTCCATACATCACTACCGGGAAGACCATAGCTTTAACTATACAGACCTTTGTTGGCAAGGTGATGTCTCTGCTTTTTAAGATGCTGTCTAGGTTTGTCATTGCTTTTCTCCTACGAAGCGTCTTTTAATTTCATGACTGCTGTCACCATCTGCAGTGATCATGGAGCTCAAGAAAGTAAAATCTTTCACTGCCTCCATTTCTTCCCCTTCTCTTTGCCAGGAGGTGATGGGCCCAGTGGACATGATCTTTGTTTTTTTTGATATTGAGCTTCAGACCATATTTTGCGCTCTCTTTTTTCACCCTTATTAAAAGGTTCTTTAATTCCTCCTCACTTTCTGCCATCAAGGTTGTGTCATCTGCATATCTGAGGTTGTTGATATTTCTTCCGGCAATCTTAATTCCAGTTTGGGATTCATTCAGCCCAGTCTTTCGCATGATGAATTCTGCATATAAGTTAACTAAGCAGGGAGACAATATACAGCCTTGTCGTGCTAGGAGAGCCCTTATCCCCCTCCCAGAACTACAATTCCCATAGTTCCCTGGGAAGATGGATTGGTTGTTAAACTGTTCTTGAGGTGGGTAGGGTGGAAAGCAGGGAGGCTGGCAGCAGGCAGAGCCAAAAGCCCAATGGCAGGCAAAGCCCAATGGCAGGCAGAAGCAACTTAAGGCTCTACCTGCGCTGTACATTGAAAGCAGCATTGGCTTTCTCCCAAAGAACCCTGCGAAGTGTGGTTTGTTAAGGTTGCTGAGAGTTCTCAAGAGACCCCCTCACAGGGCTAGAGTTGTGCTGGTTGTGGGCGGAGCCTGAGGCAAAAGGAGGTGGAGCAACTGAGGGGAATTTTGCCTTGGTACAGGAAGCTGGTTTCTATAGACACCCACTCACCATCTTTCTATCCTCCTTCTGGACAAGCAAGAAGCACAGTCAGAGTTCAGAGACACATCTGAGCCAGAGAAAAGTGCCTGAAGACATCCCCTCCAACATTTCTCCGTTGAAAATAGGGACATCCTATTCCATACCCTCCGTTTCTCTGGTGAAAACAGGGACATCCCCTCCAACATTTATCCGATGAAAATAGGACGCGGGTGGCGCTGTGGGTTAAACCACAGAGCCTAGGACTTGCTGATCAGAAGGTTGGTGGTTCGAATCCCGTGATGGGGTGAGCTCCCGTTGTTCGGTCCCTGCTCCTGCCAACCTAGCAGTTAGAAAGCACATCAAAGTGCAAGTAGATAAATAGGTACCACTCCAGCGGGAAGGTAAATGGTGTTTCCGTGCGCTGCTCTGGTTTGCCAGAAGCGGCTTAGTCATGCTGGCCACATGAGCCGGAAGCTGTACGCCGGCTCCCTCGGCCAATAAAGCAAGATGAGCGCCGCAACCCCAGAGTCGGTCATGACTGGACCTAATGGTCAGGGGTCCCTTTACCTTTTTTAAGGAAAAGGGGGACATTCTGGGATCAAATCAGAAACCAGGACAGCTTCTGTAGATCCAGGACTGTCCCTGGAAAATGGGGGAACTTGGAGGGTCTGTGAAGAAACTGTGTAGCAAGATTAATTGGGGGGTGCAGATAGAGGGTGTGGTTGGGGAGGGGATTTGGAAGGCAGAGAGTCCTGAGGGCCTGGTAGAGAGGTATGGAGGGCCACATTCCACCCCCAGGCCTGTGGTTCCCCACCTCTGCTTTAGAATTTTGCTGCTGTTTTAAGAATGGAGAAATTGGGATTTAATTTCTGGTTTTGGTTTTTATTGCTTTGGAATAGCCTTTTATTCGGCTTTCACTGTGATTTGCGTGGAGGATTTTCTGCTGCTTTCATTCAGCAGAAAAGCAGCGAATAAAAGAAAGCCATTATACAGAATAAGTTACCTAAATTGTTGGTGCCCATTATAAACAGAAGAT
Organism: Podarcis tiliguerta; assembly: GCF_965153285.1. NCBI lineage: Eukaryota > Metazoa > Chordata > Lepidosauria > Squamata > Lacertidae > Podarcis > Podarcis tiliguerta. Next base: position 20,604,568 of record NC_139549.1, read on the forward strand.
GGGATGACTTCAGCTGCAAATTAAGAGGCAGTAAACCACACCATTTGCAATGTCTGAAAGGGAATGATCGCTACCACACACCTTATCATCCACTGGTTTTAGTTCTTATTTATCTTCATGAATTATCCATAATTCTCTCCCCCCCCCATTTTAATCCAAGGCATCATTTTTCCAGGTTTTCTTCCTTCAAAGAACCCTTTTGACTGATCTGATTGGGAACCTTTTCATGCATGCTTTGGGATCTTATTTGCATTGCAGAGAATTCCACAGTGAAATGGGGTGAGCGCGAAGGTAGATCTACTTATTAATCACTGGACGATTTCCAGTAGATTAGCAAGGATTCCTGACTTTCAGCTGACCTCTTCTGCCTGATTTAGTCTGCTGAAATGGAGAAAGTTAACCAGCAGTGGAAGTTTGGGTGAAAGAATGCAAGAACACAATAAGAGCCTTGCTGGATTAGGCCAATGGTCCATTTAGAAGAACTTCCTGACAGTAAGAGCTGTTCGACAGTGGAATTTGCTGCCAAGGAGTGTGGTGGAGTCTCCTTCTTTGGAGGTCTTTAAGCAGAGGCTTGACAACCATATGTCAGGAGTGCTCTGATGGTGTTTCCTGCTTGGCAGGGGGTTGGACTCGATGACCCTTGTGGTCTCTTCCAACTCTATGATTCTATGATTAGTCCAGCATCCTGTTTTCACTGTGACCAACCAGGTGCATGGGTGTAGCCAGAATTTATCGGAGGAGGCAGGACACCTTCCTATCCTGTTCCAGAACCGAGCTACCTGTGACGCAATTGGTCAGTTCGCAGAAGCCACGCCTATCACTCAGTCGGGTTGCCAGTTGCATCGCTAGAATGTGCCACGACATCGTAAGTGACCTCAGCAAGCATTTCAATTTCAAGTATTCTGATTATTTCTACTTTTAGTTAAGTCTTTATTTATTTATTTACTTGACTGGCTACGCCCATTTATTTATTTGCTTGATTGGCTATGCCCTGGTTATGCTCACGACCAGACGCATGTGACAAACCCACAAGCAGGCCCCCCAGGCCTCTCCCCTCCGGTGGTTCCCAGCAACTGGTATTCAGCAGTGGAGGCAGAGCACGGCCACTGTGGCTAGTGGCCACTGATATCCTTCTCCCCTATAAATTTGTTTAATCCTCCTTTAAAGCCATCCAAGTTGGCTGCTGTCACTGCCTCATGTGGCAGTGAGTTCCACAGGTTATCTAGTGAGGCTGCTTCTGACTTCTCTAAATCATTGTTGTGTCAGACCACTAGTCCATCTAGCTCAATATTTTCTACAGCAGTAGCTCTCCTGGGGTTTTTAGGCAGGGAACCTTTCCAAGTCCTACCTGGTGATGGCAGCGATTAAACCTGGGACTTTTTTTGCATGCAAGAAGGCACTCTGCCACTGAGCTATTGGCCCATCCGCCTGCCTACTCTGCTCTTATGGGAACAGGGCAGGGCAGGAATTTGGATGCATAAATAAAAACACCAACCAAAGATCAAACAGAAGTGCTGCCCTGCCCAGAGCCTTAAAACCTTCCTATCTCTCACCCTCTTTCTGGCAACGAGTCTCCCAGCTCCACATTATCTCTATTAATACCAGCCACAAGGTCATTACTCAGGCACCATGTCTTCCTCCAGCATAAATATTTATACAAGCCTGACCTGTGGCTGCTGCATTTTCCTTTTATTTGATTTCTGCCGCCTTTTGTGTCTGGTCTTCTGTCTGCAGGAGGAAACGGTGCTTTCATGGGAGGAGGGAAGGGAGAAGAGGGTGTCACTTTTGCCTAAACAAAGCTTTGCCTGGCAAGTCTCAAGAGCCAACATACTTAGGAACACCATGTCCGAGGCTAGGGATGTCAGTTTCAGTCCAGGATGTCAACTGCAGCCTGTCAGTTTCAGTTTCTCTGTTTCTCTCCTCGCTCCCCAATCTCCAGTTCGGATGTCCACATTCCCACATTTAAAATATAAACAAATAAACCTCACGAAAATTCAGCAGCATTGTATTTTGGTCTACAATTATTGCCTAATTTGCATTTTTGTGGGTTGGTATATGCATTCTTGGGACACGGGTGGCACTGTGGGTAAAAGCCTCAGCGCCTAGGGCTTGCCGATCGTCAGGTCGGCGGTTCGAATCCCCGTGGCGGGGTGCGTTCCCGTCGTTCGGTCCCAGCGCCTGCCAACCTAGCAGTTCGAAAGCACTCCTGGGTGCAAGTAGATAAATAGGGACCGCTTACTAGTGGGAAGGTAAACAGCGTTTCCGTGTGCGGCTCTGGCTTGCCAGAGAAGCGATGTCACGCTGGCCACGTGACCCGGAAGTGTCTCCGGACAGCGCTGGCCCTCGGCCTCTTGAGTGAGATGGGCGCACAACCCTAGAGTCTGTCAAGACTGGCCCGTACGGGCAGGGGTACCTTTACCCTTACCTTTATATGCATTCTTATGCACGCTTTGCCCCAGTATCTTAATTTCTGCACACACGGCTTGACCACAGAACCTCATTGCAACATTTTGAGAATTTCGAAGGATGAAGGAAGGCGTCAGTTCACTTCTTGTTTCAGAAAGTGTGAATTATGAGGATTTGCCTTTAAAAGGGAACTGAATTGAATTTCTCCCACCATATCCCTGGCTGAGACCGAAGCATTGCTCCATAGCATTGCAGGCATGTGTGAATATTTATTTCATTTGGTTATGTTACAATCCTTACATTGTAGAGGCAGGGCCAGATTTAGGTTTGATGAGGCTCTAAGCTACTGAAGGTAATGGGGCCCTTTATATGTCTAGCTGTCCTTTGTCAACAACAAATTGTTGCTGTTTTTTGTGTTGAATATATGCTATATGGTAATTTATGGACCTAATAGGTATCTAAAGCCATTTGTACATGTTGCAATACAACCAGTCCATGCAGAAAGTAGGCACCCTATATCTAGAAACGAGCAAATCAGTGATACAGTGGTGCCTTGCAAGACAAAATTAATTCGTTCTGCGAGTTTTTTCGTTCTACGAGTTTTTTCGTCTTGCAAAGCACCACTGTGTATTGACGGTTTCCCATAGGAATGCATTGGCGGTTTTAAAAAAAAGGCGCAAGATGTTTCGTCTTGCGAAGCAAGCCCATAGGGAAATCCGTCTTGCGAAGCAACTCAGAAAACGAAAAACTCTTTCGTCTTGCAAGTTTTTCATCTTCCGAGGCATTCGTCTTGCGAGGTACCAATGTATTTTAGGGGGCAGGCTAGCAGGCAGGGCCCATTACTTACATCAAAGGAGCCTATACAACACAAAACACTGTTGCTGTATGTAGGTTTTATTTTATTTGTTTTTTATCTTATATTTTGGAAAGGTACACCCAGTTTTTCCCTCTTTAAATTTTTTGGGGCCCCCCAAGAGAGTGGGGCCCTAAGCTATAGCTTGTTTAGCTTATACATACATCCGGCACTGTGTAGAGGTCACCAACAAAGCACCTGTGGAAATCCCTGAGGTCTCCTCCTGGCATCTGCTAAGCCTCTGGGCATCCTGCCCCAAATCCACCATTCCTCCTGACCGTGAGGTGGTGAGGGTGAGTACCTTTTTCATTCACCAGAACAGCATAGTGGGCTGTGTCTAAGTCATACTCAGAGCAGACCTATTGAAATCACCTATTGAAATGGCCATTGATTTCAATAAGTTGACTCTGATGCAGTTAGATATCACCCATAGAGTTGGAGGAGGAAGTTGAAAGAGCGACCTTTCCCCCCACTTCCTCTTCCAGCTCTATGTGCTTTCCAAGGCTCAGATTAATTCTGCTAGGTTCAACCTTTGACCACTTAGAAAAGTGAAATGTGGCTGTGTACACTTTCTCTTCTTCTGTCTTGATCTGTGTGTGAAGAAGTGAGAAGTGACCAAAGGTAAAGGCGCTCATTTGAAAATATCCAGATATGCCCATGGGCCAAAAAAATGTTGGAAGCTCCTACCTTTGCAACAACCATTGCAAGTTATGCATGATTATACCCATTATGCAGATAGGAAGCTATGACTGGAAGAGAATGCATTGCCCAAGGCTACCTAGTGTATTTATGAAAGATGTGGGATTAAAACCAGGAGAATGCCGTTTAGCCACTGCACTGTAACGTGATATGGCATCTCTCCATTCCCAACACAGCACCTGGCATCACTGCTTTGCTTCCTTCTGTTCTGTTTGCTTATTACAAACTGTCCTCTAAGCTGCCTGGGTATTTACTGTAACAATTAAGGATTGATTGCCTTAAATATATATATAGTAACATTTCTTTGAGCACAACTTCTCTCTCTCTCTCTCTCTCTCTCTCTCTCTCTCTCTCCAATTTTTCATATCTGTTCCTCTTGTTAATAGCATCCTGGGGGCCAAGAGATCTAGGCTTTGATATCTACGGGGACAAATGCTGAGTTGTTGACTCAGGAAACCCCTGACAGAAGAACACAACACGAGCCTGCTGGATCAGGCCAAAGGCCCATCTAGTCCAGCATCCTGTTCTCCTAGTGGCCAACTACACACCTGCAGGACCCAACACAGGAGCACTCTCCTGTGGTTTCTAACAACTAGTCTTGGAGGGCTGAATAATACTGTTCTGGGCAGCCTCAAGGTCATTCCATGGAAGTACAGTGGTACCTCGGGTTACAGACGCTTCAGGTTACATGCGCTTCAGGTTACAGACTCCGCTAACCCAGAAATATTACCTCAGGTTAAGAACTTTGCTTCAGGACGAGAACAGAAATCGTGCTCCGGTGGCACAGCGGCAGCGGGAAGCCCCATTAGCTAAAGTGGTGCTTCAGGTTAAGAACAGTTTCAGGTTAAGAACAGACCTCCAGAACGAATTAAGTACTTAACCCGAGGTACCACTGTACCTTTTTTAAGATCCCTACATTCCTAACTCTACAATTCTATTATTGTAGTCGGGTTTTTTTAGGACATTTTAAATTGTAATAGGGTTTTTTTTGGGAATATTTTAGTCTGTTTTAGAATGTTTTTGTTTTTTAAGTTGTCTACCAGTTTGTCACCCTGGATTCCTTGTGGAAGAGGAGCAGGCATGTATAAATCAGGGTTGCCATATGTCTGGGAAAACCAGGACACGTCCTCTTTTTGGGGGTCAACATGCCCACCTGGATGGATTTTTACATTTTAAAGGAAATGTCTGGGTTGGGAGTGGGTGGGTTGAGCTTGGGTGGCTCAGATTTGGGCTGCTCTGCATGTCACGACTGCTGCCAGTCCAAGGTGGGGAAAGAGGCACATTGGCCTGCACCCCTCTTTTCCCAATGCAGACTGGGAGCGGCTCGGACTGTCCTCTTTTTTGCTCTTCAAGATAAGGCAACCCTAATGCTACTACTACTACTAATAATAATATAGTTAGATGATATATATATATATAGATAGATAGATGATAGATAGATAGATGATAGATAGATAGATAGATAGATAGATAAATAGATAGACAGACAGATGATAGATAGATAGATAGATGATAGATAGATGATAGATGATAGATGATAGATGATAGATAGATAGATGATAGATAGATAGATAGATAGATAGATGATAGATAGATAGATGATAGATAGATAGATAGATGATAGATAGATAGATAGATAGATGATAGATGATAGATGATAGATTTCCAGCTGCTTCCCATTGCTATCCCAGATAGTTAGATATCCCGTAGACTGTCCCCGGGACAGGTGAGGCTGCTGATCCCTTATTTTCGAGGCTGCTAATCCCTTATTTTCAAATCTGAAAGTTGGCAGCTATGCGCGGTTGGTGCTGTGGTCTAAACCAGAGAGCCTAGGGCATGCCGATCAGAAGGTCGGCTGTTCGAATCCCCACGAAGGGGTTGCTCGGTCCCAGCTCCTGCCAACCTAGCAGTTTGAAAGCACGTCAAAGCGCAAGTCGATAAATAGGTACTGCTCCGGCAGGAAGGTAAACGGTGTTTCCGTGTGCTGCTCTGGTTCGCCAGAAGCGGCTTAGTCATGCTGGCCACATGACCCGGAAGCTGTCTGCGGACAAACGCAGCTCCCTCGGCTGCGAGATAGAGTGAGATGAGCACGCAACCCCAGAGTCGTCTGCGACAGGACCGAATGATCAGCGGTACCTTTACCTTTACCTGGGGACTGCAGGGATTAAACCTGGGGCCTTCTGCATTCAAAGCAGATGCTCTACCAGTGAGCCCCAGTCCTTTTTAAATTTCTCATCTTCTCCCTCCCTGTGTGTGTAACTTCATTGATACATCCTTTGCCCTTGCAATGCATGCTGGGTTTGCCTCCAGCCTAGTCCTGCACCCGTGGTTGTTTGACCGGCTCCCTGCCTGCCTCCAAGGTCCGTATTAACATCACACTACCTCCATCCCCCAAGTTTTGCCCTGAAGCAGGAAGTGGGAGAATTCATCTGCCATCGCAAGCCTCTGGAGAAAGGTGCCAAATCCTCTTATCTCTTCACATTTCTCCCCACCCCCTGGCCCTGAGGCCTGGGTGTCTCCTTGAGGGAGATGGCGTTGATAGGATTTCTCAGAGTTCCCAGAACGAAGGGTATTGATGTCCACCAGAGAGCATCACTTTGATCAAACAGCCCAGCTTCAGGAGGTAGGGATGGAATTGGATACATGGAGGGATTCCTTTTCAGTCGGAACTCTCCGGAACTCAGTTCTGATGCTTCTCATGTGGGTGCCATTGCCATTACAGTGGTACCTCAGGTTACAGGCGCTTCAGGTTACAGATGCTTCAGGTTACAGACTCCGCTAACCCAGAAATAGTACCTCAGGTTAAGAACTTTCCTTCAGGATGAGAACAGAAATCGCGCGGCGGTATAAGAAAACCGCCACTGTATAAGAAAACATGGTAAGTTCTGGCACCTTTTTTTCCTAGGAAAAGAGCACTGGATGTGTGTGTGTGTGTGTGTGTGTGTGTGTGTGTGTGTGTAAACTTCAGGCAGCCTCATTACAATACCTGACAGGATGGGAGCGATAGACAGACCTGAAAAGTGATAGAAACAGGGATTCGAATCAGGTCGGGGCAAAGGCCAGGGTGAAACACTTATGCCTTGAGGGATTGTTATTATCATTGCCATTTATTAAATCTGTATAGTGCCCTCCACCCGAAGATCACAGGGCAGTTAACAACATAGAAATACAAAACGAGAACACAAAATGCGTAATAAGACAGAAAGAAACCAAAAGCTTAACCACCGCCCATGACGCAATGGCCTGTGGACCTATTGTGGTTGGACCCTGTTTGTGGGTTTCCTACAGACATTTGATTGGCCACACTGAGAATGGGATGCTGGACTAGATGGGCCATTGGCCTGATCCAGCAGCCTCCTCTTAGGTTTTTATGTAACCACAGAGAGCCGCTGAACATCAGCGCAGACAAAACACTGGTCTGATTCCGTTCCTATCAGGCAGCTGCCTATATTCTGTATCATGATCATCCTCCATTATTGCTCCTCTTCCTTTTCACTTTGGCTTCTTCTCTCCACTCTCCTCCACCACCCTCCCCCTTTCCCCTGTCCTCCCCCACCCCAGCATGCCCGGAGCCAGATCAGGGAGAGTCAGCTGCACCCTTAATTGCTGCACTGCGGCCTGATGTCAATAGGAGGTGACATCTCCCGAGCGCGGAGCTGCAATCGTCTTGGTGCATATTCCCTCTGTCTGAGCGCATCAGAGGAGATGTCACAACCAGGAAAGCTAGAAGCCACTGGAGGAGTGGAAAAGCCACTGAGACCATTGTGAAGCCGGCATGAAACGCTGAGAGAGGGTTGGTAAAAACCTTGCTTCGGCGGCAGGTTCTCCCAGTGCTTTCTGCACTGTTGGTCTCCAGTGGAGAGCCTTTACAGGAACTGACAACCTAGGGATTGCATTGCAACATTACACAGGTTGCGGGGTGTGTTGTTGTTGTTTTGGAGGCCAAAACAAAACTAGGTATTCAACTCCACCGAGACCACTTGGCTCCCAGTGGGAGGGCGGCTTTCCAGTAATTTAGCCAGATGGCATTTGGTCGGCCCCTAAAGGAGGTGCGGATCAAATTGTTCTACATAGCAAGGCAGTTGGCCCAACAGTAGGGATCATTCCATTTGTAACTTAAGGGTTAATTCTGTTAGTGTTGAAGTAGATTGTGGCTAATCATTAGGAAGAACTTTATGATGGTAAGAGCTGTTCGATAGTGGAAGGGGCTACGTTGGATGGTGGTGGACTCTCCTTTATTGGAGGTATCTAAACAGACGGGGGTGGCGCTGTGGTCTAAACCACAGAGCCTAGGGCTTGCTGATCAGAAGGTTGGTGGTTCGAATACCCATGACGGGATGAGCTCCCGTTGCTCAGTCCCAGCTCCTGCCAACCTAGCAGTTCGAAAGCACGTCAAAGTGCAAGTAGATAAGTAGGTACCACTCCGGTGGGAAGGTAAACGGCATTTCCGTGTGCTGCTCTGGTTTCACCAGAAGCAGCTTAGTCATGCTGGCCACATGACCCGGAAAAACTATCTGTGGACGAATATCAGCTCCCACGGCCAGTAAAGCAAGATGAGTGCCACAACCCCAGAGTTGTTCGCAACTGGACTTTACGGTCAGGGGTCCTTTACCTTTTTTAAATAGAGTTTGGGTGCCCACCTGTCAGTGCTTCTTTAGCTGTGATTCCTGCATTGCAGGGGGCTGGACTAGATTACACCTGGGGAACCCTTCCAATTCTACTCTTCCATGATTCTATGTGTTGCAGAAGCACTGATTTCAGGCTCTGGAGTATGGCACCAGGCCTGGTTCAAACGGACTTTGAAGAGGGGGGAAAATTAGTTTGCAAAACTGATCAGAATACTTTCCATATTTTGGACCGTTCCTCCTCACCGTGTTCAGGTGGGGGTGGGGGGCAGAAAGATTTCTGAAGCTAGCGCCAGTGGAAGCCGCATGTCGCAGCAGAGGCATGCACAGGTGAAAGGTCAAAGGTGACTGTCTCCGTCTGCCTGACATGGCCCACTTTCAATTCGACGTCCCAAAATGTAAACCCGAAGTCTTCAAAGGAGTTCCAGCCCTCGCCCCCGCCCCCCAGCTCCCTCCGAGTCTCCCTCTGCATTCTGTCGCCATTAAAGCCTTGAAATACTGCTCAGGACATAAACTTTGATGAGATTATTAAACATACAAGGGCTAACAGCAAAAGGGGTTAGCTTGGTGCCAGAGCCCAGCGCTCGGTCTTATTAATAATCACTAAATTGGAGCGAGAGCTGGCAGAGGCGGTCAGGCGGAGGGGGAACCCTCACTGCCTCCCTCGCCATCTGAAGTGTTTTATTTCCCTTCATCTCGATTTCCCCCCGCAGAGCAACAAAATGGGCATTTCTGAGACCACGAGCGCGATACGCCTGCCAGACAGCTAACTAGGCACCGGGAAAGAGTTCTGTGATGTCCGTTGGCATAAACAGACCTTTTCTGGTTTTTTGGAGGCGGCGGGGTGGGGAGGGCATGCACACCGCGGTTTAGTGCCAAAAGCAATTGTGATTTACACCCAGCCCCCTTTCCGTGGCAAAATGGTTTTGATTAAGGCACATACCACGTTTATTAAGTCTTGCACGAGCAAGAGCGAGCGGTTTGGCCCGGGCGCCGTAAAAGGCAAGGAGATTTACACATCTCCCTGCAGGACCCGTTTAATCTCTTGGGGATTTACTGACCTTCAATTAGAACCGTTAAGTACTGTTTACTTGGGTCCTTAATTCGAGCAAGGCCTGGCTAGAGTTTCATTAGGAAGGTCGGGGGGGGGGGGGAAACGTGGAGGTGTGATCGTGCTGTGATTAAGCAGGGAAGAAGAAGGGGGAAATGTAAGGACTTCAAATGACATCTACATCAAGGAAGGTTCAGGAAAGGGGATGGAGCAATCCCCCTATGAAGAAAGGATGCAGTCTTTGGGACTTTTTAGTTTGGAGAAAAGGTGAGGAAGAGGCTACAGGATAAACCTTAAGCGCATTATGCATGGAGAAAGCAGATGACGCAAAGTTTCTCTCCGTCTCTCATAATGCCAGAACTTGTGGACATCAGTGAAGCTGGGTGTTGCAGGACATATAAAAGAAAGGACTTTTTCACACAGTCCTTAGTTCAAACTCCCAGTACCTTTCCGAGCACAATTCAAAGTGTTGGTGCTGACCTTTAAAACCCTAAATGGCCTCGGTCCAGTATATCTGAAGGAGATCTCCACCCCCATTGTTCAGCCCAGACACTGAGGTCCAGCTCCAGGGGCCTTCTGGCGGTTCCCTCCCTGCGAGAAGCCAAGTTACAGGGAACCAGGCAGAGGGCCTTCTCAGTAGTGGCACCTGCCCTGTGGAACACCCTCCCACCAGATGTCCAAGAGAACAACAACTACCAGACTTTTAAAAGACATCTGAAGGCAGCCCTGTTTAGGGAAGCTTTTAATGTTTGATGCATTACTGTATTTTAATATTTTGTTGGAAGTCGCCCAGAGTGGCTGGGGAAGCCCAGCCAGATGGGCAGGGTATAAATAATAAATTATTATTATTATTATTTTTATTATTATTATTATTATTATTAAACTGTGGAACTCCCTTCTGCAGGAGGGCACTGATGGTCACATGCCTGGATGGCTTCAGAAGAGGATTGGACAGATTCATGGAGGAGAGAACTTGCAATAGCTACTAGCCATAAAGGCTGTGTCCTGGCTCCACAGATGGAGGAAGCAATGCTTCTTGAATACTAGTCACTGGAAGCCACAGGAGGGGAGAATCACTCTTGTGCTCAGGTCCTGCTTGCATGTTTCCTGCAGGCATCTGATCGGCCACTGTGAGAACAGGATGCTGGACTAAATGGGCCATATCCCATTTAGGTTAGGCTCAGAGTGAGCGACTGGCCTGAGGTCACATTCATAAGAACAGGCAATGTCGTTAGAAGGGACCCTGAGGATCATCTAGTCCAACCCCCTGCAATAAGGGAATACGCAGTCGTCCCATAGGGGATCGAACCTGCAACCTTGGTGTTATCAGCACCACGCTCTAACCAACTAAACTATCCAGGCTGGTGAGCTTCAGAGTTGTGTGGAGATTTGAAGCTTGGTCTCCCAGGTCTTAGTCTAACATTGTACTGCCTCTCCTTGCTGCCCTTCTGCCAACAAATTTTTTTAAAGGAAAGGGGGCTTTTAATTGTGACTGGCTGCATTTAATTAGATTTGTTTCTTAGGTTACAGATGCTTCAGGTTACAGATGCTTCAGGTTACAGACGCTTCAGGTTACAGACTCCGCTAACCCAGAAATAGTACCTCGGGTTAAGAACTTTGCTTCAGGATGAGAACAGAAATTGCGCGGTGGCAGCACGGCGGCAGCGGGAGGACCCACTAGCTAAAGTGGTGTCTCAGGTTAAGAACAGTTTCAGGTTAAGAACGGACCTCCGGAACGAATTAAGTTCTTAACCCGAGGTACCACTGTATAGTTTTTTAATTCTATTGCTGTTTAATTACGACAATCTTTTACATGTTTCTATCTACCTGTGTTTTTATCCATGCTTTTTAAAAAATTTGTGAATGGCCTTGAGTTCCAGTTCTAGGGCAAAGGTGAGATATAAATAAATAAATAAATAAATAAATAAATAAATAAATAAATAAAGAGAATGGGATCCTGCAGCCAGGCAGCTGATTATGTTGGCATGCTGTATAGTTAAAAGTAAAGAAATCCACATGAAAGTTTAGCTTAGGTCACTGGGGATAGAGACATTTGTGGGTCATAGTTTTTATTAATGGTCTATTCATAAACATTTTTATACAGAATCAATAAATGATTCACAGATGTTCTGCAGCCACAGCGCATGTGTTATAGAGTTGGCTACCAGAACATCTGCAGAAGATCTTGGAAGGCAGCTTGTTAAAGCTTGATTACAAGAAATACCTTGACTCCATAACCATCGATTAACTGTTTATTGAACTATCTATTCGCCAGCTGTGATTCCGCTCTGAAGGAAACTTTGCTAAGCGCAGCACAGGTCTGATCCACCCGGAGAGTGAAATTGTGCAGCCTAGACCTCATGGAGCTGTGAAGGTGGGGTGTGCGACGGAACTATATCCCGCATGGAATATAGAGAACTATATTCTCTGTGGAAAAACCAGCATGTCAGAAATGCCGGGGTGGTTGGAGCAATCTGCTGAGCGCTGAATTCCACATGTGAAGCTTCGTTTGCACACCTGCATGCTAACGAAATGTTTTTAAAGGTCAATCTAATCTCTCTCTTGATGGGAATAGAGGCAGTGCGCTTTAGTGGTTAGAGTGTCACACTCGTGGGAGGATTTGAAGCCCCCACTCAGCCAAGAACCTCCCTGAGTATGACCTTGGGCCAGTCAGCACCTCTCTCAGCCTAACCTATCTCACAGGGATGTTGTGGGGGTTAAATGAGGAGAGCCATGTACATGCCACCTATGTTCCTGTATCTTAAGGGCTCACTGGAAGAGCATCTGCTTTACATGCAGAAGGTCTCAGGTTCAATGCCTGGCAGCTGCCAATCAATGTATCCAGATGGACAAATGCTCCACCTCAGTCTATGGCAGATTCCTAAGGAATAACCAGCCCGACATTTGGCTCCAAGCTTGGTATCAAGCAGAGGCACCATCTTGTGAGGGAGATTGGGGGAGGGCCGGCATGACGTGTGTGATGTCACACATGGCATCATGCACATAACATCCCAGCATTGCATCAGGATGTCAGAGGAGCCAGGGAGTGGAACTGAGTGTGGCAGCAGTGTAGCTTCAATGGCCAGTGACTCTGACTCTGACTCCTCCTGCTGCTGCCACTGGCAGGGGTAAAAGGTAAAAGGATGTGGGTGGCGCTGTGGTCTAAACCACTGATCCTCTTGAGCTTGCCGATCAGGAGGCCAGTGGTTCGAATCCCCATGACGGAGTGAGCTCCCGTTGCTCTGCCCCAGCTCCTGTCAACCTAGCAGTTCGAAAGCACGCCAGTGCAAATAGATAAAAAGGTATCATTGCAGTGGGAAGGTAAACGGTGTTTCCGTGGGCTCTGGTTTCCGTCACGGTGTTCTGTTGTGCCAGAAGCGGTTTAGCCATGCTGGCCACATGACCCGGGAAGCTGTCTGTGGACAAACGCCAGCTCCCTCAGCCTGAAAGCGAAATGAGTGCCGCAACCCCATAGTCGCCTTTGACTGGACTTAACCACCCAGGGGTCCCTTACCTTTAACATTACTGGCAGGGGGCTCCCAACCTTTCCACTCCATGGCAGGACTAGGAGAAGAAGGAGCCAGCCACGGAAGCCACACCACATTTGGCTCTGCACTAGGCCCTGATTGTTTAACATTGCGCCCTCAAAAGGGTTGGGCCCCCAGGAGTTGGCACCCCTGGTATCAATGCTGCAGGAGAAAAGCCCAGCTGTTCAGGCAGAGTAAAGCCCAGACTGTTTGTGATCTCTTGCGTTGACTGATGAGTCAGCTCCTAATACCTCCTGTTTCTAGAAGTCAATTGTGCTCTGGTGACCCCCCCTTCCTCCTCCTTTTCTTTTTGCTGTTATTTTTGATCAACGGAGACAGAAATAACACGGGGAGGTGTTATCTAAAGGAGGTGACATTATGCACAATGGCAATTAGAACATTTCCAGATTGGAAGCGTAGAGAGAGGAAGGGAGCCACAATGGCCGCAACCTTTGGTCTCAGAAAATCAGAATGGCTTCCTGGATTTTGGAATATTACGAGCTGGAGCCAACAAGACTGATAGGGATGGCTCCGAGGTGTTAAAATTAGAACACAATGTGTATTGGTGGGCATACGTTGTTTGGCTGGCGTCCCCTTCCTCGCCTCCTCCGCCAAAAATCCCCGTTGCGCACCACTGAATAGCCTTAAAGACAATAGGGTGGGTGGGAGGTGTTGTTGTTTTGTTTCACTTTTAAGACCTTTGGCAGATGTCGGGATTATTCTGGTGGCTCCAGGCATCACTGACAGCCAGGGTGGGTCTTGGGAGAAAGGCCACACCGATCCCATACATTTATTTATTTATAATTTCATGAAATTTATGTGCCACTTGACTGTAAAAAACAGCAACACAAACCTCATAGAGAGAAAATGAAATTGTCAGTAATGTCAGTTAAAGTAAGTTTTTCAAGCATTTTTTTTTTTGGGGGGGGGGGAGAGAATCTGAACTAAAGCAGATTGAAAGATACACCAGCATTCTATGTTTATGGGTGTTGTTGTTGTTGTTTAGTCATTTAGTCGTGTCCGACTCTTCGTGACCCCATGGACCAGAGCACGCCAGGCACTCCTGTCTTCCACTGCCTCCCGCAGTTTAGTCAGACTCATGTTTGTAGCTTCGAGAACACTATCCAACCATCTCGTCCTCTGTCGTCCCCTTCTCCTTGTGCCCTCCATCTTTCCCAACATCAGGGTCTTTTCCAGGGAGTCTTCTCTTCTCCTGAGGTGGCCAAAGTATTGGAGCCTCAGCTTCACGATCTGTCCTTCCAGTGAGCACTCAGGACTGATTTCCTTCAGAATGGATCGGTTTGATCTTCTTGCAGTTCATGGGACTCTCAAGAGTCTCCTCCAGCACCATAATTCAAAAGCATCAATTCTTCGGCGATCAGCCTTCTTTATGGTCCAGCTCGCACTTCCATACATCACTACTGGGAAAACCATGGCTTTAACTATACAGACCTTTGTTGGCAAGGTGATGTCTCTGCTTTTAATGGGTGGCCTTCACCTAAACAAAAGCTTTCTAGCAGTTGCCGAAAATCAGGTGCTGGCTTGATGTCAATAGGCAGGGAGTTCCTAAGTGGAAGTGCTGCCATGCTGAAAGACTGATATCTTACAAATGTGGAACTGGTATTATGTGGCACCTGCAGTGGTGCCAGTTCCGCAGATTGAAGTGTCCAAGGTGGCATATATGGGGTAAGGTGATCTTGCAGGCAAATGGGTCCTGAGTTGTTAAGGGCTTTATATTCTAATAGTAGTAACACCTTGAACTTGGCCGAGGAGTGAATCTGCAACTGTTTAAATGACAGGAGCGAGCCAGCAGTAATTCATGCAAACAAATCACCCCAAAAGCAGGATCTGCACAGGAGTGTCAGGCCTAATGAGTACAGCAACTCATCTCTGGCAGGTCTTGCCCACATGAAGCAGTTGCCAAGACTGAAAGTCCCTGCCTCCCTGCGGCTGCCTAAATCCCCTCCTCTTCTTGGTTTTCCCCAAGCAATTGGAGACTGTGCCTGCATGCCTGTCTTTGCTCCTCTTGCCTCCTGCAATACAATTAAGAAGAAGTATATTAATAGTGTAGGCACCCTATATCTAGAAATGAGCAAACCAGTGATATTTTAGGGAGCAGGCGGGGCCCCTTACTTACATCATAGGAGCCTATGCAGCACAAAACACTGTTGCTGTATGTAGGTTTTATTTTATTTGTTTTTTATCTTATATTTTGGAAATGTACATCCAGGTTTTTTTTCTTTATTTTTTTTGGGGGGCGGCAATAGAGTGGGGCCCTAAGCTATAGCTTGTTTAGCTTATACATAAATCTGGCACTGCCCCAAACCCCAACCTTGTCTGACTGAGGCCAAACTAGTGGGAAAGTCGTGTGCTGGTTTTATGCTGTTTTGTGCCACGATCCCAGCTTTCTGCACCGCCCCCAAAACTGAGTGGTTGACAGTCAGACTAGGGGCTATAGGTATACCCCCTAACCCACATAGCAGCACAGCAAACGACTAGACCATTCAACAGCTGGCAAGTGGAAGGGTCTGATCCTGCACGGTGCTGCTTTGGAAGTAGCTGGTGAACAGGGTGCTGATGCTGCAGGGCAAGGGCGCTGTTGACCTTTTTGCATGGTTTTCCTTCCTTGGCTGCCTCTCCTTCCTGCCCACTGACAGCCACGGATTGTTCTTGACCCATCCCATAGGACTCATGGCAATCTGCGGCCGTGTACACCCGATTCATTTGAGGTGCTCCAAATATGCCGAATTTGGCTCAAGCCTCAGCCAAATCCGGCGCACAGCCCTAGAAATCACCGTATTAACTCGAGCCTAATGCGCCATCGAATCGAATGCATACCTCAGTTTTCAGAACCTTGAAACCAAAACACATATTGAAACTGAAATACTTTATTGTTACTTGTACAACTTGTATGCAGTGAGATTACACGAGCACCCCCCACTCAGCTCTCTTAGTCTTAATTCCCCTCATTTACTGACGCACACCCACCAAACTCGAAAGTCAGTTGCCCTGTTGTTATCTTTTTATTCAACAGTCTAACAGCCCATGAATAGAAGCTGTTCTTTACCCTGTTGGTGCGACTAATCATGCTTCTGTATCTTCTACCTGAGGGCAGGAGATCAAGAAAGTGCCGGCCAGGGTGTGAATCATCCCTGAGAATTTTCCTCACTCTCCTGAGGCAGTGTTCTTCTGCTATTTCATCCAGCAGATTCACTGGTGAATGTAAATGTGCCATCAGATCTAATGCGGACCTTAATTTTCGCAACATCGTCCGACCAAAAACGGTGATCATTAGATTTGACTAAATACGGTAATTCGTCACAAAGGCTTGCCTGAAACCACAGCAGAAGTCCAAGAAACAGAAGGAGGTGTTGTGAACACAAGGCTACTTTTCACCCCAGGCTCTTCTTTGGTAGGAGCAAAAAGTAAGGATGAATCCATCAAAAATCCATCCTTGCCGTTGGTTACGCACACCCAAATCCTGAAGTATTATGGACAGAAGAAAGAGCGAAGGCTGATTGTCTGCTGGTTCTTTGATCCATAGTGATCTGACATAACTTGAAAAAGCTGTGAATGTCCAAAGACAGGCCTGGGGTGACTTTCTTAGTCGCTTTCGGAGCTCTGGAAAGTAGTAAAATGATTCCTTGCATCGACTACTCTTTTCCTGGCTGATACAAGTCTTGAGCGCTACATGCCAATTGCGTTGGCAAATGATCCTTGAAGGAAAAGCAAGCAAACAAAAGGGATTTGTTTTCTTTCATTTATTTATTTTATAAAAGTCACCTCTTTTTTTTTACAAAAAGCAACCCTTAAAGCAGTTTACACAAAGATGAAACAAGAAAAATTACAGCTTTAAAACATACTGTACAAAAAAAGATGAAATACTAAAACAGATTAAAATCCACACCAACTTTCTAAGTGACGGGAGAGGCTTGCCTAAACAAGGACGTTTTTAACAGCCACCAAAAGGAATACAGTGAAGGCACCTGCTTGATATCAATAGGCAGGGAGTTCCAATGTGTATGAGCTTCCGCATTAAATGATCAAGTTCTTACAAATGTGCAATGGGTGTTATGTGCCCGTGTGGCACAGTGAAGCACTCGCCTCAGGCAGCAGAAGTGCAAGAGGTGGCATTTCAGCTGCCCCACTGCTTCTACCACCACCATTGGAAACAAAAATCATGATCAAAACGTAAGAGGGATGGGGAGTCAAATCGATGTGGGTCTTAAAAAAAAATAATAGAGGAGCAATAGTGCAGAAATAAGAATAGTCAACTGCAACACTGTTTCCAAAAGCTTGGGGGAAATAAGCTGATGATGCAAAAGGAAAATGAGAATTGGTGACATCTATAGATTAGCTGGTTAGAGGTGAAGATAAAGGTACCCCTGACCGTTAGGTCCAGTTGTGGATGACTCTGGGGTTGCGGCGCTCATCTCACTTTACAGGCCGAGGGAGCCGGCATACAGCTCATGTGGCCAGCGTGACTAAGCCACTTCTGGCGAAACAGAGCAGCGCACGGAAACGCTGTTTACCTTCCACATCAGTTTCATTTTTCTTTTTTTTAAAGTCATTAGGAAAATTGACGGGCACGTTAGTGAGAATTTTGTGTAGTGTTCTTTTTTTGGGATGCAATTGTGCCTAACATACACAATTGTTGCCAAGCAGTTTCCCCATGTACACTGTCTCTTTGTATGCTGCTTTCACTGATATATGCATTTCTAGGCACACTTCTTTTGTACGCATGACTTAGCTGGATCCTAGCCATGGTGCCTTCGCAGTCAGAGGAAGCAATGCTTCTGAATACCAGTTGCTGGAAACCACGGGGAGAGAGAGGGCTTTTGTGCTCAGGCCTTGCTTGCCGATTTCCCCAAAGAGGGACCTGATTGGCCACTGTTGAGAACAGGATGGTGGACATTGACCTTATCTAACAGAGCTCTTCTGCCCTTATGAAAACTACTCTGCAAAATTCAGAGACGTGTGAATTTCAAAGAACAGCTGTGTTTCATTCATGCATTGTTTTATAAAGTGTGGGTTCATTGCATGCCCTGGCGGAGACCCCCCCCCTGAACCCAGGTGACACCCGGGTGGAATAATGACTCATGACAACGTTTTATGGGATTAAAATTGGCCACAACTTTATTAAACTTTCAGATGTAGGAAGACCTTGGCTTAGGCATTGGGCGTGTATCTCTCTCAGTTCCCAGCTAGGGATCTGGGGCAAATCAGTGTTATCCAGTCTGTTTGGGGATTGGGCTGGCTCTGGAAGCTGTATGTTTAAGCAGAAAGCCTGCCCCCCATTTCACCGCAACACAGGGGAGTGCACTCACAACCTTTCAGCGTATGGCCGGTGACTCCCCTCAACACAACCCCTTTAACGGGGAACCCTGGGATCGCCGCCACAGGGAGCGGGGCGTGTGTCACTGCTTCAGCCCCCCCCCCCCATTTAGAGAAGATAGACTAAAGGATTCTGCCCAAGGCCTATAACTGCCAAAGTTGCGAGAAGGCAAAACCTGCCAAAGCAGGGAAATTCCTTCCCGGTCCTTTAACAGCACCCATAGTAAGACCGCAGCAGTGCCCACATACCTATAAAGAAGTTAAAGGTAAAGGGACCCCTGACCATTAGGTCCAGTTGTGACCAACTCTGGGGTTGAGGCGCTCATCTCGCTTTATTGACCGAGGGAACCGACGTACAGCTTCTGGGTCATTTGGCCAGCATGACTAAGCCGCTTCTGGTGAACCAGAGCAGAGCACGGAAACGCCGTTTACCTTCCTGCCAGAGTGGTACCTATTTATCTATTTGCACTTTGACGTGCTTTTGAACTGCTAGGTTAACAGGAGCAGGGACTGAGCAATGTGAGCTCACCCCGTCGCGGGGATTCGAACCGCCGACCTTCTGATCGGCAAGTCCTAGGCCCTGTGGTTTAACCCACACTACCACCTGCATCCTAAATAAGAAGTTAACCTGCAATAAAAGGCCTAAACGAAGGAAGGGTAGGGAGGGTGAAGCTCTGGAGCTGACTGAGAGCTCCCAGGTAGCTCCACTCCCTATTATGCCTAAAGAGCAAAGTCACCCCCTACTTGGTCCGCTCCCCTGGCAATGCCTCCTCAGTCGCAATTGGCTCTTAGAACTGAGGTTTGGTGGGAACCTCAAGGTTTGTGACTTGGGGTGGTGGTGGTCCAGGAGTCCTCTGCCAGGAGTCACGTAGGATTGGGGGTGCTGCACACGGGCACGCAAAGGGCGCCCTCCATTTGATGTGGAGAGCGGTCATTGCCTTTAAATGCAAACTGAATCCAATTTACTCCCTCTTTCCCTCCTCTAAGGCAGTGTTCTTCAACCACGAGTGGCCAGAGAGTGCTGGACTCCAACTCCTATCCTCCCCAGGCAGTTTCATCAATAGGTGGAAGCGGATGGGAGTTGTAGTCCAATAACAGCTAGAGACCCAAGGTCAAAGTGCATTGCTCTTCATGGACTTCTTTAGCTGAGTTCCAAAACGTCCTCTTTTCTCAGATCTGGGAAGCTTTCCCTTCCGCAACGCAATAAAAGAAAAGCGAGCAATTGCTTCTGGTTCCCAGCTGTTACCTGCCTGAGACATTTGCCAGACAATGCGGCCCTGACAATCCTGCAGAGAAAAGACGAAAAATCCGATGGGGTGTGTATGCGTGTATCCGTTTAATAAATGCACATTCTAAGGGAACTACAGCCTTGAGGATGCAATTTGCCATTCTGCATATTTCCGATGAGATGCACAGCTTGCCTCATAGTTATTTCGCTTTCGGTGGTGGAGGCAAGTAGCCACACTCTCACATTTGGATCGAGGGAGCCCACGTTTCCGAAGGAGGGAGATGATGAGCATAGCCAAGGGAAGAAACACAGTGGCACAGACATTTCTCTCTCTCTCCCCCCACCTCCTTCCTTGCGGGGCAGCTTAATCAATATTGACTGGGGCTTAGAAAACAGCGCCTAAGAACCAGGCTAAATTTAAGCAGCTCCGGGGACAGACGTCAGAGTGCTTAGGGGGTGTCATTGCCCAGCAGGGTTGCTTAGCCAGAACGGGGTGATTTAGAGGATATATCAAAATACATGCTGCATTTACCTGACGATCGATACACAACCTGTGCGCGTGTGGCTGCGTGCTTCCCCCGGGCCGGGAAACAGAATGCAAAACAGGTCGGTCTCGGTGCTATTATGCAGATGTAAAACTCAAGCTCAAGCTGAGAAACTGTTTGGAAGAATATGTTTTTCCCCCACTCCAGTTTATTTTCTTCAGCTGAGCCCCAGAGCTCAGAACAGGCCACAACATGGCTTTCTCTTATTTTTATATTCACCTGAATCCTGTGGAATAGGCTGTCGAATAATCCTCAGAAATATTATGACAATAGGCAAGAGAACACAAGCAGCCTGTAGGCAAGAGTGGCTAGCGAGAGGCTTCCAGGAAGGGGCATGGGTCAGCAGCAGTACACCTGCTTTGCATGCAGAAGGTCCCAGATTCAGCACCCAGGCATCTCCAGGGAACACTGGGAGAGATTTCCTGCCTGAAACCCCAGAGAGCCTCTGGCACTGAGCGCAGGCAGGACTGAGCTAAACCAGTCATTTATGCAGAATCTTGAGGACTAGAGTCTTACCCTTTTTCCTTTTTTTTGAGGAAGGGTCATAGCTCAGTGGTAGAGCATCTGATTTGCAGATTTGCAGAAAGTCCCAGGATTAAGCCCCAGCTTCTCCAGGTAGGGCTGGGGAAAGCTACTGCCTGAAACCCTGGCGAGCAGCTGCCAGTCAGTGTTGACAATACTGAACTAATTACCAATAGGTTTTTTAATTGATTTCCCAAAAAGAAACATAGTTGAACAATGCAAAGTAAATCACAGTTCATCAAGATGGTGTGTTCTGAGAGTAGAAGCCCAGACTATAAAGGATGTAATTCATGCTGTCATCTTGCAGACCCTCCAAGTGCCCCTGTTTTCCAGGGACAGTCCTGGATTTACAGAAGTCATCCAGGTTTCTGTTTTGATCTCAGAATGTCCCACTTTTCCTTAGGACATCTCTATTTTTATCAGAGAAATGTTGGAGGGTGTGGAGTTATGTGACCCCTGAGCCAAAGAGATACTGTAAGTAACTATACAACCTTTAGAAGACACCTGAAGGCAGGCCTGTATAGGGACGTGTTTTAATGTTTAATGTTTTATTATGTTTTTATATATATTGTAAGCCACCCAGAGTGGCTGGGGCAACCCGGTTAGATGGGATGGGCAGGGTATAATTATAATTATTGTTATTATTATTGAATAAGACGTCCCCATTTTCATTGGAGAAGCGTTGGAGGGTATGTCCTGTTAATCTGTTTTGATTGCGTTTTGTCCTTACGGTAAGCTGCTGCCAGGATTTTTCATTGTGGGAAGCGACACACGAATATCAATAAACTAAACCCATCCTAACTATTCAACATGTGAGCATGAATTTGTTCCACAGTGAATATTTTGGTCTCAAAGGTGCCACAAGAATCTCATTGTGTTCTTCGTTGTTTCAACAGACACAGACTGGTGTCCATCTGGAATCTCATTTTAGCTTTGTGGCAGCGCTGCCTGACAGTTTTTAAATATCTACAGCATTTCTCAGGGATTCACGCAAATATCAATTTTCACTGACTTTGCTGCTGAGAGAGGGAGGGAGAGAAGGTTATAAACTCATGAATGGTGTTTCATAATCTTTCTCTCCTTTTCATAAACCTAGAAGTTGAGGTGGGGGTCACCTGATGAAGTCGATTGGAAATAGGTTCAGAAAAGAAAAGGTAATTCACTTTAGTGATTAGCTTGTGGAATTCACTGCCACAGGATTCCTCCGCTAACTCCATCTGTAACTGCCGGTCTGTGTAGACAGCACTGAATTAGATGGACCATGGGCAGCTTCCACTGTTCAGTGAAGAGCCCTTTGGTGCTTTTTGGCTTTGTGATAACTGACCAATTCTTTTTTTAAAATCTCCGGAAAATCGAGCCGCTTAATACGAAAAACCTCCACGCATCTCGGTTACCACCACAGAACACAAGTCCTCTGTCTTCAGAAATTACACTTCATATCAGATTAAATCACGATCAGCTGCTTGATGAGAGGGCCCACTCCCTGGACCTTTCTGCTGCTTGCCCTTACTGATCAAACAGGCTCCATAGGGCCCAATTTAGGAATGATTTAGAGAAGCAAGCAAACAGTTTGCAAACCTCAAAGGCTTTAAAATTAAACTTGCCATGGGGGAGTTTAAGGGAGGAGGTTCGTGTGGCTGTCGTGATATGACTGGGGTGCATTTCTTGTTTAATCTTTTTTTGTGCGTGTGTGTGATGGCGGAGAATGTATGAAGATAAATGACGAATCTAACTCACCTAAACCAGCTGAACAGGATTTGGTGTGCTGCTTAAAATTAATCTCCTCTGCAAATCCATCCTCGGCTGCCACATTTACTTAGGGACAGCCAAGGCTTTTACCCAAGACAAGGGGGGTGGGGGTGGATAAGGGGTGGTTCCTCCAACAGCCCACTCTGCCTCTCTCTGGGTTTCCCCAATCCTTTTTTCATGTCCTTGTTTGACATCTAGGGAAGAATCATGAGGTGTTGAGTATTATTAACTTCTAAACACCTAAGAAATCAGTAGGCTATCACAAACATTCCAGGTGCCCCCGACAGTCTCTGCTAGTGACCCATCCTAAACCCCTACCTTTCTTTAAAATAAAATGAAAAGATGAAAAGAGGGGGCCACGTCTAGTGAAAGGGGTGGGGTGTGGGGAGAGCGGGGCCCCGGTAAAAAGGAGGAGAAATATGACTACCTTGGCTGGGACTACAGATGGTTTGGAGTATTTAATAAACAGGTTGACACTCCAGGTTCCTCTCATTAGGTGATCACGTTGGCTTCGGTGGCCGTAAATCAACTGGCCAGGTTATCGAAGCCTTCTCTCCTGAAGTATACAAGGGCGCCCAACTGTCTGCTTTAATGAATGCAGAAAACAAGAGGGGAATCTGTAAAGAATTAAATGCCTAGGGCACTTTAATACACACACACACATGCTAATCCAAAGGGCTGGGAAGGCAGTTTACCTAAAATGCAGGGAAAAAAAATATTTTTTTAAAGGAAAATGTATATAATAATAATAATGCATTATTTATATGCCCCCCATCTGACTGGGTTCCCCTAGGCACTCAGGGCAGCTTCCAACAAATTAAAACACAATGTTATACAACATTTGAAACCAAAAGTATGTCAGGAGAAACAGAGAAGCCATCCACAAAACATTCAGATAAATATCAATAAATGTTTTTTATAAAAAGAACACTGTGATGAATCTTATGAGCCCGGGAATGCCTGCTTAAATAAATGGGTATTCTGGTGGTGTTTAATGCTAGCTACTGTTTCTGCTTTGTGAGCAGCACATGGAGGGGGGGTTAGACTGTGTTCACTGGGGAAGATGAGAGTCCAGAGAGTGGCGGGGGGGGGGACGGCGGCACAGGGGCACAGGGGCAGTTGCCTTGGGCACAAAACTGTTAGGGGCACAAAATTTCAACACCTGATGCTGCCTCAATACAGCCATGTGCTTCCGTCTCCATTGCAAATGACTTCTCCATGTGAACCAGGAAGTGGCCTCTCTAGGCAATGGAATGACTCTTCTTTCTTTAATTTCTACAGTTGTGAGCTCCCGGGTGACGTGGTTGCCATTGGGCAGTTGAATGCACATGTGTATCCAGTCCATTTCCTTCCCTCCCATTTTCCTCCCATCTCTGCACAGCCCCGGGCACTGGCAACCCGCGCTATGCCACTGAGTCCAGCAATAGTTGAAAATCCATTATATGTTAATTACTCAATTAGATGGATAGGGAACCTGTGGGCCCTCCAGATGCTGGAGCACAGTTTTGTGCCAGAAACATTGATGTTCAGATGAGTATGATAAATAGGCAAAGGAAGTTCTAAATGCTCAACAGGTGCTCTGCATGCCTAAGTGAGCCCAGTTGTTGATCCAGCAAGCAACACGGCCCCTTGGATCCTGTTATATGGGAATGGGGAAGGCACAACTTCCACGTGGCAAATGGGCAAGTGATGGGAAGCTCATTCTGCAAGGCTACATCTGAGCTGCCTGCTCACATTTGTGCTGGTGTTTCTGTGACCTAGGTGACGGGGGAGGTCTCTGTGCTGACCCTGAACCATACTGAGCAGCCGACTGCTGAGAGCATGGGCTGGGGGGGGGAGGGACTTCAGTGGTGCCAGACGGATGCTGAGATCAGAGGAAAGGCTGGCACAGAAGCCACGATGCAGGACACCCTGGATGCATCCTTAACCTGCTCCACCATGGACAGCTTTGAGTCCAAAATGACTCCTAGGCTGTGCACCTGGTCCTTCATGGGCAAAACATGCTGCCTCCGAGAGTGGAGGTAGAACATTGGCATCCTGGTTAGTTGTCTTCGGATAGCTATGGATTTGCCTTTTGAAGCCATCCAAGTTAGTGCCCATCACCCTGCCAGATCAAGTAAAACAATAGAAATACTTAACTAACTGACCAATCACGTCGGTTCCGTTCCCCCTAACACAAGTCCTGCCCCCCTCCAAATCCTGGCTATGTCCATAACCATCACCACCTCTCTTGGGAGCAAATGCTATCGTCTAAAAGACGCGGGTGGCGCTGTGGGTTAAACCACAGAGCCTAGGACTTGCCGATCAGAAAGTCGGCAGTTCGAATCCCCGTGGCGGGGTGAGCTCCCATTGCTCGGTCCCTGCTCCTGCCAACCTAGCAGTTCGAAAGCACGTCAAAGTGCAAGTAGATAAATAGGTACCACTCCAGCAGGAAGGTAAACGGCGTTTCCGTGTGCTGCTCTGGTTCGCCAGAAGCGGCTTAGTCATGCTGGCCACATGACCTGGAAGCTGTATGCCAGCTCCTTCGGCCAATAAAGCGAGATGAGTGCCGCAACCCCAGAGTCAGTCATGACTGGACCTAATGGTCAGGGGCCCCTATACCTTTACCCAACTCTGCACTGGATGGTGTATGGGGCTGGCCCACTATTCCAGCCCCCTCCCCAACTATAAATCTCACCGTCTCTCCTTTCTGATCCTTTCCAGCACTGCTGTTGCTTCTCCACTCTGCACATGCGCAGTTGGTGTCCCTCCCCATTTTTCTCCCTCCTTCCTACCTGTCACATTTCATTTGCTTCTGCCAGCTTCCCTCCTGCCATTTGCAGCCCAGTCCCTTGGCTTATCGAGATCATATTGAGTCCCTGTCCAGCGCCCAGAAGCATCTGCAGTTCCTCCTGGCTAGGTGTCGCCCAAAGGCTGTCATTGGCTCAGGGCCTGTGGGAGTCAAATTCTGCAGCTCCCATCGGCCTACTCTTGAGGCAAACTGTAGGAGGTATATTTATACCGGCTGCCTCCATTTCTCAGGATTTCTCATGAAAGGATTGGCCCTTAGGGGAGGAAAGGAAACATCTCACACAAAAGCATGACATCCTGCCCTTTTGGGTTAGATCAAGCTGTGACGTGGTTGCTGGAGTGAAGGTTTCCAGAGTGGGTGAGAAAGCAGGGGAAGGAACGGAAGCCACTGTTATTTTGCCTACAAATTGGAAGCTGCTTGATATCAGCTCAGGCCACTAGTCCGTGGAGCTCAGTATTTTTCAGTGACTCTCTGGGGTTGCAGACAGGGGTCTCTCTCAGCCCTGCTTAGAGATGACAGTGGGAATTGGACTTGAAGAAAGGACTTCTCCATGCAGCACTTAGTTAAACTATGGAACCTGCTCCCTCAGTGATGGCTGCCAACCTGGATGGCTTTTATAAAGGATTCGGCAAAAGTAGCCAGAAGTTGGGATGGTGAAATATACTCGGAGTTGAGTGTGGATTTCATGTTCTTTATTCAGCTCATAGTAGTGAGGAATGAAATTTCCCCCCAAATATCTGCTTTATATACATTATTTACACAATGGGCCCCACGTGATTGGCTAATTCTGGGATTCTCCTGTAGGCCAATCAGGTTACAGATTCACTGCCACCTGGAGCTGGATTGGGTGGCTCCTGTGGACCAATCAGACTGCTGCGTTCTGGGTCCTATTGTTTTAGGTCCAATCAGACTGCTGCATTCTGGGTCCTATTGTCTAGGACCAATCAGACTGCTGCATTTTGGATCCTATTGTTCTAGGACCAATCAGACTGCTGCATTTTGGATCCTATTCAACTAAGTACATAACAGATGGGAAAGAGCCTTGGCTGAGATCTTGGTGAACATCAGGCAGCAAGGAAGTTGGAAGTTTCTGTTCTACTCACATAAAAAGAAACCCCCTCCAGTATGTTTCTTTTTTTTCTTTTCGCAGGCAGATTCTGCAGCATGTTATTGACACAGGTGCCTTCTTCTATGCCATACCCCTTCAGGTATTTGATGAATACTGTTCTGCCCCTGTCACCACCATTCTTCTCATTTCCAGGCTATTCATAGCCTGCTCCTTCAACCTTTTCTCACAGGAGTTGCTTCCCATACCACTGGCCATCTTTGCCTTTAAACTCATTCAAATTTGTCTCTATCCCTTTAAAAGTGCGGCATCCAGGAGCAATGGAGTGCAAAACAAAGTGCGACTGTCACTTCCCATGACTTGGAAGCTACCTTTTTTAAAAAGGTAAAGGTAAAGGGACCCCTGACCATTAGGTCCAGTCGTGACCGACTCTGGGGTTGCGGCGCTCATCTCGCTTTATTGGCTGAAGGAGCCGGCGTACAGCTTCCAGGTCATGTGGCGAGCATGCCTAAGCCGCTTCTGGTGAACCAGAGCAGTGCACGGAAACACCGTTCACCTTCCTGCCAGAGCAGTACCTATTTATCTACTTGCACTTTGACGTGCTTTCGAACTGCTAGGTTGGCAGGAGCTGGGACTGAGCAATGGGAGCTCACCCCGTTGTGGGGATTTGAACCTCCGACCTTCTGATCGGCAAGTCCTAGGCTTTGTGGTTTAACCCACAGCGCCCCCCACGTCCCTTTTTAAAAAATAAATAAATTATTGTATTTATTGTATTATTTTTATTTTATTTTATTTTATTATTTATTATTAATACAGCCTAGGATCAAATCTGCGTCCCGCCCCCCAGCTGCATCACACTGCTGACTCATGTCCAGCTTGTGACTGACTGCTGCCTTGAGAGTCTTTCCCCTTTACCACTGAGCGCTCATTCCTCTCTGAAGGCACCTTTGATCTCCTCCATCAGCTGCCAAAGAACATGCTTACTGGAGCAGCCGTGAAATCAATCAGATGTGTATGTCTGGAAAAGCATGTTCTTCATTCCCATTCATATTTGTTACGAAGCTCATTCAGCAGAATCTGTATTTCTCTCTGTGTGTGTGTATACATGTGGGTCCATTGGTCGTTTATTTATTTACTCTTATGACCCACCTTTCCTTCAAGGAGCACAAGGGGGCGTACATAGTTCCCCCCACCTTCATTTTATCCCCACAACCACCCTGCGAGGTAGGCTACGCTGAGAGCCTGTGACTGGCCCAGTGACAGCCAGTGAGTTTTATGACTTAGGAGTCATTTGAACCCTGGTCTCCCAAGTCTAACATGCTAAGCGCTATTCACCGTATCTCTACACATTCAGATCTATCTGCCTTCCCATCTCCCTTTCACTCTTCAACAAAGGTGCCAACTCTAAGGGACCCAGAAACCTTTGCGCTGCCCAAATATTTTGGGGGAGCCACTCCCCCCACTTGACTGTGCTGAGCTTCCCCAGCCTCCTTCCGCTGTGTGAAAGTGCAAGTAAGAAAAAAAAAATCGCATGCACAATCCCAAACCATTTTTCTTTGAAGTAAGCTTGACTGATTTGGATGCAGCTAACTGTCAAGGAAGTTTGACCAAAATCTCAGCCTCATTCTCGTTTTCAGTTCTGGGGGCTAGTGCCAGCTTCTGGCTTGAGGGACTTGCTGGCATTATGCCGCAGGGACAAAGGAAGCTCAATAATAATAATAATAATAATAATAACAACAATAATATTTTATTGCATTTTTGAAAGTTACAGAGAAAAGAATGAATGAAAAATTACACCTGAATATACAAAAAGAAAAAAAGAAAAAAACTGAAAAAAGAGAAACACCCAATTAAAAAGATACACACAATTGTTCAAATGATACAAACAGTAATTTGAACATTCTATACAATAGGCTCCTGGAAAGAAATTACATTAATATTTCTTCTTTTCTTTCCCCCCTTACAATCACTTTCTTTCTGTTCCAGTAAACGTGTTTGAATCCCTGATATGTTAACTGACTTTCCTCTATCCCTTTGTGGCTTCAACGCTTCTCATTAGTTACCAATAATCTGTATTCCTTTATTCAAATCAATTCCCCCCCCCCATTATATCTGTAAAATTAATCTAAGCACAACCAAGTATTCTTTTTGGAACCATATTTAGTCAAGTAGTTTTTGAAGCAAACCTTTTCCTTTTTTACCTTGTCCTTTGGTCCATCTTACTCAATGTTTTCTAGATAGGTGGCAGCTTCCCAGGGTTTCAGGTAGGGGACATTCTCAGCCTTACCTGGATTAAGGATTGAACCTGGCACCTTTTGCAGTGATGCAGAGGTTCTGAGCTATGTCACAAGGGATGTCAGCTGATGGCTGGGTGGGTGTGGTTTGGGAACAGTGGCCTCATGGGCCAGACTGGACCTCCTAGTGGGCAGAGATTGGTCCGTGGGCCCAAACTTTCCCCACCCTTGCTGTAGATGTCCACAAAGGGTTCTGAAGAACACAAAAGGGGAGAAATTTAATAATACAGTGGTACCTCGGGTTACATACGCTTCAGGTTACATATGCTTCAGGTTACAGACTCCGCTAACCCAGAAATAGTGCTTCAGGTTAAGAACTTTGCTTCAGGATGAGAACAGAAATTGTACTCTGGTGGCGCGGCAGCAGCAGGAGGCCCCATTAGCTAAAGTGGTGCTTCAGGTTAAGAACAGTTTCAGGTTAAGTACGGACCTCCGGAACGAATTAAGTACTTAACCCAAGGTACCACTGTATTTGGAATGTATTTATTGAAATCATAGTGACCCATGAATCAACTTAGGTATACTTGAGGGAGACAATAAATCTATCCATTCACATATATACTACATAGTTTTGTAACTTTAATTATATTGCATTGTTACTTTGTCATTGTTGTTTTTGTATGCCTTTAAAAATATTTTTAAGGCATTCTTTCTCTTTCCCCCTTTCATCTTCTCTCTCGTTCCCCCTCTAATTTACTTTAACCTACTGTAATACTTTCAATAAAATATAAATCATTAGAAGAACACAAAAGCGTGCTTACTATTTTTTGTGAGATTTCATTTGATCTTTTGGCAACGACTGGTATTGCCGAACTGTTGATTTTCAATTTATGTATTTTCCTTCCTATTCATATGCTTAGGGGCTGAGTCTGGTTACAGGCAGACACCCCCCCCCCAAAGGATGAGGGGAGGTTCTAGGGCTCAACCTTAGAGCATAGCAAACCCTGCTCTGAGCCAATCATGTCAGCTTCCAGAGGTCCTCCGGGTTGGCAATCTGATGTGTTCAGAAAAAATGTTAGTTCATGCAAGGTCAGAGTAATTGTGCATGATTAATGGTTTATCTCTTCCTGAAAGCCATACACAAGGGCTCCAAACCAAGTTAGCCGTAATTCCATACTCTCTCAGAGTCCCTTTAAAGGGGCAGCATTCTTCTTTCCTGCTGGAAGAACGAGGCTTCCAGATTTGCTCATCAGAGCAGACAACCAGTTGGCCCATAGCAGACTCATCCAGCAACTCTTGGATGAGTTTCCGTGGTTTTGAGGGAGGTCCTGTTGGAGCACACCATGCAGGTCCAAACTTGAATTCAAGGATGGGTAGCCTCAGGGCTGGGGGGTGGAATGTGCACCTTCAGGACTCTCTCTCTGGCCCCCAGAACTCTACTCAGTCCCCACCCCTTGCCAACCTCATCCCATACCCTGATGGCTTTGGCTTGGCTAGGAAGCATCTTTGAACTATGATCATTCCTTTTGCCTGCCCAGGTGGAGGATAGAGAAGAACATGTGAGTGTGTTTAGAAACTAGCTCTGAAGATGGTTCGGAAACTTCAGGGAGTGGAGAATTCAGCAGCCAGGTTGTCCAGCGGGGCAAGACATTTACACCGATCCTGGTCCGACTGCACTGGCTACCAATTAGTTTCTGGGCCGAATTCAAAGTGCTGGTTTTGACCTATAAAGCCTTAAATGGCCCAGGACTTCAATATCTCGCCTCTTTCCATATGAACCTACCCAGACCCTGGGATCATCTTCTGAGGCCCTTCTTCCTGTGCCTCCTCCACAAGAGGTCTGGATGGTGGCAACACAAGAAGGGGCCTTTTCTGCAGTGGCTCCCCATTTGTGGAATGCTCTCCCCAGAAAGTCTCGTCTGGCGCCTTCCTTATACACTTTTAGGCACCCGGCGAAAACATTCCTCTTTGACCAGGCCTTTGGCAGACTGGCATCCAATGCCGTTTTAAAATGTGTTGTGGGAGGGTTTTCTTATTGAGGATTGTGTGTGTGTGTGTGTCTTTGCTTTTATTATGCATTTTCTGTAAAATTCACATTCAGTGCTCCACCCACTTTTCCCCTTGCCTCACCCACCACTAGTCTGTGGCCCTCAGAAGCTTGCAGATAAAAGAATGTGGCCCTCATAGGGACATAAGGAGAACTTGCTGGATCCGGCCAATGACCCATCTAGTCCAGCATCATTTACTCACAGTGGCCAACCAGATGCCCTTATGGGAAACCTGCAAGCAGAACCTGAGCACAAGAGTAATCTGCCTTTTGGGGTTTCCAGCAACTGGTATTCAGAAGCATCACTGCATCTGACCATGGAGCCACTGTGGCTAATAGCCATTGATAGCCTTCTCCTCCATGAATTTGTTCAATCCTCTTTTCAAGCTATCTAAGCTGGGGGCCAAGGGACGCAGGTGGCACAGTGGTTTAAACTACTGAGCCTCTTGGGCTTGCTGATCAGAAGGTCAGCAGTTCGAATCCCCGCGACGGGGTGAGCTCCCGCTGCTCGGTCCCAGCTCCTGCCCACCTAGCAGCTCAAAAGCACGTCAAAGTCCAAGTAGATAAATAGGTATCGCTCTGGCGGGAAGGTAAACGGCATTTCCGTGCACTGCTCTGGTTCGCCAGAAGCGGCTTAGTCATGCTGGCCACATGACCCGGAAGCTGTTTGCTGGCTCCCTTGGCCAATAAAGCGAGATGAGCGCCTCAACCCCAGAGTCGGCCACGACTGGACCTAATGGTCAGGGGTCCCTTTACCTTTACCTAAGCTGGGGGCCATCACTACCTCCTGGGGAAGTGAGTGCCATAGTTTAACTGTGCCCTCAACATTTCTCTTCATGAATTTGTCTAATCCTCTTTGAAAGTCATCTAAATCAATGGCCATTAATTAGGGTTTCCACACGTCTGGAATTTCCCGGGCGAAAATTGCTGAAACATCTAGGAAAGTTGAGACGGATGGCAACCCAAGTCTTGATTTGGGCGAATTTCCTTAGAAATAGCTCAAAAACTTCTCCTTTTTTTGAGATTTTCCAAAAAAGAAGCTCAACAAAAACCACGAAAAACTCAACTCTGGATTTTCACCCTACATTCCATAGTTTAACTATGCGCTGCTGAAAAGCACTCCTGATCTCTGAGCAAAACCATCGTTGCTGGTGAGGATGGATCCAGAATGGAATTTCAGTGTCCTGCCATCGTTGTGATCAAAAGAGCCTCAAGACCAGAGCTGGGACGACGGAGAGCGGCCTATACGGAAAAGCAAATTTGCTCCTAACGGCTGAGGGGCAAGCCTCGTGAGTTGGAGGCGAAAAGCAATTATCTTCTTTTGTCCTGCCTCCCTGAAATTAGTCCAAAAATAAATAAATAGAAGAGGAATGGCAGGGAGGACAGGAGCGAATGAGCGCTCCCCCCCCCCCCAGTTCAACTACGCCTCCTCCGAGAGGATGATTGAAATTGGCTGCCCAGGATAATAAAGTCTCCCGAGCATCGAGGCAATGCCAGAAGTGCCCCCCGTCCCTAATGAGCCAGGAGACGCCAGCTTGGGGGCTGTAGCCGGGGCTAAATTAGCGGAGGAGGCCATCTGAAGTGGCCTGACTCCACCGTAAACTGCCTTAAGTGTCTCTTTATTAAATTACACCACCGCTTAGAGTCTGCCTCGCTGCCACATCAGAGCTGTCTGCATCCCAACAAACTCCTGGCGTTCCCGCGGGAGGTCTGGGCTACTGGATACTGACAATAATAATCGGGAACATGGGACGGGGAGGAAGGGGGGAGCACAGAGAATGCTACCCTCCATCATCAACAACAGTTTCCTTGTTACAGCTTCATCACATGCTACTTTTAAAATAGCATCACCACCGATTCATTTTTTGGGGGGAGAAGTGTAGGAACATGATGCTTCTTTTTTCCCCTTCTTCCCCCAGATGTGGAGGTTGATGGACCCAGAGTTGCAGGAACTGGGAGCCTGCCAACATAAGACCATCAGAAGAGTCTGCTGGGTCAGGTCAGTGGTCCATCTGGTCTAGCATCCCGTTCCCACAATGGCCAACCAGATGCCCCAATGGGAAGCAAGACCTGGGTGCAACAGCAACTTACGAGTCTCATCAATGAGCATTCATAGGCTTCCAGCAATAGAGAGAGGACATAGCCATTGTAAAGGTAAAGGGACCCCTGACCGTTAGGTCCAGTTGCATATGACTCTGGGGTTGCGGCACTCATCTTGCTTTACTGGCTGAGGGAGCCGGCGCACAGCTTCCGGGTCATGTGGCCAGCATGACTAAGCTGCTTCTGGCGAACCAGAACAGAGCACGGAAATGCCGTTTATCTTCCCGCCAGAGTGGTACCTATTTATCTACTTGTACTTTGACATGCTTTCGAACTGCTAGGTTGGCAGGAGCAGGGATCGAGCAACGGGAGCTCACCCCGTCACGCGGATTCGAACCGCTGACTTTCCAATCAGCAAGCCCTAGACTCAGTGGTTTAGCCCACAGCTCCACCTGCATCATTGTGGCTAGTAGCTATTGCCCATGAATTTGTCCATTCCTCTTTTAATGCCACCCAAGTTGATGGCCATCGCTCCCTCTTATGGGAAGGCATAATTCCAGATGGAACTGCTGTGATTCAACGGTTATGAACGGATACACTGCTTATCCCTAAGTGTTCCAAATTAAATCCGATCATTTCTTCTGGAAGGTGCTGAGGTTTTAAGGATGCCCTCTTTGAAAATGTATTTCTGAGATGCCCCGCTAGGTCAAAGCAGAGGTCCATCTAGTAGTATCTGGTTCTCACAATGGCCAGGTATATGTCTGTGTGAAGCTGGCAAGCACTTTCAGAATCTCAGTTTTTTGTGATTGCCAGCAACGGGCATTCAGAGCCATACTGCCACCAACAGTGGAAGAAGAACATAGCCATCTCTGGACTAGATGACACCTGAGGTCCCTCCCAACTCTACAGTTCTATGATTTTTATGTCCAGAACTGCCATCATAGCAGCAAGGAAAGCAGCATTTGTTCAATGCATGGGATCAGGGGTGATATCCGTACAAGATGCAAAGGTGGGCTGCTTCTAATTTCCTCTGAAGCAGTCTGCCTAATCTTTTTGTGAACGTCTCAGAAATGCCACAGGATTGACTCCTGCTAACCATGGGCAGGAAGTGACTCCAAGCAATCAACAGCAATGATTAGCCAACCATCAGGGTCAAGGGTGGCAACGGGGGGAAAGGGAGACAGAGGAGGAGGTGGGGTCACTGTGTGTCTGACTTCCTTTGGACTTCAATACCTTCAGGCTATATTACAAGGAGATCCTCGTGGAGATGCTGAACACCTGACTCCCCCTCCAGCACAGCTCTGTTTATTTGGGAGATCTGCTAAGTGTTAAGGGGAGGGAAGAACATCCCCTTTCAGAGGTCAAATGCAACAGTATGCCACAGCGAAGGCTTGGGGTCCAGGTTCCTGGCTCAGATCCTGAACCAGGTCGCGGCCTGAGATTGACAAAAAGGTGTCATTTTCACTGAAGGCGTGCCAATGTGGCATAGTGGTTAGAGTGTCCAAACAGGGCCTGGGAGGCCTGGGTTCAAACCCCCCACTCAGTCATGAAGCTCACAGAGTGACCTTGGGCTGGTCAACTCTGTTGGTGTTGGGTTTGACCTTTAAAGCCCTATGCTGCCTAGGACCCACGTACCTACGGGACCGCTTCTCCTGGTGTGCCCCATGGAGGTCCACAAATGACAACACTTTGGAGGTCCCAAGTCGCAAGGGGGTTAGATTGGTCTCAACTAAGGCCAGGGCCTTTTCAGTACTGGCCCCGACTTGGTGGAACGCTCTGTCTCAAGAGACTAGGGCCCTGTGGGACTTGTCATCTTTCCTCAGGGCCTGCAAAACAGAGCTGTTCTGCCTGGACTTTGGTATGGACTCAGTCTGGCCCTCATGTTTCCCTCCCCTTATGTTTTTGATCTATGGGCCACTTTTAAAATGAGGCTGCATTTTAAATTGTATTTTAACCTGTATTTTAAATTGGTTTCTTCTTCTTTTTTCTATTATGTTTTTATTGTAATTTTACTGGTGTTAGCCGTCCTGAGCCCGGCTTTCGCCGGGGAGGGCGGGGTATAAATAAAATTTGTTATTATTATTATTGGTCTAACCAACCTCACAGGAGAAGGAGGAAATGAGGAGAAAAACCGCGCATGCTGCCACCTTGAGCAACTTGGAGGAAAGCTGGGGTAGAAATTAAACTAACTAACTAACTAACTAACTAACTAACTAACAAACTAACAATGTTTATTGCTGTAAGGGCCAAGCTAAGCCCACTAAGGATTTTGGGCCATGGGGTGGGATTTTGAACTTGTGAGTTAACATTGTGGGAAGATGCACATGGATGGGCAGAACACTATATTTTCACCTGATATCATTTTTGGATTTCTTTTGTGAATTTTTGTCCTGCTTGCATCTCCCGCCGTCATAATGTTGGTACTTGCAAAAGTTTTGGAGCAGACTTACCACTCCGCTTCCATTCATTGTGTACTCATGACGCCCTGCTGAGAGCACGTGCCTTTTGATACTGCAAATATTCCACCCCCTTTTCTAAGGGAAAGTTGAGAATTCTAGCTCTGGGAGGGGAATGGGGCCTCCTAACAGCTCTCGGCATCCTGAACAAATGAAATCACCTAGCAGGGGCACCAACTTATGGAAACTGAGCTCTCTCTCCCCCCAATAATTTTTGGGAGGGGGCCAGGCCCCTCTAATGCCCCCAGAAATCAGGGAGCGGAGGAGGCTGAACGTGGAGCCGAGCCCAGTGTAGCTTCAATGACCAGCTCCTTCTCCTCCTCTTCCTGCCACAGAGAGGAAGGAAGGTCAAAGCAGCCCCCCACTGGTGGCTGCAGCAGTGGGAAAAAGAGGAGGAGCCTCCAGACATTGAAGCTGTGCTGCTGCCATGTTCATTTCTGCCCTGCCTCCTCCTGACGTCCTGATGTCACATGTCCCAATTGCCCTCCAAGCTGGCTCCTCTTTCTCCCAGGATACTTTAGAGGAAGTCACAACTGTTTAAAGTGGTGTCATAGCGCATTAGATGTTTGGGGTGTGGATGTGGCCTCAGCTGGCTCTGACTCTCACTGAATCAGTGTCCTGCTACTTTGGGTCTCTCCGTCTTCTGCTCTACCAGTCCAAATGGACACCGGCCACCACTGCCATTTCTTGTGCTAGAGGATAGTCATTGAGAAAAGCTCCCAGCTCCCAAGCTGCCAATATTAAACTGGATCCAATCAATATTCTGTCCTCAACGCGCTGCGCTCTTTGTGTGTCTGCAATATGGGAGAGAGAGAAAGAGAACTGAAGATGCTCTAGAGTGGGGAGGAAGAAGAGCGCCCACCTTGTGCAGAAAGCAGACCTGACAGGCCAACGAAGAAACACAGAAGAACAAATAGCGAAACCGAAGGGAGGACTTCTTCTCCTTCCGCACCACCTGAGGTCATTGCATGACCTTTGAGAAAACGATCATGCTTCGAAATGGAAGCGTGACCTTTGTCAAGAGACATGGAGCTTCCCAGCTTTGGCTTCTGCCAGGGAGGCGAGGCTGTCCTAGAGGCACCACTCAACACACGGCACAATGCGGTACGCCAGGGTCCTGACCTGCCGTGGCACACATACCCGAAGACCTGCCATGGCCTGCCCTCCCTCCTCTCAGGTTTTACTGCACAAACACCTTGGAGGGATATGTGGGAGATACAACTTGCATGGCCATCTATTATTATTATATTTTACAAACCTGATCAAACATTTTCAAAAGAGTTGCAAACGCGAAGCGTTGTCTTCTTGAACAAATGCGCGTACAGATGCCAAGTCTCATATGCAGCCATCCACATGGCATCAAAACATAGTCGAAAAATCTTTTACATTATGAATTAAGCTCATGTCCACAGAGTATACTTCGATCAAAAGTGTTAAGATAATTCCTCCATGTTGGCTGCTGCCACTGAGATGGAAGGGAGGCTAGTGTACTGTTGTTAATGAATGAATTCAATTGAGACTGTATGCAGGGGTCAGGAAGGTTTATCTTGCCTGGGCCAGATTGGTTCTACGGAGATCCCAGAACCGGCTGGATCACAAGTGTGCGCCCCCGCGATTTTCGGTGTCTGCGCGTGTGCAGATGCGATTTTCAGCTTCTGCTTCCGCACAGACGTGATTTTCAGTGTCTGCGCATGTACAGACATGATTTCCAGTGCCATGGAAGCGAGTCCCCGCACTGTGCTGGTTTAGCACAGTACGTGAGGGGGCAACTCGGTTCGGGGGTGGCTTGTGGGCCGTTCAAACAACCTCCACAGGCTGTTTCCGGCCCATGGGCCTTAGGTTGCTGACCCCTGGTACAGAGCATACCCTCCAAGTCTCCAAACTTTCCAGGGACTGTTTCGGAATCACAAAAGCCACCCCAGCTTCTCATTTGATCCCTGAATGTCCCTATTTTACCCACCAGTGCCACCACCACCAAGCTCGGGGAGGAGTATGAATGAACACTTGCCCCGAGCAGCAACGATGGAGGTGGCGGAAGCTATGAGGGAGCATCCCATTGCCTCTCCATTGCTTCTGCAAGCCTCCTTCCTTGGGCAGCTTGTAACAGCTGTGGGAGATCGGGCGAGGAAGAGGAAAGGCTGTGGCCGCCAAGGCCATGTGACTCGCTGACTCTGAGGGGCAGGCAGAGGGCAGGGCCTCCCTGGGTGGGAAGAAAGGGAGAGTGGAGCGGAGCACAAGGAGTCTTGAATTTTTTTAAAAATGCTTTGAGCGTCCGAGTCTAATCTTGCCCCCTTTCTAAAATTTATTTATCGGTGCTTGTTTTTCTTTTTGTAAATCTACCAAAGAATTAAATTAAATTAAAAAATCGGGATTAAGGGGTTTTCTCAGACAGTGGAGGGCATGTGTGCTGTGTTTTTCTGATAGGAAAAATGGGGGACGGGTCTCCACAAGGGTCAGTTGGGCAGGTCGGGGAGTAAGAAATGTCCCTATTTTCATCTGAGGCATGTTGGAGGGTATGACAGAGTCACTGGCAGAGGAATGGGGGTGCGGAGGGAGTGGGCTGCCCCCGGCACCACTATTCTGGTAGGGTGCCATTGTGGCGGCCCCTCCAGGTCTGCGCCACGTCCCCCCAGAGGCGATGCCAGCCGCACCCCCTCCTGCTCTCCGCCCCCGGTAGCGGAGCGTGCAGCTTCGCCACTGGACAGAGTCAAATCCATCTTTCTTTGTTATTCCTCTTATCACCCTCCGATGGTTAGTTAAGCACCCTGTAAGTATATTCCACACATATTGAGTCCAGGTTTCTATGGTGGGTCCCCCCCTACACACTAGAAGCAAAGATTAACACGGTTCCAACAACTAGAAACTTGCACAGCCATATTGTAGATACAGTGGTACCTCAGGTTAAGTACTTAATTCGTTCCGGAGGTCCGTTCTTAACCTGAAACTATTCTTAACCTGAAGCACCACTTTAGCTAATGGGGCCTCCTGCTGCCGCCACACCACTGGAGCACGATTTCTGTTCTCACCCTGAAACAAAGTTCTTAACCTGAGGTAATATTTCTGGGTTAGCGGAGTCTGTAACCTGAAGCGTATGTAACTCGAGGTACCACTGTACAGGGAACTCAGGAAGCTGCCTCACACTGGTCTATCTAGCTCAGATCTACCTATCATCTATCTATCTATCTATCTATCTATCTATCTATCTATCTATCTATCTATCTAATCTCTATCATCATCTCCATAAGGATGGAACGCGGATGAGAAAGCAGACTCTCCAATGAAGAGGAAGGGATACTTCAGATCCGTTGACTTTCTGATTACTCAAGGACCGTCCCTGGTGTATCCAGGCGCCGGACTCTCTCTTCCTCTACCCTGTGTGTCTCCTCCTTCCCCGCATCCCCCCCGCTGTGCAAGTTCAATGGAGAGCATTCAGCCCCCATCAGGAGTCTCTGTAGATCCCCTCCGAAGATTAAGCCCTGTGAATATTTCATGACCCTTGAGCGATAGCTCTTAAGGACCTGTTGCAAGGCTGGCGCCCACTTACTAGTTAAAAAAGAAAGGGAGGGGTAGTCACATTGCTCTGTGTGTGTGTGTGTGTAGAAATCCTTAGAGCTAAAGTCCAGTGGATTGGAAGCAATACACTGGACTGCCTTCCTTCCTACCTCCATCCATGCTCCCTTAATAGCAACATAACCTATTTAAGTGCTCAGAGTCCATGGTTGATAATACCCCACAGGAACATAGGAAGCTGCCTTAAACTGAGTTAGACCATTGGTCCATCTTAGTATGTACTGTCGACACTGACTGGCAGCAGCTCTGCAGGGTTTCAGGCAGGAGTGCCCTACTTGGAGGTGCACAATCACACACAACTCCCTTTCCTTCACTCCCTGTCCCACCGCAGCAGCTATTTCCTAACCACCTGCCTTAAATAACCCTCATCTGATAGCCCTTCATTAGAGACCATGAGCATCATCCTTGCTTCAGCCCCTCAATGTTGTTAAGGACTCGTTTGTTTGCCCCCTAAGTCAACTGTAGAAGCAGGCAGTGACCTGGAAACCAGTAACCTGGTATTGGTTGGGGTGGTGATGATTATGTTTGCTTGTTTTTGCATTTCTTCCTAATCATCCTCTTCTGGATGAATGAAGCAAAGCACATTTATTTAGGAAAAGACGTCGTGATCTTGGTTCCTTGTGTGCTGGGAGACTTTCATAGGATGAAATGGGGAGTGCAGAGTGCTGGGGTGGAAGACAGCAGGCTGCCCCCAAGTCTAGCTCCAGATAAGATGCAATTGGCAAAATGTGGAATAGGCAAAAAAGTGGAATAGGGAAGACTCTGCTGCCCAGTTAGCTCATCCTTTTGGACAGGGCTGGGGAACTGGTGGCCCTCCAGACATTGTTGAAAGGAAGGTACTTCTTCATGAAGCACAAACTATGGAACTCACTGCCACATGCGGCAGTGATGGACACCAATTTGGATGCTTTTTTTTTTTTTAAGGACTGGACAAATTCATAGAAGAGAAGGCTATCAATGGCTTCTAGCTGCCTTCATTATCATAGGGATTCCTAAGTTTGTATCTAATAGCATGCATCCTGTGATTATACTGACCTCTTCCCCCATCTCTACTACTGTTGAGATTCAGCCTGCAAAGCACTGTGGGTTGTGTTCAGCTACATTTTACTTAGAATAGAATGACTGAAATTAATAGGCTTAAGTGAGTCAGATCTATTCATTTTAATTTATCTACTCTGAGTATGATTTTGAACCATGAGTCAAAGCAGCAACTCCCACCAAGTTCCTTGTAGTGCCTCACTGACTCATAGAATTGTAGAATTGCAGAGTTGGAAGGGACCCCACAGGTCATCTAGTCCAACCCCCTGCAATGCAGGGATCTCAGCTAAAACAACCATGACAGATGGCCACCCAACCTTTCCTAAAAAACAAAAAAAACACTCCAATGAAGGAGGTGGGGGAGGGGAAAGGCTGTGGACAAGTGACTGCTAAAAGCAAAGCTAACAGGCTGTCACCACCTATGTCCTACTCAGAGCAAACCCTTATGGAACTGATAGACCTGTTAGTCACGCCCATTAATTTCAATGGGTCTGCTCTGAGGGTGACTAACGTTGGGTACAAGCTCAGGCCCAGAATTGGCACCGTACCATCATCACATCACCACCAGAGGATAGCTCTGTCAGTAGAGCATGAGACTCTTAATCTCAGGGTCCTCGGTTTGAGCCCCACATTGGGCAAAATATTCCTGCATTGCCCGGGGTTGGACTAGATGACTCTCTTGGGATGCTGCCGGGGAGATAGGGGCATTTGACAGGCCCCCAGCTGGCTCCAGCCACCGGCCGGCAGCTGGACGAACTCTGGTTCTTGGAATAGCATCAAAAACTGCGACTCAAGCCTCAGAAGCCTTCAGGAGCTTAAGCACGCAAGCCAGCAGAGATAAGAACTCTTTGCAACAGAAGTAGCAGACAGAGACATGTGTAAGCATATTTACAGCATTTATTCAGCAGCAGGACAAAGGAAAAACATGTCTGCTTCCCTTCGTGTCCAGCAGCATAGCAAAAGCAATATATAACGGAAGTTCCCAGCAGACTGTGCTGGAAGTAAACAGACATGTGACATACAACAACTCCACATATCTGTTCCTCTTAAGACGGAACAGAACATCAATATCCTAACAGACCCTCATGGTACCCTCCAACTCTAGGATTCTAGGATTCAATCACACTACTATTGGGAAATTACCAGTGGCCCAGGAACCTGAAGATCACTCGAATGGCCTTTGAAATGAGAGAGCCCTGAGCATTTTTGAGAAAGCACATCTGTTGAGCCAGTATGTTGTCAGATAACTTCCTTATTTAATGCCAATTAGCGTTTTTCGTTTAACAACCAATGGGTGTCCCATTAAACTTGCAAAAGCAGCCTTGGTGAGATGCCAGTATGGTGGTTAAAGAGTGCTGGCCCAGCCAAGGCTTTTTGCGTTTGGGCGCACACCTGGGATTGCAGATTGCTGGCTCTCCTGGATGTGGGCTGCAAGAAAGAAGAGGTGTGTGTACATGGGATTCAGTGTGCTTATAATTGCACTGAAAGTTACAAGAGGATTTATATACAGACACAGGGCCAGGGAGATTTTGGGCCCTGGCTTCCTGCCTCACCATTCCTGGGCAGTGTCGAGAAGTGTTGAAAAAGGCAGCTTGCTGACATCATCTCCCTCCCCTGTGTTAGGAGTCGATGCACAGCTGGGCTTGGAGAGGTGACTGAAGCGAAGGAGTGAGACATGGCAGAAAGCAGGACCCCTCCGCCTGAGATCAAGTGTAATTGATGTGACTGCTTCCTCCCATCAAGCGATGGCTTTGGCAGTTGTCCCATGGCGAGATCCACTCGCAGGTCCTTCCTGCGAAAATGCTCCTACGCCAACTGCTCTAGCCACAACAGCACGCTCTGATGTGCGGAAATGATAGGGGAAAGGAGAGGGAGGGAGGTTTGGGGGGAGGGAATCAAGGCCTCACAACAAGGAGAA
Organism: Podarcis tiliguerta; assembly: GCF_965153285.1. NCBI lineage: Eukaryota > Metazoa > Chordata > Lepidosauria > Squamata > Lacertidae > Podarcis > Podarcis tiliguerta. Next base: position 20,646,267 of record NC_139549.1, read on the forward strand.
CATTTTGGTTAACTTGATAAATGAGTGGAAGTTCTCCAACGTTCTTCTGCATGTTATGATGTTGGTTGTTGTTGTTTAGTCATTTAGTAGTGTCTGACTCTTCGTGACCCCATGGACCAGAGCCAGGCACTCCTGTCTTCCACTGCCTCCCACAGTTTGGTCAAACTCATGCTGGTAGCTTTGAGAACACTATCCAACCATCTTGTCCTCTGTTGTCCCCTTCTCCTTGTGCCCTCAATCTTTTCTAACTTCAGGGTCTTTCCCAGGGAGTCTTTTCTTCTCATGAGGTGGCCAAAGTATTAGAGCCTCAGCTTCAGTTTATATGCCTGTTGTCTTTGTCCTTGGAGTTTTCTTGGCAGGGATACTGGAGTGGCTTGCAGGTTCCTACTCCAGGTGGATCACGTTTGGTCAAAACTCTCCACTATGACCTGTCCATCTTGGGTGGCCCTGCACGGCATAGCTCATAGCTTCTCTGAGTTATTCAAGCCCCTTCACCATGGCAAGTCAGTAATCCATGAAGGGGATGACGTTTGCTATGCTTGCCCAATCTTTGTGTGGCAAGAGACCTCAGAAGTCTCCGCTGCCTGGACATATGATAGATTAAGACAATGGCCCACCTTGTCCAACATCCTGTTCTCACAGAGGCCAACTTGATGAACTTATGGTGAACCAGCAAGCAGGACCTGAGCACAAAAGCCATCTCCCCTCTTGAAGTTTCCAGAAACTGGCATTCAGAATCATTGCTGCCTCCAACCAGGGAGACAGAGCATACCCATCATGGTTAGTAGCCACCAATAGACCTTCTCCTCCTTGAATTTGCCCAATCCTCTTTTAAAGCCATCCCAGTTAGTGGCCATCACTCCCTCTTGTGGGAGAGAGACCCTAAGTTTAACTATGTGCTGTGTGAAGAAGTACTTATATGATGACAACAAACCATCGTCATCAATGGGCTGCATCCAACTCAAAGCATTGAAACTAATAGGCATGACTAACTTAGGTCCATTGATTTCAGTGGGTCTACTCTGAGTAGAATTTCATTGGCTATGATCCAATATTAATATATTTACTTACTGTTAGGAAGAGCCTTGGGCATCCCTGAGACAGGATGCAAAGGTGGGATATATGAGCATCTTTATTTGCTGCCAGTCGCTGCCTTGGGCATCCCAGAAACAGGATATGAAGGGTGGGATATGAGCATTTTAAAATAAAGAAATAATAACCAGAAAGAGAGAGAGAGAGAGAGTTTAACAACCTCCCCATCCATCATTACCTACAGATGATTTTCGTATGCTTTGGGAAAGGAAGGGTTAAGTTCATCAGCAGTCCGCAGTAGGGGATGACCCGGTTATAAAGGGTTAACAGTATTTGGTTTTTCAGAACTATTTCTTATATCAAGTTAGTGCAAGTAGAGTTCAGCGAGGTCAGCTCAGCCCCCCTGCCCCCCTCCTACTCTTCCACCCTCCTCCCCGTTCCTTCCTTGTTTCACCTCTAATCTGATGACCTCAGAAACAGCTCTTTCCTTATGATGTTCTTGACAGCATCTTCAGACAATACGCGGCTCAGAGACGCCAGCGGTCTCCCCCTTGATTCCCTGACCCTCGGGAGAGAACCATGGATGCTAAAAGGCACCAGAGCTGGTTGGGGGGTGGGGCGGAGGGGGGGGGGAGGGATGCGTGGTGGTGGTAGAGGAAAATCTGCAACAATTTGTTCTGTGGTTTCTGGACATGAGAAACAAGGGGAAATGTTTCCTCTTTGCTTTGGTTTTCATTTCTCTCTGCTCCACATCATTCTCCTTCTCGTCCATCAGACAGATTTCCTATGGGTGTCATCTCAAGACGGGTCTTGCCTTTTCTCTGTTTGGATATCTGGAATTTTTATTTTCTAGCCATTGGTTCTGGTCTACATTATGTCCTATATCTGTGTTGGGTATTGTAGGGTTGTTGTTGTTTTGTTGTTGTTAAAGGTAAAGGTAAAGGTACCCCTGCCCGTACGGGCCAGTCTTGCCAGACTCTAGGGTTGTGCGCTCATCTCACTCTATAGGCCGGGAGCCAGCGCTGTCCGCAGACACTTCCGGGTCACGTGGCCAGCGCAGCACACGGAACGCCGTTTACCTTCCCGCTAGTAAGCGGTCCCTATTTATCTACTTGCACCCGAAGGTGCTTTCGAACTGCTAGGTTGGCAGGCGCTGGGACCGACCGACGGGAGTGGACCCCGCCACGGGGGTTCGAACCGCTGACCTTTCGATTGGCAAGTCCTAGGCGCTGAGGCTTTAACCCACAGCGCCACCCGCGTCCCTTTTTGTTGTTGTTAAGATCCAGTAAAAAGTAATTATTATTTTTTTTTAAAAAAAAGTTTAAATCAAAACATCTCCTCTCCCCATGTTACCATTTGCAACTTCAAGATGGCAAATACAATTTTTCTTTTTTTAAAAGATCCTGCTTGCTGGTTTCCCTTAAGCATCTGGGCGGACTAGATATTACTTTTGAAATATAAAATCTTATGCACCTCAAGGAAGGACCACCTCTTCCCATATGAACTGACCCAGACCCTGCAATTGTCATCTGAGACTCTTCATCATGTGCTTCTTCCGTGAAAAGTCTGGAGGGTGACAACACAAGAAGGGGCCTTTTCAGTGGTGGCTCCTTTGCTTGTGAAATTCTCTACCCAGGAGGCTCACCTGGAGCTAACAATACATAACCTTTAAACATGAGACAAAAACATTCCTTTTAAACCAGGACTTTGGCTTTTAACTATCTATATCACCTTTTTAGGTGGGATGTTTTAATGTAGTTGACCAAAGAATAGTTTTTAGATTTTTTTAAATAGTGGTTTTAATGTATATATGTATATGTTAATTTTTTTCCTTAAAATATTGTAAGTCACAAAAAAGCAACTAATATTTATTACATTTGTAGATGGGACACTGGCATGATGCAGCAGGTTCGTCTTATGTTCTTATTGTAGAGCTGGAGGGTGGGGGTGGATCCAGAAAGAGGAAACCCAAATTGCTGGAGGAGGCAACCATTTTAATTGATTTATATGTGGAATTTCGTGGTTCCGACCCAATTCAGCTCTGCCTGTGTAAGATTGCCTCCTGCATCAATCGCCTACTCATGTCTAAGGATAGGGGAGAGATTTGATTCCGTTCACTTTGGAAAAGCACACCTACTTGATTGACAGTTTCCAAGTCAACATGTGAACCGAAACCAATACTGGGATTTTGCAGATCTTGCAATGCAGTTCTCCAACCAAGAGATGTCTACAAAAATTAAGGTGTGCATAAAAATGAACATACTGTATCATTGGTGATTACATACAGAAATACATTACATTTTGCTTTGCAAAAATGTGACTACAATGGGTAGAGAGGGCTACTGATGGCTGCTAGCCAGGATGGCTATGCTCTGCACTCCACAGTCATAGAATCATAGAATTACAGAGTTGGAAGAGTCATCTAGACCAGCCCCCTGCAATGCAGGAATCCATATCCTCCAACATTTCTCTGATGAAAATAGGGACATCCTAATAATAATTAATAATAATAATAATAATAATAATAATACCACCACACCCATCTGACTAATTTGCCCCAGCCACTCTGGGTTGCTTCCAACTTATATAAAAAAATAATAAAACATTAAACCTTTTTTTTAAAAAAACCTTCCATATACAGGGCTGCCTTCAGTTGTCTTCTAAAGGTTTTACAGTGGTACCTTGGTTCTCGAACTCAATCCTTTCTGGAAATCTGTTCAACTTCCAAAACGTTCAAAAACCAAGGCATGGCTTCTGAATGGCTGATTGCCCCGGAAACAATGCCGAAAGCCGAAATGGATGTTCGGTTTCCAAAAAATGTTTGCAAACCGGAACACTTACTTCCGGGTTTGCGGCGTTTGGGAGCTGATTTGTTCATCAACTAAGCTGTTCGGGAACCAAGGTACCACTGTATAGTTACTTAGCTCCTTGGCTCAGGGGTCACATGACTCCAACATTTCTTCTATGAAAACAGGGAAAAAGCAGGACATTCAAGGATCAAAACAGAAACTGGGACAGTAAAGCAGAGACTGTCCCTGGAAAATAGGGGCACTTGGAGGGTCTGGGGATCTTTGGCCCAACATGGGGCTCAAACCCATGACCCGGGATAAAGATGTTCTCTTGAGCTGTCAGTCACAGGAAGTAATGCTTCTGAATGCTAGTGTCTAGAAACTGTAGGCAAGGAGAGTTTGGTTGCACTCAAGTCCTGATTAAGGGTTTCCCACAAGCCACTGTGAGAACAGAGAACAGGATAGTGGACTAGATGGGCCACAAGTCTGATCCAGCATTCTAAGACTAAGACTTATTCAACAGAAATAATATTCAGAGTCCCCTGGACTCCAGCAGAACTATACTGGAAGAAAATAACAAGTGCAGACAACTGCTGGAGTTTTGGGAGTAAAAATGCCAACTTAGTACATATGATGATTAACTGCCCTATGATAAGATCATTTTGGTGCGAGGTGAGGATATTTATAGTAAGAGTAATAAGAAGAAATTATTATTTAGGGGAATTTAATTTAATTCTAAATTATATTCCAGAAACGTGGGAGGGGTAAAAAAAATATGGATGTACCGTGCTATATTAGAAGCAAAAAACTTGTTTTGATGAATTGGAAGAGCCACAAAAAGATTCCATTGAGCACATGGATTGATTATATGGACAGATTAGCTACATCTGAAAGAATTGCATGTCAATGCAAATTAAGAATGGATAAATATGAAGAAATCTGGAATGAATATTTAAGCGATAAGGTGGATAGTGGTGGGAAGTGGGGGGAGGAGAGAGATGTGGGAAAATATTGTTAAAAAGGTGCAATCATAGGTATATCAGTGTATTTAAATCTAAATTGTCAAACTGTGTTATTATTGTTATTATGGTTTTTGTTGTAGTGTCTTTTGCGGTTGTTGTTTGTATCAAAAAAAGATTAAATAAATTAAAAAACAAACAAAAACAAGTCTGATCCAGCAGGATTGTGGCACATAGCTAAACCACAGAACTCATGCCCACAGGAAGGAGTGGTGGCCCCTAGCTTAAAAGGTAAAGGTAAAGGGACCCCTGACCATTAGGTCCAGTCGTGGCCGACTGGGGTTGCGGCGCTCATCTTGCTCTATTGGCCGAGGGAGCCAACATACAGCTTCTGGGTCATGTGGCCAGCATGACTAAGCCGTTTCTGGCGAACCAGAGCAGCGCACGAAAACACCGTTTGCCTTCCCGCTGGAGCGGTACCTATTTATCTACTTGCACTTTGACGTGCTTTCGAACTGCTAGGTTGGCAGGAGCAGGGACCGAGCAATGGGAGCTCACCCTGTCACGGGAATTCGAACCGCCAACCTTCTGATCGGCAAGTCCTAGGCTCTGTGGTTTAACTCACAGCGCCATCCTTGCCCCTAGCTTAGATGGCTTTAAAAGAGCCTTAGACACTTTAATGGAACAGGGGGCTATGGATAGCTACTAGCCACGATGGAGAGAGAATAGGGACAGTGCTCTTGTGCTCAGGTCCTGCTTGCGCGCTTCCCATTGGAGTATCTGGGATGCTGGACTAGATGGGCCATTGGCCTGATCCTGCAGGCTGTTCTCATGACCCTATGAAGCCACGCACTTTAAATGTGCAGCCTCTGTCCGCAAGCACAGCGAGAGAGACGTCACCTCTGAAGACAGAAAGAAATTGGCAACGGGAGCAGCGGGCGGCCTCCGCTTTCCAACACGTTCTGGAAAAGCGAGCGAAAGAGGAAGTCAGTAGACACACACACACACTCCAAAAGGATTCCCCCTCTCCATCCCGACTCCCTGGCCTTCCTCCGCACCCCTCTCTGGGAGAAGGGAGATGGAAATTGGCAAGCCACCTTGTCGCCAATCAATCTGTGGTGTAACAATTAGCACTTAAGCACCACTCACCCTAAACACCCGCTCTGAAAACACTTTAACTGGAGAGAGAGAGAGAGTAGGAAAGAGAGAGAGAGAGAAACGGAGAGGGAGAGGAAAATACACACCCACAACAACAACAGCCGGAGGATGGAACCAGATCAATGCCTTGCAGGAAAGGAGGCTCCTAATGTCCCATTTATTGATGATGACGGTAGCACTTTTAAGTGCGCGTTCTCCGCAGCGAGCAATTAGCCGGTCGGCCCACGGCAGCGGAGGCAACTCCATTGCAATGCTCGGCTCCCTCCCTCAGAGGTGTTTGATGACAGCTTCATCTGTTACCATGGGCCTTCCGTAATAGCACGGCGCCGGCACCCTCTCCATTATGGGCAGCTGTGCAGCGGGAGGCTGGAGAGGGTCTTCTCCCCGGTGGGCTTGCAAGCCCTCTGTAAGAGACTACGGTAGACACGGAGTCTGTCTGAGCACAAGTTAAATTGATCGCCACGTTGGGGGGTTGTTTCTCCCAAACACTCCCCTCCTGATATTTTTCATTTCTGAAGTGTGACAAAGCCCCTGCTGCTGCCATTGAAACAGGGTAGGGGACACACACAACATGGGGCCCTCCAGGTATTGCTGGACCGCAACTCCCATCAGCCCTAGCCAGCATTGCCAATGTTCAGGGAGGATGGGAATTGTAGTCCAGCAATGCCTAGAGACCACTGTGTCGGCTAGGTAAAGGTAAAGGGACCCCTGACTATTAGGTCCAGTTGTGGCCGACTCTGGGGTTGCGGCTCTCATCTCGCTTTATTGGCCAAGGGAGCTGGCATACAGCTTCTGGGTCATGTGGCCAGCATGACTAAGCCACTTCTGGTGAACTAGAGCAGCTCACGGAAACACCATTTACCTTCCCGCCGGAGTGGTACCTATTTATCTACTTGCACTTTGACGTGCTTTCGAACTTCTAGGTTGGCAGGAACTGTGTGGGCTACCCTTGCTCTAAAACAGGGGTCGGCAACCTAAGGCCCATGGGCCACAAGAAGCCCATGGGGGTCATTTAACCGGCCCGTGGACCCCCACTGCCTGCTCAGGGACCTCCGCCACCCACTCGGTTGGCTCCTGTGCACTGCGCCAAACTGGTGCGGAGCAGAGCGGTGACCGCCTTCCGCAATGCTGGCCGGCTTTTCATTGGCTGCAGGAAGCTCCTGCAGCCAATGGGAAGCTGCGCACGCCTCCTCTATGCCAGAAGGAGAGCCAGAAATAGCATTTGCGCATGCATGTGCACACACACTCCAGCCCACCACGGCATCTGCAGGACCATGAACTGGCGCAAGCCACAAAAACTTTGCTGACCCCTGCTCTAAAAGAAAGGTGGGACAAAGGTGCAAAATCTGCATCGGTCAGCTTTCGTCAAGGAAAGAGTAAGCATACGAACCCAAGAAAAGCCTGCTGTATGAAGCCAATGACCTATCTAGTCCAGTATCCTGTTCTCACAGTGGCCAACCAGACTTCCCAACAGGAAGCCTTCTAGCAGGACCTGAATGCAAGAACACTCTTATTTCCTGTGGTTTCTGGAAACTGGTATTCAGAAACGTTACTACTCCAACCATGGAAGCAGAGAATAACCTCCGACATGGCTAGCCATTGATAGATTCACCCACCATAAATTTGTCCAATCCTATTTAAAGGCCTCCAAGTTTGTGGCCATCAGTGCCTCCTTTGGGAGGAAGATCCATAGTTTTCTATTTTCCAAGATTCAACTTTGCTGGTTGTCCATTCTCTCTCATCCACTTTCTCTACGCCACGCATAATTGTATAAAGGTCTATAATCCCACCTCTCGTTTTGCCTTTTTCTCTGAACTAAAAAGCCCTGAATGCTGGAATCTTTCCTCATCGGGGAATTGCTCCACCCACCCAGCGTTTGAAAGAGTCATTTTCCAATCTTTGGGTTCAGTTCTGATGTATAAGGCACATAGGTACACATCTCTCTGCATCCCCTCTTCTGTGGCTTCTCTGCCCAGCTGGAAGCACCACCCATGCGGCAATCAACTTGAAATGTTTTCACTCTCCGTTGCCACCTCCCGACTTGCATTACGGAGAGGGAAAGAGAAAGGCTTTTAACACCATCCACTGACCCAGCCTTAAGTACACTCTCCTGGATTTGATCTAACACGAGTGAAGGGAGGTCAGCTTCAGGGGACCACAAGCGTGAGAAAAACTGTGTCAAGTCGACTGCTCCTACCGTGTCGGAGTGCTGAATGATGAGTGGGTGACACACGGCAGAGAGAATAAGGGTGCTCACCTGGAAAATGTTAGGGGGAGCCTGTCTGGGTGTTAAAGTGCTGACAAGATGTGTCAGAGAGAGACTTGCTGTGCATTTAGGGAGAGGAGGAATCCCTTTTTCCTCTGCGGTTCATAGTGCAGAAGGAAGCCTGATTGCCCCCATCACAGAAGGGTCCATCAGCCTGCTGTGGGCTTTTGCTCAAGGTTGCTTGAGCAGCTGTAAAGTAATATCTAGATGACATTGACCATTGTTTTCTCCATGGTGAATTGTATATCGTTAAGCTAAGGATTCGATCCTTGTCCTATCATTTTTTATCTATTTATTTATTTAAAAAAGCCTTTCTATCATATCATATCATCATATTATATATCATATCATATTATATCATATCATATATCATATCATGGTGATATGATATGGTGACAGCGTTAAAACATTAAACACGGTAAAAAAAAAAGCAGATCATCATTAAGCTGACTGTCTTATCTCTCTATACTATATTTCTGCAGGGAAATTTGTCGTCACCCTGTAGTTTGCATGGCTGCCAGTAGGTGGCCACACCAGCTGCAGCGTTATGACATAACATCGGACAGGTGAGTGAGTAAGCGGTGCTGTAGGGGGTTGGGGGTGAGGGGTTGGTCAGGTACAAAGGAAGGAAGTGTCCAGGGTGGAGTGCAAACAGCTGGGGGGGGTGGAGCAAGCGGGGCAGCAGCCCCTGGTTAAAAAAATAAAATAAAAACCGAACAGCTGCAAAGGCCCTGTTAGTATTAAAAAAGTCTTGGAGAAACACCTGAAAGTTGAAAGCCACATGGGACTGGCAACGCTAAATGCCTGACTTCTGACTGAGGCCAGTCAGACCTTTGTAACACACGGTACAATTAACAGCACCCCTCTAGATGATTTTGATAACTGAGCTGGAATATAGGGGCTCAAGTGGTCCTGAAGATATCCTGAGCCCTATTTACAAAGTTCTTTGTATACCAACACACGAAGCTTAAAACTGGCCAGGTGGCAGCCAGCACAAAGGTAGCATGTACCTGTTTGCTCACACCAGTGGTCTAACCACTGCATTCTGGAGCAGCTGGATCTTCCAGACCAGACCCCACCTACAGTGCATTGCAGTAATACAGTAATTTTAAATAAGTGACAATATGGGTTAGAGTAAGTGTTATTGTCAGGCTGTGCTAACTCAAAGCATCTGTGGGTTGTATCCAACCAAGTCAGTGGTGGTAGGGAAGCCTTTTCAACCTGACAGTCACATTCCCTTCTGGGGAAGCCCGTAGTGGGTGGAGCCAGAGGTAAAAGTGGGTGGAGCAATGTATGCTCCTTTTCCTTTGTATAGCAGACTAGTTTCTACAGAGACTCACACACTGGCCTCTATTCTCCATCCATAGAAACAAGGGGACATACTCAGACTTCATGGAGGCAACCCAGCAAGGTGAAAACACTCCAGGTATTCAGCAGGAGGATAAATCCAATTCTATTGGACGCTGTGTTTTGACACCCCCTCCAATCCAAAACAGCCAACGTCATCCTTGCACATTTTAACAGGATGAGGATGAAAGCAAATTGCTGATAGTCATTTCTCTCTTTGGCGAGGCACCAAACCTCCTTTGGGTGCTAAGAAGAACATAACAGGTGCCTGCTGGATCAGGCCAAGGGCCAGCATCCTGTTCTCACAGTGGCCCATCCATTGCCCCAATGGGACCTGAGCTGAAAATCCCTCTCTCCTCCTGTGGCTTCCAACACACCATATTCAGAAGCCATACTGTCTCTGATTGTGGAGACAGAGCATAGCCATCATGGCTAGTAAAGGTAAAGGGACCCCTGACCATTAGGTCCAGTCGTGGCCGACTCTGGGGTTGTGACACTCATCTCGCTTTATTGGCCGAGAGAGCCGGCGTACAGCTTCCGGGTCATGTGGCCAGCATGACTAAGCCGCTTCTGGCGAACCAGAGCAGAGCACAGAAACGCCGTTTCCCTTACCCACCGGAGCGATACCTATTTATCTACTTGCACTTTGACGTGCTTTCGAGCTGCTAGGTTGGCAGGAGCAGGGACCGAGCAACGGGAGCTCACCCCATTGTGGGGATTCGAACCACTGACCTTCTGATCGGCAAGTCCTAGGCTCTGTGGTTTAACCCACAGTGCCACCATGTCCCAGCCATCATGGCTAGCATCCATCAATAGCCCTCTCCTTCATGAATTTGTCCAATCCTCTTTTAAAGCCATCCAAGTTGGTGGCCGTCACTGCCTCCTGTGTGAATGAGTTCCATAGTTTAATGATGTGTGTAAATACTTTCTTTTAATTGTCTTCTGGTGCTATGAGAGATGGAGGAAAAAACCTTTATCTGCCCACTTCCTCCATAACACAGAGACACAAGCAAACTTATTGAAACTTTGGGTCATCCTGAGGTTAATTGCTCAGGTTAATCTGTCCGCTGCATGAGGGAGGACATGGCCATGTCTGGTCCTTCAGACTGCAGCTGCCCTTGGCGTCCTTACAGGGGAAAATGAACCAAAAGAGAGGAAAGAGGCCGAGCGAGATTTAATTGGGGATGCCTTTGCCTATCTGCTCTTCCTGGCTTCTAGTCACCTTGGGGCGGGTGCAAGACTGGTTGGTGAGAATCAGAGTGATGGGAGGGAGTGGCCACATCATAGGGCTATGCAACTGTCACTCTTGGTTACCCGGCAGGCAGGAGATGGTGCCCCCAGGAGAGAGATGGTTCCCACCTGTTCTGAGCTAATGAGGATGCCTTTGATGTCAATAAATGTTTCTCACATGGGCAGCAACTCTCACACAGAGGAAGAAGAGAGAAGCAGTGGGGGCTGGCAAATGGCTCCACCAGCCTTTAGTTAATGGAAACTATGGAACTCACTTGCAATGATGGCCACCAACTTGGGTGGCTTTAAGAAAAGAATTGGACAAATTCATGGAGGATAATAATAATAATAATAATAATAATAGTTTTCTGTATAGCCCACCCATTGATGGCACCTAGCCTCAATCTGCCTCCAGCCAGCCCCTGCCTGCCTGCCTTCTGACTTGCAACCAATCCAGATAGTGGCCCTGGCTGTCAGCTTCCTCCTCCTTAATCTCAGGGTTGCCCTCAGCAGGGAGGAGGAAAGGAACAAAACTAGAATTATTTAGCTCTGCCTCTCATTAGCTGTAGCACCACCTACTGTTGGGCTCCCTGCCTTGTGCCTCACCAGCCCCCATCAGCCCCTATTGAGAGAGACAGAAAGGACAAAACTGGAACACTGGAAGGAGAGTCATCCATGCTTGGCCTTCCTTTCCTGAGCCTTCATAGGAATGAAGGCTCTATAGCAGGACTGCTGAACTTTGGTAATAACATAAGAACCACCACTGCTCCTGCTGACAGTTTCCACCAATCTTTGGAGGTAATGTCTCTCACACTGTGGCTGTAAACATACTGTACATTTAAGGCACATTTGAAGGGCATGGTTTCCTAAGAACATGCAAAGAGCCAAAGGCCCATCTAGTCCAACAACTTGTTCTCACAGCGGCCGACCAGATGTCTCCTGTGGGAAACGTCTTTCTGCATGATGGATCCTTGAGTGGATTCACATACCCAAGGCTCAGTCAGCAAGGAAGGAATCGTTTCCTCCCAATCCTTTGCTCGAGAGTCACAGGTTACAGCTGTTACTGTGTCTAGGGGACCAAAGGGACGCTTCCCTTCCAGAATCAGGCAGCGTTGCCTGCCTGTATACTTATTGAATTTGGCTTGCAGGTCTTCTATTCCCTATTTTAATGGATGCAACCTTTTTGCCAACATTTTGCCTCATGAGTCTGCACCACAGGCTTGCGGGGGGGGGGGGGGAGGTGTCACTGGCACATGAAACAAACCTGCATGGACGTTCTGTAAGACCATTTCCACACGCCTCAAAAGCGTTCGTTTTGTTAGCTTACACGTAGCACAGGAAGAGGACTTTTTTTTTTTTTTAAAAAAAGAAGAAATCACATGGGAGATTTCTAGAAATATATTGAATCAGATAGATTTGATGTGTCTGCTTTCTCCATTTCCAGGAAACAGGAGCAGTATTTAAAAGTTGAGTTGTTAGTAGCCGGTTGTCTTTATTTAAAAAATAAATAAATAAAAATAAACATTTTCCGTTTTCCATACAAAATGATAGCGAATCTGGTCTCCCCTCTTGGAGCATTTAGCATTTCTAAAAACAACCACAAGACACACATGTCAAGTCTTGTTGTGAATGTATGATTTTGAGTGATTCCAACTTGATTTGGGATGATTACATGCTAGGAGATACAGATAATGCATTGGCGACTCTGACTTCTAAAAGCTTTCCACGAGCGAATTCTCTCGTTTCCTCCTTAGGTGAGTATTCCCCAATTGTATCAGAAGATGATATCCACATTTGTCTGGAAGGTGGCAGAGGTAAAGATACAGGAATGCACTCCCCCCCCCTTTTAAAGCCATCAATTAGGCCTGAGTGTTTAACAATCAAAACCTGGGTTGGAAAAAGAATATATTGAATTCCAAAGGCAGACTTTGGTGCATTCCAATTCCAATGGGGACGGGGTATTAGGCATTAATTTGGGTTCATCGTATCCTAGTAGTCTGCTACTTCATTCTGTGTCGAGGGCGGGGAACCTCATCCCCTGGCTCCCAGAGAAAGACTTCTCTAAAACTCTAGATTAAGACATCAAGTCTCCCTCCCCTCCCTCGACAGTCCGTCCCGACCCCCTCCATCTTTTCTCTCTTTGAAGAGGTCTGTGTTGATGTAAGCGGACAAGGCAGAGAGTCAATAAAGAGGGTATCAGAGAGCCTGGGAGCAGAGTGCCTGCAGCAACAGAGAAGACACAATTACTGCAACAACTGTCCAACCAACCGCAGCTCAGAGACTCCACTTAAAGTAATTGAGTGTGAAGGCTGGCTGGAGACACAGGGCCCCTGTCCCCCAAGCCCCCCTCCCGCCACAGAGACAGTATTGGCTGCTAATTGGCGCCAGTGGGCTTGCGCTAATTGCGCTAATGCTCTGGGTCTGACAGAGGAGGGTCGAGAAGGGATGGAAGGGGGTGCGTCAGGGAGAGGAGAGCTGCGTAGAGGGGTGTGGGCTGGGGGAGAGAGAGAAAAAAAGAGAGAAGGGAGAAGATGGTCATAAAAGCAGGATTGGGCCTTCGATTCGGTATCAAATATTTAAGCGAGTGGTGACAGGATCTGCGGACACCGCGTTCTGCGGTCACCTGCAAAGGGCCTTGGAGAATCGCCCCCCTGCCAATGGTGGGTTGGCGAGAGTGGCGTGCTTTCTCTCGACTTTGTTTAATTAATTATGTGAATGGCTAATGAGCCCCACCGCCTTTTCTGCATTTCCTTTTTCAACTCTAACTTTTAGGTCCGTCTTGCTTGTCTTCTGAGTCCTGCCACTTGCATTGGAACATGAGTGGGAGAACACAATGGTGGCTCAGCTCCTGCTTGCGGCTGTCCCATTGGGGCATCTGGTTGGTCATTGTGGGGACCAAATGCTGGACCAGATGGACATCTGGCCTGATCCAGCAGGGGCCTTCATGGGCTCATGTTGTAGGTCAGGGGGCTGGAGCCTCAGGCCCATTAGGCCCTCCAAACCCACCGATATGCCCCTCGAGAGTTTCCTCAGGCCACAACCTCAGGCCACAGCTTCCCAGAGGCTGCTTTTGCCTAGCTAGAACATGTTCTTTAACTATGATAATGTATCTTGCTTGGCTGGAAGGAGGATGGAGAAATGTGTGTGTGAGAGTCTGTCCTTTTCATGTTTGAAATGTAAACTCCTGTATGGCTGTATGGCTAACATCCATTCCTCTGCCCACATTTGACAGGCAGAGCCAACTAATTCTAGCTTTCTCTCCATCCTCCTCCCTGATGAGTTCTGCCAAAGCCAAAACTGAGGTTACAGAGGAGGAAACACAGAACCAGCCCCCGTCCCTGGACCAGTTGTAAATCAGAAGATAGACAGGTGTTCTTGGGGGAATCAAGAATGAGCCAGCTTCAATGGTGCTGGTAAACTGGTTGGCATACAAGTTGCACGCCAAGCAAGAGGGTTTAGTAAGATGTCCAGCATGTATTTTTTAATCCCACCCTCTTTGGCTTTTCTATAATAAGTGTTTGACATAACATCCCTAATACTCCCCTCCTATAACGGGTTTCAGGTTCTCCTTTAGCATGAGCATATTTTATCAATCCATACAGATTATCCAAATGTCTAGCACGTAAAAATCCCAGGGGATAGCACCAAAACCACCTTATCCATCACATACTATTCCCAGAGAAAAGTGTGTAGCTCAGGGGATACTGTTCAGGATATCCTATATCTGCAGCAATGCTTTGGAGTTTATCTTTTGCGTATTGAATAAATGGTCACCATATTACATGAAATATATCCTTTTTCCCGTTCCTTTTGTCACCTTTATGAGTTAATTTTCTTGGTGAGAGTCAGGGATAATCCTTGTAAGGCCCTCTGGGTTTGAGATATAGATACCTGAGCAGACACGGAAATAATAGTCAATAAATTCTTTATCTTTCCTGCATTGCAGGGGGTTGCACTAGACTAGATGAACCTTGGGGTCCCTTCCAACTATATGATTCTATACCAGCATTTAGGCCTTCAAAGAGAGACAATAAACACAGCTGGAATGAGAAATCCATAGGCTCCTGGGTTATTTTGGATATTTGAAAGGACACCAGTCCCCAAAATGTGTTTCTCATCTGACATTTGCAGACAGAGCAAATGGCCTTTGTCAGGTCTGGGACCTTCTACCCCCAGAGCTACGGTTCCTGATCTGTGAATGTTATTTAACCATGTTCTTCTATTAAGTGAAGGGATGGTTAATTAACAGGCCAATTTCACCTCTGCTCATTTCCTACAGCTGGGTGGCCTTGGG
Source organism: Podarcis tiliguerta (assembly GCF_965153285.1). NCBI lineage: Eukaryota > Metazoa > Chordata > Lepidosauria > Squamata > Lacertidae > Podarcis > Podarcis tiliguerta. The sequence goes on from NC_139549.1 coordinate 20,661,342, forward strand.
TCTGTGGCTAATCTGGGTGGCGTTTTAATGGGCCAGACCATTGCGCCTCCTCCACGCAATGCCCCCTGCCCCAGACTTGCATTTCTTCTTTAGTTGCAGAAGGAGGAATCAAGCAAGTTGATTCCTTCTGTCAACACAAGCTCTCCCTGCATTTACTGCAGAGGATTCCACGTGTGTTTTACACGCCTGGCTCATCTGAAAGATATCTTTGGAGCCAATGAGCACCAGTGAATTCCACAGGGTTCAGTTGCAGAACATGTCAATGTAAGGCTTAAGTAAATGGATGAGCATTTAAAGATGGTCAGTGTGTTACAGGGGCACCAGCTTCTTAGGGCGATGGGGGGGGGCAGTGTCACGTACGGGACGTCGTGCATGATGTTGCAAGTGTGTGATGTCCTGACGTTGTGTGCACAGTGTCGGGAGGAGCCAAAAATGGTGGCAGTGTAGCTTCTGGGGCTGGTGGCTTCTCCTGTCAGGGGCTGGACTGAGGAGGAATGCTTGGAACCACCACCCCCTTCCTGAACGTTCACGAGAAGAGGAGGACAGTATAGATTTAGAACAGTGGTTTGCAGAAGGTCATAGTTTAGAGGCTGCAGAGGGGAGGAGCTGGGAAATATTGGGAGAGCAGCAGGAAGAAAAAGCACTAGGGGAGAGACAGCTGACAGACTCAGTGTCTCTTGAAAGCATTCCTGACCCCCCTCTTCCAGAACCAGGCAAGCCCTGAGAGTAACAGAACAGAAAGCTCAGAGGCACAAATCAGTCGATGCAGGGGTGATGTAGAATAGGAGGGACTGAGGGGGTGGGACTTGACTTGGAGCAACGCCATTAACTAAGAGAGACTGCATTCCTTTATCTCTCTGTGTGAATATTGAATAAACTACCTGGTAAGAACTCTTCTTGTTTTTCTGCTTCTTAGCATCCCAGCATGAGAGGGATAGGATTCCTTGAAGCCTTGACACCACCTCTTGCAACCGCCACTGGCACAGGGCTGCTTCGACTGCTTCGCACAGGAGAAGGAGAAGAAGGAACTGGCCACTGAAGCAGTGCTTGGCTCCATGTTCAGCCTCCTCTGTCCCCTGAATTAATAAGACATGGGGGGCCCTCCCAAAAAATATTGGGAAGTGGGGGCCAAAAGGGCTCGGCCCCCATGAGTTTGCACCCCTTGTGTGATGGTCCCCCAATGATATCTTTGGCCTGCAGGGATCGATCATTGCTCTTCAGCCATCTTCAGTGCTTTGAGGTTTTGTTGCAATCAAGTAATATATCAGTCTGGCTCTTGCACTTGTGAGTTATTGCTAACCGTGCTGTGGTCATTAGGAAGCCCACTAGTTCTCTGTGGTGGAGCCTAAGTCTATGTCCAAAGATAGGAGGTCTAAGGCAGGACAGCATTTGGAGAAAGGGGCTGGCCTGTAATTGTGGATATAATGGAGAATACTCTATTCCAAAAGTTTTTAGCATGGGAGCATCCCCACCAAAGCATATGAGAGAATAGTATCTGGGATGCAGCAATGGCTGAGCATCTCACCAGACACAGGAGGGCAATTAAAAGCACAACCAATAGAGACACCTTCCAAGAAACATGGACCCCTTTCTTTAACTACGTTAATGACCCAAATCAGGACCTTGTTATACCAACCGCTCAAATATTCTCAGTGGAGAAGTTACGTTAAGTAATACGTTTGAATGTTGAATGTGTCAATGTATGTCTAAAGACAATGGATCAAACAAGCACCCTTAGATGTACTGCTGGATAAGAGTTTAATGGTTACTGTATTTGTTTTAACACACACACACACACACACACACACGGCTATGGCCTGATGGCTTCTTACAGAAACACAGGGAGGCATATTTCTAAGAGTAAGGGGTGTTCAACGGTGGAGTGGTGAAGACATTTAAGCAATAAGTTATGGCCTTGCTCCAGGTTACCTGAAAGATCATTATCTCCCTTTATGAACCTTCCCAGGTACTAAGATCCTTGATTGAGCGCCTTCTCTTGGTCTCATCAATATCAGAGGCTTGTGGTGACACAAGTCAGGTACAAACAAGTAGACCTGAGATGCACTGGAACCCTACTTATTAAACTCAAGATGAAAAATCCCTGGGATGGCAGTTCCATCACCTGCATTGCAGGGAGTTGGACTAAATGACTTTTGGAGTCTCTTCTGACTCTTCAGTTCTATGATTCTGTGATCTCCCCAAATATATGAGCCAATAAGCTTGGGGAGAAATGTCCTCCTTGCACTTCCTTTGTTTTCTGCTTGGCATCAATATTTGATCAGCAGCAGCTGAGTGAGCAGCCTAGAGAAGACAGGGGAGCTTCTCTCCTTGATGGTCTCTGTGGAGCACTGAGGTTTTTGTGGTTTGAATTCTCCTCTCCCCTTAGTGTTTGTTTGCCTCAGTTGGCCCAAACCTTGAAGCTGACATCTAGTAAAAGGCCAACAGAAAAGAAGTACTCATTGACTCTCCCAGGATCTCTTCCTCCTTTGTATGATCTCTCCTTCCCTTTGGGAGCAACGCAGCTTGATGACATTCCATATCTCTCAGTGGGAAAGAGAGAGAGGGAGAACCCACATGTAAACACCAAGAGCCTGATCAATACATTCGTCAGTTGCTCATGCTCTGGTGACCTCCCGTCTGGACTACTATAATGGGCTGTATGTGGGACAGCCTTTGAAGACAGTCTGCAGGCTGCTCCTACTGCATGATGCAGCAACTAATGTGGCAGGAAGGGCAGCCCAGAGGGATCATGCCTCACTGGTCCTGAAAACACTGCATTGGGTTCTAGTAAGTGACTGGGCAAGGCTTTGTTCTAGCACATAAAACCTTAGACCACTTGGGACCCAAATGCCTACAGGAGAGAACTGCTAAATATCAGCCATCTCAGATCCTACAATTAGCAGGGGAGGCCTTGTTGGTGGTGCTGCTGGGGGCTGCCTGGTTGGCATTGATCCATGATAGAACCTTCTCAGTGATGGTTCTCCATTTCTGGAATGTCCTCCAGGCCTCCAGGGCTGACTTGATGTCTCCAGGTTTGCCTGTCCCCTTCCAGGTGATAGGGGGAGGGTTTGAATCTCCAGGTGGGCGAGAGCACCTTTAAAATCTTCTTCTTCCTCTCCTCCTCCTCCTCCTCCATTATTTTATTACTGTATGTGCAGCTTACAAGGAGCTCCCAGCAGAATCAGGCTGCAGATTATTGCAAAGATTTTCTGGGGTGTCTGCCTTCCTCTGCTTCCTCCCCTCTCCCAATTAACATACTTCACTGGGGCTTGATGGTGGGAGGGTATTGAAGGATATGCTCTCAGGGATTGTAATGAATGCCTAGTGTATCATGCTTAATGACATCACCAGGGCCAGCTCCTACGACATCACCAGGAACCATCTCTAGGTCTCAGGTTTGGACCCTGAAGGTCTGTGGTTTAGCAACCTTATTCCAGGCACTATTCCAGGCAATTGTGAGATTACTGTTTTTTAGACTGTATTTACATTTTTATTTTTTGAAAAAAAGAGAGAAAGTTTTGTTGTCTTGTGTTTGCCATCCTGGGCTCCTTCAGGAGGAAAGTCGGGATACATATTGAAAATAATAATGATGACGCTACTAATAATGTAATAATGTAAAGCTAGGCTTTTCCCATACTGCTGCCCCCCCCCATTATCTGGAAAGGCTCTTAGTGACAGGGAATGAGGTGTCAACAGTGAGACAAATCTCTGCTTTGATTCTCCTCTGTGTTATACCCTTGACAAATGCTAAGCTTGTTGCTGCAATAGCACAGAAGGCCTCAAACAATGGTCGCCCTGTTGCCAAGTCAGCAAACGCAGAGCTCTGGAACCCCTCAGGATCTCACGGCCTTAATGAAAACAAGGGATTTGGTGGGATCCGGTCTGAAAACTAGCTAAACAAACCCACTCTCCCGACCTCACCCTGACCTCCCAATGAGGTGTTAATTACTGAGGGATTAGCACCTTTCCTCTATCACACCCGGTTTAGCTGAGGAACAGGAGGTGACAAATATGGAGATACAACACAAATCCCAGGAGAATCAGGCCACAGCCAGAGGCAGGGGAAAGAGGCTCGGTCTGAATTTTAGGCACAGCCTGCAGAGAGCCACAAGGATGCTTGTGGCTGGGGATTGAGATTCCCTGCTTGGTTCAAAACATCCGGAGGATTTTCAAGATGAAGCAGAAAGCATGCTCCCAAAGTCCAGGGAAATGGCTCATTCAAGACAGATTTGGACATTCCCACCCTGGAGATGTCTGGCTGCTGGAAAACAGGAACATAAGAAGAGACTACTGGATCAGGCCAGTGGCTCATCTAGTCCAGCATCCTGTTCTCACAGTGGCCAACCAGATGCCTGTGTGAAGCCTGCAAGCTGGACTGGAGCACAACAGTGCTTTGCCCACCTGTGATTCCCAGCAACTGGTATTCGGAAGCATATTTCTTTTGACTATATAGGCAGAGCATAGCCATCGTGGCTAGCAGACACTGATAGCCTTCACCACCATGAATTTCTCTAATCCTCTTTTTAAGCCATCCGAGCTGGTGGCCATCATTGCCTCCTGTGGAGCCTACTTGCCTACCTCCTGCTTAGTCTGAATGTTGTCCTTTTCCAACTCAGCAGGGAGGAGGAGGAGGACAGGGCCAAAATGGCTCTGTCATTGGGTCTGGCGCCACCTACTGTTGGTCTCCTTGTTTTCTGCCCTATGAACTTCAATGGGCACTAGCCCTCATGGATGACCTTGTCTGGATTCTGCTGCCATTTGAGGTGCCGTGTGTGGTTGTAGCTAAAAGTCCCTCCTCGCCCTTGCCCCCCAAATGTAGAATGATCTCCCCAAGGGGGCTTGGCTGGTGCTTACTGTGTTTGCTTGCCACTAAAGTTATGACTCTCTCTCTCCCCCCCCCCCAAATTTATTTTACTCTGACAGATTCTGCTGCTTTCATGTGAATTTTTGGTAGGGTTTCAACTCACCCTGTTATGGTAAATTGCTGTGGGGCTTTTGCTGTGCCGGTGGCATCCATGTGCTTTGAAAAAGATGTGCAGCTAGTCTGAAGGTTTGAACCTTCTCAGGTATATGCAACTTCCAGTTGACCTGCATCCAATTGATGCGCAGCCATCATGTATGCATTGCGCCAAACCTGTCTGTCACTTTAAAAATGACCCCCCAAAAGGCCCCAAAAGAGCCCAGAAAGGGCAAAAGGGCATGAAAACAGACCTAGTAACCCCACTAGCATGTCCAATCCCAGAGGCCTTTGCACCAATCTTTGAGGCCTGTTGAAAGTTGGAGTTTGAGAAAGGAGGTTTGGGGGAAGCGACTGTGGTCGAGTTTGGTGGTCTGGTAACCATTGCTGGTTTTTAAGGAGGGGGGGATTCTATGAGTTTCCAGAGGTTCAACCAGGGAGAAGAGATGGTGGAGGAAGACTGGAACAATTTAAAGACTATCTACAGAAATACTATAAAATTGATGAATGTTAGAATGATGTCGGATTGAGGTTAAAGGGTTATTAGTAATAATGTGGTGAAGGAGTATGGAAAAATTGGAAGATTAAAAAGATGAAGAATTAAAGGTATAATATACTAAGATAAAGATAAAGATAAGACAGAGGGAAGGGATTTGCTGACTAAATATTTGAACTGGAATACAGGGAGGGGAGGTGTGAGGAAGTCTGGGAAATAAGCAGATGTAACAAATACTATGAAAATGGAATTATTTTTACTTGTTTTTGTATTTTTGTATTTTTTTCTTTTTCTTTTTTTATGTGAAAATCTTAATAAAATATTATTTAAAAAAAAGAGTTTCCAGAGGTTCAGAAGGTGTTTTCAGGTTTTTCCAATGGCAATTCAAATACACACAATTTCACTGATGCGCATGGTGCCTCAGAACATAAGGTCCGTGCAAATTGGGAGTTTCCTGTACACGATGCATCCCTGTAGCATGCATCTTTGCTGATGTGCGTGATTTGACCCTGAGAACAAAGGAGGGGTTCTTGGGATTCCATTGCGCTCATTCTGACTTCCCTTCCTTTTTACCCTGCTGGGAAGAGAGAGCCTATACCTTAAATTCTGGGGTTTCTGAAAACAAAGCAAGCAAAAACAAAACAAAACAAAGAACAAAACAAAGCAAACAAGAAAGACAATATAAAGACTAAATGAGGCATCTGCCCAAAGGGACCCTTCTGCTCCCAGATTCCAATGATGGTGCCTGTTAATATTTGGCCTGTCTCCAACTACTCAGAGCTGACCCGTTGAAACTAATGCATCTAAGTTAGTCAGGGTCATGATTGTCTATGGGCTTACTTTGAGTAGGGCCAACACTGTAGCCAATCCTTCGTCTTTCTGTCCTCTTGCCCTTAGCACCCTGTATTTTGTGGCATGCTTTTTGGCCTAACGATGCTGTCCCATTTGAAAGATGCAGACCACCCCAGTGACCATCTGCGGCGATGGTGGTAAGGGAATATTAAAAGCAGCGCCACCGCCTAGCTGTCTCTGTGTCAGATGAATAGTTAAAAATTTATGGTTGTGATTTTTTTCCCCTTGAAAGCCCTAAATTGCTTTATCCTTTTGAAAATTGTTCCCTTTTGAATTCAAAAAATCAAACCTTTGTCTAGACTCAGCTGGGCTCTTAGCTGATGGATCTGTAGTGGAATTATCACCCTATCCTGAGCAGATTTGTCCTTTTAGGAGAAGAGCCCAGGACTGCTGCAAATCAAGACAGGGTGATCACAGGGTATGGCTAGTCATGTTAGATGGGGCGAAGGCCACCAGACCACAGGGATTTCAGAAGCCAGGGGGTTGCATAACCCCCCCCCTCCGTTCTACATCTCTCCTGCACCTGAATTGTGCCATCCATCATGCTATGTGCTGAGACTAGAGAATTTGCTATTTGATTTCTAGTGGCACCTCCAGTAATGACCTCAAAACATTTCTTTTTAATGAGCTGGATTCGCTGCAAGCAGGATCTGCAACAGAATGTTGCAGTATATCTTCACTCCATAACAGAAGAGCTCTTGTTTGGGCTGCCAGCCAGCCAGCCAGGCCCTCCTGTAGGATACTCCATTCCACCTCCCCTTCTTGCTTGTAGGGATTGCAGGAGAAATTCGATTTAGTTATTTAAAAGCGGACCTACAGAATTCTCCATTTCTGAAAATACCGTTAATGCCACCATCGCTCGAAATTTGCACTTTCCTGAATTTTGCAACACTGCTCTTAGGCAAAGTCGTGTGTCCAACCCCCCCCCCCCCCATGCTTATGTATACTAGGGTAAAGCATGCATTTAAAAGTCTGTAGGAATAATGAACAAGACTGCATTGTAGTGGGGGGAAATGCTTTTCAAAGTTTGTGTACAAGAGGTAAAATCGGGTGCCAAGATGTCTATCTTTAGGAGAAATTTGCACTTAAATGCTATTGAATTTTCATGAGCACTTTCCTTGAAAAAATTGCAAACTGATGTGGACGTGTAAATAACAGAACTTCAAACTGGAAAACGGAGGAACTGAAATGGACCTGTTTGCCATCTCCTGCTTGGTTTTCTATTCCCTCCACTCAAATTGTAACCAACTTCTTGTGGCTGCTGAGCATGTGAAACCCAAAAGCTAGAGAGCAAGGAGAGAATCCCGGCAGCTAGATGGAGAGGCAGGAAGGCTGTGCTTGGTCTCCGAATCTGAGGTTCCTCACTACTGTGTTAGGAATACAAAGGAGGGCTTCAGGTCAAATTCTCTGTCCATCTAGCCAAGGCTTGTCTTCTTTGATGGCCAGAAGCTATCCAGGATTACAGAGACAGAGAGAGGATGTTCCCATCAACTGCTGCCATATACTTCTCTGGAGGTCCCTGTAATGGATCGGAAACATTGGGCATGCAAAAGGAAATGCTCTGCCACTGAGCTACAAACACAAGCATATAGGAAGCTGCCTTATACTGAATCAGAGCACTGGCCCATCTAGCTAAGCAGTGCTTTCTCCAGGGTTTAGACCACATGGGTGGCGCTGTCGTCCAAATCACTGAGCCTCTTGGGCTTTCTGATCAGAAGGTCGGCGGTTCAAATCCCCTCAACGGGGTGAGCTTCCATTGCTCTGTCCCAGTTCTTGCCGACGTAGCAGTTCAAAAGCAAGCCAGTGCAAGTAGATAAATAGGTACCGCTCCAGCGGGAAGATAAATAGCGTTTCCATGCACTCTGGTTTCCATCACTGTGTTCCGTTGTGCCAGAAGCGGTTTAATCATGCTGGCCACAAGACCTGGAAAGCTGTCTGTGGACAAGCACCGGCTCCCTCAGCCTGAAAGCAAGATGAGCACTACAACCCCATAGTTGCCTTTGACTGGACTTAACCGTCCAGGGGTCCTTTACCTCCCCCCCACCTTCCAGGGTTTCAGCCAAGGGGTCTTTTCCCAGCCATGCATGGAAATGCTGGGGGGTGAACCTGAACCTTCTGCATGCAAAACAGATGCTCCGCCCCTCTGCTAATTTATTTCTATCTCAGGAGGAGGAGGAGGAGGAGGAGGAGAGTTTGGACTTGATATCCCACCTTTCACTCTGTGAGGTGAGTGAGGATGACAGACTTCAGAGAAGCGTGACTAGCCCAAGGTCACCCAGCAGCTGCATGTGGAGGAGCAGAAAGCGAACCTGGTTCCCCAGATTACGAGTCCACCGCTCTTAACCACTACACCACACTGGAACACTAGAATGTTCCAGAGAGAGAGAGAGCCAGCCCTCTGGACCTGGTTCAGTGGGTGATATGCAAGAGGAATAGGATGGGGGTGATCTCCTCAGATGCCATCACGCGGTTCTTGAGGGAAATCCCATTGCCATCAGGGCTTATTTATTTGTCTGTTACATTTATAAGGTAAAGGTAAAGGGACCCCTGACCATTAGGTCCATTTGTGACCGACTCTGGGGTTGCGGTGCTTATCTCGCTTTATTGGCTGAGGGAGCCGGCATACAGCTTCCGGGTCATGTGGCCAGCATGACTAAGCCGCTTCTTGCAAACCAGAGCAGCGCACAGAAACGCCATTTACCTTCCAGCTGGAGCAGTACCTATTTATCTACTTGCACTTTGACGTTCTTTTGAACTGCTAGGTTGGCAGGAGCAGGGACCGAACAATGGGAGCTCACCCCATCACAGGGATTTGAACCGCTGACCTTCTGATCGGCAAGTCCTAGGCTCTGTGGTTTAACCCACAGCACCACCCGCGTCCCTAGGTTGCATTTATATCCCACCTTTTTTCCCTCAAAAGAGCTCAACGCGGCATACGCTTCTATCACCAAATCCCCACATCAACCCTGTGAGGTAGGTTAGGCTAGGAGCCAAGGTCACCAAGTGAGCTTCATGCCATGGTTGAGTACAGGGATTCATAGCCTGGTCTCTCCTGGCTCCTAGCCCACTGGCACTCTAACCGCTATGGCTCCACTTGCACCGCCCAACTGCAAAGCAGGCCCCACAACACGGAAGTTGATGCAAAGATCTGGTGGGGATGGTTCGTAGCGAACAAAAATGCCACAGGGCGAAGGGTGCTGCTGCGGATGTCGAGCGGTGGCCTGTTCCCCTATTTGGCACCCTTCCCCCCTTTTCCTTCTCTGGCCAAAAGGGAAATGACTTCATGCGATGTTTGTCCCCTTGTGTTCCTAAGCCAGGCCTCACCCCCCAGGGGAGGAGGGCGTAAGTGGCACCAGCATAGGTCAGCCTTCTGAACAATGGACTTTGATTGTTCACACTTTCCCTCTCAGAGCACCCCCAGGGGTGAGACGGGGTGGGGTGGGGAAGAGCTGTATTGTGATGCAATAGAGCAAGGTGGGGGGGACAGGAAGGGAGGGTTCAGGTGTATCTCAAACTCAGTTGAATAGCACTGATTTCACCGCTATTTTTCTCGCCGCCGCCCGAGTTTCAGCAACACCTCGGAGAAGGCTGTTGGGTAGTCTATGTTTGTATGTGTGTGGCTCGCCTTTGTTGCTATAAATAGAACCATTCTGCTCTTTTGCTTTATCACATATGATTATTATTGCACAGGGCTCCCACGCAGTGAAAGCAGGGTCAGGAAACTCCGGGACAGGAGGCGATGGGAAAAGGAGGCTCTTGGTGTGACTTGGACAGGACGTTTGGGTGTTTTCCTACCACCTCAGATCTACGGCGGTGTTTGGTGTCCAGGTTTGATTTTCCTGAAAAAGCACCCCGCTCACATCCCTGCCCTCCCCACCCTCTTTCTCTCTGTCTCTATCTCTTTGGCCCCCTCCTCCAATGCCGCCCGGTTCCTCCCGAGCACAGTGGCTCCGAGCCTGTTGGGCTTCGGTCTCCAAGGAGGAAACCGTGCTTGTAAGCGAGCTTCCTGGTATTATGCCATTTTAACAACCCCGCTCTTGATTTAGGTGTCGGAGGGCAGCTAAGAATATTCCCTGACACTTGAAAGAGACCTCCATTGTTTTCCTGATTGGTGAAGAATTGCTTCCCTCCACCCACCCACTGTGCTCAAACTTCTCTTTGCAGGGGCAGACTGGAGCCGCGTTATTGTGATTAAATTTAGACCTTGGACTATATTAAGGCCTCCCTGGCAGGCAGCCTGCAGCGCTTTCACTTCTTAAAGCAGGAAGCTGGGCCTTGGCCTGTTTGTATCTGCGGACTCCAAGTGGGTGAGAAGCTGGCCTTTAAAAAAATGGGAGTGGGAAAGAGAGAGAGAGAGAGAGAGAGAGAGAGAGAGAGAGAGAGAGAGAGAGAGAGAGGAATACACACCGTGTATCCAGTAGACAGGAGGTAGGAAGCTTTTAAACCTTCAAAGGATGCAAACCCCCATTCCCATAGAATCACATACACTCCAACATTTCTCTGATTAAAGTAGGGATGTCCTATTTAATAATAATAATAATAATAATAATACCCTGCCCGTCTGACTGGGTTACACCAGCCACTCTAAAATATATAAAAACATAATGAAACATTAAACATTAAATAACTTCCCCAAACAGGGCTGCCTTCAGATGTCTTCTAAAGGTTGTATAGTTACTTATCCCCTTGTCTTAGGAGTTGCATAACTCCATACCCTCCAACGTTTCTCTGATGAAAATTGGGGCATCCTAAGTAAAAGCGGGATATTCCGTGATCAAATCAGAAACTGGGATGGCTTCTGTGAATCCAGGACTGTCCCTGGAAAACAGGGACACTTGGAGGGTCTGGAGTAATAGAATTGTAGAGTTGGAAGGGACCTAGTGGGTCTTCTAGTCCTGACAATGCAGGAATCACAGCTAAAAACTGCTCAATAGAGGTTAATCGGGATGGGGGCTTCAATCCGATTGGTTGATTAAGTCAACCTATTTAAATATTTACATATTGCTATTCATATTCTTTTTAAAAAAATCAGTTTACAACAACTGCACGCAAAACCATGCCATCAAAACAATATGAAAAACTTAAAATCAGAAATCACTAACTACCATGGGTAGATACGTTCTGAATTGCCTGCATAAGCCCAATGGAATAGAAAAAAAATTCAGCAGGCATTTGAAAGCTGAAACAGAAGATGCTGGTTGAATCTCTATTGGTAGGGTGTTTCTCAAGACTGGGCAGATGACACCAAAGACTCTGTTTCTTGTTGCTATTGAATGAGCCTCACCAACTCAGGGCACAACCAGTGATGCTTCTGAGATGATTTCAGTGATCAAGCTGGGACAGAAGGACTCAGGTGACCCCAGAGGTACCCTGGACCTAAGTCGTTCAGAGCTTTGTAAATTAACACCAGGACCTTGAACCTTCAGCAATGGTGTCCAATGCTCTCAACCAGATGCATTGGCAATCTGTCCACCAGCCTTCTGCACCAGCCGGAGATTCTGAATCAGGTCCAAGGGCAGCCCCACAGAGAGCACATCGCATTGAAAAGTGGCTCTTCCTAATTCACACATCCCGCCAGAATACGAAAACTGAAAGTCAGCCATCCTTTGAAATTTTACACCTCTACTTTTGCAGTGCTGGTCAAGCACTGTGTACGAAATTGCATGGAACTGGAGTGAATCATGCATAAATTTGCTTATGTTCTCGAAAACTCTCTCTCTGTGTATCCGGTGTGGTGTAGGGGGTTGGCAGTGGTGCCAAATTGAACCAAACCATTCAGCGTTGCAGCCCAGAACGGCAACGGTACCAAGATACCACGCAGCTCCAAAGAGACAATGAAGTAGTCACTCATACAAATTGCCCCTTTACAAACAATAATGATGCATAAAAATACAGTGGTGCCTCGGGTTAAGTACTTAATTCGTTCCGGAGGTCCATACTTAACATGAAACTGTTCTTAACCCGAAGCACCACTTTAGCTAATGGGGCCTCCTGCTGGCGCTGTGCCGCCGGAGCACAATTTCTGTTCTCATCCTGAAGCAAAGTTCTTAACCTGAAGCACTATTTCTGGGTTAGCGGAGTCTGTAACCTGAAGCGTATGTAACCTGAAGCATATGTAACCCAAGGTACCACTGTAAAAGGATTCTCCACCTGTAAGTTCAATCATTATGAAGGTACTATATAAGCCACACATTTGCATATATACTGGAGGCACTGAGCAACCATGTGCCTCTATAATTGTATAAGAAATAAAAGCATGCTATATAATGGTTATTTAAGCCATTCCCTCCTTGTTTCCCTGGACTTCTGCCCTCTTTACATACTTCTTTATTCCTCCAAATCAGGCCTGCACACCCCACAGTGGTACTGGAGACCCCTGTCCCTCAGCAGGCCACCTGTGCTTGCCTGTTCCTTTCTTTCCTCTTAAGACATGACTCTCTTATTCACATTTCCCTTTGCAGATAAGGCAGGTGTTGTCCTGCCTGTGAAACCACCCCTCTCCCCCACTCCCTTGCTCTTTCCTCCAGTCTCTTTTTATCAAGCAGCTGGTGCTGGTGGGGCCCATGAAGACGCCGAGGGTGTGCATGGGGAGGAAGGAAGGAGGGGCTGGAGATAAGGAGATCTCCGGACAAGATGTCTGCAGGCATGATGCTTATCTGCTGGGCTGGGCGGAGAAGCCTTGGGCACCTCTTATCTCCTGTCTCCCTCTTCCCGCTTCCCAGCTCACTCCGGCAGGCAGCCGGAGCAACGCATTCCTGGGTCGATGGATTCCTGCTAAACAGGAAGCTGCTGTTGCTTCCGAGAGCCTTTCAGCTGGCCATGCCATTTAAAGGATGGTTTCCCCTTGACAGTCAAGAGCAGCAAGGATCCCACGATGGAAGGCGACAGAATTGATGGCTTAAAAATTTCAAGCGCTGATATACTGCTGTAGTCTCTGAGAGGTGTGCAGCACAGAAGAAGACGAGAGATAAGTTACTGCATTGTGCTGCTCGTGATGCATCACTAGAAGAAGAAATTGCTGGATCAGGCCAAGGACCCATCTAGCATGGATCAGCATGCTGTTCTCACACTGGCCAACCAGAAGACCATTTGAAACCCACAAGCAGGATTTGAGCACAAGAGCACAATCTCCTTTCCTGTGGTTTTCAGCAGCTGGTATTCAGAAGCATTGCTACCTCTGACCATGGAGGCAGAGAAAAGGCAAAGGACCCCTGGACAGTTAAGTCCAGTCAAAGGCGACTATGGGGTTGCGGCACTCATCTTGCTTTCAGGCTGAGGGAGCCAGGGTTTGTCCACAGACAGCTTTCCGGGTCATGTGGCCAGCATGATTAAACCGCTTCTGGTGCAACAGAACACCGTGACGGAAACCAGAGCGCACGGAAACGCTGTTTACCTTCCTGCCACAGCGATACCTATTTATCTACTTGCACTGGTGTGATTTCAAACTGCTAGGTTGGCAGGAGCTGGGACAGAGCAACGGGAGCTCACCCTGTCATGGGGATTCGAACTGTCAACCTTTTGAATGGCAAGCCCGAGAGGCTCAGTGGTTTAGACCACAGCGCCACCCGCATCCCATTGGAGGCACACCACTGCCATCATGGCTAGTAGCCTCCAATGGCCATGAAATTGTCCAATTCTCTTTTACAGAAGAACATAATAGCATAAGAAGAGCCTGCTGGATCAGGCCAGTTGTCTATGTAGTCCATCTGGCCAGATGCCTGTGGGAAACCCTCAAGCCAGACAGGAGCAACATAGCACTCTGCTCTCTTAAGGTTTCCAGTAGTGAGCATTTGGAAGCATTTACTGTCGCTGACTTGGGTTGCTTCCAGAAGGAAGAGCAGCAAAAGAGGCTTGAGCCCAGGAGTCAGCCTCTTTTCCTTTGGCCTTAGGCCCACCCCCGGCCGGCTGTCCATTGTCCTCCCTAGCCGGGGGCGGGTCAAAGGCCAGCTCAGGCAGGTGGGTGGCACCTGCCCAGGTGAGCCTCGCTTGGTGCCGCAAACCCCGCCCACCTGTGGGGAAGGGAGGAAGGATAAAACCACAGAGCCTAGGGCTTGCCGATCAGAAGGTCGGCGGTTCAAATCCCCGTGATGGAGTGAGCTCCCATTGCTCGGTCCCTGCTCCTGCCAACCTAGCAGTTTGAAAGCACGTCAGAGTGCAAGTAGATAAATAGGTACTGCTCTGGCGGGAAGGTAAACGATGTTTCCATGCGCTGCTCTGGTTCACCAGAAGCGGCTTAGTCATGCTGGCCACATGACCCAGAAGCTGTACGCCAGCTCCCTCAGCCAATAAAGTGAGATGAGCGCCGCAACCCCAGAGTTGGCCACGACTGGACCTAATGGTCAGGGGTCCCTTTACCTTTACCTTACTGTCTCTGAGCATGGAGGAACAGCATAGTCATGGTGACCAGTTGCGTTCACAACATTGTAGAGTTGGAAGGGACTGGCAGGGACATCCAAGCCAACCCCCTGCAATGCAAGAATCTTATGCCCAACATAGGGCTCTGAAATATACTCAGAGTCGCAAAGTGATTTCATGCTCTTTATTCAGCTCATAGTGGTGAGGAGGAATGAATGAAAGTCCCCTCAAAGTATCTGCTTTATATACATTATTTACACAATGGGCTGCACATGATTGGCTAATTCTGGAATTCTACTGTAAGCCAATCAGGTTGTGGATTCACTTATATCTGGAGCATGATTGGGTGGTTCCTGCCAACCAATCAGACTGCTGCATTGTTCTAGGACCAATCAGACTGCTGCGATTTGGATCCTATTGTTCTAGGACCAATCAGACTGCTGCAGTTTCGATCCTATTCAACTCAGTACATAACACCCCTCCCCTCTAAGTTCCAGTCCTGCCCGGGAGGTCACATTCATAGTCCTCGAGGTACGCCGGCGGCCTACGTGTACGTTGCGGCCTGTGGTGTTCCCTGGTCCGGGGTTCAGGTTCTGGCTCATGTTCCAAGGATGCTGGCTGTGATGGGCCTGTTTGGTCTGGCGCAACCGGCTCGCTCAGTCGTGGTTCTGGTTCCAGTGTCCTTTCGGCCTCGTGGGTCCTCTCTGTATTTACTGATTCTGCCTCTCCTGCTGGCCCCTCCTGCTCTATGGGCCTCACTGCCGCTCTGTTCCCTTGGGACTCCTCTGACCTTTCCTCCTCCTGGTTTTCTCCCGGGAATCGTCGCCGTATCTGGTCGCAATGGCGGCGCCAGCATTGCCCCCCATCCGTTAGCACCTCGTATGACACAGGGCCAGTGACCCTGGTGACTGTGGCGGGTACCCATGCTGGGCCTGCCCCAAAATTCTTTGCGTACACTGGGTCCTGGACCTCGAAGGTCCGGGGGTTCCTGCCTTCCCCCACCACTACCTCATCCTGAGCTCTATCGGGGTGAAGGCGGTCCAATCTGATTGCAAGGCGCCGACCCATTAGTAGTTCAGCGGGGCTCCGGCCGGTCGTTGAGCTGGGGGTGCTGTGCTGTGCTAGGAGGAATGTGGCAAGGCGGTACTCCCAATCCCCTTGCGTCATGCGGCGAAGGGTGTCCTTGGTGGTCCGCACCATGCGTTCTGCTTGGCCATTGGTGGCAGGGTGGAATGGCGCCGAACGGATGTGGCGGATGGCGTTCTGCGCTGTGAAGGTTTGGAATTCTCCTGACGTGAATGCAGTCCCGTTGTCTGAGACGAGAGTGTCAGGGAGCCCGTGGGTTGCAAACAGCCTGCGTAGTGCCCGGATGGCTGCGGATGTAGAAGTGGACGGTACCAGTGCGACTTCCAGCCATTTGGTGTAGGAGTCCACCACTATGAAGAATGTTTTCCCCTGAAAGGGGCCAGCGAAGTCCACATGCAGGCGTGACCATGGTGCTCGGGCGGACTCCCAGGACTGGACTGGGGCCCTTGGGGGATCTGGGCGGGATTCTTGGCAGGCCTGGCAGTGTTTGACCCAGGCCTCTATCTCTCCGTCGATCCCCGGCCACCACACATAACTCCTGGCCAGGGCCTTCATTCTTACTACCCCTGGGTGTGTCTCGTGTAGGGCTGTGAGGACCCTTTTGCGGAGGGGCTGGGGAACAACGACCCTGCTTCCCCATAACAGGCACCCCTTGTGGGCCGACAGTTCATGTTTGCGGGTTGTGTAGCCAGCGAATTCTGGCCCAGGGCTGTTGCTGGGCCATCCCCTCCACACCCAGTCCAGGACCCGGGAGATGACCCTGTCTTTCTTGGAATGGTGTGCAACTTCTTGTGCCTGAATGGGGCGGTCGGGAAGCAGCTCCAGGCTCATAACCTCTTGTGCAGGTGCTGGGTCGGGGCCTGTTTCCGGTAGTGGTAGCCTGCTGAGGGCGTCCGCATGGCCCATCGCCTTCCCAGGTCGGTGAATCAGTGCATACTGGTAGCTGGCAAGGAAAATTGACCACCTGAGGACTCGAGGAGACAGCACTTGGGGGGTCTGCTTTTCGGGGGCAAACAAGCCAAGCAACGGCTTGTGGTCAGTCACCACGGTGAAGGGCCGCCCGTATAAGAAATCATGGAATTTTTTTACTCCCTTCACAATTGCCAGCCCCTCCTTGTCTATTTGTGAGTAGTTCCGTTCGGTTGCGCTGAGTGTCTGGGAAAAGTATGCTACTGGTACCTCTCTTCCATCCGGGAGTTGGTGTCCCAGGACAGCGCCAATGCCATAGGGTGAGGCGTCGCATGCTAGCACCACCGGCAGCCTCTCGTCGAAGTGTGCCAAGACCGAGTTTGAGACAAGCAAGTCCTTGACTGCCTGGAATGCAGCCTCCTGGCGCTGGCCCCACACCCAAGGGGCCCGCTTGTCCAGAAGTCTGTGTAGGGGCTCTGCTACCGCCGCTTTGTGGGGAAGGAAGGAATGGTAAAAGTTCAATAGTCCCAAGAAGGCCTGAAGTTCAGTCTTGTTCTTGGGCGCTGGGGCATCACAAATGGCCCGTACCTTGTCCCCAGTCGGGTGGACCCCTTCTGCGTCCACCATAAATCCCAGAAAGTCCACCTGAGGCACTCCTAGTAGACATTTTTCCCGCTTTACCTTGAGACCCGCCGTCTGGAAACGGTGCAGAACAGTGCGGAGGCGGTCCTCAAACTCCTCTGGTGTGGGCCCGGCAATCAACACATCATCGAAGAAGGGGGTGACGCCAGGAATTCCTTTAAGGAGAGAGTCCATTAGGTTCTGGAATATGCCTGGTGCCACGCTGACGCCGAATTGCAGCCGCTTTACCCTGAACGCTCCTCTGTGCGTCACAATCGTCTGTGCCTCTGCTGTGGCCTCATCTACTGGTAGCTGTTGATATGCTTGGGCCAAGTCCAGCTTGCCAAAAATTTTCGACCCAGCCAGGGTGGCAAGGACATGGCTGACCACTGGCACTGGGTATGCATGGGCCGTGAGGGCCTTGTTTATGGTACATTTGTAGTCTGCGCAGATGCGGACCGAACCATTAGGCTTGACGGGTGTGACGATTGGGGTTTCCCAGGGGGCATTAGGCACCGGCTCCAGCACTCCTTGCTCCACGAGCCGGTCCAATTCCTCGTCTATACGGGGTTTCAGGGCGAACGGGACCCGGCGGGCCTTGAGCCTGACTGGTCGTACTGCGGGGTCAAGCTGTAGAGCAATGGGGGGGCCCGTATACTGTCCCAATTTCCCATCAAAAACCCCCGGAAATTCCTTGCATATGGCGTCCACGTCCACTTGTAAGCTAGTGTTGTTCACCCCGGTGACGGCTAGCCCCAGTGGTCCAAACCATGCCAATCCCAGTAAGCTAATGTAGGGGCCCTTGACCACAAGCAAGTCCAGTTGCCGCGTCCGCCCTCGGTATTGCACCCTGAAGGTCCCCACCCCCATTGTGGGGACCTTACGTTTCTGGAAGTCCCGGAGGGTGAATGGGGCCGGCCTGAGTTTGGGACCCCCAGTAGGACACAGTTTCCTTAAGGTCTTTGCCGAGATTATGGATAGATTTGAACCCGTGTCAAGCTCCATGCGGCATGGGGCCCCCTCTATCTGTACCTCTACATAAATTTTCTCTACGTTGGGGTAGGGCAACTGGTATACCTGGATGTCCGTGAGCTCCGTTGAGTTGCCTTGGTGCGTTGGGCCCCGGGACCTGGGGCTCTTGGAGTGGTCATCTGATGCCTGGCATCGGGTAGGCCGAGCCCGACACACCCGGGCGATGTGTCCCGATTTTCTGCACTGCCTGCACTCTGCGTTGCGGAAACGGCAGGTCCTCCTCTCGTGACTTTCTCCACAGCTTGCGCAGTTCCCTCCTTCTCGTCGAGGCAGCTGTGGTATGTGGGCTGCTTGAGTGCGCTGCTGTACACGGTGCACCTCCTCCCTGTTGGATCCTGAGTTGTCGGTGAGGTCTTCGTGGTGGACCCTCGGTTGGGACGGCTGGCTCGGCCGTGCCTCTTGCGTCGACCTCTCAGCAGCTTCCGTCGCCAGGGCCTCCTCCAGAGCGACCTGGAATGTTAGGTCCTTCTTGGCGTAGAGGCGTCGTTGCAGCTTCTCATCCTTCAGGCCACCGACGAGGCGGTCACGAAGCATGTTCTCCAGCTCTGAGAAGTTGCAGAACCGGGCGGCTTGGCGGAGAGAGGTCACAAACCCAGTTATGGTTTCCCCAGGGGCTTGCCGCTTTGCGTAGAAGGCATTTCGACGAGCCACCACTGAGGGCTGTGGCGAAAAGTGCCCCTTCAGCTGTTCCATTATTGTTTTGTATGGAACTGTAGCAACGTCTTCAGGCGCAAGGAGAGCCCGGGCGATTTCAAACGTCTCCTCTCCACAGACGCTGAAGAATATTGCCCTCTTCTTGGCGTCTTCTTCATCGGTGACCCCTTTGGCTTCTAGGAGGAAGGTGAAACGGGAGGCGTACGCTTCCCAGTCTCCAGATGCTGGGTTGAACGGCGAGAAGCTGCTGTTGGTTGCCATTCTGAGTTCCTTGTGTCCCGGAGCTGAAGCCTGGATACACGGTGCGAGGCAGCGGTGCGGCAGGTGGCGGTGCTGCGGTGCGGTGTGTGGCAGTCAGCTCAGCGGGATCCCATCCTCGTCACCAGTGAAATATACTCAGAGTCGCAAAGTGATTTCATGCTCTTTATTCAGCTCATAGTGGTGAGGAGGAATGAATGAAAGTCCCCTCAAAGTATCTGCTTTATATACATTATTTACACAATGGGCTGCACATGATTGGCTAATTCTGGAATTCTACTGTAAGCCAATCAGGTTGTGGATTCACTTATATCTGGAGCATGATTGGGTGGTTCCTGCCAACCAATCAGACTGCTGCATTGTTCTAGGACCAATCAGACTGCTGCGATTTGGATCCTATTGTTCTAGGACCAATCAGACTGCTGCAGTTTCGATCCTATTCAACTCAGTACATAACAGGCTCGAACCCACAACCCTGAGATCAGGAGTCTCATGCTCTACCGACTGAGCTTTCCCAGAACTGATAGCTGCCTCTTCCATCCCTGACATGGGGAGACCCTGGGTTTTGACGGTGTAGATTGGAGGCACCAGGAACTGTCCCTGGCCCCAATCCATGGCTTAAATCAATCAGTGCTTCCTTGAAACAGAGCCCCTGTGGAGGCACCCACTTATCTGGAATTCCCAAGGAGCTACTGCCCTTTCCCTCTAATAGCCTCTTTGTATCTACCACTGGTAGAGGCAACAAAATTTAACTTCCTTTGTGCATCCAATAATTAAACAAAACTTGCAATTGGCAGTCAGGCCGGGGGGGGGGGGAGTTAGCAGTTTGGGGGATCCTTCTTCCACCTGAGGGCCACAGTGCTTCAAGTCCATTTGCCTCAAGGCGCTGGATGGCTGTCATAATGTACTAGCAGACTCTGTCCATCGAGGGACTTTTACGTGTGTTTCCCTTTTGTGGGATCTGGAACTGCATCAAGCCTAGTAAGGAAATCCGGGGCATGCTAAACTAATTCATTTCCCAAGTCGTTGGTTTAAAGAAATCCACTGTGCATCTCGATTGCACTGGGAAGCTGCCCAGAACATGATTCTTTTAGCATGTATTACTTCTTTCGGAAGAATTCACTCAGATTGGCTCTGCTACTGTTGAAAATGAAAACGAAGTAAAGCACTCTTTATCCGTCTCAGGTTTAGCTCAAAAAAGTGTTGAAGTTGCTCACTGGAAAGGAAGCAATGAAAGATGAAGAGCCATAGTTCAGGGGCAGAGTATCTGCATTCCATGCTAGCAGTCCCAGGTTCTTTTTTTAAAAAAATAGTTTTTATTAAATTTTACAATTTTATATTCAACACAATCATTATTATCACAAAGAACATCTATGAATCCCAATCCCTGACCCCCCCCCGACTTCCCTCAAATTCTTCTTCTGGTTCTTTAAATATTGCTCCTCCGGCCCATCTTATTCTACCTTCATTTCATAATCTTTTAATTAAATATTGTTATATTCTTATTCTTTTTGTACCATTTTTTTTCAAATTACCTCTTACCATTTATCATTTTCCCATTATTGCATCTTAACTTTTGTCCTTGTTTTCTTAATTGTAAGTGTTTAATCAAACCCTGCTAGTGAGTCGACTTCTTTGCAATGTTTTTGTAAGTACAGTGGTACCATGTTTCAAGTCTGGGATCCATTGCGGAGCCCCGGATGCTCGACGAAAAGGACGCTCAACAAAGCACCACTCTGCGCATGTGTGTGGAGTGGTTTGCATTTCTGCGCATGTGCGGAGCAAGATTTAGCGCTTCTGCTTATGCGCGATCAGCAA
The DNA here is from genome assembly GCF_965153285.1 of Podarcis tiliguerta. NCBI lineage: Eukaryota > Metazoa > Chordata > Lepidosauria > Squamata > Lacertidae > Podarcis > Podarcis tiliguerta. Next base: position 20,682,380 of record NC_139549.1, read on the forward strand.
ACCCGAAAGTAACCTGCTCCGGTACTTCTGGGTTTGCTGTGGACGTCCGCCAAGATGGACGCTGGACAGGGCGGACTTATACAGAGGTACCACTGTAACATAATTGGGAAATTATTTACAGTGGTACCCCGCAAGACGAATGCCTCGGAAGACGAAAAATTCGCTAGACGAAAGGGTTTTTCGTTTTCTGAGGTGCTTCGCAAGACAGATTTTTTAAGGGCTTGCTTCGCTAGACGAAACAGCCCTGCCTCTTGTGTCATGGCGACGGTCACTGCACGCACGCACGCTCGCTCACTTCCCCGCTCCTCCGGCTCCCTCCGACCTTCTGGCTGACGGTTAGTGCCTCGCGCTGCTGCCCACCCCCCTCGCGCGCTCCCCTCAGAGAGCCGTTGCAGCCAGCAGCCAGCGTTGCAGCCAGAGTCGCACTCCTGAGCCCCGCCGCCTTCCAGCAGCCGCATCGCACGGTGGCCACAAGGTGCGGGTGAGTCTGAGGTACCGGCTGCGGCAGCTGTCCTGTTTCTCCCCGCCCCTCCCCACCGTTGTTAGTGTTTAAATGCAGTGGTGTTTCGCAAGACAAAAAAACTCGCACAATGAAAAAACTCGCGGAACGAATTAATTTCGTCTTGCGAGGCACCACTGTATAATGAAATGAAAAGAATGTTTAAGATAACCTTTGCTAAAAGACCAGAAGCTTTTGTGTTAGGTATTATAGGTCAAGACTTGCCAAAAGAGTGGAAAAAAACTATTCATGTATGCCACAGCAGCGGCTAGGATATTACTAGCCCAAAGATGGAAAGATGACAAGATACCAACGAAAGAAGAATGGCAAGAAAAACTGATGGAGTACGCTGAAATGGCAAAGCTAACTGGGAAACTAAGAGACAAGGACAATAGAGCCTTCAAAATAGCAGTGCCAAGTTAATCCTTGTAATTTCCAGGTAGGACTGGGAATGCCTGAAAATCTGAAGAGCCTCTGCCAGTCAGTGTAGACATTAATGAGATAGCTGGACCAATGTTCTGATTGATATTACGGCAGCTTCTTATGTTGCTATTAAGTTCTTGCACTGCAGGGCATTGGTTTAGATGAACCATTGCATCCCTTCCACCTCAAGGGAAAGGTAATTCTACTGCTGCAAAGGTAATGAGATATGGGTGGTTTTTGTGTTATTTTGGAACAATTAGTTCAGTGACAATATGCAAACCAATGCTGTCTTAAAGTTATTGCAATGTTATTACCTGGAATTTTTTGTTTGTTTTTGATGTATTAATAATTTGGTTTTTTAAAAAAACAACAACAGTAACACACCCACCCACCACGCTGCATGATTGCAAAACATTGATATATTTTACAGTTAGACAGCACAGAATGAGGAAAAACTGCTCAATGCTGCATAAATCATAACAAATGTGAACGGAGCAACGTTTCTGTTCTCATCCTCCCACAGGCTTCTTCCGGAGTGCTCAGAACAAGGGCTGCCATCGTGCTTTGCATAAAACACTGGTACTGAGTGGCTTTTGACAACTTAACAACTCCTCATCCTGCTGCAAGCACCTGATCTTTTAATCCCACTTGCCAACATGTTTCTCAAGCCCTGATCTTGGAAAAGAGGAGCAATGGCTTTTGGAATGGGCAGCGTCACATGCAACTCAACACCTCGCAGTGGTGAATGTTGGAAGCAACACATACATGGCCAAGGACCCATGGAGCTTGGATATGATGAGGACGATGCAGTGCCTCACATCCATTTTTGGATGTTCACCTCTTCCAGTTCTCTCCATCATCTGTCACTTGCTTCTTGCATCCACATAATAAGCCCTGTGGTTAGTTTTAGATTGCCCAGCCATCACATAGGCGCTCGTCTCCATGATCTTTAGGAATTGTGGGGTCTCCATACTGACACTGCTTTATTTCAGCCTAAGCCATCTCTTGCCACATGTCCTGCATGGGCCCATTTAACTCCAGTCTATTTCATGACACCCCTAACTTTCCCATTTTCTATTCTAGATTTTCCATTTGATTTCTAACACTGTGTGCTCCATGGCATGCTGTGTTGTTCTGAAGCTGTTTATGTTTCTCTGCGATACGGTCTAGTTCTGCTCTCCACAACACATTGCAGTAAATAGGCATGTATTGATCACTTTAGCTATTTTAAAGTCTATGGAAATAGCTTTCATTTTTCATTATAAAGCTGAATTTTCCAAAGGCTGCTGTAATGGTTCTAGGGGTTGCTCGTGCGTAAGCCAGTGCTTATCTCCCCGGCTGGGTGCAAACACCTGGCTGGGTTGCCTAAGTGAACCTTTTCTGTCCAGACAGCCACTCACCCGTGGCTGACTCAATCACTGGCAGAATCCGTCATTGGGCGTTTCTTAAACTTCTTCCAGCAAAGAAGCTCTTCGACGCCTAGTCTTCTTCTACTCTCTCTGTGCGAAAGCCTTCTGTGCAAGGAGGGCATAGGCAACAGAGGACCCCTACTCTCCCCGCTGGTCCCCGGCAAGGAGTCATGGGACCGCCTCGCCGCTTCCCCCATCTGCCCCCCTTCTCCACTGGTGCTACGCTGATTCTCTTCCCCAGAAGATGGGCTGCTTCTCCCAATCCCTGGACGCTCTCTGGAATCCCTCTGGCTTTTGCTCTCTCCCTCCGGCACTGATGCCAGTTCCCTGACAGCTGCCTACAATTGTTTTATTCTCCTCTTTATTTCTGCTGTTTGATTTCCTCTTGTCTTAAACAGATGTATTCTTCAGTCCCTCCCCCCCATTGCTTATTTTTCAGTTGCATATAGTTCTCTTCTTTGGTCCCACCCTACCTTTTTGTATTCTTTGTTTAGTTTTCCAGCATTTCTTGTAGAACAACTTCTTCTTCCTCTTCTTCTTCTTCTTCTTCTTCTTCTTCTTCTTCTTCTTCTTCTTCTTCTTCTTCTCCCCCCCCCCCCCCGGTAATTCACAAAAAAATAAAAATAAAGCAAGCATGGATAAAACACAGAGGGTTAAAACATATAAAAGATAATAGTCAAAAAGTAATTAAACAAGTAATTAAACAATACTAGAATGAAAAACATACTGAAATGCTATTAAGCACTATTAAGACCCCTTTACTTAAAAACACCCAATTCCCCAAGGCGTGCTGGAACAAAACAGTTTTCGCCTGTTGGCAGAAGGACAACATGGAAGGAGTCAGTCTAGCCTTTCTAGGAAGGGAGTTCCAACATCTGGGGGCAACCACCAAGAAGGCCCACTGAGAAGATGCATTTCTGGGGTGAGGAACAGGATTGCAAGATGCTTTTTGAATCACGTAATCAAAGATTTGTCTTGTTTTCATGCATTTCAAACCCTAAACCACCATGATCTTTCTATACCAAAATCTTCATGGGGGGAAAGAGATCATCATAGCTATGCAGTCTGTGTATACATTTGTAAGCACCAGACTACAAACTTCCCCAAGAACTTAGTGGTGGAGCAGATACTTTGCAAGGATAAGGTCCCAGGTTCAATCCCCAGCACCCCTAGGTAAGGCTGGGAATGTTTCCTACATGAGTCCCTGGAGAAGCTAAAGTAGACAGACCTGAGCTAGATAGATCAACAACCAGACAGTTCCCTAGGTTCTTAGCTCAGCAGCAGAGCACCTGCTTTTCATGCAGAAGGTCCCAGGGTCAATCTTCAGCATCTCCATGTCGGGCTGGGAATGTCCCCTTCCTGAAATCCGGGAGAGCTGATGCCACTCAGTGTAGACGATATTGAACTAGACAGACTAGTGGCCCGACTCATTCTGCAGTAACTGCAGCTTCTGGGTCAAGTGCAAAGGAAGCCCCAGGCTTTCTAGCACACCATTCCTTGCCTCATGCAATGGAGGAACCCAGGGCCATCTTTACCTGGGGGTGCAAGGGGTGCAGGGCACCCGGGCGCTGAATTCTGGGGGGTGCCAAATGTGTACCTGCTGTATACCGGTCCCTCTCAATCGGTGGGAGTGAAAAGCAATGGAACAAAAGTCCCTGCCCCCTCCTCTGTTGCTCTGTTACTCTGTAGCCTCAAATATTACTGATGAGTCAGGAAATAAAAGCAGTATTTTTTCTGCTGCGTTGTTGTTACAGGTGAGCGATTTCCCCCCTAAGAAAAGGTCAACAACTTTGGCTCCCCCCCTTCCCCAAAAATGCTCTATAAAAGTTAATTTGGGGGTGCTGAGCAGATTTTTGCACCCCGGCGGTGCATATGCTAAAGATGGCCCTGGAGGAACCACACGGAGGTCTAAAGGGCCCCAATTCAAGACCATGGCGCTTCACAAGCAATGAGAAGAAATGCCAGCAAGACATTTTCCCCACTTTTCTGTGGTTATCACCAGGATCCGACCTGACCCTACCATTAGGCATAGTGCAGCAATTGCTGGTGTAGCGAAGGACGCTTCCAGCATTCATGCAAGGCTTAGCTTGGGGTCAGCTGGCGTATATTGAATGGGACACAGTGGAGGTGCCATCTTGTCAATCCTCCCCCCCCCCCGTTTCAATTGCATTTCACTTTTAATTTGTGTACTGCCTCTCTATATTACTATACAGCAACGAAATATGCATCCAAGGACACACACCTTATTATCTGATCCATTACGAAAAGTCATAATAAAACATAACTTTAAAATGAAACGGCATATCAAATAAAGCAATAGTCAAAACAGTCTATTAGAATATAATAGTACACAATAAAATCAGCTCTCAAAACAGCAGCAAATGGTAATTAAACAGAAATAATTCAGACAGCGAAATGTCTGGGGCCAGCCCTGACTAGGTGCTCTTTGTCCTCTGAATGAACCCAGCTTGTCCCCAGCCAAAATGTCAGCACCACAGCATTGCCTAAGATGGGACCTAGGATATGCTGACTTCCTCTTGCAATGCGGAAATAATCCAGATTAGGCCAGCAGCTGCCTCTGCATCCTTTCCAGCAGATACTTTGGCCTGGGTGAAAGTCCAGAAATGACCTTGCGTTCCCATGTCCAGCACCCCCCTCCTTTTCTTCTTTTTCCCCTAGCCCATATTTCTTAAGTCACCACCCTCTTGCAACTCTGGAGTTGATTCATGCCTTTGTCAGGGCATGATTTGACTGCAGTCACGCTCCTCTACTCCATGAACGCTGAGTAACCCTAGAATCAGCTCTTTATGAAACATGGAGGGTTCAAAAGTTCTCTACGAACAGGTCACACATAAACAACCCGCTCTCGGCGGCTGACAGCTAGGCTGTACCTAGCAACAAGTGGGCACTTTGTTCAAAGGGGATTTCTTTCATTTTTTTCATTTTTGCTAAGCAAGGGAGTGTCTCCCCTCAGTTCCAGCTACAGGTTGAAAGTCTGCTCTCAATTACACCTATGCACTTTGAGGTTTGCACCAAGGTGACGGCCGGCACTGCCCTGCATCTCTCATATACCACAGTCCAGTGCATTTCATAAATAGGCAGTGGGCTGTTGGCCGATAGAGTAATATTATATATATATGGTATATGACGAATGGCATTACAGAGCTGGAAAAGTTTCGGAAAAGGGCAACCAAAATCTTCAAGGGGATGGAGCAACTCCCTTAATGAGGAAGAGTTGTGTTGTTCGTTCATGCTTTTTAGTTTGGAGAGAAATCAAGTAAAGGGTGACATGGTAGAAATGCATAACAGCTTGGAGAAAGTGGGCAGGGAAAATAATAATAATAATATATATATATATATATATATATATATATATATATATACACACACACACACACACACACACACACACACACACACACACACACACCCTGGTCATCTGGCTGGGTTTCCCCAGCCACTCTGGGTGGCTCCCAACAGAAATAATAATATTAATAATGATAATAATAATGAAGCGATAAAACATCAGACATTAAAAACGTCCCTAAATGCTAGAACTCGTGGACATCCAATGCTGCTGAATGGTGTAGGAATCAGGAAATCAGGACAGACAAAAGGAAGTCCATCTTCAAACAGCACATAGTTAAACCATGGAACTTGCTGTGATGACCACCTGGCTTTGAAAGGAAATAAGACCAATTCATAGAGTGAGAAGGCTTCCAGTGGCTACTAGGTATGCTAAGTGTGTTCTGTCTCCACTGTTGGAAGTACTATTCTTCCAGCTGCTGAAATTCCCAAGTGGGGAGTGGTGTTGCTGCACTTAACTCCTGCTTTTGGGACTCTCATCTGGGCACCTAGCTGGCGACTGAGAGAATAGGATAAGGGACTAGATGGGCATTGGCCAGATCCACCTGGGCTTTTCTTATTTTATTTTTAAATGTATGTTGCACTGCCATGCATCTTCAGTGCTAGAATGCTTCACCAGAGCTGGCTTTCAAACTACAGTGGTACCTCGGGTTAAGTACTTAATTCGTTCTGGAGGTCCATTCTTAACCTGAAACTGTTCTTAACCTGAAGCACCACTTTAGCTAATGGGGCCTCCTGCTGCTGCCGCGCCGCCGAGGCACGATTTCTGTTCTCATCCTGAGGTAAACTTCTTAACCTGAGGTACTATTTCTGGGTTAGCGGAGTCTGTAACCTGAAGTGTATGTAACCTGAGGTACCACTGTATTTCTCTCTCTCTCTCTCTCTCTCTCTCTCTCTCTAGCCAAGGAATGTCATCCAAATTGCCTATTTATGCTGTGATTTGAAGACCCTTCCCCTTTTGGACTGGAAATGCAAATCTGTGCGGAATCTACCTGGGCTGTGCTGGCTCATACCTTGAACTTGCTTCTATCTGCATGACTTCAATTTCCTTTCTGAAAGTTGGCATTACTTTTGCTTGAGTGACACTGAAAAGAAATAATTGGCGTGGTGATGGAGCCTTAGATAATGCATTTCTTTGGGCTAATTGGAGAAGATTCTGCATCCTCAGAGACCCAAGGACATGAGGGAATTAAAACAAGGGATAGGCAATAATGCCCTGGCTCCAAGGAGGCGGTGGTATCATTGAGAAAAGTCTTTTATTCCCCGCCCCTTCCCCAACTTGGTCTGTTTGTGTGTGTGTAGTTAGTTTGGATTCCGAGGCAGGAGCATTTTACTCACTGCAGATTAAACCGTAGCTCTGTTTCCCTTTGCATTTCCCAGTTGCAGCCTTCCACTCTGACCGGCGAAAGCTGAATGAATGGCCCTTTTTATTTTTTAACTAGAAGCCAAGTGCCCATAAGAGGGGAAATATATAGGGCCCCCTGGAGATTGCACATGTATCAGTGGGCTTGGCGGCTGCCCATCTGGAATGAATGCCGAATTCCCCCCATATGTTTCCTATGTAAAATGTTTGTCATGATATATCACAGAGAGTTAACGATTACAAAAATTGGCCAATTTCCATGGCATTTTCAAATAGATAATGTGAGGATAAACTTTGATGGAGCCTGGCCAGTTGACTATGCTGAGCATTAAAATATGGAACATAGATGAATGTGTGCGCGTGCGCGTGCGTGCACACACACACACACACACACACACACAGAGTGTGTTTAAGTGCAGAAGTTCATGCACGCATATACATCACCTTTGCGCATGTCACTGATATGCTATTATGCAGCCAGATGCAGATGCACTTATGGTCTACTTAGGCAAGATTTTCCACCTGGGCTGTTGCTTCCCCCCACTGAAGCACAGCCACTGTTTGGCCTGTAATGATGCGAAGGTCAAAAAACACACACCAAACTTTTAAAATCAATTCCGAAGTCAATTTTGAACTCAAGGAAAGTCTTTCAGTAGAAATCTGCCTCAATGGGCTTTGCTCGAGAACTGGAGAGTGTCCAGGAGTAGACTTCATTTTTTTGGCTGCCTTCATCTGCTTATTTTCTTGGACCTGCGCCACGCTGAGATCAATGGGACTTGTTTCTGAGCTGCTGCGGTTAGGATCAGGAGTCTTTGTAATTACACTCCCACTTCCTTTCCAATGGATGCGATGCTGTTGCTTTCTAGTGGGGTCAGGAATTTCACTCTGGGGCTGTGGTCCAAAAGGCCTTCCTCTTAAGGAGGGGTGCCAAGAGAGCTCCAACAAAAATGGAAACAGAAGCAGAAATTGCTGATGTTCACTTCATTGTCCCATGTCCAGAACAGAGATCAATCCAGTGAATTCAATACTACTACTACTACTACTACTACTACTACTACTACTACTACTAATTTATTTATACCCCGCCCATCTGGCTGGGTTTCCCAAGCCACTCTGGGCAGCATCCAGCAAAATATTAAAATACAATATTTATAATAAGAATAATCAATCGGTATTTACTGTTGTGGTGGTTTTCAGTCCACAAATGATATGTAATGATATGTAACTGATGATGGGTTTCCTTTCCATCAAAATGAACTGTGGATCTGCATAGTTAATTGTTAATTAATTTTTATAATTAATGGTGTAATTGATTTTATAATTAATCTTGTAATTAATTTTATAACTAATGGTGTAATTTATTGCATAATAAACTCAGCAAAAAATTGCTACAGCTAACAGTGAATCAAATAGCATAGGGCTGTGGCTCAGTGGTAGGGCATCTGCTTTGCACACAGGAGGTCTTAGGTTCAATCCCTGAAAACTCTGGGTAGGGTAGGGGGAGAAACTGCAGAGAGCTGCTGCTAGTCAGTGTCGACAATATTGAGCTGGATGGACCAATAGTCTGATTAGGCAGATTCCAATGTGTTCACCGGGAGACGAACTGCAGCAGAAGGGAAACATTGCTGCAGATGGTGAACAGAATGGAAACTGATGCTTAGGAATTTCTATGGAAACTAACCAAGAAGGTGGTAATCAGCTAATTGATTGGTCAGTTTCACTCCTAAATGCAAGAGCTGCAGGAACTGTATATAGAGTTATTTCCCTTTTATTTCTTTCTAAGATATCTCGAGAAAATGTCAGAAGAAGAGACTTAAGGGGTGCTGGGTTCTAGCATGTGAAGGCCTTCCCTGTAGGGTGGGTGCACCCAAAGCAGAAGGGATAGGAGCTGAGAATGGGGGGCTGGAGCAACTTTTGAGAGCGTAGCACTTTTAATATACTCCACTGTGCCCTGTTGGCACTAGTGGATGTGGCATGGCTATGTGGGCAGGGCAGAAGCAATGCCTCTAAGCGTCCCATTTTGCGGCAAGTGTTGGCTTGCCATGCCCTGTGCCTTGAGGGAGAACATTCCCTCAATGCCCTTGGGAGATTCCTAAGAACAGCAGAAGAGCTTGCTGGATCAGGCCAATGGCCTATCCAGTCCAGCATCCTTTTCTCACAGTGGGGAGACCCCCAAGCATGACACTCTGTCTTCCTGTGGTTTCCAGCAACTGGTATTCAAAAGAGCATAGCCATTGCGACCAGTAGCTGTTCCTAGTGCCCATTCTACTGTCATCCAAAATGCCCAAGGGCAAGGGACACCTCCCATTGTTTCTGCCACACAAAATACCTTTGGGAAGGCCCCTTCCATCTCATGCTGATGACAGCTCTCGCTGCTGATGAACGGGCGGCAGGTTCCCCCTCCCTGCTTTCACCTTCACCTCCTGGCATCACCCGGGCATCACGTTGGCAGGTTCCAGAAGCAGATTCCTTAGTCACCCTTAACGTCAACAATGAGATTTATTATCTCCTCTGCTCTCGGGTGAATTACACTCGTGGATTAATTTATGGTATTTTGAAATTGTTGACTTATTGAGTGATTGCTCGATGGCACCCAACTCCTGTATACCTTGGTCACAAGAACTGCGTGTTTAACATGAGTCTCATGGGAGCGTGGGTGTTAATTAACAGGGTGTTTAAGCACAGGTCCAATGTATTGCACGGCATGAGATCCTTGTACAGCTGGGTTCTTCCCACTCCAACTTTACTCCTCCTCCCTTCTAGGCTGTGTATCTAAGCGTAGAGATAAGTTCACAGTTAATAAAGATAAGGGGGGAAAACTCCCTTCAGCAGTCTGTCAGCTGCTTACAGATTAGGGATTCAGTTTGCATTTAAAGGCAAACCTACCAAATATGTACAGCCGTAACTCGGAAATCAAATGCCTTGCGACTCGAATGTTTTGACTCCTGGACCTCGCAAACCCAGAAGTGAATGTTCCAGTTTGTGAACGTTCTTTGGAACTCGAATGTCCAACACGGGTTCCGCAGCTTCCAATTGGCTGCAGGAGCCATGCCTTGGTTTCTGAACGTTTTGGAAGTCGAACAGACTTCCGGAATGGATTCCGTTCAACTTCCGAGGTATGACTGTATATACAGGCATAACTTGCAGACATTGTGGGTTCAGTTCCAGACCACCCTGATCAATCAAATATTGCACTAAAGCGATTCATACAAATTATTTGGTTTCCCAGTGCATATAAAAGTGATGCTTACACTATACTGTAGTTCATGCATGTCCAACTCACAGGAGACTGCAATCTACTCACAGTACCCAGAATTGTTGAGCATTTTTTAGGGAGCCAAAGTTGTTGAGCTTACATTCCCCCCCTTTTTTGGGGGGGAATAAATCACTGGGGGTCCAAAGATTGACCAGGATCAACCAGGGGAACCCCGCAACTGACCAGTAGATCGCAATTGACCTGTTCAACATGCCTGCTGTAGTCTATTAAGTTCACAATAGCATTACGTCTTAAAAAACCCAGTGCACATATCTTAATTGCTGTGACACAGAGACACAAAATGAGCACATGCTGTTGGAAAAATGGCCTTCCTGCAGGGGATACAAGACAGCTAAATCCCAAAGAAAGCCTCAATGGTATTTATGTATATGGCTACAGCAGCAAAGGAATCAATATGCTAAGAAATGGAAGGAGGAGAGAACAAAGGAAGAAGGGCTTCTGTTTGTTCTTATGTTACGGCTATGAGCTTATATGGCTTTTCAAATGATTCTACGAAGTCACAGAGGATGTGGCTATTAAAATGGAACCTTCTTGTTCTGAGGCACTATACTTGGCGATGAGCAGTTGCTGGAAATACAGTGGTACCTCTGGTTACGTACTTAATTCGTTCCGGAGGTCCGTTCTTAACCTGAAACTGTTCTTAACCTGAAGGCCACTTTAGCTAATGGGGCCTACCGCTGCTGCCGCACCGCCGGAGCACGATTTCTGTTCTCACCCTGAAGCAAAGTTCTTAACCTGAGGTACTATTTCTGTAACCTGAAGCGTCTGTAACCCGAGGTACCACTGTAAATGTGAGGGGATGTGTCTCTCCACGATGCCTTGCTCGTGAGGTTGAAATATTCAACTGATCACCAGCTTTTACACAAGGAATAGCATTCATGCCTCTTCTAAGGGGACATCACCATAGACATTTGGAAAGGCACTTCTCTGCTTTCTAGACAGCTCTCAGCTGAGGAGGAACGGAAGTGGTGTTTCCCTTGTGACTGGCCCCCACAGAGTTCACATCTGTAAAGACATGACAAGAGTCTGCTGTGTTCACAGGCTGGGGCCCACATGGATTTGCACATCTGAACAGCAGGCTCTGCACCTGCAAGCATGGAGTCCCCCCTGTAACTTGCCATTCTTGTAGTTAGGGGCTCTGTTTACATGCACCTGGGGACGTGTGGGCTTCCCAGCTGGGCAACTCAATGAGCATCTGGATCTTGGGCTAGATGGCCTTTGATCTGATCCTGCAGGTTCATTCTTGTTATTGTTAGATTTATTGCGCACCCTTCACCAACAGGTCCCAGGATGGGTTACAACAACTTCATGACTCAAAAATCAAATTTTAAAACAGCCAGAACAGATTACAGTCACAGGAATAGGGTGTGTCTTAAAAACACACCCACCCACCCCTCAGGTGTTCAAGGCCAAGGTAAATCTCAGCATTGGCTGAAAGCTGTATGGTGAAGGTTTCAGGGCACACCTCTGTGGGGAGGGAATTCCACACTTAGGGGCTGTCACAGAGAAGGCCCTCTCCTGGCCCACCACTGCCCTGAACCTCTGTGGGAGGTGGAGATACCAAGAGGGCCCTCTGCTGAGCCCAGGTGGATCTGTGGGAAGGAAGCCGTCTCTCAGATAAGTGGGTGTTTATGTTTTATGGCTGTACCACTTTGGAACACAGGTAGACGGGTACATGACTTAGAGCTCTCTCTCTCTCTCTCTCTCTCTCTCTCACACACACACACACACACACACAGATTTTTCCAAGAAAAACTCGGGACCATCTCAAGCAAGACAGATGCTCAGCTGCTGAGTTACAGTCCTTTACTCAACAGAAAGATGTTCCTTAGACATCTGGAGCGACTGTAGGCACTATCTAGGCACAGGGAAGACCACAGCTCAGTGGTAGAGCATCTGCTTTGCAGGCAGAAGGTTCCTGGTTCAATCTTGGGCATCTCCAGGTAAGGCTGGAAATGTCTCCTGTCTGAAACCCTGGAGAGCAGATCTAGTTAGTGTAGACAATAATCAACCAGATGGACCACTAGTCTGACTCATCAGGGGGACGGTTTCTTCCTCTCCTTATTATCTTTATCGCAAACATGCAGCCAAATCTTTTTAACTCTTCTCAGCTGACTCTAGCAACACTATACCAGACACTCCAAGTCTCCCTATTTTCCAGGGACAGTTCTGGATTTACAGAAGCCGTCCCGGTTTCTGATTTGATCCTGGAATGCCCCGCTTTTCCTTAGGGTGTCCCTATTTTCACCAGAGAAATGTTGGAGGGTGTGTTATACCTGCATCCCTGTCAACTCTGGGTTTCTGCAGGCAAACCTAGGTTGAGCACCGACATATCCTGCTGTGCTGACATCAGCACAACTGGAAGCTTGCACTGCAGCAACACTGCACAGGTTTATGTCCTTCCCTGTAAAAACCACATCCACCAGGGACCTCATCAACACGAAGGCTCTCAAGAGCAGCTAATGAGGATTTTAATTTAGCTTTAAATACCCCCGGTGCTGGGAAGGCCTTGACAGCATCAGGACGGGAATTCTCAGTGTTCTGGCGGCCTTCCCCATAAATGTCACCATGGTCTATTTATTTGTTTTCATTGCACAGCTAATGACTCAAATGCGCCTTTCCCAGATTCCAACCGGTGTAGTGGGTGGGTGTTCTTCCCCCACTTTGATGGAGAGCACAATGTGCTGTTGTGGTGGGGATTTCTCTTGTGTCATAAAGCACGTGAGGGGAAGCTGTGGCTGTCCAGGTGTTGGTGGACTCCAAGTCCCATCAGCCTCAGCAGGCATGGTCAATGGCCAGAGATGAGGGGAGTTGGAGTCCAGCAACATCTGGAGAGCCACAGGTTCCCCACCTCTGCACTGAAGGCTTGGGTCAAAAGGAACCCTGCAGTGACTCATGGACCTATGGTCCCATTATGGCCCACTAGTGATGAGCAAGATGGCAAGTTCTAAGGCAGGAGTTGGAAACCTCTGGCCTTCCAGATGTTGATGAACTGCAACTCCCTTTTTCCCTAGCTTTTGGCCATGCTTGCTAGGGCTGATGGGAGCTGAAGTTCAGCAGCAATTGGGGGTTCCAAAGGCTGCCCAATCGTTCTTCTTGCCCAGCATCTGGTTCTCACTGTGGCCAAGCAGACGTTCACAAGCAGAACCTGAGCACAAGAACACTCCCCACTCTTGCAATTCTCAGCAACTGGTCTTCAGAATCATTACTGCCTCTGACTATGAAGTCAGAGCATAGACACCATGGCTAGTTCAACCATGCACTGATTTAATTAATTCAGAATGCGGCAGCTAGACTGGTGACTGGGAGTGGCCGCTGAGACCATATAACACCGGTCCTGAAAGACCTGCATTGGCTCCGAATACGTATCCAAGCACAATTCAAAGTGTTGGTGCTGACCTTTAAAGCCCTAAATGGCCTCAGCCCAGTATACCTGAAGGAGCATCTCCACCCCCATCGTCCTGCCGAGGCAATGAGGTCCAGCTCTGAGGGCCTTCTGGTGGTTCCCTCACTGTGAGAAGTGAGGTTACAGGGAACCAGGCAGAGGGCCTTCTCGGTAATGGTGACCACCTTGTGGAATGCCCTCCCATCAGATGTCAAGGAAAGAAACAACTATCTGACTTTTAGAAGACATCTGAAGGCAGCCCTGTTTAGGGAAGTTTTTAATGTTTGATGTTTTATCGTGTTTTGAATATTTTGTTGGGAGCCACTCAGGGTGGCTGGGGAACCCTAGCCAGATGGGTGTGGTATAAATAATGATGATGATGATGATGATGATGATTATTATTATTATTGAGTTTGGATTTGATATCCCGCCTTTCACTCCCCTTCAGGAGTCTCAAAGTGGCTAACATTCTCCTTTTCCCTTCCTCCCCCACAACTCCCCCACCCCTCTGTGAGGTGAGTGGGGCTGAGAGACTCCAGAGAAGTGTGACTAGCCCAAGGTCACCCAGCAGCTGCATGTGGAGGAGCGGAGATGCGAACCTGGTTCCCCAGATTACGAGACTACTGCTCTTAACCATTACACCACACTGGTGTATTATTATTATTATTATTTTATTATTATTAAAGACTTCTTCACAGGTTGCACTGAACACATGTACAAGTGTTTGTGTGAATCAGTATATACACTTGTTGATGTGTATACTATGTTGTGAATGTTACATGCAGGGCTTTTTTATCCAGCCGGAGCTCACTGAAGCTCAGATCCAGCCCCTCTCAGGTGTGTGCCATTGCCATTCTAAAAGAACAGGGGAGAAGTTCGTAGTGTGCTCTGGCACCTCTTTTTCTAGAAAAACAGCACTGTGAATACATGTGAATGACTGTTTGCCTGTGCAGCTCATCTACTGAGGGGCATTCACGTGCTACATTCAACCACCTGCAAAAAAAGAAAGAAAAAGGAAACCTATATTGGTCACACAGTTCTGCATTTCCTTCCCCAATCCTGAGCACATTATTATGTACTTCAGGTCTGACTTCACCTTCTCTTCCAGCTGGTGCCTTGCCAAGACCCATCAATGGAAGATTTACTACTTTGGAGGTTGCATTTTCCAGCTCCCCTCCAGTACTGCTGCTCTCATTTATGGGGATGCAAAAAAATGGTCCCTCTACAGGTCTGGCGCTCACTTTGTTTTTGCATCACCTGCTCTGTGGAGTATTCATTTGCCGATGTTGTAAAGAAGTTGTTGGAAACCTGGAAATAGAATCTCCCCCCTCCTTCATCATTTCCCAAATCACTTTCTTTCCCATTATCCATCTTAAAAAAATAAATAAAATTTCTGAGGTTTGAGATTCAGAAATACATGCAGCTAAGCGCCACTGAGTTAAGGGGACTGACTTACAAGGAAGCATATATAAAGACTGCAACCTCAGGGCTGGATCCGATGTTTCCCTTGTTCTAGCAGAGGAGGAAGCACATTCCATTGGAGAAATGGAACCTTTGGATCTGATCCAAACTTCATTTTTTAAGGCACTGTGGGATT
Source organism: Podarcis tiliguerta (assembly GCF_965153285.1). Lineage (NCBI taxonomy): Eukaryota > Metazoa > Chordata > Lepidosauria > Squamata > Lacertidae > Podarcis > Podarcis tiliguerta. The sequence goes on from NC_139549.1 coordinate 20,697,699, forward strand.
TCTTTAAAAAATTTCTTTTTCACACTGAGGGTCCAATTCAGTTCTCGGCAATGTTCTAGGGGCCACATGCCAGTGCTGAGCGGAGCCAGAGGCATAGTGGGCAGAGCAACAAATTCAATTTTTCCCTGTGTAGAAACTGGTGAGTATCTACAGTATATACGCACTCATGCATCAGGAAGCCGGTGTTTGTCCACAGACAGATTTCTGGGTCTTGTGGCCAGCAGGACTAAACCGCTTCTGGTGCAACGGGACACCATGACATAAACCTTCCTGCCACAGTGGTTCCTATTGATCTACTTGCACTGGTGTGCGTTCGAACCGCTAGGTTGGCAGGAGCTGGGACAGAGAAACAGGAGCTCACTCCGATTCAGGGATTCGAACTGCCAACCTTCTGATCAGCAAGACCAAGAGGCTCAGTGATTTAGACTACAGAGCCACCCGCGTCCTTTACATTCCAGTAGAAGAAGGCCAGAGAGGGGTGTGGCTTAGGAGGAGTACCAAGGGCAGAATACAGATAGCTTGAGGGCTGCATTTGGCCCCTTGGCCTCAGGTTCCCCATCCCAGGTCTATAATGCAGACAACACAACAATTTAAATCCATGGCATGATATCGTTTCTGGTTTGTGATTTTGCTAGCTTTGTCCTGGATAGGCTCCAAGTGGGGAGTAACCGAAAAGCATAGGAGTGACTGTCGGGCAAGAAGAGAACCTGGGTCCTTTTCCCCATCTTAATACCAACTCTTCAGAGCCTGTCCAAACACAGAGACCATACTGCCTGCTGTGTGGTCTTTGAAAGTTGTTCTTTCACTATGCATTTTGATACCTCTTAAGAAACCATGAACAAATTTTGCACAATGGTTCCTGAGATTAGGGAGCAGGTGTACCAAAAATGCATATACAGTGGTACCTCAGGTTAAGTACTTAATTCATTCCGGAGGTCCGTTCTTAACCTGAAACTGTTCTTAACCTGAAGACCACTTTAGCTAATGGGGCCTCCCACTGCCGCTACGCCGTCGGAGCCCGATTTCTGTTCTCATCCTGAAACAAAGTTCTTAACTTGAAGCACTATTTCTGGGTTAGCGGAGTCTGTAACCTGAAGCGTATGTAACCTGAAGCGTATATAACCTGAGGTACCACTGTACTAGGGTAAAGTGTGCATTTTAAAAATAAGACACAGAAATGCAGTGCATCGGGAGAAATTGCTTTGCAAAAATGTGTAAGTTACAGAAAACTCAGACTAAAATACAATTTTTTAAAAATGAGGAATGTGAGTGTGTGTGTATCACAAAGTGATGTCAGGGCGGACATTGGGCTTTCAAATTTTAGCGGCGCCCTGTGTGGACGCCAAAATCCAGTGCCCCCTCACCTCTTCCATTTAAAGTCATTGTTGCAGTTCCCCCTGCTGTGCCCTCTCGTCTCAGCGCCCAGCGCAGGCGAACTGGTCGCGCTCCCCTAAATCCGCGTCTGCTGTTGTGGAAATGTGGAGAACTGAACTGAAAAGGGATTTTGAAAATTGACAGATACATTGAAATGGTTAGGAAAAATTAAACGAGCACCTGAACTTGACAGATTCGTGCACCCCTATTATTTTCTAACCTACCTGGAAACATGGGACGCGGGTGGCGCTGTGGGTTAAACCACAGAGCCTAGGACTTGCCGATTAGAAGGTCGGCGGTTCAAATCCCCGCCACGGGGTGAGCTCCAGTTGCTCAGTCCCTGCTCCTGCCAACCTAGCAGTTCGAAAACACATCAAAGTGCAAGTAGATAAATAGGTGCCACTCTGGCGGGAAGGTAAACGGTGTTTCCGTGCGCTGCTCTGGTTCACCAGAAGTGGCTTAGTCATGCTGGCCACATGACCCGGAAGCTGTACACCGGCTCCCTCGGCCAATAAATCGAGATGAGCGCCGCAACCCCAGAGTCGGCCATTATGGACCTGATGGTCAGGGGTCCCTTTATCTTACCTACCTGGAAACATATCAGGGCCAAATGAGGAAGTGGGAGAACCAGAAATTAACCAAATCACCCATCTCTAGCTGTCACCAAGAGACCTCGGAGAATTTCTACTACCCTGGAGAAACTCTGTGGAATGTTTGTCCCCTTTATTCTCAGTGCTGGAGAATTCTGAGGCTGTTTTTCTCGAGCTCTAGTCCCGTTCCTGCTTCCTTGGCCCTGAAGATCCTCCTCCTTATCTCTCAGTAGCAGAGGTCAGCTGTGAGTGTGTGTGTTTCCCCTTTTCTTTTTGCAGCAATGCACTAGAAAGATGTGAACCAATTCAAACACATGGGATGCAGGCAGGGGAAAGGGTGGTGGCTGGTGCAAAGGAAAGGAGACAGGTCTTCTCTGCAGAGTGTGGCATTTATTGCTGGGGCCATTGTTATCAGGTGAGCAATAAGGAGGAGAGCGAAGGGACATAGGTGATGGGCTGGGCTCGTGGAATCTATGTGGCAACAAGCAAGTTATTACAGGCCTGCTGGCGCCACCGAGTCTGTATCGGCCTCTTTCAATGGCAGCGCCGGAGCAGAGAGAGGCAGGCACCAGGTGGCTACTGGGAGAGCGCCGGGCAAATGTCAGATGCCCCTTCGTCTGCACGCAGAGACAAGTAAACAGCAGCCCGCAGAGAGTGTGTTTGCTTCGAGAGCTCGCTGTCGCCAGCTCTTCCTTTATGGCAGGGAGAGGTGCATCTTGTTGATTTACTGTTTGCCGTCTCCTTGAGACTCCCATCCAAAGGCAAGACCGGGGTTGTGGCAGCAAAGGCAGGCTGGTGAGCAGAATGCTCAGCGGTTCAACACCTGTGCAGGAAACAACTCACAGATCACGTGGTGAGGCTGAAACTGATGCAGGCCAGAGAGGGAGGGAGAGATTTGTACAGGCCTACATTGAAAGCTGCAGATATGATTCCCACTTTTGGAAAGGGCACCAGAAAGACCCATCCAGAAGCTCCCAAAGAAGATTTCATTTGCTTCTTATAAACTGGCGAGGAACTGCAACTGGAAATGGTTTAGTATTATTATTCATTGCAGTTATAACCTCCCACCTTTCTATCCAAGGAGCTGAAGATGGTGTACACAGTTCCCCCCTTCCTCATTTAATCCCTACAACAACCCTGTGAGGTAGGTCATGCAGTGAGCTTTATGGCCAAGTGGGGATTTGAACCCTGATCTCCCAGGTACCAGTCCAACACTCTAACCACTACACCATGCTGGCTCTATGAGATCAGCATGCTCTAGAGGCTAGGACCTGAACAGATGGATTTAAGTTACAAGAAAGGCGATTTCACCAAATGTCAGGAAGAACTTTCAGACAGTAAGAGCTGTTCAGCAGTGGAACAGACTCCCACGAAAGGTGATGGACTGTGCTTCCTTGGAAGTTTTTAAGGAGAAGTTGGATAGCCATCTGTCATGCATGATCTAGTTGAGAGTCCTGCATTGGCAGGTGGTCATGGACTAACAAAAGGTAAAGGTCAAGGACCCCTGGATGGTTACATCCAGTCAAAGGCAACTATGAGGTTGAGGCATTCATCTTGCTTTTCAGGCTGAGGAAGCCAGCGTTTGCCCACAGACAGCTTTTCTGGGTCATGTGTCCAGCATGACTAATGGTGCAATGGACAGCATGACTAATGGTGCAATGGAACACCGTGATGGAAACCAGAAATGCACAGAAATGCCGTTTACCTTCCCGTCACAGCAGTGCCTATTTATCTACTTGCACTGGTGTGCTTTCAAACTGCTAGGTTGGCAGGAGCTGGGACAGAGCAACGGGAGCTCACCCCATTGCGGGGATTTAAACTGCTGACCTTCTGATCGGCAAGCCAAGAGGCTCAGTGGTTTAGACCACAGCTCCACCTGCATCCCTCAGGCTCCCTTCCAACTCTACAATTCTATGATTCTATTACTAATAATTTAACTCTTATCAAGTACCTAAAATGTTCTGAGTGCTGCACATATATTAAGTAATAAAACTGTCCCTGCCTGCAGGCTCATAAGCTAATAGACACAGCACAAAACTGCATGAAGAGCTCAGAGAAAAGTAAGCTCTGGATCATTTTCTCCTTCTTTGACCAATGGATGAGGCCCAGTGGTCCTAGGGCAAGAGTGAGAAACTTCAGGCCCAGGGGCTGTCATTCATTCTCAACCAACCTACCTCACAGGTTTGTTGTGAAAATAAAACGGGCAGCCAGAGGAGAACTACAGTTCGCATGCCACCTTGAGCTAGGGAAGAGGTGGGATATAAATCTAAAAATTAAATAAGACCAAAAGAAATGCAGTAGACCCAAGTATTTTAACACGACAAACATATGTTGTGTTTAAGTGCACTCTCTTTAAACAGCAGCAGAGGTCGTCAAAGTAAACTTTGCCCCTTTCCTGTGCATTTTATGCAAATAACAGTAGTCACGCTTCCCCCCTCGCCCGCCCTCCACCACCAATGGAATTAATTTACAGCACAATCTTATGCACATTTACTTAGGAGCAAATCACTCTGGCGCCAATGCAAGTGTACACAGGACAACAGTCTGAGAATTGAGGCATCAAGAATGATGACTACCAAGAATCAACACCAGGTGATCTGACTCTGCTCCCATTTGTGGTCTGGATTTATTTATTTACTCTTTTTTATCACTAATACTACTATCAGTTGGAGTCCAGGGTCTACACTTTCTCTTATATAATATGCCACACAGTTAACAATGTTCTGCTGAAACTGAAGCATAAAGCCACACTGATACATTTAAGGCACGAAAGTGATGCTACTTTAGTCATGGCTTCCACCCAAGAATTCTGGGTGCCGAGAGCTGATCAGAGGCCTCTGTTCCCCTCACAGAGCTACCACAGAGCGGTTTAACAATCAACCCCTCTTCCCAAGGAATTCTGGGAATTGTAGCTCAGGTCTCCTAACAACTCCCAACAACCTTGACAAACCGCAGCTCCCAGGATTCTTTGAGTGAAGACATGATTGTTTAAAGCAGAGGTTTACAACCTTTTTGAGTCCATGGCTCCCTTGACCAACTACATTCTTTCTGCAGCACCCCTGTGGGGCTCAGGAGCCCAGTTATGTCACCCCTTGCCTGCAGAGCTGGCAGCCTCTCACTCCTTTTCGAACACCCTCCCTCAGCCTCCTTTCCTCTCCCCTCTCCTTGGAAGTCCTCTGAGCAGCCACAGCTGCAGCCTCTGGTCTCTGAGCTGCCCCCCCCCCCACTGCAAAGAGAGGTGCCTCCTCATCCTGCCCCACAGGGGCCTGGGAAGCACCCCCTGACCAGCCCCAGAGGCACCATTCATTTGCTTGGGGGGCTTGTAGCCAGGGCTGCTGCAACAAACAGCACACGAGCCTCTGGGAGACAAAGATGTTAGAGGGCATCTGAAGAGGCAGGGAAGGCAAGGGGGGCAGAGTCCAGTGTTGCCTGTGGTAGCCCTGATCAGCATTCAAGGCACCCCAGGGTGCCATGGCACACTGGTTGAAAACCACTGGTTTAAAGTGCTTCCAGTGTACGGTGTGAATATGGCCAAAGACAAGCTTATAACCTGGGCTGGGTGACTATTTCTTTGTTTTAATCTGTTGTATAGTGCCTATGTGCCTAAGCACCCTGGCCAAATTTCACACCTATTAATATTACTGTATGAATATTCGCAGTACTAGTTGAATATTGCAACTCTCCAAAATCCCAGAGATAGTCACCTCAGCAGTGGGAGTTCCTCCCCACGGAGGTGTGTTCAACACCATCATTGCTTGCACCTCTATGGATTGGCAATTCCACATAACTCAGTTTGCTATGCCCATTAATTTCAATGAGTCTGCTTTGCATAGGACTGTTTTTGTTGTTTAGTCATTTAGTTATGTCCGACTCTTCGCATAGGACTAGCATTGGCTATAGACCCTACTGACTGATATGCAGCTATCTAACAAAACTCACACTTATCTGGATTTAATGGCGCCCAATAACGAACATGGGACGCGGGTGGCGCTGTGGGTTAAACCACAGAGCCTAGGACTTGCCGATCAGAAGGTCAGCGGTTCAAATCCCCGCGACGGGGTGAGCTCCCGTTGCTCGGTCCCAGCTCCTGCCAACCTAGCAGTTCGAAAGCACATCAAAAAGTGCAAGTAGATAAATAGGTACCGCTCTGGCGGGAAGGTAAACGGTGTTTCCGTGCGCTGCTCTGGTTCCCCAGAAGTGGCTTAGTCATGCTGGCCACATGACCCAGAAGCTGTATGCTGGCTCCCTCTGCCAATAAAGCGAGATGAGCGCCACAACCCCAGAGTCGGTCACGACTGAACGTAATGGTCAGGGGTCCCTTTACCTTTAATAAAGTACATTAATAAGGTATATATTTGCAAACATTGCAATGATATTAGAGAAACTGCTTGCAAAAATGTGTATATTAAGGGAAATGTGCACTCAAATGCTGATTGATTTTGATGAGGACTTTTCTTCTTATTTACATGAAAACCCAAGGCTGTCATCATGCACTGCAGTCAGCATTTGTGAAGATTAAAAAAACAATAAGACACAAACTGATGCAGAAATCTAGCAAACTGAAGACCAGAAATGTGACCAAATGAAACGGGCATATATGTCCATCCCTAGCTGTGCCATTTAAAAAAGAAATCACCCCCTTTTCATCTTAATTACGTTAGTAACTTTTTATGTTGTGCTGTGTGCTTTAGAAATCATTGTGCCCTTTTCGCCTGTTTCCTTTATGCGTTTATTTAAAACGTTTCTGTCCCACGCTTGGACAGAAGTCCATAAAGCAGCTGACAAAGTCATTAAAAATAACACCGATAAATCCATAAAAATTGCATCAAACCAATAGAAAGAAGCATCTGGAGAAAGAATGGCAGCAGTAGGAGAAATTATTCAATTTGTCCGTCTTAATTAAATGCCACTCAAAAGCCTGGATAAATAAAACCCATTTTACCTAAAAGCTATTTACGGAGGCAGCAGATGGACAGAGGAGGAAGGATGGGCTGATAAACATCCCAAATCCCACAAATGCTGGTGATAACCTTAGATGGAGGAGGACCAACTGTGGCTCAGCGGCAGAGCACATCTTTAGTGAAGAGAAGCTCCCACTTAGCTCCTGAGTAAATCTGCAGCTTGCCAGTGGCAACCCTGCTGGGGCAGCAGCCAAGGCAATCTCCAGGGCTGGACCACAGTCAGCAGAGTCCAGTCAAAGGCAACTATGGGGTTGCGGCGCTCATCTCGCTTTCAGGCTGAGGGAGCCTGCGTTTGTCCACAGACAGCTTTCTGGGTCATGTGGCCAGTAGGACCAAACCACTTCTGGCGCAACGGAACACCGTGGCGGAAACCAGAGCACACGGAAACGCCGTTTACCTTTCTGCCGTGGTGGTACCTATTTCTCTACTTGCACTGGCGTGCTTTCAAACTGCTAGGTTGGCAGGGGCTGGGACAGAGCAACGGGAGCTCACCCTATTGTGTGGATTTGAACCGCCAACCTTCTAATTGGCCAGCCCAAGAGGCTCAGTAGTTTAGACCATAGTGCCACCCGCATCCCGACTTAAAGCTCTTACACGTTAGGCACACTAGTGACATCTTGAAACAAGCAAACCCTGGGTAAATGAAGCCTGTCTAGGTTTGCTGAATTGTTGGGCCATGGATGCTACCAGTAAAGTCTGGATTTGGTTTCAGGGCGGGGTGGGATGGGGGGGCTCATGGGTATATGGGGAGGAAAAATCGGGTAGGCAGAATTTAGATTGGGTTTGTAAATGCACCGAGTTTCTTCCAATCTAGGGGAAATCGCTCAGCTTATTCCCTGATCCCAATCTGACGTGAGCTAATTTGCCCGTTGCTGCTGAGCAAATGCGAATAGGCTTAGGTTACATGTCACAAATTCATTTGGGCTCTGATGATTTCTCAAGTTCATTTCAGCATCCTGTACTCTGAACATTTCTGTACATTTAGCTGGAGAGAACATAAGCAGAGGTAATAAATGCCTCGCTGTATTTAGGAACATTGGAATCTGTGTTGTAACATATGAGACAACCGGTCCATCTGTCTCAGTATTGTCTGCACTGAGGACTCCTACTCTCCAATGGAGGTGAACCGAGGGCGTTTTGCATGCAAAATATGTATGGATCTATCCCAAGCTACATTTGGAAAGAAAACTGCTTTGAGAGAAAGGGAGAGAGGTTGAAAAAGAAGTCTCTGACTGTACAAATATAAGAACATAAGAAGAGCCTGCTGGACCAGGCCAATGACCCATATAGACAGTGTGGTGTAGTGGTTAAGAGCGGTGGACTGGTAATCTGGGGAACCGGGTTCGATTCCCTGCTCCTCCACATGCAGCTGCTGGGTGACCTTGGGCTAGTCACACTTCTCTGAAGTCTCTCAGCCCCACTCACCTCACAGAGTGTTTGTTGTGGGGGAAGAAGGGAAAGGAGAATGTTAGCTGCTTTGAGACTCCTTCGGGTAGTGATAAAGCGGGATATCAAATCCAAACTCCTCCTCTTTTTCTTCTTCATCTCACAGTGGCCAACCAGATGCCTGTGGGAAGCCTTCAAGCAGGACCCAAGCACACGAGCACTCTTCTCCCAAGGTTTCCAGCAATAGGCATTCAGATGGATAGCTCAGCTGCTAGAGCATGAGACTTTCAATCTCAGGGTGGTGGGTTGGAGCCCCACCTTGGGCAAAAGATTCTTGCAATCCAGGGGGTTGGACTGGATGACCCTTATGGTCCCTTCCAACTCTACAATTCTGTGATTCTACGGTAAAAGCATTTGTGATGGCCTGGGAATCGGATTCAGATGCTGAACCTGAGGAATCCCAGCCTGCACAGGATTACCCGCCTCCAGAACCAGCAGGGCCGGGGCTGGGGCCTGAGCCTGAAGGGTCCTCACCTGTGTTGGATCCTCAGGTGCAGGCACCAGCTGAGTCTGCTCTGGCTCCTGAGGTGATGGAGGACCCATTGCCTGTAGGTGCTCCACTCCCAGCCCCATCAGGGGAAGCTGAGGTTGCCTCTGGGTCCAGTAACCCTCCAGCCTCTCCTGAGCTGCAGAGGCTCAGGGCAGAGAGGTGGAGGGAACTAAGTTCCTGCAGGAGGAGTGCTCGCCTCCAGGCCAGGAGAGGCAAGTCACCTGAGGATAGGGGCCGCCCTATGCCTCGGGGGAGATAAAAGCCAGCCAGCCCCAGTCCTAGGTTGCGGGAGCAACACCGTTGGTTGTCAGTTCCAGCCTGATCCCTGACCTGCTTCTCTGCTGGAGCTCCTGACATCACCCGACATCCTGCCCTGCACCCAGCTTCAACTTCTACGGACTGGCTTCATATTGCACCATTGACCTCGGACTGGACTCGGACCTTGCCTCTCGGTTAGCCCCTGGGACTAGCACAGCATTACTGCTTCTGAACATGAATGCAGAGCATAGCCATCGTGGCTAGTAGCCATCGCTAGCCCTCCGTGAATTTGTGTAATCTTCTTTTAAAGCCATCCAAGTTAGTAGCCATCACTGCCACAGTTGGAAAGCAGCTCCCTGTGTTTCCTATACATGATCATTTAAGCCAATTTGTAGAGGAGGGAATATGTTTGCTGTGTGACCCACACAACCGTAGCATAGCTGATAACCATTGGCATCATCCCATCGTAGGGCCCCTTCAACCTCTCCAACATGCTAATCCATTCTCATTGAGATTTGTTCTCTGTCACCCCAGCAAGACCTGCCTTGGCTTCTGGGTCAACCATGTGAATTCCAAAGGCCTTTCTCCTCTGAGGAACCCGGTTTCTAATGAATGGCAGAGAGCTGATAAGGTTAATCACTATGCACTAAGGTGCTATTAATGCAGCTGTCATAAAGGCTTCCTCGGAAAGGTCACCATCACTGAGCAATTAACTAATGGACCATTCTAGATGGTGGAAAACTGTCAGAACTTGGCAGTCAGTTGGCCTCACGACGCCTTAAGAAGAAAGAAGAATTACCGGGAGTCCATGCCTAAAAGTGGAAACCAGCCTTGAAACAAAAAGTGCCTTTTGGATAAGGATAAACGAGTTCTTCCCTTTCCGCACCATTCCTGCATTGTTCCATACAATCTGCTGCAACCTGAATTCCACTTCTCCTAAATTCCTGCGTAATTGGGATCCTAGAGTTGAAAGGGACTTCTGAGGGCATCTAGCCCAACCCACTCCCAGTGAATTCATTTTGGATTTGAGAACACCCCATTCACTTTTTCTGCAGTGCGGAATCAATGCTCTTTGCACGCTTCACTCAATTTCTTCTTCTCGGTAGTGGCGCCCACCCTGTGGAACGCCCTCCCATCAGATGTCATAGCGATAAATAACTACCTGACATTTAGAAGACATCTTAAGGCAGCCCTGTTCAGGGAAGTTTTTAATCTGTGATAATTTACTGTATTTTTTGTTTCTATGGAAGCCGCCCAGAGTGGCTGGGGAAACCCAGCCAGATGGGCGGGGTACAAATAATAAATTATTATTATTATTATTGTTGTTGTTGTGGTGGTGGTGGTGGTGGGGGGGGGGTGGGGAGGTTCCTCGCAAGTGGAGTAGCCTAGGGCCTCTCTTCATCTAAATCCGGCCCTGCTTAGGACGTGCCTATTTTCATTTGAGAAATGTTGGGAGGTATGGAGTTATGCAACCCCCAAGCCAAGGAGATAAGTAACTATACAACCTTTAGAAGACATCTGAAGGCAGCCCTGTATAGAGAAGTTTTTAAAAAAATGTTTAATGTTTTATATATGTTAGAAGCCACCCAGAGTGGCTGGAGCAATCCAGTCAGATGGGCGGAGTATAATAATAATAATAATAATTATTATTATTATTATTATTATTATTTAACAGGACAGTCCTATTTTCATCAGAGCAATGTTGGAGGGTATGAATTTCTCCAGCACGCCCTCCTTACCTTAGTTGGTGGGCCCCACTGCCTCCTGTGGGGATGAGTTCCATAGTTCAACTTAACGCCCTGACGGAGGCATTCAGTCACCTCTCTATCTGATGTTTCAGGCTATGTGCAAACTGTAAAGGAAGATCCTGACAAAGGTCACTGCCCTTGTCTCCCGGAGCCTTGTTAAGGACCTAAAGCAATGTTTCAGAGTCATGGCTTAATCCCCCGCTGAGCTCTGGGTGGGAATTTCAGCCTGGTGGGATCCCTTAGCCCTTTGCTACTGATCTGGAGATAGCCAGGAGGGCGTTCTGGAAGCAGAGCACACCGATAGCCATCAGAGGCTGCCGTCTGTTTGGGGAGGGTCTCCCGAGCTGTAAACCTTTATGGCAACCCCCCTCCCCCAGGCCCTTTCCAAAGCCCAAGTGCCTATCTTGCCCCAGATCTTCCGAGGAGTCAGTTTAAAAAACAAATCCCAGGAGCCATAATTACAGGTAGCCATGCAACAAAGAGCTTGTAATCTTCTGCTTTATCCTGAGGAATTACGTTGCCTCTGCTCTTTGCCCTTTGCATCCCGGGGCTGCCTCGCTGGCAGGTGATGGGGATGCAAGAGGCGGAAGGTGCTGCGATTCTCACTGGGTCTCCCCAGGGGGACAGACCAAAAGCATCCATCACATGGCGATCCCCTCCACCCCTCACTAGTCACCAGCTCCTGGAAATAGAGGAAGGCACAACCGTGCATGTCTGGAAAAACATGGCTCTTTTAATCTCTTTCTAAATGTATTTTCTCCATAAACAAAAACAACAAACATGTGACAATAGGTGCCCGGTATTCATAAAGAAGGCTGATCGCTGAAGAATTGATGCTTTTGAATTATGGTGCTGGAGGAGACTCTTGAGAGTCCCATGGACTGCAAGAAGATCAAACCTATCCATTCTGAAGGAAATCAGCCCTGAGTGCTCACTGGAAGGACAGATCCTGAAGCTGAGGCTCCAGTACTTTGGCCACCTCATGAGAAGAGAAGACTCCCTGGAAAGAACCCTGATGTTGGGAAAGATGGAGGGCACAAGGAGAAGGGAATGACAGAGGGCGAGATGGTTGGACAGTGTTCTCGAAGCTACCAGCATGAGTTTGACCAAACTGCGGGAGGCAGTGGAAGAAAGAAGTGCCTGGCGTGCTCTGGTCCATGGGGTCACAAAGAATCGGACACGACTAAACATGGCCCTTGTGGTCTCTTCCAACTCTATGATTCTATGATTCTAACAACAACATCCATTTTCTGAGCTCGTCAACCATTTGAGCCAGTGGTGGCGAAGCGGTTAGAGTGGTCGGGCTAGGACCTGAGAGAGACCCGGGTTCAAATCCCCACTTGGCCATGAAGCTGGCTGGGTGGCCTTGGGTCAATGGTGACTGGCAGCCGGGAGGTGGCATCCAACAGTATCTGGGGGGGGGGGCTCTCTCACCACCTCCTAGTTATTTGGCAATCAAAAATCATAGAATCGTAGAATTGTAGAGTTGAAAGGGACCCCACGGGTCATCTACTCCAACCCCCTGCAACACAAGAATATTTTTGAAAATTCTGGGCCTGATCCAATGAAAATGAGACATGTTTTTACATGTCCCATAAATTCAAATGGGAGAATTGAGCTTTGAACCACAGGCCTTAAATTTGTTTGATTTTGCTCTTTCTTTTAAAAGTGGGAAAACATTTTTCTCTCTCTATCTGCACCTTGTCAATAGTTTCATGGGCAACCTTTGAACTTTTTTTTTGAATGCGGTCTTGACCAAAACAGAACAATAAGCCAAAATTGCAACCAGCTCCTTTTGTTCTGAGAAATACTGTTATCACTGATTGTGCATAAGATATATATATATATTTAGACCTCTGACGGGTGCAAAATATCTACACTGAGTCCCAAAGGAGGCTTTTTTTAACACTGTTTTGTGGGAACTTGCTACTGCTCTCTCCTTCAGATTGATTACATCCCCTCTCATGCTTACAGCTTGCTTGCTTTTGTTAAAAATAAATATGAACATAATATTTTAAAATAATGATGTATTTTGGTGTTTAAATAAAATATTCATAAGAGTTGAGCCAGGCTGAAGTGGAATAATTTTCAACATTTTGATCAGTGTCAAAAACAACAACAAACGCCTTATCCAGTTTCAATGTTTGGTTCAATCGCCCTCACTTGACTTCATGGGGGAGATCTTTGCAATCTCATACAACTTCTTGCTTGATAAATATAATAGATGGTTAATTATCATTTAGCCCATAGCAGGCCGTGGGGCCGGTCTGGGGCATGAGCTTCAACAGGAGTCCAGCAATGCTTTACCCTTTAGTCTAAAAACCTGTAACATCTACCTGAAGCGAAGTAACTGAACATAAGCAACTGAAGTTGAAAGGAAACTGTGCTTGATTAGAAGTCCATAACATCAGTTAGATTTAGTACGAATATTATTAGGTGAACGGTTACCTGAAATAACATTATAACCTGAAGTATCCTTTGTTTTACCCACTTTGTGTCATAAACTTCCTTTGTTTAATAAAATCTTTCTTGTTTACTTGATCCAAATCATTGATTTTCCCTCACACAAGTTTTCCCAAAGATAATCTGGGGTAATTTATAGAAATTCATGTAATTGGTGTACTGTGAGGTGGGTGAACTATATTTAAATGAGGACAGGCCCAATGGCACCAGAGGAAAAAGTGCCGTTGCGCCGTTGCACCTCCCTCCCTGTGGAACGACCTCCAAACAGATGTCAAGGAGATAAAGAAATACAATGCTTTTAGAAAACATCTGAAGGCAACCCCGTATTGGGAAGTTTTAATGGTTGATGCTATATTATGTTTTTATATGTGTTGGAAGCCACCCACAGTGGCTGGAGCAACCCAGCCAGATGGGTGGGGTATAAATATTACTAATACTGCTATTAATGCCTATGGCAAGCAAGGTAGAACATAACAATCATAGCCAGTAGCTATTGTCTTCTGCAAATTTGTCTAATTGTCTTTAAAGTCATCCAAGTTGGTGGCCATCACTGGATCTACTCAGAGTAGGACCCTATAATAATAATAATGTTAGAAATGAATAAGTGTGTATGTGTGTGGAACAGAAGCTGGCCGGTGAGATGATGTGGAGCAATGAATGTTCAACTTCTCAGAAATCAGGTGATGTTAAAATTAATTTGTTACATTTGCTCCAAGTGTGTACCTCAATTCTCTCACACCAGTCTGATCAGTCGGAAACTGTTGGCTTCCCCTGGCTAATTAATAAAGAACACCTTTGTTTTTCTCTTTCTCAATCCCCTCTAACTTTGCTTGAAGAGTCTCTGTTTGCATTGCACCAAGTGAAACACACTTCACCCTCAGGTTTCACTCTGGTCCAGCTTCTCTGCAGGGATGGACAATTTCCATCCTTTCCATTCTGTGTTTTGTTTGCTTGTTCTTTCAATTCAAATCCCTGTTCAGCCATGAAGCCAGTCACCACCTCTCAAGCTGATCTACCTCACAGGGTTGTTGTGAGGATTCAGCAAGCTACTTGGAGGAAAAGGTGGAATGTAACTTCATAAATCTGTCAATAAAATCAATAAATCACAAGGATCATCTGGACCACAAACTGCAGGTGAACCAAATTTGTTCATCCCCCACCGACAGGATGAACTGGTCCTTTCTAGATATGGCAAACTTGAGCTAGAATGACTTCCTTTTTCAGATGAACTTTCCCAGCTCTGTTTATTCCCTACTGGAGAGTCTACACTGCCAGAGGGAAAACGTTCAGACCCAAATGCAGCCATTCAAAGACCCAGATGGTTTGCATACACCAGGCACGTCCAACAGGTAGATCATGATCCAATGGTAGATCACTGGACATCTGTGGTAGATCACAGGCTCCCCCCAAAGAAGCTCAACAACTTTAGCTCCCCTAAAAAAAGCTCTGAACCCCTAAGAAATGGGACCCTAACCAAAAGCTCAATAACTTTGACCTGAACCCCAAAATCTGCCAGTAGATCACTGCCAGTTTTTAACTCTGTGAGTAGATGGCAGTCTCTTGGGAGTTGGCCGCCCCTGGCATACACCATCAACCAACACCAACAGGACCAATATTTAAATTTGGCTTCAGCACTGGTGTTGAGGACAGCACCCTCCACCATACCTGAGAGCAGCAGATTAGCTGAGAGTCAATAGTTGCATAGTGGTTAGAGCATTAGACAAAGGTCTAGGAGACCTGGGCTAGAATTCCTCACTGGACCAGGAAGTTCACTGCATGACCTTGGGCCAGTTGCAGCCTCTCAGTCTACTCTGCCTTGCAGGACTTCATAGCTCAGTTGGCCAGAGCCAGGTGCTGATAACGCCAAGGTTGCAGGTTCGATTCCATATGGGACAGCTGCCTATTCCTGCATTGCAGGGGGTTGAACTAGATGATCCTCAGGGTCCCTTCCAACACTACAATTCTATGCTTCTATGGTGTGGGGATTGAATAAGGGGAGAGGGAGAACCATGGGCGTCATCTAGAACTCCTTAGAGAGAAAGTTGGGGTGCAAATTCATTAATTGATTGATTGATTGATTGATTGGTTAAATGGGCCCAGAACAGGCTATGTAGTGCATACAGCCCTGTCCTCCAACACCTCAGCACCACAGCCTGCCCCTAGCGTCTGCCTTTCTCTAGGGTCAGCCCTAGAGGAGGACCAGTCAAGAGTCAAACTAATTTGCATTCATACCAAAACACAAGTTTGGAGGGTGTGCATTTTATCTGCACAACAACCCTGTAAGTGAGACAGACCAGCCCAATGGTCACTCAGTGCACTAGTTTTGGTTCCATGGGGATTTGAATCCTGTTCTCCCAGGTCCTAGACCAGGCACTCCATCGCTTTGATCATCTTGGTTGCCTTACTCTGAATCTGCATCCTACTTTCTTATGCCCCACAAATGGTTCTTTGCCTAGTGTGCTCGAACTGACAACAAGCCTGAAGCCATCCCTAGTGTTATAAGAATTCTAAGGTCTCAAATATAGAATCAATGTTACTAAATTCACACACATAAATAAGTATATAAACCACATGTCTGAAATAGTACAGGAGTGCAATCCAAAAGCTATCTTAACTCTTGATGACTCCAAATATTTCCTCAGCAGAAGGAAATATCTTGGAGAAACCTTCGCAGTAGTTATTTTCACTTACAAATCCTACAAATATTGTTTTAAGGGCATATTTTGTGCCCTTCAAAAACTAAGATATTTACCATCTCAAAATAATGGCCAGACTGCCCAGGTAATGCAATCAGTAAAATGTTATCAGGTATTTTGGCAGACAGGAGAGAAGCCACACTCTCAAATTTCTGTGGTAGACCGCCTCTTTCTGTGATGCATGTATGATGCTTTTAGGGTGGTCTTTGGCTAAGGGATTGGGCAATGTCTAAAGTCTTTAAAGGTTCCTGCACACTTTGTTTGAGGTCTCTCACCTCCTTGCAAGGAGCGGGGTAGAAACTCTGTTGCAAGAAAAAAGCAAAGACCTGCCTTGCTTTCCGTGGATCTGGCCTCCATCGATTCTTTTCTGACCAACCATGGACTTAGGGGATGCAGATTTGCTTGGGCAGCAAAAGCCAACCCCCACTTTTTCTACAACACTAGGAGCCAGTTTCCCTTAAGCAAGGTCACTGGCAAAGACTTTTGCAGCAATGGCACCTCCCAGCTTGGGCTAAACCAGCCTGGGTGACATGTCTTAGTTTGTCCAAACCCGTTTTCTCGTCCAATTAAGTCAGGGCAGCCTCATGCACTTAAAGCTTCCCTGCTCCCTGGAGGAAAATGCCAAACCTGTCAGAGAAAACAAACAGGGGCTTTCCTGAGCCTGTGTGTGTTCTGATTAACAAACCTATTAGGCTATAAAACCTGGGACCCCTGTTCTCCCGGTAAGAGCATACATTAGGGAGCTGTTGACAGTTCCTAAGTTTGACCCCTTGCACGATTGCTGGAGACCTATCAGCAAGTCAAAAGGAAAGCCACCAAGACCTCTTTGTTCCTGGGGTGGCGGGGCGGGGGCATGGAGAAGTATTTTGACACGCAGTAAATGCCAGATGTACCGCTGTTTTAATCTGTAACATGGGAGGCCAACGTGGGAGAGGGGTGGGCGAGCTGGGAGGGAAGAGGGAAAGGAGGAGGAGCCTGAGCGCTTTATTAAAAGTCAAGTTCCTTCGGTGGGTTGTTTGATAGTCTCCAGGCCTGGCTGATGCAGGCTGCGGTATGGGCTAGCTCTGAGCAAAGGTCCGGCTGGGTGTGGGGAAGAGGCTGCTCCGGTGGTTCAGAGAGAGGCCGCTTGGAGTGTTTATGAGACTCCTATGGGCTTTGCCACACACCCACAGTTGCTCTTTGACATCTCAGAAGCCCATTGAAAAGTGCTGTCTTCTGCATAGCGACTTGGAAGGACATTTCATCCTGAGTTCAAGGGGGATATTGTAATCGTTCTGCAACCACGCAAGTTGTACACAGAGATGGGCGAATCTCCTCATTTGTGGTTCTCGTCTTTCCAATCCTAAATTCAGATTGACACATCTTTGCAGCAATTTCACACACACACACACACTCCTCATAACCCCCCCCCCCAATCTGGATTATAGTGTGGATTTCTCCTCATTTGCACAATTTCAGCTAGTCAATTTCCCATAATGTAATGCATTTTTGTATGCCATTTTCACTAATATAGGCACATCTGACCCCAATAGATGCATTCATGTACACATTGTTTCACTGGGAGACTGCACTGCAAAATTTGGAGAAGTGTGGATTTTGAAGGACAACTAGGCAGCTTGCAAATAAATTAGAGAAGACCAACTACAATCGAAGAACCTAAATCAGTCCACTCCATTAATGTCAGCAGGTGTACTTTGAGGAGGACTAACATGGGAGCCAACCTGTCTACTTCATCACTTTGTTCTCACAGTGGCCAACCAGACACCCATGGAAAGTCTGCAAGTGAGAGCACTACTCTCCAGGACCTGCGATTCCCAGCAACGTATTCCATGGCACCCTGCAGCCAACAGTGGAGGTAGAACTTAGTCACAGTAGTTACGATCAACTCCATGAATTTGTCTAATCCTCTTTTAAAGCCGTCCTGGACGTTGGACATCATTGCTTCCTGTAGGAGTGAGTTCCACAGTTTAACCATGCACTGCTTGAAGAAGAAATGTCTTTCGTCTCTTCCAAATCATCCAATGTTCGGTTTTGTTGGATGGGTCCAGTTCCTACTATTATCAGAGAGGCAGAAAATGTTTCTCTATCCACTTTCTCCATGCCACGCATCATTTTAGATGCTTCTTTTGGCATGTCCCCTCTCCCTCACCTTTTTCCTGATTAAAAAAAAGCCTTAGGTGTTCTAGCTGCCCCTCATAGAGGAGTTGCTCCATCCCTTTGAACAGTGGGACAGGAGAACACAGCTTGATATCATCTATGGGGAATCAATTAAGACTGTGTACACACCATAACATCTAAATCACATGACACACACCCCACAAGAATTTTGGGAACCACAGTTTGCCAAGGGTGCTGGGAATTGGAGCTCTTATGGTGTAAAACTACAGTTCCCGGTTTTCCTATTTTTGGAGGGGGAGGGATGTAATCGAAATGCATGGTGTGTACGCAGCTCAGATCGAAGCCCTGGAGAGAGCTGGATGATAAGACCTCACTCCTGGACCTCTGCGTCTCCGCTCCTTGTGAATCGCAGTGGGGTCCCTGCTGGGTGTACGTGGGGAAATTCTGCTGAAGGGGGTCTCAGTGTAATGCCGATCCCAGCCAAAATTGGTTACACCTCCTTGGGTTACACCCCAGAGGAGTCCTCTGCTTGTGGGAAGGATGGGCCTCATGCGGGAGACGCGAAGACAGGGAATGAGATAGGCTTACCCCCCTCGTCACCATTTCCCAGCGGTCCTGTGACATGTAAATAGACGGCCTGGATCAGAGGAGGGACAGCAGAATGGGATGCTTAAGGGTGGGTGGGTGACACACACACACACAACATTGCTCCCGGCTTTAAGAGGATTGCGGGTGCCCCAGCTCCTAATCAGAGCTGTAAAAAGACGGATGGAGCCAGCAGCACACCAGACTAAGTGCTGGATTAATTGCTTTGCTCTCCGTGATGCTGAAGGCTGTTTGGGGCTTAGGGGGAGCACCGTGGGGGACTTTCTCAGGACTGTAAAGTGGAGGGTGGAGGGAAGGGAAAGGATAAGTTACTGGGGTGGGGCAAGGAAGCTTCTAACTATGGGGTTTGGCGTGGTTGGGAAAGTCATACACTACTGCCTTATTTTTATTTACAAAATTTATACACCGCTTGATTGTAGCAAAAGCCTCCAAGTGGTTTACTGAGGAAGACAAAGCACTAAAATAAAAATAAACATACAGCAATAATTTAAAACATATAAAAAGTAAAGACAGACAGAAAGAAACCAATGCCCCCATCAGCTTTCTAAGCATCTGGGTTGGCTTGTCAAAACCAGAATGATTTTAGAAGGCACTGAAAAGCATGAAGAAAGAGAAAGAGAAATACTTGCATAGTAAAAAATAAACATTTTCGTGATTTCCATAGCATCGTTCAGTCATGGCGCTATGGTCCTTTTTAGTGGCTGCCCCCAGACTTTGGAATGCCCTGCCTAGGGAGGTAAGACCGGCTCCCTCCTTGTGGTCTTTCCACCGGCAGGTGAAGACCATCTTATTCCAACAGGCTTTTGGGAACTGACTGCTTTTAATGAAATGCTGGTGCTGTTTCTACACTGACCTTAGCTCAGGATAAAGCAGCTTTCTGTGTCCCTGGGTCTTAAGGGAAGGTCAGCACGAGAGCACCAGCCTTGAATGCAGAAGGTCCCAGATTCAACCCTCGTCATCTCCAGATATGGCTGTGAGAGACTCTGTCCAAATCATACATATAGCTCAAGTGGTAGAGCATGATAACCAACTGCTTAATCACAGGGTTGAGGGCTCAAGTCCCACATTGGGCAAAAGATCACTGCCTTGCAGGGGGTTAGATGATGCTTGTGGCCCCTTCCAACTATACAATCCTATGATTCTATTAAACCCTGAAGAGGCACTGCCAGTCTCTGTAGACAATACTGAACTGGATGGGCAAAGGATCAGTTTTGGCATAAGCCAAGTTCCTATGTGGAAATTCCACCTTTACACAGATTTTGAGGCTTGGCAGCAAGATTGCTTCTCCCTCTTCTTCTTCCCTGTTGACCTGGGAGGATTGTCTGCACGTGAGGCTCTTTCAACTCCTGCCTGTCTCCATCTGCACAAGGCTGAGATGCAGCAAAACTCCCTCTGTTTCTCTCCCCGCATTTATCTCAGCACAGTCCTGCAGGTGGCATAGCAAGCCCTGTGATCTCAAGCAGAGGCAGCGGTGGAAGTAGCAGCACGGAATCTGCTCCAGATCTTGTGCTGTAGAACGGCAGGAGTCCCCGGTCTAAATTTCAAGGTATTCTAGCCCGTCTTGGCCAATTAGCACAAAATTTGCTTGCAGAGTCGCAGAAAGGCCTAGCAGGCCATCCTTCCTTCTATTACTGATGTTCAGACTGTGTGTGCCATTAATTATGTCAATAACAGGAACAAGCAAATCTGTCAATTTCAGGTTCTCCTTTCCCCAGTTTTAAGTTCAATTTTCTACACTGGTTTTTTTTTTTTCCAAGAAGAAGAGGAGGAGGAGGTCCACATGAAAATTCACCAGCATCTTAGCAGGGATTTCTTCAAATTCGCACATTCTTTGTATGCCCGATGTAGACATTTCTGTAAGGCAATGCATTGTTGTATGTTTCTATCACTACTATATGAATTTCAGTTCTATATTCATCCTTGTACACATTATTGGGCCGGAGAACCACATTGCAAAATTCAGAGAAGTGGATTTTTGATGGGTGGCTGTGTTTTGCTACATTTAAAGCATGATGATACCACTTTAAACATGACTTCCCCCAAATAATTATGGGAGCTGTAGTTTGTTAAGGGTACAGCTCCCAGGCTGGTGTACATATAGAGATATATTAAAGTTTTCTGGAGGAAGCTGTTAATTGAACACACAAGAAGAGGTCCAGAAATGGGTGGTGAGATGAGATAAAGGAGGAAGCTAACAACCAAGGTTGCTCCATGGGCTAATTGTAAGTCAGGAGTAGACAGGTGCAATCTACCTGAGGGCAGACTGGGATTGGTGGGGCTGTGCCTCACTTGACCTAATAAACCAGCCTCCTCTGCTGTGTCCCTCAACGTCTTTCTTACCTGTCAACATTTGTCAATGAACAGCTGAGAGAAGCCACATTGAGTTTTGAGCCTCTCAGTGACACTTTCATTCGTTCATCCATTCATTCATATGATAACCTATATAACAAAATCTCTAAGACATTCTCACCATTTGCAATCATAAAACCGCAAGCAAAAAGACTGTACATAAGATCAAAATGCAGTAATGATCCAGTAAGACATTTAGCAAAACATTGAAGGAAATGGTGCAATTATGATGCTTTGGAAAAAAAGGCATACTGGTCCATATTCACACCCTAAACTGTGGTTAACCTTAACTACTGCTTGTCCAGACAATGCTTTGAAAAAAGAAACATGGTGGCTCATGTTCGCACCCTAAACTATGGTTAACCTTAACTACTGCTTGTTGAAACAATGTTTTTTGGGGAAAAGAAACCTAGTGGCCCATGTTCACACCCCAACCTGTGGTTAACCTTAATTGCTGCTTGTTAAAACAAGCTTTGGACGTCCAAAGCACTTCCCTTTCTCTTTGCTCAATGCTGAGGCTCTCGATTAGGTACATTTTCTCTACCTCTTGGAATGCTGTTCCCTGACTTGTTGAGTCTTACCCTTTTCATTCCTCCCTTTGGCCCCCTTTCTCCCGTGTTTGCTTTCTTGATTGTTTTTGGCAAGCAGATGCTGGATGTCAAGCTTCCTTGCTAGCTGTCACACAAGAGGGTGGACGGGAGGAGGGGTGCATTCCCAAAGTCAGATTCGGGGGGAGGGGTGTCTCCAGAGAGCAGGGAAAGTGGGGGGTGAAGCAGCAGCTCTGTTGACAAGGAGAGATAAGAGCAATGATGGGAAGGCATTTGGGTGTGGTGCTTTGATGATGCAGAGCTCAGGTTTGTCTTCCTGCTTGAGGGCAATCTCATGTACCCAGGCGCCGACAGTTGACCATATACCCCCCCCCCAACTCCACAATCAACTACATTTTTGGTCTTAGCTGTAGTTCATCTAGGGATAGGCGAGAACTTTGATCCAGTTGTTAGGTATTTAAAGGTGTGATTTGCAAAACAATGCAAGAACCGAAACACAGCCATTCTTTGAAATTCGGAATGCCTCTGAATTTTGCAATGACATTCTTCAGCCAGGTAAGCTGTGCATGTAAGAAATTCTTATATTAGTGGGGGGGACAGACATAGAAAAACGCATTGCGTTAAAGGAAATGTTGTTGTATTAGAAAAAATTGCAGACAAAATATGTGCTTATTTTTTGGAGGGGGGGGGGTAAATGCCCAGTAAGATGCTAGGATAAATTGTGCATTAAATTTATGTATTTGTGTAAATAACGTACAATAATGCATAATATATAGGACAAATATTAGTGGAGAACCATAACAAGTATTTCATTTATTTATTTTTATTTACTTATTGCATTTATATCTCACTTTTTTCTCTAAGGAGGTCAAGGAGGTGTACATGGTTCTCCCCCTCCTCATTTAATCCCACAACAACTCTGGGAGGTAGGTTAGGCTGTGAGAGGCAGTGAGCTTCATGGCCGAGTGAGGATCTCTCAGGTTCAACAAAATTGCACGCGAATGTGTGCATATTAGGAGAAATCCACACTAAAATGCTGGTGGGTTTCCATGAGGTTCACAAACTGGGGTGGAAATGTCGAGCACTGAGCTGAAAATCTGAAAAAAAGAAAAGAAACTGAGAGAAAATAAAGCCACATTCTCAGATGTATGTGAGTGCCTTAGAAAAACAGACACATCTAGTCTCTGTTCCAAGATTTAACCCCTAGAGAGTGTGGGGAGGGGGAACTAAACTCCAATAAACTCAGTCCAGGGTTCAAATCCTGCACGATGCACATCAGGTGACCTGGGGCCCATCCCACTTGACCTCACAGGTATGTCATAAGGACAAAATATGGGAGGGAAGTTGCGAACCATATAGGTAAAGGTAAAGGACCCCTGGGCGGTTAAGTCCAGTCAAAGGTGACTATGGGGTTGCAGCGCTCATCTCGCTTTTAGGCCGAGGGAGCTGGCATTTGTCCACAGCTTTCCGGGTCATGTGGCCAGCGTGACTAAACCACTTTTGGCACAATAGAAACACCGTGATGGAAACCAGAGTGCATGGAAATGCCGTTTACCTTCCTGCCGCAGTGGCACCTATTTATCTACTTGCAGTGGCTTGCTTTCGAACTGCTAGGTTGGCAGGAGCTGGGACCGAGCAACGGGAGCGCACCCTGTTACAGAGATTCGAACCGCCGACCTTCTGATCGGCAAGCCCAAGAGGCTCAGTGGTTTCGACCACAGCGCCACCTGCATCCCTATGCAAACCATATGCACCATGCTGAACCCCTTGTGGGAAAGTGGAGATATAAATGCAACCATAAGCAAATAATCAATAATGCTGATGGTGGGTGGGACTGAAGTCAGAGATGGGAAGTGCATCCTCTTCTCTTTCATTCTTCCTCTCGCACCCCCTTTTCTCCCTCCCTCTCTCTGCCACCCCTTTTCCCTCATCCCCTGTTCTTGACATCTGCATGACACTCAGCCAAGGGCTGTGGCCTTCAGAGTGGAGTCTCCCCAAATCTGCCTTCACAGGGTCCTAATTTGGATGAAACAGAGGTGTTGACTTACCTGCGTCAACTCCCAGGAAAAACAAGGCCCGCCAAGGTAAGCAAAGAGAGTCAAGGAATATGCATTTTGTTTTGTTTTAGGGGTGGGGTCTTGAGGATTAAGCATTCGAGACCATCCATTCCTAGCTATCCTTCAGTCTCAACACCTCTCATTTTAGAAGCGAAGTACTGGCTCTCCTTTCCCCGCAAAGAACCTCAACCATCTCTCCATTCCCCGGCGGGTAGGAGACTGGGATGTCCAATGCCTAACTCTGTGGCTCGGATCTGGCCTTCAAAGTCCATTCCACATTGATTAAAACCAGCTGGCCTCTGTGGCAAGCAGTTTAGAAAGCCAGATGTCTTGAGCCACAGAACGGATATTTCCTGCCCCATCTGCAAACATTTGACTGTCCACCCGTGTTTGGGCATTAAAGCCACAGCCTGCTTTTCCTTCTTTGTCTCTCTCTCTCTCTCTCCGCCGTCTCCTGTCTCCTTCCAGGGTGACATTTGAGAAGGGAGAAGTCCCTTCAGGCTGGTTTGTCATCGTTGCAACCTTCTATCCCAGTCCGAGCTCGGGAGGTGGGAGTGGGGGCCCTCCACCCATTTCTCTCATTCTCCCCCACCTTGTTCCAAAACCACCATATATGCTTTGGCGTGTGTGCACTGACCCCAGCGTGCTCCCAAACTGACCAGCTAGATCTGAATCCACTTATGGGGAGAAAGGATAAAGCAATTTTCCCTGGGTTACGGCATAAACTGTTTAGTCTTGCCTGTCTGGAAAGGCTGGTAATGAGAGGGTGTCCATCTAGGCAATCACTTCTGTCTCTCCATAGTCTATAAACCTGGGAATGGTTTAATCTTTTAACACAGCAGCTGGCCTCTCAGATGATTTTTTAAAAACATTATTATTGTTGTTATTGTTATTATTAACAGGATGCAATGTTTTTCATTGTTCTCTTGCAGAAACAGGACATTAATGCACAGATGGTATCAATTATTGCTTTGCAAGCTATACGTTGAAACAGAAAATCATAATCAATGGTCCCAACATTAGGGCGTCATAATTCATCAATCCCACATTAGGAAGTTGCAATCCATCAACTTGACATGAGAACAGGCAATGGCTTACTGGGACTCAGTTCAGCTCCTGGTGTAAGTCACAGGCACTCAAGAACAGGGCGAGGTCCAGCTACGCCAGGTCCTGGTTTGGCCCCGTGAATTTTGTTTTCTTTGCAATATATAATTGAATTCAATACTCTCTGAAATGGATGAGCTGGCTGCTTTGTGCTGAGGACAGGGCACTACAGCCAGGGGGTTAGATGGCCCTTCCTTTCTGGGATGCTTACGGTGCAAGTTGATAAGTATCTGTACCGTACATCCCGGACCACTCCTCCTCCCCCCGTCTCTGCAGCAATGCTATAGAGATCCATGGACATTTCATTGGATTGGCTTTTTCAAAGGTGGACTGACCTGATTCACTCTTCATGGACTATTGCTAATGCAAATTTATCCTTTGATCTTTGCATTTTCCTGAATTTTACAATGCAGTTCTTAGCTTACAACAAGAGAAATGTACCAGAATGCCTATTAAAAATTGCATTTTAGGTTAGAGTGTATTTTTTGGGTAGAGAAGATACATACAAATTATGTGGCTATTCATGCATTTTTAAAAAATGCATGCACACATACACACACAGGGAGAGAGAGAGAGAGATGCAGAAATGGGACAGGACTGAATTATGGACAAAAACTTGTGGAACTGACACCAAAGAGATAGAAACTGGCTATTCCATCCCTAAAAATGCAGGCACCTCACAGACATGCTTGACCTATATCCTCCAACAGGGGACAGACCCCACAAACTATCCTGCTCACGACAAGTCACCATCCTTTATGGGTCTTTTTGGAAAGCTTTGCTCACATCACACCATCCCACACACACATATTGAGTGTCCTGTTACCTCTGGAATGCTCATGTTTGATCAGGTTTTTGTAATAAGGTAGAGGCCTACCTTCTTATCTGCAAAGTTACATGACAATAATATGTGTAATATTTAAAAGAAGAGTCCATCTCCATGGGCTCCTACACTCCCGTAGCATCAATTGATAAGCATTATTATGCATGTATTTGCATACTATGCATAGGAGCCAACTCCTAGGTGCCGAGGTCCCTTCAGCCCCCCAATAAAATATTTGAGGGTTGCTAGCCCCTTCCCCAAGCTGATGGGCATCACCAGTCAAATGGTGTGCTAATTCTGCATCTTGTGATCAGTTATGCTCGGTGGGACTTAGCTGCCCCCTCCCCAATATTTTATTCAAGTTGGCACTTGTAATTTTGTAGCTTTTATTTTTCAATAAAGAATATAAAATAATAATAATAAGTTGGCACCCCTAATACCATGTATATTCATATAAAATGTGCAATAATGCATATAATAATGCATTATTGCATCATAAAAATGCATCACACAGCACATAACTAAGCTGCAGAACTCACTCGCATGAAGGCTGCAACCTGGATGGCTCTAAGAGAGAATTAGACAAATTCCGTGAGAGCAATGGCTACTAACCATGATGGCTGTGCTCTGCAGTATGCCTTTGAAAATCAGTTGCTCAGAATCACAAGTGCTCTTGTGCTCAGGTCTGGTGTTCATGGGCTTCCCATAGGCTTCTTATCACAGTGGTGTAGCATGGGTTGCCAGTGCCTGGGGCCACATGGGGCTGGGAGGGAAATGGACGGAGTACGCATGCACACTCAACTGCCTAACACCATCCACCTCAACCAGGAGATTGCAGCCACAGAGACAAGAAAAGAAGAGTCTTGTCTACAGAGGTCACTTCCTAGTTCACATGGAGAAGCCGTCACATGGAGCCCAGCGATGGAAGCATGCAGCTGTTTTGAGGCAGTCCTGGTGGTGGAATTTTGCTCCCCCAACAATATTGCGCCTGGGGCAACCCCCCTCCCCATGCTATGCCACTGGAACAACCACCGTGAGAACAGGATGCTGGACTAGATAGACCACTGCCACGATCCAGCAGGGCTCTTCTTAAGTTCTGATGGGTTGATTTAGACATACTTCTAGTGGGAATGTCAGAGAGCAGTTTTTTTAAAAAAAATCTATTATTTGCTTTTGTATCCAGAAGGCAGTACAGTGGTGCCTCGGGTTAAGTACTTAATTCATTCTGGAGGTCCGTTCTTAACCTGAAACTGTTCTTAACCTGAAGCACCACTTTAGCTAATGGGGCCTCCTGCTTCTGCTGCAGGAGCACGATTTCTGTTCTCATCCTGAAGCAAAGTTCTTAACCTGAGGTACTATTTCTGGGTAGTGTAATCTGTAACCTGAAGTGTCTGTAACCTGAAGCGTATGTAACCTGAGGTACCACTGTATATATTAAGAAGGGAAACCTGGAAAACCCCAGGGATCAAATGCCAAGGAGAACAGCCATGTTCTGTGTGGACCGTTCCTCTGCCTTAGCAAAAAGCTGTCCTGTTATACTCATGCCCTCCCTGGCCTCATCTCTGCAGGGTTTGGAACTGCAGAAACGATGGCTGGTGCATTCAGGGACTCCCCGCACCTTCAGCCCATACTTACCCCGTGCCTCTTAAAACTCCCTTTGTTTTCCACACCAGATCCATCTTGCTACATCTCAGCAGATCATGTGTCGGCCAAAGGCCGCAACAGCAGTTTGCAATCCCTCCCCGCGTTTTCCCTGCGGACTCGGATGAGGCCAGTTCTCTGGGCCCTCTGTGAATCCGTCTCCGGCATCTCCCTCCTCAGATGGGAGCAGCTGCCTGCGTCGTCCGCCCCCCCCCCCCATCTCACATCCCAGCTGTAAAAGAAAGGGCTGCCATTTGATTTACGTCTGAGATTGGGGAGGTTGGGAGGGGTAGAGAAGGAGACTTGCATGTAAGGCCTTTACCTCTCCAACCCCTCGCCCCTTCTTCCCATCCCCCCCCACAAATCCCCCCTCCCACCCCACCAGTCTCTCTCTCTTTCTACTCTCCACTTGCTTGTGATTTAGTGACATTTCTCAAATTCCCCAGATAGGCAGCACCAGTACATTCCTTCCTGCTCTCTGGAAATAAATCCGAATCATCCCCAAGACTCCGATCCGGGGATCCGACATATGGGCGAAAGTGAAGAGGACGATTGGAAATTGGAAATGGCGATTTGCCATATATCAAGCAGGTATTTTGGTGGGGGGGAAATATATCGTCTCGCCTTATGGGATCTGAAAGAGGCTTTGGTCAGAAATCACGTAGAGGGCTTTCTCACAGGAAATAATGGATTAGAAGAGAAAATGGTTTTAAAGGCTGCCGGGGGGTGGGATGCTGCAGCACAAACAGGCTTCCTCTGAGGCTGCGGAACCTGGGCAAATAATATACGGAATTTTGTTCTCTTTCATCCATTTATAGTTATTCCACCTGATATGATAGAAGCTACATATCACGATGAAAACAGCACTCCTGTCCTGAATTGTGCTGTGTGTGTCGGTACAGTGGTACCTCAGGTTACATATGCTTCAGGTTACAGACTCCGCTAACCCAGAAATAGTACCTTGGGTTAAGAACTTTGCTTCAGGATGAGAACAGAAATCGCTTGGCGGTGGCACAGCGGCAGCGGGAGGCCCCATTAGCTAAAGTGGTGCTTCAGGTTAAGAATAGTTTCAGGTTAAGAACGGACCTCCAGAACGAATTAAGTTCTTAAGCCGAGGTACCACTGTATGTCCATAAGCATAGCGATGTGACTTTAGAAATGCAACTCTCAATAGATCTCTATAGAGCCGTGTTTCCCAAACTTGGGTCTCCAACTGTTTTTGGACTACAACTCCCATCATCCCTAGCTAGCAGGACCAGTGGTCAGGGATGGTGGGAATTATGGTTCAAAAACATCTGGAGACCCTAGTTGGGGAAACACTGCTTCAGAACAAGGCTAGGGGACCTGCAGCCCTTTAGATAGCATTGGGTTTCAGTTCCCGTCAACCTATAAGAACATAAGAAGAGTCTACTGGATCAGGCCAGTATCCTGTTCTCACAATGGCCACCCAGATGCCTGGGGGAAACTCCCACGCAGGACTTGAACACAAGAGCCCTCTCTTCTCCTATGGTTTCCAGAAACCTGCAGTCAAAAGCATTACTGGTCTGACCATGGTTAGCTGAGCATTATGGCTAGTAGTCACTGATAGCCTTATGCTGCCCGGATCTGTCCAGTCCTCTTTCGAAGTCACCCAAGTTGGTAGCCATCCCTGCCTCCTGTGGCAGTGAGTTCCACAGTTAAACTATGCATTGCATGAAGGATTTCCCCCTCTGTCCTGAATCTCCCAACATCATATTGGATGTCCACAAATCTTGTGTTATGAGTTCTTTGCTTTTTCCATGCCATGCATAATTGTATAAACTTCTATCATGTTGCCTCTTACTCACCTTTTCTCTAAGCTAATAATAATAATAATAAATAACCCAAACACTGCAAGCTTTCTTCATCCCACTGGTCATTTGGATTGCCCTTCCCTGAAACTTTTCCAACTCTACAATATTCTTTTTGCACTGTGTGAAGAGGTTCTTGCTTTGGCCTGCCCTGAATCCTCCAACATTCCCCATAAGATCTTTCTTGTGTCACCACCAACAGTGTTTCTCATGTTGATGGGACCAAGAGATGGTGCTCACCAGAGGATTTCAACACTCAGGCAGGTTTGCATTGGGAGATATGATCTGTCAGGTAAGCTTTGCCCAAGCCGTTACAAGAGATTGTTGAGAGGGAGTTGAACTTCGATACAATACGATATCTTTATTGTCATTGTCCGATGCAGAACAATGAAATTGAAAAACTACATAAAACTACTACAGAACTACATAAAACATTCAAAAACCCCTAAAAACTCTGAAACCCCATTTTAAAATACACTATACTATAGAGACCCCTTATGCTGCGTTTAGAACCAGAATTGCATTTGCGTAGAAACTGTTTCTCAGGCGGCTAGTCCTGCCCTTTATAACCCTATACCTTCTTCCAGAAGGCAGAAGCTGAAAGAGATCATTTCCGGGGTGCGTACTATCCTGCGCTATCTCTGCCACTTTCTTATGGCACCTGGCGGCATAGATTTGATCTAAGGTGGGAAGAGTGCACCCAATTATTCTCTCTGCAGTCTTTACAACCCTGGATAGCATTGTTTATTCCTTAGCCGTGCAGCTCCCAAACCACACACACAGACCATAGGTTAATACGCTCTCCACAGTGCCATGGCATATCCCAGGAGTATCTTGGAGTAATTCACTGCTGAGCATCCACAGTTCCAGCTGCCTCCTGTGCGCATGTCCTTTGTGTGTGACTTTTTAATATGATACTAATGGCAGCTTTGCAGAAAAGTAGTGTTCGATATCTGCCCTCCCATGGCCCGGAGGAGGGCAGGACATTTATATGGTCCTCCAGAGAGGGCCATGGAGACCTTTAAAAATGACACCCAAGTTGGAGAGCCCTCATATTCAAGGAGACAGGTATACCGGTGACCTTCTCAACCCTTCTTGCAGTCATGAAGGCAGAACCTGAATGCCGGCCTGAACTCTCCCCTCCCATAACGAGCCGCACAATAGATCTGTGTCAACAGCGATTAGCCATCGCTTGGCACACCATCCATTTGCCATTTGTTAGGCCCAAACATGCCAACGTTGGTAATCTAATCGCGGCCTGGCAGCGGCCTCCTCCAGGTTAAGTGTATTAGAGGAGCCAAAGAAACAGCTTCTCCTGCAGGCTGAAACTTCCTGATGCAGACAGAGACCCCCCCTTCCCTTCCCCCGCTCCCTTTCCCCGAAGACCGTAGAGGTCAGGACCTCCCCAGCGTGGAGCTGAGTAAAACACTAACAGAGAGAGACGAAAGGATATTGGAAACATATTCTCAGGACTCAGGCGCTTTGGAAATCTGAGAGGAACGCCAGGCGTTAAGTTGGAGCTTTCGGTGCTGGGTTAGACTCGAGGCCTTTGAAAAAGAAGAAACCAGGGCTTGAGCAGGAGTTTGATAAAGATATCAGCAAGGAAAGGGCATGCTTGGTAGCTAGCGGGGAAGGGCCGTAGCTCAGAGTCACAGCATCTGCCTTGCATGTAGAAGGATTTCAGTTTCAATCATTGGCATCTCCTGGTAAGGTTGGGAATCTCCACTGCCTGAAATCCTGGAGAGGTGCTGCCAGTCAGTGTAAACAATACTGAACTATGTTTTTTAAGGAAGCCCTCTTCAAGATATATTTTTGACGTGGGAAGTGTCATTGAAAGTCTACTCAAGATTGATCCGGAGTAGATTCCAGTGTATAGTTCACAAAATGGTCACAAATTCAATACATTCAGGGTTGGTACTGTCCATAAGAAATCCAGCTGCAGCAGACTTAACTCAAACATACAATAACTTATAATAAGACTATATGCAGAACACCACACCAGAAAGAAAGAGAGAGTGAAACTCAGGCTCCTTCTGGCCTCACTATTATAGTCAGCATGATCTTGACAGAAAGAGATAAGAGAACCAGTTTAAACCAGTTGTACTCAGCTTCTCTGAGGAAATAACCCAAATATCACAAACCTTCTGCTTGTTTCTCTCACACAGAGACGCTTCCAGAACCCTCTTGAATTAAGTAGAATAGGAAAGATCTCTATCTATCAGATCAATACTTTCTGCACTAAGAAATGCAAACTGACATACTAAGAACATACAAAGTGTCCTGCTGGATCAAACCAGAGGTGCCTTTAGTCCACTATCCTGTGGTGTGGAGAGCCAGTGTGGTGTAGTGGTTAAGAGCGGTAGAATAGTAATCTGGTGAACCAGGTTTGCTTCCCCGCTCCTCCACATGCAGCTGCTGGGTGACCTTGGGCCAGTCACACTTCTTTGAAGTCTCTCAGCCTCACTCACCTCACAGAGTGTTTGTTGTGGGGGAGGAAGGGAAAGGAGAATGTTAGCCGCTTTGAGACTCCTTAGGGTAGTGATAAAGCGGGATATCAAATCCAAACTCCTCCTCTTCTTCTCACAGGGGTGAAGCAGATGCTTCAATTGGAAGCCTGCAAACAGGACATGTCTGCAACAACACCTGCCCAATTTGCGATTCCCAGCATCTAGCACTCAGAAGCGTTATTGCCTCCAATCATGGAGGGAGAACATCGCCGCCATGGCTAGTAGCCATTGATAGTCTTCTCCACAAATTTCTTCTTTTAAAGCCATCCATGTTGGTTGGCATCCCTGCCTTGCATTGGCACGAATGCCAAACTTTTCCACTATGTGCAAGGACCCCATCAAACCGATACTCTTGCCTACTTTTTGCGGTCCACCACAGGCGGTAGGATCCTGGTGTCAGAACATCAGCCGAGAGGCAGAGAAGTCGAGGGCAGCAGTAGGAGCCTCATGGCTCATGTTTAATTTGCAATGCTAACAAACTTAAAATAATCACGACGGAGAGGAATGGAAATTAACATGTGGCCAGGGGATATGTTTCACTGTGTTTCTGTTTTCTTCACAAATTAAGAAGAAAACAGAGCTAGGGGAGGAGGGAAGGGGGAAGAGGAGGGAGTTTTGTTTGTGCTGAAAGCTGTGTTGTGTCTTCATCCTGCATGCGAAGCCTCTAAGGACATGGAGTGTGTGTGTGTGTGATGGGGAAGAAGTGGAGGTTATATAGAATTACAAGAAAGGATGGCTTTAGTTTAATTAAGAGAGAAATCTACCCACATACAAACACCCCCCCCATCATCTGCTTTCCCCCAGAACGAGGGAGGGAAGGAGGGAGGAAGGGAGGAAGGGAGAAGAGATGGGTGGAGGGAAGGAGAAACTTCATCACACCGATTTTTTTCACGGTCTGGCAGTCAAGTGATAAAATTATCAGATGAGGGTCCCCTTCTCCTCTCCCGCAGCCACTTTTTGCCAAGTGCGCCCCGTCTGAAATAATGAAGCCGATTTGATGAAATTTTCACTGGCCGAGGCAGCTAACGCTAATTTGGAGATGGGCTTATTAGTTTAATGACTGATCCAAATAATCAGAATTCATTAGCATTAGTGCCACTATTGTCAGCTCGGTGTTTGCCCAAGGCTTCAGCGCACAAAGATGGAGATCGCTGTGTTTATAGAGATGTAGGTCTCTCTCTCTCTCTCTCTCATCCCCCCCTCCATGAATGTGGGAGAAAAAGAGCAAAAAAGCGAGTCCTGGAAACATTATGCATATGGGTTTTACATTTCATAGCCTTGTGCTTTTTTTTATACAGATGCCGCTGTTGTTATTTTTCCTCATATAAGAGTGCTATTTAAAGAAAGATGATTCATAAGGATATGAGTGTATGTGTGAGAGAGAAGGGATTAGAAAGAAATTGCAGCCAGGGCTCACACATCTGGATCCAAACAGACTTCTTAGAGCACAGCGGGGGAACCTGCGGCTCACCAGATGTAGATGGACTACAACTCCCATCAGTGAGAGCCAGTGTGGTCTAGTGGTTAGAGTGTCAGGCCAGGAACTGGGAGACCAGGGTTTGAATCCCCGCTTGGTCACAAAGCTCACAGGGTGCAGCTTTGGGGCCCAGTCGCTGCCTCTCAGGCTAACCTACTTCACAGGGTTGATGTGGGAATGGTATGAGGAGCGGTAGAACCATACATGACATCTTGAGTTCCTTGAAGGAAAAATGTGGGATATAAATGCAATAAAAAAATTAAAATGAAATGCTTGCACCTGCTACTTTCACTAATACTAATGTATGAAGTTCACTGGGTTACCTTGAGCTGGTCACTGCATCTCTCAGCCTAACCTCCCTTGCAGGGTTGTTGTGAGGATTGAATAAGGAGAGAGAGAACAGTGTGTGCTGTCTCAAGGGGGGGTGCAAATGCAATAAGATGATAGATATAGATAGATAGATAGATAGATAGATAGATAGATAGATAGATGATAGATAGATGGTAGATAGATAGATAGATAGATAGATAGATAGATGATAGATAGATGATAGATATAAAGAAAGATATAGGTAAAGATAAAGGGGCCCCTGACCATTAGGTCCAGTTGTGGCCGACTCTGGGGTTGCGGTGCTCATCTGGCTTTATTGGCAGAGGGAGCCTGTGTACAGCTTCCGGGTCATGTGACTGGCATGACTAAGCTGCTTCTGGCGAACCAGAGCAGCGCACGAAAATGACGTTTACCTTCCAGCCGGAGCGGTAACCTATTTATCTACTTGCACTTTGATGTGCTTTTGAACTGCTAGGTTGGCAGGAACTGGGACCAAGCAACGGGAGCTTACCCCTTCACAGGGATTCAAACCGCCGACCTTCTGATCAGCAAGTCTGTTGTTTAACCCACAGCGCCACCTGCATCTATCTATCTATCTATCTATCTATCTATCTATCTATCTATCATCTATCTATCTATCTGCCCAAAGCATGCTATCCATGCTAATAGGAGTTGTAGTCCAGTAATATCTGAGGGCAGGAGGTTCCCCATCTCTGACCTACATGTAATGACATTAATCCCTAGGGATGAGCAGTCTCCCAGATCAGGGACAGTCCACACACATTTCCTGAGTGAAGTGGAAGATGCAAAAGTCCTGTTTTGAATGAGGCAGAGACAAGGGGCATGGCAATGTGAGGCACAACTGCACTTCTCACACCATGTCACACCTGAAAAGAACTCTAAGGTCTACTTAAAGGGGTGATGTGGAAGAAGCCGAGTTCTCAGGGGAGGATTTCCCACCAATTAAAAGACACAGTTCATGGTACCCACCACCCTGATGGAATGCAATGGTGCCATGTGCCACACACATCACTCACAAGGAATGGCCACAGCAGTATCAGCCACTGGGAGTGGTCTCCATGGCTGGCCCTAGGAATTGGCAGATTTGTCCAGTTCCAGTTTCTCTCAGTTCCCCCAATAGAATTTAATGGTGAGCCACAGAACAGGGTATCTGAGGCCAACCACAGACTCTGGCCATTCTCACATGTGTCCATCCATAAAATACTAGAGGAAACAGAGACTCCCTTTTCAGCAGCGTTTTACTGACACACGTCGAGCTGGATGAACTTGGTCATTTTCAGTTTCTCTGAATTTCTCCTTTTTAAAATATGCTTTTTATTAGTTTTCTTACTTAACAAACACACACAAAAATTAACAAAAAGAATAAAAGAACAACAAAAGGAAAAACATCCATCCATCCATAAATTCATAAGTTCTTACAAAAGAACTTATGCCACCATGTTCTTAATTCCCAATTACTTATCTTCTCAACTTCTCCTTATCCCATTCTTAACTTTAGATCTTTACATTTCCCCATCAGTTTGTGAATGTTCGTCCTCGTGAAAATTCACCAGCATTTTAGCGTGCATTCATCTTGATAAGCACATTTTTATATGCAATTTTCTCTAAGATAGCCATTTTTGCAAGCACCCTCCCCCTAATGTTGTTGTTAAGGGTATTTATATACCATCTTTCTCTCAAGCTTGGATTCAAGACAGCTGCCAAAAAATCAAGGACGTCGTTATAGAATACGAAGTAATAAATACAGACCAGATAAAAAACAAAATACACCCAAGCACATTTAGAACCAGCAATTAAGATACAGTTTGCCCTGCTCATAGTGGAAATTAATTTTGTACGTGATTTGCACTGATATATGCATTTCCTATAATATATGCATTTCCTATTGCAATATTCGGTCAGGGAACTGCCCTGAAAATTTGGAAATGGACAAATTTCAAAGAATAGCTGCATTTTGCTTCCTCTGTGTTGTTTGGGAAAATGCAAATTAGATAGCTTTGCATTGAAATTCTAACTGAATTTCTCCCCAGCACACATGGCCAATATGGAGAGCGAAATTGATACCAACAAATCAAAAGGATTTGGGGCTGCAGCAAACTGGGCCTATTCCAATTCTGGAACGAACTTCGGAATTCCTCATAGTTTAAGCAGAATTTGGGAGAATTGAGATTCAGGACAGAGCATACCGGTGGAGTGGTGGAGGAACAGAATAGCTGAGAAATGCTGTCAGGCCTAGCTGAGAGGCGAATGATCCCCAGGAATTTCTGGCCCGTTCATTGTGGAATTTCTAGCAGCGGTCTGAGTTTGGGATGGATTTCATCATCTCTGGGTCTTTCACCACACTTCCCATTGATTACCAGGTGATTTCTGACTCTTTCTTTTGGGGCTTTGGACTAATGCCTCCCGTCCCTGCAGATGTTTGATTCTGTCTTCATGCAATCGCAATGCAAAGAGAGCCTCTCTGCACTGCTTCACGCTTTTGAGAATGACGGGGAAATCTCTCTGTCCGGACCGTGGAAAATCAATCGTCTCAAATGGCGCACTTTGCTGCATTTAGGGCTCCCAGGATTTTTCTGGACGTGCTCTATCATCGCTTGGCACTCTGCCAGGACCGCAGCTACACTTCCCGGGCTCAAACGGTGTGAATCCAAGCAAACGCTTTGGTTACGCCCCTGGCCCGGACGACATCCCCACAATCTTCCTTACACACCAAATGGGGGAGAATTGAGATCCCTGCCGATACTCTGGTTTCTGGCCTGACTCCCAGTGAAACTGTGAGATGCTTTGTCACAGCAGACATGGACAGTCAGGCTCTTTCCAGGGACTCAAGATAGGGCTTCAGGAAACACATGTGGAATGGGGAGCATGCATGAGCACACAGACCTCATTACATCCCAGTTGACCTCATCGTGTTGTGGACGGGTTTCTGCAGTGGGGAAGCTTCCTCTAGGCCCCATCTGCAAGGGCCGGCCCACTCATTAGACATGCTGAAGCTGTTGCCTCAGGTGGCAGAAAGAGGGGGCGCATCCTGGCATGCCTTTGCTGCCTTTGCCATGCCTCGCTTGGTTGCGGGTGGGAGACACCTCTGCCGCCACCATTCCAGTCACCCCCTAAGGGGGGAGGGGAGTTCCCTGGGCTTCCCCAGGCTGCCTCCAGTCACCTCAGGCCAGAGTGTGGTGGAGAGAGCTGTTTTCTGATCTGCCTCAAGCAGCAAAATGGCTTCATCCAGCTCTGCCACCTGCACTGTACTCTTAAAGCAGTATTGTACTACTTGGAATGGCTCTGGATTCCCCCACAGAATCCTGGGAATTGTAGTTTGTTAGGGGTGCTGATAGCTTTTAAGAGACGCCCTGTTTCCCTTCACAGAATCCTGTGTACAGCTCTGGTTGCCTCATCTCAAAAAGGATATTGGAGAGCTGGAAAATGTTTTTGAAAGGGTGGTCAAAATTCCCAAGGCACAAAAGCAGTGGGAGAGGTGACAAATGCAAACTCCTTATGACTCAAGCTGATTCATATTTTCTATCTGCTAAACCAAACACATGGCTATATTTCAGTTCTTGCAGTTCAGCATTCACCCTCCTCTCACATAGGCCAAATTCTTAACTTCAGGCTTGCAGAAGAGTCTCAGAATGCAGAATTGCTTGTGGAATACGGCTGTTGTTTATTCTCAGCTGCTAGTCCCTGTGGTTCCTAACCAAAACTCAAAACAGACGTAGGATCATAGAACTGTAGAGTTGGAGGGGACCCTGAGGGACATCTAGTCCAACCCCCTGCAACGCAGGCATCTCCAAAAGTGGCCCCCCATCTACCAGGCATTTTTTAAGAATTGGAACATCAGGTTAGAATAAGCAGAGTTTTTTATACATAGGTTCTATCAGCAAAGTTAACTCAACATAAACTTTCATTTTGCAGCTAAAATGAAATAAAAGAGAGTGAAAAATAGAAATATATACCAAAAAGGAGAAAAGAAAAGAAAGAATGCTGCGTCTATTTGATTTAAGCTTCCCCTTTTGCTCATATAATTTTGTTCAATAGAAAGACTGAGCTGATGTAAAAATTAATACGAGATAAAATCAGGCAAAATAAAAGAGTAAATGATTATACAGGCTTGGTCTTCTTACGTCCTTACATAACGATGTTTGAAATCAGTTTGATTGGAGATTATTGAAAAGGTATCTATATCCATGCTTTGAAATTGTGATTACAAAATCAGTGATGGGAATGGGGATGATGTCCTGTGTTCCATTAGCAGTGGAAGGTTTTGCTCATCCACTGTCCTGGTTCAAAAAGCAGCAAGAGCAATGCCCAAGTAACCAGCGGGGCCTGTGTGTCATTTCTCTCACTGGTGGAAATGAATTTGCTGCCGCTAACTGGCGTTGCCTTCCGTGGCCATGCCAGTTCACGTCCAGATGAATCGAGCATGACAGCTGCAGGACGAGTCTGCTGGAAACACCTAAGTGCTGGTGTTGAAACAGCTACACTGTTATTTCCAGGGTAGCTTGCTTGCATCTGGGGCCAGCAGCGGTTATGCTAGCCAAGTAAATAACAGGAGAAAGCATGCAAACAGAGAAGAAAAGATGTCCTTGGCTGCAGCCCACAGAAGCCACCTAGAATTTTAAGAGCGGTTGCAACGAGTATTTCATTAGCGGTGTGTCTCTAGCTTTGCAGCCCACAGCACAGGCATAGAATGCATCTGGGGACATAGGAAGCGGTATCTGTATACCTGAAGGAGCGTCTCCACCCCCATCATTCAGCCTGAGATCCAGCACCAAGGGCCTTCTGGTGGTTCCCTCATTGCAAGAAGTGAGGTTCCAGGGAACCAGACAGAGGGCCTTCTTGGTGGTGGTGCCTGCCCTGTGGAACACCCGCCCATCAGATGTCAAGGAAATAAACAACTCTCTGACTTTTAGAAGACATCTGAAGGCAGCCCCGTTTAGGGAAGTTTTTAATATTTAATGCTGTATTGTTTTTAACACTCGATTGGAAGCCGCCCAGAGTAGCTGGTGAAACTCAGCCAGATGGGTGGGGTATAAATAAATTATTATTATTATTATTATTATTATTATTATTATTATTATTATCTAAAATCCTAGAGAACTGCTGCCAGTCAATGTGGACACTGCTGAGCTAGATGGACCAGTGGTCTGATTCAGTTGAAGTTGCTTCCTACAGGGCTGAAACCTGGGAGCCAGTAGATGGGTCCTGTGTCGATCAGAAAATGGAGCCTGGTCATAGCAAAGAATCATAGAATGGCAGGGTTCAAAGCACTGGCACCAACACCAGGGGGCCCTAGAGGATCGGGCACCCACAAAAGTTTTGTTGTGGGTGCCCAGCCTCCATCCCTGCCCCTGTCTTCACCACCTGCTGCTGCTGGGCTGGCGCTTGCACCTCCACCGCAGGGCCTACCATATTTTTTGCCCTATAGGACGCACTTTTTCCCCTCCAAAAATGAAGGGGAAATGTGTGTGCGTCCTATGGGGTGAATGGAGGCTTTCGCTGAAGCCTGGAGAGCGAGAGGCGTCGGTGCTCTCCAGGCTTCAGGAAGCTATCCCCCCAGCCCAGCAAGCTCTGGGAGCAATGGCGAGGTTGTGCAACCTCGCCTTCACTCCCGGACCCCCAGCCCCGAGGCTAAAAACGAAGCCAGGACAGCAAGCGGGATCCATCCCGCTCGCTGTCATGGCTTCTTTGCTCTTTGGGGCTGGGGGGAAAAATATTTTTTTCCCCTTTATTCCCCCTCCCCAAAATAAGTGTGTCCTATGGGCCGGTGCGCCCTATAGGGCGAAAAATACGGTATGTTGGGGCCCACAGTGGCAGCGGACCAAGGCCGCGTGGTGGACAGAGGCCCCACAGTGGAGGTGCCGGCCCTAGTCCAGGAGCCACCATGGCGCCCAAGCGCACATGTATATACCATGCTACAACATCAGTGTGGGGCCCAGGTTGGTGCCCCTGGAAAGTACCCCATCTAGTCCAGTCCCTGCAATTCAAGAATCATGGCTGAAGAACCCCTGGCAGATGATTCTTTAGAATATAGAATTAACTAACTGACATTGGCTGGGGGTGCCTAGGACTGATACTGAGTATGGGTGGGCAATCTTCAGCAGATAAAACACACCAGGTCAGCAGCCTTGTAGGCACATTAGCACATTGGTCCGAAGCTGAGTGTGCTTCCACTTCCTCCAACCAGCCTACTGTACAAAGGTCACATGGCCAATGCTTGCTCCTCCCACTTTTGCCTCTGGCCCAACCCACCACTGGAAGAGGCCCTCAAAAAAGTTGCCAGGAAGGGAAGAGGCGGCCCTTAGGTTGAGAAAAAGCAGATCGCTTTGGCGAGAGCTTGATGGCAGCCCCGTGCTTGGCTCCCCACCCAGGAAATCACAGGTTTGAGACGTGCTGTGGGTCTCGATCCTGGCAACGGTGTAACACCGAGCACACAGTAGCCCACATCGCAAAACCCGGATTTGTAAACTCCTCCACCCGGCGGATGAACGCAGCTCCCTCTCCATCCCTGCCAGCGCTACTCTTGTATGAGACAGTACAGATGGCGGTTTCTGTTACCTTCCATTTCCTTCCTGGTTTGTGACCGCTGTCGGTTTATGTAAGTGATATAACTCTTCTAGTTTTCCATGGCATTTCCTCCGCAGAGGGAATGTCTTGCAACTTGGCCTCTCTCTCTCCCTCCGTGGAGCGTGTGGGAGAAGCATTTGCGGCCAAGCTTCAATCTGCTCTGTTTAGCTGATTACAGTGGCCTCCTTCTGAACATGCAGAAATGGTTCTGGGAGCTTTGGAAGTCAAGTTCTGATGAATGCAGAGCAAAAGGATTAACCACTTTAGGATAGAGAACATAACTTAAAGCCCCAGTAAAGAATTTATACTTATCTGATGGCAGGGGAGAGTGGAGACGAGAGGTTAGGAGAGAAAGAGCCAGGGTTGTTGTTTGAGAAGACCCAAGTTTTAAACGGCTTTAATTTGGGAAAACAATATTTAGTACTCATGCCTTATGATTCATCAGCTTCCTGATCAATGCACTTCCTGATCTAATTGTTTTAATTATTTTAAAATTGTTTTGAATTATTGCAACCTACCTGGGACCTGATGTTGGAGTGTAAATAGTTCTAGCAGGCATGGTGATAATGATGAGAACAATGTGCTTTTAAACCATCTTGTTTTACTTATTTAAACATTATGGTTGCTTTTAATGCTTCAATAGAATTGTTTTATTATGTATTTGTATTTTATTTAGAAATGGATACTTGCAAACTGTTTAGATGTCATTTTGGCTTATCAAGTTGCGAATTGATAACTGATTGGTTATTAGCATATCCAGTTTTATTTTTTCCTCGTTAAAACAATGGTCATGGTGATAATTCAATAGCCAGTTTTGTCACATTGCCATGGAGTCTCTTATTTGAACGGCTGTCCAGCAAAATACGTCACTAATACTTGGCCTGCCTTATCCCAGCTTCTTAAAGAAATAAATATTATAAATAAATAAGTTTATTATAATTTGTGTGTGTGACACTTTTTTTTAAAAAAACCCCACTAAACACAAAACATTCTATTTACAAAAAAAGGCCAAATCTTAATAGCAGATATATGCAAAATCCATGATCCTACTCAATGTAGTTTCAACCATATAAACCTACTGTACAGAGAAACGTTTATAGCAATCAAGATCCACCACAAATTCAGTCGACATTTGCTTGTAAAGAATGTTTTGTCTTTCTATTGCCTGCCATTGCACAATTGGCTGAACTCTGCAAAAGTATGCATTTCTGCCACTTTCTGTGATTTATCTGGCCATTCTTCAAATCTAGGTGATGCCTATCTTTGCACGATAAGAATCCCTAATTTTGCACGATAGTTGTGTGGGCTGGCAATATGGGTGTGTATGCACAGCAGCAACTGGTGTTATCTTACCTGCAGTACAAACAGGAGGGGGAACCGATGGGTTTTCCCCCAGCCTTTGACATCAAAAGAGGCGTGGCGCCCTCCCCGGAGGTGTCAGAATGCCACGTTCATAAATTACACGCAGCCAGATCCTTGTGTAGGTTATATGGCTAAAATCCCATCATCCCACACACCAGAGAGTAATTATCGCTGCCACTCCCTAGCAACCTGAATGGAGAAGCTGGTTCCATGATCCCATCTAGCTCCCGGTAGTGTGAATGGCAGAGCTACTGGTGGAATGAGAAGAATGTCATTGATCTTGGTGCTGATGCTGCTTAATCATGCTAAGGCTATGCATGAAAATGGAGGAAAGGCGATGGAGCCAGAATGTGTGTGTGATCATTCTTGTTAGGACTGGAAGGATCTGTCCATTTCAGTTTCTTCAGTTGTTTCCCCCCACAGTACAGTAGTACCTTGGTTTTCAAACAGCTTAGTTCTCGAATGTTTTGGCTCCCAAACGCCACAAATCCGGAAGTGACTGCTCCAGTTTGCGAACCAGTTTTGGAAGCCGAATGTCCAATGGGGCTCCCGATTGGCGGCATGAGTTTCCTGCAGCCAATCAGAAGCCGCACTTTGGTTTCCGAACATTTTGGAAGTCGAATGGACTTCCAGAACAGATTCTGTTCGACTTCCAAGGTACGACTGTATTAAATCCAGTTTTCAGTATTTCTCTTACTTTTTGTTTTTAATGCTCATGAAAACTCATCAGCATTTTTTTTTTGCACAAATTTCTCCTAGTAAACCCATTTTTAAACATGGTTATCATGAATGCACACATTTTGCAAACAGTTTACCCTAATGGAAATCACGTAATGGTTTATATTGCATCTTTCTCCCAAGTTGGGATTCACAGCAGCTTCCAAGGTTTGAAAGCATCATTATGGAATACAAAGTAACAACAACAAACCAGTTAAAAAACAATAGTTAAAATACAATTAGAACACAGTTTGCCCTGAACAATGGCCCAGTGGTCTGCATCATCTGCACCTTTGTTTCCAAAGACCTGTCTGAACAGGAAGGCCTTGGCTGGAGGAAGGATAACAAAGGGGGAGCCAGTCTAGCCTCTCTTGGGAGGGAATCCTACAATCTAGGAGCAGCCACAGAAAAGGCTTTCTTGTGCCACCAGCATCCATGCTTCTGATATTGATGGGACTGAGAGAAGGTGTCCACCCAAGGATTTCAGCACCTGGGCAGGTTTGTAGAGGGAGATATGATATTTCAGGCAGTCTGGGCCCAAGCCATATAATGCATTTCTATGCACACTTCCCCTTAATATATGCATTTTTGAAAGCTTTGGTGGACTTGCGAAATTCAGAGAAGGGCAAATTTCAAAGGACGTTCAGGGGACGTTGCGTGATGGCATGCATGTGAAGTCAGGACATCATGCGGTGTTGCGTCACACCCCCACAGTCGTCTGGAGGAGCTGGCACCTCTGGCATCCAGCAAAGCTGATGCAATGGGCCTTCTGCTTCCTATCTGTCCCACTGAGGCAGTCTGGTGGAATGGCTGCACCCAGATGACAGTTGAGGGAAGAGGAGGCCTGACGGAGCTGGATAGGCTCTTGCTTGCCTGGATGTTGGATGGAGCATGTGGAAACTTCTGACTTCTGCTGGCTGGAATGTAGCTTATCATACAAAGGTCAGAGCCCCACCTATTGCTCCACCTACTTTTTGTGGGAAGGTTAAGGATAGTAGGTGAGGATATATTGATTAAACATTATCCTTCCTTCACTCACGCTAGTGAGTCATGTAGCAGAGCAGATTCCCCTCAATACAGCAGGAAGCTAGTTTGCAGATCCGTTTGAATCTCTTTAGTTAAGCAGATTGGATTATTCCTGGTGTCCCCTCTTAAAAGAATAAAGACACAAGAGTCTTTCCTTAAAAGTAACAAGAAGTTTGCTCACATTCAGTTCACAGTATGATCCCTGAAGGCAGACTTTTGCTTGTAGCTACACAACAAACGGTGAGCTCATCTCATATGGAGATTGAGCAAAATTACATTAAGAGAACAAAATGGCTACAGAAGAGCAGCATGGCACCAAGAGAGCAGCAAGCAAGAGAGGAGATCAAGAGAGGAGATCCAGAGTGAATGACTG
The DNA here is from genome assembly GCF_965153285.1 of Podarcis tiliguerta. Classification (NCBI taxonomy): domain Eukaryota; kingdom Metazoa; phylum Chordata; class Lepidosauria; order Squamata; family Lacertidae; genus Podarcis; species Podarcis tiliguerta. Next base: position 20,741,177 of record NC_139549.1, read on the forward strand.
CGTGACTCGGCTCTTTTATGGAGTCGGCCAGGGCCACACCCATCTCCCAGATCACATGCAGGGGGAGGATGCTCCAGACCAGTGGAACAGGAAGTTACATCGCCTGGAGTAACATCTTCCTACTTGTGCCCACCCTAGGGAAATGAGGAATGTTGCATTTGACTATTCCAATGGATTACATCCCAAACTTTTGCCCTGCCTACTTCTGCCTCTTGCTCTGCTCACCACCAGCATGTGGCCCCTGGAAAGTTTCCCATATGGAAATGTGACCCTCAAGCTAACAAAAAGGGTCCCCACACCTGCCCTACACATAGTTCCTTAGATGAGCTAGTTTTCTCTTCCTAAACTGAAGGGTGTGCCTCCAGTTTCATGGGCCTGTTTTTGCAGCAGTGGGCCTCTGTGGACACTTCCCTCGCGCTCTTCACCACCAATCCCCTCTGGCTGCGAACACTAGTCAAACAAACATGACTCCTCTCTGAAGGTCACTCCACCTGTAGGAATTTCCTCCTGCCTCTGAAGCTGGCTCATTCATCATCAGCAGTCATAATTGTTCTGGAATGTGAGCTGGTCGTCTGTTATCTGGCGAAAACTCCTGACGATACCCCAAGACGACAGCTTGATGCTCAAAAGCTCGGCTGACCCCGAGGGGTGAAGAGAACTTGTTTTGACAGAGCAGGCATGACATGGGAACCAGTACATGCACTAAGGTGTTCGGGAACAAGGTGTTACTTTTGCAAGGTTGATACCCTGCCTCACCCCCATCACTGGGGAGAAGAAAAGAGGCATACAAGCATGGTAAGCAACACTTTGCCTTCACATTATACAGACAGATGTTGCAACCTCGGGTTAGGCCAGTATTTCATCAAGTATAGCATTTCTTCTAAGGCCAATTAAGAACATAAGGACAGAAGAGGAGCCTACAAGATCAGGTCAGTGGTCCATCTATTCCAACATCCTGGTCTCACCATAGGCAACCTTATGGTGCCCATTGAAAGCCCACGAGCAGGACTTGAGTGTCGGAGCACTCTCCCCTCCTATAGGTCTCCAGCAACTGGTGCAGATCCTCCAGGTGTCCCTATTTTCCAGGGACAGAGCTGAATTTACAGAAGACATCCCAGTTTCTGATTTGATCCTGGAATGGCCTGCTTTTCCTTAGGACATCCCTATTTTCATTAGAGAAATGTTGGAGGATATAGGATGTCCTTATTTTCATCGGATAAATGTTGGAGGGCATGCTGGCATCAGGAATACAGGGAGTCCAGGCAGCAGGTGGAGCCACAGCCAATGACAGGGGCATCAATGTAATACTGGCTTTGTCCTCTGCTGAATTCTACAATCAGTATTACTGAGAGACAGGAAGAGGAAGCTGGCAGGCAGGGTCAGCCCAGTACGGACTGACTGAGGTTGCTGGGGTTGTGCCCAATTCACCCCAATGACACATCCTCCACTGCCTGTTCATGTCATAAGATGAACCAGCTTGACCAAGCCAATAGTCCATCTAGTCCAGCACTCTGCCCTCACAGTGGCCGACCAGATCCCTCTTCTGGGAAACTGGCAAGCAACATCTGAACCCAAGAGCACTCTGCCCACCTGCAATTCACAGCAGCTGGTATTCAGAGACCTGATTCCTTTGACAGTGGAGGTAGCCATCGTGGCTAGCAGCCACTGATAGCCTTCTCCTCCATGAATTTCTTCAGTCCTTTTGTAAAGCCACCTAAGCTAGCGGCCATCCCTGACTCCAGTGGGAGTGAGTTCCATAGTTTAACTACGTGCTGAATGAAGAAAGACTTTCTTTTGTCTGTCCTGAATCCTCCATCTTTCAGCTTCATGCTACTGGCACAGCAGAGGGACCAGGGCAATGAGTGCTGCCACCTTTTACCCCAAGAATTCCCCAAGGAAACAGCTGCAACACAACACACTGTCACCTTATCCACTGTTATGTACTGAGTTGAATAAGATCCAAAATGCAGCAGTCTGATTGGTCCTAGAACAATAGGATCCAGAATGCAGCAGTCTGATTGGTCCACAGGAGCCACCCAATACAGTTACAGGTGGAAGTGAATCCACAACCTGATTGGCCTACAGGAGAATCCTGGAATTAGCCAATCACGTGGGGGCCATTGTGTAAATAATGTATATAAAGCAGGCATTCTGTGGGAACTTCCATTCCTCCTCACCACTATGAGCTGAACAAAGAGCATGAAATCCACTCTCGACTCCAAGTATATTTCATCTACATAGGACAACCTGTCTCAGGAATGTATTCTGCATTTGTTTTTAACAGCATTTCATCTCTTTTGTGAAAAGTTGTCGTACACCATTCTGTTATTTTTATATGACTGAAGGCCTCTGCATAACTTCTAAATAAGTAGCTATGATTCTCACAACAACCCTGTGAGGTAGGTTAGGCTGAGAGCTGGGGACTCTGTTCCAAGGTCACCCAGTGAGCTTCTTGACTGAGTGGGGATTGGAACCCGAGTCTCCCAGGTCCTATCACTCCAATGCACAGGTAAAGGCATCCATCCTTAATTTCCCAGGATTCAACCACCCACTGAATGTTGCCAAATCTCTCTCTACCGCCCACAAATTCCATGCGGACAAATGGTTCTGTGGAAAGTGCTCTTGGGGGCATTTGTCCCAGCTTGAACTGGAGTGCATAAAATGCGTTTGACTCGCACCTTTTTAAAACCTATGTCTTGCAGAGCACACCCCTTCCTGTGCTGGTGATCTTCCGAAACACTCGCACGGAAGAGACAGTGCAAAGCAGCAGTTAGAGGCCAGCCCACATACGCATTATCGGGAAACATGAGATGCAGCTTCAAGAATCCCATCTCTTCCAGGTTTGGAACGCAGAGGGCTGCTGTTAGCTATGACTTCATGCACCAAGGCGCAGCGCGACAGCGATGGTGTTTTGGCTGCGGCAGGCCCCGGCGGACGGTGGGAAAGTATTTCCAGGAAGGGTCTCATGAAGGATATTCTCTGTCCACTGTAAAATAATCACCCGTGCCCCCTCCTATTAATCCCCAGCACAGCTGCACCGCTTGGGGCAATGAGCGAGTATTAAATGCAAAAGAGAAGAAGAAGAAAAGAATTCACCCATTTGGGAACCAAGGCACTGCGATCTAAAAGAAAACAAAAAATTGAATCAGTTGCACAGCACTTTAACAAAGTCAGAGATGTGCAGTGCAAGGCTGCAGTTTTCCGCCTTGTGCTGAGACTTGCAGACCCTCCAAGCATCCCTATTTTCCAGGGACAGTCCAGAATTTACAGAAGCCGCCCCGGTTTCTGATTTCATCCTTTTCCTACTTTTCCTTAGGACATCCCTATTTTCACTGGAGAAATGTTGGAGGGTATGGAGTTAACTGACCCCCCAAATCATCTCAAAACAGCTCTGTATGGGGACATTTTAAAATATTTAGTATTTTATTATATTTTGATATGCCATTTTTTTGCTCTATAAGACTCACTTTTTCCCTCCTAAAAAGTAAGGGGAAATGTGTGTGCGTCTTACGGAGCGAATGCAGGCTGCGCAGCTATCCCAGAAGCCAGAACAGCAAGAGGGATCGCTGCTTTCACTGCGCAGTGATCCCTCTTGCTGTTCTCGCTTCTGAGATTCAGAATATTTTTTTCTTGTTTTCCTCCTCCAAAAACTAGGTGCGTCTTGTGGTCTGGTGTGTCTTACAGAGCGAAAAATATGGTATGTTGGAAGCCACCCAGTAAAACTGTTGTTGTTGTTGTTGAATAGGACATTTTTCATCGGAGAAATGTTGGAGGGTACAGACTTACAAAACGACAAGTTGGCAGTTTTGAGTTGAAATGGGCAGCAACTTTTGTTGACTTCGTTTTAAAAATAAAATGATCTGCAGTGGGTTAAACTACTAGCTACTCAGCCTCTCCTTCTACTGTGGACCTCCCTGCCAGCTATGCTCCTGGTCCTCATGGGCACTAGCCACCCTGAAACATGATCACTCCTCTCTCCAACCTTTTGTTGCAGGTAACAATTGTTAAATCTCTGGTGCTGAATCTCCTGCAGCTCCAAAACGGGAGTCAGCCAAATATTTGAAAGGAGGGCACAGCACAATCTATGTGTCATATGAGATAAGATCTGCTGACCCAATTACAAATTCTTTTTAAAATTTTGTTATCTTTATTGCATTTTTTAAAATTACAGAGAAAGCATGAATTAAACATTACATCCAAATATTCAAAAAGTAAAAAAAAAGTAAAAATATAAAAAGAAAATAAAAAGTAAGAAAAAAGAAAAAACGATAAATAATAAAAAATGAAAAAGAATTAGTCATTAACAATTAAAAATTGTTAAAAGGATGCAAACAGTAATTTGAATGTTCTATACTCCAGGTTCTCAGAAAGAAATACATTTGTAATCCTTCTTTTCTTTCTTTCTTTACAGTCATTTTCTTTATGTGCCAGAAAACTAGTTTGAATCCCTGCTATATTAGTTGACTTCTCTCTATCTCTTTGTGGCTTCCACACTTCTCTTAAGTGACAAATATTCTGTATTCATTTCTTAAAACGAACCCAATCAGAAATGCAAAGCTTGACCATGCCAAGTGGATTGAAGCACCTCAATGTATCTCAACCTGCGTGTTCTCTCAAAAAGCTCCATAGGTCCGTAGCTCAGTGCTAGAGTGCACCTGGTCTACACACAAACGATTCCAGGTTCGTTTCTGGGCATCACAAAGTAGACCTGAGAAAGGACTCCCAGACAATTCTGAGTTTGATGGACCAAGGATCTGTGTCAATACAGGGGAGTGTCCAATGTTCCTAGCCTCCACTTGATGGCTTATAAGCCTCAGAGGGAGTCATGTGTTTTAGGGGAAGGGCTGTAGCACAGTAGTTAGAGTGTCTGCCTTACTTGAAGAAGGCACAAAGTTCAATCCCTTATGGCATCATCCAGCTGGGGCTTGGAACATCCCCAGTGTAGACAATGCTAAGCTGGATAGACTGAGATTGTGTCTGTCAGCCAAATCCACTCTGAGCAGGTGGAGGTTTCAGATGGGGGTCTCTTCCAGCTAGTGATAGAAGGATCTGGATGAAGCATCTTCTGTGACTTGATGCCACAGTCACCAAATAATGAACATGAATGTACCAGACCCTCCAAGTGTCCTTATTTTCCAGGGACAGTCCCAGATTTACAGAAGCTGTCCCAGGCCGACGGTCTTCTCGGTAGTGGCACCCTCCCTGTGGAACGCCTTCCCTTCAGATGTCAAGGAGATAAAGAACTACACTACTTTTAGAAGACATCTGAAGGCAGCCCTGTATCGGGAAGTTCTTAATGTTTGATGTTTTATTATGTTCTTAGATATGCTGTAAGCCACCCAGAGTGGCTGGGGAAACCCAGCCAGATGGGTGGGGTATAAATACTACTATAACTACTACTACTACTATTTCTGATTTGATCTCAGAATGTCCTGCTTTTCCTTTCGACGTCCCTATTTTCATCAGAGAAATGTTGGAGAGTATGGAGTTATGTGACCCCAAAGCCAAGGAGATAAGTTACTTTACAACCTTAAGAAGTCATCTGAAGGAAGCCTTGTATAGGGAAAGTTTTTATGTTTAATTCTTATTATGTTTTCATATGTTTTCAAAAGGGACGCGGGTGGCGCTGTGGGTAAAAGCCTCAGCGCCTAGGACTTGCCGATCGAAAGGTCGGCGGTTCGAATCCCCGCAGTGGGGTGCGCTCCCGTTGCTCGGTCCCAGCGCCTGCCAACCTAGCAGTTAGAAAGCACTCCCGGGTGCAAGTAGATAAATAGGGACCGCTTACTAGCAGGAATGTAAACGGCGTTTCCGTGTGCGGCTCTGGCTCGCCAGAGCAGCGATGTCATGCTGGCCACATGACCCGGAGGTGTCCCCGGACAGCGCTGGCCCCCGGCCTCTTGAGTGAGATGGGCGCACAACCCTAGAGTCTGTCAAGACTGGCCCCTACGGGCAGGGGTACCTTTACCTATGTTTTCATATGTGTTGGAAGCCGCCCACAGTATATAATAGAAATATTAGTATTATTATTTCTATTACTCTTACTATGGAATAGGACATCCCTATTTTCATCAGAGAAATGTTGGGGGGTATGAAACGATTCCTACCACAGAAGCCGCCCAGTCAGATAGTTCTTCATAAACATTTAGACTAGAAACTCTCTTTTTAAAAGAAAAGAAAAGCATCCTCTCTCTTAAGTCTACATAACTACCCCTTTCTGCTGCGAAGAGACATCGTACATCCCTTCCCTAACTTGATGGATTTTACACAGAAGACTGAGACAGTTTGGCACTAAATAAAATCGCCCCCAAAAGTGGAGGCAGCAGGGAGGAGAGACTGACATACAGATAGTGAGGTACGAAGACAACCAGACAACCAGATTATAAATCGCCTCCTTCCGAGGTCTGTTTGATGTTTTTGCCCAAGGCCAGGTGGAAAATCTTTCCACAGTTGCCTCTCTCCCCCCCTTAGGTCACTTTCCCCTCGTTTTTCAATAAAGAGCCTGAAGTTTACTGAGTTCCTTAGCACATTTGTTTCCCATTAGATTACTTTGCGCTTTTTGCACTGTGTTATGCTAGATAATTGCTTTAATAACAAACTGAGGAAAAGCTTTTGAACATTTTAGGAAGTAATTTTCTCTCCTCTCCCTGCCCCCCTAAAAAAAAAAGTCTTGACGAACTCTTGCCAGAAAAAGGAAAAAACCAAGCAAAGCCTTACCATATTTTTCTGCTGATAGACTGCTTTTCTGAATAACACATATTCTGACCCCATTTTCAAAGAGGCAATAAACAGCCTGTGAGGATTTCTTTGCCATCTTCACATGCTATTGTGGAAGGTGACTTAGACCCAAAATATATGTATTTATTTCATAAAACATATACACCATTTGCCTGTTAAAAAAACCCTTCAAAGTGGCTTACAAAAAAGATTAAACAATAAAATTATCAATAAGAAAAGTTAATGACAATCATTTGTGACTTTCAAAAAGTTTAAGTGATGTTAGATTAAAAAGTAATTCAAACTTGCATCAGCTTTCTAAACATCTGGGTAGCCATGTCTAAATAAAACTATTTTTAGCATGACAGGGAGAATTCGAAACCAGCGGGACCAGAAATTCTTGAAAGATTGGAGTAAATATACGAGTTATCTGAAAGACAATTGTAACCAACTGACTATGCTTGTAGGACTACAAGAAGTTTTGCAAGGAGAACTATATGAAATATTGCAGAAAAGATTTATGAGAATCGATTTTAAGTTATGGATTATTAAAAGTAATAGTTAGGATAACAAATGTAAGATTAAGAGATGACGTTTGAAAATCATTAGACGTGGTTGATGGAAGTCTCAGGCTAAAATAGCCAAAATGTTGTATAAGATGAGATGAGATGTTCTGTTTGGAAAATATATGTAAAAACTAATAAAAATGTATATAAAACAAAAACAATCCCCCCCCCCCCTATTTTTAGCAGGAGCTAAAAAATAGTTTCCACAGCCACTCTGGGCAGCTCCCAACAGAATACTAAAAATACAATAAAACATCAAACATTTAAAACTTTCCTAAACAGGACTGCCTTCAGATGTCTTCTAAAAGTCAGATAGTTGTTTATATCTTTGACATCTGATGGGAGGGCGTTCCACAGGGCAGGCGCCACTACCGAGAAGGTCATCTGCCTGGTTCCCTGTAACTTGGCTTCTCGCAGTGAGGGAACTACCAGAAGGACCTCAGAGCTGGACCTCAGTGTCCGGGCTGAATGATGGGGATGGAGACGCTCCTTCAGGTATACTGGGCCAAGGCTGTTTAGGGCTTTAAAGGTCAGCACCAACACTTTGAATTGTGCTTCGAATTGTACTGGGAGCCAATGTAGGTCTTTCAAGACTGGTGTTATGTGGTCTCGGCAGCCACTCCTAGTCTAGCTGCCGCGTTCTGGATTAGTTGCATTTTCCAGGTCACCTTCAAAGGTAGCCCCACGTAGAGCGCATTGCAGCAGTCCAAGTGGGAGATAACTAGAGCATGTACCATTCTGGCGAGACAGTCTGCAGGCAGGTAGGATCTCAGCCTGCGTACCAGATGGAGCTGGTAGACAGCTGCCCTGGACACAGAATGAGTATTAAGTAGAACCTGTAACAGTTCCAGTGCTGTCAATCATCGAAATACGACATGATGGTCTACATGTAGCTGCCACTAAAAATATAAAGATGAAATAAATAGATGCACATGAGCAGAATATCACCATCATCATTTGATTTGGATGATGTTCATGATGATGAAGACGATATGTTCAATGTAGCTTTTGCCCCACAGACTTGCAATGTAAAGATGTATGGAGGCTGGCTATAGCTGAGAAAATAACCCGTGATATAACGGTGCTGAAAAACCGAACAGTCACATTTCATGCTATCTGTTGCCGGTTTCTTTTATATACTAATGAAAAGGGTTTGCAAAATTCATGCTCAGCTACACTGTTCGCATTCTGGATGTCAGGACTGTATACTTGTTGACCCTTTAATCTGAAGAAGATGATGTTGCCCCGGATGAATCCAAGTGGGTCAAAAGCAGAGCATCCTCTTTACCTGTAGAAGGTCCCAGGTTCAGTCCCTGGTGTCTGCAGCTAAGACTGGGAGAGAACCAGACTGGAAATCCCAGACAGCCACTGCCAGCCTGTGTAGGCAATATTGAAGGCTTATCCACACTTCCTCTTCTGCTGCTTTTTCTAGGACCAGGACTGAGATTTCTAGGTCCATGTCCGAGTGGGCTTTTCCCCCCTTTTTGTCTTGTTGCTTTCCCCAGGAAAACTCATCATTTCCTGCTGAATCAGAACAGAGATGGAAAGAAGATAAAGTCCCAACCAGAGAAGAGTGGCAGATTAAGTTGATGGATTATGACCGAAAGAATCAGAAATCAGGAAGACCAAAAGCTCAAACAGAACTTCACACAAGCTTGCCCTGGATCTCTTTTAGGATTTAGCTAAATCACTACCATAATATAAATGTATTATGACGAAATTGCAAAAATGACCGGAAGAATCAGAAATCAGGAGGACCAAAATTTTAATAAGGGATAGGGAAAACTCTTGGTTTATCTTAAAAATCATTGTAAACAGTTAAAATCATTAGAAGGATTGGAATAACACTTGTAGTTTAATGGTGAATTTTGGATATAATGGAAAAGTGAAAGATTTGGATTATTATAAAAGATACAGGAGGAAATGACTAACAATAGGACCCACAAAGGGGAGGAGGGGAGTCCAGGAGATTCTTCAGAATCTTGTTTTTACTATGTATGTTGGATATGTGATTGGAGAACTTTAAATTGAAAAACCAAATTAATACCAAAAAGAAAAGGGGAAAAAAAGAATCAGAACAAACAGCAATCAGGTTATCCTCCATGTCATATTATAAAGACATGGAGGGCACTTACCTGTTCACTGGTGAGTATGCCACCTTGAACTCTTCGGAGAAAAAAGTGGGATATAAATGCAATAAATATATAAATAAAATAAAATAACCCCTGGGACTATATGGTAGAGGATGAGTGTGAAATTCCTGTGATTCCTTGCTGTCCCTTGCAACTCTACAATTCGATGATTCTATGATATCTAGTAAATAAATAAAACTGATTTGTGCGCACAGATGATGCACTTGTTGAATGTAATGTCTGAATGCACTTTATGTCACATGTGCCTTGTTGAAAACTAGACACTAGGTTGGTCCAGGCTCTGTGATACTTCCAGCATGCCACTGGGATAATCTGGATCCTAGGAATGGGGAGAGTGGGAGGGATAATTTATTGCTGTGGTCAAAGGAATGCTGTGGATATCTATTGCGCCAGACGTCCTTTCCTCTCCCCTGGCTCTCTGCGAGTCCCTAACAGAGCAATGGCTGCTTTGCACAGCTGAGTGCAAAACCTTTGATGACAACCCCAGACAGTTAATGAACTAAGAGGGACCCGGGTTATCTTTCCCCGAGATTGGCGAGCGTGAATTAAATGCTCTTTTGACTGAAGACGGGAAATAATTATTCTTCTGCTTCAAAGCCACGTCCGATTGAATAATGTTGCCCGCACGAAATCAGCCATCGCAATCAGCACTGAAGACCCATTAAACCAGATTGGGCTAAATAATGCACGGGGAAGAATACTGGAGCTCTCGCTGCTCTCAGTTCTCCCGACCTCGTAATGATAGGGGGCTTTGTGCTATAAGAAAGGGCGCTTTTTCAAGAGTGCCAATCTATTCTTCTCAAGCTCTTTCTAAAGTCATGCCATACTGTTCCAGATGCAAAATTCATTGGGGAGAAGTTGGGGTGGAACAGAGTTAGGAGCAGAAGGCATTCTGGCTCCGTTCTGTCCACCAAGTGGAATAGGGCTGTCCTAGCAACTCTCAGCACCCTTCACAGAGCTGTCCTGAAGTCTTCTGTTTTACCTGTCCCCTTCTGGGCTTGAATCTCCAGGTGGGCAAGAGGGACTTTAATTTATTATTATTACTATTGTTAAGAAGGGCGTGTGTGCAATTTGCTAGCTTCAGCCTACCAGGAGCTGGCTGCAAATTATATTACAGTGGTACCTCTGGTTATGTACTTAATTCGTTCCAGAGGTCCGTTCTTAACCTGAAACTGTTCTTAACCTGAAGCACCACTTTAGCTAATGGGGCCTCCTGCTGCTGCCGTGCCGCCAGAGCACGATTTCTGTTCTCATCCTGAAGCAAAGTTCTTAACCCAAGGTACTATTTCTGGGTTAGCGGAGTCAGTAACCTGAAGCATATGTAACCTGAGGTACCACTGTATAGATGGTCTCAGAGGGTCTGGCCTCCCCTGATAAGCTCCCCCTTTCCCAATTAACCTCCATCTCTATGACTCAGCGTGGAGGGAGGAGAGGTGTAGAAAAAGAGCTGGGTTGGGCTCAAGAGGAAGACAGGGTTATCATGCACTCCTGGTGTGAGATGTAGGGCTACAGAAGGAAGGTGAACCACTTCGTGACAGCACCAGACCCACTTCCTGGGTCTGGGTCCTTCCCCTTGTGACATCACCAGGAGCCACTCCAGTGTCATCACCAGGAGTCAACGCTAGGCTTCAGCTTTGAGCCCTGAAATCTCAGGGACTGGGGTGCTCCTGAGTGCCCTAGGATTTTGGGGGGGGTGAAAACACAATTTCTAGAAGTGGTATGATGCTACTTTAAATGTATAGTGCAAAGGTGGCCATATTCTGTCCTTATCCATCATATATCCACCATTCTGGTTTACAGGGTAGAAGAGGATATACAACTAGCATATACAGAGACAGTAGGTGTGTGTTCACATGTTACATTCAACAAATTTACTGTCTGGTTACTTGTGCACACACATAGTTAAGCTTTACACTCATGTGGCTATTGACTCTTAACTGTCAAAAATTGCACAGTCTGTGTGCACAGTAATTGAGATGTACAAATCTACAAGTGCATACCCTCCAACATTTCTCCAATGAAAATAGGATCATTCTGTTCCATATCGAAGAAGAAGAAGAAGAAGAAGAAGAAGAAGAAGGAGAAGAAGTTGTTTATTATTTATACCCCACCCAGCTGTCTGGGTAATAGGAACACAGGTGGCTCTGTGGTCTAAACCACTGAGCCTCTTGGGCTTGCAAATCAGAAGGTTGGCAGTTCGAATCCCCACGACGGGGTGAGCTCCTATTGCTCTGTCCCAGCTCCTGCCAACCTAGCAGTTCGAAAGCATGCCAAAGAAGTGCAAGTAGATAAATAGGTACCACTGTGGTGGGAAGGTAAACGGCATTTCCGTGCACTCTGGTTTCTGACACGGTGTTCCATTGCTCCAGAAGCGGCTTAGTCATGCTGGCCACATGACCCAGAAAAGCTGTCTGTGGACAAACGCTGGCTCCCTCAGCCTAAACTTCCTTATACAAGGCTGCTTTCAAATAACTCAGGGGTCGGATAACTTCATACCTTCCAATATTTCTCCACTGAAAATAGAGATGCCCTAAGGAAAAGCGGGACATTCTGGGATCAAATTAGAAACTGATATGGCTTCTGTTAACCCAGAACTATCCCTGGAAAACAGGGACACTTGGGGAGTCTGCTTCTGCCATGCCACCTTTCTCACCTGTTCTCTAAACGAAAATGTCCCAAATGTGACAACCTTTCCTCATGGAGGAGCCACTCCATCCTCATGATCATTTTGGCCTGAGAGCCCTTCAGCCTGCATTGGGGCAAAATGGGGCAAAATGGGGGTGGGGAGTGGGGGAAGGAGAAGGGATTTCAGAAAAGGCAGCTTGAAGGAAGTCCAGCATACTTTTTTCTTTTCTTTTCCACTCCTGAAACAATCCACCCGCATGCTATTCTTAGCAGCATCTGGGGGCAATGCAACCCAATGCATAAGCTTTCCTGCTGAATTATGAAATATGATAGCTTTTATTAAATCCATTACAATTGCAGTGTCTCTGCTAAGCAGGGTCTGGAATATAGAATAAGTAGGGTGCATAATTCCATATAAATATTTAAGATTTCAGAGCCTGATATGGCTTTTTTTAAGGCTCTTAAGGCATAGAAATGTAGCTAGTTGGGGGCCATTTCCTCCTAAGTTGCAGAAACTTTCCATTCCTGCAGACAGATCAGGTCAGCAGCTTCTATGTGCTGCTGAGAAATGTTGGAGAACATAGACATGATCACCCATCCCCACCAACAGTTCTGCTGGGAAAGGGGCTATAATTCTTTTTTTAAAAGCCCAAACACACAATGAGTATCACTGCCCACACTACCTATTTCTGAAGAATCTACTCCAGAGATTGGCCCTCGGCTCCAACTCTTTTCAACCCTGGTTACTGACCCTGCCAGCTGTGGCTGATAGGTCTTGCAGCCCAATGAAGACAGAGAGGTGATATGATAGCCGAATCTGAAAGGCTGGTCCATGGAAGATGGAGAAAGTTTGTTTTCTGCTGCTTCAGAGGGTGGGACCTGAACCAATGGATTCAGATTATGAGAAAGCTGATTACCAATCAAACATTATGAAGAACTCTTTGACAGAAAGAGCTGCTCAACAAAGAAAAGGACTTCCTTGGAAGATGGCGAACTCCCCTTCATTGAAAGTTTCTAAACGAACGTTGGATGGCTATTTGCCAAGGATGCTTAAGCCGAGATTCTTGCCTTGCAGGGGGTTGGGCTAGATGGCCCCTGAGGTCCCTTCCAACTCTATAGTTCTGTGTTTCTAAGTTCAGTTCTTCAGGTTCCCGTTTATTTGTTTTTTATCCCCCCCCCCTTTTAAAATAAAGATCCATTTGGGAAAAAAAATCAGCACTTAAGTGCATCTTTTCACCAATAGACACATTTCTGTAGGCAACCTCCTCCAATACACACACCACAAGCAATTGCCCCAAATATTATCCACTTTGCATGTTGTTTTCACTGACATAAGCTTTTTTAAGGCTATGTCCCCCCCAGTAGATGCATTCTTGCACACTTTTATTTAGTTGGAGAACTGCATCACAAAATTCAGAGAGGTGCCGATTTCTGAGGAACAGCTGTGTTTCAGTTGACATAATGTGAATTAGGTGGGTTCACGTTAAAATGTCAACTAGACTAGATTTCCCCTCTCTCCCTTATTCCGGGTAGGGAACAAAGGCTGTTGCTTTTGTTGCAGAACCCTGGGAAGCTGCTGCCCATCTGTGTAGACCACACTGAGCTAGATCGACCAACAGTCTGCCTTTGTAGAAAGCATCTTCCTCTGCTTCTATGCTCCATTGTTTGCTGCTGTGTAAGCAACAGCTGGACTATGTTGTCAGTCTGCTCCAAGGGCTGGGTTAGAGTTGAAGTTACTTTATCTCAAAATATGCATTTTTTAAAAATGCACTTTGATATGATTTCAGGGGAAGCCTCCAATGTGAAATTTCAGGCCATTGACAGCACAGGAGCCGGGACGCGGAAACAAAGCTAGCAACCGTATTTGCTGATGACATGCGAGAGGCACTCTGCACGTGCTCCTTGTGACTGCCGCACGTGGTCCATCCCAAATTACTTTCCAGCACCTTGCGTGCTGACCGCCATTCTCAGTCCCTGGCCTGCCATCCAACCAGACATTTCCAACTCAACCTTCTCTCCTCCTGATGTTTACCTCTTTGGAAGTGCCACTTTAACCTCACCCCCCCCCCCGACAAAACGAGAGAGTAGGAAATTGCCAAGAGATGACAGGCTCCCCTCTCTTCCCTGCACCTGCCTCTCCCTGACACCCTCCCTCCCCTTCCAGACGGCGCTCTAGGGGGGCCAGCTCCTGCCACTCCAGGGATCTGTGCTAATGATGACTGACAGCTCTTAAAAGTGCAACTTCAGCACCTCGCTGTCAGCACACCTCAGACTTCAGAGGCCTCACGCACCCGCCTGCCCGCTGGGAGGTGTTTGAAAGCCTCCCTGAGATGTGCTTTTCTAGGCACCGACACCCTCCCGCCCACCCCTGCGTTGCCAGCAGCGCCTGACGACCGCCCTTTTGTTGGCTGCGACCTTGCCGGTGCTTTGCCGGCGACGGGAAAATGAGCAACCCGGTAGTTAGCTGGGGAAAGCACAGCCACCGCCTCTCTCCCTCCCCTCCCCTCCCCGTTGCACCCAGCAGAAGCTCAGAGCTGACAGGAGTGAGCGCCACCAACTCCAAAGTCTAAAGCAGTTGGCAGCTTCCTCCGTACCAGTTTTCATGCCCCCAAGTGGGTCAGACCGGAGAGATGGAGAGTAATTGGGTGGTGGCATGGGGGGGGGGAGAGAGATGTGTGGGTGGGGTGGGGGAGAGGGGAGGGGGAGATCCGTGTTGGAGCAGGGGCCATTTGGAAGCCACCAGTTTAGAAATTAAGTCGGATGGGCCTGGCGGGGGTGCCCAGGGCTCCCTGCGCCATCCTTTTGATTGACTCCGGGCTTAACATCTCCTGCCACCTACCAGCACTTGTCTGTGCTCATTAGCGAGGAGTCTGTGGGCAAATATTCAGATAATCCACTGGAGGAAAATGCTCATCTCTGGTGGGGGCCATCTGGGTATTCAAATGAGGCAGCGAGGGAGCAGAAGCAGCCATGGCGTGACCTCGACGCCCGGATGGAAAGAAGGCAGGGGCGCTTTTTGAGAGTGTTCTATCCTGAGTAAAAAGAGACCTGTTCATGGTCGCAAAGGCCTTTGGGCAGGAGGGTGTGGAGACTGTGAAGGGCAACGGTGGCATGCCACAAATGCAGAACAGAGAGGTGCTTGGTAGAGTCTCGGCGGAGCTCCGAGCTCCTTTTGTGTGCCAGCCTCAATCCTTGCCGCCTCATTTCCAGGGCACGATGCATAGAAAGGAAATGCCCATAAAAACCTGTGACTGCAAAAATAATAATAAGAAAATGCTGCTGCTTTCCCCAGAATTTCCCCGACATTGGATAGCTTCAGCAAACTCAGGAATCAAAAGCTTTGTTTCTCTTTTGTAGGAAATGTATACTTTTTGTGCACTCTGCAATTTAAAATTTTACAGACTATAGGAATTTAAGAAGAGCCGGCTTTCACATGGATGGGTCAGGACACCCAAGCTGAGGGGTCAGGAGGCCTTAAGTGTAGGTGATGGTGGGATTGCTTAGGCCTTGCCAATGAAAAGGTTCAAGGAGATTTGCATACCATGCACATATATGCTCACTCTTTGCAACTAGGATGAGCATTTATGCGTCATCATCCACCCACAAAGAGTAAATGTATCGCCCCACTGAAAGAAAAGAGAGGGTGTACATTTGCATATGCTAATTTATACACATAGACACAGATTTTGAAAGAGTGACTAGTATTTGGAGTGAAATGCCATGCGCTGCCCCATAGACTGTGACCAGGTGGCTGGCTAACTCTTGTTATTTAGGTGCTGCTTGTGGGTGGACAGGTTCAAGGCCCCTCCACCTCTCCTTCCTTTGGGTCCTAAGTAAATCATACTTAGACTGGACTTTTGTCCTTTGTATAGGAATGGAGTATCCTAGATGAGGGCATGGCTGACTCACTGCCTGGAGGAAATTATAATAATGCTCCATGCAGTGTCATTCTGTTCTTGGTTCCACCGGTCTCCCTTTATTAAAGTAAGAGCCTAAGGAGAGCTTGTTGGATCAAATCAGTGGTCCATCTCCTTGAGCATCCTACTCTCACAGTGGTCAACCAGATGCCTGTGGGAAACCAGCAAGCAGGACCTGAGCACAAGAGCGCTCTCCCCTCCTCTAACTTCCGGCAACCAGTAATCAGAAACATTGCTGCCTCTGACCATGAGGGAAGAGCACAGCCATCATGGCTAGCAACCATGGCTCATTGTCTCCTCCATCAATTTGTCTGATCCTCTTTTAAAGCCATCTGAGTTGTTGGCCATCACTGCCTCCTGTGGGAGGGAGTTCTGCAGTTTAACTATGTGCTGCACAAAGAAGCCCTTTCTTTTATCCATCCTCAGTCCACCAACATTCAGCTTAACTGGATGAGCCCATGAATTCTAGTGTTACAAGAGAGGGAGATAAACTTTGCACCATGTCCAGACTCTCCAGTGTGGTGAGAGCCAGTGTGGTGTAGTGGTTAAGAGCAGTGGATTTGTCATCTGGGGAACCGGGTTCGATTCCCCCCTCCTCCACATGCAGCTGCTGGGTGACCTTGGGCTAGTCACACTTCTCTGAAGTCTCTCAGCCCCACTCACCTCACAGAGTGTTTGTTGTGGGGGAGGAAGGGAAAGGAGAATGTTAGCCCCTTTGAGACTCCTTCGGGTAGTGATAAAGCGGGATGTCAAATCCAAACGCTTCTTCTCCAAGTGTCCATATTTTCCAGGGACAGTCCCTGATTTAGAGAAGCCGTCCCGGTTTCTGATTTGATTCCAGACTGTCCCATTTTCCCCTTAGGATGTCCCTATTGTCATTGGAGAAATGTTGGTGGCTGTGGAGTGATCCAACCCCTGATGCGTCTGAAGGCAATCCTGTATACGGAAGGGGTTTTCTTTTAATAACAAAAACTTTTCTGTTTTATTATATTATGTGTTGGAAGCTGC
The DNA here is from genome assembly GCF_965153285.1 of Podarcis tiliguerta. Classification (NCBI taxonomy): domain Eukaryota; kingdom Metazoa; phylum Chordata; class Lepidosauria; order Squamata; family Lacertidae; genus Podarcis; species Podarcis tiliguerta. The sequence goes on from NC_139549.1 coordinate 20,758,160, forward strand.
TCAGAGTGACTGGGGCACCCCAGTAAGATGTGTGGGGTATAAATAGTTAAAATTATCATTACAGAATGGGACGTCCTATTTTCATTGGTGAAATGTTGGAGGGCTATGCATGTCATGTATAATTTGGTTCTCTCCCATTGTCTCTTAACTTGTCTTTCCTTTAAACTAAAAAGCCCCAAATGCTGCAACCTGTCCTTGTAGGGGAGTCTTTTCCCTCCCTGCTCTCCTCCCCCATCTCCTTTCTACATTGTTCTCCTTTCTCCATTAATCTACTCTCACTTCTCTCCTTTCCCCCCACTGATGCGAGGAAGGCTGCTCCCATTTAGAGCTAATGGCTTTTACCTGCTAATGGCAGAGCCGGTTTGACTTCTCCTCCTTTGCTATTAAACTGACCTGAACTTTTCTATTTCCTGAGTTGTTTGATGTAGCTCAGAGTTCTCCTTTGGCTCACACCTGAACATGATGGGCTTGGAGCGTGGCCTGTGCACTCAAAACAAGAGCAGCAGAGGAGGCTTTTTCCATGCAAGGCAAATCGTTTGCTTCCTCAGCCTCTGAATGTTTTGCATGGTGGAGAAAATGGCAGATCTTTGGGCAAAACAACAACAACAATTCACCTTTCCAGTAACAAATGGTGAAGCTTTCTAGTCCTCTAGGTTTGTAGATCAGTCTTAAGCTCAGTCACATTTTTGAGTTAACGTCTGATGTCATTGTGAAGGCTGTCATGGACATGTAGAGGCCATACCCTCCAACATTTCGCCAACGAAAATAGGGACATCCTAAGGAAAAGTGGGACATTCTGGGATCAAATAAAAAACTGGGATGGCTTCTAGAAATCTGGGACTGTCACTGGAAAATAGGGACACTTGCTGGGTCTGGGAGGCATTTACGGGCCCTCTTATGTCCTGTTTGAGTCCTTCCTGACTTTTGAAAGCATCCTCTATCATCCCTTTTCCAAATTTACTTACCTTTCTGGAAAGGCAGCAGCAGATAAGCTTAAGGCAACCATGTGGATCCTGTGACTCTCTAGACACTGCTAGACTCCAACTCCCATCATTCCTGACAGTTGGTCAAGCAGGCAGGGGCTGAAGGGAACTGGACTACAACTACATCTAGAGGACCACAGGTTCCCCGGCCGTCTAAAGCCTAAACACCTGTCTTAAGGCCTCAACACTTCTTCCAGGGCTGGTTCAAGATGTTTTGCTTCATGAGGCAGAGGATAAGATGGTGTCACTACCCCATGGCATGCATGAACACTCACTGAACTTGCAGTTGAATGTTACGTCAACAGGGGTGAAGTGACAAATATCCCCCATCCCAGCTGAGGAAAGCCAGCTAACTTAAGGGGCCCAGAGCAGGCCATGTGAAACTCACACCACTCTGTCCTCCAACATGGGTGAATGGCCACAGCAGCACCAGCGGCCAGAAATGTTCCCCATGGTTAGCCCTAGGAATGGGCAAATCTGTCAGTTTCCAGTTTCTCTCAATTCCACACTGGTGGAGCTTAATGGTGAGCCATAGAAGAAGGAATCTCAGGCCAACCATAGGGTCTAGGAATTCATGCATGTGCCCATCAATAGAACACAGGAGAAAAAGAATGTCAGTGGAGTCATGTATACAATCACCTGAGAGTTGGTTGCTGTCTTTTTACAGTATTTCATTGACACACATGTAGTGAGGGACGGAACCTGCCAGTTTAATTATTTCTCCATTTCTCATTGTTCCAATATTAAATTTAGTTCTCCACATTATCATATTGGTCTGCATATTATTATTTTTTAAAAAAAGAAGATTTGTATTAAGTTTTAAGAAACATAAAAAGAAGAAAATACCTCAGCTGTCAAAACAAGATTATACACTTCAAAGAAACAAACTAACACAATGTAAGATTGGTAGCCAATAAAGTACTCAAGAAAGAAAGAAACAAACAAACAAACAAACAAACAAACAAAAGCAGGTGATTATTTTGAAGAAGGAAGACAACCAAAACCAATTAAACACCACCACTGCAGTGTATACCATATTCAAACTATATCCATTGCATGGGTAAGCTTTTATTTATTTGTCCTGAAACAGATGAGCTCAAGATAAGCTTCCAGAGGGGTGCCATTGAAGCACCCAGCCTGTGTGTGTGTGTACATGCAAATAAGTAGGGGGCGGGTACCAAAGACTTCTTCATACAGCAGTTAAATTATGGGACTCGTATCCACAGGAGGCAGCAATGGCCACCAACTTGAATGGCTTTAAAAGAGGACTGAACAAATTCGTGGAGTATAAGGCTATCAGTGGTTGCTAGCCATGATGGCTATGCTCTGCTATCACCGCTATCAGAGGTAGTAATGCTTCTGAGTGCCAGTTGCCAGGAATCACAAGTGGGGAAAGTGCTTTTGGGCTTGGGACAAGCTTGAGGGCTTCCCTTTGGGGGATCTGGTTGGCCAATGTGAGAACAGGATGCTGGACTAGATGGGCCATTGACTTGATCCAGCTGGTTGTTTATATTAGATAATTTCCCCCCACACTCCTCCCAATCTCCTTTCATTTAGTGCCCTGTATTTTTAGGAAGCCTGAGGGCAGAGGCCATCTAAATATTGACCATTGCAAGATGCTCCAGGAGCTTGTTTTGGCTGAAGTCAACAGTGCTTTAAACAAATAAGGAATGCTGATGCTCCTGCCTGCTCCACCTGTTTCCTCAGCCCTTTCACCTGACTTTATCTGACGCTGTCTTTTTAGCATTGTCCCCAATACCACCATCATTTCCGGTTATATGTATATGCAGCAGCTCTGTTGACTGCTTAGCTAGCGCACTCCCATGTGGAAGAACTGTGCCGGAACACACATCCCAATGTGGATGTCTTTCTTCTGCTTACCTTCACTGGGATGTGGGCTTGGATGTCAAGGCAAGTTGACCTGGCAACAGAAGCTCAGTCCCTCTGACCATTCCAAAGCCCTTTTATATGTCCGCAGTCATTCTTAAAGGTTTGCTTCTAGTTCTTCCACAGTGCTACTTATGTTGGTTGCTGGATGTGCAAATAGGTCTGAGAGGAAGGGGGCAGTTCTGCAAAAGCTCCTGATGCCACAAAGATACTAGTGATGATAGAGATGGTGATATTTACCTAGGCAGTCTCTATCAAGAAAGGACATTTGGCACAAGAAGACTCAGCTGTCACTTAGCAGCAGGCATTCCATCAGGCTGCAGATTAGAGGAAAAGAAGGGAAACAGGGCTGCTGACCTGCTGTTTTTGGCCATTCCTCAGCCATCACCTAGCAGCAGCCATGCCATCAGGCTACCTGAACTGTTTCCATCCCAACAAGTCATTATAAAAAACTGTAATTTTTAAGAACTAGTGCCTAAGTTTGCCTTTTCCCTCCTCCCTACTTTTTCCTTTTGTATTATGTCTTTTAGATTCTAAGCCTGAGGACAGGGATCACCACCTCCTTCTCCTTCTCCCCCTTCTCCTCCTCCTCCTCCTCCTCCTCCTCCTCCTCCTCCAGAGTAGAACAAGTCAGTCATGCTTGCTCCTTTGTTCTTTCAGGAGATGACCTCACATCTTGAGATCCAAGAGAGGTGGGAGAGGAGCAGGAAGTTGTAAAACAGAACAAAACCTGACAATATCCATCTAAGCTTCAAAAAAAAAAAAGAAGAAGTCAGCTGAGAGGTTAAAGGGGTAGAGATACTCTGGGAATGTAGAGATCCCTCACTCTAACCCACACAATACCTCTCCTCAGCATCCAAACCTCAGTTGCATCCAAACCTCCAACAGTGTCCCCCTATGTTCAATGTGTATAATTTATAAATACACCCAAATCCTCCCAAAGCCCCATGAACCTTAGTTCTTCTCTGCTTCGAAAGGGAATCATACCCACACAGCAAACTGCAAGGTTGGATCTTCTCAACACTTGAGGATGTGGGTTGTGGATGGAATATTTGTTCACTTGCAAGAGCTGCCCGTCCCACAAGTGCCTCTCATAAGCACTTAAGGGCATAAGATTATAATAAGCACCTGCTGGATCAGGCCCAGAATCCAGTTCTCACAGTGGCCAATCAGATACCTGTGAGAAACCCCCCAAGCAGGATCCGAGCACAAGAGCCCTCTCCCTTCCTGTGGTTTCCAGCAACTGACATTCAGAAGCATCGCTGCCTCCAAGAGTGAAGGCAGAGCACAGCCATTGTGGTGAGCATCCATCAATAGCCGTCTCTTCCATGCCTTTGTCTAGTCCGCTTTAAAGCCATCCAAGTTGGTGGCCATCTTAAGCAAGTTCCATAGTTTAACTACCCTGTGCTTGAAGATGGTATCCCTTTGGAGAGGCAGAGGATTCCTCTTTCCCGACCTATTGTTTTCGTTTTGTTTTTCAAGAGCCGAGGAATGGTTAACAGAAATGCCAGCAGGGCGACAACAAAAGCCGGGATCCTGAACATTGCTCCTTGCCAATGACCTTTCCTTGGCTTCCTGTTTGCTCGCTGCGCTCTTGTCTGCCAGGCCCCCTGGCCCCGAGGAACCCAGGGCTACATTTTAGCTCATCTCCCCTTATCTGCTTGACTGACTGTCAGCCTGGCACATCTCCCTGCTTGTGATGAAGGAGTCTAATTAGCGGCTGTCTGTTTGCCCTCCCTCCCCTCCCCTATTGCCACCTCTCTCATCTCCCCTCTTCACTTCTAGCCGGCTTTGCGTGCAGACACACACACACACACACACACACACACACCATCCAGACTTGTTTCATTAGCATCACTAATATATCAGGCACAAAAACTGTAACAGATTGCCATACACAAAGGGAGAAGATGCCATTATATCACCAAACATTAAAGTTGTCATACCTTTATTTTAAGGGGAGGGGGAATACAAGTTGTGTGATCAGGGGACACACATGGAAGATAATTCTATTTACTTAAAGTACTTTATTATTTACTTATCCAGAGGATTTGGAGCCCGACCTTCAGCCAAAAAACCCCTAAAGTCTCCCAGAGTGGCTCACATATTATCAGCTAAACAAGAGAGCTGTTGGAAGTTTGGGTGTAACTCAGCTTGCAGAAGAGGGGTTTTGCATGAGTTAAGGTCAGTTCTTCTCTAGTTTTGTGGTTAGACTAAAACTAGAAACTTTTCTATCCAGCTTATAGATTTCCAGTGTGTTGTCTGCTCCAGAGAAGCGGACACGGAGCAATGGATCCAAACTACAAGAAAGAAGATTCCACCTAAACATTAGGAAGAACTTCCTGACAGTAAGAGCTGTTCGACAGTGGAATTTGCTGCCAAGGAGTGTGGTGGAGTCTCCTTCTTTGGAGGTCTTTAAGCAGAGGCTTGACAACCATATGTCAGGAGTGCTCTGATGGTGTTTCCTGCTTGGCAGGGGGTTGGACTCGATGGCCCTTGTGGTCTCTTCCAACTCTATGATTCTAGGATTCTATGTTCCACCCGGAGCTCATAGGAGCTCAGCCCCAGCACCTCACATCTGGGCACCATTGCCATTCTAAGAGAACAAGGGAGATGTTCATGGTCAGCTCTGGCACCTCTTTTTCTAGGAAAACAGCACTGCATTTTCCCTACTATAAATGACTCTTATTTTCTACAACCATCTCCTTCTGTGTGATTGCAACAGGTAAAGCCAGCTGTTTAGCCGACCCTCAAATTTCCTTACAAAAATCATTTTTTAAAAAGTCTGCATGAAAATTAATTGGCATTTTCATGCAAATGTCTCCTAATATACACACATGTTTGTACATAACTTGTTCTCAGATACATCCCCCCCCCCTTAAAACAATGCAATTTTGTATGTTGCTCCCACTAACATTTGCATTGTTATGGGTACTATGCCCCAGAATATGCATTTTTCGTCCTCGTTTTTTGGAGAAGTACAGTGCAAGATTCAGAGAGCTGCAAATTTCAAAAGGCAGCTGCCTTTCGCTTCTTGGAATGTTTTTGGAAATTGTCAGTTAGGTAGATCTGCCAATAAATGTGAAATGAATCAAGCCTTTCCTCCATCTCTACCTTAATTTGAGGGCTGTTTCCTAGCATTCCAGCTGTAGAAGAGGTACTTGTTGACAGTGCATTGAATAAATCCCTGACCAGGCTGAGTTGGGGGGAGCCTCACTGAATTCAATAAAGGTCAAAAAAGTAAAGTCAACTTTCCTTCTGTTTGGTATGATTTTATTGTTTACGTTAATAATGCAGAACATAGCCAATTTTCCCTGCTCCTCCACCTCCCTAGCATATAAATGGCTGTGGATAATACACTCAAACAGGAGTACTCACACACAGCCTCACCAACTAAGGTTTGTTGGAAATGCAGCTCTTCCCCATGGAAAATAAAGGATCTCCGTGTCAATTGTGTTTATTTTTTATTTTTTAATAGACATAATTTCTATTCTACCCAAAGTCTGGAATGCATTGCTGATGTCTGTGCATAAAGGTAAAGGACCCCAGACAGTTAAGTCCAGCCGCAGATGACTCTGGGGTTGTGGTGCTCATCTCGCTTTACAGGCCAAGGGAGCCAGTGTTTGTCCACAGACAGTTTTCCCGGGTCATGTGGCCAGCATGACTAAGCCGCTTCTGGTGCAATGGAACACCGAAACCAGAGCAGTGCACGGAAACACCATTTACCTTTCCTTCGGAGCGGTACCTATTTATCTACTTGCACTTTGATGTGCTTTTGAACTGCTAGGTTGGCAGGAGCTGGGACCGAACAACAGGAGCTCACCCCGTCACGGGGATTCAAACCGCCAACCTTCTGATCGGCAAGCCCAAGAGGCTTAGTGGTTTAGACCACAGTGCCACCCGCGTCCCTGATGTCTGTGCATAGATACTCCAAACCTGTTTTTTTGTGTGATGGCTTTGCTCTATGCTTGGTTTTGCATTTTAATTTAAAAACAAAAAACAGAATAAGGAAAAAAGGAAAAGGAAAAAAGAACCCTGAACATCTAAAAACATGTCAAACCCAGCACCTTTTATCATATGTGGTGGAATTGTAAAGTAATCAAAAAATTCTGGGAAATGATATATAATGAAATGAAAAAAATGTTTAAATTAATCTTTGTTTAAAAAAACCAGAAGCTTTTTTATTAGGAATTATAGGTACCGAGATCCCAAAAGGTCAGAAAAAACTTTTCATGTATGCTACTACGGCCGCTCGGATGCTGCTGGCCCAGAGATGGAAGAGACAACCCCAACCAAAGAAGACTGGCAAATCAAATCGATGGACTATCCAAAATTAACTGGGAAGCTCAGGGACCAAGAAGACAAGAAATTTAAAAGAGAACGGGAAATGTTTATAATGTTTATACAAAATTATTGTAAACAGGCCAAAACATTAGCAGGATTCTAAATACACTTGCAATGAAACAGAAAATATAGATTACTTAGGAAGATGGGGAAAATGGAGAAGTATTGATATGTAATTGAAAATAGAATTAAGTGGAGCCATGGATGGGATGGGGTGGGGGTGGGGAAATCAGGAATTTCAGGGTAATCTCAATACAGTGATACCTCGGGTTAAGAACTTAATTAGTTCTGGAGGTTCGTTCTTAACCTAAAACTGTTCTTAACCTGAGGTACCACTTTAGCTAATGGGGCCTCCCACTGCCGCCATGCGATTTCTGTTCTCACTCTGAAGCAAAGTTCTTAACCCGAGGTACTATTTCTGGGTTAGCGGAGTCTGTAACCTGAAGCATCTGTAACCCGAGGTACCACTGTATGTGGAATTTGTATGCTCTTTTGATGTAAGTTTGTCTCCTTCTTTTTTCTTTTCTCTCTCTTTTCTTTCTTTATCTTTGAAAATAGAATAATAAAATAAAATAAATAGTTAAAAACATGTCAGACCCTCCCACCCAGCATCACCCAACAAATTTGTGACACAAACCGCCAGAGAGGGAAGTGGAGGCAGTCCGCTGCTTTTTTAGAATTCTATAGGGCATCGCGGTGTTAATCTAGTTAATCTAGTTAACGAAAAAAGAAGAGAGCCCACGTTCCATTTTAAGACAAGGAAATTGGAGCCCCTGCTAGGCAGGCAGCCTGCTGTGGCGACTGCCCCAGCGATGCGCGGCCGGGTCAGAGAAGATGCTCCGCCAGGGGGGCTAGCCTCTGATCACCCAGCTCCCCGAGTGACCCAACAGCCTTTTCGTTTGCTGCCCCTGTCACTCGGAGCGCGGAGGACAGCGACCATATGCCTCCCGACCTCCCCCTTGCTTTGCCGGGGAAGATTCGGCCTGCTGGGCATTTCCTATCAGAATGGCTCAAAAGATAGATGCTCCGATGTAGCCCTGCTAGCATAGCATTCTTATGGCACTGTGTGTGTGTCTGTGTGCGCTGATCTCAGGCAGAAGGCAAAGGGGAAGGGGAGGAAAAAATGTGGGTTTCTTTTCTGTTGCTGTTTTTGCAGGAGGGAAGGGCGGCAGAGCTGCCAAAGAGCCAAGGGGTGGAGCGGGCATCTCGGTGTGTACAGAGCTGGCCGGGGCTGCAGAGAGCTTGATGAGCCCAGAGGGGCTCCTTCCTCCCACCTCCAGAGATCCTCTGATGGCAGTGATGGGATGGCTGGCTTGGTAGCTGGTGGAGCAGCCTTCATTGTTGTCCTCGACAACACTGGCCGGGACGAGGAGGAGGAGGAAGTGGTGGAGGGGATGGTGGTGGATGCCTTCTGGCCACAAGCACAAACATGCAAACACCAATGGGGGGGGGGGAAGGGAGGGAGAAGCTCCCCGTCGCTCCCAGCTACCGGTTTGATAGGGGCTGTTCCATGACACTTGCTCATCTCCACAGTGCCTGCTTGCTCCTTTCTGTGCCAGGCGTCAGATATCCGACTGTGGGCGCCTGCAAATGAAACACAAAAGCGCACACAACTGTTGGGATTTGGGGGGAACAAAGGCACACACGGAAGGTGCATTCACTGGGAACATCTCAAGGGGAAAGGTTGTGGAAGAGAGCATGCTTTGCTGGCTAAAGGCCCTGGATTCCATTTCCTGCACCGTCACTAGGGGGAAATCTCATGTCTCAGGGACAGGGGCATGAGACTCCTTGGGAAGAGGCTGCCGGTCAGAGGGGGAAGCTGCTGAGCTAGAGGTGGAGAACCTTTAGCCTGCAAGGATAATTGGGCCCACACATTTCTGTGTATCTATACTCAAAGGTAGCATTAGCTATGACATCAGGTGTAGGGCAGATGGGTGTGGCTTACCTGAAATGACATTGCAGGCTATATATATTTATATATGCATGACAGTCTTGTGTATTGGTTAGAGTGTTGGACTGGGTAAAGCTAAAGGAACCCTGGATGGTTAAGTCCAGTCAAAGGCTACTATGGGGTTGCAGTGCTCATCTCGCTTTCAGGCCGAGGGAGCCGGTGATTGTCCACAGACAGCTTTCTGGGTCATGTGGCCAGCGTGACTAAACTGCTTCTGGTGCAATGGAACACCGTGATGGAAACCAGAGTGCACGAAAACACCGTTTACCTTCCTGCCTCAGCGGTACCTATTTATCTACTTTCACTGTTGTGCTTTCAAACTGCTAGGTAAGCAGGAGCTGGGACACAGCAACGGGAGCTCAACCCGTCACGAGGATTCGAACCGCTGACCTTCTGATCGGCAAGCCCAAGAGCCTTCTGCCTCTCAATCTAACCTACCTCACAGGGTTGTTGTGATGAACGAATGGGTAGGAGGAGAACTATATATACCACCTTGAGCTACTTGGAGTGAAAAGGTGGGATATAAATGCAATAAATAAATATATATAGAGAAGCCTCTCTTGCTTGGATACCTATTGGAACATTTGGGTGGCACTTGCTGAGCTCAGTGGCGTAGCAAGGTCAGGTGGTACCCGTGCGGAAAATTTCTTGTCAACCCCCCCCCCCCCCCCGCAATTGAAATTATATTCAATGTATTCACAGTTATTGTTACTATGACCTGGCAGGGTTTTCCTTTTTCTTTATTTCTTTTATAAATTTGCAATTAAAATTGATTGTTTAAAAAAAGTGTAGGGAAGGTAAAGACTCCATTCAATGCCAAATGAGTGTTGCTGGCAACACCCCCCACCCCACCCTGCTCATGATGCCTCCCTGACATAATCTCTGCTGCTCAGGAAGTCACAGGGATTTGTAAAGGCCAGCAAGCATCTGATTGGCAGGGATAGGGGCAGCAAAGCCCTGTGCTTTTGCCTGGGCGGTTTGATGTCAAGCTGCCCAGGTGAAACGAAATGGGTCACCTGAAGTCATTTTGAACCTGGGACTTTCTGCTTGCAAGGGATACTCTCTGCCATTGGCCTATGACTCTTCTCCACGAGGCCACAGGTTTCCTCGTCCCTGTCCTAAATAAAAGAGACATCATGCAGTGTTGAAAAGAAGCTGCAAAGAAGAAGGGCATCTGTGGACCACCGAGTAGAGGAGGAGGAAGGGGAGATGAAGAGGTGGAAGAAGAGGGGGAGGAGATGGAGAAAGAAGGAGGAAAACAAGGAGGAAGAAAAGGAGGAGGATAGATGACAAGAAAAACCTCTCTCTCTCTCTCTCTCTCTCTCTCCCCCCTCCCTCTCCCTCCCTCCTCAGCCACCTCCTTGAATCCAGGCCAATCCTACAGCTTATGGGATTCCCATTGGACACACTTGATACTTAACAGCTTTGGCGTCTGCCATAGCTGCGAGTGGGAAGGGAGAGAACCGCTGGGCGATGTAATATAGCAAAATCTGCATACGCCGCCCAAGCTCCGTGTCCCTTTGCACTGTTGACTTAAAACTTACAAGCTACAAGCTGTGGCATCTACTCAGACTGCATCAGCCCACCCCGCCCTTGATGCTGGCCTCACAGACGCTGCCAGCTACTCACATTTTTTTCGTCTCCAGCCACCTCATTAGACCAGGAGGATATTTCGTTTCTTGTGACCGCCCTATCCGATTTTCATATATCCCATCTTTAAAAAAAAAGGGGGGGCCCTCCGTTTCCAGCAAGAAAACACAATGCAAATTTCTGTGCCGAACAGTGCCTTGCTCCTGCAGGCAACATTGATAAGAAGCTCAGTAGCAATCGGTAGAGGCAGTGTGGCCTAGTGGTTAAGGGTGTCAGGCTAGAGCTTTGAGGCTACAGTTCAAATCCCCCACTCAGCCACAATGAGAAGGTGCTTGCGTGACCTTGGGCCAGTCGCTGCCTCTCAGCCTAATCAGCTGCACAGGGTTGTTGTGAGGGAAACATGGAGGTGGAAGAGTGCCCATCACCTCAAGCTGGAATAGAAAATAAATAGATAGATAGATAGATAGATAGATAGATAGATAGATAGATAGATAAATGTGATCTTATGCAAGTACTTTCTTGTGGGTAAGTCGCATTGAATGCTGCACCTATTTGTTAGGGCTGTGCTGGATCATAGAATCATGAACCAAAGAACTGAAGAGTTGGAAGGGACCCTAAGGGCCACCTATAGTCGAAACTACTGCAATGCAGGAATCTCAGCGAAAGCATCCATGAGCAGAAGTTCTTCCAGATGTTTAGCTAGAATCTCCTTTCTTGTAACTTTAAACCATTGATTCCAGCAGTAGAAAACAAGTTTGTTCCTTCTTCCATGTGACAGCCCTTTGTGATATTTGAACACGGCTATCATTATCTCCTCTCAGTCTCTTACATACCCAGCTCCTTCAGCCATTCCTCATAAGGCTTGGTTTCCAGACCCTTGATCAACTTGGTTGCCCTCCTCTGCACACGTTCCAGCTTGTCAACATCCTTCTTAAATTGTGGAGCCCCAAATTGGACACAGTATTCCAGGTGTGGTCTGACCAAGGCAGAATAGAGTGGTACTATGACTTCCCTTGATCTGGACACTATACTTGTGTTGATGCAGTCTAGAATAGCATTTACCTTTTTCCCCGCTGCTGCATCACATCATGAAGTGAACTGAAAAGATTTAGGATTTGTCAAGAGTGGGTTGAGGTGGTCTTGGATTGCCCCAGTTCAGATCCACCTGGAGCAATCCAGGTCTGTCCAAAGTGGGGTTGTCAAGCAGGGTCTCTAACCTGTACTGTCTCCTTCACTCCCAATTTGAATGCACATTTAATTAGGGTTATATATTCATTCATTCATTCATTCATATATATTCATATTCATATTCATTATATATATTCAGGGTTATATATTCAGTTAAAGCCATTTTCCCAGTAGTGCTGTATGGAAGTGAGAGCTGGACCATAAAGAAGGCTGATCGCTGAAGAATTGATGCTTTTGAAGTATGGTGCTGGAGAAGACTCTTGAGAGTCCCATGGACTGCAAGAAGATCAGACCTATCCATTCTTAAGGAAATCAGCCCTGAGTGCTCACCGGAAGGACAGATCCTGAAGCTGAGGCTCCAATACTTTGGCCACATCATGAGAAGAGAAGACTCCCTGGAAAAGACCCTGATGTTAGGAAAGATTGAGGGCACAAGGAGAAGGGGATGACAGAGGATGAGATGGTTGGACAGTGTTCTCGAAGCTACAAACATGAGTCTGACCAAGCTGCGTGAGGCAGTGGAAGACAGGAGTGCCTGGCGTGCTCTGGTCCCGGGGGTCACAAAGAGTTGGACATGACTAAACGACTAAACAACAACAACAACATTCATTGCAACAACCCTGCCAGGTAGGCTAGGCTGAGAGACAATGACTGGCCGAAGGTCACCCAGGGAGCTTCATGACTGAGTGTAGATTTAAATCATGGCCTGCTAGACTTTATTCTGACTCTAATCACTACACCCACCACAGACCCCCCAAGTGTCCCTGTTTTCCAAGGACAGTCCCAGATTTACAAAAACTGTTGTCATTTCTGAATTGAACCTGGAATGTCTTGCTTTTCCTTCGGACGTCCCTATTTTCATCAGAGAAATGTTGGAGGGTGTGGAGTTATGCAAACCCCAAGCCAAGTAGATAAGTAACTATACAACCTTTAGAAGGCAGCTGAAGGCAGTCGTATATAAGGAAGTTTTTTAGTGTTTAATTTTTTTATTACTGATATATATATATGTTGGAAGCTGCCCAGAGTGGCTGGGATCACCCAGTCAGATGGGCAGGGTATAAAGATGATAATGATGATGAAACAGGACATTCCTATTTTCATTGGAGAAATGTTGGAGGGTATGGGCGGTGTTTTTTTTTATTAAAAAAATGCACCTCCAATGAGAACTCATTTCCCCACACCCCAAATCACTCAGGAAGTAGGATGCATTTTAATTAGAAAACTAGAAGATCAAGGAACCAGGTTTTAGCTGAGCTGTGCATTCTGGGTAATATTTGAAACTCACCACCCCGAAGGGCCTATTCTCTATATTTAGCTTTCCTCTTCGGAAAGGTTTTTTGAGGGCAATGGCTAATGCCACTGGTGTTATGTTTCCAGCCTTCTAGGTGTTGCCTTTCTCAGTTCCTCTGCTGGTCTTAATGGTTGGTCTGTGGGTTGGTTTTATTTTATTTTTAGGGTTTTAAGTGTTGCTGCTTTGACAGTTTGGCACTTTCTTGAAAGGGATGTGCATCACTGTGAGGGCCCTTGGGCAGAAAGGGTGACTCACCGATCAATCGGTCCATCCATTTGACTGTGTTGGGGTGACCTCGTCCTTTGCTGTTTGGGGGGTTGAAAGGAAACTGTGGCCAAACTGTCGCATTCTGCTAAAAAGCTGAAAGTCATCCCGTCGAAACGATATTGCAACCTGTGTGCAGGATCCTTCTGGTGCTGTCAGAGAAGGCAGAAGTGTGTCCCTATTTTCCAGGGACAGTATCGGATTTACAGAACCTGTCCCAGTTTCTGATTTGATCCCGGAATGTCCCACTTTCCCTTAAGATGTCCCTATTTTCATCAAAGAGTTCTTGGAGGGTATGGGACTCCTGAGCCAAGGAGATATGGTAAGTAACTATACAACCTTTAGAAGATATCTGAAGGCAGCACTGTACAGTGGTACCTTGGTAGTCAAACAGAATCCATTCCAGAAGTCCTTCGACTTCCAAAACATTCAGAAACCAAGGTGCAGCTTCCGATTGGCTGCAGGAAGCTCCTGCAGCCAATCAGAAGCCATATCAGCTGCGTTGGACATTTGGGTTCCAAAGAACATTCGCAAACCGGAACACTCACTTCTGGGTTTGCGGCGTTCAGGAGTTGAAATGTTCGACTCACAAGGTGTTCAGGATCCAAGGTACAACTGTATAGGGAAGTTTTTTAATGTTATTTATTATATTTTTAATATATGTTGCCCAGAGTGGCTGGTGCAACCCAGTCAGATGGGTGGGCTAAACAACAACAACAACAACAACAACAACAACAACAACAACAGATCGCCCCTATTTTCTTTAAAAAGCCAATGCAATTCTAGGCTGCATCAATAGGAGTATAGCATCTAGATCAAGGGAAGTAATAGTGCCACTGTATTCTGCTCTGGTCAGACCTCACCTGGAGTACTGTGTCCAGTTCTGGGCACCACAGTTCAAGAAGGACACTGACAAACTGGAATGTGTCCAGAGGAGGGCAACCAAAATGGTCAAAGGCCTGGAAACAATGCCTTATGAGGAACGGCTAAGGGACCTGGGCATGTTTAGCCTGGAGAAGAGGAGGTTAAGGGGTGATATGATAGCCATGTTCAAATATATAAAAGGATGTCACACAGAGGAGGGAGAAAGGTTGTTTTCTGCTGCTCCAGAGAAGCGGACACGGAGCAATGGATCCAAACTACAAGAAAGAAGATTCCACCTAAACATTAGGAAGAACTTCCTGACAGTAAGAGCTATTCGACAGTGGAATTTGCTGCCAAGGAGTGTGGTGGAGTCTCCTTCTTTGGAGGTCTTTAAGCAGAGGCTTGACAACCATATGTCAGGAGTGCTCTGATGGTGTTTCCTGCTTGGCAGGGGGTTGGACTCGATGGCCCTTGTGGTCTCTTCCAACTCTATGATTCTATGATTCTTTGGAGAAATGTTGTAGGGTATGCAGTACACCTCTCTGATTGGTCACATAACACAAAGAGGGGGACTCCCATACATGCAAACTTCTTCCTCCTGCTTTCTTCCCTCACCATAGGTCTTTGCATACTTTTTCAGCTAGTACATGAAAACTGACTTTGGGCCACCATGGCTGCAATGAGAACCTCATTGAAGACTTCCAGTCATGGGCTACCTCTAACCAGCTCTTAGGTCCATTATTAGGTCTATGTGCAACAAACTGCTTGTGTTTGCTGGAAAAGGGCCAAACCAAGGTCAGGATAAATTATCTGACTAACAATGTGTGTAGCCTCCTGAAACACTCTGACCCACCACGCCTGTTCCACAGCACCACAACATGTGCAACACCATCCCAATCTGGTTGCACTCTCTGCAGCAGAGCATGCTCTGAGCAGGTTCTTCTTCTTCTTTGAAGAGGTTCCAGAGAAGGGCATCTCCCTTATCCCGCCCCATTGATAACTGCCAAGGGAATGGGAGATAGATAGCTGTGTATTTATAGTTCTGTGTGCACGCTGGTCAGCATCTTCTTCCAGGGCTTTTACCTCCCTTTTCCCAGTGGTGTAGTGGAGGCAAGCTGGGAGTTACATCAAGGGAACGCATTAAGGCACCATCGGCAGTATGGTAGGGGCACCTTTGGATCCAGCTCCCCAGCTGCTCAATTATTTACATCTCATAATTCCCAGCAAATCGCTGGCTGTTTATTTGTGCTCATGTATAATTGAAGCGTTTCCTTGAGCCCGAGCCAGATCTCTGCTCCCACGATTATCTGGCCACGCTCTTTGAAAGCCATTTGGTAAACTCTGCAGAGATTTCAAGGAGGGTCTCCAGAGTGACTGGCCATCCATTGAGGAGACTCCCTTTTAATTTTTGGCTTCTGCGGAGACTTGATGGATGGTTCATCATGTCTTAATTGACTGGACTGTGCCATTTAAAGGGAGTACATTCCTTTTTTGAAAGTGGGGGAGAGATCTCTCCATGTAGGGGATTCCACCTTTGCAAAACCAAGCATGCTGTCATTCTATACCATTGGCTTCTGAAGACCCAGAGGAGGGGGTCCTTCATCCCACCAAGTTATCCCTTTCATACATGGTGGAATTTCCCCTTCCTCTCATCTCCCCATATGCCCCTGAGCCACACACCCTTATCTGCTCTAGAAGGCTAGCAGAACCTGAAGAAGACACTGGAGCCATAGGGGTGGGGAGGAAGAGGAGATCCCCTGTGCAAGTGGAAGCAACTTGAGAACATAAGAAGAACCTTGCTGGATCATGTCAATGGCCCATCTAGCCTGGACTCCTGTTCTCACAGCCGCCAACCTGAAGCCCATGGGAAACTTATCCTCACCTGTGGTTCTCAGCAACTGGCATTCAGAGACATGCTGTTTCTGGCAGTGGAGGTAGAACATAGCCATTGTGGCTAGCAGCCACTGATAGCCTCATCCTCCATGAATATCCTCAATTCTCTTTTGAATTGGCCATTACCACCTCGCATGGGAACAAATTTTCTATAGTTTTAACTATGTCTCATGTGAAAAATACATTAGCAACACTGGAGATAGGCTGAAACGTCTGTGAAGCAATGCTTCTTTTTGTTTTATCTTCCAACATTCAGCTTCATTGAATGTGCCCTTGTATTAAGAGAGAGGGAGGGAAATGTATCTACCTACTTCAGATTGTAAGAAGAGGCATCTGGATCAGGCCAATGGCCCATCCAGTCCAGCATCCTAGTCTTACACTGGCCAATTGGATTCCTGTGGGAATCCCCAAGCAGGACTTGCACACAAGGTCACTCTCCCCTCCAACAACCGATATTCACAAACATAACTGCCTCTGACCATGGAGTCATGGTGGGACCATGGTACAAGCCATCATGGCTTGCAGTCATTGACAGCCTTCTCCTCCATGAATTTGCCCTATCCTCTTTTATGAAAGAACACAACAGCATAAGAAGAATCTGGTGTATCAGACCAATGGCCTATCTGGTCCTCGCCATGCCCAACCAGATCCCTATAGGAAACCTTTATGCAGGACCCAGACATAGGAGAAATCCCCACCTCCCCTGTGGTTTCCAGAAACCATCCAAATATCCCATCCACTCAAATTATGAGAA
This sequence comes from Podarcis tiliguerta, assembly GCF_965153285.1. Classification (NCBI taxonomy): domain Eukaryota; kingdom Metazoa; phylum Chordata; class Lepidosauria; order Squamata; family Lacertidae; genus Podarcis; species Podarcis tiliguerta. The sequence continues at coordinate 20,775,169 of NC_139549.1, forward strand.
TGTGTGTGTGTGGGAGAATGTCTCTATCTACAGCATGCATGACTTTATACACCTCTGTCTTGGAAGTCCAATGTCCAAGCGAGGAGACAATAGTGGGACAGAAGGACTGATCATTTGACTTGGTGAAAGGCAGCTTCCTGCATTGTTCATAACGATCCATGTGCTCGAGCCCTAGAGCGGAACTATTCCGCCCCCCTCCCAATACTTGGCCTGCAAAATCCCCATGAGAACAGATGCTTGGAGACAGCATCCCGCCTCTCTGTCCCCTTCAGTGGCTTCACCAACACCCACAATGGTTATCTGTTTAACAACCGCTGTGCAAAAGAGACTGACAGTCATGGAAGGAGATAAGGAAGCCGAAAATAAGAACAGAAAATGTACCCTCCCAAGACAGCTTTTATGTATCCAGAGAAGCGAGGTGGTTTCCTGCTCTAAATATTTAACATGATGTTTATGATATGTCCTCTGGGGGAGAGCTGCTTGAAAGCTAATGTTTATGAAGTAGGTCTGGAGGGATGGAGAAGGGAGGGTGGACGTGCTTTGCCAGGAGAATGAGAACAAGGAAGTAAGTTCTGAGATCTCCATTTTGTTGAAAAAGCAGCGATTGGTGGAAGCAAACTCTGCCCCATTTTGCACACATAAGAAGATCCTGCTGGATCAGGCCAGTGGCCCATCTGGTCCAGCATCCTGTTCTCACACTGACCAACCAGATGCCCCTATGGGAAGCCCACAAGCAGGATCCAGGCACCAAATCACTCTGCCCTCCTGTGCTCTTCAACAACTGGCATTCAGAAGCATTGCTGCCTCTGACCATGGAACCCCAACAAGAGCCATTGTGGCTAGTAGCCATTGATAGCCTTCTCCTCCATGAATTTGTTCAATCCTCTTTTCAAGCTACCTAAGCTGGGGGCCATCACTACCTCCTGGGGAAGTGAGTTCCATAGTTTAACTGTGCACTACATGAAAAAGTACACAATCCATGAGTGGAGGCAGAATATAGCCATCATAGCTGGTAGTCACCGCTAGGCTTATCCTCCTTAAATTTGTCCCCCACATGGCAAAAATGCAGGGATTAGGTTCACCAATATAGAGTCCCCAGCTTCTAAGACTAGGTGGTCTTCAGCTTACCCTAAAAGGTTTTATTTACTCATTAATTCTCAAGTGGGCTGAGAATAGATATTTTCACTTTTGGTGTGATTGTGTGTAAATGTGCTTCCCACTCTCACTTTCTGAAACTTATTTGAGAACAATTCTCTCTTTTTATGCAAAGGGCCATTAAAGGAAGACTAATGTATTAATGATGATTGGGCTACCAATGTCTCAGGTTCAATCCTCAGCATCTCCAGATCAGGCTGGGAGGAACCCCTGCCGAAAATCCTGGAGAGCCACTGCCTGGAGAGCCATTGGTTTGATAGATCAATCAGTTGACTCAGTGTAAGGCAGTTTCCTATGTTCCTACCCAGGCTATTCAGTGAGAACATGTATGTTAAGGGGTAGCAGATGTCCTGTTCTGAACATAAGCAATTAAGCTGGAGTTACAGGACCTTGGACAGTTCCAAGTAGACAACTTGTTCTAGCAAGGGCTGGAGTTCAGCTGAAGCCTGTTATCCCTCTTCGCCCAGATCACCCCACGAGGCTCAGTCCCTTTCCTTGAGAGTGGAGGGTCTTAAAGCTATAGTCCTCTAACCCAGAGTCTAAAACATGGGTAGGCAAACTAAGGCCTGGGGGCTGGATCCGGCCCATTCGCCTTCTAAATCCAGCCCGCGGACAGTCCGGGAATCAGCGTGTTTTTACATGAGTAGAATGTGTCCTTTTATTTAAGGTCAGGGAGGTCAATGCTGGGCAGACACTGGCTATTCCCCTCCTGGTGCTACAATTCCCAGAGTGGTTAAATGATCAGTCCCTCTTCCCAGGGAACTCTGGGAATTGTAACTCTGGGAGGGCAAAAGGGGTCTCCTAACAACTCTCAGCACCTTTAACAAAAGATAGCTCCCAGAATCCTTTGGGGGAAGCCATGACTGATTAAAATGGTATCATAGTGCTTTACACGTCTGGAGTGAATATGGCTGGGGGTATTCTATGTGTTTGTGCACATGCCTGCCATTGCTTCCCTGCTATCTCTAAAGCACACTCACAAATACATGTGCATGTGTTTGTGCCCTGTACGGAAGAACAACAATCCAGTCCTGCACCCTTCACTCTGTGCATTGATATTTCAGATCTTGAAGGGGGTCATAAATTTGCTGATGAGAGACAGATTGATAATAAACTCTGCTTTTAACTGCTAGAGGTTTAGCTCACAAAGCATCCATTATCGGGGGCCGTGTGTGTGCGTGTGTGTGTGTGTGTGTGTTGGGAGGAGGTAGGAGGCTCCATGTTTTCTTCAGATCACTTTCCCATAAGATACACATCCACTCGGTAGGATGCACACAATATTCTCCAGTGATGTGCCTCTTTCTTTTTACTATTGCCAAGTCTGCTATAGAAGGTTTTTAGCTTATTTATTTTGAGGTTTCCCCTTTGCAGCATTACTTTGCATCTCGTTCCCTTCTTGTTCTTTGGTGAGTGGTTGGTGCTTTTTGGGGGGCAAATTAAATTATTTAAACAGCATTAAGTACAGAGACAATAATTGGGTTATGATGGGCCTGAGCCACTCATTTCTGGAGATGACCCAACGTGTTCTGGGGGGAAAGTGTTGATGTTATGATAAATGTATATGTTTTGTTGCCTCTTTTTTGTGTTTTCAAATATTCCTCCTTGTTTTGACATGCTAACTTTTTTTAATACAGTGGTACCTCGGGTTACATACGCTTCAGGTTATACACTCCGCTAACCCAGAAATAGTGCTTCAGGTTAAGAACTTTGCTTCAGGATAAGAATAGAAATTGGGCTCTGGCGGCGCAGTGGCAGCAGGAGGCCCCATTAGCTAAAGTGGTGCTTCAGGTTAAGAACAGTTTCGGGTTAAGAACAGACCTCCGGAACGAATTAAGTACTTAACCCGAGGTACCACTGTACATCTGTGTGAATGTGGGGAGGGAGATCTTTTGTTTTGTGGTCCTTGATCACTTAAAAAACCCCAAAAAAACTTAACTCTGGTCGTTCACAGCAGAGAGGCAGAACCTGTGGGATGAACCAGGGATGGAGGGTGGTACAAAAATTATGGGAGAGCTCACATGATTGACTGTTCCCAAAGTCATGCACAGGCTGGCTTGAAATCTATACCCCTGCTGCCTTTAAACTATTTTCCTTTATGCTTACCAAGCTGTTTGGAGCAGCTAGAAAGTGTTGTGACTGCTGCATAGGTTGAAACTACTTGCTAAAGTGGTCCAGGGAGGGGAGAAGACAAAGGCAATGAAAGCAGCTATGGGAACCAGATGCTGCTAGACTTCAACTTCCATCTGCCTCAGCTGAAATAACTCATAGTCAGGAATGTTGGGAGTTGTAGTTCAACAACATCTAGAGGAGCACAGATTCCCCACCCAGAGAGAGAGAGAGAGAGAGAGAGAGAGAGAGAGAACTGGGATAACTGGGTATTGAAACATTTAGTATGCAGGATGAACAAAATTTAAGTTACCAAATCTTGGTTAGAGAGTAGACTTTACTTGCTGCAATCACACAAAGAGAGAGATGTTTGTAGGTAAGAAAATAATAGGTTTATTATAGGAAATGCATAATTTGCTTAGAAAAAAATTCTTTATCTAGCCTAACTAGCAAACCTAAAGAAGAACAAGGCAGCCATGCTTGGTCCTTTGTTTTCTCAGAGGATGGTCAAAGATGACTTCACCTCTTGAGGACCAAGAAAAAAGTGTGAAGAGGAGGGGGAGGAAGTTGTAAAACAGGATGCAACCTAAGATGTATCAGCATAAATGAGCAAGGAGTTGGAGAAGACAGCTGATAGGTTAAAGGTACTGGGAATGTGGATGTCCCTCATTCTGCCTTAACCATGTGCAAAAATAGAAACCTTCTGCAAGCTGAGTTTCACCCAACCTCCAACAAAGAGGAAAAGACAGGTGGATGTTTCCATCTGTGTACGTAAGAACATATGAAGAGCCTGCTGAATCAGGCCAGTGGTCCATCTAGGCCATGATGCATTTAAAGCACAATGATACCACTTTTAAACAGCCATGGCTTCCCTGAAAGAATACTGGAAAAAGTAGCTTGTTAAGGTTGCTGAGAGTTATTAGGGGACCCCACTTCCCCTCCCAGAGCTCTCATTCCTAATCAATCCTTCTGTGCAGAAACGTCACACTGTAAAATAATAATAATAATAATAATAATAATAATAATAATAATAATAATAATAATAATAATTTATACCTTGCCCGTCTGGCTGGGTTTCCCCAGCCACTCTGAGTGGCTCCCAACTGAATATTAAAAACACAATACAGCATTAAACATTAAAAGCTTCCCTAAACAGGGCTGCCTTCAGATGTCTTTTAAAAATAAGATTGTTGCTTATTGCCTTGACATCTGATGGGAGGGCATTCCACAGGGCGGGCGCCACTACCGAGAAGGCCCTCTGCCTGGTTCCCTGTAACCTCACATCTCGCAGTGAAGGAACTGCCAGAAGGCCGTCAGAGCTGTACCTCAGTGTCCGGGCTGAATGATTGGGGTGGAAACACTCCTTCAGGTATCCAGGACCGAGGCTGTTTAGGGCTTTAAAGGTCAGCACCAACACTTTGAATTGTGCTCAGAAATGTACTGGGAGCCAATGCAGATTTCTCAGGACCGGTGTTATGTGGTCTCGGCAGCCACTCCTAGTCACCAGTCTAGCTGCTGCATTCTGGATTAATTGCAGTTTCCGAGTCACCTTCAAAGGTAGCCCCACGTAGAGTGCCTTACAGTAGTTCAAGCGGGAGATAACCAGAGCACGCACCACTTGGGCAAGACAGTCTGTAGATGGAAAGCGGGAGATATAAGGAGAAGAAGGGAGGGGAGGGGAGGAGTGGATTTCAGTAACCATTGAATCACCTCTTCCCCTTGGCTGCTTCTGTCCAGGTGATCCCCAGACCAGTGGCGTAGCGTGGGTTGTCAGCACCCGGGGCAAGGCAAGTAATTTGCGCCCCCTAACGCATGGATTTGCGCCCCCTATCCCTAACCCCCAGATGTTGTGCCTGGTGCGGCCGGCCCCCCCTGCACCCCCCACGCTACGCCACTGCCCCAGAGCTCCTCCCCAGGGGAGGAGTGTGTGTTGGAGGGGTGTGTTGGAGCAGCACTTTGTTACAGATGCTACCTGCCTACTTCTCAACGCAGAGCAGTGTTGCCAGTGGAACGTCCTCTGCCAAATCCGTGTTTCAGTGCCTATAAATCTCCATCTTGCCATTTTACACAGTGCATTTCAGCTGCTGGCTTTATTTGTTGATCTGCATCAGCAAAAGGGGGGCTGCTTTTACTCAGCTTATCTGCATTTTAAGTAACTTCATTTAAAAGCGTTTTCAGGTTTGTTTAACATCGAGGTTTTACTTGCCGTTTACTTTGGGAACCTATGTAACATATAAATAGAGAGCACATAGGGTCATACCCTGCTCAGAGTGGACCCATTGAAATTAATAGATATGACAAACTTAGACTCATTCATTTCAATGGGTCTACTTGGTGTAGGACTAGCTTTGGCTAAGACTCATGTAAATCAAAATAGATTTTAAAAGCAAATATTTCATTGATTAGATTTTTCATATAATTATTGGTTTGGAAGGGTCACAAAGTTGTCATCTGGTTCAACCCCTCGCAATGCTGGAATCACAGCTAAAGAATCCCTGGCAGATGGCCACCCAACCTGTTTAAAAACCTCCAAAGAAGGAGAGTCCATTTTAATCTGTACTTCCCCCAAGGATCTTATGGTAGTATAAAAGGTCATCTTTCTCTTTTACCGTATTTACTCGTGTCTAATGCGCCATCGAATCTAATGCGCACCTCAATTTCCAAAACCTTGAGACCAAAAAAAGTATTTGCTAGCGAATGTAAATATGCCATCGAATCTAATGCACACCTTAATTTTCTCAATGTAATATGGCCCAAAAAGGTCAGCAGTAAATTTGAGTAAATACGGTATTTTCACAACAACCCTGCATGGCAGAACTCTAGTTGAGAAAGGAGAGCAAATGACTGGCCCAAATTCATCCAGACAGCTTTATTGCTAAGTGGGGATTTGAACTGGGTGGCACTGTGGGTTAAACCACAGAGCCTAGGGCTTGCTGATCAGAAGGTCGGCGGTTCAAATCCCCGCGATGGGGTGAGCTCCCGTTGCTTGGTCCCAGCTCCTGCTAACCTAGCAGTTCAAAAGCACCTCAAAGTGCAAGTAGATAAATAGGTACCGCTGTGACGGGAAGGTAAATGGCGTTTCCGTGCGCTGCTCTGGTTCGCCGGAAGCAACTTAGTCATTCTGGCCACATGACCCGGAAGCTGTACACCAGCTCCCTTGGCCAGTAAAGTGAGATGAGCACTGCAACCCCAAAGTCATCCACGACTGGGCCTAACGGTCAGGGGTCCCTTTACCTTTACCTGTGCACACCTTACTATACACATTCGGATTTTGTAAGAAACTGTATACCGGGAGAATTTGCTTGGAAATTTCCTTGCGCATTCCTTTCCACTTTAATCCACTTGACTGAACATTACGTCAAAGCAATTTGACCCTTGTGTTTTTAAACACATTGCTAAAGCCCCCCCACCCCTGGAATGATTTTGCCTTAATTTACTTTTACTGCCACAGCTGTATTTAAACACAGATTTTTATTAGCTTCTCATGGGCCAAATGCACTGTTCATATACCGTAGAAAACATTAAGATAGATAGATGAGAGAAAGAGAGAGGGAAAGAGAGATACCTATTAAAGAGAGTTTTCCCTGACATAGCTAACTTTTAGAGGTTGGCAAGCTTGCTGCCACTCACCTATAAACCGGGCTATGATTATTGTGGGGTGGGAGAGGGAAAAAGCTTCATTTATTTCCGAGCCAGTCTAAGAAAGATTCCCCCAGCCCTCTGAAACAGAACCCTTACATCTCCCCAAGCATGCTGCTCCTGTTCCATCTGCCCAGGTAAGTCCTAGAAGCATATATAGGGAGCCTGTGGTCCTCCAGATGTTGTTAAACTACAGCTCCTGTCTTGCTTGGTTATTGGCCATGCTGGCTGGGGCTGATGGGAGTTGGAGTCCAACAACATCTGGGAGGGCCAAAGGATCTGCATCCTTCCACTAAGGCAAGGGGAAAGAAGAGATTTGGCATAGTGGGACTGGGAAACTAGGAAGCTGGAGTGTGGAGGGATTCTTCTCCAGCTTGAGCCTAACCTGAGCTGGAGAAGAATTGGAGGGAGTCAGTGGTGTTGTGGACTGGGATTGGAGTGGAGGTCGAAGACCCATTAGTATTTCTGCAGCAGGAAAACAGACCCAGCCCACCTATGATGCGGGGTGAAGGGCCTGCCTCAGGCGCTGGAAGTGCAAGAGGCGTGTGAGAATGTTCAGGGTGGCAGGAGAGGATATATTGTTTATTAATATCCTTACTAACCTGCGCTAGCAAGTTCCTTTACTTAGCAGGGTTACATTCCCCTTTTTACATGCACAGCAGATAGCTGGTTGCAGGCTTGTGTGAGCCGCTCACTATTAAACAATTCAGTCTGTCTCAGAATGAATTGTACATTCCTGGTAAGTTCCCTTGAATCCCTCGTAAAAGAATAAAGATGCCACAATCTTATTCAAAGTCAATAAAAGAAGTTTACTCACATCAGTTCACAGTTGGATCCCTGAAGGCAGACTTAGTTACAAATACGTACATGTGGATCTACCCCATATGGGGGGATAATCCCAGTGCTTCTGCTAGCTGAGAGCTAGCAGAGCAGTACTAGCTAAAAGCTGATCAAACAATGAAGGAAGTGAAAAAGAGAGAGGTGTGCTGTGTGATTCGTCCTTTTGTTACCTGGACAGGATAGGTCATGTCCATCTTCTATCACATGCAAAAGGAAGGATGCTCCAGCCAGGAGGAACAGGAACAGGAAGTTTCGACTGGCTGGACGTCTTCTCTAGAATTACAAGGAATGTTGTACTTGACTGCCTCTCATGGATAGCATCCCACAAGGGGCAATCCACCCCCCCGCCTGCTTCCACCACTGAGAGGGAGGCATTTCAGCATGACCCCATGCTCCACCCCCCAAGCAGAGAAGTCAAGTGAGCAGCAACAGTCTGAGAAGCGCCCTGGCTCTTTCCACATTCATCAAGAAGCAGAATGCAGCAGTGGCAGAAGTGGGGTGTTGTGGGCCAGGAGGTAGCAATTCCCACTTTGTCTTGGGGGGGGGGGGGCGAGACAGGACAAGCTGCCCCTGGAAGGAAAAGAGAGTGGCTGCAGTCACCTTTGGCTCAAACCCCACCCACTGCTGGTCCCTGGCAAATTATCTCCAAGTAGGCAGGGGGCAGGGAATGTTGCCCATCTCATTCTAAAGTGTCTTCTTCTGATGAGTTTTGAGATTTTGTGGATAGAGAAAAGTTTTCTACCTCTCTCTTAAGTCATGTGAAGCTGAATGCTGGAATAATCAGGACGGTTTTGAGAAAGTACTTATTCACACAGCACATTGTTAGACTATGGAACTCTCTCCCACAGGAGGCAGTGATGGCCACCAACCTGATTTAAAAAGAGACAAATTCATGGAGGAGAAGGCTATCAATGGCTACTTCTTGTGATGGCTGCCTCTGCCTCTGTGGTTGGAGGTGGAAATGCTTTTGAATACCATTTGCTGGGAGACACAGAGGGTTCTTGTGCTCCAGTCCTGCTTGCAGGTTTCCTACAGGCATCTGTTTGGCTACCGTGAGAGCAAGATATTGGGCAAGGTGGGCCATTGGCCTGATCCATCAGTCTCTTCTTATGTCTTTATATCAGCTTAGCTGAAATATCTGACATATTTTAAGGAAAGCCCCAAAGTGAAATTTCAGTGAGAAAAGGAAAGAGTCAATAGACCAGGCACCCCCAAACTCAGCCCTCCAGATGTTTTGGGACTACAATTCCCATTATCCCTGACCACTGGTCCTGTTAGCTAGGGATGATGGGAGTTGTAGTCCCAAAACGCCTGGAGGGCCAAGTTTGGGGGTGCCTGCCATAGACTCATCCCTTGCCCTCTGAATTCAGCCTTCAAGGGCACAATGCCCCGGGTGTTGCAGTGGCAGGGAACACAAAGTTTCGGTAATGCTTGCAACAACAACAACAAAATGTCCTAGGCATTTCTGCAAATAGCAAATGCATTTGGATCTCAACTGCAAAGCGCAGCTGATAATCTGAGATGTTATGAGCTCATAGCAGGGACAGAGAAATAGCTTGCTGGGACTGTGACTAGCTAATGGAGACAAGCGCTCCCCCTGCCTCCCCCCCCCTTCGCTGCCAAAGCCCAGCCCGTTCCTTACCATCCGGGTCGATTCCAATTGATCCTAGTTCTGCTGAGTGAGAGCAGTCCTTCAAAGTTTATTCTGGTGTCAATTTTTATAGTTCCCCCCACCGATCGATACGAGCACATAATCATTAAGGGAAAGTTTGTGAAAGCTAATCCTTCACCATGAGTTTTATGAATGGCTCCAAGCCCTGGCTCTAACCGTTTGGATGTAAGTGGAACCTTTAATCAGGTGAGTGTCAATAGGGCTCGTGGAGATTGAAAGTCCATTTTTATCTCTCTCTCTCTCTCTCCTACATTTGCTGGACGAGAGGGAGCAAGACGGGGTGGGCAGGCAGGCCGATCCGTCCCTGCTCTAAAACCAAAGTTTCCCTTCTTTATTTATTTATACCATGCGGCCATTATTATCTCATCATACTTTGTGCTTTTATGGCCTCCTCCAACTCCAGAGATCAAAGCACTTTGCAGGCATTCATTAATTAAGCCTCCCGAAACCACGGGGAGGGAGGGGGAGTAATCATAGCAACAATAATTAATTCCACTATGCACCACCAAAAAGCCTTCGGTGCGAGTCCTTCCAAACACCGTCAGAGGAACAGTGCCTGGAAGAGTGAATTGCAGAGCTAAGTGCCTGAGTGAGAGTCCAGTTGGGGATCTGCGTGGTCATCGCGTACACCCATCTCCTTGCCCGTGCATTCGGAACATAAGACAAATCCTGCTGGATCAGGCCAAAGGCCCATTAATCCAGCATCCTGTTCTTACAGTGGCCAACCAGTTACCTATGGAGAACCCACAAACAGGACTGGAGCATAGGAACCCTCTCTCCTCCTGTGGTTTCCAGAAACTAGCATTCAGAAGCATTGCTGCCTCTAACCATGGTGGCCGGTCATAGCAATCATGGCTAGTGGGCATAGATAGCCTTCTCTTCCATTAATTATTTTAAAACCATCCAACTTGGTGGCTGTCGCTGCCTCCTGCAGCAAGGAGTTCCATAGTTTAACTAAGCCCTTCTTTTGATCTTGCCTGAATCTTCCAATGTTCGGATTCAAATTGATGTCCAGGAGCTTTCATGTTATGAGAAGGAGAGGAAAACGTCTCTCCATCCACTTTCTCTGTGCCGTTTCTACCCTTCCTCCTCCTCCTCCTCCTCACACCATTTCCCATTTACAGTGATTACGGAAGGATTGAGATCCAAGCAAGAATGGGCATTTATTTCTCCAGCCTTCAGTTCAGCTCTCCAATGTTTCCACATCAGTTTGCAGATTGTTGCTGTTTTAAAAAGTCACGGTGATAGTAAAAACTCTCTCCTTTTCCTTTCTTTTTATAGAAACCTCATCTGTTAGTCACATTCTCTCATGCCAAGAAGGAATGGGCAAATCTGTTTCAATTCCACGCAGTTTCTCGTTTCTCCAGCGCAGTTCTCCACATTTCCACATCAGTTCGCAGTTAAAGAGGGAGCTTTCCGTGTGAAAATTCACCACCATTTCAGGAATTCCTATTCATACACAATTTTGTATGCAGTATTGTCGAAGAATAACATTTCTGCAAAGCACTTTTCCATAATGCAATGCATTTTTATATGCTTTGATCCCTAATAAGTTCATTTTATGCACATTTTAGTATATGCATTTTTGTACACATTACAGGACTGGAGAACTGCATTGAAAAATTCTGAGAAGTGCAGATTTTGAAGGACAGCTGTGTTTTGAAAGTCCAAATTTGGTAGGATCGCCTTTGAGTGTGAATTGAATCGAATTTTACCCCCATTCCTAGTAGTCAAAGCAACACATACACACACTGAAGAGGGATGCATCAGTACAATGTTTAAGACTTCGTGAAAATTCCTCAGCAGTTTAGTGAGAATTTCTCCTAACGTACACATTTTTGAATGCAATTTTGTCTGATATACACATATGCTTATTTTAAGCAGCACATGCATTTTTATGTCACCATACCTTAATATATGTACCTTTTTCACATTGCTTGGTTGAAGAACTGCTCTGCAAAATTCGGAGAAGTGCAGATTTTGCTTTGCATGCTGTTTCAGAAAGCACAAAAGAAGCAGAATTTCTTCCCCAAATCCTAGGCCCAAGTCACAAGGTCTGCTTAGCCCAGGAATTAGCTGGGATTCTAGGCACATCTGCTGGTAGGAAGACACTTGTCTATATGCAAAGCTCTGCCATGCTGAAGGGTGGGACAATGAAGGGTGGGACAAAAAGATTATTGTTATCAAGAACAATACATATTTAAATACAATTTTCATACTTTTTTGGAAAATGCAAATTAATGTGGAAATCAGATGAAAAGCCATCATCACCCCCACCACTGAATTTCCATATGGATCCACACCTGCAAAAAGGAAATGAATGTGGACAGAGGATGAAATTGATGCACGACAATCAATGGTAACTGACATGGGCTAGAACTATTAATGTTCATCCATAAGACATATCTGTTAGTACAACTTGATAGCCACTTTGGAGACATTTTTGCAAAAGGCATTTTGCAAGTATTTCTAGCATACCAGCAAAAGACTTAACACATTTCCACATTTCAGTTATGCAGAGTCACTTTAGGGCAGCTCACTTTTTTTCTCAGCTCAGAGAATTGCAAAATGAGATATGGAGCCTTTTTCATGGGAGCACCTTTCTTTATCCAATCAAGAAGCATGCCCAGAGTTCCAGGACACATTGCAGCCAAGCGAAAACACTGAAGGAGAGTATGGGGCAGGGCTGGTGAGTGATGTGGCCTGGGGAGAGAGGGTTGAAGAGAGGGTGTGACTTGGGAGACTAGATCAGGCATAGGCAAACTTGGCCCCCCAGATGTTTTGGGACTACAACTCCCACCATCCCTAGCTAACAGGACCAGTGGTCAAGCATGATGGGAATTGTAGTCTCAAAACATCTGGAGGGCCGAGTTTGCCTATGCCTGGACTAGATTGAGAGGCCTGGAGGCCCACATCTGCCACCCGGATCTGAGGATCTTCATCCCCTGCTGTAACCTGTGCCCTCTTGAAGCAGAAGAAAAACCAGTGGCAGCGACTAACTTGGAAACAATGAGTTTCCAAGCAGTAATTGAAAAGCTTTTGGCCTGACAAGGGTTGACCTTTTATCTGATAAATGGGAACTTTGCCCTACAGAGGCAGAGAAAGGGCAATGGAGCAGAAGGGGGGGGGGGAGTGCTGGAGAGATGAGAAGGTGAGTGGGAGACAGGCTGATGCAGTCCAGAGAAAGATCAACAGCCGCTAAGAGCTAGGATGGCAATGTCACTGTGGCAGAAAGGACCTGGCAATTCTTGCCATTGTTTAAGGACTCTGAGGTGTAGCATGAGATGACCTTCTGAACTACAGATATGGGCCAACAATCCATAAGAACGCAAGAAGAGCCTGCCAGATCAGGCCTGTGGTCCATCTATTCCAGCATCCTGTTCTCTCAGTGGCCAACCAGATACCTGTTGGTAAGCCTCAAGCAGGATGTGCTGGTCCTGAGGGTTAACCGTGCAGCAAGGACCGAATCCAGTCCGAAGTCGAGGGTGCAGTATGGAGGTTGTCCATCAAAGCTGAAGCTGGGTCCAAGGCAGGGAGTCAGGTGAGGTCAGGAACTCTGGCAGAAGAGCAGGACAGGGTGCAGGCAGGAACAGACTACCAACGATGTTGCTCCCGCAACCTTGGAAGGGGGCTGGCTGGCTGTTATCTGCCCCAAGGCATAGGGCAGCCCCGATCCACAGGTGACTCGCCTTTCCTGGCCTGGAGGCGAGCACTCCTCCTGCGGGAACTTAGTTCCCTCTGCCACTCTGCCCTGAGCCTCTGCAGCTCAGGAGAGGCTGGAGGGTTACCGGACCCAGAGGCAACCTCAGCTTCCCCTGATGGGGCTGGGAGTGGAGCATCTGCAGGCAATGGGTCCTCCACCCCCTCAGGAGCCAGAGCAGACTCAGCTGGTGCCTGCACCCGAGGATCCAGCACAGGTGAGGACCCTTCATGCTCAAGCCCCAGCCCCAGCTTAGCTGGTTCTGGAGGCAGGGACTCCTGTGCAGGCTGGGATTCCTCAGGTTCAGCCTCCGAGTCCAAATCCCAGGCCATCACACAGGACCTGAGCACAGGAGCACTCTCCCCTCTTCTCCTGTGGCTTCCAGAAACTGGCATTCAACTGTGGAGGCAGAGCATAGCCATCATGGCTAGTAGCCTTTGATAGACTTCTTCTCCATGAATTTCTCTAATCTTCTTTTAAAGCCACCTAGGTTGGCGGCCATCACTGCCTCCTGTGGGAGCAAGGTCCATAGTTTTAACTATGTGCGAATTTGAAAATTTTGACTTGAAATGTGAACTAAATTTGGATTTCTCCCCCATTCATACCCTATACCCAGATGGGCTTCAACCCACTCATGTGTTCATTCATTTTTTAATGAATTTTCAGGTGCAACCATATTCGTCTCTTGCAGCAAAGAGTCCTGCAGCACCTTTAAGACTAGCACCCTTACTGCAGCATGAACTTCTGTAGACTTCATTACATGCACAAAGTGAAATCACAGTTGACAGGTGTACAAAGGAGAAAATTGTAAAGAGCAACTTGAAAGGCAAAAAGAGGGGAACATTACAGTAAATGATAGTTTAAGTTTAGGTATGCTAAACAGGCACACCTTCTGCCATAGCAGATGAGTGACAATTTACTCAGTTTTGCTGAGATGACTGCATTAACACCTGCAGTGGTGCCGGGAAGCATTTCCAAGAACATTGCACAGAGCTGCAACTTTGGCTGCCTCCACATGGCAGTTCATTCCATTTTCCTGATGTTTTCCTAGCTGCTAATAGCCGCATTATATTCAGGCTTTCACACAATGTAAAAGTCACTTTTTAATGGAACATAGCACACGTCTAGTGCTCATTTCTGTGTTGATTCCAGAAAAAATATCCATCTGCAGCCCCCTTAACCTGGAATTTTTTGGGAGCAAAGTGATGGAATTTTTATATCATGGGGGAACAGAAGCAGGCATGTGTGGAAAAGGTGGGGGTGTAGCAAAATTGTCCAGTGCCTTGTTGGGCCACACCATGCTCACTCGTGTAAATAAAGTTTAACAGCACAGTGGTTGAAATGCCCCACTTCCATAACTCAACAGGTACTGCAGTGTGAAAGGAGAATTAAAAAATGGGACAGGAGCACCAAAATTATAATCTGGAAAACTAACACAATATTCCTCACATCTGAATGCACCCTTAGCAAATGTGGCCAGAAACCACTCAGAGAGCAGAGTCATTTTGAAACATGCCATCCTGTTCAACACATTGCTAACAGTGCCAGTGTATTTTATACTGAGCCTCTTGGGCTTGCTGATAAGAAGGTCAGCGGTTTGAATCCCTGCGATGGAGTGAGCTCTCATTGCTCTGTCATGGCTCCTGCCAACCTAGCAGTTCAAAAGCACACCAGTGCAAGTAGATAAATAGGTATCGCTCCGGAGGGAAGGTAAACGGCGTTTCCGTGCACTCTGGTTTCCATCATGGTGTTCTGTTGTGCCAGAAGCAGTTTAGTCCTGCTGGCCACATGACCAGGAAAGCTGTCTGTGGACAAACGCTGGCTCCCTCGGCCTGAAAGTGAGATGAGTGCCACAACCCCATAGTTGCCTTTGACTAGACTTAACTGTCCAGGGGTCCTTTACCTTTACCTTTATCAACACAAATAGATCTTTATTATCCAGACAACTAATTATTTTTTGGGAGCCTCTCCAGACTGGTGTCTTTTTGCAACATGTCACTGACTAATAATACATTAGTGGTAGATTTACATTGGACCGTTCACTGAAGCTATCTCCATGTTCCTAGCTCCTTCGACATGGCACAATGGTTTTTTGAACATTGGGGGTGGGTCACCCCCCCAATAACAAATATCTAGGGGCCCCAAAAGAGTTTTCAGCTCCCAGAAATTGGTGCCCCTGGGAACTCACATTGTCCTTGAACATTGGTCATGTTGTTTGGGGTCTGATTGGGAGCTGTAGTTTTCCAACATCTGGAGGAAACCACCTCAGCTACCTCAGCCCTAGGCCGTCTCAGCGTCTTATAAATGTAATTCCATCAACCTGTTTGCGGGAGTCTTGGAAGGAAGTGAATGAAGGAGCGAGTGTTCAGCAGTTTGCAAGGATTGGGTCTGCATGCATGCCAGTCTTGTGTCTCTCTTTTCCCTTTTTACAAGGTCTGGCTGGGTCACAAGGTTGAAGCCAAGGGTGAGCACTTTCTGTTGTGAAGTGTGTGTGTGTGTTTTTTTACAAAGTGTAAAGGATCAAAGTAATTAGCTAAGAGTCATATCTCCGAGGCTGTCAGAGGAGTAATCCAGCTCCTTGCCTGGACAGTACAACCACAGCCCGCCCATCACAGGTGTGGTAATCCACAGCCGCGAGCGACACAGGGAGATGGCAAGCTTGATGATACAAAAGGTGTTTTGACAACAGCGTACCTGGGAGGGAACCTCTGTATAATTCTCTGGGCACCCTCTAGGCCAAGTACCAGAAACTTTAGATGTGCCTACTAGGGATGATGTTTCCCCACATTCCTTCTCTCCAATTTTTGCCTAGTGCGCACATTCTTTTGCAAAGCACTTTCCTCTAATATAATTCCTTTTTGCATGTTATTTTCATTGCTATGTGGATTTTTATGTACACTGTGCCCCAGTGTGTGCATTATTGAACAAGGTACTTGGTAGAAGAACCGTGTTGCAAAATTCAGTAAAGGGTGAGTAAGAATCACAGAGCAGAAGGAATCCAAAGGATAATCTAGTCCAACCCCCTAGTCCAACACAGTAAGAGCCTGCTAATTAGGCCAATGGCCCATTGAGTCCAGCGTCCTGTTCTCACTGTGGCCAACCAAATACTTGGGGGAAACCTGCAAGCAGGACCTGAGCACAAGAGCCTTCTCTCCTCCTGTGGTTTCCAGCAACTGGTATTCAGAAGCATTGCCACCTCCAGCAGTGGAGGCAGAACCTAGCCATCACAATGAGCCATGTGAGTGAGATGAGTACATGACAATGAGATCTGAAGGTGAAATAACCAGAGATCTGATGAGAAGGTGAGTGTGAGATGGTCAAGGCCGGGACAGTTATTAGGTGGAATGATGCCTCCACCACAGGTGGCAGAAGCTCCTGGGTGCCCTACCTGCCCTGTCACCTCCACCACCAGTGCTGTCAGCATTGGCACTGGTTTCAGGCAAGATCTCACCAAAATCACACAAGAGCTTACTGAAATCGGAGACCTTGTGGAGTGTGCAAAATCTCACCTGAAATCAGTGCCAATACTGCCAATGCCACCGTTGGAGTGGGCAGTGCAGTGACAGGGCAATACTTCCTGTTTCACCTCAAGCAGTGAAATGGGATGTGCCACCCCTGGAGATGGTGAATGGTGTGGGTGAGAGGAGTGTGGGTTTTTGTAAAGATGGGTAGCTAGATTGGGTGGGGAAGGAGTCCCAGAATCTTCTGGTGGTTTGCAAAATGGAATGGCACCCATGCTCTGGAGCATGGAATTGTATGGGTGCTCCCCTGCTCCCCTTATACTCAACTCATATTCACGCAGGATAAACAGATATGACAAAAGCGCGGCGAGTCTGCAGCCCAGAAGGGAACCAAGCGTGCAAAAGGCTGCTTGTAGATTTCCTTACCTCACACGGAAGTGAGGGAGCATGAAACGATATTAATCAGGCCTCATCGAGTTGGCTAATCTCTGCAGTGTGTATCTGTCCTGATTTACATTTTTACACTCGCTCCCAACCAATCTGCCCATTTTAACTTTCCGGCCCTGACACAAGTTGCATACTAGTGTCAAACACTAGTCACGAGCTCTGTCTAGGCATATCAGCCGAGTGCCTGGCTCTTACCCAAGAGCAATCCAGCCCCATACAGAGCATCATCTATACCTCTTGCTTCAAAGCATCACTGGGTCCCAAAGGAACAGGGTGCAGATTGCTGTGAGGATTGCTGTTGTTCAAGGGATGAAGCTCATTGGTAGAGCACATGCATTGCACACAGAAGCACCCAGGTTCAATCCCAGGCATCTCCACGTAGATCAGGGAATGTTCCTTCCCTGAAACCTCTGACAGTCTGTTGGAGCTGGCAATATGGAGCTGGCAATATGGAGCTGGATGAACCAGTGGTCTGACTTGGTATATGCCTCATGGCTAAGTGGGGATTTGAACTCTGGTCTCCTGGGTCTGGCACCCTAACCACCTGTCAAGGACTGGGTAGAGGAGGAATGGTGGAGACTGTCTCCCCATCCTGATTCTTCCAGAGAGGAGGAAAAGGAAGACAGTATAGATTTACAACAGGGGTTTGAGGGAGGTAGCAGGGAAATCATGGGACAGCCGGAACAACAACCAGCTGACACATTGTCCTTAGAAAGCATTCCAGACCCTCCATCTCCCAGAACCGGGTGAGCCTTAAAAGTAGGAGAGCAAACAGCTGAAAGACAGAGGGCATGTTGCAGCTCCCATAGAGGTGACGAATGAGTAAGTGAGAGAGGCGGGGGTGGAGATTGACTCGGGACAAGGCCATTATCCTTGAGGCTTGGTTCTATAGCCTCTCTCTGTAAAGACTGAAATAAAAAAGGACGGTAAGAAACTTTTCCTTGTCTTTGGAGGTCTGTAAGCAGAGGCTTGACAACCATATGTCAGCAGTGCTCTGATGGTGTTTCCTGCTTGGCAGGGGGTTGGACTCGATGACCCTTGTGGTCTCTTCCAACTCTATGATTCTATGATTCTATGATTCTATGATTCTATGATTCTTTATTCTCTCCTGGGCAACCAGTTGGGAGCCGCTGACAGCATCCTGACACCACCACATCACACTGGCTCTTCCTATGTTCCTATAAGGCAGCTCCCTATGTTCCTGTGCAGCAGGAAACCAGAAAGAGCCGAGGAGCCCAGACAGTAGAGTATGGGTCCCAGAAGGCACACAAAGGTGCTGACTGCTACTTAGGCCTGTCCTGATTGGTGGCTCTTCGTAGCTCTCGATGGCCACAGCAGACTGCCTCTCTTTGGCCACCTTGGGGCCCAGTTGCTTTCCATCTCAGCCAGACTATCTCAATCAGCTTTCTTCTGTGATTCTGAGCAGCTGCCAGATGCAGATAAGGTGAGACTCTCAGCTCCGTGCCAGGGGTCAGGACGAGGCCCCATGTTCTGCCACTCCAGTGCCACTTAAAATCTTAAAATAGGCCTCAAGTGGGATGTAAGTGGTGCACAGACCTTGTCTTGAACCTCTGCGAGAGGCTGATTTCCATCCACTTGAAACATCATTGGGACGGTTGCCACGTCCCACTCCACCTCAGGCCTCTCCATTAGCTCTGCTTTATCATACAAGAGTGTTGATTGTAGCCACCGCTGCTCCCGTCTTGTTCCTCTTCTTCTCCGCGGTCAGGTGGAGCTGCTCCTGCATTTTGCCACCGGTACAAGGCAATGTTGCAATGTTGACTCCGTGCAACAAGATGCGTGACGTAGGTCACGGTGATATCTCTGGCTGGCAGAGAAATACTATGCTGTGTTTGGGATTGCAGGACTAGATGGTGATAGGCTGTTGGCTACGTTTCAAAGGAAACTGACAGGCTTTGGGTGAGATTGGATGCCCAATGGTTTGGCTCATTACGGCAAATTGGTGTGCATACTTCAGCCTCCCTTGCCTCAACTGCACAAAAAACAAAACCCCCACAATATCATTAGAAAAGTCCTGTTGGGTCAGGCTGAAAGCCCATCTAATCCAGCATCCTAGTCTCAGAATGGCCAAGCAGATGGCTGTTGGAAACCCAAAAGCAGGACTTGGTTGGAAGACCCTTGGTTGTAACAGTTTCCTTGTTACAGCTCAATCATATGCTACTTTTTAATAGCACCAGCGATTAGTGGTTTTTTTGGAAGCAGTGAATCTGGGGCCCATGATGGTTTTTGAATGCAGAAGGTTGATAGACCCAGAGTCCCAGGACCTGGGAGTCTTCCATTGTAAGAACATAAGAAGAACCCTGATGGATCTGGCTGAAGGCCCATCTAATCCAAAATGTGGTCCTCACAATGGTCAACCAGTGGGTTGACCAACCAGTGCCCAGTGGGAAGCCCATGGGTAGGACCCAAGTGCAACAGAACTTGCTCCACTTGGGATTCCCAACAACTGGCATCCAGAGGTATACTGCCTCTGATGGCTGAGGCAGAGCATAGCCATCAGGGTTACTAGCCATTGATAGCCTTACCCTCCATCACCCTGTCTAGTCCTCTTTTAAAGCCATTCAAATTGTATGGAGATAGTTGCAGTTCCTGATATTTCTCTTCATTTTCTCTTACATAAGCTCTTCTGTTAGCTGGCTCTTCTACTCCAGAATCTTGTTCTCACAGTGGTCAACCAGATGCCTTTGGGGAACTTTAAAACTGGACATTAGCATGACGGCACTCTCCCTTCCTGCAGTTTCCAGCAGTTGGTATTCAGAGGCACACTGCCTCCAACCGCAGAGGTAGAACATGGGGCGGTGACTTATACTAAGTCAGACAATGGTTCCATCTAACTCAGTATTGCCTATACCGGCTAGCAGTGGCTCTCCAGTGTTTTAGCCAAGGGCATCTCCCACTGAGCTAAGGTTCTTCCCAAAGAACCACATAGAGGGCTCTGCTCATTCCAGTGCTTTCCTTCAAAAGACTGCATTAGTTTTATTAAACATTAGAAGTTATGTTGCCTACCACCCTTAAATTATGTTAGTTGCAGAGCAGGGAGGGAAATCACTTGCTCAACAACAACTTTTGCTTTGAGCCCCCTGCCATCTCCAATCCCATCCAGAATGAGTTAATGCTTTGTAGATAGTATTGATCAGCTGGCAGGATTCTGTCTGAGCTCTCTCTCTCTCTCTCTCTCCATCCCTATATCTCCAGCTTCCTCACCCTCTTCTTCCCTCTCTGCTTACTCATTTCTCTCCCCTCCATTTGTCTCGCCATCTGGGCTCAGCTGATAGGTGGAACCCATAAGGTGTGGATCCTCCATCAACAACTTCCATGCCCGGTCGTCCATCAAGTCCCTCTCAATAAGCTAATAGCTCTAATGTGTGAAAATTGATTTCTGGGGTGAATACAAAGGGCCAATGATTTACACTCTATTTCCTATTGATGAGGCTCAATTGATTTCAACAAGTACTAAAATATTTACAGGGGTGGGCAAGGGGAGAGAGGGCAGGAGAGTGTCAGAGAGGGGAATCTCACAGGGGCTTTTAAATAACACACAGGCAGCTTGATCTTCTCAAAATAAAAGATGGTGAGGAAGACCAAGGAAAGGCAACAGAGGATCTAAACAATGTCAAAAGGATGAGGCTTCATCAGTGATAACAGGAGCTGGAACCAAAGTATTCTGCAGTTGGGTTCAGAAGGGAATCAGTTCTGGGGAACACCAGCAAAGAGCTGAAATAGACTTGCAGTAGTGGCGGCTGGTGCCTGTTGGGACCTGTGGGATGGAAGTTGAGTTCCACAAGGGGAACGCTGAAATGGAGGAGGAGGAAGTTGACAGCCAGGGTCACCACCTCATGGACTGGTTGTAAGTAAGAAGGCAGGCAAGTGAGGGCTGCGATAAGGGCAGACTGAGGTTGGTGGGAACCAACCTTCGCAGACCTATTAGTTTTTTATTTATTAAATTTCTATACTGCCCCTCATCTAAAGATCACAGGGCAGTTTACCATATAAAAACCACAACAATATATAGCATAATGACAAATAAAAAACAATACCCCAAATTAATTCGCCAAAACCCTGGGAGAAGAGGAATAGTTTTGCCTGGCATCTAAAGATATGTAACGAAGGTATCAGGTGAGTCTACTTGCTGGATCAGGGGTCTGTGAGAATTTAAGATGGACTTGGATTGGGGACAGTCCTGGGTACCTATACTTTCCTCCACCTGCCTTGGGCCATTTCCAAAAGGGGCTAAGCACCTGATCAGTTTTACAAGCCTTAGGCTGTGGCAGAAACAAGTGGGAAACTTGTTCACAGTCAGAGACAGCAATGTTCCTGAATACCAGTTGCTGGAAACCACAGGAGGAGAGAAGCTCTTGTGCTCAGGTCCAGCTTGCGGGCTTCCCAGAAGGCATCTGGTTGGCTACTGTGAAAACAGGGTGCTGGACTAGATGGGCCTTTGGCCTGATCCAATAGGACTGTTCTTATATAAGCAGCGTCAGCCAGCATGGCCAATGGCTGAGGATGATAGGAGTTGTAGTTCCACAACATCTGAACAGCACGTGCTGAGAATCACATGTGAAGATAGAGCTGCTATTGCACTCAGATCATGCTTGCGGACTTCCCGTGGGCAAATGGTTGGCCCCTGTGAGAACAGGATGCCTGGTTAGACGGGCCATTGGCCTGATCCAGCAGGAAGACTCTTCTTGCGTTCTTATGAAACAAGCAGTCTGTCATTTCAGCCTTTAACATGACTTGATAGGGTCACATGAATAGGCCCTATATTTAAGATATCTCTGTGACGAGTGTGAAGGAGAGGAGGAAAACGGAAGAAACAAACAAGAACAGGACAAGCTGGTTGATGGCATGAACCACGGCATTGTAAATGTGATGAAATCTGATAGTGCAGCGTCTAAGGTCGTGCCCTCGTGGACTAAGAATAACTACTTTGGTTTAGCTGCAGAGAGTTGATTTGCTGGAAATGACAGAGGAGGAAAGATGCCTGAGGTCTTTGGCCAATGACAAGATGAATATGGGCGACCAATGTTAGGGACACACACACACCACCACCACCACCAAGGCAACTGTAAGTTGACAAAGGCAAGGCAGAATGAACCCTGCTCTTCAGAGCACTTTGAAGGGTTTACCTAGGAAGTCACCAGCATCTGCTCTAAGGAGCCCCTCTGACTGTCCCCTTTCTCAGCATCTGTTCACTTTCTGGGTTCAGCACCATGGATGGTACTTCACGCAGGTTGGGTTCACACAGGTATGCCTCCAGGTTGGGAGAGACTCCTTGTTTGGAATCCTAGAGAGCCAACTGCCAGTCACCATAGACAATGCTGACCCAGATGGACCAATAGCATGGCACAGGGGTACAGCAGCTTCCAACATCTTAAGGGAAGTAGTTGTCTCGCTCGACCTTAGGAGAAGGGTCATAGCTCAGTGGTAGAGCATCTGCTTTGCGTGCAGAATGTCTCAATTTGAAGCCTCAGCATATCAAGGTAGATCAGGGAATATCCGCCACCTGAAACCCTGGAAAGCTATCGCCAGTGGACAAGAATCAGCTAGATGGACCAACAGCCTGATTTGGCATAAGGCAGCTTCTTGGGTTGTCACGTTCTGCCTAATGTTAGGGCCAGCCCTGCCTGCTAGACAAGATCTCTTTGGCCCATAGAGCATAGTCTTCCTCCCACCACTGTATACTAGGAAGAGTATCATAGAGTCTTTATTAGCTCAGCCTCACTTGGCTGGTAGTGTCATTACTCAATGAACTGCAGAGTGAGGTTTCTCCAAGTTCCTGATGGCAGGAGAGGGCTTTCTGACAAACTGCCCCTTCCCTTCCAGCCCTGTCTCTTCTTCTCGATGCTAAAAGTAATGGAAGCACCCTCTAAAAATGCTGAAGGAACAAAGCCTGCCAAGCAATAAAGAGAGGCAATTTACCCTATAAAACTCAGGTTTACAAGGGGATTTATAGTGTCGGAGGCTTTTTATAGCTTTTTTTTTAGATGAGGTTTTTTTTTTAAGGAGAGACAGAGAACCTGAAACTTAAGTAGACTTAAAAGTTTAGACAGAGGGTTTTTAAGCACAAAGGGGTAATAATTAGAGGCACATTTTTCCATTTCACTGTCTTTTTGCAAACGGCAAAGAAAGGGTCTTGAGTGCTAGGAAGCTTATTTCTTTGTAAGATCAGGAGGGTGGGGCGGAATCAAAAAGGCAAATATTAAGAGGGATTCAACGGCCATTACTTGGTCCGTAATGTAGCCTGTCATATATTCAATACTTTTCTTCATTGGGGGGGGGGGGGACATGCATGGGGACGCATACCCCTGAACATTTTGTCAATCTAAGTTTGGCCTCATTGAGGGGCAGTATTTCAACATGAGTAGGAAAATGAGAGTACCACTAAACATTTTTTTTTAAGAAAAAAAAAAGCACTGCATATATTTAATGGGGTCTGTGTCTGATCTGCCATTTAAACTACATTGGGTGTCTGCAAACTCAATCCTGCAGCTTTATTCTAATGCTTGTAGATCCCACCTCCATCCCTGGGTGAGTCAGACCAGTCAAAAGTGCATCTTCTCCTGTCCCCCAAAGCAAGACTGTCACCATTTCAAACATTGTTCAGACCCAATATTGCCTTAAGACAATGAGGTGGTCCTTGTGTTGCCTGTTCAATAAATAGCTCCACAGTGCTTTGGGAACTGTGCACCATGTAGGAAGGCAAAGGAACTTGTGTTGGAGACATTCTGGTGATCATCGATGGCAAGGATTCTTTTATTGGTTCCAGCTACTGAAACCACTCCCATCCCTGCCCAAATGCCACCAGAGAGCACGAACCTGACTTTTCTAGCTTCCTCTTCCAATCCATTTTCCTTTTGTGGAATGTCTTTTCAGATTGCAAGCCTAAGGGCATGGGTTGTTATGAGTGTTGTCATTATTTGAGGTGTAAGTCTATCTGGGAGCATTTTTAAACTGAAGAGCAGGATTAGAAAATCCCTCTTGGTAAATAAATAATATAGGCTTCAGAAATCAATGTTTTGATATATATTTTTTAAATCATGTTTTTTTAAGCACAAAAATTATCCTGAAAATTGGAAAACACAGACCACTACACACACACACACACACAGAGAGAGAGAGAGAGAGAGAGAGAGAGAGATGAACCCTAGGCCCAGGCACTAAATGTGGCCCTCCAGAACTCTCCATCTGGCCCTCCAAAACTCTTCCCATGTGAAACCTTTCACTGGCCCTGCTTCCCTCCCTCCAAACATATTCCACCTGGAATATGTTCTTGAAAGCAGCACACTGTGCAAAGATAAACATTCAACTCATTGCCCTGCTCACTCTTGCAACTGGCTCCAACCACTGGTGGCAGGTGGCCCTCGGAAGGTTGCCAAGGAGGGAATGTGGCCCTTGGGATGAAAAATGGTTCCCAACTGATTATGCCAGTTTACTCAATACCCTGCTTAAATCTACCCCTAAGAACAGTACACTTGCTTTGGGTGGAGCCTGACGGATATTCCGCCTCTGCCATTGCCAAGGGAATTAAGCCGACTAAACAGGTTTGACACCTTTCCAGTTAATGGGTTGCAGGACCAATCTCCACTCCAGAAAGGCTTAGGAGGAGAGGTAGCCCGGAGGCACAGCTATGACTGCAGCGCCTGGCAGTGCTTTAGATGCTAGTGAGATGCAATAGCCACAGCCGCCTTGATCTTTTATGGCTCCGGTTAATCATTGATGTTGATAGCATGCATATATTATCCTCCTATCGGGCCAAATGATCTCAATGCACGGCTCCCAGAGAGTTACGCCCGCCCATTTAGGCTGCCACCCTGCACCTCACTGATTAGAAACTAACTGCTGCTGCAGCTCAGAAGCCTTTGAAGAGCCGGTGGTCTGGACAGGGCAAAATTCTCCTCCATACACACATTCCTGTGATTTTGAATCTAGGTTTCAGCTCCTAGACGAACACTACATTGTTGATGTATGCGATGGCCAGGGCCAGTCCTACCATTAGGTACAACACACCTGGCCAGTAGCTCAGTTTCTTTGTCAGCCCTCCCCCTCACACAGAAAATTGCCCAGTGTTTGTATGGGCAGACTGAGGAGCAGATTTGGGAGATAGTCGGTTGTGAAGGCGCCCTTTGTACAGGCTTGAGAAAGATATCTGCTCCCAATCAATTCCCCGTTCTGCTCTCCGCCATGCCCGATGGACACAGGGCGCCGCAGCTGCCAGTCAGGTAGGTCACTGAGCTATTGCCCATTCATTTCAGCCTATCAGTGGGCAGTGCTGAAGGTACTTGCCTTGCCCTAGCCGCTAGCAACCCACGCTACACCACTGCAGTCAGCTGATAGGATATGGGCATCAGGTGGCCCATATTTGGCCAAAAAGTGGCTGCATGCAGCTGAGCAGAAGCGCCTGAATTTGCCTTTTTGCCCTCTACGTGTCCCATGTCTGATGTCAAAGATGACATCAGGTGTAAGGCAGGTGGGCGTAGCTTGGCTGAAACAGACCTGGGTCAAATGGGGAAGACTGGCCTGTGGGCCAGAGGTCCTCTACCATTAGGGAGATCGGAAGCTGCCTTATACTGAGTCAGACCAGTTTCTCAAGCTCAGTATTGTCAACTCTGGGTGGCAGGAGCTCTACAGGGTTTCAGACCAGGCTTCTCTCCCAGCCATACCTGGAGATTTTGCCTCTGCCCCTGCCCAAAATTGCATGTGGCCCCCAGAATGCTGCCATTGTAGGAATGCTGCCCTTGAGCAGAAAAAAGATCCCTTACTACCCATGCTTTAGCAGGACGTTCCTGGGAGGGCGGATGGCTCAGAAGCACCGATTCCCCCTCCATGCTGCTTTCTCCTGCTTTCTCTTTTCTCTCCTCCTTGCTCCCCAGCTTAGAGTCGCTGTCTTCATTGTGCACATGCCGACACCTCGCTCAGACACAGACTGCTCTCTTGCCTCCCTTCCCCTCTCTTCGAGGGTGGTTGCACACCCTGGAGGGATGTGCTTTGTCGCAGGACATCAAACTTCCCCCTTCAACGACTGCACGGCTGCAACAGGCCTGGAGAGGTGAGGTGCGAGGAAGGGAAGCAGGCATACAGAATTCTCTTGGGTGCTGCTGCTACCCAGTGACAGCTGGGCTGTAGGAGAGCCCATGTAGGTTGCCTGGAGCTGCGCACCTGAAATCAGCAGGATTTTAAGGTGGGGTGTGTCTACATGAGGGCTGAATCTGCATACACATGTACAGGCTTTTTGTCCTCAAGCAACCTCATGGAGATCTGAACTGAGAGGTTGCATTCACACGGAGCTGCATTCCACTTCCCTGCCATTTCTCCAGCCGTTAATTTCCACAATACATTTGAGCTTCCAGAGATGCAAAAGCCACTTCCAGAAATCTAGCTGTTATTGGAATTCTAAGTTCTTATATATATAAAATAACTGTTCATAAATGTATAAGGCAAACACATGCATATATAAACCACCTGTCTGAAATAGTACAGGAGAGCAATCCTGAAGCCATTTTGACTCTCCCAAATTGACGTCAAATCACAGCCTAGGGCTTGCCGATCGGAAGGTCGGCAGTTCAAATCCCCATGACGGGGTGAGCTCCTGTTGTTCGGTCCCAGCTCCTGCCCACTTAGCGGTTCAAAAGCACATCAGTGCAAGTAGATCAATAGGTACCGCTCCGGCAGGAAGGTAAATGGCATTTCCGTGTGCTGCTCTGGTTCGCCAGAAGGGGCTTTGTCATAGTAGCAACATTGTCCAATGACATTTCCATTGTGTCACACCATGCCCAGTGGTGCGAATGAAATTTAGCACAACGTGCTGGTGTATTGGTCACAGTTCCATAACACAACAGATACCTGCAGCAGGAAGCAATGTCAGTAAATGGGACAGAAGCAATAGCACTATAATCAGGGAAACTATCACACTATTTCCAGCTTCTGAATACACTATAAGTGGACCATATCTTAACAGATGCATACCCAGTCAAGTTTTTTTATGGTACTCACCTGTACAATTATTTTGCTGCCCATGGAAGCGATTTTACGATGGCACCAGGACAGTTTTATTAAGATATGAGCACCTCGTTTATTTGCCCCAAGATCCACTTTCTTCATGCCAGGCATCATTTTATAAACCTTTATCATGTCACCTCTTGCTCTCCAAATGCTGTGGCTGTTCTTCACAGGGGAGACGCTCCATTCCCTTGATGGTTTCAGTTGCCCTTTTTCTGAACCTTGTTGAATTTTGTTTTCCTTATAAGGATGTCACAGTTGCCATTTCTACTGAGCCGTGCCATTGTTCCATCTAGCCCAGTAAATGGCAGTGGATCTCTAAGGACTTGGCCACCAGTCCTATTTGAGATGCTTTTAACCAGGGGAGGACAAATGTTTTTAACCACTAGGAGAAATGGGGCATTGCCCCGTTAAACTTAGTCTTTCACTGATACAGTCCTCATTTGACTGCCACCTTACTTAAAACCAGTCCAGGGGGTGGCACTGCATTCCAGCTTCCGCCTTCTTAGGGGTGGTGTTCCTCTTGTAGGACTCTGTGGAGAGGCAGACTGGGACACAGCTAGAACCTAAAGCTCTCCTGATCTCCACTGAAGGCAGAAACTGTTTTGTAGTCCTCTCAGTAATACTGGGGGAAACATTTCCCCTTCCGCAGAACAGCAAGAAATCTTCAGGAGATTTTCCCAGAAGAGTTCTCAACAGAGGGTGCAGAAACCTCTCTCTGTGCTCACTATACAAGTTACAGTGCATAAGAACAGGATCAGCAGGTTATATTGCTCTAGCTCCACACAAATGAAAATATTCATTAACTGGGGTCTTGTAAAACCATCCACTTCACAGGGCAGATAACAAACCCTCTAACAGTTCTCTGATGAAAATAAGAATGCCCTGTTCCATAAAATGATAATAAAAATAATAATATTTTTTAATTATTTCTACCCTGCCCATCTGACTGGGCTGCCCCAGACACCCTGGGTGGCTTCCAACAAATATAAAAACATAATAAAACATTAAACATTTTTTTAAAACTCCCCTATACAGGGCTGCCTTCAGATGTCTTCTAAAGATTGTCTAGTTACTTATCTTCTTGGCTCAGGGGGTCACAGAACTCCATACCCTCCAACATTTCTCCAATGAAAATAGGGACGTCCTAAGGAAAAGTGGGACATTCCAGGGTCAAATCAGAAACTGGCGTGGCTTCTGTAAATCCGGGACTGTCCCTGGAAAGTAGGGACACTTGGAGGGTCTGAGATAAAAGTCTACTCTCTCGCCAAATTCACAAGCCATATGCTGCACTCTCTGAATACCAAAGATCTCCAATAGGTTATCTGGCTCAGTCTCAATAGTTGCACTCAGGTCCTGCATACTGGCTTCCCATAGGCACCTGGTTAGCCATTGCAAGAACAGGATCCTGGAAAAGATGGACCTTTGGCCTGATCCAGCAAAGCTCTTCTTGAATTATTATCAGACAGGCACCAGCTTTGCGGGTTTTCTTTATTTTGGGGGTGGTGGTGGTTTTGCCAATTGAAGACTTACCAGTTCACCCAGGCTTTCCCTAAAGCTTAACATTATCAATACCGGTTCCTGAAGTCCTCGGCCTTTATGTTTATTTGACTGATTCTATCAGTGCTTTTTTTATTGAATATTGTTATGTTTTAGTAGTGTGTCAACTGCTTTGGCAGTTCTTTTTGTAAAAGAAAAGGGAAAAGGAAATATTTTAACGAAATGAACATGATAAATGCAACAAAGTATGAGGCAAAGTGCAAAACGATGTTTAGTACACAGAATAGTAATTTTTTTTTTAATGGTTCCACCTGGCACATTATTAAAATACACTGTGTGGAAATATCTATACATATCAAGCACTATCATTCTATATAATTACAGAAATCTGGGAAGTTATCGCACCCAAATGAGTAATAATGGACAAGAGCTGTAACTATAATAACCACACATTAGCAGTCTGAAGACATCCAAGTAGCTAATGACTATAATATGGTATAACTGCACTCATCTAAACTGTTTGCTATGATACATGTGTACATCCTCTCAAAACAATGTTTTTCTTCTTTTTTGAAACTATTGCCTGGCCTTGAATGTGAATTCAAACAATCTCTGAATCAGTGTAAACTCATATTATTAATTTTAAAAAATTTTACACTGATGAATGCCCTAACCATAGAGATGGGGGGGGGGGTGTCTTTCAGCAAGAACTGAGCACCTGTTTGTTTTTTACTTGGTAACCCCTAGCCTGCTTCCACAATCTGAGTTTAAGGGAAATGTTTTCCTACTAGCCACAGCGACCATTTCATTTCTCCAATTGTCAGATGCTTCTGAATATCTGTTGCTGGAAACCATAGGAGAGAAGAGCGCTCTTAGGCTTGGATCCTGCTTGTGGATTTCCCACAGGATCTAGTTGTCTGCTGTGAGAACAGGTTGTTGGGCGAAATGCGCCGTTTGTCTGATCCAGCAGTCACTTCTTAGATTCTTAATTCAAATTCTAACTGAGCAGAATTTCTAGTTCAACTCCCTGCAGGGCAGGAATCATTGCTAAAGAATACCTGATAGGTGGGCCATCCAACTTCTGTTTAAAATGGAGAAGTGACAACCTTCTCAGGAAGTCTGTTCCATTGTTGAAGAGCTCTTGCCTTCTGAATGTTCTTCCAAATGTTTAGTCAGAATTTCCTTGTCATTTGAATCTGTTGGCTCGGGTCCTCTGGAGCAGCTGGAAATGAGAGCTTTCTCCATCTTCCAAGTGAAAGCCCTTCAGATATTAGAAATTGGCTTTCATAGTACCTCTCAGTCTTCTCTTCTCCAGGCTAAACATACCCTTCTCTCTCAACCACTCCACACAGGGCTTCGTTTCCAGGCCCCTGATCATCTTTGTTGCCCTCTTCTGCACACATTTCAGCTTGTCAATCTTATTCCTAAATTGTGGTGCCCAGAACTGGACACAGTATTCTAGGTGTGATATAACCAAGGCAGAACAGAGTGGTACTGTTACTTCCCTCAACCTGCACACTATAGTTCTGCTGATGCAACCTAGAATAGCATTAGCTTTTTTCTTTCTTTTTTGCTGCTGCAAGCAAGCAAGCAAGCAAACAAGCAAATGGTGGTGATGCCTAGAACTGGACACAAGGCTCCAGGTCAGTTTTAACCAAGGCAGTATAGAGTGGTACTTTTATTTCCCTTGATCTAGACCAGGACTTTCTTTTTCAGCCAGAACTCACCAGAACTCAGTTCTGGCACCTCTCAGTTCCAGCGCCATTGCCATTCTAAAAGAACAAGGGAGGCATTCACGGTGAGTTCTAGCACCTCTTTTTCTAGAAAAATAACACTGATCTAGACACTATACTTTGGTTGGTGCAGTCTACAACTGCATTAGCTTTTTTTGCTGCTGCATCACACTGTTGACTCATTGTGTAGCGGTGTACTGGTGGAAGATTGCTGGGGTCTATTAATGTCCTGACATTAATAGGCAAGATGTTAAATTGTTTTTATTGCAACAACTGCGGCAAGAGTATTGTTAGCCCAGAAATGGAAACAAGAAGAAATTCCGAAGAAAGAAGAATGGCAGACGAAATTAATGGACTATGCAGAATTGGACAAAATGACAGGAAGGATTCGAAACCTGCGGGACCAGAGATTTACAGAAGATTGGAAGAAGTATATGAATTATTTGAAAAGCAACTGTAATCAACAAATTACGCCAGTAGGACTACAATAAGTTTTGTAAGAAGAATTATACGAAGTGTTACAAAGTAGAAAAAGATAGAGATATTGGTTATGAGTTTGAAATGTAATAAGGAAGATAAGAAATGCATACTGAGAGATTAGATTGGAAAATTTTCAGACAGGATTGATGGAAGTCAAAAATTTGAATAAGATGTAAAAGTATGTTTAATTACTGTTGAAAATGATATGTTAAAAAAAACTAATAATAAAAACTAATAATACAGTGGTGCCTCGCAAGACGAAATTAATTCGTTCCGCGAGTTTTTTCGTAGAGCGAGTTTTTTCGTCTTGCGAAGCACCACGGCAGGGAGGGGTGGGGAGAAGCAGGGCAGCTGCCGCAGCCGGTCCTTGGACTCACCCGCGCCTTGTGGACACCGCGCGACGTGGCTGCTGGAGGGCGGCGGGGCTCAGGAGCGCAACTCCGGCTGTAATGCTGGCTGCTGGCGGCAACGGCTCCTGAGGGGAGCGTGCAAGGGCTGTGGGCAGTGGCGCGAGGCAGCCGGAAGGTCGGAAGGTCGGCCGGAAGGTGGGAGGGAGCCGGAGGAGCCGTCAGCAGGAAGGTGGGAGGGAGCCGGAGGAGCGGGGACGCGAGCGTGTGACCGTCGCCATGACAGGAGAGGCAGGGCTGTTTCGTCTAGCGAAGCAAGCCCTTAGAAAAATCCGTCTTGCGAAGCACCTCAGAAAACGAAAAACCCTTTCATCTAGTGGGTATTTCGTCTTCCGAGGCATTCGTCTTGCGGGGTACCACTGCAATAATAAAAAAGATTGCTGGGGTCACCCAGCAGATAAGGGCAAGCCAGTGGAGTCAACTAAGTCAAGCTTTGTCCCCATCCTCTTCCTACAGAGGCAATACTGGGACTAATTGGGAAGGGAGGGGATACAGCCAGCACCACCCCCTAGCTGGATTGCATGTAGAAAGGCAGGTAGGCAGGGGCAACTGAGGTTGGTGGGGCAGATCCCCACTTTCTCACACGCAGCAGCCTCTGTTGTGATTCAGACTGGTAGCTCTACCCCTCCTCGCACTTGAAAGAAACCGCAGCAGAGGAAAGAAATCCCAGGCAGCCAAAAGCTCATTAACATTCCTGACCTTTTGGGAAGAAAATTAATTCCAACTTCGCACGTACCGGCTCCTCTGCTTGGTCGTTGTCAAAACGGTAGCATCATTAGAGGAAGGCAGACGAGGCTCTGGGGGACAGGGTGTCTGCCACCTCGGTGGAACTTGCGTTGAGTTACTGAGTGCTGGCACAAATAAAGCCATGACATGGGCCATTCTGTCAGCTTTTCACATGAAATTAATCTTCGTTCCGTTGGCTGTGTAAATTTTTATCACCACGGAGCGAGGGATGATGAATGTAGCCAGGCGTCCTGACAGCTATGGCCTGAAAACTCGCAGTTGCCTCTGGATTTCAACCGTGGCGATGTGCTTTTAGAAGCTGCCTTCTCTTTTGAGTGTTTGTGTGTGAGAGGAAGAGAGAGGGGGAGAGAGAGCACCCACATGGCTGAGGGAGCAAGAGATCTCTTGACACTCTCCCTTTCCCTAAGAGTAGAATGTGTCGAAGCCTTGGAAAGTTGTCAAGCTCAGGCCTTCGAGCGATAGAGGGAATAGAAAAAGCACCCTCAACTTTTCTGCTTTGCTTATATCTGCACCATGATCAGAAAGCAAGCTCAGATCCAAGCATCAAATCTGCCCCTTCTGTGAACAGCTTTCGCTGCTCATAGGTGATATAAGGCTTCTAAGCATCCATATTTACAAGTCAGTCTGTGGAGATATTTTTGTGGGAGAGAAGGGTACCTGCCAGTTCTTTCCCAGGCCTAATTCTAGGTGCTTGTGGTAATGTTCACAGCCCTAAATGACTTAGGTCCCAGGTATCTGAGACACAGCCTCCTTCTCTACAGACACTCTGGGCTGCTAAGATCATATTGGTGGTTCCATCTCCCTCAGAAGTTCAAGGTGGTAGTGGTGGCCCCGGAGAAGGCCTCCTCTGTGATAAGTTGTGGATGTTACTCCCCACAGATACCTCTGGATTCTTCAGTATACAGTGACACCTCATTTTACGAACTTAATCCATTCTGGAAGTCCGTTCTTAAACCAAAACCATTCTTAAACTGAGGCACGCTTTTCGCAATGAGGCGTCCCGCCACCGGTGCCCTTCCACCATTTAGATTCCATTCTTAGACCAAGGTAAAGTTCTCAAACCAAGACACTATTTCCGTTTTTGCGGAGTTTGTAAACCAAATCGTTCTTAAACCGGACTGTTCTTAAACCGAGGTATAGCTTTGGAGAATGTTAAACGTGCACCTTTCTACCTTTGGCACTTAAGAAGTATATTTTGGGAGCCCACCTTATTTCTGCCATTGTAAAGTTGTTATAAACTGTTTTTAACACTGTCTTTTCATTCTTGCAACCTGCCCAGGGTCCTTAGGGTGAAGGGTGGGTGTTAAATTTGATGGCGGTGATACCCAGTGGAGGCTGGCAGTGGCATTGCATCCTTTATTGGCACCCGGGGCGTGCATGACATGCTCACCAGGTAGGACCAGGGGCTGGGTGCAGAGGCTGAACAAAACCCATCATGGCAGCTGAAACCTTGCCACCACTGCCAGGCGGACATGGGGCACAAAGGGTTCACAGGGCTGCACTGCGCCACTTGCCCGCCGGCCCACATGGGGGAGGGGGGCGAGTGATACTATCCTTGGCAGGCCCATCTCCCCAATGCTGGCTGTGCAGCCATTCAGTGAGGGGCCCAGGGATGCAGTGGAAAGGCCAGGCCAGGCTCTGGGGCCCAGAGAACCCTGGCAGCAGGCAGGGTGGGAATCCCTTCATGGGGGTGCCAGGTGCCCCCTCAGAATCATGCACCTGGAGCCGGTCCTCCTCACGCTACACCCCTGGAAGCTGGCATGTGGGCTAGTGAGGAATGCCTCCCCCCGAAATTCAGTCAGTCAGTCCCCTCCTGCCAGTCTCTAAGAAGGAGGGAAGCAAACCCAGACACCAGTTCTTAAGCAGCTGTTCTTCTAATGACCAGGAAGCACAGAAAGACTTAAGAGTTAGGAGGTGGCTGATGGAGCTGGTCTTTGGGCAAAGCTCACAGAATATGGACTCATGCACATATAATAATAATAATAATAATAATAATAATAATAATAATAATAATAATAATGTATTATTTATACCCCGCCCATCTGGCTGAGTTTCCCTAGCCACTCTGGGCGGCTCCCAATCAAATGTTAAAAACAGTACAGTGGTACCTTGGGTTAAGTACTTAATTCGTTCCAGAGGTCCATTCTTAACCTGAAACTGTTCTTAACCTGAAGCACCACTTTAGCTAATGGGATGGAATTTCTGTTCTCATCCTGAAGCAAAGTTCTTAACCTGAGATACTATTTCTGGGTTAGCGGAGTCTGTAACCTGAAGCGTATGTAACCTGAAGCGTATGTATCCCGAGGTACCACTGTACAGCATTACAACAGCAGTACAACATATACCGTTCACCCCTTATTTTCTATAAACATGCCTGAGCTTTTCTGGTCCATGCCTGAGTGTTTTGTGTGTGTTTTCTTCTCCTTTTTTTTCACCCTGTCGTTCCCCCCAGGAAAACCCACTCTTTAATGCTGAATCGGAACAAATGACCATTCAGGTTTTCTGTGTTGCTTGCTCCAATTCAGCAGTCATGAGTGGGGTTTCCCCCCTTGTTATTTCAGGCTTTTGGCAGGGAGTGCTCAGACATGGAAGCGGGAATCTGTGCCTAGAAATGTGGAGCAAGTATGAATGAGCCCTTAGCCTTGGCTGCCATCTCTCCCATCACAGCAGCCTAATGAAATGGCTGCTGCCAAGTGATAGTTGAGGGAGAGGAGTTGTTGTTCAGCAACATCTGGAAGGCTGTAGGTTCCCTGTCCCTGATCTAAAAACTTGAGCCCTAGATGGCAACGCCTCTCCTTTTTTACCAATTAATGTTTGGCCTCAGAAGATAAATCACACCCACATGGATTCTGCAAGAGCACCCCGCAGTCTTGGCATGTTTGATCCTGTTGAAGACATCGACCCAATGAGAAGGCACGCCTTTCCACACTTCCCTGGGTGCCAGGTATTTTGCAACACATCTGGAGAAGCTGCTAACGATTTTTTGCGTGTGTTTTAGTTGGGAAAAGTTGTCTCCTCGGATTGTTTTTCCCGACTATTGAAACAGAAATGCAAGTTATAAAGCGCTGACAAACAGATATAGGTATAGATATATAGATACAGTGGTACCTCGGGTTAAGAACTTAATTTGTTCTGGAGGTTTGTTCTTAACCTGAAACTGTTCTAAACCTGAAGCACCACTTTAGCTAATGGGGGCTCCTGCTGCCACCAGAGCACAATTTCTGTTCTCATCCTGAAGCAAAGTTCTTAACCCGAGGTACTATTTCTGGGTTAGCGGAGTCTGTAACCTGAAGCGCCTGTAACCTGAAGCGTCTGTAACCCGAGGTACCACTGTATAGATAATTACAGTGACTAAGCAAATAGATATTGCTTTTTTGCAGCAAGGTTTTCAAGCATATGCCTCCATCCCTTGCTCTGATGTGCATCAAAGGGTTTTGAAGTCAAGGTGAAAATTCATGGAACACTGAGGATGGAAAGAAGTGTTGCATTTGCTGTAGCTGAGTGATATCAAGTGCTATCCTCCACAATGAGTCCATGTGATGCAAAGACATTGTGTGTGTGTGTGTGTGTGTACATGAGTGCACACATGTGCCGAATCAAGCTTTCTATTAACTATTGCTGACCATTTTGGGTTCTCTCAGTTTATCAGTTTTCCAATCTTAAGTTCTTCAGTTAACTAAAGTGAACAAAGATGCATATACTAGGGTAAAGTGTGTTTAAATGTGCACATGTCAGTGAAAAATGATGTTAAATGCATTGCAATGGGGGAAATTGCTTTGCACACAAAAATAATTTTTATGATGAATGAGAACTTTTATGCAAACTGATGTAGAACTGTGGAGAATGGAATTTAAGGTTAGAAAATGAGAAACCAAGAGGATCAGGGCTTTTCCCCCCAACTGGAACACACTGGAACCTCTTTTTCTAGAAAAATAGCACTGAAGAGGATCTTAAATTGAGAGATTTTCCCCATCCCTACTTGACATTCAAGAACATGAGCAACAGACAGGTTTTCTGAAAAATAAAAAGGACAAGAGCAGAGCTGGTGGTGACAGAAAAGAACACAGGGTACAAGCCAACCTCTAGGTGGTCTTTCCTATTTTCCTTCTGCACGTGGATGTACCTGTGCCTGGATCAGATGCCTCAGATGGTACCCTCTGTAACCTGACCCTGGAGTTGTCAAGGGAGAGTCAGTTTCCAGTCATGCGGCACTTCTAGAAGGTGATGAAACGTACAAGATGTCCGGACAAAGGGGATGGGTGAGACAGGGGACCTGATACTGAATAACAGGTGATCTCCCGCCAAGGTTAACTGGTGCCGTTTACTTACCTGCTCAGGTGCGTAATAATGGTGCAAATGGAAGGGGGGAGAGAGACGATCAGGGCAGATTCTTCCATTGCCCAGGTATCCTGCAAGACTGACCCCACTCCTGAGCTATTGTTGGGCTCTTCAGTGCAAACACATCTGTGATTGATGAGCGGAGAGTATAAACACCTCATTAGCGCCGTAATTCACTGGTCAGGAGGATACAGAATCTGCTGCGGGAGGCGAGGAGAAATAAAGAAAGGATTTAGAATACTTAGATAAGGATGAAGAAAGATGAGAATGGAGGAGAGCAAATGCGGCACAAATCATTCTGGGGAGCCATGTTGGCCTTAGAGGAGGAGGGGGGGGAATCCTCTTTAATTGCTGGTAATGGCTGAGCCCAGTTGGAGCATTTGATTAACACTAATAGATTTTTATGGGATCTTTCTCACTTTGCTCTCCGAGAGCCCCAAAGAAGGCATTAAATATTAAAAGTTAATGCTTTGGGGTTGCTCTTTCGAAAGATGCTCAGCAATAAGTTTTCCCGCAAGTTAGAAATTGAGAGAATGGATGAGCCATTTATGGGCTCTGGAGGAATGCAGAGGACGGGCGGGGTAGGGATCTCAAGTGCCTCAGTGGATGCTTGCAAGTGGCTTGTCTCTTACGGGGCTTACACCTATTTTGCAGATAGGCAAATGGGCATTGAGAAATTACGTCTAAGGAGGCTGTCTCCCCCCTCACCTCCAACTGCCTCACGTTGTAGTTTAGCTGTTTAGTCGTGTCCGACTCTTCGTGACCCCATGGACCAGAGCATGCCAGGCACTCCTGTCTTCCACTGCCTCCCCCAGTTTGGTCAGACTCATGTTTGTAGCTTTGAGAACACTGTCCAACCAGTCGTCCCCTTCTCCTTCTGCCCTCCATCTTTCCCAACATCAGGGTCTTTTCCAGGGAGTCTTCTCTTCTCATGAGGTGGCCAAAGTATTGGAGCCTCAGCTTCAGGATCTGTCCTTCCAGTGAGCACTCAGGGCTGATTTCCTTCAGAATGGATAGGTTTGATCTTCTTGCAGTCCACGGGACTCTGAAGAGTTTCCTCCAGCACCATAATTCAAAAGTATCAATTCTTCGGCGAGCAGCCTTCTTTATGGTCCAGCTCTCACTTGCATACATCACTACTGGGAAAAACATAGCTTTAACTATACGGACCTGCCTCACAGCCAACTGCTAATCAATTAGATCAATTGATCCACATCTCAGTGGTAGAGCATTTGCTTTCATGAAGGAGGCATGAGGTTTGAATGGAGACCCTCATGTAAAAGGCTATCAGTGGCAACTAGCCATGAGGGCAAAGGTATGCCTCCATGGTCTGAAAGCATCTGTTTGGGTCAGGGATGAGGTATCTATGACCCTTCAAATGTTTCCATACTTCAAGTCTAATCTGCCCCAGTCGGTATAGTCAACGGCCAGTGATGATCATCTTGGACTGGGGTATTGTTTAGGGGTTTTTGTTTAGCTCCACCCCACTCCACCCTGTGTTGATGGGCACTGCCATTCAAACAGTGCATGTGTGCTGCTTCTTGTGATTGACATATGGTTAATCTTTTTGTACCACCTCTCTGCTATTCATTTTGGAAGCCCTCCCTTTCTACTCAAATTCAGTGTAAGGAAGCTCCTTCTACAATATTTGCGTCATGAGGACTAGAGGTCTCATTATACAGTGGTACCTCGGGTTACATACGCTTCAGGTTACAGACGCTTCAGGTTACAGACTCCACTAACCCAGAAATAGTACCTTGGGTTAAGAACTTTGCTTCAGGATTAGAACAGGAAATCACACAGCAGCGGCACGGTGGCAGCGGGAGGCCCCATTAGCTAAAGTGGTGCTTCAGGTTAAGAACAGTTTCAGGTTAAGAACAAACCTCCAGAGCAAATTAAGTTCTTAACCCAAGGTACCACTGTAGTTAGAACCAAGCTGAATGGCCCCTGGGGATTGAAGTGCTAGTTTTGGTCGTGTTTCCAAGGCACCACAAAAAAAGTCCCTTAGTCCTAATTTTTGGTCACCTTTTGCATCTATCCATAGTCACTATTTTCCACACTGTTTCCCCTCCCCACTTCATCAGTCTCTCAGCCTTCACTTCATCCCTCCTTGACTGTTCAGAATTAGTAATCACATGGTGGGTGAGATGACATCACAGTGCAGTGCAACCAATCACATCTGCCTGGGTGGCGACATTACTAAGGGCAAATAAATCTCACTAGAGTGAGGGCAGTGCTTCCTGTAATGGTCATGTGGGCAGCTTCCACCAATCAGGAATCACTCAACTGTCCTTTGAGCTTTTCTCAAGAACCCATGGGGAGAAAATGCTGGCAGGGATTCAGTTCTTTTGATTCCTGGCAATTCTTATTTGTGAGATCAATCCCTCATTTTGGCTCAGGACCCACCCTTGGCTGCTTCTCTCTTTGCCAGCAATAAGCTACATTTCCAGATGTTGTGGGTCAACAGACTGTCCCAATGGACTTGGTTCCCCTTTTTCTGAGCTGTTAAGAACCCACATTTGTAATTCACTGGGATCAGGTTTGGCTGGTGTTTTCAGAATGTCAGATAGGCAGGGGCTGGAGATGGCCTCACAGCATCTATTTCGGAAACCCGCTTCCTTGGAAAAGTTAAGGGCTTCCTCAATTACCGTTTAGCAATAAAACAGTCTTATTTGCTTAACAGGAATCGACTGCCCCAGTCCAAACCTCCTTCTTCTCTCCTGTCCTCCCCTTCATTTCCCCTCATGTGCAATAACTATAGCTCTTCCTGATTGACCCTGAAGCTCTCGAAAAACCTTTTTACTTAAACATATATTGACCCCGGGCCTTGCCGCCCAGTGAATTATTTCACAGCTTGCAATCTAAAAGCCATAAATTAGGGCACAAACTCGCACCACTGTCCGCTAATGACAGGGATGTGAGGTGTCATCAATGTGGGCCACCCCAGGGACCTCCAAAATTCTGCTGGACCAGGGAGCTTTCCTTGCTTACCAGATTGTGTTGAATTTTCACGCCTTGTTTTACTTTCTT
The DNA here is from genome assembly GCF_965153285.1 of Podarcis tiliguerta. Taxonomy (NCBI): domain Eukaryota; kingdom Metazoa; phylum Chordata; class Lepidosauria; order Squamata; family Lacertidae; genus Podarcis; species Podarcis tiliguerta. The sequence continues at coordinate 20,814,441 of NC_139549.1, forward strand.
TTTTGTACCACATGCATTATTTTGCATTGTCTCAGCATTATGTGAAAGCTACTTAGGGATATGCTTGTTGCCCTGATGGAACAAGGGAAAACACAAGTACATTATCAAAGATTGTTGCGCAATGGATCAACCCCTGGGCGCTCACTTGTGGGGTAACTCAAGGCTCCATCCTCTCCCCCATGCTTTTTAACATCAATATGAAGCCACTGGGAGAGATCATCAGGGCGGTTGGGCTGAGTGTTTACCAGTGTGCAGATGATATCCAGCTCTGCCTCTCATTTAAATCGGAACCAGGGTAGGCGGTGAATGTCACATGGGAGTGTCTGCAGGCAGTTGGAGGATGGATGGTGGTTAACAGATTGAGGCTGAATCCTGACAAGAGAGAAGTGCTGTTTTGAGGGGCAAGGGGCAGGCAGGTGGGGAGCACTCCCTGGTCTGGAATGGGATAACTGGGCCTCTAAAGAACCAGGTGCACAGCCTAGGGGTCATTTTGGATTCAAGTTGTCCATGGAGGTGCAGGTCAATTCTGTGTACAGGGCAGCTGTCTACCAGCTCCACCTGTTGTACCAGCTGAGGCCCTACCAGTGGTGGAGCTCTCCACCGGGGGGTGGAGAGCAGGTGGGGGCAGGGCTGGTGCACGTCCCAGGGGCAGGGCACCCAGTGTGGGCGGGGGGCAGCCACGATGGCACCCTACCAGGATCGTGCTGCCGGGGACGGTGCGTTCCCCCCCTCTTCCTCCGCCAGTGGGCCCTACCTGCCTGCAGACTGTCCCGCCAGAGTGCTATTTTCTGGATATCTCCAGCTTGCATTCCACGTGAGGCTACCTTTGAAGGTTACTTGGAAACTACAACTTACCCAGAATGTAGCTGCTAGAACCATATAACACCAGTCCTAAAAGACCTATATTGGCTCCCAGTACTTTCCCAACAGAATCCGTAGTGTAGGTGCTGACATTTAATGCCCCAAATGGCTTCAGCCTTGTATACCTGAAGGAGCATCTCCACCCCCATCGTTCAGCCCGGACACCGAGCTCCAGCTCTGAGGGCCTTCTGGCACTTCCCTCATTGTGAGAAGTGAGGTTACAGGGAACCAGGCAGAGGGGCTTCTTGGTTAAGGTTACCAGGTGTCCCCGTTTCCAGGGGACAGTCCCCGGATTTGCAAACCAGTCCCCATACAAAATTCATTGAAGTTGAAAAGTGTCCCTGGATTCCTTGAAAAAAATCTGGTAACCTTATTCTTGGTAGTAGTGCCTGCCCTGTGGAGTGCCCACCCATGAGATGTCAAGGAGGTAAAGAACTTCATAACCTTCCATAGACTTCTGAAGGCAACGCTGTATTAGGAAGCTTTTAACGTCTGTTGTGTTCTTTTCTATTTTGTTTGACAGTGCCTAGAGTGGCTGGGGCAACCCAGCCAGATGGGTGGAATACAAGTAATAAATTATTATTGTTATTGTTCTTATCATCACCATCATCATTTTGTTTGAGGTTTTCTGCTTCTTCTCCTTTCTTGAGTTTTAGGTGCAAGTTCTGCAAAATGAGAGTTTGTGTTAACTTTGCCAATATAATCTATGTATAAAAGCTCTGTATGTGCCAACTTGATATTTAATAATTTAAACAATTTTTTATTGCACTAGCCAAAGGGTTTGCAAAGAAGAAAAAGAAATCACCAATAGAAATAAGGTTCAATAATTAGAGATGAACCAAAAAGGCAACCTGGCTTAAAACCTGCAACTTCTTGAAACCTTCACCTAAGAATGAGAAAGGAATATGAAGGAAACTGACCATAGGCAGAAGCAAATTTGACTTAAATGGCAACTTGCGCATCAGGGGTTTGAGGCAGCGAAAGACTTAAAAGCTGGAACGATAGGGGAAATGGTTGGCATTTCTAAAATTATTTCCATTTTAATCAGCCTAAATGCAGTATCAGGTAATGGTATTTTGAGTTTTTATTCTTATAATAATTTTCAGAGTTAGGATTTCCAGGCTGTTGGTGCCGCTCTCAAAGAAAATAGTGAACCATAAAACATTTTTTAAGATTAGAGATACTGATAGCCATACACGGGAACTGTTCTGGGTTGATGGTATTCTTTGTGCTATACAGTATAAGACAGTCTGTGACTGTTTTTCTCCTCACCGAGATCAAAGGGTGTCAGGCCCCTTTGGAATGAGATTTTAAAATGACCCAGAGACAGATGCAGCCTTGTCAAGGTGAAAATAGGTTCTTTTGAACTGTTGAGATAAGCAGTTTTCGCCTTGGTGGGGAAAAGGCACAAAACTTGGCTGTTCTCATCAACATCCATGCTATCTGATTGGACTATTTTGAATAGGATTACCCAGTCAGCTGGGGAACCAATACCAGATTTGGCTTCAGGGTTGAGGGGACCATCCATGTGGTGCTGCCCAATGGCACCTGCTATGTTAAGGTAAAGGGTCCAGTCATGACCGACTCTAGGGTTGTGGCGCTCATCTTGCTTTACTGGCCGGGGGAGCCGGCGTACAGCTTCCGGGTCATGTGGCCAGCATGACTAAGCCGCTTCTGGTGAACCAGAGCAGAGCACGGAAACACCATTTACCTTCCCGCCGGAGTGGTACCTATTTATCTACTTGCACTTTGACGTGCTTTCGAACTGCTAGGTTGGCAGGAGCTGGGAACAAGCAACTGGAGCTCATCCTGTCATGGGGATTCGAACCGCCGACCTTCTGATTGGCAAGTCCTAGGCTTTGTAGTTTAACCCACAGCGCCACCCGTGTCCCTTTTTCCGCTATCTTAGTTTTCCCCAAATGCAAAGTCCCAGGACTTCCATAATTGCATGTCTTTCTAGTTATATTAGTGATTTCCCCCAAAGAATCCTGGGAGCTGCAGTTTGTTAAGGGTGCTGGGAGTTGTTAGGAGACCCTGCACAGAGCTAGAGTTCCTAGCATCCTTAACAAGCTACTTTTCCCCATGACTATTTGGAGGGAATCCATGACTGTTCAAGTGCTTCAAATGTATGGTGTGGATGTGGCCTATATTTCTGCCTATCCATTTAATTTATACTAATTTCTGTTTGTGCAAGGGGAAAAAATAAGTCTAAAAAGGAAAATTCCCTGGATGCCAAGATCCAAGCCTGGGGAAAGTACCCTTTGGCGATAGAAGCCCAGCAGAGATTTTAAATCTCAAAATATGCAGCAAAGTAACATGTGGAAATATAGGTTGTTGGTCCTTTAAAATATGTGCCCTTTAAAGTGAGTTCTGAAGTTTCCTTCTTCCCCAAGCTTAGAAAAAGACCGTACAGGTCAGTTAAAAATGATTTACTTACAAACTCTCCAAAGGTCAGATTCATGTGTTTTTTCATACAGCATTCAGTAAAGTTGCACAGGCAGTAAAGCTTGGCTTAGTTACAGTGGTGAAAGTTCCTAAATTATTGGTATAGGAACTCAAGAATGGCTGGTGAGAGCCATGCGTTCTGAGCTGGAGCAAATAGCTCAGAACCTCTTCACATGTTGGTCTTCTCAGGTAGGTTCAGGGAACAAAGCCTTGATTGCCTAGTCCCTCCCAGTGAGAGCTAAGCCTGGCAGGATAGCTTACTCTGCTGTATTAACCCCCCCGTGAAATAATTAGACTTATGCATGTTGGTTAGATGAGGCTGGTTATCCCACAATTTCTGTTTTACGTTAATCCACTTCATCAGATGCATCTCATGAACCGGAATTAGGCTTTAAGGTGCTCATTATGGTCATCAACATCATCCTCACACTGTTTCCTAATCAATCCATCCCATGTAATCTGTCAGGAGCCTGAGGGCCCCGTTCCTCTCCACCTGGCCTACGGCAGGGCCTGACAGGCTTCATAAGAACTGCTGCTGCTGCTGCTGCCACCTAGCAAGGACTGGGGTATTGGGAAAAAAGTTTTGTCAGGAGTTTTTGTTGTTATTGAAATTAATTTTTTTGTATCTTTATTTTTATGTGGATATTCTTCAGTTTGGTCATGTAGTTTTTGATGCATTTTATTTATTTTTATGGCTACTTTGCTATGTTCATAATTATGCAAATCTTTTCATATTGTAAGCCGCCTTGAGTGTTGTTTTAACTGTGGAAAGGTGGCATACAAATAAAACGATGATGATGATCTTAAAATGAATGAAACTTTGGCAGGAGCAGGACGTGGGTGGCGCTGTGGGTTAAACCACAGAGCCTAGGGCTTGCTGATCAGAAGGTCGGCGGTTCAAATCCCTGCGACTGGGTGAGCTCCCGTTGCTCGGTCCCTGCTCCTGCCAACCTAGCAGTTCGAAAGCACGTCAAAGTGCAAGTGGATAAATAGGTACTGCTCCGGCGGGAAGGTAAACGGCATTTTCATGCGCTGCTCTGGTTCGCCAGAAGCGGCTTAGTCATGCTGGCCACATGACCTGGAAGCTGTACACCGGCTCCCTCAGCCAATAAAGCAAGATGAGCGCCGCAACCCCAGAGTCGGCCACAACTGGACCTAATAGTCAGGGGTCCCTTTACCTTTAATGAAACTTTTTAATGTACGAAATATGCTTAAATCTACTCTAAACTGGTATCAAAGCACTTTAAGTTTATGTTGTGACTGTGGCCTGAATTGAATGTTTCCTCTAGCCTTTGCAGCCATCTGTGCATCATGCATCCGGAGCTCCAGCCAATCCCAGCTCTCTGGCTGGTGTGCCCTAAATGATACTTGCATCCGCAAACATGTGTTTGCTTTCACTAGGTGAGTTTTTCCGGCATCTGTTGGCCCTGGGAAGCCAGCCAAGCTTCCTGGGTACCGAGGCAGACCGTGGATTTCAATTCAGCCTGCACAGCTCAAGAGTCCCGATAAACTGTGAGATCAGCACCACCGCTTTGCCAGTATTTCTTTAACCTAATTGTTTCCAACCAGAGACAATCTCCACCATCGTTCAGTCTGGATTCAGGCCAGCCCCAATCCTGAAAATCTGGAGCTGATTCAGCCGAGGGGCAGGGAATGGGTTGGAGACACCCAATAAACACCAGGCGATTTCTGCAATTTATAGGGCATCTGCTTTTCCCCTGCCCTTGCAATGCCTCTGCCCACCCCCCAAAGGATCATGGAGAAGCCAACGTTTTGATCGTGACCTGGCACCTAGCAGTGAAAGCCACACAGCTCGCTTGTCCACATGACCCCCAAGAAGATACGGTGCCTGTGTGTGTTTCTGTGTTTGTGGCAGGGAGTGATTGGTTGAAACTGGTGCTCTGGGCCTTGGAAATTGAACGGCAGCCAGTTTTGTCTGACAGATGGGGTGAGCTCCACTTCCCTGTGACATGGCTGTTCAGGGGAAACAAAAGAAAAAGAAAAATCCTTCTGTAAGAACAATGGTCAGCAACAAGAACAACAAAGGTCTTTCACGCCCTTTAATAAAGGCTATGTCAAAAAAAGAGGGCAGCCCTCACAACTCCGAGTCTCAGTGTTCACACCCCATAAATTGTGTTTATGCAGACACCCTCTTCATTTTTATTTTTTTAAAAAAGTGGTTATATTTTTATAAACTCAACATTTGCCGAAGCATCTGGTCTTACTTGGGCTCCTTCAAAGCCTGCCCCATATTAAATATTCCTGGAACTTGATGGAAAAAGCTCCTGGGCGGGAGGCAGGGGATAAAAAGCACTTAGGGAGTGTACTTTTAATTGAATCTGGTGGTTAAGTACTAACCACAAAAACTATAATGCTTTTGTTAATAATTCTATTTATCTTTTTCAAAAAAATAAATACATCCAGATCTGGTCTTTGCAAGCCCATCATCATGGAAAATAGCGTCATTTTGAGTGACAGCTAAGCTGGGACAGCCAAATCCTTCAGGGGAACATGGAGAGACAAACTGGATGCATGCAGTGCTAATGTCAGAAGCCCACAACCCGACATAGACTGGAGATTGAAGGGTGGTCCAGTAGTGCAGCTAGGTAATCTTTTCTTCCCTATAATTGGGAATTCCCCATAGTTGTTTGGGCTTAAAGGTAAAAAGGTAAAGGTACCCCTGCCCATACGGGCCAGTCTTGACAGACTCTAGGGTTGTGCGCTCATCTCACTCTAAAGGCCGGGAGCCAGCGCTGTCCGCAGACACTTCTGGGTCACGTGGCCAGCCTGACGAAGCTGCTCCGATGAACCAGCACCAGAGCAGCACACGGAACGCCATTTACCTTTCCACTATAAAGCGGTCCCTATTTATCTACTTGCACCCGGGGGTGCTTTCGGACTGCTAGATTGGCAGGCACTGGGACCGAGCAATGGGAGCGCACCCCACCGCGGGGATTCGAACCGCCGACCATGCGATCGGCAAGTCCTAGGTGCTGAGGTTTTACCCACAGTGCCACCCGCGTCCCTGTAGCCACCTGCGTCCCTGTGTATTTGGGCTTAGCTCTCAGCAAATTGAACAGCAAAATGAATTATGGCAATAGTTTGAATCCTACATTGGCAGTAAAACACCAGAATAAATGCACCCTGAACTAGTGGACACCTGCTTCCTTCAGTATAATCTGTGGAGACGATGGGGTTTCTAATGCTTAAAGTCAGGGACTTGTCCTTCTATGGAGATTTCCATGCTCTGCTTTCATACGCAGCAAGAGCAGCCTCTGAAACATCCTGTGCCATCGTTTCCTTTGATAGCTTATTGCACTCATGAATAGTTTTCTTCCAGGAGCTACTCTTCCAAAATCCCTCGGGCGCTGACACAGCCCTAGCTTGAGTCAGGCCTCTCTCCTTCTTGTCTGTGACACCAGCTCAAATAGCCCTGTACCATCTCAATGCTTTATTCGTATCAGATGTTCACGACCTCGTAAAATGTGTCTCCTTTCCTGCCTACCCCCTTTTCTTGGCGCGTGGAGATCTATCACCCCTCTTGAATCACCAGGATTCCCCCAAGGCCTTGCCTCATTCGGATCTGCCCTTGACATCAACCTCTGTCCTCTCCAGAGCCTCCTTTTAATACGAGAAGCCAACCTGTTGTGCTTGATGCATTAGACAGGCGACCCCTGGTAGGTGAGATGAATTATGCAGGTGACCTCTGGCGGGTGAGATGGTGGTTGGTTGGGGAGGGGAGGGGGAAGGAATTTGCTTCGTTTAAATGATGGGTCTCTGAATGCAAAAAGGCTTGTGAGAGACGACAATGAGAATTTGGAAGAGGACAACTTTGGAGTTCCCAGTTCCTTTGCAGTTTGCACCCTCTAATCACAATGCTTTGGCACAGCTTATCTATAATTTGCCCTGACTGAGGATACGTAGTAATCTCTGTGTGGCTTTAGATGAACAACTTAACTTGGGAGACCACCCAGTAAGTAGACAGCAGCAGGAGGAACAGGAACCAGCTTTGCTGGGAATGTAGGCCTTGGGTGCAATCCCAGCTCAAGTACACTTCCCCCTTTTATACTCCTTCTCTGTCATCACAAAGAGCCAGATCTAAGTTATGTAGCCGTTTGCCCAAACTAGACTATTGGAGGTGCTGGGGAGAGGGTGGGCTGCCTAGCCAGAAGTCAAGAGGGCATTGGACATAGCCTCAAATAGGTAACAGCCTTATTAGAAAAACAAACCAACAAACTGAAACTGACACGGGGACAAATAGAAGAAGATGCCTTCACCCCGGTATGGTTACCCTTTGTCACATACACAGCCCACAAGACAACATGAAGAACCCGCCAACAGCATTCAAATCAATCTGGCTAACCTGATCCAACCACACATACACACACCACTCACACACGAAAACAAAATTCTTTTTTTTATTATTCAAAATTATAACAAGACATATTATCCAAAAACATATCATCCTTGTCCCCCCCCCCATTTTTCTTCCCTCCCCCCCTCCCACACAAACCCCCACCCCACCCCCCCGACTTCCCTCAGTTCCAGTCTTTGGTTTCTCTAAGAATGCTGTTTTCTGCATGTTACAAAGTTGTATAGATCCTCAAACTATTTAGCTGATTATTATCAATAAAAAGTTTGTGAATGTTTATTCAAAACCTGCCAAGGAGTCCAGTTCGCTTTGTTGCGTCTTCAGATACTTTGTAAAGGGTTCCCATTCATCCTTAAAGTCACAGTTATCCTTGTCCCGTAGCTTATATGTCAGTTTTGCCTGTTCTGCATAGTCCACCAATTTTTCTTGCCATGATTCTTTAGTTAGGGTTTCTTCAGTCTTCCATCCTTGTGCTACCACGAAAACAAATTTCACTACAGCCAATCAAAGACAACCAACCACACCCCAGGCCACCCCCAACCTCTCTCAACACCAAAGAAACACAAGCGAATAGTAAATAGAACCCAAACCAGTGACTCTGACACAAAACCCCACGCATACACTAAGTAGAACAGAAGCGTTGCCACTCGACCCGACCCTACTCACCATTTCCCCCTCTACCTCTTCCCCCTTTCCTTCCCAATGTAACACCAGTGGCGTAGCATGGGGGGTGCAGGGGGGGCCGGCCGCACAGGGCGCAACATCTGGGGGTTAGGGTTAGGGGGCGCAAATCCACGGGTTAGGGGTGCAAATTACTTGCCTTGCCCCGGGTGCTGACAACCCATGCTACGCCACTGTGTAACACTAATGTCTCAAGAAATGAAACCGATCTATAGAAAATGTAACTTGAAAAAAGAGACATTGCACATACTTTTGTAAACCAAGAAATCTTTAATAAAAATATATTTAGAAAAATAAAAAAGGAAATATCCGCACCTGGCTAAGGCCAATGCAAACTGACCCAATCTATACCACCTAGAGCTAACATGCAAATGAAACTTTCAAACTTCCTGAATGTTCCCATGCAGTTCTTTGCTTGAATTTTTTTTTAAAAAATTGGGAGGGTCACCTGAACCTTTATATCCCACCTTGATCACCAAGATCATCTGCAGGAACATCACGTGTCATTCCCTGAGTTGGCAAGGCTCATTTCACAACAAGAAACTGAGCTTTCAGTGTCTTCAGCCCAATCCTGTGGAACACTCTGCCACTAGAGATCTAGTAGGCGCCTTCTGTTCAACTTTTAAGAGCCTGCTGGAAAACTATGCAGGCAATATACATCCTTCAACAATGGTTAATTGAAGTATTGTTTATAACTTTTTAATATGGTTTTTATTGCACGGCTATATGTTTTATTGCTCCAAACCACTTTGATATTTTTTCCCTCATTATTTAATTAAATAAATAATTCTGCAAATTTACACCCTTTGGTTGCATTTTGTATATTCTAAATAAATGTGGAAACAAGATGGAATGGACATGGGTGGATCACGTGTGAAAGCAAGATGGATTGCAAATATTTATTTGTATCGAATATTTGCATATCACTTATTCACAGTTGTTGCTAAGCAGCCTACAAGGAGACCCAATGCAAGACTAAAAATAGTTAAAACTATAGAATCAGAATTTAGTTTAAAAGCCTGCTGGAATTTAAGTCTTCAGAAGGTGCTGGAAGTTCAGTGGGTAGAGGGACTATCTGGCTTTAACTGGATGGGAGTTCCATAACATTGGGTCCGCAATGCTGAATGCACAGTTCCTGGTAGAGCCAAGCTGTGCATCTGAGGCATGGGGATACACTAACAGTGATTCCCCTGAATACCTCTGTGATTGAGCAGGGATATAAGGCAGCTGGTTGTTTTCTGGACTGGAGGCTGGATGTGGGAGCAGCAGAAGCAGAGAGATGGGTGATGTTGTCATGGAAATCTATTCAATATTGACCCAGAGCAGATTCCAATGTATAGTTAGCAGAGTAAAAACTTAAACACTTAAAAACTTAAAAACTTAAACACATTGTGGGATTCCCAAAAAATAGACCAGAGGCAGTTGTATTTCATCCAGCAGAGCTTTACTGCTACCAAAGGCAAATGAGCATAATGGTAAATCCAATACATTCAGGATTGGCACAGTCCATGAGAGATTCAGTTGCAGCAGACTTAACTTAAACTTACAATAACTTATAATAAGATTAAACCATAGCATTATAGCATTTGTACACCACACCAGAAGGAAAAGAGATAGAAATTGAAACCCAGGCTCCTTCTGGCCCTACTTTTATAGTCAGCATGACTCTGACAGAAAGCGGTAACAGAACCAGTTTAAGGCAGCTGTACTCAGCTTCTCTGAAGGAATAACCCAAACATCACGAACCTTCTGATTGTTTCTTTCACACAGAGAAGCTTCCAGAACCCTCTTGAATTAATGAGAATAGGAAAGATCTCTACACATCAGATCAATACTTTCTGCATTAAGAAATGCAAACTGACAAAGGTTCCCACCCTACAATTGGTGGACATCACAGAAGGTGGTCGAGAACCACACAACTCATAGAATCATGGAATTGCAGGATTGGAAGGGACCCCAAGTCACCCCCCTGCAATGCAGGAAACACAGATAAAGAATACCTGGCAGATGTCCATCCAACCTATCTTTGAAAACCTCCAACAAAGGAGAGTCCATCACCTTCAAAGGGAGTCCATTCCACCATAATGAGTATGGTGAAATTGGGATTGTGGGGTTATAGGTTTTCTAATTATTATTATTACGTATTTTGTGTTTTCATTTTGTATTTTTATGTTGTGATCTCCCTGAGATCTTCAGATGAAGGGCTGTTGACAAATCTATCATCTATCTATCTATCTATCTATATCTATCTATCATCTATCATCTATCATCTATCATCTATATCTATCATCTGTCTATCTATCTATCTATCTAATCTATCTATCTATCATCTATCATCTATCATCTATCTATCATCTATCTATCTATCTATCTATCTATCTATCTATCTATCATCTATCTATCTATCTATCTATCTATCTATCTATATCTATCTATATCTATCTATTATCTATCTATCTATCTATCTATCTATCTATCTATCATCTATCTATCTATTAAAACAAAAGAACTATCATACTGCTTTAAACAATCATGGCTTCCCACAAAGGATTCTGGGAGCTGTCATTTATTATGGCCCTGAGACCCCTAGGAGACCCCTACTCCCCTCTCAGAGACATCTATCTATCTATCATCTATCTATCTATCTATCTATCTATCTATCTATCTATCTATCTATCTATATCTATCTATCAATCATCTATCTATCTATCTATCTATCATCTATCTATCTATATCTATCTATCTATCATCTATCTATCTATCTATCTATCTATCTATCTATCTATCTATCTATCATCTATCTATCTATCATCTATCTATCTATCTAATCTATCTATCTATCATCTATCATCTATCATCTATCTATCATCTATCTATCTATCTATCTATCTATCTATCATCTATCTATCATCTATCTATCTATCTATCTATCTATCTATCTATCATCTATCTATCTATCTATCTATCATCTATCTATATCTATCTATTATCTATCTATCTATCTATCATCTATCTATCTATCTATCATCTATCTATCTATCTATCTATCTATCTATCTATCTATCTATCATCTATCTATCTATTAAAACAAAAGAACTATCATACTGCTTTAAACAATCATGGCTTCCCACAAAGGATTCTGGGGGCTGTCATTTATTATGGCCCTGAGACCCCTAGGAGACCCCTACTCCCCTCTCAGAGACACAAATTCCCAGTGTGGTTTAATAATCAATCTCTAACCCCAGAGATCTGTGGTTCTGATCCCACAGTACCAAAACAATTGCAGGGCATTGGCACAAAAGCACTGTTTGCAATACATGGTTTGTGGCTGTGGATCTCTCTGTGTGCTTCACAGGATTTCTTCCCAGCTGTTCTAATTAAAATAATTAATCAAGGAAGCAAACAAATAAGGCCTGGGAAGGGGGTCAGGTGATCAAGGAAAGGAAGCGATGCATTGTGGGACTCCAGCCCTTCCTCCCCCTCCCTTCTCTCAAGAGCTTTTGTGTTTGAAATGATATCTATTTCTCTTTGTGACAGCACACCCTGACTGCTGCCTTGACGTTCTCCGGAGCTGACATCACGACCAGTATGACACTGATGCCTTTGGGCACAAATCAGAGTCGGTTTGCTCCTGTCCCTCTGCGCCGCCGTGCAGCGCCTGTAGCACCTCCGAGGGCCCCCCCCCAAGTGCTCCGGTGGGGGAACAGAGGGAGCGCAAGGGCCCTGATGGAAACCAGGAAGCAAAGAGGCATTTGCCAGCTTGCTAGCCTGGCTCCTAAATGCTCGCATCAAAGTCCCTTTTCAAACACACACTTCTCTTCCCCAGTGCATTTGCAAAGGCTGGTTTCTGCTCTCTGAAATCTGTGGGGAGATGCTAGCTTGGGCTGGAAAACAACTGCCTAGGCTGTATGATCAGATCAGCTGCTATTAGCATCAGGAGGGTGCTAATAATTCCCGACTTCCATGCTCATTACCTGTCGCCGGGCTTAAGTCAACAGCAAGAAAGTTGGAAAGCTTTAGGTTGTGTTGTGTGTGGGGGGGTGGATTTGGCTTTGGTTGCCAACTCCCCAAGGGACTATGTGTCCCCTAAGTCCATGATCAGTCAGAGAAGAATGGATGGAGGCAGGATCCAATGAAAGCAAGGCAGAACTTTATTTTTCTGTTGCAACAGAGTCCCAGATCCCTCTCTTTGCAAGGTGGTGAGAGAGAAAGACCAAGAACAAAGTGTGCAGGAACCTTTAAAGACTTTCGATAATGCCCAACCCCTTAGCCAAAGACCACCCTAAAAGCATCATACAGGCATCACAGAAATAGGAGGTCTACCACAGAAATTTGAGAGTGTGGCTTCTCTCCTGTCTGCCAAGACACCTGATAACATTTTACTGATTGCATTACCTGGGCAGTCTGGCCATTATTTCTAGATGGTAAAAACCTTAGTTCTTGAATCCAGGTCACAAGCATACCCTATTCATACACAAAATATGCCCTTAAGACAGTATTTGTAGGATTTGTAAGGGGGGGGGGGACTATTGGGAAAGGTGTCTCCAAGGTATCCCCTTCTCTAGAGGAAATATTTAGAATAATTAGGAGAGCCAAGATGGCTTTTTAGAATTGTTCTGTGTGCTAAAATAATGTGTAGTATTCTCAGGGAATGTTTTGAAGGGTGAAGGATCTGTTTTCTGTGGAGTGTCTGTCTGCTATGTGGGTGTACCCTAAATTTTTTATAACAGTTGGAAGCTGGCAAAGGGGGTCTTTGGAACGGCATGAGGGCTGTGGGTACTGGGTGTCTTGGACAGCACAGCACACCAAGGGCCCCTTTGTGCACTTAGGGTATGTGGAGAGCTGATAGGATAGCTCTTAGCACTGATGGGTGGTGCCAGTGGGGCTTTTGGTGCAGAAGACAAGGAGGCCAACAGTAGGTGGAGCCAGAGCCTGCATTGGGTGGAGTCAGAGACTGCATTGTTGCATTGTCATTGCTGCCCTTAACGACTTGGGACCAGTTTACCCATGAGATCACCCAACCGTAGATATGTCAGTGGAACTGGCAACCGTTACAGGTGTCATGCAATACCTGTTCCGCATTTGTAAGAACTCAACTTTTATTGTGGTGGCACCTACACTTCGGAACTCCCTGCTTATTGCCATTTGGGCATCCCCCCAGACAAAATGTTTAGATATTTAGGAAGCTGATGCAAGTTTCAACCAGTTTTTTCAGCTTAGCTACTTGAAAGTTAGAGGAATGTGGGTGGCGCTGTGGGTTAAACCACAGAGCCTAGGACTTGCCGATCAGAAGGTCGGCGGTTTGAATCCCCGCAACAAGGTGAGCTCCCGTTGCTCGGTCCCTGCTCCTGCCAACCTAGCAGTCTGAAAGCACGTCAAAGTGCAAGTAGATAAATAGGTACCACTCTGGCAGGAAGGTAAACGGCATTTCCGTGTGCTGCTCTGGTTCGCCAGAAGCGGCTTAGTCATGCTGCCCACATGACCGGAAGCTGTTTGCTGGCTCCCTCAGCTAATAAAGCAAGATGAGCACTGCAACCCCAGAGTTGGTCATGACTGGACCTAATGGTCAGGGGTCCCTTTACCTTTTACTTGAAAGTTATTGCTGTTAATTTTCCTTTTGGAGTTTTTAAAATCTTTTTTGTAAACTGCTTTGAGGTTGTTGGTTTTTTTAAAGACAAAAAACACACTCAATCAAGCAGTGTATAAATTTTATGAAGTAAGTAATTAATAAGATGTATATTGTACTACACGCTGCCTTAAATGGCTGTAAATTCTTTCAGTGTCAGTGCCTGCTGTTCATGCTTTGGCATCTGCAGGATGAATACGGAAAGCTGCCTCATACTGAGTTAGACCATTGGTTTATGCATCTCAGTATTGTCTGCACTGACTGGCAGTGACTCTCCAGAGTTTCATGAAGATGCTCTAACCACTGTGCCCTTCCTTTATGACACAGGAATGTACTGAGTCAGACCATTGGTCCATCCAGCTCAGAATTGTCTACATTGACTGACAGAAGCTCTCCAGGATTTTGGGCAGTGGAAATTCCCAAACTGGAGATGTTGGGGGTCAAACCTGGAATGTTCTGTATGCAAAGAACATGCTCAAATTACTGCATTGCAGTCCTTCTGTTCAGACACAGGACTATAGGAAAGTACCTTGGTCCATCTATCTCAGTATTGTCTACACAATAGACAGGCAGTGACTCTCCAGGGTTTCTGGCAGGGAGTCTTTGCTTGGAAATGCTGGGAATGGAAGCTGGGACCTTCTACATGCAAGGCAGATGCTCTACCACTGAGCTGCAGCCCTTTTGAAATACCTGTATAGGAACGTGCCTTTCATTTAATCAGATCCTTGGTCCATCTATCTCAGTACTGTCCACAGTGACTGGCAGCAGCTCTCGAGGGTTTCAGATAGAGGTTTCTCCAAACCCAGCAATGCATGTACTCTGTGATTGAGCAACATTTCCCCACGTCATATTATAATTAATATAATTGCTAAGGAGGTAAAGGACTACTTAGGAACAGCCTCACACATACAGGTCATCTCCTGAAAACAAGAATAAATATTCACCACTGTCCTAGCTGCAGGACACACAACCAAGTGAACTCCTCACTCTTCAGCTGAGCTGTGCAATCCCCCCCACCCTGAAATGTAGCCTGTGGTTTGTCAAAGAACTTGAAAGCAACATGAGCTTTTTCTTGTCTTTTTCTCTTTTTTTTTTGAGGTGGACAATAAATCCTAAGGCATCCATCTGCTCTGGTGCATGAAATAATTCTTGGGCATGAGTCCATCAAACCAGCTAGGCCATTGAAGAGATCATCTATGAGATTCCATCAGCTTGACCCTAGGCTCTTAATTACATCCTAAGGCTTTGATGAAGACTGATCTATTGGGGGGGGGGAATCTCATCAGTGTGGTGGGATTGCGAAATCTCGAGTCTTTAATGATACAGGGAGAGTCAAGGGCACCACATGATCTAGGCATCATTGCTTCCTCTCCAAAGTCAGTGTCAGGCAAAAGCTGCCTCTGGGTTCCATCGTCAAGCCATAGGACTAACACGGGAATGTAAGAAGCCACCCAAAACCAAGCCAGACCATTGGTCCATCCAGTGGCGTAGTGCAGGTTGCCAGTGCCCGGGGCCACGCGATTGGGAGAAAGGGAAACAGACAGCGTATGCATGCACACTCAACTGCTTAACGGCATCCGTGTCACCCAGGTGGTTTCAGCCGCAGAGATAATATGAGTTGTTCCGTTGTCTGGAGCGGTCACTTCCTGGTTTGCATGGAGAAGCTGTTTTCAACAGAGCCCAGTGACGGAAGCATGCAGCTGTATTGAGGCACTGTTGGGTGTTGAAATTTTGCAGCCCCTAACAATGCCACTGCATCCATTTAGCTCAGTATTGTCTGCAGCTGTTTTCTGGAGTTTGGGGCAGAAGTTCTTTCCATCCCTACCTGGAGATGCCAGGAACTGAACCAGATACTCAACTACCATTCTTCAGCCGTTCTTTAGAAATAAAATATGTTCCCTGTTCTAAAATAAAATAAAGACGCTTCCTTATATTGAAACTGACCATTAGCTCACCTAGCCTAGTATTGTCTACACAGACTGGCAGCACCTTTTAGGAGGAGGAGGACCCAGAACAAAGGTGTGCCTGCCCTTATATAGACATTTTAAACTACCTTCCAGACCACCCCTCCAGACATCATACATACATCACAGAAGGGGTGTAACCCAAGACCACCCCCCACAATCATCATACCCACATCACAGTAAAGGTGGTCTACAACAGAAATTTGAATGTTGTTGTTTTTCCTGTCTGTCAGGTTATCTGATAATGCCTTATCTGATTGCCTTTCCTGGTAGTCTGGCCATTCCTTTGAGATGGTGATTACCCACTTCCTGAGACAATGGGAAGGTTCTCTCCCCCCCTCCCTCCTCGCAGAGAAAACATTTGGTCAGTTTGGGAGTCAAAATGGTTTCAGGTCGGTCTTCCTGTGCTGATCTATGTACGTGCTTGGTTGGTACATTTATGAACATTTATTATATATATAAGACCTAACATTTTGTTATTACAAAATTTATCGTGCAGACGGGGCCTTTCTCTAACTAGCCAAGGCCCCATCTACACCATGCATTTAAAAGCAATATCATGCACAAGCCCACAAACGCAAACATCCAAGCCAGCAAGAGACATGGTTATTGTGCAAGGCCAGGGAACAGCTCTCAAAGCGGACAGCAGAGCACAGCTGGAGAGAAGTTGTGGTCTGGGAGGATCGTGACCTAAGGACCAGAGGGAGAGGCCTGAGCAAAGCTGTCCCAAGAAGAGAGGAAGAGAAGATCATAACACTGGAAGCATGAAGAATTATTCCCAGCCTCAGGGGGTGTTGATAACGTACACAGTGACGAAACAGACAACATTGTACGGTGAAGGTCCACAGAATCC
Source organism: Podarcis tiliguerta (assembly GCF_965153285.1). Lineage (NCBI taxonomy): Eukaryota > Metazoa > Chordata > Lepidosauria > Squamata > Lacertidae > Podarcis > Podarcis tiliguerta. The sequence goes on from NC_139549.1 coordinate 20,831,243, forward strand.
CCCCCCCCCCGGCTCCCAGGAGCCTTGTAAAAAATGGATATAAAAAAGCAGCAAATTTGCCTGCAGAATTTAAGTCCATTTCCACAAAACACAGGCAGCCAATGCGTCTGGTTTATGTCAGGCCAGACGCTCCGAATGAACCCACTAAAGGCATTTCAAACAAACGTAACGCACCACCTACTAACAGAATAAATCAATTAGAAGAACAAACTTTCAGAGAACCTAGTGGGAGGGGGGGAATACCATGGAAAGTTGATCCTTTGTTGTCACACACTCCCCCCCCCCCCATTCAGCTATGAGATTAATACATTTTCAGGGCGGGTTTCATAAAACAATGGGACCCCCTGAAGAAAGATCTTACTTCGGGGCCATTTGTTTTTGTTTAGTGGAGTATGCATTGAGTGATATATATTTTTCTCTCTCCTCCTCCTCTCCCCAAAGGGAGGTTTGCATTTGTGTATTTCAACTGTACATTAAAGGAAGGCATCCTATCAGCCCCGAGAGCAGATGAAAAATATCCCTTTTCACCGGGCTTTTGCTCATTTGTTTCTGGGTCTGACCGCAGAAGAATAAAGGCAGAGAAGTTGGCAGGTAAGATTAAAAACTGTGCATTCAAGGGCTACGGCGCACTGAGTTGTTTGAAAACACGGCCAGTTCTTTGATTCACACATCTTGTGAAATGACTCTCAGCTCTAGCCTTCATATCTTGTCATTACAGAGTAAACAGTCAAGCTTTCCTGAATATATATTGCTGCAGTCTCTGAGGTGTGAGAGACTCCAGCGCTTACCCAATGTGGAATCAAGTTTCTGTGGAATGAAGGTGTCTTTAGGATACATATGGGTTTATGTATGTATATGACATACCCTCTAATACATCAAAGGGAAAAACCAGGACGCTACCATCTGGGACACAATTTTCCCATTTTTTCTCGCCATGCTGAGCCATGATTTCCCCATAATAAAAGTACTTTTGGAGGGCACCGTGCCCCAAAACTCGCATTTTTGGAGTGCCAAACAACATTGCAGCCCTGAAAAACGTGCTTTTACCATGATCTCGAAATCATGCACGATCACGGCACCCAAGATGGCCACCATGCTCTCATGAGAAGAAATGAGATGTTCAAGTTTTTCTAGGATAGATGACGGGTTTGGTGTGTGTGTGTGTGTGTGTGTGTGTGTGTGTGGCAGCAGTAGTCTGAACATAGGATGGAGGGGCTCACAGCATTAACACTCCAACAGATCTTGCCTCTCCATTAGATGCCCAGGGACAAAATAAAAATAAAAATGGAATCTCATTTTTTGTCATTTGAAACCTGTGGTTCGGGTTCTCTCCTCCAGAGCTTTTCTCTCTCTCGTTCCAAAAAAAGTGGAGCGCCTGGTTGCTAAACATTTCAAAGCTGATAACTGCAGCCCATCATACTTCTCAGTAATCGCTATAGAGATACCAACTAATCCAGCAAGATTAGCAAAGAGGGAGAAGTTCTGGACACATTGGACCTGTAGACACCACACAGCCTGAACCTGGAGGTATCATAGTCCCAGCATTGCTGCGCTTCAGGGAATGAAGCCCTTCTGAGCATTCCATTCTCAAAGCTCTAGAGCTGTCACCTTGGAAACAGCATCCTTTCATGTTGATCAGAGCAGCTGATGGAGGCAGGAGCCAAGACATCCTGCAACATGAATAATACTCATGAAATACTTTGTTTTGTCAATCACAGCAACATTTCTGTTGCTGTTTTGTAAATTTATTTATTTGGTTTTTCAATTCAAAGTTTTACAATCACATATCCAACATACATCATAAAAACAAGATTCCAAAGAATCTCCAGGACTCCCCTCCTTCCCTTTGTGGGTCCTATTGTTAATCATTTCTTCCTGCATCTTTTATAATAATCCAAATCTTTTACATCTCCATTATATCCAAAATCCACGATTAAACTACAGGTGTCATTCCAATCCTACTAATGATTTTTAACTGTTTACAATGATTTTTAAGATAAATTATAAATTTTCCCCATTCCTTATTAAAATTTCGGTCTTCCAGATTTCTGATTCTTCCAGTCATTTTTGCCATTTCAGCATAATACATTAATATTGTGGTAGTGATTTAGCTAAATCCTAAAAGAGATCCAGGGCAAGCTTGTGTGAAGTTCTGTTTGATCTTTCATAACTTTTGCTACTCAGTGTTATCTATGATATGTGAGGTGTGAATGTGGCCTAAATGATTTGCCACCCTGTGACAAATCAGATGTGGGACACTGGCACAAAAGTGATGGCAAACCTCTGCACATGCAAAGGTAAAGGTAAAGGGACTGCTGACCATTAGGTCCAGTCGTGGCCGACTCTGGGGTTGCGGCGCTCATCTCGCTTTATTGGCCAAGGGAGCCGGCGTACAGCTTCCGGGTCATGTGGCCAGCATGACTAATTCGCTTCTGGTGAACCAGAGCAGCGCACGGAAATGCCGTTTACCTTCCCGCCGGAGCGGTACCTATTTATCTACTTGCACTTTGATGTGCTTTCGAACTGCTAGGTGGGCAGGAGCAGGGACCGAACAATCGGAGCTCACCCCGTCGTGGGGATTCAAACCGCCGACCTTCTGATCGGCAAGTCCTAGGCTCTGTGGTTTAACCCACAGCGCCACCCACGTCCCTCTGCACATGCAAACACACTTCTAAATAAAAACCCTTTTTGAGGGTTCCCCCCCCCCATCAATAAATTTTATGAAATGAAATAAAGAATTCTGGGAGCTGTACTTTGTAAAGAGAGTTGAATGTTGTGAGGAGGAGGTACCTGTTCCCCTTGCAGAGCTACAGTTTTCAGAGAGGTTTAACTTTCAATCCCTCTTCCCAGGCAACTATGAGAATTGTAGCTCTGGGTAGAGAACAGGAACAACTAACAACTCCCAGGACCCTTTGTAAACTACAGCTCCCAAAATTCTTTGAAGGAAGCGGTGGCTGTTTAAAGTGGTACAGCACTGCTTGAAATTTAAGGTGTGAATGTAGCCTTCAAAGCCCCCAATGTCTCAGGGCTGGTGTCTTCAGGCAGAGCTTCCCCAGTCCATCACACAAGCAGTCACAAGAACTCGAACTAGAGCATTTCCATCACTTCTGAACTCTGTGCACTCCTTTCTGATGGCTTCAGCCCAAGTCATTTGGCGTAGCTGGGGCTGTTTGTTGACTGTTTTCGTTCGATTGGAAGCTCTGCAGAAAAAAAGGAGGGGAGCAGGATGTGCCCTTGCAAAAAGGAAAACAATTACCCAATGAGGAAGGCAACCAAAGTTGGCCGGACCACCAAGGAGAACCTTGAAATGAGACCACCCAGCTCCTTGCTGGACAGAAGTGGCCTCTGTCTCCTCCCTGGGTTCTTGGCCGATGTGATGCTGTGGACTTCTTGCAAGTGACCCATTAGCGGTAAATCATCCCAGCCGCCCACCCTTGTCTCCCGTTCTTGTCTCCATCCTGCTCTTTCTTTGAAAGAGACTCCCACTCCCAAGCGTTGATAGCCATCTTAAACAAGCATGTCCCTGGACTTATCCTGCATGTCACATTATCTCCTTTCTGTCTGGGATAGCTGCTGTTCAAATGCAAAGGGGAGAAGAGAGGAGAGGGCTTGTAACAGCCCCATTCTGAGGCTGCTGGAAAGGAAGTTAAAGCTGAAGGCTGATGAGGAGAGAGAGAGAATGCCAGCTTCCAAAGATGCCCTCTGCATCCACAAAGTCATCTTCTCCTCATCACAAAGTGCCCCCTCCCCGCCACCGCCCTCTGTCATTTTATCACCCAGCTCACTCATCTGCGTCACTGACATATGTACTTAGCAGCCGTTATCGTGGGTGGCAAAGAAATAAGTGGCAGGTATCAAACAGAAACAAAGTTGGCAGCTCAGCATCAATATTTCAGGGAGGGCAGAGAGAGAGAGAGAGATTGCAAACAAGTGTGTCCCGGCCTCTTGAATTTCATACAGAATCTGAACAGAGAAGAACTCTCTGAAGCACACAGGGCCGGTTTTCTGCGTAGCAAATCGTCACAACTTGTAAGGTTTGCGGTTAGGCATTGGTCTTGGAATTGGTTGGTGGAGGGGTATGGATTCGGCTGTGCCTGCCCCTCCAAAATGCTGCTGCTGCTGCTTCAAGGGTTTTCCGTTAAAGGAACCCAGGGGCTCCCCATGCTTTTGTCCGAAACCCCCTGGCAAGGGGCTAGGGCTATGCAAGCCCCTGGGAGCATTCTGGGGAGAGGTGAGGCATGGTTCCCAGTCCCGTCTCTCTCCCCAGGTGACTTACCCTTGCTGACTTCGCGGGGGGTGCGAAAAAGTTGGCAGCTCAGCATCAATATTTCAGGGAGGGCCGAGAGAGAGAGAGAGAGAGAGAGAGAGAGAGAGAGAGAGAGAGATTGCAAATGTGTGTGTCCCGGCCTCTTGAATTACATACAGAATCTGAACAGAGAAGAACTCTCTGAAGCACACAGAGTCGGTTTTCTGCGTAGACGTCAGAAGGTCCTAGCTCCTCTCGCAGTGATCCTGCAATATGTTGCGAGACAATCTGTCAGAGTTTCCCCTGAGCGCGATGCGATGTTAGGCACCTCCGCTGCCGAATGTGCAAATGCTGAGCAGCTGGAGAGTGTGTGCGCGTGGGGGGGGGGTATAATGTGAGGCACACAAACACACACACACACATTTACCCCTACCCCCACCCCATCATGCCACCATTTTGCTGAAGGGCCTGCGCGAGAAGACTGTGGCGGGAAGCGCCTTTGACAGAGGTGGGGAGAGACATATTTTTCTCCTTCTCCTTCTTCACACTATTATATGTGGGTCAGATTAACCTCTGCTAGTCAGGATTCCCAAAAGATGCTGCTGTTATGAAGGCACTTTACTGAAAACTTCAAAGCGCCAGCTACATACCCTTCGACACTTCTCCGGTGAAAATAGGGACACCCTATTCAATAATAATAATAATAATGATAATGATAGTAACTGCATTGTTATTTATACCAACGCCACTCTGTGTGGCTGCCATAAAAACATAAAGAAACATTAAGCGTTAACAAAACCTTCCCTATACAGGGCTGTCTTCAGATGTCTTCTAAAGGTTGTCTAGTTACTTACCTCCTTGGCTCGGGAATCGCATAACTCCATACCCTCCAACATTTCTCCAATGAAAATAAGGACATCCTAAGGAAAAGCAGGACATTCTGGGATCAAATCAGAAACTGGGACTTCTTCTGTAAAGCCTGGACTGTCCCTGGAAAATAAGGACACTTGGAGGGTCTGTCAGTGTATGGTGAAGTGGTTAGAGTGTCAGACTAAGACCTGGGAGACCAGGGTTCAAACCCCCAATCAGCCACAAAGCTCACTGGGTGTGACCTTGTGCATGTTCTCCACCTAGCAGCACAGCTCAGAAAAGAAGCCATAATATTGATGATGGTGAAGAAGATGAAGATGATGATGACATGCCTTAGCTGGCTCGCCTCATCCTCATGCAACAGCCAATGGTTTGTTTTTTTCCAGCTCCGTGTTGACTTCTACTTCACGCAACCCAGTAAGTCTGTTTCCCCACACCATGTTATGGTGCTATCTGACCCTGCCTGCCCACGCGTCTTATCGACCCTCCCCGCTACTTTGCCTTTGATGTTATTTGCTCTCGCGGGATAAACTTTCACCCTGATCCCTGCACCTGGAGGACAGTGCACCTCTGAGATCATTCAAATATTTGCACGACACCAACCTCTGACTCCCTGGACGTGAGCGGTGGCACAAAGAGGTGCAGGTGAAGACCACGTTGGAGAGGCGGAGGGTGTGAAGTTCGCACACCAGGGATGATGCAACGGACTGTTGGCTCCCACCGAGGGCTTCTGGGACTCAGAGATTGCAACATGAAGAGAAAGCACTGTGGTTAAAGAACTGCCTGGTTGGTTTTGCCAAATCACTTCCAGGAAGATGCTATAGGTAACGTACACAGGCCGCATCAAATCCTATGCCTCAGGGTTGACCCAGAACACAGCCCTCACTTTGCATGCCAGTTTAATTCCAAGCATCTGTACATAGGCCCAGGAACATCCTTTCTAGAAACCCCATTTCACCATTCAGACATTCAGAAATCCCTAGATCCAAAGTTTGATTTGGCATTTGAAAGATGAATATTGTGCCTTGAAGTGCAAATACTTCAACTGAGATTTCAATATTGACAGTACCACCTATTACAGTACTATCCCACCTGTCCTCCAAACATGCTTCTCTCCCTGTACGTTATCCTCACAACAACCTTGTGAGGTAGGTTAGGGCGGGAGACTGCAGCCAGCCTGAGTTCGCCCAGTGAGCTTCACGTGGATGAGTAGGGACTTGAACCTTGGTCTCGCAGGCCCTAGCCTGACACTCTTAACCACCGCACCAAAAATAGCTCTGGATTTATTGGGGCCTCTTGCTTGGAAAAGCTGCAGCTCAGTGGTAATGCAGATACCTTTGCCTGTCAAAGTTCCTTGGCATCTCTGGGTCAGTCTGGGAAAGACCCCTGTCAGAGATCTGTGAGAGCTGCTGCCAGTCGGTGTAGACAAAAGTGTATTTCCTATTATCCTAAGTAAGTGTTCCCTGTACATTTAAAGCAAAAACAAAACAAAACAAAACAAAACAAAACAGGCATTAACATGAAGAAGAAGAAGAAGAAGAAGAAGAAGAAGAAGAAGAAGAGGAGGAGGAGGAGGAGGAGGAGGAGGAGGAGGAGGAGGAGGAGGAGGAGGAAGAAATAAATTCCCATTGGTAAAATCATGACTGTGTCCTTTACCATTATGGTTATGTGGCTCATAGTAGGACATACTGTATTTTTTGCTCTATAAGACTCACTTTTTCCCTCCTAAAAAGTAAGGGGAAATGTGCGTGCGTCTTATGGAGCAAATGCAGGCTGCGCAGCTATCCCAGAAGCCAGAACAGCAAGAGGGATTGCTGCTTTCACTGCGCAGCCTGCATTTGCTCCATAAGATTCTGGCTTCTAAGATTCAGAATATTTTTTTTCTTGTTTTCCTCCTCCAAAAACTAGGTGCGTCTTGTGGTCTGGTGCGTCTTATAGAGCGAAAAGTACGGTACTTGTCAAGTTCTACTTTTAACAGCCCTAACAATTTTTGCTAACTTGTATAGTGGGAGGAAGCTTATGATCCTTTAAGGCAGGGATGGGGAACCTGTGGCCTTCTGGATTATCTTGGGCCTCCAAATCCCACCAGCCCCAACCAGAATCACCAATGCTCAGGGATGATGGGAGTAGTATTCAAGAAACACCTGTTTTGGGTTGTTGTTTTTTAGCAGAACAGGTTATTCTAGACCTGATTTGCCTCAGGTTATTTGCTCATCTAGCCTAGTTATGTCTTTTCCAAAGCTTTTTTAAACTGATGCATCAGGCCAGTGGTCCATCTATCTCAGCATCCTATTCTCACCATGCTCGACCAGACGCCTCTTCTGGGTATCCCACGAGCAGGACCTGAGGACGGCAGCATTCTCCCCTCAGTCGCCATTCCCGGCAGCTGGTATTCAGAACATGCCCGCCAACATTTCTCTGCTGAAAATAGGGACTCGGGTGGCACTGTGGGTTAAACCACAGAGCCTAGGACTTGCCGATCAGAAGGTTGGCGGTTCGAATCCCTGTGATGGAGTGAGCTCCTGTTGCTCAGTCCCTGCTCCTGCCAACCTAGCAGTTCGAAAGCACGAAGTAGATAAATAGGTACCACTCCGGTGGGAAGGTAAACGGCGTTTCCGTGCGCTGCTCTGGTTCACCAGAAGTGGCTTAGTCATGCTGGCCACATGACCCGGAAGCTGTACGCCGGCTCCCTCGGCCAATAAAGCGAGATGAGCGCCACAACCCCAGAGTCGTCCACCACTGGACCTAATGGTCAGGGGTCCCTTTACTTTTACAGGAGGCAAAACACAGCGAGCAGTGTTAGTAGCAGTCAGCGATGGCAGCTTCATAGGCCATAGGACTTGCCAGCTGCCCTGCTGAGGGAGTGGCTCCATGTTCTCTGCTTCCTCCTCAAAGTTGCGTTCCAGTAAAATTGGTTGCTGCCCAGGGGTTGTGAAAGGGCATCGCTGCTGAAGGGAAAGGCTCTGCCTCTCGACGGGCACTGTGGTTCTGCTTTCCTTTAAAACCTCTCCCCTTTCCTCTCCCTCTTGCACCATTTGTGTTGGATTTTGCTCGCTCGCTAATGCAACATCTAAGAACCCATCGCCTGACTGGTGGGAAGCAGGGTGGTTAAGTGTCAGGAGATTTATTTAATTGTCCAGCTATTAGGGAAAAGCACGATGTGAGCAGATGGTCCGTCGAGCGAAAGCTTTTATGCTTTTAATGGAGGTGTTGCTGCAGCTCTGCGCTGATTAGAAGTTAAATAGCAGCAATTTCCTCAAGTATACCTTGGAAATAATCTCTGGTTGGTTCAGTGGCCCAAGCGACTGCTCAGTTTAACGCTGTCAAAGAAACTCAACCAACCCACCTTAAAAAAATGATTATCACCCCTGCTGCTTCCCCTCCCAACCCTCAGTGCCCAACCAATTCATTATGCTGAAAATTCAAAATTCAGGGACAGAACCCAGTTTAATTAGACAGCAAATAAGTTGTCCAGAGGACAGATTCATGAATGATAGGTCTACATGGGCCTTGGAATGAAGGTACAGCATCTGGGTGTGCATGGGCCCCAAGATTGGCCTTGTATCTGTGTATTTTTTAAGGACTTTCTATTTGTTTCTGGGTCATCGTGCTCTCCCACTACCAGAAGTGTAGAAGTCCAGGGTCATCGGGGTGTGTAAAGAACCATTGCTATTTCTGCAGCAAGAGTCTCCAGCACCCTGTAGCTACCCAAGCATCATAAAAGGGGAGATTTTAGCCACTGAGAAGTATTCTCTCCTTGTGTGTCGATTGGAGTCAAACAGAGTGAAAGGAGGTGAGTCAGCTGCAGAAGATTGGCTCCTCGGGTCACTCCGGAGAAAGTGTGTGGAAAGGAGTTGTTATTCTGTATTCTGCAAAGCTGAGCATTTAGGGACACTGAAAGCACAATGGACTTCAGCGTCAAGAGAATGCGGGTGTGAGCAGTGGTGGAGCTTCATGCTCTGGCACTGGGGGATGGAGAGCAGGCGGGGGCGGGGCTGGCACGCATCTTGGTGCGCGTCCTGGGGGCGTGGCACGCCACCTGCGGGGGTGGGGTGCCCAGTGCAGGTGGGAGGCAGCTGCAATGGCACCCTACTGGGATTGCACTGCCGGGGGCGGTGCGCTCCCCCCCACTCCTCTTCCTCCGCCAGTGGGTGCGAGTTCTGTTATGTACAATGGTTCCATTACCAGCACCTCCAATTGGTGTTGGGGATATCGTTTGCCGGAAGCCTTGGGCAGCCTCTGCCAGTATAGACAAGTCTGAGCCAGGTGGACGAAGATTCTGACTCACTTTAGTAAAGGAGTGTAGCTCAATGGTAGAACATCCATTTTGCACGCAGATGTTCCCAGTTTCAGTCCTCAGCACTTCCAAGTACAGTGGGGAGCAATTTCTTCCTGAAGCCCTGGAGAGCTGCTGCCAATCAATGAAAACAATATTGAGTTAGGCGGACCGATGGTCTGCCTCAGTGTAGTGAAGAGCTATGGCTAAGGACAGAGCATCAAATTTGCCTGCTGAAGGTCCCAGGTTCAATCCCCAGCATCTCCAAGGAGAGCTGGAAGAGACCCAAGTCTGAAAACCTGGGTAGCCTGATGGCGCACATGTGAGATCAGAACACCATGCGACATCGGCACATTGGGAGCAGGGCTTTTTTCAGCCGGAACTCACCAGAACTTAGTTCCAGCACCTCTCAGGTCCATCTCAGTTCCATCATCTCTTTTTCTAGAAAAATAGCACTAGTCAGGAGCAGCCAGGAGGCAGAGCCAAACACGGCGGTAGCACAGCTTCAATGGCTGGCAGCTCCTGCTCCTGCTGCCACTGGCCACCCCATCTTCCCCTTATGTGGCAAGAGGAGGAGGAGCCATCATTCAATGAATTCATGCCATGCTTGGCTCCATGATCAACCTCCTCTTCCTCCGCCTGCCACCACCATCAGCCAGGGGCTTCCCTCCTCCTTTTTCCTCTGTGGCAGGAGTCATTGTTGTTGTCTCACACACTTGGCTTTGTGCTTCGCCTCCTCCATCCCTTGATCATTCAGAACGTTGGGGGGCTAGCACCTCCCCCAAATTATTGGGGGGACCCAAATGAGCTCAACCCCTAGGAGTTGGCACCTATGTCCTTCCCGTAACCCTGGAGAGCTGCTGCCAGTGAAAGTATACAACAAATGGTCTCACTCAGTATAACCCAGTTTCCAAGGTTTCCTAAACCAGGTATGCTTCTACTGTGCTTCGGCACAGCTGAGAAGCCCCCACCCCCAGCAGCATAGCTGTCAACTGATCCCTTTTTTAAAGGGAAGTTCCCTTATTCCGAATAGGATTCCTCGCAAGAAAAGGGAAAAGTTGACAGCTATGCCCAGCAGCATTTTGGGAATTTCGTTTGCTTGTCTTGAAAACCGATATTAAAATGTGCTTAGGGTGGGGGATAGAAAATATGAACACATAGCTGTTCAGGACCAAAAAAGACAGATCAACAGTGTGTTTTTGAATGTATTCATTCCCCCCAACCCTGAAAATAAGAAAAAGTTTTGTGACAGGCTCACCCCTCCATCCAACACACATCCTCCTTGTTCCAGACTCGACACTGCTGCTTCTGAGCGTCTTTCCGTCTGCCGGCCGTGAGGCTTTCTAACAAGCTGATGATTCACGACTGCGAATATTTGGATAATAAGGAACTAGGTTATCACCCTTGACACGGGGAGTTGGGGAAAGCTGTGCGTGGTATGGACAGAATGTCACAAAAATGAAACCGGGTTGCATTCTAAACCAGAGCTGTTATAATTGCCAGACAAGAGTCAAGGAAGCTGAACCAATGTCCTCTGCTCTGCCCAGCGCCTTGGCAGCTTAATTCCCCTCCTTCTGCGCTGGAGGGAAGAGGAGAAGCAAGAAATGTTGACATGGGGATGCTGACAGGCGCCATTTCTTTAATCAGAATCACACACAGGTATAATTGTTTCTTACCATGCTAGTGTCTAGGCAGGGCCAAGGGGTTGGAGCCAGGACAGGCAGAGCTTAAGGGGCATCGCAGGCACTGGTCGGCCCATCATCACCTCCTACAGTGCCCACAAAAAGTCTGAGGAGAAATCTCTTCAAAAATTCACAATGGCATGAGAGATTGCTCTTCCTTCTTGTCTTGTTCCTGTTTCTGTTGGCTTGGCTTCACCTACATTGAAAACACTCCCTTAAAATGCCCCACAAAAAAAATAAAAAATGCCCCACATTTCAATGGATGCCAGAAGTAGACATACCCCTTTCCATCCGTTCTGAACAGAGGAAAGGTGCAAAGAGCTTCTCTCTGAATGAGGCATTTGATATAGGTATGGTTTTTCCTCTTTTAATGAGATGAGGTAGGGGGCCTTGCGGGGGAATGTGTGTGTCATTTTGTAGCCCTGTCTCTTTTTCTGCTCTTTCAGACATGGCAGCCATTTTGTGTGATGCGACCCTCCCACACACAAAACAGCTATTTTGTGTTATGTTCCCAGCAACCATAGACATTTTGTCATGACCTCCCCCCACAGCCATCTTGTGAATGGGTCCCACAGCACTTCCTCAGAAATATGACCAAAATCAGGCAAAGTCATACCAGATTCATGTTTTGGACCACCATCTTGATTCAAAATGGTGGCCAGCATCCCAATGTAAACACACACACACAATGCCAGGTTTGGTGAGGATATAGCAATCGGTGTCAGAACACACAGAGAGCAAACGGACAAGCCATTTCTCAAAATATATAGTAGATTTTGTAATTTAATGAATTCCATATTTTATTTCATGTTGTGAGCCGCCTGGAGCACAATTCACTAATGAAAGGCAGCAGACATGCAAATCATTGATAGATATGGTGATGATGTATCAGCACAGATGCAGTATCCAGTGAAATTCTACTCCCCTCTTCCCATCCATCACCTCCCTTGGCAGCCTGGAGTCTTCCCAACTGTCTTTTTTCAGGTGTCCTGCCAATCTCAGGGCGAGGGAGAACAAGGTACGCCTGTTCTATGTCTGTCTTCCATCCCAGAGCTATGCCAATGGGTCCAAGGGACGAGGGGGACAGGGAAGGGGCGATGACAAGACGCTTGCTGTGCTGACATGAGACAAGCAACTTCTGAATAAAGACAACACCCTCCTAACTCACCCCCCCCCCACCTATGCCATGAAAGGAGGGGGCACTAAGTGCCATTTAACAAATCTTCTTTCAACGGGACACCCATTCCAGCCAGTGGGAGAGCTGTCAGTAAAGGAAGAGCTATCCATCCTGGCTGAGGACGGGGAGCCATGGGAGGCAGCCAGGGCCCCTCTCCTCTCGCCAGCCCAAGCGATGGGATTCTGACAGCCTTGATGGATTTATCACCCCTCTGGTGGATCAACACCCAGGCAGGAGTCAGGTGGTGGGAGCCAGGAATGACATTTGGTGAGCCACTGGGAATGCGAGACGGAATGTCCAAGTGTAGAAGGACAGGATAACTAACAAGCAGATTGGATGTGGGGCAAGGGGGAAAGGAATGATGCACAGCATGGGGAAAGGGGATAGAGAAAGGTTTTGCTCCCTCTCTTGTAACACTAGAACTGGCAGGCATGTTGGAAGAGCCAGGACTGATAAAAGAAAGCGTATTTCATGCCGTGCATAGTTAACCTGTGGAACTCACTCCCACAGGAGGTAGAGACAGCCATTAACTTGGGTAGCTTTAAAAGAGGATTAGACAAATTCACGGACGAGAGGACCATCAATGGCTACAAGGCATGATGGCTTCTCTCTGGCTCCACGGTCAGAGGCAGCAATGCTTCCAAATACAGTGGTACCTCGGGTTACATACACTTCAGGTTACATACGCTTCAGGTTACAGACTCCGCTAACCCAGAAATAGCACCTTGGGTTAAGAACTTTGCTTCAGGGTGAGAACAGAAATTGTGCTCTGGCGGTACGGTGGCAGCAGGAGGCCCCATTAGCTAAAGTGGTGCTTCAGGTTAAGAACAGTTTCAGGTTAAGAACGGACCTCCGGAACAAATTAAGTACTTAACCCGAGGTACCACTGTACCAGTTGCTGGAAACCCCAGGAGGGGAGAGGGCTCTTGGAAGGGGAATTTAAACACTGTTTTGCAAGATTCCAGCCTCTCCTCATGGTTTTTGGGGTCATGGAAGCTATCTATGCCACACACACAGGATAATCTTGTATTAATTTACAAAGCCGTGAAAAACTTAAGTCCAGGGTACCTCAGGGACTACCTGAATCCTTATACAGTGGTACCTCGGGTTAAGTACATAATTCGTTCCGGAGGTCTGTTCTTAACCTGAAACTGTTCTTAACCTGAAGCACCATTTTAGCTAATGGGGCTTCCTGCTGTTGCTGCACTGCCAGAGCACAATTTCTGTTCTCATCCTGAAGCAAAGTTCTTAACCCGAGGTAATATTTCTGGGTTAGCAGAGTCTGTAACCTGAAGTGTATGTAACCTGAAGCATATGTAACCCAAGGTACCACTGTATCTACTATGTTTTTGATTTCTTTATTCAACTTGTTGGTCATTTAGGATGTTGTTGTTGTTGCTCATTGGCAGGTCTCAAAGTGGGTTACAGCAAACTAAAATTAAAAATTAAAAACAGTTTAAGAAAATCACCATCATAGGTACAGGGTGGATCCCTAAAACTCATCACTCAACTGTCAAAGGTCAGGACAAAGAGATGTATCTTCAACATATGAAGAAAGCTGTATGCTGAAGGTGCCCAAAGCACCTCTGTGGAGTGGGAAATCTAAAACCTAGGAATTGCCGCAGAAAAATGCCCTCTCCCTGGCCACCCTCCCCACCTTACATGTGAGAACAGTGGAACCACCAAGAGGGTCCCCTCTGCCGCTTTTAATACCCAAGAGTGCCTGTGGGGAAAGAGATGATATTTCAGAAATTTGGAGCTTAAGTTTCAGGATCTGAAACACTAATGAGAGCACCTTGAATTAGGCAGAGAAATGAACTGGCAACCAAACATAAACAGGGAGGTATTGGAAATCCATTGCTTCCAAAAGGAGAAGGTATCCACTCGGTGAAAGAAACAGATTTTCTAGGAAGAGATATTTCAAAGATGGCTTAACCAAATTTCACATTTTGAATTCTTCTTGCTTCCTCCAGCTTTCCAGATTCCAAAGAAAGCTCCACTTTTACAGGTCTCCTCTAACTCCCAGAGTCCCCAACTGCCTCCCTTTCCTTCCCACCTCCTCCCCTGCCCAGTTTCCTATCCTACCCCAGTGGGGCATTAAATCTTTTCTGTTGCCATTCCCCCACAGTCCAAGAGGATATGAATTTTGCAACTCTTCAGCTGAGCTGCCATCGAAGACCATAAAATACAACAGTGGCAGGGGGTGTGGGGCGGGGGCGGGGGGGGGGAGATGAAGTGGACCTGCCTTCTCTCCATACGACAATCACACAAGAGGCCAGACAGGACAAACTGTTACAAAACAAGAGAAACCATTCAGATTTCACAACTGGACACAGTGAGGGTTTCAACAGCAAGAATCAGACTGCATCTAGGATGGTGATGGGGAAAATCAATTCAGTTCTCTTTGAAAGATAAACCTACCCGATTCACACTTTTGAAACAGGAACCAGCCTTCGAAATTTGCGATTCTCCAAATTTTCCAATGCAAGCTCTCCAGCCAAGTCATGAGTACAAAATAGAGTACGTGTTTAGGCAACGGAAGAATAAAAAAATGCATATATGAGTGAAAATAGAATGGGGAAATGCATTACCTTAGGGGAAATCACTTTGCAAAATTGTGTCTATTCGGCAAGATGTATTTATTTCTTATTTGATTATTTGATTGCTGTTACATGCCTTTGTGAAACTGGGGGCTGCTACCCCTACTTGCATTGTTCGCCAGTCCTGTCAAGACATCCCCCAACCCCCATATCCCCTCACAGATCCTTTGTGCCTCTCATATCGTCACCATTCCTCTGTGTTCCTCCATCCCTGCTTTATTCAAACTTCTGCTGTTGTTTAAAAGCACCATTTTAAAATCCGCTTTCTCTTTTGCAACCCAGACCTGACTTCGTGCACACTCAGGATTCTCCCAAAGCAATAACAAAGTTGCATAGCATGCAAGTGGCAAGGCAGGCACCTCTAAAACAGACAGCCCATAATCTATCACTGCACCATTTGAAGGAGGCATTTTGGTGGATGTGTGCTGGGAAGTGGCTGGGAGGGATCGATAAGCATGGAAGGCAACCTAACTAGTTTGCCCCATCTCTCTGATCAAAGCAGGTCAGCTATGAGGCAGGATCGGCAGCAATTTGTCTATGTGTGGACTGGTGTCTCCACAAAGGAGTCAGGGTTTTTTTTGGGGGGAGAAGGCGGTCCCCCAAATATCAACATCAAGGCTGCTCCAATAAGGTGACCTCTCTTGTCAATATAGGCCTTTAATGTTATTGAGATTTTTTTAAGAAACTATGGATGGAAATTAGGGATTGTTAATTCTTCCGATCTTTGCAAATTCCAGAATGAATTGAGCTGATGCACTCCGGATTTTGAACTTCCTAAGTAATAGCCGTTGGATTTTTACACTTCACAAATGCTCCAAGCCATTCTCGGCTCAAGAAATATATCACAAAAGCAGGTAGAAATGTTTGTACTGGTAGAATATATCTCTTTAAACACTTGCTTTAAAATGTGACTTTTCATGCAGATTGTGTTACCTCCCTGCAAAAAAAAAGAGAGTTTTAAAAACAATGCAAAATAAACACCTGAGACAGATACCTTTTCACCCAGCCAAAAAAACTTGGGGGGGTTCGTCTTCAATTGTTTCTACAAAGTATAATAATAGTGGGTGCCTGTCATATCACAACTGATGTTGTTCTGGAAAACAAAAGGGCAGCCACACTGAAGGACACAATATTTGGATGATCACAGGTTCTCCACCCCTTGTTTACGATTGTGCTTTGTTGACTGTATAGTAGGTGATCAAGTGACAAGCCACATAAAGCAGAAGTATAACACCCACCATCCCTGATCACTGGGCCATGCTGGCTGGGGCTGATGGGAGTTGGAGTCATGAACAACAACCAGCAACATGTCAGCTAATAATATACTGACAAAATATTTATACAGTGGTACCTCGGGTTATAGACGCTTCACGTTACAGACACTTCAGGTTACAGACTCTGCTACCCCAGAAATAGTACCTCGGGTTAAGAACTTTGCTTCAGGATGAGAACAGAAATTGCACGGCGGCAGTGCAGTGGCAGCTAGAGACCCCATTAGCTAAATTGGTACCTCAGTGGTACCCCAAAGACAAAATCAACATATTTCTGTATGCAACAACGGCAGTGAGAATGTTGGTAGCCAGTCATTGGAAAGGAAATTCTACTCCAACAAAGGGGGAATGGTTAAGTAAACTTTGTGAGTACCTGGAGTTAGCAAAATTGACGGATTTAATAAGGCATAAGTCAAAAAATTTAATTCAGAAACAATGGAAATGTTTAAATGATTATTTATACAAGCAGGGCTCAAATACGAATGTTTGGTTGTGTCTAGACTAACCTTGAGAAGAATATAGAGAACATAAAGTTTTGATTGAGTATGAAATAATCTAAGGAAGGGAAATGATTGAAGAACAGATGTAAAAGTGAGCAAGACAACGAAGAGACGTGTGGTGAATGCGGTGGAAGTCTTTTATAATATTTTAACTAAGATTTATATATTGCAGTATTTGAAGCAAGAATTTGGTAATACTCCAGGTTATGAAAAGTATTTTTTCTTTTCTTTTGACTTTTGTCTTTATATCTTTTATTTTTCCTTTTCTTTTTCTTTTTTAAATTAGTTTTCATTTTGGAAAATATGTATATAAGTGTGTTTACAGTGTTATGTATTGTTCTTTGTTTTTCTTTAATTTCTATTTCTTGAAAATTTTAATAAAAAAATTAGGAAAAAAATAAATAAAGTGGTACCTCAGGTTAAGAACAATTTCAGGTTAAGAACGGACCTCCAGAACGAATTACCGGTAAATTCTTAACCTGAGATACCACTGTAACATATATTGTTTCAAAATTCATAAACAGAAGACATATGATATGTGCATGGAGTCACAAGTAATAAGAATTAAATAAATGTTCCAAGAACAGGAATGTAGTAGTGAGTCACTATCAAAGATCACTGAGATGGAGGCAAAATGCCTTTCCAAAGTAAATATCCTACAAATGTGATGACAGGTGCTCCGAACGTAGCAATAGGGTACTCCAAGTACAGCAGCAGACAGAGCAGTTCTTCCAGGATAGTTCTTCCAGAACTATTTTGGAGTCCGACAACGTCTAGAGGGCCACAGGTTCCTCATCCCTGGTTTAAGCTCTTGCTTGTTTGAGTACATAGTAGGTGAACAAATGACAAGCCGGATAAAGAAGACTTCAAAATTGACTTCTTCTAGTCATTCCCACCAAGAAGATTAAGTAAGATCTTTGTCATCTGGATGATTACTTCCATGGAGTTTGAGTGACCCATTCCACAGTGGCAATATTTTTGAAAGGGCTGTCTTGGTAAACAAGATGTATGCATGCCGATTACCCTTTAAAGAACAAGGCAAACAAATTGAGATTAGCCACAGCAGTTCTAGGCGGCCCTGGCACGCAAATATTGAGAGCCTGACTTGATTTATCTCGATGTCTGGTTAAATTCCATTCATTTTGGGTCCCCTTTGGTAACCTTTTCACCTCGTTACTTTTTTTGAGGTGGCTGGCTGGCTGTTATAATTTATCATGAGCGCATCTTACTTCACTCTTGGCTCCTCTGACGGAAGGAGCAGCCGGTCTCCAGGAGGTCAAACGCATTATTCTCCTTCCATCTTTCTCCGTTTCCAACACAGATTTGTCACTTTCAAAAAGCATGAATCCAAGATTTGATGCCCTTTAATTGATTTCACCCTCAACAAGTCGGGCTGTCCATCATCCATTCTTCCCCTCTTTGTTTTCTCTCCCCTTCCGTCTTTTGCCCTTCACTTTCAAGTCAAGAATTTTCACCCATCTTACAAGCAGCAGCTGACATGAAACCCATGACCCAAGCAATGTGGACTGTCGCCAATAATTGTGTTTCATATCTTGGACTTTCAAGCGGGACTCTAGCAAGGCAGCAGGAGAGAGGGGGAAAGAGATAGAGAGAAAGACACGCAGATTAGGAAAGTCTGCTGCCATTAGAATCTTTCTTCCTCCTACCCGGTGATCAAAGGATGTCTTAATGGGTCAAGGTGACCCAAGACGTTCACCAGTCACTAGGCTTGCCAGGTACCCAAGCTTAGCCATAGGAAGCTGCTGAGTTGGAAATGCTGAGGTTGCCAACCCAATGTCCCATTCTCTGATCTAGAAGCCTTTACAGTCCTTCTGGGTCAGGGGGAGCCAATGGCAAGCCTTGGTATGTAAAGCCACCTTGTGACTCTTCATGGGGAACGGGCTGTATCTCAGTGGTTAGAGCACATGCTTTGTGTGCAGAAAGTCCCATGTTCAACTCCTGGCATCTCCAGGTTAGGACTGGGAGAGACTGCTGTCTGAAACCCTCAAGAGCTCTTGCCAGTCATTGTAGATAATACTGAGCTGGATAATAATAATAATAATAATAATAATAATAATAATAATAATAATAATTTATTTATACCCCGCCCTTCCCGGTTCAAAAACTGGGCTCAGGGCGGCTAACAACAAATTTAGAATACTTTAAAACACTTAATTATAAAAACAGGATAAAATACAGTATAAAAACATGAATGACAATATAATTCAAAAATCAATTAGATAATCCCCAGGGCTAGCTGGCTGAATTGGTCCTACTTGGGCCAGTGAGGAGGCCAGGGGAGAATTAGCTGTGGGGTCTCAGAGTGGGTGATCTTCATAAAAGGGGAGGGGGAGGGAAGAGAAGGGAAGGGAAATAAAAGATCAGGCTGAGTTCAAATTAAAGGCCAGGCGAAATAGCTCTGTCTTACAGGCCTGACGGAAGGAGATTAAATCCTGAAGGGCCCTAGTCTCATGGGACAGAGCAATCCACCAGGTTGGAGCCATCACTGAAAAAGCCCTGGCCCTGGTGGAGGATAGTCTGACTTCCTTAGGGCCCGGGACCTCTAAACTATGGTTATTCATGGACCTTAAGGATAAGCAAAGTCTGACTCAGTTTAGGCAGCTTCCTTCTTAACAGTTACTGGAAACCACAGGAGGGGAGAGCGCTCTTGTGGTTGGGTCCTGCTTGAGGGCTTGCCACAGGTACATGGTCAGCGATTGTGAGGAGCTTGTGGCCTCAGAAGGCTCACCCCAAAGAAATGTTCCATTTTTATCATTTTTAAAAGCCTTTTTCATTGGGGATCTACCTACAACCTCCTAGTTTCCTAGCATTTGGCTGATTTGCTGCAATTACAGAATATGAGGGGAGGGTTGAATGCCAGATGGGAAGGGTCAGTCATAGAACGGTAGATTGTCCTAGATATAAAAACAAGGCTTCGTCTGTGAAATGTCAGGGGGCATGGAACTGTGTTCCAACGCCACTGAATAGCTTAGAAAGTCAGAGGACTTGGGGGGGGGGGAATGTTATTCCTAATACATTCTCCCCCTGCTTTCCATTTCCTCCCCCTTCCCCCCTTTCCATTCCCAGTGGACAACGTCTTCCAAGGAGGAAGCAATTCAAGCCAAATGCCCCAAACTGAGAGGAGAAGACCAGCAGCCGGCAAGACCTTGACCTCCCCCGTTGTAGGTAACAAATTGGATGGCATGTAAGCTCCAGGCGCCTGAGGACAGAGGAAGAGCGGAGGCAGGAGGTGGGAAATTGAGTGGGGTTAGAGTTTCAAAGCCACCATCTGTTACTTTAGGGGATCAGCCACACAGGACTCGCCATCCCCCTGCAGGAAACATGGCTGCCTTTGGGGCATGCATAGGCCAAGGGCTCCAGGTCAACACAAGACATGATTGTAGGGGCCTTAGCTGGTTTGCAAGGGAGGCTCGCTGACCTAATGAACAGATGCAAAGTCCACCGGACAATGGAAGCAACGAGGAGCAGGGCGGTGGCTGTTTTCACATCTAATCGGATTCCTGGCTTGCAAGCATCTGATGTTCATTTCGCAGGGTCTCAGCCATTTAGCCACATTCTTCAGCTCAAGCTAGGCCAATAAAATGTGTCAGCTTTCCAGTCTTAGATAGACTTTAAAAAACAAAAAACAATTTAGTTGTTATCTGTCTACAAACTCCTAGCACTCTAGCCATTGGCTGAATTGCTATGGTGATAGACTGGGGTGCAAAGGGGTAAGGAGCAGTCATAGAAAGGTGGGCTGTTATTAGTGACGTGGGGTGTGTTTGAGGAAAACAGGGGATTGGAAATTATGAGGAGGGAGGCCAAGGAGACAGAAGGGATCTGAGTAGATGAAATGTTAGATAGGGCTGCAGCAAGGAACAGAGGAGGAATCCATTTTAAATGGATCTACACGTGAAATTTGATAGTTCTGATTTGATTGAGGTTTTCTATTAGCAACAACCTTTGGCATTGAGTACCTGCTTCGAGCTAATTTTTGTGTGCTGTTTTCAGTAACAGATGCATTCTTATGCATGTCACGTGACTATGAAGCTGCATTGCAAAGTTCAGATAAGTGCAAATTCTAGAGGACATATATACTTTTTTACCCCCTTCAGCATTTTGGCGTGAATTTCACCTAATAAACACATATTGTATATGCAGTTTTGACTAACACACATTTTTGCAAGCAATTTCTCACAATGCATTTTCATATATTATGTTCACAAATATATTCATTTTTATGCATGCCCCTATTATTATTATTATTATTATTAACCTGTCCTGCACCCTAAGATCTCAAGAGTGCATTGTAGCATTAAAGCACAATATTAAAAACAACTTAGAAGCATAAAAATAAGGTGGATCCTGAAAACATACACTACAAGCATCAAAAGCCAGGGGAAAGGGGTACGCCTTCAGCATTCTTCAGCAGCTGTATCACAAAATGCATACATTTTTGCAAATATAGCTTGGTTTGAGAACTGCCTTCCAAAAGTTTGATAAGTGCAAAGTGCAAATTTTGCAGGATGGCTGTGTTTTGGTTTCATTTTGTTTTGGAAAGTGCACATTTGATAGAATCAACTTTTTTAAAAAAATTAATGTTGTTAAGGTTCTTAGAGAAAAATGCAAAACAATATGTTTCTCCCCTTTTTTAAACCAAGACTTTTATCTAGATACATAAGAACACAAAAGGGAGGGGGAAGGAAGGAAGGAGTAGGAAAGAGGTTAAAAGAGAAAGATAGAAAAATAAGATTCAGAAAATAAGTAACTTTCGATTCTACATCTGTCTGCCATATAAAAACAATATTCACTTTCTCCAATCCAATGTAACACCCAGCAAAGCCACTTTCTATGAACAAACATTATCTTCAACCCTCAAATCCAGATATCATTATTTTGTTTTCTTTCATAGAATCAACTTTCAAGGCAAACTGAATCAAATCCCTGTACCTACTTTCACTTGGCTAAGTGTGCATTGGATGGCAGCCTCTAACCAGATTGTACCCACAAGTCTCAAGCATGTAAAACCTTTACTCCAAAAGGAGTGAGCAGAACTGACAGCATCTGAATATCTCTTTGAAGCATATTTTCACTGAAGTTCCCAACCTTGATTGTCACTCATAAGTAACTGATACACTCTGGGCCCATCAGACTTAACACCTGCACGCCAGATCTCATCTGCTATGACTTTTGGAGGGGGTGGATGCAGGTAGAAAATAATGAGGGAAAATGACCGAGCCGGAACTGACGAAAGTGCTTCCCTGATTGTGTGGCTCAAATGTCAAGCCTATAGAGACCTAATCAGATCCACTGGTCAGGCTGAGAGACCTTCGCCGGCTGCCTTCTAAAGAGGCCTTGTGTTCATAGGGAGGTACATTCTTCCAGCGAAAAAGAAAAGGGACTTTCAAAGCAAAGTTTTATGTGGAATAATTCTGAATGGGGGTGGTGATGGGAAAGGAATCTCAAATAGCAATTGTGGCGATTTAATGGGCTGAAGGAGATGGTGCGCAGACAAGGATAGGTGCAATTTAATGCTAATAATGACCAAAGTGCTTTAGGATAATTCAAATGAAAGACAGCTTCTGCCCACAGGCTTACAATCTATTAGAGAGAAAGGCATAGAGACGCAATAGCAAGGAGAGATCAATAAGAACATAAGGAGAGCCTGGCTGCTGGATCAGGTCAAAAACCCAGCGTAGCCTATGGTTACCAGATTTTTTTCAATGAATCCGGGGACACTTTTTTTTTTTTTAACCTGAGTAGCAAGAGGGAATCAGTAGTGGGGATGGTGAGGCAAAAGGCCCTGGGCCCAAGCACACATGCATCTTATATAAAGGTGCAAAGCCCTTCTTTCGCACCCTGTGAAACATAAATGCACAATGGGCAATGGTGCGCCCCGCACCCATGACTCCCGAGTCTTCCCCGATCTCCTTCCCCCTTCCCTCTTTGTTTTGACAGATCAGGGGAGGCTCGGGAGTCACAGGCAGGCAGCCGTTGCCCAGGAGGGGCCAGCCTAGTAGTGCAGTTGGCTCTGGCCTTCTTCAGGAGCTGCTCACTTCCGTGGCGCAGGAAAAATGGCGGGCACCATGGCAGTGAGCAGCAAGCAGCTCCTGAAGCCAGCCAGAGCCAACTGCACTAACAGGCTGGCTCCAGGCTGCTGAGGCTGCCGCTGCCACATTTCCCAGGGACAGATTTGCAAATCTGGGGACATTCCGGGGATGGATTTTGTCCGGGGACAGATTTGCAAATCCGGGGACTGTCCCCGGGAACCAGGGGCATCTGGTCACCCTAGCGTATCCCAGCATTCTGTCCTGAAAGATGCACATTGGAAGCCTGCAAACAGAAACTGAGCCCAGCAACTCTGTTACAAGTGGGAAGAGATACCCAGCAACTGTTTTTGAGAAGCAGGCTGCCTCCTACATTGGAGGTAGAACATACAGTAGAGTCATACCTTAGTTCGTCAATGCCTTGCAAGTCAACCATTTTGGCTCCTGAACGCCGCAAACCCAGAAGTGAGTGTTCTGGTTTGTGAACGTAATTTGGAACCTGGACATCCAACATGGCTTACACAGCTTCTGATTGGCTGCAGGGGCTTCCTGCAGCCAATCAGAAGCTGCGCCTTGGTTTCCGAACATTTTGGAAGTCAAACGGACTTCCGGAATGGAGTCTGTTCTACTTCAGAGGTTCCACTGTATGTGGCTTAGGCCCAGGCTATCTGGAGGGCTGTGTTCTCCCATAAATACCTGCCTAGGCTCCGAAATCAGGATAAAAGAGAAAGATAGGAAAATAAGATTCAAAGAGGCCCTTCTCTCAATCCCACCACTGTGAGGATGTGGAAGAAGACCTTCTCAGTGGCTGCTCCCAAACTTTGGAACACCCTTCCTAGTAGGGTTGCCACCCATCTCTAGAAAACCGTGATCATCCTTTTTGGGGGGAGAGGAAAGTGTCCTCTGTCCTGTCTTCCAGGCTTCATCAGCTCAAGGTGGACCTTGGGTAAAATGATCACCTGCCAAAGCGAGTCATCTGAATTCCTAGCAAAGGCAAAATTCAGAAGAAGTCAGGGCTGACCCTAACACCAGACAGAGTGATTCAGCTGCCTCAGGCAGTGGGTGGCTGGCCAATAGCAGAGAGTTAGAGGGCAGAGCTGTGTATGTCAACACACCTGCCTTATGTCCCTTATGCTAACTTCAAGCATAGTAGAAGACATTGGCCCATAGCCAGAACTGAAATAAGAGTCAACGCTCTGCATTTATGCATGAAATGGAAACGTGGGCACCACCTTGTCTTTCTCCTCAGGCTGGTAAATATCTTGAGCTGGGCTTGGGAGCTGTGGAATGCAGGACAAAGCAAGGCTACATTCAAATTATGCATTTAAAGTGTTATGATACCCCTTTAAACAGCCATGGCTTCTCCCAGATAATTCTGGGACCTGTGGTTTGTTAAGGGTGCTGAGAGTCGTTAGGAGACTCCTATTTTCTTCTCAGAGTTCCCTGGGAAGACAGATTATTTGTTAAGTCACTCCAGGAATGATGGCTGCAAACCATGACAGCTATGTTCTGTCTCCACTGTCGGAGGCAGGAATGTTTTTGGGTACCAGTGGCTGGAAACCACAGGAGGAAGGACAGTGCCCCGTTGTGCTCATGCCTTGCTTGGGGGCTTCCCATTGGGGCATCTGCTTGGCCACTATGAGAACAGAATGCTGGACTGGAGGGGCCACTAGTTTGCTCGAACAGGCTCTTCTGATGTTTTTACAGACTCCATCCCTCGTATCGCTCATGAGTACCCAAACCGGAGTGTGGGGAACTGATCCATAAGATGCATTTTGAAGGAGACCTACTCCCCATTCACCCGCCCCTCTGTTGTTCCCAGCAGTGCCATGGGGTGGCATTCAGCATGTCTTGACCAGTTGTCTCCTCAGCAGCTGGGAGCAATCATCTCAGCCTCTCAGGACAGACAGCATATGGGCCTCGTGGGCTTCAGCCTTTTACCTTCGCCTGCAAGCCTGTGGCTACAGAGATTTTACTCTTGTCTCTTTCCACCCATCAGAAATAAGCCTCTTTGATAAATAGCAGGAAGAAAAGAGGGAGGGAGGGAGAGAAACCCCTTCCCTTGGCACTGCAGGCAGGGAAAACCACACACACAACAATGACAAATGCCTTTCTCTGGTTAGGCAATACAGTAGTTGTCAAGTGCCTTCAGGAAGGAGGGAAAGGGCAGCTCCTTCTGGAAAGTGCTCTTGGTTCGACACAGACCTTCCTGGAGTCACGGGTGCAGTTTGTTTCAGGATAATTGGACCTCAGGTTTGAGGCCTGGTGCTTGGACTCCAGGGAAGAGCTGGGCCTGGTTTGAGGGAGAAGTAGCCCTCAGCTGCTCCCCAGATCAACACCAGGATGGAAAAGAGCTCACGAGCTGTGACAAGCCAGTCCTCTGGATGGACGCAAGGGAGTGAGACGAGGGCCCTACAGGAAATAAGGTCCCCTCCAGCCTCAGATGCAAAGACCTGGCTAGGGGGTGGGGAGAAGCAGTTGCTTCTGAGCAACCACCCTGCAGTGCCAAAAAGCATCATAACAAACGGAGGCCCCAAAGCTCATGGAGGCTGGTTTCCAAGACGACAAGTCTTTGGGGCAAACAGATAGCGACATGATGCCAGGGAGGGACTCTCGAAAGAGAGTAGCAAGGAAGGCAAGTGAACACATTCTGATCCATTGCAATGAACCATAGAATTGTAGCTTTGAAAGGGACCCCATGAGAATCATCTGGAATCACAATTTGCCATTCCAGGTCTTTTCCTACGTGTCTGCAGACTGCTTCCTTGGCACATTTTCTCCTTTAAAACTCTCCACTGACCACAGTCCTACAATGCAGTCTGCGTGGTGATGCTATGTGTCTGTTACTAATGGGGGCAGTTACAGTGCTGAGCCTGAAAGACTGAAGTCTCCCCAGAGCCACCCAGTGAGATCAGGGCTGCTGAGATTTAAACTGGGGTATTTTCTCTAATGACTCACCCCTCTTTACCTCACCAGCTGAATTTACCACAAACAAGCACTTTGAGAAGGTTCACATTCCCATCCCCAAATTCCATCCCGGGAGATGACGTGGCAAGTTCAGCTGGACCTATCCAGGCTGGAACGCACAAAGATAAAACTCTCTAATGATCTTCTCCGACCAAGTTCAGGACGGAGATGATGGGAGTGTGGTTGTTTAAATGAACGAGTGACAAAAAAAAGATGGTCCTATGTTGCCTCTATGCAGTGAACTTACTAGGGAGACTCATAGAATCGTAGAACTGTAGAGTTGGAAGGGACCCCAAGGGTTATCTGGTCTAACCCCCTGCAATGCAGGAATCTCAGCTAAAGCATCCATGACAGATGACTATCCAACCTCTGCTTAAAAACATCCAGCTTCAGGTAAGCCATTTTCTCTTTGCTTTAGGATGCAATCCTATGCATGATTCCCAGTGTGGTTTAGTGATTAGAGTGTCAGACGCCGACCTGGGAGGCCATCGTTCAATTCTATACTTGGCCATGAAGCTCCTAGGGTGACCTAAAAATCCTGGATCCCTGCCTAGAAAGTACAGTAACCTTGGGTTACAGACACTTCAGGTTACAGACTCCACTAACCCAGAAATAGTACAGTGGTACCTCAGGTTACATACTTCATTCATTCCGGAGGTCCATTCTTAACCTGAAACTGTTCTTAACCTGAAGCACCACTTTAGCTAATGGGGCCTCCTGCTGCTGCCGCGCCGCCGGAGCAAGATTTCTGTTCTTATCCTGAAGCAAAGTTCTTAACATGAAGCATTATTTCTGGGTTAGCAGAGTCAGTAACCTGAAGTGTATGTGAGGCTTAAGCCCAGGAGTCAGCTTCTTTTCCTTTTGGCCTTAGGCCTGCCCCCGGCCGGCCGACCATTGTCCTCCCTGGCCGAGGGCGGGTCAAAGGCCAGCTCAAGCAGGTGGGTGGCACCCACCCAGGTGAGCCTCGCTTGGTGCCGCAAACCCCGCCCACCTGTGGGGAAGGGAGGGTGGATATTGTGGGCACACGCACTAAACCCTGTCTGTGGTGCCTACCCCTTTTCCCAAATGATAAGACAAGAGACCAGAGTATGGGTTCAAATTGGCCACAACTTTATTGAACTTCAGAAGTGGGAAACTTGGTACCACTGTAGCTCGGGTTAAGAACTTTGCTTCAGGATGAGAACAGAAATCACATGGCGGTGGCACAGCGGCAGTGGGAGGCCCCATTAGCTAAAGTGGTACCTCAGGTTAAGAACAGTTTCAAGTTAAGAACGGACCTCTGGAACGAATTAAGTTCTTAACCCGAGGTACCACTGTACAACAAAGAAGAAAAGGTGGGTGAGCCCTAAGTGCTGCATAAAGAAGGACTTTATTTACTCCATCCTGAATCTTCCAACATTCAGCTTCAGGGACTGGACTGAGGGGGATGAGACTGAGGAATAGTGGAGACTGCTCCCCCCCTCCTCCTGAACTTTCCAAGGAAGAGAAAGGCAGTATTGAATTACAGCAGTGGTTTGAGGAAGGTCATGGCTTAGATACAGGTGAACAGAAGAGTTGGGAGGTGTTGGGAGAAGAGAAGGGGGAGACAGAGCAACCAGCTGACACGTTATCACTGGAGAGCACTTCTGACCTCCCTTCCCCCAGAACCCGGTGTGCACTAAAAGTGGAAGAGCAAAGGACTCAGAGGCAATTAGCCCCTGATGGCCACCACAAGAGGAAGTGCTATTGCTAGGAAGGGGGGGAGCTCAGCTGGAGCAACGCCATTAACCTAAGAGGCAGCGTACAGAGGCCTCTCACTGTGAATATTCAATAAAGACTCGGTAAGAGTTTCCTTGTCTACTTCCTTGGCTGTCTGCTGTGGGGGGGGGGGGGGAGATCAGAATTCACTGAAACCTGACAGTCCCCTTGTTCTAGTATTATGAGAAAGCAATAAAAAGTTCTCTCTATTCACTGTCTCCACACCATGCATCATTTTAAATACCTCTTACTTGCCTTTTTCTCTAAACTAAAAAGCCATAACTTTCCTAACAGGGGAGTCATTCCATCCCCTTGTTTGTTTCAGTTGCCTTTTTCTGAACCTTTTCCAACTCTACAATATCCTTTTGGAGGCGAGGTGACCAGAATTGTACACAGTACTCCAAGTTGCAGCCACACCATAGATTTGCAGTTTTATTTTCAACCCCCTTTCTGAATGATCCCTAGCGGGGCGTATGGGGTTAGCTTCACATTTTGCAATCGGTCTAACCTTGCAGGTGCCAGCTTCTGTGTGTGTAATGCATGTTAGGCGGTCATTTTCACCCAGTGAACTCTTCGAACTCAAGTTGGATGACAACATCAAAGAGATGCATTCAGGGGGGAAATGGCACGTCCAAGGCTTTTGCCTTGGCACAGCAACAGTACAGCTATTTCAGCAAAGGGCCAGCAATCTGACAGCGAGTTGGTTCCATTGCTAAAATGCATGCCTTATTATTTCAAGCTTTTATAGGCCACGATCTCTGCCAGATGGCAATCAAAGTGGTGCACAACAGCAGCAGTAAAACACTATATAACAATCAAAATATGGAAACGTGGAAGCAAACTCAGTAAGTCCAAAAGAGCTGGCTAAGCAGGAGAAAACTAAGAGGAATAAGAGCATAGGGATAGACAAAGGCCCATCAAACTCAATGCCCTGTTCCCAGAGTGGCCAATCAGATAGATGTGGGAAACCTAGAAGCAATTTTGCCTAATATGCAGGTTTGCAAAATAATTTCCTGTAGTATAATGCATTTCTGTATATTATTTTCACTAAATGCATTATTATTGTTATTTGTTAAACTTGTATACTGCCCATTATCTGGAAATCATAGGGAGGTAATAATAAAATAAAATAAATAAAAATAAATATATATTATTTATACCCCTCCCATCTGGCTGGGTTTCCCCAGCCACTCTGGGCAGCTCCCAACAGAATATAAAAACACAATAAAACATCAAACATTAAAAACCTCCCTAAACAGGGCTGCCTTCAGATGTCTTCTAAAAGTTCTTTTGTTGTTGTTTAGTCGTTTAGTCATGTCCGACTCTTCGTGACCCCATGGACCAGACCACGCCAGGCACTCCTGTCTTCCACTGCCTCCCGCAGTTTGGTCAGACTCATGTTAGTAGCTTCGAGAACACCGTCCAGCCATCTCGTCCTCTGTTGTCCCCTTCTCCTTGTGCCCTCCATCTTTCCCAACATCAGGGTCTTTTCCAGGGAGTCTTCTCTTCTCATGAGGTGGCCAAAGTACTGGAGCCTCAGCTTCACGATCTGTCCTTCCAGTGAGCACTCAGGGCTAAAAGTTCTGGTAGTTGTTTATTTCCTTGACATCTGCCTGGTTCCCTGTAACTTCACATCTCGCAGTGAGGGAACTGCCAGGAGGCCCTCGGAGCTGGACCTCAGTGTCTGGGCTGAATGACAGGAGTAGAGATGCTCCTTCAGGTATACTGACCATCAAAAAGGGAAGAGAACCAACGACAATAGAAAGCAATCCAGGACATTCCTAAACACATTTTTTTCTTTTCTTTTATGATTTCCAAACCTGTCTCTGGATTTTGAACTACTGAGCACATAGAAATACCCAATGGCCCATCTAGCCCAGCATCCTGTTCTCACAATGATCATCCGGTGGGCAACCTGCAAGCAGGACCTGAGCATGAAAGCTCTCTCCCCTCCTCTGGTTTCCAGCAATTGACATTCAGAAACATTGCTGCCTCTGACTCTATTGACTCTGGAGTTTGAAAAGATCAGGTTTAATGCCATCAGGGATGAAGGACCACTTCAGCTGGATGGATAGTCCCTGGAGGCAAGAGGTTCTTGACCCACTTTCTCAACATAGCTGATCCACAGGCAGATATACAGATTTAATCTGTATATTTGTATTAAATTCAACACCCAATGTGGAGCCAGAACCCCCCCTACTCGCCCCCCACATGTTGTAAATGTATACACATAGCACAGGAAAGAAAGAAAGAAAGAAAGAAAGAAAGAAAGAAAGAAAGAAAGAAAGAAAGAAAGAATATATGAATGATGGATGCTTGCAAACCATCAAAATAATGTATACCAGATCTCATCACCACCACCAATGCCACGTTCACCATCTCTTACCAATTGCTTGTCTGCTAAACTTCTGAAACACCCCTTGCCTTTTTGACCCTTCAACTTGCATTGAACTTAAGCAGGAGGTGGAGGAGGAATGACTATGTACAGTGTGTGTGTGTGCACGCGCGCGCACACACACACACATACAGAGACACATTAAGAATAGTGATCATGGAGCGTAACAAAGAATAGACTGTAATCATTTACTGCGATCAGACGCAATTGCACACAGATGAATATCTGAGGTTCTTCCGCTCCCCCTCCCCGCTCCCCGCCCCCCGCCACTCATGTGACTATCTCTATGGGATATCTCAGAAATAATAAAACTAATAAAAATCAGGACACCACCAACTGAATTACCAGTTAGATTAATTGACTAAATGAACTGTTGATTGACTTATGAATCAACAATTAGTCCCGTATTAATGAGATCACGAAATCTTCTTTAACAATGGTTCTCATTTGCAAAAGAAATAGGCACCAGTTAGAAGAGGCATTCTCCCGATTGCCTCTCACAATGAGATTTAATAAACTGGCCAGTCCAAAACAAATGCAGTGGTACCTCAAGTTACAAATGCATCGGGTTACAAACACTTCAGGTAACAAACTCCGCTAACCTGGAAGATTTACCTCGAGTTGAGAACTTTGCCCCAGGATGAGAACGGAAATCGTGTGCTGGCGGTGCAGTGGGAGCAAGAGGCCCCATTAGTGAAAGTACGCCTCTAGTTAAGAACAGTTTCGAGTTAAGAACGGACCTCCGGAACGAATTAAGTTCGTAACTAGAGGTACCACTGTACAATGAATTCTGGTGGACTAGAACTGGGAATTGTTGTTGTTGTTTAGTCGTTTAGTCGTGTCTGACTCTTCGTGACCCCATGGACCAGAGAACGCCAGGCACTCCTGTCTTCCACTGCCTCCCGCAGTTTGGTCAGACTCATGTTTATAGCTTCGAGAACACTGTCCAACCATCTTGTCCTCTGTCGTCCCCTTCTCCTTGTGCCCTCCATCTTTCCCAACATCAGGGTCTTTTCCAGGGAGTCTTCTCTTCTCATGAGGTGGCCAAAGTATTGGAGCCTCAGCTTCAGGATCTGTCCTTCCAGTGAGCACTCAGGGCTGATTTCCTTAAGAATGGATTGGTTTGATCTTCTTGCTGTCCATGGGACTCTCAAGAGCCTCCTCCAGCACCATAATTCAAAAACATCAGAAGGCAATCAGCCTTCTTTGTGGTCCAGCTCTCACTTCCATACATCACTACTGGGAAAACCATAGCTTTAACTATACGGACCTTTGTCGGCAAGGTGATGTCTCTGCTTTTTAAGATGTCAGGTTCAAATCTCATAGCCAGAAAGCTCACTGGCTGACATGGGGTCAGTTACGATTTCAAGGCTTAGTCTACTTTACAAACTTATCCCATATCACCTCTTAATAATCTTTTCTCTAAAATAAAAAGTCCCATCACTGCAAGCTTTCCTTGCATGGGGATCACTCCATGCCCTTGATCACCTCTTTTCCAACTCTAAAATATCATTTCTGACGCGAGGTGACCAGAACTGGACACAGTATTCCAAATATAATTGCGCCATAGATTTATATGGATTGCTATTAAGAATGCTAAATGAACCACCTTAGCCTCACCAATTTCAAATCCCTTTGGGAGCAACAAACCACACATGGATGGGGAGGCAAAACCTTTTCAACATTGTCGCCAGTCAATGTGGGCAATATTGAGCTAGGTGGACAATGCTCTAACTCATCGTGAGGCAGGTTCCTCCGATCCAAAGTTGCAGGGAGCCTAGCTATGTTTGCTAGCTCTCCTATATTATACAACCATGGCTCAGTGGTAAGAAATCTGCTTTGCACGCTGAAGGTCGCAGGTTCAATCCCCAATGAAATCTCCAGGCAGTGGCATAGCATGCATTGCCAGTGCCCGGGGTTGCATGGAAGAGGGTCAGGGAGGGAAACAGACAGAGTATACATGCACATCTGATGACGTTCACATCACCCGGGAGATTGCAGCTACAGAGATAAGAAAAGAAGGGTCATTCTGTTGTCTGGAGAGGTTACTTCCTGGTCTGTGTGGAGAAACCATTTTCAATGGAGCCCAGCAACAGAAACATGAAGCTGTATTGAGGCAACACCAGGCGTTGGAATTTTGTGCCCCCTAATAATTTGCACCCAGGGCAACTGGGCCTATGCCCCCCATTCTATGCCACTCTTTCCAGGCAGGGCTGGAATTGTCCCTCCATCTGAAACCCTGGTGAGCCACTGCCAATCAGTGTGGACAATACTGAGCTAGATTGACCAATGGCCCGGCTCAGTCTAAGGTGGCTTCCTATGTTCCTACATTGAAGCAATGTATGCTTCACAGTTTTCATTCCAAGGGAAGTGAGAAATCTGGGCAAAGGCAAAGCCTTCCTGTTTATGCCGGGTCTGCTGTTTGAGTTCTTTCTCTTTCCCCTCTCCTTGCTTGTTTATTTATTTCTATTTTTTTCAAATAAAGCCGGTCTGCATTGTAAACCCAGGTCTCCTTTAATTTCATAATCGCTGGAGGACATTTCCTTAGTCTGTCATCAGTTGTCTTGTTTCTAATTCTCTAATTTGTTCTAATCTGCCGGCTGCCTGCGCATCGAGACAGCCGCGGAAGACACTCCATTTCCAGGTTCCTTCCTCCCCAAGAAATGAGAGAGCGGCGGCTGGAGGACGAGAAATGCAGGAAATCGAATTAGGGGACATATTAATTGGGGCATCAAGTGGGATTTTGTTCCAGGCGGTTTCCTTCCATCAGCCACTTTGATGCTTCTCGTGGGCCGTTCTGTTTCTCATTAAAAGTATCCTTTAATGGCAAATGTTGTTTATGTGTCCCACAATTATGTTATGATGTAACCACCCTAAACTAGCAGGGGAGGGGGAAAGAGGTCAGTTTTTAGTGGGGGGTAGGAGGAAGACTGGACACACACACAACAAAGGAATGAGTTCTTTTTCCATCTTAGGAAGAAGCATGGGCTCCTGCATTGGTTTAAACCAGGGGTTAGAGACTTGGTTTTTTTCCAGCCCAATTTCTTTCTATGTAGCCATCGGGGGCCAAATGCAAATAATAAATGGAGAAAGAGGCAAAGATGAGCAGAGCAAGAAATGTGACCAGTGCCGGATTTATGTATAGGCTAAATAGGCTGAAGCCTAGGGCCTCTAAATCTAGGGGGCCTCACCAGCCAGCCCACTCCCCAGTGCCACAGTCTCTCCTCTCCCAAAATTGCAAACCCAAGATTTCATGCAAGGGCAGGGCAACTCAGGCCCAGCAACCATGAGACTCAGGGCTAGCCAGTGGGGCCCAATTTGAAGCAGTGGGGCGCAACTTGATTTTTTTTTTTTTTGTAGGGCCCCAGTTCACAGCCAAAGTCTGCAAAATCTTAAAGGTAAAGGTAAAGGTACCCCTGCCCGTACGGGCCAGTCTTGACAGACTCTAGGGTTGTGCGCCCATCTCACTCAAGAGGCCGGGGGCCAGCGCTGTCCGGAGACACTTCCGGGTCACGTGGCCAGCGTGACATCGCTGCTCTGGCGAGCCAGAGCCGCACACGGAAACGCCGTTTACCTTCCTGCTAGTAAGCGGTCCCTATTTATCTACTTGCACCCGGGAGTGCTTTTGAACTGTTAGGTTGGCAGGCGCTGGGACCGAACAACGGGAGCGCACCCTGCAAAATCTTACAGATATAAATAAAATCCATCTAGATTGCCCTGGTGTGGGGGTCCCCTTAGGAGTGGCACGCGGGGCCCAATATGGCCAAATTGCTCCAATTGCCTTAAGGTCAGCCCCGATGAGACTGTGCAGGGGTTGGACTGACAAGCCCTGCCCCTTCTAGGTCCCTGCTGTCACCATTCAGAGTAAAGGCTCAAGGACTTGCTATGGAAATAGAGGGGGGCACTTATTGGAAATCAGTTTTGTCACCTCCCCCCCCAAACCCTGAGACAATGAGCCCAGCCACCTTTTATTCACAGTCGCATAAGCACTACACTACAGCATGGCCATAAACCTGTATGTTCAACTGCTGAAATATACACCCAATATGTAACAATGGAAATTTATGTTACTGCTTTATGAATGAACACTGTATTTTAGGAATTGATTACCTAACTGAGAAGGGGATTGTAACTGGGGCCTAGTAGAGTGCCTGATATCTGATGGGCAGACCAAAGTACTCGTCAGCTGAGCTATGAGAATCAGGTGAGGGTCAGATGCCTTGTCAATCCCAGCAGGTATATAAGAGGATGACCCGGCCTGCCCAAGCCCCCCTGTAGGGCACTACTGGTGAAGGGTGTGGTCTGTTGTGAGGGGGTGTGGTCTGTGGAGAGTTTCAAAGGCTGGGTAGAGAACTTGGGAGGGCACATTCAACCCCCAGGTCTGTGGAGCTCAGCGCAATGCACATGTGTGGAGTCGCACATCACTTGGACACATGTAAATGGGGAGTTGCCTGTGCACCACCTCAAGCTGCTTGGATAAAAAGGTGCAATCAAATGCAAACAAGAAGAAGGAGAAGAAGAGTTTGGATTTGATATCCCGCCTTTCACTCCCCTTCAGGAGTCTCAAAGCGGCTGACATTCTCCTTTCCCTTCCTCCCCCACAACAAACACTCTGTGAGGTGAGTGGGGCTGAGAGACTTCAAGGAAGTGTGACTGGCCCAAGGTCACCTAGCAGCTGCAGGTGGAGGAGCAGAGACGCGAACCCGGTTCCCCAGAGTACGTGACTACCGCTCTTAACCACTACACCACACTGGCAGTATCTGATATGCATTAGATCAGGGACCGCCAACATTGCTGTCCCCCCCCCCCCATGATGTTGCTGGACTACAGATCTCATCTTCTTTGACCATCATCCAGATTCGCCAGGGCCGATGGGGGCCGGAGTCCCACAACATCTGGAGGGCACCATGTTGTCTATTCCCGTGTAAGATATTACATATTCCTGGTACTTGCCTGCTCTTTAAGGCTTCCTGGAATTTCTTTCAAGTGTAAATTGGGATGAAATAACAAGGTCGTGATTTGTTGGTGCTGAAAGCTGCAATTTTCTGAATTTCATAAGCTTTTCCCATGTGCTCGTTCAAAAAATAAAATACAAGAACCTCCCTTTCCCCATATATTTAGATGTAAGGACACCTCTCTCATTTTCTGTGCCCTCCCAGATACACAGTCATTTTCCTGTAAATAATGATTTGTCCTGGCCTTGTGGTTCAAGGAACCCTCCTCTGATTTCCTTACGGGATTCTTTCTGTAGACTTTCTTTTCTGTTTATGAAAATGGCAGGAGATCACCGAGGTCATCCGAGGTAAGATAGAGCATGGGTGGTCAACTGTAATCAGTGATTTGTAGGTGCAGATTCAAAATCACCCCTGAGTTAATTAGAGAGAATAACGATGTCCAGAACAGAACAGAACTGGGGGGGGGGGGCCTTGTTGTTTTTGTTTGTTACCATGTTATGTAGTTTCGTGTTTTTATATTGTGAACCACCCTGTGATCCTCAGGTGAAGGGCACTGCAGAAATTTAATAATAAATTTAAAACAAAATAGTGCCTACCAGAAGATCACATTTCTTCCTCCACCTTCATATCTTTTCCCCTACTGTGTTTTTATTAATTATTGCAAAACGATCAACTTTTCCTCCGATCAAGCGAGAGATTTATTTAGCCTCCTATTGCAAAATTCTCAACCGCTGAAAAGAAAAAACCACCAAACCAAAACAACACTGAACACTAACACAAGAGTATGTTTCCTTTTTACTAATTCTCCCTGCAAACATTGACCAGTGAGTCCCGATTTAATGCAAACCCCCCTACACTAGCCATGACCCTTTCCCAGAATCTTTTTGACAGGGTTTGCATTTAAAGGGGAACCCACTTAATTCACTGTTTTTGAAACAGTGCAGGAGCTTTGAAATTTGGACTTCTCTGAATCTTGAGGTGTGATTCCGCAGTGGAGTAATGTGTAAAAAAAAATAAAAATGCATAGACTAGGGCAAATCATGCGTGAAAATAACATACAAAATGAAATTGCTTTGCAAAAAAAAAGCATATAAGGAGATATTGCCTTGTAAAGCAATGTGTGTATTAGAAGACAGGTGCACTAAAATGACAGTGAATTTCCATGAGGATTTTTTTAAAAAAAATCACAATCTGAAATACAAAAAACTAAGGACTCAGCTACATCAGTCAAAAAACCAGCATTCTGAATGCGTTATAAACATGCAACACTGGATGGTGCTGTAGAGCAGAAAACTTTTCTATGCGATTTTACAAAGTGTTTTTCTTTCTTTCGTTATAGTGATTAATTAGCGTTCCCCCCCCCCCGCCATGTGTAGACCCACCCTGAGCTCAAGACTCTTAAAATGAGAAACTTATATTGACCTATTTGCCCATCCCTTACCTTCCCCAAGCCACTCTAAGCAGCGCTAGGGCCACAGGCACACCATACATTTAAATAGTCAAGGCTTCCCCAAAGGATTCTGGGAGTTGTACTTTGTTAAAGGTGCTGAGAGTTGTGAGGAGACTCCCTTCGCAGAGATACCATTTCAGAGTTCCCTGTGAAGAGGGACTGACTGTTAAACGACTCTGGAAATTGTAGCTCTGTGAGAGGGAGGAGGGTCTCCCAACATCTCTCACTCCCCTTATCAAACTACAGCTCCCAAGATTAAACAGCCACAGCTGTTGAAGTGGTATCATAGTGCTTCCCAATGGGCCTCAACTGGATAAATGCTTTTCCTCAGCTCATTGTAAACCACAGGTTAGAGTCCTTTTAATTTTCAGTGGTACCTCGGGTTACAGGGACGCAGGTGGCGCTGTGGGTTAAACCACAGAGCCTAGGACTTGACAATCAGAAGGTCGGCGGTTTGAATCCCAGCAACGGGGTGAGGTCCCGTTGCTCAGTCCCTGCTCCTGCCAACCTAGCAGTTCGAAAGCACGTCAAAGTGCAAGTAGATAAATAGGTACCGCTCCGGCGGGAAGGCAAAAGGCGTTTCCGTGTGCTGCTCTGGTTCACCAGAAGCGGCTTAGTCATGCTGGCCACATGACCCGGAAGCTGTCTGCGGACAAACGCCGGCTCCCTCAGCCTATAGAGCGAGATGAGCACGCAACCCCAGAGTCGGTCACGACTGGACCTAATGGTCATGGGACGCTTTACCTTTTTACCTCGGGTTACAGACGCTTCAGGTTACAGACGCTTTAGGTTACAGACTCCGCTAACCCAGAAATAGTACCTCAGGTTAAGAACTTTGCTTCAGGATGAGAACAGAAATCGTGTGGCAGTGGCAGCAGGAGTCCCCATTAGCTAAAGTGGTACCTCAGGTTAAGAACAGTTTCAGGTTAAGAACGGACCTCCAGAACGAATTAAGTTCTTAACCCAAGGTACCACTGTATTTTTATTTTTTTTTATTTTTTAGGGCTTAAAATATGCCTGCGTATTCTCCCACAGTTCTCACCTGCCCTCTTTGCACCCCTGTAGCCAAGTCAGTACCTCCTGACCTGTAAGAATGATGAACAGCCAACTCCTTGGCAGACAGGTTGCTGGTGGCTCTTGCCAGCTCAGTGGCGCCATTCTTCCAGCCCCGTTGGCAGCGTCCTCACCTTGGATGCTTGGGAACCGGTCTGAGTCTTCCAAAAGCCAGCCTTCGCATTTGATTTATGGTGCAGCCCAGCCCACCTGATTCTTTAGCAGAGAGATCCATCTCAGCCACACGGCTCTGGGACTCTCCTCCTCCGTCAACAGACTCTGCGCATTGCAAAACACTGGAATAACTGGTGTTTTCGTAAGCAGCGACCATGATGGCAAAGCAACGACGGCAAATGGAAAGATGCCGAAAAGATTGCCTCTTTCCCTTAGAGACTCGACCAATCGTCACTGTGTTCTGCAGTTTCCCACAATGTTGGAACGGGGCCTTTAGTGTGGTGGCACCCACCCTTTGGAATGCCCTCTCCTCATCATGGATTCATGTGTGAACTAGTGATGCAGGGGAAATCCAATTCAGTCCACATTTAAAGGTGAACCTACCATATTCAGTTTCCAAAACAATACGGAGCACAGAAATCTTTTGAAATTTGCATTTCTGTTACTATTTTCAGTGCCATTCTCCAGCACTTCTCTAAAGCTCTCCAGTCAAGCAATGCATAACGAAAATGCATATGCTAAATGAAGCATATATTACAGGTGAAGGGAGAGAAATATGTCTATGTTAAGATAAATTCCAACTAAAACGCTGGTTTTAATTACGGCTTTTTAAAAAGGTCACATGTGACAATGTGGAGAAATGAACTTATGATTGGAGAAAACTGAAACTGGCAGGTTTCTCCATTCCAAATGTAAACACCCATGGAAGTGATATGGACCAGAAATACTTATGTATTGATCTGTAGGTCTCAGGAATCAAGCCCTTTCTTCACAGTGGTGCTGCCAAGGCAGGACTTGAGGGCAGAAGTCCAAGGTCCTAGTTAGCAGAATGAACAGAAGCCCCACTCCTTCTCCTCTACATCAGTTTTGACTTACCATAAATTGGATGGGGAACCAGGGTGGCCACATCTGATACAGTATGCTCTGCCTCTAGCTAAATGAGACTTTTTCAGCTACAGGGATGGAATGAAACGTGTGGCTCACTAGATCAGGGTCTCCCAAACATGGGTCTCCAGCTGTTTCCAGACTACAACCCTCATTATCCCTAGCTAGCAGGACCGGTGGTCAGGGATGATGGGAACTGTAGTCCAAAAACAGCTGGAGACCCAAGTATGGTAAACTCTGCATTAGATGTTTCTGGACTACAACTCCCATCTTCCCTGACCATTGTCCTTGCTGGCTGGGGCTGATGGAGGTTGGAGTGCAACCACACCTGGAAGGCCACAGTTATAAATATTATACCATCTAAAGTGGGAGGCAATACGCCATGACATCCAAACTCTAGCATCACTTTACAGCACCACTGTTGCTCCCCTAATAGTGGTATTTGCTATCTCCTGGCTACCCCAGGAGCTTTTCTGGAGCTTTTCACAGTTACGTTCTTCAAAAGGTCTTTAGCCACTTTGCAATCTAGATGGAAAGCTTCACTGTTTAGCTTCAGCTGTTGATGTGCATGTCAATTTGACTCTGCAACTACTCAGCTATAGCCAGACAGCATTCATGTGTGATGGATCTTAGGGGCGTGTGTGTGTGTGTGTGTGTGTTTTGGATTATCTTAACATTTTCCCTTCCCTGTCCAAATCACCCTTGGTATCATCAAAGCCCCAGCAATCGCCAGGCCAAAGGAATTGCCGTTTGTGGGTTTCTCAATCTCTGGAGCCTCGTCAATCACAGCTTATCTCTTCTGATAAATGAAAGGACACACAGGACATGCAACCCCCTTATCGCAAAGCTAACTCAACACTTGTGTTGCCTCACCAAAGGTGAAGACACAGGAAGCCTGCTGGCAGGAATCTGGCCCTGTCATGCAAGAGCATCTAGGAGATTTCTCTGTGATGGAGACCAGAGTAAGGAAACCCTTTTTCAGCCCCTTTTCAACCCTTTCTGCATGCCCTTTGGGGCAACCTCCCAGAAGCCACATGGCAAGGCTGGCAGGGCCAAAACCCGAAGCAGGCAGAGTGGTGGTTTAAGTTTTACCTTTGTACAGTAGGGTGGTTTCTAAACATACATGCACACCTTTCTCTATCCTCCATTCAGGCAAGGAAGGGGCATGATCAGAGTTCAATGACAAGTCCTATTTGATTATTTATCACCTTCTACACATGTCTCCCTCCTGCCAAGCTAGCAGTTCGAAAGCACATCAAAGTGCAAGTAGATAAATAGGTACCACTCCGGCGGGAAGGTAAATGGCGTTTCCGTGTGCTGCTCTGGTTTGCTAGAAGCGGCTTAGTCATGCTAGCCACATGACCCGGAAGCTGTACGCCGGCTCCCTCGGCCAATAAAGCGAGATGAGCGCCGCAAGCCCAGAGTCGGCCACGACTGGACCTAATAGTCAGGGGTCCCTTTACCTTTACAATTCTCCAGGTGATGTACAAAATGCAACAAAAACAGCTAAAAGCAATACTGAAAGCAACAGCAAATAACACACCCTCCAAGTGTCCATATTTTCCAGGGACAGTCCTGGATTTACAGAAGCTGTCCCAGTTTCTCATTTGATCCTGGAATGTCTGGCTTTTTCTTAGAATGTCCCTATTCTCACCAGAGAAATGTTGGAGGGTATGGAGTTATGCAACCCTCCAAACCAAGGAGATAAGTAACTAGACAACCTTTGGAAGACATCTGAAGACAACCGTATATAGGGAAGGTTTTGTTAGTGATTAATGTTTCTTTATGTTTTTATACATTTTGGAAGCTGCCCAGAGTGGCTGGGGCAACCCAGGCAGATGAGCACGGTGTTGTTGTTGTTGTTGTTGTTGTTATTATTATTAATAATAATAATAATAATAATAATAATCAGGTCATACCTATGTGGGAAACAATGAGCAAATTTAATAAGAATCATAGAATCATATTGTAGTGTTGGAAGGGACCCTGAGAATCATCTAGTCCAGTGTTTCCCAACCTTGGGTCTCCAGCTGTTTTTGTACTACAACTCCCATTGTTCCTAGCTAGCAATACCAGTGGTCAGTGATGATGGGAATTGTAGTCCAAAAACAGCCGGCGACCCAAATCGGGGAAACCCTGATCTAGTCCAAACCCAGTGCAGGAATACACAGCTGTCCCATACGGGGATCGAACCTGCAACCTTGGCATCATCAGCACCACACTCTAACAACAGCAGCACCAACAACAACAATACCGTATTTTTCGCTCTATAACACGCACCAGACCATAACACGCATGTAGTTTTTAGAGGGGGAAAACAAGAAAAAAAATATTCTAAACGGAACAGTGGATATATGATTTTTGTGGTTCATGCTGTGGCCACAGATATGTGATCTGACAGTGAGTTTGGAGTAACCCAATGCAAAAATCCTGAGGATCCATGTGGATCCATGCTTTGTAACCACGTTTTAAGTGGGGAAGGAAGGAAAAGCACTCAAGGGACAAGGAACACACGTGGGGTGTGTGGAGAAGGATGCTGCTAATAATGCAGAAGAGGGGTTTAAAGGGAGAAGAAGCACGCGTGGAGTGGGTGGAGAAGGATGCTGCTAATAATGATGAAGAGGGGTATAAGGGGAGAAGGCTCCTCTCCCCTCCCGCTTTGCTCCTTTAAAGAGCTCCTCTCTCCTCCCCACTCCGCGGCTCTTCTCCCGCTTTGCTGTTTCAAAGTGAGCCACGGAGGAGGGAAGGAAGGGGAACCATGAATCCTCTCCTCACGACTGCAGCAGATCCCCTCCGCCACCCGCAGGCATGAGCTCCATAACACGCACAGACATTTCCCCTTACTTTCTAGGAGGAAAAAAGTGAGTGTTATGGTGCAAAAAATACAGTAATTTATGTTATGCTACAATATATACTATTTTGATGATAATAGACATGGGAAAGGGGTAGAAAATGGCAACCCAAATGACGAGGGAGGTGGAGCAACTCCCTTATAAGAAAATATTACAATGTCAGAGGCTTTTAGTTTGATTGGCAGGACAATAACTAATGGGGAAATGCAAGTACAGTGGTACCTTGGGTTACATACGCTTCAGGTTACATATGCTTCAGGTTACAGACTCCGCTAACCCAGAAATAGTGCTTCAGGTTAAGAACTTTGCTTCAGGGTAAGAACAGAAATCGTGCTCTGGCGGCGTGACAGCAGTGGGAGGCCCCATTAGCTAAAGTGGTACCTCAGGTTAAAAACGGTTTCAGGTTAAAAACGGACCTCCAGAACGAATTAAGTACTTAACTCAAGGTACCGCTGTATATAAAATTATGCACGTATGGAGAACTTGCACACAGATACATTTTCCTCCCTCTGTGATAATACTCCCCCAGGAGTTTTTGTGTGTGCAAATTATCCAACAAATTATAACTGAATTATAACCACTTCTCTCTCTTTTTTTTTTAAGGCTGCCTTAAAATGAGCCAGAAGGGACGCGGGTGGCGCTGTGCGTTAAACCACAGAGCCTAGGGCTTACCGATCAGAAGGTTGGCAGTTCGAATCCCCGCAACGGGGTGAGCTCCCGTTGCTCGGTCCCAGCTCCTGCCAACCTAGCAGTTCGAAAACACACCAAAAAAGTGCAAGTAGATAAATAGGTACTGCTCCAGCGGGAAGGTAAACGGCGTTTCCGTGCGCTGCTCTGGTTCGCCAGAAGCATGTTGGCCACATGACCTGGAAGCTGTACGCCAGCTCCCTTGGCCAATAAAGCGAGATGAGCACCGCAACCCCAGAGTCGGCCACGACTGGACCTAGTGGTCAGGGGTCCCTTTACCTTTACTTACAATGAGCCAGAGCTTGGGTCCATCTGGCTGAGTATTGTCTATTCCGGCTGGCAGTGTCTCTGTCCTTAGGGTTCATAGGAAGCTGCCTCTGTACCAAGTCAGAGCCCATGAAGCTCCGTATTGTCAGCACCGGCAGGCAGCTGCTCTCCAGGGTTTCAGAGAGGAGTCTCTCCCGGCCTTACCGGAGATGCTGGGGATTTTGAACCTGGGACCTTCTGCACATGAAGCAGATACCACTGAGCTATGTCCATGTCTTCATCCTTTAGAAGCTTACAGGCAAGTCCACTAAGGCCAGCTGCCCCCCCCCCCAGCACACTCCTTTTCTCCTCCTGCCAGCTTGCCTCTTGGCCTGGCCCCAAACTCAGTCTATAATTCTTTCCAAACTTCCCTGTTTAAAATAATCATGTATGTGAAGCAAAACAGGAGTCTCATATGCGCACTTAATAACTCTTGTGTGCTATTTAGCGGGAATGCCAGTTCATAATCCCCCAGTGCTCCGGAATGGTTTTCATTTGTACTGGCATTCCTCTTGTGAGTTCTAAAGCTTCCCTTTCTCTTTGGGGCTGCCCCATTGCAGTGTGTGTGTGCTCGTGTGTCCCCCCTTTCCTGTCGTTTGCTTTGCCTTCCCGTTCCAAATTTCTCTGCCAGATTCTTCTGCCTCTTCATTGGTTTCAGCTCCAGACAGCCACTCCACAAACCTGCCAAATCTACACAGGAGAAGAAGAGAAGCACAGAATTGCAGAGTCGCAAGGGACCCCGAGAGGCATCTAGTCCAGCCCACTGCCATGCAGGAATCACAACTAAGGCATCCCTGACAGATGGTCGTCCAACCTCTATTGAGAAGCCTGCAATGAAGAAGAGTTTGGATTTGATATCCCGCTTTATCACTACCCGAAGGAGTCTCAAAGTGGCTAACATTCTCCTTTCCCTTCCTCCCGCACAACAAACACTTTGTGAGGTGAGTGAGGCTGAGACTTCAGAGAAGTGTAACTAGCCCAAGGTCACCCAGCAGCTGCATGTGAAGGAGCAGGGAAGCGAACCTGGTTCACCAGATTACGAGTCCACCGCTCTTACCCACTACACCATGCTGGTTCTCAATGAAGGAGAGTTCATCATCTCCCGAGCATAACATAAGTCTGCTGGATCACACCAATGGCTCATCTACTCCAGTGGGAGTGGGAATTGTTATTGTAGTTAACCAAACCTTAACCTCAGGACTCTGGTGGCGCTGTGGTCTAAACCACTGAGCCTCTTGGACTTGCCAATTAGAAGGTCAGCGGTTCGAATCCCCACAACGGGGTGAGCTCCCGTTGCTTGGTCCCAGCTCCTGCCAACCTAGCAGTTTGAAAACACGCCAAAAAAGTGCAAGTAGA
The DNA here is from genome assembly GCF_965153285.1 of Podarcis tiliguerta. Lineage (NCBI taxonomy): Eukaryota > Metazoa > Chordata > Lepidosauria > Squamata > Lacertidae > Podarcis > Podarcis tiliguerta. Next base: position 20,874,729 of record NC_139549.1, read on the forward strand.
TAAATAGGTACTGCTCCGGCGGGAAGGTAAACGGTGTTTCCATGCGCTGCTCTGGTTTTGGTGTTCCATTGCACCAGAAGCAGCTTAGTCATGCTGGCCACATGACCTGGAAAAACTGTCTGCGGACAAACGCTGGCTTCCTCGGCCTGTAAAGCAAGATGAGCACCGCAACCCCAGAGTCATCTGTGACTGGACTTAACTGTCAGGGGTCCTTTACCTTAACCTAATATTGATAAAAGTCAAAGTGATATGTACAAACTTGCTACACAGGAACAAGTTATGTACAAATGTAAGCTTGCCATGGACAAATTTAACAATATTTGGAATTCAGGATTGTACCCAATGTTAGACTTACTCAGAGATGCTGAAGTTGTACCCTGTATTGAGATCTACCATGGAGAAGATACTTGCATTAGATCCCTTCCAGTTCTTCTGTCTTTTGATGGGTGCATTCAGATGTTGGGAATACTGTGCCGATTTTCTGTATTATAATGCTAGAGCTTCTGTCCTGTTTTCTAATGCGCCCTTCACACTGCGGTGCCTGTTGCATTATGGAACTGTGGCTTTTGCCTGATATACCAGCTTGGCATGCTATACCTATGACTGTGTGTGTCATGAGGTTATTTGCTGGTGGGGCTTAAGGAGAATGGTCCAATCTCCTCCCATTCCTATAAACTGAATCCACTTGTTCCTGATCATCCCTGAAGAGGGTGGTGTGTTGCTACTAGCTATAGGAACACTGAAATAATATATTAGACATAATGTTAAAAGCACGTGAACACCTATAGCTAGTTTTCAGGCTAAGATAACTAAAAACGATTGGAGGGGCTCCCCCCCCCCCGTTGTTTTTCTCATCACAATATACACAGCAGCTTTAAGATGATGTGGTTTGTCCCTGCTTGGGGAGTGGGGAGGGGGAAAAGATGTGTGTGGTTGCATTATTGTGGCCAGATTTCGAAAGGTTTTGCAGAATGCCACACCAGGCTCACTCCTGGTCTTGCTGTCTTCCTGAAATTTGCACATATCCTGCTGGAATACGATCCAATGTGTCTGTATGTGCAATGAAATTCCTCCTGCCACTAGGTAGCTCTCACCCTGCTACAGTTTCCATTGGTTTTTTTTAAAAAAGTTGTTGTTTAGTCATGTCCGACTCTTCGTGATCCCATGGACCAGAGCACACCAGACACTCCTGTCTTCCACTGCCTCCTGCAGTTTGGTCAAACTCATGCTGGTAGCTTCGAGAACACTGTCCAACCATCTCGTCCTCTGTCGTCCCCTTCTCCTTGTGCATTCCATCTTTCCCAACATCAGGGTCTTTTCCAGGGAGTCTTCTCTTCTCGTGAGGTGGCCAAAATATTGGAACCTCAGCTTCAGGACCTGTCCTTCCAGTGAGCACTCAGGGCTGATTTCCTTCAGAATGGAGAGGTTTGATCTTCTTGCAGTCCATGGGACCCTCAAGAGTTTCCTCCAGCACCATAACCCAAATAACAAAATAGAGTGAACCAAACCAAACCAGGCTGGCGTGGAATGTTACATTCACAAGAAGAAACGGTAAAGTTGGTTATCTGGATACCGTATATACTCGAGTATAAGCTGACCCGAATATAAGCCGAGGCACCTAATTTTACCACAAAAAACTGGGAAAACTTACTGACTTGAATATAAGCCGGTTCACCACACCACAAACCACCTGGTGGGCCAGAATGTGTGTGTGTGCGCACACACACGGCAGAGGGGGCTTCTCTCTCCCCCCAGCCCCTCCCATCCCCCTGCCTACCTAGGGTGCTGCCAAGAGGCAGAGGCTGGTGGTGGCAGTGGCGGAGGAAGAACAAGCAGGCTGAAAGGGCTGCTTTCAGGCTCTCGTTCATCCTCCACCGCCGCCGACAGCAAGGGGCTTCTGGAAATGTGCTTGGGTGGGACCCTCACTCGAGTATAAGCTGAGGGGGGCTTTTCCAGCATAAAAAATGTACTGGGAAAGTTGGCTTATACGCGAGTATATACGGTATTTGTGAGGAGATCCAGACAGGGAACTGAAGAGCAAAAATAAATAAAAAGGGGGGAGAAAAGGTAAAGGGCCCCTGAGGGATTAAGTCCAGTCAAAGGTGACTATGGGGTTGTGGTGCTCATCTCACTTTCAGGCCAAGGGAGCCATTATTTGTCCACAGACAGCTTTTCTGGGTCATGTGGCCAGCATGACTAAACCGCTTCTGGTGCAACTGAGCACCGTGACAGAAGTCAGAGCGCACAGAAGCGCCGTTTACCTTCCCGCTGCAGTGATACCTATTTATCTACTTGCACTGGCGTGCTTTCGAACTACAAGGTTGGCAGGAGCTGGGGCAGAGCAACGGGAGCTCACCCTCTCGCAGGGATTCAAACCACCAACCTTCTGATCGGCAAGCCCAAGAGGCTCAGTGGTTTAGGCCACAGCGCCACCCGCATCCCCCCCATTTCTGCAGTAAGAAATGAGAGAGTAAAAAGTGTGGCACACCTGAATTGCAAGATGTACAGAAGCATAACCCTATGATTGAAACCATCAGAGGCACAAGGGATACCAAGAGTAAAAAGGCTGTATATTACATCATGGAAAAAATTCAGCCAGTTAGATGTTACTTATCCCAAATTACCTGAGAGACTCGTGGAAGAGGCAAATGTAACTTTTCTTTACCCTAGCTCTTGATATCTGAGATGTGTGTGTTTGTTTGTGTGTATTCAGGACCCCACCCTATTCTTGCAACCCTGATTTTGTTTGAACTGAATTTCAAATTGTTCAAACCTGCTCTGGGATATGCTGATGAAGGATGGGCGATAAATTTATTTATGTAATATAAACATACTGCTTGATAGTTAGACAGCAGCAACAACAACACAAGGCAGTTTACAAAAAGGATGAAACAATGAAATTATCAAAAAAATAAAAACTCCAGTTAAAAGCAGCTATTTAAACCATTCAAAAAATAATTGAAATCTGTGATGAGCTAAAAACCAAAATAGAACACATGTCAAGGTTCTACACATCTGGATAGATTTTGCCTAAACAGAAACAGTTTTAGCAGGCACCGAAAATAGTCGAGTGAGGGGTGCAATGCCTTGATATCAACAGGCAGGGAGTTCCGAAGTGCAGGTGCTGCCACACTTAAAAGATTGATGTCATGTGGCATGACCATTGTGTTGCACCTGTGGCAGCGACAGTTCCGCAGATCAAAGCAGTTAATTATTATCTTCAAGTGTTTTTATTATTATTGTATAACATTGAATAATACTATTACAATGGTACCTCTTGTTACGTACTTAATTCGTTCCAGAGGTCCGTTCTTAACCTGAAACTGTTCTTAACCTGAAGCACCACTTTAGCTAATGGGGCCTCCCGCTGCCGCCGGGCCGCCGGGGCATGATTTCTGTTCTCATCCTGAAGCAAAGTTCTGAACCCGAGGTACTATTTCTGGGTTAGCAGAGTCTGTAACCTGAAGCGTATGTAACCTGAAGCGCATGTAACCCGAGGTACCACTGTACTACTGAATTGGCTGGGGAGGTAAGAGTTCACTGTCCCCTCCGCATGCACTGCATTCCTGAGGACAATCCTGCTTCCCCCTCAAACTAAGTATTTAGGGTTTTTTTAATAAATAAACAAACCCGCAACATGATTGTCAATAACTTCATTTGGAACCCATGTGGTTCAGTCTTGTGGAATGTCCTCTATTTATGGAGGTGGATGTATCTAAGGTAGTGGCTGTAACATATGTCATGGGGCCGCGGTGTAAGGGATGCAGCTGGAGAAGGGATGATGGACCCCTGATGGCTGGAAGATCAGCCAGGGGGTCCGTCCTCTGCGAACACTCTTGAGCAGGAATAGAACCAGGGAACAGCTCCCGTTGCCCCCGAGCGCTCAGCAACAAATGTGGATTTCATTTTCTAAACATTTCATGGTGTAACCTAAGACTTCCCCAAAATTTGGGGGACTGAGCCGCTCAAGGGATTAGTAACCAGATCTGGAGCCTTTCATCTCGACGTCGCCATTTCAACTCCCATCCACAGCCCTACGAATGACGGAAAGCGGTTACCATCTGATGGGATTGAAGGGCTTACTTGTAATGAGCTGGGGGGCTTGCTCCATTTCCTGGTTGTCAGGCATCTAGTCCTCCCCCCACCCCACTCCCAACATCAGCTCTATCGCCGGTGCAAGCACACGCCATAAGAGCTGGCTGTGGGCCAACTAGAGCAAAGAGAACCAAGAGCGAAAGTTGCTGGCATGGCAAAGGGAATTTGCCATTAGAAGGCTTTCCGGCAGGTGCTACATGAGGTCTCTGTGTACTTGGGATGGAGGCTCATTCTCTCATAAGAGGACTACCCCTCTTATGGATGTCGTTAGCTGCAATGGTAAAGCTCTACCTCCACTGATGGAGGCAGCATGTCCCTGGGTTCCTGTTGTTGGGAATTGCTAGCAGGGAGAGAGATGCTACTATGTTCAGGTTCACAGAGGCATCATGTTGGCCACTATGAGAACAGAAAGTTGGACGACAATGCTGCTTGAACCTGATCCGGCAGGGCTCTTCTTATGCACTTAGGACACAAATCCCGTGCTGAGAAAACCCAATATTCCAGATAGATCGGCCAGATAAATTTTGCAGGTTTGAATACACTTGATCTGGGGTGGGGGTGGGTTCACAGCTCAGCAGCAGAGCACCCACTTTGCATGCAGAAGGTCCCAACTCCGATCCCTGACATCAGCAGATATGTCTAGAAAAGCTTGATCACCTGGAGGGTCAATGCCAATCTGCGCAGATGACAGATGGACCAGTGGCCTAACTTGGTTCAAAGTAACTTCAAGCATTGTGTGCTTCCCCTGACCCCTTTCCCAAAACTTGATGAAATGTAGAAGAGGCGGTCAAGAACAGATGATCTATAGGAACACAGGACAGCAAATTACTGAGATGGTCTATTTTTCTGAATCACTAGCCTAGGAGCCAACTCCTAGGGTCTGAGGTCCCTTCACCCCCTAAAATATTTGAGGGGGTTGCACTTATCTGGGCCCCCCAATATTTTATTCCAGTTGGCACCCCAGCTTACTAGGCCCATTGAAGACATGAAACTCACTTCTCAGTAAAAATGGAAAGGAGTTAGAAGTGTCCATTCTCAATGGCATACATTTTTTGTAGTTAAATGCACATCTACTGTGTACAGTGCCCCAAAACACATTTTGAGGCACTGTGCTCTCTCACAGGTCATGTGACTCATGCAGAAGTGCAGCCCCGGAAGATGTGCATCCCGGTTTTCTGCCAGGACGTGTTGGAAGGAATGCATTCTGCTGCATTTGGGGTATAGTTAATTAGTGTAAAAAATAATTATTATGCAGTGTTTCCCAAAATACTTTTCTTTTTCATCTCCATTAATGCCATGTACGGTGGTACCTCGGGTTAAGTCCTTAATTCGTTCCAGAGGTCCGTTCTTAACCTGAAACTGTTCTTAACCTGAAGCACCACTTTAGCTAATGGGGCCTCCTGCTGCCGCCGTGCCACCAGAGCACGATTTCTGTTCTTATTCTGAAGCAAAGTTCTTAACCCGAGGTAATATTTCTGGGTTAGCGGAGTCAGTAACCTGAAGCATATGTAACCTGAAGTGTATGTAACCCGAGGTACCACTGTAGTTTTCTTTGTTGCATTCACTAAAATCTGCATTTTGTACAAACCTTTCCACTGGAGAACAGTATCACATAATCCACAGAAGTCCTAATTTTGAAAGGACAGCTAATCTATCAGTTTTGCTTATCGGTTCAAGAAAGGTGTGTTACGTTCACATTAAAATCCAAAAGTGAGTGCGTGCCTCCCATTCCTGTTTGTTACAAACCTGTCATTCACACCCACACCCACACCCACCCTCCGTAGGTGCCCTCACGCTCCCTCCTCTATTCTCTTATACACCCACCTACAGACTTTTTCCCCATTAACGGCAACATCTGCATGTTTGTCCTGAACAAAAATAAAGCCATCCATCTCCACTTGGCACCAGTGATGTCATGCAAGCTCAGGAAAGCTGGCTCCATCGAGGTTTATAGTAGCGTACAGCGGGAATGTCACTTATCTGCGGAGGACGGTCTGCCGTTTTCAAGAAAGGCATTCTTCCCTTGGACAGCGTGGGTGGCTTTTGTTTATCTTTTGGCACACAATGAAATGATGGGAAAACATGCTTGGGTGCCCTGCGGCTGTAAGGTGGGGCAAGGCCATGGATACAAATGGGGAAAATGGTCTTTGATCCCCGGCCAATGCAGATGACTCCCAGGGCTCAGGGTTTGAGAATGGACGTCATGTACTTTTGCTCTCCATATACAGCTGCTGCAGCAGCGGCTCCTTCCTACCTAAGCAAACAGCACAACGCTTCGGAGACATCCAGGGAGGAAAAGAAGTTTACAAATGGAAGCAAGAGTTCAGAAGGGCAATCAACAAGGGAAGAGGAATGGCAAGGAAGACCGGGCTGCAAATGCTTGTCAGGAACTGGTTTCCCACAAGGATCTGGCTGGCCACTGGGAGAACAGGATGCTGGCTTGATCCAGCAGGCTCTCCTTATGTCCTTTTGGTATTCAGATGCTTAATGCATCCAGCAGCAGAGATAGAACATAGTAATCATGGCTAGTAGCCATTACAGTGGTACCTCGGGTTACACACACTTCAGGTTACAGACTCCGCTAACCCAGAAATAGTACCCTGGGTTAAGAACTTTGCTTCAGGATGAGAACAGCACGGTGGCAGCAGGAGGCCCCATTAGCTAAAGTGGTGCCTCAGGTTAAGAACAGTTTCAGGTTAAGAACGGACCTCCGGAACAAATTAAGTTCTTAACCTGAGGTACCACTGTAATCACTTTGCCCTTTGTGGATGCATCTACTACTCATTAAAAGCCAAATAGGCAGAGCAACAGCTATGACTCTTGCCTCTACTTGGTAAAAATCAGAGGCTCCCCCCCCCCCAAGAAAATAAGTGCCAGAAGTTGTTGCTTCCTGTATACCTTGGCCCAATATACCTGAAGGAGCGTCTCCACCCCCATCGTTAAGCCCGGACACTGAGGTGCAGCTCTGAGGGCCTTCTGGCAGTTCCCTCACTGCAGGAAGTGAAGTTACAGGGAACCAGGCAGAAGGCCTTCTTGGTAGTGGCACCTGACCTGTGGAACACCCTCCCAACAGATGTCAAGGAGATAAACAACTATCTGACTTTTAGAAGACATCTGAAGACAGGCCTGTTTAGGGAAGTTTTAATGTTTGATGTTTTCTTGTGTTTTTAATATTCTGTTGGGGGCTACCCAAAGTGACTGGGGAAACCCAGCCAGATGGGTGGGGTATAAATAATAAATTGTTGTTGTTGTTACAGTAAATCACTGGGCAACTTGGGGCAGCCCTGAACAGATGCCAGATTGACAACAGCCACATCCACCACCCACAGAGGCGCTGAAAACTATGGCAAGGTGTCTCCCTAGATGGTTTTGGGGTCCCCTCAATTAAATGTCTTCTACCACCTCCCTCATTCTCTTAGATTCAAGCAGATGGTTAGGGCAGCTTGGAAGAACCCTTGCACAAACACAAACACACACACACATGCAACGGTAGATACCTGACTGGAAAGCCCACACAGGAGATGGATTGAAGAAAAGGAAATACAATTTGGCCCCACCCCTTAGCTTGACCAATCATGGCTAGGAGCAACTAGGAGCTAGGGTGGAGTTATAGATCTAAAAAAGTGTAGATGTGCACACACTGGCCAGCTTTCTTTTGACTTGAAATGTTTGTTTTAGGCTTCCTAGAAGTACACAAAGGCAAGAAGCAGGCGGGGGGAGCGAGCGCCGGCCCACAATGGCGCCCACCAGAGAGGTACCGGAACTGCACTCTGGCATGCTCCAGTGGGTGGTGGGTGGGAAGCACTGCTTCTACATACACTTGCCTCCCATACATCTCCCGTCTTCAAATATCTTTAAGGGCTGCCACATGGAAGAGGGAACAAGCTGTTCCCCAAACCAACAGCTTCAAGTTACAAGAAAGGGGATTCCGATAAACATCAGGAAGAGCTTTTTGACAGAGAGAGCTGTTCGACAGTGGAGCAGACTGCTTCAGAAGAAGGTGGACTCTCCTTCCTTGGATGTTTCTTAGCAGAGGTTGGGTGGCCATCTGTCATGGATGCTTAACTGAGATTCCTGCATTGAAGAGGGTGGGACTAGATGACCCTTGTGGTCACTTCCCACTATGATTCTATTATCTACCCCTAACAGGCACATACAGACACAAACACACACACCTCTATAAAAGCAAGTAAGAGGCATTATTAGCACAGTTCAAGGACACATTTCAGCCCTTCAAAAGCACTGAAGGAAGGTAAGGAACAGTGAGGGCTGGTGAGGGTCATAGCCTAGGCCTGGTTTGGGAAGACTCCCTGGGGCCACATCAGTTGTTCCCCACCCTTTGCACTCTAGGAACCATAGGCTTCCCAAAAACCTTGGTCGAGAGGATGCATCTGTTGCGGCTGAGATCCCCTGTCCAGTTTGCAAGCTGAGGACCTCTGAGTCCTTGTGGTAGCCAGTTGGCAGCAGTTAATAAGTCATGGCACACGTGGAAAAGCACACAAAGAGCCTTGATCTGAACACGGCATGCCATCCTAACTACAGGGTGTGATGAGCATTCTTTGCTGATGACAACCTATTGCTTGCAATCATCTCCTTGAAATGGGTAGGAAGTGTTCTATTGGCAACGAGTGTGTGATGATGATGTTCATTGCTGCTACATGTGCTATCTCAGTATCTACTTGGGAGAAGGTTGGGTGGTTCAAGGGTTTGAGAGAACCTAGAAGTCATGCCAAACCTAGACAGCATCTTAAAAAGCAGAGACATCACATTGCCAACAAAGGTCCATATAGTTAAAGCCATGATTTTCCCAGTAGTGATGTATGGAAGTGAGAGCTGGACCATAAAGAAGGCTGATCGCCGAAGAATTGATGCTTTTGAATTATGGTGCTGGAGGAGACTCTTGAGAGTCGCATGGACTGCAAGAAGATCAAACCTCTCCATTCTTAAGGAAATCAGCCCTGAGTGCTCATGGGAAGGACAGATCCTGAAGCTGAGGCGCCAATACTTTGGCCACTTCATGAGAAGAGAAGACTCCCTGGAAAAGACCCTGATGTTGGGAAAGATGGAGGGCACAAGGAGAAGGGGACGACAGAGGACGACAGAGGACAAGACAGTTGGACAGTGTTCTCTAAGCTACGAACATAAGTTTGACCAAAGTGCAGGAGGCAGTGGAAGACAGGAGTGCCTGGCATGCTCTGGTCCATGGGATCACGAAGAGTCGGACACGACTAAATGACTAAACAACAACAACAACAGAAGTCATGCATTAAGCTCTTGGGAATAGCTTCCTCTAGACTGAGTGGGCTGTAAAACAAAGTTGGCTTCCCCAGAAAAGCTGGATGGCTAGAATCTGTGCTAGGAAAGAAGCCTTCTTCACAGTCCTTCTAATCTCTCACCCATGATGCTACATGTAGGAAGGGAAATCAAAAGTATCAGGGCCAGTCCTAGCATTAGGAAGAGGGAGGCAATCGCTTCAGGTGGCAGAGACTGGCAGGCAACAGTGGCTGCCCTCCCAGCCATTTTTCTGGAGCTCCCTGGTCATTCTCCTATGTTGGGAATGCAAAAGGTGTGTCTAGCTCATAGGGTTGGGGGACAAATTTGGTTCCGTTTGGGTTGTAATGCAAACCTACCTAATTCACACTTCCTGAAGCAATACATTACACTGATACACATTGAAATGTTGAAAACCTTTCAACCTAGACACATAGAAGTTGACAGCGGCTTAAATTTGTTCCTAGCTTACTGATTTTAATTAAATTTGGATTTATTTTTATATATATTTTAAAAATCCATCAACAACTGTCTTTTGCTAACAGTTTTAATGTTCATTTTATATAATTTTTTTGTTAACAGCTTAGAGGTTATGTTTACGATCTATTCACCATCAAGCAGCATGTAAACTTTGATAAACAAAAATAAAATAATGAAATGTGTGTGGGGGGGGATGCCATCTCGTCCTTTGCTTCAGTCAACAAAATGTCTTGGCCTGGTCCTATAAACTACGCCATAGATATGCAGGGAGCTCATTTATAACATGTGAGACTCTCCAAATCCTGGCCATTAAATAAATAAATGAACTACCAAGGCAATCTCCTATATGTGTCTACTTAGCCCCATTGAACTCAACCACTTAGAAGCCAATATGGTATGTGGGCAGCAATAATAATAATAATAATAATAATAATAATAGGTCTTACTCCCAGGTATGTGATCATAGGATAGGAACATAGGAAGTCAGACCTTTGGTCCATCAAGCTTGATATTGTCTACACTGACTGGCAGTGGCTCTCCAGTCCTACCTGAAAATGCTAAGGTGTGAACCTGAGACTTTTTACAGTGGTTACAGTGGTACCTTGATTCTCAAACGTAATCCATTCCGGAAATCCGTTCCAAAACCAAAGCGTTCCAAAACCAAGGTGTGTTTGCCCATAGAAAGTAATGCAAAATGGATTAATCCGTTCCAGGCAACCCTAAAACAGCAATTTAACATAATTTTTTACTATCTAACAAGACCACTGATCCATAAAATGAAAGCAATAATCAATGTACTGTACTATAACAGTATGGAAGATGATGGTAATAATAATAATAATAATAATAATAATAATAATAATAATAATAATAATAATAATATCATCTTACCCACACTGATGATAGTCATTGTTTAGATGGGGGACTTTTATCCATTTTTGCAGTCACACAATCAATCAATCAATCAGTAGCTGAACTGGGTCCCACACAGTCACAAAAACAAATTAACCAAAAAAGCCTCAAAAACAAAAACGCAAAATAAATAGCAGAAACAAAAGCGCCAAACTTAATCCGTTCCGGAAGTCCATTTCACTTCCGAAATGTTCAAAAACCAAGGCGCAGCTTCTGATTGGTGCAGGTGCCCACAGCCATGTTCGGCTTCTGAAAAATGTTCGAAAACCAGAACACTTACTTCTGGGTTATCGGCATTTGAGAACCAAGGCGTTTGAGAACCAAGGTACCACTGTATATGTTTAACCACAGAGCTATGGCTCTTCCCGAGGGCCTACAGCACATTTCCCCCCCTCTCCCACAATGCGGGGGGGGGGGAGAGACCTGCTTTTGTCAGTAGAGAGCCTTTCCTTGAGGAGGAGGAGGAGGAGCAAAGGCAGGAATTAGAATTTCACTGTAATTTTTTTCTGATCTGTCCTAATAGAAGGGGGTTGACAGAGATGTGCCGGGGAACAGTAATGGAATGAACTTCTTGGAAGGCTGCCTGGAAAAACCCAGCCATTGACTGGGGCAAAGGGCACTCTGAAAACGTCCACAAAAAGTTATTCCAAACAGAGAAGCCTTTGAAAGAACACGACGCCCCGTGTCCTTCTGTGACACACAACACCGTCCTCTGTTTGGGAATGCCCAGACCTGCTTGGGGGATCAGGTTTCCCCTTGCTCAGCAGTCTCTGGCAGGTAGAGCAAGTCGGATGACCTTACGCCAAAGACCTCAGCAGAAAAAGTGTTCTTCCGACATCTGTAAGTTGGACTCCCAGGGTGCAGTGGGGAGTTTGGGGGGAGAACAAGAAGTGGGCACAGAAATGTGCTCTGATAATCCACTGTATGAGAGAGAGAGAGAGAGAGAGAGAGAGAGAGAGAGAGAGAGAGAGAGAGATGCAGTGGGCTACTGGTCTAAACTGTAAAAGAAGGAATGGAAGTAGATGCATACCCTCCAACATTTCTCCCATGAAAATAGGGACATCCTAAGGAAAAGTGGGACATTCCGGGATCAACTCAGAAACCGGGATGGCTTCTGTAAACCCAGGAGAGTCCCTGAAAAATAGGGACCCTTGAAGGGTCTGTATATGCTCATTTAAGTTTCTCTGAGCCCACATTCACACCATATATTCGCAGTACAGTGGTACCTCAGAAGTCGAACGGAATCGGTTCCAGAAGTCCGTTCAACTTCCAAAATGTTTGGAAACCAAGGTGCAGCTTCCGATTGGCTGCAGGAAGCTCCTGCAGCCAATTGGAAGCCACGGAAGTTGAGTCGGACGTTCGGGTTCCAAAGAACATTTGCAAACCAGAACACTCACTTCTGGGTTTGCAGCGCTCAGGGGCCAAAACGTTCAACTCACAAAGTGTTCAGGGTCCAAGGTATGGCTGTACTGTGATACCACTTTAAACAGTCAGGGCTTCCTCCCAAGAATCCTGGGAGCTGTAGTTTGTTAAGGGTGCTGAGAGCTGTTAGGAGACCCACCACCACCACCATTCCCCTCCCAGAGCTGCAATTCCTAGAGTGGCTTAAAAATCAACCCCTCTTCCATGGGAAATCCAGCCAGACAATAAACATTTGGGATGTGAAGTAAAGCCTACGGTATGGCCTACGGAGAGTTCTGAGAGCCTGTAGAGAGGCATGGAGGGCCATGTTTGACTCCCCGAGGTTCTCCACTCAATATAATAAGATCTTTAAACAGGTTACATAAAATCAATGTGAATAGAGCAATACAATTTGGCTTAACAATCAATCCCTCTTTCCAGGGAACTGCGGAAATTGTAGCTCTGGGCGGGGAATGGGGCCTCCTAACAACTATCAGCACCTGTAACAAGAAGACAGGTCCATCACTCTAACCACTACACCAAGCTGGCTATATCTTTTTTAAAAAAATAAATAATCCACGGCTGTTTACAAATACACACACTTAAAACTGAATAGCATTACTAATTATTCTGGCATAATGTATCCTTAACTGCCAGCAGAAACCTGGTGGCCTGGAAAAGCTTTCAGAAGGCATTAAAAGACTGAAACAGAAAGTGCTTGCTGATTATCTAGGGGTGGGGTGTTCCACAGGCATGGGTGGAAGACATTAAAGACTCAGTTTTTCAATGTGGTCAAATGAGCATCACCAACTTGGGGGGTAGCCAACAATACTCTTGCATATGATCCCAGTGACTGAGCGTGGTCAGATGGTCCCTAGGTTTCATAGAATCATAGAATTGTAGAGTTGGGAGGGACACAGAGGATCATCTTGACACAATGCAGGAATATGCAGCTGTCCCATATGGGATTGAACCTGAAACCTTGGTGTTATCAGTAGTATGTTCTAACCAACTGTGCTACTCAGCTGGATCTAAGTTCTTCGGGGCTTTGTTGCTTAATGAAAAGGACCTCGAACCCAGCTCAGTAGTAGATGGGCAGCCAGTGCAGGCCACAAGGACACATGCCAACCGGGTGAAAACACTCAGTGGTTTTGTCAGCTCAGCCCCATCTTTAGGGAGAGTCAACCAGTCTTCTCTGGCTGCCTGGCTACAGTGGAGTGGGGGAGTGCAGCAGTGACAGTGCCCCTGGTCCATTGCTCCGAAGCCCCTTCACAATTACTCATCCATTAGCAGCCTGCCCTGCACCCTCTAAGCAGGAGTGTTGCCCTCAAACAGGATGCAAGGCCATATGGTCACCAGGACAGGGGTACCAACTCCTGTGAGCCGAGTCCCTATGCCCCCACCCCATTTTTGTGGGGGGGGGGGACAGCTGTTAAAAAATCAAGGCCAAGAGTAGAGTGAAGCACAGTGCGGCTTCAATGGCCAGCTCCTCTTCCTCCTCTTCCTGCCATGGAGGTAAAGGGGGGGGAGCCCCCAGCCAATGGCGGTGGTGGCAGGATGAGGAGGAGCCATTGGCCATTGAAGTCGTGCTGCTGCCACATTAGACTCCGCCCCCCGGCTCTTTCAAGATGTCATGCACATGACATCATGCATGATGTCACACAGGCGATGTCGGCCCCCGCAATCTCCCTCCCAAGTTGGCACTTCTGTGCCAGGGTTCAAGTGAAATATAGCTTCTCGGATAGTTGGCTTTTGTCTATGTGGCTGTGGGGGTGAGGACATCTCGTTCTTTGCCTCAGGCGGAACAATGCCTTGCACCAATGCTGGTGTTCTGTTTTGGTTTGAGTTGCACCTTTACATAGCGTCTCGGTTGCCGTTTCAAATTGTTGCCCACTTCGAAAGTCTTATGTAGGTGTGTGAATGTGAGAGAGACACAGTGAGAGGGAGGGAGGGTGTGAGGCAGAATGGATGTGAGGGTTTGGGTGGGTGTGTGTAACAGAGAGAGGTGTGTGGGAGAGAAAGAAAATTTGTGTGAGGAGGAAGAGATAACATGTGTGGGTGTGGGTGCATAACAGAGGGATGAGAAAGAGAGAGAGAAAGAGTGTGTGTGTGTGTGTGTGTGTGAGAGAGAGAGAGAGAGAGAGAGAGAGAGAGAGAGAGAGAGAGAGATTGCGAACAGGAGGGGGAGGGAGAGCAAGTCTGTGTGTGCGTTGGAGAGCAAAAGTGTGTGTTAGAGAAAATGTGTGAGAGAGAGAGAGTGAGAGAGAGGAAAGCTCTCTATCTCTGTCACTATACAGTGGTACCTCGGGTTACATACGCTTCAGGTTACATACGCTTCAGGTTACAGACTCCGCTAACCCAGAAATAATGCTTCAGGTTAAGAACTTTGCTTCAGGATGAGAACAGAAATCGTGCTCCGGCGGTGCAGCAGCAGCAGGAGGCCCCATTAGCTAAAGTGGTGCTTCAGATTAAGAACAGTTTCATGTTAAGAACAGACCTCCAGAACGAATTAAGTACTTAACCCGAGGTACCACTGTATTTCTCTCTCTCACGCGCGCACGCACACACACACACTCAAAGAATGTGTGAACCAAAGAATGAGAGATAACAAAGGAGTAAAAGACAGAGGGGACAAGCCTAAAACATGAGCTTCTTCAGCCAGGTAATTAGGGGGATTGGTTTCCCAGGTGGAGTCTAAATGATGACTTCCCCTCACGAATGATTCCCCAGCGACCCGTTTGGTGGCTAATTCCTCGGGGTGGGGTGGGAAGGAGGTTCTTGAAGCAGGTGCCCTCTGACAGGTAGTCAATAGAGAACTTCTGGCTAAGCATCCGTGTTTGGTTGGACAAGTCGACCCCAGAGGTCAAAGAGCGTGACTCGAGAGGTTGTCAGGTCAGGAGCCATCACAGTGACAGATGACCCTAAGCACTCTCCCGCCTCTGTTAGTGTCCCTTCTCAAAAAAAGAAGGAAAAACCTAGGGCTCAGTGGAAGAAAGGAAGAAAGGAATAAGACAGCCCCCTCTTCCCTCCCTCCCAATAGAAAAGGCTCCTTTTAGGAGCTGCCGGCACCTCTCAACTGGTGTTCATTAGCCAGAGTGCATTGCTTAGGCTCACAGCCTTCGTTCCTCTGCAGAGTGGGTGCTGTCTCCATAGCTCTCAACTGTTCTTCATTAAGGAAAACAGTTCCCCATTGTCTGCCATGAAGACACCTTTGTTTTTCAAGCTCAGCAGGACTGAAAAATCAGAAATGGATATGCAACAGTCCTGCACAATTGATAGGAACTGGAAGTTCGGTTTGAAGACCTTCAATAGTGGGTGTTTAAATACTTTACAGGTGAATAGCTAACTTGTTTTAACCTCCCCACAGTACTCACACACCATGGACTTATGGGGTGATTGAGGATGGGGGGCAGGATTTGATTTTGCTTGCCTTTTAAGGAGAAACAAGCTGATTTGCATTTCTTGAAGCAGCGTGCAAACCGAAACAGAGCTATTCTTCAAAAGTTGCACTTCTCCAAATTTTGCAATTCAGTTCCCCAACCTATTTGTGTAAGAATGCATATACTATGGGGAACTGCTTGCACAAAATGTGTGTCTTAGTTAAGACTACATATAAACATGTGTTTGTTAGAAATTGTCGCAAAAATGCTGGTGAATTTTCATGAGGGTTTGTTTTTTTGTAAGGAAAATAGCAAACGGTTGCAGAGATGAGGAGAACTGAATTTACAGCTGGGGAAATGAGGAACTGAGAAAAACTGAAATGGACAGATTTTTCTATACCTTGTTGCTACAGAATTACTTGAGTGTAAATTGTATTGAATGGTGGGGTTAGAATTACGTCATTAAAGCCTATTGTGCATGTACAAGTTGCCTATGCATAGAAATATACAGTGGTACCTCGGGTTAAGTACTTAATTCGTTCCAGAGGTCCGTACTTAACCTGAAACTGTTCTTAACCTGAAGCACCACTTTAGCTAATGGGGCCTCCTGCTGCTGCCATGCCGCCAGAGCAGGATTTCTTTTCTCATCCTGAAGCAAAGTTCTTAACCTGAGGTAATATTTCTGGGTTAGCGGAGTCTGTAACCTGAAGCGTATGTAACCTGAAGTGTATGTAACCCAAGGTACCACTGTAATATATTATATGATATATGGAGAATGGGATTTGCTCTTGGGTAAATATGCATCAGCTCAGGACAGGTACCAGTTCATTCTTCTTTTCATTTACTTAAGGACAGCTGAAAGTAGTAAGCTATATGACCAAAACAGCAATTTGATTACACATGTCAGAGTAAAAGTGCCTCTTGTCCTATTACACTGATTTGTTTAATTGTGGTGTTCCAGTGCGGCACCTGCAAGCACAAGGTCTTCCTCTGTCTTCCTCTGGTGCCTACAAAGTCTCTGATTCCCTCCTTACCACTCGTGTAAAAATAATGAATTGGATATTGAAGTCCCCAGTAGAATCCTGCAATTCAGTATAGACAATGCTAATCTGGATGGACCCAGTGATCTGACAACATCCTCTGTTCCTAAGCTGCAGAAAGCCTAGCTATGTTTGCTCAAATATAAGTCCTCCTGCATTATATATAGAATCAGATAATTTGGAAGGGATCCTGAGGATAATCTGGTCCAACCTCCTGCAATGCAGGAATGTGCAGCTGTCCCATACGGGGATCAAACCTGCAACCTTGGTGTTACCAGCACCATGCTCTAACCAACTGAGCCATGGCTCAGTAGTAGAGCATCCATTTTGCATGCAGAAGGTCCCCGGCATCTCCAGGTAGGACTGGGAATGTATTAATCTGAAAAGCTTGATCACTGCTGCTGGTCAACACAGACAGTAATGAGCTGCTTGAGGTACCAGTGGGTTTGACTCAGCAGCTTCCTGTCTTCCTACATGGCCTGCCATTGAGCTGTCACCCATATACATTGATTCCAGCTTCAATGCTTTGCTTTGCTTCTCACCCTTGGCTGCTACCAAGTGTGCATATTTTTGTGCATGTTTTTTTTTTAAAAAATCCATAGTAGAAGGTGAGTAGAGTGAACTGACTCCATTGTGTTGAAGGTAACGTAGCAGTTCTTCTTGCACTGGCGGATTTGCAATGGCCCATTTACAACAGAAAGATGTCACCTGGTGGGGAAATCGTGAAGAGGTGTGCTTGCCATGTGCGAAAAAAGGCCAGCAGAGTTGCTACAATTATTAATTTGGCCTGGATCTCAAGTGTTCCCTTGCACTCAAGTACAGAGGGATTTATGAACTGAATATATATAGCCAAAAAAAACCTGTCTTTCGAAGTCACCTGCAGAAATTAAAATATGAAATGCAACTGAGCATCAAGTCACAACATGAGGGATGGGTACCTCACACCTCCTGGCCTTCCAATGGCCCCAGCAAAGGCAGTTGGTAGCTGGAGGGGAGGAGAATTCTTACCTGGAACTGGATCCAGGTACAGTAGGACGGGTTGGCTGCTCCATTGTTCGCTGGATGTTCAGTTTCTCAGGCTAGCACTTGGCATGGCAGTGACCTGGATGGATGCCCTTGCTTGATAGGCAGATGGGATGAACTATTTGCCAGCTGCCGAACTGACATGCATGTGCCAGCCTGCTGTCTCGAGCCACGTTTAACCGAAAGCCCTGAATGGGTGCACAGTATAGAAGGAAATGGACGGGGAGGGCATTCTTCACCCCTTTGGATAGTTTTCTTGAAGCTGTTTCAGTGCCACAATTGTCAGGAATTGTGCCTAGCTGAAGAAATACTCAAATCATAAATAAGACCATAATAAGAGCCTGATAGACCAGGTCAAAAGCCCATTGTGTTCACCATCCTGACCTCAAGGTGGTCACCAGATGCCACAATGGGAAGCCCTGCTGGATCAGGCCAGTGGCCAATCTAGTCCAGCATCCTCTTCTCACAAGGGCCAACCAGATGCCTGTGGCGAATCCTCAAGGAGGACCCAAGCACAAGAACGCTTTCCCTTCCTGTGGCTTCCAGCAACTAGTATTCAGATGCATTACTGCCTCTGACTGTGGCTATCAATAGCCATTGATAGCCTTGTACTCCATAAATGCATCCAATCCTCTTTCAAAGCCATCCAAGTTGGTGGTCATCACTGCCTTCTGTGGGAGCGAATTCTGTAATTTAACTACGTGCTGCATAGTTAAAACTATGCACCCTACCCTGCACAATTTTATCTGTTCTAATTTTTTATTGCATTCATTCATCGCCCTTCACATAGAGAAGAGTGACCCAAAACGATACATGAAAACTCCATAGGAAAAAATCATAAAACACAATACCTAAACATTCTCCTCTCAGAATATTTAGGAAAGGGCCCGTCCTACCCACACCCCCAACTAAAAGAGCACTGAAAAGATAAAGAAGAACAGCAGCCATAACTCATTGCCCTCATAATATAAGTTGATCGCCAGCTAGCAGCACAGGATCAGTGCTGTAGGATGCAGACACAACATCTCTGAGAGATGCCTCTCCAGACTCTTCTTGAATGAAAGCACATCACTGCCTGAAGCAGTTTGCTCCATTATTGAACCATCAGGAAGTTTTTCTTAATGATTAGCCAAAGTCTGCTGCCCTATAATTTCCAAGGAATGATTCTGGTCCTCCCTGCTGAGGCAACAGAAGGAAAGTCTGACACATATTCTACATGATAAGCATCCAGATATTTGAAGACCACTCTCATATCTTCCTCTAATCTAATTCTCAGAGCCATTTCTCATAGGACTTGGTTTCCAGGTCCCTCAGTGTCCTGGCCACCCCACTCTGGACATGCTCCAGTGTGTCATTGGACTTCTTGGAGAATGGCAGCAAGCACTGGACATAGTAGTCCAGAATATGAATGTGACCTGAACTGTGCAGAAGTATAAGTGCAAGGAGAACCTGCTGGACCAGACCAATGGCCCATCTAGTCCAGCATCCTGTTCTCACAGTGGCCAACAAATGCCCATCAGAAGCCCATAAGCAAAACCAACGCTCAACAGTGGTTTCCTCACTTGTGGTTCCCCAAAAATGTGATATTGACCCACCTAGTGGTGGTAGAACATGTCCATGGGGCCTAGTAGCCTTCGATCTGAATCCAATCAAGCCCCAATCTTTCGTTTGGCATCCTTGGACCATGTCATTCCATAGTTAACCTTCTTTGAGGTCTGCTGAAGCAAGTGTATCCAAATAAATATGAGAAGTGGGAAAGACTCTGTGATTCCTATCTATAGCTCAAAGCAGTGGAAGGAAGATGGAAGGAAGTGGACAGGGAAACAAGGGTTTTAATTTTAGCTTGAGCCCATCTGTGTTTAGATGCTCAGGTTTATTTTTAAAGACAGGACATCGGCCAGAATGATGCCAACTCCTCCCATCCTGAGCTTCCCCTGGGGTTCCTCCGCTGTTCACTCCCTTGTCTCCCAGGCTCATGCTTGCTGGGTGCTGCTTCCTAGCATTCTTGGGTTGACGCTGTGCAATGATCATTATCATTTCTGCGGGGCGAATGTTTGAGAACAAACACAGGAAACTTGCCCCTGATTAGATAGGGATAAGGCAACTGTCGGAGGGAAAAAAACAACCGTCAAAATTGATGAATTGCAATTTCGTGGGTTTTCCCATCTGATTCACAAGGCAAGA
Source organism: Podarcis tiliguerta (assembly GCF_965153285.1). Lineage (NCBI taxonomy): Eukaryota > Metazoa > Chordata > Lepidosauria > Squamata > Lacertidae > Podarcis > Podarcis tiliguerta. The sequence goes on from NC_139549.1 coordinate 20,894,515, forward strand.
ACATAAGGAACTGCCTTATGCTGAGTCGCCCCATTGGTCTAGTTGGTTCATTTTTGTTCGCACTGAATGGCAACCGCTCTCCAGGGTTCTAGAGCAAAGTCTTTCCCAGCTCTCTCTGGATATGGTGAGGATCAAACCTTAGACCTTTGACATGAGCTTAAGTCCCCAAGCCATAACTAAGGCTACAATCCTGTGCCCATTGGTCCATCTAGCTCAGTAGATCTGTTAGATTGGTGGGCAGTAAGTAACAGGGCCTTCTCAGTGGCGGCCCCTAGTTTAATGAAATGCTTTCCCTTGGGATGAGTAGCTGGGCTCCTCAGCAGTACCCTTCAGAAGAAGCCTTGGAGATCCATTTGCTGAGATATTGGTCTGATTCAGCAGGGCTCTTCTTATGTTCCTCTGTTCAGTAAATCTGTTAGGTTAGTGGGCAGGAGATACAGGGCCTTCTTAGTGATGGCCTTTAGTTTAATGGAATGACACCCCCCTTGTAGTATATAGCTGGACTCCTCAGTAGCAGCCTCTAAACGAAGCCTGGAATATCCATTTGCTCCACTTGGCTTTTAGTAGACTAAATAATATAAAGTATAATATTTATCTCAGTATTATCTAATGATGATTTCAGGCAGGAGATTTTTTCAGCCATATCTGGAGATGCCAGGGATCAAACCTGGGACTTTGTACATGTAGTTTAGTCTGTGCCCCATCACTAAGGCTGCAGTCCTATACCCATTGGTCCATCTAGTTCAGTGTTGTCTACAATGACCAGTTGCAGTGGCAAAAAAAGAAGTCCAAAATGCATTTACAAGTCGTTTTTCTTACATTCATAACATAGGATTTCTCACCCAGCCTTATGTGGGAGGGGAAAAACAACCATAAAAATTATGAATAATGATTCTGTAGATTTTGCCATCCTGTTAATAGCATAGGACACTGTCTTATACCAAGTCAGATCATTGGCCCATCCGTAGGTGCCAACTCCTGGATGGTTAAGTCCAATCATAGGCGACTATGGGGTTGCGGTGCTCATCTTGCTTTCAGGCCAAGGGAGCCGGCGTTTGTCGACAGGCAGCTTTCCAGGTCATGTAGCCAGCATGACTAAACCGCTTCTGGCACAATGGAACACCGTGATGGAAACCAGAGCTCGCAGGAACACCGTTTACCACCCCACCCCACTATTTATCTACTTGCGCTGGTATGCTTTCGAACTGCTAGGTTAGCAGAAGCTGGGACAGAGCAACTGGAACTCACCCTGTTGCAGGGATTTGAACCTCCGACCTTCTGATCAGCAAGCCCAAGAGGCTCAGTGGTTTAGACCACAGTCCCATTGAACCTGAGACCTTCTGCTTGCAAGGCAGAAGCTCTACCACTGAGCAAGATAAAGATAGGGTGATCAACCACAACTGTTGTGTTCTGCCACCATTGTTAGAGGTGGGTTACCCCTGAATGCCAGTCGCTGAACACTACAGAAGTGGAGAGTACAGAAGCTCAGGTTCTGTTTGTATGCTTTTCATTGGGGCAACAGGTTGGCCGCTGGGATAACAGGAGGCTGGATTAAATGGGCCACTGGCCTGATCCTGCAGACTCTTAACTTATGACTTAAGAAGTGGGCGCAGATTCATGCCTGAACACAGAGGATGCCTGCTTTGCATAGCTGCATCATGGGTGGGAGTAAATGATAGTCTGCTCTGCCATGGCTTGTACTTTCCCTTGGCAGCCAAGCTAGATAAGTAGGAGACAAACATAAATCTAGACCAGTAGGAGTTGGAGACGAAGATCGAGATCAGCCGATTCTGAAGATAATTCTAGGTCAAGGGTTTCTCCGATTGTGTCACGCAAGGCGCATTCAGAAAGTCTCCCTCTGAAGGATCAGGACCATTCTTCTTGTTTTTCTCATCACTGCAGCTCAATGTTAGGGCATCCACTTTGCTATAAGAAGGTCCCAGATGCACCCGACCTCATGAAACCCAGATGCCACGTGGTCATAAATAAACGATTGTGTGAAATGCACAGCTAATTACGCCCTGTTTGATTGAATTGTTTTAAGGCGTCCATAAAGCTGCAGGTTTTGAAGTATTCAAAGTCAACAAGAATATGATTACGACTGTAATATGATTAGGACTGTGATATGGTCTTTTGAAACACTGATATTGGAAACTGCTACATATGATTACTAAGAAATTCAGATGGGAGAGATTTGAGGAAGTCAAATACTATGTTTATGAAGATGGATGATACTTAATTTTAATTAAGTGGTAATATGTTGTATGTATCTTTTTTCTTTTTTCTCTTTTTCTCCTATTTTTTGTTTGTCTTTATTATTGTTAATCTCTTCTTTTTTATTATGTTTATCTACTGAAAATAATAAATATTATTTGGGGGGAGACAAGAATCCAAAGTCCATGGAAATATGGGGGCGGATGCAGTGATGCTGCTCAGCTGATGGTAAGCCTTCTGATAGCAAAACAGGGAGGGGAGCAATCTTGTTTTCTTTTTCTGGCAACATCTCTTCTCCGCTGGAGCAGATTTACAGGTGTAGGGGCTGCAAGAGCGGGTAGAACCTTAGAGGTCCCCCATCATCATCATCATCATCATCATCATCATCATATTTATATCCCACCCTCCCCAGCCAAAGCCAGGTTTCAGAGTGGCTAACAACAGTAAAAATAGCACAATTTACATAAAATCACAGTCAATTAATTGAAATACAGTCTAAAATCAGTTGAGAATCAAATTAATGGCAACCATTGGGTTAGAGTTCTATGAAGATTACAGAAGGAGAGAGGGGGTCAGACTGTGCCTTGGCCAAAGGCCTAGTGGAACAGCTCTGTCTTGCAGGCCCTGCGGAAAGATGTCAAGTCAAGTCAAGTATATGTGTGTGTGTACACACACACACACACACACCACCTTTTTCCTCCATGAAGCTCAAAGTGGTGTTCCTGGTTCTCCCCACCTCCTCATTTAATCCACAACAGCCCTGTGAGGTAGGATAGGCTGCGGGTGAATGGTTGGCTCCCAAGGCTCACCCAGTATGCTTCATATGGCTGAGTGGGGATTTGAACCATGGTCCCCTGGGTCCTAGTCTGAGACTCTAACCACTATGCCGCCAATGGCCCTTCCACTGAGTTACAGCCCTTCCACAGCGTATGATGACATCAGTCAGCTGAACCGCGTGGGGTCCTAGCAGCAAGCAGGTTATTGGCTATTCATTGCCACAACTTGCCTAACCTTCAGTTGGTTTCCCCAGTGTCTGATTCCCGAATCAGCTTCATCGCTTCCTCCATAGATGTAGCAATAACATACGAAGGTGCCAAAGCTGAAACAGGAACAACAACAATAAGTGGCAAATGTGACTGTTTTCTCAAGACACATTGTGAAGCCAAAATGGGGATCTGGCATGCATTCGGGTAAGACCTGTGGAAAGAAACCTAGTGTACCATCGTAATGGGTGCAACACCTATTTTCTCACCAAGCCTACAGATTGCTGGTGTGTCCTGAACGTATTTGTGCCTGATAATGAGCTGTGTTGCATCTGGCACAGTGAATGCTGTTTTGTATTTCTTAGAAGCCGGGCAAAACTCAGAAAAAAGCCAATTGGAAATGTGGTTCATGTGCAAGGATGGACAAAACTGTTTTGAATGCCTTTATTGAGCAAATTGCAGTGGTGCCCTAGGCATTCTGTCAGCATATAACTCCTGAGCTCAGAGATCTGTGCTGGTTGCTCGTTTGCTACCAAGCCAAGTTCAAGGTGTTGCTAGTAGTTTCTCTGAACAGCTTGGGATAAGTTCGTCTTCAAGATCAAATATTCCATATATGCCCACTTGGAGTCTGGAACTGGGACTTTTACAGGAGATGCGAAACACTCACTCCACATTTGGAGAGACCATCTTGGCTGTGAGTCCTGGAAGACCTTTTATTTGCTTGTAGGCCTTTTTTCCACCTGGCCTGGGAGGGTGGGGCCCCTGACTGACTCCAGCTACAAGAGCTGAGGCTACTGAAGAGACCAGAGACCATATTGGATGTCTCTTAGTGCAGACACAGGTCATTGAGTCCGAGCTTCCACAGCCGTCACAAATCACCATTGGGATTGGCAGCAACGGCAGCAGATACATTGCGTGCTTATGATAATATTTTTATTTATTATGCTGTTTTAAAGGTGCATTTCATAGTTGACACCCTTAAGTAATGTTTTCTTTTCAAATGTTTAAGACAATTTTTGTGTTAGTTTTGCTGTGTTAAATGTGGATTCTATAGCTGACCTCCAGAAGAAGAAGAAGAAGAAGAAGAAGAAGAAGAAGAAGAAGAAGAAGAAGAAGAAGCCTAAATTAGGTAGTTTCTCATCCAAAAGGCAAGCTGGAGCAATTTTTTCCCCATTTCTAAGTGTATGACACAAGGCCCCAAGTTGTCTTCACATCTCAGTGTGAAAATGTAGCTTATGTAGTTAAGGTAGTAAATATCATTAGAATTAGTGGTGGAAGGCAAATGGAGAACATATATGTGGCAAGGTGTAGGCTATTTGTTCTGAAATAATAAGAGCAATATACAATTCATCCATTCACAAGGGACATATAGACAAATGATTGCAAAAAAATCCTGTTAGCCAATAAGATGTATGATATGGTGTTCGACTAGATCAGAAATCCTAAAAGTATGAAATACATAAATATAATGGATTAATGAATTACTGTATTAGATGATTTATAGAATCATTGCTGTAATATATATTTTAATAAATAGCCTGTGGAAGCCTTTAAATGTTTTCTTTTGCTTCCCTTGACCCTATGTAATAGGTCACACAAATAAAAATATCCCTTTTGCGGTTGTTATTGCTGCTGTGAATATATGGCATCTCATATTAATAGATCATCTCTTATAAGCTGATAGCTCAATACAAAATATGAGCTGCAGAAAATGAGGGGGGTGGGTGAGATGTCTTGTCTGAGCTAACAGCTAATCACAGTGGTGACCAATGTGGTTCCCTCCAGATGTTGGTGGACTACAACTCCCATCATCCCTGTTACATCAGGTCAATGGCTCATCTAGTCCGGCATCCTGTTCCCACGGTGGCCAAGGAGATGTCTCAATGGGAAGCCCACTAGCAGAACCCAAGCACAAGAACACTCTCCTCCTCTGTGGTTTCCAGCAACCAGCATTCATTCATAAATTTCTTCCACACCAGTAGGCATTGTGTAACACAGCATTGAACAGCATCGCTCTCCCACACTTTCCACACATGCCTGCCCCCCCCCATTATTCACCCCTGAGAACAGTGCGAAAGTACTGTATGCTGGGATACCTCCCCAAATTTTGTCATTTGATTTACGAAGTCAAGGGAGCTGCAAACAGGTTTTTCCTGGAATCAGACAACACAGAAATGAGCATTAAACATGTGCTTTATTCCATAAGTTTTCTGGTTTTTACATCATGCGATGTAGAAATTAAAAGTTAGGGAAACACTGGGGAAATGGAATAGACTGCTATGTGAATTCAGCCTAAGTTCTGCTCAGGAGAGACCCAGTGAAATAAATGAAGCTACGCCAGTCATTGACACCAATGTGTCTACTCTGAGTAAGACTCACACTGGACGCAACCCAATATCTACAAATGTTCCCTCTATTCCGTCTCTTCCAGCTCTTTTCTCGTAGTTCACAGCTTGTGCCTAAGGAGATGAACTTGCTCCTGCCCTGTAGATTCTTCAGAATTAAACGACTGTTTTCTTTCTTTGTAACAAGGGATTATTATTTTTGTTGCTGAAATAGACACAGCTTTGGGGCACAGTTAATCTCCCTCGCCCCCCGCCCGGCTTTGGCATGCAGTTTCAAAATAGCACATTGTTCCAGACCTCTCTCTCTCCCTCTCCCTCTCTCTGCATTTGCGTTGTGTGTTGTGTTAACCATTTCCATATTTTTGACGGATGACTTTGACGTAGCTCGCAGCCAAGCCAGCATCCTGCTAAAGGAACAATGAAAACGGAGGAGACAGAAGGGAACTGGGAGGAGCCATGGATGGAGGATGCCTTTTGTAAACATATCTCCATGGACAACACCTCTGGGCGCCTGCGTGGGAAAAGGACAAAGAGCCTAAACTTCTGGGGGCCACACATCAGGGCTAGGGGGAAAGGCATTTTACCTCTTTACCATAGGGAAGCTTCTACACACATATACAAGCAGACGTCATCATCAGAGATCAAGGACACATTCAAGACAGGTCAAAACATCTAAGGAGGTTGAGAAGCAGGGTTGATGAGGGCTATGGCTGCTGAGGGTGTGGTTTGGGGAAAGTTCTGAGGGCCAGGGGAAGAGGCCTGGAGGGCCGCATTCCTCCCCATAGCCTGAGGTTCCCCCTTCCCTGTTTTAAGGGATTGATCCTGCAAGGAACTCGTTACTGGGTATCAAAGAAGACTGGAGGAAGCCAGTCAGTCTGCAGCTAGCCTGATTTGTTTCTTGAACCCAGTAAGGAAAGCTATGAGATATTCAGAGTGCTTAGCCCCTGTGACTTGTAGTTATAGGTTTGCTTTTTTGTGTTTTCTTGCTTAGACGCAGAGTTGGCCCACAAGCAAATGATGTGTCAATGAAATGCTACACTTTTTTTAAAAGGCACTGAAAGAATAATGGACCTTTTCTTCATTATTCTCCTCTCATTACGCATTATTATGTGCACAATAGATACGTCTCTGATTTTTTTATAGCCCAATTTAGTAGGACTTTTTGGAAACTTCGTCTTCCTGTTCAGTTTATTTGATCTCAGATGTGAACATGTGACTCTAAATGAATACCGAAAAGTAATTTAAAAAATAAATTCCAAATACCTGCTTTGATTCTTCCCCCACAGACTTACTCCTTTCCTTTTTCTTTTCTAGCTAAATCTCTCTTTCTTTCTCTCTGTGTGGAGACACAGGAACACTCTGCAAAAGAATATGGTTTGACCCCATCAGATATGAATTATGTTTCCTCCCCCTCCCCACTTCTGCCCATAGGGATTTTTTTAACAAACAAACAAACAAACAAACAAACAAACAAACAAACAAACAAACACTACTCCCTCCTCTGAATTGTTTGGGCCCCAAATCTGGGTCAAGTGTTCCTCAGCTGAGTCCGGGTCACCTTGGAGGCAGCACACGAAACTAGCAAATTCCCCTCAGTCCGCGTCAGAACTGACCAACTCCACATGCTAAGAGCTACCATAATACAGTGGTACCTCGGGTTAAGAACTTAATTCATTCTGGAGGTCCGTTCTTAACCTGAAACTGTTCTTAACCTGAGGTACCACTTTAGCTAATGGGGCCTCCCACTGCCGCCGCCCAATTTCTGTTCTCATCCTGAAGCAAAGTTATTGACCCGAGGTACTATTTCTGGGTTAGCAGCGTCTGTAACCTGAAGCATCTGTAACCTGAAGTGTCTGTAACCCGAGGTACCACTGTACATTCCAAGCTGGAGATCAGCTCCTTGGAGATGCAGCGCTCAATTTGCAACACATCAATCACTTATGACCTGGCCACACTTAATATACAGGGCTGGGCCAAGATGCATTCTCACCGCCACAGTCAAGGAGAATAGTACCTAAGGCCAGCCAAATTATCCTGGCATCTGAGCCAGGGCATCCCGCAAGCAAAGTACATTTTGCAGGATCCCAGCCACCTTGACTGGAGCAACAGAAGCCATGAAGATCCCCACAGGCGTAAGGCTTCCATTGCTCTATGCATCCACCTCTCCATCCTCATGGTAGAGGTGGAGAACTATGAGCGGGAACCAGGAGCACACTTGGGGAGCACCATCTGCACCCCTCTTTAGGGCTGGATGATTCTAACAATTTTGGTTCTCCGCCCTTATCATTTCTCCCATTTTAAATTCCGATCTCCACATTTCTGCAGTAATTTGCTGGGGTTATTTTGTGTTTTTTTTTAAAAAAAATCATTGTGCAAATTTGTTAGCATTTTAGTATAGATTTCTCCCAATAAGCGCTTTCTTGTATGCAGTTTTGACTAATATACAAGGGCTTTTTAAAAGCATCTTCCTCCAATATAAGGCATTTTTGTATCTTATTTTCCTGAACAGATGCATTTTCATACATAATGATGGGTCAGAGAACTAAATTGCAAAATTCCGAAAAGTGTGAATTTCAAAGGATGACTGTGTTTCAATTGCAATATTACTTTGAGAAGAGGGGATTAGGTTGTTTCACATTAAAATGCTAACAAATCTGATTTTTCCCCCCACTTAGAAGTAAGTCCCATCAAGTTCCATAGGGCTTACTCCAAGCTTCATGGGTATAGGATTATAGCATTGCAGGCTGTAATAATCATCTTCATCATCATCTTTATGGAAAGTGCTCCAAACACCAGCTGGTGAGAGAGACTCTATAAATATGAACATGTTTCACATCACTCATGATACCATATTATTTCTATGTGTTTTCCTTTTACTGTATGCCACTTTGAAAATGTTTAATAGTAAGCAGTTTAAGAATCTTGCAAATCAAAATCCTGCTGAAATGAAACCATAAATCCTACATGGATTTGGGACACTTTTCTTTCCAGATTCTCTAATAGTAGAGGACATGCTTTCCATGAAAGAAATGAAAGACTAGAGGAAAAATTACTCCTCCCTCCCGCCGTCTTGTATTTTAACTCGCGTTCCATGTGGCGTGATTTGCTGAGGTGTCTAATTCTAGATTCAAAACTTAGAGAATTCTCTCCTTCTCTCTGTTTCCCATTCCTTCTTTTTTCCACGTTCAAGACATAAAACAAGAGGACGCCTCTTGGCAGGAGGAACAAATGCAGGCAAGAAGCTTTATTGGCTGTTTCCTTGGAAGATAATTTTGGAGGCCAAAATCTTATATTTCTTAGCGTATATAGCACTGTAGATGACCTGAGAGGAGAGCAGATCAAGATGAAATTCTACTCTGAGCTCCTTTAAGTTTCGTTTTATAGGTTGGATGGTTGGTTATCAACCACATCGCTTATAAAGTCATCTCTGCTAGTGTGTGTGGAGTGGGAGAAGTTCTGGGAAAATCAATCTGTCATTGTCTAGGACAGGGGTGGGTAAAGCTGTGGCTTTCGACCTGTTATGAGATTTCCACTTCCATCTGCCCCAGCCAGCAAAATCAGTGGTCAGATACAGGGCCGGCTTTAGGTTTGATGAGACCCTAAGCTACTGAAGGTAATGGGGCCTTTTATATGTCCAGCTGTCCTTTGTCAACAACAAATTGTTGCTGCTTTTTTGTGTTGAATATATGCTATATGGTAATTTATGGCCCTAATAGGTATTGAAAGCCATTGGGAAATGTTGCCATGCAACTAGTCCGTGCAGAATGTAGGCACCCTATATCTAGAAATGAGCGAACCAGTGATATTTTAGGGAGCAGGCTAGCAGGCGGGGCCCATTACTTACATAATAGGAGCCTATACAATAGGCATAGGCAAACCCGGCCCTCAAGATATTTTGGGACTACAATTCCCATCATCCCTGACCACTGGTCCTGTTACCTAGGGATCATGGGAGTTGTAGTCCCAAGACATCTGGAGGGCTGAGTTTGCCTATGCCTGCTATACACCAAACACTGTTGCTGCATGTAGGTTTTATTTTATTTGTTTTTTATCTTATATTTTGGAAATATACATCCAGGTTTTTTTCTCTTTACATTTTTTGGGGGCCCCCAAGAGAGTGGGGCCCTAAGCTATAGTTTGTTTAGCTTATGCATAAATTTGGCACTGGGACTCAGATATGATGAGAGTTGTAGCCCAATGGCATTTGGATGAATTCTCTGCGGCCAAAGAAGGAATCATGGTTATTCCAGGAGTCCTAGATCCTGACTATGTGGGCACAATCATGGTTCAACTTTGGAGCCATATGCCCATGCAGTTACGCAAGGGTGAGTCTTGGGCACATTTGGTAGTGCTCCCTTCACATCCTACTGCTTCTATTGCTTGGCAATGCTGTAATATTCAATAAAAGGGACTCTCTGAGACTTGCTCAAGAGATGCCTCCCATATGACACTTGTCACTCGTCTGTCGTTTATTTCAACCCAACACAGAACAGAACTGAACTGAAGGGTTCAGCCAGCCTGCTTATATAGAGCTCCAGTACAACGTAACTGTAACAACTTTCTGTAACTATCCAATCACTGAACATCACTTTCGATCCCTTATTTGCATATGTGGACCTGAACTATCTACAGTATCCCCTGCTGGCCCAGGGTGAGAACTTCAGTACATTACACTTTTTAAAGCTCTGTGATGCCACCTGAAACAGCCATGGCTTCCCCCAAAAGAATTCTGGGAGCTGTAGCCTGTTAAGGGTACAGGGAGTCATTACGATTGAGGGCTATCAATGGCCACTAGCCATGATGGCTCTGCTCTGCCCTGCCTCCACATTTGGAAGCAGTAGTGCTTCTGAATACTAGTTACTGGAAACCACCAGAGTGGAGAATGCTCTTGTGCTTAGGTCTTGCTTGAGGGTTTCCCACAGGCATCTGGTTGGCCGCTGTCAGAACAGAATGCTGGACTAGATGGGCCATTGGCCTAATCAGGGTTTAGGTTTGATGAGGCCCTAAGCTACTGGAGGTAATGGGGCCCTTTATAAGTGATATTTTAGGGAGTAGGCTAGCAGGCGGGGCCCATTACTTACATCATAGGAACCTACACAACACAAAACGTTGTTGTTGTATGTAGGTTTTATTTTATTTGTTTTTTATCTTATATTTTGGAAATGTACATCCAGGTGTGTTTTTTTCCTTTTAAATTTTGTGAGGGCCCCCAAGAGAGTGGGGCCCTAAGCTATAGCTTGTTTAGCTTATACAGTGGTACCTCATGTTACATACGCTTCAGGTTACATATGCTTCTGGTTACAGACTCCGTTAACCCAGAAATAGTACCTCGGGTTAAGAACTTTGCTTCAGGATGAGAACAGAAATCGTGCTCTGGCAGCGCGGCGGCAGCAGGAGGCCCCATTAGCTAAAGTGGTGCTTCAGGTTAAGAACAGTTTCAGGTTAAGAACGGACCTCCGGAACGAATTAAGTACTTAACCCGAGGTACCACTGTACGTAAATCCGGCACTGGGCCTGATGCAAAGGGCTCTTCTAATATTCTTAAGAGTCAAAGGTTCTTGACTTGTTTTTATTTCATCAATTACTTTTTATTCAGACCTTCAGCAGACCTCTTCCAGTCTTCCGCTTTGCCATAAAACAAAATCCGAAAGAGGGAAAGTAAGCACGACCATGCTCAGTTGATATGCTCATCTCCCATTTGAATAAGAAGCAAGTGGAGAGAAAGTGGGGTCAGAAAAGTTACATGATACGCTTCTTGCTTTACGATGAATCACACTTAAGAGGCTATTTGAGGTTAAAGAACCTGGGATTTTGGACACAACATAACATATCACGCTCCATCAGCAAAGTCAGAGGTTTGTGTTATTTACTCTCCAGCAGTGCATTACAAGGTATGAGTCACTGCATCGTAAAGCAGATCAAATAGCTTTGCTGCTAATCGTTATTTTCTCCGAATTGGCACATTGGTCTGTAAACAGAATTTTAATGGGATACTTTTGATGTAATAAATCCATGCCTTTTTTTACGGTACTTTGACTGCCTTACTAGGCCAGCATTTGGGCTGAAGGCTCAACCTCCGAACCAGCTAGGACGCTTCTTCATCTACCACAACTTACAGATTTGTTTGTTTCGTTTTTTTGTAAAATGAAAAGGTAGTTTATTTCTGGTGGAGATATGAAAATTCACAAATATGCATCATTTGTCCCCTGCAAAACAGAGGAAGAGTCCAGTTTTACCAATAATAATAATAATAATAATAATAATAATAATAATAATAATATATTGAATTCAAACTTTACATTCCTGCTTCAAGCCTGAAAGCCAGTCTGGTGTGCAGTGGTGAAGCTGCTTGCTACGCTACTGGGGTGGAGAGCAGGCGGGGGTGGTGGCTAGCGCCCCCCGGGGGCATGGCACACCTCTCAGGGGCGTGAAGTGCCACCCACAGGGGCATGGTGCACATTCTGAGGGTATGATGCGCCGCCTGTGGGGGCATGGAGCCCGGCAAATGGGGGGATGCATGGCACGTGTCTGGAGGGGCTGCGGCGATGGCACCCTACTGGAATAGTCGTGCTGGGGGCGGTCCTCTCCCTCTGGACTCGAATCCCCACTCAGCCATGATGCTCACTAGGTGACCTTAGGCCAGTCTCTCAGTCTAACTTAGTTCACAGGGTTGTTGTGAGGATAAAATGGGGCGATGGGGCGATGTATGATTGGAGGAAAAGATAGCATATAAAGGTAATACAAATAAATTACCTGCCAACTGTCTCCTAACGCCAATGTCTTTCAGCAGTTGGACCCATGTCTAATTCTGGGATTTGGGTTGGGAGAAATAGCAGTACAGAAAACTCCTCATTTTGTGGTTTCTATGCTTCTCCTTTTTTTTCTTCCTCTTTCACATATTCACTGTCTCTCTCTCCCTGGCATTCTCTAGAACCCTGTTTATATTCAACACCATTAGTGGCATAACAGCTTGTAAGAGATAGAAAAATTAAGGCCCTCCAGAACCCATTACCGCCTTCTTCCCAAACACACGCATAGCACTTTCCCTATGACACACTCATCAAATCCTTCCAGCACATCAAGAAATGAAAGCACCTAATGGGATTCTGAAGTTCTTAAGAGGCAGGCGGTTTGTTTAAGAATGAGAGGACCTTCATGGTACAGTTACCTCTTTGCTTCCTCGTTCCTTTTCTTCAAAGGGACCCCTGTTAACTTATTCGCCTTCCCTGCCAAACACAAGGATAAAAATGGCCTTCCAACGAGATGGTTAATAGGACCACACAGTCACATACCCAATCAGCGGAGAGATCAAATTTCAAGGGAAGACACATCTACACTAAAGATTTAACTGTGGTTGGCAATGGCTATGGTCTCAAGGTCAGCGTCAGGCTAGGACTGGTGAGAACCAGGTTCGAATCCTCACTCCACCAGGATGTTCAGTGGTGTAACCAGTGCTTTTTTTCTGAGGGGGACGCAATGGGACGCATACCCCTAAACATTTTCTGAATCTAAGTTTGGCCTCATTGAGGGGCAGTATTTCAACATGAGTAGGAAAATGAGAGTACACCTAAACATTTTTTTAGAAAAAAGCACTGAGTGTAACTTTGGGCCATTAATTCTCTGAGTCTAACCTACCTATAGGGATAGAGGAGAAATTCAATTGCATTTGCATTTAAGAACCAGCTAGCTAAATCACGTGACTTGAACCATTGCACAAACCAAAGCACAGCTATCTTTTGAAATCTGCATTTCTCTCAATTTTGCAGTGCCAACAACCTTGTACAAAAATGTGCATATTAGAGGGGAGGTATGCATAAAAACATATAACTTTGTTTAAAAAATAGCATACAGAAATGCATTACTTTAGAGGGAACTGCTTGCAAGAAGGTGTATATTAGCCCAAACCCTATACAAAAAGTGTGGCTGTCTGGAGAAAATTGCAGTAAAATACTGACAAATTTTCATTGCGAATTTTCATTACAATTTTTATTTTTATTATTAAGATGCAAACTGCTTTGGAAATGTGGAGAACTGAATTTAAGATTAGAAAACTGAGAAACAAAGGCAGTGAACCTTATGCTGATGTTTGGACCCTGAAAGATGCCCTGTGATGCCCAAACATGTCACTGGCAGCTCATTTCCCAACTACCACCACCATCCATTTTCTGTTTACAACAACCCTATTCACCTCCCAGAACTACAATTCCCAGAGTGCTTTAATCATTAGTCTGTCTTCCCAGGTAACTCTGAAAACTGTAACTGTGTGAGGGGAATAGGGCTCTCCCCGCAGCTCTTTGCATTTGTAATAAACTACACTGTGCTGGCTATAACTTGTAAAGCTCTATAGGGCTCAAGCCTAATGCCATATAAAGGACCAAATTCTCCCATACAAGCCTGCCTGGGCCCTGAGATCTTCAAGAGACACCCTTCTCTCAGTCCTGCCACCCTTAATGTGGGAGAAGGCCTTCTCAGTGGCTGCTCCCAGACTTTAGAACTCCTGCCCTAGGGAAGCCAAACTGGCTCCCTCCTTGCTGTTGGCAGGTGAAAACTGAAGGGCTTTGGGAACTGGCTGCTTTTTAAGGAAAGAGCTTTCAATAGGGCTGTGCTGTTTTGGGCACCTGTATTTTCATAGATTTATCTCTGTATTGCTTTAATTCTATTGGAGTTAATAATTTTTCAGGTATTATATTTTACACATTCTAGCTATTTGTACATTATCCGTGTTGTTTTAATTTGTGCAAGCCACCTTGAGTCCCAGTCTGATGAGAAGGCAGGATAATAATAATAATAATAATAATAATAATAATAATAATAATGTGATATTATACTGCTTTAAATGCATAGTGCAGATGCGGCGAGGACAAAGGGTGGATCAACAACAGCCTGGGAGCATCACGGGGACATTTCTAAATGCCACAGGGAATTTCGGAGGAGGGTCTCTCCCCTTTTTGGCCTAAGGTGCCCCCAGTCCCCAAGGCACTGATGATTTATCCATGCCCCGTCCTGCTGTCACCTTCCATATTCTGCACCACCGAACCCCGTAGGAGTTGCAGCAGCTTCCGAGCTCGCGTGCTGATGGAATGATTCAATTCTCCCACCCACCCTGGGGCATTGAGCAAGAGGCCCGTGGGCCCTCAGCATCAAATGAATCATAATGCATTAGATCCGAGCTGCGGCCCTCGTGGGTGTTTAGTCTCGGCAAGGCCGGCTAATTCAGATTTAAGTTAGCTCTTAATATGTGACATTGCCGGGCCTGCTAATTAATGCCACATGTTGCCGTCAGCTGTCACCCTGAATAAATGTTTACAAAGCTATTAACAGGCTGGATTTGTAAAGCGGACCAGCTCTTCTTTGGACATCATGTGGTATGCATTCTTTTTTTCCCCACCACCCGATAACCAAGCCTCTCAAAGATGAGGGGGAACTTTCCCCCCCCACACACAAACACAATAATGAGGACGCAATTTCATCACAATGGAGGAAGAGGCACTTCCAGCTAATTTTCTTCCCTGGGCAGAAGCGGTGTCCAGATGAACGGAAACTTTTGATCAGCGTGGCTGATTGTCATGACCGCTTCCAAAAGACACGTCACTGGCATGAATCTGGCATGGAATGGGAGCCGTCCGTGTCTTCTCTGTGCGCATCCAGATGGACCTAATTTTGAGAAAGGGGGTTGACTGTCTGCGCAAAAGCAGCCAACTGTCCGAAGCAAATGGGGTTGGCTAGTCTTATCCTTCCTCCTCCTCGCCTCTTACACTGCTAGTGTTCTCAAGAGGGTAGTCTTTAGATCAGGACTAGGGAAACTTTCTTCAGCTCCATCCAGACAACCTTCTGGGGCAGAGGTGTCAACTTGAATAAAATATTGGGGGGCCCAGGTAAGCCCTGCCCTGCATAATTGGTCACATGATGTGGTGCATGGACACCATTTGAATGGCAATGCCCGTCAACTTGTGGGGGGGCCCAGCTCCCTCAAATATTTTCTTGAGGAGGGTGAAGACCCCTCAGCCCCTAGGAGTTGGTTCCTATGTTCTGAGGGCCACACGCCAGTGATAAGTGGGGCCAGAGGCAAAGGTCAGCAGAGCAACGAATATAGATTCTAGCTTTGTGCAGAAGACAGCCCCCTCTATCCTCAGCCTAAGGCAAAGGAGAGTAATTGTCAGAGTTCAAGGGCACAGAGCAGCCATGCAAAATCATCTGAGATGTGAAGCAGGGCCAACAAGGAGTGTGGCCTGAGGAGAGGGATTGTGGCCCAGAGAGAAATATAAGGGCCAGACAGAGAGGTGTGAGGGTTGCATCTGACCCTGAAGCCTGAGGTCCCCCAACCTTTGCTCTACATCTCTATTTCCAAATGAACCAAATGTGTGTGTTTTTTATAAACCACCCTAAATAACAGTGTCATCATGTATATGGATACCTAATTTTAACATTTAGTCAGTGACCTTTTCTCTAAAAGAAGTCTAACCCAGGAAAAACAGTGCTTTGAACAGTATATTCCAGAAATGCATTCTTGTCACTGATGGCTGGTTGCCCTTGGGACTGGTAGGGCAGAAGACAGGGAGGTAAACAGTAGATGGCGCCAGAGCCGACACCAGGTGCAGCCAACTCATTCTGGTTTCCCCCCTATCCTCCTCCCTGCTGAGTTCTACAAGGGGCAACACTGAGGCTAAGGAGGAAGAGCAAGTTGATAGTGTCACCACCTAAACTGGGGTTGGCTGTCTGCAGGCGGAGACTGATGGGCCATTTGCCCAAATGGAGCAACCTACACTGATAACCTGTGGTTTCTTATCCTTAACCTGGACTCGGACTAAATGGCCTTCCAAATAGATGAGTCCTTTCGTTAGAGGACTCTCCTGCAAAAGCCCTTCAAACAGAGGACTGCCTTGTGTATATTCTTACACATGACCACACTCAGGGTTGGTGTGAGACATGGCACCACTTGAGTTGAGCTACTGCCACAGCTCTCTCTCTCTGCATCTCTTCCTTTCCTCTCCTTCCTTCCTCAGAGTGATGCATTCTGGGAGTGGTAGCCCATTAGTGCCTGAACTACCATTTCCCCCCAGAGCAGTCATTCATTCATTCATTGTTGTTGTTGCTGCTGCTGCTGCTGCTGCTGCTGCTGTTTTTTAAAAATACTCTGCAGTTTAAAGTAACTTTAAGCTTTTAAATACTTAAAAAAGTTAAGGCCTTACCACTCCCAGAAAAGCCATTCTACACATCCACCACAAATCATGCAGAATGTGCTCATAATCTGCCCACTGTAGGGCACATTTCCTCATGAAATCTCCAACAGACCTTGAGGATCGTGCATATCCTGGCTGTATTTTGAATATTCTCTGGGTATTTTGCACATTCCACAGAGTTGTTGAGCTGGCCACAATATTTTGGGTGTTCTAATTTCAGTGAACAGAATCTATCTCCTCCTCCTCCTCTTCTTCTTCTTCTTCTTCTTCTTCTTCTTCTTCTTCTTCTTCTTCTTCTTCTTCTTCTTCTTCTTCTTCTTCTTCACCCGTCCTGCACCCTAAGGCCCCAGGGTGGATTATAATATTAAAGATTAAAATATTAAATTTTAAAAACAGTTTAAAACAACTTGCAATCACAATAATAAGGTGGGTCCTACATCTTCTGCATGCTCCAGAAGCTGCATAATGAAGGTGTTAGATGTGCCTCTGTGGGGTGGAGGTTCCCCTGCTTAGGGGTCACCACAGAAAAGGCCCTGTCCCAGGCTGCCACCCCCAAACTTCTGAGGGCAGAGGAATTATCAAGAGGGCCCCCTCTGCCAATCTCAGCACCTGAGAAAGTAGGTAGGGAAGGAGGTGGTCTTTCAGATATTTGGGGTCTGCCTCATTTAGGGCTTTAAACACCAACATGAGCACCTTGAATTGGGCCTGAAAACCAGTGGTTTTTTTCAGGGGGTGCAGGGGTACACATACCCCTAAACATTTTATGAATCTTTGTACTTTTGTCCATTTACTGTATCTTTCTTTAATTCTTTAATTTTAATTTTGCGGCCATTGGCCCATATCGAAAACAATACATCAAAATTTATCCATAAACAATACAATTTAAACAGTTCCAAGTTAAAACACCCATATAAAACCAATTTTACTTCAGTTAAGTAAACACTGTACACAATAAGCTCCCTCTATGTAAACCGCAATTCAAATCCATCAGATTTTGGGGGTATGCGTCTTAGCCATTCACTGTATTTATTTTTCCCGATTTGAAATATGAAATGGTGATTTTCTTGAGTCAAAATGAGAGTACCCCTAAGCATTTTTTTCCCAAAAGAAACCAATGCTGGAAACAAACTGGCAATCAGTGCTGCTGTTTTAAAACATGGCTCCAATGAGATCTAAATGGAACCCCAGGCAGAAATCTGGCTGCTGCATTATTGTCATCCCCACTCCCAAAAACCAAAGAACCCTAATTCCTAGACACCATCAAAACAAAGGAGGTGTGGCCAAACCATCCCTAACTAAACAGGAAAACAGCCGGTGGGTTTCAAAGTGAATTGTTCCTCTTGATCCCTGTTTTTAGGGGTGGGCAACAAGCACATCAGCACAACCTTCCTTCTGCCCTTGCCATGATGGCAGCCCTCTTCCTCCCCAGACCTCTTTAACCCTGTCAACTAATTGGCCTCAAACGCCGGATGGCTAAAGTGTGCCCATAGCAGCGAGGTTCTCTTATTAGGCAAGACATTCCTCTTTTTAACCTCTCTAACCCAGAGCATTCCCATTGGGAGGGTCCTGTCTCCGTACTCCTCGGTCGGTCTTAATTAGACTGGGCATTCTTCTTTCCACTGCATATTTACAATTTGAGAGTGGGAGTTGGGGACGAACCCCCCCCCCCCCCGGAGAGATTACACTTTAAGTAAGGTCCATCCACTGCTTCCACTGTTTCGTGGAATATTTGGAAATTTGAAACTTATGTGCTAACATGCAAGGTGTGGAAAAGCACAAAACTTCAGTCTTGCTTCTGTTCTTTAGTGTGTGATGGGCAGAGAATGCAAGAACTGGCCCTAGTATTTCTGTTGTAGTTCCACTCTAGTCTAGAGCCGTCAATCCTACTAGCTTAGGGAGCAAATTTAGGGAGTAAACGTATCCACAAATGGTTTATGTACATTAAGTCAGTGTAACGTTACACCAGATCCAAACCCTGTGCAGTAGTTTTAGACTACAACGCCCATCATCCTTGACCATTGGCCATGCTGGCTGGCGCTGATGGGAATTGGGGTTCAACAATATCATAGTTGAGCTTTATGGGAATGAACCTGCTCAGGTTCCAGTGAATCCCTCTCCTCTGCTCCCCTGCTGTGGAGCATCCTTCAGCATCTCACCACAAGTGAGAAAGCTGATGATGGCGCAGGTGGAAAGCAGATGATGGGCGTTTCAGTCCCACCAAGGGAAGAAGAACAACATACACACACACCTCTTTCTTCCCTTCTTCTTTTTTTGTATGCAGAAAGATTCAGGTCCAGTCCATGGCATCTCTAAATGCGGAGGGAAACTCCTGTCTAAAACACTGGAGAGCTACTCTCAGTGCATGTGGACAACAGGGGAAAATGGACCAGTGATCTGACTCAGTAGAAGGCAATTTCCTGTGCTCTGAGGGATTAGAGGAATGGAAGCACATGCTTCCTGGTTTAAACTAACCTCAGTTTGTTACTACATCTAAAGCAGGGAACTCTGTTAAGTTTAAACTATGGCTTTCTGAAACAAGCCAAAATCAGAAACCCAACCATGGTTTGTTTTAAGAAACCAGAGTTTAAACAAACCACAGTTTAACTGTGATTGTGTTTAACAACAAACTGTGGAACATTTAAATCAGGAAGAAGAGGGAGAGAGGAATGGTAGCACACTTGACCCCAAGGCTCAAACAGGCGTGTTCCCATAAACTATGGTCTGAATCAGGCCTATGTGTGCACACAGGCAACTGTTTTTAATGCAAGACAGGAAGCAGAAGTTAGCCATTTTAAAATCAAACTTACATTTCCTTTCGGCAAACAGTTCTAATTGCTTTTAAATGGTGTTTATGTGCCAACTAGGAATATGTTGTTTTGCAGAATTTGGCATTTGGCCCTGATAGCAAAATTGGCAGAAAATATCCACTTATGAGAAATTGCAATTATTGCAAAAATTCAAGGACCCCATTTACTTCATATATGAGCCATCTTTTCATCATGGAGATAAACGATGTGTGCTGCTGTCTTAAAAGGTAGAAATAGTTAGAATCTGTGACAATTTATTTGAGTGTTCTATATGTTTAGGACATAAAGAATATAGAGGTAGATATACATGATAAGAAACCTAAATTATTTCTCGTATGAATGCCTATGCTTTGTATGTATTTGGGTTTTTTAAAAAAATAAAATCAAATGTGCATTTAACCATGTTTATGTCCATTTAAATGTGCATTAAAAAATAAATGTGCATTATGAATATGCGGGTAAATATTTATGCTACAAAAATGGAAAATAGTTGTATGTTTCTCTTTTTCGATAAACAAATGTGCATTTAAGCTGATTAAAGCTTTGCTTTTTGAATGACATTCCATACACTGGAAATGCAAAAAAGAAAAAGAAAAATTATGAGATTCGTTAGAAAAGTTTGTTAATACTTTAGCTGATTATTACAGTATTTGGGAATTAGCAAAATGATAGGGGAGAAAAAGTTACACCGAGCATGTAAAAAAGTGTGATTCCCACATCACTCATTGTAATCAGTTCTTGACACATTTGGAATGCAAGGTAAAGGCTTTCATGAGAAAGGGTACAATAAGCACAATGAGTTTCTGGAGGTGCCCAAGTCAAATCAAATCCCCCTTCCAAATATGTTGCACCAAACACACACACATACAGAACTGAATAAGGCCAAATTTACACCACACATTTAATGCACTATGATGCCACTCCAAACAGTCATGGCTTCCCCAAAGAATTCTGGGAACTATGGTTTGCAAAGGGTGGTGAGAGTTATTAACAGGCTCCCTATTCCCCTCCCAGAGCCACAATTCCCAGAGTTCCCTGTGAAGAGGACCTGATTGCTGAATTACTCTGAAAGCCGCAACTCTGTTAGGGAGAAGGAGGCCGTCTAATGGCATTCAGCACCCTTAACAGAGTTTTTGGGGGGAGGAGAAGCCACGATTTTTCAAGATGGTATGATCGTGCTTTGAATGTCTGGTGCAAATGGGGCCTTCGAGACAAAGGAAGTGACATTTGTGGCAATGCAACTTCCTAACAGGTCGTTTTGTATGTTGGGCATTCATTCTGTGGTGCTGGAACGCAGGCGAGGAATCTGATCAGGGCTGGTTCAACCCCATGACATATTTGAGCCCTAACGGCTTTAATTTTAGCACTTAAGCCCCGACAGCTTGGTTGAACCCATCTCATGCTATCATCCATTCTCGATCTCTCCCCCCCACACACCTACCCTGTCTCATGGACGCGCACAGCAGTATCAACCCCCACCAGACGCAGCGTTTCGTGGGGTGGAGGCTGGTGCCTTTCCCCCTGTTCCCCCGTCAACCTCTTAATGCTATTACATTTGATGTCTTTTCATTGCTGATGCCAAACCTGATTTGCAGACCTGAGCTCGGCGGACCTCCTTTTGAGCGTTGCAGCCAGCCAACTGGACTCCTAAGTGACTGGCTCCCAAAGACAATCTAATTGTTATTGACGTTTGTGTCCGATTGTTCATCAAGGGAGATTTGGCTTCCAGGCCAAATCGTTCTATTATGGGAGGGGAGGGGAGAGAGGGAGATGGGCTCCTTTTCAGCTTCTTCACTAGCAGAACACGCAGACGGTAGCCAAGGGATCGATGGCAATATCTATATATGTCTATCTATCGGTGCAAAATGTGTGTGTGTGGTGGTGGTGGGCAGGGGGTGGGGTGGGGGCTGGGAGGAGAGATTAGACAAGCACATTCCATCTGAAAAGGAAGCATTAGCAAAACGAGGGACCGGTCTGCTGGATTGCATTACAGGAGGAGAGGGAGGAAAGACCTAAGGAAAGAATATACCATTATTTAGAGGAAGAGGGCTAATTATATTAAGGTAATTTCACCTGTCAAAACTTTCCTCTTAGTAGTGTCCTCAGTGCCCCAAGATACAATTCAGTTTTGTCCTGAATGATGCTTCTGTTCTTGTTCAGGAGCCCTGACTGGTGGGTCATGGAGTCACACATTGCACAGAAAAAGCCTTCATTCCAGCCTCGGAAGAAATTGCGGCTCCTTTTTTGAGTCATCCTTTATCTCTATTCAGTCCTGAGCAACCATAAGGTGGAAGTCAATGGGGTTTTGCCTGCTTCCATTTCTGTCCATCGGTTCTCATGCTTACCGCATCCTCACCTCTCATAAGAACAGCAAAGGGTTCCATAATACCATGAACAGGAACTAGGGGTGTAAGATGTCATCATTTTCCTTTC
This sequence comes from Podarcis tiliguerta, assembly GCF_965153285.1. NCBI lineage: Eukaryota > Metazoa > Chordata > Lepidosauria > Squamata > Lacertidae > Podarcis > Podarcis tiliguerta. Next base: position 20,916,477 of record NC_139549.1, read on the forward strand.
TGCCCTGCATTCACCACAAACAGCTCTGTTTCCGATCTGCCGCAGTTCATCTTCTGCCAAAAACTAGGCTATCTCTCTTGCTGTGGTGGACCTACATAACTACATACGTAATCTTCAGAAAGGAATTGCATATGTAATTTACAAGATTAACGGCATATATGATGTTGGATTGGATTGGATTGGATTTTGGATTTAATATCCCGCTTTACACTACCCTAAGGAGTCTCAAAGCGGCTACCATTCTCCTTTCCCCTCCTCCCCCAAAGCAAACTCTCTATGAGGTGAGTGAGGCTGAGAGACTTCAGAGAAGTGTGATAACCCAAGGTCACCCAGCAGCTGCATGTGGAGGAGCGGGGAAGCGAACCTGGTTCACCAGATTACGAGTCCACCGCTCTTAACCACTACACCACACTGTTGTCTTTATGCCACTTCAGTGCAGTTATTTCAATGCAAAGGAAGCACAAGGCAAATGGAGGGGGGGGCATAATCAATTATGTATCTTTGCAGACTGAAAGCAGCAGCGACAGTGAATACTGGTTGTATTCACTCAGCTGGTTTTTGTTCTGGGCATGGGAAGAATAGGTGAACATCAGCAAATTATCCCTGCCATTTCTGCTTTTGGTGCAATTCTCTGACACTTCTAAGAGGAACGCATTTATAAAACCAGATGCCTATCTCTTGGGAATTATAGGGAGAGATCTACCGAAATTGTATAGAAATTTATTCATGTCTGCGACTACAGAGGCAAGAATGTTACTTGCCCAAAAGTGGAAAGAAGAAGAAGTCCCAGCAAAGGAAGAATGGATATAAAAACTTATGGAATATGCAGAAATGGCAGAATGGAAATTGTTTTATTGAATATTTACAGACAAATTGTAAATAGATAAAAACACTGGCAGGATTATTGTATTAACCTACAGCTACGTAAGAGTATATAGTTAAAGAAGTTAAATAAACATCCCAAACATTGAAGCCTTTCTTCATCACTTCATCCTCTTGATCACTTGGGTTACCCTTTGCTGAACTTTTTCCAACTATACAATATCCAGTTTGATGTGAGGCACTCAGAACGGTGCACAGTACAGCAGAGAGGGAGAGAGAGAGAGGAGAGAAACATCATTGGTTCATACCAGCACTCTACCAATGAGTTACAGCCATTTCCCTACTTAGGTTGCAATCCTAAACACAAATCATTAAGGAGTAAGGCCCATCGGACATGATGGCAAACATGCCAAAGAACTGCACTGTTAAAAAATATTGGGCAATAAAGAAATGTCCCTCTGTTAATTTCTGCATCAAGGTAGTCAACTGCACGAGTCCTGCTCCCATGAATACATAGCAGTAATTTGGCGGAGTGTGTGTGTGTATGTGTATGTGTATGAGAGAGAGCTGCACACAATAGAGTTCATTCATAATTGTGCTGCCTCCTGCCATTGCCATGGAAACAGAGCAAGGATTTTTAGAGATCAAAGGCCATTTGTGAAGAGTTCCTGTCCAAGAGCTGTGTAAATAGAACTCGGTGGAACTGGGACCGTGAAGAGGTCCTTCTGACATTGTTGCTCTTCAGAAGGAAGCTGCTGCCTAAGCTGCCCTCTCCACTCTAAGTGGTGTGACTTCAGTGCATGAATCTGGCCCCATTTGCTTTGAAACAAGCAGGACTAATAATCATCAGGCAGATTGTGGGCTTCTGGGATCTTCAGATATGTTCCATGAAGGCCACTCAGTCCTGCAGCACTTAATATCTTTCCTTCCTTACAAGGAAAAGAGTGTTTTATTTTTGTTTTGTTTTTTTGTTTCAGTTTGGTGAGGGGCGGGGAGAAAGATGACATGGTAGAAGCTTATAGAATTTTTTTTTTAAAAAAAATGCAGAATGTGGAAAAAGTAGATAGAGATATATATCTGCCCCTCCCTTTCACAAGGTTAGAAATCAGCATTGCAATTGCTTGGCAGAGCAGATCGAAGGAGTGAGGCAGTGCACAGTTCACTTACGGAACTCGCTGCCAAAACGTCATAGTAGGAGCCATGCAAAAAGGATATTTCCCCTACCTGCATGAGGACTAGAAAAGTCAGGAATTTCTCTTCTGTTGAAACCAGAAGCCAATAACATGTGGATTGTGCAGGGTCGCTAATCGTAGGAGCCACCGGTTATGGGGCAAACAGCAAGTTATTCCAGAAATTCCTGATGAAAAAATTTTCTGTGATGCACACCGTTTTTCGCTCTATAAGACGCACCAGACCATAAGATGCACCTAGTTTTTAGAGGAGGAAAACAAGAAAAAAATATTCTGAATCCCAGAAGCCAGAACAGCAAGAGGGAGCACTGTGCAGTGAAAGCAGCCATCCCTCTTGCTGTTCTGGCTTCTGGGATAGCTGCGCAGCCTGCATTCACTCCATAAGATGCACACACATTTCCCCTTACTTTTTAAGAGGGAAAAAGTGAGTCTTATAGAGCAAAAAATACGGTACTTTTTAAAAGACTTAAAAGCTTTAAGAAGCTGGGGGTTTATGGGAACATGCCAAACATGTACAAAACATCTGGAGGCACCAGTGCATTTTTTAAATATATATATTTTAAAAATCATACAGAATTATTGCTGGAGATGGGAAAGAGGCAGTGTGAGCAGCCAGCCAGCAAGAATCATTCTAACGAGGTGAAATACTTATGCTATACATAAGTCATTTCCAAGTGCGGAGGAGAAATTGGATTGAGCTTGCATTTAAAGGTGAGCCTACCTAATCCAAACTCTTGGGAACAATACGAGAACCAGCGCAGAGCCATCCTGCAAAAATTTGCACTTCAAACTTTGCAGTGCAGTTCTCCAGTCAAGTCCTGTGTACAAAGATGTATATCCTAAGGTGGAGTATGTATAAAAATGTCCATATTAGTGAAAATAGCTTACAACCATGTGTTATACTAGGGGGAATCGCTTTGCAAAAATACGCATATTAAAGGCACAGATATATGTATGTATTAGGAGAAAAATTGCACTAAATCGTTGGTGAATTTTCATAAGGATTTTTAAAATAAATAATAATAATCCATGACATCACAAACAGCATACAATACATAGTTTTACAAAATAACTTTAACATAGCAGTAACAATAATAATACAGTGTCAGGCAATTTGCTGCCCGTTATAAGGGGAAATTCACAAACACACAAAATAAATACACTTAGCAACAGTGATCAAGGACTGCATTACTAGGAAGGTGTATTGCTAAAAAATCTAACCAATAAAAAAATTCTAGATAAGTAGCGCCTCTAAGATCAGCCATACAACACAAGAAAGGGTCCCCCATATCTGCAAAATTGTCCCTCCTACTTTTGCCCCTCATTACCTTCAGTCTTTGTGTAAGTTTTTCAGCAAGGATATGAGAACAGACTTTGGGGCACCATTCCCAGCGATGAAAGCTGTGTGGAGAACTTCCAAAGATGGGCTTTCTCTGGGACTTAAAAAAAAAAACAGCAATCCTCAAACTGATACGGAAATGTGCAAAACACAATTTAAAATAGGAAAAACGAGGAATGGGTGGAAACCAAAACTGAGATTTTGCCCACAAGAGCAAAGGTGCGCTGTGGTTGGTGGGAGAGCAGAACAACAACTGTTCCTCTTTATATGTTGGTCTGCTTTAATGGAACGTGGGTGGGGGAATTCACAATTAGTAATTTCATAATTACTAAAGCAAAGGATGAGAAAGGAGAAAAGACGCCTGGCTGATGATGCATCGCGTAAGGCTTGAAGACCAGTGTAATGAAACACAGAGAATGGTTGGGCAATGGAGGTCATTGCCCAAGAATTTTCCTCCCTGGATTTTCTAAAGAAAAAGATGGAAATGTATCAACTAGGGGTGGATCAGGGGGCAAAGCTTGGGTTTCAGGAAGGAGGTATTCAGGGCATTTTTTTCAGCTGGAACTCACAGGAACTCAGTTCTGGCCCCTCTCAGGTGGGCACCATTGCCATCATAAGAAGACAAGGGAAATGTTTATAGTAGGTTCCGGCACCAATTTTTCTAGAAAAATAGCATTGGAGATGTTCATATGCAAGCAGGGTCTCTCTGTCACTTTGATCCTTCCACAGAACAGCCACAGAGAAGGCTCTCTGCTGCACCACCACCCTCTAAGCTTCTAAGGCAGTGGTTCTCAACCTGTGGGTCCCCAGATATTGTTGGACTACATCTCCCATCATCCCTGAGCTCTGGCCTTGCTAGCTAGGGGTGACGGGAGTTGTAGTTCAGCAACATCTGGGGACCCACAGGTTGAGAAAGGCTGTTCTACGGGCACTGAAATTACCAAGAGCCAGTGTGGTGTAGTGGTTAAGAGCGATAGACTCGTAATCTGGTGAACCGGGTTCGCGTCTCCGCTCCTCCACATGCAGCTGCTGGGTGACCTTGGGCCAGTCACACTTCTTTGAAGTCTCTCAGCCCCACTCACCTCACAGAGTGTTTGTTGTGGGGGAGGAAGGGAAAGGAGAATGTTAGCCGCTTTGAGACTCCTGAAGGGGAGCAAAAGGCTGGATATCAAATCCAAACTCTTCCTCTTCTTCTTCTTCTTCTTCTTCTTCTTCTTCTTCTTCTTCTTCTTCTTCTTCTTCTAGAAGGCCCCGTATGATGATCTTAACACCCAAGAGGGCTGGTAGGGCAGAAAACAGCCTTTCAGATATATGATTGCCCTCCAAATATTGAATCCTGACACCCATCAACCCCAACCACCATGGCCAATTATAGTGAATGATGGGAGTTATAGCCCAATGACATTGGGAGGTCAACATATTGTCTCCACCTGCTGGAGACAATACTGAACTATATTTAATTATTTACTTCATTGGTATCCCTCTTGACTTCCAAAGAGCTCAAGGTGGTGTACATCGTTCTCCCCCTCCCCATTTCCTTCTCACAACAACCCTGTGAGGTAGATTATGCTGAAAGTGAATGGCTGGCCCAAGGTCACCCAGTGAGCTGCATGACTGGGTGGAGATTCAAACCCTGATCACCCCGGTTCTAGTCCAACACTCTAAGCCCTGCACCACCACTGCCCAATGGTCTGACTCATTTAAGGCCCCTGTTTTCCTAGGGCTGCTTCTCACCCTTGCGCACAAAGTGGCTTCCAACACAATCTCCAAGACGACCGACCGACCGAAAGAGTGCAGCATTTGAAACATGAATACCGTGCCATAATATTGTCTCTTGAGACACTCGGCTGCATCGCGAACATGGAGGGGGGGTACTCACTTCTGCACAGACAGCTGTGGTTACAAGGACAGCATGGCTAGATGCTTGCAAATAAAAGCTCTATTGACAACATGGTACGTAGAGGCGGGGCGGGGGGAGCGATCTGTCACGTCAACATCAACCTCAAGTAGCATTGTGCCGACTTATTTACGGTTTCCCTGGGCTGTTTCATATACAGAGGAGGCTTTTAATGAGAAAAACATGTGCTTTCCATAATCACTGATAATGCATGCCCACGTCCTAAGTCGTTCTGCAAACTTGTTCTGTCAGATTATTCCAGGATGTTTTCTTCCTTAGAGGAACATTACTTCTCCATTCATCCCTAACAAAACCAAAGTGAAAAAAAGCCTAAGCTTTGGGGGATTGGAGCTGCATGCATAGATGCGGGCTTTCCTGTAATGTTGCTTGCTAACTCTTTTTCCTTGCAAGTTAAAACTTTTAAACCAGGAAAAACTAGTCCAGGAGCCTCTGCGGCAGGAAGGTCCCTGGTTCAATCCCCAACATCTCCTGGTGGGATTGAGAATGTCCCCTGTCTGAAACCCTGAAAAGAATATTGAGCTAGATGGACCAAGAAGGTAAAGGTAAAGGAACCCCTGACCATTAGGTCCAGTTTTGACCGACTCTGGGGTTGCGGTGCTCATCTCACTTTATTCTCTGAGGGAGCCAGCGTACAGCTTCCGGGTCATGTGGCCAGCATGACTAAGCCACTTCTGGCGAACCAGAACAGCACACGGAAATGCCGTTTACCTTCCCGCAGGAGCGGTACCTATTTATCTACTTGCACTTTGACGTACTTTCGAACTGCTAGGTTGGCAGGAGCCAGGGACCGAGCAAAGGGAGCTCACCCCATCACGGGGATTCAAACCGCCGACCTTCTGATCGGCAAGCCCTAGGCTCTGTGGTTTAACCCACAGAACCACCCACATCCCAATATGGACCAATAGTCTGCCCCTATTTAAATCTGTGGGATGTAATCCATTGGGAGCAGTCAAGTACAACATCCCTTGTTTTCCTAGAGTGGACATGCAAGGGAATGTTTGGTCCAGCCAGTAGAAACTTCCTGTTCCTGCTGGGATGCAGCATGCTTCCTCTTGCATTTGACTAGAGGTGGGTGTGGCCTTACCTGTCCAGGTAACAAAAGGACAAGGCACGCAGCACACTCTCTCTTTCTCACTTCCTTTATCGTTGGACCAGCTTCTAAGCTAGGACTGCTCCTGCTAGCTACCAGCTAGCAGAAGCACTGGGATTATGCCCCCATACGGGGTAGATCCACATGTACATATTTGTAATTAAGTCTGCCTTCAGGAATCCAACTGTGAACTGGTGTGAGTAAACTTCTTTTATTGACTTTGAATAAGATTGTCGTGTCTTTATTCTTTTAAGAGGGATTAAAGGGAATTTACCAGGAATATATAGTGAGAGGCTTACACAAGCCAGCAGCAAACTATCTGCTGTGCATGTATGTAAAGGGGAATGTAAACTCTGCTACATAAAGAAACTTGCTAGCGCAAGTTAGGAAGGATATTAATAAACAATACATCCTCTCCTGCCACCCTAAACATTCCCACAAAATCAGCCCTTTCTTCAAAACCATGAGTACACGTCATCTTACTATTATTTTTAAGGGAAGCACCATAGCTTAGTGGTAGAAAATCAACACTGCATGCAGAAGGTTGAATCCGTAATGGCACCTTCAGGTACGGCTGGGAATGTTCGCTGCCTGGAAACCTGGAAAGTCATTGAGGATTAGGCCCACCTTTAGATCAAAACATGCATTTGATGACCCACTTTTTAATTTTATACAGTATATTTGTACAGTTTAGTGTTACTACTGTTGCTGAGACACTTCAGCCAGGCTGTGGCACATCTGGGTGTCCCTACCCACCAGCTGAAGATCCAGAATAGGTCAGATGGTCTGATGTTGCATGTGGCAGGCTTTAGCAATTGGGGTGGTAGGAAATGTCATTTGTGGAGCATCTGCTTTTCATACAGAAGGTCCCAGGGTCAGCTTGGAGAGGAGGATGGGGACAAAACTAGAATTCTTTGGCTCTGCCTGTGATTGGATGTGGTGCTCCCTGCCTTCCATCCTACCCATCCCAATGGCCACTAGCCACAATTGATTTCAGTTAAGATTCTAGTGGGGTGCGGGTGGCGCTGTGGTCTATACCACTGAGCCTCTTGGGCTTGCCGATCAGAAGGTCGGCGGTTCAAATCCCCGTGACGGGGTGAGCTCCCGTTGCTCGGTCCCAGCTCCTGTCAACCTAGCAGTTCAAAAGCACACCAAAAAGTGCAAGTAGATAAATAGATACCACTCTGGTGGGAAGGTAAACGGTATTTCCATGTGCTGCTCTGGTTTCGGTGTTCCGTTGCACCAGAAGCGGCTTAGTCATGCTGGCCACATGACCCAGAAAAACTGTCTGCAGACAAACACTGGCTCCTTCAGCCTGTAAAGCGAGATGAGCACCGCAACTCCAGAGTCGTCTACGACTGGACTTAACTATCAGGGGTCCTTTACCTTTACCTTTTTCAGATTCTAGTGCCAGACCAGTCAGGAATATATATGGGAACATAGGAAGTTGCCTTATACAAACGTGTACAGAGGAGGGCAACCAAAATGGTCAAAGGCCTGGAAACAATGCCTTATGAGGAACGGCTAAGGGAGCTGGGCATGTTTAGCCTGGAGAAGAGGAGGTTAAGGGGTGATATGATAGCCATGTTCAAATATATAAAAGGATGTCACATAGAGGAGGGAGAAAGGTTGTTTTCTGCTGATCCAGAGAAGCGGACACGGAGCAATGGATCCAAACTACAAGAAAGAAGATTCCACCTAAACATTAGGAAGAACTTCTTGACAGTAAGAGCTGTTCGACAGTGGAATTTGCTGCCAAGGAGTGTGGTGGAGTCTCCTTCTTTGGAGGTCTTTAAGCAGAGGCTTGACAACCATATGTCAGGAGTGCTCTGATGGTGTTTCCTGCTTGGCAGGGGGTTGGACTCGATGACCCTTGTGGTCTCTTCCAACTCTATGATTCTATGATTCTATGATTCTATGATTCTAAGTCAGACCATTGGTCCTTCTCTCTCAGTATTGTCTACACTGAATGGTAGTGGCTCCCCTGGGGTTCAGACAAGGGTCACACCCATCCCATATTTGGAGATGCCATTGGGGACTGATCCTGGGACCTTCTCTGTGCAAAGCAGATGCTCTAGCCCTGACCTACAGCCCTGCACTCTATTGATGTTGACCATTGGTCCATCAGGCTCAATACTATCTACACTGACTGGATGTGGCTTTCCAGGATTTCAGACCGGCGTCTCCTCCAGCCCTACCTGGAGATGCCAGGGATTGAACCCGGGACCTTCTGCATATAAGGCAGTTTTTCTGCCACTGAGCTGCAGCCCTTCCCCACAATCCAGCTCACTCACAGAGAATGGTAAGCAACGAGTCAAGGGCAAGCTACATGACAGATATCACATCCAGCTTGATCCAAAATGTCCTGTGCTCTGAAAATGGGACTGAAATGTTTATTAATAAAATGCTACATGCATATACATTCTTGCTGTAGAACTGAGACCAGCATGCTTCTGTTGCTTTGTATAAGCCCTGATTCTAAGCTGGGCCCGATTCGTTTTACTGTTTTGCAACTGGCACCTTGCATGGAGTTGACACTAAAATAAAGTCTAAAATAAGAGACAGGCTGTGATGACCAATCTGCAACTCCGGCTTTAGCAAATACCTCTCTTTCTGCTCCTTTGCCACAAAGGAGCTCTCAAATCTAATTTGCAGACTAATTAGAAGGAGGGTTTCAAATGACTATTAGGGGTGGTGGAATTTAGGCTTGGTTCCCCCATCCCTGAATGGCAGAGAGAGAGAGAGAGAGAGAGAGAGAGAGAGAGAGAGAGAGAATACAATCCAGTTTTTATAATGGAGACTGGTCTGGCGGTTCGGTGAGTGAGGAGGGAGTGGGCTGGTTGTCAAGGGTCAGTGCCCTGATAGCCCTGTGATCAAAGCCTGCTGTCGGCAACATGAGTTTATAGGCAGCCAAACCAAACAATGGACGACTTTATCTCATCTTGGAGTGAAGAACAGGGGCCAAAGTTCCAGGAAACTATTTCTGAGCTAGACAGTTTTTGTTGTCATTCTGGAACGCGCTCTCTCTCTCTCTCTCTCTCTGAGCTGGTCCTAGATGAGATTCCGATAGCAGTAAGATTGCAACATTTTGGGAAAGTTGCACATTAGCGGGAAAAGCATCATGACCTTGGAAGATGTAAAGCATGGATGGTTCCTTGAGTTTGGCTGTAGACTATCAGCAGCTGGGGCCAACTCTAGGGGCCGGCCAGCTGCCCAGCCAAGGGGGGGGGGTTAGCAACATCCTTGATTGTACTAGGACTAGTAGTAGTGGTCAGTGCCCTTTGTGACTGGTAGGGTGGAAGACAGGGAGACCAACAGTAGGTGGAGCCAGAGCCAATAACAGGCAGAACCACCCCATGCTGAACAGTGGGAATATCAGTATGCAGAGAATGCAGAGAGTGAAGCGTCAATCTGGTTAGAGAGCACACTTTACCTGTCGCAATCACACAAAGTTATTTATTATCAGAAGTGCATAACTTTGATAGGAAAGATTCCATTTCTAATCTAATTTATCTAGATAAAGCAGAGGCAGCCATGCTTTCTCCTTTGTTCCCAGAGGATAGCTCCAAGGTGGCTTCTCATCTTGTGGTCTCATGGAGGAGGAGGAAGTGAAGAGGATGCAGCCTAAGATGTATCAGTCTAAATTGTAATGGATAGGTAGGTCAGCAGAGAAAGCAAAGCTACATGGATAATCTGGGAATCTGCAGCTCCCTTGCCCTATGTTTTAACTCCATGAAAACCCCATTCTGCAAGCTGAGTAGTACCCAAACATCAAGTAAGCAACAAGTTAGGAGGAAGGTCACATTCCTGCAGTGAGCATGGCCTAACAGGAGAAATGGGTAGAGGAATAGTGATAAATCTTGCCTTTGTACAGTTGGCTACATTGCAGCCATGCAAAATTCAGAGGTGTCTAGGTACCCCCACACCCACATCTTTCTGCCCGCCACCCTCACACATACATACCCTCAAACCCCATCCCATTAAAATCAGTAAGCCCATTTTGGAGCCACTGTGACATCAGCAGCAAGCAGACCAATCCGCTTCCCCCCACCTTCTCCCTAACTTGCTTATTTGATCATTCCAAGCTCTGAATGTGGCAAAACAAAAACAAAAAACTGGGCCATGTTGCATATTTGCAAACCTGCCAGCTGTTTGGAGACCATCTCACCAGTTTTGAACCTTAGTTGCCTGCTGACTCCATACATAGAGCAACAGATGCAATATTTCTGCTTACGGGCTCACAAACATGAATGAAGGCATGAGCTATCAAGAAAACAAGGGGTGAAAGGTGAGGGAGGATCTAGTGGCCAAGCAAAGGAGCTAGTAAAGCAGGATGGATCTGGTTGCAGGGGAATTCCCCACTGGAGACAAGGAGTCTCCCAATAGGTCATCTGAGAGGCTGGGGAAGAATCCTTGAAGGGGAAGCACCTGGGGAAGTCGTTGACACCTTTCCAAAAGTCTAACCTCAGCCATTGCACAGCCAGCTCTCACCTGCTCCAGCCATGAGCTTGCCTGTAATAAAACACTCACTGGTGCTGTTTTCCCTTGCCTAGTGCCCTTTGAGTCTTTAAGACATGAACAGGTCACAGTTCAAAGCTTCCTCCCTCCCCCAGCTCCACTTCACTTCATTCACAATGATGACAGAAGCTGTAGCTCAGTTCACCGGGAATGTCTCAATCTTGATCTTCCGCAAGCCTTGAACATCCCATTGGGAAAGTGCCCATGATGGTCATGACAGAGTTGCAACTGTCCTTTTTTAAGAATTGGGTTTTTACGTTGGAGAAGCCTGCAAAATAAAAAAGGGGGGCATTATACTAGAGGAAAATTGCTTTGCAAAAGTATGCTTGTTAAGCAAGATTTCATTAACACTGAATTCGCACTGAAAGGCTGGCAAATTTTCTTTGGGACTTCGAAAATTTTACAAACAGGTCTGTAAATGTGAAGAACTGAACCTAACATTGGAAAAATGAGAAACTGAAATTGAGAATTTTACCCATTCTTAGTTATGGTTCAGTGGCCAAACATCTGCTTTGCATGCAGAAGGTCCCAAGATTCAAATCCTGACACCTCTGGGTAGGACTGGAAGAGACCTTGGTCTGGAATCCTGCAGAACTGCTGCCCATCAGTGAAGACAATACTCAGTTAGGTGGACCAATGGCCTGTGGGATATGACATCACTGTAGCAGTCAAGTACAACATTTCCTGTTTGCCCAGAGTGGACACACAGGGGGGTGTCACTCCCGCCAGGAGGACTTCCTGTCACACCTGTCTGGATCATCCTCCCCCTGCTTCTGACCAGGTAGATGGGTGTGACCCTGCACACCCCTTAAAAGGGCTGGTCACAGAGCCATCTTTCTCTTGACGCCATTCCTTATTCTTTGCTTTATTTCATTTTGATGTTCTTTTGCTGTGTTCTGGGTCTCAACCAGCAGCACATGGGCCCAGTCCCCACATGGGCTGAACCCAGACTGTCTTCTGTAACTACAAGCTAAAGCCTGCCTTCAGGGAACCTGCTGTGAACTGGATGTAAGTAAACGTCTTATTACTCCAAAGAGAAGACTGTTGTGTCTTTATTCTTTTTCAGAGGGAACAAAGGGGATTTACCAGGAACTAACCCAATCTGGACAAGCCAGATTGCTTAACTCAAGTGATTCAAACAAATCTACCAACTAGCTTCCTGCAATATACTGGGGAATGTGCTCTGCTACTGACTCACTAGCGTGAGTGAGGAAGGGTAATATTTAATCAATATATCCGCTCCTACTATCCACAACATTCCCACATGGCCTGACTCAGTCTCGGATGCTTCCCTTGTTCATTGCAACACGATGCATGTAAAGTTCTCTGACCATTCAGAAGCCCTCTTCAAATGTGAAATACTCCTCTTGTGATAGCCTAACTTGTAAAGCACTGCAGTGGTCCTGTTCCCTGCGAGCTTATTCATATGCCATCAATTGTCTGCCACTGCCATTGCTCCCTTCCCAAATATGTTTCCCATTCGTTTAATGCTCTGTCAGTTCTTTGCTTGATAAAGGCTTCTCCCGCACTTCCCGCCGATAATGCTCTCGTCTTGCCCAACTGACTTTTCATTTTACATAAGGATTTCCGATCATCCTAATTATTTTGCTGATTGAAAACATTTTTGTGTGTGTGTGCCCTTAACCGAAAAAGTGGGGGCTAAAAATACTTCCCCCTGGAAGTAGTAAGAACCACATGCGGGGGCTGGAAGGAGAAAGGGAGATGCAGAACTCATTTATTTTCAGAGGCTCCGGGACTTAGGCCTGATGAGCTAACGTAGTGGAAAACACATAAATTGCTGGGAGGAACATGGATGTACAAACAGCAATTGCCCCATTACCGAGACATCTTTTTCAGCCCTAATGACAGCTGCTCAACAAACATATTTGAAACCTAGTTGCTTCTCTAAGCAAAACAATAACAGTGACAGTCTTTATCTCTTTCCAGCCTTTTGCACGTCGCCTGATTCCTTCGCCTCTTTCAGTTGTGTTTTGCTTTGATGTAAGGGACAAATGCAACACACTGTTAAACTGTGGAACTCACTCCCGCAGGAGGCAGTGTTGGCCACCAGTGTGGATGCTTTAAAAGAGGATTAGACAAATTCATGGAGGGAAGGGATATTGATGGCTACTAGACATGGTGGATATGCTCTTGCCTCCATGGTGAAAGGCAGCAATGCTTCTGAATACCAGTTGTGGGAAGCTACAGGAGTGCTGTTCCATCCCTGCTTCTGGATTTACCACAGGCATTCTGTGAGAACATGATCCTGGACTGGGTGGGTCATTGGCCTGATCCAGCAAACTTTTCTTATGTTCTTACACCAGAGAGGATGTTGCCTCTCTGCTCAGTGAGATCAGATCTGCACCTTAGGCCAAAAGTGGTGGTGAACGAAAGTGTCAGAATGCTAAATCCCAGGTATATATTTGCACACCTTACCACCATCACCATACAAAAGGTTTGCATGTAGAAAACCTTATGGAGAAGACTAGACCATGGCAGCAATCATGGCTTCAAACAGTCAAACAAGAATCTTGGAAACCACAGTTTGTTAAGGGTGCTGAGAGTTGTTACCAGACCCCTCCCTCGTTCCTCTCACAAAACTATAGTTCCTTGGGAAAGGGGCTTAATTGTTAAACCACTCCAAGACATAATGAATAATAGAAACATAGAATTGTAGAGTTGGAAGGGACCCTGAGGATCATCTAGTCCAACCCCCTGCAATGCAGGAATATGCAGCTGTCCCATACAGGGATCGAACCTACAACCCTGGCATTATCAGCACTATGCTTTAACCAACTGAGTTATCCAGGTTGACAATAAGTAAATAATTTGAGAAAATGAGAAACCGAAGTCAGCCTGGATAGCTCAGCTGGTTAGAGTGTGGTGCTGAAAATGCCAAGGTTGCAGGTTTGATTCCTTGTATGAGACAGCTGCATATTCCCTCCCAACTCTATGATCTATGATGTAAGAAACAAAACAGAAATTGGCAAACTGGTTTCCAGCAACTACCATTCAAAAGCACTACTGCCTCTAACCGTGGAGATTTATCCCAAGCCATACTATGCTTACCCAGTACTGGGTGCCAAGAGGACATAGCCTTACCTGCTATGCAAAATAAGAGCTGTAAGTCTGAACTGGATTGCGGTACTATTTACCAGCTTGTAAGAGAGGAAGGGCGGTCGCTTAATGTTTTATTTCATGTCGATCCCTGGTTTTTACAAAGAGAAAGAAAAGGGGGGGACACTGTTCCGCCTGCTGGTGCGATTTCTGGCAAACGAGCTGCCTTATTGCCTTCTACTCTTTTGCACGGGCCCAGCTGGCAAGAGATTAAAGAACCCATCTGCAGCCCCAAAGCAGTCGAAACCACACCACTGCGCAAGCAGGAAATTCCAAGTCTTGCAGGCGTAGGAGTTGGAGGAGCTGCTCAGAAGTGGGAGGTGTTGTTGTTAGTTAGGGAAGGAACAGGGTCCTCAGCACTTCAGTGGGGGAGGCAAAGGAAAGAGGGCACCCAAGGTGGCAGAGAGGTCTTTGGCTTAGAGAAAAAGGCAGGCAGGCAGGCAAGCAGGCAGGTAAGCCATGCATGTACCCTACATTGAAAGCACTGTGGTGCCACTTCAAACTGACACGGCTTCTTCCAAAGAATTCCACAAGCTGCAAATCATAGAATTGTAGTGTTGGAGGGACCCAAGGGCCATCTAGTCCAACCCCCTGCAATGCAGGAATCTCAGCTAAAGCGTCCCTGACAGTTGGTCATCCAACCTGTTTAAAAGCCTCCAATGAAGGAGAGTTTGCCACCTTTTAAGACTGATTCCACTTGGATCCACTGGTTTGGGTCCTATGGCTATGGGAGCAGCAGAAAGCAAGTGTGCTCCATCTTCCATGTGACAGCCCTTTAGCTATTTGAAGATGTCTAGCATATTCATTAGGAGTTGTTTGGACAGGAAGGAAGGAAGGAAGGAAGGAAGGAAGGAAGGAAGGAAATGAATGCATGCAAGAACCCATTTTAATGTCTTACTTAGCACTCAGTCCAAGTCAGGAGAGCCAATTGCGAGCCTTTTTTTTATTAGAGAAAGAGCTTGCATCAGGTTGGCTTGGTTGATACATCTTTCCCATTAGGTTCTTGCTGGGGTTTTACACACACACACACACACACACACACACACACACACACACACAAACACACACACACACACACACACAAAACCTAATGCTTTCTGGGAAGTTTATTACAGCAGCTGTTAAGGCAGAAAGCCGAGGCTTCCAAACACGCCTGGCCCATATGCTTTCTGCGCCCTTGCAAGTCCAGCAGATTCTGTTACGGAGTGCTGCTTATGTGGCTGTGATTAGTTTTTCGTATTCCTTGCGGTCTTGTTAAGCACATGGGCCGAGGCAAACCTGTGGTCTCCGGTGCTGCATTTCTGAGCGCTTTTTACGATTGCAAACTAAAGCCAAACACCGTGCAGGGGATGGGGGAGGGCCGTGTGCGTATAATACTTTATTCATTATGCTCTCTGAACAGGAGGAGTGTGGGGGGGAGGGGGGAGAAAGAGAGAATGCAAAAACAAAAATTCCAATTCCCTATCTACAGACCTATCAGGCTTTCATCGCCCCAGTGTGATCCAAGGGTGTTCAAAACGCAAAACACATTGTAAATCTACATGGTTGGCTACAACCTGAGGGGGGAGGTTTTTTAAAAAAAGAATCAGCGGAGGTTGAAAAGCGGAGGGCAGGAAGGCGCACCAAGGTGGAGCATTGATCAATGCGCAGCCTCCCATTATTTTTTATTAAGATTAATAGTAATAATGAGGAGGAGCCATAGCTCATTGGCAGAGTGTATGCCTTGCAAGCAAGGGACGCGGGTGGCACTGTGGGTTAAACCACAGAGCCTAGGACTTGCTGATCAGAAGGTCAGCAGTTCGAATCCCCGCAACGGGGTGAGCTCCCGTTGCTTGGTCCCTGCTCCTGCCAACCTAGCAGTTCAAAAGCACGCCCAAAAATGCAAGTAGATAAATAGATACCGCTCTGGTGGCAAGGTAAATGGTGTTTCCATGTGCTGCTCTGGTTCGCCAGAAGCGGCTTAGTCATGCTGGCCACATGACCTGGAAGCTGTACGCCGGCTCCCTCGGCCAATAAAGCGAGATGAGCGCTGCAACCCCAGAGTCGGCCACAACTGGACCTAATGGTCAGGGGTCCTTTACCTTTACCTTTTATGCCTTGCAAGCAGAAGTTCCCAGGTTCGATTCCCAGCATCTCCAGGCAGATTCAGGAGGGACTCCTGCCTGAAATCCTGGAGAGCTGCTGCCAGTCAGTGTAGACAGTACTGAGCTAGATGGACCAATTATCTGACTCAGTGTAAGACAGCTTCCTCTGTTCCTATTATTTCAATTTATTTCCTGCCCTTACCTCTAAGGTCGCAGTGTGGGTTTCGATTTAAAATGCAACATTAAACAAAAAATGGCAATTGCAAAAAGTAAATACAATCGCAAAAACAACATCTAATAAAAGTAACATCTAGACAGATACCATAACATTAGATGGAACACCTCTTGCCTCCGTGACTCTGCATAGTGAAGGTGGGAGAATTTGTCGCTTTCCCCTTTCTACAACCCAACACCCCCTCCAAAAAGAGAGAGAGAGAGAGAGAAGAGAAAGACCTCTGAAGGAGTTAAGAACAGATGTCTCCCACTTTTTGAAATGTTGTCCAGAGATGCTGCTTGGATGGTTGACAAGCATTTTCTCCTTTAATGGCTCCTCTTGCAGCAGCAAGAGAAGGAGATTGCTTTGAAATGAAGAATCTACAATCTGCCCTTTTGTTTCGCCTGCCCTGCCAAGTGCGGGAGGAGTTCCAAGACCTGCTTGGCCAGGTATCAGTGGAAGGGAGAAAGTGTGAAAGGCAAAGGCAGAGGCTTGCTCCAAATATTCTCTCCTTCCTTAAATGAAAAAAAAGGAGTGTGTAAAGATATTATTACACACGACCACATCTTTGAGTGGTGAGTGAATCCAGGCGCTGACCCAGGTTTGGTTTCTTTGGAATGAAGGTCAGTAGAGACTGTAGAGCCTTCAGGATACATGAATTTATTGACCCATACAGTGGTACCTCGGGTTAAGTACTTAAATTGTTCCGGAGGTCCGTTCTTAACCTGAAACTGTTCTTAACCTGAAGCACCACTTTAGCTAATGGGGCCTCCTGCTGCTGGAGCATGATTTCTGTACTCATCCTGAAGCAAAGTTCTTAACCCGAGGTACTATTTCTGGGTGAGCGGAGTCTGTAACCTGAAGCGTATGTAACCTGAAGCGTATGTAACCCAAGGTACTACTGTATATACAACCTGAGGATAGGATAGAGGGGCCCACAGCATTAATACCCCAACAGATCTTGCTTAGTCCCAGCTTTGGATCCAGCACAGAGCAAGAGGGTCTCTTATGTCTCCAGCTTCCAGCCTGCTTTCAAGCAGAGCTCTCTGGTCTTGGTGGAAGAGTGCTCAGTGGGAAGAGCATCTGCTTTGCATGCAGAAAGTCCAAGGTTCGATCCCCAACAGGGTAGGGTGGGGAAATAACTCCAGTCTACAACCCCGGGGAGCTGCTGCCAGTCAGTGTAGACAATACTCTGCCAGTGCAAACAGAAACTGACTGGGAAGAGTGAGTAGATGTTTCACAGATGCAATTGTAGGTCCTGAAGGGCATGCTGGCACCCATGGGCACATGTTGGCAACCCCCAGGATTGTGAACAATCTTAGTTTGAATAATGAGATATTACATTATTGGGGGTGCATGGGGTGTTAGAGGAGGGGCAACACCTCTGGTGGAAGATACATTCTGCTCCTTCTGTTTGTCCACCTTTGGTCCCAGCCCTGCACTCAGCTCTCACCTGTGGCTCCCGGAAGCTGTCAGCATGAGACAGCCGCCACACCCTGGGAAACAGCTTCAACTGGCCCGCTACACCAGGTGAGGGTAGCTGATGGGTCTCAAACCCTCAGTGAGTTAAGGACTTCTCCTACATGCAAAGACAGGCTCTGGCGGATTGAGCGGGTAAAAACAAGAGTAGGTCCAACGGTCAAGGAGGACGTTTCCGCATGGGCTGTAGAGGGAAGTGAGGGGCAAATGGGGCTTGCCAACCTGAGAAGGGAGCCCATCTAGGAGAAGGAAAACCTTACGGGATATGTTTGGAGGGGGGGGAAGGCTAAGGAGTAAACACTATGCAGATCTGGAGTGGAGTCCTTAGGATGGTTGGATGGTGCCTTGTACGCCTCCTTCCAGCAACTCCTACAACCAAGCTAGTGCCAAACATGTTGCTCTGCTTTCCTTTTGGACTACGTCACAGAGTACGGGGGGTCTTGTCATCTGGACAGCCCAGGACCCAGTGGCATAGCAGGTGCAAAATTGTTAGGGGGGTACAAAACGTCAACACCCAGTGCTGCCTCAGTACAGCTGAGCACTTCCATCACTGGGCTCCGTTGAAAATGGCTTCTCCATATGAACCAGGAAGTGACCTCTCCAGACAATGGAATGACTCTTCCTTTCTTATCTCTGCAGCTGTGATCTCCTGTTGTGACACGAACGTCGTTGTTAGGTAGTTGAATGTGCATGCATACACTGTCCATTTCCTTCCCACCCACCCCCTCCATGCAGCCCTGGGAGCTGCAACCTATGCTACACCACTGCCAGGACGCACCACCCAGGCTTGTGCCCTGGGGAAGTCACCTCGGTGCTGCTAACGCAGCAGTTTGACTTCACCCCCAGAGGTGCACTCCATTGCCTCTCAAGATAGACAGATGCCGACAACAACAGCATTCTCTTGGAACAAAGCCAGGACTCGTCACACATTCAGGAATTATGATCTTAGAAGTTCCAGTTTACAAACTGAGTTATTTCTTAGCCTAGGCATCATCTTAAGTTTTTAGATGATTGCACTGTGTGCTAGAGAACGTCATCTTAGGAAGAGTTCGTTCCTCTTTCCTTCTTCTCTCCTCTTCTCTTTTATGGGAACTTGGAATATATATTTCGTGAATAAATCTGCTGATTGGTTCATCGGGAGAGCATCTTTCTAGTCAATTAAAATGTTCTGAATTGATTGCTCTAACTAACCTATTCACTGACTACATGTTACAGCCCTAGTGATTAAAATTATTTATTGAGTGCTTTTGAGAAGCAGATGTTTTTCAGTGATAAAATCATTGCAGGAACCTGCCCTAAGGTTGCATTCCTACAGACACCTAGCTGTGTGTACTCAATGTGGTTTACTTCTGAGTAGGCATGCGTTGGATTGCTCTATTATGATTTCTTTCTAAATAATTAGGAATCCTCTCATATTTTCTACTTAAAGCAGGGGAACCCAATCTGGCATTAGCATATGGAGTTTGTATGCAACAGCAGTCACTAACTTTCGTGAAATGAATCCTTTCTTGCAGCACACCTTTAACACTGAGGGCTTATCCACACTTACCTCTCCTCCACTCTTTCCAGGCACAGATTTTCTGTGCCCAAGCGACTTTTTCTATTTTGCTCCAGAGCTTTCCCCACAAAAACCCACTCTTTAAAGCTCAATTGGAGCAATTGTCAATCCGAAGAAAGCCCAAATTGATCTTTGCTCCAATTCAGCTTAAAAGAGCCATTGCTAACATCTGTTAAAAATTGGAAACCCCTTGTAGACTTTTTGCATGAAAAAGAAAATGTAATAATGATATCTGGATTTCAGGATTAATGTTTGTTTATAGAAATTGGCTTTGTTGGGTGTTATATTGGATTGGACGAAGTGAATATTGGTTTTTTTAATAGCAGACAAAAGAAGAATCAGAAGTTCTTTATTTTCTAAATCTTACTGTTCTATCCTTCTCCTTTAACCTCTTTTCTTCTCTTTTTATTTATTTCTTTTTCTTTCTCTATTTATCTCCCCAACACACACACACACACACACACACACACACACGATTTGTGTTTTCATAGTATCTAGATAAAACTCTTGGTTTGGTTTTTTAAAAAAGGAAAAATATATTAAGTTTTGTCAGTGCTATTTTTCTAGGAAAAGAGGTGCCAGAACTCACCATGACTGCCTCCCTGATTTGTATATTTTTCTCTATGAACCAGAAGAAGAAGAAGAAGAAGAAGAAGAAGAAGAAGAAGAAGAAGAAGAAGAAGAAGAAGAAGAAGGTGGTTTTCATGGGGAAAGCTCAGGGCAATATGTTCTGATATGGTGTTTTAAAATGCAGACCTCTCTCTAGAAAGAGTGGGACAAAATATAAGTGTGGATGAGCCCCAAGACCTTAAGGGAAGTACATTTTTAATAGGAAAGAGTTCTATAACCCTACTTAATCAACCAGTTGGAGAAACAATGATGCTCTGCCTGCTCCTTTCTTCCAATATGACCTCATACCTCAAGGTCCAGGGAAAGGAGGAAGAGGAAGTTGTGAACAGGATGCAACCTAGGACAAATCAGTCTGAACTTCGAAGGATAGAGAGAAGTTAGCATGGAGGTTACAGGTACAGAGAAAATCTGGAGATCTGGGCATTCATTACTCTATCTGTTTTAACCCATGCAGCCCCTTTCTGCAAGCCGAGCTGCACCCAAACTTCCAACATGTGGTGCCTTCCAGATGTTGATAGCCATCTCCCATCATTCCTGACTGTTGACCATGCTTGCTGGCACCGGTGGGAGGTGGAGTCCAACAACATCAGCAGAGTGATTGGTGTGGGAATGTTCAGGGGTGCAGGAGAGGATATATTGTGAGATTATATCCTAATCCAACTTGTGCTGACAAGTTCCCAAAATATCAGCAGAGTTTATAACATTCCCCTTTAAGTTCGCAATGGTAACGTCTGCACAGGTTCGCTAGAACCTCTATAATAATTACCCTGGTAATTACCCCTTTTGTTCCCTCTTAAAATACAAGACACGACACAGTCTTTATAAAAGTATAAAAGAGTTTACTCACGTTCTGTTCACAATATGATCCCAGAAGGCAGACAGGCTTAAAAAGGTAAAATACATATAGAATCTATCTTATAGGAAGATAGTCCTTTCCTCCTCTCTTGGCTGAGAGCCAAGAGGGCATATTGCTTCTTCGAAGGAAGATGGCAGAGAGAGAGAGATGGCTGCCTGCCCTGTGCTTTTATCATTTACCTGCACAGGTGAGGCCACACCCACCTCTGGTCACATGCAGAGGAAGTCCGTCCCAGGAAGTTTACCTGCTTGCTGGACAGACATCCCTCCCCATGTTTAAGCATGTACACTCTAGGAATGTTGTCATTGACTGCTCCTGTGTTTCACATCCCACAATTGGAAGACCATTTTACTCCAGGATGTGAAGCACAATATGACACTCCACCCAAACTAGCAGCTGGATCTTATTTCAACAGTGATGATAGGACATTTTCCACCCATGTTGGAGGGCAGCAGGTTAGCTTAGGGGGTGCAGAGCAGGGTGGCTTAGGAGAAAAGGGAGAATGGGTATCTAATGGTAGAACTAATGGTAGAACTGGCCCTGTAAAAGGCATCTCTCAATGACACAAGGAATATAGGAAGCTGCCTTTTACTATCCAGCAGGGCTACCCTTACGTTTGTGTACATCTGATAGCTTGTCTTTCTATTGACGATTATCATGTGTGGGGAAATGTGGTACAGAGTTAAGATCAAATCTTTCATGTCTGCACGACTGGTTTGGATTAGCTCTTCAAAGGGAGCCACTTTTTCTTCACACTTGTGCTAATAATTCAGTTCTGTAATGTAGGAAGCTGTGAATTTGGAAGCAGTGAAAAATCAGAACCTGCTCCAATGTGTTTTCTTCTGTCACCTTATAGTAAGCCTTGATGAAACCACTGGAAATTAGATCTCAAAGGCTAAAAGCCTAGGCACCACCTACCTTGGAATAACCAGCCTCAATGACCTAAGGAGAACTAACGGCCAAGAAGTTGTGTGTAGGATTTCACTTTGAAAGGCTTACTGTCTTTACCAATGTGGAGCCTTCCATGTGTTTTGTACTACAACTCCCATCAGCCTCAGCTAGCTTAGTTGAAGCCCATCTCCAGTTTATGCATTTTTATACACATTGTTTTTAGGGGAGAACTGTATTGCAAATTCAGAGATGTGTGAATTTCAAAGGATGACTGTGTTTCATAGAATCACAAAATTGTACAGTTGGAAGGGATCCCAGGGGTGATCTAATTTAACCTCTTGCAATGCAGGAATCACAGCTAAAGAATTCCTGACAGATGACCATCCAACCTCTGTTTTAAAAGCTCCAATGAAGGAGAATCCAACACCTTCCAGGGTAGTCTGTTCCACTCTCAAACAGTTATTGCTCTCAGAAAGTTCTTCCTAATGTTCTGTCAAAATCTCATTTCTTGAAGGTTCAGGTCCTACTCTCTGGAGCAGCAGAAAACAAGCTTGCTCCATCTTCCATGTGATAATCCTTTAGATATTTGGCTATCACATCACATATCTGTCTTCTCTTCTCCAGACTGAACATGCCCAATTCCTTCAACTGTTCTTCATAAGGCTTGGTTTCCAAAACCCTTGATCATCTTGGTCACTCAGGTCTGCACACGTTCCAGCTTATCAATATCCTTCTTAGAACAGTGGTGCTTAGTACTGGACACAGGACTCTGGGCAGGGTCTGAGCAAGGCAGACTAGAGTAGTACCATTTCTTCCCTTGATTGAGACACAATACTTTTGCTGATGCAGCCTAGAATTACGTTAGCTTTTTTTTTTTCCTGAATCATCACACTGTTGACTCATGTTGAAGTTATGGTCTACTATGACCCCCTAGATCCTTTTCACATCTACTGCTGTCAAGCAAAGGGTCTCTGACTTGTTTTGGAAAGTACAGATTTTGAAAGTTCACCTTTAGAAGCAAACTGATTCAAATTTAGAGGCACACTGGTTCTCAACATTACAGTGTCAAACTATGACCTTAGAGATGAGGGTTTGCATCCCTGCTCAGCCATGAACATCACTGGGTTATCTTGGGCTGGTCACTGTCTCTCAGCCTAACCTATCTCAAAGGGTTCTTGTGATGATAGGCAAAGGAAAAAGGTAAAGGACCCCTGAATGGTTAAGTCCAGTCAAGGGCAACTATGGGGTTGCAGCGCTCATCTCATTTTCAGGCCGAGGGAGCCGGCGTTTGTCCACAGTCAGCTTTCCAGGTCATGTGGCCAGCATGACTAAACAGCTTCCAGCACAACGGAACACCGTGGTGGAAACCAGAGTGCACGGAAAGCCATTTACCTTCCTGCCGCAGTGGTACCTATTTATCTACTTGCACTGGCATGCTTTCAAACTGCTAGGTTGGCAGGAGTATGTGGTGATAGGATGGGATGGGAAGGGGAGTACCACGTGCACAATCCTGAGCTGCTAGGGGGAGCATGGAAAGGTAGTACATAAAATAATGCACTAAATTTTAAAAATACGCTCCTCTCCCATCTCTATTTGCCACAGCAAGTTTGCATTAGAAGGAGTTGCTGTTGAATTGGCACACAGCGGCTTCCATAACTGCCTTAGTGGTAGCGCAGCAAAACACTCTGGAAATTCACAAGAATTTATTACTGTAACTTGATCAAGTAGCCAAGCAGATGGCAGGCTGTTCTCTTTACTTATGGCACTTCTCCGCCATAGGAAGGCTGCCCGTGGCCATACAGTTAGAAAATTTAAAGGGGGGTGGAATGTAAGCAGCTGCCAAAGTCGGATCTTACCAGACAATCCAGTAAGATGCATTTCCAATCAGAAGGAGCAAGAGTTGAGGCTGCCCTCTCTCTCTCTCTCTCTCTCTCTCTCTCTCTCTCTCTCTCTCTCTCTCTCTTTTAATCTGTTTTTCATATGTGCAACAACCACTTGTTGACGGGGTGTTGAGAAAAACGAATCGGCTGGAGCCGAAGGGTAAAGTTCGAAAGTTCATTCAGGGTGCAGAGTCGTTCCCAGCTGATGTCTCTGGAGGAGATCAGACCCGTCAGCACACAGAAAACTGAGGATGTTATTTATCTCAGGGGTGGGGGGGCAGGGGTGACATTTTTCAATTAAAATATTTGGGGATGGACTGCAATGGAAACTTTTTTAAAAGGGGGGAGGACGGAGGGTTTGATGGAAAGGAACAGAAAGGAAGGGCAAGGGGGGCGATTTCCCTAGATTATTGTTTTGTCAGGCCGGTATCATTTTTCGGGTGTACAAAAAGAATCATTCACACCAGGAGGGCTTTCAGGACAACAACTTTGTGTCCCCCCCACTCCCCCAGCTAATAGATCACAAATCACATAATAGCTTATTTTGCATTGGATTCTAGTTGCTGAGATGGTCAGGTGTGTTGTTGCTTCACTGCCCTGCTGGGGGCTTCTCATAGCATCTGGTGGGCCACCATTGGATAAGTTCCAAACCACAGTAACAATCTGGGGGGAAGTGTGCAGATTTTGAAGCATTGCTCTTTGTGTGTGTGTGTGTGTGTGTGTGTGTGTGTGTGTGTGTTGGGGGAAATTCTGATGTTTAACACCTGCATTCCTCACACAAGTGACTTCTGCTTAATCTGCTTCCTATTACAGTGGTACCTTGGGTTACATATGCTTCAGGTTACATACGCTTCAGGTTACAGACTCTGCTAACCCAGAAATATTACCTCAGGTTAAGAACTTTACTTCAGAATGAGAACAGAAATCGCGCTCCAGAGGCACGGCGGCAGCAGAAGGCCCAATTAGCTAAAGTGGTGCTTCAGGTTAAGAACAGTTTCAGGTTAAGAATGGACCTCCAGAACGAATTAAGTACTTAACCTGAGGTACCACTGTATTTACGTTCCAATGTTGTAAGTGGCTTTGGTCCTGATTATTGCTCTCCATGTGGAAACCGAAATCCTGCCTCCAGACTTACTCATTTCTCCATCAGTCAGTCATGATGTTGGGGGAGAGGCAGAAAAAGGTAACTAAGTGATAAATTCCAGAAGGCTGAACAAACTCTGTAATAACACACACACAAACCCGACTGGGGCCCTCTTAGCAAACATCAATCCCGATCCTGCAATCATTTAAACATCCTTCCCTTTAAGCATATAAATAATGGCCCAGGAGAGGGTCGCATGCGGGCTAACTGCACCGAACGATCTCCATAAATTAGTGACCTGGGCAAATGGCAAGAAGTGGAAATTCATCAAGGACAAACGTAAAAGGTTGCACAGGGGCAAGAAGAAGCCAAATTCAAAACAGGAAACAGGAGAGCCCGCTCACGCACTTCCTTGCACAACTCCCTTGCAAGGTAGGCAAAACTATTCCATTACTCTCTGGTGTCTCACAACTATCTGCTAATTGCTGCCACTGCCACCCCTCTTATCACAGCCCCCAGATCAGAGGGAATTCTGGGACATTCAATGAAATATAAAGGTAAAGGTAAAGGGACCCCTGACCATTAGGTCAAGTCGTGGCCGACTCTGGGGTTGCGGCGCTCATCTCGCTTTATTGGCCGAGGGAGCCGGCGTACAGCTTCCGGGTCATGTGGCCAGCATGACTAAGCCACTTCTGGCAAACCAGAGCAGCACACGGAAATGCCGTTTACCTTCCCGACGGAGCGGTACCTATTTATCTACTTGCACTTTGATGTGCTTTCGAACTGCTAGGTTGGCAGGAGCAGGGACTGAGCAACAGGAGCTCACCCCGTCACAGGGATTCGAATCGCAAGTCCTAGGCTCTGTGGTTTAACCCACAGTGCCACCCACATCCCTCTTTCTGAACCTTATCCAACTCTAAAATGCCCTTTCAGACCAACCTCCACAGCTTCCGATCGCTCAGTGCATTGTGCTGCATGTGACCGTAGGATCCTCTTTGGAGTCCTTCTAAACTGGAAGATGCCCTATAAACTACAAAAAAAATGCACACAGCCGTCATCTCACAAACACCCTGCACAGATCAAACCAATATAAGCAAAGCCTCTTTCATAGACGTATTTACAGGGGTCTTCATTGTTCTGCAGTGATGCTGTCCCAAGAGATTCTGAAATTGGAATGGCTTCCAAAATGGGATTGCCGTATTTTTCGCTCCGTAAGACGCACCAGACCACAAGACGCACCTAGTTTTTGGAGGAGGAAAACAAGAAAAAAAATATTCTGAATCTCAGAAGCCAGAACAGCAAGAGGGATCGCTGCGCAGTGAAAGCAGCAATCCCTCTTGCTGTTCTGGCTTCTGTGATAGCTGTTCAGCCTGCATTCAGTCCATAAGACGCACACACATTTCCCCTTACTTTTTAGGAGGGAAAAAGTGAGTCTTATAGAGCAAAAAATATGGTAAATGCTATGTCGCAAGGAAGAGCATGATCCCTATAGGAACACAATTGGCCACACCTTTTTGTAAAACCATTGCTGCACACATAAATATTGATACGTTCTCAGGTGCTTGTCAGTGCAATAGACTGAGCACATCCTTGTCCTACTGCCCCTGTTTCACTAACACAACTGCTCACATGTGCCTTCTCTTCCCCTCGTGGTCTGTTTGTGTGTAAATAGATACAGTTGCATTGAAGTCCATAGACAGGATCTTGACTCAAAGGGACAAGGCTTGCTTTCATACACTGATTGAGTTCATCCGGCGGACAGCCTCCCTATAAACTACTAGGAGCAAATAAAATAAGGATATACCCCGGGGGGGGGGTGAGAGAGAGAGACGGAAACCAACCACAACCAAGTCAATCTCAGCAAAAATTATGTGAAACTTTTTTTTTTTTTTTTTGCCAGACACAGACACACACGCACGTAGGCTCGCACAATAATGTTGTCCATTGCCATCATAAAACCAGAGAGAGACACTTATATGGAGGTGAAAGGCTAAAGGAGGCCCCCCCGTTTTAATAAGAGAGAAGCATTTCTGTTATTAATTACATGTTATCCATTGAACATTTGCTGCACTTATTGCAGATAGAGTTACATCTCTATTTTATTAGAAAACCTTTCAGATCAAGTAAAGGGATTTGGGTGGGGGGTTGTAACAGGGAGAGAGACGGGGGGGGGAGTACAGCTTTAGATTTCACGGAAAGATGCTGTCACTCAGAATGGGGTAACAATGGTCCTCACTACTCTGTGACTTTATTTTCAGGAGGAAGCGAAACCACTTCTCTCTCTCTCTCTCTCTCTCTCTCTCTCTCTCTCTCTCATTGTACCACTCACCATTCTGTTTACTTTGGTTTTAAATAAGCCAGCATAGGAGCCAACTCCTAGGGGCCAAGGGGTCTTCAGCCCACTCAGTAAAATATTTGAGGGGGCTGCTCTCCCACTCCAAGTTGATGGGCATTGCCATTCAAATGGTGTGCCATTCAAATCATGTGATTGATTATGCAAGGCAGAGCTTACCTTGACCCCCCCCCCCCAATATTTTAAGCCAGTGCAGTGGTCCCTTGTTTCTCAAACTTAATTCGTTCCAGAAGTCCGTTCCAAAACCAAAGCGTTCCAAAACCAAGGCACGCATTCCCCTAGAAAGTAATGCAAAATGGATTAATCCGTTCCAGACTTTTTAAATACAACCCCTAAAACAGCCATTTAACATGAATTATTCTATCTAACGAGACCGTTGATCCATGAAATGAAAGCAATAAACAATGTACTGCAGTCGCACAATCAATCAATCAGTAGCTGAACTGGGTTTCACACAGTCACAAAAACAAAAGAAAGGGCCGCAAAAACAAAAACGCAAAATAAATAGCAAAAACAGACAGACCTCAGTGTAATACTCAAAACGGAAGTGTGGCACTCATAACAGAAGAGTGGCACTCAAAACGGAGCACATTCGGCTTCCGAAAAAAGTTCGCACACCAGAACACTTACTTCCAGGTTTTCAATGTTTGAGTTCCAAGCTGTTTGAGTACCAAGGCGTTTGAGAACCAAGGTACCACTATACTCCCAATCATGGACCATTCATCAAGGGAGAAGCACAACATCCACCTTTTTACCAGTTCTGGTTGGTAAGACAGCTATAACCATTCCTGGATAGGGTAGCTTGACCACAATTGTCCACGTATTGGTAACTTCAGTCTGATTATTGCAATGCACTCTTATGTGAGACTGCAGCTGGTGCTGAAAGTGGTGGTGAGGTTCCCTGTAGGGGCAGGATTTGCACTGGCTACCCATCTGCTACCAGGCCAAATTCAAGGTGTTGGTAATAACATATAAGGTCCTATACAGCTTAGGACCTGGTTATTTGAGAGTCCACCTTGGGGGTGGGGGAAGTCCCAACCAAAGAGGAATAGATTGCAAAACTAATGGACCATGTGGAACTGGTGAAGTTGAAAGCAAGAGTTCAGGGGTGGGGTGATTTTTTTGTTTGTTTTAATACATTTTATTAAGGTTTATAGAGAAAAATTGACAGCAAGAGTGAGAGACCAAAGTGACTGAGTTTTGTTTTTGTTTTTTAATTGAAGAATGGAAACCCCTTTTTGGAAGATTTGAGAAAGAATTGTAGTCAAACGAAATTGCAGGCAGGATTTGAATTATGGGCAGCAGACTGAGAATGAAAATAAATGTAGAAGAGGAAATATTTATTAGATATAGTTTGACATATAATGCAGGTGGGAATAAAAACCCAACGGAGGTAAGTGTGGGAAGTCACGTTGTTCGTTTTGCAAGAGAAACATAGATTCAATTCAAAGTTAATGTGCTTAAGTTTTCAAAATTGAATATATGATGATGATGAAGAAGATATAGATATATGAGAGCCCACTTTATTCCTTATATACGTAGTAGATTTTCTCCAGCAGGATCCAACCATCTCAGAAGCCCACTCCACAGTTACCTTGCAACAGGGCTTTTAGTCTCTCCCTCTCTCCTCTGTGCTTCATTAATGTTGGCACGTCATGATTCTTTCATCAAATCTTGGAGATATATATATATATATATCAACATTGTTTCATGCATAGTTGACGCTTCCAAATGCTTTCCCTATTCTGTATCTTTTTTCAAAACCATCTTCAGTTTTCAAAACCATCTTCAGTTGCATTCCCCCCCTCCCTCGAAACACACGCATCCTTTCCATATGTCAAAACATTGCATATATATATATATATATATATATATATATATATAATCTCCTTGATGAAGGGAAGGAGCCAACGTTGTCTAATCACCCTTCGGGCCATCTTGAGCAAATTGAGTTTGTCTAAAACTCACCCAGCCTTTAAAGGTTTAATACAAAATGATTGTCTTAATGCAACCACACGCCTAGATGGAGCAGGGTGGAAATAGATACTCTCCCTTTCAAGGCCCTGTTGATGTTACGTGAAGGAGAACAACAGTTGTTATGATCCAGAAACTCTGACTGAACCCAATTAATCAATGCTGAGTTGATTTGAATCATGTGGCATGCTTGGTCACCTCTCTGATATTCTATCCTCATGCCTCCCCAGACTGAGCCTTGATTGATGTCAACTGAATGCCCCATTTTACTCTTTAAGTCAAGTTGGATGGGGCAACAAATTAGATCAAAAGTTGGATTCCAGCAAAAGGAGGATCGTTTTCACAACAGGGGCCTGCTGAATTAGTGCAAGGTGGTTTGAATATTTAATGTTTTGGGGTGCTTCAGAAACGCTTGCGAGTTGTATGGGGCATGGGTGGGTGTAGAGTAGATCATCAGAGTTGTGCTATGCTCGCCAAATCCCCACCAACCATGTACAGTGGTACCTTGGTTTACGAACTTAATCCCTTCCAGAAGTCGGTTCTTAAACCGAAACCGTTCTTAAACCGAGGTGCGTTTTCCCTAATGAGGCCTCCCACCACCGGTGCCCTTCCACCATTCGGCTTCCATTCTTAGACCAAGGTAAAGTTCACAAACTGGGACACTACTTCCGGTTGTGCGGAGTTCGTAAACCAAATCGTTCGTAAACAGGGCTGTTCTTAAACCGAGGTACCACTGTGAATGAAAAGGGCCAAAGGTGGGAATACAATGGCAAAGGCCGTTCATATGATTGCAGGACAAGTTTCAGCTCAAAACTGGAAGGCAACTGCTTATTATGACACTGGAGGCACGGTACGAGATCTCGAACACTATGCTAGTGGAAAAACCATCTAAGCAACTTAAAGGTAAAGGTAAAGGACCCCTGACAGTTAAGTCCAGTGAACGACTCTGGGGTTGTGGTGCTCATCTCACTATACTGGCCGACGGAGCCGATGTTTGTCCACAGACAGTTTTTCCTGGTCATGTGGCAGCATGACTAAGCCGCTTCTGGCGAAACCAGAGCAGTGCAAAGAAATGCCTTCCCACCAGCTTTCAAACTGCTAGGTTGGCAGAAGCTGGGACCGAGCAATGGGAGCTCACCTTGTCGTGGGGATTCGAACTACCTACCTTCTGATCGGCAGGCCCTAGGCTCAGTGGTTTAGACCACAGCACCAAACTTAAAGCACTAAAAAATATTCCAATGATAACTTTGAGGAAACATAGTACACATAGTATTCAGCACATCAGAATCACCATGACGAGGTATTATCTCGAGTGATCTGTTGAGATAATGTGCATAATATTACCTAATAACTTCAACTGACATCTCCTCATGATTTGTTTAAATACCTCTACGTTCATGAGATGAATGAGAAAGGGGGAATAGGAGGTTCTTTTCAGTTAGATAATTTATCTGAAATTTACTACTGAAAATGCATAAATGATGAAAACGATGAAAGTTGGAGACAGAGACGGGCTCAGACATTTCAGTTGAAGATCCCTCTTGGAGATCCCTCATCTTAAAATCTAAGTCTGGCAGGCTGTTCCACCAGTGGGCAAGAAGGCTACATCACTTCTGGAACATAGGAAGCTGCCTAATGCAATAGGTGTGCAACTTATAAGGGGGTTACATTCTGGTGATCATGCCTGAAATCAAAATTGTGTATAGTCAAAGCACATTGGGTTCGATAGTGGGTGGGCTTGCTAACCATTTTTCCAGGAACCCTGCTCCCTTTCCACCCTTAAAAAAAATTAAAAATCACCACACATGTAAAGTTGAATGCACACAAATTAAATGTGTGCAAGTTGTGGGCTTCCTGTATTGAGTCACATTGTTGGTTATACTAGCTCAGCATTCTCTACATTAAGTTACAAAGACTCTCCATGGTTTCAGACAGGTGTTTCTCCCAGCCCTAACCTAGAGATACTGGAAGCTGAAGCCGGGACCTTCTCCATGAAAAACTTTTTTCTTTTGCATTTGCAGTGTGTGCTGGTAAGAGCTCCTCGACCCACCAGCGGCCCTGCATTTGGGGTCATTTAGGGAACAGGGTCCCCCTCCGTTAAACTGAAGGGTGTGGAGCATGGCTAGATGACCCCAGCCTCTCCACAGAGGAGAGAACCCTGACTTTCACGTGCAGCCTGCGAAAGATCGCTGTGTTGTGGTTTCATCTCCCCATCCCCCCAAAAAAAAATTTAGAGGAAAGTCTCAGGCCTCCCTCAACGGCGACGGCTCCCTTATTCCTGTACGAGACAACATGAGTGACTCGAAGGGGAGGGAGGGAAAAGTCTTGGAGGCTTTTGCCCCCTCGCTGAACCGGATTAAAAATTATTTGTGTAACTGTTCAAATCAAGCTAATGAAAAATAATCTTGACAGAAATCGAGTTCTTGGAGGATTTCCCCTGCAGACTCTTGGAGAGCTCTTAAAACGAGAAGGGAGGCACGGAAATGAGCTGGAACAAGCCGTCGGCTTAATGGAACGAGAGGAAAGGGCCAAGGCGCGAGAGGGGTCGCACCGGGAAGGAAGGAAGGTGGGGAAAGTTATAATCCGTTTGGGGGCAAGAAGGGAAGGAAGGAAGGAAGGAAGGAAGGAAGGAAGGTATTGAATAGGAAGGAAATAAGATTGTGAATAGGAAGGAAGAGCGGAAGGTGAATAGGATGGAAGAACAAAGTCATTTCTGCTTACAAAAAAAAGGGGGGGAAGGAAAGAATAAGTTGCAACCCTAACCCTTTACTGTGGAGTAGAATCATAGAGTTGTAGAGTTGGAAGGGGACCCCAGGGGTCATCTAGTCCAACCCCCTGCAGTTCAGGAATCTCAGCTAAATCATCCATGGCAGATGCTTTAGCATCTTTCAAGGCACCTTTGCAGGTAGCACTTCAAAGTCCAAGTGGACTTACTCCCAGACACGCTGGCAGGGCTATAGTCTTCATCTCCCCTTGGGGTCACCCATAAAAACTGCTGCGCTATCCTAAACGTGTTCACTCAGAATCCTAAGTGTGTATATTTAAGTCCCTCCAAGTTTCACAGGACTTGATTTCTAATAAGAGAGTTTAAGACTAGCGCTCTAAACATGCTTGCTTTGGTCTGGAACCTGTTCTTACTTAGTTTACCCCTGAGCATGTTGGAGAGCTCTTTAACCTGAGTAGGCTGAAAGCAAGAGTAAGGTTACCATAACTTCTGTCACAGAGCTTCAGTATGCTGACGACAACGTAGTGTGTGCACACTCAGAGGATGACCTCCAAACCATCTTAAATATCTTCGCAGCAGCTTACCAAAAGCTTGGCCGATCACTCAGCATCCAAAAAACCAAAATGCTGCACCAACAAGCAGAAAACAACTCCTCTGCAGCACGACTAATCTAACTCAATGGTGTAACGTTGGACAGTGTCGATTACCTCTCCTACCTGGGCAGTTACTTTTCCACAAGGGCGACATCGATGTCAAAATCCAGCATCGCCTGAGCTCTGGGAGTGCAGCTTTCTCCCGAATGAAGTGCAGAGTGTTTGAGAACCAGGATATTCGCATGGCAACTAAAATGCTTGTTTACAAAGCTACTGTACTACCAACCTTACTGTATGCTTACGAAACATGGACCACTTACAAACGCCATCTCCAACTCCTCGAAAGATTCCATCAACGGTGTCTCTGAAAAATTATGCATATCACTTGGGAAGACAGGTGTACAGGAACTAATGCCACTGTACTGAAAGAAGCAAAGATCACTAGTGAAGCAATGATTCTTCAACATCAGCTTGGTTGGAGTGGTGTTGTTGTGCGGGTGCCTGATTCTCGTCCTCCATTCCGAATTTAAAAATGGAAAGCATAATGCTGGTGGTCAACAAAAGAGGTTTAAAGACTCTCAAGGCAAATCTTTAAAAATGTAGGATAAACACCAACAATTGGGAAACACTGGCCTGCGAGCGCTCCAATTGGAGAACAGCCTTTACCAAAGGTGTCATGGACTTTGAAGCCGCTCAACTCAGGAAGAACGGAAGAAATGTGCTAAGAGGAAAACACGTTTGGCAAATCCTCACCATGATCAACTCCCACTGGAAAACCTATGTCCCCACTGTGAAAGGACATGTAGATCCGGAATTGGCCTTCACAGTCACTTACGGACTCACTGTTGAGACCGTGATCATTGAAGACAATCTTACTCGGCTACGAGTGATGGTCGAAGAAGAAGAAGAAGAAGAAGAAGAAGAAGAAGAAGAAGAAGAAGAAGAAGAAGAAGAGAACCTATCTCTAGACTATAACCAGGACGCCTTGTGAAACTCTGGCAAAACACTCCATCAGCTTCCGGGAACACCTTACACCACCACTTCCTCCTCTTTTACATCAAATACTTTGTTTTGAATTCTGTCGAATTCGCATCACCTGTGAATCTTGCTCAGTTTAAGCAAATAAATATCCCGGGTTTTGCAGCCACCAAGTGAAACTCAACAGGTAACACAGCAAACACAGTGTGCTTCCCTTCACACACACATAATGGAGAACGATGACAGCTCTTTAGAGAGGTAGTAAAACCGGAGCAAAAAAACCAAACACATTTCTGTGGAATCGGAGCAGGCCTGGGAAGTTTTGTCCAGAGCGGCCGTTTGAGGGGGAACGATGTTATTAAGTAGGTGCTAATGGAAAGGGTCGTTGTTACAACCCGGTTAGGGTGTTTTGAATGGGATCTTGAAGATCCGGGTTCGAATTCCCTGTTGACCACGGAGCTCGCTGTGAGGCTCTGGGCCAATGGTTATCGCTTTGAGCCCAGCCTCTTGTGCGTTTCGAATGGAAGGGATGGGGAACCCTGAACAGTTGAGCTCCTTGGAGAAAAGGTAGGGGGTATAAATGTTAATGCTTATAACAATGATGAAGTTGATAGCAGGGATTGCAATCCTCACTCTTCAGTCCTCTTAATAGCTGACAACGCTGCAATTCTCAGCACACAGTCCAGCCACACTCAGCTACTGTTTTTAGACAGCTACAGGGGAAGAGAGTTTCTGGATTTCAAAAAACGTCCCTCTGTGTTCTCCTTCTCAGCAGGGCACTACTAGACCCCCGGCCCCGGGATACTAGACATACTACACCAAAGTACTTTCAAATGAAATGAACAAAATGGGGCTCCCCCCTCCAAAAAACCCCCAACATCCAAAATTTGTTTAGGAATGCTGGTAAGAATGCTGGTAAGCCCCGTTTAATTCAACAGGGCTTACTTCTGAGTAGACATGGTGACAATCTTTAACTTTCGCCTTCTACCAGAATGCATCCTCTGTAGACTTCCTTCAGCGGTGGGAGCGCGATCCAGCCAGCGTTGAGCTTTATTAAAATCCATTTTACCCCCCACTCATTCCAAAAACCCATCCGCGCCCCCTAAACTGCTGGCAACAGAGCAATCCTACACATGTCTACTCAGAAGTACGTAATTCCCAGTGTTCAGTAGCGGTAAACGAGTACAAGATTGTAGCCCTTCCTATAAAAACGAATGGAATTTAATACTATCCCCCGTTCCTTTCTACTTAAAACTAAAACCTACTGAAGTTAATGGGATTGTAGCCTAAAACGCGCTTAACTTTGGCTGGATCATTTGAAACTGGAGGGGATTATTATCATCACCATCATCAAACCCCCTCGGAATGTCCATCATTCAGTTATTTCGATTTGCTGCTATTCAGTCAATAAAGCATCGACTTTAGGTTTTGGGGATTCTAAGATACTTGTACCATTAGTCCATAGTAACATGGACAAGCAAGGACCATTTGTACTACTACACCAATACAGAAAAGAATCTTGACTGGGTTATGTTAAGCTTTGCACTGATGGTTGCGGGTTCAGTCCCCGGCATGGCCAGGTAGGGATGACGAAAGCCCTGTCTGAGCTGGAAAACCACTGCCGATCCGTATAGACAATTATTGAGTTAGATGTACCTGAGCTTTGAGGCAGCCTGCTATGCTGCAATGTCTTAAGGGGAGGGCCATAGCTCAGGGGTAGAACACCTGCTTTGCATGCAAAAGGTCCCGGGTTCAAATCCCAGGTAGGACTTAGAGAAGATTCCTCGTCTGAAATCAGATAGTGTAGATTATATTAGCATTAACTGTTGAGATCCCCTCCAAACTGGTGCCAACATTTTGTACTGGCGGAGTTCATAGTTAATAGACAGTATCAAACTGTACGGACCAGTGGTCTGACTGGCAGCTTCCTTCACTTAGGGTCCTCCTTTGCCACCTCTTAGTCCTGAAACGCCTCGGCCAGAACATTTTCCTGGGAATTGTTGAGTAATGAGAAGGTGCGGTGTGGTGAGGTAAGGTATAGTGGCTGGAGTCTTGTACTAGTCTAGTCCTGTTTTGGACACCTTTCAGCCATGGAGCTCAATGAGTGACCTCAGCCCAGTTGCTTTCTTTCAGCCGAACCGATCTCGCAGGGTTGTTGTGAGACTAATACGCATCGCGGTAGGAACTCGCCTTGAGTTTCTCGGAGGAAAGGCGAGATATAAATGGTAGTATATGGGGGGGGGGAGTATTCCAGGCTAACAGGAAAGTGTTTTCCCACCCTATAACCAACCACAAGAGATCTCTCTTCACAGCGTATGTGAATATCCCCACCTCCAGCCACCATCCAATACTTTTAAAAGACAAAAATTCTGGAGGATGCGCGTGCTTCCATTGTAAAAGAAGGCTTTCTCTGTGTCCGGTCTCCACCTCTTAACTCCCTTTCCCCCGCTTAAGCAGCAAGCATCTCGCAGAATAAATGTAAATACGATCTAATGCGGGGCATGTGCCTTCTTCATTTATAACTCTTCCATCCCTAGCCATTGGGCTGAGACAGGCTTTTGTCCCTGTCCGTGGCTGTGACTAGTCCTCATCGCTGGGGAAAGCGTTGCCAGATCACGCAATGAGAAAGGCACGGCCCAGTCCAAATTAAGCAGCGCGGGGCTTTCGTCGCTTTGCATGGGAAGTTAACTCTTTAACCAGGCCACCAATATTTGTTGTTGTTGTTGTTGTTTAGTCATTTAGTCGTGTCTGACTCTTTGTGACCCCATGGACCAGAGAACGCCAGGCACTCCTGTCTTCCACTGCCTCCCGCAGTTTGGTCAAACTCATGCTGGTAGCTTCGAGAACACTGTCCAACCATCTCGTCCTCTGTCATTCCCTTCTCCTTGTGCCCTCCATCTTTCCCAACATCAGGGTCTTTTCCAGGGAGTCTTCTCTTCTCATGAGGTGGCCAAAGTATTGGAGTCTCAGCTTCAGGATCTGTCCTTCCAGTGAGCACTCAGGGCTGATTTCCTTAAGAATGGATACGTTTGATCTTCTTGCAGTCCATGGGACTCAATATTGGCATATGGCATAAGATCGCTGTGGTTATAGGACTGGGATCAAGAGTTTTCTATTAGGGTGGGTGGCATGGTATTGTTGATACTGTTTTACTGGGTAGGTTGATTATTCTCTACACAGTTTTGAAATTGGGCGGGAGGGAGAGAAGAAGGAAGGAAGGAAGGAATAATAGAATTGGAAGGGACCCCGAGGGTCATCTAGTCCAAACCTCTGCAATGCAGGAATCCTGGGCGGGCTCGAACCACCAACTTTCTGGTTAACAGCCAGACACACTGAGCCATTGCGCCACTGGAGGGCTTGTGGAAGGAAGGAAGGAAAGAAATGGGAAAGGAAGGGTTGTTAAGCCAGAACCTCTGAAAGAGGTAAGTGATGCGCTGAGGTTGCTCTGGATGTCTGCAGGAAGAAGTCTAAAACCCTTTTCAAATCCCCTTTCAAGCCCAAATGAGTTTACATCGATTTGGTTTGCTTTCCAGCGTCTCCTCCAAATCACATTTGTTGATTTCCATCCCCCCCCCCGCACGGTTTCAGCTCGACGCCCTCCTTTCCACACACACAGACTGCCCGCGACTGCACAGCCAGCTCGCCTGCGTATCGTCACTCATCGACGGCGCTGCTTTCCAATGTGGGCGCCTTTGTCTCGCGGACGCACCCCCCCTCCCCGCAGCCGCGCCGCGCCGCCCCTGCGCCTAATTGTATTCCCCAAAGAATTTGCTTTGATGGATTTACTTCCTTTTATAATTTCCAAGTTATGTATCCTGGCTTTGCCTTTCCAACACGTAATGTGGACAAAATACCCTCTTTCCGGGGGAGGGAGAGGGGGAGACAGAAGACATTTGCTCCGCTGGGAAGTGAGGCGGGGGGGCGGGGGGGGGGAGTATGCTTTGCGTGGTCTTAGGCTGCTCGCCTCCTCTCCCATTTCACTGGACTAGAGTGATTCTTGGTTGCCCAGATCTCGCTCGGAGCACAGTCTAAATTCCTTAGAGGAAGCCCCGCACCCTGCTAGGGATCTGGCAGGTATTATAATAAGATGGAGGGACGACTCTCCCTTGGAGTCATAAGAAGAGCCCTGATGGATCAGGGCGAAGGTCCACCTAGCCCAGAGTTCTGTCCACGGAGTGTCTCATTGCAGGTAGTCCTGGGTTGTTCACAAGCTGGGCAATCCTATTGTTAGGAGGTTGAGGTTGAGGAAGAGCCTGCAAGCTGGGCATCCGAGCAAATCTATGGTTGGGAGCAGGGCCGGATTTAGGTTTGATGAGGCCCTAAGCTACTGAAGGTAATGGGGCCCTTTATATGTCCAGCTGTCCTTTGTCAACAACAAATTGTCGCTGTTTTTTGTGTGTTGAATATATGCTATATGGTAATTTATGGACCTAATAGGTATCTAAAGCCATTTACACATAACAAAATATGTAATTTATCAAGGTAATTGTTGAACTGAAATACAATTAAGAAGAAGCATATTAATAGTGAAATAATTATTAAGCTCTAACTTAAAATTATTTTTATTTATAATAAACTTAATAATGCAAACACATTGGCATTTGGCAATGACAAAATTTCCTTTAGAAACACAGTTTACAAAGACTCATAATCTAGTCTCTAGAAACTTGCTATAACATGAAATAATAATAGGCGATATATGATGCAAACTACTAATAATTATAAATAGCTTTATTAATATGAAATTAAGTGTTATAACCTGTACAATGCAATTGCAGTTAATACAAGCAGGCAGGGCCTATTACTTACATCTTAGGAGCCTAAACAAAACACTGTTGCTGTATGTAGGTTTTATTTTATTTTATCTTATATTTTGGAAATGTACATCCAGGTATTTTCCCCTTTAAACTCTTTTTGGGGGCCCCAAGAGAATGGGGCCCTAAGCTATAGCTTGTTTAGCTTATATGTAAATCCGGCACTGGTTGGGAGGAGGAGGAAGAGGAGAAGACAATGGAGAACTAGGTGGATCAATGGTCGGTTCAAGCATCTCTCTACTTGCTTACCAGTTTTTTAAAAAATGGGAAGAAGTGGTCGGCTTCAGTCTCCTGGCTTTCCAATGATCTAGTGCTGAAGTCTACTTTGGCTAGCAGTGGCGGCTCATCCACATTTCTCCTCCATACCTCATGGTCCCATTTTCAGTTTTGTCCAGGGCTGTGTATTCCTGCTTTTGTTTTTTTGCCTCAGATTTTACTCAGGAAAAGACCCCTGAACCCCTGTGCTTTCCTGATCATTCATCCTATAATCAATATTCTGTGATTCCCTTCCCCCACCCCTATTGTTGGCAGTTTTGCAGCAAAGGCAAACTTCTGGTCCTTCTCATAAAGTGATGTATTGTAAAGCAGCCAGAATCCCCAGCTTCTGCAGGAAGTTCCTTTTCCGTGTTAAAATCCATTTTGTGTTACAATATAACTTCCAGTTCTATGCTTATTGTTGTTATTATTAACTTATTGCTTATACACTACCCATCTGACTGGGTTGTCCCAGCCATTCCCAACAAAAACAGTAAAAGCACTATACAACATCACACACTAAAAACTTCCCTGAACAGGGATGCCTTCAGGTGTCTTTTAAAAATCACATGCCCATGTGTTTGACATCTGATGGGAGGGCGTTCTACAGGGCAGGGGCGATTACCAAGAAGGCCGCCTGCCTGGTTCCCTGTAGCTTCATGTCTCACAGTGAGAGAACCAACAGAAGGCCCTCGGAGCTGCATCTCAGTGTCCTGGCTTGGCGATGGGGGTGGAGATGCTCCTTCAGGCTATTTAGTGGTTTAAAGGTCAGCACCAACACTTTGAATTGTACTCAAACGTACTGGGAGCCAATGCAGTTCATTTAGGACCAGTGTTATATGGTACCAGCAGCCACTCCCAGGCAGCGGTGGAGCAT
Organism: Podarcis tiliguerta; assembly: GCF_965153285.1. Taxonomy (NCBI): domain Eukaryota; kingdom Metazoa; phylum Chordata; class Lepidosauria; order Squamata; family Lacertidae; genus Podarcis; species Podarcis tiliguerta. The sequence continues at coordinate 20,955,716 of NC_139549.1, forward strand.
ATGCCCGTGCTGCCCAGGGCGAGTGCACTCCTGCAGGGGCAGTGCCTTCCCAGGCGCAGGATAGCCGCTCGGGTGCATGGAGCGGCAAGCGTGCCCTGCAGCCAGGGGCAGAGTGAGCCACTGATGGCAGACATTCGGCACACAGCCTGCCCAAGACTACCAAATGACACTCCCATCAGTGAAGACACCAGGGGCGGTCCGCCCCCACCACACACCCCTTCCTCTGCCCCGGCTCCCAGGCACCAGTCTACCTGCCACATTCTGGCTTAGTTGAAGTTTCCAAGTCACCTTCAAAGGTAGCCCCACATAGAGCACATTGCAGCAGAATATTATTGTTTGGGAATCCTATCCTGGTGCACTCAGGGTTGCAGTGGTCTGTTCATTTGCTGCAATCTTTAGTAATGGAGTTGTCAAGATTTGCTCTCATAGGAAGAGTCCTACTGGATAAGGCCAAAGGTTCATCTAGGTCAGCCTTTCTCAACCTGTGGGTTCCCAGATGTTGTTGAACTACAACTCCCATCACCCCTAGCTAGCAAGGCCAGAGCTCAGGGATGATGGGAGTTGTAGTCCAACAACATCTGGGGACCCACAGGTTGAGAACCGCTGATCTAGGTGAACACCCTTTTCTCATGGTCCCCAGACAGATGCCCAGGGTAAGCCAGCAAGCAGGAACAGAGTCTCCAAAATCTCTGGAAGAAGCCTTCTTCACCTAGAGATGCCAGAGGGTGGCTTGAGCTTGAATCACTCTCCGGAATCAGAAAGGTCATGTTGATGACTGTGTGTTACATCCAGAAGTATCATAAGAACATTTGAACATAAGTGGAGCCTGCTGGATCAGACCAATGGCCCATCTAGTCCAGCATCCTGTTCTCACAGGATGCCTGTGCAAAAACATCAAGCAGGACCTGAGCACAAGAGCCCTCTCCCCTCCTGCAGTTTTCAGCAACTGGTGTTCAGGTGCAATATTACATCAAACAGTGGAGGTAGTACATAGGCATTATGGCTAGTAGCCGTTAAGAGGCAATGTGCCCCAACATTACCAGTCCCGGGCGGGTGGGGTAACAGTGGGATCATGCCATAGTTGTGCCTCTGGGCTTCCCAGAAGGGTCTGGTTGGCCACCAAGAAATTGGACTAGATGTGCCTTTGGTTTAATCCAGCAGGGTCCTCCTTATTTTCTGTAGTGAGCTATGGTCCTCCCTGAAAATAAGCCAATCAAATAAATTTACTAGTTGAAAATGAGTCCCATTAATTTCAGGGCAACTTGTTTAGGATACGCAAGTGATTCATGGACTTCCTGTGAGGCATCGACTGGCTGTCTCTCAGCCTCAGGGATCCGTCTGTAAAATACGGCAGCCTCCTGAGCTGGGACTTCTGGACCTGGGGAGCGTAGGGGGTTCAGACAGCCTTCAAATGAAATTTACAAGCATCCCAAGGACGTCAGGAAAGGCCAAGGGCGACTTGGAAGCCAAGGCAGCTTCCAGCAATTCAATCAAAGCCTTGCATAGCATTGTGTGCTGGAGCGGGGTGCCCACTGCCTCCTTGCAGACCACCGGAACCATTACCCATATTACAGAGCACTACTTATATTAAATATATCGAAGTGGTATTTGTTTGAACCTGCTGAATGGAGAATGGTCTCCTGGCTTAAATGCCAGAAATGGAGTAATGTTCACATTACAGAGACCAGAAGCGGAAGGAAGGCAAATTTAAAAGCAGCCAGGGTTGAAAATTAAGGGTGTGAGTTTTTTTAAGGACATAAATGAAAGGATCAATATATAAAGGGTTCCCAGGGGAAGCTTTTCTTCTTGAGTTGGGTGGCATTCTTTTGGAATGGATAGATCTGAGATTTTTTTTTTGCTTGGCCAGTCCTTTATCAGTCTCTGCTCAGTACGAGTTTCTTTTGGGGAGGGTAAAGAATTAGTAAAAGGAAGCGAGAGAAGAAAGGAAGATTTGATATTATTTGCCCTCTTTTCCTTTCTTCTCTGAGCAACCTCACTCCCATGTGAAATTGTTCCAAGGACTGCGTTGAATTATTGTAGACTCATCAAGTCACTGAGCAAATCATCATGTTGGAAGGGATCCCCAAAGTTCATCAGGTCGCATCCCCTTCAGCACAGGACTCTAAACTATAGCAGCAGCAGAAACCACCAGAACACGATGGAGCATTGAATATGAACCCAGAAAAACAAAGTTCATCATGTGGGAATGTTCAGGGTGGCAGGAGAGGATATGTTGTTTATTAATATCCTTCCTAACTTGCACTAGCAAGTTTCTTTACTTAGCAGAGTTTACACTCCCCTTCTTACACACACAGCAGATAGCTGGTTGCAGGCTTGTGTAAGCCTCTCACTGTTATGCAATTCAGTATTGATTGTATATTCCTGGTAAGTTCCCTTTAATCCCTCTTTAAAAAAATAAACACATGGCAATCTTATTCAAAGATAGTAAAAGAAGTTTACTCACATCAGTTCACAGTTGGATTCCTGAAGGCAGACTTAGTTACAAATATGTACATGTGGATCTACCCCATATGGGGGAATAATCCCAGTGCTTCTGCTAGCTAAGAAGCTAGCAGGAGCATTCCTAGCTAAGATGCTGGTTCAACACTAAGAAGCTGGTTTTGTTACCTGGACAAAAGGAAGGATGCTCCAGCCAGGAGGAAACAAGAAGTTTTCGACTGGCTGGACCAAAATTCCCCTGCATGTCTTTTCTAGTATTACAAGGAATGTTGTTATTGACTGCTATCAGTGGATTACATCCCACACATCAGAGTTATTTAGCAGGTGGATAGCCTGATGCACCAACCTTTCACATCAGTCATCGCATAGAAAGCAAATAGGAGGTCAACGCTAGGCACTTTGCTCACCATTTTTCTGATCTATGCAAGAAGAAGGGCATCAAGAAACAACACTCTTGTCGTTTGAGAGACAATCCCTTTAAGAAGTGGATAATCCACAGAACACTTTCAAGAAAGGCTAGGGCATTAACCCTGTAGCCTGGAGTAATCCCCACCAAAGAGAAAAAGCACACAGGGTTTACTGGTATATCACAACATGGAGATTAGCTTGGTCAGGCAAGGATGGAGCATCGAAGCAACTGGCTGGCCGTTATTGGCATCAATGGTCTGGCCAATCAGCAATCCAGGTAAAGGAAGTAAATAGAGCTTAGAGATTGGGGGGGGGGGTTATTTGGTTGTTTCTGTTTTTATTTTGATTATGTATCCTGTGTATTTACATTATAATTTTATCCTGTGAACTGCCCTGAGACCTGTGGGTATAGGGTGGTATATAAATTTAATTAATCATAAAAAGCAGAGACATCACCTTGCCGACAAAGGTCCGTATAGTTAAAACTATGGTTTTCCCAGTAGTGATGTATGGAAGTGAGAGCTGGACCATAAAGAAGGCTGATCGCCGAAGAATTGATGCTTTTGAATTATGGTGCTGGAGGAAACTCTTCAGAGTCCCATGGACTGCAAGAAGATCAAACCTCTCCATTCTGAAGGAAATCAGCCCTGAGTGCTCACTGGAAGGACAGATCCTGAAGCTGAGACTCCAATACTTTGGCCACCTCATGAGAAGAGAAGACTCCCTGGAAAAGACCCTGATGTTGGGAAAGATGGAGGGCACAAGGAGAAGGGGACGACAGAGGACGAGATGGTTGGACAGTGTTCTCGAAGCTACCAGCATGAGTTTGACCAAACTGCGGGACGCAGTGGAAGACAGAAGTGTCTGGCGTGCTCTGGTCCATGGGGTCATGAAGAGTCGGACATGACTAAACGACTAAACAACAACAAATATATATATATATATATATATATATATATATATATATATATATATATAATCTCCAGACACAGTTGTCCATGCTCATCTGATACATGTGTGAACTAGGCCCTAAGAGTGGGGACACATTTCCTAGTTCATCCTGCCTTTGCCAGTCCCCATTTAGCCACGCCACTCAATACCACCTTCCATTGAGGTGGATGTGACAGCGAGATGATAGATGGTGGAGATGCACGTGTGATTGCTAAGGGACTATTTTAAAAAAGCAGACACCTTTGAATTGACCGAATAATAACAGGCACAGGAGCATATTTTATAGGCCGCCCTCTCGACTGAGAAATGATGGATGTTTCTGCTGAAAGATGTCACACGCCCCCTCCGAAGCAAGGAGTCCTGACATCTCCCCATCAAAATTCCAGGCTCAAAGGGAATGATTTGATTTCCCCCTGTTAACACTCAGGCAAGAGAAATATTTGCTAGGTGTGAAAGCCACCTGTTCGTGGAGCAGACCTGCAATGAAAGGGTATCGAGTGAGGGGAATGGGGCCTGCTGGGCAATTTAGCTGCCACTCTCTTTTTTTTCAGGACCTTGAAGGCTTGGAAGATTGGCAGGGGGAGGAGGGGAGGCCTAAATGGCACATGTGTTTATCTCGCACACATCTGTGCCTGTAGGAAAACTAACACTTGCCATGAAAGGTACAAACACAGCCAATTTCTTCTATGTGTTTCCTTTCTGAAAGGGATTTCTGTGGCTTTGCAAAGTGGAAGTGACATGTAACAAGCAGGGCTTAAATATTCCACTTTTCACTGAGTGACTTCAGTGTGGATACAAGGAAGGGGGAGGGAATCTAGTCTTTATGACTTTGTCAAGTGTCGTTACCCAGGTATTTTATACTCATCGCAGTGGAGGCTGGTCCATTATGGCAAATGGTCCAATGGGGGCAAATAATCAAGGGTTGGAGTGACTCCCTTGTGAGAAAAGGTTGCAGCATTGGGGACCTTTTACTTTGGAGAAAATACAAGTCAGGGGCAAATTTATAAGACATGGATGGCCTGGAGAAAGCTGATAGAGATGATTCCTCCATCTCTCATAAGACTAGTGGACCTGCAATGAACCAGAATTCAGGATAGATAACAGAAAGTCTTTCTTCATGCAGTGCACTATGGAACTCACAGTGATGACCACCAGCTTGGATGGTTTTAAAAGAGGGTTGGACAAATTCAGGACTATTCATGGTGATCAGGCAATATGCACTTTTCTGAAACAAATAAAATAAATTCGCCAATCTGCTGGTTGTCAGGGCTTTCAAAGCTCTGTGTTTTTGCCCACATGGTTCAATTTCAAAACACATGGGGGGGGGAGTGCATCACCTGACCTCATTGTGATGTCAGGTGATTGACAGGTGCCTGACCCCAGCCACTGGTCAAACTTGGCCCGCAGGGGATGGGGAGAGATAAAGATTCTGGTGGCTGGATCCAGTTCCCTGCCCCTGCCCTAGTTCCATGGGACAAATTGTGAAACAGTGTTAAAACAGGGCCCTTAGCTGCCTGTACCCAGAGGCACGATGAGAGCTATTTTGGCTCAAGAGCAATCAGATAACTCTAGAAGCACACAGCACGTCTCTACTTAACTTTTATCAGCAGTTTAGCAGTTCTACAGCCCTGCCTTCCCACAAAGAAACATTCAGTTGCTGAAGGCACCGGGAGTGACCTGCTGAAGATCCATCACAGTGCTGGCCTACGCTAGAAAGGCAGTTTGTCAATGCGGCAGTACAGGTAGCTGTCATAGTGAGCCAGGAATTGAGATGGGCTGGGAGTCAGAACCCAAGCATGGAATAAACAACAGAGGCTAACCATTCCCACTCAGACATTAAATCCTATTTAATTTAGGAGCACCTACCCCAGGTAAGTGGAGTTAGGATTGCAGCCAGAGCCAAGGAGGCTGTTAAGCTAGAGCAGGGGTAAGGCATCTCCAGCCCATGGGCCAAATGCAGCTTTCTTGTCCTCAACCTTTGGCCCTCGAAGCCATTTGCAGGTAGCCACACCCACCAGCCTCACACCTGACATTATACATGATGTCAGGTGTGGAGCAAAGAAGGGTGAGGCTGCAAAGGAACAATTGGGAGCTTAAAGTTCGTTCCTTTGGTCAAGTAAAGCACACTTCCCTTTGTCCATCAGCTGATGGGCCAGTGCCCCTTCAAATGCAGACCCCTCACTTCTCCTTCAACCCTCTGTGCTTTGAAGGAGAAAACAGGGATGGTGTCTAAAAGCCCTTTGCGGACAATGTGGCATGAGGATGTTTGCAACAGGGCTGTTTAAAAGCCCTGCGGTGGCCGCATGCCCTACTTTACCAAGGATGGTCCTCTGTCTGGTCCAGTTTGAAGGTAAAAAAGTCAGGAGAAGGGGGAGTGGGGGGAGGACCTTGAAGCTACCCATCAACTGCTCTAGCACCTGGAGAGCAGACTGAGCAAGCACACAGGCTACGATGAGATGGTAATAATAGTGAAAATATGTTTATTGCATAGAAAATATGCAATAAACATTTTCTATGTGAAAATCTTAATAAATATTATTAAAAAAAGAAAAAGAAAATATGTTTATTGCTTTCTGGCCAGTCTGGCCTATATCATATACGCACTCATACTAATGCAAACATCACAAAGCAAAAATAATCACCAGCAACCATACTGGTTTATAAGAGATAGACTGATTGGAGTTTAAGGAATCAATATTATATGTAGCTGCAGGACAGAGAGCCAGAAGTCCTTTTACTCTTTTCTATCTTTCTGTACTTTTCCCTTTCTTTTCCTTTTCTCTCCCTTTCTCTTTTTTTTTTAGGTCTCTCCTTTTCTTGTTTTTTCTTCTTCTTTCTGGCTTTGTTATTTTTTAGACTAAGTAGCTATCTTAGTATATTATAAAAAGATATTTTGTAATGGGTGTGTATTTTTGTATATCTCTGAAAAAGTATCAATAAATAAGTTAATGAAAAACATCATTTTTTTCAAGAGTGGGGGTGGGAAACCAGTTTGCAAATCCTTTCAATTTCAACAGGTGTCACTTACATGAAATCACTTCTTTCACGTAGTTGTTAAAAGACAGATTCCAGCCAGGTAAAATCACTAGAGGATGTGGACAGCAGGTCCCATGAAGGGTGTGATCCCAGGGCATGGCTTGGACAGAGTCTCATGGGTCAGATAGCAGCAGTGTGGTGGCACATTTAGAAGTTCAGGATCCCAGATAATAGTCACAGCCATGCCCCTTTACAGACACCTCTGCTTCTAATATTGCACAATAATGTGAGAACGATGCAATAATAATAATAATTAGGAATGCATTGCAACAATTGATGCAAATCTCCATGTGTATCCGTGTGACTAGAGCTACTATTTTCTGTGCATGTGCCTAGACAAATCATTTGGAGAGCTCCAATATCTTCTTTCAGTGTGACTAAAGGTGTTTTCCGTGAAGTTCCATTATACGTCGCTGAACTTGCAGACCATTCTCTTGAAACTGAAACGTCTGGTGTTTGTCAGTGTTTCTAAATACCGTATTTTTTGCTCTATAAGACTCACTTTTTCCCTCCTAAAAAGTAAGGGGAAATATGTGTGCGTCTTATGGAGCGAATGCAGGCTGCGCAGCTACCCCAGAAGCCAGAACAGCAAGAGGGATTGCTGCTTTCACTGCACAGCGATTCCTCTTGCTGTTCTGGCTTCTGAGATTCAGAATATTTTTTTTTTCCTTGTTTTCCTCCTCCAAAAACTAGGTGCGTCTTGTGGTCTGGTGCGTCTTATAGAGCGAAAAATACGGTACTTAGCTTTGGAGCGTACAGAGCAACAACTCCTACCCACCTCCTCCAGAATGACCCTAGGAGCCAGTCTTCCATGGCTGATGCCTCCTTTCAACCTGGTTTGCTCCAACCGGCACAAAGGGTGAGAAGACTTTGTTAAGGTGACTAAAAAGCTCCCCTTTCGTGCTGATTGGGCAGCTATAGGACATGGGAGATAAGGATCCTGCAGGGACTGTGCTGCAGAAATACTAATGAGTCTTTGGCATCCCCATGACCCCAGAACAGTACACTACTGTCATATAGAGTAAATGTAAAGGGTAAAGGGACCCCTGACCGTTAGGTCCAGTCGTGGCCGACTCTGGGGTTGCGGCACTCATCTCACTTTATTGGCCGAGGGAGCCGGCGTACAGCTTCCGTGTCATGTGGCCAGCATGACTAAGCCACTTCTGGTGAACTAGAGCAGCACACGGAAACACCGTTTACCTTCCCGCTGGAGCGGTACCTATTTATCTACTTGCACTTTGAAGTGTTTTCGAACTGCTAGGTTGGCAGGAGCAGGGACTGAGCAACGGGAGCTCACCCCGTCGCGGGGATTCGAACCACCGACCTTCTGATCGGCAAGTCCTAGGCTCTGTGGTTTAACCCACAGCGCCCCCCCGCGTCCGTCATATAGAGAGATACCTTTAATACTGCATTCCCTTTTCTCTCCCTTTCTCTTTTTTTTAGGTCTCTCCTTTTCTTGTTTTTTCTTCTTTCTGGCTTTGTTATTTTTTAGACTAAGTAGCTGTCTTATCTTAGTATATTATAAAAAGATACATTTGTAATGGGTATGTATTTTTGTACATCTATGAATAAGTACCAATATATAAATCATCCCCTGAGCCTGAGGTTCCCCACTCCTGAACTAGGGAGCCCATTTCACCTGATACCCTGCATTTGCCTGCCAACTGGTAGATACAGAAGAGAGAAGGGCTCCTGCACTTTAAATAACTGTACAGAGGAGGGAATTCCAGTGGGTGAGCTTCCATGCTCAGTGCCCTCTTCTACATAGTAACTAAAGGTGCACAGGACCCTGTCCTGTTTTGCATCTGGATCCCTTCTGCAGACCACACTTCATACATCTGATGAAATGGACTCTAGTGGTACAGTGGTACCTCGGGTTACATACGCTTCAGGTTACATACGCTTCAGGTTACAGACTCCGCTAACCCAGAAATATTATCTCGGGTTAAGAACTTTGCTTCTGGATGAGAACAGAAATCGTGCAGCGGCAGCAGGAAGCCCCATTAGCTAAAGTGGTGCTTCAGGTTAAGAACAGTTTCAGGTTAAGAACAGACCTCCAGAACAAATTAAGTTCTTAACCCGAGGTACCACTGTACATGCAACTGTATACCATAATAAATTTGTTCATCTTTAAGGCTGGGATGGAGAAAGAATGTTGGACCAGTATGGCCAAAGATCAAGGATGCTGGGAGATGTAGTCCAACAACGTCTGAAGGACCACAGCTGTTTCAAGGTGACCTAAGTCTCTTGGCTGACTTTGCTCCAACACAGTTGCACCTCTGGAAATTACTCTGAAGTGAAGTCTCGCTGTCTGGGTGCAGGGCTGCAGCTAAAGTGGCCAGAATGAGGACAGTGATGCCACGCCTTTAACAGACATGTAAAAGATGGAATATCAGCGGGTATAACTGGTCACGTAGGCTACAACTGCTGAGACCCTTTCTTCTGTACAATGTGTCTCATCCCCTGTTGAATCTGGCTACCCAAACAGCAGCCTTCACCAGTAGCAGCCCTCATTCTGAAGAGCTATTCCAGTGATGGTGTTTGCCAGCTATCACCCTGAACCCTCTCATCAAATCTCTGGCATCTCTGCTGACTCTCAAGAGCCCTCTTGGGTCTCTGAGTCTGGAGAGAGTCATGTGAGCTTTTCCAACCTGGGGCTGAGTGGCCCACGGCTCCAAGAGCCATCAGAGAAAGACAGCAACAAGATAGGCGGGTTTCAGCAGGCTGGAAGGGGTGGCAACAGGCCCTTGGGGAGACAGGAATGCATTCATCTCATTCCCCCCACCCCTCACCACCATCGCCCACAACATAAGGAAGGCAACTTCGCTAGGCTGGATTCCTGGGGCATCTGGATAACATCTGTCAGCAAGATTGGGGAGGGGAGGCAAAGAAGGCTGATCCCCCCCCCCGCGCTTCCTCTGAGTGTGAAGAGCTAGCTGGGGGTGGTGAGTCCATTGGTAGGAGGCAGAAAACATATTCCCCAGGTGTGGATCTGTACTGGGGGTGCATCTGATTTCAAATAAAACCAACACGATATTGGAGTGTATATGAGATTTTTTTGAAATTTAATAAAATATAATAAGTAAAAAGAAGAACAATGTGTATGCTGTTATTCATAACAAATAGCAGTTTACGATTATTGTGCATAAAAATGGTACAGTAAAATCATATAAAAATGTTAACGTTGGAAATCAGCTATTCTGGAAAGGTGTGTTCAGATGGAATAGAAACGTTTTCAGCAGGCATATGAAACTTGAAACAGCAGAAGCTCAGTGAATTAACTATTGGCAGAGTGTTCCACAGCACTGGGCCATGACACTAAAATTTCAGTGTCTTCTTGTAACAACACTGCTGCAGAGGATCTCAGTGACCAAGCTGGGATAGAAAGGTTCAGGTGATCCCCAAAGTACCCTGGACCTAAGTTGTTCAGGGCTTTATAACTTAATACAAGGACCTTGAACCTAGCTCAGAAGTAGATAGGCAGCCCGTGCAGATGTTTTAGTGATAGTGTCACTGGTTCCCAGCCAGATGCCCCCACCCATAGTATGGCCTCCTCATTCTGCACCAGCTGGAGCTTCTGAATTCCCAAGGGCAACCCCATGCAGAGCACATTGCAGTCATCCAGGCTCTTGTAGCCCCTTAAAACCTGATTGGAGACACTGGTCCATGGAACTCTATGCCATTTTCGAAATAATGTTAGCTACAAGACTCTTGATGGTGCTTTTTTCCCCCCTACACCAGATTAAGGTGGCTTGCGCTTTGGATTCTAAGAGCTCATGGATGGTGCAGAGAGGATGCCTTGCAAGGAGGGGGAGGGGAGCACTTCTGAGGAGTCACTCCTGATATAGGAAACTGTGTGTATATCAGTTTGGGTAATCTCCCCTTTTTGCTCCGAGTTGCTCTTCAGGTTAACCTGCAGCTTTCTCCCTAGACAGCCTGTCTCCAGTGGTCATTTCTGTAGGCTATAAGGGCTGTCAATCCCAGCTATAAGGTACAGGTGTAAATCTCTCCTGACATTCCAGCCTCCCAGCACCTCCTCACCTGAAGGGCTCCCATTTATGACTCAGAGCAAATAAACCCAGCAGGGTGCTCTTTTTTGGGTCTTGTTTTAAGAATAAGCCTCCCCGCAGGGTGGGTTTTTATGGTGTACCGTCAAGTCAACCCCCCCCCCCATCAACTGTTTGCTAAGGCAAAGCAAATAAGTGTCATTCCAACCCTCTTGTCTCCTCTGTGTACACATATAAATCCATTTTGTCATGGGTTCCCCCACCTTTTCTTTTTGATAGGTCCTCAGCAAATGGGAGTGGGAGAAGAGTTATTTCATGTTAAACATTAAGTGGCTCACCTGGAACATGTTCCTGATAGGGAACTTACAAAGATAATTTACACAGATGTACAGATCTCTCTCTCTCTCTCTCACACACACACACACACACACACACACATGCACACACATGTCCAACTAAATTTCATGGGAAATAATAAAGCTATCATTCAATGACTCCTAGCCAAGATGGCTCTGCTCTGCCTCCATGGTCAGAAGAAGAAGAAGAAGAAGACTTAGGATTTGATATCCCGCTTTATCACTACCCTAAGGAGTCTCAAAGTGGCCAACATTCTCCTTTCCCTTCCTCCCCCACAACAAACACTCTGTGAGGTGAGTGGGGCTGAGAGACGTCAGAGAAGTGTGACTAGCCCAAGGTCACCCAGCAGCTGCATGTGGAGGAGCAGAGACGCGAACCCGGTTCACCAGATTACGAGTCTACCACTCTTAACCACTATACCATACTGGCTCCATACTGGTCAGAGGCAGCAATGCTTCCAAATATCAGTTGCTGAAAACTTGGAGGGGAGAGCACTCTTGTGCTCAGGTCCAGCTTGCGGGTTTCCCACTGGGGCATCTGATTGGCCACTGGGAGAACAGGATGCTGGACTCAGGGGCAGCCCAAGACATTTTGACACCTGAAGTGAACCAATAAATGGTGTGAGCCCCCAGAGAAGAATGGGTGAGTGTAGATCTACATCAGGAATAAGGCAAGGAATGAAGGAACATGTGCAGGGCGTGGGGGGGGGGGTGTTAAATCAACCTTACCAGATGGTTGAAGTGGGACTCAAAGGACATCGTGAGGATGAATCATGCCAGGCAGTTGCAGAGTCCCGGAGACCCCGAATAGCAGCACCTGCCATTTCCTCCCTAGGGTTGGAAGGAGACCAACAGCACCTCCTATTCACTGTAGAAGCAGCAAGGGATGGGGCTGCTGAGGAGGTGGCAGATCTGGCCTACAAGGAGCATACCTTGGGCCAGTCACACTTCTTTGACGTCTCTCAGCCCCACTCACCTCACAGAGTGTTTGTTGTGGGAGAGGAAGGGAAAGGAGAATGTTAGCCGCTTTGAGACTCCTGAAGGGGAGTGAAAAGCAGGATATCAAATCCAAACTCTTCTTCTTCTTCTTCATACTGCAGTCATCGCTGCCATCACAGAGCAGCAGACAGTGCGTTCCTTGGAGGCTGGATTTATTTCCCCTGTGGATCCTGCTTCACCTTGCCTCATGGGTGAGCCAGCCCAGGCTGGACTAGATGGACCATTGAGCTGATCAAGCAGGTTCTTCTTACATTCTTAACAGTGAGAAAAGCATGTGTCCAATCAGTCTAGATCACTCTACAGATTTCAAGAGAAGAAAGTTAAATCACTTGTTTTAACTACCCCCTAGATGTTGATGTGCATTGCAGTCTAATGCATGTTTACCTAAAAGTCAAGGACATATGTTGAATTCAATCAGAGTGGATCAGGTTACCTGAGAGACCATCTTATGCACCCAGTATAGGTCACTGTGGTTTCTCCTACCAGTTCCAAAGACCTCAGAAGTCTGTTCTACAGTTCCTTGGAGCAGGGCTTTTAGTGTGTTTTCCCCTGTTCTGTGGAATGGCATTCCTTTCGAGATTTGACAGGCACCCACTATCTGCTCTTTCCGGAAACAACTGAAGAAGGTTTTTGTCCCGACAGGCTTTCTTAGCTGGATAAACAGGTCTTTGCCAAGAGTGTCCGCTCACTGAGGTTTTAGTCTTGCTCTAAATGGACTCGTTGTTTTTGTGTGTTTAACTGTTTTTAATGACCTTATGTGTAAATCACCTTGAGAGGGTGGTTTAGAACAGTGTTTCCCAACCTTTTTCTGAACATGGTCCCCTTCCAACCTTGTTCCTTTCCTGTGCCCCCCCCCCATGGGTGTAGCCAGGGGGCAGGGGGGCAGCTGCCCCTCCAAATAAGTAAAAATCAATACAAATCAATACAATTCTTAGGTTCTGCCCCCCCCAGCAAAAGCCTGCCCCCTAACAAAAACCCTGGCCATGCCCATGTCCCCCTCTTACTGGTAGAAAGGTAGCTATTTAAAGGTTTTGTTTGTAAATAGAAAATGTTTTATTTATAATTTTTATAATTTATACAAAATACAATTACATAAAATGATAGGAACATAATGAAATATTGTTGAAGCAGACAAACATAGAATTGTGGAGCTGGAAAGGACCTCGTGTCATCTTCCTAATGCAACCCCCATGCAATGTAGGAAACTCAGCTAAAGCATCCATGATAGATGGCCTTCCAACCTCGGCTAAGAAACCTTCAAGGAAGGAGAGTGCAGAATCTTTCAAAGGGAGATTCATCTTCCATGTATTATAAAAAGTAAACAACACTTATTTGACCCCAGTTTTTTTGACACAGAGGGGGGAAGCCTACAGATAGAAGTCCAAAAGGTGCACAGGGAGTTCTGTATATATGGGATACATTTTAAAAGCAAGTTGTCCTCACTGACCTGGTGCAAAAAGATCTTATCATCCTGAGGAGCCCTGGGTGCCTAGATAAAACACTATAGCCCCACACACCCTTACCTGGAAGTAAGACCCACTAAACTCAGTATGGCTTTCTTCTGAGTTATTTATTTGCAGTTATTTACTACAGTGGTACCTCGGGTTACAGACACTTCAGGTTACAGACGCTTCAGGTTACAGACTCCGCTAACCCAGAAATAGTACCTCGGGTTAAGAACTTTGCTTCAGGATGAAAACAGAAATAACACAGCGGTGGCACAACAGCAGCGGGAGGCCCCATTAACTAAAGGGGTACCTCATGTTAAGAATGGTTTCAGGTTAAGAACGGACCTCCAGAACGAATTATGTTCTTAACCCGAGGTACCACTGTAGGTGCAAGCCAGCCACACCAGACAAACCCCTCAACTAGGCGTCGGGGTGAATTTCACCCCATGCTGCCAGCAGGCCCTGCACCCCCTCAGCTACATCCAAAAGTCCTGATCCACCAGGCACTGGGTGGAGTCTTGCAGAGTCAGACCCAGGCTGCAACCTGGCCCAGCACTGGGCAGCAACAAGCAACTCCAGCTCGCCCAGCCCTACCCATTGCTACCCCACCACCACACTTACCTGACCTGGGGGTTCTGCATCGCAGGCTGTATTGGTGAAAAGGGACTGCTAGGCCCTGGTGGGCTGCCCCCCCCCCTTACCCACTTGTGATTGGCCAAGCAGATAGCCAGCCAATCAGGATTTTATTTTTATTTTTAATGATTTTTCCCTCTTCACTTCTCACTTCTCTGTGGCACCCTAGCCTTGTGTTGTGGCCCCACATTTATGTGATTTTCACCTGTGGCCCCCTTGGAATTTCCTGTGGGGAGGGGCCAGGGGGCCATATGGCCCCCAGTTGGGAAACATTGGTTTAGAAGGCAATTGATAAATTAATTTTAATAATAATAACTTTTCAAGAATTGTGCCCTTTCCTTTATCCAGTCTAGGCATCCCCAAACTCAGCCCTCCAGATGTTTTGGGACTACAACTCCCATCATCCCTAGCTAACAGGACCAGTGGTCAAGGATGGTGGGAATTGTAGTCCCAAAACATCTGGAGGGCCGAGTTTGGGGATGCCTGATCCAGTCCCTTCCAACTCCCTTTATCCAATCCAGTGTGTGCATTATCAGTGTGTGATTCACCAGCCATGACTGGATCTCTGCCACTTTCAACACTTACATCCTTATCGCCATGACAGAGTTCAATGGGCCTCGCTTCCACATAGAACCTTTTAAGTTGCTGAGTGTTAAATCCAGCTACACCGTCTTAAGTGGCCTATGGATTAACTCTCCTGTTGCAGTGGGGAATCACTGTTTACACATTAGGGGAACAGGAAAATATCAGCTGTTTGCTTCTGTTACATGTCCTTGCCACTACGATTCAGAACATTAAAATGGACTTACACATACACACATCCCAAGATTTTTTCTGTTCCCTAAGGCACTCCAAAGTGTACCATTTTTTATTATTTAAAAAAACCCCACATTTAAAACTGTTTCTGTGATTCCCCTGCTGTAATGCCAAAGACCCCCAACCGCCATCCATTATAAAACCATATCATAGCATATAAGGTGACATTATAATGGATTTGCTACAGAAAAAGGTCAACTTCCCTGAAGTTCTAATTATAACCTTGGAAGAATCAACCAGCCCTAGGGGGCAATGCTTGATCTGAGCAAGGGGTATAGAACTGAATCGGGTATGCAATCCGTTCATATATATCAAGCCCCTTTATGTGAATCCGTGTAAGAAACAGGTGGGGAGGGGAGGAACTTAAGTAAGTAAATGAATCAATGAGTGTAGTGATCCAGTAAGGAATCTAATCCAAGACCAAATCCTAGTGCTCTATGCATCTGTTCATATATCATGGGATTTACTGATATAAGCTCAGGATTTGGTTGTTGTTGTTTTTTTAAAAAAAGTTTCTATATGGCTATTAACAAAATAAAGATAAAATAAAACAAATGCTATTTATTTATTTATTTATTTATTTTTATTCACTAGACACTAGTTAGTCCAACCTCCTGTAGTGTCTTCATGGTGATGACCATTGGTCCATCTGGCTCCGCATTGCCTGCCCACTATCTGGTAGATGCTTCCTAGAGTTTCTAGCAGGGGTTTATACCAGACCTACCTGGAGTTGCCAGGAATCGAGGCAGGAACCTTCTGCATAAAAAGCAGATGCTCTACCCATGAGCTATGGACCTTCCTTTTGTTCTCAATGGGTTAGTTCCTCAACAGAACCTGAGTTGTATACAGTCCTTCAGGATTGCCCCTGTCAGTGACAATTCTGGGTAAAGCCTGAGATGCGCTAAGTTGCCTTCACAGCAGCAGCGGGTGAAGATAAAACACCCTCCCCGTGTCTCTGTTTTAATTAGCACCTGTGGAAGGAGGAGAAAACATAGCCTGGAAGGGCGCTTAGGGATCTCTGTCCCCCTAAGGAAGTTCATACGCTGGCAAGCAAGGAGACACTTCCGTTGCGATCAAACCGATCCACGCAGAGAAGGGACGGTTGGATCGGGAGAAAGGCATAGTTTGCAGTGGACTGTATGCTTACAAGTGCTTGCTAATTTGGGTGAGAAGAGAAGAGAAGAGAAGAGAAGAGAAGAGAAGAGAAGAGAAGAGAAGAGAAGAGAAGAGAAGAGAAGAGAAGAGAAGAGAAGAGAAGAGAAGAGAAGAGACTAACTTTCTAGGTCTTCATTTTGCAGCGCCAAGCTGCCTGTAATTTACATGGATTCAAGCGTATTTAGCATATATATTTAACATAATATCTACAGAGCCTGTGTGGCATAGTGGTTAGAGTGTCGGACCAGGACGCAGGAGAGCAAGATTCCAATAAATCTCCCTGGGTGACCTCGGGCCAATCACTGCCTCCCAGCCCAATCAACCTCACAGAATTGTTGTGGGGATTAAATGAGGCGCCGGGGAGAACTTTGTAAGCCACCGTGAGCTCCTTGAAGGAAAAGGTGGGATATAAACGCAAAAAACAAATATTTTTTAATGAAGTTGTATGATGCTTTCAAGTCATGTATCCTCAAGCAGAAAGGCGATTTGTAAGAACTGGGTTAGATCCAGTCTAAAGCTGCATTCCTAATCCCATTAACCTGAGAGTAAGACCTGTTGGATTCAATAGGACTTACTTACGAGTAGACATAGTCTGGGTTGCTCTGTTAGTTAAACTTGCTGACTGATATCAGGATAACGTTCGTGTCAGTGAACCTCTTCTAAGCATGACTCCAATCTGGATTCCAACCATAATTTATTAGGATTATCAAAGGGTTAAAGTATTTTTAATAGAGTTATAGTGGAGAGTGGTCAATTTAGCTTGCAATCTCAACTGGCAGTAAATCCTGTTGAATTCTGCTCTCCTGAGCAGAGAACTGTGAGGGGAAAGCTGCAGAAATTCACACCTGTGGAAAAAAATGTTCCAAATGACGTTTTATTTCTGTCTCATACAAATATCTATCGCAGGCGATCTTATCTTAACATTTCCTCGTCGTTGTTACACAGGAGGAAATCCCTCTTCCACAATTACTACAGATACAGATAGGTAGATCGAAATATACAAATAGGGATGCTTAGTTTTAACATACAATTTTAACAGTGTGATCTTAGAATGCGTAATTGCTTTTGACATCATGAATGTGCGTATGCGTGTGTGTATACTGTTTGCTTTTACTGGCATATTTAATGAATATTTTGGATTGTCTTTTGTAAACTACTTAAAGGTCTTCCGTTTGAGTAAGCGGTATACACAATTTGCTTGTTAGATTCTTTTCTTTTTTTTTCATTTTTTAAGTCTGACGCCTCATTGCCTTGAGACCTTTTTAGACATGCAGACTCCTTTGGACCAAAAGTCCATCCTGCCCCAGGTGCCTCAGGGAAGTTTACGAGGGGGACACGAAGATGATCACTCTCTCCTCAGTAACTTCTTCAGTATCTGGTAGAGCTAAATCTAGATCTACATAGGTGGGTATTAGAGATAGATAGATAGATAGATTAGATAGATTAGATAGATAGATAGATAGATAGATAGATAGATAGATGATAGATAGAGATAGATAGATAGATAGATAGATAGATAGATAGATAGATAGATAGATAGATAGATAGATAGATAGATGATATAGATAGTTAGTTAGATAGATAGATAGATAGATAGATAGATAGACAGACAGACAGATGATAGATAGATAGATGATGATGATGATAGATGATAGATAGATGATAGATAGATAGATAGATGATAGATGATAGATAGATATAGGTGATAGATAGATATCTCCATCATATATTTATTTGACTCATCCCAAACCCTCTAAACCGGAGGGCATCAAACTGGGACAATGGGATCAGTGCACTTCCGTTATGCATTGTTCGCTTCTGTTGCCTGCCAATCACTGTCACTGTATGACATAAGAACATAAGGAAAGCCTTGCAGTATCAGGCCATTGCCAGTGGCCCATCTAATCCTGCACCCTGTTCTCACGGCGGCCAACCACACCGCGCTAAATTCTGTAGAGGGAGGGAAAGAGAAAATGTTCCGTCCACGTTCTCCACACCGTTCATAATCGTATAAACTTCAAATCCTTCCCTCTTCCCCTTCCACCCACCTCAAAAAAAAAATCATTTCCACTGACTTCCCCCATGAGATTAGATTGTTGGTGAGTTGATGGGTGCATGCTGTGATAGAACACAAACAAACGAAGCTGCCTTGCGCCGAATGAGACCATTGGTCCGCCTAGCTCAGTATTCCCAGCACTGGCTGGCAGCGGCTATCCGTGGTTTCAGACAGGGGTCTCTCCCAGCGGTACCTGGAGAGGTGCCAGGGATCGAACGCGGGACTTTCTATGCGCAAAGCTCTACGGCTACGACGCCTCCCGTAAATGATGTTACTTCCCACGTTTAGCCAGCGGTGCTGTCCGGGCATGATGACTTTAGGGCATAAATCCAGGGTCCCCTTCAGCAAAATGCAAAGGGGTGAAAATGCAGCAAGGCTGTCCTACCACATTTTGAAGGAAGTGAAGCAGTCCACGTTTCCACGCAAAAGGTATTCCATGGCATCAAGTGCCGTAGATTTGTCGCATCCCGAGCTGGATCCTAAGCCCAGATGCAGTGGATTCTAAGCACAGATCCGGTGGAACCACACACAGGTTCAGACTGCAGAGTCTGAATTGCTGCTGCTGCTGTTAGTCCGCCTTTCACTCTTAGGTCCCAGGGCGGGTCACAACAATTAAAGCACAATATTAAAAGCGGTTTACCTAACTGCTCCGTTGCATTTACCTGGGATCAAGTTGGAATGAAGGCAGTGGGGCTTACTCGTAAGTAAACATTTGGTTTTGCAAAGGGCTGGACAAAGGTTGGGGGCAGTTATCAGAAGAGCCTTGTGTGTCTACGAGAGAGATTGTGTGCGTCGCTCTCCATTAAGCGCTTTCACCCAAGGATGCGATCAGACATGAGATAATGAGGTTTATTTATTTTTCTTCCCCTGCCTCTTTCTCTCTGTGTGTGTCTCTTTTTCTCTTTTTTTCCCCAGGGACCAGAGCTGTCGCCAGTTCACAAAACCCACCGTGTCGGGGCCGCACCACGCTACTCGCCTCCAATTTGTCCCGCACAAAAGCTGATCCCCCCGATCGCCCCCTAACAAACCCAGCGCCGGAGACAATCCAACCGAAATGTTTAGTTTGATTCATTTCGCGACTAATTAACCTCCCTCCTTTTCACAAGGCCCAATTAATCTGCAATGCATGTCAAAGGTCTTTAGCCCACTCGAAACCTTTGTTAAGATTCTCCCCCCCCCCCCATATTGATCTTATTAGGAACTCTGTGTGTGTGTGTTTTCCTTCGCCTGCCTGAAAAAAATCTGCAGACGCCCCCTCCCTCCAAAGCCTCCATAAGAACCTCTCTTCCTCAGAGTTAATACGATTTTATTTTATCTCTGCAAGCCCCCATTCCCTTCCCTCCCACCCCCCAATTAAAGTCTCCTAAAAATGCATTTTTCTAATTTATTTATTTTTAGAAGGAAGAAGCTTAGAATGAGATCAGAGAGCGCAAGGGGGGATTTTATCTAAAAAGCCAAGAGAGATCTCAGGTTCTTGAAATCGTTGCAAATTGTTGGTTTTGGGGCAGTTGACTCTTTGAGCGGGGGGGTGGGGTGGGTAGCCCTCCACTTTGGGTTTAAAATTTCTTGGCTAGACAAAGTACCGAAATACAAATAGCGCCTTGTAGAGCTGGGAGAAATTGCCGCTAAGCAGTCCAGGACGGTCCCCCCCCCTTCCCCCCTTTTTTTGCATTACTTCAAAAGCCGGAGTTGTGTTTGGCGGGCGGCGGAGAGGGGGAGGAGGTTTGGGGAAAGAAAGGTTTAGGGTCTTTTTAAACCACCCTGGCCAGCAAATCCAGGAGGAAGAATTTATTAGCTTTCAGGCCCATCAGAGGAATAAACATCGATTTTATTGACCTAATTATGGACCAAATGACCTCTCCCATCGATCAAGTAAAATGAACTTGGAGAAGAAAGAGTTTTGCCCTGAAAGGGGCGGGGGGGGCAGAGACGGAGGGAGAAAGCTGAGGAGGAGAAGTTATATATTTCTTGAGAAAGGGAGAGAGAGAGAGAAAGAAAGAAAGAAAGAAAGAAAGAAAGAAAGAAAGAAAGAAAGAAAGAAAGCTTTTAAAGATGTCTAAAGCTTTTTCAGTTGTATCTGTTTCCTAAATTGAAATCTAATTGGTGGAGGGGAAAGCGGGGGCTCTCTCGTAGTCAGGAGATGAGAAAATTGCATTGACATTGAATCTGTTCTGTAAACGCCAGCCAGCTCGATAGTGGATTCAGATCCGGTCGGTCAATTTGGCTAAATGAGCATCAGACAAAAGGGGCAGATGCTTATTCCTGGTGTCCCTTCGTTGCATTTCCTACGCTGGAAGCGGCGGGGTGGGGGTGGGGGGGTGGAGAGAGAAAGCAGGGAGCTGCTGAAAATGTATTAATATTGATACAGACAAGGTGCGATCCCCACGTAAGGGAGAGTTCTCCAGAAAGGCAGGATCGTTGGCTAGGCGGCTGCTACTGTCACATAAGGTTCTGTCTTACAAGAGAAACATACCCTGAGTGAAATTCTCTCTCTCTCCCCTTCTCTCTCTCTCTCCACCCCCAAATCTATATGAAGAGCCTGCTGCTGGATCAAGCCCATCGAGTCCTCCATCTTGTTCTCACAGTAGCCAAGCAGATACCTGTGGGAAACCTGCAATCAGGACCCCAGCACAAGAGCCCTCTCCCCTCCTGTGGTTTCCAGCAGCTGGTATTCAGCCTCTGACTGTGGAGATACAGCATAGTCGTCCATCTTTATAGCCCTCTCCTCCATGAATTTGCAGAGTCCCCCGCGACAGGGTGAGCTTCTGTTGTTCAGTCCCAGCTCCAGCCAACCTAGCAGTTTGAAAGGACGTCAAAGTGCAAGTAGATAAATAGGTACCACTCTGGCGGGAAGGTAAACAGCATTTCCGTGCGCTGCTCTGGTTCGCCAGAAGCGGCTTAGTCATGCTGGCCACATGACCTGTAAGCTGTACGCCGGCTTCCTCAGCCAATAAAGTGAGATGAGCGCCGCAACCCCAGAGTCTGTCACGACTGGGCCTAATGGTCAGGTGTCCCTTTACCTTTGCCTTATTTTAAAGCCATTCAGTTTGGTGGCCACCCCTGCCTCCTGTGGGAGCAAGTTCCACACTTTAACTTACACAAGCACAGGGCTGGTGAAAATATGCTTGAGCCACAGTGGCCAATGGCTCAGGGATGTCGAGAGTTGTGTTCCACCAAAATCCGGAGAGCCACAGGTCCCCCACCTCTATCTTAAGTGGGGGGGGGGGAGAGACTCAGGTGGGAGGTGCATTCCCATAGATCCACATTCCCCCAGCTGGAATGTCCTACAGATGTAGGTGAACTACAACTCTCATCTGCAGTGTTAAAATCTGCATGCATTAGCTAATCCCTCAGTCTGCTGTATGAGAAGCAAGTCTGTTTACAATGACAATTCTATATGCCTAAGCATTTGTAATATGCAATTGTGACATGTTTCAGGCATAAGACCTGGTGAATGGTACCTATCCTGAGACCAAGAGCCATTGGTACTGATTAAAGTGTTGGTCTATGGACTGGTTTGAATCCTCTTGTCTCAGCCAAGAAGCTCACAGGGCGACCTCTGTACAGTCAGCATCTCACCCAAGCCTCCCTCACAGGGTGGTTGCAAGGATCAGAAACCAGGAGACAGAATCATATCTCCTTGAGTTCTTTAGGGGAGTAGATGAGATGTATCTAACTAAATTCTGCTCAGAGTAGACCTTTCGGAATTAATAGGCCCAAATTAATAATTGTGATTAATTGCAGTGGGTCTACACTAACTGTCTAACATTGGGTACAACTGTCTAACATTGGTACAACCCAGCATCAATCATCGTCATCAATAAATATTGAATTGTACAAAGAGAATAATTCAAGTATATTGATGTAACCCAATCTGCA
This sequence comes from Podarcis tiliguerta, assembly GCF_965153285.1. Lineage (NCBI taxonomy): Eukaryota > Metazoa > Chordata > Lepidosauria > Squamata > Lacertidae > Podarcis > Podarcis tiliguerta. The sequence goes on from NC_139549.1 coordinate 20,977,920, forward strand.
TTGGTATTCTACTCTGCTTCTCTGATTTGCCTTCCAAACCAACAGTGAATTGTCTGATGTTTACAAAGCAGATCCTTTTGTATATCCTTCTTACCAGAGTCCTGCTCCTCTCTCCTCTAAATGAAGTTTCAGTCTGGGAAAGAAATTGCGATTGATCTCAATGGGGCATGTTAAATCATAACTACTTGTCTCACTGATTTCAATGGATTTCAATGGGAGCAAAGTTCAGTTAACTTAGACCAGATCCTACCCACCATAAGAAGAAGAAGAGTTTGGATTTGATATCCCGCTTTATCACTACCCGAAGGAGTCTCAAAGCGGCTAACATTCTCCTTTCCCTTCCTCCCCCACAACAAACACACTGTGAGGTGAGTGGGGCTGAGAGACTTCAGAGAAGTGTAACTAGCCCAAGGTCACCCAGCAGCTGCATGTGGAGGAGCGGAGACACGAACCCGGTTCCCCAGATTACGAGTCTACTGCTCTTAACCACTACACCACACTGGCTCTAGTTAGGAAACTAGAACATAGCAAATCAGGGAGCTGCATTATGCTGAGTTGGACCATTGGTCCATTTAGCTAACTCTACAGTGCTTGGCAGTGGCTTTCCATGGTCTCAGGCAGGGAGTCTCTCTCAGCCCAACCTGGAAAAGCCAGGGATTGAACCTGTGACCTTCTGCATGCAAAGGAGATGCTCTACCACTGAGCTAGGGCCCTCTCCTTAGGGCTGTAGCCTTTCCAGTGTCACGGGATTTTTGTCCTTCTTCCTGCAGCCAAGGAACAGAGGCCACTTCTGGAATGTGTTGCTACTGCTACTGCTGCTCCAACCAGGAGACCTGCTATGTTAAGTGTACATACACATAGCATTATATCCAACTTTTACTCAGGGCAGACCCCTTGAAATTGTCAACGAATGGGGCAAAGTTAGCTGAGGCCATTCATTTCAATGGGGTCACAACCCATACAAGACTTCTGCACTGACTAGGAAGGTATGGGAACTAAGAGAAGGACTGGTGAGATGTGGGAATAGCAAAGGGGAAAGATTTTTCCATCTCTGATCACCCTCTGGAGCTGATAAGATCTGTTCAGTTTACAAGGCATAGCTGGGAAATGAGTTGAGCCACAATGGGGACGTACCCCGCTTCCTCCCAAAGGTCCATGAAATCAAATTACATTGGAGAGAGCTAAGGACGTCCAACGTCGTTGAAACCAATATGGTTTGTTGAGTGCTTCCTACACCATCTTCTGCTGCCCAATAAGCATTTTAGTAGTAGTAGTAGAGGAGGAGGAGGAGGAAGGTGGTTAAGTCGAATAAGCAAGTTTACCACTAACTAAATCTGACTGAGTTCAATGGAATTACTGTGATGCTAACTGAATCCTTCCAGGTGTGTGTGAAAGTACTATTGCACACAACACGTAGTTAAACCGTGGGATTCTCTCCTCCACGCCATAGTGATGGACACCAGCTTTAAAAGAGGATTGGACAAGCTCATGGGGGAGAAGGCTATCGATAGCTACTAGCCACGACGGAGGCTGTGCTCTTCCTCCACGACCAGAGGCAGCAATCCTTCTGAATACCAGTCGCTGGAAAGCGCATGAGGAGAGAGTGCTCTTGTGGTCGTCCTGGCTTGAGGGTTTCCCGTCGGGGAATCTGCTCGGTCCCCCTGAGAACAGGTTGCTGGATGAGATGGGCCATTGGCCTGATCCAACAGAGCTCTCCTGGTGTTCTGCTGTGTGGGTGCATAGGCTTGCAGCCTGATTCATACTAGATCTATAAGGGCGTCACAGTGAAACATCGATGTCGACACAGAGTCAGGTTTAATGCGCTTTTTGCGAATTAAACTTAACTCTGAAACAACCCCCACCCCCACGCACGCAGAGATTAGAGACTATGGCTGACTCCTCTTCCCCACCCACCCCTCTTGATTTCTTTGGGCTCTGAGGGGCCATGTCCTCCGCCCCCAACCCATTTTCAATCTGATTTGGAGACATTTGGTTTACCCCCAAAAGTTTGGGCAAGTCTTTGGAGAGATCGGCTGCGCCTTCCCTCCTCTTACCGCACCGCACCCCACCACAGCCATTGCTAAAGGCTTCCAATAAAACACCCTGACAAACCCGACTTCAGTTCTTCTCCCAAAGGTGTTTGCTGTTCCTCTAGGAATGGCAGGGGTTTTTTTTATTCACCTGGATTCATACTAATGTTTCTGGGTGTTGGAAGGAAAGTTTGCTAGGTACAGCGTGCCGTGTACGTGCGCGTCTTGTGGGCCGCTGGGGCGCCCTCCAGCGGCCAGTGGCGGAGTAAGAATCCCCCAGGGGATTCTAGAAGCCGGGCGAAGGTTCTGCAAGAGCAGGTGAGATGGGCAGAGCCAGGGAAGCCCCCCTTGCACTGTTGCTGACATTGCGCCTGCGCGCTGCAACATCTGTGCCCCACCGACCCGCCTTCCCCGGTTCACGCAGCGTTCACCGCTGGCTTCCACCCTCATTAAAGAGGGATTTTTTATTTTTATTTTTCTTATTTTTATGCAGAACATCTGGGAGGGCAGGCCAACTCCACGACAAGGCCTTTTACACCACTTCCTACTTAGCTTCGCTTTTATGTGGCTCCTCCGGATTTTCCGAGGCTTTGTAGCCTTCAGAGGCTTGTTTGAGTGTTTGTACATGTCAGGCTCTGGCAGAGATAACCGCCCAGGACGGTGCAATCCGGAACGACGATGCTTCTTCATGTAATGAGCTTTAAAAGGGGGTGGGGTGGGGAGTCAAGCACGCACACACAAGAGCCTTCTCAGCAGATGTGAGCATCCGGCTCCACGTCCCTCGAACTCTGAAACAGCCAAAGGCCCAGGATCTTCTAGAGAAAGCCTTCCCAGCCCAGCCACCCTGCCCTCCGCGGGATTTATTTCCGTGTAAACGCGCTTAGGATCGCGCAGGAAAAGGCGCAGATCTGGGGGTCCGGAGGGTAGCGACACATAACCCCTGATTTCCGTGGGAAAGCTCCGGTTGATTTCAGTGCAGTGGATTAAAGTCCCTTTCAGGTTCTAGTGATAGGGAAGGGATTTGACTGAGTGTGGGGATAAAGTTCACAATACCGTAGAAAGGCCAGCTCTGATATTTAAAGAAGAGAAAGCAGTATATTTGAAGATTATTTACTCCTGTGAATTTTTAGACCTAGAGATGTCTATGCTCCTATAGAAGAATCACAGATGTCCTAAAGCACAGACTGGCCGGCTCTCTCTCAATGGGGCCCCAGCCTTCTGCACGTATGAATACAACAATCCGTGTCAGAGAATCAAAGACCTGAAAAGAGCCCAAGAGACCATCAGGCTCAGCCTGTCTCTCCCAAAGCAGGCTATTTCCTCTGTTACCCTAATAGAGGCCTGTAGATGAGCTTTTTCAGCCAATGGGCCACGTTTGCTTCTTCTGGGCAACCATCCGAAGGCTGCATCCCAGCGGTGGGCGGGGCCAGAGGCAAAGGTGGGCGGGGTGACCAGTGTCAATTTTGTCTTTCTTCAGTAATTGGAAGTTCAAGGGTGCATTCCAGTTGGTCTAGATAGGAAGCTGGGTTACTGAGGGGTGTGGCCTAAGCAACCTAAGAATTCCAAGGGCCAGATAGGGAGGTCTGGAGGGCCATACTCCAGCCACATCAGACACTATCAAAGCGGTGGTTGACTAACCTGACCAGCATGGGAAATTTATCTTTTCTCCACCTCAGAGTTAATGGTAAATGAACCTCTTAGCCCTGACAAACCACCCAGAAAAATGGGAAGTGGTTTAGTGTGTAACCCAAGAGCTGTTTGTTTATTAGATTTGCAGGGAGAATTTAAGGGCATGATAGGAAACAAATTAAGCCCTTTTAAAGCTCATCCTTTCAAAAAGAGAGGGAGGGAAGGGAATTAATCACAGGCATTGCTTATCTTCTTCCCACTGGAATTGTTGGGGCAAGGACAAAGCACTTAACCTCGGCAAGATCCCCTTCAGAGCTGAAACTCTGCTCACCCTCCTGACTTACATCACAGAGTTAACATCAATTTCTATGAGAATATTCTTCCATTTCTTCATTCTTTTGTTTCCTGCAATTTAAAGAACGTATGTGTTGTGTACCATATATATATTCTTTTTGTGGCAAAAAATAAAGTTGAGAGACAAGAAAGGAAGGAAGGATATTCCTGAAACCAACCCCCAAAATCTCTTTTGGGAAACTTTTGAGAAAAAGATGGGATGTTTTACAGCACAGCCCTATGTATATTTACTCAGAAGTAAGTCCCACTGTGTTCAGTTAGGCTTTGGTCCTATGTAAGTGCATACAGTGTAATCAGATGGCAACATTAGGGGTAGCTAACCTGTCTCAGAACCTCCAATCTCCTTTTAGCATGAAAAGGATCCCATCCCTGACCATTCCTGGATTACCCTAAAGACTCCTCTTGCTAGGCCTCCCTCCCAGTCTACAATCTGGTTGTTGAAGCATCTGGGGTTCAAATGATGTGTCTCCTCTTGATTTCAGTGAGACCTGTGTCAAATTGCATCCACTTTCCTGCTCCACCCCAGCACCAGGTAAGGTCCACCATGAGTCTAGATGAGGAGACTTCCCTTCATCTCCATTATTCAGTCTGCGGCTTGGTTATTATTTTCAGGCTAGTTCACCGACACCCTTTGAAGAATATAAAAGAGCCCTGCTGGACCAGGATAATGTCCACCATCCTGTTCTCACAGCAGCCAACAAATTACCCCATGGCGAACCAACAAACAGGACCCAAGAGCAACAGCAATTCTCTCCACCTGCAGATTGCCTCCAACATATAATCTGAACCCAGTAATATGAAATGGAGAATTACAGAGTAAAATCATGGCAGGCTTTCAAAAGGAACAACAAGGCTAAGCCAGAAGACCCAACCAGCTCTAGTGTGACAACAGCAGATAAAATATACTTTGAGGTGTCCGAAGACGGAGATGCTTTATTTAAATGATGGTCACAAGTAGGCATGGTCTGAGTGGGACAGCATCCTTGGCTAGCTTACAGCTAGGTGAAAGTGATCAGATTGTTGATCCTGGTTCAGCACATCTGAATCCCAGCTCAGGCCTGATGGATGTTCCCTGGGTGACCTCGTACTAGTCAAACAAGCTCTCTCTCTCTCTCTCTCCAGAGCCTACCTCACAGGGCTGTGGTGAGCATTACATCGAGATCGACCTGGTGGTGCATGGGAAAGAACTGTAATATATTAAAAGTTACTTTGAAGTTTATGGCTCTTGGTACCAAAGCAAACTAGTAAAGATGTTTGGCTTCCTTCCTAAGCTCCTCAGAACTCAGGCAACTCGCGCCTAGGAATTTAAGCATTCCTTCCTCAGTGTCTGATCCCCTATGCATGGTGACTCCATGTGTCTTTGTGGCTTACTCCAAAGTAAAGGCACATAGGAGTCTGGTCTTTGGCTGCTTTTTTATTTACTCTCATTCCATATTAGTTGGAAAGCAACATGGCAGGTCCAACGTTTAACATGGTGTGTGTAAGGGGAAGGGGGAGGTTGCTAAAGTGCTTTCTGGAATCTGAGTGATAACCCACCCACCCCTTCCTTTGTTCAACCTTCTTAAATCACTATAACCTACTGCAACCAAACTCATGGTTGTGTGATTCAAATAATTCTGTATTTCAGATAAATCCATATTCTTTCCCTGCTCAGCCCCCTGCCTCAGTTTCCCTTCTTTTCCTCTGTTCTCTCCGTGTGTGCAACATTTAATTGGTTAGCCCTCTTCCTGCACAGACCTATCTTATTGGACTTTATTTATTTTGGCACATTTGTATACTACTTAATGACTGTCTTTTCTAAGCCATGTACAAGAGTCTGAGTTGTCCCCAATGAAACAAAAGAGAGTTTTAAAACGAACCCTGTAAAATCAAAATTCTATTAAAATGCCTGTTTGAATTTTATTATTATTATTATTATTATTAAGCATTCAGTAGCTGGGAGTTCAACAGGGAAGGGGCCATTTGACCTTAGCTAGAAGGGAGCGCCATAAAATTTGACCCACAATACTGTAATGGTATCCTAGTGGATACCAGTTAAGCACCCAAGTCATGCGGGGACTTATAAAGTACCATGCACACTGATGAAGTAATAGCATCAATAATAATACCTAAGTAATAATAACTAAGTACACTTACTTGAAAGTAAGCTCCATTGAAACCCACGGGTCCCTCTGTCGAAAATCGCGGGTTTTAAGATCGTGCTGGGGAGGACTAGGACTTAATGTGTGAGAGGACTAGCTGGGTCTTCTGCAGGTGTGTGAAAATTCTATCAGAGACGTCCCGTCGAGAAACGCACGTCCCAAAGGTGGGGTTGCCTCTCTCTTTAGATCAGCTGGGGCAAATGAGGGAGAAAGAGGAGGGACATTTAAAGCAAAGGGGCACCTGAACGGCCCCGTCCCTTGAAGGAAACATTATTTACACCTGCAAGAAAATTTTGAAAAAGACTGCATTTCGGTTCCAATTGGCTTAATTGTAAATCGTTTCCTTATGGCCCCCAAACCCCGAGGATCATCTGGGTTTAATAAATGTTCCCAACACCCCTCCTGCAAAAATGGGGTGGGGGGGAATAAAAAATAAAAATCCTAAGGCAGGAATCGCCGTCTGCCTGTTGCAGTGAACCTTACCCGGACGGTAATTACCGCAGGCAGCCTAATGGCTTGCGACGTGCTCGGGGTCCGGAGGGGGGCTGGGGGCGCAGAGTGGATCGGTGGGGGTAGAGTGGGGTGAATGTAGTCTTCCCATTAAAGTGGGTCCTTGGCAGTGTTTTTCCCCGGGGTTGGGGAACCAGCGAGCCGAAGGAACGCGGGGCCAAGGCGCAAGCCCACGTCTCCCCGATTCCCTCTTCTAGACGTCGTGAAATTAAGAGGCGTTGGGCAAATCGAATTACAAGAGGTCCCTTTCAGCTCCGCAGGGCGGCCGGCTTTATGCTTTCCACCTCTGACTTTCTGGGATAAACGAAGTCCCATTTCAGAAAGAAAATAATAGCAACGCTGTGAGGATGGTGGAAATAATAAGAGAGGCGTCGCTGCCTATTTGCACCAGCAGAGCACTCGCTCCCCCCCCCCCCTTCTTAAGAAAGAAGTAAATTTAAAATAAAATAAAACAACCTGCATTTCTTGGGGGGTGGGGAGCAGTTGCTTAGCCTCAGTGGGAACGCAGGAGTTGCGGAGAGAGGGAGACAGACTTTTCTAACCCTGAGTTTCTTCGAAGAAACTATTTCCCACGTTCGTTTTGAAATCAAGGGTATTTTTCACAGACACTTCTGCAAGTTGAGGGGACCTGCCGAGCTCTCCGGTCTAAAAATCGACCTGCTTTCGCGTGTGTACCGACCTGTGTATAATAGATCGCTTTCCAGGAAAGCGCTTCGACCGCACGTCCTAAAGAAATTTGGCACGCTGTACATTTAAAGCAAATCCCCACCCACTCCAAGAACCTGGGAACTGTAGTTTAACCCTCGCAGAGCGACAAGTAGCAATAGCCTTAACAATCTACGCTTCTCAGGGTATCATTATTGGGGTAGCTGGGTGTGCTTTACATGCATAGTGTGTATGCAGTCTAGGACGACCAATTCTCGCCATTTCTGTAAAATTCTAGACTTAGAGTTAAAGCTGGGAGGGGGGGGGTGTTTCCTTCTTTCTTCTACGGAAAAATATATAATGTCTTGTGCTTCGGGATTTTGATTCCGGAGTCCAGAGTAAAGAGACTGTAGAAATACAGTGTAAGGGTGGGGGGAGTCCCAGGAAACGAAATAGAGTCAAATCAAAGGAACGTGTCCTGCATAATCCACTGCCCCCAGGGGTGGGGTGGGGGTAGTTGTTGTTTGGGTGCCACAATTCAGTTTCCCACTGGAATTTCCAGGCAGCTTTGTTGTGCTCGTTGGTACAAAGACATCTGAGCTGGCCGCAATATATAAAGTATACCTTACATACACCCACACCCACAAATATTGGAGCGTTGCCCCACTGACTTAATTAATGGGCACATCACACTGTATATCGTCGGTGCGTTTGATAGGGTTTTATTGAGAACGCCTTGGATGCATAAAAAAAAAAAAAAAAGAGGGGGAGAAAGGGGGAAATATAAATGAGAAACAGAGAAAATATTCGTGTCCTTTCGTCAGAAAAGAAGGGAGACATACTCTAGAACTACTTTCTCTGCGCATTTGCCTTGAAAGCAAAGCGCCACTGAAGTCTGCGGAACTTACTTCCGAGGAGTATATACGTGCCGAAGATGGGGCTACGTGTTCCTGCAGCTCCGAAGACGGTCAGGACAGGGGGCTGTAAAGTCAGAGGCCGTTGGCTGCAGCGTCGCTTCGAATTCTGCCCGCCTGCCTGCCTGTCTGTTCGCTTCGCCCTGGGGACAGCCAGGGCTCCGCAGCGCCGAGGCGCAGCGCCTTAACAAACTCTTGAGTGAGGACAAGCTCGCTGCCATCCCAGGAATTATCTCCCCTCCCAGCCTCCAGAAGAAGAGAAGGTGGAGGGAAGACCGGAGCCAATTTTTATTCCTGCTTTTCGCTCCTGCCGATGACATGTCCAGAAAACTGCTGTTTTCAACAGCTCCAGATTGGACGTCCCGACTCCGAATTAAGCTCTTGGGCGTTCAAAGGCGCAGGCACCCGAGCCTCTCTAAGGCCTAACGATCAGCAGCGGAGAATATATCCGGAGAAAAGAGACCTCCACTCCGGAGATGAAGACTGTCCTCGCCATCTAATTCTGAAAGTTTAGCTCTCAGTTTCATTTGAGAACTAAACTCCTTTGAATATAGTACGAATAAAAAACGCAGGATCGGGCCCTGCACGACTCATTCGTGCTATTTCTCTCTCTCTCTCTCTCTCTCTCTCTTTCTTTCTTTCTTTCTTTCTTTCTCTCTCTCTCTCTCTCTCTCTCTCTCTCATCCTTTTAGCTTCCTTCCCCCACAAAATGTAATCTGGCTTTGTTTTCGCACATGTGGTTTATGAAATCCTTCCTTCCCTCCCCGCACCCCAAACCCCTGGCATGTAGTTCGATTTTAAACATCGTATTTTAATGTATTATTTCCCCACCCGTGCAGAGAGAGACAGATGAACAAAATAGGTTTCTAATTAAAAAATATGGGGGGACGGCACTACGTGGACCAAAAAGAAGCCCAAGACCTGGAGATGCAACCCCTTAATTAATAAAATGCACGTCCATCGTGTCAAGTGTGTGTGTGTTGTGAGTCACGAGTATTCATTTGGGGCTCTGCGATTTTAATCGACAGATATAAAAATACTTGAGAGAAAAGACAGTCTTTTTGAGCCTATGCCTCTGGTAGTGCATTGCTTAGTTAAAGACGACTCCAGATTCCGAATTTTATCTCTCCCACCCCCAGCCCTGTGCCAGACCTTCCTTCTGTAGCGAGAGAAGATTGTGAATGAAAAACTTTGAAAACGCACCCATTTTTTGGAAGAATAAGAAACTGCCTATTTTTTTAAAGGCATGAGAAATTAACTACTCTTGAGGTTCATAAGAGCTCCCTAACTTCTAAGCTGAGCAGAGGCAAATGACCTGCTTACTGGATTTGTGGATGGGGGGGGGTCTAAGTAAAACGCTGCTGGAGGATAGTTGTTTAGGAGGCGATGGCGGACAGCACTTTTGCTGTGCCTGGCCATCCCCATCTGTATTTGTGGGGAGTTGAATCCGAGGCAATAGACACGGTTGAACCCCGGCGAGAAGAAAGGGAAAGCGCTGAGCCGAAAAAGAGGGTGTTGGGGGGGGGGATACGAGGAGGAGGGCGCAGAAGACTTCTGGGCTTTTGGAAATGACGTCCCTCCAACCTGGATGAAATTGACTACATCATGTATAAGCCTAAACTGTAATTGACAAGGCTTGGCCAGGCTGCGCTCCATCAATCGCTGATCACAGGGCCTCGAAACGAGCGAGCCGGCGCGTTTGGCTCCCGGATGGCTTTCCTACTCTCCACAATTAGGGAGATGTCTCCTCAGCCCCCGCGACACATTAATTTAATGTGTCTTTGGCAAAAGAAAGAACTTGGATTAAGCGGCGTTGGGGAACTGACATCCATCTTTATTCCTTCTTTTCTCTCTCTCTCTCTTTCCGTTCTCTCTTTCTTTCCTCCCTCCCAGCTCAAGCTTTTTTTTTTTTTTTAATTGTCTCTTTAATTGAAACCCAATATGGTAATAGATACCGTGCTCAAATTGAGAAAACGTGTCTTCGGCTACAAGATGGGCGTTAGTTCAGCCGATCCGGCGGGCTGCATCCTGCGCCTGCCTGTCAATTTCCCCCTACTCCTGCCTCTATGGACAGCAGCCCCTTTCCTCCCACCAACACCTCCCCCGCGCCGTCGGGTTTTCGCTGTCCTCCAGCTACAGATGTCTCCTGTTCCTCCTCCCCCCCCCGCCCCGCCAACTTCAGATTATATCTCCTTCCCCCTCCCCACCTCCAAAGTTCTGAGGTATCAGTCCATTGCTTAGCAGCGGCTGCCTAACTGGCCGTGCTTCAAAACACCAGCAGCGGTTGACAGCTCATCTGAGCACAGGATCAAATGCCCCCTTTGTTCGGCTCCTCCAGGTGAAGCGAGAAGAGAAGGAGGAGGTCGACCTCCTCAACTGGTCCCTGCTCCTGGTTGCCATGTCCTTCTTCAGTGCCTGCGATGGGGATACAGCTGGGTGGGAGACACGGCAAGGACCCCTCGACTTGTCCTCTTCGGCGGAGGGCGGGGGAGAGTCTGTGGGACCGTGACTAGGCTTAGGAGGAACTGTGTGTGCCACGATGGTGACAGGTGATAAGTTACATTCGCCTTCTCTCTCGCTCGCTCTCTGTCTGCAGCACAAAATCTGGTCGACCTGGTTGTACCGGGTCTACAGGAAACCGAGTCTGTAGACACCGGAGGCAGGGACAAAGCAGCCTCTTGCTTCTGGGATATCTCAGCTCTTAACTGGAAAGTAAGTTGAGTTGGCATGTAAGGTGGGATCACATGTTTAGGATGGGATGTCCATCTTCTTGATTTGTGTCTTTGTTTGCGGGCCTGCTACGCTGAGCTTCTTCTAGGCAGAGGTCCCGGTGTCAGAGAGGAGGCCAAAATTCACCCGCAAAGCAACATAGAAGTCCCGTTCCTGAGATCAAATTGCACAAAATCGTGTCCTTCAAGAGCACCATCATTTATAGAGAAAGGGGAAAGGGGAAAGAGAGAGAGAGAATATAGATTTATTTATTTTGTCTCCAGCCTTTCCACCAAAAGGTGCGCAAGGCGATTAACAGTAAAACACAAAGCAGCAACAAATAAATAAATAAACACCAACCATGAAGGCAAAACATCAATAGAGCCAATTCTTTAAAACACACACAGCCTGTCAGATATGGTACACTGTGGTAAACAGACAGATGGATAGGATAAGTTTGAATCAGATCACCGGCCAAATAGTAAAATGAAGTATCACCTGCCTTCTGATAAAATGAATGGTTGGAATGCTAAATGGTCTCAGAACTTCTGAGGCTGCGCTTCCTGCTGTCAACCTGAGATGGCCCTTATCTACTCACCCACCATTGGGATTCTTCCCGTAACAGGAGAATATAAGTATTTGGTTATATCCAATTAAGTCTTGCCCAGAGAAGACCCACTCGAAATCACTGGACGTAACTTTGAGACCAGTCTAACATTGGTCCATTTATTTGAATGGGACTGCTCTGAGTATTGCTTTAGGGACATAATCATTGACTTCTCTTTCACCCCCTTTTTAATCCTTGTTTTGATTCTGCAAACATTTCTATTGATCCATGACAAACTTTAGTCAACTAATTTGAGTGGGTCTGCTGGGATGGGAGTAGGACTTAGCAACTCAATATCAATATTAAAAAGAAAGAAATAAAGAAATACAAGTGGAAAGATCAAGGGAAAGTGGATACAAGGCTAAATGCATCGATACCCATAGGTGCTAACTCCCTGGGGCCCTGGGGGCCCGAGCACCCACAAAATTCCCCATGAATGGGCCTGGCACCCACAAATTTCGATGCCAGAGCCATGCACGTTGCATGGCACCCACTGCCCCGGGCGCTCACAGTCGCGGCCCCGCGGGGCCAAGTTGGCGCTCCTGTCGTTGTCTATGATGTACCTGACGAGTTCCTATTCCCCTAGTTACTGAGTCTGCAGTTCGTCACACGCTTACATGGGAATACGTCCCCCTGGAACTCAACGGCACATATTTCTGTGCATACATGTGCAGGTTTCTGTGCTGTAACTCGGACGTAAATGGGGTTATTCCTTAGCAATCATAAATCATATGGGGTCTAAAAGATATGAGAAGGGAACGCGCCTTCCCTCCAAACGAGCCTCGGCGTGTAAGAAATCCTGGTTTGGTCTCTGTTTGAGGATTACTATTACTATTACTATTACTATTACTATTACTATTACTATTATTACTACTACTACTACTACTACTACTATTACTACTTATTTTTAAAGAAAACTTTCCCAAACTCCCGATTAAGATTTCTATTAAGATTTTATAACTTGCTTTAAAAAGGTGCGTGGGGGGGGGGGGCGGATGGGTAGCGGATGAGAAATTCCCCACTCCATTAGATTTATTCCGGTTGGATTTTATGAATGGGAATGTGGTCATTAATTTCAGGGCAATGAGATCGCATTCACTGGCATGAGCAGACTCGGCAGTCAATCTCACTTAGTTTCTAATTTCACTAGACTTTAGGTTTGGCTTTTTTGTTTGTTTTTTGGCGTGGTTGGTTTTTTATGTGTTTAGAATCGGGGTAAAAAGGGTGTATAATAATCCAGCCACTCTCACAAAATTAGATGGGTGGATTGAGTCCTTTTGCGCGCCCGCTGCCAGGATCCTTATTCCGAAAGCGATCGAAACACCGGGGGGGGGGGTAGGAGCCCGATTTAGCCAAAAGTTTAGGATTTTACAGCGCAATCCTATGGCAAGGACTTCAGCTTAGCAGCTGAGTCCCAAGTATGTAAGTTTGTGCTTACAAGATTGAAGGCGCTCGTCTAGTCGATTTCAACCAGAAGAGAGCCAAGCGCGCGGCTTGAGTCTCTAGCGTTGACATTAACGTGGCTTTAAATTGCTTAACGTTGGCTAGATCCTTCACCAATAAAAATATCAAAATGAAGTGACTGGAGTATGCGGAGGAGGTGGGGGCACACCTCGAAAATAGCCGTAAGCATAAAAATTAAGTAGCAGTCAACATTAGCTAGACTGCCCGGGCAAAAAGCCATATAGCATAGTTCAAAAACGGTTATGAAGTTGTCCAATGCAATATCTAATAATCAATGTAAGAGGAATGATTACAAGGAAGAACTGGGAATGTATGCTAATCCAGATGTTTTTATTGGCACAGGCTGTGTTTAGGGGAGCGGGGAGGGTGGGAAAGGGAATTAGAGAGAGGAGAAAGAGAGATCCAGATAGATTATATGCGTAGAGTCCGATGGTTTATGAGGTTTTCGAAAGCGGCTGGCGCCATTGCAAGGTCTATAGGCTAAAAATAATGCATCCCCCAGCTAGGCAACTTCGAAAATCGACGCGCTGCTCCCTCTCACACACACACAATATTCTGACTCTTGCACTAAATTGTCCCGATCAATAATTCAGAGACTGTGTCAAAGGATATGTAAGAGTAAGTTACAGGAAAGCTGGATAGCTTTTTAACACACACACACGCGTGTGATGTCTTCTTGGGACAGAAACAAACGAGTAACCAAAGGAGCGTCTGGAAGGAACAAACGGAGGAAGTAACCTACGTGAGTTTCTGGCTCCTGCAACCCCAAAACATATGAACAGACTAATATCGCCCAAAGCCCTGCTGGAGCACATCCAAGATCCATCGAGCCCAGTATCCTGTTTCCAAAAGCGGTCAGACAGATGCCTCCTCCTACTAGCGCACAACCAGCTTTCCGCCTTTGTCCATCCGCAGCGTCTGTGTATTCGAAGACAAGGGCTCCCTAAACATGAAGACTCTATTTAGCTCTCGCGGCTAAGCAGCTGATAGCCCTTCCTTGAGCTCTTGTCTTGCCTATGGGTGTATCTAGTCCTTTAAGAGAGGGAACCTGTGGGGTTTACCCAACTCAGAGTAGACCCATTGAAATTAGTTGTGTTGGTTGCATTTATATACCACTTTTCTCTTCAGTGAGCTTAAGGTAGCATAAATGGTTCTCTCCCCCCCCTAAACTCTCTAATCCCCCACACAACCTGTGAGGTAGGTTAGGCTGAGAGGTAGTGACTGGCTCAAGGTCACCCACGGTGCTTTGTGGCCACCTGACAGCTTGAACCCTGGTCTTCCAGGTCCTGGTCCAACTCTCTAACCACTACACAACACTGGCTCTGAAACTAAATTAGTCATGCCTATTAACTTCAATGGGTCTACTCCGAATAGGACTAGAATTCTATACAATTCAGTGGGCCTCCATCAGAACTCTTCCATTGCTCATCCTTGGCTATGATGGGGTTGCTGAGAAGCTGGGAGTTCAACAAGTTGGCACAGGACATAGCTTAGTTGGTTAGAGCACCGTGCTGATAATGTCAAGGTTGCAGGTTTGATCCCTGTTTGGGACACCTGCATATACATGCATTGCAGGGGGTTAGACTGGATGGTCCTCAGGGTCCTTTCCAACTCTACAGTTCTATGATTCTGCAGGGCCAGGAGCTACCAGACCTGATGGCTATGTTCTATCTCCACTGTGGGAGGCAGTGTACTTCTGAATACCAGTTGCTGGAAACCACAGGAGGGGAGAGGGCTCTTGTGCTTGAGTCCTGCTTGGGGATTCCCACAGGCATCTGGCCTTTGGCCAGATCTAGCAGGGGTTTTTTAAGGAGGATAAGACAAATTCATGCAGCATAAGGTATCAACAGCTACTAGCTATGGTGGCTACATTCCACCTCCATGGTACTCCATGGCCTCTGCGGACTGTTTGCTGGGAATCACAGTTTCACTCAGGTCCTGCTTGTGGGCTTCCCAGTAATAACAGGATGCTAGACTAGTTGGGCCACTGGTTGGATTCCCCAGGCTCTTCTTACATCCTTATGTTCCCTTCCCTACTTTAAGCACGGACAAACATGATTTTATAGAAGCATAGAAGCAGACCTCTAGAGAAAATGGAATGGTGAGAACAAAGTGATGTTAAAAACCCAGATGATTAGAAGGTCCATCAAAGAGATAATTCACTTGACACAATTAAGATGGGAAATGGGAACCCATGGGCAACACCCTTTGGAAAGTTGTCCTCTACAGATCCCTTTGTAGTGAACAGGAACTCTTAGTATCTTTGGCCTGCATTCACTCAGTGTGTCATGTGTTGCTAGGGAGAAGCCCCCACTTAAGCCCAGTCATGTGAATGCAACAAGATCTTCTTAAATTGGACCCACTTAAACGTGTTGTGGACACCTTCGGTTCCATTCTGAATTCATTACAGAGCCCAGCAGAGTGGAGGAATAGGACACATTTTCTTGGAAAAGGATTGGGTGGCAGTTCCCCATTAGTTGATTTTACCCAATAATGATTATCTTCTTATCAGCTGCATGCACTCCATCAGTAGTTGGTAGAGTGAGAGCCAGTGTGGCATAGTGGTTAGAGTTTGGACTAGGACCTGAGAGACTAAGCTTCACATCCCCATCCTTGCCCATGAAGCTCACTGGCTGACCTTGGGCAAGTCACTGCCTCTCAGCCTAACCTATCTCACACAGTTGTGGAAATTTAATGCGATGTTGTGGGGGGAAAACATTTATGTCACCCTGAGATCTTTGAGGAGATCATTGGGGAAAGGGCGGGATATAAATTCAGACTGATCTTTACTCAGAGTAGACCCACTGGCATTAATAGACCTAAATTGATTGTGTTCATTAATGTCAGTGGATCTACTCTGCATATGACTAACACTGGATCTATACGTTGTGCTGAATCCAATATCAGACCTACTCAGAACAGACCTATTAACATGAATGAACCTAACTAATTTAGGCCCATTTGTTCCAATGGGTTTACTCTGAGTATGAATTAAGTTGGATACAAGTCATTATCGCAGTGATTCTTTTTTTTAGTTTTTTATTTATACTTTTCAAATTTATACATTTCATTAGTTTTACAATCAATTTAACATTTCAGAATCTGACTTCCTCCCCACTCTTTCTGTGGTTCCTTAAATTTATTTTTTAATATCTTTTGCATATGCAAGTTCATTTAAATTGCTTGTTTAATTATCTACTGTAAATATATACTCTTATAAAACTGCAGGTTATTACAATAATCCTGCTAATGTTTTTATCTGTTTACAATTTATCTGTAAATATTCAATAAACCACTTCCATTCTTTTTATAAAAAGTTTGTTATCTTGATTTCTTATTCTTCCGGTAAGTTTCGCCATCATTATTATTGCAGCGATTCTTACAACCATCTGATAAATAAAATCATGTTTAGTAAGTATCCCCCAAGATCTCTTGTATTTCGTGCCTGGTAAATATGCACTACACATAAGCCAATGCTGAGAAATTAAACACTTCAATGCACATTTTTTTGTATGCAAACAGGGTTAGTAAGACACCAGGGTCACAACTTCCTCTCTTTATAAGCTTCATGGAAATAGGAAGCTGCCATATACAGAGTCAGACCATTGATCCATTTAGCTCACTGATTGACAGAGCTCCATAGGGTTTCAGAACTAGTCTTTCCTAGTTCTACCTGGAGATGCCAGGGACTGAACCATGAACCTTCACCATGCAAACCAGATGCTCTATCACTGAGCTACAGCACTTCCCCGGAAGCAGTGGGAACCTGTGCAAGACTCATGTCCATCGGCTGATCAGGGTCCTTAATTCAGTGGTAGAGCATCTGCTTTGCATGTAGAATGCCCCAGGCTCAATCCCTCCCATTTCCAGGTAGGGCTTGGAGAGACCCCTGTCTGAAATCCAGAAGCACTGCTGCCTGTCTAAGGACATTATTATTTTATTTTTATTTTTATTTATTAAATTTGATTCCTGCCCCAATCCCACAGGTCTCAGGGTGGTTAGCAACATAAAAACACAATGTAAAAACACAAAAGAAATAATAAAAAATACAAATAAGAACAAACCGGTAACGCCCCTCCTCCCCAACACATTTTAAAAGGGCAATCAGCCAAAGGCCTGGTTAAAGAAGAACGTTTTTGCCTGGCACCTAAAGGTGTATAAGGGACGCGGGTGGCGCTGTGGGTTAAACCACAGAGCCTAGGATTTGCTGATCAGAAGGTTAGTGGTTCGAATCCCCATGATGGGGTGAGCTCCTGTTGCTCGGTCCCTGCTCCTGCCAACCTAGCAGTTTGAAAACACGTCAAAGTGCAAGTAGATAAATAGGTACCACTCCAGCAGGAAGGTAAACGGCGTTTCCGTGCACTGCTCTGGTTTGCCAGAAGCGGCTTAGTCATGCTGGCCACATGACCCAGAAGCTGTACGCCGGCTCCCTCGGCCAATAAAGTGAGATGAGCGCCGCAACCCCAGAGTCGGTCACAACTGGACCTAATGGTCAGGGGTTCCTTTACCTTTAAAGGTGTATAATAAAAGCACCAGCTGAACCTCCCTGGGGTATGCTAGATAGAGGAGAAGTGGGGAGAGCCCGTTTCAAATCTCCACTCTGTCAATGCTGGCCTTCTTTCTTAACCTAACTTTCCTACCTGAAGGGGCTGTAGCGCAGATAGAATGGCTGGTGGGGCTGTCATATATGCTACTCAGAGCTCCTTGCAGGAGGAGGTGGGGTGTAATGGAGGGAAGAGGCCTTGCTGGCTGGCTGCATCTGTTCTGTGCCAGGACTCACCTCCAAATAGCTCCTCTTACTGCCTGTCCCAAGGCCAAGGAACAACACCTGTTGTCACCAGCAGGGTCCATAAAAAATGTGACTTGGAGAAGGCCCAGCCTATTTCAGACATACACAGTTCATGTGTCTTTTACTGCGTGAGACCTTAGGAGACTACTAAAATGTGATCTCCACTTCTGGCCTGCCCCCACCAGCCCCTTGAGTTCAAATGTGTGGCCAACCCATCAGCTGTGGCTGCTGAACACTTAGTATGCATATCCGGGAGAAATTCGGCTGTCTGCGGCAGTTATATCAGATACTATTTACATAGTGCTCTGGAGCATTCAGAGCACTCCACATTATCTTGGTAATTCTTGCAGCAACACTGTCTTATTAGTTTTATTATCCACAAATTGCAGATGTGGAAAAGGAGTGAGAGAGAAAAAATCATGGAGGGGGGTGTATCTCAATTCTCTAGCAAACAGCACACTAGCTCTCATCTCCACCCCGGACCCTCCAGTGGGAGATAAATGCTGTCTCCACATGGCCCAGAGACATTTCATTGCATGGTTTTTCCAATGTCAAACCTTCTACAAGGGTGGCAATGGGAATGGAAAGGAGGAAAGCCTTGATTCTAAAATTAAACTCTTTGGATTAATTAATTCTTCCTAGGAAGGCTACAGCTGAATCAGAATTTATCAAGGAATTCTGAACACTGAATCAAGACACAGGATTTTTATCACATTGTGTGTCTTCATTAGCTGGCCAGTGCCAGCATATCTGTGGTATCTATGACTATTTCTTGGGAATAGCTCCCAGCCCAACTGCATTTGTTAATACAATCTTCTCAGCAACACTGAGCAAGTTATCAGCAGTCCGCTTACTGTAAAAGGTGCTCCTGTTTAACATATATTTAAACACTTATCACCGACTGTATTTTTTCCATTTCATTGCCATTTGACTCCCACCTTGCAATCTTCTCATTTACAGCTAAAATCTTGCTCCATGAATCTAACAAAAGTGGGCTCGAGTCTTTAAAAGCTTATGCCATAATAAACTAGTTGGTCTCTAAGGTATTGCAAGAGTCTATGCTTTTGCTGCAGGAAACTAAGGTGGCTAGTCCCTCTGGAAATCTTCCTAGGAAGCGGCGGGGGCTCTCCCCAAGTTAAATAAATATTCGCCACCAGTCAGTAAACAGGGTTAGT
Source organism: Podarcis tiliguerta (assembly GCF_965153285.1). NCBI lineage: Eukaryota > Metazoa > Chordata > Lepidosauria > Squamata > Lacertidae > Podarcis > Podarcis tiliguerta. The sequence continues at coordinate 20,996,887 of NC_139549.1, forward strand.
TTTTAGCTAATTGGTGGAGTTACCTGCATGCTTAGCACCTGCAAGGTGATGTGAGCAAGTTTTTGAATGGAACTGAAGGAGAACCCGTGTGGTGAAATGGTCAGTGTGTTAGACTATGACCTGGGAAACCCGGGTTCAAATCCCCACATAGGGTGCTCTTGAGCCTGTCACTGTCTATCAGTTTCATCTACCTCAGAGGTTGTTGTGAGGATAAAAGGGGAAGAGAGGGAAAACATGTATGCCACCTCTAGCTCCTTGGAGGGAAACATTATTTGTTCGTTTGCTTGCCTGCTTGTTTATTGACTTCCTTAGTCATTTCCTCTTTCCCCAAGCAACTCAAAGCACCTTAAAGGTAAAGGGACCACAGGAGGCAGGGATGGCCACCAAACTGAATGGCTTTAAAATAAGGCAAAGGTAAAGGGACACCTGACCGTTAGGTCCAGTCATGGCCGACTCTGGGGTTGCGGCGCTCATCTCGCTTTATTGGCCAAGGGAGTCGGCGTACAGCTTCTGGATCATGTGGCCAGCATGACTAAGCCGCTTCTGGTGAAACCAGAGCAGCCCACGGAAACGCCGTTTACCTTCCTGCCAGAGCAGTACCTATTTATCTACTTGCAATTTGACATGCTTTCGAACTGCTAGGTTGACAGGAGCAGGGGCCGAGCAACGGCAGCTCACCCCATTGCGGGGATTCGAACCACCAACCTCCTGATCAGCAAGTCCTAGGCTCTGTGGTTTAACCCACATTACAGTGGTACCTCAGGTTACATACGCTTCAGGTTACATACGCTTCAGCTTAAAGACTCCGCTAACCCAGAAATAGTGCTTCAGGTTAAGAACTTTGCTTCAGGATGAGAACAGAAATTGGGCTCCTGCGCAGGAGCAGCAGCAGGCCCCATTAGCTAAAGGGGTGCTTCAGGTTAAGAACAGTTTCAGGTTAAGTACGGACCTCGAGAACGAATTGAGTACTTAACTTGAGGTACCACTGTACAACCCAAATAAAGATGACATTTTTTAAAAAGTAGTACTCCTATTTAAAATCAACAACACGTGAGCATTAATGGAGACCACTTTATTTTAGCTGCCCAAAACGTTTAAAGCGACCTGCGGGCTCTCAGCCTTAGACGTTCGGCCTGTGCAGTGGCTGTTTTCCTAACCATGGTCAGCTGGGGAGGCGAACCTGACCTCTGCCTGCCCAGAAGTCAAGCGACCCATTCTCCCCCTTGCAAAACGCGAGACCCACAAGGCCCGAGGCCCCGAGGGTGCTGGAGACCTTTCTACCTTCCTTTCAAAGCTGGTGGTAGCGCGCGAAGGGGGGCGGGGGGAGCGAGAGAAAAACAATGCGTTTGCGCTCCTGGCCTCTCGCCTTGCCCGCGACGTGTAAGGAGTTTATGCAGTCCCAAGAGGTGATTAACTAACTCTCCACACCCCCGCCCCCGCAAAAAAAAACCACCTTCCTTAATGAGCAGCTGAAAAAGTCTTTCAGAGCTTCCACAAAAGGCGGAGGATGCCGCTTATATGTCAACGCGGGAGGGCACTTCGGAACGCCTCCTCTCCACCCCCCCCCGCAGCCGACTTCTGTCGCAGCCCTCCAAACGGGGGTGAAAGTTTAAGTCGGGAAGGAGCGTGTAATTGCCTGATTGCCGGACCTCACGCGCGGCTCGCCGCATATTTAGGGCGAAAGGGACGCCGACGTCAATTTCACCCTCTCCCCGCCGCGGCCAGTGCATTGATGATAAACACCGCCTGCTGCATGTTTTTTCTTCTTCTTTTCTTTCCTGGCGGTGGTTGGGGAAGGCTCTAGAAAGCTCCAAACTAGCCGCCTAGACAACAAGGTCTGTGACTCCGTTTTAGGCTCCCTATGGAAAAGCCGCGCGCCTTTTAGGGTGGTAATAAAGTAAATCGGACCCAACTTAAGTCGCGTCCCTTAATTCCCATGGGTGTAACTCCCAGCGGTTACTAGCATTTGAGACAAGCCTCAGGTCTCCCTTTCCCCTGAAAGTCACCCCGGGGGCGGGTGACAGAGTGCTGTAGTGGTTAGAGTGGTGGGCTAGGAGCTGGTAGACCAGAGTTCGAATTCTCTCTCGCACACACTCACTCACACACACACACACACACACACACCCGGCCGTGAAGATCACCGGGTGACCTTGGGCCGGTTGCAGACTCTCCGCCTAATCTGTCTCACAGAGTTGTTGCAAGGATAAAATGAAGGTTGCGGGACCTGCGTAGGCCGCCTTGAGGTCCTTGCAGGAAAGGTGAATATATAAATGCAAATATCACTAACACAATTCCACATACACGTCCGCACACACTAAATGCATTTAAAAGCGATTCCACATATATTTCAAAAAGGGTTAAAAATAGCTCCAGGACTGATACAGGCAAGGGAAAGAGCCCCACTTTAAAACCCTTATTGAGAGAGGAAGGTATTCAGCGGGTCTTCTATTTTTAAGAGAGGGAATGATACTCCTAACATCACTCCCAACGAAGCGATTTTTTGAAGTATTCCTGTTTTTAAATAGCGTTGTTGCCTAAATAGTTTTAAATCCGGAATCCGGTAGCTGAATCTCCTCCTACGTGGTTTCACTGCAATAGGAGAATAATGAGAAAGACCTTCCTCCTGGGCAAAATAAAAGAAGGCGACGCTTTTCAAGCGGCCCAAATATTCGCGGATCAGAGTTAGAGCGGACGCCACTAGGCGCGGGAGGAGACGGAGATCCGCGTTGAGAGGAAAGGAAGTGAGGTGTAGTAGTTAGAGCAGGGTTAGCCAACGGTGCCATCCAGCCGTAGTTTGACTCCAATACTCATCAGCCCCAGCCAGCAGGACCAATGGTCAGAGGGGATAGGAATAGTGATTCAGCAATATCTAAAAGGCATCGCCTTGGCTACTGTTGAATTGGAGGTTCAGGGTTTAGGACTGGGAAAACCTGAATGCCAGTTTCCGCTTTGAAGCTCACCCGGTGACTTTGGGCTAGCCTAACCTACTTCACAAAGTTGTTGTGAGATTAAAATTGGGAGGGGTAAACAAGGCGCAACCTTGAGCTCCTTCGAGGAAAGGCGCAGGTATAAATAAGTACAGTATGGTTAGCTATGATTTTTCAAGCGCTGGAACACGACCAACCCGAGGCTGCGTACACACTACGACCATTAAAGCACATTCCCCTCACCTCAATTCAGGGCTAATTTATAAGGTCTTGCTGGGAATTGAAACTCTGAGGTGCCCATAATTCTTTGAGGGAGAGGGTGCACTTAGGATACACTTTCAGGGCATAGTGTGTACAGCAGCCTCGGTTTAATCCTGCGTTGACAAACGAAAACCGAAGAATGAAGCGGTGTAGTGTCCTGGGCGACAATCAGGTGTTTGTCCATTCATAATTTGCCATTTGGGGGAGAATATTTCAAAAAATAGCCTAGATAATAGTCGTATCTTTTAAAAGCAAACAAACCGCGAGGCTTGTTTAAGTGCAACCTGCCCTGGAATTTATCGAAGTTAGCGCGTTAGATTTGGACCACAGAGACTTGCAAATCTGTTCTAGAGCTCACTGGGTGACGTTGGCCAAATCTCTCCCCCCCCCCTCCTTTTGGCAAAACCTACTTAACACCGTTACTGAGCTGATAAAGAGAGGCGGAGGGTGGGTGATGCGGGTCTCTTTGAACTCCTGAGACAGTGAGCCAAGGCTGAAGCTCCTGTATCTCTGTGGCTGGTGATTAGAGTGTCGGTCTAGGACCTTGGAGACCAGACTTCGAATCCTCGCTCAGCCACGGTGACCTTGGGTGACCAGTCCAGCTGTCTCAGTCTAACCTACCTCGCAGGGTTGTTGTGAGGATAAAATGAGGAAGGGGAGAGAACTACGCGGGCCACCTTGAGATCCTTGGAGGAAAATAAATGTAATAATTTGGAAGCCTGTAGACGAGGGACGGAGGGAATTCGTGGTTCCTCCAGACATCGGGGATCTCCGACTACCATCAGTCCCAGGCAGCAGGAGTGTTAGCTTGGCCCCGGGACCGTGGGTGCCCGGGGCCGTGGGTGCCATGCAGCGTGCATGGCCCTGGCACCGAAATTTGTGGGTGCCCGGCCGCTTCATGGGGAATTTTGTGGGTACTCGGGCACCCAGGACCCCAAGGAGTGGGGCCAGGAGAGCAGTCGGGAATGTTGGGATCTGTAGTCCGACAGCTTCGTCCAAAGCGTTCCTTATCTCTTGACTGCGACAGGTACCCAACGGGCGAGAACACCCGCCAGCCCTATCCTCAGAGTCTGGAGAAAGGGCTAGGCGTTTCTCCGAACTCCTGGATATGCCACAAACTCTGGCAGGACACCTCTTAGGAAGCGCTTGACCTTGCCCTGCTCCTGAGGAGGTGGTCCATGAAGGGCAGATCTTCCTTCACAGAAGCGCGGGGGGGGGGCGGGGGGCGGTCAGCAGCACCTTAACCCTACCGCTGTCCCCCAATAAGGTGTAGAGAACACAGAATAGGAACGCCCCTTCCAGCTCTGGTTAGGAAAATCAACATAGGTTCGATAGCAATGAGTGTAGACAGCTGGATCGACGCCAGGCAGATGCCTCCTTATCGATGCCTCAGGCGTCCTACCCTCCCTCTCCCACTCCCTCGAATTTAAAGGCTGAGCTGTATCTGCCCTCATCCCTCAGCCGCTTTGGTTAGAGACCCAGAGCAAAGGCTTTAGCCTCCCCTGGATGAGGCGAGATGGAGCCTAAGATGGTTGGTTAGAGACTCCAGAGAAGAAATTCGGCGTTATCCTCTTCCCTCCGCCATCCGATGCCTTCCCCGCCGCCCCTTCCTTCTTGTCTCTTTCTCCTCTTTTAGTTGTGTTGATTTAGTTCGTCCTCGAGACTTCCCTGCAGTCCAAGGGGGAGGAAAAGCGGGGCTAAAACGTGCACCACCGAGCTCTTTTGGCCAATATTTAACTAAGATGGCTGGGCTGGCCATAGGGTGACTTGGGTCGGCGGGCTGGTTAGGTTTGCTTGCAAATTAATCATCCAGCGCGCAGTCGGCGCCAGTGTAGATTTATCACACGCAGGCGGGGCAGCGGGGCTGGGAGGGGGGGTGGAATGAGGCTGCCGAGGAGACACAAAGAGCGTTCGCACCTTCCCGCTTTTGATCCTCAGATTAGTGCGGCCTCCCTCCAGAATACGAGTCTCCAGGGGGCTTAGTCTGGGAGGTCACTCGGAATCGGCGGAAGTTTGCACACCATTAGGAGGGGAGCGCGGGCGATTTCGCAGGCGGCGTAATCCGTAAACATTCTAGAGGGCCGCAAAGGGTAACGTCGCGGTGTGGGCGTGCGGAGGAAATTAGAGGGTAGGAACCTGTTGGTCTATGCCTCGAGAGTTTTATTCCAGTCACACCCCCCCCCCCCCAATCATCATTCCAAAACTGGAAGCAGGAGGAAATCAGACATGATCACCCTTCTGGTAATTCCAATGTGGAGCCAACAATCGCACACACACCCTTCAGCAAATCCTATGCATGTTTCTTTTCATTAAAGTAAGTCCATTCAGGTTTGATAGTGTTGCTTTCCGAGGGAGGCCGTTGTGGCACCTCCTACAGCCTACTCAGAAGTAAGTCCCATTGAATTCAGTGTAGCTTTTCCCTCAAGTAAATCGGGTTAGGATTAGTGGCCAACAACATTCGTGATGTCCCAACTTTCTGATGAAGTGGACTCCTTTAAGGTATCGTAATAAAAAGTTATGCCAGAAGGACTTCCTGCTTAAGGTGATACAAGAAACTTGCTTTTTGGTTTGTTTGCTTGCTTTTGTAGGACAGATCTAACTGGGCTTACCCGCTCTGGAAGTTTGCTTCCAGTTAAGGGGGCATAGCGCTATAACCCTCAAGCACTTTGAAACAGAAACGAATCCCACTACAGTATTGGAGGTTTTAAAGCAGAGATTGGATGGCCATCTGTCATGGATGCTTCAGCTGAGATTCCTGAACTGCAGGGGGTTGGACTAGATGACCCCTGGGGTCCCTTTCCAACTCTGCAACTCTATTATTCTGTTGAGATTGACATTCAATACACTTTGGGAAGGGTTGCAACCCAGAACACGTTTCCTGGGGCCCAAAGAACCACGTGGGACTTATTTCTGAGTGAACAACTTTAGGAGAAGAGGTTGGCCTATTTGGAATCCCTCCTCAGCCATCTTCAGCGCCCTTCTCATCTGCCTTGGATCAGACACTTATGGACTCTGCCTAACCTGTCTCACAGGATTGCTGTGAGGATAAAAGCTGACAGGAACTGCTGAGAGAGAGAGATAGAGATTCCTATTGTTATCATTCTTCTCACAACTCCTTTACAAAATATTTGGAGGGTAGGGAGTTTTTCCACATGGAATGCCTGGCTTCATAGAGATGGTAGGGACCCCCAAGTCCAAACCCCCTGTAATACAGGAAAACAATTAAAGTACCCGTGACAATAAGGAATGTGAGGGACATCAGGATTCTAAATATTCTTTTGCATGTGCGATGGCTCAGCTTAGAAGTGTATACTGAAGTGTATTATAATTTGCTGAGGATGTAGGCTGTATGGAAGGAGGAGAGCATATGGAAAACACCCTGGTACACATCATGCATTTAAAGCACATACCCTCCACCTAAGGATCGTGGGAACTGTAGTTTACACCACCCTGGCACCCTGAACAAACTATAGTTCCCAGGATTCTGTCCATGCGTGTATGTGGCTTAAATGTATGGTGTGTATACTGATTTGCTCATCTTTTAAGAACTTTCCTAGGATGGGATGGACTAAAAGCTCCTCAGTTGCAAATGTTAAGAGAGGGGGAAGGAGGGGACTTCGGATGCCCAGACGTCTGTTGGAACCTTGTTGTCCTGTGAGCTAAGGAGAACCGAGAAGTCTCCCAGAACTTTCCTTCTGGTTTCACGGAAAGGCAACGGGAGGGAGAATTCTGAGTTTCCCCTGTTTTCTCAGAAGGCCTCAACCAGCTCAGAGCCCATCGGGAGCTGGGAGGGAGGGAGGATTGTACGCACTGCTATTAACCCACCCACTCCTTTGTGGGACTCTATCCAGAAGGTGGAGAAGAACAAAGTTTTGGACCAGTTTCTAACAGAAGCCGTGAGGAAGCCTCTCTCACGCTCACTCCGGCCCTTCCCTTCCTGCCCGCCTCTCCCCCTGCACGTCTTTCTCCACAACGAGCTGCAGGCAACTGAGACTAAAATTGCATCCCCGGACACAATTCCCCTGGAAAGTTAGCCCCACTGACTTCAGTGGGGCTTACCTCTCAGTAAACACGTTCCTATAGGGCAGGACTGCATGGAGCTCCGAAACACTCGCTGCGAGTCTCCCCATCTTTTGAGGATCGTGAAAACGCGTGTCTGGCTAAATCTTTCCGTCCCGCTCCCGTGACTCTCCCCTTGAAGAGTATATGTTCTCTCTCTCTCTCCCCATACGCCACCCGCTTCCCTGTGCTCTTTCCAAGGGGACCCGGCCCCAGAGGGAAGGGGAGATATTTTGGGGGAATGCAAAGTGGTACTGGACGCTGCGAGGATTTCACCCCCAACTGGCGCCAAGGGCTCTTAGACATGTGCTCCTTGAGAAACACAAAAAAGCCATGTTGGAGGAGCTAATCGCGTTAGATGTTCCGCTCCTATCTTGCTTACATGATCGCGACGGCCAAAGCCGGCCTCTCCTTCCTCCCTCCCCAAGCGACTTGCCTGTCTCCCAACAACAACGCAATCCCTTTTATCTTTCTTCCCTCTCCCACGAATTGTGAGCAGGAGGGTTTTTTTAGAAAGATCAGGCCGCTCCGATCCACAAATTCCATTGACCCTTTTTAACCACCACCATTCCCTGGGCGTAATTCTTAGATCACCTTTCCCACACAATAAATATGCCGTGTGTGTGTGTGTGTGTGTGTGTGTGTGTGTATTTCATAAGCACAGGCTGTCATTCATACGTCCGCACCGACAATGACCCAGAAACGCGTGTACTTTCCCCTTAACTCAGCCGGTTCTGCTGCCACTTTCTCCTCCATCTGCTAAGAGGAGCTATTCCTACCCATCTACAAGTAGGAAAACATAGTCAGGTAAAGGTAAGTAATATATAACCAATCGCTAATCCAAAAGTATTTTACAACCCTGTCCGCTATTAAATTTTGGGCGCATCCACGAAAGCTTCCCCACGGGTGATCACGTCTATCTGTACCTCCCCCACTCTTAGAAAAGCGCCTTATACTGGAACAGATCCATCTGCTTGAGTCTGCACTGGCAGCGGCCCCCTTCAGGATTTCAGGCAGGGGTCTCTACCAGCCCTACCTGGGGGATGGAACCTGGGGGCTTCTGCACGCAGAGCAGATGCTCTACCACGAATACGGCGTTCCCCCTATCATGGGAGGCTTCGTTATCCGGAGTTAGAGCCTTTGGTCCATTTAGCTTAGTATTGTCTACACTGACCGGCAGTGGCCCTCCAGGTTTTCAGGCAGGGGTCTCTCCCAGCTGTACCTGGAGGTGCGGAATTTGAACCTGGCATTTTCCTCAGCAAAGCAGGTGTTCCAACAATCGTCCTTTCCTCATGTCCATAGACTTTCAGCTTTGGGACCCCTCCTCTTTTTCTTCCTTCGTTTCCTTGTTCTTCCTCCCGCTTCCCATTCCCCCTTTCTCGTCAGTTGTATTTATTCGTCACATTTGCACCCCGCCTTTACTCTCCAAGGAGCTCAAGGCGGTGCGCGTGGATCTCCCTCTCTTCTCATTTTCATCCTCAAAACAACCCTGCGCAATAGGTTACTTGAGAGAAAGCGACTGGCCCCCGACACACGCAGCTAAGCTTCGTGGCCCGCTGGAGGTTTGAACTCCGATGGACCCCCCCCCCCCCCGATCCTAGCTGGTGGTTCTAGCTTATTAATCCTAGGAATTGTAGAGTTGGAAGGGAACCTGCGAGGTCATCTTGTCTAACCCCCTGCAATGCAGGAATCACAACTAAAGAATCCATGACAGACGGCCATCCAACCTCTGCTTAAAAACCTCTAAAGAAGTAAAGTCCACAATCACACAGCGGCTCTCTGTCTCTATTCCACTGATCAACTGCCTATATTCTCAGCGATTTTTTTGCACCTCTCCCACGTGCGCTAGTGAACGTATAAGGCAGATCCACGCCGGGCATTTAAGGTACACCCAACGCACATTTTAAAGCACACTGCTTCCCCCAAAGGATATTGGGAACTGAACTGTAGTTTCTCTCTCGCAGAGCGACACTTCTTGACACCCTTTGCAAACTACAGTTCCCATGATGGGGAGGGGACGGTTCACGTCCTTTAAATGTGCATTGGCTGTGCTTCCGAGGTCTGCCCCGGATGTCACACACTGCACAAACGCCCCTCTACAACTAAAACGCCATCTCCCGAGCCCCCCGAGCCCCATAGGCTGGCGTTTAACTTTTAGCACCCCAAGCCGAGGAAGCCGAAGCGCATCCGCACGGCGCCCCTGGCAGCACGCGCGCCCGAAGCCTCTCGCCCGTGCCCCTTCCGCCTTTTCCCCTAACCAAACACGCCTTCCTGTGAACTGCCAGCTTTCAGGCTCGTCCGACCGGCTCCCAAAGATAGCCCGGCAGAGAGACAGAGAGAGAAAGAACCGCAGAAAACTAGAGGAAGTAGGCGGTGGGGTAGAGATCTCCAGGAGGAACGGCTGAGTCTGGGTCCCTTCCCCACAAAAAAACCACACAGGGGGACCACTGTCCTTTGCGCTTCCGGTCGGAGCCCCCAAGCCCTCCTTTCAGCCCAAAGCTCATCCACCCACCATTCAAAAATCCGAGCGCCCCCTAACTTTCAGGGAGAGCCAGAAGTTATGTAGTGGTTAGAGTGGCGGACCTGAGAAACAAGGGTTCAAAACCCCACTGGACCGTGACCGTGGGCTTGTTACTTCCTCTCTCAGCCTAACCTACCTCACGGGGTTGTTGTGGGGATTAAATGAGGAAAGGGAGAAGAACCAGGTATGATCTGGAGCTCTCTGGAGGAAAGCTGGGGGGATATAAATGCAATAAGGGAAATAAGAATAAACTGCCACACACACACATATACATAGAGGGGAAGTGAGCCGGGATGAAAAGTAACTCATTCCGCGCCAGTAACCGCTCTTGGAGGAAGACGAAAATTTAATTATGATGTTGAATCTATTTTAGTCTTACTCAGAGTAGACCCACAAAGGGGCATGGATAAATTAGCCCTGTTCAGTTCAGTGGGTTACTTTGAGTAAACGTTACTTGGATACAAACTGACGGCGGCGGCGATGCACACGGGACAAAACCCTTTCTCGGCTTCCAAGCCTCTGTCCACCTCTCTTTCCTTCCTCCACCCCACGTCCTCCTTCCTCCTCTTAAACACACAAAGTCTGGCCGTTTCAGACAGTGGGATTTCACAGTTTGCTTTTCGGATGCGCTTATCAAACAAATGCGGGGGGGGGGGCAGGTGGAGAGGGGAGAGAAGGTGGCACTTCTGATCCCAGAGACTATTGAAATAAATAAATAAACGAAACCAAAGGAAAATAAATATACTGTATTGGGTGAGGCGAAGGAACGAGACGGGCAGGCCCCAAGCTAGTCGTAAATGCGATCCCGGAGGGAGATAGTCCGAAGCTACCTAACCCTTCACCCAGGGAGCGCCCCTCAGCAATTTCTTCCCCCAGGACCAAAAGGCGACAAGATCAGGGAAAGATAGACAGTTCTGCGGGTGATGGTATCCTGGAGGCGAGAGGCAGAGAGACCCCTCGAATCCAGAAGCCCATCTATCAAGCCTGTTCCTCTTTTCTTTTCTTTTTAAAAGTGATCAAAACCGTAACTGCGGGTGTTGATTATAGCAAATGTCAGCCGAGGCGTCATGAAAGCCTCGATCGCTATCTAAGCTGCGAACGCCGCTTTCTATCGCTCGCCTGTAGCGCAACAGAGGCGCGCAGACACGACCCCGTCCTTCTCCCTGTTTCAGACGAACCCGGACTACGGCTCCGACAGGATGAACGCGTTTAAAGCGTGTCTCTCTCTCTCTCCAAACCCCCCTTTTTAAAAAAAGCTCATCCTCGGTGTTCGCGCCCCATCCCATCTTAAAGGGACACCCGCCTTGGGTTTCAACTGGAAACAAGAGGCAAAATTTAAAAGAAGCAAGCCAAAATACTCACGGTGGGCAGAGAGTAACACGTGTGTATGTGTGCACGCGTGTATGTTCCTGCTTCGACAATCCCATCCGGCGGGGGGGCGGGGGCGGGCGGAGAGGAGCTCGGTCGCGTGCCAGCACGTGTACCCGGGCGTGGGGTGGGGGTTAGGGACCCATGAGGGCGAGCGGGCATCCAAACCACTCAAACCCTTATAGGCAGTGGGAAAGAAAGGAGATCGGAACGTTTGTGGTGGGTGTTGGTGGTAATAGGGGGGCGGGAGGTGGTTGAGCTTAGGCACGCGTGAGTGGGACGGGGGGGTGGGTGCTGAGACAGAATCAGCTCACCCTTCCCCTCCTCCTTCTCCCACACCCACTTGAACCGCCTAGATCTCAAACCCAGCCTAGGCGCGGATCTTCCCCAGTGGAAGGGAAAGGAGGCGATGAAATGGAAAGCCTCGCCGAGAAAAGTTGATGATAAGTCCAAATTGAAAATGTCCCAAAGCTTGGTCAAGCCAGAGAGAGAGAGAGAGAGAGAGAGAGAGAGAGAGAGAGATTTCCCCACCCCCACCCCTCTTGGTTTTCTGGCTGCGGCGTTGTGGGCCAACTCGCCTCTCCGAAGCCCCCTAGAGGCCAGACGCGTACACACACTCTCGCCTTTCCCTGTCTCTCGCTCGCTTTCTCCCAATGGCTGCTCTCAGCTCGCTCTCTCTCTCTCTCTCCTCCTTCCTTCCCTCCGTCCGTCCCTCCCTCCCTCCCTCGCTCGCTCCCCACCCCCCCTTCCCGCCCGCCCGCCCGCCTCTGATCATGTTGACATATTCGCACGGCACGGAGCGGTGGGGATGCTTTGCTGCAGCGTTACAATTTCCGACACCTTCTTTTTATAACTCGCCTCGGTCCCCCTCCGCTCGACCTGTCAAAACCACGCCTATGGAGCCACACAATTGGTCCGAAAGCGTCAAAGAGCCAATCAAGTATGCGGCAGCTGCCCTGCAACGCCGCACAACACAGCCATTCCATCCCGGCGCAGCCGAGCGCGCTGGCTCAGACACACACGCACTCACACCGGGGATTCTTGGAGCCCAGCGCCGCTTTCGCTCGCTCGCTCTCTCCCTCCGCGGCTCCTTCTCTCGCACTCGCTCACTCTCCCACTCGCTCTCAACACCCCCCTCCTCTCTCTCACACACACATACATACCCGTCTCTCTCTCTCTTTTCTCTCTGTCTCGCTCTTCCTTGCAGGAACTTGCAAGGGTTGGGAGGGCGTAGAAGAGCGATCAAGGCTCCCCAGTTTTGCAAATCGCTATCGTTAAGGCTTTTTAAAAAATTATTTTTAAAAAAAAATTGAAAGAGGACAGGGGGAAAGAAGGGAGGAGAGATCCGAGGAGGAACGACGGAGACGGGCGGCGGAGATTTTTTTCTTTTCTGGAATCCAAACTTTGGCAACAGCGAGCCGCGTGGGGGGAGGGGAAAACGGAAGCTGCATTCTCTCTCTCTCTCTCTCTCTCTCTCTCTCTCTCTCTCTCTCCAACTTTTAGCGCTGCGAGGAGCCTGATTAGAAACAAGAGGCTTCCCCCCCCCATTCACAATTTCTCTTCTCTTCTCCCTCTCATTCACGCACACACAAACACACTCCACCTTTACAGAAGCTTTCGGCGGGGCGTTGAATATAAGGAGGGGGGAAGCATAAGAAAGAGCGGAAGGAAAAAAAAACCTTCCGACCTCAACGTTTGCAAGAGACCCACCAGAGAAAGAAGGTGACTTCTTCTTTTTCGAGGCGTTCCTTTTCCCTGCACGACCGAACCCTCCTTTCCTCCGTCGCCTTCTCCAGAAGTAGCGGCGAAATCTGGCCGAAGTCCTTGCTGCTGCTGCTTTCTCTACCGCCACCCCTTCCTCTTTCGAAACCGACCATTCTTAACATTATAATTCAACCCTTGTGAAAAAGCGATCGCTGAGGAGGAGGAGGAAGAGGAGGAGAAGGAGCTTCTCAGCCAGGCGCAAAGACACCCTGGCGGGTTCCGGGTGACAAGATGCCTCCTGCTTTCGACTCGGGCGCTGGGACTCTCTGGTGACTCGCCTATGTCACTCTCCGGCACCCCCCGCCCTGGTCGCTCGCCTCCTCTTCGGACGGCCCTCTCGCCTTCCTCTCTCTCTCCTCCTCTTCCTCCCTTTCCCTCCTTCTCTCCTTCTTCTGGGAATCGTGGCCCGACGATGAGCTCGTAAGGGCCGCGCGCTCCAGGATCCAGGACTGCGTCCGGGCAGGCCGCTGGGAGCGAGGCAAGCTGTTGGATGAATCTCTCCATGAGAGAGCCCGTGATTCCTGGGACCAGCATGGCTTACCACCCCTTCCTACCTCACCGGGCGCCGGACTTCGCCATGAGCGCCGTCTTGGGTCACCAGCCGCCTTTCTTCCCGGCTCTGGCGTTGCCCCCCAACGGGGCCGCCGCCCTCTCTCTGCCGGGGGCTCTGGCCAAGCCCATCATGGATCAGTTAGTCGGGGCGACGGAATCCGGGATGCCTTTCTCGTCTCTGGGACACCAAGCCGCGGCTCACCTGAGGCCTTTGAAAACCTTGGAGCCGGAGGAAGAGGTAGAGGACGACCCCAAAGTCCACCTGGAAGCCAAGGAACTCTGGGATCAGTTCCACAAGCGGGGCACTGAGATGGTAATCACCAAGTCAGGAAGGTAAGGGAGATTTGCTCCTGGGCTATGGGAAACTATTGGGGGGGGGGTTCTTCTCCGTCTCGCCTCCCCCACCTCCGCGCACACCCGCCAACCCATTTCTCTCAAGCTGATTTCCAAGCAAACCAATCGTTTCCACTTGCAAAACAAGAAAATAAAAAGCTTAATATGGAATTAGGAAAATATCCAGAAAGCGACAGCTGACCGTGTGTGCTTGCAAAAGCCTTCACCAACCTCTGAAGGACAATGGGAATACTGTGTGTATACAATCTATGCAATGCATATAGCGATAGATAGATAGATAGATAGATAGATAGATAGATAGATAGATAGAATACAGATAGATACATAGATAGACAGATACATAGACAGACAGATATCTGCATCCAGGAATCGTGCACACACGCGCAACACTTTATCTGTGCACACCAAAGAGAGAACTGACCGCAGTGTTCGTGGGATATGTGCAATCATATAAAACTGGGCAGAATTTTGCACCGGGAATCTTTTAATAAAAAATGCAATAGCTCCCTTGGTGGCTTTGTTATGTCTGTAATTTCCTGCACTTTTTGCTGGGGAGCCAGACCCGTTGGAATGAATGGGGGCTTACTTCCAGGCAAAAACACACCCAGACGTAAAAGCAGGCTTTATCCTGCTCAGACTTTCTTTAGCAGTTAAGTCTTTCCACGCTCGAAGCAGATCCAGCCTAGTTACTTCCAAGCAAATCTATTCGGAGGTAGAACTCTTCGACTGGAATTTTAAAAGCACATTTGAACCCTCATCCCCCGAAAATAACATTGCTCTTCTGTAAATGTGGATATTTTGAACTCAGGATTTCAACTGCTAGGGAAATCCAGGTGTAGGGCCCGAAATTTGTGGAGCAAGTGAAAATATTCTAGCACTGGAGTTGATAATAAAACAGAGCGTTTGGAACTAAGGGCTTCCTTACCCCGTAAAAAGTTTGTAAGCTGTACTTAAAACTTAAGAGCTAAATGGCAGATTATGTATTTTCCCTAAACGTCCGCTCACAAATTACGAATAGTCGTAATTTATATAGAAACAATTGCCATTATTTCATTCCAACGCGGAAAGTGAAAATATAACCCTGATGCAGATTCCTCAGGTTCACATTTACGATGCCAGGTTCATTTCAAACTGCTTTTTTTTTTTAAAAAAAATAATCAAGTCCCCAAGAAGGCTGAAAAAAAGTAAGGAGACTTTGGATCTGTGGCCAAAGTTTCCCCCCCAAGAAGGCTTATCTACTGTTTGCTTTCTTATTTGGGCAGCTACTTTGTAAGGAGGCTTTGCAGACTTCAACAGCTCGCTACAACAAAATCACACGTCTTTGCAATTTGGAAATCAACTTAAGAATGTGGGGAAGGGGTGGCAACCATCTTTCAAGTCCTCCAATTTCGTTGGCCTTGGACTATTGTTGCACGCTAAATACTACGGATATGCGTCTCCCTCCATGCCCAAACCAGAGGAGATTATTTTGCGATTTTTTAAAAAAAAAAAAGAATTAACATGGATTATTCACAAAGGATCCCTATTATCATTTTTATTTTGCACAATAGCAACCAGTCGAGAGAATCTGAGAGTATAGTTCCTTGCTAAGGTTGGGGGTGGGTGGGGATACTTTTGCACAAGAATATGCGGCTGAGTGATACGCTACGACGCTTCTCTCTTTTAAAAAATACATATATTTTAATATAAGTAAAATCTTCGCCTTCTTTGTTTTGTGCTCTGTCTGTCTCTGTCTCTAGGAGAATGTTTCCACCCTTTAAAGTGAGGTGTACTGGCCTGGATAAGAAGGCCAAATATATTTTGTTGATGGACATAGTGGCGGCTGACGATTGTAGATATAAATTCCACAATTCCCGGTGGATGGTGGCCGGGAAAGCCGACCCTGAAATGCCAAAGAGAATGTATATCCATCCAGATAGCCCGGCGACCGGAGAACAGTGGATGTCTAAAGTCGTGACTTTCCACAAACTTAAACTGACTAATAACATTTCGGACAAACACGGATTTGTGAGTGATTTTTAATTTATTCCCCCCCCCCCCTGTAACGTAACCTCCTGGTTCTTTAAACGCCGCCCCCGCTCACAAACACCACGCGTTTAAAACAAAGCAAAACATATATTTGCAAGGTGGAGAGATCAGCTTTGATCGACCCTCGGTCACGCTGCAGGGATTGGGGGGTGGGAAACCTATTCGCTAAAAAAGCTTTGCAGAGGCCCAACGAGACTGACGTTTGATTTCGATCCCTTCCAGATTTCTAAAGGAAGGGAGGGGGACGAGAAATGACTTCATATTTGGGCACTTTGGCCGATCTGCTTATAATAATATCATAATTGGTTTCTGTGTGCATGTGTTTCAGGGAGGGAAAGCGGGGAGGCATCGCAGGATGAGGGTCATCGTTCCCTTTCCAATGTTATAAATCTAATTAGGAAACTTCCCGGGCAAAAAAAAAATATCCTGCACTCTTGCTCCGATTCAGCTCTAAATGGGCAGGATCCGAACTCTAGTTAAATCGCAGGGAGGGAGAGTAAGGGGGGAAAGCAGCTTAACTCCAGGAAATCTGGGGTTTGTTTTATAACTTTTCTAGGGCAAAACTGATTTAAGAGCCAGCCAGTTGCAGAATGGGGGGGGGGGGGAGGACACAGGATGCAGATAAAAAATAGGGAGGTGGAGGAGAGAAGAGGAAGAAGGGATGACAGAAGATAAATACTGTACACCTCCCCACCACAAAAAAAACCCACCCCAAACCACTCAAATTAAAATAAATTTCTTTGGGATTCCAGCCGGATTTTATCCCTTTCCTAACCGACTTAGACCCATGTCTAAGCTCGGGTCGCTTTACAGTATTATTATTATTTCCTTTCCTCAATTCACAACCCTGTCTGTGTACCAGATAGGAAAGTGAACTTTCGGGCAAGGCAGCTCCTCCAGCGAAGTGCAGAAAATGAGGTCATTCCTTCTGGCGAGGTTTTCTTGGGAAGGAAAAAGGAAGAAACGGGGAGATCCTCGTTTCAGCTTGGCTGGCCTTGGCTGATCTTCCTGAAAAGCCTCAGCTCTCTCTCTCTCCCCCCCCCCCCCGCCCTTGGCCCGCTTGGAGCTTGCTCAGAAAACCACTCCGCTCCCTCGCGCTTCCTTTACATCTCCTCGCCAGTCAACTAATGACCCGGGCTTAGCTCTCTCTCTCCTACTGGGCTGGAAGACAATTATTATGATTGGTAGTGTTATTTTAAAGCAAAATATTTCCAAGCAACGGTGGTTCTAGATGTGTAGAAGGAAGAGAGGAAAGAAAGAAAGAAAGAAAGAAAGAAAGAAAGAAAGAAAGAAAGAAAGAGGGCGGCTAGGATTTGGAGGCCTAAATGCAGGCTTTGCTGATGTTCCTCCTTTCGTTTTGACGGAGTCTGGATGCGCCTGCTTGTCTGTCTGTCTCTGACCCCCCCCCCTCCCGCACCCGCAGACCATATTGAACTCAATGCACAAGTACCAGCCTCGCTTCCACATCGTCCGGGCCAATGATATTCTGAAACTGCCTTACAGCACCTTCCGCACTTACGTTTTCCCCGAGACAGAATTCATTGCGGTGACTGCGTATCAGAACGATAAGGTAAGAAAGAGTCGCTGTGGAATGCATTTAAGGGAATGAGGGTGGAGCGGTGGGTAGGGGGTGGCGAGAGAGATGGGTGATATTGAGCCTCTGATCGTTATCTGATTTGGCATTAATGGCTTAGGAAAAAATTGGGCCTTGTCTCCTAGCGCCCCCCCCCCCCATATCACTTCGGCCACTTTAGAAAGAAAGTTAAAAGAAGGAATTAAAATTGTTCTAATTTTCGACATTCGGTGTATCCAGAGAAAACTAGTAAGAGGTGGTGGAGAGGAAAATAGATGTGTTTGTAGTGTGAGAGAAAGAGAGAGCGCTTTAAAAAGATATCCGACTTTCTCTTTCGGTGTGCGAATGTGATTTTCGAGGAAACAGAACCCTAATCAGAGCATATACATTAGTTTACTTAAAAATACAACAACGACAGGGGCAACCAGGCCCCCAAATGTAGGTCTGGTTCATATTATCCACCCCCCCCCTTTATACTGCAGTGTTTTTATTAATAGTTTTGGAGTAGGGTTGGTTTTTTTAAGGGGCAGGGGAAAGAAATATGCTTTTAGCACCTAGCAGCGTTTAATAAGAAGGACATGGCCCATTCTGATTTGAGGATGCGGTGGGGATAGAGGTGTAGTTGTCAAAGATACCCTATCCTCAGTTATCACCAAGACTCCTGTTTGCGGGAGGCCGCCTTGCCCACCAAAGTGGTCTAAACTGGGAGCCTGGCGCGGTCTAAATTTATGGTAATGAATTCAAGGCGAAGGACCCGGGAGACTTCGACTAGCCAGCCTTAGTTTCATTTCGTTTTTATTTTTTCCCCCTCGCTGTAAATTAGTACTTTTGGTATTTGGATTCCCAAACTCGAGTGCGGTGGTTTATGGAGCTTTGGCAGCGCTGCAAGATGGAAACCCCAGTGTGTACTTTGAATGTGTGTGTGTGTGTGTGTGTGTGCGCGCGCGCTTAATTCTACTGGCGGAGCTCCTTGGACACTTTAGCTCTCCTGAAATCAATGTGGCTCGTGCCTGAACTCAGGATCGAGGTGGAAGTTGGCAGGATATGGTGTTGGACGAAAGCGTGTGCTTTGGAGATGGGAGGGAGAGGGATCTGATGCCGTGTTTCTGCTCCTGTTGGGAAATCGAGGCTTGGCTTGAGGAGGCCCCACGAAGAAGTCAAACGTGCTAGGGACTAGCCGCTTAACAGAACTTTTGTTTGATACGATCGCCGAGGTGTGTTGGGGAGGGAGAGACAAAGGAGGCTCGCTCTCCTCCTCTGGGGCGAGCGGATCTCGCTTGACTGAATTGGCCCCGTGCTCGGCCCGCGGAAGCCTTTCTCGTCCCCATTCGAGCGGGAAGCCCCTTGTCCGACTGCCCTGCAGTGGCGTGTGAAAGCGGTGTTGTAATGGAGCCAAAGGCCCCCTCTTTCCTGGCGTTATCTCGAGCGATCTCTCGCAAGAGGTCAGAGAACCCGCATTCCAGCGCTCACCTAGGCGGCCCCCGTCGCCTTCATTAAGCACTTTCTGAGCAATTGGAAGGTAATGGATTGACTCCCTGACATAGGTCCCTTTCTTGCGTTTTACTCCTGTTTTTTAATCGCTGGGGGAACAGATCCCAGGGTCTGGCGAAAGGAGTCAGGGGAGGTGTGTGTGTGTGAGAGAGAGAGAGAGAGAGAAAGAAAGAAAGAAAGAAAGAAAGAAAGAAAGAAAGAAAGAAAGAAAGAAAGAAACAGGCAAGAAGGACAGTGAGATTCATATTACACACATGTAATATTTTATGTTATGTTATGTTATTATATAGCAAATAATATTGTATACATATGACATGCACTGTGGCAGTATTTAACCCCCACCCACCCCCATCTCAAAAGGTCTCTGCACTTCTGTAGAAAATGGGTAATGCTTGTTTAATCCTTAGCATGTCCCACTGCGCTCAATGGGTATCCCTTCAAACTAAGGGTGCAGAGGATTGTAGCCTAAACTTAGAAAGGGGAGAGCGTGAGATCAAAACTTTGGGCTCTTCTTCCCACCCACCAAAAGAGGTGGCAGCAATGATTTCAAAAATTAAGCAGGTGCCGAACTTTGTGCACCCAGTGATTTCTTTGAAAGCCCAAAGCGCTGGACATGGGCCGGATCCTTGAAGAGAGAAAAGGGCATTGCAGTCTTGAAAAGGAAAGGAAAAAGCAACCAGGTGCAGATGTTGTTGATTTCCTCCCACCCATCCTTTTTAGAGTTTGCAGAGGTGAGGGGGGAGCAACATGCCTGTAATATGTTTGCGTAGTATTTATTCAGAGCTCGCCCCCCCCTCTTCAACCTCCAGCACTGCGTGCACACACGCACACACACATAAGCACGTGGCCCGTGGACGGTAATTACATAAAGTATTTTATTATAGCAAGCGGGTGACCACCATTCCTTTGCGGTTTAATTATGGCAGGTAAAGAGTTGAAACTGAAACATAACTTTAATGGATAGCCAGGGCGGCACGTTCCACTCATTCCTCCGCCAGGGTTCCCCCCTCAACACACACACACTCTAAGGCTGAGGCAACCAGCCACTGCAATTGAACTGGCAGAGGTGCATGAAAATGGCCTTTCATGCTGGAGGGGGGGGGGCAGCCCTAGGATCCTGGGCTCTTGGCCGTAACAATGTCACATGGTTCAGTTTGTGGGTCTTCTGCTAAGGGTGTTGCTTGGGGCTTTTGGAAAGAAACTTTGAGACATAGTTTGGGATGAAAGCTGTTGAGGCCCCCTGCATTATTCCCCTTGCTTTGAGTAAGGGCACGCATGGGAGAACTACCCCGCCTGGGTTGGACTATGAAATTAGAGGTTCAATAGGCTGGAAAATAACCTTTATTTTCTGTGCTTGGATCACACCCTTCCTCCATTCAGGGTTTCACCACCTCAGAAAGCTGCCTTATTTATAGAGTCAGACCGTTGCTTCAGCCACCTCAGTGTTGTCTACACTGACTGGCAGCTGCTCTCCAGGGTTTCTGGCCAGGAGTCCCGGGGATTGAACCTGGGACCTTCTGCACGCAAAGCAGTTGTTCTCCCACTGAACTAAGGCATTTCGCTTTGATCCTTGCGTGCAGTAAATCGCACAGAGAGCTGCTTACTAACTAAGCAAGTTTTCTCCTGGTTTCCAGAGTCAAATATTTAGGACCAGGATCTTTCCCTGCACCTTTTCCAGCGCCCCAACCATTACACCATGCCCCCCTGAAAATCTGGGTCCACTTCGAGATTCCGTTCTTACACATTTTTTCATTTCATTTCTTTTTTCCCTCCTTTCTTTTTTTATGTAAAAATAGATAACTCAGTTAAAGATCGACAACAACCCGTTTGCCAAAGGCTTTCGAGACACGGGGAATGGGAGGCGAGAGAAAAGGTAAGGGGGGCTATCGCAGTAGAGTGTGGGGTGTCTGTCCAACTTGCTATTAGCGTGTTCAGTCTGGTTTTGAAATGCTCCTATTGTAGGGTTTGTCCAAGGATCTTTAAAGCACACAACTCTCATTGGGATGAGTGCTGGTGGAGGGAGGGAGGGTTCCTAGCCTTAGTGGAATCTTTTTTTAGAAAGTGATATTTGTAAACGCCCAAAGGTGTGTTCACTGCCACCCGAGGGAGACGTACACAGCTTAGGACACGTGTTTGCCATTGTCGAAATGTGGAACACAAGAGGCTGTGGAGAGGGAGTGGCTGGCAGTAGTTTACCCAAAGCCATATTCTAATGAGACGTTGCACTAACCTGATCCTGCATGCATTTAAATTGAAGTAAGCCTTGAGTTCCTTCCAAGGGGTGTTTTAACAGCAGGTAGTGTCAGTGAAGAGGAAAACAAGCATCTCTTAGCCTTTCTTAGAGTTAAAGGAGCTTTCCTGTGTGTGTTATCTTTGCACAATACACATTCAGGGCAAGGTAATTGGGTGTGGATATTTGTTTTGGAAGGCACTCTTCAAAGGGAAATATTTCTGTGTTTTGAGCAATGAACAAAAAAATGTCAAGTTAAAAAAACACAATTCCCCTAAAATCCGCAATGACCCAGCCTGTATTTCGAAGCCCCATTTAAGACCTCCTTATTTAAAATTCCTCCTTTCAATTTTAAAACCAATTGCTTCATTTCGACTTGTAAGGTGCCCAGTATTTAATTTTGATTTTACAGACACTCATACATTTAGGGATCAGGGAGAGAGCTGGCTCCTGCAAGCATTATTCATAATTCCTCTCTTCAAAATAAAAATAAACTGAACAATAACTTCCTAGTAGCCGTTAAAAACTCAGATATCCCAGGAATAGTCCAGCAACTTGGAATAGCTGATCGCTGCTGGGCTATGGTTGCCCAAAACTCACCCAACCCAGCTCAACTCTTCATTTAGTGACAGATTTGCTCTGCCTCCACCCTGCAAGAACCCATTTTTCACTCTTCCCAAACTCTGAGGAGATCAGCCGCCCCCTATCAGATGTTTAGTTTCTCTAAGCATTTGTGGATTTCTGAGATTACATCTAGACATGAAGAAGAAGAAGAAGAATATCATATTGAGGTTGTCCTTGCCATGCTCTGATGGCAACTCATTCAAGTTCTTCCCTTCAAAGCTCTACCTAAACACTTCCCCTTGGAAAAGGAATGGAATTCTTTCCAAAAGAACTTTTCTTTGGCTTCCAGAATCCCAGCTCCAAACCTGAAACTTGAAATTCTCTTACTCCTAGAGAAACCCGCCTTCTTTCCACTGAACTGACGCCAAAGGCCCTTTGATCTTCAGAAAAGCCTGTTGACCTTTGCGGGCATCGTCCGAAGTAAATAACACTGTGGTGCTCAAAGCCCCTTTCTTAAAACGGGCTGACTTGCCTAGAAACCCTTTGCGACTCTAGTGCCAGGCCAGTAGGCTGGGCAAGCCTGGCTTCGATGATAAGCATATCCGCAGGGATCACAATCATATTTATTGATTTTATTTAAAACATCCTGTTTGATTCCATTGGACATCTTTCCTTGTCCATTGGCCTGAATGGGGCACCAGCTGGTTTTTTCTTTTGTAAACAGTCTTTTGCAGTGCCAGCTGATTTGATTTAGAGAGGTATTATGGTCTGGAGCGAGTAGTATGTGTTCGCGAGTTTCCTCCCTTCTCCAGCGACTTTTAAACCAACCAACTTTTCTCCAGGAAGCAACTGACCCTCCAATCCATGCGAGTCTATGATGAGAGGCAGAAGAAAGAAAATGGGACATCGGACGAGTCCTCAAGTGAGCAGACAGCTTTCAAATGCTTTGCCCAGTCAACCTCCCCTGCAGTATCCACTGTGGGCACATCGAATCTCAAAGGTGAGGTAGCTCCCTACTTGCCTTTGCCCCTCCCCCCACTCTCTGTGCACTCCCCCCCCCATTTCCCTCCCCCCTCCTTTCTATTTCTTGGTTATTACCATTTCCAGGGTGGGGGGGGGGTTGGTGGGGGGAGGAGGCAGCATTTGAAGGGAGTTTGGCTGAAGATCAGCCTCCGCTTGGAAGGAGGGGGAAAAAGTTTCGAAAAATAAAATAAACCCAATTTTGAAACTGCTCCAGATATTTTTAAATAGGAGGGGGAAAAACACTTTTCTCCTTTCCGTCCTGTATCTATATTTCTTCTGTGGTTTGAACAGAGTCAGCCAACACTGACTAAAGCTTCGGAGCAAAGGCAGACCACGGGGCAAAAGTTCAAAACTGCAACCAGTCCATTCATAACCATATTGGAATTTCTGAATAAGGGCGGGGGGTGGGGGGTGGCGGAACCCTGCAACCAATCCATTCATGCGCTTATTGGAATTTCTTATTAAGGTGGAGGGGAAACCTCCTGCAACTAATCCATTGAAAACCTTAGTGGGATTTTGCAACAAGGGAAAAGACAGACAAAAAAATCTCCATTAAAAAAATCAACAAATTTCCTATGCTTTTGAGGACAACGCTTCGTCAGACTCATTTCATCAGACTCAGTGTGTTGTAGTGGTTAGAGCACTAGACTGGAATCTGGGATACCAGGGCACTCCTATACCGCCCCCCCTCAGCCAGAAGGCTTGCTGGGTGACCTTGGACCAGTCACTTTTTCTCAGCCTAGCCTACCTCACAGGGTTGTTGTGAGAATGAAATGGGACGGAGTGAATCGCGTGTGTCACCTTGAGCTGCCTGGAGAAAATGTGGGAAATTAATGTCATAAAGTGTACGTGCGTTTCACAAGTCTTTAAGATGCCACAAGGCTCTTTGAAGCTTTGGGTTCAAGATGCTAATATAGCTAGCTCCCTAAAAGATTTTACGAAAAGGCTCCCTTTGTTTTCCTGACTCTAAAGGAGAACAGGCAAGAGGGAGGCACAGCCTGAGTCAAATTATCTCTCCTGTTCTCCCGTCATTCCACAAACCTATGGGCTGTAATGGGAGTTAAGCGGCTTCCAAGGAATCCTACATTTGCATGCGTACATAAAAGTCTTCAAGTTACTTTAGGCGGCCCATCTTATCCCCACTTTGGTGGAAGGAAGCCCCATTGAATTCAATCGGGTGTCCTGAGTCGTGTTCCAGATGGTGCCCTGGTCTTCTCAAGCAAGCGTGCATAGGATTGCAGCCTTAAAAACACATACACAGCCTTAAAAACACAGATGGAATGCACCCTTTTTTTTCTTTTTAACCCCCTCATTTGTTACCAAAAAAATTGCTTGAACTTTGGTTCTCTCAGGTGCCTGCCCTGTGAAAGCAGAAAACAAATGGCAGGGGATTTCAAGCTCATGTAAGCAGGCCCTGTGTCTGAGGCAAGAGAGAAGCCAGACCCTAAACGTTTAACTTTCCCTTGCGTTGGGAAGGAGGCGAGATGTTCCAACAGAGCACAGGAGAGGGGAATAAAAACCTGGGAGAAATAAAAGCTGGGGGGATTAATATGATCCTCCCCCTGCCCCCAAGCCTCTCCTCTCCTCTCTCCCTCACCCACTTCAGTTGGACGTTTATTGTGGAAACAAGGAGATAAAGTGAGCCTGGAGACCAGACGGGAGGGGGAATAGGCTTACTTACGTGTATCAACCTAACATTTGGGAAGCTCAGCTCCGAACAAGTCTGTTTGAATTCGTCTAGTAGTCCTTCCTTCAGAGGCGGTAAACATGATGGAACGCTTCACCAAGGGGTGGGGAAGGAAGAAGGAATTCCACCGAATAAAAAAATGTTTAGGTTAGGGGAACAGGCAAGGCTAGAACCGTAATAGGCTACTTTTCTACCTGCAGAGATCCCCCCCCCCCCAGCCTTGTAAGATGGTGGACTGAACTGAAGTCAACTGGTGATAGCTCAGCTAAAGTCTTTAGGAATAGTAGGCCAATATATATATAAGATTTAGTGGAGTGGAGGGTGTATATTCCAGGCCAGGCAGAAGGCTGGCAGGGTAAGTTTGCTTGTGTGTATGTATTTGTGTGTGTGTGTGTGTGTATACACACACGCGCTCTTGGAATTAGGATTTTATTTGCATTGAGCTGTGCCTCCAAAACTAGAGGGGTTCAGCTCCAAGAGGTGCGTCCTGGACCTCCCAGGAGAAGGGGCGCCTGGCTGAGCAACGGCTCCATCGTATTTGCTCTCCGACTGACCCTCTCCCTTCTTTCCGGCCCCCAGATCTGTGTCCCAGCGAGGGGGAAAGCGACACGGAAAGCAAAGACGACCCCTCGGAGGCCAACGACTCCTCCGGGAAGATCTCCACCACCACGGCTGCCATTGCCACCAACAGCAGCTCCTCGGGCTCCGGAGGAGGAGGAGGAGACCCACGGGAGAAGAGCAGCCCCTCCAAAGTGACCCTCTTCCCCCCTGACTCGGCAGGCGGCAGAGGCAGCCGGGAGAGCGCCCCCAAGGCTCCCGCAGACTCAGCTCGGCACAGCCCGGCCACCATCTCCTCCAGCACCCGGGGCCTCGGCGGGGAGGAGGTGAAAAGCCCCTCGAGGGAGGACTGCAGGGGCCTGGCCAAGGAGCCCTTCGCCCCGCTGACGGTCCAGACGGACAGCGCTGCCCACCTCGCCCACCAGGGCCACTTGTCCAACCTGGCGTTCTCCCATGGCCTGGCCGGGGGGCAGCAGTTCTTCAACCCGCTGAGCAACGGGCACCCTCTGCTCCTCCACCCCAGCCAGTTCGCCATGGGCGGCGCCTTCTCCAGCATGGCCGGGATGGGCCCCCTGCTGGCTACAGTCTCCGGGGCCTCGGCAGGAGTTACCGGGCTGGACAATACCGTGATGGCCACGGCGGCGGCTCAGGGATTATCCGGAGCGTCAGCGGCGGCTGCAGCGGCGGCGGCGGCTTTACCTTTTCATCTGCAACAGCACGTCCTGGCCTCGCAGGTAAATTATTGCGGTGGATGTGTAGAATTATTTTATTTTTTTGCCCGTGTGGGAGTTCTCCCCTCACTAAGGCAGAAGCTATTTGGGAGTCTTTTGAGGCAGATCATTACCCGGGAGTTCCCCTTTCTCCCCGCCCCCGCCCCCATTCTTTGTCTTGTCCATTGGAGCCAACTCCTAGGGGTCGAGGGGTCTTCACCCCCCCAATAAAATATTTGAGGGGGCCTCCCGAAAGTTGATAGGCATTGCCATTCAAACGGTGTCCGTGCGTGGCATGTGATCTATTATGTGATCTATTATGCGGGGCAGGGCTTACTTGCCCCCCCCCCATGGGCGTAGCCAGGATTTATTTTTTTGAGGGGGGCTTTATGTTCGGGGGCAGAACCAAATTATCAGCGACACAATTGGTCAGTTAGTTAAGTATTTTTTTTATTTACTTACTTGATTGGGGTGGGGCAACTGCCCCCCTTCAGCCCATGGCTACTCCCATGCCCCCCCGTATTTTATTCAAGTTGGCACCCCCGTCTTGTTCCAACAACAATCCTCTAATGGATTTCAGGCGAAGGGTCGTAGCTGGGCGGTAGAGCATCGGGTTTGCATGCGCAAGACTTTAGGTTCCATTCCTGCATCTCCCGGTAACGCTGCCTGAACTCTTGAAAAGGCGCTGCTAGTTAGGATAGGCAGTCCGGATGTAGGTGCCCCAATGGTCTAACTAAGGAGGCCTGCATTTCTCAGTGGCAGAGCGTCTGCAGAAAGTCCCGGGTTCAATTCCTAGTTTGTGAAGGTAGGGCCAGGAAGTATACCCCGCCCGAAGCTCTGGAGAGCAGCTGCCAGTCCGTGTAGACAATAGGGAGCTAGATGGACTAAGGGTCTGCCTCTGCATAAGACAACTCCCTGTGTTCCATTTCTCCTGCGATGGTGGTCCTAAGGAGTGAGCTAGAGGAAGATTATTGTGTGTGTCTGTTTTAGCGGACTCTTCGGTGGCATGTTTAAAAGAGTTCAGATGGATTCTTTATTCGCAGAAGAGAGAAAAGTATGCAAGCATGCCCTGTCACTCTCACCTTCCCACTCACTGCTAAAACCATATAGACCGGAGCCATTTCAGATCAGACTTTTTAAAGCTTCGGCTTTCAAATTCTGCGCGTGTGCGCGCGTTCCTGGAGTTTCTTTTTAAGGGTATTATTATTATTGTTAATTTATTTATTTCCCTCTTTTTAAATAACCTCTAAGGAACTCTGGGTAGCCTAGGCTGGTTATTCTATTCCATCCTCACAACAACCCTGTGAGGAAGGAGAGAGCCATGTTAGCACAGAGGGAGAGAGCTGCAAGTTCAACCCGTGAATATTATGACCGAGAGAGGGGATTTGAGTGCAGCTGTGCTCTGGCAAAGGCCGGTATCAGAGGAAAAGCGAGGTGCTTCGTTTACTGACTATATTTAAAGGGTTTGTTTTTTGTGTGTGTTTAATTTCAACACTCTCACGTGCACACAAACGCCCTAGCTCTCTCCCCAACACAAATGCGCTCTCTCTCATACACACTTAAACTGAAGCTCAACAGGCGTTCGTCAGGATGAGGGAAAGGGCACAGGGAATCGACGACAGATAGGGAATCTAGGACAGGCCATCCTCCATAGCTCTCTCCGACCACATTTTACAAGCTAAAGAGTTTTTGACTCGCTTGAAAGCGATGCCAACATTTCCTTTCCCAAAAGGCGTTTTGTCCGAGAGAGAGGGAGGGAGAGCGCAGAGGCTTTTCTCTCTCCCCGCCCCCCCCCCACTCCTCGCCGTCTCTTTCCTCTCGAGGTGTTGACTCCCGCGGTTGGAATGGCAGCTGAGGGTGCTCAGCACCTTGAGAAGACAGATGATTGAAAAGGGATATTTTAAATAAATGGAGCTCCAGCTTGGCTCCGGGCCCTCGCGCTTCGAACTGCTGGTCCCGGCGCCAGGGAATGAAACGGCGCTTGGCTGAGAACCGCGTCTCGGAGGTTCTCCGGGGCTGGTTACTGCGTTTTCCCACGTGCATGGCGGCGTGGGGGGAGGGAGGGAGGGGACACACAAATACACACACACCGCTTGGTTCCTAACAGAACCTCGCTTTCCGTCTTCGCCTAGGTTGGTATTTGTTATGTGTTTGGGCGCATGTGTTTCCTTGCCTGTTTTCTTGCGCCAACGTGTATATACCTTTAACTGTGCCAATTACTGACCCGGCCGCTGCTTCTCTTGCAGGGCTTGGCTATGTCCCCCTTCGGAAGCTTTTTCCCTTACCCCTACACCTACATGGCAGCCGCGGCCGCCGCCTCGACAGCAGCCACCAGCTCCGTCCACCGCCACCCGTTCCTCAGCGCGGTGCGCCCTCGCCTGCGCTACAGCCCTTACTCCATCCCGGTGCCCTTACCGGACAGCAGCAGCCTTCTCACCACAGCCCTGCCCTCTATGGTCGGCGGGGCGGAAGGCAAAGCGGGCGCCTTGGCATCCAGCCCGGCCTCGGGAGCCTTGGACTCCGGCTCCGAGCTGAACAGCCGCTCTTCCACCCTCTCCTCCGGCTCGGCCGTCTCGCTGTCGCCCAAGGTTGACAAGGAAGCCACCAGCGAGCTGCAGAACATCCAGCGTCTAGTGAGTGGCTTGGAATCGAAAGGCGACAGAGCCCGGAGTGGGTCGCCCTAGAGGTGGGGAGAGGAGGAAGGTCCCCTCGCAGAAAAACCTCTCCATCCCCCCCACAGTCTCTGGGCTAGGGACCCCTCTTTTCCCTTCCCTCCCTCATTTCTCTGGCCGCCTGCTAGAACTCGCCACTGCCTCTCCCAGTCCCAGTCAGTGGGACTGACCAGGCAAGGTTTTGTCCTGGAGGTTGCAGGGGGCGGGCGGGGAGCGACGAGCCTGGAGGCCGCTAACCGGACAGGGGGGGGGGGGAGAGGTCGCTCTTGGAAGCTGCTATTGTGAACCAGACTGTGGTGTCCACTGGAGGGGCGGTGGTGCGCACGTGGGGTCAGCGGATCCTGGGGAGAGGTGACCCCCACGGCCTCCCTCCCTTGTTTGTTTCTACCCCTGTCGACACACAACAAACGGAGATGAAAGGAGAAGACACCGAGGAGTGATCCCCGGTGTGTCCCGCCCCCCTGCTCCCCTTCAAACGGAGAAATGACTTTTTGCATATCAGTTCAAGCCTGACCACGGCCCATGTCAATCTTTGTTAAAAGAGGGGCGTGTCCCTTTAATACTCGAGTGACGTCTGTCAGCCTCTGTAAGGCTCTGTTTGCATGTTCCATTCTAAGCCTCATTATTTTGGATTTTTTTTTTAATTAAAAAAAAATTGCTTGCTTAAGTTCCAAGGGACTTTTTTAAAAAAACCCTCCCCCGCCCCCACGTTTATTCTCCACTTCTTCCCTTAGGAACAATTTAAAATGTAGTTGGAAAGATGAGAATTTTTTTTTAAGGGCCGTAATTTCCTTGAAGCGGTTCCCCACTCCCCCCCCCCTTTTACTGTATATGCAATAACAAGGTTTATAAACATAATAAGGAAGAAAAAAGAAAGGAAGAAAGAAGTGGACACTATGGATAAAGTATTTATGTAATTGATGGATAACTTGTAAATAAGTGGCATATGAGTACTCGAAATTAAAAAATTAATTTATTGATATTGTACATATGTCTGTAAATAAGGCCTGACGCTGTCTTCTTTTATCGTTTTCTTTCTCTCTCCAGTTGCTTTCATTTAAAATAAAATAAAATAAAATCCCTTGAAGAGAATTTAAAACGTATTAAGATAGCAGGAGTCCCTCAGCGAAATATATATATATAGTGTTTACATTTGTCATATTTTATTTGGATTCATTATGTCACCGGGGACATAATTTTGGTTGTTTATTTACCGGGGATAGAATGCAAACGGCAAAAATAAAATAAATTTTAGGGTTCGGTCAACCGGGAGACGGAGGGGAAGGAACGATTGTACAGTAGTGGGACTGCTGGGTTTTCTCTCCCTTCTAAAACTAGAAGCGCCGTCAGTAGAAATGGTTGAATAAGTACGTTAATTAATCACCAAAGCACTTCTGAGGCGGGTTTGTAAAAAGAGATAGCGGGAGGGCTGGAATTCTTGCCCAATTTAAAAAGCAAATATCTCGATCGATTCCTCCCTCTCTTCCTCAGTACGAGATATATTACCGCCACTATTCCAAACGAGTTTTTATTTTTCTCGTGCTAAACGTTGCCTTTGCTGGGAG
The DNA here is from genome assembly GCF_965153285.1 of Podarcis tiliguerta. Taxonomy (NCBI): domain Eukaryota; kingdom Metazoa; phylum Chordata; class Lepidosauria; order Squamata; family Lacertidae; genus Podarcis; species Podarcis tiliguerta. Next base: position 21,026,794 of record NC_139549.1, read on the forward strand.
GGGGTCCACATTGCCATGCTATGGCTACAAAGTCTGGTTCTAAGAACTAGGCAAACGAATATATATAGAAAACTTCTTAAGGATTTCCTCCCCAGTAATTCCCCCCTCCCTTCTATAAGGAAACAAAGCCTCTTAAAATCGCTCGAATATCAATTTTGTGTGTGTGTTGAAATCCTTAGGCCTCCGGTTATATGCCTGGGGAGTCTTTGGTTTGGTTTATAAATAACTTAGCGATTTCTTTCAGGGCATTTCTTGACTCAGAATGGCAAAAGTCCGAGAATGGAAGCTCTGTAGGATTTCCCCCCCTCCCTTTACTGGGGAAATATATATATATAACTAAATTCCCGAGGAGAGTGTCTTTCTCGCTTAAAAAAAAAAGTTTGAAGGACAACTTTTAAACTTAATAATAATTTGAAATGTGAATTACTTCCGAGTTAAGATTGTAAATCTTACTTGAGAGGCGCAAGTTTTCTTCAAAAGAACCCGACGTCCAGCCTAGTCCTACATTCCGATCGTAAGGCTGCAATCCTATTACACATACTTGCCCGGGAGTAAGTCCCATTGAGTTCAATAGGCCTTGTTTCAGAGTAGACTCGTATGTGCGGCTGAAACTTGGAAACTGCAGAGGATGATGAGTCTCTTCATCCCCGCGTTGGAAAATAAATAGAGTTGGGATTGAAAAGCCAAGTGCCTCCTCTTGTTTAATTGTTTGGTCTAAAAGTCTTGTAGAATAAATAGAGAAGAGCTGGGGTGTGTGAGAGAAAGGGAGAAACACCGTTAAAATGGAAACCATAAGTTTATCAAAATAAATAAATAAATGGGAGTCTAGGAGGGAAGGGCGGGGAATCAACAAAACTTCAAACTTTTTCCCCGGGTATCCAAAACGCGCCTGTATTTATGATTTGGGGCAATGTTTATAGAACGCCAAAGAGCCGCCAATGGAAGCAGCGAAGTCGTGGTTCAGTCGCGGATTCAGTTCTAAGCGACCCTCGCGAAGCCTTTGAAGGTCAGCTTGTGAATGGACAGGCAGATAAGACCGCTCAAGACCGCCGCTCTGTGAGCTCGCCAGCCCCTCAGCAGCCCGCCTTGATAAATTGTTGTTTTTAAGACCAGCCCGGAGAGTCTCTCCACGCCGTCGCCCGTGCGTTTCAACGTGAGCCAGCTGTAAATATTATAAAAGTTCACTTCCACTCTCTATCCTGTTACGTCGCCTCCACTCCCCCATCCTTTCCCCAGCCCTCTCGGAATTGTGTCACTTGGAGATAAACACCAGCCCGGTTGGTGAAAGTTGAATATATACAGAAGGATCTCCATTAACGGCCCCCTCGCTCTCAGCCCCACCGCCCCCCAGTCTCCGAATGGGTGTGTTTCCTCCCCAAATCTTTTATAGCACTTGATTTTTTTGGCTCTGGAGTTTTAAAGAGTGGATTGTGTGTGGCGAGGTATTGATCGTTGTCCCTAACTAATAATATTAATAAAGTTCGAAGTTTATGTACCTAGCTTTTTGTTCACATCCTCGGTCCCTTCGGGAGTTTCAGGGAGGGAGCATGTAAGCGACTGGATCTCGACGAGAGAGCCTCTGCTAGGCAAATATTTGTTGCTTTCTAACTCCCCGGGGATCTGTGCCCCTGTCCTTTGCTGTTGGGATTAATTCCCTGAAGAAGATGGCGAATGGAGACCGTCGAAAGCTGTAACCCAATGCACAATTACCTGGGAATCAGCCCCAACGGAACAGAGGGGGGATTAGCTATCAAGTAAACATACATAAGATGTCTAGAGGTGTATACTGTGAGCAACAACCGACAGAACAGCCTTGCGGCGCTTGAAGACCAGATTTCCTGTGGCAAAAGCTACTGGGGACAACAGACCGCTTTCTCAGATGCGTGAGGTGTATGGTTTGTAAGGTCGCCTCGTTTGCGCGCTTACTTCCAAGCAAACATTCATGGATAGGGGCACTCAGTTTACGAATCCAGTTTCATTCTCACCTGAAGGCTGCAGTCCTCAACTCGCTTCCGAGGGAATAACTATCCCATTGAGAATAGCCAGTTACTTTTTTTTAAAAAAATGTTTTTAATATCCAGAAACCTCAACAAACTAAACCTCCGCAGCTACAACCTTCTTTGGTGAGAAATTAACAAAGACCTCAATAAATGGAACAAAACGCAACTTCACCCTCTCACGCAAAATAGCCAGAGTTACTTTTGAATAAACCTGTTTTAGGAGCGCTGTACACACACACACACGTTTCTGATGCTGATTCTATGCCTTCTGCACACACCCGCACACGCACACATAAACGCGCAGCAGAGCTTCAGTCTCAGACACGGGAGAAGGGCATTAGGGTGCGTATCTAAAGCACCCCCAAATTCTGTTCAAAGGGGACTAGCGTCAGATTGCTGGGCGTTCTTTAAATGATGGGCAAATGGCGATAGATCTAGTGAAACATAGACAGCTTGCGAAATGTTGGATCCGTCTGCTCCGCGTGAAGAAGGGTCGGAGATCAAACCAGAATGGATTCCATGAGACCAGTCGCCTCCCTTGGCGAAGGCACGACCATCCCTCTCTCCACGTCCATCAGTTCTCTTGACGTCTATCTCATTTATTTGAAGACTGCGAAACCGCCAGGAGCCGAGCTGGTATGTAGCTACCCGTCTCCTGAGTTCCTATGACTTCTATTGACTAAGAGAGTCTTCAATTCCTTGATTGGGAAGGGGACGAGAAATCTCCGAGAGGCACGCCGTGGTCATCCAAACTGTCTCTGGTCGTAAATCTAACCTCTTGCTCTCTCTCGCCTCGAAAAGCAAGTTCTTCCGCCTCCTCCCGGGAAAAACACGGGGAAAGTTGCAAAACACCCTCACGCCACTGCGTTCTCGAAAGAACTCGGCCGCAAACTGAGGCGGTTCTTGCCGATAAATGGGTACAGCATGTGTCTGGGATTCTTGGCCTCCTACGAACTAAAACTCACTTCTGTACTTTACTCGTGGGGGGCATGTGAAATAGGGGCTCGCCAAAAAACGAGATCTTTCGCAGAAGCCCGCAGAAGGCGACGGTCTCTATGCCACCTTGCTATCAACAGAATTTCTGTTTTCCAAGTTGATGCTGGACCTATGGACCGGTGCCAGCTTTCAGGGGGATTTGCGATCCTACAGTAACACAATAAAGCTGTTATTCTTTGCATACTTACCTGGAAATGCACGTCCCATGAAACACGGGGGTTACTTCTGAGCAGACATGTACACGACGGCGCTGTAAATCAATTTCTTTCTTTCTTTTTTCAAAGGCAAAAGCTTAAGCAAAGAACGTGAAAACAACCGAGTTTTTTTAAAACCGAAGGTGCTGCGATTCTCCCTGAAATTAGGCAATCGCATTGCGACCTGATGGCATGTGCCACCTCTGAATATTTCCTCGGAAGTAAAGCCCACTGATTCTGAGGTCAGACTGCAGGTCGCTGCATCTTTAAAACTGCCTGGTTATTTGCGTGTGTGTAAGTGTAATCTCAGAAACACAACTTTTTTTTTTTAGAGGAGAAAAAGGAAACGAGTCTTAGACACCAGATATTTACAGAAATGGAAAAAAAGAGGCCACAAGACGAAAGACCTTCCAACAAAATCCTACTCAGAAGTCAGTGTTTAAGGAGCCTTCCTCTGCAGTAAGTGTGCACAGGCTTTGCTATATTTTTGTAGCAACACACTAACATGGCAGGTAGGTCTGGAAAGTATATCAGCGAGGTACAACATCAAAAGGGTGGCTTCCAGACCAAGCTCTCCTGAAGGGCTGGAACCAGCGTCAGCGTTCAGGTGCAACCTAATGTCTGCTTTCCCCGTATAAAAACAAAACAACCGATTATCCTTATAATTATTGTCAAATCTCTTCGTGTAAGGCAGGGAGAAGCGGGGGAAGCTTCCACTACAGGGTACCGTAGTTCTTCCCTGAGAACTGAAGCAGAGCAGTCTGGTGTAGGGGCGAGTCATTTGGACTAGGACTGAGGATCAGTGTGATCAAATCTCCGCTCAGCCATGAAGCTCATTGAGGACCATGGTTCTAGTTACAGGTAGGTAGCGGTGTTGGTCTGCCGTAGTCAAAATAAATAATAAAAAAAATTAAAATAAAAAAATTCCTTCCAGTAGCACTTTAGAGACCAACTAAGTTAGTTATTGGTATGAGCTTTCGTGTGCATGCACCATGGGCGTAGCCAGGGGGGGCAGCTGCCCCCCAATCAAGTACATAAAAAACCACTTAACTAACTGTCCAATTGTGTCGGTTCTGCCCCCTCCCCAAAACATAAAGCCTACTACGCCCTAAATAAATCCTGGCTAGGCCCATGCTGGGGATCTTTGACCAATCATCGTCTTTTCAGCCTATTCTACCTCACAGAGATGTTGTGGGAGGGGGTAGACTTATTTAACGCCACATGGAAAAAAGTGGGGAATGAATACGTAAGTATATAAAGACAGGTACAGCCCAGGCACGTTTTCGCCGCCTCAGTAAGATTTAGCCTCCTGCCTTGCTGAGCTGAAACTGAAATCGTAAGGCTGTGCTACCTCTCAGACAGGAGGGGATGGAATTGCAGAGTGAATTCCTAGCGATGCCTCGGGCTTTGCGGAAGGGCTAAAACCTCAGACGAAACTGAGCCCAAAAGCTGGCCATGGATTTATAACACACATACACACACTTACACGTGCAAATAATATGGAGGGATTTGAGGTCTGTGATTTGGGGGAGCAAAAGGTTTCACAGCCTGCCCCGGAAGAGAGAAAATTAGATGCTATTAGCATTTGTGGCCTGCATATTTTATTTGTGAAGGACTTCCTCCTTCCACCGAAACACACAAATACTGTATACTTCTTGCAAACTCTGCGAAAGCAGCCTCGGGGCTCTCTGGGAGATGGTTGGTCGAGTTTAATGCTTTTGGAAAGAAAGGAAAAAGATGGGCAACGTTAAGGCCAGAACTCTGTCCGTATACAATATATAGAGCAGCGTTAATGAGTAACTCTTGTGGCGCTTGTTGTGGGAGATAAACAGCGAGCAATCGCTGTGGATTATCCTGTCTATTGCTCACCTGGCGCCTCGGCTGATATCTCCAGAGATTTTATGGCTCTGCAAGCCCCGGCAAGGCAGCAACAGAGGCGCCGGGCCCGGACGTTCCGTAGGGACGGAGCGCCACCTATCGGCGGAAGCGGGGAACGAACAAGGACAAAGATAGTCTCTCCTCCCCCTTTCACAAGAACATAGGAAATCGCCTTATACCGAGTCAGACCATTGGTCCATCTGCTCAGCATTGTCAACACTGATTTGCAGCTTCTCTCCAGGGTTTCAGACAGGGGATTTCTCCCAGCTCTACCTGGAGACGCCGGGGATTGAACCTGTGGCCCCCTGCGTGCAAGGCAAATACTCTGCCACTGAGCTACCGCCTTTCCCCTTTCACTTTTGTTCCATCGCAGTCTTAATTTCAAAGAGGAGGATCGTGGCGCCTTTAAGGCACCCTGAGCTGATTCTGGCACAAATATTTTGTGGACCCAACTGGTGAGAAACATCTAAGGAAGTGGGTTCTCTGGATCATGTTTTATATTTATTTTTAAATACCATAATAAATGTTTTCATCTTTAGAACGTATCAAGACTTCCTCCCCTCCTCCTCCCCCCCCCTTCCTTGAGACAGAATTGACAGCTCAGTCCTGCTAGCCGAGCTGACTCATAAGACAGCCACACCTTGCTTAACGTGGTTTATAGTGGGCAAGGAATTTGTCACTGATTTCTGTGCGGACTTGTAAAAATTTAAACGAATAGAACATTTTAAAACAAATGAACAACCCCCCTCCACGCACACCTAATTTGAAGAAGGAAGAAAAGAGAGCTCAGGAACTGAAATAATTTACGGGTTGCGTCTAAATCCTACTCAGAGTAGACCCACTGAAGATAATAGACTTAAGTTAGTCAGGCCCAGCAATTACGATGGAGTAGGGCTACAAAAGCTGAGGCTCCAATACTTCGGCCACCTCATGAGAAGAGAAGACTCCCTGGAAAAGACCCTGATGTTGGGAAAGATGGAGGGCACAAGGAGAAGGGGACGACAGAGGACGAAATGGTTGGACAGTGTTCTCGAAGCTACCAGCATGAGTTTGATCAAACTGCGGGAGGCAGTGGAAGACAGGAGTGCCTGGCATGCTCTGGTCCATGGGGTCACGAAAAGTCGGACACGACTAAACGACTAAACAACAACAACATACCCCACTTTTGTAAGCTCAAGGTGGCTTACATTATTCCACCCCCTCCTTACGTATTTTAATCCCCACAAAAACAACAACCTCGTGAGCAGGTTAGGTAGAAAAGTGTGCGGCTGGATCAAGAAGCTTTGTAGTAGAGCCGGGATTCGAACTCTGCACCCTCAGGCCCTAATCCGACACTGTAACAACCAGTACAACCGCACTGGCTCAGTTGCCTGACCCAGTAAAAGGCAGCTCCATGTGTCAGCAATGCACGTTGCCCAGTCAATTTAAGACAAGGATCTGGGCGTGTTCAAATCCGACTTTGTGGCATGTGGCCGGCGGTGCTGTAACCTTCGGCAGATGACGGCCAAAGATGATCTCATCACCCCACTCAATGTACCATGCATCTCCACGGGAAGTGTATTCCTAATAGGATTCCTCGCAAGAAAAGGGAAAAGTTGACAGCTGTGGATAGGAGTACCACGTTTATCTCAGAATCCGCATCGTCCCAGCATGTGCTTCTGGGCGGTCCGGTCCAACTGTGGAGGCAGAACACAGCGAGGGTGTGTTTGTTAGTAGCCACCGACAGCCCTCTACTGGATAGCTGTGCGGCGGTGCCAACTTGAATAAAATATTAGGGTGGGGAGGTAAGCCCCGCCCTGCAGAATCGATCACTTGGCACGGGTCACACACCCCATTGGAATGGCAACGGCCATCAACTGGGGGGGGGGGGGCAGCCCGCTCAAATATTTCATTGGGGAGGGGGCGAAGACCCTTCGGCCCCAAGCAGTTGGCTCCTATCCCTCTGTGAACGTGTCTAATCCTCTTTTAAAGCTTTCCGAATTGGTGGCCTCTTGTGGGAGTGAGTTCCATAGTTTAACTGCGATGTGGGACTTACTTTTACCCGTCCTAAACCTTCCAACATTCTTCTTCTTCGGGTGCCATTCCAGTTCTAGTGTTAGGGTGGGGGGACGTATCTCTATCCGCTTTCTCCATTCCAGGCAATATTCCATATCCGTAAACTACTATGTATGGAAGTGAGAGCTGGACCATCAAGAAGGCTGATCGCTGAAGAATTGATGCTTTTGAATTATGGTGCTGGAGGAGACTCTTGAGAGTCCCATGGACTGCAAGAAGATCAAACCTATCCATTCTGAAGGAAATCAGCCCTGAGTGCTCACTGGAAGGACAGATCGTGAAGCTGAGGCTCCAGTACTTTGGCCACCTCATGAGAAGAGAAGACTCCCTGGAAAAGACCCTGATGTTGGGAAAGATGGAGGGCACAAGGAGAAGGGGGCGACAGAGGACAAGATGGTTGGACAGTGTTCTCGAAGCTACAAACATGAGCCTGACCAAACTGCGGGAGGCGGTGGAAGACAGGAGTGCCTGGCGTGCTCTGGTCCATGGGGTCACGAAGAGTCGGACACGACTAAACGACTAAACAACAAAAACTTCTATCATACGCGCTCTTACGCGCTTTGGTCGCGATCTCTCGGTATCGATAGGACGTAAGGCGCTCTGTTGATGGTTAGAAGCAGTCCATGGGATAGAGGTGCCTTGCCACAGAAGAAGTGCAATGAACTGGGGTAAATGCCAGGGCAGACGAAGGCTTTTGAATGCCAGATTGATGGAAATGGCACGAGGGGAAGAGTGCTGCTGCGGCGCTCAGGTCCTGCTCGCGGGTTTCCCAGAGAGGAGCATCTGCTTGTAACGTAAGGAATGGAAATCTAGCTTCGTGTTGCAGAGGTTTGCTCTGGTATAGCAGGCAGAATGTAAACGAGAGTTTGCACAACTATTTCCGATCCCGAGTTGATTCATTCAGACGGGAATGAGTGAAGTATTGCAATAAATGTATTGGGCAGTAGCCAGCTAAGCTTTACTCACCGTAGACCTACTTAGACAATGTGCGCTGATTTCCATGGGTCTGCTCTGAACTCAGGTTGAATACCATCCACTGTCATATACCACCCACTCCTCGTATACTATTGCTATTGCTATGATATGATGATGATTTATTATTTATACTTGGATTGCCGGAGCGGAAAAATGAAATAAAAACAGTTTTCCATCATAACGTAAATAAAATAAAAGCGTGGTTTAAAAGCAGGTCCGACAACCAGTCTGCCCGATACCACTCGGAAATTAGGATACTAGAATAAACTTAGGGTCCTAAACGCGCTACTTACTCAGAAGACTGTGTTGTGTTTTGCATTATTGAATGGCAGGTATCAGTAGGATCGCAGGTGGTTAGGAATTTTGGACCTCACTGAGGGATAAAGGCAGAAGTCGCTATTTCCACCTTACGCAGCCTAATTCCCTCTCTCTTTACGCAGAAGTCAGTCTCAATAAATTCATTTGTCCCCCCCCCCCGCCCCATTCCCATAGCTGTCAACGTTCCCCCCCTTTTTAAGGGAAATTCCCTTATTCCGAATAGGATTCCTCGCAAGAAAAGGGAAACGTTGACAGCTATGCCCATTCCCCGCTATAGCAGATTACAGGCTAAGGTGGCAGTCCTATAACCACTTACGCGGGAGTAGGCCCTACCGAATTCAGTGAGGCTTACTGTGGAGTAGACGTCTCAGAGGCTTGCACTGTGCACGTGTGTGCCTTAGCAACACGCTAAGCCAGAAGGAAGTGTTAGTAAACCGCCCCGGGACTTGCTTGTTTCCTAGCAAACTTGCCTCGGATCAGACCGCAATCTTAAAACACGTTTGCTTGGGGCGGTTCTTTGGTAAGGTTCTGCGAGGGCGCCGTAGCTCCGCGACAGAGCATCCGCTTTGTGCGCAGAAGATCGCAGGTTCGATCCCCGGGCGACAAATCCAGGAAGGGCTGGGGAAATCTGCTCTCTGAAAACCCTGGACAGCCACCGACCGTGGCAAAAATACTGAGCTGGGTGGAGCAATGGGCTGGCCCGGTCTAAGGCAACCCCGGCGGCTTCGGAATAAACGCGCACAGCGTCCGGCTGCAATCCTTTGCATCAAAATCCTATTGAACGCAGTCCATAATCATTCATCTGACCCTCCTGCGCACCATGTTAATTTCAGTAGGGATCAGGCTCCCCAAAGCCCCCTCCACCCGAATTGTCCTAGTTTTTGGGGTTACCTCTTGGATTTTAAACACATCTAATCCGAGAACAGAGAGACATTTCCAAAGAAATGAGTTTAGCATCGGAGAGAGATTGGATGTTTCCCCCCTCTTTTTAAAACAGTGGTTGGATGGCCATCTGCCGGGGATTATGATGTTGTGATTCCTGCATTGCAGGGGCGAGGTGGACTAGATGACCCTGGGGGTCCCTTCCAACTCCACAGTTCTGTAAGTCTGTTTTGTGTGTGCGTGCGTAATGATTTTCCAGGGCGTTCAAAGGGAACCACTGGGGCGGTAAAGTAGAGTGCCAACCGCATCTCTTTGACTAGATCCCTTATTCTGGTAGAGGACCATATAGCTCAGTGGTAGAGCATCTACTTTCCACGCAGAAAGTCTTAGGTTCAATCCCCGGTACCTCCATTTCTCTCCGCCCCAACAACTTCCCAAACAAGGAAGAGCAACTCTCCGCTCCTGTCGGGTTTCCAGCAACTGCTATTCAGAAGTATTGCTGCCTCCGGCTATGAGTCGCACCGATCCCTTCTATTTCTTAATCACATCCCCGCCAAATTCAAATAGTGGGAGTCGAGAAAATGCTTTCCAACCTCGCTCTACAAGCTGCGTCCATTTTATTCCCTTTCGCAAAATAACCCCCCCCCCAAGTGCAGGAATAAAGACAGCTAAGTTTAAAAATAAAAGTAAAACAATGGCAGGTTTGTTTGTGTGTTTTGCACAAGGGCTACTTTTCTTCCAGCTCCGAGAGTTTTGCTCTGCGCCTCTGAAGTCAAAGCGGATGGTTGAAAACGGCTCCGACGTCCAGCTCTTAAGACCTGGCAGAAGCAACCTCCCAGCCAAGGCGCCGCTAAAATTCAGACGGAGCGAAGGTGCGCCGAAAGAGGCCGGACGGGGACCCCCCTCACCGCCCCAAATACTCTGCGAAAGATCCAAGGGGTATTTCCCAAAGAGTCACCTCGTTAAGACTCTTCCAGAAGGGATGGGCGGATTTCACGGCAGGAGGGATCTAGTACTTTATTTGTGTATTTATTTGTACCCCGCGATCCATTCATCAGAGCCAGTTGCCAGACAGACAGAATTAAATAATCCTGAATTTGTTTTGAACACACAGTTCTCCCAAACCACGGCAGCATCACAACCCATTGCCTCATTCTAGTTTTCTTAATTTCCGAGACACTAACACACATGGTGCCGTTTTGTTGTTGCAATCGTTATACGAAGTCAGAAAACCATGCCGATCTACTTCAAATCACCCAGGGATCTACCGGTATCTCTATCTATCTATCTATCTATCTATCTATCTATCTCTATCTATCTATCTATCTATCTATCTATCTATCTATCATCTATCTATCTATCTATCTATCATCTGTCTATCATCTATCTATCATCTATCTTCTTCTTCTTCTTCTTCTTCTTCTTCTTCTTCTTCTTCTCCTTCTCCTTCTCCTTCTCCTTCTCCTTCTCCTCCTCCCACTTCCACTTTTTTTGGTAAAATAATCCAAGGCAACAGAAGGCACAGTGGCTGTTTTTGTTAAACTACAACTAACCTAAGTGCACCTTTTAGAAAACAGAACATTGGCACCCCCCCCCTCAAAGTGGAGCAACCAGTTGCTAAACATTTCCATTCTCAGAACAACAGCCTGGCAGATCCACCCAAAAAACCGCTACAGAGATGCCAACACATCCAGCAGCATTAGCAAAAGAGGGGGAACTTCTGGACACAGGGGCACTGCATGGCCTCAACCTGGAGGACAGTCCTAGTGTGACTGAGTCTCAGCAAATGCAGCCCTTTTGAGCATTCCATCCTCAAAGCTCTAGAACTGCCGCCATAGAAACAGCATCCTTTCATGTTCATCAGAACAGCTGGTGTTGGCAAAGGCCAATATAAATTACATTGCAATATAATATATATATATATTTAAAAATTACTCTGTTTTGTCCAGCGCAGGAGCGTTTATATTATTTTAGTGACTAATGGAATCCTAAAATGGAATAATTCTTTTTGGGTTCTGTGTGTGTGTGTGTTATAAAACAACGAGGTCAGAAAGCAACATCATTACAAACAGTGGCAATTCAATTATTTGTCGTGGCCCCCAGGGGAACGCCCTCCCGCCTGCCTGGCATCTAGGCACATCTTTCCACCTAGGATTTTGCATGTGGAGGTGGAGACCCAGATTTTCCTGCTTTGCTATTCACAATTATTTTAATTATTTTAATTAGTGACGGGACACATAGAAAGCGGCCTTGTACTGATTCAGATCATTGGCTCCTCTAGAACAATCTTGTCTGGGAGCAACTCTCCAGGATATCAGACAGGAAGTCTTTCCCAGCTGCTAGAGATTGAACCTGGGAACTTCTGCATACATTTTGAATTATGGTGCTGGAGGAGACTCTTGAAAGTCCCAGGGACTGCAAGAAGTTCAAACCTATCCATTCTGAAGGAAATCAGCCCTGAGTGCTCACTGGAAGGACAGATGGTGAAGCTGAGGCTCCAATACTTTGGCCACCTCAGGAGAAGAGAAGACTCCCTGGAAAAGACCCTGATGTTGGGAAAGATGGAGGGTACAAGGAGAAGGGGACGACAGAGGACGAGATGCTTGGACGGTGTTCTCGAAGCTACCAGCATGAGTTTGACCAAACTGTGGGAGGCAGTGGAAGACAGGAGTGCCTGGCGTGCTCTGGTCCATGGGGTCACGAAGAGTCAGACACGACTACATGACTAAACGACAACAACTTCTGCATGCACTGAAGTTCTATTGCAGAAGTTTCGTGGGTAAGCAAGCATAAGATACAGGGACCAGAGTACTTCCTTACTATGTGGGTGGGGTGTGTGTGTGACTGCAGGCCTGCAGGACAAATGCAGCCCCCCAGGCCTCTCCATCCAGGTTTTGGGATGTTCCTGAGTCCACACCCCCTTCCTAGGGCACAGCCCTCACCACTCCTGGTTCACTCTATCCTTGAGTGTGTTTTTTTTCTTCATTCCTTGAACTCTAATAACTCTTGCTTGCCCTGAGAGAGGGCAGAGAGGAGCATGGCAGAATCGAGCTTGCTAAAATCTGCATTGGTCACTCTGCTAGTTTTTCTGCCTCGGACACTGCCCAGAAGAATCTGGCTGCTAGAAAGCTGTCATGTGGCCCTTCCACCACACCTGCCTTACTATGTGAGAGATATGTAGGTATATATTTCGAAAAACTGAAGCTGCAGGGAACTAGGCAGAGGGCCTTCTAGGCAGTGGCACCCACCCTGTGGAACGCCCTCCCACCAGATGTCAAGGAGATAAAAGAACTACACAACTTTTTAGAAGACATCTGAAGGCAGCCCTGTATAGGGAGGTTTTTAATGTTTAACGTTTTATTCTGTTTTTATATTTTGCTGGAAGGTGCCCGGGGTGGCTGTGGAAACCCAGTCAGATGGGCAGGGTATTTTTCTTATTCTTATTAATCACATATGTACAGTTGTTACATACATACATACATACATACATACATACCTTCTTCTTGACTTCCCACCCCTCCTTTCCTGATGTTTATTTTTATGACTCCTTTTTATTAGCAGTTTTAAAACACATTTCTATTATTATCTTAAGCCCCAACATCATTAAATCTTTCAATCATCTGCTGCTTTCTATGTTGACCTGTAAACTTTAATTTCCCAATAGAGGAGATAATTATCCAGAGGTCTGCCCCCCCCCCAAGGATGCTACATCATTTACACAAGCAAGTCCACAGAGTCCGGTGGGAGTTACTCTCAGATAAGTGTGTGCAGGATTAGGACCTTCATCAGCACCCTTTTTCTCTCATCTCTCCTTCTGGGCTTGTGTTTACCCCTCTTAATATATTTCGTTCTAGCGCATGATTTCCATCTCAAAAGTTTTCCTGCCAATGTTTTCAAGAGCCTCCAAGCTTTTGCCTCCAATTCTTCCTGTTGAAGGGCCCTCCAACCAGTCCTGAGCTCTCTCTTCCACAGGGCTATTATCTCCTCCTTCTTTCCCAACAGACTTAATTGTTTTCCTTTGGGATTAAGCTTTGGCTCCAAGCCCTTGGTTTTTATTTGCTTTCCGGGTGAATGAAATCAACCAGTTTACAGTACCAAAGGGTAACTTATCATTCCTTCCCTCCCTCTCTCTCTCTCTCTCTCTCTCTCTCTCTGTGTGTGTGTGTGCACAAAACCATTTGGCAAGGTGGTTGTCTGTATGGACCTGCCAAGAAAGCAGGAGATGTTCAATTTTCAACTGTTGTAAGCTGGTGAGCTTATAAAGCATAAATAATAATAACAGTAATTTTATTTATACCAGCCCATCTGACTGGGTCTCCCCAGCCACTCTGGGCAACTCCCAACAGAATATTAAAAACACGCTAACACACCAAACATTAAAAACTTCCCTAAACAGGGCTGCCTTCAGATGTCTTCTAAAAGTCAGATAGTTGTTTATTTCCTTGACATCTGATGGGAGGGTGTTCCACAGAATGGGCACCACTACCAAAAAGGCCTTCTGCCTGGTTCCCTGTAACCTCACTTGTCACAGGGAGGGAACCACCAGAAGGTCCTCGGAGATGGACTTCAGTGTCTGGGCTGAACGATGGGGGTGGAGATGCTCCTTCAGGTATACTGGGCCGAGGTATAATGCCTCACTTGTACACCTTGGTAAGTTGTCCTTTGTCATATGATCATATATAGTTTGGTTGTTTTACTCTACCCTCTCCATCCCTTTTTCCTTTTGTGATGTGCCTTTTTAGATTGCACGTCTGAGGGCAGCACATTTTGAGCTGAGCTGGTTCGACGAAGTGAACCTTTTCCCATCTGGACCAAGAATGCAAGTGTCCCTGAGACACACTTGGGGGACTCTGTCCCAGAATTCTCCTCCTGCCCCATAAATCTGTGCATCTCAGAGTCGCCCCCTAGCCCTCAGAAAGCAAGGTTCATGGATATCTCTGTGCTATTTGAAGAGGAAATAAATCAGCGTTATCTGCACGAAGATGAAGAACTAGAAGGCAACTAAGCAAGAGGCGCCAGTTCACGGCTAAGATTCACTGCCATATGTAAACTGTTCTTATATTGCCATCTGGTGGTTATGGAGTGTAAATGCCGCAGATGGAAATTAAATAAGCACAAGGGCACCTGTGGATTCCCTTTCCACATCACACATGTAAACGTTGGTGGTAGGAGACTTAGATTTGGCTCAGAACCTGTTTTCAGTGTCCAAAAACTTGTGAATGGAACAGCAATCTCCTAAGCACATGCAGGCTTTGATCTCTCCAGTTTTGGAAGTGTGCTCCATAGTTATAAAACAAGGGAATGTGATTTCCCCTACAAAATATATTACATATTATGTGTGCTTTGGGAAAGTTGATGTCCTTGTATCAGACTGCAAAGGGCGATGTGTGGACTCTGAGCAAAATGGTAGCAATGAGCAGGGGATCTGTTGTTTGGCCTAAATGGAAGGTCAATGGAAGGTGTAAATCATCTTTTTCTGATGATTATTTCTCATTAGAGAATGCAAAAAAGACAAGGCACATTTGCAATTGAACGAAAGATGAGAGACAAAGAGAGGGAGACAGGAAGAGAGCAAAGAGAAAGCAGACCGTATGATGTCTAGTGCTGTCTTGCATTGATTCGATAGCTGAGTTTTAGTTGATTAATTGATGATAAATCAACTGCGTGTGCATTAAGGATGCAAGAAGGCAGTAATTTCCCTTCCAACCTGTATTCATCACAATCAGCTCTGTTTCTGTTCTGCTGCAGTTTGGTTTCCATAAATACTAGGTCATTTTTCATACACTCTGCTGTTTAGTGTGACTTACACCCATTTCAAAGTAAAGAAAATGTCAAAGCAATGTAAGAATGCAGTTAATTACATATTGTTTGCAGATTTGAAAACAACAAGAGGAACAACCGTGTGAATGAATGACAATTGAATTCACCAGACTGATTTCTGTTCCTGACCACAGACGAACACACAAACTGCAGCCATTTCCACTTCCTTTACTGTTTGCATTGAAATTCTCTGACATCCCTGTTCTGCGCACAATGGCATTTTAGGAAACAATAAACCTAAAGAGAGGGGTTGGAGTTTTTCTTTTTCTTTTGGCTTAAGGGCTGCATTCCCTCTTGGCCAGTCCTCCAGAGCCCGTCTTCTCACACAGGTGTACCACAGCATCCTCTGCGACCTTGAAAAGGATTCTGTGCATACATCTTAGAATTTTCTCCAGTGCCGCTCCAATTCAGCACAGAGGAAGGGTGGGAGATCAATTCCACCAACAAAATACCTTTGTATGCAATTTGTATTAATAAAGTTGTTTTAACTGTGAGTCTTTTCGTTCTTATGCTCTTACAGTTGTTTTAACTGCATGTCCCTGTTTGTTTTTAGTTCTTATCTGTTTTAATTATCAGTTTTTTATCCATCCATTATCTGTGTTTAATCTTGTATTTTATCCAGATGTTTTATCCTATGCCTGTTTCCTTGTCCTCATTTGCTCTAACAATTATCGGTTAAAAAAAATCCTAACTGCTATTTTATCTATATGTTTTTTAATCCTGGCCTGAGACCGTAATAAAGTTCATTCAAGACATATTTGCAATGCAATCCCCCCTAATATAATGCAGTATCGCAGGTTATATTCATGACCACCTGTGTTTTTATGCACACTTTATCCTAGTATGCGTTTGGCTGGAGAACGCCTTTGCAAAAATCATAAAAGTACAAATTTCCAAGGACGGCTGGGTTTCAGCTTGTGTACAGTGGTACCTCGGGTTAAATACACTTCAGGTTACAGACGCTTCAGGTTACAGACTCTGCTAACCCAGAGATAGTACCTTGGGTTAAGAACTTTGCTTCAGGATGAGAACACAAATCCTGCTCCGGCAGCATGGCGGCAGCGGGAGTCCCCATTAGCTAAAGTGGTGCTTCAGGTTAAGAACAGTTTCAGGTTAAGAACGGACCTCCGGAACGAATTAAGTACTGAACCCGAGGTACCACTATACTGTTTCAGAAAGCACAAATTAAGCTTGGGCCACCTTTAAAGGTAAACCAGACTGCCTTTCTGCTCTATCCCTAGTCAGAAATACGCTTGGTCAAGCTAGAAAAGGAAACAGTTGCCCTACTGTCCCCAACTGCCGCTGATTATTCCCCATCAAGTCCCATTGTCCTGTGTGCACGGGGACTTGATCTCTCATTAAGAACTGGGAATTGTTTGGTGAGCGAAGGCGCAAGAGGAAAGTCCATTGCTTTTCAGAGTGTGAGGCCTCCTTCCCAGCCTTCGGAAAGATCACTCTGTAGCTTTCTCCTCTTTTCTCTCCCTTTTGTGTGTGTGGAGGTAATTCCAAAGGGCTTTAGAAGCTCCTACAAGATAGATGAAAGAGTTAAAACCCTCAGCGCTGCCTGTTAATTCTTTTTGGGGGGCAGGAGGGGGGGGGGGAGAGAGAACTCTACATAGCGGTGGGAGGGGAAGGTGACTCCGCCAAGCAGAGAAACCTTTTGAGTGGCTCATTTGGAGAGCGCTCCAGGAGGATTCGCAAAGCCGAGATGGCCAACAATTTGTCCGGAAGTCAAGAGATTAGCCTGAGCTGTATCAGACTCGCCACTGGCTGTTGGGCTCTGATCGGAATTGACAGTGGCTCTGAAGTTAGGGGGATAAGAACGGGAGCCAATTCCTCACATTTCTGAATGTGAAATCTGGAGTCCAGACTGCTCGAAGTTTTGCTTTGCTTTCTTTCTCCAGCTCGAAATGGGGAAACACACTAAGAAGTGTCAGAAAACATGAAGGCATATCAGCCATTTTTGCTTGGGGGACTCCCATCAACTCGGATGATGGACAGCCAGCATAGATCTTTGTGGAGGATTGGACAGAACAGAATTAATCTATCCCTCCCCCCCTTTAAGGGGACGTGCTAATAAATATAATTATTTATTATTATATAATTATTTATTATTTATTCTATTCTATTATTCTATTCTATCTATTCTATTCCATATATTGCTCTTTATCCAAAGATTCCATGGTGGTGTACAGCATTAGAAGCACACGACAGAACATCCATGATAAAAACATTATAAAAAGCATATTGACAGACAGCCTAATAATAAAATACAGTCATACCTTGGAAGTTGAACGGAATCCGTTCCGGAAGTCTGTCTGACTTTCAAAATGTTTGGAAACCAAGGTGTGGCTTCCGATTGGCTGCAGGAAGCTCCTGCAGCCAATCGGAAGCCTTGCCAGACGTTCGGGTTCCAAAGAACATTCGCAAACCAGGACACTCACATCTGGATCTGTGGTGTTTGGGTGCCAAAACATACGAGTGCCAAGGCATTTGGCTTCCAAGATATGACTAGTCATCATAATGTACAAACCCCCGCCCCCATCTGTACAGAATCTCCCACACTTCTTGTAGCTGGAGCATTTTTCTAAACAGTGGCGTAGCGTGGGTTGTCAGCACCCGGGGCAAGGCAAGTAATTTGCGCCCCCTAACCTGTGGATTTGTGCCCCCTAACCCTAACCCCCAGATGTTGCGCCCAGTGCGGCCGGCCCCCCCTGCACCCCCCACTCTACGCCACTGTTTCTAAACTTCTTCTTTTTAAATTAAAAATCAGAGGCAAATCTTCACTCTTACATAGGAGCAGAACTCATGACAGCAGGACTCATGACAGCATGGTTAAGAGAGGCACCATCAGGAACTCGAGACTGAGAAATGAATAGGCTTGGAGGAGTGCATGGTTAAACCAGTGCTGGATTTACGTATAAGCTAAACAAGCTATAGCGTAGGGCCCTACTCTCTTGGGGGCCCCCCCAAAATGTAAAGGAAAAGACCTGAATGTACATTTCCAAAATATAAGACAAAAAACAAATAAAATAAAACCTACATACAGCAACAGCGTTTTGTGTTGTGGAGGTTCCTATTTGTTATGTGCAAATAGGCTTTAGATACTTATTAGGTCCATAAATTACCATAGAGCATATATTCAACACAAAAAAGCGGCCACAATTTGTTGTTGACAAAGGACAGCTGGACATATAAAGGGCCCTATTACCTTCAGTAGCTTAGGGTCTCATCAAACCTAAATCCGGCCCTGGGTTAAACTATGGAACTTGCTTTCACAGGAGGCAGTGACAGCCACCAACCTAGATGGCTTTAAAAGAAGGATACTGGCATCTACTCACGATGGTGGCTCTGCTCTGCCTCCACAGTTGGAGGCAACAATGCTTTGGAATACCCGTTGCTGGAAACCACAGGAGAAGAGAGGGCTCTTGTGTTTGGCTCCTCCTTGAAGGTTTCCCATTGGGGCATCTGGTTGGCCACTGTGAGAACAGGATGCTGGACTAGGTGGGCCATTGGCCTGATCCAGCAGGACTCTTCTTATGTTCTTCAGAATATGTGGCCGCTCATAATGGGAGAGAGCCCCACCAATGCCTCGTCCCTATAGGACAGGCATCCCCAAACTCGGCCCTCCAGATGTTTTGGGACTACAACTCCCATTATCCCTAGCTAACAGGACCAGTGGTCAGGGATGATGGGAGTTGTAGTCCCAAAACATATGGAGGGCTGAGTTTGGGGGTGCCTGCTATAGGAGGAGGGATGGGTTGGCCATCCTTAGAATTCCCCACTTCCCCTAATTTTGCAGCGCTGTTCTCCAGCCAAGCAGCGTGTACAAAAATGCATCTACTAGGGTAACATGCACATATAAGTACACAGATTAGTGAAAATATCACATAAAGATGCACAGCGTCAGGGCAACTGCTTTGCCAAAAAAGAGAGAAGTGTATATTAGGGAATTGGAGGAGAAATCTGCAGCAAAGTGCTGATGTATTTTCACAGGGTTGTATATTTATTTTTTCCCTATTGCGATTTGGTGTGTACAGTCATACCTCAGGTTAAATACGCTTCAAGTTGAGCACATTCGAATTGCACTCCGTGGAAACCCGGAAGTAATGGAGCGCGTTACTTCTGAGTTTTGCCACTTGCGCATGCGCAGACGCTCAAAATGATGTCACATGCATGCACAGAAGTGGCGAAAAGTGACGCGTGCGTGTGCAGATGTGCCATCGCTAGATGCGTTTACCTCTAGATGCGAACGGGGCTCCAGAACGGATCCCATTCATATCTAGAGGTACCACTGTATATGTGGGGAACTGAATGCCAGATTGGGAAAATGAGAAACTGAGAGAAGCTGAAATGGACAGATGAGCCCATCCCTGCCAGCAGTGAGCAGTAAGGCGGGGAGAAAAATATTTGCGACTGCCATGCTATGGGCTGCTGTGACATCAGTAGCTGGTCAGCCAATCCTCTGCCTCTGCCTTCTCCCCTATTTGCGTGCATGAGAATCTGTAGATTTCCAACATTCCCACCATTTGTTGGCTACCTTAAAGGTTCTTTCCTTCCTTCCTTGAGATTCACCTTTGGCTCTGCTGTCTGCATCTGGGCTCCCGCTCCCAAATTATATCCAGTATAGTATGACACACTGATGTCGAGGAAGAAGGTGGAGGGGTGGGGGGAAGAGGACGGGGCAGAGAAATTAGGCAAGCTTCCTTTGAACAGACCTCAGCTAATTAGATGAGGGGAACAGGAGTACCAAGTGCCCATCAACAAAAGAGGAAAGAACCCCCCTCACCCCGGAAAACGAAGAGCAACTGCGCCTGTGTTTTCATTCTCCCTTCCTCATGTAAGAGAAGCTATTTGCAAGGCGGAAATTGCTTAAGAATGCCAGGCCCATTATTCCAGCATGAGTCTCGCAGGAGGGCCACTTTCTATGAAGGCAAGGTCACCCTAGACAGCCACTTGAGGCAGACTCCGGCTTCTTCAGAAAATTAATTAGGGAAAGGAGCCGAGAGCATTGAGTGCCCGGCGTGGGGCGGGGTGGTCGGGGGCGAGGGGTCAGGGTCACCACTAAAACACTGAGGCCTGTTTTGATCCTCGAGGAGAACAGAAGAAAGCCAAACTATGTCTCCCCATCTGAATTTTGCAAAATGCATGCTGTTGACTTTTCTCATTCAGGTTGTAAAAAAAACACACCTTCACTCTTCTAAGGTTGAGCTTCCTTTTCCCTTTTTTTAACGGACACCCAAGCTGGAGGGATATTGAGGTAGTGTCTCCTTCCATGTCTAGAAGTTACACCTTTGTTTATTGCATTTATAGCTCACTTTTCCTCCAAGGAGCTCAAGGTGGTGGGCATGCTACTCTGCCTCCATGTTTTATCCTCACAACAAGCCTCCTTGGTGCTTCCCAGGCATGGTCCATGATCTAAAGCTCTGGAGCTTAGCCTGTGAAAACCTGCTCTCTAAAGCTCAGTTGGAGTCAATGGAAATCTGTGGAGCACCCAAATTGTCATTTGTTGTGCTTCAGCTTTCACAGGGAAAGCTCTGGGGCACAAAAGAGAGAAAAAGAATGCTTGGAGTGTAGATAAGCCCTTCATCTCACTGTTGCCCCTCGTAGACTTCAGCAACAAGGAAGATGGGGAAGGCAAAACGATCTGGCATTGTCCTCAGCTCTCGTTGTCTCTGGCTCCCCTGTCTGTTGGGCTCCCTGCCTTCCATTCCACAAGTCCCAGAGGGAAACCAACCACCGTTGTTCCAGCAATGCAAAACCAGAAGCTTCTGTTTTCTATTCACTCAGAGTCTGTCTTCCATCCAAGCGAACAAGAGCCACCATCACTAATCAAGGCTGCATTCAAGCCAGGGAAAAGCACCTGAAGAATGAGCAGGGAAGAGCTGGTGAAGGATGGAGCCTGTGGGGAAGGGGCGGGGCCTGGGGAAAGTCCCAAGGGCCAGCTAGAAAGGCCTGAGGGACCACATTTGGCCCACAGACCTGAGGCTTCCCTCCCTGGCACCAGTGAATGTCCTACATGTGAATGCCCAAACCATGAATGCCCTACATGTGAGTGACATGTGACCAGGGCCCAGGGACAAGGACTTATTGCCAGGGACACGAACCGGCAATTATCATAGAATTGTAGAGTTGGAATGGATCCTGAGGATCATCGGATCCAATCCCCTGCAATGCGCAAATATGCAGTTTTCCCATACAAGGATTGAACCTGAAACCGTGGCATTCTCATGCACCATGCTCTAACCAACTGAGCTATCCATGCACTGATTAAAGCAGTTAATAATAATAATAATAATAATAATAATAATAATAATAATAATAATAATAATATATTATTTATACCCCGCCCATCTGGCTGGGCTTCCCCAGCCACTCTGGGCGGCTTCCAACAAAAGATTAAAATACAGTAATGCATCTTCCCTAAACAGGGCTGCCTTCAGATGTCTTCTAAAAGTCTGGCAGTTGTTGTTCTCTTTGACATTTGGTGGGAGGGCGTTCCACAGGGCAGGTGCCACTACCGAGAAGGCCCTCTGCTTGGTTCCCTGTAACTTGGCTTCTCGCAGTGAGGAAACCGCCAGGAGACCCTCGGCATTAGAGTGGCTGGGGAAACCCAGCCAGATGGGCAGGGAATAAATAATAAATAATACATTTTTATTATATACGTATTATTAGTGACCACCTTGGCTGGAAAGTGTCCTTGTGCTGCTGCTGCACCTTTCATATGCCAAACTTGTATTTGCCACTTGGAAGCATTGGCAGAGCACCCAAAGCGGCGCCCGCAGGGGCGGGGCTAGCCACCTATGGGGGTGCTCTGGCAGTGGCGAGCTTCCTGTGGGGGTGTGCCTGCAGCAACGAGTTTCCCACAGGGGTGTTCCAACGGCGCTGGCACCCCTGGAGGGCAGATTTCTGCGATTGGCGCCATGAAAATCCGCTTGCTGATCGCGCAAATACACCCGGCTGCCAGGCCTATTTGCGCAACCGCCGGTCAGATTTTCGCAATTGGGGGGTGGCTCAGGCACCCCTGGTGGGCAGCGCTGACACCCCCGCCCACCAATCGTGAAAATAGACCCAGCGGCCGGGTGTATTTGCGTGATCAGTGTGCGGATTTGGGCAACGGTTATTGTGCCAATTGCAGAAATCTGCCCGCTGGGGTGTGAACGCCGCCACGCCGATCCACCCGGGGGGATTTTGTCACCCCCTGGCATGACACCCGGGACATTTCCTTATAGGGTGGCCTAAAGTTCCCATGAAAGAAAAGAGGGGCTTCCTCGTGCCATCTAGTGGAGCAGGCCTGCTGTGCTGCTCTTTGCTTCTCAGCAATCTTAGCAGATTATATTGACGACAGACCTTTTTAATGCTGTTTTCTTCTACCTTGGCCATGGTGCTTGTAGCCTAGTAAACATGATTGCGTGAAGAGCTTCCATTTGCGTCAGCTCCAGAAATACCCAAGATGAGTGCTGCACAAGAGAAAAGAAATATGTGTTGTATGGCGATCTGAAGTGGATTTATTGAAGCTGGCTTTGTTCTTTGAGACGCAGAGCTGGGCGGCAAGTATTGGAGGAGTTCCTGAAGGGCTTATATTAAAAAGCACAAATTGGCCTTAATTATATAGGGGCAAGCAGGTTGCGCTTACAGTTATTACTCTGCTTCCCCTGCAAAAAAAGCAATCTTTTCAGATATTTAACCATCTTAGACACCGCATAAAAAGTATCACACACACACAAAATTTATATACCACTTGATTTTAGTAAAACCTCCAAGTGATTTACAACATTAAAATGATCAATAAAAAAACCAGTCTAAAATACATTTAAACATAATTAAGATCAACAGTAAAATAGATTAACGTGCCTGGATAGGCTTGCCTCAACAAAAACGCTTTAAGCAGGTGTTGAAAAGGGTACAGGGAAGGTGCCTGCGCAATGTCAAGTGGCAGGGAGTTCCGCGTGCTGCCACCCTAAAAGATTCATTTATTACAACGTTGGAATATTTTGTGGCCCCTGCAATGATGCCAGTTCTGCAGATCAGAACAGCTGAGTGGGCACATAGGGACTAAGGTGATCTTGTAAATATTTAGGAACCTAATACTGAGTTACACCCTTGGCCCATCTAACTCATGGGTAGGCAAACTAAGGCCCGGGGGCCGGATCTGCCCCAATTGCCTTCTAATTCCGGCCCATGGATGGTCCAGGAATCAGCGTGTTTTTACATGAGTAGAATGTTTCCTTTTATTTAAAGTGCATCTCTGGGTTATTTGTGGGGCATAGGAATTCGTTCATCCCCTCCCTCCCCCCCAAAAATATATAGTATGGACCTCCACAAGGTCTGAGGGACAGTGGACCGGCCCCCTGCTGAAAACGTTTCCTGACCCCTGTTCTAACTCATTGTTGTCTACACTGATTGGCAGGGGCTCTCCAGGGTTTCAGACAGGGGCTCTGCCCAGTCTGGAGATGCCAGGGTCTGAAAGTGGGACCTTCTGCATGCAGAGCAGGTACTCTGCCACTAAGCTGGAAGCCATGAGAAGGGAGGCAGAGTGCTCTTGTGTTTGTGTGCTGCTTGCATGTTTCTAGCAAGGCTTCTCCTCCTCCCAGAGGGGAGGGGTTGTGGCGGGAGCAGCCTCCCTTGGGGGCAAGGAGGCATATTCGGCTCCCTGCTCCTGATTGCTTCTGCTTCTGCTTCTGCTGCCGCGGCCAAGCCTCGCAGCCGACCAATAGGGCTGGCTGGTGGGCGGGGCTAAATGTGTTCAAACAGCCACGGCAGTGCTCTGCTCCCAGTCTGTTCCTGCTTTCTTCGGATCTCCCTCCCTCCCTCTTAGGTCAGCTTCTTTTGCGTATTGACCTTGCTAAGGACTTCTGTTGGTTGCCTTGGTTGCCCAAGAGGCCTGGTAGGACTTTTTTATCCATTTGGCAAATTGGCACCAGCCTCTTGGTTTTTTCGCCTACCTCGTAACAATTCGTCACAACTTTCTGGTATTGGCAGTAAGGCATTGGAATTATGTGTGCTGTGTGGGAGGATTGGGTATGCGCCATCATCTACCTTTCCTCTTTTGGGTATTCCGTTAAAGGAATCCGGCGGTTGTGGATCCTGTCCAATGCCCTGCTAGTTGCTAGGGCCATGGCACGACCCCTGGTGACATCATGGGGGAGCTTCCAGTTGTATTTGCATCAACAAGTTCCTCCCATTGGTTGTTAACCCTGATATGACTCCTGGCTATGTGGGGTGGTCTTGTGTTGCTGTTTCATCCAATGCCTAAGCCAATACTACTCACATGTTGTATCCAATAAAAGTTGTGGCCTAATTTTGCCCATTAACCTAAAATAATGTGTCTGTATGTCTTATTATAATCCTAGGTGGGTGGAGGGTCCTCGACTCACAAGCATCTGGTTGTGAGAACAAGATGCTGGACTGGATGAGCTGTTGACCTGATCTAGCAGGCCCGTCTTACATTCTGATGACTTGCACACTGCATTTAGCCTTCTTCTCGGGTTCTCCAGATGGACTGTGTGCAAACTATTTGTTCATCTCCCAGACAAGCTTCCCTGCGTATGTAAAGAGGCAGCCCCATTCCATCACTCGACATGTCAAGGCAAAAGTAAAATAGAATGAAAACGACATAATGAAAGGATCACTGCTCATACCTCCCAAAGGCTCTTTAATGCACGGATTACAAAGCACTTTGCAAGGGTGGGACAATTATTATTATTATTCCTAACCTTGCGTCGTAAGGTGGGAGGGCGAGCTCCTGCCACCTCAGACAAGAACTTGACCTTGCTGCCGCTCCAGGCCTGGAAGCCTGCTGAGTTGGCCCTGGAGGCAGCCTTGGTTTCAGCTCCTCAATCTTCTCACCTTTCTTATGAGCCTAATAGCACCACTCGTTCTGGGTGCTGCACCTGATAATTGCCCAACACTGGAGCAACAAATAACCCTTTGAGGATTACCAGCACCAGGCAGGTGTGAAGGAGTCTTGCAGGAAGCTGGAAAAATGCAGAGTGCCCTTCCATCATCATACGAGGGATGAAGATGAATGACATTTCTCGAAGGGGCTTACATAGCATCCTTAGGTGGTCTCCCATCCACGGAGCCTGCTTGTTAGTGCTGCACCTGCTTACATTCAGCAATACACCTACCTCATTAGGTGCCTTCAGCAGTTCTGAAAGCTTATGAGGGACGTTTACAACATTTCACTGCTTTTTTGAGGAGAGAAAAGGAGAGTAAGAGCGGGCATGGTAGAGGTGTATAAAATTGCACACAGGGTGGAAAAAGTAGGTAGGGAAAGGTTCCTCTCCCCCTCTCATAATGCTAGAAATCAGGGCATCTGATGAAGGCATCAGGGCAGATGAAAGAAAGGACTTATTAATGCAGGACATTTGTTAAATTGTGAAAATGGTTCACTATTTCCATGAGGACTATTAAGAACACGCACACACAAACTGATGTGGAAATGTGGGGATTTGACAAATGAGAAAGTGAAATGGACAAGTTCTTTCATCCCTAATTTGGCAACATACTGAGTTCATCTGAAATACTTTCCCTTGCAGGGTTTTAAAAGAAGACTTTTAGAAATGTCAAGAGCCATGGACTTTGAACATCTGGCTCTACTGCCAAGTCATTATGGATGGTGCAACATTCTATGAATTAAAGACTGTTTGTGATCCGAAGGGGATTATCAAATAGATACTCACTCTAGTTTTCACACCTAGTAATTACCCTGGGCATTGAATTTCAAAGGCTTTGATGACTCCCACATCTTTAAAGGATATTAATGAGCTTGCTCGGCAACACATTGATGGAGAAACTAGAATGTGCTGTTTCTTCATGCTCTCATGCAAAGCTTCCCAAACAAAATTGTATCCAAGTATAAAGACACCTATTAGACCAGGAAAAAAGGGACCTGTGACCCTCCAGAGGATGTTAGACTCTAGCTCCCATGATTCTTGAGTGTTGGCCATGCTGACTGGGGCTGATGGAGCTGGACTCCAACATCTGGAGGGCCACAAGTTCCCAATCCTTGGTCTAGATTTATCAGCGTGGTTCTTGGCCTGTCTTGCTTTCAACAACAAGTTGGTGGGGGAGGGGGAAAACAAGACACACTGGACATATGACAAATGACAATTTGGAATCTAATGTCAGCTGTTAGGTCAATGTCAAATAAATTCAAAAGAGGTCAACTGGTACCAGTGGACACAGTGGAGGCTGATTTATTAAAGGAAATTGGGGCACCGCCCCATCAACTTCAGTCAGTATGCTGCCAGCCACCCCCAACTGCCTGCTTTCTTACTTATTGACATTCATTCCAGAGGGTGAAGTGCCTGTCAGCTGAATGTTGGAAGATTCAGGAGGGGTAGAAGAAAGCACTTCTGAATTAAACAGGGGGACTCACTTCCACAGGAGGCAGAAAAGTAGATGGCTTTAAAGGAGAATTAGATTTTTGGAGGAAGAGGCTAGCAATGGCTGCTTGCCATGGTGGCCATGCCCTGCCTTCCATAGCTGGAGTCGGTAAGGCTTCCAAGTATAAGAAGCTGGAAGTCATAGGAGGAGAAAGTGCTCTTGTGCTGAGATCCTGCTTGTGGGTTAGGCATCTGGCTGGCCAGTGTAAGAACAGGATGCTAGACTGGACGGGTCATTGGACTGATCCAAAAGCTCTTCTTACGTTCCCTCTTTAGTCTCAGTATTGTCCCTTAGACAACTCAGCAAGGATGAAGATGTGGGCAGAATTAAAATTAGCTCCATTTGTCATTGGCTCTGACCAATCATTGACAGGCGCCGCCTAATATTGGTCTTCCTGCCTTCTGTCCTACCAACTCCGATGGGCACCAGCTTCTACTGTGAATGCAATTCATATTTAAGCTCTAATTATTATTACCAACTGTAATTGCAGTGCTGTTCTGTTATCACTGTACAATGTTCTCCTTTATACATATGCCAACTACTGTAAGATTTCACTAGGCATCTATTGAAATGGGTGTGAGTCCCACAAAACCTTAAAGGTAAAGGTACCCCTGACCGTTAGGTCCAGTCGTGGACGACTCTGGGGTTGCGGTGCTCATCTCGCTTTATTGGCTGAGGGAGCCGGCGTACAGCTTCCGGGTCATGTGGCCAGCATGACTAAGCCACTTCTGGTGAAACCAGAACAGTGCACGGAAATGCCATTTACCTTCCCGCCGGAGCAGTACCTATTTATCTACTTGCACTTTGACATGCTTTTGAACTGCTAGGGGGGCAGGAGCAGGGACCGAACAATGGGAGATCACCCTTCACGCGGATTTGAACTGCTGACCTTCCGATCGGCAAGCCCTAGGCTCATTGGTTTAGACCACAGCGCCACCCGCTATGCTATGACAAATTGGTTAGCCTTTAAGTTGTCTGCAATACTTTTTATTGCGTTCCTACTGTTGGTGGTTGCTGTTCATTGCGGCTGTTGGGGCAGAAGGCGGAGACCCTACCTGTATGTGAAGCCAGAGCCAATGACAGGCAGAGTCAATGAATTCTAATCTCTCCCCCCCCCCGCCCCCTTCACATTGAGTTCTGCAAGGGCAACACTGAGGCTTAGGAGGAGGAAGCTGACTGGCAGTGCCACCCTCTGCAAGTGAGAAAGCAAGCAGGTGGGGGCTGGTTGAGGGCAGACTGTGGTTGGTGGGGCAATGCCTCATTTGCCCCAACACGCCAGCCTCCACTGCCTGAGAGCCAAATCTTTAATATTTCGGTGTATTTTAACACTCCAGTCAAGTGCCAAAAGACCTCCACTTCAGTGACCAAAATAAGGTAAAGGTGAAGGTCCAGTCGTGACCGACTCTGGGGTTGCGGCGCTCATCTCGCTTTATTGGGCGAGGGAGCCGGCGCACAGCTTCTGGGTTGTGTGGCCAGCATGACTAAGCCGCTTCTGGCGAACCAGAGCAGCGCACGGAAACGCCGTTTACCTTCCCGCCAGAGTGGTACCTATTTATCTACGTGCACTTTGAAGTGCTTTCGAACTGCTAGGTTGGCAGGAGCAGGGACTAAGCAACGGGAGCTCACTCCGTGGTGGGGATTCGAACCACCGACCTTCTGATCAGCAAGTCCTAGGCTCTGTGGTTTAACCCACAATATGTATGTGCAAAAACAGCAATCTCTTTATGCAGACTGAGAACTTACAAAATCTATGATGCAGTGTGACTGCGAGTGGAAACGCACTGAAATGATAAACAGCAGATGGATTTTCTTCTGAAACCCGGGGCTCCTAAACTGATGACTTATTTTTAAAAGTACTCCTCCTGGTGAGCTTGCACAAAGCTTACACGGTGGTTAGACCATGTCTGGTTCCCGTTGAGTGTTTGTTCTGATTTGTTTATAGGCTGGTTATATGACCACCGTCATCTGTCCTGATTTGCTTGTGGGGTACTTTATGCATCTCTCTGTTAGTCATTTGTTCATCCCACACTTTTCAAAGCGTTTCGCCGTCACTTTCCAAACCACAAAAAGCCTGATCCTTTTAAAAAGTGGATTTGTTGTGCGAAGGTGACAGAGCCCTTTAATCCACTTTGATTGCACAAACCTAAAGTTCTGGTATGCGCTCAAATCCCTCCTGCAAAAAATACTGACAGTCTGGAGCTCAAGGCTGGGGGAAAGAACTGCAAAATGAAATTCCTCCAGAAGGCTTCGTGCGTTGCGCCTGCAGCAAAATAGGTAACAACAAAGCAAAAGCAGAAAGGATGGGGACGGGAAGGACACCAACACTCCTAATTGATAGGCTCATTAGGGCAAATGGGGCACTGCCCCACCAGCATCAGTGTACTCTTAGCCAGGCCCCACCTGCCTTCTTCCTCACTTACAACTAATCCCAGGAATGGCCCTGCTTTTCATCTTCCTCCTCCTTAGTCAGCACTGCCCTTGCAGGAGGAGGATGGTGGGAAGCTAGAATTAGCTGTCTCTGTTTGTCATTGGCTCTGGCGCCATCTAGTGCTGGGCTCCCTACTTTCTGCTCCACCAGCCACTGCAATAGTTATTGTGCATGTGCTGGTCATAACTAAAACAGTAAGCTCTGCCCAACTCAGACAGACTTTTCCAAGCAATCGTGTGTAAGACTGGACTGTGAATTAGACTCGATCATGTTGGGCTCAAGATGGATTTCAGGTTGCACCGGGGGGCATCAATACATCAGGGGCACTTCCCTTTGTGAGGAAGAAATATACAAAGTCCAAGTGTTTTTCAAACCCCAGTTGCTGCTGAACAGGGATGGAAGGAGGAGCTGCCAAATCTGGTCCTCTCAATTCCTCAGTTTTCCAAGTTTAAAAGTCAGTACTCCACATTTTGTAGCAATATGCAATTAAAAAAAAAATCCTCATAAAAACCCATTAGCATTGCAATGCAAATTTCTCCTAATAAACACATTTTGGGCATGCAGTTTTGACTTATGTACAGATTTTTGGCAGACCATTCCCCCTGATACAATGCATGTTTGCAGGGGCACCGTCTCACCTTCAAGATTATGGGTGCCCGCCGCTGTAATGTGGGCTCCTGCAAAAACAGACGTGATGTTGCACGTCGTGTATGTGACATCACATGCACTACATGCAGGTATGTGCATGTGATGTTGCATGTCTGCTTTGAAGGAATGCTGAGGAAAGGTAGGAGAGGATATATTGATTAAATATTATCTTTCCTCACTCATGCTCGTAAGTAGCTTAGCACACTCCCTTGCACATTGCTGGAAGCTAGCTGATGGATTCATGAGAATCATTTGAGTTAAGCAATCCAGTCTGGCTTGTCCTGTCTGGATTGTTCCTGGTAAGTTTCCCCTTATGTTTCCCTCTTAAAATAATAATGCAACAGTCTTCATTAAAAGTAACAGTAAAGTTTACTTACATTCAGTTCACAGTAGTTTCCTGAAGGCAGGCTTTAGCTTATAGTTGGAATTACATTTACAGTCATACCTCGGGTTACAGACTCTTCAGGTTGCGTTTTTTGGGTTGTGGACTGCCAAAACCCGGAAGTACCGGAACGGGTTACTTCCGGGTTTCGGTGGTCACGCATGTGCAGAAGAGCTAAATCGTGCTTTGCACATGCGCAGAAGCACCAAATCACAACCCTGCGTGTGCGCAGGTGCACTGCTGCAGGTTGCGAACGCTGCAGGCTGTGAACGTGCATCCCGCATGGATCACTTTCGCAACCTGAGCGTCCACTGTATAGAGAAACGAAGTGTGGCTTCATCGTCTGTAGGGATAAGCCATGTACTGCTGGCTGAGAGCCAGCAGAGAGCAAAAGAGCAGCAAAAGAGAGTATCAAGAGAGTATCAAGAGCATAAAGAGGAAGATGGCTGCATAACTGGCCCTTTTATAGGGTCTGCCAGGGTCACGCTCATCTACCTGGTCACACAGAGAGGGAGGATGTTCCAGACCAGGTGTGACAGGAAGTCCTCCTGGCTGGAGCAACATTCCCCTGTGTGTTCCACTCTGGGCAAACAGGAAATGTTGGCTGCTTCAGTGATGTTACATCCCACACACATTGCAGCAGCAGAGGCTCCCTCCTCCTCTCCGCAGCCAGGAAGGCACTTTTTTCCATGGGGAGGGGCTCAGACTCAGAGGCAGAGAGACTGCCTCCATGTCCACCCCCCCCCCAGGAAAAGGGTGCCTCACTCACTGGCTTCTCTCCTGGGAGCAGCGCCACAGGGGTTGGCTGGCTGCCTCTCTCCTGCTTTGTTCATTGACTTTGTGGGTGCCCGACCCCCACAATTATATTATTGTGGGTACCCAAGCACCCACAGCCCCCTGGAGTTGGCTTCTATGCATGTTTGTATGATTTCTTTTGGGGGGTGGATCAAATATCTTCTCTCTTTTATTGCATACTTCCCTCTAATATATGCATATTTGCAGAGGTTGGTAGGTGGGAGAATTGCATTGCAAAATCCAGATATGGGAAGATTTCAAAGCATAGCCATGTTTTGGTTTGTATAGAGTTTTGGAAAGTCTGGTTTTATGGATTTGGCTTTAAATACACCCCGAATCAAATTTCTCCTCCATCACCACTGTTGAATGAGGAGTGTGAACTCCTCCAGGCTCTGTATAGGTGCTTAAGTGATCTAATAATAGCAACTGAACATTGAGAGTGTCTGGGCCACCTCAGGCTATCCGACACTCTTCTTACTCTATTTTTGATGTTTGTAAGTTGGAGGCTCTGAAAGATGTGTGTGTGTTTCATAATACCCCAGCAAAATTGGCCATCAGCCACTTTCTATTATTCAGGTTCTCTCGCCCGACATGTGTTCCATAGTGTTTCCATCACCCGATCCCTGTCTCTTTCCTCTTTGCATAGGAGATGGGGACAGTTTGGAGGGGGGGTTGGGGTGCGGAGGTGACTCTGAAACAGGATTGGGCTGTGGCTAGAAAAAGGAGCAAAGAATGAACAATTAGAGCGAAGGATTTAATATTGCCTATGATAGTTATGTCTCTGCTTTTGCCCCCCCTTTTTTCCTGCTTTTTTAGATGCTCCTTGCCAACAAAGGTCCGTATAGTTAAAGCTATGGTTTCCCCAGTAGTGATGTATGGAAGTGAGAGCTGGACCATAAAGGAGGCTGATCGCTGAAGAATTGATGTTTTTGAATTATGGTGCTGGAGGAGACTCTTGAGAGTTCCATGGACTGCAAGAAGATCAAACCTATCCATTCTGAAGCAAATCAGCCCTGAGTGCTCACTGGAAGGACAGATCGTGAAGCTGAGGCTCCAATACTTTGGCCACCTCAAGAGAATAGAAGACTCCCTAGAAAAGACCCTGATGTTGGGAAAGATGGAGGGCACAAGGAGAAGGGGACGACAGAGGACGAGATGGTTGGACAGTGTTCTCGAAGCTACCAGCATGAGTTTGACCAAACTGCGGGAGGCAGTGGAAGACAGGAGTGCCTGGCGTGCTCTGGTCCATGGGGTCACAAAGAGTTGGACAGGACTAAACAACTAAACAACAACAACATGATAGTTATGATTACAATGATAGAATAATAGAACTGCACAGCTGGAAGGGAGCCAAGCATCATATAGTCCAAACCCTTTTAATGCCAAAATCACAGCTAAATAATTCCTGGCAGATGGCCACCCAAACTGTTGAAAAACCTCAAATGAAGGAAAATCCAACATCTTCCTATGTAGCTCGTCCCACTGTTGAACAGCTCTTACTGGCAGAAAGCGTTGGTGGAAAGGAAAAAAATATAGGTATATTTTTGTTAATATCCTTCTGGGTCTGACAAGGGCAGACACTTCGGTTATAGCAGATGTGTCAACAACATAGGATCATAGAACTGTAGTGTTGTAAGAGACAAAGCGTCATCTAGTCCAACTCAGAGTAATGCATGAGTACATGGACACCCAACCTCTGCTTAGAAACCTCCAATGAAGGAGGAGTCCATCATCTGCCGGGGGAGCCCATTTCATTGCCCTGCTATTAGTTTATGACCCACCTAGCACATAAATCAATTAGCAATCATATGATAAAACCAACTAAGCATAGGTTGAAAAAGAATGCACATGCATATGATTTAAAAGATAGGGTGTTTTCTTTAAAAAGGCAGAAACTTCATTCCCCACCCACTCTATCTTCTGGCTGAAAAAGCTTGTGGAATAAAAAATAATGTTCCTCACTCCTATCTTTTATCTGTCAGTCATTTGTACCGCCTGCTCAAAAGTGTGTAAAAAATGACTCATTGGGCTATATCCAACTAAGCTCCCACTGTGTATTCCCACTGAAATTAATGGGCCTAAGTTAGACATATCTATTAATTTCAATGGGTCCGCTCTGCAAATGACTAACAGCCCATTGTTTTCAGGATGTTTTTTAATCCATCATTTTGTAGCTTGACTTTATTTTTATTCTTAATGTATGGATGTTGTTTCTGTGAGCTGTCCTGAGCACTGTCAGATAGAAGTATTTTTTAACAGAAAAATAAATAAGTCAATAAAACCATTTTGAGCACCTGGGTGGAAAGGCTGTGCATATAAACGGAGAAGGCAAACTCATTCCTCTCTGAGTCGGATCTGCAGGAGAAGCGTGAAAGCAATTTGTTGAGAATAACTTCCCAGAGAGGTATACTGTAGCTCCTTTTAAAAAAATGTATGCATGAAAGAGTGTCAGCCAGATGGGGAACCTGTGGCCTTCCAGATGTTGCTGGTGAGGGCAGCTGGAGTCCAGCCATATCTGGAGGGCCACAGCTCCCCCACCCCTAACTCACATAGTTCTTGAGTTACATGGCTGTTTAGAGCATCCTTTGATTTATAATCTGATGCAGGGAAGAGGAACCTGGTTCCCTGCAGATGTGGCTGTACTCAAACTCCCATTTGCCCCAGCCAGCACAGCCAATGATCAGGGATGATGGGCAATTTGTTGTTGTTGTTTAGTCGTGTCCGACTCTTCGTGACCCCATGGACCAGAGCACACCAGGCACTCCTGTCTTCCACTGCCTCCCGCAGTTTGGTCAAACTCACGCTGGTAGCTTCGAGAACACTGTCCAACCATCTCGTCCTCTGTCGTCCCCTTCTCCTTGTGCCCTCCATCTTTCCCAACATCAGGGTCTTTTCCAGGGAGTCTTCTCTTCTCATGGCCAAAGTATTGGAGCCTCAGCTTCAGGATCTGTCCTTCCAGTGAGCACTCAGGGCTGATTTCCTTCAGAATTGATAGGTTTGATCTTCTTGCAGTCCATGGGACTCTCAAGAGTCTCCTCCAGCACCATAATTCAAAAGCAATGATGGGCAATATGGTCCAACAAATATATTCAAGGCTATGGTTGTCCCATTTCCTGGAGCAGTGGTGGCTGGTACTCACTGGCAGGGCAGAAAGCAGGGAGCTCAACAGTAGGGGGCGCCAGATTCAATGACAGGCAGAGCCAACTATGGTAATTCTAGTTTCGTTCCCATGCTCTTCCCTGCTGAGTTATACAAGGGCAAGACTGACCAGGAGTAGGAAGCTGGCAGGCAGTGCCACCTCCTGGACTGGTTGTAACTGAGAAGCTGGGGAAGGTGAGTTGAGGGCAGAGTGAGGTTGGTGGGGCAGTTCCCTATTTGTGCAAATGAACCAGCTTCCACTGCTCTGGAATCTCTCCATTTAGAAACTCCAACCTTCCTTCCTTCCTTCCTTCCTTCCTTCCTTCCTTCCTTCCTTTTCTTGAGAAATCCAAACTCTTCTAGGAGTTAACAACACTGACACCCCCTTGCTTTGATTACAAGGCAGACATGGGCGTAGCCAAGGGGTGCAAGGGGGCAGCCCCCCCAGATCCACAAATATTAGTGAAAATGCATTGAAAGTACTCAATTATCTGAGGTTCTGCCCCCACTTAGCAGAAGCCTGCCCCCTGCAATTTTCTATTTGTCCTATTTACGGAGTATTTTATCAACCTTGGCTGTCCCCCCTGACGAAAACCCTGGCTACGCCCATGAAGGCAGATGGGGTTCATGAACTCTGACAATTTGAGCAAGTTCGCCAAAAGAAACAATATGATTCCAACCCCCCCCTCCCCCAGCTTTGGAAGCTCCTCGGTGAAACACAGACAGCCACCAAAGAGATAGACAAGCAGATTCGCCCTCCCATACAGGCTCCCTCATGAGAAGCCAGGAGGAACTTTCAAAAGCTGCCAGCGCTCCCCCTGAGGCTGTGATATTCAATGTGAGCTACAGTGAGGATGAGAGAGCAATGAGTAAGCAGTGAGGAATTTATCTAAATTAGGGATGAGCCGAATGTTCTAATATCTTTTTCAGTGAAAGTGAGAGGTCTGGGCTGGGAGGTGGAAAAAGTGTTTTCACAACTGCCCACAGCTTCCTCCTTCCTTTTGTTTTTGTTTTTGTTTTGCACAGTTGACCCATGGCTTGCCTCTTCTGGACAACCGTTGTATGGCTTGCCTCTTTTTCATGTGTGTTACTGCCCCGTGACTTGCCTCTTTTGCACAACTGCCCCATCACCGCTGGCCTTTTCCACTGCCGTGGCCATGTTTTCCAGGAGTGGGTAACCTAGATCACCAGAACTCCTGACTATTTCTCTCCCTTTCTTTCTTGAGGCTCTTAAGAGCGTTAGGTGGCTGTCTTTCGCCCTCCCCACATCCAGCCCTCTAGAGATCATCTGTGAGGAAGTGATCTCCAGAGAATGATTCCTAAAGATCAAGTGACAATGTTTCCTCGTGTGGATGTGCTGAGATGGTTTGTTGTGTGCTGCTGATGGGGAGAGAGAGAGAGAGAGAGAGAGAGAGAGAGAGAGAGAGAGAGATTGTGTTCCCACATGTGTGTGATGGCAAATATGTATGAGTGTATGACTTGTTTCTTTGTGAGTGTCAGGCTTCAGGGAATCTGATCCCTCCCACGGGCCAGCCAAGAAGCAGATAACACAAGAAGAGTTCTTACTGAGTATTTATTCAATATTCACAGCGAGAGACGAAGGAATGCCGCCTCTTTCCAATACAGTGGTACCTCAGGTTACATACGCTTCAGGTTACAGACTCCACTAACCCAGAAATAGTGCTTCAGGTTAAGAACTTTGCTTCAGGATAAGAACAGAAATCGGGCTCTTAACCCGAGGTACCACTGTAATGGCGTTGCTCTGAATAAGTCCCACCCTTGCTGCCTCTCCTATTCTACATCATCCTTGCAACTGCTGAACTCAGCTTTTACGATTTCCAGTAACTGAGGTGGGATTTTGTTGCCACACATGGCTTCCTGTTTATGTCCTTTGGTGTTGAAAACCAGGAGAAATTATGCAGAAATGAAGCAAAAGAAGACAAGTTACTCACCTCTGCCTCATTTACATGAATCATGCAAGCTGCCAAATCCAAGTGTTCTTGGCACAGAATATGGTTTGCCTGAATACATGGGGGTCCCCTCCCCATGCTTTGCTTACCACATCCAGCCCAGCCTGACCTGTGACTGCTTGAAGATGCAACCTTGCAATAATCTTCGGCTTATCCTTACCTTTTGTGCTGCCAAATACTGCAGTTCTTTCCAAGGATATCAGGACAAAAGGAATGAGGAGGTGGAAGGGGAACCAAAACAGTTTTATTAACAAATAAACAGCAGGCATGCAAAGCATAACATAAAACATACCCGACAGGGGCTACCCACTCTCCCCTTCAGCCGCCTGGAGCCACAGGTAGGGCAGCAGGAGAAAGACCCCGACCGCCGGTCTCCCAGCATCAGGTCCTTTGATCTGGGCAGAAGCTCACCGGGCCCCTCCTACCTATGGCTTTTATAGCCTGCCTTGATGTAATCAAGTGTACCTGGCATTACTCATGATTAGCCCAGGACCCTGAGATGGAACTTATACAGAGCGACTGAGAGTCTCCCACTACCTGCAACCAGGCATCCAGCCAGCACTTGCAACACAGAAGATCCCAAGAAACTCCCGACAGGTGTGTGAAATACAAGAATCCAGCAGACCTCAAACTGGGGATGTTAAAGGGAAAGGGACCTGCCACCTAGCTCCTTGAAATACAGTTGTCTTCTGCATTTCCACTACACCTTTCTCCTCCAACATCCAGTCATTTGTAAACCCCAGTTGCTTCTGACCAGGGATAAACCCTCCAAGTGTCCCTTTTTTTCCAGGTACAGTGGTACCTCTGGTTACGTACTTAATTCGTTCCGGAGGTCTGTTCTTAACCTGAAACTGTTCTTAATCTGAAGCACCACTTTAGCTAATGGGGCCTCCCACTGCTGCCACGCGATTTCTGTTCTCATCCTGAAGCAAAGTTCTTAACCCGAGGTACTATTTCTGGGTTAGTGGAGTCTGTAACCTGAAGCGTATGTAACCCGAGGGACCACTGTACAGTCCTGGATTTACAGAAGCCATCCTGGTTACTGATTTGATCCTGGAATGTCCTGCTTTTCCTTAAAGTTAAAGGTAAAGGGACCCCTGACCATTAGGTCCAGTCGTGACCGACTCTGGGGTTGTGGCGCTCATCTTGCTTTATTGGCTGAGGGAGCCGGCGTACAGCTTCTGGATCATGTGGCCAGCATGACTAAGCCACTTCTGGCGAACCAGAGCAGCACACAGAAACGCCCCGCTTTTCCTAAGACGTCCCTAATTTCATTGGAGAAATGTTGGAGGGTATGGAGTTATGTGCAGGAGCGGAAGAAGGGGGTGTGTGGTGGGGCAAGCCACCCCAGATGTCACCACTGAGTGGGGTGGCAAAATGCTGGGCAGCACTCACTGCGGGGCCTGCAGTGTGCCCGAGCCACGCATCTCTCCTGGGAGTGACGTCATGGCTTGGGGACACGCAAGCTCCGCACTGCCCCAAATGGTCCGCCCGCCCCCTCCCCTCAGCTGTAGGGCGGCTGAGTGGGAGGAAGCAGGCAGACTCCTTGGAGGCCCTACGGAGCATCCTGCCCAGGCTCATCCCGCCCCATGGGCGACTGGCCCTACATGTTGCCCCGATCAGCTTGCTCTGCCACTGCAGGAACATGCCAACATGACGTGTGCACACGCCCTGCGGTGTGCTGAGTGGAACCTTGGGGGGGGGGCTCAGGCATAGTCAGCGCCACCCTTTAAGACAGGTGGAACACCTACACACTCACCAAAATGAAGAAAACATGGTGGGCGGGGGACCAGGGAACTCCGCTTGCAAAAGAGGAATCCTCCCCCAAAGAAACAACGCCTTCAAGACACTCTCATTTTTCAAAATGAAAATATTTAAATGCAAGGGAGCAGGGGGCTTTTGTGAGCACCTAAGGAGGTGTCTGGGGGTGCTGTGGTGCCCCTGAGCACCACATTGGGGATCCTAGATATAGAGCCCCGACACAGAGAAATGGGTGACATTTGATCTGGAAGGGGCAATAGCAATCCAGCTGCTGTTGTTTCTGCTATCTTAATATTTGCATTATATTATTCTTTAAGAATATTATTCCTTCATCGCAGAGGGTTGGACTAGATGACCCTTGGGTACCCCTTCCAATTCTACAATTCTGTGATTCTGTTCATATGACATGGGTACCATTTCTATATTGTTCCATTTTACTGCATTTATTCCCCACCTTTTCCTCCAAGGAGCTCCTGGTGGCCTACCTGGTTCTCCCTTGCCTCAGTTAATCCCCACAACAACCCTGTGAGGTAGGTTAGGCTGAGACTGAGTGGCTGGCCAAACTTCGCTTTCTCTTGAGACAAGCCTACCTTGTCATTTCATTCTGTATCTTTTAGGGAATGTTTAGGGAATTTTTAAAATGTCTGACGTTGTATTGTTTTTAATATTTGGTTGGAAGCTGCCCAGAGTGGCTGGGGAAAACACAGTCAGATGGGCAGGGTATAAATAAATAACAACAACAACAACAACAACAATAATTATCATCATCATATTTCTTTCAAAAGGAAGCAACAACAACAACCTCAAAACGATTTTATCAATATTTTGATAGTTTCATTATGTCGGCTTGTTCTTAAGGTGTGCCTTGTTTTTAATCAGCACTTTCCTCACAAATGTTTTCTGTTGTTTTATGCAAACTGCTTAGAGATCTCCTCTTTCTCTTAAATTAACTCTTGCCCAAAAATTAAGTAGATAAATAGATAAAGATAAACGTAATCTGCCTTCCAGAATGAAACACCCCAGGTGGAAAGCAATAATAACCACAAAAGAAATGAGCTGTGAAATTATGTAATCCATTTATCTGTTGCTCTGCCAGAGATCAAGTGAGTTGATCAAGCACCTGGGAACTAGGAATCTTGGAAGAAGCTCATAGCAGTGGAGGCTAGTACTCTCCCGTGCTTTTTAACAGCTATATGAAGCCGCTGGGAGAGATCATCAGGGGGTTTGGACTGGGTGTCCATTAATATGCAGATGATACCCAGCTCTACCTCTCTTTCAAATCAGAACTAGTGAAGGTGGTGAAGGTCCTGTGTGAGTGCCTGGAGGAGGTTGGAGGATGGATGGCGGCTAATGGATTGAAGTTGAATCCTGACGAGACAGAAGTACTGTTTTTGGGGGACAGGGGGCGGGCTGGTGTGGAGGACTCCCTGGTCCTGAATAGGGTAACTGTGCCCCTGAAGGACCAGGTGCGCAGCCTTGGAGTCATTTTGGACTCACAGCTGTCCATGGAGGCGCAGGTCAATTCTGTATCCAGGGCAGCTGTCTACCAACTCCACCTGGTACGCAGGCTGAGACCCTACCTGCCCGTGGACTGTCTCGCCAGAGTGGTGCATGCTCTAGTTATCTCCCGCTTGGACTACTGCAATGCGCTCTACGTGGGGCTACCTTTGAAGGTGACTCGGAAACTACAACTAATCCAGAATGCGGCAGCTAGACTGGTGACTGGGGGCGGCCGCCAAGACTACATAACACCAGTCTTGAAAGACCTACATTGGCTCCCAGTACGTTTCCGAGCACAATTCAAAGTGCTGGTGTTGACCTTTAAAGCCCTAAACGGCCTCGGCCCAGTATACCTGAAGGAGCGTCTCCACCCCCATCGTTCTGCCCGGACGCTGAGGTCCAGTGCCGAGGGCCTTCTGGCGGTTCACTCATTGCAAGAAGCAAAGCTACAGGGAACCAGGCAGAGGGCCTTCTCGGTAGTGGCGCCTGCCCTGTGGAACGCCCTCCCATCAGATGTCAAAGCAATAAATAACTACCTGACATTCAGAAGACATCTTAAGGCAGCCCTGTTCAGGGAAGTTTTTAATGTGTGATATTTTAGTGTATTTTTGGTTTCTATGGAAGCCGCCCAGAGGGGCTGGGGTAACCCAGTCAGATGGGTGGCATATAAATAAATTATTATTATTATTATTATTATTATTATTATTATTATTACTTCAGGGGGTTGCCCCAGCCACTTTCTGTTCTGTCCCCAGTGCTGGATTTACGTATAAGCTAAACAAGCTATAGCTTAGGGCCCCACTCTCTTGGGGGCTCCCACAAAATTGGATGTACATTTCCAAAATATAAGATAAAAAACAAATAAAAAACCTACATACAGCAACAGTGTTTTGTGTTGTGTATGAACCTGTTAAAGGTAAAGGTAAAGGGTCCCCTGATCATTAGGTCCAGTCGTGACCAACTCTGGGGTTGCGGCGCTCATCTCACTTTATTGGCCGAAGGAGCCAGCGTACAGCTTCCAGGTCATGTGGCCAGCATGACTAAGCCGCTTCTGGCGAACCAGAGCAGCGCACGGAAACGCCATTTACCTTCCTGCCGGAGCAGTACCTATTTATCTACTTGCACTTTGATGTGCCTTCAGACTGCTAGGTTGGCAGGAGCAGGGACTGAACAACGGGAGCTCACCCCGTCGCGGGGAATCGAACCGCCGACCTTCTGATCGGCAAGCCCTAGGCTCTGTGGTTTAACCCACAGCGCCACCCGCGTCCCTATGGACCTGTTAGGTCCATAAATTACCACATAGGATATATTCAGCACAAAAAAGCAGCAACAATTTGTTGTTGACAAATGACAGCTGGACATATAAAGGGCGCCATTACCTTCAGTAGCTTAGGGCCTCATCAGACCTAAATCCGGCCCTGTCTGTCTCCACCTACTGCTGGTTTCTTCCCCGCCCATCACCAACACAAACCCCCAAAGGAATTGCCCCCAAGGGACACCAGCCCTTGGGAGAAAAAAAGGGCTCCCCCTACTGTATACTATAAAATCACACACCATCCAAATGGGTGAGAAGGAGATAGTGAAGGCAAAGGATCCTGGGTGTGGGGAAACAGCAGGCAGGCTTGTGTGCCTCTTCTATTCTGATCAGCTTGGGGTGGTGGTGTGTTATTGTTCTCCACCTGCTCAGAACGTGTCGGCTCTTGTTCCGTTAACCCCAAAACAAGGTGGCAAGCAAAAAGGCCCCTGACTCAGTTGTAGGCTTTGGCTGGCGGCTCTGGTTCCCTTTCTGTCTCGTTGCCAGAGCGCCCTGGGGGGGGGGGGAGGTAGCCAAAGATGGAAATCTTTTCAAAGGCTTTGACAAACATCAATTCATTAACGAATCTAAAGAGGAGAGAGAGAGAGAGAGAGAGGGCGCGCATGGCAATACTCAAGGAAGTGCTGCCTGCAGAGAAGAAATCTCCCTGCCACCTTCATTAAAATCAAGTCCAAACAAGCAGTAGCTTTTCACACAGGCTGGGAACCGTACAGCAACAAGGTGCAAAAGGCATCCCAATGCCAGTTCGGGATTCACCATGACCTGATTCCACCCTTTTATGATCTGGTGTGTGAACGTGGTGCCAGTTCTGTGCAGCAAACTATGGCTCAATGTTGTTGTTGCTGTTGTTTAGTCGTTTAGTCGTGTCCGACTCTTCATGACCCCATGGACCAGAGCACGCCAGGCACTCCTGTCTTCCACTGCCTCCCGCAGTCTGGTCAAACTCATGCTAGTAGTCCAACCACCTCGTCCTCTATCGTCCCCTTCTCCTTGTGCCCTCCATCTTTCCCAACATCAGGGTCTTTTCTAGGGAGTCTTCTCTTCTCATGAGGTGGCCAAAGTATTGGAGCCTCAGCTTCAGGATCTGTCCTTCCAGTGAGCACTCAGGGCTGATTTCCCTAAGAATGGAGAGGTTTGATCTTCTTGCAGTCCATGGGACTCTCAAGAGTCTCCTCCAGCACCATAATTCAAAAGTATCAATTCTTCGGCGATCAGCCTTCTTTATGGTCCAGCTCTCACTTCCATACATCACTACTGGGAAAACCATAGCTTTAACCATGGCTGCATACACACCATAAACAGGGCAGAACTTTGGTAACAGGACATCCTGAGTGAGGACAAAATTTGGTGCCCCCCCCAATATTTCTTATTTTCATTATAATTGTTTTTAATGGATGTTTACAGTTTTATTTAAAATTTTAGTGAGGTTTGTGTGTGTGTGTGTTACAAAGCCATCGGATGAACAGGGAAAGGTACAGCACATCTGTTGCCTCCACTTTCAATTCATAGTCTTTTTCACAGTTCGGTTACATTTGGTGAGAGACACTTTTGTCATAGGGATGCGGGTGGCGCTGTGGTCTAAACCACTGAGCCTCTTGGGCTTGACGATCGGAAGCTTGGAGGGTTGAATCTCCACGACGGGGTGAGCTCCCATTGCTCTAGTCCAGCTTCTGCCAACCTAGCAGTTCGAAAGCACAGCAGTGCAAGTAGATAAATAAGTACAGCTAAGGTGGGAAGGTAAACGGCATTTCCTTGCGCTCTGGCTTCCTTCACAGTGTCCTCTTGAACCAGAAGCAGTCTAGTCATGCTGGCCGCATGACCCAGAAAGTTGCCTGTGGACAAATGCCGGCTCCCTTGGCCTGAAAGTGTGATGAGTGCCGCAACCCCATAGTCGCCTTTGACTGGACTTAACCGTCCAGGGGTCCTTTACCTTTACCTTACCTACAGTGCTGGATTTATGTATAGGCTTAGTAGGTTGAAGCCTAGGGCCTCTTAAGTCTAGGGGGCCTCACCAGCCTGCCCTCTCCTCAGTGCCATGGTCTCTCCTCTCCCAAAATTGTAAACCCAAGACTTCATGCAAGGGCAGGGCAACTCAGCAACTATTAGGGCTAGCCAGTGGGGCCCAATTGGAAGCAGTGGGGTGCAACTTGAAACAATTTTTTGGAGGGCCCCAGTTCACAGCCAAAGTGTGCAAAATCTTATAGATATAAATAAAATCTATCTAGATTGCCCTGGTGCAGGGGCCTCCTTAGCAGCGGCCCGCGGAGCCCAATTTGGCTCAATTGCTCCAATTGCCTTAAGGTCAGTCCTGATGAGACTGTGCAGGGGTTGGATTGACAAGTCATGCACCTTCTAGGTCCCTAGTGTCACCATTCAGAGTACAGACTCAAGGACTTGTTATGGAAATTAAAGGGGGGGGCACTTATTGGAAATCAGTTTTGTCACCTCTTCCCCCCAAACCCTGAGACAATGAGCCCAGCCACCTTTTATTCACAGTCGCATAAGCACTACACTACAGCATGGCCATAAACATGTACGTTCAACCGCTGAAATATACACCCAATATGTAGCAATGGAGATTTATGTTACTGCTTTATGAATGAGCACTGTGTTTTATGAATAGACTCTGTATTTTGTGAATTACCTAAGAGCCACCAATAGGGAGCTCTAGAATCTGACAGCTAACCAATTGGGTACTACCAAACAGCGACCCCTATTGCTGAAAGCAGGTAACCAGCAGGGAATGCTTCAGCTCAGCCTTTGCACTGTTGACTGAAAACCCCCTGCTGTGCAGATAATAGAGAAAGCTCATAAATTGTATTCCTTCTGGCATCCTGGCCAACTCTATTATGCCGGTGTAAACCCTAGTGCACCAGAAGCATAGAATAACAGCAAATAAAATCCGCTCATACGTCAGCACCTGATGAGACTTATCAACCAGTTCTTCCAAAGTCTTCCTAAATTATAAAGTTCCAAAATACAGGCCAAAAGAGAGCAGGTCTGGGAAGAGTAAGGCATACAATGGGCACCACGAGTGAAAAGGCCCTGGTCCGTGTAACTCCTGCCCTGTCATTTGATAGAGTGCCCACTTGCCCTCCTTCTTGACATGGAATGCTCTCTATTGGAGTCTCCAGGTCCAGTACAAAGACCATAAGAAGGGAGAGCAGGGACCTGCCCAGGACTGCACCCAATCTTGTTTTTGTACAATCTTGTTTGTCCTTAGTAACCAAAATAATATTATCAACATATACAAGCAGAAAAGTTGGTTTCCTTCATTTGCAAGGAATCGTACAAAACAAAGTGGCACTAATAAAAAAAAAGTTCCAGGGTGGAAACAGAAAGCAAACTAAAATGCTTTTGAAGTTCATCAAAACTATGCAGCAATATCAAGTTATATGTAAACTGGTGCTATTAACAGTAATCCTTCTAGTTGGTTAATTGGTTTGGTAACTTCCATGCACATGACGTGTGAGTTAAATGATAACTAATCAGAGGCAGCTACAGGAGAGCTACGAGATTCAGGTGAGGGTTAGATGCCTTGTCAATCCCAGCAGGTATATAAGAGGACGACCCGGCCTGCAATGAGAAAGAAAGTCTGCTAGGTATACTTGAGAGTGCCTGCTGGAATAAATCTTGACTGGATTTATGCATCTTAGTCCAGATAAAACATTATAAATGACACCCATCCATACTCTTCTCTTGCGGGGAGGGGACCTGTAATCAAAGCAAATGGCAACAAGTTAATAGAGGGCACTTGATGTCTCATGAGAAGAGACCACGTAAGTAAAAAGAGGTGGTTATGTTTGTAATTAGTGCTTTGATGTCAAGTTGGTTAATGCATTGCTCTTTTGCAACTTAAAAATCTCCAAACAATGTAGCTTAAACACACGGAGGGAAATTAGGTAACATTTTTG
The DNA here is from genome assembly GCF_965153285.1 of Podarcis tiliguerta. Classification (NCBI taxonomy): domain Eukaryota; kingdom Metazoa; phylum Chordata; class Lepidosauria; order Squamata; family Lacertidae; genus Podarcis; species Podarcis tiliguerta. Next base: position 21,071,154 of record NC_139549.1, read on the forward strand.
TGTGTGAAACACCCTGCAGGATCAGATCAAAGGTCCATCTAGTCTATCATCCTGTTCTTCCAATGGCCAACCAGATGTCTGTGGGAAACCCTCAAGCGGTGCATGGAACATAAAATAGAAAAACCTGCAAGAATGTTGAGTTTGTGTGAGTAGCGCACCAATCAAAGATCAAACTTATTTTCATCCCAGGGCTGCTGGCTGAAGCTAGTGGAGACCTCTGCTATGCTGATAGGTACACCATCTGGTGGCTGGCTGCTTGTAAGGCAATCCAGCACCCATCCTTGAATTTCTTTGCACTTGTGCTTGAATGTGTCTGCCATCTGCAATGGTAGAAACCAAATTTTCATTTTATTAAAAAACAACAGCCTTCCTTCCTTCCTTCCTTCCTTCCTTCCTTCCTTCCTTTCTCTTTAAAAAAGTGTAGTGATCAGGTGGGATTGCTATGAGGAATTATAACAAATATAGAGTAAGCCATCTGTGTCAGCAATGAAAGCATTGCGTTGACTGGGTTTAAACTATTTTGATATGATTCTTGATCAATCCACACCTCTGCATCCCTGTTCCATTTCTCTTTCTTGACCAGTCACATACACTGCCAGTTGCTTCGCCAGGCAGGCATCCTAGGTCATCAAAGACAGCGGGCAGTTTCTTTGATGTAGCTTTTCTGATATGTTGATCTTGGGATGTTAATCTTAGGGCCAGGAAACAGGTTTCACATAAAGGTGATAATCCTCCTGGCCATCCTTATCATGTATATTGCTTGTTTATCACCTCCCGGGGTTGCCAAATGCTCTCCTTTGTAGTTCTGTTTTATTTACCCCATGCTTAATTAGTTTTGGTAGTTTAACTTTGTCCCCACATGGGGTTTGTTGAAATGCTCAGAAGAAATCTGATTGGTTCTTACGAACACTCTGTAAAGAGCTCTTTTGTGAATAAAACGACCTGGGCCAGGGGCTGGAGGCAGAGGCAGAGGCAGAGAGATTATTATACACACCCTTCCCAGAGTCTTGCTGGTTCAAGCCTCTGTGTGTATTCTTATTAATCAGAGTTCAATCCTTTACTTTGAGAATGCCTCAAGAAGAGTCCAAGTTAAGCTCATTTAGTTGACATATTTGACTTTCTGGGCTGCTGGTCTGATTTCATGGCGGTCTTTCTTTTCTAAAAAATGAAGAGGGGAGGCTCATGTATGCTTGCAATTTGCATCATTTTTTCATCTTTTGTTCTAGAAGGTGCAGACAGAGGCCACATTCAACCCACACATTTAAGGCACCATGATACAACTTTAAGCAGCCACGGCTTCCCCAAAAGAGGTATGGGAACTGAAGTTTGTTAAGGGTGCTGGGAGTTGTTGGGAAACCCCTCTTCCTCTCCCAGAGCGACATCCACCTTGCATGCAGAGGTTCCCAGATAAGAAAACATCAGGTTTATTACTCATGGCAAACAAAGCTATTCTGAGCACAAGCTCACAGGTGCCCACTTAGGCCGTGGGGTTGAGAGTGCAATGGGGTCCCTACACTAGGACAAAGAAAGGAAGATGAGAGAAGATGGAAGGAAGGAGTTTACATGGCAACGAGTGGTTGCTAAAGAAGGAACCAGGGAGGGTAGAATAGGCTGCCTCTTTCTATCACCCCCTAGAGGTTCAGGTAATTTATTGCAGGCATTGATGCTTTACTCCCAAAGGTATGTTCCTCTGTAAGGGAACAAGCTGGTTTTAAAAATCAGAGATGAAAATAGCAGCAACAGATGTTAACTAGTTAAACAGAGTCAGCAAAACTGGTGAGGTTTGGAATGTGAACCTGCTGACTTAAGAGTATAGTGATGCTACAACCTCAAACTGGTTCAACGGCAATTTTCTCTTTACAGAAACTGCAGCTCCGTGAGAGGGCAGAGGCGGTGGTGAGAACTGGTGTGTGTGTGTGTCTTGGAAATGCCATCAAATCACAGTTCCGGGGATACTTTGGTTTTCTATCAGTTCCAGCTTCCATCTCCCCAAACAGAACTCATTGGCAAAATTAGCAAATGTGGCACCATCTCCACTGGTTTTAATTGAAGCTAGAATCAGTTTCTTAAAAGGTTTTAATTATAATTTTCTGGGTTTGGGAAAACCACAGCAATCTAAGACAGTAGCATAAAAATAGAAAGCAACATCCTCAAACAAACAAACAATATTTGCATAATGCATTGATTTTTGGGGGAGGGGAAAACACTGGTCTCACATTAAAAGTATTTAGGCAGAGACTAGATGAGTTTGCAAGGTAGCATGATGCTCAGTTTGCGTAAAGAAACAAGAACTCAGTGTCCATGATTTACAACAGACAACATGCTTATTAGTTAATTTAGGCTCTGCCCCTTTTGCCAAAACATCTTTCACAGAATTCATGTGAGAATGGCACCTAAGAACCAGGCCCATTAAGTACCCATGCACCGTAGACACTGCTTTATATACCAGTAAGAGGAAGGGAAGCAAAAAATAATGAGGTTTGTGGCGCCTTCAAGACTAATTAATTTATCAGCATGCAAGTTTTTATAGGCTGCATATCTGTTTCATCAGATGCATGACGCAGCCTGGGAAATTGGAAACATATTAATATTGGGGAAGAAACACTTTTGCAAAAGTTGCAGTGCAGAAGATTTGATAGATCTAATCAGAAAAGGGTGTGTCCCTAGACCTTGAAAAGCTTATCGAAGCAGAGGAATGCCAGCACACATTCACATGCAACCTCCTTCAGTTAGTTTCATCTCAGTGCCTCTGGAGTCTGCAATAACAGATCGTTGCCAGTGAGTTCAGGGTCAGATCGATATTTGAAGGCACTAAGTCAGTGTTTCCGAAATTTGGGTCTCCAGCTGTTTTGGGACTGCAACTCCCATTATTCCTAGCTAGTAGGACCAGTGATCGGGGATGATGGGAATTGTAGTCTAAAAACAGCTGGAGACCCAAGTTTAGTAAACACTGAACTAGGACCTGAAAAGATTATGGTACACCCTATAATTCAAAATAAAAACAATGCTAAATTTTGTGTGTACATGACGGAATCTGATTTCCTTGCAACATTTCGATCTACATTAGTAGGATGCCCCCTCATACAGGTGGGGTTAAATAACAAAAAGAGAACAGAAAAATTGGAAAAGCAAAATGCCTGGCTCCAGGGTCTGCAAGGACATGGGCCTGCAATAGGCTTGAGCCTGTTCAGATCTTAAGGCCACGTGTAGAAAGGACGTTAGCATGGCCACTCAGTATAGACAATGCTGAGTTGATGGACCAATGGTCTGAAGTCCTATAACCCTTATGTGATTTCCTTTTTTTCAGAAACGAAAACATGCTGAGAGGTAACCTGGATTGGACCCTTAAATTCTTTGGCATGCACAGGTCAAGCATAAGTGATGTATGTCCCAGGTGAAAGTCTTGAAGCCTGCCTGCACTAGCAGCCCACCTGGAAAGGTGCCCAGGTGAAAAATCCTAAGCTGGTTTCGATCCACTGATCTGGTAGTTCGAAATGTAGAAAAATGGAACGGCATAAAAGGGTCAGCTCTGAGACAGTAATGGGTACATTTGATAGACGTACTGCCTGAAGATTCACTGTACTTTGCACGACAAGCTCTTGAAGCATTTGCAATTGTGGTGTGTGTGTGTTTGTGTCTCTCCCCCTACTTCCTAGACAGAGCAGGGAGTCCATTAATTGATTGCGTCAATTGCGATGGCTTGAACTTAGGACAACCAGCTCCAGAAGATGCTCACTTCCTTCCCACTTGACCTACAGGGAAAATTCCACTAAGTAACAGCTGTTAGCTCACTTTCAAGGCCTCCAGAGAACAACGCAATTACTTGCAGCCCCCATTTCAGCAAAATGCATGACTCTCCCCAGTGAGAAAGATTGGTTCCAGGGCAACAGATACAAACCGACTGGGCAGGTTTCAGCAGCCTAGCAGTACAGCATCAGACAGAAGGAGGTGAAGCTGGCATAAGGCACCAGCATCTAGGATCAGTAAGCCTGCTTGGATGCAAATGATGGGCTTTTGAAACTCAGGCTGGTAGGGTGAATGATGCAAGTTCATCAGAACAAATTGTCCAATATCCAGGGTAATGGAGGCTGGAGGGAATGGGAGATTCTACCGACCACCAAAGCACCAGGGGTTAAACTTTCCACAAAGCTAAACATTTAATACGTTTATGATGATGACTTAAGAAAATATTTTAAAATTACTGGAAGTGAGTTGCTTGATCTATATGAACTACAGAAGCAGTGTACTGAACATAAGAGCCCAGCTGAATCCCACCTGCAGAATGTGGGGGGAATAGGGAGAAGACTCAGGTAGATACCAAATGATGAGCATGACATCGATACCAGGAAAGGTCCTAGAAAAGATAATTAAACAGTCAGTCTGTGAGCATGTAGAAAAGGATGCTGTGATTACTACGACCCAGCATGGGTTTCTCAAAAACAAGAAATGCCAGATGAATCTCATTTCTTTTTCTGAGCAAGCAGCAAGCTTGGTGGACCAGGGGAATGCTGTGTATGTAGTGTGTCTTGATTTCAGTAAGGCTTTTGACTAAGTCCCCCATGATATTCTTGCAGAAAAGTTGGTAAAATGTGGACTAGACAAGATAACAGTTAGGCGGCTTTGGAGGTGGCTGACTGACCAAACCTAAATAGTGCTCATGAATGGTTCCTCCTGATCCTGGGGGTAGGGTGGGGATGACAAGTGGGGTGCTGCAGAGTTCTGGCCTGGGCCTGTTGTTGTTCAACATATTTACAAATGACTTGGAGGAAGGTACTTAGGGAGTGCTCAACAAATCTTCTGATGATAGCAAACAGGGAGGGACTTGAAGATGACCTTAATAGATTGGAGATCTGAGCCAAAACTAATAAAATGAATTTCAATAGGGACAAATGTAAGGTTCTACACTTAGGCAAGAAGAACCAGCTCCACAAATGTAAGGTGTGGGACATCTGGCTTGCCATTAGTACGTGTGAAAAGGATCCAGGGGTCTTAGTAGACCACAAACTTAACATGAGTCAACAGTGTGATGCAGCAGCAGAAAGAAGCTAAACCTATTCTAGGCTGCATCAACAGAAGTACAGAGTCCCAGTCAAGGGAAGTAATACTCCCATTCTATTGTGCCTTGGTTAGACCACTCCTGGAGTACTGTGTTCAGTTCAGAGCACCACAATTTAAGGAAGATATTGACAAGCTGGAATGTTTGTAGAGGAGGGTGACTAAGATAATCAAGGGTTAGGAAATCAATCTTTATCAGGAATGGTTACAGGTAGGTAGCCGTGTTGGTCTGCCATAGTCGAAACAAAATTTAAAAAATTCCTTCCAGTAGCACCTTAAAGGTAAAGGGACCCCTGACCATTAGGTCCAATCGCGGACAACTCTGGGGTTGCTGCACTCATCTCGCTTTATTGGCTGAGGGAGCCGGTGTACAGCTTCCAGGTCATGTGGCCAGCATGACTAAGCCGCTTCTGGTGAACCAGAGCAGCGCACGGAAACACCGTTTACCTTCCCACGGGAGCGGTACCTATTTATCTACTTGCACTTCATGCTTTCAAACTGCTAGGTTGGCAGGAGCAGGGACCGAGCAATGGGAACTCACCCCGTCGTGGGGATTCGAACCGCTAACCTTCTGATTGGCAAGTCCTAGGCTCTGTGGTTTAACTCACAGCTCCACCCACGTCCCTTAGTAGCACCTTAGAGACCAATTAAGTTTGCTATTGGTATGAGCTCTCGTGTGCATGCACACTTCTTCAGATACCACCAGAATTATTCGGGGGGGGGGTGTTGTGCTTTTGTGTGTGTGCACAATCATACTTCCAAATAAACTTACCTGAGACCAGTGAAAACATATCTGAAAAAGTGTGCATGCACATGAAAGCTCATACCAATAACAAACTTAGTTAGTTTCTAAGGTGTTACTGGAAGGAATTTATTTTATTTTGTTTATCAGCAATGGTTGAAGGAATTGGGTATGTGTAGCCTTGTAAACGCAGGTGGCACTGTGGGTTAAACCACAGAGCCTAGGACTTGCCGATCAGAAGGTCGGCGGTTCAAACCCCTGCAACGGGTCCCGGGTCTCGGTCCCAGCTCCTGCCAACCTAGCAGTTCGAAAGCACCTCAAAGTGCAAGTAGATAAATAGGTACTGCTCTGGCGAGAAGGTAAACGGCGTTTCCGTGCGCTGCTTTGGTTTGCCAGAAGCGGCTTAGTCATGCTGGCCACATGACCCGGAAGCTGTACGCCGACTCCCTTGGCCAGTAAAGCGAGATGAGCGCCGCAACCCTAGAGTCGGCCATGACTGGACCTAATGGTCAGGGGTCCCTTTACCTTTAAGGTGCTACTGGAAGGAATTTATTTTGTTTTGTTTATCAGGAATGGCTGAAGGAATTGGGTATGTGTAGCCTTGTAAAGAGGATACTAAGAGGAGATATGATACCCATCTTCAACTATCAAAAGGGTTGTCACATGGAAGTTGGAGCAAGCTTTCCCCTCTTCTCCAGAGGCTAGGACTTGAACCAATGGTTTCACGTTACAAGAAAGGAGATTCCAACTAAACATCAGGAAGAGCTTTCTGACAGTAAGAGCTGTTTGACAGTGGAACAGGCTCCCACAAGTGCTGGTGGACTCTTCTTCATTGGAGGTTCTCAAGCAGAGGTTGGACAGCCCATCTGCCATGTCTGAGCTAGTTGAAATTCCTGCGTTGTAGGAGGTTGGAGTGGATGAACCTGGTGATTCCTTCCAAATCTACAATGCTATGATTCTAACAGAAACAAATATGTTCTATGCTTATGATAATATTTTATTCTCCTGTTTAAAATATGCATTTTATATTTGACTTTCTTTAGTGATGTGTTGTGAAATGTTTAAGTTTTTGTTGCTGTTAACTTTGCTGTTAAATTTCCATTCTGTACCTGACCTCCTTTGTCGTGTTTTATTTTGAAATCTTTTAAGATAATGTTTTGGTTTCTTGTTAACTAAGTTGCTTTGAATGTATACTTTATATTGAGTTTCTTCAGCAATTTTTTTATTCTGGATTGCTGTGGGGATTTTTTATATTTTAATGTGTTGTAAACTGCTTTGAGATTTTTCTTTAAAATATAAAGTGGTATAGAAATTAAATGGTGATATTTCAGCAGCATGCATTCAGAGCATAGATTTAAAGCACGTTTTCCCACTATAGGAAATCCTGGGAACTGTGGTTCACCTATCACAGAGCTACAATTCCATTAACAAACTACAGTTCCCAGAATTATTTGGTTGTATATGCTGTGCGCACAATCACACTTCCAAATAAACATAGCTGAGATCAGTGAAAACATACACCCAGTGCTTTTTTGTCTGGGGGGGGGGGACACAGGGGTATGCATACCCCTAAACATTTTGTGAATCTAAGTTTGGCAGTATTTCAATATGAGTAGGAAAATGAGAATATCCCTACTATGGGTAGGCAAACTAAGGCCCAGGGGCCGGATCTGGCCCAATCACCTTCTAAATCCGGCCAGCACATGGTCTGGGAATCAGCGTGTTTTTACATGAGTAGAATGTATGCTTTTATTTAAAATGCATCTCTGGGTTATTTGTGGGGCATAAGAATTCGTTTATTTATTTATCTTTTCAAAATATAGTCTGGCCCCCCCCACCCGGTCTGAGGGACAGGGGACCGGCTCCCTGCTGAAAAAGTTTGCTGACCCCTAAAAACTTTTTTAAAGAAAAAAAGTGCTGCATACACGTCTCTACTGCGGTGGAGAGAAGAATCATGGTAAGAACTGTGTAATGGCATTTGTGGGCAACAGAGGGAGCTTTTAGCTTGCTTATTTATTATCCCTCAAAGAAACTACACTCTGATGAGCCCTGTCCAAAGCACAAGCTACAGTTTCAAAGACAGTCATAGAATCTCAGAATTGTAGTTGAAAGGGACCCCGAGGAGCATCTAGTCCAACCCCCTTCAATGCAGGAATATACAGCTGTCCCATTCGGAGATTGAACCCCTAACCTTGGCAGTCTAAGCTGCAGGCAGGAAAATGCCCATCGAGGATTTGGGGTGTGGATGTGTGTTGCTGTTTTAATGTACAGGATTTTGTTTATATTCGTTTGTTGCTGGGGTTTTTTTTTGGGGGGGGGGGTATGAAGCAATCAAGCATTTTAACCCTTCCCACCTGCAATCTTCAACCTACATATGCTTCAGGTTACATACGCTTCAGGTTACACACTCCGCTAACCCAGAAATAGTGCTTCAGGTTAAGAGCTTTGCTTCAGGATAAGAACAGAAATCGGGCCTTGGCAGCGCAGCGGCAGCAGGAGGCCCCATTAGCTAAAGTGGTGCTTCAGGTTAAGAACAGTTCCAGGTAGAGAACGGACCTCCGGAACGAATTAAGTACTTAACCAGAGGTACCACTGTACTCCGAACTTAAAAATGCTAAGCGTAATGCTTCAGGACAGATCCTGAAGCTGAGACTCCAATACTTTGACCACCTCATGAGAAGAGAACACTCCCTGGAAAAGACCCTGATGTTGGGAAAGATGGAGGGCACAAGGAGAAGGGGGCGACAGAGGACGAGATGGCTGGACAGTGTTCTCGAAGCTACCAGCATGAGTTTGATCAAACTGCAGGAGGCAGTGGAAGACAGGAGTGCCTGGCGTGCTCTGGTCCATGGGGTCACGAAGAGTCAGACACGACTAAAGGACTAAACAACAACAATGCTGGTGGTCAACAAAAGAGGTTTGAAGACTCTCTCAAGGCAAATCTAAGAAAAATGTAGGATAAACACCAACAACTGGGAAACACTGGCTTGCAAGCTCTCCGATTGGAGAACAGCCTTTACCAAAGGTGTAGTGGACTTTGAAGACGCTCGAACCCAGGAGGAAAGGGAGAAACGTGCTAAGAGGAAGGCACGCTTGGCAAACCCTCACCATGATCAACTCCTGCCTGGAAACCTATGTCCCCACTGTGGAAGGATGTGTGGATCCAGAACTGGCCTTCACAGGCACTTACGGACTCAGTTTTAAAACCGTGTTAATGGAAGACAATCTTAGAAACTCCTGGGCTGTAAAAAGAGAGTTAGAGAAGGAGAGAACACCTCCCCAACCCGCGCGTTCTCCTTGCCTTTTCCATCAGGAGGGAGGGCGCTGCTGCGTCTCTAACAAAAGGGGGAGGGAGGGGGCGGCGGTGCCTAACAAGATGCTCCCGCAGTAAGTCCAAGTCAGGCCTGTCAGGAGGCATTAGGAGCGCGGCTCATCCGAGGAGCTGGACGTGGAGTGGCGCAGCGCAGGGGAGCAGAGGTCACCTTGCGAGGAAATAATATTATGGGATGCCTGCGGCCAGAGGCAGCCGTGCTGCTCCGATGCCCAGGCGGCAGCGGCGGGTCCGGACGGCGTTGGGGACGCGCACTGACTGCAGTATTTGGTGGGGTGAGGGGGTTCGCCACGGCCTGCCGGGAAAAGCTAAGCGCGGGGTGGTGGGTGGGGGGAGGACAGGCAGATGCTTTCTTAGTTGCCTCCTGCCGTTTGGCCAGCAGCCACGGGAGAGGGGAGGGAGAAGAGAGGGGGGTCTGCGTGTCAGTCACGATCGACAGACAGCTGGAAAGAGTCCATCTTGCTTAGCCGAAGCCGGCTGCCTCACTCCATCATCTGCTGGGAGATTCTTCAGGCCCCTTCCCGCTTGCAGGAGAGGAGGCCTACCTCGAAGGGGGCGCGGAAAATGAGAACAGGGCTCTCTTTCAAACAGCCGGTTGGGGTGAGAATGGGACTTTAAGCCCTGCCCTTCACCCTTCAGTTCAGGGGTGGGGAAGACTTAATCAGCCAGAGGGCTGCTTTCCATTCTGGGTGACTCTTTGGAGGCGTCCGGCTTGCTGTAACCAGTGGCGTAGCGTGGGCTGTCAGCACCCGGGGCAAGGCAAGTAATTTGCGCCCCCTAACCCGAGGCAAGGCAAGTAATTTGTGCCCCACCCCACCCCCGCTGCACTGTCCCTCCCCCAGATAGTCCCTCGCTCTCCCTCCGCACCGCACCGCACGCCTGGCACCCTCCCCTCCACAGTGGGCGGCGACCCTGCGGCTCAGATCGGATTCGCACAGCCAGCACTGCAGTGAGAGTGAGTGAGCCAGGTAGGGGCAGAGAGCTGCGAGTGTGAGCGCGCCCCCTGCAGATGTTGCGCCCGGTGCGGCCGGCCCCCCCTGCACCCCCCACGCTACGCCACTGGCTGTAGCAGTGCCAAACGGATGCTTTAGGCAGAATCACAGAGTTGTAAGCTGGAAGGATGCCCCCAAAGTTCATTTAGTCCAACCCGAATCCCTGCAATGCAGGATGGCCCACGGACGCCATTAACCCTTCTGACGGGTGGTGCATAAGTGCTGCATGACTCCTAGAAGCCTCTCGTATATAAACCCATCCACATGCCCAAGATGCTGAAGGGGATGCTCAGCTATGGGACCCTACCTTCAGCTGTGGCGGGGTTGTACAAGAGTTTTGGGTAACAGTATTCAGAGCAGTCAATTAACATCTTAAACTGCTGCATAATTCCAACTTCTCAATTAGCACCTTTATGTATATTGGATGAGGGGAATCAACATTTGCATAGCACAGACTTGATAGTGTGCCTATTTATAGCAGCTAGAATGGCCATCCCTCAGTTTTGGAAAAAAAATTAGATGGGGCCAGTCTTAATAGTTGGTACACTAACGTGTGGGAAACTGACTTACTGGAAAAACTAATGGATAAGCTGAGAGCCAGAGGAAAAGGATTTTGCACCTGTTTGGTCTGACTTTATTTCATTTCTAAGCAAGGAAGAAAGTGCCCTGGGACCCGTCTTGGCCCTTGAACAAATATGGCCGAGACAGTGACTGATTTAATTACTGGGTACTTTAATTACCTTCCTTTGGTATCACAGACTCCATGTTTTGTAACCCTGTCTTGTTAAACCATTTGTTGCTGGTGTTGGTATCTGTCAATGGAGTGCACCTCCGAGGGTGAAGTCAAACTGTGTATTAGTACCAAAGTGACCTCTCCGGGGCATAAGTCTGGGCAGTGTCTGAGGTCCTGGGTTGTCCAGATGATCCCCCTCTCGGCCTCTCTGATCTGGTCCAAAAGAAAACAGAGCAATGTGTTTGGCACCAGCTTGGCTGCAGGAGTTGCCAGAAGGAGGCACACAGAAAACCACACAACCAACTTTGGGGCTCCACTCCCTAGCCTTTTCTTTCTGAAGATATCCTGCAAAGCAGCAGAGGTTTAGGATGAGAGTTTTCCTTCTCCTGAATGGGCTACCTTCCCAGGTGGACCATTTTGTCGCTGCTATAAATAGTTCCAGTTGCTGCCTTCCAAACATTCACATTCATTTATTCCGGTTTTATTTCAAGTCTGTTTTTGTTTGACAGTGATCTGTAATTGCATATGGACCATGTACATTGCCATCAGATCCTGTTTGATCTTTTCCTTAAAGCTTGGCCACCCTTCCTTGCCTTCATCGATGCCTCCATAAGGAAACTGCTTCTGTCCTTTATTTTTCTTTATTTCTTGCATTTAGATCCCACCTTCTTCTCCAAGGAGTGCAAGGTGGCAAATTTGGTCCTTCTGCTCCTCAGTGAAACCCCACAACAACCCTTCAAGGTAGGTTAGGGTGAGAGGGAGTCATGGCTCAGGGGTCACCCAGTGAGCTTCATGGCCAAGTAGGGATTTGAATCCTGGTCTCCTAAGTCCTAGTCTGACACTATAACCACTATACCACACTGCCTCCCATTGTGTTCTCAGATGCATCTCTGGAAAGGCTCTACTGTATTCAGGTACAAACCCCAGCTGCTTTATTATCCTCCTCCTACTCTCTTCCATCTCCCCGCAAGAAACCTTACTTTAGGTTATTTGCCAGGTGTGAAATTGAGCTGTTGTTTTCTCTACTTTCTCTGGATTTCTTGCTTTAATTTTGTTGAGGTTTACCTGTCTTTTTACGCTATCGCTGCATTACATTGTTTGTATTACACTGAAAATATTTTAATAATACTAATAAACACAGAAAGGGCAATATTCCAAAAACAAATGGCAGAACATTTAAACCTCAGAGGATGTTCTTCCACTGACCTTTGAAATCATTATCCTGGAACAGAAGGCACTCCAAAAGGGAAGTTCCCATATACAGTCATACCTCGGGTTACATACACTTCAGTTTGCACGATTTCGGGTTGCGCACTGTGCCAAACCCGGAAGTACAGGAATGGGTTACTTCTGGATTTTGGCGCTTGCGCTTGCGCAAAAGCACTAAATTGTGCTTTGTGCATGAGCAGAAGCGCCAAATCGCGACTTGGGCATGCACAAACGCAGCACAGTGGGTTGCGAACATGCCTCCCACAACCCGAGTGTCCTCTGTATGTATTTAAATCACTTTGAGTTGTTTTGTGGGAAGGGATTAACAGATGAAATAAATTACAGGTGTACCTTGGAAGTCAAATGGAATCCGTTCCGGAAGTCCATTTGACTTCCAAAATGTTTGGAAACCAAAGCACAGCTTCTGATTGGCTGCAGGAAGCTCCCTGCCAGATGTTCGGCTTCCAAAAATAGTTTGCAAACTGGAACAGTCACTTCCGGGTTTGCGGCGTTCAGGAGCCAAAACGTTCAAGAACGAAGCTGTTCAAAAACCAAGGTACGGCTGTAATTGTAGGGAAATTCAAGCAAGACCCCGCTGAGTTACCATACTGATCAGAAAAACTAATTCTATCACCTGTGGCACAAATCTGGCTGCTGGGGCTTCATTGCATCCTCCAGGTCTCAGGTAGTTCTCAGGTAGTTCTCATCCTCAGGTAGTTCACTGATGCAAGATGCAGGATGCTTGAGTTCACACCAACCCTACTTGCTTAATTGTCCCATGACTACTTTGCCGGTGTTTGCTGTAGTTCCCAGGATGAAACTACAGTTCCCTTTTAAATGTATGGTGTGGATGTGACCACAGTTGTCTGATTGACATTGCAAGGATTTGGACGGAAACTTTGGGCTTGTGTGTGTGTGTGTGTGTATACTTCTGTACCAGAGAAGCCTGGGAGGTGATGCCCACTGATATTCTTGGTTGTCCCCTTCACTTCTCCATCCATCATTCTCTCCTTCTGGTTTCCTTCTCTGCCTGTGTCTAAATGGACTCTGGGGAAGGTCTAGGCAACAGCTGCCTTTGATCAGCTCTACATCTGGGAGAGCTGGCCCAGCAGGAATGCTGAGTTGTGATCAAAGGGGGGAGCCCTTTGACAGCTGAGCTCTGTGTTAAAGAGTTGGGGGTGGTTTCTGGGGACGGTGCCCAACCAATACAGGCCAGCTCCATTCTCCTGCACCCCTTGCTTGCCCTTCGGTCTGCTTTTTTTTGACAGCTACTGTGCATACAACCTTCATCCTTCCTCATCCTTTTCAAAACAACAGGCTCGATATACCCAACCAATCACTGCATTCTACAGGAGAGGGCCTCATTCAGATTTCTTCCTATGAGGATGTACCAGTATGTCCTCCATGATGTTATTGTGGCAGCACTGAGCCTGTGGAACTCCCTCCCACTGCAATATCAGACAATGACTCTTCTCTGTTGACTGTGTGGAGTTTCTCTTTCAACAAGTCTTCTAAAATCTTTGACCCAGTTGGTATCCATATTGGATTGTAATTGATTTCATGTATGTGCTGCTGTGGTTTCACGCTGTTCTCATATGTATGATTTTTTTTAAAAAAGCTTTCATGTATATCACTGTTTACTATTATGATTGGGTTTTATAACAAAAATAATGTTATACAAACAAGTATACCATGTTTTTTCATGCCATTTATATACATTAAAAAATAACATAATAAATGTGGAAAAATATCTACAACATGTTTCATTATTGGGGTCAATGTATAAGTTCTTGATTTAAGAATTGGTTCAAACAATTAGGAAGAAGAAGAAAAGAAAAAAAGGGGGGAAGGGGGAGGGAGGGGTAGTGGTGAGTGGGGTGGGATTGGGTGGTTATGCTATTATTATTCATAAGTGTGTGTGAGGCGTTTTGTCAGTGTTACTTGTATGGATTCTCTTACTATTCACTTGTATTTCCTTGGTGGTAAGAGAGGTTGGATGTGGCTTAGGGTATGGCTGGTTGTCTTTGGTTGGCTGTAGTGAGAATTGTTTTTGTGTGTGAGCGGGGTGTGCGGGTGGCGCTGTGGGTTAAAGCCTCAGTGCCTAGGGCTTGCCGATCGAAAGGTCAGCGGTTCGAATCCCCGCGGCGGGGTGCGCTCCCGTCGTTCGGTCCCAGCGCCTGCCAACCTAGCAGTTCGAAAGCACTCTTGGGTGCAAGTAGATAAATAGGGACCCCTTACTAGCGGGAAAGTAAACGGCGTTTCCGTGTGCTGCTCTGGCTCGCCAGATGCAGCTTGTCACGCTGGCCACGTGACCTGGAAGTGTCTGCGGACAGCGCTGGCTCCCGGCCTATAGAGTGAGATGAGCGCACAACCCTAGAGTCTGGCAAGACTGGCCCGTATGGGCAGGGGTACCTTTACCTTTTTGTATTTCCTTGGTGGTAAGAGAGGTTGGATGTGGCTTAGGGTATGGCTGGTTGTCTTTTGTTGGCTGTAGTGAGAATTGTTTTTCTGTGTGAGCGGGCTGTGAGTGTGTATTTTTGAATCAGGTTAGCCAGATTGATTCGTACGTTGTTGGGGAATTCTTGTTGTTAACGTATGTCACTGTTGTATACAGTGGTACCTCGGGTTAAGAACTTAATTCGTTCCGGAGGTCCGTTCTTAACCTGAAACTGTTCTTAACCTGAAGCACCACTTTAGCTAATGGGGCCTCCTGCTGCTGCCGCACCGCTGGAGCATGATTTCTGTTCTCATCCTGAAGCAAAGTTCTTAACCCGAGGTACTATTTCTGGGTTAGCGGAGTCTGTAACCTGAAGCATCTGTAACCTGAAGCATCTGTAAGCCGAGGTACCACTGTATATGTTGTTACATTGTAAATCACTTTGGGGTGTTTAATGGGAAGTGATTCATAAATATAATAATAATTAATATAAATAATGATGATGAGAGGAGGAGGAGGAGGAGGAGGAGGAGGAAGAGGAGGAGGAGGAGGAGGAGGAAGAAGAAGAAGAAGAAGAAGAAGAAGAAGAAGAAGAAGAAGAAGAAGAAGAAGAAGAAGAAGAAGAAGAAGAAAGATATAAAAATGTCTGGAACCTGGTGATCACAGATTTCCAAAGGCTTAGAAAATTGAAAACATTTTTAACACTGTGCAGTGGGTCTTTATCCTTTACACCAATCCAACTATTCTTCAGGACTCTTAGCACTACCAATGCAGGGGCTATAGACCTCTTAATATTACTGCTAACGGGTCTCTCTTCACATCTTCTGATTTTGTGGACGAATGAAGAGAACGGATACATGCCCTGCTTTGCCATTTCTGATATTCTGGTACTGTAACATTTTTTGTTCTTGTTTATATCTTTATGCACAATGGAATAAAATAAAGTTTTTTTTTAAAAAAGAAAAGACATAAAGTTCTTAGAAATGGTGACGATGAAGATGGTGTTCTTCAAAGGACTGACTCCTCAACAGCCTTCCTTACAGTCTCTTTTTGGAAAGCCCATGGCTCAACACAGCCCCTCTGACTCTCACCACTCTTGCCTGAGATCTGGAGAGCCAGGCACAGATTTGGGGTGCAAAATATGACCACTGTGGGGTGTGGCCTGAGGAAAGTCCCAAGGGCCAGACAGAGATGTCTCAAGGGCCTCATTTGGTCCCTGGAGTTGAGATGCTTCACTTCTGCCAAAAAGAAAACAAAACAGGGCCACCCAGACTCCCTCTGTGCGTGACTTTCTGACAAAACATATTGTTGGTTTGACTGCATTGAAAATATCCCACATTTCACTCCCATGATGAGATGGTGGATGATGAGACCTGGATGTTCCCTATTTGCTATTCATGATTATTTAAGTCATTGGCTTAGGAATAGGACATATAGGAAGCTGTCTGGGTCAAACCATTGGCTCATTAGCACAGTATTGTTGATACTGCCTGGGAGCAGCGTCCAGAATTTCAGATATGGAGTCCCTCCCACCCCTACCATTGGGGATTGAACCTGGCAAAGCAAATGCTGTCCCACTGAGCTACAGCCCTTTAAAATCATACTGACATACCCTACACATGTCCTGGAAAAAAACCAGGACATTTCATTTTCTTGCATTAGAGCACAGTGGCTATTTTGGGTGCCACAATCTTGTGCAATTTCACACTAAGGTCTCACCCTGAAAAAAGTGCTTTTCTCGGGGCTACAATATCACACGGCAACCCAAAATGTGCATTTTTGGGCACTGGGTGAGCATGGCCTCGTAAAAAGTGTGTCCTTAGTTGGTATTCTTTTTATTATGTTTTTATTTTTGATGACCTGTAAAATGTGTCCTCAGTGCTGTACAATGCCCTGGGATCGTTTCGTAAAGGGCAATACAGCCATACCTTGGTTTTCGAGCAGCTTAGTTCTTGATTGTTTTGGCTCCTGAACACCACAAACCCAGAAGTGACTGTTCCAGTTTGCAAATTACTTTTGGAAACCGAATGTCCAACGGGAATTCCGATTGGCTGCAGGAGCTTCCTGCAGCCAATCAGAAGCCGCAATTTTGTTTACGAATGTTTTGGAAGTCGAACGGACTTCCAGAATGGATTCTGTTTGACTTCCAAGGTACGACTGTACAGAAAATGTATTATTATGATTATTATTGTCTTTTCATAAAGCTAAACAAAACGTTATTTGGATCATCTGTGTTTGGATTCACCTATGCATTGATTAACACAAAAAAACTAGCCAAGTGTGGGGGGCAAGTTAATTTAGTTCTTTTTCGTGCTCCCTGTTCCTATGTCCTTGTGCTAACTCAACTAGGCATTTCACAAGGGGCACATGACTTGTGCAGAATATGGACAGGAAGATGTGTATCCATACCAGGTTTGGGACTCAAGATTTTGGAGCGTATGTACTAAATCAGAGCATTGGTCCATCTACTTTGGCATTGTCTACACTGACTGGCAGCTGCTCTTCAGGCAGGGGACCTTCCCAGCTCTACCTGAACATGCTGGGGGTTGATCCTGGGACCACCTGCATGCAAAACATCTGCTTTTCCCCTGAGCTGTGGACCTTCTTGTCCCGGTGCCCTTCAGTCACCTTTGCAGGCCCACGGGAACCAAGGTGAGTCACGCAATGTGTGTAGGCCATCTCTTGGCGAAAGTCACGTCGAGCCGGGTGAGTGAGGAGGTGAGTGATGCGAGGTGATGACATGGGTCAAACGTGGCAAGGAAAAACACCTGACAGCCTTGGCCAATCACTTTCGAGCACACTTCTCCAGTTGTGCACTCTAGAAACGATCCCTGACAGGCTCAATGTGTCAGATGGGGCGAGAAGGGAGCAGAAGAGAGTGAGAATTGGCAGCGCCCTGTCAACACGAGCCGTGGCTCAGGGGCACAGCAGAAAGACAGGCTGGCTCTGACCTTGCACTCGTGAGGTCTAGGCACAGGCACCCGCACCAAGCTAGTTCCTCGTGCAGGCAGCTCTTCCTGGCTGACCCAGAGTGAAGGTTGCAGGGGGAGCTCAGCCCCAGCACAGGGAGGACAGTAAAGGGTCTCCTGTCATCCATGATTGGTGGTGGAGGAGGTGACCCTGTCAAACCAATGTCCCTTCCCATCTCCCAAGAGGACAGGAGAAGTTGTGTTGGCAGCAGCAGGATGGACTCTGTCTCAGCTTGGAACAAGGGGAGCTGCTGAATACTGAGTGAAACTGCTGGTTTATCTAGCATGGGATTCTCCAGAGTGAGTGGCAGCTGTTTGGCAGGGCTTCAGACAAGGGATATTCCAGGGGTGCCAACTGGAATAAAATATTGGGGGGGCAGGTAAGCCCCCCCCCCGCATAATCGCTCACAGGGCACGGTGCATGTACACCATTTGAATGGCAATGCCCCTTAACTTTGGGGGGGGGGCTGGCCCCCTGTAATATTTTATTGGGGGGGTTGAAGCCCCCTCAGTCCCTAGAAGATGGCTCCTATGGGACATTCCTAACCCTAACCTGGAGATCATACCCTCCAACGTTCCTCAGATGAAAACAGGGACATTTCTTACTCTCCCCCCCCCCACAACTGACCCTCCTCAAACCCTCATTTTTTGTTCCCCGCAGAGCATTTCCTATCAGAAGAAGGGTGAATGCCACCACCGTTACACCAACTGTCCTGAAAACCCCCTAATCCCAATTCTATTCCAGGGCCGGATTTAGGTTTGATGAGGCCCTAAGCTGCTGCAGGTAATGGGGCCCTTTAGATGTCCTTTGTCAACAACAAATTATCACTGCTTTTTTGTGGTGATATGATTTTTTGTTGTGCTATATGGTAATTTATGGACCTAATAGGTATCTAAAGCCATTTGCACATGTTGCCATGCAACCAGTCCATGAAGAATGTAGGCACCCTATATATAGAAATGAGCAAACCAGTGATATTTTAGGGAGCAGGCTAGCATGCGGGGCCCATTACATACATCACAGGAGCCTACACAACACTGTTGCTGTATATAGGGTTTTTTTTATCTTATATTTTGGAAATGTACATCCAGGTTCTCTCCCCCCCCCCCCCGGTTAAATTTATTGGGGGGGGGCAAGAGAGTTGGGCCCTAAGCTACAGCTTGTTTAGCTTATACGTAAATCTGGCATTGTACTGTTCTATTCTATTCTATTCTATTCTATTCTATTCTATTCTATCCTATTCTTTGGTAGATTTAAGTAAAGGTAAAGGGACCCCTGACCATTAGGTCCAGTCATGGACGACTCTGGGGTTGCGGTGCTCATCTCACTTTGCTGGCCGAGGGAACCGGCGTACAGCTTCCAGGTCATGTGGCCAGCATGTCTAAGCCGCTTCTGGCGAGCCAGAGCAGTGCACGGAAACGTCATTTACCTTCCCGCCAGAGTGGTACCTATTTATTTACTTGCACTTTGACGTGCTTTCAAACTGCTAGGTTGGCAGGAGCTGGGACCGAGCAATGGGAGTTCACCCCGTTGCGGGGATTCAAACCGCTGACCTTCTGATGGGCAAGCCCTAGGCTAACACACACCAATATATAAATTTTAGAAAGGGACAAGATTAGATGCAGATGCACAAAGTATTTTTTTTAATTAAAAAATCAAGACTCCTTGAACTTTACTCCACTCCACCTTGCTTCCTGCCCAGGGCATCCCTGCCCTCTGCCTGCCCCTCAGATCCAGTGCCTCACATGGGGCAGGGCCTCAGCAGCGGCAGCCTTTCCTCCTCCTCGCCTGTTCTCCAGCAGCCGCTACAAGCTTCTCAAGGGAGGAGGCCGGCAGCAGTGGCCATGAAGAGGCCATGGAGAAGCAGCGGGATGCTCTCTTGCAGCTGCAGCCGCCGCAGCCGTTGTCGCTTGGGACAAGCAGCGGCTCATTCCCTTTCCTAAGCTTGCCAGTGGCAGCACTAGTGGAGGAAGTAGGGACATTCTGGGATCAAATCAGAAGCCGGGATGGCTTTTGTAGTTCCAGGACATCCCCCTGGAAAATTGGGACACTTGGAGGACGTAGTAAAACTTTAAGCAAAACATTTAATCGGAAAACTTGAAATTATGCCTGAGGGCTATTGCAGTGTTTCAAAGCAAAAGGATAGTGGCCCATGTTCAAACCCTGCGCTGTGGTTAATCTTTACTACACTTTTCTCGGTTGCTAACATTTACTTTCACCCTGTCAACCCATTTCTCGGAGGTGATCTCCAGGTACTCAGGGAAGTCGATTCAGAGGCTTAGCCTCCGGGAGAAGTAGTTTCTTTTCCCTCCGACTCTTCTCCTGACCTCCCCGTTTTGTTTCGGAGATATTTTTGGAAGCAAAAGCTTTCATTTCTCTCCTCCCCCCCACCCTCTGACAGGCAGAGTGCCATTTTAGGGCTCTTGCCTACTCAACCAGAAAAACAGTGACTGAGCCTGGGCGGAATTAACCTTTAGATTCAGCAGACGAGATGCAAAATCCTTTCTGATGATTAACCCCTTGTTGACGATGTCATCCATAGGGAGGATGTCTGTTCCCTGGCAGTCGGCTGTGAGAAGCAAAGGAGCAAAATCACTTTTTTCGAAGGTGGCAACCCTACAAGCAGAATTGGGTGACAGATACACCTGGGCAAGGCCTGATCTGTAAGGTTTTGGCACCTGAGATGCCTTGGTTCAGCCTAAGAGTGTGAGCAGAGGGTGGCACTCACCAGGGGGCTGCAGGGCAACCGAGCCACGCATCTCTCCTGGGAGTGACACGGTGGCTTGGGTGCCCACAGGCTCCATGCTGCCCCAAATGGTCCACCCACCACCTCCCCCTCAGCTATAGGGTGGCTTAGTGGGAAGAGGCAGGCAGACTCCTCAGAGGACCCATGGATCATCCTGCCCCTGCTCTCCCTGCCCTGTGGGTGGCTGGCCCCGCTCCGGGTGCAGAGCATGTGTGCTGCCCCAGGTACCTGATCAGCTTGCTCCACCGCTGGTTCTGTTACAGGGGAAGCATAAGTGGAGATACCCCTGCCCTGTTTTGTCCTCACTTCTGCGGGGCGCCCTTGTGCTCCACCTCACCCTGAGTTCATGGAAGGAGCCTCTATGTAAGTGCACCAGAAATGGAGAGCAGGGGAAGGGGGGAGACTAGGAATCTGGGACTGGGAGGCAGGAGGAGGAGGACTCAAGGAAGGATGGCTGCCAGGGAGAGAGCGAGAGACAGATGCAGGAAGATAATGGACTGCAAGTTAAAGCCGCCAGTTCCCCTGAAGGTTCCTGGGACAGAAAGGGAGAGAGAATGCAGGAAGATATGGTCTGCAAGTTAATGAAAGGATGCCCCCCAGGGGGCTCCTCTGAGTGGTCCTCAAGTCTTCCCAAGGTGCCACAGCACACTGGTTGACAACCAATGATGCAGTGAATTGAGCAGAATGGAAGGCGGGAGGCGTCAAATTTTGACCTTGCACAGGGTGCCACTGAAATTTGAAAGACCAAAGTCCACCCCTGGTGAGATCAGGTGTGGGGGACCTTTGGCCCTCCAGATGTTGCTGAACCACAACTTCCCTCATCCCTGGCCCTTGTGCATGCTTGCTGGGGCTGATAGGAGTTGTAGTTCAGCAACTTCGGTAGAGCCACTGCCTCTCCATGGCCTCAGTTGTTGCAAGTCAATTGGTTGGCCGAGCCCGTTTGAAAAGTGATAGTTCTGCTCTCTCCCCTGTTGCAGAAATCGCAAACAATGGAATGCATTTTCAGTTTCACTTGTATTTGTAATTAGGAGGTCCTCGTCTTCTGTGAATGTACCCAATCTCGTATTTACTCATATTACTGTATTAGTTTGAGGACTGTTTTTGATCAAGATACTGTATTGTCTTTATTTCTGGCATCTGATAGTTCGTCCCAACATTTTGTTGTTGTTTCCCTGTCCTCCTGATTTTTTGCACATGTTTGCCCAAGGTGTCAAAATGCATTGTTCCTTCCCTCTTGGCACATCAAATGTTTCGCAGCATTTTCCTTTGGGAAGGCCTCAAGGTGTCATTGCACTTAACCTCTCCCTTGGTAACACTTAAGTCAAGCCAGACACGCAGTCGATCATTCAGGCACTGATAGGCGATGCCGAAGTCGAATCCAGGCAAATATGAATGGGGAGGCAAGGGTGCGATTTATGTCAGCATGGAAGCAATGAGATTTCAGTCTGTGCATGTGAGATTCACAACAAGACTCCAAGGCTTTATATTGATTATATATTTTTTTAATGTATTTAAATAAAGCCCAATATGCTTTGACTATTTAATGCAACAATATTACAATAAGTTAAAGGCAGCATAAGGTTGTACACTGTCACTGAACTTATTATTACAAAACATCACAAAAAGCACCCCTCTCTCCACAAAATTATTTGGCTGATTTACATGTATTCACTTATAATAGATTAGTTTGCAGTTGTTAGCTTTCCTGCAATGATAAGGATAGTTACCACTTCTAGATCATTTTCTGTGTTACCATCTTTTAAATAACTAATTTGGAGTACCCTGGAAAGCATATGGCATCCTTTTTTAAAATTTAATTTTTAAATTTTTATTGCTGAATACAATGACCAAAAACACACACAAAACAAACAAAATAAACACCAAAAATACAATCAATCAATCAATCAATCAATCAATAATAAAATAGACAAACAGCCATCAAAAAAGTATCATCCTAAAATACAAAAAACTAAACAAAAATACATAAATCTTGACTTCCCTCCACCCGTGTGTGACTTCCTTCTCTCTCTTTTGATTTAATTGTGTTATCAATATTAATTTGCCTGTATCCTCTTATATCCAATTCCTCTTCATGTTTACCTGCAAACTTCATTCATTGCATATTGATATATTTATACCAGAGCAATATTTCTTCATAACTAATTTGGAGTAACTTGGAAGGCATATGGCATCCTATTTTTTATTTTTGCAAATAAACTTTTTATTAGTGTTCCAATATTCTCCTAATATTAGCCAAATCATAACAATATCAATTAATTCCCAATTAATACAATTATTCAAATGCTAATCAGCTTCTAGCATATGTCATCCTAACATGTCCAATAGAGTAGCCTATACAGGTTTACAAAAGACTGAATAATATAAGAACAAAAGAAGGCTGGATCAGGCCAATGGCCCATCTAGTCCAGCATCCTGATCCAAGATGGCTAGCCTTATGTTCTTACAGTCTAACTTAACTTGCAGAGCTGGATTCAGTTAGATGCAAAGTCATTATTTTACTGCACTGCTCGAGTGCCTGCAGCATCTTTGCAAGAAGGAAGAAGATAGGGACAAACAAACCCCAAGCTGGCCCTATCTTATGGGACCCCCTTGGCTTACCCCACCAGGTCCAGCAGTTGCCAGCTGTCACTGGAGGGTATTTATTTGTTTTTATATTATAAAATGTATATACCGTTTGATACAGTAAAACAAAACAAAACCCAAACCACTCTCAAAGTAGTTTACGAAAAGAATGAAACAATGAAATTATCAGTAACAGAAAGTTAGAAACAACTATTTTGAAACTTTAAAAACTAATTAAAATTGACGATAAGCTACAAACCAAATTAAAATACTTGTTAGCTTTCTGCATAGCTGGAGAGGCTTGCCAGAACAACATTCTTTCTCAGCAGCAAAAGCACCTGCCTGATGACAATAGGATGACAATAGCTTCAGAGCTAAAAGGCTAGTTTCTTGAAAATGTATAACAAGTATTACCTGGGACCTGTAACAGTGTTGGTTTCAAGAATCCAGGCTACCGTTTTTCTACACACCCCATTCACATACAACATTCCTGTATAACAATCATTTCTCCCCACTCTCTCCCATTGTTTCTTTTCATCTTGCCCTTTCTTTCTTTCTTTCTTTCTTTCTTTCTTTCTTTCTTTCTTTCCTAAGAAACTGGTGCCATGATGCTGCCGAACAGGGATGAAGGCTCCAGCATCTGACAGGCTTCCTTCAGGCCCAAACATCACTTAGCCAAGGACACTCTTGGCATCCATAAGCATGGAGTCAATATTCAGCACCAACAAGGAAACAATCC
This sequence comes from Podarcis tiliguerta, assembly GCF_965153285.1. Taxonomy (NCBI): domain Eukaryota; kingdom Metazoa; phylum Chordata; class Lepidosauria; order Squamata; family Lacertidae; genus Podarcis; species Podarcis tiliguerta. Next base: position 21,094,691 of record NC_139549.1, read on the forward strand.
TTTGACAGGCATGGTGATGGTGGGAAAATGCTGATTGGTGCAGAAGATGCTTGGAGATGCTGAACTTCTTGGTGGGCAAGAGCACCCCTCCAACATTCAACTGTGGCAGGATAGGCATTACAGTGGTACCTAGATTTTCGAGCATCTCCATTGACAAACATTTCAGTTTTCGAATGCTGTAAACCTGGAAGTAAATGCTTCGGTTTTTGAACATGCCTCAGAAGTTGAACATGCCATGCGGCTTCCACTGAGTGCAAGATCCAGAGACCTAGCTGTCAGTTGTTGAGTTCTGAGTACCCGCACATCACAGAGGTGATATTTGGGCTTATTTGGTGATATTTGGGCTTATTTGGTGATATTTGGGCTTATCTTGCAACCAATTTGTTTATATGACTGTGTGGAACCCAGTGCATAAATTGGTATGGTATCATTAGATAGTAAAAATCACGTTAAATCACTGTTTTAGGGGTTGATAGATCTGGAACGGATTAATCCATTTTGCATTACTTTCTATGGGAAACTGTGCATAAGTTTTGGAACATTTCAGAACTCAAACTGTCTTCTGGAACAGATTACATTCGAAAACCGAGGTACCACTGTACCAAGGTACGACACTTATTATTATTAATTATTTATCTCCAAGGAACTTGAGGTGGTGTACATGGCTCCCTGTCATTTTGTCCTCAAAACCCATCTTCACTATCCCAGTAAATCCAGGATGGGAAACCTGTGGCAACATCATCAGCCTATTACACCAGAGCTTAAAAGCTTGCCCCAACTGACCATACAGTATGTCACTCGGCCAAGCTCAAGGTTCTTGTATTAATTTACAAAACCCATAACAACTTACTGGTATCCTTGCCCAGTCACTGAGATCTTCACAGGAGGCTCTGTTACTGGTCCCCCTGGGCTTGGATGTTATGTCTTGGATCAGCCAGAAGCTGTGCATTCAGTATTTGGGACCCAATTCTGAGGAACCCCTCTTCCCTCTCCTTGTTGAACTTGAAATGCTCGGCAAAGATTTCTCTACTTCCACAGGCATGTTTTCTGGGTTTTGTTTTTAAAATGAATTTAAATTGATCTGATCCATGGTATGCTTTTTAATTTGTATAGACATCCTTATAAACACCTGTACAGTGTTACCTTCGGTTACAGACACTTCAGGTTACAGATGCTTCAGGTTACACACTCCGCTAACCCAGAAATAGTACCTCAGGTTAAGAACTTTGCTTCAGGATGAGAACAGAAATCGGGCTCCAGTGGCGCGGCGGCAGCAGGAGGCCCCATTAGCTAAAGTGGTGCTTCAGGTTAAGAACAGTTTCAGGCTAAGAACAGACCTCCGGAACGAATTAAGTTCTTAACCCAAGGTACCACTGTATTAAATGGTATATACATACAGTAGCTTTAAATTTTATACACACACACACTATTCAGGACTTTTTACTTGGTTTTCAGAGCCAGGATTTCTCCATTAAATGAAAACAAGAGTATCTTTTGTTGCAGGCATTGGAAATCCTAAACGTTCAAATGTTATTGGGCTCCACCTCCCATCCCATCATTGGCCCTGCTGGCTGGGAATATTGGGAGCCCAACAACAGCTGCAGCACTTTTTTTGCAGCAGGCGATGCTTCCAGACCCGGGTAGCCCCCCATAGAGAGCCTTGCAGTAGTCAAGTCCTGAATTTACCAGGGCATGGACCACTGTTGCCAGGGTATCCCTGTCCAAGAGCAGTAAGATGCACTCATGGCCACTGAAGCCAAGCCAAGCTCCATCTTATCTTGCTGCGCTCCATACCTTTAGGGGATTTACTAGCTACGCTGAAAGAGTTTGATCTTTGGGAATTGTGACATCCTTGGAAATTTGCACATCAGAATATCATTGCCCACTAGATTTTGCACATGGCGAGTGTTCCAAAACAGTTGTCAGCTTGTGCAATGTATCCACCTATGTTTTAAAAGTGTGCATTTTGAGGTGAGATACTTCAAGTGTGTTACTTTTTGTGCAGTTTATTTATATTTTTTAAAATGGCAGATTCACATGGAAATGAGATGGAATGGGCCTTTGGAGGAATGACATGAAATAGGCTGCGGTGTCTTCCCCTACAATTGCAATAGACATTATTATTATTATTATTATTATTATTATTATTATTATTATTATTATTTACTCGAGAGGTTTTTCCCCACATAGTTTCAAAAACGTACCAAATCTATTTGGCCCAAAAGGTGGAAGTGGGATTAAAGAAATACCTGTAGCAACAAACCTCTTGCTAACCATTGTCAACTCAATGAAAAAGCAAAATACTGTCTGTAGCCAATGCTGATTTCACAAGTCTCCTGTTGTCCTCTTTTGGGGCTCCACCTTTCTCTCCCTCTCTCTCTGCCCCCAACTTCTTATTGTTCGGTTCAACTAACACTTTGTAATGGACTGGTTCCTAAAATGCAATTCTGTTGTCAACCCCCCAGAAACTTTTAAAAGCCAGCAGTATTGGAGTGCAGTGAGTCAGTCTGTTAGCTCTCGGGTCCTCTCTGTAGGCTGGTTACAGTCTTGTAAAAACCCCATGCCTGGCAGGAGAATCGGTCTACAAGGGCTGATCATTGACTGCATTTTATTGGCTGAATAAAAAAAGGCCAGACTGCATTTTGAGGACCAGTCAGTGTTCCTGGCTGCCCGGTCTTCAGAAGGCAAGCAAATCATTAGTCTATTAACAACTGCCTCTTGGCCTGTTTTCCAGCTTAAAAACAACAACGACGCTCTCGCAATTGGCGGTAGGGTCAGTCTTAAAATGTTAACATTGCCTTCCATCAGTCTCGGCACCCTGTAAACTGAGAGGCTTTTTGCTCCCTCATCGGGGGAGTTCTCTTGTTCGTTTTTCCATGTGTCTCTGACATATGGAGCAATTTTTCTTTTTAAAAAAAGGAAAGAAAAGAAAAGAAAGCAGCCAGCCTCCTAGCTGTGTCATATATTTGTTGGGGGAATCACTGGTGTGTGACTGGGTGGGAACCTGGGTACAAAGGAAACATGCCTTTTTATGAGTCAGGAAATTGCAAGCCAGACTTGGGGCTAAGCGGGGTGTCGCCCACCTTGGCCAAGTTACACATCATAATTTGTCTCTAGGCAAAGTGATTGGAACTGGGGAAGGAACTGTTGAAGGATCCCAGGTATGGCTGTGAGTAGACATTGTTTTCTGTTCTGCAGCACTGTTTCTGTTTCTCTGCAGGTTGCCTTCCTCCCAAAACTACAGTATGGTAAAATTACACAACTTACTTCATTTACGTAACTGATTACTGATGCGCATAGAGACCTATAAGCTCAGCTAACTAGCCAGGCTAGAGGCCTTGGTCCTATTGTTTCTTTCCAGTGTCTTACCTTGTTCTAGGAGCAGCTTTACTCCCAAGGTTGTAAACACATTCCTAAAGAAGACATGCATTGCTGTTCTGAGATGTACCTTCAAATGTCCTAACCCCCTCAGGTAGAAAGGAATGCAAAGAGATCATGTGCAGGGGGGGGGGGCGTTGCTTAGAGAGAGTTCTTTGTTTGCTTGCTCAATGAACAGGTAATGAAGGAAAGACCATACATGGTATAATTAGTATTGTGTTGTAACTTTAGATTGGAGGAAGTTTATGCATATGCATTGCTTTAACAGATTACAGCTATGTAGATTAAGGAGGCCCCAACCTTTCGGGACACAGGTGGCGCTGTGGGTTAAACCACAGAGCCTAGGACTTGTCGATCAGAAGGTCGTTGGTTTGAATACCTGCGATGGGGTGAGCTCCCGTTGCTTGGTCCCTGCTCCTGTCAACCTAGCAGCTCGAAAGCACGTCAAAGTGCAAGTAGATAAATAGGTACCTTTCTGGCGGGAAGGAAAACGGTGTTTCCGTGCGCTACTCTGGTTTCATCAGAAGCAGCTTAGTCATGCTGGCCACATGACCCGGAAGCTGTACGCCGGCTCCCTTGGCCAATAAAGCGAGATGAGTGCCGCAACCCCAGAGTCAGTCATGACTGGACCTAATGGTCAGGGGTCCCTTTACCTTTACCTTTAACCTTTTGGGACTTTGCTCAGCTTGTGGAGAGTGATCCCACTGAGCCATTATTGCTAGCAATAAACACCCTTTGTTTTCTCACCACTGTGGAGATTTCCTTCAGCCTCAAACGTTGATTTTTGCTACATTACTTATGCAGTGATGTCCACACATTATTCCATCCTCTTTACCCCCATTCAAATTACTTATGAAATTATGTAACTCATTGTCACGGCTGGAGTCAGACGCAGGTTAGCATGAAAGACACAGGGCTCCGTTGTCAGTGAAATTAACTCTTTATTCAAGGAAATGGCATACAACTCAGCAACAATTCCCAGTAGGTCTTGCCCCTATAGAGCAGTTACCAGGGCCGGCTTCCACACCTCTATAATCCTCCTCCTTTCCCAGATGTTTTCCAAACAGAGGTGTCTATGCACCATTGACCTCTGTTCTGCTCTCACTATTCTGCGCGTTCATAGAGACCAGGGAGAGGGGAACCTGTTGCAGCAGGAGACTCCCTGGATTCTTCAGCAGCAACTTGACCTCCCTCCTCTGCTTCAGCCTCTGCGTCTGAACTTATCTCTGTCACAGGCTCGTCCTGCTCACTAAACCCTGTTGCCCCTTTGGTTTCTGGCACCTCCTCCCAATCTTCTGACCTCTCCTCGATGCCCCACCACCAATCCCCTGGCTCTGAGCCTTCCTCCTCTGGGCTTTCACTTTCCAGCTGGTGCTTCCCACTACTCCTCTTTGTCCAGCCAGTTGCTGACATTTATGTCATTTATGAAATTAATTATGTAAATTACTGCTAGAAGTTTGGGTGCAACTCAGCTTCCAGCAGAAGGGCTTTGCAGCGGGTTCAGACAGACAGAGCAAGGGACCTCCAGATTCCCAGATTATCCCTGTATCTGTAGCTCCCTGTTGCTTAGACTTATATACAGTGGTACCTCAGGTTAAGTACTTAATTAGTTCCGGAGGTCCGTTCTTAACCTGAAACTGTTCTTAACCTGAAGCACCACTTTAGCTAATGGGGCCTCCTGCTGCCGCTGCGCTGCCGGAGCCCGATTTCTGTTCTTATCCTGAAGCAAAGTTCTTAACCTGAAGCACTATTTCTGGGTTAGCGGAGTGTGTAACCTGAAGCGTATGTAACCTGAAGCATATGTAACCCGAGGTACCACTGTACTCAGGTTGCATTCTGTTTTAAAATTCTTCCTCCTCCCCTTTCCTCTTCCCCAGACCTCAGTATGAAGGTAATCTTTAATCCCCATAGAGAACAAAGGAGCAAGCATGGCTGCCTTGTCCTTCTCTAGACTACTTGCTTAGACTAGAACTAGACACCTTTTCTATCCAAGTTATGTAGTTCCTACAGCAAACAACTTTATTATTTTCTTACCTACAAGCACCTCTCTGTGTGACTGCAATAATCAAAGTGGTCTCTCTACCACGATTCACGAGCTAAAATGGTGCTCCCTTTGCATAGCAAAAGGTTTTCTATTTCCATTGCTTCACTATGTACTGTGTGAGTAAGTAAGCTTGCACTCAGCCTGCATATTCTCTGTGCAAATAAATTATTATATCACAGAAATGCTGTAAGCCTCCAGTGACCTTCATTCTAAGGAAACCAGTTTCACGGCACGAGCTAGGATCCCTGAAGCTTTCCCCTGCTCAGAGATTGGGGTGCGTGTCAACAAAACATAATGCATCTGTAGCTGGATTAGAGAACAATTTATGGGGGAATAACAACACACTCCATAAAGGCTGCAGAGAGAGATTATGCAATGGCCAGAGGTGCAGATGGAACTGTGAAGAGCAGACCACCCTCCAGATATTTCCTACTTCCCTCCTAGAGCATGCTGGGAATTGAGGAAGTTCAAACTGGGACAAGCAGCCCAGAAGGAGAGGATGCCATTCCAGAGAATCCTCTGAGTAATGAGAGGAAGTCAAGGCCCATCAGCTAGAAAAGATGCAACAATTCAGAGAAGAAGCATTGCGGGGTGGGGATGGGGGTGTCAGATCAATGAATGCTGCTGGAATGAGGACAAGATTGGCAATACTCTGCAACAGAATGGGGAGGGATGGGGGTGGGTTCTTTCTTTAACTGTCAAAAATAAAAATAGAAAACCCACCCACCATCTCATTTTGATTTAATGCAAAAATTTCCCCCCTGGGACCTTGGAGGCTTGGATGGTAATTCAAATAACAGTTGCATGTCTGATATCCAGCTTCAGGGAGGAGGGCAAGGATTCTGCCCTCCCCCCCCCCAAAAAAGAGTTTGATTTATAAACAAGCAAACAAACAAACAAGCTCCATTCCAGTCTGGATCTCACACCTGGAGTCTTGCAACAATAGCCCAGTTGTGTACGTTGTATATGCCTAATGGGTGTCTCCAGGGCTTTTCCCCCCAGAGGGAACTCACAGGAACTCAGTTCTGGTACCTCTCAGGTGGACACCATTGCCATTCTAAGAGAACGAGGGAGGTGAGTTTCTGCAACTCTTTCTCTAGAAAAATAACACTGGGCGTCATTTAGATTTAATTGTGCTCACACTAGACACTAGACGGACGCAAGGGTGTAGGTATGCACACCCCCTGACAAGTACCTAAAAGGGAGAACCATAACCAGTGGTGGATTAAACCCTGTGGAGGCCCCTAGGCGGTCAAAATCTGGGGGGGGGGGGAGCCCTCACAAATTATCTCCGAATCTTGATTGCAATTTTCTTTCAGGATAAAATTTTGATCCATTGTCACGAGGCCCCTAAAAGGTACAGGACCCACATCCTTCTAATAATATTTGATTTCTTACCCTCACGTATGGTCATGGATGATGGGATTTGTAGTCCACAACATCTGGAGGGTCACCAACCTGGGTGGCTTTAAAAGAGGATTGGACAAATTCATGGAGAATAAGGCTATCAATGGCTACTAGCCAGCATGGCTAGGAACTGCCTCCATGGTCGGAGGCAGTAATACTTCCGAATAGCAATTGTTGGATACCAAATGAGGGGAGGGTTGCTCTTGAGCTTAGGTCCTGCTTGTGAGTTTCCCTCAGGCATCTGGTCAGCCACTGTGAGGAAAAGGCCACTGGCCTGATCTACTAGGACTTATCTTATGTTCTTAAGGCTGGCCTATGAAGATCGATAAATGTGCAAGAACAAAAGAGACGAGAGCCCAAGCAGAGCATGGGTGAGGGAGAAGGAGTGGTGGGAAAGGTCCTGTGAAAGCACTGAAAATAGAAACCCAGATCAAAGGCAGAAATTAATCAGAGATGTTTTGGCTGTAAGCTCATCAGGGCTGACCCTGCTGTCTGACAGTCTGCAAATCGCCATGTCTGTGGATAAACATCAGTGGCCCATCTAGTCCAGCATCCTGCTCTCAGTGGCCAACCAGATGAATGAATGAATCTTTATTTGCGTCAGCCATTGGCCATAGCAATAAAACAACAATACGACATACAAAGAATAAAAATTAATGCCTGTGGGAGACCCGGACCCGAGCCCCCTCTCCCCTCCTGTGGCTTCCAGCAACTGGTATTAAGAAGCATTAGTGCTTCTGACCATGGAGGCAGAAGATAGCCATCGTGGCTAGTAGCCATTGGGAAAGGTAAAGGGTAAAGGGACCCCTGACCATTAGGTCCAGTCATGACCGAATCTGGGGTTGTAGCGCTCATCTCGCTTTATTGGCTGAGGGAGCGGCGTACAGCTTCCGGGTCATGTGGCCACCATGACTAAGCCACTTCTGGCGAACCAGAGCAGCGCACGGAAACGCCGTTTACCTTCCCGCCAGAGCGGTACCTATTTATCTACTTGCACTTTGATGTGCTTTCGAACTGCTAGGTTGGCAGGAGCAGGGACCGAGCAACGGGAGCTCACCCCGTCGTGGGGATTCAAACTGCCGACCTTCTGATCGGCAAGTCCTAGGCTCTGTGGTTTAACCCACAGCACCACCCGCGACCACCCACAGCGCCACCCGCGTCTACCTGTACTAACATTAAATAAACCCAATAACATTTTTTTTAAAAGTTGGTTGTTTGCTTTTCCACCAGAAAATGCAAACAAACAAACAGCTATTCCGAAGAATACCTTTATATATGTATTCAAATCTATGTTTTTGAATGACACATTTCTGTCACCTTGCCAAGGCACTTTCTTCCACTTGGGGCATCTTGGTTTGGCAGCTTTTCACAACGTTTCATCCTACATTTCAGCATTGCGACTGTCTGTTCTGATTCTGAAAACAGATTCGTTGTGAAACACTGACATTTCCCGTGGCGTCTGAATCCTGACCAAGGCTGGCCAGTGGGGGAACCAAGTCTTTATCACCTGAAAGCGCCTTGTCACCTGAACGATCAGAATGGTGGACCTTGATCCTTCAGTGACGTTCTTTGGGTATTCCACTAAACAATAAACCTATGAAGGGAACATACAGACAATTCAAAAGTCCAGCAGCCTCTGCTCAGCTTGATGTAAGGCTTTTCACCACAGAGCCCCATTTTGCCACCTGCGCATCTGACAGAAAGAATGCGGCGTGAAAGTTGTAGTGTGAGATGTGGAGAATTCTGAAGATCTGCTGATGTCCCTTTCATAAAAACATGAGACAAGCCTGCTGGAGGCCCATCAAGACCAGAATCCTCTTCACAAAGGGGCAAACCAGATGCTCTAATGGGAAGCTTCCAGGGCCTCACCTGGGATAGAGGCATTAATGGTGTTGATGGCCATGTAGGAGGAATTTGGGTCCTGGGCAGACAGAAGGTTGCCAGCGTAACTGGATGGTAAGTGACAGAAAAAGAGAGCTTTTAGCAAAGTGTGCTGGGAAGAAGGTGGGGAGAAGAAAAACTGGGATCCATCTTGGGCGGGCTGGCTGAAGGCTGGCTGGGAGAGATGCCTTTGACTCCAGTGCTGCACTGATGTGGAGGCCAAGCCCCTCTTGAAATGACCATGCTGTAAAATGCATTATTTTAAGGGGAAATTGCTCCAGTATCTGCTCAGCAGGGGGTGTTCAGTCAACAGTGCAAAGGCTGAGCTGAAGCATTCCCTGCTGCTTACCTGCTTTCAGCAATAGGGGTCACTGTTTTGCAGACTTTGGCTGTGAACTGGGGCCCTACAAAAAAAAAATTCAAGTTGCACCCCACTGCTTCAAATTGGGCCCCACTGGCTAGCCCTGAGTCTCATAGTTGCTGGTCCTGAGCTGCCCTGCCCTTGCATGAAGTCTTGGGTTTACAATTTTGGGACAGGGGAGACTTCCACTGGGGAGTGGGCAGGCTGGCAAGGCCCCCTAGATTTAGAGGCCCTAGGCTTCAGCCTACTTAGCATATACATAAATCCAGCACTGCTGGGAGACCAGGGTTCAAATCTCCACTAAGCCCTGAAGCTCATTGAGTTACCTTGGGCTAGTCATTACCTGTCAGCCTAACCTACCTCGCAGGATTGTTGTGAGGATTAAATGAGGAGGGGTGGAGATCCAAGTACTTGAGTTACCTGAAAAGAGAAAAAAGTGATTTATCAATGCAATGAACAAAATGAAGAATCAATAAAGTATAGTAGAAGCTGTACGGCATGAAAAGTAGTGCAACAGAGAGCTGTCTCCCTCGTGCTTTGCTTACATCCCCTGCCCTTCTTACAACCGCTGGTGGAGCGGGTGACTCAGAGCTTTGAAATCTGTGCAGGATGCCAGCTGAAAACAGAGGCTTTGCGTCCATCAAATTGACAGATGGCGCGCAGACTGCCCTGCTAGGCAAAGACTCATCCATATTCTGAGTTAAAAGAAATACTGCCATTTTTAAAAAAATAAAAAGGAGGGGAGAAACATATTTAAAAGATAAAGGGTGGTGGTGGTGGTGGAAGCAGCAAGGGTTTGCTGGTCATTAATAATGGGAATAAAATCGAGGCGAAGGGCTTCACTTTAAAGACATGTTAAAGCTCCTTAATCTTCAAAGAGATAAGGGCAAGGCAGCTGTGTGTGCCAAGCGAGGAAGTTTATTCCGCCAGGCGGCAGGCGAGGCTCCGGAGAGTTTTGAGGGCACCGCAAAGGTTACCTCTGCAGCCATCGCAGGAGGGGGCCTCGGGGTAAACTTGAACTGAGCTTGACCGGGTTCTGATGCGAAAAAGGAGAGGAGGAAAGAGGAGGAAATGCCAAACGCATGAGGATGATCCTGCCTAGAGTCACAAGCAATTGCTCTCTCTGCTACAGCCTCTCTGCCATTGAGAAATGAAAGGCCTTTTCTTCTTCTGGATTTGGCATAGGGCTTAGTTCAGGGGCGAGGAGTCTTTCCCAGCCCAGGTCCCACATGTCAGTGGTGGGTAGGGCTAGAGGTGAACATGGGCGGAGCAATGCATGCAAATTTTATTTCTTTATTTGCTCTATTTGTATCCTACCTTTTCCACCAAGGAGCTCAAGGTGGGGTAACAACAATTTATTTATATTTTGCCCATCTGACTGGGACGCCCGAGCCACTCTGGGGAGCTTCCAACAAATTAAAAACATTAAGCACATTAAAACATCAAACTTTAAAAGAGCCCTGATACAGGCCTGCCTTCGCATGTCTTCTAAAAGTCAGATAGTTGCTTATTTCCTTGGCATCTGTCCAAAGGGCGTTTCGCGGAGGGGGGGACTACCAAGAAGGCCCTCTGCCTGATTCTCTGTAGCTTTACTTCTCGCAGTGGGAGAACTGCCAGAAGGCCCTCGGAGCTAGATCTCAGTGTCTGGGCTGAACGATGGTGATAGGGACGCTCTTTCAGATATTCAGAGCCAAAGCCGTTTAGGGCTTTAAAATAAGGTTACCAGATGTCCCCGTTTCCCGGGGACGGTCCCCAGATTTACAAATCAGTCCCCATACAAAATCCATTGAAGTTGAAAAGGATTCACTGAAAAAATCTGGTAACCTTACTTTAAAAGTCAGCACTAACACTTCAAATGGTGCTTGGAAATGTACTGGCAGCTGCTCCCAGTCACCAGTCTGGCAGCCGCCTTCTGGATTACAGTCGTACCTTGGTTTTCGAACGAAATGTGTTCCGGAAGTCCGTTCGACTTCCGAAAAGTTTAGAAACCAAGGTGCGGCTTCCGATTGGCTTCCGATTGTGTAGGCACGCCGGAAACAATAGCGGAAGCCGCATCAGATGTTCAGCTTCCAAAAAAAGTTTGAAAACCGGAACACTCACTTCCTGATTTCGATCGTTTGGGAGCCGAAACATACAAGTACCAAGGCGTTCGACAACCAAGGTATGACTGTAGTTGTAGTTTCCAAGTCACCTTCACAGTACACAGTACTTATTGCTCCTTGTTTAATCCCCACAACAACCCTGTGGGGTAGGTTAGGCAGAGAAATAACGATTGTAACCCAAGGTCAACCAGTGAGCATCATGACTGAGTGAGGATTTGAACGCGGGTCTCGCAGGTCATAGTCCAGCACTGTAACCACCTTGCCACACTGGCTTTCGGTACCTTTGTACAGTAGTTTAACATTTTTGTTGTAGGTTAGTGTTTACACATGCTAGCACACCCTTTCTCTAGCTTCCATTTGGGCAAACAAGAGACATGGTCTGAGTTGAAGGACACATTCCAGCCAACGTTCAAGGAGAAGAGGGCTAGTCACTATGGTTATATCCTGCCTCTACTGTTGGGAGGCAAAAATGCTTCTGAATACCAGTCTCTGGTAGGAGGGAAGAGTGCTATTGTGTTAAAGTTCTCCTTGTTGGCTTTCCACAGGCAACTGTTTGGCCACTGTGAACAGGATGCTGGACAACATAGGCCATTGGCCTGATCCAGCAGGCTCCTCTTAGGTTCTTAGGTTCACATGGCTTCCCCCCAAAGAATCCTGTGAATTGTGGTTTGCTTCTCCCCGAGCTTCAATTTTCAACACCCTTAACAAACAAAGCTCAGCCTAGATGTTTTGGACTACAACTCCCATCAACCCCAGCCAGGAGAGCCAATGGCTTATGGGAGCTCTGGTCCAAAACATTTGAGAGGTCCCAGACAGAGTCTGCTTTTGTCAATCACAAAATAGGGCTAGGAAAGAAACCGCTGAGGGAAAGAGAAGGATTTCCAGGTCTCTTCAGGCCTCCTCTCTTTGAAACTAAGAACAGATGACACTCTTTCAAGATCACTACTTCCCCCTTGCTGAGTTTCACCACTAGGAACACCTGCTGTTCAGCATCCCTTGAAGGGGTGCTGAAGTGGAGATTCTGAAAAGTGGTTTCCATCTCCTCTGCCAGGGTGGTGTTTGTAGTTTATCATGGAGTTCAACATCAGTTTTTCTTCATCAGCCAGAGAGCCAAAGCTAACATAAGCACCCAACTCCTCATTCATTACTCTTAACTGAGTCATAAAACACACCAGAGTTGGTTTTGTCATGATAGTTTTTTTGTTTTTTTAAACTTGATTTATGGCCTTTTCCACAGATGTAGCCTTTATGCTCCACCTCAGTCGCTGAGATCTTCTGATAGGCCCCCTTTAGAGAGAGAGAGAGAGAGGGAGAGGGAGAGAGAGAGTTAAAAATAAAATTTTCATTAATATATATTGCAACCATTATTTAACCAAGTTGTAAGATTTTCACTTTTGACTCCCTTCTCCCTCTTTCTGCGGTTCTTTGCATTTATTTCCGTCCTTTCCTGCATACTCCAAATTGCCTTAACTTATTCTTTTAATCGTCTATTCTTGAAAAAATCTCCTATATATTTTTAAAACTGCAGGTTTTTACAATAATCCTGCCAATGTCTTGATCTGTTTACAGTTTGTTTGTAAATACTCAATAAACCTCTTCCATTCCTTTCTAAAAAGTTTGTTGTCTTTACTTCTTATTCTTCTAGAAATAGTATCTCTATTTTTGCATACTCCATTATTTTCTGTATTCAATCTTCTTTCGTTGGGACCTCTTCATCTTTCCACTGTTGGGAAAATAACGTTATTGTAGCTGTAGTTGCATACATAGTTATCTTACAATTTTCAGTCAATACATTATTTATTATCAATTTTGCTGATTTTTTCTGTATATATTGCCTTAACTCCTTTTATAAAAGTGTCTCCACAGCTCATATATTCCAAAGCTTTAAATATAAAGTCCCAGGAGACATTATCAAATGCCTTCTCTGCATCTAAAAATATTAAGCCTGTTTGTTTTTCATTTCTCAATTTTTAGTATTCTATTACATCAATTATATTTCTGATATTATCTTTCATTTGTCTTCCTGGCAAGAATCCAGCCTAATCTTGATGGATTACTTCTTTTAATACAGCTTCCAAACTGTTGGCTAATATATCTGCAAAAGCTTTATAATCATTACTCAACAAAGATATAGGTTGATAGTTTTGAACCAGCTCTGGATCTCTGCCTTGCTTAGGGATCAAAGTTATATAAGCGCTCTTCCAGGATTCTGGCAGCTCCCCCTGCATTTCAGGTCATATTCATAATATCCTTTAAAGGTTGTATTAGGTAATCTTGTAGCTTTTTATACTATATTGCTGATAGTCTGTCAAATCCGGGTGCCTTCCCTGAATTTGCATTTAAAATTACTTGGTGTAATTCCATCATTGTCACTGGTCCAGTCAAAGATTTTATCTTTTGATATCTTAGGCATTTCACTGTCTTCTAAATGTTTACTCATTTCTTCTAAGTTACCCCGTTTCGCTCTATATAAAAATTCACAAATTGGTCTCTTGTTTCTTTTGGTTTTTCCACTCCTCCTCCTATATTTATTTTATTATTACAGGTTTTTTCTTGTTTTTTCTTTTTATTGGCCAAGCTAGTAGTTTCCCTGGCTTATTAGCCTGTTCAAATTGTTTCTGTTTTAAATATTTTATTTTCCATTCTAATTACCAATTTATTATTATTGAATATTGTGTTTGAAATATCTTAATGCCCTGTTTCACAATCTCTTTTCAGGGGGAATTTATTCATCTTTGTTTTCTACCTTTGTACGTGAAAGATACTCCCTCTGGATTCTCCCAGCGATGGGATCCTTTTGGTGATCTCCCATGATCAAGGTTCAGGCTAGAAGCCATTGGTCATTGGATGTCCACGGACTCTAGTAAAGGTAAAGGGACTCCTGACCATTAGGTCCAGTCGTGGAAGACTCTGGGGTTGCGTGCTCATCTCACTTTATTGGCCGAGGGAGCCGGTGTACAGCTTCCAGGTCATGTGGCCAGCATGACTAAGCCGCTTCTGGTGAACCAGAGCAGTGCACGGAAACGCCGTTTACCTTCCCGCCGGAGTGGTACCTATTTATCTACTGGCACTTCGTGCTTTCGATCTGCTAGGTTGGCAGGAGCAGGGACCGAGCAACGGGAGCTCATCCCATTGCGGGGATTCAAACCGCCAACCTTCTGATCAGCAAGTCCTAGGCTCTGTGGTTTAACCCAAAGCGCCACCCATGTCCCTCAGACTCTAGTAGAGAAAGATAAAAACTTTATCTATGCCGGGCATCATTTAATAAACATCTATCATGTTGCCTCTTACTTGCCTTTTCTCTAGGCTTAAAAGTCCCAAAGGCTGCAACCTTTCCTCATAGGAATGCCATTCCACTTGCACCAGAAGTGTGGGGAGGAGAAGGCGAAGGTGGGAAGAGACGGAGACAAACAGACAGAGAAAAAAATGTTTGTAGGGACAATTAAATTGATTTCCAATAGGAGATGTGTGTGCTGCAGCTATTTTAAATCTGCCTTCCTTCACCTTGAGGCTCCCTGGGAGGAGAATGTAAAACTCCATAAATAAAAGACACTGGAAAAGATATCACAGGCTCATTGAGAAACATTTTGGAAGCTGAGGGGAGTATGTTGCGGGAGGGGAGGGCAGCAGCCTGACAAGAGTGATTTAGAGTCCAGCTGAAAGAAAAAACATCTCATTGCATTCTCCATAATCTACCCGGGACCTAGTAGGTAGTATTTTCACAAGTGAGGATGGATGGCAAAAACGGATGTATCCCCAAGTGAGAGCCCCACACCTTGGTGTACAGCTTACTGAGGCCAGCTGGTTTCTCTTGAAGCTGGGGGGCCACTAGAGCATTCCTAGACACTCTCCCTCCTCCTTGTGTTTGTGACGTAGCTTGTTTACAAATGCCAGCTTATAGGCAAGCTTGCACCAGCACCCAGCAGTTTGGGCCACATGCCGAGGTACCCACAGGGTCTACCAAGGTGATATTTGCTGCTTCCCTCTCCCCTCACAACACACACACAACACAATGGGCATCTGGGTCTGTGAAGCACCTTTTCCCATTTTTCACAACACTCTGGAGCAGCACTACATTGAGGAATTGTGGGAAATTTAATTAGTGGCTCCTAACAGGCCACCACCAGGAGGCCACCCACACAGCAAAGCAGGGGAAGAGGAACGAAAGCAGAACATCTTTCTCAGCCCTGCTTACAGGTTTGGGAAGCTCTTCTTCTTAACTGTTAACTTTCCCCAGAACTTCTCTGCAAGTGCAAAATCATCACCAAGGGAGAATTATGGCGCCTCCAGATAGTCTGGTTATTGAGCATTCATGGTGATCTCTTTGCAGAAGGGTGAGACGACATTGTCTATTTAATAAGCATCCACCCTGATTTATTTGTGGGGAGGTTAGACAATGTTGGTTATTTAATGTGCCTTGCAGACCACTGGCAGGTGGCCCTCAGCCATGGCAGACTTACATTTCGGGGGCCCTGAAGCTTTAACTCACATGGAGCCCCCTTCACAACCAGCAGTGCAATCTGGGTAACCACTTTTATCTTCTTCAACAGGGTTATTCCATGACAGATCACCACACCTTTACAACATCTGTGCTACTGACTGACCTCAGGTTACAGACGCTTCAGGTTGAGTTTTTTCAGGTTACAGACCTGCCGAAACCCAGAAGTACCAGAACTGGTTACTTCCGGGTTTTGGGGGTCGTGCATGCGCAGAAGCGCCAAATCACAACCTGCGTGTGTGCATATGCACCACTGCGGGTTGCGAACATATATACTGTATATACAACAACAAAAAACAATCAACTCGAGTTGTGACACTCAAATGGGTTCTACTAGAACCAAAAAAATTAAGCAAGGTGGACTAAAGTCGCTTCTGGGGGACCTCTGGGATTAGAGGCCTTGAGGCTTAAACATCATTAGTTTCATAGCAGATCCATCCCTGGAGACTGCATTCCTACAAATAGCCGCATTTACTTCAGTGGAAACAGGCCATGTAACAAGGAAAGTGTGTTGACTCTGAGCCTGATTATTTCTTCAGGGATGGCTGAGCTATCGCTATGCTGCTGGAGCAATTGTGTTGGGGGATTGGTTTCTGAGGAAGCCTTTTCCCGGCCGGCTCAGTTTCCCCTTTATTGCAGGAGCAACGAAGGGTGGTGGTTAAGGCACCAAGTGCTTTGCTGAAAAGGGTTGCTCATATGCCTGCTCTCCTTTGAGGACTTGTTTTTGGAATGATAAAAGGTAAAGGTAAAGGGACCCCTGACCATTAGGTCCAGTCATGGACGACTCTGGGGTTGCAGCACTCATCTCACTTTATTGGCCGAGGGAGCCGGTGTACAGCTTCCAGGTCATGTGGCCAGCATGACTAAGCCGCTTCTGGTGTACCAGAGCAGCACACGGAAATGCCGTTTACCTTCCCGCCGGAGCGGTACCTATTTATCTACTTGCACTTCGTGCTTTTGAACTGCTAGGTTGGCAGGAGCAGGGACCGAGCAACGGGAGCTCACCCCGTTGCGGGGATTCGAACCGCCGACCTTCTGATCGGCAAGCCCTGGGATCTGTGGTTTAACCCACAGTGCCACCCATGTCCCTTTTGGAATGATACCCTTGACCATTTTTGTTGCCCTCCTCTGTACCCTTCCACTGAGACGTCAATCAGATCTATTCACATTATCCAAAAGGGCCCCAAAGGACCAGAGATGGTTCCTTCTGACAAGTGTGGACCCTCCTTCCAAACTCCATCCCTAGCTTGTCAGCTACACAGTTCTCTGAAACCAGTCTCCGAAACCTTTTCCCACCAGACCCCCAGAGCCACTTGCTAACTAGGGAGAATGCACTATGGATGAAGTGCCCCAGATTGCCTGCTCTCTTGCTAATCCATCTCCATCAGGGGCAGGAGCTGTCGACAGGGGGAATGGAAGCAAGTAAGTCCGTCATCCCAGCTGAAGTCTGGAAGTGGGGGGAAGGAGCAGAGCCCCCAGGGATCCGAAACACTCCAATGCACAAGAGCAGGTACACTCAAATAATCAGCAAAATGGTACAGCAGCTGCCAGCTTCAGGAAATCAATTAGACGGGAGGATGCTGGGTCACTTTCTCTTCTTGTTCCCCCTTCCATTGTTGTTTTTCTTCCAGGAAAATGTCTTAAGGTTAGGGTTGTGGAGATGCTTTTCTGCCGCTGGATGAAGCAACTCTCCCCGGCCTGCCTTCACAGCTAGAGTGCAAGGGAGCTCACTCACCAAGGGATCTGTGTTTCCTCTTATTTCATGTTAGAGAGAGAGAGAGAGAGAGAGAGAGAGAGGAAGGGGGGGGATGTGTGTGCGTGCGCTGCTTGGCCATTCTTTCGAGAGATCCCTCAGGATGGGCATTTTTCACATTTTACCTCCAGGAAGTTCTCCATTCCATTTCAATACTCAAATACACGTACACAGCATACATTTAAATCATGGTGCTTCCTAAAAAACCAAAACAAAACCTGAGAACTGCAATGTACCTCTCACAGAACTACAATTCCCAGCACCCTTAACAAAATACAGTTCCCAGGATTTTAATCATATATTTTTTTTGGGGGGGGGGGGGGGAGGTGTCAGCACATCCTTATACTCCACTCTTCAACCACAGGTGGAATAAAAAGTTTTCAGCAGGCATTTAAAAGCTGGCACAGAAGACAACTGCTGACTTTCTGTTGGCGAACAGTTTTGCAGGATTGGGAGATGACACTAAAGGCTCAGTTTCTCTTTGTTGTCAAGCAAGCCTCGTCAGCTTGGGGGAATAACTGGCAGAGGCTTTCCAGGATTTCAGAGTGAGGTATTCCCCAGCATTACCTGAAGATGCCAGGAATTGGACCAGGTTCCTTCTGCCTGCAAAACAAATCACAAACTGATGTGGAAATGTGGAAGCAACCTTAAAATAATAATAACAAGAACAACAATAATAATTTATTATTTATACCCCCCCCCCCCCATCTGGCTGGGTTTCCCCAGCTACTCTGGGCAGCTTCCAACAAGAGATTAAAAATACATTAAAACATCAGTCATTAAAAACTTCCCTAAACAGGGCTGCCTTCAAATGTCTTCTAAACATCAGATAGTTGTTTATTTCTTTGACATCTGATGGGAGGGCGTTCCACAGGGTGGGTGCAACTACCGAGAAGGCCCTCTGCCTGGTTCCCTGTAACCTCACTTCTCACAGTGAGGGAACCACCAGAAGGCCCTTGGAGCTGGACCTCAGTGTCTGGGCAGAATGATGGGGATGGTGACGCTCCTTCAGGTATACTGGGCCAAAGCAGTTTAGGACTTTAAAGGTCAGCACCAACACTTTGAATTGTGGTCGGAAACGTAAAGAGTAAACTAAACATGAGGCATCTAGAGAACCCAAAATTGACATATTCATCCTTTCCCAGCTATCTGTTGATTAGATGACGTATTGTCCAACTTCTTCAGAACCCAAAACCGGGATGTGTGTCTTC
Source organism: Podarcis tiliguerta (assembly GCF_965153285.1). Classification (NCBI taxonomy): domain Eukaryota; kingdom Metazoa; phylum Chordata; class Lepidosauria; order Squamata; family Lacertidae; genus Podarcis; species Podarcis tiliguerta. The sequence continues at coordinate 21,113,326 of NC_139549.1, forward strand.
TGAGATATGCTCCTGGGCACTTCGCTTGACCCATGCCTCATTCTCATGCCGAAAAAGTGCTTTCTTTGGATCGAGAGCTCACCCACAATGGTCTCTGTGATCTCGCGTAAAAAAATAGGATGTCCCTTTCCCCCTCAAGGCACTTGGCACGTATGAGATGATCCCCACATCTCTCTTTTTCCAGAGAATAGCATCTGCGCAAGGAAACACTGATGCACATTCCATTGAAGTCCTTACGTTGCCCATCCATTGTCTCAGCTAGGAAGTTGGTTTTCTGGCAGCAGGTAAGTGGCCTTTAACCCCGTGGACAGAGGGCCTGTGGCTAAGACTCAGCAGAGACAGGCTCCAGGATGACTCCTCATTTGCTAATTCCCTCCTGAAAAGCTGGAGCCACTGTCACTTCTCATTAAGAGAGCCTAATACCCACCTCGGTTAATTTTCAAGCCGACCGGTTAAGCATATGAATCAATCTCCCCACCTCCCCCCTTGAGACATTTGTGGTGCAGTCATATATATGCATACTCGGTCAGAAGTGAGTAGCCATAGGTTCTATCAAATGTAGTGCTAAGCTAAAGTTTGGCCACATTCACACCATGCATTTAAAGTACTGTGACACCACTTTAAGCAGTTGTGGCTTCCCCCAAAGAATTCTGGGAGCTGTGGCTTGTTACAGATGATGAGAGTTGTTAGGAGGAAACCCCCCACCCCACCCCGCCAGCTACCAGAGTGATCTAACAATCAAGCCTCTTCACAGGGAACTCTGGGAACTGTGGCTCAGTGAGAGGAAAAGGGGTCTGCATGGACAAAAGAAGGCTGAAACTCCAACCTTCCTAGAATGTGCTGACCTGTGCTGACCTTCGTCCTGATGCTACATTGATACCTTTAGGGCTGCTGACCTCATTTCCTGCTCCCCACTTCTTCTTCGTCCCCTCATGAGACAGGAGACATCTTGCAGGTCTTTGCTGAAATCGAGAACAAAGCATGATCCCTTCCACCTCCAACTTGGGCCACCATACATTTAAAGCACCGTGACACCACTTTAAATAGCGATGGCTTTCCCCAAAGAATTCTGGGAGATGTAGTTGGTTAATGGTGCTGAGAGTTGTTAGGAAATCCCTATTCCCTGCCTAGAGCTACAATTCTCAGAGTGGTTTAACAGTCAATGACTAGATAGATAGATAGATAGATAGATAGATGATTGACAGATGGTTGATTGATGATAGATGGGTAGATAGAGATGATAGATGATAGATGATAGATAGATATAGGTAGGTAGGTAGGTAGGTAGGTAGGTAGGTAGATGATAGATGGATAGATGATAGATAGATATAGATAGATAGATAGATAGATAGATAGATAGATGGATAGATAGATAGATAGATAGATAGATAGATAGATAGATAGATGATAGATAGATAGATAGATAGATAGATAGATAGATGATAGATAGATAGATAGATAGATGATAGATAGATAGATAGATAGATAGATAGATAGATAGATAGATAGATATAGATAGATAGATGATAGAGATGATAGATAGATAGATGATAGATAGATAGATAGATAGATAGATAGATAGATAGATGATAGATAGATATAGATAGATAGATGATAGATAGATAGATAGATAGATAGATAGATGATAGATAGATGATAGATGGATGGATGGATGGCTGGATAATGATGGATGGATGGATGGATGGATGGATGGACGGACAGAAAGATAGATAGATGATAGATAGATAGATGATAGATATTTTGGGGGCGAGAAATCAGTTATAAAGAAATAAAGTGATACAGAGAATAAAAAGCATGGAAAGTGAAGGAAAAAGGAACAAAGAGTCTATAAGTTGTGTGTGTGTGTGTGTGTGCGCACGCGCACACACACACACACACACAAAAACACAAACACACACACACACACAAATGAAATATAATATACTCCCATACATTCTTATATAAATTGATAAAGTGTTATTATCCTAATACATATGTAGATATTAATAGCATACTACATTTTATAATAATAATAAAGAACAAATTAGCAAATGCAAAATTCTGTCTGAAGACTGGTTGCACACTTCGAATACAAGGTGTCTTCCATCGAGAAAGGAACTTCTTTCTTGCACTACTGGTCTGCTGACACTGGGGGTCCCCCCTCATACACTAAAGTTTAGTGACTACACTGTGGGCACAAGCCTTTCAGTCGGGTGACCCTAGCAATGCTTGTCCCTGTGTTCTTTAGCACTGCCTGCTTTCCTGGTTGTGGCCGCCAACCCTGCAGCCCTGGTATGGTGCATGGCTCAGATAAACGTGGGGAGGTTGGGATCTGCAACAATGCCTAGGTGGGAGATTGCCCAAGCAGAAACATATAGCCCATTCTGAGCTCTACGGGGAACCCAGGAAGCTGCCTTTTATTGAGTCAGACCATTAGTCCATCTAGATCATTACTGTCCACACTGACTGAAAGCAGCTGCCAAGGATTTTAGGAGTGGCATTGCCCAGCCCTAGCAGGAGATGCCAGCGACTGAACCAGGGACCTTCCATATGCAGTGCTGGGATGTGAATAGATGCTAGGACCCTGCCCATTAGGTCCAGTCATGGCCCACTCTGGAGTTGCAGCGCTCATCTCGCTTTATTGGCCGAGGGAGCCGCCGTACAGCTTCTGGGTCATGTGGCCAACATGACTAAGCCACTTCTGGCGAACCAGAGCAGCGCATGGAAATGCCGTTTACCTTCCTGCCAGAGCAGTACCTATTTATCTACTTGCACTTTGATGTGCTTTCGAACTGCTAGGTTGGCAGGAGCTGGGACCGAGCAACGGGAGCTCACCCCGTCGTGGGGATTTGAACTGCCGACCTTCTGATCAGCAAGTCCTAGGCTCTGTGGTTTAACCCACAGCCCCACCCGCGTCCCTTATATAATAGTCTACTAAACATCAAAAGCTTCCCTAAATAGGGCTGCCTTCAGATGTCTTCTAGGGGTTGAGGTCCATTTGCTCCCTCCCCATAAAATATTTGAGGGGTTCCCCCCCCCAAAAAAAAGTTGATGGGCAGTGCCATTCAAATGGTGCGCGTGTGCCATCTCATGTAATTGGTTATGTGGGGTGGCACTCACCTGCCCCCTCCAAATATTCTATTTAAGTCGGCACCCCTGCTCTGCACTCTAACTTGGAAAGGGTCAATCATTTCTTGGCTCCCACCCACCCAACCAACTGCCATCAGCTCTGCGTCAAGGCCTGCGCTGTTCCCGCAAACAGCCACCCTCGCCTGCCCTGCAAATTGATCAGCTGAGTGAATATCAGTCCCTGAGTGGCAGGAGATAGGAGAGGGGCCTCGATAAGATGTTTCAAGTGGCAGCTTGCTGTAAACATTCCCAGTGGGGCTGTTAGATTAGAGCTCTGGGAAAAAATGCTTCCCCAGTGTGCCAAGGCTGGGTTTGGGGCTGGCGGGAGGTGGGCTGTTGAAAAGTAAGGGGGGGGAGGGCGGAGGGGGGCAGCGGGTGGGCAAGGGTGTCTGATGAAGAGCTTGGCTGACAGAACGTCTTGCTCACAGTACCTGCAACTCTGGGACTTGTAAATGCCACACACAGACACGAAAAGGAGTAGTGTATATTTGGAGAAGGTGCCGACTGCTTCAGGCTGATTCAGAGGGAGGAGGGAGGGAGAGGCCCCATCCGCACTTTAAATTTAAAGCAGTGCTATACTGGATTAACAAGACATGGCTCCCTGCCCCCCCCCCAAAAAAAGCATCCTGGGAACTGTAGTTAAGGGTGCTGTGAGCTGTCAGGAGGATCCACAGAACTGCCGTTTTCAGGATGGTTTAACAACAAATCCTTCTTCCCAGGGAGCTCTGGAAATGTAGGTCTCTGAGGGCCATGTCCCCATGCCACTATCCATGTGATGGACCACCCCAATTTTTTGACATGATTTTTGAGTCAAAAAACCTCATCCAACACACGGAAAAATGCGGTATTGAAACTATGAAAGTGAATATTTATTTATTTAATATACTGCCCTTCTCAGGGTGGTTTACAGTATTAAAAAAAAACACCAAATCATATAACACAATAACAAACAAAGCAATACCCCGCCCCAGTTTAAAGGGCCATAGATTGTTTAATTAGACAAAGGCCTAGGAGAAGGAAAATGTAATGAAGATGCCTGGCGAGCCTCCCTGGGGAGAGCATTCCACAAATGGGGAGCCACCACAAAAAAGGCCTGTTCTAATGTTGCCACCCTCTGGTTATTCTGACTCTCCTCAGATATTCACATTTTTTCAAATTACTACACATTCCCACTTTTGAGCATTATCTTTACAACTTATGGTCCCTATTTGGCTCTTTGTTACACTACTATTACCTATCTGTGCTTTCTTCATTTTTACATCACTAGTTATTATTTATTGAATCTGATAATGTTGCATGGAGGGGGGTTTAGCCTGTTTCTTTTCTCTGACCCGAATCTTCAAACATTCAACTTTGTTGGATGTCCACCAGTTCAAGTGTGATGAGAAAGCGGGGGGGGGGGGGTGTGGGGTGGACAGAAATGACAGGGGGGAGGGAGTAGGAACATAAGATCATAAGAAGAGCCTGCTGGGTCAAGCCAATGGCACCAACTAGTCCAGTACCCTGTTCTCACAGTGGGCAACTAGATGCCCCAGTGGAAAACCTGCAAGCAGGATTTGAGGGCAAGAGTACTCTTGCCTCCTGGAGTCTCTAGCAACTGATATTCTGAAGCACTACTGCCTCTCTTTTCCCCTACCAAGCTGCTTCCTGTCATCCTCTATTTATACCCCACCTTTTTCCCTGACAGGGACTCAAGGCGGCTTACAGATTAAATAGAATCATGGAATCATAGAGTTGGAAGAGACCACAAGGGCCATCGAGTCCAACCCCCTGCCAAGCAGGAAACACCATCAGAGCACTCCTGACATATGGTTGTCAAGCCTCTGCTTAAAGACCTCCAAAGAAGGAGACTCCACCACACTCCTTGGCAGCAAATTCCACTGTCGAACAGCTCTTACTGTCAGGAAGTTCTTCCTAATGTTTAGGTGGAATCTTCTTTCTTGTAGTTTGGATCCATTGCTCCGTGTCCGCTTCTCTGGAGCAGCAGAAAACAACCTTTCTCCCTCCTCTATGTGACATCCTTTTATATATTTGAACATGGCTATCATATCACCCCTTAACCTCCTCTTCTGCAGGCTAAACATGCCCAGCTCCCTTAGAACAGCTAAAAACATGGGGGGGGGGAATCTTGCCGCAAAATTCAGTGGCGCTGTCTGAAATCGCTTTATTACAGGACTCAGCAACCTTTTTCAGCTGTGGGCCTGTCCACCATCCCTCAGGCCATGTGGGGGGCCGGACTATATTTTGGGAAGGGGAAAAAAACCCAATTCCTATGCCCCACAGATAACCCAGAGATGCGTTTTAAATAAAAGCACACATTCTACTCATGTAAAAACACGCTGATTCCCGGACTGTCCGTGGGCCAGATTTAGAAGGCGATTGGGCCACATCCGGCCCACGGGCCTTAGGTTGCCTACCCCTGCTTTGTGACCTCCTCTTCCCTCCAGTTCTGTGAAATCTCAAGGCAGGCTTCCCTCCTCCCCTTTCCTCTCCTGGTTCATCAGAGGGACCATGTATGAAAACCACAAGGAGAGCATTTCTCTCTCTCTCTCCTGTGTGTGTGTGTGTTGCTCAATTCTCAGCCGCATGGAACCGAGGTCGAGAAATGGTTCCATATGGGACGCGCCAGACCCCTGAGCCAAAAGTGAAAAACTATCCCTGTGACTGGGAACGGGCATCACGGTCTCCAGGAAGCAGAAGAGGCTCCCTCGTATACAATAACCACATTGAGGGGAAGTGCGAGGCAAGCCGAGCTAGGGAAATGCACCTCGCAGATCGGATGACGGCCACGTCTGTTGCGCACCCTGGCCCTGCACTTTCTTACTAACAGATGATAAATCCGCCGGTGGTTGATGCAGAAGGAGCGATCCCACAAGAGGGGAAAGGAGTGCGCCGATAGGCGCTACCAACTCTCTCCGCCTTTACTTCACATTTATTCATTGAAAAGGATTTATATGCCACTTGATTACATATTTAAACAACAGCAACAACCTCAAAGGGCAACTTAGCTCCCCCGCATCAAGCAACCCTGGGTGGCTGCACCAGTCGAAGTGTCTGAACTGTCTTTAAAGGCAGCCGTGGTCTAAACCACTGAGCCTCTTGGGCTTGCAGATCGGAAGTTCGGCTGTTCGAATCCCCACGACGGAGTGAGCTCCTGTTGCTCTGCCCCAGCTCCGGCCAACCTAGCAGTTCAAAAGCACGCCAGTGCAAGTAGATAAATAGGTACCACTGTTGCGGGAAGGTAAATGGCATTTCTGTGCGCTCTGGTTTCCGTCACGGTGTCCAGCTGCACCAGAAGTGGTTTAGTCATGCTGGCCACATGACCCGGAAAGCTGTCTGTGGACAAACGCCGGCTCCCTCGGCCTGAAAGCAAGATGAGCGCTGCAACCCCATAGTCGCCTTTGACTGGACTTAACCGTCCAGGGGTCCTTTACCTTTACCTTAGAGCACAATGCAGCAGTCTAACCTGGATGTCACTAATGACTTAGAACATCAGGACTCCTGCCAGCATCCTAATACCTCATTCTTCGGTGATGTCATTTTGGTTTCCATTTCTGTTGACGCTTACCACTTGCACTCAGAACTGGAGTGATATTTGCATTTCTTCATTTCACTCTATATGATAATAAAAATGTGAGAATATTGTCTTCACCAGCCTAACCCCCTGTTTAAGGAGTTGTAGGGCCAAATCACAACCCTGGATTTGCATGAGGTCAGAGCGCAGCATTCGTGGTGCAAAAGCCTCATGAAATAAGACTTGGAACTTGAAAGACAGGGTGTCACAATCATTTCAACCCCCAAACCGAACCCAGGATATTTTGCCAGTCATATCTGCCAGTTTAAATGGCATGTAGTTTGCAACATCTCCAACTTCCAGGGGTCTTCTACACTTTTTCCATTTGCCAACCTTTTCTTAAAGGGAGCCAGACTGGCAAAACTTCTCTTGAGCTTATCCAACTCACCAAATCGGTTCCTGTGCAATTCTGTGCAGGTCACGGGGGCAAACAGCTATGTAGAAAATTACTTGTAGATCCATCCCACCCTACCCATTGCATCCCACACCAGTTTTTCCTTGTAACTGAATTCTTCCATGCAACAAACCCCAGGACCTGAGCCTAAAGGAAGGGCTGTTTAGTTCAGTGGTGGAGCATCTGCTTTGCATGCAGAAGGTCCAAGGTTTAATCCCCAGCATCTTCAAGTATGGCCAGCAACATCCCCTGTCTGGAACCCCAGAGAGTGGCTGAGAGTCAGCAAAAAAGCTTCAGTTGTTTTGCTAGCCATGAAGTAAAGGTAAAGGACTGTTAGGTCCAGTCATGAATGACTCTGGGGTTGCGGCGCTCATCTCGCTCTATGGGCCGGGGGAGCTGGCGTTTGTCCGCAGACAGCTTCCGAGTCATGTGGCCAGCATGACTAAGCTGCTTCTGGCGAACCAGAGCAGCGCACGGAAATGCCATTTACCTTCCCACCGGAGCGGTACCTATTTATCTACTTGCACATTGACCATGAAGTAGGGACCTTCAAAGGAAAGACGTGCCCAGACTCTGATTTGATTATATTCCTCATCCTCTGACTTTCTCTGTGGTAATCTGTCTGTCACAAACAATAGATAAAACTGGAAAACCTCATTATAATCTAATTCACTTGCCAGAGGCAGAGTCCACCAATTTCCCTGGCATTCTGGCAGATGACAATGCCTCTGATCATCATCACCATCACTACCACTGCCATCATTGAATCATAGAATTGTAGAGTTGGAAGGGACAGCTTCATCATTCGGCAGTGGTGCTTAAGAACATAAGAAGAGCCTGCCTCTGGATCAGGCCAGTTGCCAATCCAGTCCAGCATCCTGTCTCCATAGTGGCCAGCCAGATGCCTATGGGAAACCAGCAAGCAGGATCTGAGCACAATGCATGTGTTCCCCCTCTACTATACCTCTGGACCTCAGCTGAGATTTCTTCCTGGACAAAAGCATAGATCCTGACCCATGTCAGATGAGGAGACAGAGCTTTGATGTTCCATGGATAGATACCAAGAATGTAACCTGGTTGCTTTTTCCATGGTAGGGCCCTATTGTTTCCCAAGATGCCATGGACCCTTTCAGATCCTTCTGGGTTTTTTGTGGGTGTATTTCGCAACATGCCATTGATGCTACGATACTGGACCATTTGCACATCATGCTGCTTTATGACGTGTTCTGCAATGCTTCCCCAATGTTACTGTATTATTGGTGTCTGGATGGGCGGAACAAAAAACCAACAACCCCAAAACATTTGTGGTATTAAGACTTACAGGTTTTCAGCTTATGTACTGATTAGAAATGAAGCAGTGCATCCACCCCAAAACTTTTGCAGGTACCAACAGTGTGAACATAAGAAGACCCTATGGGTCCATCTAGTCCAGACAGATGCCTGTGAGCAACCTGCAAGCAGGACATGAGCACAAGAAAGCAACTGGCATTCAGAATTGTCTACTGCTCTGCAGTTGAGAGTGGGGGTTACAGAGAAGTGCCCCCATACCACCTTGAGCACAAATTTTCAAGAATGCAAGAGGACATGTGGAGGGGCTCAGCCTAGTTGGTATGAGTTCTGGCCAAAGGAACAGCTGTTTGTTCCTCTCTTCTCCCAGATCAATATTGCCCCCACCAACACTCCACCTTAACTCCAGTGATGGTGGCATACATAATTTATCTTTAATTTGGCCAAGGGGGCTTTCAATGTGTCAATTAATCAATTAATACACTTTCCCCAACAAGCTCCTTCAGAAAACTCCCAAGAGATCTACAGAAGTAATGGCTGCACACAGAACAGAGGAGGAAGAGGAAGAGAGGAGGGGAGGTGGAAAAGAACAGACCCGACCCCAATGACCACAGAGGAAGTCACTGGCAGCATGCAAAAGGCGACAAAAAGGAAACTTTTTGAGTTTCTGGTCCATTGTCTCTTCCGGCTTCAGAGGCACCAAAATAGCTTCTTACCAAGGGTGCAAGGGATGGTAGGCACACTGATACAGCTCTTTACCAAGGGCACAAGGGACTGAGGGGGCCTTGCCAAGGGCACAAGTGAGTCTAGGTATGCCTCTGCTTATCACCCTTCCTGAGGTTTCAGATGGCTTTAGTGTTTTGCTGAGACAACATCCTTCCATTGCCAGAAATATGGTGGAGAGCTGCAGGAAACAAAGCTCATTGGGAGCTCTCCGTGGTCCTGACAAAGCCTGCTTGTAGTTGGATGTATCTGGCCTAGTCAAGCTACTTTCTCCACAACCATATTTTACCTGACATGACCTTTGCTGGAAGAGAGTATACTGGATATGAACTCACCTAAATAAGTATGCAACCACTACCCTTGTGAGTGCCAACTTATAGTAGAACATGTTAGGGGGAAGGTTTACTGGAAGAAACTAAATCCGGCCTCCTTGCTCTGAATGTGGTTGTCAACGGCTATTAGCTGTGATGGCTGTGTAATATGGAAGCCATGGGATTAGAGAGGAGGGCTGGAAGAAGTAAAAGCTATTACAGTGGTACTTCGGGTTAAGAACTTAATTCATTCCGGAGGTCTGCACTTAACCTGAAACTGTTCTTAACCTGAAGCACCACTTTAGCTAATGGGGCCTCCTGCTGCCGCTGCGCCACCGCTGCACAATTTCTGTTCTCATCCTGAAGCAAAGTTCTTAACCTGAAGCATTATTTCTGGTTTAGTGGAGTCTGTAACCTGAAGCGTATGTAACCTGAAGTGTATGTAACCTGAGGTACCACTGTACTTTCTTCAGCAAGATAAAATCCTGCCAAACAACATTAAAACTATGTCCAGTTGTGTTCAACATGCACGTATGACAATATTTATTGGGGCTTTTAAAAAGAATTTGATTTGGTTGTAGTTTATAGCAGAGCCAATAGGTTGGAAGCTGGATCTATCCAGTCCCTCCACCACCCATTCTGTCTCATCTACACATCACTAACATTGCTTATAAAACAGTGATGTCCCAGTGGTAAATAAGGTTATTTATTACCATTTCTTCATACTTACAAGGATGACGTTGCATGCTAAGCCTACATGTTTGGAGCACATTTCATGGCTCTCATGCAGGAGAGAGCAAGCAAAAGGGGGCTTGGGGGCTTAGTGGGAAACCACAAGGTGTGTTTTCCCTGACTATCTGTTTGTCTCAACGCTGCCCTCTACTGACTGGAGGAATCTAATGTTGCTTATACACAACAAGATTCAGAAGGCTATTTGGCAGAGCGTGCTCCAGAGGAGAAGCAAACCCTTTTATCAGTTCAAGAGGAACTTGAATGATAAAATAGTCAAAGATTTCTGAGAAATCTCCCTGAGCTCCCCCCCCCCCCCAAGAAATCTCCATGAATTAATGGGTGGGTTCATTCTATTACTATGAGAGATCAGGTGGGTGGGAGTCTTAATTCATCCTCACTCTCATTAAACCAGCCATCACCAACATGGGGCCTTCAATATATTTTTGACTACAATTCCCATCATCCAACTTGCATCTCAAAACATCTGGAAGGCACTGGGTTGGCAAAGGTAAGTCTGAACCATTTGTAATTGGATAGTAATAGTAATAGTAATAATAAAAAATTATTATTTATACCCCGCCCATCTGGCTGGGCTTCCCCAGCCACTCTGAGCGGCTTTCAAAAAAATATTAAAATACTGTAATACATCAAACATTAAAAATTTCCCTAAACAGGGCTGCCTTCAGGTGTCTTCTGAAAGTCTCATAGTTGTTGTTCTCTTTGACATCTGGTGGGAGGGCGTTCCACAGGGAGGGTGCCACTACCGAGAAGGCCCTCTGCCTGGTTCCCTGTAACTTGGCTTCTCTCAGTGAGGGAACCGCTAGAAGGCCCTCGGTGCTGGACCTCAGTGTCCGGGTAGAACGATGGGGGTGGAGACGTTCCTTCAGATATACTGGACTGAGGCCATTTAGGGCTTTAAAGGTCAGCACCAACACTTTGAATTGTGCTCGGAAACGTACTGGGAGCCAATGTAGGTCTTTCAAGACTGGTGTTATGTGGTCTCAGCGGCCGCTCCCAGTCACCAGTCTAGCTGCCGTGTTCTGGATTAGTTGTAGTTTCTGAGTCATCTTCAAAGGTAGACCCACGTAGAGCACATTGCAGTAGTCCAAGCGGGAGATAACCAGAGCATGCACCACTCTGGCGAGGCAGTCTGCAGGCAGATAGGGTCTCAGCCTGTGTACCAGATCGATAGACCTTTATCTCATGTACTTCTTCCCCACAAACCAGTCCCAATCTCTGTCCCTCTTCTAATACTCGTCCTCAGCTAGACTTTAAAAAAATCTCATCATCTTGCCTAATAGTCAGCAGAAAGAAAGAAAGATTCTTCTTTTTTTTCAGAGGACAAAGGCATTTTTATTTTTTTTATCTGGAGCGAGAGTAGGGGGGAAATTGTTGTGTGTGTCCCCCCCCCCCCCTCAGCTCTCTTACAGCAACTGTTCTTGGCTGATTCCCAACAGATGTTGCCCTAATGAACAACAATTTAATCTCGGTTCCTTAATATAGTGCAGGGATGATAAGTCTGAAATGGCTGTCATCATTACGGCAAAGAAGATCTGGTCATTGTCCTAGCCTTGGACAGTCCTCTGATCATGTGAAAAGCATTCATCTGGTCTCTCCCCTCTCAGGATTCAGATGCCCATTTCTCTCCATGAGATGAGCAGAGATACTTGTAAAATGGCAGATGTGAGCCCAGGTCATCTCACACGCAGTGTCCTGTTCTGAGCAGAGAGTTTTTGGAAGAGTACTCTGCAGATGTCCTGGTGAGAATGGCTGATAAATAAAGGAGTTGCTCTCTGTTCCCTTTGCATACTTTTATTTATTTATTGAAAGATTTATTTATTGTAGTGCTGAGCCAGTTGGTTAGATTAAACTATATATATATTTATTTAAAAAGTCAATAATAGGATGCAAATCCCCCAGTGGTTAGCCAATCCTAACATAATATTGTTTAGTTTACCTAAAAGGTTGGATTTCCCCCAGATGACATAATTTAAATTTTTAATTATTTTAAAATTATTATTTTTTTGGTTTAATTTGCTTTAATTTAATTTTAAATGCCATCCATTTTAATTAGTTTAATTATGTTTATTATTATTTAAATAGCTTTTTAAAAAACTGTTTTGTTTCTTTACATAAACCGCTTTGGGGTGTTTCTTCTTCTTACAATTGAGTGGTAAATAAATTATATGTAATAAATAAAAGAAATAAGTACAGAAATAATTTAATAGCAGTGAGGGTGTTGTTGTTGTTTTTTGTCACAACCCAATGGTAGAGTTCTGTCCTCTCACTGAGTTACCAAAATATGAGTAAATCAACAACAAAAAATAGTTAAGGCTCCTCTTAACCTCACTTGCCTCAGAGTAAGCCCCATTGAATCAAATAGGCCTGAGTAGACATGTGCTTTGTGTTTTAAATCTCAGGGTTGGGATAAGGATTTCTTTCCTCACTGTACTTTTCTATGACAGATTTGTGTCTTATTTTCCATTTAAAATTGTACTTGTTTAAATGATCTGTGAATTTTATGTTCTGAGAAAGCATCTAAATGTCATTAATAATACATTAAATACATAAATAATACAAGGAGAGGAAATGATGGAAAGAACATCTACATACAAATCTGTAGAGAATTTGATCTCATTTATTCATTACAGTTATACAGGAATGAATTTTATTTATTAGTTATTGTAATAAAATATATAAGGATGATATGCACCCACTCTCTCCTTTTTTAAAAAATGAAAAGATAATAGTTTATTGGATTAATAAGGTAAGGTTGGAAAGTATCTTTACTTTTTGCGAGAGGAATTATATAAACATTGTATATTTGAGTGTGTACTTTTTGCATAAATACCATTTACTGGGGAACTCTAAAAAAATTTGCAACAATAAAATGCACACATTATTTTGCTTTTTATTATTATAAAATAAAGTATTCATACATATTACCCCAAATCCTCAATAGATTGTCAGATCAAGAATGTTACTATTTCTATAAATAATGCTGTTGATGAAATTAACCTCCATTAACATCTGTCATCATGCCTTATGCTATACCCAACATCTCCTACAATTACCGTATTTTTCCGTGTACAAGATTAGGGTTTTTATCCTAAAAAATAATGTCAAAAATTAGGGGGCGTCATGCATGGATACATCTACCCCCATTTTCTTAAATCTGAGTCCCCCAAAATAGGGGGCATCTTATACACTGGGGCGTCTTATAGATGGGGAAAATACGGTATTTATGAGCCTACACTTTAAAATTCCAAAGCATCACAAATGGGCTCCCTTTCCACCCCCTGAAACATGTCACAATCTTCTTTTCCTTCCCACCATCTTGTATGCCTGGGACTTATCTGTTTGAGCTTGGTTGATCAAGATCAGGGGTAAGCAACCTAAGGCCCGGGGGCCGGATCCAGCCCAATTGCCTTCTCAATCCAGCCCGCAGAGGGTCCTGGAATCAGCGTCTTTTTACATGAGTAGAATGTGTCCTTTTATTTAAAATGCATCTCTGGGTTATTTGTGGGCCATAGGAATTCGTTCATTTATTTATTTTTTCAAAATATAGTCCAGCCCACCGCATGGTCTGAGGGATGGTAGACCGGCCCATGGCTGAAAAAGGTTGCTGACCCCTGCTCAAGATACTCCATCATGAGGCTTCGGCTTCTCTTGGGAGAAAACTTTGAACATTTCCTGGTGATTGCACCATTCTAAATACGTCTGAAGCATCCAAGAGGGGTGCCAGCATTTGCTGAGAACACCGTGCGAATTTTTCATTTTATTGAAGCAATGGAGTTAATAGAAAAATGAAAGTGAGTCATTTTGGCACAGCTCTACTTTCTGGTCACACCATTTTTAGAACCTCCAGGGCGTCTTCAACTTTAGACTCCTCCATCACAGTCCATTCAATGCTACTGCTACACTTTCTTTCCTGGAGTGCAACCAACTCTTTAAGTCACACCTACATGTGTTTTTTGGATGTTAGAATACTGGATACCTCCGTAGGGGTCTCCATTGATATTTGTACCTATTGGGATAATGGGGTCCTATTTCCTATTGAAATCCTTTAGCAAGCAGAGTGAGTAGCATTTAACGAGTGAATCTAGGTTAGAGAGTAGACTTTACCTGTTGCAATCACACTCTCAGAGGTTCCTGTTTCTGTAGGTAGAATCATCATCATCATCATCATCATCATCATAATAAGTCACCCATCTGACTGGGTTGCCCAAGGCACTCTGTGCGGCTTCTAGGAAAATATAAAAAGACACCAGCAAAATATATAAACCACAGCTGTTTTTATATTTTATATGTTCATTGTAGGAAATACAAAAGATGGATAGAAAAGTTTCTCATTCTAGTCAAATTAGATAGTCTAGAGAAGAACACGGCAGCCAGGCTTGCTCCTTTGCTCTCTCAGAGGGTAATTAAAGGTGATATCACAGAGGACAGCTAAAGAGAACATCTAAACCAGGGGTAAAAGGTAAAGGGACCCCTGACCATTAGGTCCAGTCGCGGACGACTCTGGGGTTGCAGCACTCATCTCGCTTTATTGGCTGAGGGAGCAGGTGTACAGCTTCTGGGTCATGTGGCCAGCATGACTAAGCTGCTTCTGGCGAACCAAAGCAGCACACGGAAACACTGTTTACCTTCCCGCTGGAGTGGTACCTATTTATCTACATGCACTTTGATGTGCTTTCGAACTGCTAGGTTGGCAGGAGCAGGGACCGAGCAACGGGAGTTCACCCTGTCACGGGGATTCGAACCACCAACCTTCTGATCAGCAAGCCCTAGGCTCTGTGGTTTAACCCACAGCACCACCCACGTCCCAAAACCAGGGGTAGTCAACCTTTTTATACCTACGGCCCACAAATGCATCTTTCTTGATGGTAAAACTTCTCTACCGCCCACCGGTGCTCGATGGAAGGATTCAGCTTGTGCTGTAGAACCCCATACCGCCCACCTAGAATCCTGAAATGCCCACTAGTGGGCAGTAGGGACCAGGTTGACAACCCCTGATCTAAACAATGAGATAGAGAAGTCATTCCAACTGTTTAGGGATACAGGAATAGTGTCAGAACCTGGAGGTCTTTAACTCTATCTGTTTTAACCCATGCAAAGTCCCTCTTCTGCAAGCTGAGTTGCGTCCAAACTTCCAACAATGTCCTCATGGTAGTCATTTACAAAGATCAGCTAAATACAAGCAGTAACCAAGGGTCTGTTTTATGCATGGAATCCAGCCTGACGAAAACATTTTGAGGAAACTAGAAGACTTCCTTTCCTCTTGGTGACTTTGAGATGGGGATGGGGAACCTTGGGCTGAAGGTCTCTCCTTCTGCCCCTTAGGTGTCTATCCAAGCCACAGCCTCCTCAGCCTCGCCCTTTCTACACAGGCTACCCCCCTCACCAGCCTTGCTTTGCACCCTCCCTGCGTGTCTGGTATCCTTCCTTGAAATCTGATAAAGCCTCTTGCTTGCCTCAATGGAGGATAGAGAAGGTGTGTGAGAGTCTTTGCAGAAAGTAACCCATTAAACAAATTTACATTTATTGCTCCACCCACTTGTGCATCTGGCCTCCCCCAACACGGCATGTGCCCCCCTCCCAAGGTTACCCAGAAGTGAATGTGACCCAAAGACTCAAAAAGGTTGTCCGCCCTTATCATAGTTTCTGGACCCGGTTTCTGTCCTCCAAACGCAGACATGGGTCAATAGCCACCTAGAGCTTCTTGCAGGACAAAGTGAGATAGAACTGCAATAAATCAGGTATTTTCAGCCAAATATGCATTGGGGGACCTGCTTCTTAATCCTTTGCTGTATATTTACAAGGTAGTAGTGCTCCTTAGATCAAGCCATGCTCCACTAGCAGGTCCCAACACACCAGTTGAAGGCCAGTGCATAAGTAAATAAAATATAATTATTTTACAACTTACATTGAATGCACCTAGGAAGGAGGGCAGAGACAGTAAATAGAATCCCACCAGTCCATCCCCTTCTGCGTGGGTCAACTCTACAGGCATGCAACCTGTGAACAGATCTATAGTTTTGTTTGATGGACTGAACTATTCCTCTGTGTGTGTGTACACTTTGTTGCATTGAGTTCACATTTCTCTTTTCTCCGCCGTCTCTCTTTTTCTCTGGGAGGAAGGGAAGCAGAGACGTTGCACAGCCCATCTGCCACGGCTTTCTGCAGCCTCCTCTGTTGGCTGCCGTCCAGAGGGGACGTGCGCCCCACCTGTTTGCAATGTACTGCAGTCATTACCGGCTGTCCAACACAGCTGTAATTAAGAAAGGGCCAGAGGATCATATATCCCAAATGGCAGGCTCTCTCTGGCTTTATATTAAAATTTCCCATGCAGTAAATGCACAAATAAATTGCCATTGAAAAATGAGACTCTCCAAGCCTGCCTGCTCCTAGCTGGAATACCTTCAACAGAACTGCTGGAGTTTCCCCCCTCTGACTCTTTTCCATTCCCGCCCTGTAAATGTCATTCCTCAAGAGCTGGTGATTTACCGTGCCTGGGGACAGCAGGTTCACGAACACACACACACACACACCGACTGTTTTTCAAGAGGTTCTGTTTAGAGTGGCTGAAATAACATAGCTTCCTCTCAAATCTCCACAGGAATGTATCTGCAACCAACAAAGAATATTTGTTGGTTGTGTTTACGGTGCTCTCATATTGCATTGACATAATATCCCCTTGATTACACATGTAGGGGGTTGCATGCACATCAGAATTTCAGAACAGAATTGCTAGAACAGGCTAGAGGTTCATCTGCTATGGCCACCAGAAGGTTCTTGCATCTTCCCTTTTCACTTACCAGTGATGGCTAGTGAGCGTCGGCTCTGGCAGGGTGGAAGGCAGGGAGCCCAACTCTAGGTGGCACCAGAGTCAATGACAGGCAGAGCCAACCACATCCTCCTCTCTGGTGTGTTCTGCAATGGCAACTGATAGTCCTGCCAGTACTGTTGCTCCCTGGGCTGGGTGTAAAAGGTAGGAAGGCAGGCAGGTGAGGGCTGGCTCAAGGCAGGATAGCTCAGCTGGTAGAACATGAGACTCTTTAACCTCAGGGTTGTGGGTTCGAGCCCCATGTTGGGCAAAAGATACCTGCCTTGCAGGGGGTTGGATCAGACGACCCTCGTGGTACCTTCCCCTCCACAATTCTATGATTCTGAGGCAGACAGGTGTGTGGGACAGTGCCCTAATGGGCATGCCTCCATGGTTACTTACCTTGTACCACTTGGGTGGTGTTATGGGATGCTTCTTTTGTTGTTGTTTAGTCATTTAGTCTTGTCTTCCACTGCCTCTCACAGTTTCAAGAACACAGTCCAACCATCTCATCCTCTGTCACCCCCTTCTCCTTGTGCCCTCCATCTTTCCCAACATCAGGGTCTTTTCCAGGGAGTCTTCTCTTCTCATGAGGTGGCCAAAGTATTGGAGCCTCAGCTTCACGATCTGTCCTTCCAGTGAACACTCAGGGCTGATTTCCTTCAGAATGGAGAGGTTTGATCTTCTTGCAGTCCATGGGACTCTCAAGAGTCTCCTCCAGCACCATAATTCAAAAGCATCAATTCTTTGGCGATCAGCCTTCTTTATGGTCCAGCTCTCACTTCCATACATCACAACTGGGAAAACCATAGCTTCTTTACAAGGCAGCAAGTTGTTTAAAGGAGGGTGGGAACTTTTTTTCTAATGAGAGCTGCATTCTCTTAGGAGGCAGGGACTGGAGCCAAAAGCATGTGGGAGTAGAGCAAAAAACAACAACCATGGGTGCACCCCTTCCTCTCTCTGCTGCCCCTTCTCTCTCTTTCTTTGACACCCCCTTTCCTTAGTTTGCCACCAGCACGAGTATGGATGATGAAAGAGCAAGTACAACAGCAAGTGGAGGTCCACAGGATCCCTATCCTTGGGCTTGGGGACAACTCAAACCTGCATTTCTGCCATTTGCCACATGGGGCAGTGCAAACACAAACACACACATACACCTGGAAGTTCCAAATTTGAACCCTGCAGCTATGCAGGGATATAGGGAGTCAGGCCATTGGCCCATCTACATTAGTGGCTCTCCTGGATTTCAGGCAAAGAACATTCCCAGCCTTACCTGGAGTTGCCAAGCATTGAACCTGGTGCTTTCTGCATGCAAAGCAGATGTTCTTCCCTTGAGCTACAGCCCTTCAACAATGTTGCATCTCATCCTAGAGGAGAACATAGAAAGTTGCCTTATCATTGAGTTGGTCCATCAAGCTCAGTATTGTCTACTCCTGTATTCTTCAACCTTGGCTGCCCAGATGCTGATGGACCACAATTTTCATCATTCCTAACTAGCTTAACTAGGGCTAAGGGACTTGCAGAGACATTCTGCCTCTTCAGTGACTACTAGCCTTCTGCCTGCCAGGCTCAGAGAGAGCAGTGTCTTTAAACCAAGGTAGCCTATGTGATGCTCTCCAGATGTTGGACTCCAACTCCCATCAGCCCCAGCCAGTATGGCCAATGTATAGGGATGATGGCAATTGTAGTCCATCATATCTGGAGGACACCACGTTGGCTACCCCTGCTCTAAACTCTCATTGCTGATGGGTGAAAGAGATGCCTTTGCATATTTTGACTTCTAAGCAACTGATTTTTCTATCTTAGATCAGAATATAAAAGCAGATTTGTGGCCCACCAGGGAACAGATGTGCAGCATTTATTTATTTATTTTTAAAAAGTTCGCTTCAGAAGCCCATTGAAGGGGGTGGGAGTTGTCATAATCTAATTAAGCCCATGATCCTCCCTGACTCAGCCTGACCCTGGATGATTCCAAAAGGGAGGAACATGTCCTGGTCGCTTGAGCGTGTGGAGCGCGTCTACTCCAGCATGGCCCCAGCGGAGAGGCTGACTGTATCTTCTCTGTTGTTTTGACCCCAACCTCTCTTCTTCATGCTGAGATATTCGCCGAGCTGTTGAATGGGGCTTTCATTTGGGTGACCCCCGGGGTCATCTGTTTTCAGAGCATGAAATATGGCAGCCCAGTGGACAGAAGCAGAGAGATAAAACTCCGCTGAGGAGGTTTAGCAGGCCGATGAGCCATGACTAATGATGATTGTGGCTCATTAATCCAGGGCATAATTTATTGGGCCATTGACTACTTAGCAAGCTGCCCAGGGAATTAACTCTTTCAGGAGGGGAGCCATGCATACCTGCTGCCTCCATTGGGTGCAGAAGTCCCATTGACTCATGACTACCCTATGGCTTCACCCAGGTAGAAGATGTGTCAAAAGATTGCTCTGTGTCTGTCTCTACCTCCCGTGATTCTAAGGCCATATTCACAGCACTATGGTACTACTTTAAAGAGTCATGGCTTCTCCCAGAGAAGTCTGGGAACTGTATTATGTTAAGGGTGCTGAGAGTTGTAAGGAGGCCGTTCTTCCCTTCCCAGAGCTGCAATTCTCAGAGTGATATTATTATTATTATTATTACTACTACTACTACTACTTCTACTACTACTACTATTACTATTCTTTTTCTTATTTAGAAAATGTACACTGCCCTATACCTGTAGATCTAAGGGTGGTTCACAATCAATTCCTCTTCACAGGGAGCTCAGAGGGTGGGAGAGAGGGCTTTGCACAGGAAAAAGATAGATAGAACAGGGGAACCCCAATCGTTCTAGACTGTCCTGCTCATCTAACCTGTGCTGACCTTCCTTCTTATACTAGACAAGGCTTCCTCAACCTCAGCCCTCCAGATGGTTTGGCCTACAATTCCCATGCTCCTTAGCTAGCACGACCAGTGGTCAGGGATGATGGGAACTGTAGTCTCAAAACATCTGGAGGGGTGAGGTTGAGGAAACCTGTGCTAGACTGACACTTCTTAGGGCTGCTGACCTCATTTCCTGTTCCTCCCTTCTTCTTTACATTCCTCCAAATTTTGCAAAGCGTGCATTAGGTAAAAGTGTGCATTGATGCACATATTATGGAAACCAGCATAGACAAATGCATTATGTTGGAGGAAACTGCAAAACAAAGGTGTACATTAGGGCAAATGCAGATTAGAATACCGAAAATTTTTCATGATGACTTTTTTTCAAACTACCCACTAAATGTTGCAGAAGTTGCATCAGTCCATCTACCTCTGTGTTTTCTATACCTGTGTTCTTCAGCCTTGGGTCCCCAGATGTTGATGGACTACAACTCCCATCATCCTTAGCCAATGCTCATGGATATTGGGAGCTGCTCGACAACATCTGGTCTTCAGTGACTGGCAGTGGCTTTCCAGGGTTTCATTCAGGAAATCTTTTTCCCAGAGTGGCCTAGAGATTTGGAGGATTGAACTCAGGACCTTTCTACAAGCAAGCCACATGCTCTAGCACTGGGCTGTGTCTGTACCCCAATCACAATACTGCACCAACTATCTTGAATCTGCCCCAGGCAGCTGCCTCGATTGTCTATTTGGCTGGTGGTTAGTGCTGAAAAGACCCAGAAAAACACATAAAGAGAAGGGCAGTGGATCAGTGGAGAAACCGTGCATTTCCTGAGCATCACCCAGTAAGGCAGGAGTGGAAAACCTCAGACCAAGGGGCCAAATGTGGCCCTCCAGGCCTTTCTTTGTGGCCCTCAGAACTCTCCAGAGCTCAGCAATTCCCTGCCCCTGCTTTGCACCCCCTTTGAGTGTTTTTGCCTAATTGGACTGTGTCCTTGAACTTGTTTCAGGCAACGCAGAACTTGCATGCAGTCTGCCCACCACCTCCCCCCCCCCCAGCTATAGGGCAGCTGAGCCTCGGAGAGGAGGCATGTGCATGCAAACCCCACACTGCTGCTTCAGGGCAGCGTGGAGTCTGCAGACGCCCAAGCCACCACATCACTCCCAGGAGAGACGCATGGCGCAGGAGTGCTGCAGGCCCCGCAGTAAGTGCTGCTCCTTTCAGTGTGGTGCCCCGTGCCTCCCAACCCCTCAGCTACACCACTGAATTTACCCATGTTGCTTTGCCCACTTTTGCCTCTGGTCCTGCCCACCACTGGTATGTGGCCCCTGGAAGGTTTCCAAGAAGGGAATGTGGCCCTCAGGCAGAATAAGTCCCCCCACCTTGTGCTAAGGGGTCCCAATGCCAAAATCCCTCCCAAGACCATGGTGTGTGGGTGGGAGGAAAGAGATGGTTTGTTCCCTCTCTTTGTGGTTCCTTGGGGTGGCCTTCTGCTCCATTAGATACCTACTGCATTAGATACCTCGTCCTCTGTATCTCACTCCCCCATTGCTTTCAGACACCACGCAATGAATTTGGTGACCTGCTGAAAGATTCACAGCTGGGCAAACACCTCCAAAGGTTTTTCTGAACACATCCTTGCATTATTCAGTCCCTGCTCTCTGCTTGTCGTATGCTTTAATCCAGACAGCTCACATTAACCTCTATGAATGATTCATGTTGAACATCCATCCTCGGGTTTCTTCACTGAGACCTGAAGAAATATCCACCCTGCGTGGAAATCCTTCCTCTTTAAAGACGGGCGCTTTGAGGCTTATTGTTTTTGTCTGATACAGCTTAGCTTACAGAAGAGGGGTTTTACATGGGCTGAAGACAGAGTTAGGGACTTCCAGATCCCCAGACTAGCCTTGTCTCTTTTAAGCTCTTTTGCTGACCTCTCTATCTCTGTGATGTTAGATGGGTATTCTCAGGTTGCACCCTGGTTATAACTTCCTGCCCTTTCTCACACTTCTCCTCCCTCAGACCTCAAAATGAGAGGTCAGAGACAACAAGGGGGCAAGTATGGCTGCCTTGTTTCTCTCTTAACTAGTTAGTTAGATTAGAATTAGTACTTTTCTATCCAAGTTCCGTATTTCCTACCATAAATGACTTTATTATTGTCTTACCTATAAGTGTGTGACTGCAACAAGTTAAGTCTACTCTCTAACTCACTCTGCATACTAAAAGGATTTCAACAGGTAATTGACTCTGTTATCTCATTAATTTTACCATTTAGTTCAAAGCTGGCTCCAGTCACGGAGAGGGGCTTGGCAGAATGCTCCTACCATGGACTACCTGCCATGACAGTGGGATCCTGGCTTACCTGGTCACACCAGTGTATGGCTACATGAATTCCTGTTTTAATTTCAAATAGTGCCCTAGAGAAACTTTACATTGCGGGGATTTCAAATGGCTGCTAATAGATCCAGCTACCAGCACTATTGGGACCTGCCCATGCACTGGGTGTGTGTGGGTGTGGGTGTGCGTCTAGGATCTGCCCAAGTGTCCCTTGTCTCATGCTAGACCTGAATCTGTTCAGCTGGGTGATGACGACAACTGTTATTATTTCATTACATGCCAAAATGGCTTCTAAGCCATCCAACTATAAAATCTAGTAGGAAATTCATATACAGTGGTACCCCGCAAGACGAATGCCTCGCAAGACGGAAAACCCGCTAGACGAAAGGGTTTTCCGTTTTGGAGGTGCTTCGCAGGACGAATTTCCCTATGGGCTTGCTTCGCAAGACGAAAATGTCTTGCGAGTCTTGAGATTTTTTTCTGCTCCCCAACCCCTTTTTCTAAGCCGCTAAACCGCTAATAGCCTTTTAGCAGCTAATCCGCTAATCCCTTAAGCCTTTAATAGCCGCTAATAGCCACTAAACCGCTAATAGCGCTAATCCGCTAAAGCCGCTAATAGGGTTGCTTCGCAAGACGAAGAAACAGCTAGACGAAGAGACTCACAGAATGAATTAATTTCGTCTTGTGAGGCACCACTGTACAATTAAAATTCACAATAACAATTCAATTGCAGCACTAAAGTACTCTTTACCAAAGTACGCAATATACAATACAATAAAATAAAAATGACAATGAAAACAGTTAAAACAATGAGTGCAATAGTCGAAGTTCAGGGGAACGATTGCCTAAACAGGTGTGTCTTCAGAAGCAGGCAGAATGCCAATACTGATGTGACCTTTTGTATTTCAGCAGGGAGGGCATTCCACAACATTGGTACCACCAGTGAAAAAGCCCCCGTCATGAGAAAATGAATTGGGTTCCATTTGCTGGTTGCAATGCCCTTGGTGGGCAGTGGAACAAGATACAGTTTTTCAGATGTAGTTTATTTAATCGTCTCCGTGCATTTTATTACTGTGAAATTGCCCATCACCTTGGGAGCATGTATACATGTGTGTGTGTGTGTGTGTGTGTGTGTGTGTGTATCTTCCTATATACATAGAAATGTAATGTGTTGTCACGCTCTGCAGTTGGCATGGCCACCAATATATAGCCATAACAACTGCAGCATCAGAAACAGCAGGCCGGCCCAGATGAGCTGTTTAATGGAGGGAGAGCTGGAGCAGTGAAGGCCGGCAGCAAGATTTAGAAGAAATGGGGCCACCCCTTCACACAGAGGTTTAGCAAGCTGTTCTCGGAAGCGCCTCCTCCTTCCTTTCAAGGGGGTGGGGCTTGAGATGGGAGGGGCTTGGAGTGGCCTGTGGTGAGTAGACAATGGGGTGGGTGAGACGTAAAGGGCGTGAGGGGTTAGTCAGGTGTCAGGGAAGGGCAAAGGGTTAGGCAGCATTGGTGAGCAGAGTGAAAAGGAGCTTCATTTCCATTAACTACGGACCCCAAAATTAGGTTTCCCATCAAACCAAAGATTTGCAGTCGTTTTGCAGCGAAAACCCCATGTTTTGCACCACCTCATGAACTGAATAATTGACACTCAAACTGACGGTCATGGGTATCACCCCAAAACCTAGCGTCAATTACTCAGTTTGTGGGGCACTGCAAAACATGGGGTTTTGCTGTGAAACACTGCAAAACTACTGCAAAACTTTGGTGCTGGTTTGCAGTGAATTGGATAGTGTTGGATGTTGGGGTGTTAACTCTGAATCCCAGTTTGATGTATCAATTACTCAGTTTGCAGGGTGCTGCAAAACACAGGGTTTTCGCTGCCAAACACTGCTAAACGAATTGCAAAACTTTGGCACCAGTTTAGAGGGGGTCCCAAATTTTGAGGTTTGTAGTTAATGAAGTCGGACACGGGTGGCGCTGTGGGTTAAACCACAGAGCCTAGGACTTGCTGATCAGAAGGTCAGCGGTTTGAATCCCCGCGACGGGGTGAGCTCCTGTTGCTTGGTCCCTGCTCCTGCCAACCTAGCAGTTTGAAAGCACGTCAAAGTGCAAGTAGATAAATAGGTACCGCTTCAGCAGGAAGGTAAACAGCATTTCCGTACGCTGCTCTGGTTCACTAGAAGCAGCTTAGTCATGCTGTACGCCAGCTCCCTCGGCCAATAAAGCGAGATGAGTGCCGCAACCCCAGAGTTGGTCACGACTGGACCTAATGGTCCGGGGTACCTTTGCCTTTACCTTTATTAGTTAATGAAGTCATGGAAAGGGGTGGCAGCCCCCAGCCTATTAATTAACTTCTGGAATTCACTAACGCACCTGGTGTGGTGATTTTCATCACCCTGACCTTAGATTGCTCTGACTTTTCCTCTCCCACTGAGTCTTTGCAAGGCACCCCTCTTACTTGGTTCCTTCTCTGGTTGCTGCCCTCCCTCTTGGCATGGCCACTGGCAAGTCTTCAGATTACTCAGGTGCCCAATGAGAACAGGTCATTAAATGCTGTTTCCCTGCTGGTCACTCTGCTGCTGCCTCCTAGCCTTAGCTAATGTCTCTCTTCTTGATCTATCCCTGTCTGGAGATGGCCCACGCTACCCTCCACCTCCCCAAGAGCAAATAACCTTCCTTGAGTTGTTATTGTTATCACCCAAAGAGAAGATACACAAATACAACCTTGCCCTTTCCCCCCTCTCCAACCCCCCATCTTCACCCCCAAGTGACAAGACCACACACACCAGAAGGGATGTGCCTTGTCTACGTTCCATCCAACTTGATTATCCTCTGTGCAGCTGAGTGAAAGGTTGGTCTGGGGAGGGGGGGACACACTACATAATGTGATGGATGGAAGGAGATAGTGTGAAGGAATACAGCGACTCTGGAGGCATTTACGTAGGATATGTCAGTGCTCTTTGTACGCTGGCAATTGCTTTCTCTGAGACACTGTGTCTCTAGCCATGAATGAATAAGGGAATAGTCAGATTCAGGGCCGGATTTAGGTTTGATGAGGCCCTAAGCTACTGAAGGTAATAGGGCCCTTTATATGTCCAGCTGTCCTTTGTCAACAACAAATTGTCACTGTTTTTTGTGTTGAATATATGCTATATGGTCATTTATGGACCTAATAGGTATCTAAAACCATTTACACATGTTGCCATACAATCGGTCCATGCAGAATGTAGCCACCCTATGTATAGAAACGAGCAAACCAGTGACATTTTAGGGAGCAGGCTAGCAGGCGGGGCCCATGACTTACATCATAGGAGCCTACAAAACACAAAACACAAAACACTGTTGCTGTATGTAGGTTTTATTTTATTTGTTTTTTATCTTATATTTTGGAAATGTACATCAAGATTTTTTTCCTTTACATTTTTTGGGGCTCCCCCAAGAGAGTGGGGCCCTAAGCTATAGCTTGTTTAGCTTATACACAAATCCGGCACTGGTCAGCTGAGGGGCACAGCTCAGCTGCAGAGCACTGTGTGAAAATAAGACCTGCTACATTCAGGTCCTGCTTTCGGGCTTCACAGAGGCATTTGGCTGACCACTGGGAGAACAGGGGGATGGAATAGATCAGGCCATTGGCCTGATCCAGGGCTGTCCAGTTCTAATGTTGTGTTCTACCTTCACTGTCATCCTTTGAAATGCACACTTCTCTGAATTTTGTAATGTGGTTATCAGGCAAGTGATAAGGTGGGCGGAATCACATACTAGTGTTATGTGTGCATATAAATCTTAGATTAGTGAAAATAGCATACAAAAATGTATTATATTAGGGGACATCGCTTTGCAAAAACATGTAAGTTAGGCAAAATTGCATACGAAGATATTAGCAAAAATTCACACTCAAATGCTGATGAATTTTCATGCAAACTGTTCGCTTCTTTTTATAGAAAGAAATCACAAAAGCAATGTAGAAATGTGGAGGGCTGAAATTAACATTGGGAAAATAAGAAACCCAAATTGATATATTCAGCCATCCTGACCTGGGATTGATGTTGAATCCAATGGTTATTTGCAGCACAATTTTGAACATGTGCTTGATGAGTCTGGGAGCAGCCCAGGGTTTTTCCAGCCAGGAAGAGCAAACTTTTCAAAGGAAGCTCTCAGTCTGCTTTATGACACTATTAGATATGTATAATGCAAGTTTCAGTGCAATTTGCTTCTTTAAAAAAATGCAAACAGAAAAAGGGTTCGACAGACACCGTGTACAGTATACATCATTATTTTAAAGCATGTCCCCCACAAACTTTTCTGGGAACTGTAGTTTGCCCTCCAAAGAGCTACAATCCCCAGCAGCCTTAACATAATATAGTTCTCAGGATTCTTTTGTGTGTGAAGGTGAGGAATGTGCTTTAAATTTATCGTGCCTGTATGGCCTTAACTCCACTCTTTAAAAAAAAAGCACATAGAGCAGCTTACAAATCTATAAAAAAAAACACCCACAGTCCCTGCCCTCAGATATACAATCTAAAAAGGCATGACAAAAGGAACAAGGGATGGGGAGGGCAGAGGAAAATAAGCAAGCTGTATGTGCCCAGAATTTTTTTTTGGGGGGGGGGAGTTGAGCTTTGAATGTGCATACACAGCCTGAATCTCAGATACGACTGACTAAACAGGCACCAAAACATTTCAAACAGACTAATTAGATGCATCTTTTAGCAACTCCAGACTTTTTAAAGGCACGGTGTATATGCAGCTGGTATTAGGAAGGAACATGTGTGAAAGTGTCACTGACCAGGAAATGGGCAGCCCAGTTGCAGTTTATAGGAATGAGTGTCTTTCTGACTCCAGTCTCCAGCAGTTGAGATTAACCAGGACATGACCCAGCCATTGCTAGCCTGATACTGGCTGGGAGGTCATCAGGTGCCCGATAAAATAGAGCATCCTAAGCCAGAACTCCATCTTTCTCAAAGGTGGTGGAGAGAGAGAGAGACATTGAGGCAGGGAGGGGGCTCATGGTAGAAAACGGAAAGCTCTCTTTACAGACACCCGACTGTCCCTCATTCACACATGGAACACAGGACACTGCTTCTAGACTCAGTATGAGTCAGCCCATTGGTCTATTTAGTTCAGTATTGTCTACACTGACGCACAGCAGCCATCCAGGCAGTGGATATCTTCAGCCCTACCTGGAGAGATTATGGCTTTAAAAGAAGATTAGGATGGATGATAAAGCTATTAATGGTTACTAGCCACGATGGCAGCATGAATAACTTAAGAACATCAGAAGTTGCCTTATACTAGGGTTGCCATATTTCAAAAAGTGAAAATCAAGAAAGAAAGAAAGAAAGAAAGAAAGAAAGAAAGAAAGAAAGAAAGAAAGAAAGAAAGAGTTTTTGAACTATATTTAATGAAATCCACTTCCGGCATGGGTTGCCATACACCTGCATTTTCCCAGACATTTTGCCGATTTTGGCCCAGACGCTGTTTCCAACGGCCAGTTATACCTGGGTAATTCTGAATGTATTTGTAATGGTGCTAGGGGTTGCTCGTGCGTAAGCCGGTGCAAACACCTGGCTGGGTTGCCTGAGTGAACCTTTTCTGTCCAGACAGCCACTCACCCGTGGCTGTCTCAATCGCTGGCAGAATCCGTCAGTGGGCGTTTCTTAAACTTCTTCCAGCAAAGAAGCTCTTTGACGCCTAGTCTCCTACTCTCTCTGCGCGAAAGCCTTCTGCGCAAGGAGGGCGTAGGCAGCGGAGGACCTCTACTCTCCCCGCTGGTCCCCGGCAAGGAGTCATGGGACCGCCTCGCCGCTTCCCCCATCTGCCCCCCTTCTCCACTGGTGCTACGCTGATTCTCTTCCCCACAAGATGGGCTGCCTCTCCCACTCCCGGGACGCTCTCCGGAATCCCTCTGGATTTTGCTCTCTCCCTCCGGCACTGATGGCAGTTCCCTGACAGTATTGCAACCCTATTTTATACCATTTGAGTCATTGGCCTTCCGCTGTGTTGCAGGAGTGAATTCCAGCATGCAGACAGTGGCCCATGAGATCTGAACACCATGTCTCATGGAAACCCTTTGAGCTTGTATCAATGTCTTCCCTCGGTTGTTCTACCTGTGATGACCCACAAAGCCAATGTACACTGGATATTCATTCATTCATTCATTCATTCATTTTGTATACAGCCCTATACCCACAGGTCTCATGGCAGTTACAACATAAAATCACAGTATGAAATACATTAAAATACATTAAAAACAACAACAACCCAATAATGTGCCCCCCCCTCCCCAAGACATTTTAAAAGGGCTTTGGATGTCAATCAGCCAAAGGCCAGGTTAAAGAGGAACAGTTTTTTTGTCTGGCACCTAAAGGTGTATAATGAAGGCGGCAGATGAACCTCCCTGGGGAGAGCATTCCACAAACGGGGAGCCACTGCAGAAAAGGCCCGTTCTTGTGCTGCCACCCTCCGGACCTCTCATGGAGGAGGCACATGAAGAAGGGTCTCAGAAGATGATCTCAGGGTCCGGGTAGGTTTGTACGGAAGGAGATGGTCCTTGAGGTATTGCAGTCCTGAGCTGTTTAAGGCATTATAGGTCAAAATCAAAACTTTGAACTGGATCCAGAAACCAATTGGTAGCCAGTGCAGTCAGACCAGAATCGGTGTAATATACTCAAACCGTCTTGCTCCGGTGAGCAACCTGGCTGCTGATTTCTGCACTAGCTGAAGTTTCCAAACCATCTTCAGAAGCAGCCCTACATATAACGAATTGCAGTAATGTAACCTTGAGGTTACCACATCATAGTTATCGAGTGTTGCAGTCATCAAGTGACGAAGACCTGTGTGGGTCCACTAGCACCTGGGACTATACTCATATGGTAAGAAGCGATCGTGGAGGATGCTCCTGAAAGCTCCGAGGAGATGTGGGGTGGGAATCCTAATCAGGGGTTAATGAGGGAAATGGGTATCTCCTCCTTATTTGAAGCTTGAAGTATACACACTAACCCAGCTGGGGTACTTCAAAGAACTCTGAACACACTATCTGTCAGGGCTAATGGATGGCGGGCTGCACCCTAACAGGTCTGGAATTTCCCTAGTTGAACTTTGTGACAAATATAGGCTGGAGGAGGAGGAGGTGTTTAACATTGTGAGGAGAGAGAAGACTTTCCCCTTCCCAGTGCAGCTTATTGCATTATTATTCAAGTTGAATAACTAAATAGCAACCATTTAATTACAAAATCAAAAGAGTAGCTATGTTTGTGCGCTTCTTCCCTTCCCAAACAACAGGGAAAGTTGCCAACTTTTCCCTACAGGCCCTGCTCTTCCATGTCGTTTGCAGCAAACCAAGCAAATTAAGCACACAGTGGTTTCCCCATCTCACTGATCTTCATCCGATAGGTCTTTTGCATGTCAGCGATGCTGCTATATACAGAGGAGCTGGGTGTGTGAAAAAAGGAAGAAAGGTGAATAGAAGAAGAAGAAGAGTTTGGATTTGATATCCCACTTTATCACTACCCGAAGGAGTCTCAAAGCGGCTAACATTCTCCTTTCCCTTCCTCCCCCACAACAAACACTCTGTGAGGTGAGTGAGGCTGAGAGACTTCAGAGAAGTGTGACTGGCCCAAGGTCACCCAGGAGCTGCATGTGGAGGAGCGGAGACGCGAACCCGGTTCACCAGATTACGAGTCCACCGCTCTTAACCACTACACCACACTGGTAACTCAGCTTCCCTGCAGCTGTTTAGCAAGGCCATGGTCCCTTAGAATCACCCATTGGCAATCCTACCCATGCTTGTCCTGTTGCAGGAATGGGCAACCTCAGGTCTGGGGGCCAAGAACAGCCCTTTGTGCCTATAGCCCTTGGGAGTCTCCACAGCCAACTCCCTCCATCTAGACTCAGGTGTGTAGCGGGAAATTTAGAAGTTCAAGTTCTTTTCATGATAATCACATCCATGCCCCTTCCTAAGATTACACAATAATCTTATCATTATACAATCATAATAATTAAGGGTGGGGTTATGGGGTGTTTCCTCTGGTGGGGGACATGTCGTGCTCCTTCTGGGGTAGTTTGCTCATCTTTGGTCCACATCCTGCACTCAGCTCTCACCTGTGGTTCTGAGAAGCTGTCAGCATGCAGCAGCGGCCACGCCCCAGGAATGGCTTCAACCAGCCAGCTAAACCAGGGCAGCCAAGGGGGTCTCAAACCCTCAGTGAGTTAGGAACCTTCCAGCAAAGACAGGATCCAGCAGATTGAGTGGACAAGAGTGAAAGTAGGTCCAATAGTCAAGAAAGCAGTTTCTGAATGTGCTGTAGAGGGAAGTGAGGAGCAAATAGGTCTCATCAACCTGGGAAAGTAGCCCATCTAGGAGAGGCAAAACTGATTCTAAACCTCTGCTGTCTTGTAGGGTATCTTCAGGAGAAGGAAAGGTTAAGGAGTAATCCCTACACAAATCTGGAGCATAGCTGTCAACTTTTCCCTTTTCTTGTGAGGAATCCTACTCAGAATAAGGGAATTTCCCTTTAAAAAAGGGAAAAGTTGACAGCTATGATCTGGAGTCTCTAAGACAGTTGAATGGTGCTTTGCATGCCTCCTTCTGGCAACTCCTGCAGCCAAGCTGGTGCCAAATGTATTGCTCTGCTTTCCTTGGGACCATATCTTCAAGGCTGAGGAGGGCGTATCTTGTCATCTGGGGAGCCCAGGACCTCCATACAAACTACCCAGGCTTACACTCTGATGAGGTCACTTTGGTGCTACTAGCATGGTGGTTTGACTTTACCCCTGGAGGTGCACTCCATTGTCTCTTGAGACAGACGGATGCCAACAATAATAATTAGGGATGTTTTGCAATGATCAATGCTGACCCTCATGTGTTGCCTTTCAGCTAGATCTACTATTTTATGTAAGGGGACGCGGGTGATGCTGTGGTCTAAACCACTCAGCCTAGGGATTGCTGATCAGAAGGTCGGCGATTCGAATCCCCGCAACAGGGTGAGCTCCCATTGTTCAGCCCCAACTCCTGCCCACCTAGCAGTTTGAAAGCAAATCAAAGTGCAAGTAGATAAACAGGTACCACTCCGGCGTGAAGGTAAATGGCATTTCCGTGCACTGCTCTGGTTTCGCCAGAAGCGGCTTAGTCATGCTGGCCACATGACTCAGAAGCTGTCTGCAGACAAATGCCAGCTCCTTCGGCCTATAGAGCGAGATGAGCGCGCAACCTCAGAGTCGTCCGTGACTGGACCTAACGGTCAGGGGTACCTTTACCTTTACCTTTACATTTACTGTACTATTTTATGTGCATGTACATGGGTAAATGATTTGGAGCGACCCAATGCGCTGTGGGTTAAACCACAGAGCCTAGGACTTGCCAATCTGAAGGTCGGCAGTTCCAGTCCCCGCGACAGGGTGAGCTCCCGTTGCTCGGTCTCTGCTCCTGCCAACCTAGCAGTTTGAAAGCACGTCAAAGTGCAAGTAGATAAATAGGTACCACTCTGGCAGGAAGGTAAACGGCATTTCTGTGTACTGCTCTGGTTCACCAGAAGCTGGCCACATGACCCAGAAGCTGAACGCCAGCTTCCTCGGCCAATAAAGCAAGATGAGCGCCACAACCCCAGAGTCGGCCACGACTGGACCTAATGGTCAGGGGTCCCTTTACCTTAATATCTTCTTTTGGAGTGACTTAAATTCAGTTTTCCTTGAAGTTCCATTATATTGCCATGGGTAAGTGTTAGAATTTAATCAATGCTTGGAATATTAAAATGGATGCTATATTTAGCTTGTTAAAATACAGGCCAACTAGGAAAAGATCTCCCAAAGTGGGACCAAGAAGAAACGGGAAGTAGGAAGTGAACTCAACAAGCCTGAGAGTCTCAGTCTAGCATCTGAGGAAACGTCAACACAAGTGAGGTCAAAAGGACAGTCTAAGGAGTGTGCAGGTCCCCTTCTCCGTCTCCTTTCTCCCATGCTAACCCACCAGCCCTTCTTCCAAGGTGAGTTGCACCCCAACACTCCCAACACTGCGCACTTTCCTTTTGCCTGGCCAGGATGTATGTCCCCTTGGACTGTGATAATATTTGTCCCGTAGGGCAAATGGCTCTCCAAGGTTTCAGGCAGCTGTCTTTTTCAGCCCTACCTGGAATTGCCAGGGAATG
Organism: Podarcis tiliguerta; assembly: GCF_965153285.1. Lineage (NCBI taxonomy): Eukaryota > Metazoa > Chordata > Lepidosauria > Squamata > Lacertidae > Podarcis > Podarcis tiliguerta. Next base: position 21,145,632 of record NC_139549.1, read on the forward strand.
AGCCTGGGACCATGGAAATAATTGCCTCCACCTCTGATCAGAGGATTGCCTGTCCAAATGCATTCCTAACCCATTGCACAGATTTCTCAGTGGAGTGCTCTGCTCAACTTTAAGCCTGTTTCATTTAGGAGTGTGAGGGTGCGGTGGGGAGATAAACATAAGGGAGTTCTGCTCCTCACAAGGCTTTGGGTGTGACATCATTGCTAAATGCACTTTCAAAAGGATCAAAACACACAGACTGAGAGAGAGAAAGAGAGAGAGAGAAAGTGGATGACATTGAGCAAGTGGACAGAGAAAAGTTTTACTCCCTCTGTCATAACACTAAAATTCATGGGCATTAAATGAAGCCAAATGTCTGAAGATTCAGGACAGATAAATGTAATAACATATTCACTCAGTGCCACCAACCTAGATGGCTTTAAAAGAGGACTAATAACAAGTAGTGTTACCAGTCACCAGTAGTGATGTATGGAAGTGTATGGAAGTGAGAGGTGGACCATAAAGAAGGCTGATCGCCAAAGAATTGATGCTTTTGAATTCTGGTGCTGGAGGAGACTCTTGAGTGTCCCATGGACTGCAAGAAGATCAAACCTCTCCATTCTTAAGGAAATCAGCCCTGAGTGCTTACTGGAAGGACAGATCCTGAAGTTGAGGCTCCAATACTTTGGCCACCTCATGAGAAGAGAAGACTCCCTGGAAAAGACCCTGATGTTGGGAAAGATGGAGGGCACAAGGAGAAGGGGATGACAGAGGATGAGATGGTTGGACAGTGTTGTCGAAGCTACCAGCATGAGTCTGACCAAATTGCGGGAGGCAGTGGAAGACGAGAGTGCCTGGCGTGCTCTGGTCCATGGGGTCACAAAGAATCAGACACGACTAAACGACTAAACAACAACAACAATAACAAGTATTATTATTATTAATATTAGTAATACCCTGCCCATCTGGCTGAGTTTCCCCAGCCACTCTGGGCAGCTTACAGCACATATAAAAACAAATTCATGGAGGAGAAGGCTAACAATGGCTACTAACCAAGATGGCTCTGCTCTGTCTCCATAGCTGAAGGCAGCAACACTTCTGAATACCAGTTGCTGGAAGGCACAGGGGGCTACAATCCTGCTTGTAGATTTCCGAAGGGCATCTGGTTGGCCACTGTGAGAACAGGATGCTGGACTAGATGGGTCATTGGCCTGATCCAGCAGGTAAAATGATTACCCTCTGCAGTGCAAATTAAGTTCTTGGAGACATAACGACAGATTGCACTGAGTGCCTATGGATTTCAGCTTCACTCTTTCAGAAAGCCATTTCCATATCTGTTTCTCCTGATCCTCTTTAGCCATCTCAGAATGAGCCTTGCAGTGTGTCTATTTAGTAATAAGTAATTAATAATAATAATAATAATAATAATAATAATAATAATTTTGTTTATATCCCACCCTCCCCAGCCAAAGCCAGGCTCAGAGGGGCTAACAACAGTAAAAATAGCACAATTTACATAAAATCACAGTCAATTAATTGAAATACATTCTAAAATCAGTTCAGAATCAAATTAATGGCAACTATTGGGCTAGAGTTCTATGAAGATTTCAGAAGGAGAGAGGGGGTCAGGCTGTGACTTGGCCAAAGGCCTAGCAGAACATCTCTGTCTTGCAGGCCCTGCGGAAAGATGTCAAGTCCCACAGTGCACTAGTCTCTTGTGGCAGAGCTTTCCACCAGATCGGGGCCACAACTGAAAAAGCCCTGGCTCTGGTTGAGGCCAGCCTAACATCTCTGTGGCCCAGGACCTCCAAGATGTTTTTGTTTGAAGACCGTAAGGTCCTCCGTGGGACATACCAGGAGAGGCGGTCCCGTAGGTACGAGGGTCCTAGGCTCTGTGTGTGTGCGCTCTCTCTCTCTCTCTTGCTCTCTCTCTCTCTCACTCGCTCTCTCTCCCCTTCTTTCAGCAACAAGGTTTGCATTTGACTGTCTCCTGCGTCAAGGGCTATCTTGCTTAACCTAAGAATGTTTACAATGAGCTGCAAGTACAATTACGCCGCCTGATCTAATAGCCCTCTCTGTATACGTTACCAAGTACTTAGGGTCTTTTTTCTTCCCTTCTTCTTAAAAAGAAAGCCATTATGCTCAAAGCCCTTTTCGAGGGTCTTTGTTTTGACAGGAGGGCATTAAGGGGGCGAAACTGATAGCATAAGTACCACTTACAGACTTTGATCATCTTGGCTCATAATTCTCCGAAGGAAAGTCTTGTATATATTAGAGGAGGAAATTAATTTTATTGCTGCTGCAGGTTGTTTCCCTCCCTCCCTCCCTCTCTCTTTCTCTCTCCTTGATGCCTTCCACCTCCCCTCGCCCCCCCCCCCCTTTCCAAACTCCATTCCAAGTTCAGGGTGAAGCAAAAGTCGAATAGGCCTTTCCCAATCAAAAGCCACCCCTCAGCCATCCAATAGGGTTTCAGAGCCAGCAGGGACCCAGATGGAGCTGGTGTTCAGAATTTCCTGTCCTTGGAATAGCAGGGGGTGTGGAACATCACAGCTAGCAAGGGGCAAGACCCCCTCCCTCTATACTGCAACTCAGTCTAATATTGGGCTTGGCAAGCACATACAAAACCTGGGAAATAATCAATCTGTTCACGTATGCTACAACAGCGGCAAGAATAGTCTACGTGCAGAAATGGAAAGAAGAAAAAGTCCCAAAGAAAGAAGAGTGGCTTATGAAGATGATGGAATATGCTGAGATGGCTAGAACAACTGTGAGAATTAAGAGAAAAACATGAAAAAAATTCTTGAAGAATGGAACTATGTTGTGGCATATATATATTTTTAAAAAATCATGGTTACGTTAAAACATATGCAGGGTTCGACTTTCAGCAACAGGTGAGAATTTGGAGTTTAATAATTATGAATTAACGTACATAACAGGTAAAATACAGTGGTACCTCAGGTTAAGTACTTAATTCGTTTCGGAGGTCCATTCTTAACCTGAAACTGTTCTTAACCTAAAGCACCATTTTAGCTAATGGGGCCTCCTGCTGCCGCCACACTGCCGGAGCACAATTTCTGTTCTCATCCTGAAGCAAAGTTCTTAGCCTGAGGTATTATTTCTGGGTTAGCAGAGTCTGTAACCTGAAGCGTATGTAACCTGAAGCGTATGTAACCCGAGGTACCACTGTATAAGTAACATGGCAGCTTTACAAGAAAATAAAAGAAAAACATGGAAGGGTAGATGGGAAGTCAACAGATATGTGAGATTTCTTATGATGGTATTTTAAAAGAATTTGGGAAATTTAATTTTAAAATATTATTAAAAAACAAAAAACCAAACCAAACCAAACCTGGACAATAGCAGTTTAGGGCTGGGGGACATTTTTCCAAAAGGTGACCATATTCCTTTTTGGCCAGCCTTCTGAGAGTCACATGCCAGGGGCATGTTTCTTTCTAGTTTCTTTACATATGCACGCCTCCTTAGTATATTCCACATCTGGGCAAGCAAGAGGTGTTATTGGTGTTCAAGGATGCATTCCTGGCAAAGCAAAAACACACAAGAAGAGGGTGGAAAGCAGGGCCAATAGGGGCTTGGCCTATGGAGAGGGGGTGTGGCCTGTGGAGAGTCCCAAGGGCCAGACAGAGGCGCTTGGAGGGCCTGATGTTCTCCACCACCACCCTTGTCTAAATACAGTCCGTGGCTCTTGAAGTTATTTATTTAGTTATTTCACAAAATTTATATGCCACTTGATTGTAAAAACGAAAAACCTCAAAGCACTTTGCAAAATGAACAAAACAATGAAATCATCCGTGTTTTTTTTTTAAAAAAAAAAACCAGTTAAAAATAACTATTTGAAACATTCAGATAATAGTTAAAATCAGCAATAAGCTAAAATCCAGATTAAAACACATTGACATTCTAAAAGCAGCCCTGCATCGGGAAGTTTTTAATGTTTGGTGTTTTATTGTGTATTTAATATTCTTTTGGGAGCTGCCCAGAGTGACTGGGGCAGTCTCTCCCAGTTTCAGATGGGGAGTCTTTCCCAGTCATACCTGTGGATGCCAGAGATTCAACCTGGAGCCGTTTGCATGCAAAACAGACACTCTACCCACTGAGCTATGCCACCTCCCCTATCATAGGAGCCTTCCTTATTCTGAGCCAGACCACTGGTCCATATAGCCAAGTATTGTCTGAACTAACTGAAAGCAGCTCTCAATTGTTTCAGGTGGGAATATTCCTAGCCCGGCCTGGAGACACCATTGGGGATTGAACCTAGGACCTTCTGCATGTGGGGCAGATTCTCTGCCACTGAGCTATGGCCCTTCTCCAGAGTTTGCTTAGCAACAGAGGCACTTGCCTTATACTAGGCCAGATGGTTGAGTCATCAGAAATGTGTATACTGACTGGCAGAAGCTCTCCAGGGTTTCAGGCTGGAAGTCTTCCTACCTGGAGATACTGGGGGTTGAACCAGGGACCTTCTGCATGCAAAGCAGATGCCCACACATGAGGAGGCTTCAAGGCAAATCCCATCCTTGGTATCCCTCTTGTTATAAGCTAGCTTCTGCCTCCCCAACCCCCTGCCCTGCCCCGCTCATTCCTCCCCAGCCAAAGCCCTCTGTGTCTGAAAGAGGAAATGCCTGAGCAGAGATAGGGCCCACAGTCCAGCTCAGCCCACCCCAACCATGTCATTAATCTTGCCTCTTCCAGGCTTCTCCCCCTAACCCTCCATGTCCTTTGTTGCTGGGAATGGAGTATTGCAAGAATAACACTTCCATCAACCCTTCCTAGATGTTGAACAATGTTCAGCTGGGTCTGAGCAAATATGAGCTGTTTATTTTGAAAGATTACCGGTTATCTCTATACTTTCAACCTCTCTCCCAGGGTTGAACCAAGACTCTTAGCTCTAATGAAGAAGAACTGTTTCCCCCCAGAGTTATCTGGAAATGAAGCTTTTTTTTTTTCAGGGGGTGGGGGACAAGATGAGTCATTGGACCTGAGAGTCTTCTGTCCTCCTGGCTATCTTCTCTCCCCGGCCCATGAAACAGCCTGCCTCTTTCCAGACCAGACATCACCTTGTCTTGGACAGGGAGGAAATGGTTTTTAAATTTACAATCTGGCAAGCTCTATATCAGGGGTTCTCCAACTTTCTGCTCCCAGAATCACTTGAGAAGCCTGAAAATCGCAGAGGCCCCGCCAGTCACAAAATGATGCCTAATAGAGGTAGAGTCCAACATAACCAGACCACATAATTTTCTACTGTTTTTGGAAATTGCTATGAACGATAAGTGACGCCTTAAATGCCAGGTGGAAACCTGTCTTATTTGGGGAAGTGCCTGACCACATACAATAACTCCTCAGGAGTAAATGCTTCCTTGTGAGTCAGACCTTCCACACTGTACATTCCAACTACTTCTATACCAATTTAAGCAGTCATGGCTTTCCCCAAAGAATCCTGGGGACAGTCGTTTGTTAAGGGTGCTGAGATTTGTTAGGGCACCTCTATTCCCCTCCTAGGGACACGGGTGGTGCTGTGGGTTAAACCACAGAGCCTAGGACTTGCCGATCAGAAGGTGGGTGGTTCAAATCCCCGCAACGGGGTGAGCTCCCATTGCTCGGTCTCTGCTCCTGCCAACCTAGCAGTTTGAAAGCACGTCAAAGTGCAAGTAGATAAATAGGTACTGCTCCAGCGGGAAGGTAAACGGCGTTTCCGTGCCCTGCTCTGGTTTGCCAGAAGTGGCTTAGTCATGCTGGCCACATGACCCGGAAGCTGTACGCCGCCTCCCTCGGCCAATAAAGCGAGATGAGCACCGCAATCACAGAGTCGGCCACGACTGGACCTAATGGTCAGGGGTCCCTTTACCTTTACCTTTATTACCCTCCTAGAGCTACAGTTCCCAGAATTCCCTGGGAAGAGTGGTTTGTTGTTAAGCACTATGGGAACTGTAGCTCTAGAGGGGAATAGGGGTCTCCTATTTTAAATAAGCTTAGTTTGTGATCTTTTATGTGAACCGCCCTGAGACCTCCGGGTATAGGGTGGTATAATAATAATAATAAGCACCCTGATGTTGGGAAAGATTGAGGGCACAAGGAGAAGGGGACGGCACAGGACGAGATGGTTGGGCGGTGTTCTCGAAGCTACCAGCATGAGTTTGAGCAAACTGCGGGAGGCAGTGGAAGACAGAAGTGCCTGACGTGCTCTGGCCCATGGGGTCACGAAGAGTCGGACACGACTAAACAACTAAATAATAATAATAATAATAATAATAATAATAATAGTTTAATTTAAGCCCTACCTGGTGATGCCAGAGACTGAAGCTGGGACTTTTACCCTACTGCCATTGGTGGACTTTGTGCTTTGAAATTTCAGAGGCATCCTATGCTATAGCAAAATTCAACGCCCCCCCCCCACCTCTCACCTTCCTTTCTACATTATTGCTGCAGTGCACCCTGCAGTGCCCTCTCGGAATGGTGCCCAGTGCAGACAAACCAGTTGCACGCCCCAAAATCCACCTCAGCTACCACAAATCCATGGGCCTTTGTGTTAGCTGTGCAGTTGGTGGTTCTAAGTCTGCATTTGTTGGTCTATATAGCATGTGAAAGAATCTCTCCAGACACTGCCCCTTTCTTGGAAGTCTTCTATTTCCAGATTTTCAATTTAAAAAAAAAAAAAAAGAACAGGTGGAGAACAAAGGGAAGGATGTAATCTTCAACCAGACTCTCATCCATGTCTAGAACGAGTGAAAAACACAAAATGTTCTTGATCCTGAGCAGCAAACCGGGGACAGAATGGGACCCATGAAAGATCTGGGAAGAGAGGTGCACCACCTTAAATGTTACACTCTGGGGTTGGATAATCCTTTTTGATTTACGAGGACTGTCCATGTTGTGTACATTTCACTTTGTGTTCACGTATAAACAGTGGAAGCTTTGGTAACAAAGGGAAAAGGTTAGCTATTTAAAGGTCCCAGTCATGTACAGTCAGTCTCTCCTATCCCAGAACCCTTTATCTTACACGTGCTTCCAGGGTGCTCTTCAGAACAAATTTATAAAGAGGAAACAAATGTGCTTCAATGGATAGAAAAAGTCTTTCTAATTTGCTATTCAGCTGGTTTATTGAGTGTAGACAATCAGTGGCGTAGCGTGGGTTGTCAGCACCCGGGGCAAGGCAAGTAATTTGCGCCCCCTAACCCGTGGATTTGCGCCCCCTAACCCTAACCCCCAGATGTTGAGCCCGGTGCGGCCGCCCCCCCCTGCACCCCCCACGCTACGCCACTGTAGACAATGCTATTATACTTAAAGCACAATCCTAACCTAAGCATGATCTTCTCCCTGACACTGTTTAGCATCTACATGATGCCACTGGATGAGGTCATTCAGAGTTTGGGGACGAGGCTTTTGGGGGTGGTATAATCTTTTTTATTGAGTTTTAATTCAATAACATTTAAATTCAAACATTAAACATCCTCATCATCATTTAGGATTCCCTGAATCCTTAGACTCCCCTCCACCCTTCCATGGTTACCATTTTCGATCTTTTTCAACCGCTTCACATATTTCCTCTATTTTTCTTAAATCATCCATTTTTACCTAAGCATTACTCAAATCTTGCCAAAGTTGTTTACAGTGTTCTCTTAAATTCAAATTTAAAATGATGTACAATACAACATTCCAGGATCATCCTGCAACACGATAATAATGGCAAGCCCTATTCCACCCACTAAAAGATAAGCACCACTCTTCCGGTACATATCTCATCTGCTTTTCTATTTTCTTATTTTATTTTATTTGCATTTTCAAAAACAGGAACAGAGAGCACACTTAACCCCCCCCCTTCCCCCTCCTTGCCCCACTTACAGCATCGTACCAAATACAGCAGGTATGCAAATACTATATGAATTCCCTTCCATGCTTTTCCTGGTGCCTTTGCTTTTCTACTACTCCGTGTAATCCACATCTTCTTAATCATCCAATTTGTTATCTAATAAAAACTCTATCTATTTCAACTCTGCTGGATTTACTCAAGACCTGCTAAACTATGTATTTATTTATACTGATTCTTAAAATATTCAATAAACATTGTCCATTTCTCCTTGTATTCCTTATCTTGGTTTTCTCTTATCCTGTTTGTCAGACCAGCCAGTTCAGCATATTCAAACATTTTACAATGCTATTCTTTCTTAGTGGGAAGAATCTGCTTTTCTAAATGTACTTCTCAAAATATGCATTTTAAAACATATTTTGGTAGTTTGTTCTTTATTTTTTAAAGATACCTGTATCAAAAAATTTGAATTATCCAAAGCATAATTATGTCCCCATTCTCACATAAGTCACGGAGGTACAGATCAAATCAGTCGGCATCAGAATCCACCAAAATCAAATTCTTCAGGCCTCCTTAGGTGCTAGTTACTTCAAATCGAGAGTGACACCCAAATCACCAGGCAATTGATTTGGAATACTAAACAAGAGCCCTTCAGTGAGCAAATGTGAGACATTTTCATCTTGCTTGGAAGCTGCAGTGGAGAGATCACTTACAGTATGGGCCACCAGAGGGAGCCATTCCCCACTCTCCTGATCTCCCATCTCTGTAACAGACAGGAGGTTCTTGTTCTGGGCCAAAAAGTCCACATCTTCTGGAAAAGAGGTACAGGTTCTACAGTTTAAGGAAGCAAACACTACCATGCAAACCGTTGCACATTACCAAGATCCATTGGGCAGGTAGGGGGGTCCTGCTGAAGGATCGACTAGTGAAAACGCAACAGCTGGAGATCTAATAATCACAGAATTGTAGATCTGCGAAAAGTTCATTTGCAGAATGGTCATCAGCTCTTGTTTGCAAGAAGAGAATATCATCTGGTCAGGGCATGGAGGAATCTTCTGCCAACCAGGTTATAAGGTTCACATCACCTTCATACGAGAAAATACCTGCAGGATTAGACCAAACTTGTCAATCTAGTCCAGCATCTATCAGTGGCTATCCAGATAGAACACACAAAGCTGCCTTATAAAGAGTCAGACCCATTGGTCCATCTAGCTCAGCATTGTCTATGACAGGCTTCCTCAACCTCGGCCCTCCAGATGTTTTGGGACTACAATTCCCATCATCCCTGACCACTGGTCCTGCTAGCTAGGGATCATGGGAGTTGTAGGCCAAAAAACATATGGAGGGCTGAGTTTGAGGAAGCCTGGTCTATGCTGACCGGTAGCATCTCTCCAGGGTTTCAGGCAGGGTTCTTTCCAGTCCTGCCTGGAGCTGCTGGGGACTGAACCAAGGACCTTCTGCATACAGATGCTCTATGGCCCTTCCCTGTAGGAGGAGTTTGTAGGGTGTCTCCAAGAAGCCTACATGCCAGCCCTGAAGGTTATTGGATGTCTGAACCCAGCTGTCGTGTCCCTCTCCAAGGACTCTGATGAGACCCTCTCTCAGAACTCTAGAACTCATGGACAGCCAATAAATCCAGATGTTGGAAGATTCCCCATGGCTTGGCCAACACCTGCCTGGCCACTAGCTGTGTCTTCCCAGGAGAAGGCAGAAGCTCAACACCTCATGACTCTACTTCCTGACTGATGCCCAGCAGGATTTAGGCCTCCACTCAAAAGTTCTCATGTAGAGGTAACATTTCTGCTTGGTGTAGGGTTCTCTTTTGCAAGAGATAACCCCTTGAAGAATTACCCTACAGAACTGATCCCACCCTGTTCTCAGTTGGGACAGAGGAGAGGAGGCACAACATCTTCTTCCCCTGTCCCCTCCCTTGGCATAATGTTTAACTTAGTTTTTAAGAAATCCTAATTAAACATTAACCGCACCTGCAAACTAATTCAGGACCAGGGCAGGGTATATGATCCCTAGGGTGGGTCTACCTGATTCTGTGGGGTGGATCTGAGTAACCAGTTGAATCAGGGTGGGAGACTATGCACAGCCCTGGATGCTAAGAGCCAGGATCATATTGTTGCTGTTGTTTTTGTTTATTATTATTATTATTATTATTATTATTATTATTATTATTATTATTATTATCTCACTTTTCTCCCAACGCAGGATTCAAGGCAACTTACAACATTTAAAAACATTATAAAAAGCAAACCAGTTAAAAACAATAATTAAAATATATCAGAATACATTTAGAATCGGCAATTAAAATCCAGTTTGCCCTGACAGCAGCCCAGTGATCAGCACTGTCTGCACCTTAGTTTTCAAAGATTTGTCTGAACAGGAAAGTCTTGGCTCCTGGTGGAAGGATATCAAAGAGGGAGCTTATCTAACACCTCTTATGAAGTAATCCCACAATATGTGAGCAGCAATGGGAAAGGTTCTCTCTAGTGTTATCACCAACGATGCTTTGATATTTATGGGACTGAGAGAAGATCTTAACACCCAGGCAAGTTCATGTGGGAAGATACAATCTTCCAGGTAGCCATAATAAACTTGGTTCTTACCTGATACACAGTCTGGCCTACTTCAGAGCAATGCAGGGAGCCATTGATCTTGTAGAGACCCATGTGAGGTGCGCCCCCGAAACCCATGTAGTGATGCAAAGGCAAGGAAGGTAGGGATGGAGAAAACCAGGTGCAATTTTGAAGCAGAGGCAGAGGCAGGCTTTACAGCACCTGAGACAGCTCCTGGGTAGGCTGTCAACTTGCTCCAGCAGGTTCTAGAGACGGAGTCCTTGTAAGGGAACCAGTGGCTCTCCAGAAGTGGCAGAAGAACTCCAGCCCCCATCAGCCTCAGCCAGCATGGCCAATGATAAAGGATGATGGGAGTTGGAGTCATCTGAAGGATGCTAGGCTCCCTATTCCTCTTAAACACCCCTCTACCCTGTTCTATTAACTTGGCTCCAACTTCCCAAGGAGGAGCTGAGCTCCTTAAAGAGGTAGCCTGCAAACCTGGAGTCTCATCCTCCATGGCTCTTCCATTCTCTTCAGACAGGTTCATTGGCATCTCTGGTGGGAGAGGGCATGAGGTCACAAAGGCTTTTGATGAAGAGTGTGGCCATTCTCTGGGAGAGGAGTTTCTGGTTTGACCTCAGGGAGTTCCAGCTTTGGGGGTTCCGACAGATTGACTGCAGGGTCCATGTTATGGAGCTTTACATCGGTTTTCATTTCAGATTTCATGCACTGCTTGATCTGTAGCAGAGACCACCAACATGGTACCCATGTTTTTGCTTGGCTGGAATGAATCCCTTAACAGTGAACATAAGAATGTCAGAATATCCCTGCTGGATCATGCCAGCAGACCATCTCATCTAGCATCTTGTTCTCCCAGTGGCTCACCAGTTGCCCCAATAGGAATCCCAGAAGAAGGACCTGAGGGCAGCAACATTCTCTCCACTTGAGATTCCCAGAAAATGTCCTTATTTTACAAAGCCCTGAGCAGCTGGGGTCCAGGGTGCCTGAGGGGCTGCCTGGACATATTTATCTCAACTAAATCACTGAGATCATCTGCAGGAGCATCGCTGGTTGTTCCCCAAGTTGGCAAGGCTCACCTGATGGCAGCAAGAAATCAAGTCATCGGTGCCATTGTCCCAGTCGTGTGGCAATAGAGATTCAATAGGCACTTTCTGTTTCACATTTTAAACACCTGCTGAAAACTTTTCTATTCCATTACACCTATGCAGTAAATTAGCAATATGTATTTCCATGATATTTAGGTAGCTGGTTTCTAATTTTAACCTTTTATGGGGGGTTTTGTATAGCTTTATGTATAGTTGTAAACCACTTTGTTTTTTTTAAACAGATAAAGTTCTATAAATACTTCCATAAATAAGGTGTTGCACAAAAGATAGAAAGTTCTGCCTGTTTGCTTTTCCCAACCATACCCGGATCCCTTCCAAAGGGACTTTGGTTCAGAGACCACAGGCTTCTCTCCCCCCCCCCCCCTTTTCCTTTTGCAATGGGAGACAACAGCTCTTCCTTCCGTGGCTTTTGTGGCAGGCACACACATTGAGAGCATCCTGTCAGCTCTCCATCACCTGCCCCTGGGGAGGCTGTAGCCCAAGAATGGCAGAGTTTCTGACATGGCAGGCAGTGACCCAGGTTCAATCCCAGGAAATGCAGTCTGACAAATTTATTGATAACATCAAACGACACTTCAAGGTTCTCTGAGGACTTGGCTGAAGCTGGCTTAGGGGGAGGGGCCAAAGTGACACAGGACTCTGGGAAGGAACTGGAAACCATGTTTGCCGAGGTCCCATCTGGATTCACTTCCTCGCTCTCTCCCTTGGACAAACTCAGTGTACGTCTTTTTTCCTATTTAGGGAAATCAATACGCTGCTTGCTGCTTTATACACATGTCCACACAAGTTTCTAGGACTGGTAACCAGAGCAAGAGCCCAGGGACCTCTGCACGCAAGGAGTCTCTCTCCCTCTCCCTCTCCCTCTCCCTCTCCCTCTCTCTCTCCCCCTATTAACTGTATAAGTTTGCTCAATGAAATAATCCCCTGCTCTGAGCTGATTCCGGTGACAATACATGTCAAAGTACTGATGAGAGAGAGATTTGGTTTGGCTGGCGTTTTAATGTGAAACTGCCAAATTCTCTCTTCCCAAAACAGTGTAAGGACCAAAACATAGCTGTCCTTCAGAATACATTTTCAATGTGGGAAGGAGGAGGAAGAGACCGGAATGGAATTAGAAATTTAGAAATAATGACTGAAAGAATGTAAGCAGAGTCTGGCTGCTGGATTAGGCCAATGGCCCATCTAGTCTAGCATCCTCTTCTCACTCAGATGCCCGTGGGAAACCTGTAAGCAGAACCAGAGTACAAGAGCACTTTCCACTACTTCCAAAAAAAACCTGGTATTCAGAAGCATTACTGCCTCCAGTTGTGGAGATGGAACATAGCCATCATGGCTAGTAGCCATTGACAGCCTTCTCCTCTGTGAATTTTCCCATCCCTCTGATTTCATAATTACATTTATATCTCACCTTCCCACAAGGAGCTCAAGGTGCAGTACATGTTTCTCCCTTACCTCATTTTATCCTCATAACACCCCTGCAAGGTAGGTTAGGCTGAGAGACAGTGGCTGACCCAATATCACCCAGTGACTTTTCTGAAGGAGTGTCTCCAACCCCATCGTTCAGCCCAGTTCCAAGGCCTTCTCGCAGTTCCCTCATTGCAAGAAGTGAAGCTACAGGGAACCAGGCAGAGGGCCTTCTTGGTAGTGGCACCCTCCCTGTGGAATGCCCTCCCATTAGATGTCAAGGAGATGAGTAACTACGGTATATAACCTTTAGAAGACATCTGAAGGCAGCCCTGTATAGGGAATGCTTTATTGTGTTTTATGTTGGAAGCTGTACAGAGCGGCTGGGGCAACCCAGTCAGATGGGCGGAGTACAAATGTTGTTTTTGTTGTTGTTGTTGCTGCTGCTGCTGCAATTTAAAAACTGTAGTTGAAACAGAAATACAATACAATTGAACTGAATTTTATTATTTTGGTCACAGACCAGTTCCAGCCCACATACAATATCAAGGAAGTCATAAAACACGATAGGGATACATTTGAATTTGCAATTAGGTTTAACAGGGACAATACAGATATAGCAACAGTTTAAAAATATATAAATTAAATTAAAACTTAGTCACTAATATATAACCTAAAATTCATCATTATGATAGCACAGCTTGTTCCCTAAATTTTATGGCAATCGCAATACAATACAATACATCATAGTGAATAATACTGTGGCAACTGTCTTTAAATCAGACATGGACCAGGCAACCGTTCAAACAGGGGACTCCTACAAGCAGAGGGACACAGAGCCACCTCATAAAGACCAATGGTCGTCCTTGGCAAAAGGCAGCTGAATCTGTTCAGCTGCAAGTTGGACATCCCCTTGGTCTCTCGTGGGCTCTGAAGAATAGAATGAGATGCTCAAAAGAGCCTGTCATCTTGCCTCACTGACAAGATGTTCTTACGATACTGAAATGCAACTTCCCATCAAGCCCTGACGACTGGCATGCAACCCCACTTGCGGTGTGACCCCCTTCTCCTCAGCATGCTGAGGGGCTTGTGTGGATCACTGAACTCTCTCTCCCACAGTCAGGGTGCAAGGCAGTCCTCCAGATCGCTTTGGCACAGCTGTGTGTCCCATGGAGCCAGCATTAGCCAGCCCAGTGGGTGCTGCATTGAGCCATTTGCAGACACACTTGGCTTCTCAACTTAATGCCTTTCCAGCTCATCCACCCTGTGTTTCAGCTACACCCCCCACACCCAGATCACCTAGACTAGATGGAACAAGCTGACCTCTGACCCCTGAGGAGCAGTAATGGATTGGCGTATTGATCCCGGCACTTGTCACAGTGAGGCGAGGTGCCACAGTTAAATCCCCCCGACCCTTAAGCTGCGCCTGGTTTCTGTACATCCCCACTTGCCCTAATGCAGGCACAAGCGAACACAATGTCCGACAGGCTATTAAGCAGCAGGACAGCCTGTCCCCTGTCAAAACACACAAGGTGTCACCGTCCCCCCTGGGAACACCACTAGGCTTGGCAATCTGCACCCACCAACCCCCCCAGCACAAGGCGGCAGCATTAATAGAAGCATCACATTCCGGCTAATTCAAGTGTAACTAAATCTGCAAAGGAAAGAGAAGGTGTCTACATCCAGAGTGGATTGACTTCAGTCCTCCATTTCTGGCTTTTGCAGGGAGGTGGGGATGACTCTTGATTGTACCCTGTATTTTACAAAGCAATAATGCACATGCAGGATTAAGGAAGAGCTAAGAACAGAAGAGGGACGCGGGTGGCCCTCTGGGTTAAACCACAGAGCCTAGGACTTGCCGGTCAGAAGGTCGGCGGTTCGAAACCCTGCTACGGCTTGAGCACCCGTTGCTCGGTCCCTGCTCCTGCCAACCTTGTAGTTCGAAAGCACGTCAAAGTCAAGCAGATAAATAGGTACCACTCCGGCGGCAAGGTAAACGGCGTTTCCATGCTCTGCTCTGGTTTGCCAGAAGCGGCTTAGTCATGCTGGCCACATGACCCGGAAGCTGTACGCCGGCTCCCTCGGCCAATAAAGTGAGATGAGCACCGCAACCCCAGAGTCGGCCATGACTAGACCTAATGGTCAGGGGTCCCTCTACCTTTAAGAACAGAAGAGTCTGCTGGAATAGCCAATGGCCCATCTAGCCCAGCATCTTCTCACCGTGGCCAGCCAGGTGCCTGTAGGAAACCCACAAGCAGGATTTGAGACAAACTCTTCCTGTACTTTCCAGCAACTGCTATTCAGAAGCATTGCTGCCTTTGACTGTGGAGGCAGAGCATAGCCATTATGGCTAGTAGCAATCAATAGCCTTCTCATCTATATGAACTTGTCCTATCCTCTATTAAAAGCATCCAAGTTGGTGACCACCACTGCCTTCTGTTGCATCGAGTTCCATACTTTAACTATGTGTTGCATAAAAAGCCAGAAGCATCATAGCCAGACACTGGAGAGACCAGTCAGCATAGAGTCTAGGGGTCAGCAAACCTTTTCAGCAGAGGGCCAGTCCACTGTCCCTCAGACCTTGTGGGGGGGCGGACTATATTGGGGGGGGGGAATATGCCCCACAAATAACCCAGAGATGCATTTTAAATAAAAGGACACATTCCACTCATGTAAAAACATGCTGATTCCCGGACCATCCACAGGCTGGATTGAGAAGGCAATTGGGCCAGATCTGACCCCCAAGCCTTAGTTTGCCTACCCATGGCATAGACCTGGGGTAGGCAACCTAAGGCCCATGGGCCACAAGCAGCCCACGGGGGTCGTTTAACCGGCCCATGAGCCGACCCCGAACTGAGCCACTCACTCAGCAAGTCCCCCCCACACTGCGCTAAACCGGCATCAGACCAACATGGCTACCTACCTGAATCTAGCTTCTACAGAATTTGTCATACATAGGAGTCTGTATGTGAATATGTTACAGCCTGGTTGTAACTTTACCTCCAGTTACAGTTAAGCTCACTTTTGGGGAGGGAGGCAGGGGAGGAGGGATAATGGATGACAAAGAAAAGTGTGAGTCCCCCCCGAGTCTCTGATGACAAGGAACTCTTTATTGATTTCACTGTGCCTCCATTGCTCTGACCTATTAGATATGGCTCACCGACAAGGTGTCAAAATATTTCTCTTGCACTTTGTAAGATATCTCTAAGTTTGTACTCAATTCAAACTTTGAAGTAGGAATAGTAGAGGGAACAATTTGTGTGTGTGTGTTTGAGAAAGAGAGAGATGTCTAAGGGCACTTCTATACTGAAGTTGTTGTTGTTGTTGTTGTTGTTTCAATACTGCCCTCCATCCCAAGATCACAAAGTGATTTATCATATAAAAACACAAAAATACATACCATAATAACAAACAAAAACTTCCCATGATGGATGTCATCTGATCTCCCTCCAAACTTTGTGCAAACCATTTAGAACTGCAACCTAGGACTCAGCTACATTAGTTTTTTTAAAAGCATTTTGTGTTACTGTGATACCAGATAGCGCTGTGGAGTTTGGTCTTTTGGCAATGTGATGATTTCCCATTATGAGCTTTACAACACGTTTTCCTGAAACGTTTTTTTGATGTGTCTAGATCCAGCCCTAGACTTTGAATTGAATATTGTTTGAATTGAATATTGAATATTGTTACAAGAAAAAGAAGAAAAACCTAGAACTTAGAACCTAGAACCTAGACCCACTTACCTGGGAGAAAGCCCTGATGAATTCCTAGGAACTTACTTCTGAGCAGATATTATATTGGATTGCACTGTAAGTTCACTAAGCTAAGAGTGGCAGAGCATTTTTTTAAAAAGAAGATTAATGAAAAATAACATGGGCTGTGCAAAGCATCTGTGATTGAATCAGGCCTGATTCAAGGGCCTGACTGAGGAATCCTGATTGGCCCCCCATTTGACCAGCTCCTGATGCAGACCCTGAACCAAATCTGCCCTGCAGAGATGCCACTTGAGATAGAATACACTGCCCAGTTGAACTCCCGTGCTGGACTCCATCTTTCCTTCCCCTTGGCTATAAAGAAAGAAACCCAGGTGGAAGAGTCACCAGGGAGGGGAGAGATGCTGGATCCTCCCCCACATACTACCTTCCAATCCCCGCAGTCCCTTCTCCTCCACAGTCTCTCCCCAGAACTCGTGTGTGTGTCTCTGTAGCATTGGAACCTTCCTGGGGATGGGGATTACCTTGGGGTGGGGGAACAGGAGTAGTGTATGGGGGATTCCACATCCTCCCCCTTTGCACCCTTTTGCATTACATGTGCTTGAGGCAGACTCATGCTTAAAGATACAGGTCTTCTCCCATCACGTAGAGCCTCAACAGAGCCCATTCTTAGGAGCCTTGAATGCCATTTAACTCCAGTCCTGGGAAGGAGCCTCACAAAGGATTCCTCTTTTCTGCAGAAAAAAGAAATCTCTCCCCCATCTGCATGATAAAAAGGAATCAAGATGGTCTGCAACCTTTGGTGACACCTGCAGCAATCCAGCCCTTGAAAAGATACAGGAGGAATTCTTAAAATATATTTCTTGCAGACCACAATATATTCCATATGCTTCCGAGGCGGGTGAGAGAGTGAAAGTGGTATGTTCAGCTACCTCTGGCAAATGTTTCATTCCCACACTGGGGAAAACCTTATCAGAGCTTCTCCCTGTCTTCACAGCTGGAAGGAATTTAGAAGCAAATCCTAGCAGGCCATTGCAGAGGAAGCCTTAGTTCAGAGCGGCACTTAAAACCCACAACTGCTTGGAAAGGACCTGGGCTTGGGTTCCCATCAAATGCCGGTTTGCAAGCCTTCCTTGAATGCATGTCCATGATCTGTTGAGGATGCAACCTGGAGAGACTGAAAGACTCAAAGCATCTGGCCAGTGGCAAAAGTAGTCTGCGTAGGGGAGGAGAGGGGTGGAGTATTCAAAGTCTGAAAAGCTATCATCCAGAAAATGGAGCATAAGAGCCAGGGTGGCGTAGTGGTTAGAGTGTCAGACTAGGACCTGGGAGACCAGGGTTCGAATCCCCACTCAGCCATGAAGCTCAGAAGCATGCAGAATAGTGCACACAAGAGAAAATAACATAGAAAACTGCATTATATTATGGGGAATGTGCATATTAGGGGAAATTGGTGCTAATATGTTCATCATTTTAATGAGGACCTTTGGGGGGGAAAGTATCACAAAGTGATATGGAAATGTGAAGAATGAAAACACTGGAAAACAGAGCAATGGAAATTTACAGGTTCATTCATCTCTGCATCAAAGCTACACAAGCAGGATCTGTAACAAAATGTGCAAAATAATAATAATAATAATAATAATAATAATAATAATAATAATAATATCTGTATGCCACCCTCTGACTGGGTTTCCCCAGCCACTTTGGGAGGCTCCCAACAGAATATTAAAACCATGATAAAACATCGAATATAAAAAACTTCCCTTAACAGGGCTGCCTTCAGTTGTCTTCTAAAAGTCAAATAGTTGTTTATTTCCTTGAAATCTGATGGGAGGGCATTCCACAGGGTGGGTGCAACTACCGAGACGGCCCTCTGCCTGGGTCCCTGTAGCCTCACTTCCCACTGTGGGGGAACTCCCAGAAGGCCCTCGGAGCTGGACCTCAGTGTCCAAGGTTAACAATGGGGCTGGAGACACTCCTTTAGGTATACTGGGACAAATCAGTTTAGGATTTTAAAGGTCAGCACCAACACTTTGAATTGTGCTCGGAAACGTACTGGGAACCAATGCAGATCCAATGTTATGTGGTCCCGGAATCCGCTCCTAGTCGCCAATCTAGCAGCTGCATTCTGGATTAATTCTAGTTTCCGAGTCACCTTCAAAGGTAGCTTGCACATTGCAGTAGTCCAAATGGGAGATAACCAGAGGAGCAGAGAAAATAATGCCCTCATAAGAACAGAAGAAAGGGATGCGGGTGGCGCTGTGGGTTAAACCATAGATCCTAGGGCTTGCCGATCAGAAGGGCAGCGGTTCGAATCCCCGTGACGGGGTGAGCTGCCGTTGCTTGGTCCCTGCTCCTGCCAACCTAGCAGTTCGAAAGCACGTCAAAGTGCAAGTAGATAAATAGGTACCGCTCTGGCGGGAAGGTAAACGGCATTTCCGTGCACTGCTCTGGTTTGCCAGAAGCGGCTTAGTCATGCTGGCCACATGACCAGGAAGCTGTACGCCTGCTCCCTCGGCCAGTAAAGCGAGATGAGCGCCGCAACCCTAGAATCATCCACGACTGGACCTAATGGTCAGGGGTCCCTTTACCTTTTTAAGAACAGAAGAAGAGCCTGCTGGATCAGGCCAATGGCCCATCTAGCCCAGCATCCTGTTCTCACGATAGCCAACCCCATGCCTCTGGGAAACCAGCAAGCAGGATCCAAGCACGAGAACAACTCTTGCCTCCTGCAGGTTCCAGCAACTGATATTCAGAAGTGCTACTGCCTCTGATCACAGAGGCAACATGATTACTAGTCATTGGTAGCCTTCTCCTCCATGAATGTGTCCAGTCTTCTATTAAAGTCTTCCACAATGGTGATCATCACTGCCTCCTGCATGTGCCATTTCCATTTAGTTTAGCTGCGCTGCCTGAATAGGAACTTTCTTTTCTCATCTTGAACCATCCAAAATTCAGCTTATTGGGGTGTCCATGAGTTCTTGCTTAATGGGAGAGGGAGAGAAACTTTTCTCTATCTGCTTTCTCCATGACGTGGATAATTTAACAAATGTCACCTCTTACAAGCCTTTCTTCTAAACCAGAGGTTTTCACCTTTTTGAGGCCACGGCTCCCTTGACCAACTACAATATTTCTGTGACACCCCAGTGGGACTCAGAAGCCCTGTTATGTCAGAACCTCTGGGAAATGATATATAATGAGATGAAAAAGAGGTTGAAATACACATTTTTTTAGAAACCAGAAGCATTTTTACTTGGTATTATAGGTCAGGACATTAATAGGCAAGATGTTAAATTGTTTTTATATGCAACAACAGCAGCAAGAGGATTGTTAGCCCAGAAATGGAAGCAAGAAGAAATTCCGATGAAAGAATGGCAGACAAAACTAATGGTCTATACAGACTTGGACAAAATGACAGGAAGGATTCAAAACCTGCAGGACCAGAGATTCACAGAAGATTGGAAGAAATATATGAACTATCTGAAGAGCAATTGTAATCAACAAATTACACTAGTAGGACTACAAGAAGTTTTGTAAGGAGAAAAATATGAAAAAGTAGATATAGAATAGAGAAATCAGTTATGAGATTTAAATGTAATAGGGAAAGTAAGAAATGTATACTAAGAGATTAGGATGGAAAATTTTCAGACAGGATTGATGGAAGTAAAAAAAAATGTATAAGATGTAAAAGTACGTTTAATTATTGTTGAAAATGGTATGTTAAAAAACTAATAAAAAATTTAGATAGATGATAGATGATAGATAGATAGATAGATAGATAGATAGATAGATAGATAGATGATAGATAGATGATGATGATGATATAGATAGATAGATAGATAGATAGATAGATAGATAGATAGATGATGATAGATAGATAGATAGATAGATAGATAGATAGATAGATAGATGATAGATAGATATAGATAGATGATAGATAGATGATAGATAGATAGATAGATAGATAGATGATAGATAGATAGATAGATAGATAGATGATAGATTAGATAGATAGATAGATAGATAGATAGATATAGATAGATAGATAGATAGATAGATAGATAGATAGATAGATAGATAGATAGAGATAGATAGATGATAGATAGATAGATAGATAGATAGATAGATAGATAGATAGATAGATAGATGATAGATAGATAGATAGATAGATAGATAGATATAGATAGATGATAGATAGATGATAGATAGAAGCCCAGTTATGTCACCCTTTGTCTGCAGAGCTGGCAGCCTATCACCCTTTTTTGAACACCCTCGCTTGTGGAGTGTTCCCTCAGCCTCCTCTCCTCTCCCCTCTCCTTGGGAGTCCTCTGGGCAGCTGCTGCTGCTGCCCCTGGTCTCTGAGCTGTCCCCTTCCTCCCCACAGAGAGGTGCCTCCTCACACTGCCCCACAGGGGCCTTGGAAGAGGATGCCCCCAGCCTTTGTGGCCCAGTGGAGACTAGCCAAAGGTGAATGTGAGGCCAGCACCTTACTTTGGGAGGCAGCAGTGGCAGCAGCGACCGCTGCCAGGCCTGCATGGTGGAAAGGCTCCCCTTCAGCACTGGGCACTCAACTCCCAGTCAGACCTTGCACACTGCAAGCACAAGAAATGCCAGTGCCCAGCCTCCCACTTGCCCGTCCATTGCCAACAGCAAGGGTTGGTGGACTGACTAGCTGGGCTCCCTCACCCACTTGCTTGCTTGCTCTGACGCTGCCTCAGCTCCTGGCAACCAGCACCCCCTGGACAGCCCCAGAGGCACCATTTGCTTGTAGCCAGGGCTGCTGCAACAAACAGCTGTGCAAGCCTTTGGGAGGCAGAGACTTGAGACAGCATCAGAGGAGGGAGGGAAGGAAAGAGGGGCAGAGGCCAGTGTTGCCCGAGGCACCCCTGACCATCATTCAAGGCACCCCAGGGTGCCAAGCACACTGACTGAAAACCCCTGTTCGAAACCAAGGAGAGTTCCTGCCTAGCAGAGGCCCTGGAATTTAGACAATGTTTCAAGATTACACTTGCCTGATATCCCAAAGGCAAGCAAGGTGGTGGCGGCAAAGTGCATCCCTATCTCCTGCAAACCTAAGCTTGCCGGTGGAGATGCGGTGACGAAAGAGGGTCTGCATGCATGGTGTGGCTGCAGCAGGAATATTCTGCAGAATCAGCCTCTTGGCCACGCTACCGCCTATCTACAAAGTGCAACGGATTAGCAGCTCACTTTCAATCAGGCTGAATTATGAGCTCAACGATTTGCTGGACATTTTACATGAAGCAGAAGATGTGTTATCTGATGAAAATTGCTTAATTTAATATCCCGGCTTGACAAGGTAGCGAACTGTACATCTCCCAGAATCGATGCCAGGGCAGATGATTTTACTTAGTTGGAAGGATTAAGCAATCCACCCTTTCTGCTCCCGTTACACACACACACACACACACCCTGAGACATACAAAATCCCATTCATGGAGAATGGCTAGAGAGATCCTCAGATCCTGGTAGTGCCATAGATAGCAAAAATATAAACAAGGCCTGTTGAGTCACAGAAGCAAATGAGATTAGCGCTTCTCCCTGCACCATCAGCCTCAGCGCTTGCTCAAAACGTCAGTACTTAAGCATCTCCTTACCTTTTTCTGAGCATGCAAGACAACCACTTGGCATGTGTTTGCTGTTCAGTTGTGGTAAAAATAGGAGTGGGGAGCCTTTCCCAGCAAAGGGGCCATATTCCCATCCAAGCAACCTTCCAGGGGCCAGTGCGGGGTGGGATGAGAGGCAAGAAAAAGAGGGAGAAGAAGAAGAAAAGTTTGGATTTGATATCCCGCTTTATCACTACCCTAAGGAGTCTCAAAGCGGCTCACATTCTCCTTTCCCTTCCTCCCCCACAACACTCTGTGAGGTGAGTGGGGCTGAGAGACTTCAGAGAAGTGTGACTAGCCCAAGGTCACCCAGCAGCTGCATGTGGAGGAGCGGAGACACGAACCCGGTTCCCCAGATTGCAAGACTACCACTCTTAACCACTACACCACACTGGGAGACCAAGGAATGTGACGTTCAGTATTATTTATTTATTACCCGCCCTTCACTCTTAAGTTCCTAGGGTGGGTTACATCATTAAATCACAACATTAAGAACCACTTAGAACAACTTGCAATCTTAAAAAAAATAGGAGGGTCCTAGGAATATACACCTCAAATGTCAAAAGCCCAGATAAAGAAGTGTGTCTTCAGCATCCTCCAGAAGCTGTGCAATGAAGGTGCAGGTGCACCTCTGTGGGGAGGGAGTTCCACAACCTAAGGGCCACCACAGAAAAGGCCCTTTCCCGGGTTGTCACCTCTGAGCATACTAAGACTATGCACTAAAGTTGATTTTACTGATAATTTTGTTGCTTTATTCTCCTTGGGGGGGGGTCTTCTTACAATCAATTTTGTATAAATTTCATTAAAGAAATAAATATTGGGGCAGTTCCTATCATGATTTGCAGAGCAACAAACCAAACCACAAGCAAGCAAAACCACGAATTTCTCAAGTGCCCCTAGATTGCCAGAACGGGCCATTCTACGCAGCTCAGGGTCTAGTGATTTCCCTAGCCATTGGATTATTTCAGGAGCACCTTTATGAGTAATGAAGTGGTGTTTTCCATAACGCTGAGCCAGCTGGAGAGAGTTAAGGCCCCCTCCTTTCCCAGAAGTAGATGCTGATAGATCCAGGAGTTAATGGGGACCTTGTCTATTCTTTTCTAGGGTCTTGCGTCTGTATGGAGAGGCATGCGACGTCATTGCCTCATGGCAGGCTGCGGAGTAATCCTGGAGATGGGAGACATTCGGCTAGCTGCAAGCTTGTTGGCCGTCCGTGAAGATATCCCTGAGCCGACATGGCAGGGAAAGATTTACTGCAGCCGTGGGTCTGCGTTTAAGCAGAGATGACAGCCTTCCTCAGCCTGGATGGGCCTTGATGGATTTGTTAGTCATGCCGAGAGGCATTTTGGAAGACCTACAAACATGCTTAAGCGACCTGGAATTTCATCTGATTGAACCTAAGGAGAAAGGAAAAGATGTGCTGGTTCCTTAGAACTCCCTCACTAAAGACAACTTTGATTGGATTAATTATTAGTTATGGTGTAATGAACGATACAGGGGTGTTTGGGGTCTCCTCCCCAGATGACACATCATGAAGCTGATGTCAGCGTAGCTAGGATATTTCTAACAGGGGAACCTGGAGCTTAGCAGGGTTTGGGACTTTGATTTCTACATTCGCAGAAGTACGGTGCAGGTCTTACACCCACGCACAATGAATGGATGAATGTGAGGGGTGCGTACTGTCGAGAAATTCCAAAAGTGATTTAAAGTCCTGCGTCCCTGACTTTTAATAATAATAATAATAATAATAATAATTTTTATTTATACCCCGCCCTCCCCAGCCAAGGCCGGGCTCAGAGCGGCTTACAAGCAATAATAAAAACAAGATGAATGATTACAACTTAAAAACAAAAGTAAAATACAACATGAAAATAATGGAACATTAAAATATTAAAATGTAGCCTCATCGCAGGAGGAGAAGGAAAAGAAAAAGAAAGAGAGGGAGGGAGGGAATCAAATTGGCTCCAAGCCAAAGGCCAGGCGGAACAACTCTGTCTTACAGGCCCTGCGGAAAGAAATCAGATCCTGCAGGGCCCTGGTCTCATGAGGCAGAGCATTCCACCAGGCCGGAGCCAGAGCTGAAAAGGCCCTGGCTCTGGTTGAAGCCAATCTAACTTCCTTAGGGCCTGGGACCACTAGGGTGTTGTTATTTATGGACCTTGAGGCTCTCCGTGGGGCATACCAGGAGAGGCGGTCCCGTAGGTACAAGGGTTCTAGGCCGTGAAGGGCTTTAAAGGTCAAAAGCAGCACCTTAAATCTGACCCTGTACTCCACCGGGAGCCAGTGCAGCTTGAAAAGCACTGGGTGAATATGCTCCCATGGCAGAGACCCCGTGAGGAGCCTCGCTGCAGCATTCTGTACCCGCTGGAGTTTCTGGGACAGCTTCAAGGGCAGCCCTGCGTAGAGCGAATTACAGTAGTCAAGCCTGGAGATGACCGTCGCATGGATCACTGAATAATGAATTTTATTTATATCCCGCCCTCCCCAGCCGAAGCCAGGCTCAGAGCAGCTAACAACAATAAAATAGTACAACATTCTAAAATCATTTCATTAATTCAACTCAAATTGATGGCAACCATTAAGCTAAAGTTCTGTGAAGATTGCCAAAGGAGGGAGTCAGGCTGCGCCCTGACCAAAAGCCTGGTGGAACAGCTCTGTCTTGCAGGCCCTGCGGAAAGATGTCAAGTCCCACAGGGCCCTAGTCTTTTGTGACAGAGCGTTCCACCAGATTGGAGCCACAGCCGAAAAAGCCCTGGCTCTAGTTGAGGCCAGCCTAACCTCTCTGTGGCCTGGGACCTTCAGGATGTTTTTGTTTGAAGACCGTAAGTTCCTCTGTGGGACATACCAGGAGAGGCGGTCCCGTAGGTACGAGGGTCCTAGGCCGTATAGGGCTTTTTTTCTGGCACCCTGAGCTGTGATGCTGCATGGGTGCCATGTTTAGTCTTGTCTAATGGAGGGTCAGCACCCACTTCATGTTGGGGAACCATCTACCAGTGAAGTATGGCCCTTTCTTCATTCATTCATTCATTCTTAAATCCCACCTTGAGTGGATGCTTCCAGGGCAGGTCACAACATCACAAGAGCAGCAAAAATGCAATTTACAATTTGCAGATAAAGCAAATAAAGCAGATTACATACACATCACCTGGTATTGTTCTCAAATAGAAATATTCTGGAGATCCATTCAGTCTAATATCTCTGATATGTTAGGATATTTATATGCCCTCAGAAACTAAATATATTTCTGCTTGGGTATCTAAAAGATATTATTCCAGAAAATGATTATCATAGCTAAAGGTTGGGGGGGACTATATCTCCTACTATATCTGAATGGATTGAGAAAATTTTCTCCATAGTAACTATGATTAAGCTAACATATTACAAAATAATACCTATAAACCAGCCTAACAGGTTTATGGAAAGATTTGCATTTTTTGTAATGTTTTGGAACAAGTCCAATGATAATGCCCAACCTTATGCCGCTTTTAACTTGCTGCAACAATATTTCTTTAGGCTCTTTAACTTTTATCTGTTTTGTTAATTAATGAATGAATTAATTAAAGCCCAAAATGCATGAAAATCAATACATTACCCAAAATCATAGAGTTGGAAGGGACCACAAGGATCATCTAGTCCAAATCCTGCAAAGTAGGAATCTTTTGCCCAAAGAGCTTGAACCCAAAACCTTGAGATTAAGAGTCTCTTGCTCTAACCATTTCCTCCCCTCCCCACCCTCGCATCTCTGTTCTTACAACGTTGTTTTAGAGGTTGTCGTGTAGTTATTTAAAAATATTTTTCAAAGATCAGTTTTAGAAAACATCAAGGACCAGTAGGAAAAATAACAGAACAGCAACACAGAACAGCAATACAGTATGTCAATTCAAAATTGCAATTTAGTATTACCACGTATCAACAGCGGCAAAAATGTATATCAGGTCAGGATAAACCTCTTTAAAAGCAGGGACGGGGAAAGCCCATCCTTCATTCTACTGAAACATCCATTTGGTTGTCTTTGGAGGGTGTGTGGGTGTGTGTTTAAGGAACAAACCAGCCCCTTGCAAAAATAAAAAATCCACCTTTGTTTCAATTTCTTCAAAACATTCCTAAAAAAAATAACAGTTTCATTTTTCCACTGTTTTTTCTTTCTTTTCCCATTCAAAGTGAACTCAGCTCTGGCTGGCCACAAGAAAGACACCCCCCCCCCCAATTTATCAGGCTTGCAAGTTCTTATGCATTGGCAGGCTTGCAAGAGGCCTGACTGATGCAGGGCTCAGGCACCATATGGAATGAGTTGCACCTTTTCATTCCTTATCAGAGTGTGGGGAGGTGGGGGGGAGCAGCAAAGAGAGATAATTTTTCTAAACCTTTCCTTCAATACTCCCACAGCCATGCAAGCGATGGGAGGCTTTAACCCTTACTTGGCAACATATCGCTGCTTACTATTTTATTATTGCTTTTTTATTTTAAAAAAGGTCATTTAAGGGGAAATGCATGCCATATATCTATCAGGATAAGTGTCCCAAATGTTATGAACATTGGCAAATCATGTGTAAATACTGGCAGCTGCAGCTGCAGTTTTGTGCATGTATCAAAATAGATATAGGTATAGCTCTATATATTTCTCTGATGAAAATAGGGACATCCTATTTATCAGCATCCTATTTATCAACAATGGGACGCAGGTGGCGCTGTGGGTTAAAGCCTCAGCGCCTAGGGCTTGCCGATCGAAAGGTTGGCGGTTCGAATCCCCGCGGCGGGGTGCGCTCCCGTTGTTCGGTCCCAGCGCCTGCCAACCTAGCAGTTCGAAAGCACTCTCGGGTGCAAGTAGATAAATAGGGACCGCTTACTAGCGGGAAGGTAAACGGCGTTTCCGTGTGCGGCTCTGGCTCACCAGAGCAGCGATGTCACGCTGGCCACGTGACCCGGAAGTGTCTCCGGACAGCGCTGGCCCTTGGCCTCTTGAGTGAGATGGGCGCACAACCCTAGAGTCTGTCAAGACTGGCCCGTACGGGCAGGGGTACCTTTACCTTTACCTTTATTTATCAACAACAACAACATTTATACACCCCACCTGACTGGGTTGCCCCAGTCACTCTGGGCAGCTTCCAACATATATCAAAACATGATAAAACATTTTAAAACTCCCCCATAAAGGCTGCCTTCGGATTGCTTGGAGGTCAGATAACTCCATACCCTCCAACATTTCTCTCATGAAAATAGGGACGTCCTAAGGAAAAGCAGGACATTCTGGGATCAAATCAGAAACCACAACAGCTTCTGTAAATCTGGGACTGCCCCTGGAAAATAGGGGCACTTGGAGGGTCTGTAGCTCAATTGCAAGAATGGAAGACACAAAGTTGTGTGGAAACAATGGAAGCCATTCTAGGATGTATAATATATTATAGACAGTTCTGAGCTTGATGGACCAATGGTCTGACTCAGACCATTGATCCCCACAAAAGCACACACCTTAACTCAGGCATCCCCAAACTCGGCCCTCCAGATGTTTTGGGACTACAACTCCCATCATCCCTAGCTAACAGAACCAGTGGTCAGGGATGATGGGAACTGTAGTCCCAAAACATCTGGAGGGCCAAGTTTGGGGATGCCTGCCTTAACTGTATTTATGAATTGCCATAGTGCAGCAATGGGACATCTGCTTTGCCTGCAGGAGGTCCCAGGTTCAAACCCTGGCATCTCCAGGTAAGGATAGATGAGACTGAAACCCTAGAGAGCTGCTGCCAGTCAGTGCTGGCAATACTGAGTTAGATGGATCAAGGGCCTGACTCTGTAGAAGGCAGCTTAGGGCAGGGTGTACATCAGCAGCCAACCATCTGCAGTGCATGCAGAAAGTCCCAGGTTCAATGCCTGGCATCTCCAGGTAGGGTTGGGGAAAGATTCATTCCTGAAATCCTGGAAAACTGCTTCCAGAAAGCCTTGGGCATTGAGTTTTCTTTGCATCCAACATCTCTGCACATTCTTGTGCCAGCTCCTTCCACACAGCTGAAACTGGTCCAGGGATCTCCATCTTCTGTACAGTTTGCGGTCTCCAGGCCTGCCTCTCAAGAGACGCACAGAGGCATCTCAGCCATTCCGCAAATCCTGCTTTGATGGGTTCAAATATTATTTTGGAGGCAGACCGAGGGGGAAAAGAAATAACTCGACTAAGCTCATGCAGCGCCTTGAAGTGGACTCAAATGGAAAGGAAATCCCTCCGCAGAGAGTGCTTTGGACATATTCTCCCGTTCCCTGTCCAAGAAAATGACTTTGAAAGCTCACGTTAGCCCATTTTGCTTACTTTTGCCATAGCCTGGGCTTAGGGAAGAAGGACCACAAACAGTGCGAGATGAAAAGGAGGACTTGAATATGTGTTTTCAAAGCCATTTGTTCATTCAGAGAGTGGGGGAGAATTCTGTTTAGGAAAACACTCAAATGGTTCCCTCTGAAATGAAGGGAAACATTGGCCAGAGCTGAAGGGAATGCCTTCCAATGTTTTTGGACTTCAGACAGCTTGAATCTCATCCTTCATAAATGAGAAAGAAAGGCGGGAAGCAAGGAAGCAATAAGGGAAATGAATGAAAGTTGCTCTGATATGAATGCTGTCACAAACAGGAGCATCTCTCTATCCCAAGAAGAGCTTCATGGCCAGGCTGGCTCTAGGTTTGAGGAGACTCTTGGACCTAGACCCACCCCCAGAATGGGCCTTTTCAGTAGTGTCTCCTCACGGAATGTCATCCCCAGGAAAGATCACCAGGCACCATTGTTACATACCTGCAGGTGCCAGGCAAACACTTTCCTTTGTAATCAGACCTTTGGATTTTAACTATTGATGGCCTTTTAATAGGTTGTTGTATTTTAGTGTTCTGTTGGAAGCCGCCCAGAGTGGTTGGGGAAACCCAGCCAGATGGGCAGGGTAATAATTTATTATTATTATTATTATTATTATTATTATTATTATTATTATTATTATTTTATTATTTTGGTGTGTGGGATGTTATAATGCAGGTTTTTGGCTTTGGAGAAGGGAGTTGCTGGTTTTAATGTATGTACTGTCAAACCTTGGTTCCCAATTGGCTTAGTTGCTGAACAAATCAGCTCCTGAACGCCACAAACCCAGAAGTAAGTGTTCTGGTTTGCAAACGTTTTTCAGAAGCTGAACATCCAATGCAGCTTCTCCTTGAGTGCAGGAAGCTCCTGCAGCCAATCGGAAGCTGGGCCTTGGTTTTTGAACAGTTTCGGGAGTCGAACGGACTCCCAGAACTGATTCAGTTTGAGAAACAATGTGTTTGTGCTTAAAATATGGTAAGTTGCTTTTAATTGCCATGGCAAAAAAGCAACTATGAAATTAGACTGATGGAGATGGTGTCAGGGCTTGACTACAATCAACAATTTGAGGTGAGTCTGGACATTATGACCCCAGAGTTCAGCAGCAGTCAGGACTCGGAGTCAGAAGCTAAAAAGCCAGCCCAGGTGAAGAGCAGTTGAGAGCCAGGAAACAACAGAGGCAGAACAGCATGAGCCCTCAGAAGGAACTCCCATATTTGGAGGGCCAGAATCTGGACCCTCAGAGGCACCTTCACCTGAGGAACAATGCCT
Source organism: Podarcis tiliguerta (assembly GCF_965153285.1). Classification (NCBI taxonomy): domain Eukaryota; kingdom Metazoa; phylum Chordata; class Lepidosauria; order Squamata; family Lacertidae; genus Podarcis; species Podarcis tiliguerta. Next base: position 21,175,461 of record NC_139549.1, read on the forward strand.
TCCCCAAAAACACAGCAGTCCAACGCTGCAGGAGGGACACCAGGGAGGAGGCTATGGAAGGGCTCTTTGGAAACCTATAATAAGCACTCTCTCCACTGCTGTGATTTCCAGCAACAGTTATTCAGAAGCATTTCTGCCTCCAGCCACGGAGGCAAAGCATACCCATTGATGCTAACAGTCCTTGATGGTCTTCTCCTCCATGACGTTGTCCATTCCTATTTTGGAGCCATCCAGGTTGGTGTCTATCGCCACCTCCTGCAGGAGCGAGTTCCACAGGTTAACGATGTGCTGTGTGAAGAAGGGCTTTCTTTTCTCTGTCTTGGAACTTCCTGCATTCAGCTTCACTGAACGTCCATGATGTAACGATTACAACCACAGTGGAGGCAAAGGGTGTTGAGCAGCCCAAAGTGTTGCATGCATGCCAGATGTGAATTTGAAGCAGGAATTGGGTGGGGCGCATGTAGCACATGATTGAGCATCTGTGTTGCATGCAGAAGGTCCCAGCTTCAATCCCTAGCATATACAAGCACAGCTGAGAAGAGATTCCTGGCTGAAACACTGGAGAGCTGCTACCTGTCAAGTAACGAGCTAGATCAAAGTTTCCAAAATTTGGGTCTCCAGCTGTTTTTGGACTACAACTCCCATCATCCGTACCTAGCAGGACCCATGATCAGGGCTGATGGGAATTGTAGTCCAAACAATGCTGGAGACCCAAGTTTGGGAAACCCAATGTTCTGATTGATAAAGCAGTCTCCTATTTTCAGTGGGGGTTTTTCCTAAAAAAAATGTTTAGGGGTACTCTCATTTTGACTCAAGAGAATCACCATTTTATAGTTCAAATCGGGGAAAAGAAATACAGTAAATGGACAAAAGTACAAAGGTTCACAAAATGTTCAGGGGTATGCGTCCCCCTGGAAAAAAGCACTGCCAATTATATTTCTCTGTCCTTAAGTTGCAGAGAGCCAAGGTATGTTTGCTCATATGTAAGCTTCCCTTCATTATATGATCATAGCTCAGTGGCAAAGCATGCAGAAGGTCCAGGAGTTCAATCCCTGGAATCTCCAGATATGTAAAGGTAAAGGGACCCCTGACCATTAGGTCCAGTTGTGACCGGCTGGGGTTGCGGTGCTCTTCTCGCTTTATTGGCCGAGGGAGCCGGCATACAGCTTCCGGGTCATGTGGCCAGCATGACTAAGCCGCTTCTGGCAAACCAGAGCAGCACATGGAAACGCCGTTTACTTTCCCACCGGAGTGGTACCTATTTATCTACTTGCACTTTGACTTGCTTTTGAACTGCTAGGTTGGCAGGAGCAGGGACCGAGCAACGGGAGCTCACCCCGTCGCGGGGATTCGAACCGCCAACCTTATGATCAGCAAGTCCTAGGCTCTGTGGTTTAAAGTCTGGAATCTCCAGATAGGGCTGTCTAAAATCCTGAAGAGCTTCTGCCAATCAACATAAACAATACTGAGCTAGATGGAACCAATGGCCTGATTCTGTATAAGGCAGTCTCCTGTGATTGGGGAATCGCTGTAGCTCCATAACAGAGCATCTTCTTTGCTTGGAGAAGGTCCCAAATTCAATCCCCGGCATCTCTGAGTACGGATGGGAACACCCCCTGCCTGAAATGCTGAAGAGCTGCTGCCAGTCAGTGAAGACAGTACTGATCTACTATACAAACCTGACTCAGTGCAATGCTTCTTCCTAATCTGTTTCCACTTGTTGCAAGGACCTGCTAGAGCAAGAATCCACCTGTGAAAACCATTGATATTTTTTAAACAGCATTTGGGGACTGACAAATCCAGCTTTGTTCGGTTTCCTCTACCTGTCTCCAGCCATCCTCCCTGCCACCTACTATCTCTTCTCGCGGTAAATTAAAAAAGCGTCTGGTGCTCTCTTGGCTTATATGCGTATCTCTCCTATACTCTAATAGCGGCCTCAGTGATCTCCTTGGCAGACTCTTGCCATTATATGGCTCTTGTGGGGGCTCTTCCTTTTCAAGTGCTTATGCTGTGTCCGCCTGGTTTTAGAAGCTCCCTTTGTCCTCCCTTTGCAGAGCCAGGGTGAGTCATTTATCTCATTTAAGGTTGCAGTCAATGATTCCCCCCCCCCCCTTTTAATATAGAAAACTTCTGGTTAAGTTACTTTTTGAAACTGGAATGATTCCGGATGCCTCCTCTTCTCGGACAGAATATCCTTCTTGCAACCGCAAGTGAATGCAGCTATTATTTTAATGTGGTTTAAAGTCCTGGCTCGTGCAGAGAGGCAGGTAACGGTATCCCATTTCTTGGTTTCCCTCGGTAGAAGCAAACTCCGACATCCCCAGGTCTTTCTTTCTTTTAGATTCCCTTTGATTACAGGCAGAGATAAATCGGAAGGCCTTTGTGATTTATAGGATGCCCCCATCTCTCTCTCTCTCTCGCTCTCACTCTCGCTCTCTCGCTCTCTCGCTCTCTCTCCTTTTCCTGTTGCATTTGACTTAAAGATACTGACTTGGAGCAGCCAGGAAGAATAGCTGCTCTATCGACTAAATCATATGGAAGTCAGATGTAGAGGACTCGCCAGCTTCTTTGCGCTTGCCTGTGATACATAAAATGTTTCTTGCCCAGACATGCATCACTTTACAGTCATACCTCGGGTTACAGATGCTTCAGGTTGCGTTTTTTGGGGTTACGGACCGCCCAAATCCATAAGTACCGGAACGGGTTACTTCGGGTTTTGGCGGTCGCGTATGCGCAGAAGCACTCAATCGTGCTTTGCGCATGCGCAGAAGCGCCAAATCACAACCCGCGCATGCGCAGATGCACCGCTGCGGGTTGCGAATGTGAATCCTGCATGGATCACGTTCACAACCCGAGTATCCACTCTGGGCAGCTTCAAACAGAATATAAAAAAAGCACAATGAAACATCAGTCATTTATTTTTATTTTTTTATTTTTTTTCCTTACAGGAGTTATTCTAAACTGGTCAAAAAAATTAATTCTCCATAATGGTTTTTCAAATATTGTTTGAATATATTCAAATAAATAAAAACAAAAAACAGTAAAATATAAAGGAACCAGGTTACTGAATAAATGGCCATGTTAGGAGGGGCAGCCAATTAAGTAAAACTGAGAACCCAAGTAAGAAGGGGAAGGAAGTCAAATACAAATGGATTACAAATGGATCAAATAAACAAGCATGTATTTTTGTTTTTGTTTTTGTCTTTTATTAGGTTTTAAAAATATATGTTTAATTACAGGAAAATTAAGTTGTTACTGTGTGATATGATGAATGTATGTCTAAATAAACCAGAAACCAATAAAAATGAACTGGGGTGGGACATCAGACATTAAAAACGTCCCGATACAGGGCTACCTGCCTACAGAAAGCTATGAGTTATAATTGGTCAATCACCACCAAATCAGACCCCATGAGTGTATACGTGAAAAGATAAATAGCTGCTGAATGAGGGAAGATTCAGGAGAGATGAAAGGAAGGCCTTCGCAAAGCACTATGGAACTCGCTCCCACAGGAGGCAGAGATGGCCGCCAACCTAGATGACTTTAAAAGAGGATTGGACAAATTTATGGAGGAGAGGGCTATTGAAGGCTACTAACCATCATGGCTATGCTTTGCCTCTGCAACTGGAGGTAGTAATGATTCTGAATACCAATTGCTGGAAAGGACGGGAAGTCAAATGAATGTTGTAGGAAGACTTATATTCTTTAGCCGCATTTGAGTTTTTGGAAAAAAATGATTTATGTAGAATAAGGAAGAGTTGTCATTAATGTATGGATGAATGTATGGATAATAAAGCATAAATAGAAAATAGAAAAAATGCTGGAAATCATAGGAAGGGAGAGGGTTCTTGTGCTTGAATCTTGCTTGCCAGCTTCCCAAAGGCATTTGGCTGGCCAATGCGAGAGCAAGATGATGGATTAGTTGAGCCATTGGCTGGATCCAGTGAGCTCTTCTAATCTTCTTATGCCTCTTATGCCTCAATATGCCTTCTAATGTTCTTATGCCTCAATTATGCCTCAATGTTCTTATGCCTCAATATATATATAGTGGTACCTCGGGTTAAGAACTTAATTCATTCCAGAGGTCCGTTCTTAACCTGAAACTGTTCTTAACCTGAAGCACCACTTTAGCTAATGGGGCCTCCTGCTGCCGCCGTGCCGCCAGAGCACGATTTCTGTTCTCATCCTGAAGCAAAGTTCATAACCCGAGGTACTATTTCTGGGTTAGCGGAGTCTGTAACCTGAAGCGTCTGTAACCTGAAGCGTATGTAACCCGAGGTACCACTGTATATATCTTTATTAATTTAAAATAAATACATATATGAAAAACAGACGTAAACAAACATACAAACAAACAAATAAATACAGTGGTGCCTCGCAAGACGAAATTAATTCGTTCTGCGAGTTTTTTCGTTCTACGAGTTTTTTCGTCTTGCGAAGCACCACTGCATATTGACGGTTTCCCATAGGAATGCATTGGCAGTTAAAAAAAAAAGACACAAGACGTTTCGTCTTGCAAAGCAAGCCCATAGGGAAATCCGTCTCGCGAAGCAACTCAGAAAACGAAAAACTCTTTCGTCTTGCGAGTTTTTCGTCTTCTGAGGCATTCGTCTTGCGGGGCACCACTGTAACAGAAAAATCAAACAAACCGCCACACTATAAGATATAAAAAGACTAATATAATTATCATCATATATACTCCTGGTATTGAACACAAGTAAAGGAAAATATATCTCACCGGTATACGACCTCCTATTGGAATGGGAGGTAAAGGAAGAACAAGTGAAAGCTGTAGTGGTGAGATGGGCGCAAGATCTGGGTTATAATATTTACATGGAACAATGGGAAAAATTATGGCGGGAAGACATAAAATTCATGGCCTGCTACAGTCTCAGGGAAAACACAATGAAGATGATGGATAGATGGCACCAAACTCCAGAAAAACTTGCTAAAATGGATAAGAACAGATCGCCTATATGTTGGAGATGTGCATCACTTTACTCTTGTTTACGTAGAATCGCACTTGCCATTTTACTGCCCATACATAAGCAGAAGTGAGTAGGCTATGACCCATGATCCATCGGTCTGGAGTTTGTTCCAGCTGGGGTAGCTCAGTTGGTAGAGCATGCGTCTCTTAATCGCAGGGACGTGGGTTCTAGCCCCACGTTGGGCAAAAGATTCCTGCATTGCAGTGAGTTAGACTAGATGATCCTTGTGGTCCCTTCCGACTCGACGATTCTAGAACTGAATTCTAGGGAAGTGACTTCAGCTGGCCTGCAACTCTTCACTTTGTTCCGTCATAAACGGCAACCTGAAATCTCCTGGCACCATCTCAACTCAATCCCATTGAAGTGAGCAGGGCTTTCCCTGATGGAGAGCTTTGTGGATGGCAAATCAAGAGCAATAATTTTTTATCATGGAACCATATCAAGTGATTTTTCTTGACAAACTGGTAACTCAAGAAGAACCCTGGGCTTTTCCCCCTCCAGAGTTGCCGCAGCAATATTTCCAAAGAACTCCTACTTAAGCAAGGCTTACTCCTCATAAATCATCTCCTTCCACCGACCACGTCTTGATCAATCTTTTCCAGGTGTTCCTACCAGAAACCCACTGAGGCTTTCCTTGTGGGCTGGGATTTTGATTAGTTTCTAATTATCTGATGTACTTTAAAAAAAAATATGCTCTCTGTGATTTTAACATGGTAGAAGTCCAAGCAATCCTCAGAAATGGCCCATACAACTGGAATTTGATTGGATTGCGTTAATGATAGCCGGGGTGTTTTCAGAGGCACCCAGTGCATTGTGGTGCTTGTAGTTCTCATGATTTATCTTTCCCAAGGTGCATTGCAACTACAGATGGTGGAAAAATTAGATTCATTTCACATTTAAAGGAAAATTTACCCAGTTTGCATTTCTGGAAACAATACATAAACCAAAATGCAGGCATTCTTCGACAATCTCACCTCTCTGAATTTTGCCCTGCATCTCAACAAGTCATGTTGTTCAAATACAAATGCACTAGGGTGCATATAAAATGAATATATGAATGAAAATAACAAACAAAAGTGTATTATATTAGGAGAAATTGCATCTAGGAATGTGCGTATCAGGAGAACTTTGCAATCAGGTGTTGCTCTTTTCAGAATTCACACAGGTAGGCTTGTCAACTTTGCAGGTTTTTACTTTTTGAATATGGCAACCCTACACACAGGCAGTTTGGTTGACTGCTGTGAAAATAGGATTCTATTGGCCTTATGGTGAATTTTCATTTTTCATTTCTCCCCCTTGCTACACCCTGCCTTCTCTCTCTTGAACCATAACAGCAATACAATAATCTCTAATTCCTTCTGTGGCTCATAGTTCAAATCCTGCTCGCAAATTGATCCTACTATAGTATTTCTTTAAATACTTTGAAAAAAGGCTTCCATTCTTCCACAAAACAATCATCATTAGGTCATCTTATTTTAGCTGTTAACTTTGCCGAATCCACATTTTATTTTATTTTATTTCATTTTATTATTTTATTTTATTTTTTATATTTTATTTTATTTTATTTTATTTTATTTTAAATTATTATTATTATTATTATTATTATTATTATTATTATTATTATTATACCTGCAGCAACCTGCATCACTAATTGTAAGAGATGCCCCCATAGTAAGTTACCAACCATTGTCCGCATTCACCTTGAGCCAGGAAATAGTAGCGATCGCACAGAGAAGAGTCTGTTCTTCATGGCTTGGGCCCAAAGACGAAAAACACTCGTTTGGGGAGCTCAGATGCAAACCCACCGTGCTCTGTTATGTATGTATGCCATCAGCCAAGAAAAAGCTATAAAGCACACATTTTGTATAAGAAGAAGGGAGATTTATGGGGCTTTTGCAAATCTGAGTCATATCTTACCGAATCCCCTGGGCTGAGATATTCTAATCATTAACATACCCCATGCATGGACACACAGTGGCCACAGAATTGCTTCCTTCTGGCTCAGGCTCCTGCTAAAGACACGTTAAGGATTGCGCTACCCCTGCCTGACAGTTGGGTAAATGGATGGCCAATTCGTTCTGAGCTCGGAGGGGGGTTTCTTTAGCCATTTTTATTTATTTTGGGGGTTTAAAAAAGAAAGAAAGAAAGAAACGGGGGCTTTTTATACGCTTCTTTGATCAGCCAGAAATCTTGACAAATTATTTTCCATGGAATTTCTTGAGCCTTAATACTGTGAGGAAGAAAAATGGATTTATTCTCAAGCAGGCGCTTTTATAGGGTGGAAATTGTGGCCTTGGAAAGATCATTCCCCTCCTCATCCTGCGTAGGCCCTTTGCTCACTTTTAAGAAACAGAATAGCCTGCGGAAAGACCTTGCTGTTTTATCGCTGAAAATGAAGGGGACGGGGATATGATCGTTGTTGTTGTTGCTATTACTATTATTACTATTTTTTAGCCCTTCACCCTAAGGTCCCAGGGTGGGTTCCAACAATGAAAATACACTATTAAAAACAGTTTAAATCAACTCATAATAATAATAATAATAATAATAATAATAATAATAATAATAATTCTTATTATTATTATTTATTATTTGTACCCCACCCATCTGGCTGGGTTTCCCCAGCCACTCTGGGCGGCTTCCACAGAGACCAAAAATACACTAAAATGTCACACATTAAAAACTTCCCTGAACAGGGCTGCCTTAAGATGTCTTCTGAATGTCAGGTAGTTGTTTATCGCTTTGACATCTGATGGGAGGGCGTTCCACAGGGCGGGTGCCACTACCGAGAAGGCCCTCTGCCTGGTTCCCTGTAGCTTTGCTTCTCACCATGAGGGAACCCCCAGAAGGCCCTCAGCGCTGGACCTCAGCGTCCAGGCAGAACGATGGGAGTGGAGATGCTCCTTCAGGTATACATAAGGTGGGTCCTAAAATATACACCTTAAGTGTATATTCAGCATTTCCTGGAAGTTGTAGCGTAAAAATGCCAGATGCATGTTTGTGGGGAGGAGTTACAGAATCATAAAACTGCAGTTGGAAGCATCCCACAAGAGCCATCTAGTTCAACCCCCTGCAATGCAGGAATCACAACTGACCAATTCCGGACATATGGCTATCCAACCTCTGTTCAAAAACCTCCAATGAAGGAGAGTCCAGATAGTCCCTTCCATTATCTCAAACAGCTCTTACCGTCAGAAAGTTCTTCTCAATCTTTCATCGGAACTGCCTTCCTTGTCATTTGAATCCATTGGTTGGGGTCCTCTTCCCTGGAGCAGCAGAAAACAAGCTTGCTCCATCTTCCATGCAACTGCTCTTTAGATATGTGAAGATGGGTAACTTCTCCCCCTTCCCTTCTCCATGCTAAACATACCCAACTCCAGAGTTCCACAGCTTAAGGGCAACCACAAAGAATGACCTCCCATGGGCCACCTCCCCAGGCTTCTGAGGGTGGTATAACAGCCAAGAGAGTCCACCTCAGCTGATCTTAATGCCCGAGAGGATATTCGGAGTCATTTAGGGATTTAAACACTAACATGAGCACTTTGAACTGGGTGGAATAATACACCTGGTTTTCAAATATACAGTACAGTGGTACCTCGGGTTACAGGCGCTTCAGGTTACAGACTCCGCTAACCCAGAAATAGTACCTCGTGTTAAGAACTTTGCTTCAGGATAAGAGCAGAAATTGTGCAGCAGCGGCACGGCAGCAGCAGGAGGCCCCATTAGCTAAAGTGGTGCTTCAGGTTAAGAACAGTTTCAGGTTAAGAACGGATCTCCAGAACGAATTAAGTTTTTAACCCGAGGTACCACTGTATACAGTTCTACCTCCTGAAAAGTGAAGTGCTGCAAGGTCACTGCTGTGACCCATATATATATCCCCACCTCTAAAGCTGTGAGGTAAGACACGTTTTGAAGTTGTGGATCTTCTTTAGTCCACTGAGCTGAGGGAGTGTGTTGTGTGTAAGTGTGTGATGTTGCCACACACACACCCAGTGCATAGCTAGATGAGGGAATCTGCTCCCACCAAGTTAGTGGTGGCCACCAACCTGGATGACATGGGATTAGACAAATTCATGGAGATAAAGACTGTTGGTGTCTACCAGCCACAATGGTTGTGCTCTACCCTCTACTTTTGGAGACAGTATGCCTCTGAATACCTGAGAATCACAAGTGCGGAGAGAGTGCTCTTGTGCTCAGATTCTAGTTGTGGGCTTCCCATGGGTATCTGCTTCACCACTGTGAGAACAGGAGGCTGGACTAGATGGGCCTTTGAGCTGATCCAGCAGGGCTGGTCTTATGCGCTGAGGTTAACAAGCATGTTTCTGTTTCAGTTGAAATAAGTGAAAGATTCTCTCATCCCCTCTGACATTGACACTAACCAACATAGATGTAATTCTTAAAGAAATCAGATGTGGGAAGGCTTCTAAGGTCAAAGGGGAGGCAGGGTCATTCCCCTCCTGGAAACACAGTCAAACAGCTATCCACCACCTAGTGTTTGATAGGGCATCCAATTCTGCATCACGGTTCTCTGGCAATCTGGATTCTCCTGCTTCCTCTCCCAGGCAGATGATGCTAATGTTTGAATCTAAGGACCAGCAGTTCCTGCTTTCTGCAACGACTCCATTCCTCTCCACAATCCCTTAATGTGTGTTCTTAGTGTTACAGGTAGTGGTGGCATCCAGGTAGACTTTGGAGTGGCCCTTATCTGGAAACCAAGTCTTATGAGGAACGGTTGAAGGAGTTGGGTATGTTTAGCCTGGCTAGGAGGAGAATGAGAGGAGACACAATATCCATCTCCAAATATCTAAAGGGCTGTCACAGGGGAAATGGAGAAGGCTTGTTTTCTCCTGCTCTAAAGGAGCAAGTTACAAGAAAGATTTCAACTAAACATCAGGAAGAACTTTCTGGCAAGAAGAGCTGTTTCACAGTGGAATGGACTCCCTCCGGAAGTTGTGAATTTTCAATTCATTGGAGGTTTTAAAGCAGAGGTTGGATGGCCATCTGTCATGGATGCTTTAGTCGGCAGGAGATTGAATTAGATGAGCCATTCCAACCCTGCAGTTCTATTATTCTATGTAGCAGGGTTGGCTTGTCACATAGTTTTTGAATGGGAACTATTTTCTTTGCCTGTTGATTAATCGACTAGTAAGGTAAAGGTAAAGGGACCCCTGACCATTAGGTCCAGTTGCAGACAACTCTGGGGTTGCAGTGCTCATCTTGCTTTACTGGCCGAGGGAGCTGGCGTACAGCTTCCGGGTCACGTGGCCAGCAGGACTAAGCTGCTTCTGGCAAACCAGAGCAGCACACAGAAATGCCGTTTACCTTTTTATCTACTTGCACTTTGACGTACTTTCGAACTGCTAGGTTGGCAGGAGCAGGGACCGAGCAACAGGAGCTCACCCCATCGCGGGGATTCAAACTGCCGACCTTCTGATCGGCAAGCCCTGGGCTCTGTGGTTTAGACCACAACGCCACCCACGTCCCAGGTAGAACAACCCAAAACACCCTTTGTGCAGGACTAGGAGGGCATTATACCAGCTGCCACCTGTAGAATGATGCCAGCATGCAAGATGTCATGCAGGTGAGGAATGGCCGACAGTAGCCTTCAGTCTCTGGGGCAGTGTCCCATTTGCGCTAATGGACCAGCCTCAGCTGCTCACCTCTTGAATGGGAATGAAACTACTCCAGCCCTGAAACCACTATCCCATTAGCTCCAACATTTCTTTTTGAAAAGGAACCAGTGAGGAATGAGGGTGCAGGTAAAAGGTTGCCATGCAACTTTCTTCCCATCAGGGTTTTCGAAGGACCCATTCCTCTACCAGAGACACAGGTATCCATCACAGACACAGGGGAAAACAGGTATTCAGATACCTTGTACTTGAGAGCACCTGGTATTTATTAGACATAAATTGTCACACAAAAATATGGAAAGATTAGATAGGTAAAGTTTCTTCCCACCCTGTTATAAAACAGACACGCAAACGTATTTGTGACCTCAGTCTCCCATGCATGTGGACAGTCATCCATTTTCTTTCCCGTGCATACATATTTATTCCATTTTCATAATTAGGGTCATTTGTATTTTTTTTTTAAGTACAGTTTGGAAAGGAAGAGAGGAAAAGGAATTCAAGCTTGCCAATGAAGTATCAACAAAATAGAATTTAAAAGTTTCTGACCAGCTGTGTGGCTGATTTTATTACCTGTTATGCCTTAGCAGAATACCTATTTATCAATAAATAGTTCTAATAAAATAATTACATCCAAAGAACCCTGCAATTAGATTTTGTTTTACCTACACACAACTGCCCAACCTTTCTCAGCACTTTCTAAACACAGATTTTGTTTAACGTCCCATGTTAACATAAGCAGATATGTCAAAAAAAGAAAAAAAGAAAAATTATACAGGAAGACAAATAGAATGATCGTTTTTTACAAATTTGGTTTTTCGGTTGTTACTAAATGCACAGAATTATTTTTTTCTCCCACATCAAACTTAGTTTCAGGTATTTTTCTGGGTGGATTCAAAACACTGGATTTCATTAAAATGGTCCTAGGGAGAGCCAACATCACTTTAGAGGGACAACTTTAAAAAAGAAGTTGTAAAAGTCATTAATGGGTTAAAAAATGGACATGTACAGAAGGAAAGAAACCAAACAGCGCACAACTGTGCATTGTGGTTTTCCTCATTGCTGACAAATTCCTCAGTGGCAATGATTCTTTCTATTGCCCTCACTAGTTTTTACTCTCTGTTGCCCTCAATGACATTCTGAAGTGTTCAGGTCACGTGAATTTACTTATTGGTGTTCAAGAATATAAGATGTGGTACCCAGTCTGACTGGATGGGATCAACCTCATTTTTGCCTAATTTAAAAAGGAGGCAAAACCAGGAAGCAGGAGAAATTATGACACTGGACAATTCAGGGGAAGGGGGTACAAGACCAGACATGATCTGGTCCAAGAAGTGTATGTGGCAAGATGCTGAGGGACTGTTGAAAATGTCAGCATTAAGTGAATTCTAAGCACAGCAAAGTACCCAAAAAAATAATGGTGTGAAGGGTTTTGATGGCAAAAAAAAAAAATCAACCCTTACAAATCTGATATATTCAATGCCCTCCAAATCCAAACTGCCAGATCTTTGACACCATCATTAGTACAGACTAATGTATATTGTTCCCCTGTAGTAACTGCATCCAAATCCAAACTGCATCCAAATCCTGGAGGAACTTGCTTTGCTGATAAGGCTCCTGTCATTAAACTGCATGTAATTTTCATTGCATTCAGAGCAAACCCATTGCAGCTAAAGGTCATGACTAACAGGTACGTTAATCTCAATGAGTTTTATTTGAATAGAATTTGGTTGGATACAACCCCATTGTCCCACCATAGACTTACATTTCATCTGGTGACAGAAGGACAACCTCACGTGATGTGTCATTCCAGACAGTGCCTTGGGTTCCAAAGGAAGCATTTTTAAATGGACCTCTACATAACCATTTGCTTGTGGGCATTAGGGAAATGGGTAAGAAACAGGTGTCATATTTGCACAGCAGCCATGAACTTCTTGTACTTCTTCCCAGAATACTTTGGGGATTGTAGCAGAGGACCAGGACAGACAAGAAGTCAAGGACCCACCAAGTCCCATCATCGCTGATCACTTATCATCCTAGTTGGGGCTTATGGACTTGGACTCCAACAACATCTGGGGGGATTCCTAACCTGATTGTCATTCGAGAACACGGACCTCAGTTGTGCTAACTCCAAAAATAAAAATAGTTTGAGTTTCTTTCATGGTAAGCTGGTGCCCATAATCTAATGGAGGCTAGAGAACCTATCTGTAACTTCATCAAAACACCTAAAAATTCAGTTGATGTGGTAGCCACATTTTTGTTGTTGTCCTGGGGCAAAGAAGTGATGCTGACAAAAGTGCACTTGAGCTGGATTTTCTACTCCACAGCATCTCAGTCTCAATCTTAATTAAGTGATGGGGAACGTGCGACCCTCTGGATGTTGCTGGACTGCATCTGGCAATGCTGGCTGGGCCTGGCGGGATCTGGAGTCTGACAACATCTGGAGGGCCGCAGCTTGACTACTCCTGCCCTAAATAGAAGGACCTCTGTCACCAGGGATGAGCAAGCTCAAAGTGCAAAGGCAATTAGTAAATCTGCTGTGGGAGGTGGAAGATGGAGAGGTCCTTTTTCAGACAAGACATAGATGACAGGCATGAGAACATCATGATTAGATGGATGATGTGCTTGCTATGCAAAAACACAGCACCATCAATCTCTCCCAATAGTGGCAGGGTTGGGGGACATGAGGTTGGACTCCAACTCCTATCAGCCTCAGCCACCATGATCAATGAACAGGGGTGATAGAAGTTGGAGTCTAGCAACTTCTTGAGGGCCACAGGTTCCCCACCAAGTGCTAGAAAATGGTGTGAGTGCTGATCTTCTTTCGAATTCTACCAAAAAGGGCAGCCAATATACTATTCTTCTCCCTCACTGTATATAAGACCCAGCAGTCCTTCTCCATGTCCTGTTTTCATGCTTTTTCACCGCCTCTATTCATGACCATTAGCAATGGTGTGATATAGAGAGAACATTATTAAGCTGAATCATGGATAAGTTTTAGCAGACATTGCAGTAGAGATGGGAAAACCTCAGTGGTTGTTGGACTCCATCACCCCCAGTCATCGTGGCCAATGTTCAGGGATGATGAGAGCTGGTCCAGCAACATCTGGAGGGCAATGGCCCACCATTCTTACTTTAGCGGGACCAGAGCACCAGATGTGTGGCTGCTATTAGCATAACTTCTAATTTGGCTTGAAGAATCTGATGAAGTAGGCTATTTAGTCCAGGGATGGGGAAATGGTGGCCCTCCAGATGTTGTCAGACTGCACCTCCCATCAGCCCCACACAGGATGGCCAATGCTCAGGGATGAGGGAGCTATAGTCCAATGACATCAGGAAGGAAACAGGTTTCCTGTCTGTCTTACTGCACAAAATCTTATGCTGCAACAAACCTGTTTGTGATTTAAAACAGGATATCTGTGCCATACAAAATCAACTCTCTTATAACCAGGGGTGGGTGAACCTGTCAATATTGGTTTCTCTGCATTTCTCAGTTTTCTAACTTTAAGTTCGGTTCTCCACATTTCCAGATCTGTTTAGTGTGATTTTCTAACATACACATTTTTGCATGCGATTTTGTCTAATATACTCTTCTTCTTCTTTGCAAAACTGTTTTCTGTAATGCCATGCATTGTTGTGCAATGTTTTCCTTAACATGTGCATTTTTATGCACACATTGGCTGGAGAACTGCACTGCAAAATTAGTAAACATGAAGATTTTGAAGGATGAGTGCATTTCACTTCATATGCTGTTTTCAAAAGTGTAAATAGAATGGAATTTCTCCCCCATCCCTAGTTATAACAGAGGAAGACAAAGAGAAGGCAAAATGGTCAAGTTGAGTGTGGATGCTCATTTGCTGTGAACTATCTTGGTCCATTTTTAGATGGCGGCACATTACAAAATGGACCAGGAATAAAAATGGAGCGAAATCAGGCCAGAAACTTTTCAAAGTTGAAGTGCCTGTCAGAGGTAGGTACCAAAGTGTTTTACCTGTGAATTACTTCCACCCCTTTAAAAAGAAACCTTCAACCTCGAATCCCCTCCTCACCCTTTTTAAGTCTCTGTGAAAAGGGACAGGTTCTTTTCGCGAGACTCCAAGGAATATATAGATAGATGTAGATAGATAGATATATATTATCATTTATTATATAACAATGTCAATATCAACACCAAAAAAAAGAAAGAAAAGGAGAGAGAAAGAGAGAGAGAGAGAGGAGAAAAGAAAACACGACATATTCTGATCGTCTTGTATGAGCACTCTCCGCGTGTCAAGAAAGGTAGCAAAACTCCCGTGTTTCACCTGAAAACAAAACCAAACTATAATGTTGTGCAAGGGCACAAGTTGGTGTGGAAGCAATGCAAACTCAGTGTGGCTATGTCTGGGCATGGGGGGGGGCTGTATGGCGTGGGGCAGGGTGGAACGGCATGGTTCAGTTTGTCATTGGTCGCAAGAAAGGAAAGCCAGGAGATACAATACCATGGTCTGCCCAGAGGATAGGACGCTGTCCATCTCTCGAGTGCTTAGATATTAACATTCAGTTAAAACGAGTCTTGCAAACAAACAAACAAACACCACTCTTAGTTTGCAGTGAAATCTCTCCAGCAATCCTCTCCCTTGATTGCCTTGTTAGCTGTTCTCGCTCCATTCTGGCACCATGCCCACCCCATGCACGGAATGGTACTGGTGGGGGGAGAGGGTTCGGGGTACCCCATGGGAATAAAGGAACTCTGCTGGCTGTAGACTGCTGGGAGGCGACTGTATGCTTGTCTGAGGTCCACATTGCCGGACAATTGGCTGGTGAGGGACGGAGGTCTGGTGCTGGAACATGGCATGCGTCTCCCCGATCTGCGATGAGGTATGGTTGGCGACTGTGGCAAGCCGGGGCATGAGGGGGCCAGAAGTGAAATGGGCAGAGAAGTGCTGGTAAGGCAGCCTGTCCATAGGCTGCATGGCAGTCACTGTGCAGCTGCTGTAGGATGGCACAGCAGACCATGTGTTGCAGCTGATGTCTTCTAGGCTGGGCACCGGTTCCGTAGGGGGCGCAGAGCTGGCGTACATGCAGGCTTGGCGCTGAGCAGACTCAGTCCTGTACGCACTGGTATTGAGTCCCTGCTGCTGGGAGTAGGTGGAGCGATAGAAAGGGTCTTCTTCTGGAGGAGACGTCTCCATGTAGGGCTTTTTGTAAGGATGTTCTGTGGTGGAACATTCTTCATCTGATGAAGAGACAAAAAAAAAAAAAAACACAATAAATGAGGAACACTGTGAGACAACTATGATGTCCTGCTGGATCAAACCAAAGGCCCATATCAGGAACTGAATCTATGCTGGATCCTTATCTCTCCCCAACCCCGACCAGTGTTCAAAAATAACCAGGCACCAGGAGCATTTTGCATCCGGCTTTTGGCCACTTGCAACCAAGTGAAGATACCTGGGCATCAGGTATCTCAACCATCTGAAGGTGCATGCCTGGGCATCATTGGATCTGGGCTGTTTTCACACACTAATACCCCATCCTGTAGAATTCCATCAGTTCTATTTTTTCTGCACAATCGAAATGAATTTCTGGGACGCTTTTTCTGTGCAGCCTGAGCAGGAGCAGTCACCATTTAGAAAAAGAGGTCGGAATAGGCTAATAAGTATGTGGGCTGTCCCTGGGTCAAGTGACTTTTCTTCTTAAAGTTCTCAAAATTCTTAACCTAGCTCAAGGTTGTCATCTGAACTAGCCAGATGTTTAAATGAGAATCAATCACAATCAGTCCATCCTTTGAAAAATAAGTCTGTTTTGCCCCCAAAATGGCAACTAGACATTCAGTTTGGGCGACTGTAACCTTGGTTTTAGGAGCCATTTGGTGCCTAGCTTATATATCTGAATTTCTAACACTGCCCCCGACATACAAGCAGGCCAACTTTGGCAGGTGGGTGGAGCCACCCACCTGTCAGTCACCTGATCTCACAATGACAAGTGCAGAAAACGCTGCTGTTGTACTCAAGTCCTGCTTTGGTTTTTGGTTAGGCAATCTGAGAGCGGAATGTTGGGCTTCGTGGTCCTTTGCCCTAATCCAGCAGCCAAGCTCTTCTTACATTCCGTGATGGGGAATTGAGGATGATCAAGGAGTTCTTTCAGTCCCTATTTTGTAGGGACTGAAACCAGAGCAGCACCTTCTGGTGGGGTGGGGGAGATGGCTGCCCACATGGGGGGGCACACATGGAATCTGCTCATGGAGGAGAAACAACCAGCACCACAGAGGATTAAAATCCTTCTGCTTACCAGCTGGGAATCACAAATGAGAAGAGCACTGCTGTTGTGCTCAGATTCTCCTTTCTGCCTTCCCATTGGGAGGTCTGCTTGGCCACTCTGAGAACAGCATGCTGGGCTCCATGGGACCCCTTTGGCCTGATCCTGCAAAACGCCTCTTAGATGCAGAAGATGTGAGCTGAGCGGAAATCTAAATGCTCCGCAGGAATAGCAACATATTGTCTGACGCATGGTATGTGTGTGAGAGAGTGTACGGTCCAGTTTTTGTAATGCCCTCCATTAAATTGCACCCCTGCTGAGACCTCGACGCAAAATAAGTGTCTGACTGCTGGAAGGGGCAGTGGAAACAACAGCAGCAAGATTAGAGAGAGGAGCGTATCTCCTTTCACCCAGCTCTTTGGATGGAAGTCAGGCAGGCTCCCGCATCGGAGACGCCCCAGTCTAGCTTGCGGTCTATAATGGTGATGATAATAGATGCTGTCATAATACACAAATAACAACACAGTATAGGGCAGGCATTGTCTGCAGAGCAAAAGGGAAGCCTGTGAAGGAACTGTGTGCATGTGGGAGGGGATGCACATGGGGAACTGTGCAGAACAGACAAAGGGGAAGAAGGAACTGGTGGAGGAGGATGCTGGCTTTCCCTTTTGTTGGGCAAGAGGATAAAGCTGTAGCTCAGCAGCAGAGAATCTGCTTGGCACGCAGAAGGTCCCCAGCACCTGCAGGTTCAAGCCTGAAGAGATGCTGCCAGTCAGTGCAGATAATACTAAGCTCAATGGACCGAAGGGTTTAATTCAGTATAAGGCAGCATCCCATGTTAATATATAACATAAGACGAGCCTCTTGGAACAGGTCAATGGCCCATCTATTCCAGCATCCTGTCCTCAACAGTGACCAATCAGACATCTCAATGGGAAGCCCGCAAGCTGGACCTGAGCACAAGAGCCCTCTCCCCTCCTGTTGCTTCCAGCAACTGGTATTCAGAAACATGACTGCGTCAGAGAGTGAAGTCAGAGCACAGCTATCATGGCTAGTTGCTATCAAAAGCCATCCACTATGGTGGCTATCACTGCTTCCTTTGGCAGTGAGTTCCATAGTTTAACTATTCACTGCATGAAAACCATGTTACAGTCACAAGACAGCACTAACTGGATCCATGTTGAATTTGGGCTACCTTGCTGTAGATTATTTTTTTCTGGATACAGGCTACAGTGGTACCTCGGGTTACAGACGCTTCAGGTTACAGACTCCACTAACCCAGAAATAGTACCTCGGGTTATGAACTTTGCTTCAGGATGAGAACAGAAATCGTGCGGCGGTGGCATGGCGGCAGCTGGAGGGCCTTAGCTAAAGTGATACCTCAGGTTAAGAACAGTTTCAGGTTAAGAATGAACCTCCAGAACAAATTATGTTCTTAACCCGAGGTACCACTGTACATACATCCCTGTGTGAACATATATGATCATAGCTGATCCCTCTCATTACAGTGGTACCTTGGTTTACAGCCATAATCCGTTCCGGTTGTAAACCAAAACAGGTTGTAACCCAAGGCGTGCATTCGCCAATGGGGCCTCCCCCCAAAAAAATTTGTTGTAATCCAAAAAAAAAAAAACCACGCACTTCCAGGTTTGACGTGGTTGTAATCTAAAATGGTTGTAATCCAAAGCAGTTGCAAACCAAGGTACCACTGTACTGCTTTTTCTGACTTTTAGCACGCCTTTCCCAATGTGACTACCTGAGATCCTTTAACTTTAAAAAAAGGAACTGAGCCTCCAGACCTTGCTATGCAAAGGCGCAAGCCCTTTTTACAGAGGAATGGTTATGATATGCTGCAGTGTTGTTCAGTGGTTAGAGCAACTGCTCTGTACACATGAGGTCTTCCAGATTCAATCTCCAGGTAGGGATGGGAGAGACCCCCTGCTTAAAATCCTGGAGGGTTGCTGCTAGTCTGTGTAGAACCTCAGTAGAAGAGCAAGCTGATCAGGCACTTGGGGCGGCATGCATGCCCTGCGCACAGGGGCAGAGGCGGGGCCAGCCACCCAAGGGGGCACTGAGGGGCCTCTGAAGAGTCTGCCTGCCTCCTCCCACTCAGCCGCCCTACAGCTGAGGGGGAGGCAACGGGCAGACTGTTTGGGGCAGCATGGAGCCTGTGGGTGCTCAAGCCTCTGCGTCACTCCCAGAAGAGACACATGGCTTGGGTGTGCTGCAGACCCTGCGGTGAGTGCCGCCCACCATTTTGTCACCCCCTTCAGTGGGGACACCTGGGGCAGGCTGCACCTATTGCAACCCCCTTGCTACGCCCCTGAATGTAGCCCCTGCAGATCTTTGCCTGGCCCTTGGGGGTCTCCACAGGCCACACACCCCTCACCACCTTTCCTTCATACACTCCCTGAGCGCTTTCCTCCTGGCTGGAATACATCCTTGAACTCTGATAATGCATCTTCCTTCCCTAGATAGGGTGTTTATCCCTGACTGGTGGGTGGGTGTAGAAATCTGCAGCATAAAGGTAGATTTGGCCTGCGTTGCTCCACTCACTTTTGCCTCTGGCCCCACCCACCATGCACATGTGGCCCCCAGAAGTTTGCCCAGAAGGGGATGGAGCCCTTGGGCCAAAAAGGGTTCCCTGCCCTTCATATAGACAATACTGAGCTGCACAGACCAGTGGCCTGATTCAGTAAAATTTCCTTGGTGTGGGTATGAAAGAACATGTTCTATTTCTAGCAATGTATTTTGCACCCTGTATTTAATTTTGTGATTGTAAGTTTAAATTGTTTCCAGCATTGGGTTTTAAATGTGGCAACTCACCCTGGGGCTTTACAATGAAGGGCAGGTAGTAAACAACAACAACAACAACATAAGAATAATAAATAAATATAAATATAATCATCAGCTTCCTATGTGCCTATGTACTTTTTGCTAGTTCCATAAATCCTTTTCTTCCCACTGCCACCCGCTTGCCAATGTAGTGGATTGCTTTTGATCTAGCAAAGCCGAAAATTTCAGCCAGGAGAAGCCAGCTCACGCCCTGGAGATGCCCCATCCCGATTTACAGACTGTGCTGGAAGGTCTCTTGTCAGCGATCAAAGCATGTGGCAGCTTTGATAAATGAGCCCTCCTCTGCCCATCAAGCTTGAGCTATTGGGGAGATAGGAAGGAGACAAGGCTCTCCCCTGCACGCACACACCCCTCCCTAGGTCATCTCACTGAGCTGGGCACGCTGCAAGAGGCTTTGGGGGGGGGGAGCACCATGGGAGAGATAGTCCTCCTGCCTGTGACAATATGAGGAAATTAGATAAAGCGGGAGAGGGGAGAGGAAGGGAGCCACAAAGAGCCACCCACTCAGTGGGAATCCCAACCCTGGAAGGAAAACTTTGTTGATTCTTTATCATGCTGCCATGTTGGGAGACAGATGATGGATTGCCTCCCTGTGACCAGGGCCGTAATCAGAGTTTGGGCCATCCTCTTTGCTGTTACTGCTCGGTTTGGGATGCTTTTTTGGGGAAGGGCAGCAGACAGTGGATAAGGAAGGGTTGCATTGCATATCTATATAGAGGCAGTCAAGTGGGACTGTTTAAGTGGAATAGGTTTGCCACGGCATGATATTCTGTAGACGATGGCTGGGTGGGTGCACATACCACACAGTTAAAGCACATGGCTTCTCCCCAGGAATCCCGGAACTGTAGTTTGTTGAGGGAGCACAATTCAAAGTCCTAAACGGCCTCGGCCCTGTATAGTTGAAGGAGCGTTTCCACCCCATCGTTCAGTCCAGACACCGAGATCCAGCTCCGAGGGCTTTCTGGCATGGGAAGTGAAGTAACAGGGAACCAGGCAGAGGGCCTTCTTGGTAGTGACACCTGCCCTGTGGAACGCCCTCCCATCAGATGTCAAGGAGATGAATAACTATATAACCTTTAGAAGACATCTGAAGGCAGCCCTGTATAGGGAAGCTTTTTAATGTGTAATGTTGAATGTTTTTATATATGTTGGAAGCTGCCCAGAGTGGCTGGGGCAACACAGTCACATGGGCAGGGTAATAATGATGATGATGATGATGATGATGATGATAATAATAATAATAATAATAATAAATAAATAAATAATAATAATAATATGTAGTTCAGGAAAGAGCCAGCTACAGTTCTTTGGGAGAAGTCACAACCATTACAGAGATAGCGTGTATACAGGCCCATGCTTCTTGGGTGTGGAGCACTCAATGAAAGGGCAGGCCTAAACTGCCCCAAACTGTCCTTTGCCAACCTGCCACCCTCCCTTTGTTTCTGACTCCGATGTCCATCTGTCCCAGCACCCCATTCATACTCATAAGAACATGAGAAGAGCCTGCTGGATCAGCCCAATGGCCCATCTCACCCAGCATTCAATTCTCACAGTGGCCAACCAGATGTCTGTGGGATGCTTGCAAGCAGAATCTGAATTCACCCCCCTCCCTTCACGGTTTCCAAGCAGAAGTACGTTTCTGAGCACAATTCAAAGTGTTGGTGCTGACCTTTAAAGCCCTAAACAGCCTCAGTCCAGTATACCTGAAGGAGTGTCTCCACCCCCATCATTCTGCCAGGACACTGAGGTCCAGTGCCGAGGGCCTTCTGGTGGTTCCCTCACTGTGAGAAGCAAAGCTACAGGGAACCAGGCAGAGGGCCTTCTCGGTAGTGGCACCCGCCCTGTGGAATGCCCTCCCACCAGATGTCAAAGAGAAAAACAACTACCAGACTTTTAGAAGACATCTGAAGGCAGCCCTGTTTAGGGAAGCTTTTAATGTTTAATAGGTTATTGTATTTTAATATTCTGTTGGAAGCCGCCCAGAGTGGCTGGGGAAACCCAGCCAGATGGGCGGGGTATAAATAATAAATTATTATTTTATTATTATTATTCCAGAAACTGGTATTCAGAAGCATCCGTGGTTCTGACTGTGGAAACAGAGCAGAACCATCATGCCTTGGAGCCATGGATAGCCTTCTCATGGAATTGCCTTCCCCAGGAGGCAGTGATGGCTGCCAACTTGGATGCCTTGAAAAGATGATTGGACAAATTCATGGAAGATATAAATTGCTGGTTGCCATGATGGCTCTGCTCTGCCTTCACAGCTGGAGGCAGCAATGCTTCTGAATGCCCATTGCTGGAAACCACGGGGGGGGGGGAATGCTCTTGTGCTTGGGTCCTGCTTGTGGGTTTCCTATAGTCATCTGGTTGTCTACAGGAAGCTGGACTGGATGGGCCATTGGCCTTATCCAGCAGGGTCTTCTTCTGTTCTTATGCTGTTGCTGCAAAATTCATGGGTTTTCGAAAACAACAATTGACATTAGGCAGGTGCCCTTACTGTTTTAGATGCCTGCTGAAAAGCATTTTTTATTTCAGCAAGCCTACCCAGACTTGACATCGATATTGTCGTTTTAAAAGGTTCACTGATTTAATTCCTGTTTTTTCATGATAATTATTTTATGCCAATTTTCTTTTGAACAGTGATGTGGATTTTAGCTGTGTTTAATTACTGTATACAATGCTTAGGAAGTTATTTGGCCAACTAACGTAGAAATCTATTTTAAAATACAAAGATATAAAAAGAAACAGTTAAATTGAATATATGCTTATGTTGTAATTGTACCTATATTATCTGCTCAGAAGGAGGTCTAGATCTACTCCTAGCTTATTAAGGGTGTATGGGATTGCTGGAGGTTTGTTTCTTTGAATTCATTGTCTGTAAAACTGGATATTAATGTTTTTATTATTTTAATAATAATAAATCTACTTCATAAAAAAACACACGAATACTGGGAACTTTCAAGATGTTAAAGAAAATAAATGAATGGCCCAATGTCAAAACATTGCTCTTGAATCCCATGTGAGCTAGTGGTCAAAAGAGCCTGTGTAGTCTCTCGAAATAGCAGTAAATTTCACCCCTTGGAATAACCTTGCATCAGCTATTTAAGCGTTTGTATTAATCCTGAATCCTTTTCAGAGGCCTCCTGGCCTGATAAGCTATCTTTATCCCAGGCACCAGCTATCTCCCTGGATGTGGATTCAGCTTCTATAGAACTATGCGGCCATCTCTCTGGGTTTCATCTATGCTGCTCTTCAATAATGCAGACTGAAATTGCCGGAATAGCGGCCAATGGGAAAAGCAGCCAGAGAAATGGAAAGAGTGGGGGAGAAGGGGAAAGTGGAGGCCAGTAGCTCCACGGTTAAGCGTCTGCTTGCAGGCAGAAGGTCCTGGGTCCAGTCTCCGACATCGCCAGATAGGGTGGGGAGAGGCTCCCTTGCCTGAAGCTCTGCAGAGCCGCTGCCAGTCAGTGTCAACCACACTGAGCTAGATGGACCAGTGGTCTGACTCAGGCAGCTTTCTATGCTTGCTATCTCTGGTTGGATAAATTACTGGTGTTCTGCATTTCCCCCCACAACTGGGTTATGGCTGTTGCTTCTTGGTAGACAATGCTAGATGGACTCAGTAATAAGGCAGCTTCCTATGGAGATGGACTAAAGTTCAAATTGGAGAAATGAAGCACTGGTTGGTGGGAGGATGAGGGAGTCGGAATGATGTCTTGTTTCTGTTGCAAATACATGCATGCTACAGAGGGCGGGGGGTGCGGGAGGCAGCCATCACTGTGAATGTACAAGCCTGTCCACTCTGATTTCTTTCCATTTCTCTTTTTCCCCAGTCTGAAATTATGTTTGCTGCATTTCTGCATCCGTGTTTTTTTAAGGTCTCACAATAATCCACCAGCATTTCAGAGTGCATCTCCTAATGCACCTTTTTGTACACAATTTGCCTGCCCATCGGAAGGGAAGGCTTTTGTATGCAAAGGAACTTCCAAAAAACTGTCTGCAACTGCGCGGAATTTTAGAATGACATGCAATGGGAAATTTTGGAATGGGTCGGATATTGTATGGAGTTTGGGAATTGTATGGAATTTTGTATGCAATTATTGTTTTGCTATGCAATCCGCCTGCAATTTTCCCTAACGAAAACATTTTGACAGGCGATAAAGCCTCTAACAAAATGCATTTTTGTACATTATCTTCCCTGATACGTGTGCACTTTTACACACACTTTCCCCAAAAACACAAATTTTTTGCACACAATACAGTGGTACCTCGGTTTACGAACTTAATCTGTTCTGGAAGTCCGTTCTTAAACCAAAACTGTTCTTAAACCGAGGTCTGCTTTCCCTAATGAGGCCTCCCACCGCCAGTGCCCTCCCACCGTTCAGATTCCATTCTTAGACCAAGGTAAAGTTCACAAACTGGTACACCACTTCCGGTTTTGCGGAGTTCGTAAACCGAATCGTTCTTAAACAGGACTGTTCTTAAACCGAGGTGCAGTGGTACCTCGCAAGACGAATGCCTTGCAAGATGAAAAACTCGCAAGACAAAAGAGTTTTTTGTTTTTTGAGTTGCTTCGCAAGACGAATTTCCCTATGGGCTTGCTTTGCAAGATGAAAACGTCTTGCGCCTTTTTCTTAAAACCGTCAATGCATTCCTATGGGAAACCGTGCTTCACAAGACGAAAAATTCACAAGATGAAAAAACTCGCGGAACGAATTAATTTTGTCTTGCGAGGCACCACTGTACCACTGCTTGGGAAACAGCACTGCAAAATTCAGAGAAGTGTGAATTTTCAGTTTGCATACTGTTCTAAGAAGCACAAATTAGATAGGTTCACTTCAAAGGGCAAACCAAACCAAATTTCTCCTCCTGTTCTTAGCCATCCCGAGCCATCCCTGTAGTCATTAAACAGGCAGAAGAGATCCGTAATATGGACTCAATAAATAAATAAATGCCAAGGACTCTCTGCCACCCAAAGAAGAGGGATCTGCCCATTTCAGTCTTTATTGGTTTCTCATTTTTTTCTAATATTGGATTTTCTCTACATTCCTGCATCAATTTGCAACTTGTTTACTATATTTAAGAAATCCTCATGGAAATTCACCATTTTAGTGAGAAGGTCTCCTAATAAACACATTTTTGTGTTTTTTCTCTGTTTTTCTTTATGCTGGTTTTGACGTCGGTATGTTGTGTATTTCTTGTAAGACACTTTGAATTACTATTGTAAAAAAAAAAAGAGCTACTAATAAGATTAACAAATAATAAAATAATACAGTAGATAATTTAATTTTGGCATGCATCTTTGAGTAAGGTACACATTTTCGCAAGCAGTTTCCCCTAATGTAATGCCTTTTTGTATGTTATTTTCCATAAAATATTCCTTGTTTTAAGTACCGTACTTGCCCCTAACCCATGCATCTTTGTAAACACTGTTTGCTTGGGGAATCTGTGTCGCGAAATTTGGCTCTGAAAGGGCAGCTGCGATTTGATTCCTGTATTGTTTGGGGGAGTGCCAATTGGATAGATTTGCCTCTAAAAGGGAAAACGGACCTAATTTCTCTTCCAGGAAGGTGAGGTTTGCTCAAAGGGCCTGACCTTTTCTCTTGGTGCAGTGGTAAATCTGGCCGTGGTCCTGCGACACGGGGTACGAGTTGGCAGCTGGTAGCAGGTCCTGGGAAGTGCTGGAAACGCCGTTCTCACACTGGAACTGAGACCCGAGGTTGGAAGAGGCAGGCAGCGCCCGGTTCTCACTGCTGAAAGGGCTGTGGTTGGAAGCCACCTTCTGCCGGACGGTGCTTCTGGGAACCACTGGGTACTCCTTGCTGAAAACACAGGCAATGTTTTCATCAGTTACTTATGCTCTATCTGCACTCAGTATACCCTGCTACTTCTGGATTGGCTTATAGTAAGCTTACAGTGCTGGATTTATGTATAAGCTAAACAAGCTATAGCTTGGGGCCCCACTCTCTTCGGAACCCCCCCAAAAAAATTAAAGGGAAAACAACTGGATGTACATTTCCAAAATATAAGATAAAAAACAAATGAAATAAAACCTACACACAGCAGCAGTGTTTTGTGTTGTATAGGCTCCTATGATGTAAGAAATGGGCCCCGCCTGCTAGCCTGCTCCCTAAAATATCACTGGTTTGCTCATTTCTATATAAAGTGGTACCTTGGTTCTCAAACTTAATCCGTTCCAGAAATCTGTTCCAAAACCAAAGCCTTCCAAAACCAAGGCGTGCTTTTCCAAAGAAAGTAATACAAAATGGATTCCATAGAAATTAATGCAAAAAGTAATGCAAAATCCATTCCAGATTTTTAAAAACAACCCCTAAAACAGCATTAGGTCCGTAAATTACCATATAGCATATATTCAACACAAAAAAGCAGCGATAATTTGTTGTTGACAAAGGACAGCTGGACATATAAAGGGCCCCATTACCTTCAGTGGCTTAGGGCCTCATCAAACCTAAATCCAGCCCTGTCTGCACTATACCTTTAAAGCACTATGATTCCACTTTAAATGGTCATAGCTTCCTTCAAAGGATCCTGGGAACGATACAGCTTGTTAAGGGTGCTGAGAGTTATTATTTTAATTCATTTATTAATGGCATTTAACTCCAAGTAGATTTGCTAAAATGTATAAGTCTGAATCAGGTAAGTGCTGGAGATGTAATGAGGTTGAGGGTACGTTTTACCATATGTGGTAGACTTGTAAAAGGGTAAAAGAGTATTGGGAAAAGATATATAATGAATTGGGGGGGGGATGTTTAAAGGTACCTTTCCAAAAAAACAACAACCAGAGTCTTTTTTTGTTGGGGATAATTCAGAGCGAAATTCCCAGGTATCAAAAAAGATTATTTATGTATGCTACTACTGCAGCCCGTGTTCTGCTAGCCAAAAAATGGAAAACAAGCGAGGTCCCAATCAAAGAAGAATGGCAACATAAACAGATGGAATACTCACTGCTTGCAGATTTAACATACAGAATAAGAGAACAAGAAGAACATACGTTTAAAGAAGACTGGAAAATGTTTATTGAATATATGGGTGAAAATTATGTTTATTTAAAAACACTGGTACCATTAAGATAAACTCAACAGTGTAAATAAATTTTGATGGATGCTGAGAGTTATTTGGGGGATGCCTATTTCCCTCCCAGAGCTATAATTTGCAGAGCTCCCTGGGAAAAGGGATTGAATATTAAACCACTATGAACGTAACTTAGGAAAAGCCAGGGTTGTTTAAAGTGGCTTGATACACTTTGGGCAAAAGATTCCTCGTAGTCCCTTCCAACTCAATGTTTCTATGATATAGTAATAACAACAACAACAACAACAACAACAACAACAACAACAATAGCTACAGCTCAGTGACAGAGCATCTGCTTTGCATGCAGAAGGTTGAAGCTTCAATCTCCATCAGCTGAAGGCAGGACTGGGAATGAAACTCTTCCTGAAATCCCAGATAGTTGCTGCCAGTCAGTGTCAAGAATACTGAGCTAAAGGTACTAATGGGACTGGGTCAGTAATATGCAAGGGCACCATCTAGGGTGGGACCAAGGACCCCCAATTTTTTTCCAGGAGGGGGCCAGGGCCCTCAATAATCTGCAGTGATATGTATACATGTCACTCGCGCAAGCAGCACGGCATGTGTGTGACCCGTCGCACGTCGTGTGGTGCCAGCCCCCTCAACTGCTGGGGCAAGAGGGCATGCCTGGTAATATGGCAGCTTTCTAGAAGCAAAGGCCATGCCCAAGTTGTGGGAGAAGCTGCCAGAGTCAGGCCTTCTAGCTCAGGATTGTCGACACTGAATGGCAGCAGCTCTCCAGAGAATACACATGGTCGTGCCTGGAAATTCTGTGGCTTGAACCGGGGACCTGCTTGAATGCAAAGCAGGTGTTCTACTCATTACAGTGGTACCTCAGGTTACAGACGCTTCAGGTTACAGACGCTTCAGGTTACAGACTCTGCTGACCCAGAAATAGTACCTCGGGTTAAGAACTTTGCTTCAGGATGAGAACAGAAATCGTGCTCTGGCGGCACAGCAGCAGCGGGAGGCCCCCATTAGCTAAACTGGTACCTCAGGTTAAGAACAGTTTCAGGTTAAGAATGGACCTCCGGAACGAATTAAGTTCTTAACCCAAGGTACCACTGGTACACTATCGCCTCCTTCCCCAAAAATGAATGTCAGATTCTAGTACACATTGATTTGAGTAAAGGACTGAAATAAATAGGCAGCTGCCCTGTGCTGAGTCAGACTACTGGCCTATCTAGCTGCGTACTGTCCACACCAGGGTTTCCCAAACTTGGGTCTCCAGCTGTTTTTGGACTGCTGCCCCCATCATCCCTGACCACTGGTCCTGCTAGCTAGTGATGCTGAGAGTTGTAGGAAACCCTGGTCTACAATGACAGGCCGAGGCTTCCCAGAATTTCAGACAGGAAGACTTTCCAAGCCATACCTGGAAATGCCAAGGATTGAACCTGCAACCTTCCGCATGCAAGGCAGGTTCTCTACTGCTGAGCTATGGCCCTTCCCCATGACTGCGCTCATGGCATATTTAGCAGAATTAGTCGGTGAGGGGAAAGGAGGTTCTTCTCATACGTTTCCCAGCTGTGCTGACAAAGTCCTGAGCATGGCTATCATCTCACAAAAACATCCCTCTCAGAAAAGGGAAATGATCGGGACCTATAAATATATATACAAGGGAAGACAGAGCATTTACGCCGATTAGAAACATGTGCTCTTCTCTGTCTGAGAAAAAGAGGCACAGTCTGAGAGCCAAGACTCCTGGCTGCCTTTGCATGTCGCATCCAGAATCTCATTGTTACATTTATGTCGGGAGCAAGTTGAAGTTGGAGATGACCACCTGTTCATAATTTTTTTTAAAACTGTTCATATTTTAGGAGCCTTATCCATTACATAAATACACAGAGAGAGAAAGAGAGAGAGATTTGTAAAGGCAGAATGGTGTGTCCAATTAAGTCACAATGAATTCTGTCTCCAATTTATGAAGAAAATGAAACTTAGTTGACTATCGAAGGGATATTCTTCCAAATGATCAAGGGGATCTAGTGGCACCCTTTGAAGAAAGGCTACAGCGCTGGGGAGTTTTCCATTTAGAGAGAAGGCAAGAAAGAGGTGACATGATAGAATTGTGCAGGGCATGGAGAAAGCAGATAGAGAAAAGTTTTTTCTTCCTCTCTCATACCATGAAAACACAGACATTCAAATGAAGCTTCATGTTGAAAGATTCGGGACAGATACAGTGGTACCTCGGCATACAGACACTTCAGGTTACAGATGCTTCAGGTTACAGACTCCGCTAACCCAGAAATGGTACCTCGGGTTAAGAACTTTGCTTCAGGATGAGAACAGAAATCGTGTTCCGGCGGCGCGGCGGCAACAGGAGGCCCCATTAGCTAAAATGGTGCTTCAAGTTAAGAACAGTTTCAGGTTAAGAACGGACCTCTGGAATGAATTAAGTTCTTAACCCGAGGTACCACTATATATATATTGAGGCATAAGAACATTAGAAGGCATATTGAGGCATAAGAGGCATTGAGGCATAAGAACATTAGAAGAGCTTAGAACGAATTAAGTTCTTAACCCGAGGTACCACTGTACAACAGAGGACTTCTCCATTGCAGTGCATAGTAGAACTATGGAACTCACTTCCTCAAGAGGTAGCAATGATGACTGCCACCTTGGATGTCTTTGAAAGAGAAAGAAACAACCTCATGGAAGATCAGACTGTCAATGGCTACTGTCTGTGAGAACAGGATGCTGTATCAGGTGGGCCACTGACCTGATCCAGCAGGCTCTTTTCAGCAAATGTGTTTGTTTGTCTGGATGGGATGCATCCTTCCACTCCAACAATGCCTCTTGCTTGCCTAGATGCAGGATATAGCATCTGTAGAAGCTAAGGGCTTTCCCAGACTTCCTCTTGTCCTTCTGCTTTCACCCAGTGGAAATGGCTGTATAGCGGTCAATCAGAGCAAAGGGCAACTTGGGTTCTCACCAATTTATCACTAGGGGGGAGTTTTCCAGACCGGACAAGCGGAAGTGTGGATGGACCCTAACCCAGCGCTTTTTTTCTGGGGGGACACAGCGGTACGCATACCCCTAAACATTTTGTGAATCTAAGTTTGGCCTCATTGGGGGCAGCATTTCAATATGAGTAGGAAAATGAGAGTACCCTTAAACATTTGGGTTTTTTAGAAAAGAAGCACTTCCCTAACCTATTGGCTCCACCCTCTTTTCCCTCTGGCCCCACCCACCACAGACATGTGACCCTCAGAAGCTGGCTCAGGGTGCAATGTGACCCTCAGGCTGAAGAGGGTTCCCAGTTCATTATACACTGTGAAAATGTTTACCTTTGCATCCTCGACATTCTATGAAGCTCCATATCATCGCTACCTCGAAATCCTTTCGCAAAGGGGTTGTTTTCAATCTTGAGCTGAGTGATCTGAAAAGAGAAAGCAGAAGGAAGATAGTCGGGGGGGGGGCTTGTTCATTCTTGGACTACTGCAATGCGCTCTACGTGGGGCTACCTTTGAAGGTGACCCGGAAACCATAACTAATCCAGAATGCAGCAGCTAGACTGGTGACTGGGAACGGCCGCCGAGACCACATAACACTGGTCCTGAAAGACCTACCTTGTCTCCCAGTACGTTTCCGAGCACAATTCAAAGTGTTGGTGCTGACCTTTAAAGCCCTAAACGGCCTCGGTCCAGTATACCTGAAGGAGCGTCTCTACCCCCATCGTTCTGCCCTGACACTGAGATCCAGTTCCTTCTGGCAGTTCCCTCACTGAGAGAAGCAAAGCTACAGGGAACCAAGCAGAGGGCCTTCTCGGCAGTGGTGCCCACCCTGTGGAACGCCCTCCCATCAGATGTCAAAGAGATAAACAATTACCTGACATTTAGAAGACATCTGAAGGCAGCCCTGTTTAGGGAAGTTCTTAATGTGTGACATTTTAGTGTATTTTTAATATTTGTTGGAAGCCACCCAGAGTGGCTGGGGAGGCCCGGCCAGATGGGTGGGGTACAAATAATATATTATTATTATTATTATTATTATTATTCTGACAACGGTCCGTCATCTGGGCCAAAGAGATTGGCCTAAACACAAAAAGGAAGCCTTCTTAAAACAAAAACAATCATGCACTGCAACATCACGTATCGCCCAAATCAGTGACATAGCGTGGGTTGTCAGCACCCGGGGCAAGGCAAGTAATTTGCGCCCCACCCCCACCCCTGCTGCACTGTCTCTCCCCCAGATAGTCCCTCTCTCTCTCTCCGCACCGCACCGCACGCCTGGCACCCTCCCCTCCACAGTGGGCGGCGACCCGGCGGCTCGGATCGGATTCGCACAGCCAGCACTGCAGTGAGAGAAAGTGAGTGAGCCAGGTAGGTGCAGAGAGCTGCGAGTCCGAGCGCACGCCCCCCAGATGTTGCGGCCGGTGCTGCCAGGCCCCCCTGCACCCCCCACGCTACACCACTGGCCCAAATGCTAGCAATCACGGGCATTCGCTGAAGCTGAATGCTGGAACATTCAAGGCAGAAAAAATTATGAAGGGCAAGGATACTGATGGCCATGATGGTTATGCTCTGCTCCACAGATGGAGGGAGTAATGCTTCTGAGTAGCAGTTGCTGGAAACCACAGCAAGGGAGCAAGCTCTTGGGCTTGGGTCCTGCTTGGGCTTCCCATTGGGGCATCTGATTGGCCACCATGAGAGGAGGACGCTGGACTCTGCCTCAGCCATGTTCCAATTTCCAAGAAGATATTTCCAAAGGCGCCATCATTTACCTTGTGATTCTGGTAGGACGTCACAGCGATAAAGGCCGTCTCTGGAAAGACGTGGGTGCAGAAGGCTGTGTTTTTTGAGCCAAACCCATTGTTCTCATCCGCCTTGACGATATGGAGTCTGGGCTGGTATTTGTGCATGGAGTTGAGGATGATCTAGAAGGGAAGAAGGAGGAGACATTGTAAGAACATAAGAAGAACCTGCTGGGTGAGGCCAATGGCCCATATAGCCCAGCATCCTGTTGTCATAGAGGCCAACCACATGCCTGTGGGAAACTACTGAGGAGGATAGCTCAGTTGGTTAGAGAATGGTGCTGATAACGCAAGGGTTGGAGGTTCGATCCCCATACAGGACAGCTGCATATCCCTGCATTGCAGGGGGTTGGACTAGATGATCCTCAGGGTCCCTTCCAACTCTACAATTCTATTATTTTCCCCCTTCCACAGTTTCCAGCAACTGGTATTGTGGAGGCAGAGCATAGCCGTGCCTAATAATAATAATAATAAATTTTTACTTATACCCCGCCCTTCCCGGTTCAAAAACCGGGCTCAGGGCAGCTAACAACAAATTTAAAACACTTAATTGTAGCAGCAGCATAAAATACAGTATAAAAACATTAATAACAATAAAATTCAAAGTTCAGAAATCAATTTAGGGGAAATCCATCTAATAAGCATTAGATAATCACCAGGGCTAGCTGGCTGAATTAGTAGCCATCAATAGTCTTCTCTTCTGGCATCAGACAGAGCACAACAAGTACCCTAATCAGGATACATTGGGAAATTGGAAATGCAGCAAATTCTGGGGTGGGGGGGTTGCAAAACAAGTTACCCTGTGATGAAACTCCATGCAGAAAGCCACCATTAATGGCATTATTTGATAAACCAGGGTTTTCCAAACTGTGGTCCACAGACCACCAGCTATCATTCAGAGGGTCTGCCTGGATTCATAGCAGAAAATGGGAGACAGCATGTCTTCCCAGTTTAAAAAAATAATCACAGTGGTTTTTAATTGCATTTTGATCGGCTCTTTTCTTTCCTGTATTGTGTTACTGTTGCAGTTCTGTGGGATTCCTAGTGTAGTAAAATCAAAATATAATTTATAAGAAACAATTAAGATGAAATTAAAAGCCATACAGCCTCTAGCACAATTGCTAAAACAGGGAGAAAAATCATCAAGCAGTCTGCTAAGACCCTAGGAAATCTTCAAGTGGTTTGTGGGGGGCAGTGAGATTTGGGAACCACTGTTTTGGTGTTCGTGACTTGCTCTGGGCCATTTGTATGAGTAAAGAAACAAATAAATAATAGTAAATTCTTGCCTAAGTAGTAACTAGTTAGCAACTCCCATTGACATCATCAGGCAATGGAGTCTGAAATCACTCCTGTTTACCCAGGATTGTATTCAACTAAGTCCTATTCCGAGTAAATCCATCGAAATTAATGAGCCTAAACCAGTCATGTCCACTAACCTGAATGAGTCTACTCTGAGTAAGATTGGCACTGAATACCACCTACAGGCATTTCGTTTAAGGGGATTCCTAAAGCCTTGATTTCATTTCTATCTTGGTACATTGTTGCATCAGAGTGTTTGCTTGTGAATATGTCTGAGTAATACATAAATATATGTCCTAAAGGCTTCTGTTTCCCTTTGTCTCCTGGTATGTAACTGCATCAGAATATATGCTTGTGGTTGTTTGTCTTCTTCTTCTACACTGTGTTGTATTCAATTTAAGCTCTACTCAGCTGGAGCCACAGGAATTAATAAACCTAAGTTAGTCATTCATTCTGTTAATTTCAGAGCAGGACTAACATTAGATACAACCTATTATTATTATTATTATTATTATTATTATTAAAATTTGTATACCGCCCTTCATCCTCAGATCTCAAGGTGGTTCACAGCATAAAAATACAAGATAAAAACACAAAACATATAATAAAACCAGAATAAAAGTATCATCATCATCATCAGTATTACTATTTATCGCCTAAGGTCCTAGGGTGGGTTGCAACAATTAAAATGCAGCATTAATATTGAAACACAATATCTAAAAAATCGAAAACAACAACAATTTGCTAAAGGCTTCTGTTTTCATTTCTTCCGTCATAGGCAGTTGCTTTAGAATTTTTTGCTTCCGTGTTAAAATAATAGTAATTGCAATAACTGTCTCTCACACACATACAAAACAGAACAGGGGGAAATTGACCAAAGGCGAGCGAAGGCCAGAACGCAGGATGGGCATTTGGCATGGGGTTAACGAATGCGCCAGGGCGCCTGACCCCATCTCTTCCTCCCATCCTTCCCCTCCATCTCCCCATTGTCCTTTGAAAGGAATGCCGAAGGAGGGGGGGTGCCCGTCGGAAGGACCTCCCGAGCGCCTCTCCCCACCCGGCCCCAGCCTTCCAAGCCGACCCAAGTCCCGCAGATCTCCGGCGCTCCCCAAAGCCTAATCTCCAGGGGCGAGGAGGAGGAGACGGGGAGCGTATCGGTCCCGCCCGCCCGTCCCTTCTCCTCCTCCCTCCTGACAATGATTGCCGTCGATTCTGGCGACAGGGAGACGCAGGCTGCCCCGCGGGGCCTGCGCCAGCCAGGGGCCTCGGGACGTCAGGGCTGCTCGCAAAGCCCCTCTCATCCGGGGGGTTAAGCCAAATCGGCTCTGACATCCCGGAGAGCCGCAGACATCAACGGTGAACGATCTAATGGTTTTTAATTTCATTACGGCTCTCCTAATTGAGGGGGCCGCCCGCGCGCCTCCCCGCTTCCCATTGTTGTGGAGCGCGGGCTCCGCTTGGCAGGGAGGGAGACGGTTGGGCCCAGTGGGAAGGGGCGTCCCAGTCGGAGCGCCCATTGCCCTTTGCGCGTCCCCCACCCCAAGCCAGGAGTCTCTCTCTCTCTCTCTCTCTCTCTCTCTCTCTCTCTCTCTCTCTCTCTCTCTCTCGTGTTTGTGTGTGTGTGTGTGTGTGTGTGTGTGAGAGAGAGAGAGAGAGAGAGAGCGCAGAGTTGGGGGGGGGGAGAGAGAAAGAAAGAATAATAATAATAATAGATTCCTAGAGTTGGAAGGGATCCTGAGGATCATCTAGTCCAACCCCCTGCCATGCAGGATTATGCTGCTGTCCCGTTTGGGGCTCGAACCTGCAACCTTGGCATTATCAACACCATGCTTTTACAAGCTGAGCTATCCATGCCCATAATAATATTAATAAATTTTACTTATACCCCGCCCTCCCCAGCCAAGACCTGGCTCAGGGCGGCTAACAACCAATAAAAAACAAGTTGATTGAAGTGCAGCTTAAAAAACAAGACTAAAATACAACATTAAAACATTAAAATGCAGCCTCATCACAGGAAGAGAAAGGAAAAAAGAAAGAGGGGGAGCGAATCAAATTGACTCCAAGCCAAAGGCCAGGCGGAACAATTCTGTCTTACAGGCCCTGCGGAAAGAAATCAGATCCTGCAGGGCCCTGGTCTCGTGAGACAGAGCGTTCCGCCAGTGTAGAGAAGGCCCTGGCTCTGTTTGAGGCTAATCTAACTTCCTTAGGGCCCAGGACCTCTAGGGTGTTGCTATTTATGGACCTTCAGGTCCTCCGTGGGGCATACCAGGAGAGGAGGTCCCGTAGGTACGAGGGTCCTAGGCCGTGAAGGGCCTAGATGAGACCCCATATAAAATTCTTCAATAAACAGCCTTTTGCACATCCCCCACCCCAGCCTAAGCTAGGAGTTTGGGGGAGAGAGAGAGAGAGGAGAGGGAAAGAGAGAGAAAAATGACCACAGAGTTGGAAGGGACCCCAAGGGGTCATCTAGTCCAACCCCCTGCAATGCAGGAATTACTGCTAATGTGATTCCAGAAAGGGCAACCAAAGATTATCAAAGTCTTCAACCTTTTCAAACCCAGGATCTACTTTTAACCCAAATGGGGTACCAACAGTGGCAGAGCTGCATGCTCCGGCACCGGGGGGGGCGGGGAGCAGACGGGGGTGGGGCTGGTGCGCATCCTGGGGGCGTGGTGCACCACCCGTAGGGGTGTGGCACCCAGCAGAGGCGGGGGAGCAGCCGCGATGGCACCCCGCTGGGATCATGCTGCCGGGGGCAGTGCGCTCACCCCGCACACCTCTTCCTCCACCGGTGGGTACCAATTTCTTAAATCTTTCACCATATATTTGCAGGGTGGTAGCACTCCTGCTGTGACCCACCTTGAATCAGGCCACAACCCACCAGCTGACGAGACTGCATGCCAAGGAATTGCTAGACATGTGAACTATAGCCCTTCTTCAAATATGCCTCACATCCTAGTGAAGAGCGGATGAAGTTGCCTTATACTGAGTCAGACGATTGGTCCATCTAGCTTAGTAGTAACTACATCAGTGATCTTCAGCTGATGGACTCCCAGCATCCCTTAGCCAACTATCAGTCTCATTGCACAAACAAAACTGCCACATCAGGGAAGAATGTCCCTCACCAGGACATGCTAGCTTTCTATGTGCAGGGAAGGTTGTTTTGTTCTTGTCTCCAGGAGATGAAAGCACTGAAACATGTCAAACCTCTCTCCTACAACATGGAGTGATGTCCTCAGGAAGAGTTGGAGGATATAGGTGTTGTCAGGCTACAACTCTATGCTGCCTGAGGCTGGTTGGATATGTTCTCCAACGGCATCTTGAGCACCACATGCGGTGATGGCTGGTGCTCATTGGGACTGGTAGGGCAGAAGACAAGGAGCCCACCTGTAGGTGGCGCCACAGCCAGTAACAGGCAGAGCCAAGTAAGTCCATTTTTGACCCCGTCCTCTTCCCTGCTCAGTTCTGCAAAAGCAACACTGAGACTTAAGGTGAAGGAGGAAGTTGGAGGCATGCCCTGGGCCTGATCTGGTTATAACCAGCAAGGAAAGCAGGTGGGGACTGGCTGAGGGCAGACTGGGGCTGGGGGGGGGGCTGTTCTTCATGTGTCCTAATGGGCTGGCTTCAACTGGTCACAGGTTCCCCACACCTAGTATAGAGAAATACATTTGCAGTGGCTACCAAGTCAAACCTCAAGCAATTTAAGTATTTCTGTTCTTTCTATCATGAATCTACAGCTTGTTTCTAATTTGTGTTTTTGTCTGGTTGATATAGTTGTAAAGGTTTGCAGTCTGCCCTGGAATCTATTCTGACTGACAGAGATATCTAAATATTTTAAAAGAAGGATCACGCTTCCTTAACTGTAGTCTTTCATACACAAACATGCCGTTTAGCTATTAAATGTTTAAGGCTAAGGTTGTAACTGTTTCCAGAGGGCTAGCTGCCTTAGGACACAGCTATACAGCTGCAAATAAAACATTTTAAGTGTGTTGTAAAGTGCAATATGCAAATGTGACACTAGATGGCGACAGTGAGCTATGGGAAATTCAATATATTTTTCAATGTTTTATTTTTTTAAAAAAAAGCATTTTCACAACATTTTTATATGTGTGTAGATTTCACCCTTGTCTATTTCAGCAAAGCAAATGAAAGGTTTTGTCGCATGTTTACAGCCAACAAATTTATTATTATTATTATACTATAATACATTTGTCTTAAAGGTGCCACAAGATTCTTCGATGTTTCGGGTTTGTTTCTTTATTTCATAAGATTTATACATTGCTTGATTGTTAGGCGAAAACTTCAAAAACCTCAAAGCGTTTTACAAAAAGGTTGCAATCCTATACACATTTGCTTGCTTGCACGTAAGTCCCTGGGTCAGGCAGTAGGTCAGACTTCTGAAAGGACAATATAGGATTGCACTGCTCAAGGTTATAACAAGAGAAGGCACAGCATGAAACTAACTAGAAATTGCTGCCCTTAGTCAAAGATAATTTAGAAGCAAGTTATAATTAATCACAACACATTCCCATGCATGTTTGCTCAGAAACAATTCCCATTGTGTACAATAGACCTGAATCCCTTAATAAATAAGTTTAGGATTGCAACCCTTAAAAAAGAGGAGGAGGAGGAGCAGAAGAGGCATTCTGTACATGCTCTGATTCCTCCTTAAGGTCCAAGGTCTAACACCAAAAATAGGTTCTGAAGCTAAATCCAAGACATGCACAGCTAAAATTAATCCTGGACTAGAATACTGGGGATGTGTTAGTGTGTGTGTGTGTATTTGTGTGTGTGATGTCAGTCCAGCGAGGCATGAGGATTAATTCAAACTGTAACCTGGGCTGGGCGGCTGCACTTCAATCTAGGTTACTAGATCAGTTAGCACATTGTACAGATCCTTGTTTACAAGGCGCTGCTGTCTCCCATTTCATCTCACATCTCCCCTCCACGTGTCTGCAGGCACCACTTGTGCAGCCGGAGCTCAATTAGAGCCAACTGTTGACAGGGCGCGGCTGCCACCAAGATGCATCAAGCACACTTCCATCAAATTAAGACCAACTTTATTCACTGTTAAACACCTTCCTAGCTCAGGCTTCCCAGCCGCCCATCCCTCGGCATTTCAGCTGTCAGCCTCAGCTTAGTGGAAAGAATTTGAACATTAATGCTCTCTCTCTCTCTGCTGCTGCTGCTCTGGCAGTCAGTCTACAGTAGGCAGCAAAAGCACGTAGACCTCAATTGAAAAATGCCCTCCGTTACTCCAGAACAGACTTCCTCAACCTCGGCCCTCCAGATGTTTTGGGACTACAACTCCCATGATCCGTAGCTAGCAGGACCAGTGGTCAGGGATGATGGGAATTGTAGTCTCAAAACATCTGGAGGGCCAAGGTTGAGGAAGCCTGCTCTAGAGGGAGAGACTAGAACTGCAGGGGATTTTAGCTAAGCATCAACAGAAGCCTCCTAGCAGGAATAGTGGTTCCACAAGAGAACAGACCTCCTCAGGAGACAGTTGGCTCTCCTTTGCTGGGGATATTTCAGAAGATGCTGGACCACCAGCGGTCAGAACTGCTGCAGCTGTATCTTGAATAGCAGGTCCTGTACTTAAGCAGGGCACCTGACAGTGGTACCTCGGGTTAAGAACTTAATTCGTTCTGGAGGTCCATTCTTAACCTGAAACTGTTCTTAACCTGAGGTACCACTTTAGCTAATGGGGCCTCCCACTGCTGCCATGCCGCCACCATGTGATTTCTGTTCTCATCCTGAATTGAAGTTCTTAACACGAGGTACTATTTCTGGGTTAGCGGAGTCTGTAACCTGAAGTACCATTGTACTAGTTCGGAGGCCCTCTTCCAATTCTGTTCTTATGTGATTCCACAGGCCAGGGGCATCACAAGAGGGGTGCAGGGGGTGTGGTCCGACCCAGGTGTCATGCCTGGGGGGGTGACAAAATCCCCACACCCAGCGGGCGGATTTTCGCAATTGGCGTGACCGCCGTGAAAATACGGCCTCTGATCACGCAAATATGGCCAGCAATCAGCCTCCCCCTCCCCTGGCAAGTGGCGTTCACACACACACACACCCACCCAGTGGTCAGCACTCACATCCCCGGTGGGCAATTTTATGCGATAGGCGGTCGGATTTTCGCAATCGGTGGGCGGCGCTGGCACCCACACTGTATCTGTTTCACGGCCAACCCTCCCTAAGAAAAAGGTCAACAATTCTGGGCAACGTTCCCAAAAATTGCAACGGGGGCGGTTGTGACCAAAAAAACAATCGCACCAGGTACACCTCTGTCCACAGCAACCTGTTTTCAGTGCTGGGAAAGGACAGTAATCAATATGTGGTTGGATGAAAAGAATGCAGTGCAGGCTGTCTCTGATCATACACAGAGGAGCTTTCTCTCATTGTTGAAAAATATCACAGTCTCCCTCTGTCTCCACCCATCTGAGCTTAGAAGAGACCTGTGTTTTAGGTAGGGAGTGGGTGAATTTGTCAATTTCAGTTTCTCTCTGTTTCTCTCTCTCCTTTTTTAATTTAAATTCAGTTCTCCACATCACTTTGAGATTTTTTTTTTAATGTCAGAAAATGTATCGGCGTTTTTGTGTGAACTTATCCTAATGTGCAACATGTTTGTATGCAATTTTGGTTAAAAGACGCACTTTTGCAAAACAGCATTCCCAAATATAATGCATTGCTGCATGTTATTTTTCACTAACATAATGCATCCTTCCATGCACCTTATCCAAATATATGCATTTTTGTAGTTGGCTAGACCATCTCAACATTCAGAAAAGTGCAAATTTTGGAGGATGGCTGTGTCTCATGTCAGAAAGGGTGAATTATGTCAGTTCCTCTTTAAATGAGAATGCAGTTCAATTTCTCTCTCCCCCCCGCCATCCCTAGGTTGAGGCTTGAGCATAAGAATAATTCCCAGGGCATTTGGAGGCTTAGAACATGCTTCTGGGATAGCTCAGTTGGTAAAGCACGAGACTCTTAATCTCATGGTTGTGGGTTTGAACCCCACATTGGGCAAAAGATTCAGACATTGCAGGGGGTTGGACTAGATGACCCTCGTGCTCCCTTCCAACTCTACAATTCTATTATTCCCCTTTGAGAAATCAGACTTCAAGCAATATGTGTAGAGGTGTACATGAAAGAAAATAAAAGAGCAGTGGAAGCACAGATAAATCAAGAGACTTTCTTACCAAGTGAACATATAAAACAGTAATTTCCTACATTGTTTCTACTTATTATTTTATAAACGCCAAATCCAATAAATAATACAATATGTATAATGTCAGCTTTATTAGATACGACATCTTGTTAGCATATGTTGTCTTATGCTTCCCTTTTTTGCAAACAGAGCACTCCTTGACCCATATCCCCCTCACCAGCAGAAATATTAGTTGCAATTCTGAAATAAAGGTAGTTTTTTATTTAAAAAAACACCTCTTTCCTCATTTTCCTTCGCAAGCGCTGCATATACACTCTAGCTTCAAAGAATGTTTTACCCCTCAAAGAATTCTGGGCACCGTAGTTTATGAAGGGTTGCTAGGAACTGTAACTCTGCGAGGGGTAAACTCTAGAGCCCAGGATTGTTTAAGGATGAGACTGTGCTTCAAATGTGCTTTAAAGATACAGGATGTACACAGTCTAAGCCACAACAGGCACATTCCCTTACACAGCACCCAAGCTACTCAACTGAGAATTCATTGGGGTTTACTCGCCATCAATTTATCTATCTTGGCAAGGAGTGGAATGCCTGCGGACCTCCGGATTTTGTCAGACTTCAAATCCCATCAGTCCCTGCCAGCATGGCGAGAGTTTTAGACCATCAGCATCTGGAAGGTCACAGGTTGTCCACCTGTAATCTAGGCTGCAATCTGGCACAAAGTGAAATCAAGTGAAAGTTTGTATCCACCTTCTCTGTTGTTGCCATTGGATCATGGCCCAAAATGTCTACTTTCTAAAATGAGAAGAAGAGTTGTTGGGTATGCAAGGCTGCCTAGAAGTTTCTACACCTAAACCAGGGATGGGGCAAACCTGTGATGCTCTGGGTGTCATTGGACAACAACTCCCATGGTCCCTGACCTTTCATCTCGCTGCCTTGGCTTGATGGGAGTTGTAGTCTTAACAACAGCTAGGTCGCAGCTTCTCCATCTCTTCCCTGTTACTGGGAGTGGCTGTGATTCCTCAGAGACAAACGAAAGACACTTTGCAGGTGCTTAGAGTCACCATCCGTGATTTCATATTTCAGGAGCTTAAGATTGCTAAATCCTATTGTGGTGTATATGTATGGATCCAATTAAGCTCTGATTGAAAAGCTGGAGTTTGCTTTGTTTTGAGGAGAGCTCCAATGTCAGTCTGTATCAGCCAATATGAAATTAAATCTGCCAGGTACTTACATGGCCAAATGGGTCAAGATGGTTGTTGGTCAGCTTGAGTTTTTGGAAGGAGACCAGCTGCCTCATCCAATGGGCCCCAGTGGCTGGCGAGTCCGGGTGCACATATAATCTTCCCGGCATGGCAGGCTCAGCTTTCCCAGTCACTGACCTAACCAAAATCAACACAGTGGGTTTGGTGTTCTCTCAACTATGTTAGAAAATCAGAAAAGGCTGCAAATCAGAGGAGGGAAGAGCGGCTTATCCGCATTTATCTTTCCTTCACTCTTTCCAGGCATGGCCCATGCTTTAAAGTTATATGTCCAAGTGCCCTTTTTTTTGCTCCAGAGAGTTCCCCATGAAACCCTGCTTTTTAAAGCTTTTGCACGGAAAGCTCCAGAGCAAAAACCAACAGCAACTGCTTGGACACGGAGCTTTTAAGCACAAATCTGTGCCAGGAAAGAGTGGGGCAAAATGTAATTGTGAATCAACCCAGAGAAAGAGAAGAATTGTCAAATGGCTTTTCCCTCCCAGTCCTATTCCTCAGACATGCCCCATCCCTTCACTAATTTTGCAGTAGCTAAAGTGGTAGAGTCTGGAGGTGGCACAACAGACTGCACTACATTGCAGATGACAATAATGATAATGTGAAGCAGAGAGGGATGATAGAGTCCTGAAGACATGGAATGCAGTAGAGACTGCTGCTGATTGGGACTAGTAGGATGGAAGGCATGGAGGCCAACAGTAGAGGGAGCCATAGAAAATGCCTGGTGGAGTTACTGATTGGTCTATGACAGGCCTAGGCAAACTTGGCCCTCCAGATATTTTGAGACTACAACTCCCATCATCCCTGGCTAACATGACCAGTGGTCAGAGATGATGGGAATTGTAGTCCCAAAACATCTGGAGGGCCAAGTTTGCCTGTGCCTGGTCTATGGTAAAGGTAAAGGGACCATTAGGTCCAGTCATGACTGACTCTGGGGTTGCGGCGCTCATCTCACTTTATTGGCTGAGGGAGCCGGCGTACAGCTTCCGGGTCATGTGGCCAGCATGACTAAGCTGCTTCTGGCGAACCAGAGCAGCGCACGGAAACGCCGTTTACCTTCCCACCGGAGCGGTACCTATTTATCTACTTGCACTTTGACGTCCTTTCGAACTGCTAGGTTGGCAGGAGCAGGGACCGAGCAACGGGAGCTCACCCCGTCACGGGGATTTGAACCGCTGACCTTCTGATCAGCAAGTCCTAGGCTCTGTGGTTTAACCCACAGCACCACCTGCGTCCCCCTGGTCTATGATAGGTAGAGCCAATTCATTCTGGTTTTGTCCCCACCATACTCTCTGCTGAATTTTATGAGACTGGGGAGGAGGACACTGACAGCCAGCACTACCCATGATGCTGGTTGTAAGGAGGTGGGCAGGCGGAGGCTGGCAGAGGACAGACTTAGCTTGATAGGGCATTTCCCCACTTGCCCTACTGGACATACCTCCACTGACAGAACAGACTGCCCTATTACGTGCTACAGCTGAAGGAATCACATTCTTGAATGTGCAAAGTCTGGTGGATTTGAAAGATGACAAGAATTGTATTGTCCTATCTGAAGTCTGGAGTGGTACAGACCTACCCAACAGTGTCATTCAGCTGTGTGCCACCCAGTATTTAGAGCTGTCCCTACACACAATGCAAAATGGCTGAATTCTGGACTGTTTCGCTTTGTACTGCTCTATGCTCCAGCCAGGCAAATGAGAGGCATTATGAGAGCACATCTTCCAGCCAAGGAAAACCACTCAAGGTGCAAAGCAGAGCCAGTAACGGGTGGGGTCTGTGAAGAGTTCCAAGGGCCAGA
This sequence comes from Podarcis tiliguerta, assembly GCF_965153285.1. Classification (NCBI taxonomy): domain Eukaryota; kingdom Metazoa; phylum Chordata; class Lepidosauria; order Squamata; family Lacertidae; genus Podarcis; species Podarcis tiliguerta. The sequence continues at coordinate 21,218,532 of NC_139549.1, forward strand.
TAGAGAGGCCTAAAGGGCCACCCTCAGCCTGTGGTTTCCTCAACTCTGCTTTAATGTATAGACAAATGTTCTTAGTCCAAGGAGCAGGGTATCCCACGCCACACCAAAGAGCAATTGCAGCTTTTGGCTTTGCTCTGTATAGATTTTGTTTTCAACCCTTTAATCTTGCATGGTTTTTGCCCTATCTACAAAACAGAATTAGGCTGCATACCATTTATTATCTGCAAATTTGTATCTGTGGTCATCAGAGGGGACAATATCCATTAACAGGATGTACTTTGTTTTTGGGTTGAGTCCCGTCACTTTCACCTTGTAGCTGGGGAACATGCGCCTAAAAAGGAAGGAAAATACATGTAAATATTAGCAGAGAGATGCATTGATCTGAAAACATTTGTTCTGGAACAAATTTCAATTACAGTCTTTCATAGTATAACCAAGATTGAGAACCAGAAAATAAACATTTCATATGAGGTCCTGTTATTATTAAGGGGTATAATCCACCAGTAAGTTCTCTTACAGCTGCAATCTTAAGCATTTACTCATAAGTATACCCTGCTACTTCCGGGTTGGCTTACTTCAAATAATTTGCTTAAGATTCCTATCTCTCCTTTCTGCTTCCTCCCTCTCTTTTTTTCAAAATAAGTCATCCAATATCTGAAGCCTTTAAATAATTTCTCACCCATGCATCTGTGTAATTTATAGCACTCTCTAACCAGAATTCAGCACTTCTAAATCCTGAGTAAAAGTCGCAAAGTAATTTAAACAGCCCAAAGCAAAACCAAGTGAAAACAAAATGCTATCATACAGTTTCCAAAATAGAACAAAGAGCTATCAGAGGTGGGGAGCTTGTGGCCTCCAAGATGTTAAGGTAAAGGTAAAGGGACCCTTGACCATTAGGTCCAGTTATGGCCCACTCTGGAGTTGCAGCACTCATCTCGCTTTATTGGCCGAGGGAGCCGGCGTACAGCTTCCAGGTCATTTGGCCAGCATGACTAAGCTGCTTCTGGTGAACCAGAGCCGCACACGGAAACGCCGTTTACCTTCCCACCAGAGTGGTACCTATTTATCTACTTACACTTTGACATGCTTTTGAACTGCTAGGTGGGCAGGAGCAGGGACCAAGCAATGAGAGCTCACCCCATTGCGGGGATTCAAACTGCCAACCTTCTGATCGGCAAGTCCTAGGCTCTGTGGTTTAACCCACAGTGCCACCCGCTATAAAATGACCACTGGCCATGCTGGATGGGAATTGGAGCCCTAGCTTCCCAATCCCTGGTTCAGAGTGTTCAACATAGCCATGAAGGTCTCTGGCTGGTCCTTACAAGGCAATGCAACTCACAAGGAAGGGTAGGAGGATAGGAAACTGCTTTTTACCAAGTTGGGTTGTTGGTCATCTAGCTCAGCATTATCTACACCCACTGACTGGCAGCAACTCTCAAGGGTTTCAGGCAGGTGTCCTTAAACCTACTGGAGGTACCAGGGATCAAACCTGGCACCTTCTGCACATAAAGCAGATGCTCTACCACTGAGCTACGGCCATGTCCCTAAGACATAGGAAGCTGCCTAATTATGAGTAAGACCATTGGCCCATCTAGCTCATTATTGTCAACACACTAACTGGCAGCAATTCTCAGGGGTTTAGACAGATGTCCTCCTTAGCAGTTGGGGAGCAGGAGGAGGAGGAGGACTGGAATTTTAAGAGCTACTAGCAGAGCTTGTTTATTTTTTTCTTCCTTCGTCTCTCTCCATTTTTCCTTGCATGTTGTGTCTTTCAGATTGCACACCTGTCTTACTACTGATTTCTGTAAGCTTCTCTGCAATTGTATTTGCAATTGTATTTTGTAAGTGTACTGCTGTAAAAATAACTTTAAAAACCTATGTGGAAAGCCACAAGAAGGCTTGTTAAGCATTAAAGACTAACAGATTCACAGAAACATAGATTTGTAGAGTTGGAAGGGACCACAGGGTCATCTAGTCCAACCCCCTACAATGCAAGGATCTTTCACCCAATGTGGGACTCGAACCCACAACCCTGAGATTAACAGTTATGTTTATATTATTTACAAAAGTTGGGTGGCTGCCCCTCTCTCTGCCAAGCAGAGGCAAGAGCCCATTGGGCTCCTTTGGAGAATTGAAGACATGACAGAGACTGTCACAGCTTTAAGAAATGCTATATATTCACATATTTACTCCTTCAGTCTGCATGGAGGGAGTCTAGATCTTACAGCATGGTCATCTCAAGAGCGGTTTGCTCCCCACCGCAGTGCAGCACTCCAGCCTAAGGCATCTCTCCTCATTCTGTTGCTCCTAAACACTAAGCCTCCTTTATTCCTTTATTATTATTGCATTCTAATGGTCAGTTCTTTTGATGCTTTGAAATACTAATGATTAACCCCCTCAGGTGTCACCTAACAAAGGAGTTCTCCTGACCATCAACACTTGTTGACTGACTACAGTTAAAGACTGGTACACACTTAGGACATTTACATAGGTTAACTCTTCACATGCTAATTGCTGGTGCTCAGAAGTAGGAACACACATTCCAATGCGTATGGATCTTGATTACATTCTCAAAGTCCAAGCAGTCTTTACACATAAGCATGATTTAAACACCTCAACCCCCTTCCATAACTTCCTTTCTAATACACATTGAGACTGCCTTATAACATATCCCAGTTATAGCATACAAGTTCTAATTAAATCCTAACATTTACTATACTTAAACATCTTAGCACCACAGGTCTATTACAATATCAATGCACACAAGCAAGAGACTTTAAAACACTTCTGTGGCATCCAAAATTATACTGAATAAAATCGCACTTCTAAAACATTATAAATGCTCTTCCTTTTTAAATTTAAAAGTCTTTTAAGACTCTTGCTGCAACAGACCTTTGGATATAATTATATGTTTGCATGTGTGCATGTACATTTGCATATATAAACTATTTCTATAAAATATACTTCACTGCATAAAAATTATATGCAATATACATACATAACATTGAGTATATATGAGTACATATTATTATTATTATTATTATTATTATTATTATTATTTGAATTTATATACTGTCCTATACCTGGAGGTCTCAGGGCTGTTCACAGAACGAAATCAAAATACGAAACCACAAATTATATAATCAAAATAAAAACAACAACCCAATAACCCCCCATATATACACACAACACAATACAACACAACTTGTCTATAAGGTTCCTCCAAAAGAACCACAGGAATAAACTTGTTTGAAACTGTATAATTGTCTCTTTTTTTCTATTTCAATTCTAGGCCAGAATCCAATTAACAATAAATCTAGAAATGGAAGGAACCAAAGGCTGCAATCCTGTACCTGGAAGTGAGTCCAACTGAACCAAATCAGATTTACTTCCAGGTAGACAGGTATAAGATTTCCTCGGACTCTGCTTCTCCTCCACAAAGGCATATACACTGTGCCACATGATAAACATGAATAAGGGCTGTAGCCTAGTGGTACAGCATTTGCCTTGCATCCAAAAGGTCCCGGGTTCAATCCCCAGCATCTCCAGGTAGGATCTGGAATGTCCCCCACCTGACATCTTGAATTGAATCATTTCCTGCCCATGTAGAAAATACAGAGCTAGATGGGCCAAGGGTTTGATTCAATGGATGACCACTTCCTATGTTGCTGAACTGCTTTTGAGATGGAAATTTAAATGGACATGCTAAGACAGTGGGAAACCAATGGTAGTCACGTAGTCACTGTATATAAAAAGCAAGGAGGGGTGCCTGAAAATCCTGTTTGCTAAGATAAACTGTGCCACTAAGCAGTTCTTTGCATCCTCAGAACTTAGAAGTGAGTGGCAGCAGGGTCACCAAAACTGCAGTAGAACTTTGCTCTCTTCTTCCCCCTGCGGCTGATGCAATGGATGTGAACTAATCAATGCTCCGTTCGCTAACGAATGCTTATACATAAGAATCTATGAAGAATCCTAGTGGATCAGGCAACGGCCCATCTATTATTTTATTTATTTATTAAAATTGCATACTGCCCTTCATCCGAAGATCACAGGGCAGTTAAAAAATACAACCACCAGCAGCCAGGATTCTCTATGCACAAATTTGGAAGGAAAACGTTCCTGCCCAAGAAGAATGGATAAGTAAAGTGACGGACAACATGGAATTGGCAAAGTTAACAGCTAAAATAAGTGAACCTAATGATGACTGTTTTGTGGAAGGATGGAAGCCTTTTTTGGACTATTTAAAGAAATATTATAGTATGATGAGTTTGCAAGCAGGCAGTGGCGTAGCGTGGGGGTGAAGGGGGGGCCGGCCGCACCGGGCGCAACATCGGGGGGGGTGCGCTCGCACTCGCAGCTCTCTGCCCCTACCTGGCTCACTCACTCTCTCTCACTGCAGTGCTGGCTGTGCGAATCCGATCTGAGCCGCCGGGTCGCCGCCCACTGTGGAGGGGAGGGTGCCAGGCGTGCGGTGCGGTGCGGAGAGAGAGCGAGGGACTATCTGGAGGAGGGAAAGTGCAGCGGGGGGCACAAATTACTTGCCTTGCCCCGGGTTAGGGGGTGCAAATTGCTTGCCTTGCCCCGGGTGCTGACAACCCACACTACGCCACTGCAAGCAGGATTTGAACAAGAGCAACAGAAGGAATTAAAGATTATTGCATTGTTGTTATGGTATAAGAGAGAGAGGATAGGTTACAGCAAGGAGAAGCAATAAAAAAATGGGAAATGGGGTGGGAAGTCGACAAAACAGAAAATAATATTATGTATTGGAATGTATATATGATTTTTTTGAAAATGTAATAAATTATAACTGGGGGGGGGGCAAGACGCCCATGGGGAGCTTACATGCAGGATCTGAGCGCAACAGTACTCGCCCCGCCTATCGTTTCCAGAAACTAGTACAGTACTGTACCTGGAGCATACTGCCTCTAGCGGTGGAGGTACAACATAGCCAGGGTGGCTAGTAACCAATAGTGATTATAGTTATCCATCTTAATTCTAAAGCATTCTTATAGCAGACTTATATAATATAATATAATATAATATAATATAATATAATATAATATAATATAATATAATATAATATAATATAATATAATATAATATAATATTATATTTATACGAGGGGGAGGGGGAGAAACAACATTGTGTTCTGAAACGGAAACAGAGAATAAACTGCAGCAAATCCTAAACTCCTCAAACGCAGAATCTTCCAGTCAGACCCTGCCAATCATTTCAACAGGACTAATTTCAAAGCTGGAGTAGAAACTGAACCTTAAAGCATAACCTCCAGCGCTTGTGGTGGAGAGTGTTTTGGGAACACCATAACTGGAGGCGGGATCAAAACACAGTTTTTTCCTCAACACTGAGAGGTAGAGATAGCGCCCTTGCGAGTTATACTATGGTAAATATAGAGGCGAGGAGGCCAAATAGTTTATGAAGGACCCTGTTCAGATCTGATTGTTTTGGTGTCATTGGGTCTAGATTTGCGCATATATATATGAGAAAACATGCCAAATCTCTTACTGTGCCTATAACGCGCGCGCAAAACTGAGAGGCGCAATGGAACCCCGTAGTACGATCCTATGCATTTTACTCGGAAGTTCTGTGGAACTTACTCGCAAGTAATTGAGCGCAGAATCGCAGTCTAATGGTATACATAGTATTCACTGTGTTAATTTCAAGCATTCACCTGTCCCTAAACTTGATACATAAATAACTAATTAACAAAGCCAGAGCAAGCTTGAGCGAAATGTTGTTTGTGCTTTTATGACACACACACAAACAAACACATTAAGAAAAGGGGAAACACTTTGGGTTGAAACACTAAGTCCTAGTCAGATGGAAATAACCTTCGTTCATTCATTTCTGTGGATCTACTCTGAGTAGGGCTTACGTACTTCTGAACTGACATGGTCAGGATTGTGCCACCGAAACTGGCGGGCCTTTAAATGGTTTCATTTTGTCTCGATTATTGCAATGGTTACCCTGCGAAAATAACTGGAAGAGTTGCTGCAGCAGCTAAACTTGTTTTAAAAGGGGGGGGGGATCTCAGGAGAAACAAACCTTAAGGTCAATTCTTCGAAATATTCCTGCAAGGAAATCTATTCCGAGAGCTCCGCTGTCACTCCTGATATTGCATTTTATGCGACATCAGATCCTGCGTATTTTTCACTGGGCAGAAGTCTTCAAGGCACGTCCGGGCTACTATAACGCACCCGGAAATGCTTCTTTTAATTTCACTGGGGTTCGCAAAGGAACTGTCCCTCCCTCCGAGGACACACACAGCCCTGAAATGAATCGTGTTTCTTCGTCTTTTAGGGAAGCAGGCCGAATTTTCATTTATTTATTTCTCCACAGAGCCATTAACTTACCTAAAAAATATCCATACCCCGCCTTTTGACCAAAAGAAAAACCCTCGAGACGGCTTACAACATGGTGGTAAGACTACAATACGCAACCTCGGTGGAAAACCACAAAGGCAAGAGGATATAGAGAATAAATTTAAAATGGGCGTCAAGTTAATAAATAAAAATATTTAACTAACTGACCAACTGCATCGCAGATAACTCGCTTCTACCACCACCCCCAATATAAAGTCTGCCCCCCAAAAATATAAATCTTGGCTACGCCCATGACACACGCACACATCTAGAGATAATGAGTCTTTCTCCACCAGCTCCATCACCCACACCCCCAAAAAAGAGAAATATCTGGATTCTTACCTTCCAGCTTTGGTTATAATCATTTCGGTCCCCACGTCATGAAATTTGAGCCATAATTCTCGCTCGTGTAAGAACACTTTGATTCCCTCCATGCCCTGGAAAGGAGAGCAAATGGCAACAGGCAAATCATTATACAGCAGGGGCAGGTGAGAACACGGGAATAATAATAATAATAATAATAATAATAATAATAATAATAATAATTTATTTATTTATTTATACCCCGCCCATCTGGCTGGGCTTCCCCAACCACTCTGGGCGGCTTCCAAAAAAATATTAAAATACTGTAATACATCAAACATTAAAAGCTTCCCTAAACAGGGCTGCCTTCAGATGTCTTCTAAAAGTCTGGTAGTTGTTGTTCTCTTTGACATCTGGTGGGAGGGCATTCCACAGGGCGGGCGCCGCTACCGAGAAGGCCCCTCTGCCTGGTTCCCTGTAACTTGGCTTCTCGCAGTGAGGGAACCGCCAGAAGGCCCTCGGTGGTGGACCTCAGTGTCCGGGTAGAACGATGCGGGAGGAGACGCTCCTTCAGATATACTGGACCAAGGCCGTTTAGGGCTTTAAAGGTCAGCAGGGAAGGCGCCTTAGACTGAATCAAACCAGCAGTCCATCTATCTCAGTGTTGTCTACACTGACTAGAAGCAGATATCTAGGTTTCCAGGCCGGAGACATGCCAGTCCCTACCTGGAGAGGCTGAGAATCGAACCCGGGATCTTCAGCATGCAATGTGACGTACCCGTTCCCCAAATCACGGGGATATCAAGGGTGTTTATTCCCCGCGAACATCAATAGCTGATGGCATGTCTTTTTCACGCCACACCTTTTCACGTGTATATCCCCCACCGCTTTACTGATGATGATGATGATAAACTTCGATTGATTTGGGAGCAAATCCCACTGATTTCAAGGATGGCTTGTTCCCTAGTATACACGCATAGGCTCGGGTTACACGGGTGTTCCTAAAATGCCAACAGTGAACGTGGAAACGGAGGAGAGACGCGTGCTTCTTCCAGGCACACGCGGCCAGGAGACGGGGTTGGCTGTGGCTCCTGCTGAGAGTACCTCCTCGGTGGCAAACCCGAGTTTCTGACTGTGCAACGTGTGAAACGACCTCCAGAGCGAGAGAGAGAGTGCTAGCGGACTTGGCTGCACTCCACGACGGCTGTTATCCTTTCTCAGTGAATAGAGGCTTGCCTAAACTAGGCTTGTGGTTTTTATCTCCCGAAATGGCGAGGCGGGAGGGGAAGGAGGGAGGGAGGGAGGGAGGGGGTGGGCGAGAGACGGGACAGTCCGGCTCATGTTCAAAGACGCTTCGCCGCTCCAGGCCGGAGATCTGCCCAGCGCCAGCGGCCATGAGAGCCGCTTGGAACTTTTCTGATAGGAGCCGGCCTGATAGGCTCCGAGCCAAGAGCATCAAAATAGCAGGCGCTATAATAGGATCGGAGGCGAGGAAGGTTTTCCTGAGAAAAAAGGCAGCGGGGTGGGATGGGGGAAGAGAGAGCAGAGAAAAAGGAGGAGGAGGAGGAGGATGAAAAGCTGACCCCTGGGAAGGAGGTTATCTCTGCCTTGCAGTCACTTACGGGCCCATCCCAACGTCCTTCCAGAGTTTCCTTTATTGGTTGCATTTATATTCCGCTCCCCCCCCCCCCAGTTCAGTGCGGCCTACGTGATTTCCGCCCCCCTCCACATTTTATTCCCGCAGCAACCCTGTGAGGTACGTCGGGCTGCTGTGCCCAAGGTCACGCAAGTGAACATCACAGCGGGGGATTCGAACTCGGGTCTCCCAGGTCCTGGTCCAACGCTCTAACCGCTACCCCACACTGGCCCTGAGATTACATGGCACAAAGACGCGGTTCCTATCCTACTGCGTTTCTGGTTCAGGTTCTGGGAAACGAGGCCAACTCGGTAGAGGTCAAGTTGAAAGTGCATTGGGTTGAGACGTCCAAATGCGCAAATACGCACTCGCCTCCGCGGCTTTCTTATGTACGTACACGCCTGTTGTCATCATCATCCCCGCTATTTTATTATTTCCACTAGCCAGATACAGCTTCATCTACATATCTGCATCTCTACCCAAAAAATAAGGATAATTATAATAATATATCCGTGGCATTAAGGGCAGTGTTCAACCAGTTTGTCTGTTTTTCCTTACACGCTCTTCACCAGACGGTTCCAAGGCAGTTTAATTGAAAATACAATTAACCTACAATCCTATGCACATACCTGTAGGAATAAGTTCCATTAAATTCAACGGGGTTTTCCTTCTGAGTAGTTACATTTAGGACTGCCTTGCTGAAGAACTGTGATCCTGTTGAAAGCTGAGCACGCCTAAGCCCGCGGTAAGCAACAGAGAGGAGAATCCCACCCAGTGCCTAGGACGGCAGCCCTGTTTACTCGGGAGAAGCTTTCTTTGTTCAACTGGACTTACTCCCTAGTAAGTGTGCAAAAGGACTGCGCCGCTCCTGGGTTCCTCATTTCCGATGGGTACAGTGGAAATGCATTTGGGGATTACCGAAGGTGGGGGTTAAATGTAACATTTAGGAAGCAAAAGTTCAACTCGAATACTGCAATCCTATGAGGCCCATTGTAATCAATGGGATTTACTTCTGAGCGTGCCTGCATGCATTGCCCCCCCCCCCATCAGCCTTGCTTCCCTGACACAGTGGACCTCCCAAAAAAAGAGAGAAGGGGATAGGGTTCCCCTTAGCTATCAAGCCCACCGTTCAAAATTTGACCCGGTCGATTAATAGCAGATTAATCAACCTACACTTTAGTTGACTAATCGACTGGACCGCTGCAGCCGTGCTGCGCATCAGCTTCGTGCTGATGGATCGTTTAGACAAATGGAACGTTGGCTTATTCCCTATCACAAGCCGGGAGAGCTCGACAGTGCGATCCTACGCATATTTATTCAGAAGTAAGTCCGAACTAGTTCGAGGAGGCGAACGCTTGAGAAAGGCTGCAGTCCTACACCCACTTGATCTCGAGTAAGCCCCACCGAATCCTGAATAGATAGCGATAGAATCGCGCCTTAAAAGTGCCTAGAACCTCTACCGGGGTCATTTGGAATATGTTTATACTAACTTTTCCAACATCAAAAGTTCTCAATGCCGTTTACACAGTAAAAGGTGGCTTGGAAATCTTTCCAGTCTCCTTCCCTCCCATAATTTTTGTGTTTAAAAACTGGTCAGTAACTTGTAAACACGGGGACTCCGCATACGCGCATTTACCTACGAGTAAGCCCTACTGAACACGGTAGGAATGGGGAGAGCGCCATCCATGGTACTTAACGAGGCTTGCTTTGGCCTAAGAGATTAGGCCACCGTACATTTAAAGCACACTCCCCTCCAAAGAATCCTGGGAGCTCTAGTTTGTCATGGGTGCTGGGACCTGTAAGTCTGGGAGTGAGTGAACTACAATTCCCTTTGGGGTGAACTACAATTTCCTTTGGGAGCGGAGGGACATGCTTTAAAATGTATAACGTGGGAGGGAGGGAGAGAAGGAGAATGAGGCAGCCATGCTGATTTCCCAGTTTTGTGATGCCTAAAAGAGAAATCGTTTTTTTAAAAAAACAAAATAACCTAAATATAAATAAAAGAGCACATCCCATTTTGCAGGGGTCGCTTCTGCGTCGTGATCCGGATGCATGGTTTTTTTTAAAAGATCCTGAACCAAAGACTCACTCCCATCACAAACGGCAGCGAAGCAACTCGCTAGAAGCAGCCGAAGCAAGGGTAGATATCAAGTCCTCCCGGCCAAGCCAAGAGCATACTGCATATATATTTGCAGTAACGGGCTGGAGGGAGAGGGAGGATCGGTTTCGAGAAACCAGATGTTGGGACGTCGAGAGACAGACCCAGCCCGAAGGATCAAGGCTTGAAACCTCGCGGTCGTAAATGCATTGCACGCTCAGGCACTCCCTACACACGCGAACTTTTATTTTTTATTTTTCCCCCTAAACATCTCTCCTTCCAACCTCTGGTGTTTGGATGCAAATAAATGTACTTAATTCTTTATTCGCGTACGGCTCTAGCCGCACACGTATATCTCGGGGAGCGTCCTCACGATCATTTAAACCAGATTCGTTCCCAGTTCCCTTTCGACTTCCTTTTCTGCGACCCTTACGCCGCCCTCGCAGTGAGGAAAGACTGGGACGCGGTGCGCCTGCGTATGTATTTGCATTTTACTGCCGGCGCAATCTATCCAAAGCGACCTTAGTTATTGTGGTTGTGAGCAAGAATCTGGCGGTGGCAGTTTATTCCTGGATCGATTGACGCGGACTGCGCGGCTGGCTTACATAACCAGGTCTACTACAAACTGTATTTGAGGCGGGAGCAGGGAAATCAATCCGAATGGATATTACAAATACGAATATTTTTCCTGTCCTTTAACGGTACCCCCAAATTTTCCTGCTTGCGAAGGACGGTCTCCCTCAGTCAATAGCCGTGCTCGTCTTTCTGCATAGCAGAATCAGCGCATTCCAGACTCCATCTCTCCAAATATATATATATTTCATTTTATGTGATTTTGGGGGTGGGGATGTTTATATTTGTCTTATTCCATTGTATTGTCTTTCTCCAACTGTAACCTTACAGCTGGGATTTACAGTGAATAATAAATAAATGAAATGAAATTACCTTTCAGCGCAGTTTTAACCTCGTCTACTCATAAGTAATTCTTTTGAATTAAATGGGGCCTACTCCCAGGTAAGTGGAGTTACGACTGCAACCTATTATTATCATTCATCAAACGTTAGCCCTACTCAGAAAAGACCTAATGAGGTGACCCCCCCCCGTCATATTTATTGATTTTAATGGGCCTACTCTGAGTACGACTGTCCTTGGATACACAACCCATTATTATTATTACTATTATTATTATTATGAATTAAAAGAACAGAAGAGGAGTAATGGGATTGTCTCTCGTTAGTTCCCACTTTCCCAAAGCATTCCCACCCCCTGCCTCCCCCCATTCGTGCCCAGTGCGGCGGCTTACCTGTTGGGTGAAGGCGGCCTGGGGCGAGGAAGGTTGTTTGCTGCTGGCGCCCAGCTGACTCTCCGGCTTCCCGTCGCTCGCTAGCTCCTTCGTGTCTGAGTCGACCGGCGTGGCTGGGAGCCCGAAGCCTTCTTCGGCATCCGCCATGTTTTAGGCTGCTGAGCCCCCCCGCCCCACTCCTGTACAACAGAGAGAGAGAGAGAGAGAGAGAGAGAGAGAGAGAGAGGAGTGGTGAGTCTTGGCGGTGGTGCAGAGAACGAGAAGAGAGGCACGGTCGCATCCCCTCTTTGCCACTGCAACAGTGCTGGATTTATAAGCAAAACAAACTATAGCTTAGGGCCCCACTCTCTTGGGGGGGGGGATTTAAAGGGGGGAAAAACTGGATGCACTTACAAAATACATATGTGCGAATGGCTTTAGATACCTATTATGTCCATAAATTACCATATAGCATATATTCAACACAAAAAACGGCGACAATTTGTTGTTGACAAAGGACAGCTTGGACATATAAAGGGCCCCATTGCTCTCAGTAGCTTAGGGCCTCATCAAACTTAAATCCGGCCCTGGACTGGAGCGAGGGAGACCGAATGATGGGCGGATAGGCTGAGAGAGAGAAGGTCCACGGCTGCCAATTCAAGGCCGGTTATACCCGCGTTCCTCAAAGGCCTACGCCTGCCCCCGCTTCAAAGACCAGGCCCCAGAAGAGAGGCTTGTTTGGAGATCCCTGCTGTCTCCCTTCTTTTCACATCGACAGGTTCCCAATCTTACAGATATACAGAAATGTGTCTGTGCTGTGCGTAAATCTCCCGTGCATAGGCCATCCCAACACGCAAACACTTTAAAAACTTATATGATACGAGGTAAAATTCCACATTCGCTAATGGTAGGAAAATGCAACCTGTGCCGTTAATGTTCAGAAATAATTTTACACCATTTATCAAATATGTGAGAAAGAGACAATTACTTACAAAGTGCCATGAAAACTTACAAACTACCTAAAATAAAGTGAACTTGCAATATCAGATTTAACTAGGTTCTTACAAATTCTTGACTCAGTTTTTTAAATAAGTTCCAGAAGATTCTAGAAAAGGGTAAGTTCAACGTTGTTCCCCGTAGCTGTGAGGTGCCGGGAACAACGTTGTACATACGCTAATAGAGCTGTGAATCATCACAACCGCAATCGCATTCTGTACCTATGTGTACAAGCTCTTGTGTATATTGGGTGTGCATATTGGATCGATGAAGCTTTCTTACAGCGGTCTCCGGGTTGCAATAACCCCATGGATACTTACTGGGGAGTGAGACCCCTTCCAGTGAATGTGATTTATTTCTGAATAAATTTGCACAGGTTCAGGCTGCTGGGCTGCCAGACCCGAGAAGTCTGTGGGGCTTAAGGCTTGTAAGGATGTCCAAGATTGCAACACATTCTTGCGCTGCTTGTTTTGTTGGGTCAGTGCGTCTGCTAGCCTCCTCTTCACTCATGTGTCATATGTGCAGAAGCACAATGTGTGCACGTGTGTTGATTAGCACACAAATACATATTCTTTACGTACACAAAATATACATGCACACACGCAAGCATGAGTGTACTGACACGTACACATATTCTATATGTACACAAATATATGCACACAGAGAGGCATACATATACATACATACATGCATGCATACATACATACATACATACATCTGGGTACACACACAGATTCTATAGTAACCAAAATATTACACATGTACACGTGCAGGCATGGATATGCACGCATATGCATCTTCCGTGTGTACACATGTATATTCTGCATGTACTCATAAAGCAAGCATATGTATGTATACCCGTGCGTAAAACAAAGAGAAAGATTCGTGTACACACAGAGACAGCGAGGTCAACAGAGAAAGTGGTATTGACCTTAGACGTCGAGTCGCGGAGGAAGCGTAGCAATGGACTTCCGTTGGAAGGCGTTTGTCAATTTCATATAGAAAAGGCCCAGAAATATTTCATGTCGAAATGGCCCAGGCAAGATTTCCTTGATAAAATAGCCCCCCACCACCACCAGCACCGCCAAGTGGGAAGCACTTTTCCAGCAGAGGCCAATTACCGATCCATGCCCCCCCCCCATTATTTTTCATTTCTGCGTCCAAACAAAACTGTACGCATCTACAACTGAATATGCTGGTATATTGGGGGAGGGGGAGAAATCCCTCATGAAAACCCTACATACTTCGCAGGTTTAAAAGAGCCAACGACTAGACCCATGTGAACTGAATAATGTGGACTTTCTTTTTTGCCCCCAAAGAAAAGGGGGTGGGGAAGAGAGATTTCCTCTGGTAAAATGAGAAAATTTGAAGCTGTACAATTTGCTCTATAGCAAACCACGTAGAAAATGGCCATTAGTTGATGCTGACGACGACAAGGCCTTGTCTTTACTTTTAGGGGAAATTATATAATTTTAATAATGTTAAAATTATATAATGCTATAATAATGTTCTCGTTTATTAAATGCACCTCCGGCTTTGGTCTTTGTTCGTATTTTTGTTTTGTATTTTTTTAAAAAAGGCCATCTCCTAAAGATCAGTATGAAATAACGAAGGAAGGAAATTCCAGCAAATCAAAAATCATTTTCTCATACCAATACCCTAATATATGTATTTTACTTGGAAGATATTTCCTTGGTGCTTGCTTCCAGGTAACCGGGAATGAAATGGAAGACTCGGTGCAAGTTAGCCTCTACAAAAATCTCTACTCCAAAGCAAGCCCCACTAAATTCAATAGAACTTACTCCCAGCTAAGCATGTATCTAGAATTGCAGTCCGGATCCCGCTTACTTACTTAGAAGTAAGCCTAACTGAAACATAAAGCGACTTGTCTTCTAATGAATCAGTGATTAGAACCTATAGGCTCCTAACTTTTCATTGCTGCTTTTCCCTCCTCAGTTAAATCTTTAGTACATTTTCTAAGAAATGTCCACCGAAATCAAAAGGGTTTGCAGCTGCCTTTTAAAAATACAGCCGCTTGAAGAACAAAAATAATTGAAATGTACGGGAAATATTTCCTATTACTGTACTTCAAGTTGGGATGCTAGTACAACTCCAGGGAACAGAGCTTCTAGTTTTAAAGAAATAAAGGAAAAAATATAATATGTTGAATCTAGTTTCCAGAATATTACAGCATAGACTGGATATTTAAAATAATCCAACTGCCCTGTTTCCCCGCGCCTACATCTTTAACAAAACAAAGCCCGCGAATTGTAGAGAAACCAGAACGAGCGTTTCGTGTTAGTTTTTAATTAATAAAAATAATTAATATATCAGCTCCTTTCACCAGCATTTAAGAAAATTTCTTTAAAGGAGAATTTAGCCTCAGTGTGAAAATAGCTTTAAATTCGCGTGGGATTTATAGGAAAAACACCACCACCATCCAGTTTCAAACCGCTGAACCTAGGAAGGGAGTTAAAGTCATGGAAGTCTATGGGGTTTACTTCCGAATAAACAACGGTAAAATGGGACTGTAGGAATCATTACAAAGGGTGTGCGCCCCAGCCATAGACATACAGAGGTGCTGCTCTACCTCACCTCGGAAATGCTAAAGTTCCAAGTGGGGTTAGCGGGATGCAAGTGATTCAAAGGTAGAAAGCAAGGTGGTGATCGGGCTGAAATCACTGAACTGCTGGCCTGAGGCTAGATTAGAGGAAGGGTCCTCAGAGATTTCTAGACTCAGAGATGAGGGTGCCAAATGACTCAAGATCACTGCCTGTTCATTTTCTGTAATTTCCCCTAAAATCCCCCCTCCAGCTCCGGGCATTGGGAGAGACGAACGTGGCAATGTATCAGGCGTGTGCGAACAAAACAAGCGCCAGAGGAACGCCTCTCCTAACCTTAAATCGCTCTCGGAATCGGCACAGAAGGTTTTCTCGTGGAAGAGTTGGGCCAAAAAGGCTGGCGGTGCGCGGGGGGGGGGGGGGGCGGGTAGAGAGAGACGGGGGGGGGGGGATATGAATGAAACCCTCTTGCTTCTCCCTCCGAGAGTTGCAGAGAGGCAATCCGCCTTGACAGAACCAGGCCGCGGCTGGATGAAAAATGCAGCCAGCCAGCTCGAGCCGAGCAGGGAACCGCAACTGCTCGGCCAGGCGCTTCGGGGAAGGAATGAAATGGAAAGGGGGGGGGGCACCGCTCCACACCCACACACACACCAAGGTGCCTGTAAACTGGATCGCCACCCCCTCTGCAAGATCGAGGGACTAACTGGAAGATCTCTCCCCCTCAAAGCAAAACACCATCTCCAGCTGTCTTTCTGGGGCCTTGTTTTCTGGCTCGCTTCTCTCTTTCCCTCCTTCCCTCCCTCCCTCTCTCTCTCTCTCAGTGTGTGCGTGTGTGTATGTCACCCACACACCGAGAGGTCCGCATCTCCCCTCTGAGCCTCGGGCGCCCCCCCCCCCATGATCGCGCATCCGGAGCGCGAGAACAGCCCTCGTTACCTTCTAGCTTTGCCCGGATCCGGGCAGTCACCGCATCTCACTCACAAAGCCCTCAGCCTGGACGCAGCATTGCCGCCGCCGCCGCCGCCGCCACCACCACCATCAGCCATCTCCTTGCTGTATTCTCGCCGCTCCAAATGCAATAAAAACCGAGCCTTTCCTCAAGACAGCATCAATGAAATGATGTGAAGGGCGAGAGAGGACGAGGGGCGGGGAGGAAATGCCCTTCCCCTACTTCTCCCCCTCCCCTCAAAGAAAGAAAACCCGTCCAGTCCCTTCTCTGCCTCCCGGACACAACTCCTGGTAGCGCGCAGAGGAGCGAGTCCCTCCAGGCGATGCCTTCAGGAATGAGAAGGGTCCTTGCCTCTCCACGCAGCCGAGAACCCCGTCCTCTCCCTGGACGCTTACAGATTCCCGGAAAGAGAGCTGGGAGGGAAAAGTTCGGGGTAGGAGCGACGGCGGAGGAAGCCCCTAAAGAGCAGGTTCGCTTCTTTAAGGCCGCGAAAGAGCGAGCTCGGCTGAGGAAGACCGAGCCCTGCGCGTCTCCAACCAAGTGCGTTGAGGCGAAGGGAGCGCAGCGTCTCGAGCGAGCGCCCAGCTCGCTCTGGCCAACCAGCTGCGCTGGTGCAACGGGAGGCTGGCGTTCTCTCGCTCTCCCCCCCCCCCTTCTCCTATCCTATCCTACCCTCCCTTCTTCCTCTCCTTTTTTCCCAGCCTGATTTTCCCTCCCAGGCCACAGGAAAAAAAAAAAAATCTCACAAAGACAGTCGGAGGGATCTCTCTGGATTCCCTCCCCACTTTGCCTCCTCCCCCCTCCTTCCTCTCCCCTCCCTCCTTTCTATCCATCTTTCTTAAGCAGAAAGAAAAATTCAAAGCTTCAGAAATCCCCTTTCTCTCTTTCCTCCCCCTTTTTTTTCCTCCAAAAGAAAAGAAAAGCCGTTGGCTTTTTTTTAAAAAAAAAAGAAACAAAAACCCACACCTAATACAAACCATTCCCCTTCGGCTTCCAGTCTCCAAACCAGCCTGACTTCTCTCCTGCATTATATCTAAGGAAATCATTTCTTAAAATAACAACAAAAACGCATCTGTTCAAAGGGAAGCGGTGCTGTTTTTGTAAACCAAATCACACGGCGGTAGTTTTCGGGTTGTTCTTATGGGGAGAGAAATAAGACCACTGTCATGTTGTACTGTATGAGCGATCTCCCAGGTTATTTGAGGATCTGCTCTTCCATATGTATTTTGCCATGGGTCCTACCGCCGTATAAATAAATACATCTGATCTGATTGTCATCTCCTTGTTACTAACAATGATTATTTTTACTGCATAGGTTTATTTTTTTTAAGGACCTCCACCTCCCTACGAATAATCTCACCCTCTTTTTCTAAAGAAATAAAGAATGTATAGGACACACACACACACACACGGCACACAGAGAGAGAGACTATATACATATACAAGCTCCAAGAACCGGCTTTACTAAAAATAATCAACCCGTCAAGAGAGCTGAGGATGCGGTTTTTTGTAATCTGTCTTTCTCTTCTCTGTATCTTAACTTTCTTTTCTTTTTCTTTCAAATGTATTATTTTTGAGGGTAAAGTTGAATAGGTCAAAGCGAGGATAAACAGCCTCCCCGACTCTTTCTGGAATCTGAAAAGAACCAGGTTGATAATAGCCACGTGTGGTCATTTTTTATTACTATTTTTTTAAAAAAGAGTTTGGTATAAAGGATCATTATTTAGCACTCTTTGAGCTCTGCCTCCGCTTTCTTGCATGATTCCGTGTCGTTCTCTAAAATGGAATTTGGAGGATACCGAGAGCTTCAGCGCCTCTCCAACTCAAAGAGTGCCCCATTTGCAGACCGTCGGACTTTCTCTCCCCCGATAAATTGGGGACTAGGAAGAAGTCAGCTTCATGGAACAAAGTGGAGCTTCCTGCCGAGTAAACATTACAGGGTTGCACGATTAGGCAAGGCGAGCGAAAGGCCCGTTGGAGTCCGTGGGGTTTACTTCTGAGGAGGCAGGCATAGGACTGCGCTGTAAGCCTCGTTGCAATTCTAACAGTGATCCCCCAACATCCGCGCTGGAAAGTACATCTCGTCCAATAAGGCGCGATCTGCTTGGATCGCTTTTCGAGCTGGAGGTAAAAGCGGAGGGGGGGGCCTGAAGGTGGAGATCAGTCAAGCCTTGAGGGATGAGGAATTCTGTAGAGTTTGCTAGCGCCCGATTGCAAATCTTTCCCATTCGTAATCCCTTGGAAAAGCAACGTGGGCTGCAGGATATAATGCCTTGCAAAATAAAAACCCTGAGCATGAGAGTAAGGCATGTTACACACACACTTCTTGTTTTTATTCTGCGGACACATAAACAGAGACTTGGCCACGCGTTTCTCAGCTCACCTTCTAATATGTTAAAATATCATATACCCGAACCCCATGTATTAACATTCATTATGTTGCAAAGTGTGCGTATACGTTCGTGTATCATGCATTATATATTGGTATCATTATAGATTAGTACCCTTGATAATAGAGTTTGTGCTTTTAATACTCACGTTTTGCGTATATATATATACAAAAATGATTGTGTGTGTGTGTGTACAATCCACAACTCCACCTTAATATTGTGTTGGTTTGTATAACACACAAGAACAGCAACAACAACTTAGAAAGAGAATCCTAAACTGGTATATGTATTGCACATTTTAGAAACCGCCCGAACATTTGGCCCAACCCCAGGCAACGTTTCGTCCGGGGTAAATTCCATGGATTCTATGTAGATTGTATTTTAATTACATCCGGGTGAAAATCAGAGCGATTTTATTTCTCCGCTCGCTGTGGAATTACTCTGGAGGAATGCATTCTCGCCTATTGAGTTAGAGCTTGATGCAGAAACTAAATCAGCCTACAACTTTCTTTCCTCTCTGTTCATGAAAAATATCCGGAGAGATATATGAATAGATAGATAGATAGATAGATAGATAGAGATTATCGATTACTGTATTGTTTCCACAGCACATTTTCAATATACAAAATGCCTTGGATTTTTATTATGTTGGTGTGCGGGTGTGCGTTTGTATGCGCGCCTGTGTTTCAAACCTCCTTCAGTTTTGAAAGAGGAGGCTCTTTCTGAGATTTGCTTATATCTTCCAAACTTTCACCAAACCCTACAAATCTTGCAGCTGGAAAAATAACTTAAACCACCGGCGATTGTGTGCACGAAGTTCTACAAAGAACAGAGGCCAGCAGCTGTCGTTCAACAAGGACAACCCAAATCACAGCCCAAACAGAGAACGTGTATTATGGGTATAGAGGTGCACACGCACGCACACTCAGTAAAATACCACGAGCTGAAACGCGTAGGCACACGGCCTGCCTTCCTGAGCTCTATTCGGCCCGGCTGAAACCTACTTCAAGTCCAAAGGCTGCTTCCAGAGACTCCAGCTATGAGCTCCTTTCTCAAAACTAGACTCTATGCAACATATCTGTAAGCACGACCATCTTTAAAATCAATAAACAATATCTATATATGTATATATTTAAAATCGATAGGCACGATGGAGGCGCTGAGAAGGATGTTTCGGGGCATCTATACCGACAGGGAGGCAAAACCACGTGCTTAAATCTCGCCCCCACTGAAATCCATGGGAATCCAGGGCGCTACAGTTCGGACCGGATTCTGACCGTTCATTTGGCACGGTTCAGTCCCCTGATCAACCACCGGACATTCTGAAAATAGTAAGAATACAACATTCTCTCTCTCTCTCTCTCTCTCTCTCTCTCTCTCTCTCTCTCACACACACACACACACACACACACCAAAATTCACCATTGCTGCATAGAAGAGACCGATCCCCCCCAAACTCTGCTAAAAAGACCATCTCTCACCTTATGAAACCCAAACCAGCTATGCAAGGGCTCCGAAGCAGAGCTGAAGACGCCGCAGACGACCACGACGATTTCTGTCCCTGCTGCTCCAGGTTCAAACAGGACCAAAAAGATTCGTGGGGAATCTCCTGCGGAGGTAGCGCCCTTCTAGGATCTTGTCAAGGCGAGAGACAGGCTTGCCCAGCCTCGCGAGCGATTTGTGGCCTCTGACAAATTAAATATTACTGTTTATTACCAGCCATACTCCAATAAAATAAAGCGGGTTCGAGGCGATCGCTCCTATCTCACCAGCGCCTGCACCTATAGGACACGGAGACGTCACCGCGCACGCAAGCGGCCCCTTTGTCATGCTTGAGCGCAGCAGTAATGGAAGGTTAATTTGTGTTCTTCTGCTTTAAATCCCCATCAGTCAGTTTCCCCCTCTTCTTCTTCTTCGTCTTTTTTTCCGGGGGGGTGGAGTGCTAGTTGCAATTGGGAGGAATGTAGCTCTTTTGGAAGGAGGAGGGGGCGTGCTAAGCGGGCAGGAAAGGTGGGGGGAGATATGGAGGGCTGAAAACCCAGATTCTCGTGGACTAGATGGAGGGCCAACTGGCCGTATCGCTAGACCGCACTTGTGGTGGAATTAAACCGCATGTGTGTCTGCATGGCTTGTCCTGTTTTTATATGTTACAGGGAGCGTAAAGAGCTGCATCTTGCAAAGGCGATACGGGCAGATCCGATCTCAGAAGCCCATCTCTCTCTCTCTCTCTCTCTCTCTCTCTCTCACACACACACACACACACACACACACACACAGCGATTTGGGTAGATCTGACATCGCAGGCACTCTGATCTCTCCGGGGCTGGGGAGCAAGAATACTGACCTTATAGCCTCCTTTCTTTCCTGGTACCCAGTCCCCAAATTTACTGTCAATGGAGACTGGGGAATATTTTTGTTTCGTTTTGCTTTTTTTATCATCTACATTTTTGTAACCCCTCTCTTGCAGATATTTCGCAAGCTGGCCTTGGCAATCGTTCTTCCTTTGCGAGCACAGCGTGCTAGAAATGTGATGCTTTCCCCAGCAGGAATTGAGACTGGGGTGGGGTGGGGGCGCTGGGGAGAGGCAAGAAATGGTTGCTGGGGACTAAAATAAAATACGAGATGAACCCAGGTCCACCGGGAAGACTGGAAGATTCCGCTTCAGGATCTAGCTAGGAGGTAAGAGCGGGGTAGGGTGGGAAGAAGTCCCTTCCTTAGTCCCGGACCCCAAGTCGGACCCTTGAGGGATCCCCATTTCCAGACCGGCTTTGAGGTGCTGATGTCCTCTGTCGGCCGGCTGGATCCAGTCAGAGGCTTCCGGCTGAGGATTTGAGACAAGGCCCATCAAAGGGGCCTGAGTACCAGGCTGCTGGGGGTGGGGAGTTGGGGGGAAGAGGCAGGCGGAGGGAGTGAAGTACCTCAGAGTTGCTGATGGGCATCAGGTGAACACACACACAACCCAGAAAAAACGGCCGCAAGGAGCGACTGAGAGCAATCCGACTCCTCTCTGCGTGTCCTCGCTTCAAAGGGTACTTGCCTCCCTATTCTATCCCGTTGATAATTGACTCATAAGGATGTGGGGTGGGGGTGGGGGTTTTAAAAAAGAAATATTTCTGCGGGCCCTTTAAAAATTGAAGTAACTCTCAGAACAAAGTCATCCCAGTAATTAGGGACCGGTCCCCTCCTCTTGCATATTTGATAGGCCAACCTTTATATTCTAGGCTGACGATGTGTGTGTGTTTGTGTGTTTCTTTGCTCCTTTTAATGGACCTAGATCGTGTCCAACGTTTCGCCCTCCTGATTCCAAAGAGAACCGCCCCAGTTTCTTATGGCTGAAAATAAAGAAAATATTTTACTGCTTTCCATGTTGCAAAGCATTGAACGGAGAGGGTCCTCTGCGTCCATTTGGTAAAGTAGGCAGAACATCGCGACGAGGGGTGCTTTAATAGAAATCTAATATAAGTGAGTTTTGATTAAATTGCCATATTTGCCCAGGCAAATATCCGTAGAACTATGGCTGGGATCCTTTAACACAAACAGAACTAAGCCTCGATGAGCTCTGTGGGGCTTTCTTCTGAGGAATTCTCCCGAAACAAGGGAGATTCTTATTGCAATCCTCGAAAGCGTTTACTCTAAAGCAAACCTAAACTAGATAATATATGTGGATGACTGGTCTCCTAACTAAACAGCTCAAGAAGCACTCAGCTCGATCCTAAACATACTGGCTCAGAAGTCCCTTTGAGTTCAACGGGACATGAACTATAGGATGCGCACAGCCCGAAGGGATTTAGTAAAAAAGCAAACAAAAAAACCCCCTGGACTTCTCATTACCTTGCGACTGGTTGTTCCTAATCAAGGCAATAATTATCTTTTAAAAAATTTAAACCTAAGCACACACCTGGAAGAAAGCCCTATAGGACACAACAGAATTAACTTCTGCAAAAATGTGTGTAATTTATTGCGCTGTAAGTTCGGGCTTCTCTCCCACACAATGGACCAACATAGCTTCCTGCAGTGATTGTACGTCTGTATTGCTTCCCCCCAATCGATATCTATTTGGGGCGAAGGGAGCGGGAAATTACATTTAAGAAATGCTTTTACGGTGGCGCGTGTGTGTGTGTGAAAGAGAAATAAAACTGTATTTAAAAGGTGAACTTTTTGTCCTGATAAATGAGTTTTCATTTGGAGTGCAGGTTATTTAATTATTTCAGATAAATATATACTGCGGTTGTGTGTGGGGTGGTTTTTTTTTTGGGGGGGGGGGAGGACAAAACTAAACAGCCCGAATCAGTTTAAAGCAATGTTAAAACAAAACACCGCTTAAAAAAAAAAAAGTTACCCACAGGGCAGAGGTTAGACTTAAAACTAAAGAATTGAAACTATTGATAATAACATAAAATCCGAGGAAAGCATGCAGAATTTCTCCCCCTTGCCGTACCAGAGGACAAATTCTGCGGCAGAAGCGACTGTCCCAAGAAACACCGAAGGAGGAACAAGCAGATGGTTCGTTTCCTCTTCCTAGTAATTTTCTGGTTTCTTTCAGTGCCCCCCGCCCGCTCTAATTTTCCTGTGCTCTCCGCCGCTGCAGCAGTTGACGACCTTGCAAGGTTGCAATCCGAAGCATATCCTCTCTCCTTGAAATCGGTTGGGCTTACTTCTTCCGAGGTGGGGGTGGTGGGGGGCACAAGGCGACAGATTCGACAGCTGGAATTGCTCTCGTGGAGGGGGGGGGGGAGTCCTTCGCCAGGCGAGCTGGCTCTTAAGGGGTTGCAGGATTGCTCCCGATCCTTGACACCAGGCGACTCGGATGGATTTCTTCCTATTTCGGTGGATGAATGGGCAAAAGGGCAGCGCAGCCCGACCTCAGTTCTTCGGAGCAGTCCTCATGACGACTCCAGCATCAGGCTTGCTGACCCCTCTCTCTGCCTGCCCAGTGGCCTGAGTGCTGGGGAACGAAATCGGCGGAACTGAACATCTGAGAAATTGCCATGAGGACCGTATCCGTGCAACTGGGTTGAGGATGCCACCCATACAGTTTTGACTACATAAAAATGGGGGGAGTGACATCAAGAGGAAGAGAGCCACATCTGTTAAAATAGGGCCATTTAACCGCAGAACCCTAGTAGTTATTTCTCAAAAGTCAGGCCCGCTGGGGATTGTTCCCTAGTCAGCGTGCCCTCAGTATATCGCCGGTTTTCTTCCTTCACTTTGCATCCTAGAGCTTTGTCGCTGAACCTGAAATTCAGAATCTTCCAAATAATTTTTTTTAAAGGGGGGGGGGGAGAAAACACCTTATGTTTTGGCAATGAATCTTCTTTTACTGTACAGGACGCTTGGGTCCAGGATCCTCATTGCTGCGAACAGTTCCATTAAGTTTCACCGCAGCTGACAAATGTGGCCTTATCCACCCCTTCCTGCAGATTCAGCTACCTGCCCAGACTGAGAAACCCTCATCACATCGTACTATAGTAAATAGCAAAGCGGCGAAGGCTTCATTAAATCTACCGAACAGCTAGAGAAAACTCAGTTCGCAACACAGGTTTATCTCTCTTTTGTGGGGGGGGGGGGGTGAATAAATCTGCATTTGTTAAAAGTACAAAGCTGTTAAAAGGAAAGTGAATATATGGGGGCGGGGAGAGAGAAATTCCCTCTCAGCGGTTCACTTCCTCTTACTCTGCCCGGAACCCACAAAAAAAGTCTGCAGCAGCGCTACTTCTCAATGGGCAACATTTACAAAAACGCTTAATATATATATACAGACACACATCACACACAGGGAAATATTGCACTCGAAATTTAAGGGGAAATAATTATCATGGATTGCAATATGCCCCCAAAGCTCAGAAAGAATATTAATATTATCAATTAATTATTATGGGCTAACCATATTTATTATTAAGAATATAATAATAATATTTGCCCTTCTAGGACTCCCTGAGCTGAATGAGACTTTTAAGACTTCTCAGAAACTACTGCGGACTGCACCTTTTAGCGTTCCTGCGGCCTGAGTTAAGTAGTACCCAGTTAGTTCAATGGCGCTTTGCTTTCAAATGAAAAGGGCGTTGCCGTCTTGGTTGGAAATCAATTCCATTCAAACCAGCGGGATTTACTTCTTGGTCAGGGAATCAAAGGGGGGAGTCCTTCTCTTTCGTTCTGCATTTCGATTTATATTTATCTCCGTATAGCCTTGAAGTTTTCTTTATATGCCATGCAAGCCAGAGGCGACACCTGAGAACCCGAAAGAGTTTCAGCAGGCGAGTGGTGGGCTCGATCCAGCTGAAAGCAAGCCCGCCTAGAAGCGAGACCCAACACTCACTCAACAGGGAGCAAAACTCACCCAACTGCCCTGAGATAGCCGCGCAAAGTAAGACGCTTCAGGGTATCCCTCCGCCGCTCTGGTGAAGCCAAGGGGGCCGGACTAAGTCATCTTCTTCCATTGATATCGATGGGACGTCCGGCCTGATCCTACAGGGCCTCTTCGAGTCGAAAGCCCCGTTATTAAAGGGGCTTTTACTTCCCAATGAAATGATTTAGACACAGGCCTGCTTTTAGCTGGATCGGGGCCATCGCTTTCCTCAGCAGTCGGTGCTGTTGGTAGGTCGGCCCTGGGTTCACATTTAAAAGTGGGGACTGGGGTTTGACTGCAGTCGCTATTTTATTCCCCACCCACCCCCCACCCGCCAAACACACCACACAAATAAATAAACACAGAAACTGTTTGACGTCAGACGCTGCTTTGAAGGAAATGAGAATTTCTTCTCCTCACCTCCCTCACCTCTAACCCTAACACCCCCCCCCAAAAAAATACCCCACCCCACTGGTTTTGAACTGGATTGCTGTGGGACTCAAGAACCGGGCGGCAGGTTTACCCGGCCTCTAGTTTCTAAAGTCACAAACAGGTGGACACATTTTTTTTAAAAAAAAGTTATTTATTTTTAAACAGCTAGTTCAGGTGCTTTTTTATTTTTCTTAGATGAAAACCCCATTTAATATCCACCCCCTTTCTCTTGCAGTCCATTAATCTCCCCCTCCACCTCAGGGTTGCACGAAATTGAAAGGCAAACAGCGCGGCCTTAATAGCGCCTGCGTTTAGAAAGAGCATATTGTATTTAGGCGGAGTAGAAACAACTTCGTTCTCTTTCTCTTGAAGAAGTTGCTGAGCGCCTTCTCCCCCAGGCATAAAGGCAGAAGGACGATTCTATTTTCTGTTGTCTCTTCCCCAGCTCCTCTGCGGCGCTCGTCTAGGACGAACTGAAATGAAACCTCCTCACTCTGCAGGTCTCCAGTGTTGCACAGCCCCTGCAAAGTTCCCCCATGGGCCGTAGTGGCAGAGTATCTAGAAGGTCGTTGGTTCGATCCCCGCCATGTCTAGACGAGGGTGGGAATATCCCTTGAAAGCCCTACAGAGCCGCTGCCGGTCAGGGCCAACGATAGTGAACTAGATGAGCCAAGGGTAGGTAGCTAGTTAACTAGGGCGTCCGCTCGGCATGCTGAAGGTTCAGTCCTCTGAAGAACCGCTGCCAGTCCGTGAAGATGGAGCAAGGGTCTGAGTCCGCCCAAGCCAGTTTCCTATGTTCTGCTGTTTAAAGAACAGAGCAAACTCTAATACTTCCATACTGGGAAAACAGAACAAAGAGGTTTTTAAAAAACCAAAACCCACCCTGCAGGGGCGAGGGGGTTTTTTGCGGGGGGAGAAGCAACTTCTACTTGTAGGTAGACAGCTAGCATCTCAGGGTTCTGAGCCGAATACTAATCTTCCATTTTCATGGAGTGTTTTTGGTTTGGTTTTTGACCACGACCACACAACCTCCAGTGACTCAATCCGGAGAAAAGTTGTGTCCTCAAAATGTGGGATTTTGGTCAGTTCTACCCTTTCCCAAGGGAAGAGGAAAAGCAAGCGGACGTCCCAATGGTGGTGTCAGAAGATGAACTTTCTCGAGTGTCACCGAGCTCTTCCTCGCTACCCCTTCTTGGCCTCCGAAACCTGCTCTCTTCCCACACGGCGAGAAAACCTGCATCGTTACAGTGGTACCTCGGGTTAAGTACTTAATTCGTTCTGGAGGTCTGTTCTTAACCTGAAATTGTTCTTAACCTGAAGCACCACTTTAGCTAATGGGGCCTCCTGCTGCCGCCGCGTGATTTCTGTTCTCATCCTGAAGCAAAGTTCTTAACCCAAGGTAATATTTCTGGGTTAGCAGAGTCTATAACCTGAAGCGTATGTAACCTGAAGCGTATGTAACCCGAGGTACCACTGTATTATTTATGCTTGCATTGATACCCCAACCTTTCCTCCAAGCCAAGGGGCTGGAGGTGGCGTAAAAAGTTTCTCCCCCCACATTTTATCTTCACCACACCCCTGCGATGCAGGCAAGGCTAAGAGGCAGCGTCCGTGAGCCACGGTGAGCTTCGTGGCTCAGTGGGGATTCGAACCCCGCTCTCCGGGCTCCTAGGTCAATACACCACATCGACATCCTTTCTCCAGATTCAACCGGACGCCAACTGGTCTCTCGTGGAGCTCAGCTGGCAAAACCATAAATGAATGAGCGAACAAATAAGCAAACAAATTTCCCACGCTAACGTCACCCTCACTTCGCGCACCTTCCTTAATCAATTACTTAATGGGAGAGAGAGCTCTCATTGACGCCAGAAGGGCCATGCTAATCTGCAATTGCCAAACATCGCGTCAATCAACGCCCGATCGCCACCTAGAGAGGGTGGTGGGGTAGAATCCCCCACCGAAGCCGAGATAAGCCCCTTCTTCGCGGACTCTGAAGAAAGGGGTGCAGGCTGGGGCTTGCCTTCCCTTTCCCTTTCAAACAAGCAATCGCTCTTCATTCATAGTTTCATTCACAGAACTGTAGAATTGGAAGGGACACTGAGGATCACGTAGACTAGCCCAACCCCCTGCAATCCAGGAATATGTAGCTGTCCCATACGGGGATCGAACCTGCAACCTTGGCCTTAATATCACCACGCTCTAACCAACTGAGCTGTCCTCTTGTAATGACATTGGGTAGAAGGGTAGGTAGGATGCCTGGGTGTGAGGCAAAAGCTTCCCCGTCGCGATTATTTCGTTCAAGAGAGGGAGGGAGGCAGTGTAGTGTAGTGGTTAGAGTGCCAGCCTACGACCTGAGATACCGGGGTCCTAGTCCTCACACAGCCAGGAAGTTCCTTGGGTGACCTTGGCCCACAGTCACTTCCTGTCAGCCTACCCTACCTCACAGGGTCGTTGTGAGGATAAGATGGGGAGGAGGAAATGTATGTATACCGCCTCCAGCTCCTTGGAAGAAAGGCGGGATATAATTCTCATAAGTGAACAAACTAAAGCGAGCCCTGGGATGTTAGGCGCATTCCACTACCCTTCACCAATAGATGGGCTGGCTCTTGCTGGGGCAAAGGAAGAAGACGGCTGTCTTAAGCACATGTCACTGAACTGCTCCCATGTGAGATTCGCTTTTTCTCCCCACCCCTCTGTGGCCTTCTCCTAGGGCGAGTTTACCTCCTGGGGACAGAGGCTTCTCTCCTTTAAAGCAGCGGGGTGGGCGTAACTGGCCCTCCAGATGTTCGTTGGACTCTAACTTGTCCATCAGCCCCAGGTCAGTGATCAGGGAGAATGGGAGTCAGAATCCAACCACATCCGGAGGACCACAAGATCCCCAACACGGATGGCGAAATATTCGTCGAAACTGATAATATTTAGGAGGAAATAGATTCGAGGAGTGGGGGGAGGGAAAGACCAGAAACAACTTTGCCTGTCTTTCAGCCATCCAAGGCTTAGTTCACCCACGGGCACGTCCACACACACACACCCCGCCACGACCACAAGATCGCGTGATGGCTTTCACGTGTGAACGGGCCACCACGGATCTAACTACACAGAGAACATGCGTGGCCTCCCCAAACTCACACGCGCTTTCTAAGAGCGTTTGGGACACCCGTTAAACTGGCCAGACTTCAGGCGTCCTGTTTTGAACATCGCTGTGGAGCGGGATCTGACGTTATGAACTGATAGGCTAAACTCGTGTGTGTGTGAACAGCGACTGAAAACAATTCATAAATATTATAACGGATTTCTCTTAAGAGTTCTGGTGGACAAGCAAAAAAGCGGACAACTTATTTGTTCTTTTTATAGCTAGCTACGCGGCGAAATCCTGTGCAAGTTTATTAGGAAGTCAGTCCCGCTTTATTCAATGAGGTTTCCTCCTTCAAAGGATGGAATAGTAGGAAACAGCTCTCGCCATTCTGTCCCCCTGGCGTCCCGATCCTAAAAAGTTTTCCAGTCCGCAAAAGAGAGATTTAGAAGTGCGGTGTGTCCCCTGGTGAAATAAACCTCATACAATCATGTGTGGGTTTTAGTCGCTCCATCAACTGATCTGTCAATTGTGCACGTGAATCGTGGAAACAGTCTTGGAAGATGCTTTCTTTCCGACGTAGGAGAAAGGGCCGGTGTCTGCTTTAAAGATGGTGGTCGCTGTCTAAAGTTTTGCAAGTACTTATGATTTTGTTGTTGCCGCTGTTGCTGTCCCAACTCTACCCCACGTCTCTGGTCTGATTTCTAGAAGCACCCCATTAGTCGGTTTGCTTTAAAACCAATTAACCCAGCCGATTAATCGGCTAGTCTTTGCGGCTCTGATATTTAGAAGCAAATGCCTCGATCTTCAGTGAAATATACAAGTGTATAAGGTTGTTAAGGTTACCGTGCTAAGACCATCCCGAGTTTCTTTCCAGCCGGATCCTAAACAAAATAGGGTCCTCTGAGTTTAATGGGGCTTGATCCCTGTTAAGTGAATTTAGGCTGCGATCCTAACCCAGATTATCTGGATGAAAGCCCCGTTTAATTCAGTAAGAGTTCTTTCTGAACAGGATACCCGATATGCGCTGAAATCTCAAGCATACCTGGAAATAAATAAATAAATAAATCCACAAGAGAGCGAAAAATTGCGAACATGTGGATTGCAAAGATCTGGTCCTTGGGGTCGCTCCCAGACTGTCGCTTATTTCGGGGTGAGAAGTGAGTCCATAGCTAATGTCCTTCTTTGCGAACGTCGCTTGGGTTATCGCTTTCAAAAGTAGAAAAGGGACTTTTCCAGCTTTAAATGATGTCTTTATTAACGCGGGAGAGGGGGGGGGGGAGTTGCGGCAACGGCGACCGCTTCTCTCCCTTAGATATTTCCAAAATATCCTCTGCTTCGTGGAGTAGGCGGTTAAATTGATTCTTCTATTTTATCTTCGCTGGGCAGTTAAAAGCAAGGAGAGTAAACAGAGGCTTGGAGATAAGATAAAGAAAAATGTGTGTGCCCGCAATTTTGCTCCCGAAGTCTTAATAAACGAGAGCGGCCCTTAAATGTGGACGGGGCGGGGGCGGGATCTTCGCGGATCAGAAGATTAAAGAATCAGAAAAACAAAACGAACAACTAGTCTCACCATTAGGGACAGGGTGGAATTCTGTGCAAATTTTCGTGGAAGTAAACAGGCGCCGGGCTGCGCTTGGAGATCCACCGGCCAGAATCTGCCCTGCACGCTTTCCCTTAAATCCTCAAGACATAAAAGTACGAGAGCCTATCCGCTCCCTCAAATGAAACTCCAGAACTCAAGCCGCGGTGGTTTTTGGGGATCCCTGGCACCCCGAGTCGAGTCGCCCTAAAATAAGGGCTCGAGGTTGATCTATTTATTTGACCTAGTCAGGAATCTTTACTCCCCTATCTAGCCAAGATTTACATCTTTTAAAATCCCATAGATTTAAAAAGACCGAATTAAACAGGAGCTTGAATCATCAGTTGAGCCTTAAAACTTTGCTGGATCCGGCCGAATCGCTCCCTCTACCGCTGCTTAAACGCCACCCCATCCGAGGAGAGCGTTTTCCAAAATGGGATTATTCTTCCCAGGAGGCTGGTTTCAAACCTACGGAAGGATTTAGCTAGCCAGCTCTCTACCAACCCCGAATCAAAGTTACCCAAACGGATCCACT
Source organism: Podarcis tiliguerta (assembly GCF_965153285.1). Classification (NCBI taxonomy): domain Eukaryota; kingdom Metazoa; phylum Chordata; class Lepidosauria; order Squamata; family Lacertidae; genus Podarcis; species Podarcis tiliguerta. The sequence goes on from NC_139549.1 coordinate 21,249,098, forward strand.
GCCCACATGAATACTAGATCTCCCTGCGCTGGACAGAGGGAGTTTAGAACTGGGTTCAAGGTGGACGCTTTTACTAGATTTCCTTCGAAAGTTCCAGGAAAGAAAGAAAGAAAGAAAGAAAGTTTATTTCCTATTCGTTTCGATTGTTGTAAACCGTCTAGGGCACGTTCTACTGCCAAGGCCGCATATATGAATTTCCAATAAAAACACTCTTAAGGTCAATCATAATTTCTCAGAATTTCCATTATTATCGTTACGGATATTTCATAATTTATTTATTTGTGAGAAGTCAATCACCAGAATTTTTCATTAAAAAAGAATTAATAAAGAAAAACCAAGCAAAACAAAATAAAAAAGGGGCGGCGGCCAATGATTTCAATAGCACGTTCCCATCATGGGATTCCGGAGATGAGACCCGATTTTAGGTTTGTGTATTCGAAAGTAGGTCCCTTTCGGTGTAATAGGACTTAATCCCAAGTGAGGATTGAATAGGATTGGTGTCCTAGTTACTTCGCTTTTTCTAAAAGGGTAAAAAGAAATGGACAAATTTGTATGTGTGAAATAGAAAGCGAGGGCAAGAGAGTAAGATTCTCTCCGCCCCCCCACGACCAACATGTGGAATTATTCTTATTTTCGGACTGAGAATATACCCGGTTACAATGAGTTATTATTACTGCACCATGAGTGCACGTGGCGCCTCATATTTTTATTATTTCATTCATTAAATTTGTTGTCCTTATCTTGCCCAAGTCAACCCAAAGCGACAATAATAACCATAATGTTATTACTTATACCTATCTCCCTCCTACGGGGGAAGGGCGGTAGCTCTGCGGTAGAGGATCTAGGTTCAGTTCCCAATGGTAGGGCTGGGAACAGCCCCTCTGCCTGAAGCTCTCTGGAAAGCCACTGTAGACCATAAAGGTAAAGGTAAAGGTACCCCTGCCCGTACGGGCCAGTCTTGACAGACTCTAGGGTTGTGCGCCCATCTCACTCAAGAGGCCAAGGGCCAGCGCTGTCCGAAGACACTTCCGGGTCACGTGGCCAGCGTGACATCGCTGCTCTGGCAAGCCAGAGCCGCACACGGAACGCCGTTTACCTTCCCGCTAGTAAGCGGTCCCTATTTATCTACTTGCACCCAGGGGTGCTTTCGAACTGCTAGGTTGGCAGGCGCTGGGACCGAACAGCGGGAGCGCACCCCGCCGCGGGGATTCGAACCGCCGACCTTTCGATCGGCAAGCCCTAGGCGCTGAGGCTTTAACCCACAGCTCCACCCGCGTCCCTGTGCTGTAGACCATACTGGGCTGCAATGACCAAAGGGCTGACTCGGTGCACGTTCATAGAATTGTAGAGTTGGATGGAACCACAAACGCCAACCCTTTGCAATCTTCTCCAACCCACAGATTAAGATTTTCACGCTCTACCAACTGGATCTGACTAATTTAAAAGAGTCCATGTGCCCATAGGAACCACCACAGAGTATATTAAGCTGTATTCCTTGGAATACAAAAGTTAGGTTTTGAATATATTCAAGGCCTTCGAACCTTGATATGAATCTCGCCCAATTCCTCTCTTCTGAAACTTGTAATGGCGCCCCTAGTGTCCGCGAGCGAGAGGTGCGGACACTTCAGGAGCACGACCGTGGCTCTTTTCCCCCACCAGCCTGAGTTTTGTCAACATTTCCCACTGAGTAATCGCTGCTACCCAAAGCCAAACAAGCTAACAAGCCAAACACCAAAACACTCTTTGATTCCAGTGCTTGCTTGTTTATTTTTTAATATCTCTGCCGCAGGCCAGACAGGTTACTAGTCCTCTGGACAATTTTGAGTTGCTGTTGGTTTTTTTTTGGTTTTGCTTTTTCTTCTCCTCCTCCTCCTCCTCTCTCTCCATCTTATTAAAAGCGCACTCAACAAGGGATTGTTTGGGGTCCCCCCCGAGTCGCTGGTGGTTTGGGGAGGGTTTGTTTTTAATAGGCCGGGGGAACAAGACGGAACACATGTTAAGTTTAAGCAGGTTCATTGAATCACGGTAAATCAAATAAAGTTTACGACTTCAGCAGGAAATGCGGGGCAAATGAGGAGGGGGAGGAGAGAGCGTGGGGGCGGGGAGAATTCCCCCCCCCTCGCAAAGTCAGAGCAAGCTGAGGGGAGGGGAGGCTGCTGAGGGGGGGGGGGTGCCAGGGGTTCTCTGTGTCCCCCCTTCTTCTCCTCCCTGGAGCATTCTAGAGGATAAAAGACCCGGGACCCTCACTGGCGGCTCTCGCTTGGCGCCCGAAGGAGTGTTCTCAATCATTTGTCCATAAGTCCAGTCCACATCAGGAAAAATTTAATCACTAGAAAGCCAGACCCAGCAGCTTAAAAGGGAAATCGCCATTTCCCCCTCCCCCTCCTCTTATGCTCTTCCCCTCCCCCCACCCCACCCCTCCGGTCCTGGAATGGCCAACACTTTTGCTAGACAGGCCAAGATTTTTGGTGGGCTGAAATCTGAGGAAGAGAGCCCCCCTGCCTCGGCGCACTTTACAAATAGTATACACAAGAAATTGCAAAAAGCTTTAGTCTGCATATTGGAACAACGCTGGCCTCGATCTGCCTATATAATAAGAAGCTAATAACGTCGGCATTTGCAGATAATCGTCGTCATAAAGCTGCTCCCCCACGAACATTGAAAACAAAAAGAGTTCCCAGAAATCTCGTCCAAACTTCGAGAACTGCCTCCCCACTTCCAGCGACTGGGCCTTTGCGCTCCCCCAAGTCGTGATTCAAAGACATAACCGAGGTCCTGTTTGTGTACCAAAACACACACGCCCCCGCGCTCCCGGTCAGTCGCGGAAACAATTTGCTGCCTGGAGCAAACTTTCTCTGTAAATGTGGGAAATCCGTAAAAATGGTCTTCCTTATGGTCAAAAAGCAAATGTAGTAGCCCTGGTAGACGGGAATCCAAATTAGGACTAAGGGTAAGTTTTCATTTTGGTCGTGCTCAAGAGTTGATGCATTGGAATTAATCAGTTTCAGCGGTTCTGCTTTGATATGACGGTTGAGCTATCACGCGAGCAAAATGGCTGAGTAAGCTTTCAGGGTGTCCTGAGTCTTCACTATCCCAAACTATGGCTTTAGGAACACAACATGCATCTCTCTCTCTCGCACAAAAACACACAGTTACTAAACATCCAAATATTTCCCAATGTGATTAAAGCTGGTTTGAGCCCCTTGTTTTTGTTGGTTGGTTTGTTTGTTTGTTTCAGAGTTTTTATAGGACGCCTTTCCTCCGGATTGGAGCACGGGGCGGCTTTCCAGACCCAGCGCAAGAGCAGCATAGCAATCAAACCAAATAAAAATGGTGCACGTATTATGCAAATCAGCAACCGTTAGTAACAGCGCGATCCTAACCCTGTCTACTCGGAAGTTAAGTCCTCTTCAATTCAGTGGGGCACCCCCCCCCCCGTAAAGTGGGGTGAAAATCGCAGCCTAAACCTCAGTTCCAACCATCAGCATCTTCGGGTTCCAGAAGCCCAGATAAATAAATATGTTTCCACCTGTCCCGGAAATGTAATAATGGGGGGGATTGTCCTATCTTAATCTCGAGGAGTTTGAGCGATTTCTTAGACTCACAAATCTGTCTTCCTTTTGGAAAAGGTGCAAGCGAAATCCTGCGCGCGTTTTCACAGAAGCAAATTTCACTCTGTTGGTTGAGGAACAAATTTATACTGAGTCAGAACTTTGGTGCATCTAATTCTGACTGGCAGCAGCTCTCCAGGGTTTCAGATAGGGGGCCTCTCCCAGCCCTACCTGGAGGGAGTTGAACTTGGGACCTTCTGCATGCAAAAGAGATGCTCTTCCATCCACCTGGAAGAAACCTCCCAAGTCCTTGTACTGCGACCTCAGGACGCGTTTCTGAGGAAAGGCTCCTGGACCGTCTCTCTGGTCAAGGCTGACAGTTTTTGGCACCCATACTTACTTGCTCGCGGGAGAAACACGTGGCTCCCTCTCTCCCTAACCCTTGAACGGGAGTTTCTGCCTTCCAATTCTTAACATAAGGTCGAGCAGGCCAAAGTGAGCGCTTTTATTTACGGAAAATTAGAAGGACTCGACTGAGCGGCGGGGACAGGGGGCTGTAGTGGCGAGAGGTCAATTAACTGAATCGAAGGGGTGCGCTTTCATATAGCGTCTAGGACCCAAGGGGTGGTGAAAAAATTCTGGATCGTTCCCTAAAAACTACACAAAGTGGGAATAGAAAGAAATCTTGCAAATTTTCATTGTGCATAAAATGATCCATTTATTTATGAAGCTATTGGGCACGTTGGGGGGGGGGGGCTGGCGTTTTCAGGCAGTATTCTTCGTTATTGCTCAGTAAGCTGCGCATTAGAGACTTTTAAACATATATCACATTGCATTTATGGTTTAGTCCGTTAAAACATTTTCGGGTATAGGGTCTCCCCCCACGTTTTCCATGGATTTAAGATGGTATCATTGGGGTGCGCGCACACACACACCCCGCATTTGTGAATTGGGAGACGGGAATTCCTCTCTTAGTTACACAAAATAAATTGGATTTTTGTCTGTTGGGGGCAGATCGTGGGTGGTAAATTGGAATGTATCGCTGGAAATAAAATTGGATCTAGAATCCCTGGGAGCGATCTAAGGCGAACAAGCCAGCGGGGAGTTCTCCTGCGCAAGCTTTACTGAAGTGAACTGGCGGCTCCTCTCCCTTTTCCAAATAGGACTTGCGCAGCAGAACGTCTCGCGCAGATTGGGCCCAACTTATTTAGGACGGGCTTTTTATATGTCTTTCATTTGCAAAGGGGAATCAGCAGCCTCTCACGTTGTCCTGAACAGAAATCCTGAACCCACCGACATTTCGTGCTAATTCGCATTTCCCTCGTGGTGCTGTTGTTGTTCTTTTGGTATAATTTGTGTTTCTTTTATATATTGCAAGTCCCCAGTCCGACCCAGGACTAATTTAAATAGGGAAATTGTTTCTAAGCAACGAATAAAATAATATTGCCCCCAATGCAATCAATAACGCCTGGCACTGGTGCAGCGAATATCCCCAAAGCGCTCCTTAAAAAACCCGGTATGGCAGGCAATATTATCACCGCACACACACAAATATACCCCCCTAATGCAGACAGCGAGCAGAACCTGCCTAAGGACACCTGCCAATATGTGTGTGTAATATGCAATATTACATATGTAATAATAGTACATATGCAACAATGTGTGTAATAATAATGTTACACTGAGGAGTTCAAGACAGCGTCCATGAGTCGCTCTCTCTTTTTATCCTCATAACACTCCTGCGAGGTGGGGTAGAGGAAAGAGAGAGAGAAGAAGGGGAAGAAATCGGTCCAAGATCCCCTCACTGAGCTAAGTCATAGCCCAGAGGAAGACTCGAACCCCTCTCTCCATTTTTCCACTGCCTCTTAGTGGGACTCAAGAGGTATTGTAGTTTAAGCGCAACTGAAGTCAAGGCAAATAAATGCAGAACTTAGTGGGACTTGTATCCTAGTAAGTATGGCTAGGGGCTCTGCAGTTCACAAAGCTCTGCCGCTCTAAGTGTTTCCAACACTGACTGCCAACGCCTGCCCAGGGTTTCAGGCAGGTGTCTTTTCCGGGCCTACCGAGGATTGAACCCAGAACCTCCTGCATGAAAAACCTCCGAGCCCTTCCCCACAACTTGCGTCTTCTGCGACCCAAGAATTCGATGCAGTGGGGAGATGGGAGAAAAGAACAGAACCTACGGCGCTTTACACAAACCTGTGCCTTATGGGGGTAATCTGCCTCGCTGATCACAGCATTAGGATCGGGCGCAAAAGTGGCGTAGATGACTCTCAAACGGGAGAATGGGAACTCTGGCTACTACAAATCTCTCTCTCACACACACACACACCGTCTGTTAAAAAAACAAACCCGAGGGCGTCGCTCACACCCAAAATATAGTGCAATTCTGGCAAATCTCAAACGCTGATGTTCTCTTATTCTGCTCGCTACACACACACGTACAATGTTTCATCGATGGGACGGGAGCCTTCTGGAAAGTTTCCCCTCTCCATTCCGTCCAGGGGACAAAAATTCAAATCACAACCCAAAATTCAAGAGCAAGCCACGTCTCTCTTCCTTGTCCCCTCCTCACATCGCCCCATGCCGCCTGCCCCATTTCCCTGCTTCCAGTTAAACCGGCTCCCGGCCGCCCCGACGGGGATGCTGCGGCCTCTCCGGGTCGGTTTGCAATCATATTCCTGAAGGGAAACGCGAGTCTGGTTCTAAATGAGTTCTACATACCTATCAACAGCTGGCTTTGCCCGAGCACCGCATAAAGGCGTGTGTGTGTGTGTGTGTCTTGGGAGGGTGGAAAGATCTCGCAAAGGTCATAAACCTGACTGACACGTAGCAATATTTAAGGGCCTAATTTGAACGAGCCTAATGTGGCCCGTTGATCCCAATGACGACAGTCGGGGTTCCTATTAGTTTCATAATTGCTGATCGCCGAATGTTGCTTATTTATATGTGAAATAAGCAGGGAGGGGAGGGCAGGTCGCTGCCTGGGGTTGCTAATTTTGGAAAAGAATTTTCTGAGGCCTTCCAGGAAAGCTGGAAGGGGGTGGGGAGGTCCCAGAGAGCAGGCTAGTCTAGCGGGCGAGCTCGCAGAGGCGTTTTAAAGCGTCTCCCTTCTCATAGAGCAAGAAAGAGGCAGTGCAGTTCCTCCAATGGATAAAAGTTGCTAAGACACCCAGGAAGTCAAAAACTTCAGACCCTCATAGTTAGCCTGTCTCTCTCTCTTTCTCCACCCCAAGTCTTGTGGCCCTGGTTGGGCGAGGCGTTGCTTGATTTCATTCCTTGTGTGCAGATTTTATGGGCTGAACGCGTTTCCACCCGGAGTAAAGTGGCCGAGCGCAGTTGCCACTGAAAAGCAACCGGGGATTACACGAAGTCACAGCGAAACTCGTCGCCTCATCATGGGTTTTTATTAGGACCAAGGCTCAATTCACATCGCCTGAACCCAGCCCAGGGGTCCTTATTTATATAGCGTCCTCGCTGCGCCTGGAGCTTGATAAACAGGACGACGAGGAGGAAAGGCAAGCGTTCAGGAAGGCAGGTCTTTGCCCGGAGGCGTTTACAAGCTGAAACTGGCAGGGACATCGGGTTCTGGAGCAAAACTCTGGAGAGATCCAGCTCCCACCGTACCAGCATGGAGGCTAATCCACAAGATCCCCAAACCCACAAGATGAAGGGGAACCCCCCCCCCCGCAGAGATCTACTGGCATATGCCAAAATACGCTATACTGGTATCCATCCATCTGTCCTCTTTGAACAGGAAGCAACATCAGAGCAGTCACCTATGGAAAGTGCTCAAGTTTTTGGTTTTTTGTTTAAAATACCCCGAGTTCAAAGTCACAAGCTGCCCATATTTGGCGCGGGGGAGATCGGAGCCGATTTGATCCCTGTCAGATAAATAACATACCCAGAAATCTACGGTTTCCGGTCAACTGCCCCCGTCCCCCCCCCCAAAAAATATTCACTATCACCCAAATTATTAGGGATCTCGGCGGTCTACAGCAGGCATTTGCCTTCCAGATGTTTTGGGACTACAACTCCCATCATCCCTAGCTAACAGGATCAGCGGTCAGGGATGATGGGAGTTGTAGTCCCAAAACATCTGGAGGACAGAGTTTGCCTATGCCTGGTCTACAGGGATAAAATGGCAGCGGCGATTGAAGGACTGGTAAAATAATTATCTAGCTCTCCAGGGTTGAACAGTAGCCCCCGATGGAAGAGTTTCTCTCGCCATGAGAGTCGTCCAAAAGCAAAGTTTAAGGAAGCTTGTCGACATTTTTTCCTTCTTTCTTAAATCGATATGGGCCGTGCTTGAGGGGAAAGGGACTACGTTAGCTGAGCCAGAGATCGCAAGAAGAGTAGCTCGATTTTATTTTCCTGTCCTCAACGTGCTGTAGTTTGCACGACGGATGTCCTCAAGACCATCCAAGACCACTCTGAAATGAAACGGGCGCGGGGATTAATTCTCTCATGCTTCCAGCAACTAAGAGGAAGGTCCTAGACAGGATCGGGGTGTTAGCAGTTTGCTTGGTTTTTTAAATTAGTTTCTGGTTGTGGTACTCGGTCGAAGTGGAAGGAAAGGGCATTCCAAGACTTACTGGAATAGATATTTAGAAGGGGTGAAAAACGGGTTGCGCATCTACTGAAAATAAAAGGGAGATGAGAATAACTGCTTGCCCAAGATTTGCATTCTAATGAATCACTAATACAACGACAATAAACTTTTTTAAAAAATCATTTCAAGTTCCAAAACGCTTTTGCTGAGCCACAACGGGTGTGAAAACAGGGAGACACAACACTGTGAACCGGTCTGCATTCATACTGGTCGAGGATTCGAAGGGGGTCCGAGGGCAATTTGTTTAAACTTGGATTTTGCAGGGATTAAAATTACAGCAATTTCTAAGTGCCAAGCAGGCCAGCTGAAGTGTCTGACCAATCAGGGGTTGTATACTGATTTATTTATATACACACACTGCTTTCACACACAATATTTTATAGACACACAGTTCCCCCTCTCCTTCTCCCCCTGAAAACCGGGCCATTCCCCCCCCCCCTTTGCTGGTTTTAATGCTGCTCTGTTGTTTCAAGCCATTTGATTTAAACCTGTGGGTACCATGTGCGTGGTTGGTGCAGCTTTATGTGTCGATAAAGCTTCACAACTGGATAATGGGCATATAGGAATGATATTCTCCATGCATAAATAGCCATTCATTCATTCATTCATCTGGAGAGAATCTCCCTTTCCCAAAAAGACTTTGAAACCAGTTTCTGAAAAGTTTCCAACAATCACTTAAGAGGCCTAGCTGGGTCCCTGTCAACCCAACCTATATATGTCTTACTTGGAGGAGAAAGCTCAACTCTTCTCTTTTTAGGTCGCATCTGGGCTTCCTTCCGAGTAAACATGCACAGGATGGGGCTGCTGCAGATCTGAATTATTTCCTGCACCACATACTTCCAAGGCCTTGGGATGACATTGCTATCAACCGCATGGAGGCCGTAGGAAAAGGTGCAGGATAAACAAGTTTGAGACAGACAGAGATGATCTGGTTGGCTTCCTGGGCCTGGACCTTCGACAAAAGACCTCAGGAAGGATTTCTGAGTAAGCTTAACAGTCATAGCATAAGAAGAGAAGTCAGGAATTTGGTTAGGTAACAGGAAGCTGAGAGTAGGAATAAATGGAGTTCTCCTGTGCTTTTCAACTTGATCACAAACAATTTAAGAGTTAGGTGTGACCAGTACACCACACTTCCTCTCTCTTTAAATCCATGGTGTAAATGTGGCCTCAGCACCTTAAAAAGCAGAGACATCACCTTGCCAGCAAAGGTCCGTATAGTTAAAACTATGGTTTTCCCAGTAGTGATGTATGGAAGTGAGAGCTGGACCGTAAAGAAGGCTGATCGCCAAAGAAGTGATGCTTTTGAATTATGGTGCTGGAGGAGACTCTTGAGAGTCCCATGGACTGCAAGAAGATCAAACCTATCCATTCTTAGGGAAATCAGCCCTGAGTGCTCACTGGAAGGACAGATCCTGAAGCTGAGGCTCCAATACTTTGGCCACCTCATGAGAAGAGAAGACTCCGTGGAAAAGACCCTGATGTTGGGAAAGATGGAGGGCACAAGGAGAAGGGGACGACAGAGGATGAGATGGTTGGACAGTGTTCTCGAAGCTACCAGCATGAGTTTGACCAAACAGCGGGAGGCAGTGGAAGACAGGAGTGCCTGGCCTGCTCTGGTTCATGGGGTCACGAAGAGTCGGACACAACTAAACGACTAAACAACAACAAAAAATGTGGTCTGAGAAGGTCCATTGGCCATACTATATAGTAGCCTTAGTTAGATCCCCTGACTTAAAAACTACTCCTGAACTTCCAGTCTGGCTGATGTTGAGAGGGACCTTCATCTGCTGGTCAGGTCAGACTCACCCACCAGCTTTCCTCTTTCCCTCCTGCAGTCTAAGCCCCAGCTTGTTGCAGCTGCGAAGGGAAAAAGCAAGAGAGAAAAGCGCTCTGCAGATAAGTGAAAGTGGTATTTTTATAGGCTGATAAAGCCAAGCTTATCTGGGTTTCTCTTCTCTCCCCCTCCTCCTTCTTCCCAAGGGTCCCTAATTGGACATCCCTACCCCCCCACCCACTCCCACAGTCTCTGAGAGGCTCAGGCTTTTTTGCACAATATTTCCAGACACCAAAACGCCTGCTTTGTTTTGCCCTAGCCCAGGTGGGGGAAAGTTGTAGGGATGTGTATAGAAACTAGGAGAGGATATATTTCTTAGACGTTATCCTTCCTTACTCGCGCTTGTGAGTTCAGCACAGAACATCCCTTTGTCAGCAAAAAATAAGGATGCTGTTGATAAGCTAGCTTTAGCCTTTTAATTTAAGAAACCCAGGGTGCTTTACTGCAGACTGCATTTCCTGGTATTTCCCCCTTAAAACAATAAACACACAAAACAGTCTTCTTATAAGTAAAGATGGATTTACTCACTCAGTTTCAGAGTAGAGTCTCGAGGCAGGCTTAAAAAGTAGTTACAGAAATACATTATAGATTAGATTAGAATTGGAGTCTGAGTTGTAACTCAGACTCAGCAAATCCCTAGTCATTGATGAAGCATTGAAGAGATTGGATAGCAGGGATATGAGAGAGAGAGAGAGAGAGAGAGAGAGAGAGAGAGAGAGAGAGAGAGAGAGAGAGAAAGCTGGCCAGGCAACTAACCAGCTTATAAAGGTTGTGCCCCTTTACCTGGCTGGACAGAGTGGGACTGGCTCTCATAGGGAGGACTTCCTGTAGACCCTGTGAGATCCAACTTCCTCTCTCTGTGTGTCTCTCTAGCAATCAGAAGTAGTTGGTTTTGACTGCCTTATTTTAGATATCCTACATCTGAGATGTTCAGGCTTTTAAGCACACTACTTCCAGATGCCAAACCAACCTGCTTTGTTTTGTCCTAGCCCAGGTGGGGGGAAGTTTCTGCACCTTTGGGGTGTGCTCCGCAGCGCCCTGCCAGATAGTATTACTAAAAATGGTGTCATTTCTATGGTCTCTCAGAATGTCAATTATTTTAAAAAATGAATAGGCAATTTTGACAATCGTTACAAGGCATCTACATTTGGATTTACTAGCCACAGAGGAGGGATAATATTCTAGCTTGGCTCCCAACTCAGTTCATTTCATTGGAATCACAAAAGCAGCCCAGCTCCCTTCTCTTAATGATCTCTGTACCTGCTTTTCTGAAGTGTTATTTGCTACTTTTCTATTTAAGGAGTTTCCATCCAGCCTTTCCTCCTGGGAATTCAAAATAGCTTATTACCAATGTTGTCGTTGTTGTTACAATTTGTATGCCACTTCCCCACAGAAATGTACCCAGGGTAGTCCACAACAACAACACAACAGCAAAAGTCAGTTCCAATATATCATTACAAGCCACAGTCTGATACTAATCTATTCCACAACCTAATGGGACAACTTAAATAAATGATTCATTTTAATAATGTCATCATCATATTTTACATTCATTATAAAACTACTTTCACTTGCAAGGTTGCTTACGAGTAGGATAGAGGGTTTTTTTTTGGGGGGGATGATTTTTTAAAAATGTAATTTATCTAATTTTATAGTAAGATAACATTGATCAGTTCCAATGCTACAGGCTTATATCAGTCACATATAAGAAAAGATCTGTGTGAGGACACTGTCCAATTAGTGAATCATCGAATACATTGCCAAAGCTTCAACTACCCATGACACAGCCTCTCCATAAGTAAGCATGAGTGGCTGGAGGTCTTACATTAATGTCATATCTATTTACATAGTTGATATATGGGGACCATAGCTTATCAAAATGGTTGTGTTTTGTTTGGCCTTTAACAACTCTTGCATTAGCTGTCTGAAAAAAAGATCCCATGTGGCTTTCAGTTCTGGCAGGAGTTATTGCAGATTACTGGATACAAAGCAGGAGATGCGCTCTTGTGTACAGGACAGTGTGGGGGAACGTGTGACCCCCCCTGATGTTGTCAGATTACAACTTTGAAGGAGCGTGTCTGTGGGAATGTTCAGGGTGGCAGGAGAGGACATATTGCTTATTAATATCCTTCCTAACTTGCCTTAGCAAGTTCCTTCACTTTACATTACACTTTACACTTTACATTACATACAAAGGGGAGTTTACATTCCCCTTTTACATGCACAGCAGATAGCTGGTTGCTGGTTTGTGTAAGCCTCTCACTATTGTACAATTCAGTCTGTCTCAGATTGAATTGTACAGTTCATGGTAAATTCCCTTTAATCCCTCTTAAAAGAATAAAGGCACAGCAATCTCATTTAAAGACAATAAAACAAGTTTCCTCACATCAGTTGGATTTCTGAAGGCAGACTTAGTTACAAATATGTACATGTGGATCTACCCCACATGGGGGAATAATCCAGTGCTTATGATAGCTGGAAGCTAAAAAACTAGCTAAAAAAACTAGCTAAAAAAAGACCTCTAGTCACATGCAAGGGAGGATGCTCCAGCCCAGGAAAAAACAGGAAGTTTTGACTGCCTGACCCAAACATCCCCTTGCATGTCCACTCTAGGGAAAACAAGGAATGTTGTATTTGACTGCTCCCAGTGGATTACATCCTACAATCTCCACCCGCACTCAAGTCCAGCTCTGAGGGCCTTCTGGCGGTTCCCTCACTGTGAGAAGCAAAGCTACAGGGAACCAGGCAGAGGGCCTGCAAGAGGTGTGTCTGGTATCATCACCTTCATTGCACAGTTTTCGTCAAATGTTGTAGGCTCAACTCTTTCCCCTTATCTTTGATGCTCTGTATGTGCATGATTTTATTTATTTATAACAATATTTTTATACCACTGCATCATACACACACACACACACACACACACACACTGTATATATACTGTATATATACTGTGTGTGTGTGTGTATATATATATATATATCACAGCAATTTATAGCAATATAAAAAAAGCAAACCAAACAATGACATCATAAAAAGTTAAAAGCAAATTTAAAAGCAAAATGGAATTAAATACATCAATATGCCTTTGTGGGGTATGTATTCGCAATTGCCTGCACAGCCCTGGGAGAACAAAAAAGTTTTTAGCAGGTGTTCAAAAATTGGCACAGAAGGTGCTCACTGAATCTTTGTTGGCAGGAGATTCCACAGAATTCGGCTGATGACACTAAAGACTGATGATACTCAAGTATCCAGAGAGAGGATACTGGCTAAGGTTCTCCCCCGAGGTACCACTGTACTTCCAAGTAAGCATTTAGAAGACAGCCATGCAGACCTGAACATAGGGGTCTGGATTCAACAGTGTTCTTCCACCTTGGTGTCCCAGAGGTTGTTGGACTGCAATTCCCATAATCCTCAGCCAGCTCAGCCAGTGGTCAAGGGCGATGGGAGCTGTAGTCCAATGGCAATGCTGGAGATAGCTCAGTTGGTTAGAGTGTGGTGCTGATAACACCAAGTTTGCAGGTTCGATCCTGGTATGGGATGGTTGCATATTCTTGCATCACAGGGGGCTGGACTAGGCGATCTTCAGTGTCCCTTCCACCTCTACAATTCTATGATTCTGTGACACCTGGGGACCCAGTACTGAAGAATACTTATTTGAAAGGTCTATTGCACTCTCTTGGTTTCCCTTCAAAATAAACATGCTTGTGATTTGGTTTCCATCATGGAAGAAATGTGGGACATGGATGAATTAAAACAAGCCCAACATAAATATATATATAACAACAGAAGCAGAAAAGTGGTTTGTTGACTATAAATGTAAGTACAGTATTATTAGGCCTTTGAAACAAGTTCAAGTGATTTGTAGGCAGGATTTGCTCTCAAACTCCTCTTTAGGATAATAATGCTCAGTGAACACCCTATTACTTCAATACTGAAGATGCAATTCACGCTTCAGTGGCAAGACTTGGACGAACCCTTGGAGAACCTTCAAAATATCCATGTTTTCAAGTACTGATGACCTAGCACAGACAGCCATCTTGAATCAATTGGTGTACACAGATAGCTGGAAGGACTTGAGTTGACATCTGATTAAATCCACATTTTAATGTGGGATGTAGGAATTAATTGTGCCCTCTGCCCAGGCCATCAGTTTGATCTTTCTGGCTCCATTTAAAACTGAAGCAAAGCTTTCAGGAGCACTCATTCAGCAATTGCTGGCTAATCGTGGTGTTTGGCTTCTGAACAGAAACAAATGGCCTTTTGAGATGGTTTGATTTCCCAAGCCATCATGTAGGAAGCAGGAAATCTATTGGAACAGAGTGCGGAGAATTCTCCTTGCTTTTCCTGACTGCTTAGAAAGCACTCTGGGAGACTTGCATAATTTTGGCCAACGGCGGAGGCCTATTTCCATAGAATGAAATGGTCCAAACTCCCATTAATTTGAAAGGGAGCAGGATTGCATTGGTCCAGTGGGGGGGGGGGAGCATGGCGGATGGGGCAGGGCTGCTACAGTTTGTTTTGACTTCTAGCAGCTTCATTTGCATAAACAATTTCTCCTGCCTGCAACCTCCTCTGTTAAAGGCACAAGCGACATAATGCATAAGATGCATTTGAGGCCACTCACCAAATGCCCAGTGCTGGATTGTAAAGAAATCCAGTGATATACATGCAGGTGCACAGGACCGACCCTATCGCTGAGTACAGGGAGAAAAGCTGCCTCAGGTAGCAGATGCTAGGTACAGGTGTTGAACTTCCTTAAGGCAATGGAGTGGCCCTACTTCCCTTTTCTTCCAGACATCTGAAGGCAGCCCTGTTTAGGGAAGCTTTTAATGTTGATGCATTACCATATTCTAATACAGTGGTACCTCTGGTTACGAACTTGATTCGTTCTGGAGGTCCGTTCTTAACCTGAAACCGTTCTTAACCTGAGGTACCACTTTAGCTAAAGGGGCCTCCCACTGCCACCGTGCCGCTGGTGCACTATTTCTGTTCTCATCCTGAGGTAAAGTTCTTAAAGCGACATACTGCTTCCAGGTTAGTGGAGTTTGTAACCTGAAGTGTTTGTAACCCGAGGTGTTTGTAAACCGAGGTACCACTGTATTTTGTTGGAAGCTGCCCAGAGTAGCTGGGGAAGCACAGCCAGATGGGTGGGGTATAAATAATAAATTATTATATTATTATTACTATTCCTGTTGCTAGGTCAAAGTTGAGAGAGGAACAGCTTGAAGGATCTGTTCTTTCAGCAGATGATGTCCCTGCTCTTCTTCACTCTCGTCCCTGCAGCCTCATGGAACTGGGAATAGTGGAAAGAGGGGACTGCAAGACGGAGATCCTCCTTGAACACATTCCATTACAAAAACTCCAAAACAGCGAACTAGTACCTGAGAGTTCCCCCGATCCTCCTAATCCCTTTTAATTTCATATAGTGTCTTTTAGATGGCAAGCCTGTGGTCAAGGACTGTCTTATTGTAAGATGCTCTGTAAGATGCACACTTAACAATCTACAGCATGGATAGGCAACCTAAAGCCCGGGGGCCGGATCTGGCCCAACTGCCTTCTCAATCCAGCCAGTGGACAGTCCGGGAATCAGCGTATTTTTACATGAGTAGAATGTGTGCTTTTATTTAAAATACATCTCTGGATTATTTGTGGGGCATAGGAATTTGTTCATTTTTTAATTTTATTTTTTGAAAATATAGTACGGCCCCTCCACAAGGTCTGAGGGACAGTGGACCGGCCCTCTGCTGAAAAAGTTTGCTGACCCCTGATCTACAGCTCCCAGGGTTCTTTGCAGGAAGGAAGCCATGGCTTAAGAGAACTCTTAAGTGGCTTTAGAGTTCTCTGCAGTGTTAGTCTCAAAAGGGACGTTGCTACAGAGGTTTCCATGAAGTTCTCCTGCCCTCTAGAATTCAATTTGCCACTTTACCTGCTTGGGACACAGTTCTGAGGAAACAGGCTTTGAGACAGGTTGAGAGGCCTCCCCTTCTTCTGGACGACCCCAACTTCAACCACACACGAAGCCCATGCAGCCCCGCTCCCCCCATCCCATCAGCGAGGGAAACCGACGCGAGGTGTGACGTTATACCAAACAGATCAAGCTTCTAGTCCGGCTTCATTAGAAGCCCATTACAAGGCTGAGGGTTTGCAGGGGCAAAGCGGAGAAGAGGAAGGGGAGGAGGGCGCCCTGCCGGGTAGGAAGGGTCAGGCTAACCTTTCCACCCGCTCTTTGAGACCTTTTTGATTCATGCCTGCGGGCCGCGGCAGGTCAGGGGATCCATCAAACCCTCCTCTTTTCTCCAGAGGGGGAAAACGAGGAAAGAGGAGGACCGGAGTGAGGTGGGACGGAATGAGGGTCCGGCCCTCGTCTAGCCAGGTCGGATGTGTTAGAGGAAGTCTGGGCTCTGCCTGCAAGGCAGGTCTGCTGCTTTGTATTCTACAGCCAAAGGAGACAGAGAATGTCAAAGGTATACTTTCACAATAGAAGTAACAAAATAAAAAATTGTGTGTGTTGTGCTCTTACAACCAAGGGAAGTGAATGAACAACAGTTTCTTATTTCTGAGTACGTACAATAAGGCAGTGTACAATACAGTGGTACCTCGGGTTAAGGACTTAATTCGTTCCAGAGGTCTGTTCTTAACCTGAAACTGTTCTTAACCTGATGCACCACTTTAGCTAATGGGGCCTCCTGCTGCCACCACGCCGCCGGAGGTACTATTTCTGGGTTAGGGAGTCTGTAACCTGAAGTGTTGGCACTGTGGGTAAAAGCATCAGCGCCTAGGGCTTGCCGATCGAAAGGTCGGCGGTTCGAATCCCCGCGGCGGGGTGCGCTCCCGTCGTTCGATCCCAGCACCTGCCAACCTAGCAGTTCGAAAGCACTCCCGGGTGCAAGTAGATAAATAGGGACCGCTTACTAGCGGGAAGGTAAACGGTGTTTCCGTGTGCGGCTCTGGCTCGCCAGAGCAGCGATGTCACGCTGGCCACGTGACCTGGAAGTGTCTCAGGACAGCGCTGGCCTCTTGAGTGAGATGGGCGCACAACCCTAGAGTCTGTCAAGACTGGCCCGTACGGGCAGGGGTACCTTTACCTTTGCCTTTAACCTGAAGTGTATGTAACCTGAAGCGTATGTGTCAGGGGTTCAGGAGCAGAGTCACAGGAGAGGGAGGAAATGGAGAGCGAGGGGGAGGAGTCTGAAGGAAATGTCAGCGAAGACAGCAGTCCGAGGTCTCTGAGTCTCTCCAGTGACTCGGAAGATTCACAGAAAGGGGCCCCCATAGTCAGGGCAAGGGGAGTGCCCAGGGGGGCACCTCAGGAAGAAGGGGCCAGAGGGGACTCAGAGAGTAGCAGCTGGAAATCCGGACCAGCGTCCCCCCCAGAGGGCAGTAGGGGGGAGGAGTCCCAAGCATCGGGATCAGGTGGCGCGCGGGCAGCGGGAGAACGTGAGGCAGGAGCGACCACACCCTCGTCGGTGAGCGAGGAAACGGTCATCAGGAAAGTTAAACGTGCGCGCGCGCCAAGTTCAAATGTACAGGAAGGGGGCAAGGTGGGCAGCCCGGGTAGGGAGCCAGGTCCTAAAGCCCGCCGAAGAGAGGGGGAAGAGTCAGAGGGGTCAACGTCTGCATCAGAAGAGTCCAGGAGGGAGGAGACACCGGGGGGTAGTAGGACCCAGAGGAAGAGAGAGAGAAGGAAGAGGTGGAGTAAGATTAGAGTGTTAAACTGGTGCGCAGGGGGCGAAGACTCAGATGGAGCTTCGCCGGTCTAGAGTTCAGACGTAGAGCTGGGACGCTGAGGCTTTGAAATGCCAACTATTCTTCAATAAAGACTTTGATACTATACTATCGGCTAGCGTTGGTCCTTGGTGAGCTGGGACCCGGAGCCAGCTCTGACAGTATGTAACCCGAGGTACCACTGTAATGCAAACCTTTTATAAGATTTAACATTATCCTGAAAGTTTCTAGGTCCTATGAATTTCCCTATGCTCCATTACTAAAAGAAACAGGGGATAGCAGAGCCCATTATGACTGCAGTTATTTCAGTTGCATTAGGCGTTATATGCATCAACAAAAGCTGAGCTTACCTATGAATCCCTGCTTAGAGCGCCATGCCTTTCCCTGAATGCAACCACACTAAGACATTGAGGATGAAAATAAGAGAGGCGGGGGGGGGGGTGTCCCAATCCCTATCCAGAGATGCTGGGGCTTGAGCCTGGGACTCTCTGCATGCAAAGCAGATGCTCTACCCACTGAATCACAAACATGAGAAGCAGCTGTCTCATACTGAAACAGGCCAGGCATACCAACTTGAATAAAATATTGGTGGTGGTGGGGAGGGCAGGTAAGCCTTGCCCTGCATAATCGATCACGAGATTGGTTTGAATAGCAATGCCCATCAACCTTGGGGGGCCCTGCCCCCTCAAATATTTTATTGAGTATGCCAAAGGGACCTCAGCTCCTAGGAGTTGGCTCCTATGAATCAGACCATTTGTGGGAATGTTGAGGAAAGTAGGAGAGGATACATTGATTAAATATTATCCTTCGTCACTCTCGCTAGTGAGCAAGTAGCAGAGCACATTCCCTTGTCTGGAAGCAAATTGATGGATTCGCTAGAATCATATAAATTGAACAATCCAGTCTGGCTGGTCCAGATTGGATTGTTCCTGGTAAATTTCCCCTTTATTTCCCTCTTAAAAATAATAAGAACACGACAGCCTTCTTTGAAAGTAGTGGTAAAGTTTACTTACATTCAGTTCACAGTACTGGCGCCCGCCCTGTGGCACGCCCTCCCACCAGATGTCAAAGAGAACAACAACTACCAGACTTTGAGAAGACATCTGAAGGCAGCCCTGTTTAGGGAAGCTTCTAATGTTTGATGCATTATGGTATTTTAATATTTTGCTGGAAGGCGCCTAGAGTGGGCGGGGTATAAATAAATAAATAAACAAATAAATAAATAAATAAATAAATAAATAAATAATTGTGGTGTCCCGAAGGAAGGCTTTATCTTGTGGATTACAGTTACATTTGCAGAGAAAAGAAGTCTGAGCTAGGCCTCAGACTTTCTACCTCGTGGCTTCCATCCACTGTAAGGATGAGCCATGTGCTGCTGGCTAAGAGCCAGCAGAGAGGAATCCAAGAGGTGAAAATGGAAAAAGGCAAAAAGAGGAAAAGAGCAGCAAAAGTGCCAAAGAGGAAGATGGCTGTGTGACTAACCCTTTTAAAGGATCTGCTATGGTCACACCCATCTACCTGGTCACACACAGGGGGAGGATGCTCCAGAGCAAGAATGACAGGAAGTCCTCCTTGTCTGGAGCAACATTCCCCTGTGCGTCCACTCTAGGCAACAGGAAATGTTGTATTTGACTGCTACAGTGATAATACATCCTACACCATTGGCCTTCCTAGCTCCATATTGCCTACACTGGCTGGCAACAACTCTGCAGGGTTTCAGACATCCATGATGAGCCAAGGTTGCAGCGTTTGCGACATTTCAGTTTAGAGAACAGGCGGACGAGAGGTGACATGATAGATATATAAAATGATGCCCGGCGTGGAGAAAGCAGAAAGAGAAAAGTTTTTCTCCCTCTTGACACTAGAAATCATGGAAATTCAAGTGAAGCTGAATGTTGGGATATTCAGGACGGATAAAAGAAAATACTTCTTCATGCAACTCACAGCTTAACTATGGAACTCACAGCCACAGGAGGCAGTGACTGCCACCAACATGGAGGGCTGGAAAAATGCATGGAGGGGAAGGCTAACCATGGCTACAAGCTGCAACATTCTGCCTCCCTGGTCTATCCTTGCAACAACCTTGCGAGCTGGGTTGGTCTAAGAGACAGTAGCTTGCCCAAGGTCCCTCCCCAGTGAGTGGGGATTTGAATCCTGGTCTCCCAGGTCCTAGGACATGGGTGGCGCTGTGGGTTAAACCACAGAGCCTAGGACTTGCCGATCAGAAGGTCGGCGGTTTGAATCCCCATGACGGGGTGAGCTCCCGTTGCATGGTCCCTACTCCTGCCAACCTAGCAGTTCAAAAGCACGTCAAAGTACAAGTAGATAAATAGGTACCGCTCTGGCAGGAAGGTAAACGGTGTTTCTGTGCACTGCTCTGGTTCGCCAGAAGTGGCTTAGTCATGCTGGCCACATGACCCGGAAGCTGTACGCCGGCTCCCTTGGCCAATAAAGTGAGATGAGCGCCGCAACCCCAGAGTTGGCCACAACTGGACCTAATGGTCAGGGGTCCCTTTACCTCCCAGGTCCCAGGACTGTTTCTCATGTTTTTATGCATGTGTGTGTGTGTGTGTGTGTGGTGTTTTGTTTTACCAAGAACACAGAAAAGGTAAGATTTTGGCAGAGGTAGAGAACCCAAATGGTGCAGGAGCAGAAACCAAAGGCCCAAGCTTAAGAGGAGGCCGCCCACATTAGAGAACAGATATAAACATTTCTCTTTTAATTCCTCCAGACTCCAGCCTCACTCCTCCCTCCTCTCCCCTTTTTCCAAGGCAAGTGTACAAGATGTGGTTAGAAAAGACACAGCAAGAGTTTCTTGGATTTGAAGCCAAGAAACTGACACAAGGCCTATTATTTTAGGTTCCCCCCCCCTTCAAATTGCAAAAGTGCTCCTTGCAACGGAGGTGAAGTTTATATGTGTGTTCAATAAAGTGGCTGTTTTTGTTTTGTTTTGTTTTTAAAGTGCCCAGGAACAGCTGGCACATTCTCTGGGAGGGGGTGGGGAATGGGGGGAGTCCTGCATACATTTATTTTTACTTCTTTTCTCTTTTGATGCTTTTGTTCCCCGGTACAAAGGAAGGCATCCATTTAGGATTCTGTTATCTGAAAGGTGATCAAAGGAACCGGAATGTGCCAGAGCCCTTCCAGACACGTGCCAAGACACTCTGTCATTAATAGGAGTCCTTGGCTCAGACAATTGTTCTTTCCCCCCACTGTGTGGGTGGACTAATTTTGCTTAAGGGGTGGGTGACATCAGTTCTGCCATTAAGGAACCTCATTCCCCTGTGCGGTGGTGGTTTAGAGCAGGATTGGGACAGCCATGGCTTGAGGGCCATAGTTGTGGGATGTGATCCATGAGAGGCGGTCAAGTACAATATTCCTGGTAATGCTAGAGAAGACATTCGAGGGAATGTTTGGTCCAGCCAGTCAAAACTTCCTGTTCCTCCTGGCTGGAGCATCCTTCCTGTTGCATGTGATAGAAGATGGGCATGACCTAACCTGTCCAGGTAACAAAATCACACAGCACACCCTCCTCTTTTTGACTTCCTTCTTCATTTGACCAGCTTCTAGCTAGGACTGCTCTGCTAGCTCTCAGCTAGCAGAAGCACTGGGATTATCCCCCCATATGGGGTAGATCCACATGTACATATTTGTAACTATGTCTGCCTTCAAGGATCCAGCTGTGAACTGATGTGAGTAAACTTCTTTTATTGACTCTGAATGAGATTGTGGCTTATTTATTCTTTTAAGAAGGATTCAAGGGAATTTACCAAGAACGTACAATTCAATCTGAGGCAGATTGAATTGTATAATAGTGAGAGGCTTACACAAGCCTGCAACCAGCTATCTGCTGTGCATGTAAAAAGGGGAATATAAACTCTGCTAAGTAAAGGAACTTGCTAGCGAAAGTTAGGAAGGATATTAATAAACAATACAGTGGTACCTCGGGTTACATACACTTCAGGTTACATATGCTTCAGGTTACAGACTCCGCTAACCCAGAAATAGTGTTTCAGGTTAAGAACTTTGCTTCAGGA
Organism: Podarcis tiliguerta; assembly: GCF_965153285.1. NCBI lineage: Eukaryota > Metazoa > Chordata > Lepidosauria > Squamata > Lacertidae > Podarcis > Podarcis tiliguerta. The sequence goes on from NC_139549.1 coordinate 21,270,857, forward strand.
TGAGAACAGAAATCGTGCTCCGGTGGTGCGGCGGCAGTGGGAGGCCCCATTAGCTAAAGTGGTGCTTCAGGTTAAGAATGGTTTCAGGTTAAGAACGGACCTCCGGAACGAATTAAGTACTTAACCCGAGGTACCACTGTATATCCTCTCCTGCCACCCTGAATATTCCCAAAACAGTTCCTTCTATGCAACTTCATGGGGGCCACATGGGATTCGTGGGTGGGGCCACAGCAAAAGTAGATGGAGCAATGCATGTAGATCTTACCTTGTTATAAGTATCTTAATTTCAACATACCCTCAGACAACCCTCTCTATCCTCAATCTATCCAGGCAATCTAGAAGCACCATCAGGGTTCAAGGATGCATTCCAGCCAAGCAACAAGCATTCAAGAGTGTGGGGTTTGCCGCCAAATCACAAATGCATGCTTTGTTAGTACAGTATAAGGGGAGTTCTCAAACTTCCTAGAATGGACTCTTTGTGTGTGGCCACTTCCTTTGCCTCCTCTGGGCAGAAAGGATAGTGCTTTGAACACCCATGGCTTCCCCCAAAGAATCCTGGGAGTTGTAGTTTTCTAAGGGTGCTGAGCATGGGTGTAACCAGGATTTATATGGGGGAGGGGAAGGCTTTATGTTAGGGGGGCAGAACCTCAGTTAGTTAAGAATTTTGGTTGATTTACTTGATTTAGGGGAGCAACTGCCCCCTACCCCACCCGCTTGGCTACGCCCATGGTGCTGAGAGACTCCTATTCCCCCTCACAGAGTTATAATTCTCATAGTGGTTTAATAATCTATCCCTCTTCCCAGAAGTGCCAACCTGAATAAAATATGGGGGGAGTGGGAGGTAAGTCCTGCCCCGCATAATCGATCACATGACATGGTGCATGCACACTATTTGAATGGCAATGCCCATCAACTTTGGAGGGGCCCGGCCCCCTCAAATATTTTAAAGGGGGGGATGAAGATCTCTCGGCCCCTAGGAGTTGACTCCTTTGCCTCTTACCATGGGATTCTGGGAATTGTCGTTCTGTGAGGGGGATTAAGGGCCTCCAGGCAACTCCCAGCACCCTTAATAAACTACAGCTCCCAGAATTCTTTGAGGGGAGGCATGACTGTTTAAAGTGCTATCGTAGGACTAACATGAATATGGCCTTAGGGGTCTTGGAGCATTCAGTAATAAAATTTTATTTCTCCTTGCGGGGAGGGAGGTAACGTCCCGCCCCCCCCCCCACACGCTGCGCACTGCTTTCAGATAACGCCCCAGCTGGTGAGGAAGGCGGGTTGGAAGGGAATAATTAATCTCCAGCGAAATCCATCGCGAGGAAAAACATTACCTAAGTGATAGTGACAGGCTGGGGGGGGGGGCGAGAGAAAGAACACCCCCCCCCGGGGCCGCCTCCATCCAAACGAGCAGCTTTGGATGATGTCAAACACAAGCGGGGTATTCTTTCATCGCGGGATGCAAAGAGAGAATTTCACAAGAGAATTAAGAAGGGGGCACCACCAAACTCCCCCCCCCCTCTGCTGCCGCTCTTTGAAGCCTATCCAAATAGAATATTAAGAGCGATATGAAGGTGCAAGAGTAAAGATAAGACACCGAGGGGTATTTTTGTGGGGGGGGGGGGAGATAACTCTCACAAAAGAGGCCCACCATCTCGGTTATGATTTTCCCACCGTAGTCCTCACCACCACCTAAAATAATGCTACTAATACCACTATTATTATTACACGTAAAATGCTGCTACAGTGGTACCTCAGGTTACATACGCTTCAGGTTACAGACTTCGCTAACCCAGAAATATTGCCTCGGGTTAAGAACTTTTCTTCAGGATGAGAACAGAAATCGTGGCACGGCGGCAACAGGAGGCTCCATTAGCTAAAGTGGTGCTTCAGGTTAAGAACAGTTTCAGGTTAAGAACGGACCTCCGGAACGAATTAAGTACTTAACCCGAGGTACCACGGTACTAATAAGAAGAAAAGAAGAGGCTGCTGGATTAGGCCGATGGCCCATTTCGTCCAGCATCCTGTTCTCACAGTGGCCAACCAGATGACCTCGGGCAAGACCCAAGCACAAAAGCACTCTTCCCCTCCTGTGGTTTCCAACAACTGGTTTTCAGAAGCATTACTTCCTCTGGCTCCGAAAGCAGATCATTGCCCTTATGGCTAGTCATCACCGATGGACTTCTCCATGAATTTCCTCTTTTAAAGCCGTCCAAGTCGGTGGCCACCACTGCCTCCTGTGGCAGAGAGTTCCACAGGCTGTGCGAAGAAGTCGCTTCTTTTATCTGTCCTGAATCTACCTTACACTATATAAATACTACCTTATTTTTGGACCTTTGAATTGTTTTTAAGATGTTATCCATATCGCGTAAACACACTGGGTTTAAATATTCACGTTGTGTTTTTAATTGTTGTAACCCACCGTAGGGGACCCGAGCGTGAAGGGCTGGTAATAAATTGGGGGGGGGGGGAGAGAATACGAAGAAGCAGAACAACAGGGGGCATTATTCTATGGCATGAACGAATGGACTTGCATAGGTTTGGTTTGGGAGTCGATGCGCGCCCCTGCAAGCAGGAACGCGAGGCGGAAAGCGGAATCCATTCATTAAAAGAGCCGGGATTTTCCCCCGAGCCTTCATTTAAATAGGGCGTGCGGAGGAGAACTTCTCGGAGAACTGAGCCCGGTCAGGGAGGTGGGGGCGGGTTGGGGAGGGGGAAGAGGACGCTTGCCCGGATCAAGTTGCAATTTAATAGCCTACACAGGATAACCTTTTTTTTATGCCAGCCCCCCTTTCCCACTACAAAACCAGCCACTGCCCCACATTTCCCTCCACACACGTAATCCCGAAGTTCTGGTCGTGTACGAGGGCATTCAAGTATTTATGGCTTCATAAAATCATACAACAATCCCCCCAGGCCGTATTATTTTCCTTTCAAAACCAAAAAAAAAAAAAAAAATATCCATAGAACAAGTTCTGCTTTCAATCTGGGTACAAAAAAGAGAGAAGGGTTTTGTCCGTCTAATATTTTGTGCGCTCGCGCTCAAGAATGCAGGGGTCAGGGAGGAGGTTATAGCGAATTTGGGGGATACTTTCCCCTCCATACATGCACTGGGAATTTTTGACATAAATAATGTAGCTATTCTTCCTCGCCAGCAGCCCCCTTCTAAGGGAAAAGAAAAGAACAATCTTTCACGGCTGAATGTCCTTCTGCTAGACATGAATGGGCTGTGCGTATTATGCATTAATTAATCAATCAATTAATAGAACCCGTTATCCTATATAGGTTCTATAGGGAATGGTAGCCGTTTTGGAGGATGTTCCACAAAATATGCTGTCTAAAGATGTCCTGCGCGTCCTTCGGCTCTTCAGCACTGTCCTCTTAACAACAAAAGAAAGTCACAATCCACGCTCACTTATGCACTTTTAAATCTGTGGCTTAAATGTCCCCTTACCCTGGCTGGAGCACCACTGAAGGACTTGTTATTTTCCAGGAGAAAGACGGTCATTCCAGTCTGACGCGGTCACATTCATGCTTGCTTGACATTACCACTAGATTGCGTCTTAAGAACGTTTCACTTTAGCTATGAGCAGATCTACACCAATCCTTTAAAGCATGTCCAATGCACTTTTAAAACATATTCCCCCAAAAAACCATTCTGGGAACTGTAGTTCCCCCACAGAGCTACAATTCCCAAAGTCCCAGGATTCTTGGGCGGCAGCTACTTCTGAGTCTTAACTGTGTGCCTGATCGATAATGATTGGAAGCTTCTCGCGACCAGGAGGCGCTATAGACGCCGACGGTGTTGAATGTTAATATTAATAGTAATAATAATAGTAATAATGGGCAATGAGAGAACTAGCCGCTGAAATAAAGCTGGATGAACCGAGCACGCATAATGAGCGAGATGAACATGAATTGGAGGAAATCCCTGGGCCAGATATGGTCGTGGTTTCCCCCCATGTGCCTTTCTCAGCTCCCTGAAAGGGAGTTTAATTTCTAGGGACTCAAAAACCCAGTCGCCTTAACAGACAAAAGTGGTCATTTCAAGCAGAAAATTAAGGTTTTATCACTACAGATGATACATACGAGATACACACACAGGTACGCGCAGGAGGTTACTACAGGGGTGATTTATGCGCAAGAGGTGCTTACATGAAAGGACAGGGAGCATAGGGGTGCAGGTAAAAACAGGGGAGCAAAGCAGGGCTGCAGACCACAAGAGAGAAGTAGTTTCAGAAACAGTGTCGGGAAGGTGAAAAGCGAGCTTAGTAGTTGCATGGGGTGGGAGGGGGGAACTCTAGGGGGTTAATGTGGGGGAGTGGCAGGGGGTTGGGGAGCAGAATAGCAGGGGTGCAACCGCTACTAGTGCGCGCGCGCACGCACACAGACACACGGAAACTTGCAGAATTTGCAAAGGTCAAACCGAAGGAATGGTAAATAGAATATCTTTCTGCCCTATACACTAATGGCACGCAGAACATCTTGGCGCACACAATTCGATTGTCAGGGTTCTTCAGCTCAGCTGAACAGTATCACCCAACTAATTCAGAGCTCTCTCCCCACTACCCTTTGCAAATTTAGTCTTGCAACTGAGTTATACGCATAAAGCTAACAGGACTATTAAAAAAAATACAGACTCGACATAATTCTGATGACAATTTCCCCACTTCCCAAAAACGCAGCCCTCAACTACGTAAGCTACTATAATAGGCACCCCCTCACCAATACCTATCGCAGATAATATTGAGGGGGGGCTTAAAGAACAACTAAATCAATAAATCTACTAAATCAATACGCGCTACAAAAGTTGGCCTCCATATCTGGAAACTCGGGACGATTTATATGCTTTCTGTCTTTTAATATCAGCTACAGGAATTGTTCCAAATGCGCTTAAGCAAATCGCAGAGAGGATGGAAAAATGAATTGCACGAATCTGTTGTCGTCATTTTGCACAGCGCCTGAAAGTCAGGGTGGATAGAACATTCCTACCTTCGGGACGCAAAATCCTGCGCACGTTTACTCGGAAGTAAAGCCCATTGCGTCCGTTGGAGCGCACTCTCATAGGATCACAGGCTCAGCAATGTTTGGACGCTGTATACCTGGTCTACGTGCCTGGATTGTTACAGAATGGGCAATTGGGAATTTTTAGCTCTCCCTAGCCTTTTAGGACGCCCCACTGATTTCAGGAAAGGGGTGCTCAGAAGGCAGCCTTTGACATGAACCGCAGGGAAAGGAAATATGAAAATATGAAATAAGTAATGAATAACAAAATAGAGGGGAGGTGAAACAGCAACGCAATTCTACGCACTTCTACTCGGGAGTAAGTTCCTCTGAGTTCAGTGGGCTTCCCCGCTATCCAGAAACACAAGTTTGTAAGCTGGTGGCTTCCTTTCCTTCTACGTACAGGGAAAATAATTATTATTATCATTATCTACTACTGTTTTCATTATTACTCGCCGTTCGCCAGCAGGTCCCAAGAGAGGATACGACAATTTTTTAAAAAACCAATTAAAAACGGTTAACATATGACATTCACAAGAATAGGAGTAGGTCCTGAAAACGCATATCTCAGGTACCAAAGACCAAGGTAAAAATGCCAGTCTCATCTGAGCAGTTCCACTGGGTTCCATGTGGGACTCACATTCAAGTAATGGTGCTTAGAAGGGTCGAAACCCTGGAATCCCCAGCCCCCAAATGATGCTTTAACCAGACGAATTATCTGTATAACCCGGTGACGTTCTTTGCTGACCCGACGTTCAACGTCCAGAAAAGTCCTTTCCGGCGAGCAGCCCTTGGGCATAGCTGTCAACTTTTCCCTTTTCTTGCGAGGAATCCTATTCGGAATAAGGAGATTTCCCTTAAAAAAGGGTAAACGTTGACAGCTATGCGCCTTGGGAGAATGTCTTTGGAGAGGTTTCAGCCGGGCGGTCTTGTTCTTCTGTTTCCCAAATTTGCAAAATTAACGCAAATAGGGACTGTTGTGTGAAAGGGGAAGAACGAAGCCGGCTCCTCTCTCGGATCTCACTCGTTGCAAATTGCTAAGCAAACAAGCCCCCATCCTAAAGTTTAAAAAAAAGCCGCCATCCTAAGCACGCTTGGAAATAAGCCTGGCTCCACTCAGCGACGCTTCCTCCCAAGTAAGCCTCTGTAATATGGTAGAGTTGAAACTTGGGGAAATTTCAGAGAAGGGCAACCAACATGATCAAGGGAATGGAGCGACTTCCCTATGGGGAAAGGTTGCAGCGTTTGGGACTTGATAGTTTAGAGCAGTGTTTTCCAAACTTGGGGCTCCAGCTGGGGTTTTTTTGGGGGGGACTACAACTCCCATCATCCCTAGCTAGCAGGGGCAGTGGTGAGGGATGATGGGAATTGTAGTTGGAGACCCAAGTTTGGGAAACACTGGCTTAGAGCAAAGGCAAGGAAGAGGCGGCATGATAGAAGTTCATACAGTGATGCGCGGCATGGAGAAAGCGGATAGACAAAAAGTTCTTCTCCCTCTGTCATAACACTAGAACTCGTGGGCATCCGCTGCAGCTGAATCTTGGAAGATTCGAGACAGAGAAAAGAAAGGACTTCTTCACGCAGTGAAGTAATGAGACTCGTTCCCAAGGGAGGCAGTGATGACCACCAACTTGGATGTCCTTAAAAGATGATTAGATAAATCCATGGAGGAGAGGGATTTCCATGGTTATGAGCCACAATGGCTATGCTCTGTCTCCAACCGATTGCTTCTGAGTGCCAATTGCTGGAAATCACCTGCTGGAGAATGATCCTGTGCTCAGGTCCTGCTTGCAGGTTTCCCATAGACATTTGCGTAGACATTGCAAGAGGATGCTGGACTAGTTGGCCATTGGCCTGATCCAGCAGGCTCATATTATGTTTTTGTGTTCATAATTAGCACTTTAACAGAGACCAGAAGTCCATTCTGCCCATTCCTCCAAAATATGTTGGAAATGTAAAGATAATGAAGGTGCTTTTTCCACATGCGGTAGACTTGTAAAAGGGCAAAAGACTTCTGGGAAATGATATATAATGAATTAAAAACAATGTTTAAGATAACGTTTCATAAAAAACCAGAAGCCTTTTTTGCTTGGAATAATGGGGTTAAGAAATACCAAAGAATGTAAAGAGACTATTTATGTACGCCGCCATGGCTGCTAGAACGTTATTTGCCCCAAAGTGGAAAGAAGATGGCGTGCCAACGAAGGAAAAATGGACAAACAAGTTGATAGACTATGCCGAAATGGCAAAACTTACCATGAAGATCAGGCATCAAGAAGAGAAGAAATTCAAGCAAGATTAGATAAAATGAATAGATTATATTTAGCAGGATTGGTCTACCATTTATGAGGTAACTGGATATCTTAAGAGAAAAAATAAGAACTGAAAATTAATTGGAAAATCAATTATAAGCAAGGGGAAGAAATGTAAAAAAATTGGAAAACGGGGGGTGGGGGTGGGGTCAGACAAGATGAATTTGCTGTTAAGATGAATGGGGAAATGTTGTTATTTAAAAAATCTTGAAAAAAATAAGAGGGGGGAGGGGGGGAGAGAGAAGTCCATTCTGCCCAAATCGAGGTGTTGGAGGGATAAATGCTCAGGTCCTAGAAACAGATGGAATGCCTTTGGATGACAGAAGTCCCACTGAGTTCATCCTTCCCCCAAAGAATCCGGGAACTGTGGTCCCCCCCTCACTGTGCTACAATTCCCAGTCTGAACAAACTACAGTTCCCAGGATTTTTGGGGGAGGGGGAAGTCATGTGCTTTAAATCTGCATTGGATGTGCTTTAAATGGATGGTGTGGCTAGGACTGCACCTTCAAGGCATGTGTGCATTGATGACGCCACTCCTCCTGCCACTGCTGCTTCTACATGTCTCTAGTCCACAGTAAGAACATGAGAAGAGTCTGCTGCATCAGGCGAATGACCAATCTGTTACAGAATCCTGTCATCACCGTGGCCAAGTAGATGCCTGTAGGGATCCTGCAAGTAGGACATGGTTGCAATAGCAACCAGTTGCAATTCCCAGCAACTGGTATTCAGAAGCACAATGTCTCCAATAATGTAGGTAAAATATGGTCAGCTTGGAGAGCAGCTGTTGATAAGCCTTGTCCTCCATGTTCCCTGCACTACTAAAAGAGAAACCCTCCAGATGTCCTTTCCATTGTGCATTCATTATTATTTGAGCTCATGCACGTTTCTGAGAGACACGGGTGGTGCTGTGAGTTAAACCACAGAGCCTAGGGCTTGCCGATCAGAAGGTCGGCGGTTCAAATCCCTGAGATGGGGTGAGCTCCCGTTTCTTGGTCCCTGCTCCTGCCAACCTAGCAGTTCGAAAGCACATCAAAGCACAAGTGGAAAATAGGTATCACTCCAGCGGGAAGGTAAACGGCATTTCCGTGTGCTGCTCTGGTTCACCAGAAGTGGCTTAGTCATGCTGGCCACATGACCTGGAAGCTGTACGCTGGCTCCCTCGGCCAATAAAGTGAGATGAGCGCTGCAACCCTAGAGTCAGCCACGACTGGACCTAATGGTCAGGGGTCCCTTTACTTTTACCTACGTTTCTGAGCACAATTCAAAGTGTTGGTGTTGACCTTTAAAGCCCTAAACGGCTTCAGCCCAGTATACCTGAAGGAATGATTCCACCCCCATTGTTCTGCCCGGATGCTGAGGTCCAGCACCGAGGGCAGATGTTCTACCCTTGAGCAATGGTCCTTTCCCAGAAGCTCCTTCATCAGGGCACACTGCCACACACTGAGCCCTCCTTCTCGCACCGCTGGAATCTGAGACAGCTACCCTTCTGGATCTTGATAGAAAAACCACATTGCTCTGCATACGTCTTGCACACACACCATTCATGCCTGAGAATCACAAGCCTCCCATTAATATCCTGGCGCTTCTGGAATTCCAATTGAAGATATTTTATACACCGCAGGTTTCAGGGGAGGCTTTTATCTCTTCTCATTGTTGGGGTGGGAGGAGGAATGAAAGGAAAATGAAAATGAAATAAGAAACAGCCCTCTTCTCAGAATGCCCCTGGACACCGTCACGGGCTCCCCACCAACAAGGCCCACTTGTGTGGAAAAAAAATCTGACTGTGTTTCCCAACCCGTTTCCCCCAGCCTACAAAACTTAGGATGACTTATTGGGTAGGAAGGGGAAGCTGAGCTGTCCTCAATGAAAGGGTTGCACAGGCAAGGCCATTCATAATATCCTTGCTCTCCATTTGGAGAGGGTGTGGAAGGGGGAAGTCTCCAAATGAGACATTTGCCTCTCTCCAAATAGGAACACCTGCTGTAGATTACCCGCCCCACCACATCACAACGAAAGCATTTTTTAATGCAAATATGAGAAAATATATACGTCTTTCCCCCTTTTGGAAGGCCATATTTATTATTGTTGTTGTTGTTATTTTGTAGGGACTTGGGTGGTGCTGTGGTCTAAACCACAGGGCCTCTTGGGCTTGCCGATCAGAAGGTCGGCAGTTCGGATCCCCACAAAGGAGTGAGCTCCCATTGCTCTGTCCCAGCTCCTGCCAACCTAACATTTTGAAAGCATGCCAGTGCAAGTAGATAAATAGGTACCGCTGTGGCAGGAAGGTAAACAGTGTTTCTGTGCACTCTGGTTTCTGTCACGGTGTCCCGTTGCTCCAGAAGCAGTTTAGTCATGCTGGCCGCATGACCCAGACAGCTGTCTGTGGACAAATGCTGGCTCCCTCGGCCTAAAAGCAAGACGAGCGCTGCAACCCCAGAGTCGCCTTTGACTGGACTTAACCATCCAGGGGTACTTTACCTATTATTATTATTATTATTATTATTATTATTATTATTATTAGCCTGTCGTTCACCCTAAGGTCCCAGAACACATTACTGCACATTAAAACACAATATTAAAAGCATGTTAAAGAAACTTGGAAACGTAAAAATAAGGTTGCTCCCAAAAACATGCACCTCAAGTGTCAAAAGCCAAGGTAAAGAGGTGTGTCTTCAGCCTCCTCCGGAAGCTCTATAATGAATGTACCAGATGCACCTCTGTAGAGAGGTAGTTCCACAGCTTAGGGGCCACCACAGAGAAGGCCCTTTCCTGGGCTGCACCCCCCTCCCCTGAGGAACTGCCAAGGGAGACTGTTGTTGCATTTATATCTCACCTTTCCCCATTCCGTGATGAAGCTCACTTGGTGACCTCAGGCCAGTCACACACTCTCAGCCTAACTTGCCTTGCAGGGTTGTTGTGAAGGTAAAATGGACTGGAATGGACTCCCTCAGGGGGTTGTGGACTCTCCTTCATTTGATGTTTTTAGGTAGAGGCTGGATGGCCATCTGTCACGGATGCTTTAGCTGAGATGCCTGCATTGCAGGGGGGGTGGACTAGATGACCCTCAGTGTCTCTTCCAACTCTACAACTCTACGATTCTAGGAGGGGGACTATGTTCACCACCTTGAGTTCCTTGGAGGAAAGGTGGAATTTAAATGTGATAAATAATAAAAATTTACTCAAGGTGTCGCAAGCCTCTTTCATTGCTTTATAATTATGTATGATATGTATGATATACAAACGCATTTTTATACGAAGCAGGCTATTGTGGTTGATCATCGTCATAGCATGATTCTGTAGATAACCAGATGAACCCAGGCAGGTTGGTTGGATGCCCCGAGGAGGCTACAGATCCCTTTAAAAATATTTTTTAAATACTCAGTGCGATGCTCTTGAAAGAAGAGAGAGATCTCTTCCAGAAAAATACAGATTGAGAGGTGATGGGGAATAAAATAAGGCAGCAAGTTTAGGATCACAGTAGGGCAAAAAACCCAAAAACACTTCGCTCACCCCCAAACATCGGGATTTCACGCATTACCTAAGTTAATATTTGCTGGATGGTGAGCGTGGAGCCTTGCTGAGTTTCTACGCCAACACAAGCAGCAATCTGAGCATCAACATAATAGCAAATGGGAACACACGCATCTTATTCTTGCAGAAGATCAGCCCTGGAACAATTTTACTGGCAAAGTCTCGCCAGCCTTCCTTCCAGCTGCCCTCGGGATAGCCGTGTGTGTTTGTGTGTCTGCGGGCGCACATCTCAGCTGGTGGGCGGTGCACTCTTTTCAATGTAGCGAGTCTTTTATATGCATTCATTTTCTATTTCAATGTACATCCCACCTCTCAGCAAATTCATTTGACTGATCTCCAGCCGGGTAAGCAAACAGAAGTTGACTGAAGCAACAGGATCACGAATTAACACCACGGATTTAAATGCAACAACAATGCAAAGGAAGCGCTTATGTTTTCTGTCATAGACACCGCCACACCTTCACTACTCCAACTCAGCAAAATGGACTGGAATGGAGTCCCTCAGGAGGTTGTGGACTCCCTTTCATTGGATGTTTTTAGTCAGAGGCTGGATGGCCATCTGTCATGGATGCTTTAGCAACAAGCAAACTACACCAGTGTCGTGGGCGTACAGGGGGACATCTGCTCCCCTAAATCAAGTAAATAAATAAAAATACTTAACCAACTGACCAATTGTGTCGCATTCTCGCAGGTAACTCGGTTCTGCTCCCCGCCCCCATAAACCCTGCCGCTCCAATACATCCTGGCTACGCCCGTGACCAGCACCCTTAAGCGCATGCCGAATCCGACGACAGGGCCAGAGGAAACTGCCTTCTCCCTACTCAGATCACAGGTCCACCTAGCGCAGTTTTGCCTACACTGACTGGCAGCAGCTGGCCAGGGTTTCAGGCAGGAGGCAGCCCAGAGGGCAGCGGCGCACAGACCACACCGCCTTGCCCCCAGCGGACTAGGGGCTTGCAAGGAATGCTCCCCCTTCCTCCGCCCCTCCACTGCCCTCCCCACCAAGCACGCTGCCTGTCAAAGCCTAGACTGGAACCGTCTCCAGGGTCTTCTTTCTGCCAACAAGCCATCACTCCTCAGCCGCGACTCGGGTGTCCAGACCCGCCTCGCCTGCGACCCAACGCCCTCTTTCCAAGACGGAGAGAGCTTTACCTCCGGGACAGGAAAGCACCGCGGACCCGCGACGCCGAGGTGAAGGAGGACCCACCGCTTCCCCTTCTGACAGCCTCTCCGGCTCGCTCCTTCCTTCGGCCCCTCTTCCGGCTGTAACGACCAGGGACCCTGCCCGAGGAGGTCTTGGCTGATAAGGGGGTCTCCCAGCCCCTCTCTCAGCCTAGCGACCTGCAGCGACCGCGCAGCTCCACCACGGGACCACTGAGCCGCCGCTCCAGGACAGCGGGACGGAGACGTCGAGGCGCTTCTGGCAACAATCACTTCACACGAGCGCCCGCATTCCAGCTTCGTTGCGCTGGACGCCCCACCGCCGAGCTCCAAGTCACACCTTCTGAGGGGTTGCTGAGCTCTGGGCGGCGGGGAGGGGCTGCTGGTTGGGAACCGATTTCTGCCAACCAGGCCAATAATTCTATGTGAACAGAAATCCCTTCTTTCTCTCGCTCTCTTTCTTTCCTTCCTTCCTTCCTCTTCTCCTCCCTTCTCTTCTTCCTCCTCCTCTATCTCCCCTCTCCTTCCTCCACTCCTTCCCCTCCTCGTCCGCTTCTACTTCCCCTTCTTCTCTCTCTCCTTCCCTCCTTCCTCTCCCTCCCTCCTTCCTCTCCTTCCTTCCTTCCTTCCTTCCTTCCTTCCTTCCTTCTCCCCTATCACTTGAAGAACTATAGTGACAATACAAACGAGAGGCTTGAAAGTCTTCTATTTTTCTCCTTAGAACTTTGGTTGGACCAGCATCATACAAATGAATCTGGGAATCGCTTTTTTTTGCTGGGGGACGACGACTTTAATAAGTGGTATTTTAAAATAAATCAATAGATGGCAAAAGAGGCTGAAGTTTCTAGATAGGCAGAAAGGAAGGAATGAGAAAAGGAACATAAATACACATTTGCACATTTACAGTATACACAGGGAGGGAAAGAATTGATTAAAACGAAACATAATCACAATATGAGAGCCGGCGTGGTGTGGGGGTTAGTGTTGGACTAGGACCTGGGAGACCAGGGTTCAAATCCTTACTCAGCCATGGAACTCCTTGGGTGAGCTTGGGCCAGCCGCTGTCTCTCTGTCTCACCTACCTCACAAGGTTGCTGTGGGCATTAAGTAGGGGTGGGCAGAACCAATCACTCCACCCTGAACTCATTGGAGAAACAGATGGGATGCAAATGCAACAGATAGATAGAAGCTCACAATAATCTGCCTGCTATTGTAACTGCAATGAAAGAAGTGCTGCAAAATATTAATTCACATGCTGTAATTACCTATAGAAAGCCCGTGATTCTGATGTAATTACAATGATCACAGTCCAAGGATATATTCCAGAAGCCAGGCAAAACCATTTGACTACTAAGGTATGGGGAGCAGGATCAGTGAAGACCATGACCTGGGAAGAGTCCTGAGGACCAGGCCTGAGGTTCTACACCCCTGGTCCATGCTGGAGTCCGCTCTCCTAGGAGCAAGATGGAGATCTGGCACCCGGTTACATTCCTCTGCTTATTTACATTGTTCATTATGAATACTGTATTTTTTGCTCTATAAGACTCACTTTTTCCCTCCTAAAAAGTAAGGGGAAATATGTGTGCGTCTTATGGAGCGAATGCAGGCTGCACAGCTATCATAGAAGCCAGAACAGCAAGAGGGATTGCTGCTTTCACTGTGCAGCGATCCCTCTTGCTGTTCTGGCTTCTGAGATTCAGAATATTTTTTTTCTTGTTTTCCTCCCCCCAAAACTAGGTGCGTCTTGTGGTGTGGTGCGTCTTATAGAGCGAAAAATATGGTAGTTCTGAAGAATTCAGAACCAAAAATTTGTTTACACTGACGCTTTCTTGGAAACTGTTTGTAGCATTTTTGCCAAATGAGACTTTTCAGGCCATTTAAAGTTTGTTTTATTGTACTGTAATTTTAAAGTTTGTTTTATTGTACTGTAATTAACATTAAAAAAAAACAAATAACCATCAGCATTATATAGCAGTGTGTCCCAACGTAGTGAATGATATGCTAATCATTTGCTAAAGCAAGCATCTGGTAGGCAACGCCCCTGCCAACACATGTTTTGAGTAAGAATAATAAAAAAGAGCTTTTAAAATTGAATTTTGCAAACTTTCTATGCCGTCAGGGGTTTCCCTCCCCGCAACTTGCTCTTACAGTGGCCAAGCAAACACCAGTGGGAAACCAGCAAACAGGACCAGGGCACAAGGCCACTATCCCCACACCTGCGATTCCCAGCACTTGGCATACTGCCTCCATCCCCAATTCCACTCTTTCCACTCATCATCATAATTTACTGTGTGATTTATTGGGCCACACTTTTAAGCCATTAAAATGTTTTAATTAATTAGAGTGGTACCTTGGTTTTAGAACAGTTTAGTTTATGAACAACTTGGAAATAGAACGCTGCAAACCCGGAAGTAGGTGTTTTGGTTTGTGAACTTAGCCTTGGAAGCAGAACATGTTCCGCTTCCTGTTGAGTGTGTTCCATTTGTAAACTGAGACTTCTGCTGCTAATCAGAGGCTTCCTGTTGTGTCTGTTGGCTGTTGAGTCCCGAGCACCCACGCAAGACAGAGGTGATATTTGGAGCTTTCATTTTTGCTATTTTTTTGCGTTTTTGTTTGTGTGGCGTTTTGGTTTTTTTGACAGTGACTTGTTCTTTGCTTTATGGGACTGACTTGTGACTGTGGCTTGTGACTTCGTTTTTGTGATTTGTTTTTGTGACTGTGGAACTCAGTTCAGCTACTGATTGATTGATTGATTGATTGATTGTGTGACTGCAGAAATGGAGAAAAGCCCCCCATCCAAACAATGACTAGCATCAGTGCACGTAAGAAAAAATAATAATTTTAATTTTTATCATCTACAATACTGTCTTATTTATTTTATACCGTAGTACATTGATTATTAGGGACGCAGGTGGCACTGTGGGTTAAACCACAGGGCCTAGGACTTGCCGATCAGAAGGTCAGCGGTTCAAATCCCTGTGACGGGGTGAGCTCCCGTTGCTCGGTCCCTGCTCCTGCCAACCTAGCAGTTTGAAAGCACATCAAAGTGCAAGTAGATAAATAGGTACCGCTCTGGCGGGAAGGTAAATGGCGTTTCTTTGTGCTGCTCTGGTTTGCCAGAAGCAGCTTAGTCATGCTGGCCACATGACCTGGAAGCTGTACGCCGGCTCCCTCAGCCAATAAAGCGAGATGACAGCCGCAACCCCAGAGTCAGTCACGACTGGACCTAATGGTCAGGGGTCCCTTTACCTTTACCTTTACATTGATTATTGCTTTCATTTCATGGCTCAGTGGTCTCATGAGATAGTACAATTAATGTTAAATTGCTGTTTTAGGGGTTTTTTTTAAAAGCCTGGAACATATTAATCCATTTTGCATTACTTTCTATGGGAAAGCACGCCTTGGTTTTAGAACGCTTTGGTTTTGGAACAGACTTCCGGAACGGATTAAGTTTGGGAACCAAGGTACCACTGTATTGCTTATTCAATTTATTTATTTATTTCACAGTAATTATTTACCGCTTAATGGGGGTATACCATGAAACAATTTTACTTAAAACAATATAAAAATATTCATAAGAAAATTTCAAAAAATTGAAATAAAATGTCTAAAAGCACGTAGACATAATGGGTTGTATTTCATGTCCTGGTCACCACATCAAAAAGGATATTGTAGAGTTGGAGAAGGTTTCAGAAAAGAGCAATGAACACTACTACTACTTATTATTATTATTATTATTATTATTATTAATTATATACTGCCCTATACCCGGAGGTCTCACAGAAAAAATCAACATAAAAACCACAATATATATAATCAAAATACAAACAACAACTCAATAACAACCCCTCCCCCCAAAAAAGGAGATACATTTTAAAAGGGCATAGGATGTCAATCAGATTAACCAAAGCCCTGGTTAAAAAGGAAAGTTTTTGCCTAGCGCCTAAAGGTGTATAATGAAGGCAAACCTCCCTGGGGAGAGCATTCCACAGATGGGGAGCCACTGCAGAGAAGGCCCCTTCTCGTATTGCCACCCTCCGGACTTTTCAACATGAACAAGGAGATGGAGTAACTCCCCTCTGAGGAAAGATTGCAACATTGGGGATTTTTATTTTTTAGTTTAGAACAGGGTTCCCCAAACTTTGGACTCCAGCTGTTTTTTTATTGCAGTTCCCATCATCCCTGACCACTGGTCCTGCTAGCATAGCAGTCCTAGCTAACAGCTGGTCAAACAACGAAGGAAGTGAAAAAGAGAGAGGTGTGCTGCATGATTCGTCCTTTTGTTACCTGGACAGGTTAGGTCACACCCACCTTCTATCACATGCAAAAGGAAGGATGCTCCAGCCAGGAGGTACGGGAAGTTTCAGCTGGCTGGACCAAACATTCCCTCGCATGTCTTCTCTAGCATTACAAGGAATGCTGTACTTGACTGCTCCCAGGGGATTACAGATTTGCCCTAAGAGGACAAGGGAGGTGTTCATGGTGAGTTCCGGCACCACTTTTTCTAGAAAACAGCAGTGGTCCTATCCATGGTAGACCCATTGAAATGGTTGGGAATGACTAACTTAGGTCCAGTACTTAGGTCAGTAGGTTTTTCCTGAGAAAAACTTGGTTGGATATAACCCAACACAATTTATCAAACTATGTTGTTGTTGTTGTTGTTGTTGTTGTTGTTTAGTCGTTTAGTCATGTCTGACTCTTCATGACCCCATGGACCAGAGCACGCCAGGCACTCCTGTCTTCCACTGCCTCCCGCAGTTTGGTCAAACTTATGCTGGTAGCTTCAAGAACACTATCCAACCATCTCGTCCTCTGTTGTCCCCTTCTCCTTGTGCCCTCCATCTTTCCCAACATCAGGGTCTTTTCCACAGAGTCTTCTCTTCTCATGAGGTGGCCAAAGTATTGGAGTCTCAGCTTCAGGATCTGTCCTTCCAGTGAGCACTCAGGGCTGATTTCAAACTATAACAAACTATAGATGAAATCAAACTTTAAAAAAGTAGTAGACATCATGAAATTTACACTAAGCATTGGGACACTTCGTAGCCTTAAATGTGCACAAGGGAATGCTGGAAAAGAAGGATTCCCTTCTCTGACTGGCTCCCACACAGTTAGCAGGAGGGTGTGATCACATGAGCAGCGAGGAAAGCAGCAGGGGAACAAGTGATTCAAGTTTATAAACATCCATCTCTAGTAATGAGCCCTCTAGGAAGAAATGAAAAATAGCCAAAGTCTGGTAAAGTCAATTAAGCTGATTTTAAATAAGAGGTTACTCCGAGAGGCCAAAAGTTAACATGTAAAAGGCTTATTGCAAGAGCTGTAAAAGAAAAAAAGAAGAAGAAATAATAATAAAAATGGCACTGGAGTATTTGAAGACATTTGGTTGCTATTATAGACAAATGGAGCTAATAGGGCAGGCTTGCTGGAAGGAGCTGGGCATCTTAGATGGATGCCTTGAAACCAGAGCCTGCCAGATTCTGGGATTAAATAATTCCAAATGGCCCATTATGAAGCGACCAACACACCGCAATTGTGGTTGGCCGTAATGAAAATATTTGAGCGGAGCAATCATTAGCCCCGAATGCCACAAAATGGGGGGGGGTGTATCACTCCACCCCCTGTTCTCTTTCCAACTTGCTTGATAATTCACAAGGAAGCTTTATGATAGGAATCCTTGTGATGTCTTTAGAGGAATAGGCAATTATCACCAATACACTCCATTTTGCAAATTAGTGGGTGGAAGAGATGGGTATAGAAGAATGCAAGAGTAAAGTAATTGGGAACTTAGACTGGGTATCTGAGACACTGAGGCCAGGATCTGGCCCCAAAAGAACAGAAGAAGAGCCTGCTGGATCTGGCCAACCAGATACCTATGGGAAGCCCACAAACAGAAGCTAGGCACAAGATCACACTCCCTTCCTGTGGTTTCCAGCGACTGGTATTCAGAAGAATTGCTGCCTCCAATTGTGGAGGCAGGGCAAAACCATCATGGCTCATAGCCATCAATAGCCCTCTCCTCCATGAATTTGTCCAATCCTCTTTCGAAGCCATCCAAGTTGGTGGATCTTAGTGCCTCCTGCAGGAGAAAGTTCCAGGGGCGGAGCAAGGTGGTGGTGGTGGTGGCGGTTTGCCCCAGGTGTCACCTCTGAGGGGGGTGACAAAATGCTGTGCAGCAAACGTCTGTGAGAGACACTTTGGCTTTGGTGCATGTGGTATTCCTGCTGCCAAAACAGTCCATCTGCTGGCTCCCCCTCAGCTGTAGGCTGGACTCCTTGTCGCTCAACAGCTTTGGCTCCCCCCAAAAAACTCAACAACTTTGGCTCTGCACAAAAAAAGCTCAACAACTCTAGTCAATCCAATGGGTAGATCATTGCCAGTTTTTTAAATAGTGGGAGTAGATTGCAGTCTCTTGGGACATGCCTGCTATAAATAAAATAACACAAGCCAAAACACAATCCAACCTGTAGATTTAAGTATCTATCCACAGTCGCCTACTTGTTACCAGAAGCCCAGAATCCACATTCCTTTGTAAGAAAATATGAAATAAAGTCAAACCAAGTGACAAGAAATTTTCCACACCGGGTACCACCTGACCTCTCTACGCCACTGGCAAGTTCCTTTGTTTAACTATGTGCTGCATGACAAAAAAGTGATTTATTTTATCTGTCCTGAATCTTCCAACCTTCCATTTCATTGAGTGACCATAAGTTCCTGTGGTAAGAGAGAGGGAGAAAACCTTTACTCTATACCACTTTTTCCATGCCATGCATCGTTTGACAAATTTCTATCATGTCACTTCTTCCTTACCCTTCTCCTAAAAAATAAATAAAAATGAATTGCAATGCCTACCTGCTTTTTAAAAGCAGGGAAGCGCTCCTCTCTTCCATCTAAATGGAAAAGCAGCTAAGAGTCACTGACCACTTTCTCAGACATGATCTCCCCACTTGCTGACCCTGGAGAACCAGTGTAATGCCATGATCAGAGTTTAGAGAAAGAGACCTACGTTCAAACCCCTGCTCAGCCACGAGCATAAACCTTACATGCAGAAAATCCTTAGTGCATGATATCTTCAGTCAGGGAAAGACTCATGTCTGAAATCCTCCATTCCTGAGTCACACAGAATAAGGTCTTCTCTGTGGTGGAGTCATGCTTATGGAATTGCTTCCCAAGGAAAACCCAACAAGGAGAGGATATTTGTGCTTGCTTCAGTCCTTGTTGGGGCGCGGGTGGTGTTGTGGGTTAAACCACAGAGCCTAGGGCTTGCCAATCAGAAGATCGGCGGTTCAAATCCCTGCAATGGGTTGAGCTCCCGTTGCTCAGTCCCAGCTCCTGCCAACCTAGCAGTTCGAAAGCACGTCAAAGTGCAAGTAGATAAATAGGTACCGCTCTGGCAGGAAGGTAAACGGCGTTTCCATGTGCTGCTCTGGTTCGCCAGAAGCGGCTTAGTCATGCTGGCCACACGACCCGGAAGTTTACGCCGGCTCCCTCAGCCAATAAAGTGAGATGAGCGCCACAACCCCAGAGTCGGTCACGACTGGACCTAATGGTCAGGGGTCCCTTTACCTTTTACAGTCCTTGTTACTGTGCCACCATATTGCCTTCTCAACCTGTATATTTGTAAGCACATATAATTACAAAGGGCATTGTAAAAGCATGATAGATTGGAGAAGGATACCTATCATGCTGCTTCATCTTATCCACATTGAAGTAAATCCAGTAAGTCCAACTGAGTCCAACAGAACTTAATCCTACGTAAATATGAATAGGATTGCTAGCTTGCAACTTTAGTCTGCTGTAGCTCAAGCATCAAAGAGTCTTGGGTCACCTTAAAGACTAAGGTGCCCAGATTTATTGTGGCTTGAGGTGTGCACGAGGTGTCATCTTACTCTGCAAAACCATCTGTACAGAATCCTTTGATGTGCACTTGAAATGTATTTAGAATTTTTCGAAACAGCCCTTTTGTTCTAAGTAGGAACAAAATGGTCCAAGGGCTGTTCTTTGCTCCGCCTACTTGGTTTTTGGGGACGGAAAAAAAATCATTTCAGTTGAACACATAATTAACCAGATGAAGAATATTTTCCATTTTCTCTTTCTCGAGAAACTTCTCTGCTTCTCAGTGCATTTTGTTTCACGGAGTTGCATTTGATGAAAAATAAAATGGGAAACCATAATCTAGAGAAGATGGACACAACCAGCAATAGTAATAACTACTGTACAGTTTCTGCTGCTAATAACAGCACTATTACTGCTAAGAATAATAACAGCGCTATTGCTATTACCACTACTACTAATAATAATAATAACAATAACAATAACAACAGCATTATTACTGCTACTAACAGTACTGTTACCACTACTTTGGTAATATCACTAACAATTAATAATAGTTTTATATTGATAATATCATTAGAAACAAGCAGTTGGTGAAGAATACAATTGAGCTACTAACAGCAAAACAATTGCCTGTATAAATACACATAACATGCTTGTAGGTAGTGGTGCTGTCAGGTAGAACTGGGCAGTGCCGGATTTACGTATAAGCTAAACAAGCTATAGCTTAGGGCCCCACTCTCTAGGGGGCCCCCAAAAAAATTAAAGAAAAAAAACCTGGATGTACATTTCCAAAATATAAGACAAAAAACAAATAAAATAAAACCCGTGTTCGCATTATTAAGGTTGTTCTGAATAAAAAATATATTTTAAGTTAGAGCTTAATAATGATTTCACTATTAATATACTACTTCTTAATTGTATTTGAGTTCAACAATTCCTTTGATAAAATACCGGTATATATTTTGTTATGTGCAAATGGCTTTAGATACCTATTAGGTCCATAAATTACTATAGAGAATATATTCAACACAAAAAAACAGTGACAATTTGTTGTTGACTAAGGACAGCTGGACATATAAAGGGCCCCATTACCTTCAGTAGCTTAGGGCCTTGTCAAACCTAAATCCAGGCCTCGAACTGGGTGATATATCTATATATTGTCCCAAACAGGTTTGAAGTCCATATTGTGATACCGGTTTCATAATTTTTGACCTGGCAATATATTGTGAATCATGATGTGCGTTAGGGCTGATGTCTGGCTTTCAACATTGTGATATATATCACCAGCTAAACATTGTGATACACCACTCTATCATGATGTCCGAAATAAGGATGTAACTATGGAGAGGTGAAAAGGGTAATGCCCCGGAAACTGCTACTGCTTAGGGGTCTAAAACTGATACCTTTAACATATCGTTACAACTGTTATTTTATAGTACAGAGCAACAGGGACGGAAGGAACCATGTGTGAAGCGATTGTTGGCTTCACGGTTTCCCCCACATCACGATCCCACCCCCCACCCCCCCAGATAGCACATGTACACATCATGGTTCACAATATAGTGGTACCTCGGGTTACAGGTGCTTCAGGTTACAGACGCTTCAGGTTACAGACTCCGCTAACCCAGAAATAGTACCTTGGGTTAAGAACTTTGCTTCAGGATGAGAACAGAAATCGTGCTCTGGCGGCGTGGCGGCAGCAGGAGGCCCCATTAGCTAAAGTGGTGCTTCAGGTTAAGAACAGTTTCAGGTTAAGAACGGACCTCCGGAATGAATTAAGTACTTAACCTGAGGTACCACTGTATATTGCCATGTTGAATATTCTGAAATTGTTACTAATTTTTGGCAATGTGTTGTTACTAATTTTTGAGAACGTATCAATATCTGGCCCAGCCCTTTTTTGTGTGTGATGCAAAAATGTGAAGCCAATCAAAGCCTTTACATAGTTCCATCCTTATTTCATACATTGTGATATATCGATATATAACAATGTTTAGCTGGTGCTATATCATGATGTTGAAAAGCATATATTGCCCAGCTCTACTGTCAGGACAGGACTTGGGGGGAGGGGGAAGTTCAGAAGAATGAGCAGGGGGCTTCACAGTTTCAGGAGGGCAGTGCGTCCCCCAGACCCTTTTGAGTATCTTGTCTAGATAACACAAATTCTTCGACTCTCCAAAATCAATGATATTACTTCCCCCTTCGCCCTGTTGCAAAGCCCCCCTTAGGAAATGTATTAATTAAAAAAAAGAGCTCTCTTTCCACCACATCTGGGCCTCAAAGCAGCTTACAAACAATAAACACATGCTATTTTGATGGAGGAGGGTCAAGCATATACCATAAATTTAGGCTAGCACAATTCACCATTAAAAAGTGGCCCGTTGTCTTAGTGCAACAAGCCCACTTTTAAAAAAAGACACAGACTTTATGCTGTTAGGAAAGTGATGCAGCAAAAAGTTGGGGAGGAACAAATGATCCAAAAGCATATAAACACCATGGAAGCAAATCGTGATGGTTTCAGGATGAACACTGCTGTATAACCTCCCCACAAGCAAATCATAAAGCAGAATAAAGATCAGACATAGTCTAACCTCTGCACAAACTTTGTGGAAGCAAGACAGGATGCATGCACAATAAACATGTCACCTAGAAGAGCCCTTTCTTCCTGGATTTGATAGCAAAATAGTTATGGCTTCAATCAATCAGTCAGTCAGTCCGTCCGTCAGTCATTTATGACACAGTCACAGACCTGTAAAAAGTTGTGCCTGTCATCAGGGGTAAATTCCTGATAGAAAAATGAACATTTCAAAGTAGGGGTTGTCTCTCTAGATCAGATAATTTTTGACTTTGGGTTCTGCCAGCACGTCCTCACTCAGATTGGTCCTGTCCACACACCAGCACCATGTCAGCTGTTTGCTCAAATTGAGGCCTGAGGCAGGTAAGGCACCCACTGTCAAGGGAGACAGCTTTGGTTGTGAAGGCAAAGCCACCACCTGCTCCACAAGGTCAACACATCGAGAGATCTGTTGACGTGCTGAATGCCAGGCACATCTCAGCAAAGCTACTGAAAGCCCATTTCATCCACACAGATGTCCTTTTTGTAAAAAATGGTGTGTCTGTCCCTTGCCGGAGCGGCTGCTGGTGAGCCTAGATTAGCTGTCACAAGTGGACAAGGATGAAGGATTTCCACCCACACTCTTCCATGTCTCTCTTTATAGACCTGGTGGACAGAGTCCTACAAGGACACGATATCTGTCATTGTGGGGAACCAATCAGCAAAAGTTGCAGCATTTGGGACTTTTTAGTTTTGACAATGTGGGAATGTTGTAGATCCTGGGAGAGGATATATTGATTAAATATTATCTTTCCCAATTCACGCTAGTGAGTCATACAGCAGAGTTCATTCGTCCAATATATAGCAGGAAGCTAGTTGCTAGATCCGTTTGAATCTCTATACTTAAGCAATCCAATCTGGCTTTGCTCAGATTGGATTTTGTTCCTGGTAAGACCCCTTTTCTCCCTCCTAAAAAGAATAAAGACACAAGAAGCTTCTTTTAAAAGTAACAAGAAGTTTACTCACATTCAGTTCACAGTTGGATCCCTGAAGGCAGGCTTTAGCTTGTAGTTACAAATACAGTGGTACCTCGGGTTACATACGCTTCAGGTTACAGACTCCACTAACCCAGAAATAGTACCTCGGGTTAAGTACTTTGCTTCCGGATGAAAACAGAAATCGTGTGGCAGCGGCGGGAGGCCCCAATAGCTAAAGTGGTGCTTCAGGTTAAGAACAGTTTCAGGTTAAGAACGGACCTCCGGAACGAATTAAGTTCTTAACCCGAGGTACAACTGTACAGTGTGGCTTACATCCTTGTAAGGATGCTGCTGACAGAGAGCCAACAGTGCAGTCCAAGAGAAGAAAAGGCATCAAAAGAGAGGAAGCATCAAGAGAGGAAGGTGGCTGCATGACTGGACCTTTTGTGGGGTCTGCAAGGGTCACGCCCACCTACCTGGTCACACGCAGGGGGAGGATGCTCCAGCCCAGGTGTAACAGGAAGTTCAACTGGCTGCATCATCATCCCCTTGTCTGTGTCCACTCTAGGCAAACAAGAAGTGTTGTATTTTGACTGCTCCAATGGATTACATTCCACAGACAAAAATGGAACTAAGAGGTGACGTGACGGAAGTTTATCAAATGATGCACGACACAGAGAAAGTGGAAAGAGAAAGCTTTTTTCTTCCTCCCACATAATTCTAGAACTCATGGACATCCAATGAAGCTGAATGTTGGACGATTTGTTGTTTAGTTGTTTAGTCGTTTAGTCGTGTCCGACTCTTCGTGACTCCCTGGACTAGAGCACGCCAGGCACTCCTGTCTTCCACTGCCTCCCACAGTTTGATCAAACTCATGCTAGTAGCTTCGAGAACACTGTCCAGCCATCTCGTCCTCTGTCGTCCCCTTCTCCTTGTGCCCTCCATCTTTCCCCAACATCAGGGTCTTTTCCAGGGAGTCTTCTCTTCTCATGGAAGATTTAGGACAGATCAAATCAAGCACTTTTTCATGCGGTGCATCATTGAACACTAGAACTCACTCCCACAGAAGGTGGTGATGGCCACCAACTGTGGGAAGGTTCAGGGAGGCAGGAGAGGATATATTGTTTATTGATATCTTTCCTAACTTGCATTAGCAAGTTTCTTTACTTAGCAGAGTTTACATTCCCCTTTTACATGCACAGCAGATAGCTGGTCCAGGCTTGTGTAAGCCTCTGACTATACGCAATTCGATCAGGCTTGTCCAGATTGAAATGTGTTCTAATATTTTCCTTGAATCCCTCCTAAAAGAATAAAGACCCCACAGTCTTATTCATAAGTAAATAAAAGAGTAAGTAATCAGGCAGAGCACAGTGTGATCCCTGAAGGCTGACTTAGTTACAAATATGTACATGTGGATCTACCCCATATGGGGAGTTAATCTCAGTGACTCCAGGCTGGCAGTTACAGCAGTTCACATGGCAAAAGGAAGATGGAAAAGAGAGAGTGTGGCAGCATGCCTTGTCCTTGTTACCTGGACAGGTAAGGTCACACCCACCTCTAGTCACATGCAAAAAGGAAGAATGTTCTAGCCCAGGAGGAAACAAGAAGTTTCAACTGGCTGGACCAAACATTCCCTTGCGTGTCCATTCTAGGAAAACAAGGAATGTTGTACTTTACTGCTCCCAGTGGATTACATCCCACAGCAACATGGACAGCAACAACAGAGAATTAGACATATTCATGGAGGAGAGGGCTGTTGATGGCTACTAGATGGAGACAGGGACCTTGCTGCAGAAATAGAAATGGGTATTTGAACACTCCACAACCTTGGACCAGCACACCACTGTACCTGTGCAAGGCCCCCTCTAGCAGAATACAATGATAACTTGGGTGTATAAGGGGTGAGATGACATCATAGGTATCCTGGTCCTGAGCTGTATAAGGTTTTATACACTAGTGCCAACACCTTGAACTTGGCCTCGCAGCTAATTGGCAGCCAGTGCGATTCTTTCAGCTGTGGCTTAACATGTTGGTAGTATTCTCTCTTAGAAAGCAGTCTAACCACTGCATGTTTCTTATGGGTCTTAACTGATTAAGGCCATTTATCCACTTATCTAAGAGTAAAGCCCATTGAACTCACTTCTGAATGCACATGTATAGATTGTGCTGTGTCAGTCTGCAGTCCCAAACATGCTTTCTAGGGAGCGAGTCTTATTGAACACAATGGGAATTACTTCCTAGTAACTGTGCATAAATTTGCATCTGCAAAAATAGATATCTATATTTCTAATGAATGAAAACTACACTTTATCTGGTGGTAGGGGATAGCCAACTAACAGGATGCTCCTCAGCATGTCGACTAAGAAGTGGTGTGGTGTAGCAGTCAAAGTGTCATACCAGGACCTGGGAGACCAGGGTTCAAACCCCCACTCAGCCATGAATGAAACTCACTGAGTGAACAGGCCAGTCACTGTCCGTCAGCCTAACCTGCTCTGCAGGTTTGTTGTGGGGATTAAATGAGGAGCCCAGGAGGACCATGTATGCCTCCTTGCAGTGGCATAGCATGAGTTGCCGGTGCCTAGGGCAGAGCAAGTGTTATGTCCCACTGGTAGACTGGATGGCTGGAGATGGTGGTGGGGACTCAGAGCCCACATGGAGGAAAGGGTGAGCCAGCCCAGGGGCACAAGTGTCCTTTCACTGGCCACATAGAGAAGGAGACACCATCCCAGCCCTGAAGACCTGGACCAAGCGCAGCTTGCCTCCCTGCAGCTCTAGAAAGTGATAGGAGCTCAGCCACATTGAGGGAGCATGTTACGGGGGCACCTGGTTATGTCCCTCTCAGGGGTTGTGCCCAGAGCCACTGCCTCTCTCACCCACCACACTATGTCACTGCCTTCTTGAGCTCCTTTGAAAAAAGGTGGAATATAAATTTGACAAGCAAGCAAGCAAACAAACAAGGTTTTCTAACTCTGTTTTAAATAAAGAAATGTATGACACACAATGATCTGCTATTGTCAGCAAAAGAAAAAGTAAAGTCTCCTTATAGGAGGGAATAAATGTGTACTAATTTGATATATTTTTTTTAAAAAATAGTCTGCTCAGAGAGCATTTCAGTCTCTCAGGAACCCCTGAAGCTGGCCTCAAAGCAGCAATATTGCCAACAAAAACACTTCAAAGAAAAGCTGCTGTCTGAAATTGCTGAACCACAAGGTATATCAGCAAATGAGAGCCCACCCCCCAAAATCGAGTTTAATCACAAAAGAGGGTTTCTTTTATATCGTAGGAGCGGAACGAGCAGCATGTATCTAGAAAGGGAGTATTATCACCAAAAAAATTATTAGCTGCTTTTGGGGGGGGCGGGGGGGGAACAACCTTCCTCGAATCAGGGTGTTTTGAAAGTCTCATTGCATGGTGGAGCCGGACAGAAGTTGGATGAAAGTTAGGTGATGCTTTGAACTTACCTGACCCGGGCGACCCTAAAAAAAAACCAGCAGTCCAAACGTTTGGTACACAGACGCTCATGGATATGTCTAGTTGGGTCTCTGTCAAAGTGCCCCTGATTTCAGTAAATCGGATTAGAATAAAAGGAGACGGGTTGCTCAGGGTTATCTCTTCTTAACATCTTCCTAACTACTTACTAGAGCGAACGGTTGAATAATTGTTGGTATGCACAGCGCTGAGAGATAAACGGCAACACTGCATCCATCAATGAGATCCTTCCTCCCTCTCCCCCACCTCCAAAGCCCACAACCCAATTAAAGGAATGTTTGGGGTGGTATCTTTATTAATAGCTATGATTGTTTCTTTTAATACATACTTACAAAAATATGTAGTGTTAAGATCATTTCCGCCCACCCTTAAGAGGTATCCCATTCTAAATCAACACAGTGTGTAATAACCCACACAAATTATCCTGATGTCTAGCATCAAACAACAACAAAAAGGTTGTTCTATCCATCACGAACAGGCATTCCCAGTGAAAAGAATATAGTTCAAGCCATTCTGTTCAGGATAGTCAAATCTGCAAAGCTGCTCTGGAGAATGTATTTTTAAGAGTAGTTTCATTTCTAGGAACCACATTGCATCAACTACAGTATATCCAGTTTTTTCTATTCCTTTTATCACTTTTAAGTTATGAATTATGTCAGGCATCCCCAACCTTCGGCCCTCCAGATGTTCTGGACTACAATTCCCATCATCCCTGACCACTGGTCCTGTTAGCTAAGGATCATGGGAGTTGTAGGCCAAAACACCTGGAGGGCCACAGGTTGGGGGTGCCTGAATTACGGTATGTTCTCAGTGATAGCCAATCACCATACATTTTTTCTACCAGAGATAGCCTATTCTAGGTTTGAGTTATAGATGGCAGAACAGCCCCTAAAAGAAATATTCAAGAACATAAGAATAAGAATCTGCTGATGGATCAGGTTAATGGCCCACCTAGTCCAGCATCCTGTTCCCACAGTGACCAACAAGACGCCTGTCGGAAACCTGCAAGCAGGACCTGCACATTGTGGGGATGTTCAGGGATGCAGAGGAGGATATATTGTTTGATTAAAGCCTTTCCAACTTGTGTAAACAAGTTCACAGTTTAGCAGAGTAACATTCCCCCTTTTAAGCTTGCAGCGGATGCGTTTGCTCAGGCTCGCTAAAGCCTCTATAATAACTGTTCTGGTATTTCTGGTATTTCCTTCTTATTCCCTCATAAAAGATAAGACACGACACAGTATAAAAAGAGTTTACTCACATTCTGTTCACAATCAGATCCCAGAAGGCAGACTTAGATTAGAAAAGTAACATACACCTGGAAACTATCTCATAATTAGACAGTCCCTTTGTCCTCCCTTGGCTGGAAGCCAAGAGAGCATCTTTGGCTAAGCAGATGTTGCTTCTTTGTTGCGTGAATTCAAAGAGAGAGAGATGGCTGCCCTGCCCTGTGCTTTTGTTGTTACCTGCACAGGTGAGGCCACGCCCACCTCTAGTCACATGCAGAGGAAGTCTGCCCCAGCCCAGAAGGAAACAGGAAGTTTACCTGCTGGCTGGACAAACATTCCTCCCCATGTGTAAACATGTTCACTCTAGGAATGTTGTACTTGACTGCTCTTGTGTTTGACATCCCACACACACAAGAGCCCTCTCCCCTCCTCTGAGGTTTCCAGCAACTGTTATTCAGAAGCGTTGCTGCCTCTAAACATGGAGGCACAGTATGGGCATCCTGGCTAGTAGCCTTCTCCTCTCCATGAATTTGTCCAATCCTCTTTTGAAGCCATCCAAGTTGATGGATCACTGCCTCCTACAGAAGCAAGCTCCATAATTTAACGATGCACTGCATAAATGGGTCCTTTCTTTTATCTGTCCTGAAATCTTCCAACATTCAGCTTCAATGGATGTCCCCAAGTTCTAGCAAGGTGAGGGAGAAAAAGCTCTCCCTATCTGCTTTCTGCACGCCATACATTATTTTAAAAAACACCTATCATGTCACCTCTTGCTTACCTTTTCTCTAAATCTAAGAGCCCCACAGGCCACAACACCCCACCCCCTTTTATCCTGGCTTTATACTTCCAACCTCTGATTTAGGAAAGGGTCATTGGTAAGAACATGGGTGGAAACAGACCTTCATCCTTCCCAGCTCAAGCACCGGCAAGGAGGAAGTCTGCAATGTATAAACAGCCTGGTATATGGGCTAGATAAAAGGCAGGCAGGCTGGTGGATAGGCACAGGTCTGCCCTTAGGGGGCTGGGGAACATTTTAATGACCTTGGCAGACTCTCAGAGCCCGAGGCAGGCAGACCTTTGCGGATGGGCGACATGGGCTCCATATGGCCATCATGAGCTCTACACAAAGACTCTGCGGTCTGCCAGGAGAGAGAAAATTGTGCCTGTGGCAGAGCTCTGCATTGCATGCATTGGCTTTAATACAAGAAAGGAGCACAGGAAGTTTCTACCTGCTTACAAACCACAAATTGTGAAGTTGCCTTGCTTCAAGAAACAGTATAGGTTAACTACAGTTCAGGTTTGCACTTGAGCCACCCAAAGCATTGTTTCAATAAGCTGAAGTTAAGACTGACCACAGTTTAGGGTGCGGATATGGGCCACAATGTCTTTTTTTCAAAGCATTGCTTCAACAAGCTGTAGTTTAGCGTGTGAGCATGGCTCATTCTGTCTTTCCACAAAGCATTTTAACAGCCCACAGGCATAATTTCAGCATTCCTGTTTTAATGTTCTGCTTAATGTTTTATGGGATTCTTACTG
The DNA here is from genome assembly GCF_965153285.1 of Podarcis tiliguerta. NCBI lineage: Eukaryota > Metazoa > Chordata > Lepidosauria > Squamata > Lacertidae > Podarcis > Podarcis tiliguerta. Next base: position 21,300,474 of record NC_139549.1, read on the forward strand.
TGTTTTGATGTTACATATTAAAATGAAATGAATGAATAATAGATCTAGGAGACCTTTCACAACCTGAACCCCTGCAAATATTGTTGGACTCTTGACTCTCATCAACCACAGCCTCCATGGAATATGGGCAGATATGATGGGAGTTACAGTCCAACAACAGCAACAGGAAGACTATCCTTAGTCTATAACGTTGTATCAAAGAAAGGTGACTTGTAGCCAATTAAGGTTTGTGTGTGTGTGTTTTTGAGGCTTATAAATTGTGTGTCTTTGTTTCTCAGTTTTATCCTTCTACACGGTTTTGTATTGTGGTATCTTATGCATAGCGACTTGCAGTTATTTTTATTGATCATGGTTTAGTAATTATTTATTGTAATTTTAAAGTGAATTTCTGTTTAATTGTTATACGCTGGTGTTTTGAGAGTTAATTTTATTGTGCACTATTATATTCTAATCTATTATTGAATATTACTTTATTTAGAAGTCATTCCATTTTAAAGTTATGTTTTATTATGACTTTTTGTATTGGATCAGATTATCACAAGGTGTGCGTTCTCTGTTGTATATTTTGTTACTGCAGAGTAATATAGAAAGGCAGGATACAAATTAAAAGTGAAATGAAATGAAGTTATACAGAGAGTAGACCCATGGAATGTAATGGACCTACTCAGATGTAAATGGTATTGCATTCATTTTACTTGATTCAACAGAACTCTTCTTTGGTTCTTATCCAGAGTCTAAAGTCACTGAACTGCACCACCTGCCTAGTCATTAATCCCGAGGGGAATATCCATACAGGTGGGTCATTTGCAGGATAAAGTCCTGAAAAACCAACCACATGCCAGGGAGTGTAGCTGCCACCAGGTCCGATCTCTTGTCTGCTCCCTTTGAAACAAGTGTCTCACCCCTTTCACACGTCCCCTCCAACCTTCCAATGTGCATAATAATAATAATACTTTATTATTTATACCCCGCCCATCTGGCTGGGTTTCCCCAGTCACTCTGGGCGGCTTCCAACCGAATATAAAAAACAATACAGCACCAGTCATTAAAAACTTCCCTAAACAGGGCTGCCTTCAGTTGTCTTTTAAAAGTAAAATAGCTGTTTATTGCCTTGACATCTGCTGGGAGGGCGTTCCACAGGGCAGGTGCCACTACCGAGAAGGCCCTTTGCCTGGTTCCCTGTAAGCTTACTACTAGCAGTGAGGAAACCACCAGAAGGCCCTCAGGACAGGACCTCAGTGTCCAGGCTGAACAATGGGGGTGGAGACGCTCCTTCGGGTATACTGGGCCGAGGCCATTTAGGGCTTTAAAGGTCAGCACCAACACTTCGAATTGTGCTCGGAAACGTACTGGGAGCCAGTGTAGATCCTTTAGGACCGGTGTTATATGGTCCCAGCGGCCACTCCCAGTCACCAGTCTAGCTGCACAGGAAAGCTTCTACCAGAACAAACTTAGTTGGTCTATAAGGTGCTACTAGACAATTTATTTATTTTTTTGACTGCATCAGAACAACACAGCTACCTACCTGAATCTAGAAAAGGGAATCTGGTTGAGATGAAAAGGTTTATTGCATTCTTTTAGCCACGATGGCTAAACACAACCCTAATCTTCAGAAGTTCTATACCATTTTCCTGGCGTTGGACTAACTACCTAGCAAACAGCACTCTGTATGTGACCACGAACCAGCTGCCTTTACAGAGACGCAGGAAGTGGCTTTCTGCAAAGGCAGAAGGCCATTGGTCCACCCAGCTCCCGGGCAGCCAATGAGGTGCCTTTCCTATGTGAAGTCCCTTCTCTATGTCGATCGTTCCATCAGCTCCACAGCCAGCCACAGCCCCACGCTCCTGACTATAGGAGCCAATGCCATGGCTGGCTGGGGGGGTGATGATGGAGAGCCTCAAAGTGGCTAATCCTGATCAATCTCAATACTACGGCCACTCTGGCAGCAGCTCTTCAAACAGGGGATGTCGGGGCCCGATCTTGGGGCTTTCTGCGCGCGAAGCAGATGCGTTGCCCCTGAGCTAATGGCTTTCCCCAGTGAAGCGCGCTGCACCGTCTTATGAGCCACGTGTTTATGGAACAACTTTGCAATATGAACACCATAATTCTCCTAATAATTTGAAGCCCTTTCGGGGATGGGGCGGGGGGAAGAGACAACCTTCCCTGTAGCGTTTGCTCCACTGGAAACGATCCAGAGACACAAGTGTTGTTTCTCGGTGCTGGCTCCTTGTCAACCCTCACTCTATATTTTGTTACTGTTCGGCTGCCATAAAACCAAAGCCTCTTTTTTAATAATTCCCCTCCCACCAACAAACTGCAAGAGTCGTCCCCGTTCCCCTGCGATGCTGAGGTTCTGCGTTCCCCTCTCTTGGCTGGAGGAGAGCCCCTCTTCAGCTTTGGCAAACTCCGAGTAGACGGCTGGGTTACGTTTTATGGAGTTCTGAAATTATGTCGGAACGTAACTGTTCTCAGCCCAGATAATTTGTACAGCCAGAAAGGAATGGTGGTTGGGTTTTTTTTTAGGTAAACCTCATGCGTGGGGCGTCACAGCGTCGATTTATTCCCACTATTCCTTTGGGAATACTAATACTAATAATATATTTTATTACGAACAGTGCTTAGAGAGCGATTAGGCTGTTTATAAACATCTCTAAATAATAATAATAATAATAATAATAATAATAATAATAATAATAATAATAATAATAATAATTGATTATTCTGTTAGGTACCCTACTTTGAGAGTTCTACGATTAGGCGGTTTATAAACATCTCTAAATAATAATATTAATTGCAATTGATTATTCTATTACACACGCTGCTTAGAAAGTTCTAAGATTGGGCCGTTTATAAACATTTCTAAAAATAATAATAAAGAACAGCCTAATTGTAGAACTCGCTAAGCCGCGTAAAATAATCTAAGAATTGTTGCTGTTGTTAGGCACACCGCTTAAAGAGTTTTAAGATTAAGCAATTTCCAGCTCTTTTTATATAAACACTGACAACAACGATCCCAGCTTAAGTTAGACAGTCGACAGTCCATTCCTTTCCATAGGAATTCAGAAACAAAACCCGCTGAATTTCCCTGGGTTGACTCCCGGGTAAGCGTGCACGGAGGGAATGGGGTGTAGCAGTGTTAAAATCCCGTCGGTTCTAAAGGGAGACTTACAGTCCCGTTTTATGCACGTCTGCTAAAAAGTCCCCAAGGCATCGAATTCCACGGGGGATTATCTCCGAGCATCTACCTGAGGCTGTCACTATTGTATTGTATTGTATTGTATTGTATTGTATTGTATTGTATTGTATTGTATTGTATTGTATTGTATTGTATTGTATTGTGGTTGTGCTTCTAACCGTATTTAGAGTAAGCCCCACTGAATTCAGATGAGACATGCTTCTGAGTCGACCTGGTTCGCTTTAAGGGATAGTTTGCAGCCTTTTCAGAGAGTGCCATCCTAGGCCCATTTACTAGGAAGAAGGAATGGGTCCGATCCAACCAAGAGTGAGCTTCTAGAAGAGGGTGCAACCATATTATGCCCATTTCCTCGGAAGCAAAAAATGGCTAATGAGAGACACGTCCCAAGACAGAGCTGTTAAAAAGGGTCCGTCTTCTCGGGTGTCAGCCCATCAAACCCAGAGGGAATTTACGTCTATGCAAACGTGCTCCGGATCGTCCTGCAAGACTTTCCCAGCGCCCGGGAGAGCTTGGAGGGGGTGAGGGTTGGGTCTGCGTTATTTTCCCACGTAGAGGGGAGAGAAAAGGACCTGTGGGGCACGAAAGCGCCCAGGAAGAAGGAGAATTCCGTTTGTTAACAAGAAAATCAAGATGCCAGGCACTTTCTCCCCCCCCCCCGCCCCCCACATCCAGAATATTAGCTTTTTTGACACTAGGGGAAATAAGATTAGCCGAAAACCGGCATGACAGCGGTTGGGAGTGAGACGAGAAATCTTTTTTCGCTTTAAAGTTTATATAAAACCCCGACGTCTGTGGCTAGATTTGGAAGGGCGAGATGCGAGCTTGTAACAGACAGACAAGAATAAATCCTTATATATGTACGCATACATAAGTATACATACTTACACACACATATACCGAACGCACACACGTATGTATATTACAAACACATATTATGTATAGAGACATATATACGTCTGTATTACACATAAGTTTTATACATACCTACAAAGAATATTTCACACAAGTATATATTACACACACAATCTATATATAATACATATAATATTGCACACATATTATTATGCACATATATGCCACAGGCATATTACATCTATATCGCACACATGTATTGTATGTAAATACATGCATATCTATATTACACATATGTATTATAGATATAACGCACATATATTACATATACGTTTAACATTACACACATTATTATGTGCATATTATTATACACATATTACGCATATGTATCACACACATAATATTTCTATAACATACAATATTATATACAATATTTATATATAATATTGCACGCACGCACCACTCAGCGAACAGAAAGAAGCGCTCCCTGTCTGCCCCGCTCTCTTTGCTCTAGGAAACTTTATTTTACCTTTACCGACCAAATAAAAGACTCCGCGACCGCAGCCAGGTGCGTTTGGATCTATAAACCGAAGCGGGACAGAAACCGGCACCCTGGAGCCGTCCCCTCGAGTTTCATAGAGTCAAGGGAGTGAATGGGCTTTGGATTCCAGCCAAAGGCCCCGAGACCCGCACACATTTCCTTGGAAGAGGCCTCCGCTAAAATAAACACTTCTCCCTAAGCGTGTTAAAAAAATAAGTGGGTGTTTAGTCTGTTGACTTCAGTGTTGACTCAAGTATTTGGGTAAACCGGGCTGTGGCGCGCGGGGGGGGGGGGGGCGCGAAATGCGCTCGCGCACATTATTGGTGATGGCATGGCAAAACCTCTTCTTGAAATCGGTTTCTAAAATCACCCTAATGACTTAGGACCGCTTTCCAAGTCCTCGACGGCCTGAAACGCGTTTCTTTGGACGTCAAAATAAGATTTCGCTGAGATTGTTTGCTGCGCCCGATCCAGCCCAATTTACGCCCTTATTGTTGCAAAGAGGTAAATTTAAAACACGGCCCCCACAATCCAGAAGTTGACACTTTACTTTTTGCTAAATGGTATATTTTGCTAAATTAAAGGCCATTTTGGCTTCTGATCGAGGTGAAGGGAGAGTCCTATGGAAAACAACAGAAATGCCTTCTTTTATTGGCTGAGCACAAAGCTATATTTCCTCAGCATCCGCAGCTGCAACCTTTAATCCGTTTATTTAGAAGTAAACCTTACTTAGATCGACGCAAAACCGTCCTAGGACTGCTAAGCACCCAGGTGGATGAGCAATATTTAACTATGTTTAAGGGAGCTGAAACTGTCAAGCGCATACCCGTAATATCTAAATTCTCCTTGTTTTTAAAATAGCTTGCATTCTCCCCGCGTTAAAATCCCCATCAGTTTTGGAACCGGGCAATTTTTTTTTTAATATTTTTTTTTTGCCAAACAGGAATGCGATCCTTAAAAGGGGCTTCAATTTACATTTAAACACCCCCGCCGACACCAAGCTCACTCACTCTCAATGGCCCTTTTTCCGAAAGTGACGAACGCAGGCCGCGAAAGAACACCCGACCCGGGAGGAAACAGCCACTTGACACTGACTCGCGGCCTGTTTTCAAGGGCGCGCGGCTGGTCCCCCTGCCTGGCCTTATCTGGGTCCGCAGCCCTGGCGGAAGATCAGCTGGATGAGGCCCTCTTGCAACCGAGAGGAAAAATGCAAGCCTTAACAGCTCAGACTAACCGGAAGATCTGCCCCTCTTAGCACCAATAAATACTCTTTATGAGGATAAGGGTTTGTTTGGTTTGTTTGAAACCTTGCTAAAGGTGATTATTTTTTAGAGCCAAGTTGAATCTTGACAGATTAAAGGTTATCATCATTATCAACAACAACAAAAATAATATTAATAATAAATTTATATGCTTCCCATCTGACTGGGTTGCCCCAGCCACTCTGGGCGGCTCCCAACAAAAAAAACCAAGACAACCATAGCTGTCAACGTTTTCCTTTTTTTAAGGGAAATTCCCTTATTCCAAATAGGATTCCTTGCAAGAAAGGCGCTGTGGGTTAAACCACAGAGCCTAGGACTTGCCGATTAGAAGGTCAGCGGTTCCAATCCCTGCGACGGGGTGAGCTCCTGTTGCTCGGTCCCTGCTCCTGCCAACCTAGCAGTTCAAAAGCGCATCAAAGTGCACGTAGATAAAGAAGTACCGCTCCAGCGGGAGTGTAAATGGCGTTTACTGCCGTGTGCTGCTCTGGTTCGCCACCATGCTGGCCACATGACCCGGAAGCTGTACGCCGGCTCCCTCGGCCAAGAAAGTGAGATGAGCGCCACAACCCCAGAGTCGGTTACGACTGGACCTAATGGTCAGGGGTCCCTTTACCTTTACCTTTATGAAGACAACATCAAGCACTAAAAATTTCCCTCTACATCAGGACACATAAATAAAGTACTTCTGCAGAGCACAGTTAAACTATGGAACGGGTTTCTGCAGGAGACAGTAATGTCCACCGACTTGGATGGCTTTAAAAGCGGATCAGGCAAATTCACGGAGGAGAAGGCTATCACAATGGCTGTTTTCTGCCTCCACAGTTGGAGGCAGGACTGCTTCTGAATACCAGTTGCTGAAATAACCGCAGGAGGGGAGAGCTGCTCCTGTGTTTGTGTCCTGCTTGCTGGTTTCTCCCAGGCATCTGGCTGGTCATGGTGAGAACCAGGTGCTTGACCAGATGGCCTGTTGGCCTGATCCTGCAGGCTCTTCTCTTGTTCCTAAATGTGATTCTTTTTAAAGCCAAACTGAATCCAACAGCTGCTTTCTACTGAGTCAGACCTTTGGTCCATCTAGCTCAGTGTTGTCAGCACTGACTGGCAGCAGCTCTCCGCGAGATTTCTCCCAACCTTACCTGGAGATGTCATTGGAGATCGAACCTGGGACATTCTGCATGCAAAGCACGTGCTGTGCCCCTGAGCTATGGGCCCCTACCCAGTCAAAGTCTTGGAACCTGTTGCCAGCTTCAAGACTAGGTCCTGCTGTGTTCCACAAAATCACAGTGAAGACAGGCAACTCTCTGAGCACGCACAGAGTGGCTTTGGCTTAGTAAAGGGACCCCTGACCATTAGGTCCAGTCGTGGCCGACTCTGGGGTTGCAGCGCTCATCTCGCTTTATTGGCCGAGGGAGCCGGTGTACAGCTTCCGGGTCATGTGGCCAGTATGACTAAGCAGCTTCTGGCGAACCAGAGCAGTGCATGGAAACGCTGTTTACCTTCCTGCCAGAGTGGTACCTATTTATCTACTTGTACTTTGACGTGCTTTCGAACTGCTAGGTTGGCAGGAGCAGGGACCAAGCAACGGGAGCTCACCCCATCACTGGGATTCGAACTGCCAACCTTCTGATCAGCAAGTCCTAGGCACTGTGGTTTAACCCACAGCGCCACTCGCGTTGGCTTTGGGTTAGTCAGAGACTAAACATGGACAGCCCCTATAGATCAGGAATTGTAGGCACCTCTCTTTCTCTGTAAGGGACGCGGGTGGCACTGTGGTTAAAAGCCTCAGCACCTAGGACTTGCCGATCGAAAGGTCGGTGGTTCGAATCCCTGTGGCGGGGTGCGCTCCCGTCGCTCCGTCCCAGCGCCTGCCAACCTAGCAGTTCGAAAGCATCCCCGGGTGCAAGTAGATAAATAGGGACTGCTTACTAGTTGAAAGGTAAACGACGTTCCGTGTGCTGCGCTGGCTTGCCAGATGCAGCTTGTCACGTAATTAAAATCAGCCATGAGCTAAAAACCAAATTAAAACACATATCTGGGTAGGTTTGCCTGAACAGAGGTGTTTTTTGAAGGCTTCAAAAAGAGGACGACCACCTGCCTAGTGTCAAGTGGCAGGCAGTTCCGATGTTTGGGTGTTGCTGTGGAGTAGCTACTCTTAAGAAGTCAAGATTCCGTCCAACTGCTTCCTAATATTTTAACTCTTTTATTTCTTCTTCAGAGGAAGGGGTGGGATTTTGGTGGGAAAGGGGTTAATTCATAAAACAGGAGGCAGAGACAATGAACCATTTGGGTAGCAGGGGACAAAAAACCTGGAGGCAACCCCCTTGCTCTTAGGAAGTATTTCAAAGTCCTGGGTGAGCTTGGCCTCCCAAATATGGCGTTCCCGCAGCAATAGCCAATATTTAAATAGTGAATATATTTAAATATATTTAAGTATAGGAATGGAAACCATAAAAACCGGCCCTACAAATATTTCATATGTCTACAATGTCCAGACACATTTTTATTTCTGTTTTGCTAAAAAAAATTGACTTCCAGCTATGCCGGAGTTAATCGGAACTTGCTGGAAAATAATGACTCTTATAAAACACTGGTCATTGGCCGTTCCTTAATTTTTTCATTTCTTTTTTTAAAAAACAAACCTTCCAGACATCATTAATTCTGTTCAGGGCCTGCAAAATCCCAAACTACCTCAGAGTTTTGACTGGAGCGCATGATTCCACTTTCCTTACTAACCTTCCCATTTCCATCTGCTAATGTTCAGCCTCTGCTTCTCCCCCGTCCTCCCAAAAAAAGACACACAGCCTCCCATTTCAGGTTCCACCAGAAGCATTTGAAGCAGATGCTCTAACCTCTGAGCTTTGGCGCTTCCCCAATCAAGTGGCAATGAGTTCCATGGGGGTTTCCTGCCTAGGATTGCCATAGGGGACTAGGGGTCACTGAGCAAGGTGGTCAACCCTCTCACGCAGGAAAAAATCCTTATTCTAGGGCTTAGAATAGAACTTTTAATTGGTATTTATTTTTGTCCTAACCATCCAGGGCCGGATTTAGGTTTGATGAAGCCCTAAGCTACTGAAGGTAATGGGACCCTTTATATGTCCAGCTGTCCTTTGTCAACAACAAATTGTCACTGGTTTTTTTGTTTGTTGAATATATGCTATGTGGTAATTTATGGACCTAATAGGTATCTAAAGCTGTTTGCACATGTTGCCATGCAACCAGTCCATGCAGAATGTAGGCACCCTATATATAGAAATGAACAAACCAGTGATATTTTAGGGAGCAGGCTAGCAGGTGGGGCCCATTATCATAGGCGCCTACACAACACAAAACACTGTTGCTGTATGTAGGTTTTATTTTATATGTTTTTTATCTTATATTATGGAAAGATACATCCAGGTTTTTTTCCTTTAATTTTTTTGGGGGCCCCCAACAGAGTGGGGCCCTAAGCTATCGCTTGTTTAGCTTATATGTAAATCCAGCACTGTAACCAACCCAAGGACTGTAGGTAAGCTTCAGGATCAAAATTGCACATCTCTACATAATACATTCACGGGACGCGGGTGGTGCTGTGGGTAAAACCTCAGTGCCTAGGACTTGCCGATCGCATGGTCGGCGGTTCAAATCCCCACGGCGGGGTGAGCTCCCGTCGTTCGGTCCCAGCTCTTGCCCACCTAGCAGTTCGAAAGCACCCTTAAGTGCAAGTAGATCAATAAAAAGGTAAAGGTACCCCTGCCCGTATGGGCCAGTCTTGCCAGACTCTAGGGTTGTGCGCCCATCTCACTCAAAGAGGCCAAGGGTCAGCGCTGTCCGAAGACACTTCCGGGTCACGTGGCCAGCGTGACATCGCTGCTCTGGCGAGCCAGAGCCACACACGGAAACGCCGTTTACCTTCCCGCTAGTAAGCGGTCCCTATTTATCTACTTGCACCCGAGAGTGCTTTCGAACTGCTAGGTTGGCAGGCGCTGGGACCGAACAGCGGGAGCGCACCCCGCCGTGGGGATTCGAACTGCCGACCTTTCAATCGGCAAGCCCTAGGCACTGAGGCTTTAACCCACAGCGCCACCCGCGTCCCCATAAGTAGATCAATAGGTACCACTTTATAGCGGGAAGGTAAACGGCGTTTCCATGTGCTGCGCTGGTGCTGGCTCGCCAGAGCAGCTTCATCACGCTGGCCACGTGACCTGGAAGTGTCTTCGCACAGCGCTGGCTCCTGGCCTCTTAAGTGAGATGAGCGCACAACCCTAGAGTCGGACACGACTGGCCCGTACGGGCAGGGGTACCTTTACCTTTACCTTTACATAATACATAATTTTGTTTGTATGCTGCCCTTCCACAGCTCAAACCATGCACAGGGCAGCTTACAACATCAAAATAAATAAATAACTGCAACATAACAAAAGTAGCCATAAGCAATAAATAAAACATCAAAAAATGCACAACCAAATCGAACAATTTCCACATAAATCACAAGATCTAAAAATATGCATTTGAAAAAACCAACAGCAACAATTCCCAAGTCAGAATGGTTCTATTTGTAGTCCGAGACACCTTCCTTATGAGAAAAGTTTGAAAACAGAACACTCATTGTGGTGCCTTTCATCCAGAACGGAGTCTAGTGAATCAGTCCTCTGGTGGGAAGTAAGAGAAACTGTATTTGAGTACACGCCTTCTGGATTTGATCTGCACTAGACAATTATTAGGAAATAAATTATACCTTTTCCGAGGAAACAATCCTGATGCCCATTTGATGGAAAATCCAGATAGTCTACCTGCAACTAATGATTACTACTTAACCAAATGCACTTTGATCCATGGATGAACAAGCAATAACTTTATTTTTGTTTGTTTCTTTTAGGTTCTGAAATTTTAAAATTGCATCTGAACCCTCTTCCCCTAAAGTCGTAAGTTCAAAAGCAGAATCTCCTTCTTAACCGTGTTGCAGCTGTCAAAATGCACACCTGTGTGGTGTGATAAGTCAACACACTCAAGGGCACAGTCCAGAATTTAGGACTGCAATATTAACTCTGCAATCTTATGCATGTCTACTTGGAAATAAGTTCCACTCACTGAGATCCATGGGAATATAGTCCCTGGTAAGTGTGCTGCTCAGTCATTTAAGCTGAGGTTGCAATCCTGTATGTTCTTACGTGGGAGTAAGTCCTATTGAACGCAGTGGGCCTTAAAGGTAAAGGGACCCCTGACCATTAGGTCCAGTTGTGGCCGACTCTGGGGTTGCGGCGCTCATCTTGCTTTATTGACTGAGGGAGCCGGTGTACAGCTTCTGGGTCATGTGGCCAGCATGACTAAGCCACTTCTGGCGAACCAGAGCAGTGCACGGAAACACCGTTTACCTTCCCGCCGGAGCGGTACCTATTTATCTACTTGCACTTTGATGTGCTTTTCAACTGCTAGGTTGGCAGGAGCAGGGACCAAGCAACCGGAGCTCACCCCGTCGCAGGGATTCGAACTGCCGACCTTCTGATCGGCAAGTCCTAGGCTCTGTGGTTTAACTCACAGCGCATGGGAAATGATTAAAATGTATTGATTCACGAAATAGCAGATTGAATACTCATGGAAACTGTAGATTGTAAACACCATAGACTGTGTGTGTATCAAACTGGGGCAGCGGAGATGTCCTTAAAGAAAAATATATGCATAGAATTAATTTATCCGCTTTGCGATTTTGTTCTTTTCTTCATAAACCAAGTATGTGCTTCCCAGGACTTTAAACTTCTCTTACATTTAAAATGTGGTCTTCTCTTTTGAGGATCTTCAAAAATTCCCTCCTTCAAAAGCACACATTTCAGATTTGATTGAGTAGTTAATTGAACAAAGATGCAATCTTGACATACATTTACTAAGGAGGAAGTCCCACTCAGCAGGACTTACTTCTGAGTAAAAAAATAATCCTAGGATTGGACCGCATTGAGCTAAAACTCATATGATTGACCAGCTAAGATCTGTTTAATCAGGTCAGGGCTTTGCTTACATTTCATTCTCCAGCAAAAAGCATAATGCTTTGGGGGCAGAGCCGCTGAAAGGATTTTGTGGGATGGCCTGCTAGATACTGGGCAGGAATGGAATGAGGAGAGCAGGGTTGCCAACTTTTTAATTGACTCTTGCTCCTCTGCCTTCAAGAGCCACTTTATCCACCACCATTGGTCAACGATATTGTTTTATCCCTATATCAGAAAGGCATAGATGCTGATTTCTGTACACAAAGCTGCAGTTAAAGGAGCATGAACTGGCCAGGCTTTTAACTGATAAAAAGGAAATTGTGATTTATGTAGCTTCAGTTTGGCAAACAACAGCTGTATGTGCTGGACTAGGACCTGGGAGACCATGATTCAAATCCTCACTCAGCCAGGAAGCGCTGGGGTGACCTAGGGCTGGTCCCTGCCTCTCAGCCTAACCTACCTCACAGGGTTCTTGTGAAGATGAAATGGGGAGGAGAAGAACTATGTACATGAGCTGTACATGTACATGAGCTGTACAAGTAAGAAACCCCTAAGTTCAGTGGGACTGACTCCCAGGTATGTAGGAATAGGACCCACACTTAATATTTTTAAATTTATCTCTACTGCATTTCTATCTTCTCTTCTTCATTTATCCCCAGTTAAGTTCATATGGCTGCAGAACTAACGCAACCCTATGCGAAGGCTGCTGTCCTTTACACATATTTATCTGGGAGTAAATCTAACCGAATACAGAACATTTTAGTTGTGAGTAGACACAATTCTAACCATACTTACTTGGAAGAAACTTCGGAACTCCCTGCCTATTGACACCAGGCACCTGTATTGCCTGTGATTCCTGCATTGCAGGGAGGCTGGACTGGATTACCGTTTGGGTCTGTTATAACTCTACAATTCTGTGATTCTATACTCTTTGCAATGTCTGCTGGAAACATTTTTGTTTAGGCAAGCCTATCTGCCCATGTAAAACACTGACCTGTGTTTTAATCTGTTTGTTGTTTATTTTAATTATTGTTCAGTGTTTTAAATAGTTGTTCTAAAATGTTTTTACTTTCTGTTTAATTGCTTTATTTTCTTTTTTTATCAGACTGCTTTTAATTGGGGAGATTATATATATGTGTGTGTGTGTGCTATATATATACCGTATTTTTCGCTCTATAAGACGCACCAGACCACAAGACGCACCTAGTTTTTGGAGGAGGAAAACAAGGGGGGGGAAATCTGAATCTCAGAAGCCAGAACAGCAAGAGGGATCGCTACGCAGTGAAAGCAGCAATCCCTCTTGCTGTTCTGGCTTCTGGGATAGCTGCGCAGCCTGCATTCGCTCCATAAGACGCACACACATTTCCCCTTACTTTTTAGGAAGGAAAAAGTGAGTCTTAAAGAGCAAAAAATACAGTATATATATATATATGTGTGTGTGTGTGTGTGTGTGTGTGTGTGTGTGTGTGTATGCTCTCTCTCTATATATATATGCAATATATAAATTTAAAGAAATATATAAACAAACTCAATGAAGCTTACTGATGAGTAAGCATGCAGAGAAGCCAAAGGGTGGGGGTTGGAAAGCCATCCAGCATTTCTCCCCAGTTAGGATCCTCCCCTTCCAGATTTTCACCAGAAAATCCATTCATTTCCAGACTCAATAACAAGCTCCCCCTTTCACCCCTCTCCTTCCTTCTTAATCGATGGCTGAAATGAAGAGGAGACGGCAGGAGGGCAGATTTAGGGGGAGCAATGTTATCTGCACTCCACATGTTTTCCTTTTCCACATGTCTAATAAACATATATAAAGAAGATGTGTTCCTTTAATTTTTTTAAAAAAACCTGGCCTCTTTATTACCTGCAAAGGGAGGCAGAGGCTGTGCCAGCAGAATGCAAAACACATTTTTGGTTTGTTCCAAGGGGTTAGTTCTCCCTTCCCCTTTTAGCTGTCGCTCTCTCTCTCTCCCAACAGACCCCTGAGCCCCCTCTTGCATTTGGAGGCCTCCCCTCATTCTCTCGCTCCCTGCTGCCAGTTGAGCAGGGATCCTGCCTGCCCATGGAAAGGATTTCCCCCCTTCTCATTTTTTTCTTAGAAGGAAAATCTTTGTAGCACGATGGGTGGAACACGTACCTTGAATGAACAAGGTTCCAGGTTAGCACTCCCAAGTGTGGAAGAGTCACAGCTGAGTGGCAGAGCATGTGCTTGGCATGCAGAAGGTTGAGGGCCGGATTGAGGTTGATGAGGCCCTAAGCTGCTGAAGGTAATGGGGCCCTTTATATGTCCAGCTGTCCCTTGTCAACAACAAATTGTCACTGGTTTTTGCGTTGAATACAGTGGTACCTCAGGTTAAGAACTGAATTAGTTCTGGATGTCTGTTCTTAACCTGAAACTGTTCTTAACCTGAGGTACCACTTTAGCTAATGGTGCATCCTGCTGCCGCTGCGCCACCGCTGCACGATTTCTGTTCTCATCCTGAAGCAAAGTTCTTAACCCGAGGTAATATTTCTGTAACCTGAAGCGTATGTAACCTGGAGCGCATGCAACCCGAGGTACCACCGTATATGCTATATGGTAATTTATGGACCTAATACGCATCTAAAGCCATTTGCACATGCAGAATGTAGCCACCCTATATATAGAAATGAGCAAACCAGTGATATTTTAGGGAGCAGGCTAGCAGGCGGGGCCCATTACTTACATCATAGCAGCCTACTCACAGTGGCAAAGCTTCATGCTTCAGCACTGGGGGTGGGGTGGAGAGCAGGCTGGGGCGGGACTGGCGCATGTCTCGGGGGCGTGGTGCGCTGCTCCTAAGGGCGTGGAGTGCGTCCTGGGGATGTGGTGTGCCGCCTGTAGGGGCGTGGCACCCAGCATGGGTGGGGTTACAGACACAATGGCCCCCCACCAGGATCGCAGGTGATGCACTCCCCTCACATGCCTCTTCCTCCACCAGTGCCTAAGCAACACAAAACACTGTTGCTGTATGTAGGTTTTATTTTATTTGTTTTTTATCTTATACTTTGGAAATGTACATAAAGTGCTTTTTCCTTTTTGGGGGCCCCCCAAGAGAGTGGGGCCCTAAGCTATAGCTTGTTTAGCTTATACGTAAATCCGGCACTGAGAAGGTCCCAGCTTCAGTCCCCAGCATCTGCAGGTAGGGCCAGGTGAGATTCCCTATTGGAAACCCTAGAGAGCTGCTGCCAGTCAGTGTAGGCAATGCTGGGCTAGATGGGCCCAAGATTTGACTTGGCATGGGGCATCTTCCTCATGTTCCTTGTGGTTTCGTTGGCAGGTGATATACAAGCAACTCTCTACTGCCACAAATGAGAGCGAAGATACAGCCGCGGTAACAAACTTCCAGGTTCTGGAACTCCTCATCTGTCATCCTAGCGACTTCTGCTGTTCTTAAAGCCATGATCTGGGAAAGGCTCCTAGGTTCAGAGAGTAGGGCAAGGCAGGTGGAAAAAGTCCACACAATGTCTCATTCCTCTCACACTGGTGGGGTGGAAGGCAGGGAGGCCAACAGTAGGTGGCAGCAGAGCCAACAACAGGAAGAGCCAACAAGTTCTATCTTTGTCCTAAGCCATGGGTAGGCAAACTAAGGCCCGGGGGCCGGATCCAGCCCAATCGCTTTCTAAGTCTGGCCCACGGGCGGTCCAGGAATCTGCATGTTTTTACATGAGTAGAATGTGTCCTTTTATTTAAAATGCATTTCTGGGTTATTTGTGGGGCATAGGGATTTGTTCATCCCCCCCAAAAAAATAAAGTCTGCCCCCCCCAAGGTCTGAGGGACAGTGGACCGGCTCCCTGCTGAAAAAGTTTGCTGACCTCTGTCCTAAGCTGACAGGTAGAGTCATACCTCGGGTTACAGACGCTTCAGGTTGTGTTTTTTTCAGGTTACGGACCCGCTGAAACCTGGAAGTACCGGAATGGGTTACTTCCGGGTTTTGCGGTCGTGCATGCGCAGAAGTGCTAAATCACACTTTGTGCATTTGCAGAAGCGCCAAAACGCAACCCGCGCGTGCAGTGGCGTACCGTGGGTTGTCAGCACCCGGGGCAAGGCAAGTAATTTGCGCCCCCTAACCCGTGGATTTGCGCCCCCTAACGCGTGGATTTGCGCCCCCTAACCCTAACCCCCAGATGTTGCTCCCAGTGCGGCCGGGCCCCCTGCACCCACCACGCTACGCCACTGCGCACGTGCGCAGACGTGCCACTGCAGGTTGTGAATGTGCATCCCACACGGATCATGTTCACAACCCGAGCGTCCACTGTAGTGGACTGGTTGGAAGTAAGAAGGCAGGCAGGTGAGGGCTGGATGAGGACGTTTAGTGAGACAGCACCCTGTTTGCCCAAATGAACTAGCTTCCACTGAACTGAATCACATTCCTCCTAGAAAAAATAACTCAGCACAGATAGATTGTAGATAGAGGATGCCTAGAGTCGCTGACAATCACGAGGACTGAAGCCTCTCATTTCATTAGTACAACCTGCACCTTATTAAGATGTCTCCAAAATTTTACTTCTTGTGCTCATACGTTAGATTCCTATCGACCGTTGAATGCCCAGCATTCTGAGCCCAGTTTAGACCACATCACATTCCTGAGGGCATAATCAAGAATGTGATTAGGTACAAATGCCTCCCTCCCAAGCCTGCCCCTGTAGCTACATCTGTCACCACCTTCCCACCTACCTTGCTTGGCATGAAGGCCTCACCTGCATCCCTCCCTTCCTGGTGCCTGTTGAAATGATAAAAAGGTAAAGGGACCCCTGACCATTAGGTCCAGTCGTGATTGACTCTGGGGTTCCGGTGCTCATCTCGCTTTATTGGCCGAGGGAGCTGGCGTACAGCTTCCGGGTCATGTGGCCAGCATGACTAAGCTGCTTCTGGCGAACCAGAGCAGCACACGGAAACGCCGTTTACCTTCCCGCTGGAGCGGTACCTATTTCTCTACTTGCACTTTGATGTGCTTTCGAACTGCTAGGTTGACAGGAGCCGGGACCGAACAACAGGAGCTCACCCTGTTGCAGGGATTCGAACCGCCGACCTTCTGATTGGCAAGTCCTAGGCTCTGTGGTTTAACCCACAGCGCCACCCGCATCCCGTTGAAATGACAGCACACTGGTATTCCTGGGAAATGTAACTTCCCCTCTCCCCAATGCCTTGGGGAAATTGCATTTCCCAGGCTCCCTGCTGCTTAGGATGCTGCCATCGCAAAATGACAGCAAGTATTGGGAATGGGGGGAGGGGGAGAGAAAACGAGGCCAGACAAATGCACAATTTGCTGGATAATTTAGTTTTAAAACCACCCCCCACATTTCTCCCCATAATTTAGAAAACCACAGACACCAACATATATTTAAGGTAGTTACAGCCACTCCTGGCTCCATTGTACAGCTTTGGCTGGAAAAGGGCTCTGATTAGATGCCATCTAAATGGATAAGGGGCTACATGCAGCATGTACAAAGGATTTTTGGGGGCGGCGCGGGACGGGGGGGGGGGGAGAGAGACTTCACTAAAGCAATTGATGAGAACCACAAGGCTAAGTAACTGTGCAGCAAGTCAACCATAGGCTCCCTCCCTCTCCGCCGGCATCTTCCCTCATAATCATTCATTCCCTCTATAAACAGATTTCCTCGTAATGGTTTTCATTTTCTTTGAAGTGTCCCATTCATTCTGTTTCTCTCTCCATTCATGTGTTCAGAATTCCTTGAAAGGAAGTCAGTGGAGGGAGAGAAAAAGAGGGGGGGGAGAGAGAGAGAAACATCTAAAGAGCTTGAAGGATGGCATTGGGAGGGGGGCGGGCGGAGGGGCTTCTCTTGAAATTCTCGATTAATCAGAGCTTTTTATTCCCCTTTTGCAAGGGAGGCCTGAGCAACTGTGAATGATTATTAACATCTCCGCACAGAGCGGCCTCCAAGGCTCACGCTTAACTCTCTCTCTCTCCTCTGAGCTCAGCAATAGCAGAGGTGCACACGCTTCACCGTTAACCGCAGGGCCGCTTCTGTCAACAGCTGCTCTCCAAAAACACATTTACTCCAGAGGAGTATGGCACACGCACAAAAAAGCCAGTAGGACTCTTGCATGTAATAAAGAGTTTTTGCCATTGCAGGCAGGCAGGCTTGAGAAGGACTGTGGCTCAGTGGTTAGAGCATCTGCTTTGGAGTTTCCTGGATCAAAGCACTCCACGCTTCAACATTTTGTTGCAGTCTTCCTAATTCCACCCACCCTCCCGCTAAGAGTCTCATCTGCAGGTGCCAGGTTCGTGGACTGTAGAGCACACTCAGGCAGTGGCAGTGGCGTAGCATGGGTTGCCAGTGCTTGGGGCTGCTCAGAAGGAGGGAAAAGGCATAGGCATGCACATTCAACTTCCTAAAGGTGTCTGCATCAACCAGGAGATTGCAGCCACAGAGATAAGAAAAGAAGAGTTGTTCTGTTGTCTGAGAAGAAGTCACTTCCTGGTTCGCACAGAGAAGCCAGTTTTCAACGGAGCCCAGCAATGCGTAGATGTATTGAGGGAGCACCGGGTGTGGAATTTTTGTGCCCCTGTGACACCCCTCCCCCCTCCCCCCCGTTATGCCACTGAGCGATGGTGCTGTTGGGGCAGAACTTTGGGTGAACCAGAGCAGCACACGGAAACACCGTTTACCTTCCCACCGGAGCGGTACCTATTTATCTACTTCCACTGGCTTACTTTCAAACTGCTAGGTTGGCAGGAGCAGGGACCAAACAACGGGAGCTCACCCCGTCACGGGGACTCAAACTGCCAGCCTTCCGATCGGCAAGCCCAAGAGGCTCAGTGGTTTAGACCACAGCGCCACCTGCGTCCTGACGGAAGCCATGTACATTCAATGTATGACGTGCATGTGACCTTTATGGTCTCACTGCGGGGCTGTTTAGAGGGAAACTGAATTATGTTACTTACTTCCCATTGTGGTTAGTTAGCCTTTAGGTGTTATTGCTTCCTGCTTCTTCCTGGGGCCCTTGACCTCTGACCTAAAGTCTTGCCCTGATTCCGACACTGTTTTATTACACCCAACTGCTCACAGATCTACAGTGGCACCTCAGGTTAAGTACTTAATTCATACCGGAGGTCCGTTCTTAACCTGAAACTGTTCTTAACCTGAAGCACCACTTTAGCTAATGGGGCCTCCTGCTGCTGCCGCCGTGCCGCTGGAGCACAATTTCTGTTCTCATCCTGAAACAAAGTTCTTAACCTGAAGCACTATTTCTGGGTTAGCGGAGTCTGTAACCTGAAGCGTATGTAACCTGAAGCGTATGTAACCTGAGGTACCACTGTATTGGCTCAAGCCAGATCCTTAAAATGGGTTGGGAGTAGTGCCACACCCTCCAACATTTCTCTGATGAAAATAGAGATGTCCTAAATAATAATAATAATAATAATAATAATAATAATAATAATAATAATAGTAATAATAATAATATCCCACCCATCTGGCTGGGTTGCCCCAGCCACTCTGGGTGGCTTCTAGCATATATAAAAACATAATAAAATATTAAACATTACAAAACCTCCCTATACAGTGGTACCTTGGTTCTCAAACTTAATCCATTCCGGTAGTCTGTTCGACTCCCGAAACCATTTGAAAACCAAGGCATGGCTTCCAATTGGCTGCAAGAGCTTCCTGCACTCAAGCGGAAGCTGTGTCGGACGTTCGGCTTCCGAAAAACTTTCGCAAGGTTTGCAGCATTCGAGAGCCGGTTTGTTCGGCAACTAAGCCGTTCTGGAACCCAGATTTGACTGTACAGGGCTTCCTTCAGATGTCTTCTAAAGGCTGTATAGTTACGCATCTCCTTGACTCGGAGGTCACATAACTCCAACAATTCTCCAATGGAAATAGGGACGTCCTAAGGAAAAGCGGATGGCGCTGTGGGTTAAATCACAGAGACTAGGACTTGCCAATCATAAGGTCGGCGGTTCGAATCCCCACGATGGAGTGAGCTCCCATTGCTCGGTCCCTGCTCCTGCCCACTGAGCAGTTTGAAAGCACATCAAAGTGCAAGTAGATAAATAGATACTGCTCTGGCGGGAAGGTAAACGGCGTTTCAGTGTGCTGCTCTGGTTTGCCAGAAGAGGCTTAGTCATGCTGGCCACATGACCCGGAAGCTGTACACCGGCTCCCTCGGCCAATAAAGTGAGATGAGCGCTGCAACCCCAGAGTCAGCCACGACTGGACCCAATGGCCAGGGGTCCCTTAACTTTTACCTTTACTAAGGAAAAGTGGAGCATTCCGAGATCAAATCAGAAACCAGGCAGCTTCTGTAAATCCGGGACTGTCCCTGGAAAATAGGAACGTTTAGAGGGTTTGCCGTGCAGAGAAAGCAGAATGCTGCTGCAACATGGCTCAGGTCAAACAATTGTATGAATAACATTTAAGCCCCACAGAGTTTAAAGGAATCTGTTTCCAAATGCCTGAAGTTGTAGCTGAACACTCATCGGGGAAAACCTTTAATTAATGCACCCAGACTCTGGTTCGGAACCCTTTGCTTCATGCCACAGCCTAGTCCTGTTCGCATTTCTCTGCACCATCACTCAGGCTAACTTGAGCCACAATATATAATGCATGGAAGTTTGCCAACTCAGCTATCATTAAAGCTCAGGGCTCTGGCGAGAACATAAACTCCTCAGGCTTCACTCTTGTGGTTTACTGTGATGTCACTAGAAGCCACTCAAGGTATTTATTTAAGGGGAATATATTTTCGGGAACCCCGGACTACAAAGCCATAAATCCATCAGTGCGGTGGTATCCTAACAAATGAGATGAAAATTGGTCCTTGATGTCGTCACACTCCTGAAATACATTTGATGGTCCTAGGCAACAGTTTTCATCGTGCATAATGCCTTCTGTTTTTTGTTTCTTGAAAAACAAGATGCACTTATTCAGTTCATTCTACATTGTCCTGGGTTCGTCCTCTTCTGAAAGTTCAGTTTTTAATCAGGATAAGCAGAGAAGAAAGTTTTGGGTTTTTTGTTTTTTTAATATATAGAATTTATTAGAGGTGGGTTTTTTTAAAACGTATTAAGCAATAAAATCCAAACTTTTATATAAAGATGATAAAAGGCAATGTGTCAAAAGAAAATAAATATATAGAAAAAGAAAATATAAAATGCAATATTCACGATCCTCATAAAACACAGTTATATATCTATGTATAGCTCTCTATATTTTATCTTCATCTTCTTGGGATAAACAGAGAAGAAAGTTTTGGAAGGAAGTCTGATGGCTCCATTTTGTCCCTCTGGAACAACAGAATGGAGCAGATTCAGCTATCCAGTGTGAGAAAGAGGCTGAGTATGAAGAGCCGGCCCTATCATTAGGCAGAGTGAGGTGGTCCATCTGAGCATGTGGGAAGAGGATGGGCATGGAAGGCCAGCCGTTTCTATTGATTCCTTTACAAAGAGAGGGAGAGGGAGATGCTTGCTCTACAGTGTGCTATGTGGAATTCTTTTATCACTGAACGGAAGCTGACTTTGGAAGAGAAGCCATTCTCCACCCCATTACCCAGAGGCATACACCCTCCATTCATGAAAATCAAGGACACTCCCAGGCAGCTAGTTCCAGAGGGTGGTAAACTTGGGGGCATTTGTCAGGGCCCCAACCCCATCGAAAGCCCTGCTGCTCTGAAACTGCCAGCAACTTCGAACCAAGTCTCTGGAAAGGCCAGATGCGGCCTAAGAGAATTTTCAGTTTGCGTTGCATACCCTCCAACATTTCTCTGATGAAAATAGGGACATCCTATTCCATAATCATCATCATAATTTTATTATTTATACCCCGCCCATATGACTGGGTTGCCCCAGCCACTCTGGGCGGCTTCCAACATAGATGAAAACATCGTAAAACATTAAATATTTTTTTTAAACACCTTCTGTATGCAGGGCTGCCTTCAGATGTCTTCTAAAGGTTGTATAATTCGTTATCTCCATTTCTCCCATGAAAATAGGGGCCGTCCTCAGGGAAAGCGGGACATTCCAGGATCAAATCAGAAACAAGGATGGCTTCTGTAAATCTGGGACTGTCCCTGGAAAATAGAGACACTTGGAGGGTCTGGCGTCGCCCAACACTTCTAGGTTTTTTGTGGGGATGGGACCCCACTGAATTTGTTATTCTGCAGCTCCCACTGAATTCTGGAGCTGGCATGGACATTCCAGGAGGGTCATCAGTATGAATGGAGAGCTCAGTCAGTCAACCTTCAGTCTCTTTGCTTATCCACTCTGCCACCGCCACCCCCAAAAAGAGACTTCTAGACGGTTTGCTGATCATCTCTGGACTTCTGGATAAATAAGTAAGTAAATAAATAAATAACCCACCAGGGGTGGAAGCTGGTGGAATGACTGGTAGCTCACTCAC
The DNA here is from genome assembly GCF_965153285.1 of Podarcis tiliguerta. Classification (NCBI taxonomy): domain Eukaryota; kingdom Metazoa; phylum Chordata; class Lepidosauria; order Squamata; family Lacertidae; genus Podarcis; species Podarcis tiliguerta. The sequence continues at coordinate 21,322,654 of NC_139549.1, forward strand.
AATGAGCCAGAATGATAAAACACTTCAGGAGGCGATAAGCAACGGTGGTTATAAAGCCATCCCCTCCATCCATCTTTAAATAACCCAAACCAGTTTGGGAGGATTAAAAAAAAGCACACACCCACAGCAGCATTGAGGTTAGAGGCAAATTCCTCAAAGGCAATGGCTCCGCAGAAGAGAGAAGAGACAGATTGTCTCGCGAGAGATATGGTCACAGCCTGGACCTTTGAACCCGCCTCCCCCCCGCCCCTTTGTGCAGAACTTTGATCAGTGATTGAAAGTGGGTCTCCTTGTTTTGGTCCTCCGGATCAATTTATTAAAGCTACAGGCAAAAAACAGGGGCAGGGACTGCGCTGACGGTTCTGGTCTCCAGGCAGCCAAAAGGAAAGCATGGAAACCAACATATTTGATGCAGATGGGCTCTGTTTGCATAGACCAGGAGACAGCAAACTTTTTCAGCAGGGGGCCGGTCCACTGTCCCTCAGACCTTGTGGGGAACCAGACTATATTGGTGGTGGGGGGGGGGGATGAACGAATTCCTATGCCCCACAAATAACCCAGAGATGCATTTCAAATAAAAGCACACATTCTACTCATGTAAAAACACGCTGATTCCCGGACCGTCCGCGGGCCAGATTTAGAAGGCAATTGGGCCGGATCCGGCCCCCAGGCCTTAGTTTGCCTACCCATGGCGTAGACATTCCCAGTTTGCGCTGCTAGAAGAGATGCTGAGAATCGTCACAGCCCTTCACCTGAGATTTCTCCTGCTCAAACTTCCTGTTTGAAAGCTTAGAAAGCTACTGTCAATCAATGTGTGGGGGAAGCCTGAGGCCTGAGAGCCGAATGTGGCCTTCTGTCCCCCTCCATCTGGCCCTTAGGACTTTCCCCAAGCCACACCCCCTTTCTGCCACACACCCTGACTCAATCTCCCCTGTGTGTTTTTGCCCAGCTGAAATGTGTCTTTGAATTCTGATCATAGCTGTGAATAAACCATATGTTTAATACTCACCCCCCCTCCCTGAACAAATCCTGGGAATTGTAGTGCATTAAGGGTGCTGGGAATTGTCGTTCTGCGGGGGGGGGGGGAGGTAAACTACAGTTCCCAGGAATCTTTTAAAGGAGATGTGTGCTTTAAATTGATAGTGTGTATTTAGCCAACAACAGAATGGCAGAGAATGCGAGAGCATATCCAGAAACAAAGGTTAAACACATTTACATGTGTTGAGTTAGCAGGTCTAACAAGTACAGTAGTACCTCAGGTTACATACGCTTCAGGTTACAGACTCCGCTAACCCAGAAATATTACCTCAGGTTAAGAACTTTGCTTCAGGATGAGAACAGAAATCGTGCTCCGGCGGCGCGGCAGCAGCAGGAAGCCCCATTAGCTAAAGTGGTGCTTCAGGTTAAGAACAGTTTCAGGTTAAGAACGGACCTCCGGAACGAATTAAGTTCTTAACCTGAGGTACCACTGTAGTATAAAAGAGAAAGAAGAGCAGGTATTTAAAGAGGCATACCCTCCAACATTCCTCCGATGAAAATAGGGACGTCCCATTCCATAACGATAATTTTACTATTTATTCCCCACACATCTTTCTGGGGTGCCCCAGCCACTCTGGGCAGCTTCCAACATATATAAAAACATAATTAAACATTAAACATTTAAAAAACCCTTCCCTATACAGGATTGCCTTCAGACGGCTCGGGGGTCGGATTACTCCATACCCTCCAACATTTATTCAATTAAAATAGGGACATCTTCAGGAAAAGCGGGACATTCCGGGATAAAATCAGAAACTGGGACAGCTTCTCTAAATCAGGGATTTCCCTGGAAAATAGGGGCACTTGGAGGGTCTGCCCACCACTGGCACGTGGCCCTTGGCAGGTTTCCCAGAAGGGAGTGTGGCCCTCAGGTTGGAGAACACCCAGCATTGTTGGTGTAGACAATCCAGAGTTACGGTGTATGGACCAATGGTCCTGCTTAATATAAGCTTAGTTTTATGTTTCTAAAATGGGTACCAGTTTCTAGAATGGGTACCAGCAGCAGAGATTCACTGCTCTCATGTTCTACTTATGGGATTCCCAGTGTGAAAAAGGGGATGCTCAAGGATTTTGTCCCACGGTTTGTGATTCTGTTTTCAATTCAGAAAAGCAGGAATAACAATGAAAAAAGACCCCAACTGAAATCATTGGCTACAATGAGGGTGATTAACATGGGAGAGTAATGTGAATTTCGCCTTTGTACCGCCAGCTACCTTTCAGCTGTGCACAAGCCAGACGTTTCTGCGTGCGCAGACACACACACTTTTTACCTAGCAATAGGCAAATTTGTCAATTTTGTTTTCTCCCAATTTCTCTTTTCCCAAACTCAAGTTCAACTTTTCACATTTCTGCATCAGCTTATTTTTTTTTTTTTTAAAAAAGTCCTCCAGAAAATTCACCAGCATTGTAGCATTTTCCCTAAGACAGGCATTTTTTAAACATGAAATATTCCACAAAACATTCCTTTTTGTGCTGCAGTTTTCCTAACATAATGAATCTTTCTATGCTTTTTTCAGTATTATTATTATTTTGAAAAAAATAATGTTCTCGTGAAAATTGATTTGCATTTTAGGGTGAATTTCTCCTAATATCCACAGTTCTCAATGCAATTATGCCTAACATTTTTCTATGTTATTTTCACTCAGAGATGCATTTTGTAGCCAACTTTTATCCTGGGCTTTGCATTCTTTGGTGTACATTCCTTGGCCAGAGAACCACATTGCAAAATGTGGAGAAGTGCAGATTTCAAAGTGTGTGTGTGTGTGTGTGTTGGTTCCCTCATTGTTTTGGAAAAAGAGAATATGGTAAGTTAAAGGCAAATGGGACTGAATTTATCTCCCTTCCGTACCTCTATCCTCCAACTGCAGTCGCAAGAGGCATTATTCGAGGACACTTTCCATGCAGGCAAAGTCTACTTAATAGTAGGATTGTTTAAGTAAAAATGGGTTTTCTTTGGACATTATTTAGGTCTGCCATACATCTGGAATTTCCCAGACATAGATGGGATATGGCAGTCATCTGAGCGGAAATTGCTGAAATGTCCAGAAAAATCTGGGCGTATGGCAACCCATACTGGAAGTCTAGATTTTGGCAAATTTCCTTAAAAATAGCTCAGAATTATTTTGGGGGGATATTGCCAAAAGAAGCTCAACAACTTTTATGTCTGGATTTTCACTTTTTGCAATCTGTCAACCCTACGAAAATCAAGTCCCATTAACTAGCCAAATTCCACCACTCTTTCCTCCCCTTTTAAAATTGACCTGCCAGTTTACCTGTGAGATTGCCTACCCCAATATACCCTCTCAACAGCTTCAATCTGCAGAACTGTCAAAAACCCCAGGTGCTGCATGACATTCATTCTGCATTTGTTAGAAAACAGTCTTTGGAACTCTCTGCCTATTGACCTCAGGCAGGTGCATTTGGTGTACCGTTTCTGACACCTGCTAAAAACATGCAGGCCTACCCAAGTATGAAGTATATTCAGTGGCGTAGCGTGGGGGGTGCAGGGGGGGGCCGGCCACACCGGCCGCAACATCGGGGGGGGGGGGGCGCTCGCACTGGCAGCTCTCCGCCCCTACTAAAATCCACGGGTTAGGGGGCGCAAATTACTTGCCTTGCCCCGGGTGCTGACAACCCACGCTACGCCACTGAGTATATTGACAAATGTTTTAATCTGCTTTTGGTTCATTGCTGATTTTGATCATTTTTTGAAGATTTTAAATAGTGGGTTTAAACTATTTTGGGGATGTGAGTGGTGCTATGGTCTAAACCACCAAACCTCTTGAGTTTGCCTATCATCCTAAGGTTTGAATCCATGCGTCAGATTGAGCTCCTGTTGCTCTGTCCCAGCTCCTGCCATCCTAGCAGTTCAAAAGCATACCAGCGTGAGTAGATAAATAGCTACCGCTGTAGTGGGAAGGTAAACGGCATTTCCATGCGCTCTGTTTTCTGTCATGGTGTCCCATTGTGTCAGAAGCAGTTTAGTCCTGCTGGCCACATGACCCGGAAAGCTGTCTGTGGACAAACACCGGCTCCCTTGGCCTGAAAGTGGAAATGAGCTCCACACCCCAAAGTCAAAATTAACTGGACTTAACCATCCTAGGGTCCTTTACCTTTATGGATCATTTTGTTGTTTTCTTCTTTTTGGAAACTGCTTTGAGGTTTCAAGCAGTATATACATTTCATGAAATGAATGAATGAATGAATGAATGAATAAAATCCCAGATTACAACAGTGCCCATAATTGATTAAGGCTCAGGAAGGGAGGGGAAGATATAGCTAGATAGATGATAGATAGATTATAGATATGGATATAGATATAGATATATAGATATAGATATCAAACAAGGTCCTTCTCAGAGTAGGCCAATTGGAATTAATGCACATGAGTTGGTCATGGGATGCAACCCAATGTCTTTGCAGGCCAATTTGAGGTAAGGAAATAAACTTAACAATTTCCTCATTTCAGCTTTATTATTATTACAGTGGTACCTCAGGTTACATACGCTTCAGGTTACAGACTCCGCTAACCCAGAAATAGTACCTCAGGTTAAGAACTTTGCTTCAGGATGAGAACAGAAATTGTGCTCCGGCGGCACGGTGGCAGTAGGAGGCCCCATTAGCTAAAGTGGTGCTTCAGGTTAAAAACAGTTTCAGGTTAAGAACAGACCTCCGGAATGAATGAAGTTCTTAACCCGAGGCACCACTGTATTATTATTATTAATAGTATTAGTATTAATTGTATATATATATATAGAGAGAGAGAGGGAGAGTAGCCATGAAAATGCTATACACCTGTCAACTCAGAAAGAAGTCCAAATGCATTCAGTAGGATTTACTCTCAAGTAAACATGCATAGGCAGCCAAAAGGGATTGATAGGAAATGAATGAGAAATGATCATCCCATCACCATTTCCTTAACAATGCTGTCAACAACCACCTCATATCAGGGGGCATTGCTAAGGCTGAAATCCTATGCATGCTTACTTGAGAGTAAATTCTACCAAACTCTGTGGAACTTGGAGTTATGCGCGCGGGATCAGGCTGTTACAAACTCTGCCACAATACTCATCTTCCCATTTCAAGGACTTTCACTGGGGCCCCGACTCCTCAGCTTCCGAAAACATGATCTTGCCTCTGAATGTTATATATCCCTGGAAGGTCCCTTAAGATGGCTGCATCTCAGACTAGGCCATTGTTTCGAGAAAGTGGCCTCTGAACTTTTGTCCTGACATTGTTTTGATTCCCGCCCCTCGCTTGCCAAAGAGTGGAATTCTCCGTAAAAGTAAAAAAAAAAGATGGAACCCAAATCTCAAGCTGGGTTTTGAAAGAGCCAGTTGTTTTGCTTCTCCTGGGCGCCGTGACCTGACCTGCTAATCTCTTTTTCTTCCCTTAAAGTTGTCTTCTAAATCTGAACATTAAAGGTGATTAGATACTGAAGGGACTTCTCATGCCATTAGTTAATGCTTCAAGAGTTTGCCTGGGTTCCAGGAGAGATGCAGCCTAGTGGCAAGGTCAATACATCACCCTCCTTCGACTACGCCTGCACATTCTCTAGATGATATGAGCCACCGTGGTCTGCCTCGGACCGGCTCGGAGATCGGAGGGGGTCTGGAGACGAGCTTAATTTAAAGATGAGCCGCCCTTGGGCAGCCAAAGGAAATGGCGTGTCAGCTACGTCAAAAATAGATACTGTTGCGCAGATATATGGAGGGAGAGATGGACGCTGCCAGGGTCATTAATTACCCAGATTGCCTTTAAATGTCAGAGCAAATCCTCACCCATTCCTTCTTCAAAACTTAAATCACCGAGAGAGACAAGGTCAGCCCAAGTAGGCTGGAAGCCTGTTAAAAAAAAAAAGAAGAGCAAAAAAGCCAAAAAAAAAAAAAGCCGTGATGTTGTGTATATGTGCAAATGCCCAGGGCTGAAACAGATTTGAGAACCCGGGAATTTCCCCCAGGGAATTTTGGAGTTTCGATATTCTCCCACTGTTCTCATAAGAACTGATTAGGGTTATCACCCAAAGGCCTTGCTTGTTTAGGAGATATCCTGGTGGATCTGGGCTGAAGGGGAAGGGCTGTAGTGTACAGTGGTTGGAGCACATGCTTTTGTACGCAAAGGGCCCAGGTTAACTCCTAGGTGGGGCTATTCCTGTCTAAAAATCTGGAGCGCTGATGCCAGTCAGAGATTTGGAAACTGTGGTCCTCTAGATTCTCCTGAACTCAAAACTCCTATCAGCCCCAGTCAAAATGGTCAATGGGCGGAATGATGGGAGCTGCAATCTGACAATAGCCGGAGGGCCAGATCCGCCCCCCCCCCCAATTTCTGGTACTGATAATTATGGGCTTGATTGGATCATGGTCAAAAGCTGCTTTATTCTGAGACAAAACACTGATCCTGTTTGTTCTACAGATTCCATATTTGAAAAGATGGGATAGCTGAATTACGATGGCATTTCAGATCTGAAAGTATTTTGATGGCTGGCACATGTAGTAGCATGACTTTTTGATTGCATAGCTGGCATGCAATGGTGCTAGTATTTGGAAGCTGACATGAAATGGTGCTGAGTATCTGTCAGCATTCAGCTGATCTCATGCAATGGTGCATTCACTGTCTCGGAGGTTTTGCATTAAGGATTCTTACTATTTGACTTCTGTAAGAGCTGGTATGTAATGACCTTTTATATTTGATTGCAGACAGCTGGTAAGACTTCAAATGCCTCTAGAGTCACATTTAAATGCTGACCGAGGTACAATTTCATGTTTTGGTTTTCACATTCAAAACCCGAGTGCTAAAATGGGATATTGTGACACCTGAAAGATATTTACAAAAATCTAAGAAATACCAATATCAATGAACGAACAATAATGTTTATTTCCTTTCCTCTAAGGGGGGCTCCTTCCTAATTCACACCAGCAGTTTAAGGGGTACAAAAATTATTTGCAAGATTGTGTACATTTCTGATTAAAAATTCTAATGCTGTTTAATTTAATTCTAATTAAAAACATTTCAGCCACTTGAAGGTATTCTCATTTCTCCAGCCAATTCATCTCTCCACCTTTCTGCAAAAAAACCTACTTTTAAAAAATCCTTATGAAAATCCACCAGCATTTTAGTGCTAATTTCTCCTAAAAACAGTTTTTTTGTATGCGGTTTGGACTAATGTACACATTTTTTGGCCAGCAGCTTCCCCATATACAATTTGTATGTTGTTTTTACTAATATCTGCTTTTGTATACAGATTTTCCCTAATACAGTATATGTATTTTTGTAGATGTAGATTGGTTAGAGAACTGCATTGCAACATTTCGATAAGTGTGGATTTTGTAGGACGGTCAGGTTTTGGTTCCCTATCATTGCAGATAGTGCAGATTTGATAGATTTGGTACTGAATGCAAACAGAATAGAATTTCTCCCGCATCCCTGGTAAGAATACAATTTGCAGGTGGAAGGGCTTGTATGCTGCCTTATCTACCTCGGAGGAAGGGCAGGATTTACTCCATAAAATAATGTAAGAAATCAGTAATGCCACCAGTATACTACAAGGCACCTGACAGAGTTACATAGGCAACACAGGCAGGTATCTCCCACTTTGTTGTTGTTGTTTAGTCGTTTAGTCGTGTCTGACTCTTCGTGACCCCATGGACCAGAGCACGCCAGGCACTCCTGTCTTCCACTGCCTCCCGCAGTTTGGTCAGACTCATGTTGGTAGCTTCGAGGACACTGTCCAGCCATCTTGTCCTCTGTCATCCCCTTCTCCTTGTGCCCTCCATCTTTCCCAACATCAGGGTCTTTTCCAGGGAGTCTTCTCTTCTCATGAGGTGGCCAAAGTACTGGAGCCTCAGCTTCAGGATCTGTCCTTCCAGTGAGCACTCAGGGCTGATTTCCTTCAGAATGGATAGATCTGATCTTCTAGCAGTCCATGGGACTCTCAAGAGTCTCCTCCAGCACCTTAACTCAAAAGCATCAATTCTTCGGCGATCAGCCTTCTTTATGGTCCAGCTCTCACTTCTATACATCACTACTGGGAAAACCATAGCTTTAACTACAAGGACCTTGGCCGGCAACATGATGTCTCTGCTTTTTAAGATGCTGTCTAGGTTTGTCATCACTTTTCTCCCAAGAAGCAGGCGTCTTTTAATTTCATGGCTGCTGTCACGATCTGCAGTGATCATGGAATCCAAGAAAGTAAAATCTCTCACTGCCTCCATTTCTTCCCCTTCTATTTGCCAGGAGGTGATGGGACTTATAATCTAAAATTGACAACAGAAGAAAATAGGGGAGCAGAGAAAAACGGGGAGGCGAATTGCTGGTTCTTGCACTTAATGCTTGGTTACAGTGAAGAATGACGATTAAGAGGATAAGCAAATAAATTTTAAAACAGGCAACATTTTAAATCCTCACCCTGAAAGTGAAACCCTGGAAGATTCAGGACAGACAAAGGAAATCTCTTGTGCTCAGATCCTGCTTGCAGTTGGCCACTCTGAGAACAGGACTGAATGTTTGGGGGCAGGGGTTGCCTGATACCAACAGGGATCTTATGTTAAATTTCTTGACCACATGACAGTGTAACTCACAGAGTGGTTTTGCACTACAGTGGTACCTCAGGTTACATACGCTTCAGGTTACAGACTCCGCTAACCCAGAAATATTACCTCAGGTTAAGAACTTTGCTTCAGGATGAGAACAGAAATCAGGCTCCGGCGGCAGCAGGAGGCCCCATTAGCTAAAGTGGTGATTCAGGTTAAGCAGAGTTTCAGGTTAAGTACAGACCTCCGGATCGAATTAAGTACTTAACCTGAGGTACCACTGTACGAGATTAAATTCAGACAATAACACCAGTAGCTCATACCTAGCAAGGAATAACAGTTGCACTGTTTTTTTTTTTTTTTTTTTAAAAACAATCTCTACCTCAAAACCCAATTCAATTATAAGCTCTCTGCTTACATTTTTTTAAAAAAGTGTTTTCCCTGTGGTGTAAATATTAGTGCAATGCAGTGGTACCTTGGTTCTCGAATGGCTTAGTTGTCGAACAAATTGGCTCCTGAACGCCGAAAACCCAGAAGTGAGTGTTCTGGTTTGCGAACGTTTTTTGGAAGCCAAATGTATTTTTCAGCTATCGGCATTGTTTCTGGGGCCAATAAGCCAATCAGAAGCCGCACCTTGGTTTTCGAACGGTTTCAGGAGTTGAACGGACTTCCGGAACGGATTAAGTTTGGGAACCAAGGTACCACTGTATATCCTGTGTCCATGAGTTCCACTGTCAAACACGCCCTCTTTGAAAGAGATTATGCAGGAGGCTGTTGAGAGTTTTACAGTCTTGTGGTTTTGGGTCTTCCATCCTTGCATCCTTCTGCAGCTGTTATCAGTGACTTAGCCACATCCAATGTCCTGCAGCAATCAATTAGTGCCTTTAATCATCAGGGTTTGGGGGGAAGGGGGAAAACAGCTTCTTGTTCAATTTGACTGAATCAACATGTTCACCTTCAAAGCTTGGCAGAACATGAGGTTTTAAAACCAGAATACTGCCACCACCTGGAAACTGTGTGGAACAACACCTTGCCAAAAGCACCACAGGTTTATTGCTTCATCAACGATGTCTCCGAAAAATTTTACACATCACTTGGGAAGACAGGCGAACTAATACCAGTGTATTGGAAGAAGCAAAGATCACCAGTGTTGAAGCAATGAATCTTCAACATCAACTTCGTTGGACTGGTCATGTTGTGCGGATGCCTGATGATCGTCTTCCAAAGCAACTACTCTATTCCGAACTTAAGAATGGAAAGCGTAATGCTGGTAGTCAACAAAAGAGGTTTAAAGACTGTCTCAAGGCAAATCTAAAAAATGTAGTATAAACACCGACAATTGGGAAACACTGGTCTGGGAGCGCTCCAATTGGAAAACAGCCTTTACCAAAGGTGTCATGGGCTTTGAAGACACTCGAACTCAGGACGCAAGGGAGAAATGTGCTAAGAGGCAGGCATGCTTGGCAAATCCACACCGTGATCAGCTCCCGCCCAGAAACCTATGTTCCCACGGTGGAAGGACACGTGGATCCAGAATTGGCCTCCACAGTCACTTATGGACTCATGGTTAAAACTGTGTTTATGGAAGACAATCTTACTTGGCTATGAGTGATTGCCGAAGAAGAAGAAGATTGATTTGTTTATTGCTTTCATAACCCACTTTTTTTCTCCAAGGAGATCAAGGTGGCATACATGACTCTCCCCGTCCTCATTTAATCTCCACAACAACTGAGGCAGTGTCAGGCCCAAGGCCACCAAAAAAGCTGAGTGTGGATTCGAACCTTGGTCTCCCAGGTCCTAGTCTGACACTCTAACAGCTTGGCAAACAAGATCAGTAAAAATAAAAAATAAAAATAATCTAAATGGCAAACATTTGAGAATAAATTCTGCAGAAATAACAGAAATTGGAAAAGTGTGCTTAGTGAGCAGGCTATATCTCTACAGCCATAAATAGTACACAATTATTACACAATGAAGCTTTTATTGACACAAAATTGCTTCCCTGAAATATGTATATATTTGACTGTTTATTCTCTGGTGGATTACACAGATTCCAAAATACGGCAGGTAAGAAATCCCACTGATGGGAAAGGAAGTACAGTATCATATATAATATTTTAATGCCCCCTGGTGGTGGAAATTAGTATTCTCAGCCAATCCCAAAGCACCTTATAACCATGTCCGTGACCTCTCCATCTGTTAATGTTATGTTGCTATTTATACTATATGGAAATGCATAAATATGCCCTTCACCCACAAGTCTCAAAGATCACTAGATAGCCATAATTTAACAGTACGACAATGCACAGGTGTACAAACATTTAAAGGGGGCTTTCAGTGCAGCACTATAGACTCATGCCACTCAGTATGGCTTTTCATTTGCTTACCAATTATTATTCTTATTAATTTATTTATAATATATCTTTGCTGCCTTTCATCCCTAGATCTCAGGGCGGTTCACCAAAAATTTATATATATATATATATATATATATATATATATATATATTTTCTCGGTATCTTTCTGGTTTCTTTTTTTTTATTATGCATTTTGTGTGTTTTATATATATATATATATATATATATATATATATATATATATATATATTATCTATATATATATATATATGTCTATATATATATATATAACAAAATGCATAATAAAAAACCAAAAAAGCCAGAAAGATACCATGAATCCCTGCTTGCCCAGCACATCCAAAAGGATATCAGTTGTTATATGTCTCGCCTAAAATAGGGAAAAAATAGGGAAGTCACTCTATATGTCTATATGTCTATGGTCCCCTGGTCCTATTCCCGTGCGAGGATTTCCCCCGCAGAAACTTCACTCAGAACCGGAAGTGGCGACAAGGCATCATTTTGCTCTGCATCCCCTTTGGGTTACTTCCCAAGCTAGCCTCAGCCGCTTTAACAGAGGAGGAGCTTTTCCTCCGCCGAGCATGCGTTTTAGCGGGAGGGTGGAGCCTCTTGTCACGTGACCTCGAGCTACATCGCAACATGGCGGCGCCCAGGGAGCGGCGTGGCTGCCAGGAGTAATGTTATTTCTCCCTTGAAGCGCTTCTCGTTGGATTCCTGTCCTGAAAGAGGGGGAGAAAACGCAGCTGCTTCAAGATGTCGCGACTTATCGTGAAGAACCTGCCGAACGGGGTGAGAGGCGGTGTGCAGAAGGCCGTTTGGGCTGGTGTGGACGTGACTCGCGTGGGGTAAAGGGACTCTGGGCCAAGAGCATAACAGTCCGCTGGATCACGGCAACTGCGTGCTACTAGCCATAATGGCTATGCTCTATTTCCAGTGCTAGAGGCGTTATGCCTCTGGTTCCCATCTGAGGGGATTCATAGGTGGGGAGAGTTGTTCCTGGGCTCGAATCCTGCTTTCCCACAGCCATCTGGTTGGCCAGGGTGAGCACAGGAGGCTGCACTAGGTGGGCCATTGGCCTGATCTAGCGGGGATCTTATGTTTCTATGTGCTTAAGGCACAAATGTGAACACAGCAGCACTCCCCGCTGCTTGTGATCCCCAGCAACTGGTATCCAGAGGCATACTTCCTCTGGCAGTGGGATCAGCACACAGCCATTGGGGCTAGTATTTGTCTAAGCCTCTTATAAAGCCATCCGTGTTGGTGTCAATCACTGCCTGTTGTGGAAGAGAATTCCATAGTTTAACTATGTTGCAGGGATAAATTTATTTTCTTCTTGAATGCTTCAGCATTCAGTTTTATTGGATGTCTAGTGTTATGGGAGATGGGGATGTTCTCTGCATCATGCTGTTGTAAACAAAAATTGCCCTTTTCCCTTATGCGGTATCCAAGAGCCCATATAGAGTCCTAACATAGGTTCCCTAATGGTAGGAGAGAATAACAGAGGCCAACCAGAGAATATTGAGAAGCAAAGCAGCTAGTATGCTTGATCTTTATTGATCTGTTGCAACAGGGTGCTCCCCTCACACGCAGGAAAGGAGGAGGACCCAGAAAAATAGTGTGCAAGGCCTTATAAAGACTTTTGAAATTGCCACCCTATAGATCAAGACCACCCCCAGAAACATCATACATACATACATACATCACAGAAGGGGTGTAACCCAAGACCACCCCTCAGATACACCATACCTACATCACAAAAAAGGCGGTCTAAACAGAAATTAAAATGTTGTTTTTCTCTTGTCCTTGTTTATCCCTTGTCTGGCAGGTTACTTGATTGGATTGCCTGGGGAGCCTGGCCAATCTTTTGTAGTGATAAATACTTAGTTCCTGGGCCATGTTACAGGCTCACACCCTATTCAAACACAGACATACCCTTAAGACAGGATTTGTGAAGGAAAAGACAACGGGGAGGCTTTTCCACTTTGACCTTGCAGAGAAAACATTTGCTCAGTTTAGGAATCAAAATGGCTTCAGGTCCGTCTTCCTGTGCTGATCTATGTACACACGCTTGTGAACATTACCGTATATCTAAGACCTCAAAATTCCTATCACAATGCATAATCCTATTCATCTCTATCGTGCTGCTTCCTCTTCACCTTTTCTGTAAACCAGCCTTTCTCAACCTGTGGGTCCCCAGATGTTGCTGAACTACAACTCCCATCACCCCTAGCTAGCAGGCCAGAGCTCAGGGATGATGGGAGTTGTAGTCCAACAACATCTGGGGACCCACAGGTTGAGAACCACTGCAAATAGCCCCAGATGTTTGCCACTTCCTTATAAAAACAGGCCTGATGGATCAGACCAAAAATCTACCTAGCCCAACTTCCAGCCTCCCACAGTGGCTTGAAGATTCCTCCTGCCCGCGGACTGTCTGCTGTGGTCCTCCAGATGGTTTTTGAATCCCAGCTCCCATCAGCCCCATTGCTAGGGATAAAGGGTTGCAGCTCAGTGGCAGAACATCTGTTTTGCTTCCAGAAGGTCTCAGGTTCAATCCCTGGTAGGGCTTGGAGAGACCCCAGCCTGTAATTCTGAAGAGCCACTATGAATCAGTGTTGACAGTCCTAAGGTAGGTGGACCAATGGTCAGACTCAGTGTAAGGCAGCTTCCTGTGATGAGAGCTATAGTCCAGCAAGACCTGAAGGGCTTCGGGTTTCCTGTTATCGACATGTTGTGTTCTTAACACTGCTTGAATAAATCTGTTTCCTCTAGATGAAGGAAGAACGCTTCCGGAACCTCTTTGCTGCATTTGGCACGCTGACTGACTGCAGTTTGAAATTCACCAAGGATGGCAAATTCCGCAAATTTGGGTTTATTGGCTTTAAATCAGAAGAGGAAGCCAATGTGGCCCTTGCCCATTTCAACAAAAGCTTCATAGACACAGCCAGAGTGACGGTGAGGTGTCTTTCAGATGCACTAAAATGTCAAGTAATGGTGCGGGATGTTGAGGTTTTTTGTTTTTTTACCAGGTGGGGAGAAAGAGTCGGGATTACTGTGCACTACTCTGAACCTAGCTGCCTATCAGGAAGACAACAAAAAAATCTGGAGTGATTTGTATCCAACTAAGACTGCATTCACATAGCAGCTTATTCCATTTCCCTGTCGTTTCCTTGCCTATATCTGCACATGATTTACTTCCAGAAATATAATGTAATACAGCACAAGTTTAGTGTTAATCTCTCTGTGATTTGCTTCCAGAAAACCTCCCACAGAAATTTGTACTAAACATGCACTATATTTCTGGAAGTAGCCTTTCTGTTGTGTGAAAGTTCATATATACCATATTTACTCGAGTCTAATGTGCCATTGAATCATAAAGACCTGCACCGTAACCATTTTTTATTCTTTTGCAGGTTGAATTTTGTAAGTCTTTTGGGGACCCACAGAAACCCAGAGCCTGGAGCAAACACTCTCTCAAGCCCCCAGTGTTAAAGGAAGCTCCTGAAAAGTTTACAAAAGGTTCTGGTAATAAAGAAGCAAAGCAAGTAAGTTTTTTTTTAAAAAAATCACTTTGTCAAAAATATCTTAAGGAAAGTCCTCTGGTGTTTGATTTCCTTGGCTCTGTCTTTTCTTCTCTTGAAAGCTGTCTGCAAATTGGTATTAAATGTCTCCTGTCATTTTAAAGTAACCATTTAAAAAAATCATATTTTTCAGGAGAAAAAGAAAAAGAAGAATCGACCGGGGGAGTTAAAGGAGGCAAGCATAAGCTATTTATTTATTGGCTGCATTTATGTCCCACCTTTTTCTCAAAGGAGTTTAAGGTTGTGTACGTGGTTCTCCCTCATCTCACTTAATCTCCCCCCCCCCCAAAAAAAAAAACCTGGGAGGTTGGTTGTGGGCTAAGAGACGGTGACTGGCAGAAGATCACCCAGTAAACTTCATGGATGAGTGGAGATTTGAACCCTGGTCTCCCAGGTCCTAGTCTGACCAGATTCACTGCCAACTCCCCATAAAGCATGCTACATATGCAGCAATAACTTGGAAATGCCAGGGGTGGAATTACCGAAGGATAAGAAAGTACTGTTTATGTATGTGAAGACTGTGGCTAGAATACTATTTGCCCAGGGATGGAAAGAAGAAAGAGCCCCATTGAAAGAAGAATGGATAATGAAGATGATGGACTATGCGGAAATGGCAAGGCTGACTGAGAAGATCAAGCATTAAGAGAATAAAAAAATTAATAGAGAATGGCATAACTTTATATAGAATATATTAAAGAACATTGTAAAGATTTAAAAACATTAGCAGGATTGACATAGCACTGTAACTTAAAACGACAAAGGATAAAAATGAAGTACAGTGGTACCTTGGTTTACATACTTAATTTGTTCCGGAAGCCCATTCTTAAACTGAAACCATTCTTAAACCAAGGCGCGCTTTCCCTAATGAGGCCTCCCGTCACCAGTGCTCTTCCTCCATTCGGATTCCATTCTTAGACCAAGGTAAAGTTTGTAAACAGGGATGTTCTTAAACCGAGGTACCACTGTATAATAATTTGGATAAAGGTAATTAGATGCAGTTAAAAAAGGAAGATAAATTTTGGAAGCCAAAGGCGGGCTGGGGGGAAGTCTGGGGGTTCAGGGAACCCATAAAGATACAGATATGAATTATGGTTTAATGTAAACCATGTGTAAAAAACTTGTTTTTGAAAAAAAGAGGGGAAATGCTGGGGTGAAACCAGGGGCCTTCTGCACATGAAAGATGGACTCTCCTACAGTGCTGGCAAGTCCCTTCATGCCAACTTTTGAGGTTCTTTCTTACCTTGGTGACCCCTTTTCCATCTCCCTCTTTTTGACAGCTGGAAGAAGAGGAGACGTTTCAAGACTTCCTGGCAGTGCACCAGAAGCGGTCTAAGGCAGCCACGTGGTCCAACGATGCCAAAGTGGAGGAGCCCAAGAAGAGCAGAGCCAAGCAGACGGACGATTATCTGAACTTTGACTCTGACGGGTCAGAGAGCCTAAGCGAGAGGGAAGCCGAGGATGGAGAGGAGGAACGAGAGGAGGGAATTACCCGAGGTAATTGGACATAGGGCTTGTTTGGGAGACTCTGTGTCTCACAAGTGGCTTTGCTCTGCAAGGACACTAGCTCAGTGTTTCTCAGATTTGGGTCTCCAGCTGTTTTTGAACTACAATTCCCATCATCCCTGGCCACTGGTCCTGCCAGCTAGGGATGATGGGAATTGTAGTCCAAAAACACCTGGAGACTCAAGTTTGGGAAACACTGGTCTAGTTAGTACAGTGGTACCTCAGGTTAAGAACTTAATTCGTTCCAGAGGTCCGTTCTTAACCTAAAACCGTTCTGAAGCTGAAGCACCACTTTAGCTAATGTGGCCTCCTGCTGTTGCCGCGCCACCGGAGCCCAATTTCTGTTCTTATCCTGAAGCAAAGTTCTTAACCTGAAGCACTATTTCTGGGTTAGCGGAGTGTGTAACCTGAAGCGTATGTAACCCGAGGTACCACTGTATAGCAGAACAGCAGGGCTATGCATGCATGCATACACACTCACTCCAAGCATCACAGGGGAGAAGGGGGTTGAGTCCTGAACCGAACTGAGCTGTGCCCAGTTTAATTAGGATTTAACACAGGGATCGCCAAAGTTTTTGTGTCTTGGGGCAGTTCATGGTCCCACAGACGCCACGGTGGGCCGGAGTATGCACGCATGCACAAATGCTATTTCCGGTGCTCCTTCCGGTGCGGAGGAGGCATGTGCAACTTCCCATTGGCTGCAGGAGCTTCCAGCAGCCAATGGGAAGCCGGCCAGCATCGCGGAAGGCGGTCCCTGCTCTGCTCTGTGCCAGTTTAGCGTGGCGCACAGGAGCCGACTGAGCAGCAGCGGGGGTTCATGGGCTGGTTAAACGACCCTCATGGGCTGCTTGTGGCCCATGGGCCTTTAGGTTTCCAACCCCTGGTTTAACACCTTAATTACCTGTGTTTTTTGAGGGGGGAGGGGGAAGAAGGACGAGTGTCATTTCCTTGGTTTTTGCGACGCCACCTGAGTACAGAATTGTCAGTTTGCGTTTCTTAGTACAGAAAGTATTGATCTGACGAGTAGAGATCTTTCTTGTTTTGCTTAATTCAAGAGGGTTCTAGGAAGGTTTCTCTCTATGTGAAAGAAACAGTCAGAAGGCTCTAGTTTGGGTTATTTTTCCTGGGAAGCTGAGTACAGCTGGTTTAAACTGGTTTTGTTATCCTTTCTGCCAAGCTTGTGCTTGTACAGTGGTACCTTGGGTTACATACGTTTCAGGTTACAGACTCCGCTAACCCAGAAATAGTGTTTCAGGTTAAGAACTTTGCTTCAGGATGAGAACAGAAATCGTGCTCCAGCGGCGTGTCAGCAGCGGGAGGCGCCATTAGCTAAAGTGGTGCTTCAGTTTAAGAACAGTTTCAGGTTAAGAATGGACCTCCGGAACGAATTAAGTACTTAACCCGAGGTACCACTGTAGTTAGGTCAGGAGGAGCCTGGGTTTCTTACTTTCTCTTTCTACCTCTTTGTTCTAGTGTTCTGTTCTGTATGCTACAGTGTTAAGGTTTAGTCTTATAATAAGTTCTTGTAAGTTACTTTAAGTTTTAAGTCTGCTGCAACTAAATTTCTTATGGACTGTGCCAGTCCTGAATGTATTGGATTTGTGACCATTATGCTCATTTGCCTTCAGTATAATCCTTTTTCATAGGGCAAGATGCTTTATTTATTTTAGTTCAGTATCTCATTAGTCCTAGCCAATATTAGTCCTTCTCAGAGGAAACCCACTGAGATTAATGGACATGACTAAGTTTGGCCCACTGATTTCGATGGATCCACTCTGCTTGTGGATATAGCTTAGGTGGATATAAACTGATGTCTTAAAAGGCTGCCCAATAATGCTGATTTCTTGGTGGAGCCCATAAAACAGAAATGAAAATATATAACGGGTTGCATAGCCAACTTAAGATCTACTCAAAGTAGACCTGTTGAAATTAATAGGCCTAAGTTACCCATGTCCATTTTTTTCAATTGGTCTACTCATACTGCTGGATGCAGCCCAATAAATATGTATGCACAATATATATGTATATTTACAAAGCAATAGAAAACGTTTATTTAGTTAACCAATTTTATATCAATTTTTAATTGGCTTTTTTTGTAAACCCACATACCTTCAACTGTTTTATGTCACAACAATGTAAAATATTAATAAGGATATACCAATAGAGTCAACATACTTTAATAACAAGTAGACACAAAAAAATTATCAAGATAAGAATCGGCACATTTTTTAAACACATTTACGGACATAATAAAATTACATGTCTAAACAGAAAGGTTTCCAGCAGGTGTTGAACACAATGCAGTGACGGGGTCTGTGTAATATGAATGCAAAACGAATATTTACAATACAGTGCCACTGTTTGCAGCATAAAAGGCTTTCCTAAAAGAAAGAAAGGATGAAAACCAGATGATTCAAAAGTACTCATCTCACAAATGGACTAACGGCACTGGAACACAATGGAATTTTATTGAATTACTGTATTTTCTGCCCTATAGGACGCACCGGCCCATAGGACGCACCTAGTTTTTTTTTGGGGGGGGGAATAAAGAAAACAAAATTATCCCCCCCCCCCAGTCGCGGGAACTCCCGCAGGGCTTCCTAGGCTGCAGATAGCTTCCTGAAGTGCGGGGCGCTCTGCTTCAGTGCGCCCTGCGCTTGGGCAAGCAGGCTGCTATCCGCAGCCTAGGGAGCCCTGCGGGAACTCCCGCGGGCTCCCCAGGCTTACGGATAGCTTCCTGAAGCCTGGAGAGAGAGGGGGGTCGGTGCGCACCGATGCCTCTTGCTCTCGAGGCTTCAGCGAAAGCCTGCATTCGCCCCATAGGACGCACACACATTTCCCCTTCATTTTTGGAGGGGAAAAAGTGCGTCCTATAGGGCGAAAAATACGGTAGTCCATTGATCCCATAAAAACAGAATAAACCATGTTAAAACTCTGCATGGAAGTAAAATATATTTAACGCTAAATTACATACTTGTTAAAATTGGTTTGTTTGTTTTTTAAAAAAAGAAGACTGGAAGAATAAAACGTTTCACAGGTTTGCAAAAGACTACAGGAAGGTACCAGGGCAGCCTCTCTAGGGACAGCATTTAACAGCCATGGTGCCGCCACTGAGGGGTCTCTTTTTCTTTGGAGCGATTTGCTTCTGTTTTCATTTGTTGGCGGGCCCTGTAGCAGGCTCTGGCACCGTCCACCATGTGCCAAGGCCCCTGACTGATTCCTCCCAGTGGATTAGCAGACCTTTATAGGGGGGAAAAAGTTCTTCTCCTGCCACTATAAAAAGGTAAAGGGACCCCTGACCATTAGGTCCAGTCGTGGCCGACTCTGGGGTTGCGGCACTCATCTCGCTTTACTGGCCGAGGGAGCCGGCGTACAGCTTCCGTTTCCCTTCCCGCCGGAGCGGTACCTATTTATCTACTTGCACTCTGACGTGCTTTTGAGCTGCTAGGTTGGCAGGAGCAGGGACCGAGCAATGGCAGCTCACCCCGTCACAGGGATTTGAACTGCCGACCTTCTGATCAGCAAGCCCTAGGCTCTGTGGTTTAACCCACAGCGCCATCCACGTCCCTCCCTGCCACTATATAGGTATTTACTAATAGTGAGATTTGCTCCCTCTATGGCAGGCATAGGCAAACTCGGCCCTCCAGATGTTTTGGGGCTACAACTCCCATCATCCCTGGCTAACAGGACCAGTGGTCAGGGATGATGGATGTTGTAGTCCCCAAGCATCTGAAGGGCTGAGTTTGCCTATGCCTGCTCTGTGGCCACATTAACACCACACATTGAAAGTGCTACTCTACCACTTTCAACAGGCCCAAAGAATTGTTAAAAGTGGTCAGGGGACAGTTCCCTTCAGAGAACTACAATTCTCAGAGTTCCCTGGGATATTGGGATCTTCAGCTCTGAGCACCCTTAACTGTAATTCCTTAAGGGTGGTGACAATTGTTCGGAGAGGCTCTCTGTTACCCTCACAGAGCTGCCATTCCCAGAGTGGTTTAACAGTCAGTCCCTCTTCATAGGCAACTCTGGGAGTTGTAGCTCTGGGAGGTGAATGGGAGTCTCCCTCTCTAATCTGAATATCGGTCTGTGAGCAAGTCCTAAATATTGGTCTGTGAGCAATTCCTTTGCTTACCAGGTAGACGCCCCAAAAAGCACACAAGGAGGTGACACTCTGTTCCTTCCCCTTGTTCCTAACTTGCAGGAAAAGAGAAAACCTCTGAGGGCAAGATGGCGGCCAGGCAGGAGCTCTCTGACATGGACTACCTGAGGTCTAAAGTGGTGAAGGGCGATGGGTCCTTGCCTTCGTCTGGGGAGGAGAGTGAGACCGAGGAGTTAGACAGCAGGGGCTTCGATGGAGAAGAAGAGGAGGCAGAGGATGAGAAGCCCCACCAGAAGCAAGCCCCAGGCGCTGTCCTCGCCACGGGACCTGGGCTGGATGAAAAGATCAAGGGACAGGGAAGTGTCACGGGGAAGAAGAAACTGAAAGCTGCATCCCAGGTAGGTCCCCAACCCTGGATGGCATTCTACTTATAGTGTAGACCAGGGTTTCCCAAACTTGAGTCTCCAGCTGTATTCGGACTACAATTCCTATCATCCCTGACCACTGGTCTTGCTAGCGAGGAGTGATGGGAGTTGTAGTCCAAAAACACCTGGAGACCCAAGTTTGGGAAACACTGGTGTAAGGGAAGGGAAGAGTTTTCAAGATGAGGGCCACATTCCGTTCTCAGCAACCTTCTGGAAGCCACATATCAGCAGTGGTCGGGGCCAGAGTCTAAAGGGGGAGGCAGAGTAATAAATGTAAATTTTATCTTTTGTACATTAGGCTAGTTTCTGTTTCTTTGTTTATTATATTTGTATCCCACTTTTCCTCCAAGGAACTCAAGGTGGCATACAAAGTTCTCTTCCTCTCCATTTTACCTTCACAACAACCCTGCGAGGCGGGGTGGGCTGAGAGGCATCGACTGGCCCAAGGTCACCTAGTAAGCTTCATGGCTGAGTTGGGATTTGAACTGTGGCCTCCCAGGTCTTAGTCCACACTCACTGTTGATGTTCAAACCAGGCAGGTGTTAGGTATGTTGAACGGATTGTCTGACCTGATATTAGGCAGTTTGTGTTGTGTTCCAGCATGCCTTGGCCTAGAGAGGTTATAAAGGAACCACCAAAAAATACCTCTTTAGACTTTCGTTGACGACATGTGTCTTTCTTCACACAGGCAAAAACTCCGGCTGGTGCAAATGAGCCTACCACTCCCTATACTGTGAAGCTGCGAGGCGCCCCGTTCAATGTCACAGAGGTAGGTGGCCTTTGCAGGAGCTTATCTAGGGCTCCATTCGCTCCATTTATTTAAAACACTGTGATACCACTTTAAACAGCCTTGGCTTCTCCCAGAGAATCCTGGGAGCTGTAGTTTGCTATATATGGCTTAGGTCTGGGCTATCCTAGGGAATGCATTATCCCATGCAAACCTGCCCGAGCTCTGAGATCTTTGGGGAAGGCCTTCCTACCATGCTTGCTGGGGTTGCAGGAGTAGGGCCTTTTCGGTGTCTGCTCCCAGATTTTGGAACTCTTCCTCCTAGAGAAGCCAGACCGTTGTTTTAATTTTTGCAAGCTGCTTTGAGTCCCGGCCTGGGAAATAGGTGAGATGTAAATAGAATAACGATGATGAAGTTGGGGGACCCCATGTCCTCTCCCAGAGCTACAGTTCCCCATGTGGCTGAACAGTTAATAATTCTTCACAAGAAACTCTGAGAATTGTAGTGTGGGAAATAGGGGCCTCCTAATGACTCCCCTGTGAACTGACTTGAACTTCTACTCTCTGCAGCAAAACATCAAGGAGTTTCTTGTGCCTCTCCGGCCAGTGGCGATCAGGATTGCAAGGAACGCCCATGGGAATAAGACAGGTAACATTCATTCCATTTATTAAACTTACTGCCGTATTTTTTGCTCTATAAGAAACACTTCTTCCCTCCTAAAAGGTAAGGGGAAATGTGTGTGCGTCTTAGGGAGCGAATGCAGGCTGCACAGCGATCCCAGAAGCCAGAACAGCAAGAGGGAGCACTGCGCAGCACTCCCTCTTGCTGTTCTAGCTTAGCCGCGCGAAGCCTCTTCAGGGCAGGGGGAGCCTGCATCCCGCTGCCCTGAGGAGGCTTTGCGCGGCTATCCCAGAAGCCAGAACAGTGAGAGGGATCACTGCGTTGTGCTCCCTCTCATTGTTCTAGCTTCTCGCTTGGCCCCTCAGTCCCTTCCCCCACCTCCTGGAAAAGCCCCCAAGAGCCGCGCTCCCTTTAAAGAGCTACGTGGAGCGTGTGTGTGGCTCTTGGGGGCTTTTCACTAAGTCAGTGACGGACTGCCCTTCTCCCTCCTCGGGGAAAAGCCCATAAGCGCCGCACATACGCTCTAGGCGGCTCGTGAAAGGGAGCGCTGAGCAGAGCCTGTGATGCATACAGGCTCTGCTCAGCGCTCCCTTTAAAGAATACTTTTTTCCTTGCATTCCCCCTCTTAAAAATAGGTGTGGCTTATGGTCAGGTGCGTCTTATGGAGCAAAAAATACGTTGCTCGTCACCCGAAGGTCTCCAAGCACCGTAACGAGTGGCCTATGATGTGGGGAATTTTTTTTTTTGCAGCGAAGGCACATCGCTCGGTGGCAGAGCATCTGCCTTGCATGCAGAAGGTCCGGGGTTCAGTCTGTGGCATCTTCAGTTAGGACTGGGGAAGGACTCCCATCTGCAGCCCTGGAAAGCTGCTGCTAGTCAGTGTAGACACTGCTGAGCTAAATGGACCAATGGCCTGACTCAGTATAAGGCAGCTTCCTGTTCTGCCCCAACGTAAGATCTGCTCTTTGTAAGACCTGAATGAAACGTCATAATGTTCTTCCCTGTGTGTTTTCATCCCTCTCCCAGGTTATGTGTTTGTTGATTTTAACAGTGAGGAAGAGGTGCAAAAAGCATTGAAACGAAATCACGAATACATGGGTATGTATCCACGAGGAGGTTTAATAGGTTTAGTTTCTGAATCTCTGGGTTTGCCAAAGATGCTTTTCTTTCCTGATACTCAAATACATGTCTAAAATTATAGCGTGCGAATGTCACAAACACATTACAAACTTGGGTACCATTTGGGTACAATATAATCAGAGCTTTGCAGATGGCTTTGAACTTGTACCTAGGCTTGCCTCTTTCCTCTTCCCTCTCATTCTGTTTTCCTTTTGTGCTGTGTTTTTTATATTTATTTCTCCCCTCCGCCTGTGCTTTGGTTTCACAGGTGGGCGGTACATCGAGGTGTTTCCCGAAGAGAGCGCTGGGAAGGCGAAACTCCCTTCAAAACACCTGGCCCAGGTCTGGCAAAGGACGAAGAAGGATGATGAAGAGGAGGAAGACCTCTCCGAATCCGGGAGGCTCTTTGTGAGGAACCTTCCCTACTCCAGCACCGAAGAAGACTTGGAAGCAATATTTTCCAAATATGGTAGGCCTTCGGCAGTTGAACAATAAATTGCTCTTTGCAGGGAACTCTGGGTTTCTAGCTCTGTGAGGGAAATACAGTCATACCTCATGTTATGTTAGGTTCAGGTTAGGTCTTTTCAGGTTGCGTCCTGCAGCGACCCGGAAGTACTGAAAAGGGTTACTTCCGGGTTTTGCTGCTTGCGCATGCGCAGGTGCTCAAAATGACATCACGCACATGCACAGAAGCGGTGAATCATGACCCACACATGCGCAGATGCGGGTTGCGTTCTGCTCATGTTATGAACAGGGCTCTGGAACGGATCCTGTTCGCAACCAGTTCGCAACCACTATAGCAGGAGTCTCCTAGCAACCCTCAGCACCCTTTGCAAACTACAGCCCCCAGAATTCTTTGGGGGAAGCCATGGTTTTTTAAAAGTGATACCACAGCACTATTTAATCTATGGTTCGATTGTTGCCTCAGCACCATATTGTGTCTTCTTTGGCCGCTGCGTTCTGCAGCCACAAGAGTTTCTTTGCGGAAATGTGTGTTTGTTTCTCGTACTGTCCAGGGCCCCTCTCTGAGATCCATTTCCCCATTGACAGTCTCACCAAGAAACCCAAAGGTTTTGCTTTCATCACCTACATGATCCCGGAACATGCCGTGAAAGCCTTTGCAGAAGTGGATGGGCAGGTTTTCCAGGTACGACTGATTTGGGACGGGTTGTCACTTTGTGAGGAAATCCACTGGGTTTGCAGGCAGCAGGGTCCCCAAGTTCCATCCCAGGTTTCTCGATTTTTCTTTTTTAAGGATCAGGTTGCAAGGAATGGGAAAGACCCAGCCTGGAACCATCTCAGGCTCTGTGGTTGGAAGGGAAGCTCCTTTTGGTTTTGGTTCTGCCTCTGGGTGCTGATCCATGGCGGGACCTTCTTGGTGGTGGCTCCCCCTTTTTGAAATGCCTTCCCTCGTGAAGTGCTTCATTCAGTAGTCGTCATTTAAGAACATTCCTGTTCACCCAAGACATTTTATGGCTTGGAAGACACTGTTGAAGTGGGGCCAGAGTCTGAGAAGGGTTTTTTTCTTTTTCTTTCTTTATGTTGTCTATTTTCATCTGGCATGGAGTTCCAGAGTTGCTGTCTTTTCTCCTAGGGCCGGATGCTGCACGTTCTGCCCTCCACCATTAAGAAGGAAGAAGGCGAGGACTCAGATGCTGCTGGGGCGTCTTCTTACAAGAAGCAAAAGGCGTCCAGGGACAAAGCCAATAGTTCCAGGTTTGTTTGTGTGTTCGCTAAGCCCCAGCGCTGCCTACTTATTGTTAATCTTACTAACTGTGTAGTTATTTCATTAATGAATCACTTCCCACGAGGCACCCTGAAGCAATTTACAAATGAATCTCTATGAAACATACATATGGGTGCAGGTGGCGCTGTGGTTTAAACTACTGAGCCTCTTGAGCTTGCCGATCAGAAGGTCGGCAGTTTGAATCCCCGCAATGGAGTGAGCTCCCGTTGCTCTGTCCTAGCTGCTGCCAACCTAGCAATTCGAAAGCACGCCGGTGCAATTAGACAAATAGATACCACTGCGGCGGGAAGGTAAACGACATTTCCGTGTGCTCTGGTTTCCGTCATGGTGTCCCATTGCACCAGAAGCGGTTTAGTCCTGCTGGCCACATGACCAGGAAAGTTGTCTGTGGACAAACACCAGCTCCTTTGACCTGAAAGCGAGATAAGTGTCACAACTCCATAGTTCCCTTTGACTGTTCTTAACTGTCCAGGGGTCCTTTACCTTTACCTAAACAATCAGAAGAAAAAAGCAATTAGAAACATACAGCATAAGGACATAACACAAGCCTGAAATTTCATGCATATCAGTTCATATCTTGACCCTTCTCCACTGAATTGAAATTTCAGCCTTTAAGACATAGGAAAATGGCCAAGTAAACAGCTATTTTTGTGGAGGAGGGTCAAGATATTAGCTGATATGCATGAGACTTCAGATATAGCTATATAATCCTTAGTGTAGTAAGATAAGACCTTTAGAGCAGGCATTTTTTAAAAAAAGTTTTTTTATGAACCGCCCTAATAGCCGTCGTGGCTAGTAGCCATCGATAGCCTTGTCTGGCATGGATTTGTCCAATCCTCTTTGAAAGCCATCCAAGCTGGTGGACATTGCTAACTCCTGCGGCAGGGAGTTCCATAGTTTAACGACGCATTGCGTGAAGATGGCCTGAATCCTCCAGCATTCAGCTTCACTGGGTATTCACGAGTCCTAGCCTTGCGAAGTGCCGTGCATCATTTCATAAGAGGTTTTAAACAGTGCATACGTAAAATCAGTTCAGCTCCAAAACTGCCACCGAATGGGATAAATATTTATTTTATTTTTCTCTCTCTCCCCCCCCCCTCCCGAATATAGCTCTCATAACTGGAACACCCTCTTCATGGGAGTGAACGCGGTCGCCGATGCTGTTGCGCAGAAGTACAACGCCACGAAGAGCCAAGTGTTTGATGACGTGAGCCGCCTTTAAATATTTTTAAAAATTGTTTTTTATTTATACTTTTAAAATTTAACATTTCATCAATTTTACAATCCATTTAACATTTCAAAATTTGACTTCCTTCCCCCTCTTTCTGGAGTTCCTTAAATTTATTTTTTTGTATCTTCTGCATATCCAAATTCGTTTAACTTGCTCATTTAATTATCTATTGTAAATACATACTCTTATAAAACTGCAGCCTGTTACAATAACCATGCTAATGTTTTTATCTGTTTACAATTCAACTATAAATATCCAACAAATCCCGTTCCCATTCTTTTATAAACGGTTTGTTATCTTGATTTCTTATTCTTCCAGTAAGTTTTGCCATTTCTGCATATTCCATAAGTTTTTGTATCCATTCTTCCTTTACTGGGACTTCTGTTTCTTTCCACTTTCGGGCAAGTAACATTCTTGCTGCTGTAGTAGCATACATAAATAAATTTCTATACAGTTCTGTCCCCTGATTCCCTAAAGAAAACTTTGGTTTTCTTTTTTAAAAAAATAAATGTTATTTTGAACATCCTTTTCAGTTCATTATATATCATTTTTTAAAACCTATCCCGTCTTTCAGCTACGTTAATGGCAATATCCATATCTATTTACGTATCTAAAATTCTCTCTTGCCAGGAGAACAAGGGAAACATGTTGCCTATGTAGAATCACAGAATTGTAGACTTGGAAAGGACCCCAAAGGTCATCTAGTGCAATGCACTTTGGAACTCCCTGCCTATTGACATCAGGCTGGCGCCATCACTGTGTACTCATTTTGGCACCTGCTAAAAGCATTTTTGTTTAGTCCAAGCCTACCCAGACATCTAGAATTCTGGTGCATACAGTGGTGCCCCGCAAGACGAATGCCTCGCAAGACGGAAAACCCGCTAGACGAAAGGGTTTTCCGTTTTCAGAGGTGCTTCGCAGGACGAATTTCTCTATGGGCTTGCTTTTCAAGACGAAAATGTCTTGCGATTCTTGAGGGTTTTTTTCGCTCCCCACCCCCTTTTTGTAAGGCGCTAAGCTTCTAATAGCCTTTTAGCAGCTAATCCCTTAAGCCTTTAATAGCCGCTAATAGCGCTAATAGCGCTAATCCGCTAATAGGGTTGCTTCGCAAGACGAAAAAACCGCTAGACGAAGAGACTCGTGGAACGGATTAATTTCGTCTTGCGAGGCACCACTGTATTTAATTTCTTTCTGGTTTTAATTCTTTCGGATGTTGCAGTTGTTTTTGTCTGTTTGCAGATTGCTTTGAGGTTGTTGTTGTTTTTAAAAAAAGATCGGGTGGTGTATTTTATGAAATAAATAAATGATATTATTGTCTCTTGGCAGGAAGGCAAGGGGAGTGTGGCCGTGAGAGTGGCTCTGGGGGAAACGGAGCTTGTTCAGAAGGTCCGACAGTTCCTGCTGGACAACGGCGTCAGCCTGGATTCCTTCAGCCAGGTAAACACCATGTGCCCCCGGGAGAGGAACATGCAGGTGTTCCTTCTACTGAGTTCAGATCTTTGGTCCATCTAGCTCAATATTGTATACACTGACTGGCAGCAGCAGTCCAGGGTTTCAAGCAGGGAGTTCCCCCCAGTCAGAATTGCCCTTCTACTGGGATTTACCTCCCTGTAAATGTGTACTGGCTTTGAAATCTTAAATCACTGGCTCATTGTTGACCACACTGGCTGGCAGCAGCTCTACAGGGTTTCAGGAGAAGAGCCTTTCCCAGCCCTGGTAGGAGATGGTGGGGATTGAACCTGAGACCTTCTGCATGCAAAGCCAAATTCTCAACCACTGAGCTATGGCTTCTCCCCTTCAAGACACAGGAGCATAAGAAACTGTTTTATACTGTCATACCATTGGCCCTAGACAGCATCTTAAAAAGCAGAGACATCACCTTGCCAACAAAGGTCTGTATAGTTAAAGCTATGGTTTTCCCAGTAGTGATGTATGGAAGTGAGAGCTGGAGCGTAAAGAAAGCTGATCGCCAAAGAATGGATGCTTTTGAATTCTGGTGCTGGAGGAGACTCTTGAGAGTCCCATGGACTGCAAGAAGATCAAACCTATCCATTCTTAAGGAAATCAGCCCTGTGTGCTCACTGGAAGGACAGATCCTGAAGCTGAGGCTCCAATACTTTGGCCACCTCATGAGAAGAGAGGACGCCCTGGAAAAGACCCTGATGTTGGGAAAGATGGAGGGCACAAGGAGAAGGGGACGACAGAGGACAAGATGGCTGGACAGTGTTCTCAAGGCTACCAGCATGAGTTTGACCAAACTGCGGGAGGCAGTGGAAGACAGGAGTGCCCGGCGTGCTCTGGTCCATGGGGTCACGAAGAGTCGGACACGACTGAACGACTAAACTACAACCATTTGCCCATCTAGCTCAATATTGTCAGCACTGAATTGCAGCAGCTCTCCTGGGTTTCCGGCAGGGACATACAGCCCTACCTGGAGATGTTGGGGGTTGAACCTGGGACGTTGCATATGCAAAGCAGGCATCCTAACCACTGAGCCTACAGCCCTTCCCTTTAGACAGAGGAAGGTGCCTTATACAGAGGAAGACCACCGGTCAATTTAGGCTAGTGATTGTCTACACGGACTGGCAGCTGTTCTCCAGGGAGTCACACAAGGGACTCTTCCAGCCCTAACTGGAGATGCTGGGGATCAAACCGGGGACCTAAATGCAAGGCAGATGCTTTCCCACCAAGCCCATGGCCTTCACCCACTATGTTCCTGTAGAGAGGCACACACCCTGCTTGTCTCACTTGGGAGGAGAGGCCTTTTCTTACCCTAGAACGTGCTGGATAACTTGGGAGGCCAGGTGGAATGCATTTTGGAGCCCGGACGGAAATGAATCCTGCGCCTGCTTTCCATTTGAAGAAGAGGCTGCTGGATCAGGCCAATGGCTCATCTAGTCCAGCATCCTGTTCCCACAATGGCCACAGCACGTGGGAAACCAGCAAACATGATTTGAGCGTTCCCTCTTGTTCTTTCCAACAACTGGGATTCAGAAGCCTTGCTGCCTCCAGCTATGAAGGGCAGAGCATAGCCATCCTGGCTAGTAGCCTTTGATAAAGGGGGGACCCCTGACCATTAGGTCCAGTCGTGGCTGACTCTGGGGTTGCGGCGCTCATCTTGCTTTACTGGCCGAGGGATACGGTGTACAACTTCCGGGTCATGTGGCCAGCTTGATAAAGCCGCTTCTGGTGAACCAGAGCAGCACACGGAAACGTCATTTACCTTTCCGCTGGAGCTTTCTACTTGCACTTTGACGTGCTTTCGAACTGCTAGGTTGGCAGGAGCAGGGACCGAGCAACGGGAGCTCACCCCGTTGCGGGGATTCAAACCGCCAACCTTCTGATCGGCAAGTCC
This sequence comes from Podarcis tiliguerta, assembly GCF_965153285.1. Taxonomy (NCBI): domain Eukaryota; kingdom Metazoa; phylum Chordata; class Lepidosauria; order Squamata; family Lacertidae; genus Podarcis; species Podarcis tiliguerta. The sequence goes on from NC_139549.1 coordinate 21,352,002, forward strand.
TAGGCTCTGTATATCATTTCCCAGTAAGCTTTAACCTTACTGCATGAATCTTCCAACATTTAGTTTCATTGGACGTCCACAAGTTCTGGCTCAATGAGAGAGGGAGGAAAACTTTTGTCTATCAGTTTTTGTAAACTTCTGTTGTGTTGCCTCTTAACTTGCCTCTTCTGCAGCCTAAGAAGTCCCAAACGTTGCAAAAGCTTCCTTCGTAGGGCAGTCACGATCTTCCCTCTTCTTCCTCCAGGCTGCCGGCGAGCGGAGCAAGACCGTGATTCTGGTGAAGAACCTGCCTGCTGGAACACAGGCGGCCGAAATAGAGAAGGCCTTTGAGGCCCACGGCAGCCTTGGCCGGGTGCTGCTCCCCGAAGGAGGGGTGACGGCCATTGTAGAGTTCCTGGAGCCCACCGAAGCTAAGCGGGCATTCATGAAATTGGCTTACTCGAAGGTGAGGATGTGCGGTGTAGTGGTTAGAGCACTGGGCTGGGCCCTGGGAGACCACAGTTCAGATCCCCTGCTCAGCCATGAAGGCCACGGTGGGTGACCCTTGGACCACAGCCCCTGCCTCTCAGCCTAGCCTACCTCACAGGGCTGTTGTTTGCAGATGAAATGAGGAGGGCCGGGGGGGGGGGTGTTTTGAGAACCATGCATACCACCTTTTGCTCCTTAAGTAAATAAATGAATAAATGTGCATAGCTTGGGCTTAGCCAAGGTGGCTGCCCACTCCCAAGTAGCCTCATGGAATACTATGCACCCGCAGGGCTATTTCTGTGGAGCTCTGACTTTTAACTCCTTCCCCGACTACATTTAATTTAATTTAATTTTGTTTGCTTACTTATTTATATCTGTTATATCCATTAACTGGACAAACCCCTGTGTTGCAAAGAGAACATCAGCAATGTCTAGGTAACATGGTGACCGTGTACATACGCAATAAACAATCTTTATAGAATTCCTTCAAAGCATAACAAGTACAAAATGAAATCTTTAGTCTCAAAGTCTCTGAAAATCTTTAAATGAAGCGAGGTACCAGACTTTGTACAATGAAAGACAAGCTGTGAAGCTTTGAATATTCAGCAAATATGATGTCCAACACTGAACAGTGATTCCGGATATTGACTACTGTTTCGTAGAATTCTTCGTCAGCGTGGTGGGCGGATATAGAATTGCTTCATAAACCCATCTTATATCGAATGGATGTATGTAAATGAAAATATCAAATGCTGTGGAACAGTGCTTATAATGAGAGTCTTTGAGACTAAAGATTTCATTTTGTACTTGTTATGGTTTGAAGGAATTCTATAAAGATTATCTGTTGCATATTACATGGTCGTCGTGTTGCCTAGACATTGCTGATGATATTTATTAACTGAGCAGGAAAGCCCATTGAGATTGGCTTCTGAGAGCACCTACGTAGACATTTGTCCTGGAAAACACCCACCATTGTCTGAGAATTCTTAGATGGGAGATGGAGTGGGTTAGATTACGAGAAAAATTAACAGTAAAAAAATAATAACCTTTGGGATGAATCTGACTGCCAGTGTGGTGCAGTGGTTAAGAGTGTCGGACTAGGATCTGGGAGACCAGGGTTCAGACCCCCCAATCGGCCATTAAGCTCACTGGGTGACCTTGGGTAGCAGCCATCACCTCACAGCCTAACCTACCTCACAGGGTTGTTGTGAGAGAAATATGGGGAAGAGTGTGCCATGTTGAGCTTTTTGGAGGAAAGGTGGGGTGTACGAAAATAGAAACTGAAATAACAATTTACAAGCCCGGATGCTAGGAAGTTTAAAGCAGCGGCTTCTCCTTTCTGCTGTTTGCACTAATGGCAATTTTTTGTCATGGCTAAAAATTGGCCGTTGTTTCTTTAATGCTAAAAGAACTGTCAGCATGAGTCAGTGGCCTACAATGACTCATGCAACCTTTCACCAAATTGTACCTGTATAAATAGAGTGGTCAGTGTTAGTGTTGGGTGTGGGTTGGTTGGGTGATAGAAAGCTGGTTGCATTTGGTGTGTGTGTAAAAGCTGTTGGTCATGGTTTGAGAAGAAGACTTTTAAACAATAAAAGCAGCAATACTCTGCAAGAACACTCTTTCTCAAAGACTCTTTTGTGCCAACTAAGGTCTGAGGACTAGGCAAAGCAGTAAAAAGGAGGTCAGAACCTTTTCTTTTTTACAAACACTGATATTTTTCTCCCCACCACTCAGTTCAAGAATATCCCCCTGTACTTAGAATGGGCACCTATGGGTGTCTTCTCTGGCCCTGCAAAGAGAGAACCTGAGATTCCAGGAGGCAAGAAGGAAGGTGATGGACAGTCTGGAACTGGTAGGCACTGTCTGTTTTTAATGTATGTGTGGGTTGTTGTTGTTGTTGGTTTTTTTTAATGGTTTGCATCCAGACCCCCACTTCCCACTTGCTCTGTGGCCGGTCACCTTTTCCCTCCTGAAGAAATTGCGGGCTGGAATCCTGCAGCACTCTCCTCCTAGAGAGGGAGAGGGAATTCTAAAAGATGCTTTGCCCAAGCTCCTCAGGGTCCAATCCTGCAGCTTTAAATGAATGTACGTGTAATGCAATCATCATCTGAGGCCCTTCTTCGTGTGGAAGACTGAAAAAGGGCAACACAAGAACGGGCTCCCCAGGGAGACTCGTGTGACGCCTTCATTACATATCATTAGGCGCCAGGCCTAATTACCGTATTTTCCCGTCTATAAGACGCCCCCATGTATAAGACGCTCCTTATTTTCGGAGACTCAGATTTAAGAAAATCCACCCTCAGCACTATCCATGTATTAGGTGCCCCCCTAATTTTGGACATTAATTTTGGACAGTATATTCCTCTCCTCACAGGCCTATGGCTTACCTATAGCCTTTTAAATTTGTGGGTTGGGGGCGTTTCGTTTTTGTTTGTTACTATGTTACATATTTTTATGTTTTTATACGGAAACCGCCCTGTGATCCTTGGATGAAGGGCAGTGAAGAAATTTAATAAATGAACTTTAAAAATGCTGCTGATAGGGCCTAACTTAGGCCCATTGTTTTCGTTGCGGCTTTGCTGAAAAGAATTTGGTTGGCTACAACCCAGGCTCGTTGATCACCTCCTGGGTGACTCTTCCAGAGAGGGCAGAAGGAGGAGCAAATCTGTGGTTGGCAGGCCCTCTTTGTGTGTTAAAAGTACTTCTTTAAAATAGCTTACTAGGGAAATGTTGAAGTTGCCGTTTGGGGCACCTCAGGGTTATTTTTTTATAGTAACCCAAATCTCAGTTTTACGGTTGTACGTATATATCTCAATTTTAACTCATGAGCTATTGCTGCAATCTGCTCTGATTGTATATTTTATCTTTACAAACGCTGTTTTTGTTGTGTTTTGTTATGTGAGCTGGTCTTTGTAATAAATTATCTATCGAAAGTACTTCTTCATGCAGCTCGTAATTAAACTGTGGAACTCCCTGCCGCAGGATACACCAGCTTGGATGGCTTGAGAAAGAGGATTAGACAAATTTGTGGAGGAGAGGGCTGCCAGTCATGATGGTGAAGCTCTGCCTCCACAGCCTGAGGCAGCGATGCTTCTGAATACCAGTTGCTAGAAGCCACAGGAGTCTTCTCTTGTTCTTGAATCCTGCTTGCAGGTTTTCCCACAGGTCCAGGAACAGGATGCTGGACCAGTTGGGCTACTGGCTTGATCCAGCAGGGATCTCTTCTTTCTTATGTTTTTAATTCCCAGCTCTGCTGCAGATGCCCTGATTTCGGCAACACAACCCTCCTTTGTTTCCATTTATCAACTTGCGTTTTGCTTCTCCCCACTAATTTTAAAAATATTTTAAAAACCCCCACCATCTCCTGCTTGTATGTACTCCTTCCCAAAGGAGAAGGGAGGCACGGAGGCAAAGCCACACGTCCTTTCTGCACGCCAGCCCCGGCAAGCAAATTCCCCTTTTTCCACAGCCAGGACCCTCACCTCTAGATAAAGGGCTTTTAGCACTGCGGCCCTCAGAAATCTGCTCGCGGCCGATAAGGGTCTCCGCTGCCAGCCTCTGGCACCCAGGGGGAAAGTGGCAGTAAATTCCTCCGTCTGATTACAAAAGAGCTCCGTGAGGCTGACTTCGTTTTATTATTATTGTGGAAACGGTAGATCGGGGGGAAAGGGGGGGGTTGTCTTCATTCCCCATGGCTCTAATCTGGTTTCTTTTCCAGAGAATCAACAAAGTGAATGTCTATGTTTGCTAATTCGCTGCCTCTCTAGGGTCCCCCCTCCCCATTTAGAAAAGGCCTGTAATAGGAATTTTTGCCTGGCTTTAAACAAAGGGGAGGGGGACTCTTTTTTTTCTCCCAGACTGAGGGCCGCATTTCCTTCTGGGAGACCTCCTGGGGGCCACATTCCAGCAGTGGGTGGGGCTAGAGTCAAAAGTGGGTGGAGCAACAAATGAAACCCCCCCCCTCGTTTGTGCAGTAGGCTTGTTTCTACATAGTTGCATACCCTTCATCCTTCAAGCATTATCAAAGTTCAGGGACAAATTTCCTGTTGGGATTTGAATAGATTCTAGGAGTGGATATATTTATTAGATATTATCCTTCCTTCCTCATGTTTGTGAGTTCAGCAGAGTGGCATCCCTTTTGCAGCTTAAAAGGAAGCTTAGATAGGCTAGTTTTAGCCTTTTAGTTTTAAATAATCCAGGATGCCTTAAGGCAGACTGGATTCTCCTGGTATTCCACCACCCACCCCAACCCGCCTTTTCTTCCCCACAAAACAATATTGACATAAACAGTCTTGTAAAAGGTGAATATAACGTTTACTGTCTCAGAATATTTGTTGAAGAATAAGAACTGGTGCTTTGTTCCGGCAGCCTAAAAATGGCAATTCATTTACAAAAGCATTCTTTAGTCTTGTTTGAGATGGAGCCTGAGCTCCAGTGCAGATGTTTTCACATTTCTGGCTTGGTGGAAAGAGCCGAGAAAGAGATTGTGCCCAGGCAGGTAGGAAACTACGTATAGCTATGCCCTCCCACTGTCAGGGCACGGTGAGAGTGTCTTTCACAAAGTCTCTCTCTAGCAAACTTGCAAGAAAACTCTGTGAGCGTCAGCTCCTGCCGTGTGCCTGTCTAGCAAGACATGAATCGTTGGTTTGACTGCATTTTGAAATATGTCTCATCGGGTGGGGGTGGGGAGCTGGATCTGAGGTTCCCCGTATTGGGGCTAAATACATAGAGAGAAGCTCTCTGCAAATGTTCAGCCTGGATGTGTCAGGTCAGAAGTGTGAAGAGCGGGCTTCTTCAGCCTCACGCCCCCAGACGTTGTCTCCGGCCAGCATAGTCCAGTGGTCAAAGATGCTGGGAAGTGTAATTCAGAAATATCTGGAGGACTGAAGGCCAAATATGGCTGGTGTAGAGGAAGAAGGGTTTGGCGTGTTCCCCTTGTCCCCAGTGTGCTTCTGCACCTCGCTCCAAAACTTATGTGGCGTTTTCCTTGTACAGTGGTGCCCCGCAAGACGAATGCCTCGCAAGACGGAAAACCCGCAAGACGAAAGGGTTTTCCGTTTGCAGAGGCGCTTCGCAAGACGAATTTCCTTATGGGCTTGCTTCGCAAGATGAAAATTTACGAAAATTTTCGGGGGGGTTTTCCGCTCCAAAACCCCTTTTTCTGAATCGCTAAGCTGCTAAAAGCATTTTAGCAGCAAAACCGCTAATCCCTTAAGCCTTAAAAAGCCGTTTTTAGCCCTTAAAATGTCAATAGCGCTAATAGCGCTAATCCGTCAATGGGCTTGCTTCGCAAGACGAAAAAACCGCAAGACGAAAAGACTCGCGGAACGGATTCTTTTCGTCTTGCGAGGCACCACAGTACATTATTATTATTATTATTATTATTATTATTATTATATTACTTGATCTGGAAGCTGCAGTTAGTGCACAGTTGCTGACAGGAGTGAGAGACTGTCAGCATATTACAGACCTGCCCTGGTTGCCAGTTTGCTACTGGGCCAAGTTCGAGGTGTTAATATTAGTATATAAAGCTCTTAACAACTTGGGGGCAGTTTACCTTTGGGATCTTTTCTGTCTGAAGAGCTGGCATTGTACCAGGTGCAACATGACACCCATTCCACATTTGTAAGAAATCGGTATTTCACCTACACTTTGGAACTCCCTGCCTCTTGAAATCAGGCCAGCGCCTTCCCTGTGCTCTTTCTTGCACCCACTTAAAATGTTTTTGTGTAGACGAACCTATCCAGACATGTAGTTGCATGTGTTTTCATCCACTTATCCTTGATTTTAATCCCCCCCCCCCCAGGTTTTAGATAGTTTTAAAAACATCAACTGATAATTTCAATTTTTTCCCTTCCTCTTGCAAACCGCTTTGAGCATTTTATTTTCACAAATCCAGCGGCATGTGAATTTTATGAAACAAATAAAATAAATAAATGCTTCCTCCGACAGTGGAGGCAGAACACTGTCACCCCTGTCTGGTAGCACCCTGTCTAGTCTTACCCTCCGCAAATGTGTCTCTTTCAAAGCCATCCACGCTGGTGGCTGTCACAACATCACATGGGAACAAATTCCGCAATTGTAGCGTATGAAGGAAATACTTTCTTTTGCCTGGCTGGAATCCTCTTTAACATTTAGGAGTGTCAACGCTCAGTTGTGCCACCTGCCTGTTTTGAGTCCCTGAAAAAGTGGGAAAACTGCAATGCTGACTTACCACCAGGTTTCAAGCTTGCTATAATGTCCCCTCTTTTTAGGAGGGGTGGGAATCCAAGCTAAATCTGAGTGACTGGCTGCTTGGTGGCGATGGCTGTGATCCTGCCTGATATTTTGCAGGTGATTGTGGAAGCCACGGAGCTCAGACGCAGCCAGTGGAAGCCGAAATAGAGGAGGATGACGAAGAAGAAGAGGAGGAAAGCATTCCTGGGTGCACGCTCTTCATAAAGAACCTCAACTTTGTCACCAAAGAGGAGACTCTACAAGAGGTGCGTGTCTAATGGCTGAGTGCATTGTGTTTATTCCTCGGGCCTCTGGCCAAAGGCAGGAACTTCAACTTTTATTTTGCATTCACACGACAGTCTGTTCTGTTTTTCTGCAGTTTTCCTAACTGTTAGTTGTCTGCGTTATATCTGAGCTTTTTTTTTACGTGAAGTAAAAGCTGCTTCCAGAAATATACTGTGTGGCGCAAGTTTAGCATTTGTTTCTGGGTGGTTTGCAAATTGTTGTTATTTTTTCCCTCCTCTGGGGTTAAACTAAGAAGCGCACAACTTTTTCTTTCCAGGTTTTTTCCAAGGTGGGAGCCGTGAAGAGTTGCACCATCTCAAGGAAGAAAGATAAAGCTGGTACGTCCTCTTGTCCGATTAATTATCTCTTGGTGTTCTGTCACCTTCTAGGGCAGCCTGTGCCAAACCGGTCACCCTCTGTGTGCTTTGGACTACAACTCCCATCATCCCCTTAGCAAAGATGAGCTAGGTGGGACTGGTGGGAGTTGTAGTCCAAAATGGCTACGTTGGCTGGGACCTAGTGGGAGCTGAGGTACAAAATGGCTGTGCTGGGAGGGGCTGGTGGCAGCTGTAGTCCAGGTTGGCAAAAACTGCTCTAGGGTGCATTTCCCCCCCCCCCTTTTTTGTGAAAAAAAACAGGTGCTGGAACTCATATCTTGGTCAAAGGGTTGTTATAGCAGGATGGATGCCATGAGCAGTAGAAAAAGAGTCAAAATTATTTGGTACCAGTAAGTACTGCCACAAAAAACACCAACTTACGTATTTCCCCCCCTAAAATTATAAATAAAATATCGTTGTGTCATAAGAATCTTATTACAGCAGTTTGCATTGATATAAAAACATAAAACAACAATACAGTCATAACTCAGAAGTCGAACGGAATCCGTTCCGGAAGTCCGTTTGACTTCCAAAATGTTCAGAAACCAAGGCACGGCTTTCAGTTGGTTGCAAGAAGCTGCTACAGCCAATCAGAACCTGCGTCGGACGTTTGGGTTCCAAAGAACGTTCACAAACCGGAACACTCACTTCTGGGTTTGCGGCGTTCGGGAGCCAAAATGTTTGATTCACAAGGAGTTCGGCTTCCGAAGTACGACTATATAAAAATATAAGTAATGATGCTTATTATTAGCATTTCAGTGTGTATATGGCCCTTCATCCTGAAGGAGCCCAGGGCAGCAAACAAACCAAGAATGAAACATTCCTTGAGGTAAAATTAAAAATCTAGAAACGGTTAAAAGTGTTATAAAGTCACTGGTCCACAGGGTTGCCAGGAACAAGATATTTTAGCTGCCAAATGCCTCGGTAAACAGGGATGTTTTTGCACCTCGCCAGGGAGGGCATCGCTCAAAGGGGGAGACCCTGTCATGGCTCAATGGCAGCACCACCAGCAAAGTTTCAGCTCATTGGGCCAGTGCAGAGGAGGCTGGTCTGTTGGAGCGAGTGGGGCACTGCCCCACCTGCCTGCCTTTTTACATAAAAACCAACCCATGGGATGGGCCCTGCTGCCAACTTCCTCCTCTCTGTTTTGCCGTTGTGGAACTGAGCAAGCAGAAGGATGGGAACAAACCAAGAATTAATTGGCTTAGCCTGCCGTTGCCTCTGGCGCCACCTACTGTTGGCCTCCCTGCTTTCTGCCCTATCAGCAAACACCAGTCATCATGTCACCGTGGTCTCTCGCCTGGACAGCTTCCAATATATCTTTCTCTCTAGACCTGGTAGGTAATGTTTTCTCCTCCCTCCAGTGCCCCCAACGCCTTTTGCCCTTCTTTTCCAGGAGCGCTCCTTTCCATGGGGTTTGGATTTGTGGAATACAAGAAACCAGAGCATGCTCAGAAAGCCCTCAAACAGCTACAGGTAATGGCTGAACGCCTCTTCTCTTCCACATGCAGAGAGTGGGGACTGTAGCTTGTTAAGAGTGCATGCTTGGTGTGCTGAAGGTCCTGAGTTCAATTCTTGGCCCCTCCAGTTTAAAAGGGACCAGGCAGCAAGAAAGGACTCTTCTCTGCCTGAGAGCTGCTGCCAGTCAGAGTAGGCAGTACTGGAGTAGATGGACAAATGGTCTGACCTGGCGTAAGTCTGCTTCCTAAGTTGGAGAAGGGCCATGGCGCAGTGGTAGATCATCTGCCTTGCATGCAGAAAGTCCCAAGTTCAATCCCTGGCCTCTCCAGATAGCGCCCTTGCCTTGAAACCCTGGAGGGCCACTGCCAGTCAGTGTAGACAATACTGAACTAGGTGGACCAGTGGTCTGATTCTAGATATAAGGCAGCTTTGGGTGTCTTATACTTGGAGGTCTCTTGCATTCCCCCCTTAGCAGTCTTTGCTTTCTTACAGGGTTGCTCCGTGGACGGTCATCAGCTGGAAGTGAAGATCTCCGAAAGAGCTGTCAAGTAAGTTCCTAACTTGGGAGTTGAACCTAGAATTGTAGAGTTGGAAAAGGGACCCCAGGGGTCATCCAGCCCAACCCCCTGCAGTGCAGGAATCGAAACCTGCTCCTGGTCTGAGAGCCAGTGTGGTGTAGTGGTTAAGAGCGGTAGTCTCGTAATCTGGGGAACCGGGTTCGCATCTTCGCTCCTCCACATGCAGATGCTGGGTGACCTTGGGCTAGTCACACTTCTCTGAAGTCTCTCAGCCCCACTCACCTCACAGAGTGTTTGTTGTGGGGGAGGAAGGGAAAGGAGAATGTTAGCCGCTTTGAGACTCCTTAAAGGGAGTGAAAGGCGGGATATCAAATCCAAACTCTTCTTCTTCTTCTTCCTAGCCTTGCCCAAACTAAAGCTCCTGCTTTAAAAACAAAATCAAACGAACCTGAATTTATTGAAGTAAATGAAACAAATCAATGCAATAAACATAATAGAGGTGCAAATAAACTCCCCAGCAGTGCAGTGTATCCGGGAGAGCCTTAATTTCACGTTGCACAATGGAGAGGGAGTCCTGTCTGTGTGTGCATTTGCGGTATATAAGATAAAACCCCACCAAACAGCATGTGGTTTTTTTCCAGGGCTTGTAGGCCTTTTATGTTGCCTTTTCAGCTAGTGCTAAACTCGCCAGAGTCGTGCATGCTCTAGTTTTCTCCCGCTTGGACTACTGCAATACTCTGTACGTGGGGCTACCTTTGAAGTTGACTTGGAAACTACAACTAATCCAGAACGCAGCAGCTAGACTGGTGACTGGGAGTGGCTACCGAGACCACATAACACCGGTCCTGAAAGACCTACATTGGCTCCCAGGACGTTTCCGAGCACAATTCAAAGTGTCGGTGCTGACCTTTAAAGCCTTAAACGGCCTTGGTCTTGTATACCTGAAGGAGTGTATCCACCCCCATCATTCAGCCGGACAATGAGGTCCAGCACCGAGGGCCTCCTGGCAGTTCCCTCCCTGCGAGAAGTGAGGTTACAGGGAACCAGCCAGAGGGCCTTTTTGGTAGTGGCACCCTCTGTGTGGAATGTCCTCCCATCAGATGTCAAGGAAATAAACAAGTACCTGACTTTTAGAAGACATCTGAAAGCAGCCCTGTTTGAGGAAGTTTTTAATGTGTGGTGTAGTGGTTAAGAGCGGTAGTCACGTAATCTGGGGAACCGGGTTCGTGTCTCCGCTCCTCCACATGCAGCTGCTGGGTGACCTTGGGCCAGTCACACTTCTTTCAGCCCACTCACCTCACAGAGTGTTTGTTGTGGGGGAGGAAGGGAAAGGAGAATGTTAGCTGCTTTGAGACTCCTGAAGGGGAGTGAAAGGCGGGATATCAAATCCAAACTCCTCCTCCTCCTCCTCTTCTTCTTCTTCTTCTTCTAATGTTCAGTGTTTTTAATATTCTGTTGGGAGCCGCCCAGAGTGGCTGGGGAAACCCAAACAGATGGGCGGGGTATGAATAAATGAATTATTATTATTATTATTATTCCACATATTTTTATACAAACTTAAAAGCTGGTTTTTGCGTTTGGGGGCAGTTGAGGTTCTGGCAGCCGCCACCATCCACGTCAGGAGTTCCCAAGAGCCGAAACCTTTCAGTGGATTCTCCTATTTTATAGACATGTGGAGTTGGGCATCTTTTGCCAGCTGGCTTTGACATCTATCCTGCCACTTCACCCCAGGGTGGTGATCTTGGCTGGAGCAAAGCTGTACATCCTTGGACCCCAAGGAAAATTAGCAGTGCCGACATTGACAAAAACTCCTGTTAGTTGGGGAGGAGGCATATCCTGGGGGTGATGGAGGGATGAGCCCACCCTTGTCTCTTTTGATCCACCAGGTCAGCTGTGGTCTCGGCCCGGAAGAAGCAAACCGGCAAGAAGCAAAAGAGCTCCAAGATCTTAGTGCGTAATATCCCCTTCCAGGCAACCGTGAAAGAAATCAGAGAGCTTTTCAGGTAAGGAGATATTTCTTGTAGCCACATTCAATGTCCCATGTCTTGGAAGTGCGACAGTAGGGATTTGTTGATTCTGTTCGTGTTCAAGTCACCTAGCCCAGAGCGGGACAAGGGCAGGTGTTGCTTAGCAACCAATCACTGCGGCATGATCCACACATAGTGTGCTCTGATTGGCTGCGTAGTTCTGAGGGAGTTTTATTTTTATACATTTCGTTGAATGTATTCCTGCTATGAACAAGGCCCAGAATGAGACAGACTTACACCCCTGTCTTCTTGTTTCCCCCTCAAGTTATATGCTGTTCTTGTTCAGTTGGCTCAGTACAGTTCTATCACGATCGTCTTTCCTTTCTTCGGACTCCCGCCTGTGTTATTTCACTGGCTTTTGCTGCACCCTGGACTAGCAAAGGGCACGAGCTGTGGCTTTCGTTAGCCAAGTTGAACTGGCTGAAAACAAAGAGGGGTTGCCTTTAACAGGGTGTTGGGGTGGGTGTAATCTACCACTGCCTGTTGTGGAATCGAGTGCTCTCGTTCAGGGTTCCCGCCACAATCTCTTCAGTGATATGCTGTTCCACCTCTGCACCCCCCGGTTTTCTGTCTCTCCCTTACAGTAGTCTGGAAGAGACCCCATTATTGGGTTGGAAAAGAGAGACCCCCCCTCTCCCTGCCACCCATCTGATGTCCTTGGGAGCTGCTGCTGATCAGTGTTGACAATATTGAGAGAGATGAACCCATTGGCCTAATTCGGGGCATCTTCCTCCCCTCGATTATGCCCTTCTGGAACTGAGCGGGGAGGAGGATGGAGCCAAAGCTAGCATTAGATGGCTCTGCCATCTGCCATTGCTTCTGGGTCCACCTCCCTGCGTCCTGCCCCACCAGTCCCAGTGCACACCAGCTGCCGCGGATTGTGATTACCTTTGGGGGACCCCTCCCTTTCCCCTTACCTGGCCAATCCCCTGGCAACGCCTCCGCAGGCAGGATTGGGCGATTGGGGTAAGCGGAGACCTCCAGGTATCCAGCCTGGGGAGGATAAAGCCAACCCGAACTACCAGGAGCCGCACTGGGATCCAGGGGGCCACGTGCGACCACACAAAAGGTGCCCCCCCCCATTTGATGTGAGGAGCAGTCATTGCGTGGACAGGTTTAGTCCCCTCAACCCCAGGCGACCCCTGAGCAAAATAATGACTCAAGACAATGTGTTATGGGATTAAAATTGGCCACAACTTTATTAAGTTTCAGATGTAAGGAGACCTTGGCTCAGGCACTGGGAGTTTATCCTTCCAAGTCCCCAGCCGGGGAACTGGGAGACTTCAGGGTTATCCAGAATGTGTGGGGATTGGGCTGGCTCTGGAGAACGTGTGTTCAAGCAGAGAGCCAGCCCCCCAGTCTCGCCGCTGTTGGAGGGGAGAGCAATGACAACCTCTCGGTATATGGCCAATGCCTCCCCCCAAGTCCCCTTTAACGGGGAACCCTGGTATCACCGCGGCTCTATTCTTTTTACACCCCTGTGAATAGAAGGGTTGTGTGGGTACCAACTGCTCTTCCTTTGCCGGACCGCCAGGGGGCACTCTTAGCCTTTGCTGGAGAGGAGAGCTCAAGCTCTGCCTGGAAGGCTCTTTGCTAGGCAATGATAGCTGCCGGTGGAGGTTAAAGGCTCTGGTCAGGTGGAGGTGGGAGAAACCAAGGTTCTTGTGTGTGCGGAAGCTGGCGTCTGTTGCCTTAACCTGCATCCTCAGAAATGGTTGTTGGCCTGGGCCAGGGATGCTCCCCCCTGCATTGATGATGGGAATGGCTGGAGAGACATTTCCTTTCCTCTGTGGCCAGTCACTATTTTTTTTCCCTTCCATATGAGCTGGAGGAAATGCTCATTTCCCCACCAGGATTTGCAAGCTTACAAATTAGCGGGGGAGGGGAGATGGCCGAGGGAGAGGAAGCACAAAACGCACAGAGGATTTTGCTTCCCAGCTCGGAGCCAAAAGGTTGCCCCCTCGCCTTTGTACCTTTCTCAGAAGCCACAAGCGTGGCTCAGAGCATCTCAGTGGGACCAAAAAACGCATGTCCCATTTTCTCATCCTCCAGAGCATTTTAATTTTTATTTTTTTTAGTTTTGTCTTGTTGTTCCTGTGCTGACAGTGTGTAAAGGCTGAAGACTTAGAATTTACCCAATGGTTTGGTTTTGATTTTGATTTTGTTCGGGGACCTTCTGAGTACATGCCACAATACAAAGACCAGCACCCCTTGCCCCCTGCCTCAGGCTTCTTGTCTCAGCAGATGTGAAACCCAGGAAAATTCAGGACTGGTGTCAAATCTCTCTCTTGTATTTCCTAGCGGGTGACTATTTCTGTCTCTTTTGCAATGACTGCTGCATTTTGAACTAAGTGAGGGTCGGAGGACTGGTGATGGCTGCTTTGCCCTTTGACTTCTCTGCCTGCTCTGAAAGATGGGGGAGAAGGCTCCCAGGCGCAATGAGCCGAGAGGGGCATCGGTGGAGACCTTCCCTTTTGCATGACAGTGGCATATACCCATCCCTTTTTTTGCTTTGCGTATCTGCTTGTGGACAGGAGTTAGCAGTAGTCTTGCAGTGTGTGTGTGTGGGGGGGAGAAACATTGGGAATGGGGAATGAGGAGTTAAAGAGTGCTTGGCCAGTGTCCCATTTTAGAAGAACCAGGGGGTGGGGGCTGCTTCCTTGCTTGCTCCCTTGGCTAACCACCAGTTAGACTGTGTGCAAAAAAGGCTCCTCTGAGCATGTGTGGAGTGCCTTTCCCTCCCCCATTGAGTAAGGGAAAGTCAAAGGCAAGAGAGCAAAGTTGGCAGGAGCAGAAGCTTCATTCAGTCCCCATCCCACGTTTAGAACTCTGGAACTCAGCACGATTCTAGTGCAGGTGTAGCATGGAGAAAAATGAATGAGGTAGGAAAATGTAGTCTTTGGGATCAGAGGTTATTTTAGGAGCCAGGGAGGAAAGCCACTAGGTAGGGGGGTGGGTCATAGTTCAATATCAGAGCACTTTCTCTGCACGTAGACCCCAGTTCAGTTCTTGGCATCTTCAGGGGAAAAGGATCAGGTACCAGGTGACAGGAAAAGACCCTTCTCTGGCTGAAACTCTGGAGAGCCACTGCCAGTCAGAATTATCAATGCCCGGCTTGATTGACAGGTGCTTTGACCTGGTTTAAAGAACAAAGGAGGATCTCCAGGTGCTTTAAATGGTTTATTATGAGCCCAGAGCATTTTTACGTGGGGTGGGTGGAGGGAAATCATTTATCAGCATACAAACAACATAAAGGGAGGGTAGAGATAATTGGTTCGAAATACAATAGAGGAAAACTTGGAAAATGCAGAGCGTTGAAGGAGGAAGGTGGAAGAATGGCACTCTTTCTCGCTTCATCTTTCAGGTCTATGTGCTTTTCAAGGCTCAGGTTAACTCTTCCGGGTGAGGCTCTTGCTCAGATCCCTACCAAAGTGAATTGCGTGGGCATTTTCTCCCTCTTTTCTGTCTCAAGGGGTAGGGTCTGTGTGTGTACAGGAGCGGGTGAGAGAAATGACCAGAGTGGGTGGCACCCCCGTGGTACGACCTCAAAAATCCAACTGTGCCCATTGACCTAAAACATGGATGACTCCTAGAGCAAGGACTCTAAATGGGTGGAGCTGTATGTGATTCTCAGGGACCCTCCTGCATGCCACACCCTCCCCCCTTGAAACTTTGCGCATTGAGCTTGTAGGTCTGCAGGACAGTGCTACCCATGTTCAGCTGAATGTGCTTGGAAATCGCCCCTTTGATCAGGAACCTGAAAACTTGGGAGAGGATGAAACCTTGGAGCGCCATTTCCCATCATTGTAGACACTGTTAACTTAGATGGATTAATGGTCTGGCTTGGTATAAGGCAACTTCCTATATTCTCATGTGATTTTATGGTGAGAGCATGTGTGAATTTTGTATGGGACCTAGACCCCGGGAATCTCACTCCCATTATCCTGGGTTTCTGTTGGTATGGGGGTGGGGAACCAGGTTTTCTTTTGCTTGTGCGTGGCTCCAGGTAATATCAACTGGTAATTTATTCTGCTTTTATTTGCTTATTTGGAGTTTTAAGGATTTGGGAAATTTCTGACTCTTGTGAAAACCTCTGCCTTTTACTGTTATTAAGCTCTGCGCATGCAGTCTGTGATTGCTGGCTTTCATGCTGCATTTCGATTCTATGGTCTATGTCTTTTGTTACCTAATTGTGTTCTTAACTTCTGCTGAAGTACACGCAGAGATCTTTTGTCATTGGACAGCATCTAAGTATCTTAAACAAATAATTGCTCAGCTGTGTTTGGCGGTTTAGGTAGCCGTAGCTTAGACCAATATTATTTTGCTTAAAACATCGAAATGTTTATTGTCATTTATTTATTAAAATGCTTGAAGATCGCTGTTCATCAGAAAAGAAATCAAAGCGATTACGACAGAGGTATATATCTATACCATGAAAAACCATGTAAACATTTAAAATCAGATATCGAGTAACTGTTACGTGCAGATGTTTTCTGAATTGCCCGTGCATATAAGCTTGGCGATAGAAAAGCTTTCAGCAGGAGTTTAAAGACTAAAGCAGAAACACTGTTGGCAGAGTATTCCACAGGACTGCCAAAAATCTCAGTGGTCGAGTTTACATGTAAGGGTTAAGCCGATCCCTAAGGTACCCTGGACCTAAGTTGTTCAGGCTTTGTAGTAACACAAGACCCTGAACCTGTATTGGTGGTAGTTGGGCAGCCCGTGCAAATATTTTGGCAATGGGGTCAGCTATGTGCCCCATCAGCTCTCTGGCCACCATGTTCTACATCAGCTGGAGCTTCCAAACCAGGCCCAAGGGCAGCCCATTGCAATAGCAAACCCTCCACGTGTCCCTATTTTCCAAGGACATCCTTGATTTAGAGAAGCCATCCCAGTTTCTGTTTTGATCCCGGAATGTCCCGCTTTTCCTTAGGATGTCCCTATTTTCATTGGAGAAATGTTGGAAGGTATGGAGTTATCCGACCCCCAAGGCATCCAAAGGAAACCTTGTACAGTGGTGCCTCGCAAGACGAAAAGAATCCGTTCCGCGGGTCTTTTCGTCTTGCGGTTTTTTCGTCTTGCGAAGCAAGCCCATTGACGGAGTAGCGCTATTAGCGCTATTGGCGATTTAAGGGCTAAAAACGGCTTTTTAAGGGGTGGGGGATTAGCGGTTTTGCTGCTAAAATGCTTTTAGCAGCTTAGCGATTCAAAATAAGGGGTTTTGGAGCAAAAAAAAATATTCAATTTTTTTCGTCATTTTTCGTCTTGCGAAGCAAGCCCATAGGGAAATTCGTCCTGCGAAGCGCCTCTGCAAACGGAAAACCCTTTCGTCTTGCGGGTTTTCTGTCTTGCGAGGCATTCGTCTTGCGGGGCACCACTGTATAGGGAAGGGTTGGGGTTTTTTGTTAAAAAATGTTTTATTATGTTTTTATATATGTTGGAAGCTGCCCAGAGTGACTGGGGCACCCCAGTAAGATGTGGGGGATATAAATAGTAAAATCATCATTATGTAATGGGACGTCCCTATTTTCATTGGAGGAATGTTGGAGGGTATGCAGTAGTCCAGCCACAAGGTTATGTTGACATCTGCAGGTGCTGGACTGGCCTCGTAAATGGACTGGATGAGAGCCAATAAAGTGAAGCTCAATCCAGAATAGGCTGAGGCACTGTTAGTGCCTTCATCAGGTGTCTGAGATGTAGCCTGCTCTTAATAATAATATTAATAATTTTATTATTCATATCCTGCCCATCTGATTGGGTTGCCCCAGCCACTCTGGGCGGCTTCCAACGTATATAAAAACATAATAAAACTTTAAACATTAAAAACTTCCCGATACAGGGCTGCCTTCAGATGTCCTCCAAAGATTGTATAGTTACGTATCTCCTTGACATCTGATGGGTGGATGTTCCACAGGGTGGGTGCCACTACCGAGAAGGCCCTCACTGCCTCGTTTCCTGTAACCTCACTTCTCGCAGTGAGGGAAACACTAGAAGGCCCTTGGAGCTGGATCTCAGTGTCTGGGCTGCTCTTAATGCTGTTGCACATCCTCTGAAGAGTGGGTCCGTAACTTGGGGCTACTGCTGGATCCATCTCTGTCGCTTGAGGCTCAAGTGGCCTCTGTGGCCCAGCTGCACCCCTTTCTGGACAGGGATAGCCTAACCTCTGTGGGGCTTCCTCTGAAGACAGTTTGGAAACTTCAGCTGGTGCAAAATTCAGGAGCTAGGCTGCTCACAGGGGCAAGGCAGTTTGAGCATATAACGCCAAACCTGGTCTGACTGCACTGGCTGCCAGCTAGTTTTTATTCTTCTCTTTTTTGTTCCATGCACAGAGGAGCCCAGACCCACAGATAACAGCCTCGCTCCAGAGAACAAGGAGTCTTGCTGTCAGTTGTTTGTGCCGGGCAGCTCCTTCACTCTGGGCTTTAGAGCAAAGATATATATTCCAGAAGAGCATCTAAACAAA
This sequence comes from Podarcis tiliguerta, assembly GCF_965153285.1. Taxonomy (NCBI): domain Eukaryota; kingdom Metazoa; phylum Chordata; class Lepidosauria; order Squamata; family Lacertidae; genus Podarcis; species Podarcis tiliguerta. Next base: position 21,369,820 of record NC_139549.1, read on the forward strand.
ACTCAGCAGTGGCTTCGTTTCCCTCCTGCAAAACACACGCACACTGAAATGAACACTTCTCAGAAGTAGTTTTTCTCCTCCTGCGGTGACTGCAATCGAAATGGCAGTGGGCAAAGGATTTTTCTAGCTGGCAGCAGAATTGAAAACTCTCCCTGGTAGTTTTAGGTGCAAATGCAGGTAGACTGTGGCTGAGTTCTTAAAATGCCTAATATATATTTGTGGCGTGTGTGTGTGTCTTCAGCCAAGCTCTGAGACAGCTGGCACCAGCTGGTCCCATTCTGGCACGGACAGACCAAAGTCGAAAGACTCAGAGGCAGGTGATGTTGTCAAAGGTAGGCTGGCAATCAGGTTCCCAATCAGCAAGGGAAGGCGAAGCAAGGGCAGTCAAAGAAAGTAAGAAGAGGGTTCTGGATCAGGCCAGTGGGCCCATGTAGACCCAAACTCTGTTCTCACAGCGGCCAACCAGATGCCGTGAGAAACCTGCAAAGCAGGACCTGACAAGAGCTCTCTCCCCTCCTGCAGTTTGCAGCAACCGGTTTTCAAGTGCATCACTTCTTTCGACCACGGAGGCAGAGCACAGCCATTGTGGCCACTGATAACCCCTTTCCTCCATGAATTTGTCCAATCCTCTTTTAAAGCCATCTAAGTTGGCAGCCGTTGCTGCCTTCTGCAGAAGCGAGTTCCATAGTTTAACTAAGAGCTGCATGAAAAAGTCCTTTTTTCTTATCCTCCCTGAATCTTCTGCTTTGCATGCGGCTCCAGGCATCTCCTAGGTTAGGGTTGGGAAGAACTCCTGCCTGAGAGTCCAGGGAGCTGCTGCCAGTCAGTGTAGTAGTAGTAGTAGTAGTAATAGTAATAATAATAATAATAATAGTAAGAATAAATATTTTATTTATACCCCACCCATATGGCTGGGTTTCCCCAGCCACTCTGGGCGGCTCCCAACCGAATGTTCAAAACACAATACATCATTAAACATTAAAAACTTCAATAAACAGGGCTGCCTTCAGATGTCTTTTAAAAGTAAGATAGTTGCTTATTTCCTTGACATCTGATGGGAGGGCGTTCCACAGCGAGGGCACTACTACCGAGACGGCCCTCTGCCTGTTTCCCTGTAACCTTGCTTCTCGCAGGGAGGGAACCACCAGAAGGCCCTCGGAGCTGGGGGTGGAGACGCTCCTTCAGGTATACAGGACCGTGGCCGTTTAGGGCTTTAAAGGTCAGCACCAACACTTTGAATTGTGCTCGGAAACGTCCTGGGAGCCAATGTAGGTCTTTCAGGACCGGTGTAATATGGTCTCGGCGGCCACTCCCAGTCACCAGTCTGGAGAGCATCGCCCAAATTCGCAGAAGACATTACTGATATTCATTGGATGTCTAGGCATTCTAGCGTCATGAGAAAAGAGGAAAAACTTTTCTCTGTCCACTTTCTCTACGCACTGCACAATTTTATCAACTTTTGTCACGTTGCCTCTTGGCTCTCCTTTTCTCTAAACTAAAAACACTGAGACATCGTTCATTTGCTCATCGTCTTTTCTCTGTGGAAGGTGGTGCTGGTTGGGTCCATAGGCAGTGGGCAGGTGAGCAGGCAGTGGAGACAACAGAAGGAAGAGAGGGTACGTTCACTCGGAAGGAGAAGAGACCCACAGGTAGAGAGCATCTTCTTGCCCAGAGACCCCCATTCTCGCACCCAACTCCCAACAACAACCAGGGACCGTCGCCAACGCTCCCCACAAATTTCCCAAACTTGGCAGTGTTCATGCCGTGGCCCTGCTAGAGAGCTGTAGCAGTGCAAGGGTTAAAAGAGGCGAACGGAGGAAACAAGGTATTTCAGGCTCTCATTATTCACTGCCAGCTTTCCCCAAAATGGTATTAATTTCGTGCTGTCACGCAGGACTGCATCGTGTCTGTTGCAGTGGAGCCTAGCAGGGGCTGGGTGGGGAAGGTGCACCCGGCCTCCCTGCCAAATGGATGCTTTTTTTCTTTCTTGCTTTTTTTCTTTCTTGAAGGAGCAGCTTTGGCTGTTTTTTTTAAAAAAAGGGGGGGTATTTATTTTGCTTCTTCCCCATCCTGAGTACCTTTAGTCTGGGAAGCTGGTGGGGTTGGGTGCCCTGTGTTGCGCTTCTCCCTTCAAATTCTCCCCCCCCCCCTTAGCTACACAACTGGTTATTCCAAAATTTCATGGCGGGTTGCAGGGAAGGCGTATCCTCTTGAGAAATTAGGTGCTGTTGTATTTTGCAGTGGTACCTCGGGTTACATACGCTTCAGGTTACAGACTCCGCTAACCCAGAAATAGTGTTTCAGGTTAAGAACAGAAATCGTGCTCCGGCGGCACGGCAGCAGCGGGAGGCCCCATTAGCTAAAGTGGTGCTTCAGGTTAAGAACAGTTTCAGGTTAAGAACAGACCTCCGGAACGAATTAAGTACTTAACCAGAGGTGCCACTGTATTTGCATTTAACCTCCTACACCAAGGTAACACCCAGCTCCATATATTTATCGGAGAGGAGTGAGGAACCCTGTGGGACAATGGTTCCCAATGGGCTAAAGTGCTGTGGGCCCCCGCTTTTTCAAAAGCCAAGCCATGGATCCCCTACTTTTCAAAATTTTGGTATCTCTGTGGTAGTTTTTGTTATGTTACGTGAATGGTGCCACTGACCCCCTGTGGTTTGTGGAGCAGCACTTGGGAACCAATTCTGTAGGAGACTATAACACCCGCCCTCATAAGCTGCTATGTATGGTCTTTCTACCCCTTAAAAACTCCCCCCTTTGTAGCCTGCAATTTTACCTATGGTTCCATGAGGACTAGAACCTTGTCTACATGGCTGTACGGAGAATGAGTAGTCAGCATGCTGCTCTCTGGATGTGGGACTACAACTCTAATCATCCTTGACTGTTGGCCATGCTGGCTGAGGCTGATGGGAACTTGAAGCTGCCATTGTATTGGCTAGCCCTGGTATAGAGAAAGACCAGTCCGATTTTCCTACCTCTTCTGCATACATCTATTCATGTTCTCATCCCTAAGCATTTACTGGGTTGTCCTATGTTTTGGCTACAGGTAGGAGATAAAATCTTCTTTCCTTTATGTAAACAAAAACTTCCTGTATGAATAAAGCAAGCATATTAAGGAGAAGAAAACAAGCATATCAAGGAGAAGATTAAATCTTTTCCCGTATCTGTGTTTGTATTTTATATATGTTAGCTGACAGTACTTCCTGGCATTGCACAGGAATTCTTAGAAACCAAAAAACACTGAGATTTATACGTGGATAATTATTTGTATAGCTTCTTAATAGGGCTGGGCGATATATCTTCCAAAACTGTTTTGAAGTTCATATCTTGATATCTGTTTCATATTTTTTGACATGGCAATATATTGTGAATCATGTTGTGTCGTCCAAAACCGGTTTCAAGTCCATATCATGATATGGGTTTCATAATGTTTGACCTGGCAATATATTGTGAATCATCACGTGTGCATGCTATACAAAAATCACAATGTGGGAGAAACCGCGAAGCCAGACAATGCCTCTACATAGCTCTATCCTTATTTCAGACTTTGTGATCTATTGGTATATCATTATGTTTAGCTGATGATATATTGTGATATTGAAAACCAGATATTGCCCAGCCCTACTTCATAAGGCCAGGGGGACGATGACACCTATTTTCATTCTAAGGTTGTTGGGTATGGCATATAATCTTGCCAAATTTTGTTAAAAGCATTGGAGTTTTGAAAGGTTGGGGTCTGCCATCTTGCTTCAAAATGGCATCCAATTTGTAGTCAAACATAGAGGATAACCTGCTCCTCAGTCTCAGGAACCATCACGCCAAATTTTGTTACGATATCATTATGAGTTGTCTGAATGCATAGGAATTAGATGGACAGACAGACAAAGAAACTTCGAAATCTATGGATGATTATAGATGTGGATGATTGAGCAGGATGTTGTAGATGATAGGCATGAATAAGGTCGGCTTTGAATTTGACCCGAAGAAGCTGAATGTTAGGAGATTCAAGATAGGCGAAAGCAAGTTTGTCACACACTGCGTTGTTGAACTATGGAACTCACTTCCACAAGAGTTAGTGATGACATCCAAGACAAACCTAGACAGCATCTTAAAAAGCAGAGACATCACCTTGCTGACAAAGGTCCATATAGTTAAAGCTGTGGTTTTCCCAGTAGTGATGAATGGAAGTGAGAGCTTGGACCATAAAGAAGGCTGATCGCCGAAGAATTGATACTTTTGAATTATGGTGCTGAAGGAGACTCTTGAGAGTCCCATGGACTGCAAGAAGATCAAACCTATCCATTCTTAAGGAAATCAGCCCTGAGTGCTCACTGGAAGGACAGATCCTGAAGCTGAGGCTCCAAGACTTTGGCCACCTCATGAGAAGAGAAGACTCCCTGGAAAAGACCCTGATGCTGGGAAAGATGGAGGACACAAGGAGAAGGGGACGACAGAGGACGAGATGGTTGGACAGTGTTCTCGAAGCTATCAGCATGAGTTTGACCAAACTGCGGGAGGCAGTGGAAGACAGGAGTGCCTGGCGTGCTTTGGTCCATGGGGTCACGAAAAGTCAGACACGACTAAACGACTAAACAACAACAGCCACAATGGCTGCCTTCTACCTTCCCTGGCCAAGCCAGTATGCTTCTGAAGACCAGCTGCTGGTCTTCAGCAGTGGGAGAGAACTTTTTCCCCACCCTCACCACCTGCTTGTGGGCTTCCCATTGGGGCACCTGGTTGGCCACTGCGAGTGACCAAGATGCTGGAGTAAATAGTCCTTTGGTCTGAGCTAGGAGGGCTGCTCTGGGCTTCTTATGGGCTGGATTTGTCCACAACAAATCTCAGAATCCGGCCTCATTTGGTAAGCCACGACCTCTCAAAGCTTCGATTCCCCCACCTGCATAATGGAAACAAGAGTTGATCTCTTCTGTAGGGATGTTTGGAGCACCGACACAATGTCTTCAACTATCTCCCTGTGGCGGCCACCACTCTTCCTTCCTCCACCTGGTACCTCTTTGTGTTTGTGTGTGTCGACCTCCACCAACGATTAAGTGTTTATGCCGCATCTTTAACATCTGCTTGGATATTTCCTTTTTATCCCTAAGCTACTCAAATTGGGGGGTGGGGGGTGAGCAGCTACATCCCCACACCTTTCCCCATGCCCCCTTGTTTTGTATCTCATTTTCGCACTATCATCGAGCTCTTCCCCCTCCTTCTCCAGCTCCTGTTTGCAAGTCTGTTTTGACAGCTTCTGTCAGTAAAGTGCAGCTGGCTGCCATCACCTCTTATTGGCTGCAGACACCTCTGGCATCATGCTGAATATGATTAAAATCTGATTAATGGCGGAGGGGAGGAGGCGAAGTAGGTGCTCCCCACCCCAAACAAGCACCTTGCAACACCACCATCTTAAACTGTTCCAAAGGCCGCTAGGGCTGTTTGTATTTCTCCAAGTGCTGGGGCCCAGAGAAGAAATAAACAAAAGGATGTGTGCTAATGGCCCCTGGATAGTCTTTTCACATCATTGATTTTGGGGGGGTGGAGTTGAGACTGATAGGTATAGCCAACATGGCGGAATACAAGTTCCCAGTGTTCCTAGCCAGCATAGACAGTGAAGCTAAGAAGACATTTGCTGCTGGATCAGGCTGATGGCCCACCTTGCCAGGCATCCTGTTCTCAGAGTGACCAAAAAGTGGTAAGGCCTCAAAGCAGGAGGTGAACATAGCTGTCATGATGGTGATGATTATTTGTATCCCACACACCTGACTGGGTTGCCCCAGCCGCTGTGGGAGGCTTCCAACATATATAAAAACATCATAAAACATTAAACATTCACAAGTTTCCTTATATAGGACTATCTTCAGATGTCTTCTAAAGGTGATATAGTTACTCATCTCCTTGACACCTGACATTCTAACAGGGCGGGCGCCACTACTGAGAAGGTCCTCTGCCTGGTGCCCTGTAGCTTCACTTCTTGCAGTGAGGGAACCACCAGAAGGCCCTCAGTGCTGGACCTCAGGATCCGGGCTGAATGATGGGGGTGGAGATGCTCCTTCAGGTATACAGGGCCAAAGCTGTTTAGTGCTTTAAAGGTCAGCACCAACAATTTGAATTGTGCTCGGAAACATACTGGGAGCCAATGTACCGTATTTTTCGTCCTATAGGGCGCACCGGCCCATAGGACGCACCTCATTTTTTTGGGGGGGAAATGAATAAAAAAAAATTATCCCCCCCCCCCAGCTGCGGCTGCCGCCCCAAGCCTTGCGGACACCCACCAGAAGCAAGGAGAGCCCTCCTGAGGGCTCCCCGTGCTTCGGGCGGCAGGCTGCCGCCCCAAGCCTCGCGCGCTCGGCGGGACCTCCCGTCGGGCGCGCAACGCTTGCGGACACTCGCCCGAAGCACGGGGAGTCCTCCAGAGGGCTCCCCGTGCTTCGGGCGGCAGGCTGCCGCCCCAAGCCTCGCACGCTCGGTGGGACCTCCCGTCGGGCGCGCAACGCTTGCGGATACTCGCCCGAAGCACGGGGAGTCCTCCAGAGGGCTCCCTGTGCTTCGGGCGGCAGGCTGCTGCCCCCAAGCCTTGTGAGCCCGTGGGAACTCCCACAGGGCTTGCAAGGCTTGCGGATAGCTTCCTGAAGCCTGGAGAGCAAGAGGGGTCGGTGCGCACCGATGCCTCTCGCTCTCCAGGCTTCAGCGAAAGCCTGCATTCGCCCCATAGGACGCACACACATTTCCCCTTCATTTTTGGAGGGGAAAAAGTGCGTCCTATGGGGCGAAAAATACGGTAGGTCTTTCAGGACTGGTGTGGTATGGTCCCTGTGGCTGCTCCCAGTCACCAGTCTAGCTGCTGCATCCTGGATTAGTTGTAGTTTCCGAGTCACCTTCAAAGGTAGCCCCATGTAGAGTGCATGGATTTGTCTAATCCTCCTGGATCAGTCCAAAGGCCCATCTACCTCAGCTCCCTGTTCTCACAGTGGCCAAGCAGTTACCCGTTCATTAAAGAAATCAGGGTGGTTTGCAACAGCCATGCATAAAGCCATACAAATTTTAAGATCAGAAATCAGCTGTTGTGGAAAGAAGTACTCTTAATTGCCTGCATAAATAAGCCTGACGCCATAGCAAAGTTTTCAGCTGGCTGTTGAAAATTGAAACAGAAGGCGCCTGCTGAATCTCTATTGAGTATTCCACAGGATTGGGCCAATGACAATAAAGGCTTGGTTTCTTGTGGCTATCAAATGAGCCTCGCTAACTCAGGGAATGGACAACAATGTTCCTACAGATGATCTCAGTCATCAAACTGGGATATAAGGGTACAGATGGTCCCTACGGCGCCCCAGACCTAAGTTGTTCAGGGCTTTGTAAATTAATGCATGTTAATTGCAGAAAAGTCGAAATTAATAGCAGTTGCTCCTATATAGGCACAAGGAAAGGTGTGGTCCCTTTTTAGTACCATATTATAAAAACTGTAGAATAATGTAGAGTGCATTTTTTTAAAAAACATCTGTCAACTAACAATATCATAGATCATTCTAACATCTGTATTATTCTATAAGTGGTTCCTTTTATTTTATCTGTTAAGAAGGTCAATGTACTTGGTGCTGTTTAGGAATTTTGAGAAACCACAGAATCAGTGCAGTTTTGATTCACAATCTTGGTTCAAAATGGCGTCCAGTTGTATTGCAACATAGACGGAAACCTCCTCTTTTCTCCCAGGATTTTGTTATATAATCAGTGGCGTTTTGAAAGTTTAAGTCTGCTATCTTTTTTTAAAACGGCACCCAGTTGTATAGAAACATTAGGGGGAAAAACCCTGCTCCTTGATCTTAGGAACTGCCATGGCAGATTTGGCTATGATATCTCGAGAGCTGTCCAAATGCAGAGCAAGCAAACAACTTTCCAAAATATGTAGTAGACGTTACTCGGAAAACCCCATTAAGAACGATTGCCTCTGTGGCAGATGAGCTAACGACAGAGAATTTTTTCATTTCTCTTCTAAGGCTGTGCCAGATCTTTCTGGCTCCAGTTCAGTTTTCTGTGCCCATTTTCCTGGCTTTGAAGCCCTGAAGGAGAGAGCGAGCAACCTCTTCCTTTTCTTTTGGAGAATTATTTCACATTCCAAGATCTTGCCATTTCTTTAATGGAAATGCTTAATGAGAATCCCCACAACCTTAGTGGATTTGCATTTATTTGATCTTCTGTGCACGTTTTCCCCATTCCCCTCATTAAAATAATTAATCTAGCCAAAGTCGTTTTCTGGAATTATACAAAGTAAAGTTCTTCAAAGTCTACTTAGTTTAAAGAAAAAAGAAAGCATCATTTAATTTTTGATAAGGACACCTCCCTCCTAGTTTCATTCTTTTGCAATTTGGTCACTATACAGTTTGACCCCCATGTGGCCACCTGGCTTCTTTAAACTTGTCTTCAGTTTCAATGAACAAATCAGGTGTGGATGGGCGTAAGTAACCTGTTGCATTGCATCTGAACAATTACTCACTGCTGAAATTCCCCAGAAACTGCTCCTGTAATATCTAGTACAATGACTCCCAAACTGTATTCCAGGGTGAGTTATTCAATTAAAGATGAGCCCCAGTTGCCCATCCAGAGGCGATGAGCCTTTGATAACTGCATTGCAGGACATTGGACTAGATTGCTTCCACCTCTAAAGCTCTTGGATCCTTGTCATGGCAGGGGTGGTCATGGCTCCTACTGGGATCCCAGCATCCCAGCCCAAATCCCAGCTACAGGACTAAGTGGTCCCAGCTCAATATCCACGGGCAGCTTCCATGTCTTTGCCACTTTATGCAGCATGGCACCGACCACCGCCAGCCGGGACACCCTCCTTGGCCCTGGGTGGGGAGACCTTCTGGCTGGCTCCCCTGCCATGCCACCTCGGGAGCCCTCGCCGACGTGTAGCGCATTGCCATCAATCTTACAGCAGCCCCCTCCCATGATTCCTGAAGACCAGAATTCCCCACCGGTGGTGGGGCAGAGACTCACCCCCCTCCAATGATGGTTGATGAAGGGGACGGCAAAGGTGAGGGTGGCGCCACCAGCTGTGTTGATGGTGCCACAGTTGACAGTTCAGTTGGTGACATGGAGGGGCCTGTGGCCACGCCCCCTCCTGTCCCCCCTCCCCACCCAATCCGGGTCATGGAAGCAGGGTCCGGTCCAGGTTTGATTCACCTTGGCCGCCTGTTTGTAGTCTTAATATGCCTTCATTTCTCTGGTTATTAATGTGCTGGGCCCGGGGGTAACCCGAGCAACACGGTCCAAGTCCGGTCCCAAATCCAGGGGTTCCGCGAGGAGCCAGTCTGACAGGGCCAAGGCAGGACATGAGGCAGGAAACCAGGCAAGGTCAGGCACAGGGTCTTAGGCAGGTACTAGCAAACAGCAATGTTGCTCCTGCAACCTGGGGCGGGATCCGACAGCCCTTTATCTTTGTCGGGGTAACGGCCGGTCCTGATCCCCCGGTGACTCACCTCCCTGTTTTACCCGAAGGCGAGCACTCCTCCTGCGAGTACTCAGGTCTCTCTTTCTCTCAGGCCTTAGTCTCTGCAGCTTGGGAGATGTCGGTGGGTTACTAGACCCAGAAGCCGCCTCAGCTTCTCCTGACCCAACTGGTAGTGGACCAGCTTTAAGTGATTGCCCAGCTGAAGGCAATGAGGTATTCCCCACATCTGGAGCCAGGGCAGGCTCAGGCCCCTGACTCGGCCCAGCTGGTGCTTGCTGCAAGGGAACTTGTGCCGACTGAGGCTCTTCGGAATCAGGCCCCAGACTTGGTTCAGATTTCGCCTGAGGCAAAGGATCCAGTGCAGACTGAGACTCCTCTGGCTCCGAGCCTGAGTCCCAGGCCTTCACAATTAAGTGCGGAGCCTCCAAAATACCCCTTTCGTTAGCTATGGGCACAGAGGCGGAGGGAAGAGAGTCTTGTGCTGGCAGGACAACTGAGATCCCTTGGGCAACACCACCCAGCAGCACCCACCCCATTCGCCCACCTCCTCCTTGGTTAAATTATTCCGTGGGAGCCGCTCTGGAGTGCTAAATTACTGTGACAGTTGTAGCAACGCAGACGTACCTGTCTCTGCCTGTCATTCTCCGCTCCAGCTGCGGTTGAGAAGCTGTCAAGAAGTAATCATTCGGGGAGTGGGCTGTTGGAGAGGGTGGCGGGCAGGCAGGGGCTGGCCGGGAGCTGAGACAATGCAGCACGGATTCCAATTTTGAGAAAATTGGCCCAGGTTATTAAGTCTTAGGAAGCTGCCTTATATTGAATCTGAGCATTGGTCCGTCTTATCTTGGCATTGTCTTCACCAAGCGTGGGACACTTTCTGTCCCTCCAGATGTTGCTGTACTACAACTCCCATCATCCCTAACAAGCAACCAGGGATGATGGGAGTTGTTGAGCAGGCATAGGCAAACTCGGCCCTCCAGATGTTTTGGGACTACAACTCCCATCATCCTTGACCAGTGATCCCGTTAGCTAGGGATGGTGGGTGTTCCAAAACATCTGGAGGGCCAAGTTTGCCTATGCCCTGTTGTTGAGCAACATCCAGTGGGCCAAAGCTTCCCCATATAGTGGTCTAGGGTTGCCGGGAGGGAGGTGTTGGTGGAAGACCCATCACTATTTCTGCAGCAGAGTCCCTGTATCCAGCATTCCAGAGCCACCCAAACAGCATGAAAGGGGAACATTTCATAGCCACTGAGAAGAAGCCTTCTCACCCTTCATTTGAACCCTTTGATTGGAGCCAATCAAAGGAGGAGAGTCAGCCGCTGAGGGTGGGCTCCTAGGACCACTCTGGGGGAGGTATGCTCCAAAGCTAAGCCTTAAGGGGCACTGAAAGCAGAAGGCGTCCAGTGTCAAGAGAAAGGGGTGCAAGTTCTCTCACGTACAATGGGACTTCAAGGAAAGCACAACTTAAGTTACTCTGAAAGCAGATATTGGAGCACTCTAAATCGTTTCTCCAGGTTCACGTTCCAGAAAAGAGTCGATCTAGCTGAAAGGCAACACATGGAGATCTGTACAGGCATCCCATTCGTGTCGCTGCGAAATAAATAAATAAATCGGCTTTCCCTTTCTTGGGACTGCTGCCTGGAAGTTGCTTGGGAGTGCTGCCCAAGTGAGGGGAGGTGGCACAGAGTGTGAGGTGCCTTTTCCATGTCCACATGCCATTCCCGGCACCCCTTGCTATTAAAGTGGGATGTTCCTCACTTTATGCCATTTCACTTACACGTGCGGTGGCCCCGGAACATTACAATGCATCCTTAAATGCTGTTATTCTGCAACCATAAGGTTGCCGTATAATATTAGAAGGGGTGTTGCTGTGACCATCGCAAGCATACCACTGCATTTCTGTCCCCATGCCTGCTCTGCAGTGATGGGCAGCTGTTCTCTGGGCTTTCAGGCAGGAGGCTTCTAAAGCAACCTGGAGAGGCTGGGGGTTGAACCTAAAGCCTTTGGTGTGCAATGCAGATGCTCTACCACTTAGCTCCTGCCCTTCCCTAAACAAACATCCAAGCACACAATTCAGACTGTGAGCTGCCAGTGGGTTGCAAGGGGACTAGCAACCTCAGACCTGATCTAACAATTGCACCCAGCCCAACCCATGCCCTCCAGTTGCCCACATTTCCAGAGCAACATCTGCACCTGCTTTTGACTGCTTACTCAGACATCAGATCAGCTGTTGAATCACAGCCCCCTCCCCTCCCCAGGATAACTGTCCCTCTGAAGTCTGGATGGTCAATCCAGCAAAATGCATGACATGTGGGGAGATTTGAACATAGGTTCTCCCCAGTCTCGGTCCGACTGGCTCTCAACTGATGACTGGCAGCTGCCTATGTGTGAACTGGCTCCACCAGAGAGATATCACACTTTTCGCTGAGGAGAGGCAGTGTGACAGCTTTGCCAGTGGTGGTGGATCTGCGATTACACATTCACTTATGCATGTCATCACTTGGGGGTGTGTGTGTGTGTGTGTGTGTGTGTGTGTGTGTGTGTATTAGTATTCGTGTGTTCTTTCTGCAACACCACCTCAGATCTGTGTTCCCATTTCTGTTTAATCCCCTTTCCCCACCCACAGGTTCTCTTGCTCCCCCCCCCCTGTAATCCTGCAGAGTTAGCTATTGCAGAACTGCAAAAGGGCTGCAGCTCAGAGGTATTCTGAGGGACGCGGGTGGCGCTGTGGGTTAAACCACAGAGCCTAGGACTTGCCAATCAGAAGGTCGGCGGTTCGAATCCCCACGATGGAGTGAGCTCCCGTTGCTCGGTCCCTGCTCCTGCCAACCTAGCAGTTCGAAAGCACGTCAAAGTGCAAGTAGATAAATAGGTACCGCTCCGGCGGGAAGGTAAACGGCATTTCCGTGCACTGCTCTGGTTCGCCAGAAGCGGCTTAGTCATGCTGTACGCCGGCTCCCTCGGCCAATAAAGTGAGATGAGCGCCGCAACCCTAAAGTCGGTCACGACTGGACCTAATGGTCAGGGGTCCCTTTACCGTTTACCTGCTGGGTCAGGCCAGTGGTCCATCTAGTCCAGCATCCTGTTCTCACAGTGGCTAACAAGATTTCCATGGCAAGGTCTCAAGCAATACATGAGCGCAAGAGCACTTTCCTCTCTGGTGGCTTCCTGCAACTGGTATTCAGAAGCATGACTGTCCCCCAAACACGGATGCAAAGCACAGCATCCTCATCATGGCTAGTAGCCATTGATAGCCTTATCCTCCGTGAATTTGTCCAATCCTCCTCGAAAGCCATTGGAGGAAGTCATGCTTCAGAAGAACCAATTGCTAGAAACCACAGTCAGGAAGAATCACTCTTGTGGCTCGGGTCCTTCTTGTGTTCTTCCCACTGGCCTGAACCAGAAGATTTTAACCCAGATTCTGACATTTGCTGTGGACAAACACACTTACGCACCCCCCCCCCCCGAAATAATAAGAAGCAACAAAATCCCTCCTGCATCAGCCCAAAGGCCTATCTAGCTCAGCATTCTGTTCTCATCGCTAGGGCTGGGCGATGTTAGCTTTTTAACATCATGATGTATCACTAGCCAAACATTGCAATACAGTGGTACCTTGGGTTACCTATGCTTCAGGTTACATACGCTTCAGGTTACAGACTCCGCTAACCCAGAAATATTACCTCAGGTTAAGAACTTTGCTTCAGGATGAGAACGGAAATCGCGCAGCAGCGGCACGGCAGCAGCGGGAGGCCCCATTAGCTAAAGTGGTGCTTCAGGTTAAGAACAGTTTCAGGTTAAGTACAGACCTCTGGAACGAATTAAGTACATAAGCCGAGGTACCACTGTATAGTGATATGCTATGATGTTGAAAAGCAGAGGGAGGAACAAGCAGCATTGACCGCCCGGCCTCAGTTCCCTCCACCACCAGCGTCCGGCACAGGGAGGAAGGAGGCAGCAGAGAAGGCAATGAACAGACAAGCCTCACCCACAATATACCTCGGAGTGAGGGCGCCATTGCTCTCTGGCCCTCAAAACGATCATGGGCGATGTATCAGGCCTACTTATCACTGCCACATATTCTCTCTCTCTCTCTCTCTCTCTCTCCCTCTCTCTCTCTCTCTCTCTCTCTCTCTCACTCTCTCTCTCTCTCTCACACACACACACACCCTACCTCACAGGGTTGTTGTGAAGATAAATCAGGGTGCAGAGTGCTCTCTATTTTTGAGAGAAATATCTAAATGTGATAAATAAGGACAGAATCATTTGGTCTGGGGCTTGAATTGAAGATTAGAGAGTAGCTCCACTCTCTTTCTCCGATGTCACCTGCTTTCTTAGCTGCATGTTAAAAAAAAAAGAAGAAAAAAAAACTTGTCGGCAAAAAGTGTCATTTTTCGTTTCCTGCCACCCCTGGCAACTGGTCCCATTAACTAATCCGACTGATTGTTCATATTCCCGGTAGGTTGAAAAGAGACCCGAATCTACACTTCATTTGCAAGACCCTCTGCTGAGTGTGCCGCTAATGACCGTTCTAATTATGATATCTCACGGCTGCCTTTTTTTTGGTTATTTTATTCAGAGGCTGCCCGATCCTTGCTTGCCTTGTGACACCTCGCCAGTTTCGGGGAACGTGTGTTGCAGGATGAATGAAAAACGGGTCAAAAGTGGGAGGGAGGGAGAGAGGCAGAAATAGAAGGTTCTACTGGAGGGGGGTTTTTAAAGGCAGCACTCATGCTAAGCGTGCCACTCTTTCTCTTCCCCCATCACCCCTGTGGTAGCTGTGGCGGTGGTAGGGGCTGTTTATTTCATTCACAGAGCGAGGGATAGAGGGAGAAAAGAGAAAGACTGCTTTATACCATAATGGTCTCTAAAATGGATGAATGAGTCTCTGCCACGATGTGTTGCCTGAAAAGTGACTAACAAAAATAAATTTGTTTATTAAAGAGTTTCTAAATACAGTAGATATAGGCAGAGATAAAGATACCTCGAAAGAAAGAAAAAACCTACAGTACCAGACGAAGCAATAAAACCTCCAAAAAGCAAAAACACGGCCGCTCACCGTGAACACATCTTAATTATCAGGCACTTGGCCACCAAGCTTTTGCAAACAACCCAGTCGAAGAGGCGTGGTTGCTTATGTTCCCCTTCTGAGTAGAAGCAACGGGGCATTAGGATAGTGGCTGCAAGGGGCAGGGCCTTCTTAATGGTGGCTCCATATTTGTGAAACTCCCCCTCAGAGGTACGCTCAACTCCCTCCTTGTTTTCTTTCAGCTGTGATTTGAAGATTTTCAATAAGCAAATCTGTTTCTCATTCATTTGCGTTGCTGTATGCCAGGGGTGGGGAACCTCAGCCCCGAGGGCCAAACGGAGCTCTCCGGGTTTCCATATCTGGCCCTCGGGACTCTCCTCGGGCCACACCCCTTGTCAGAACCTTCTTCATACTCTCCCAGATTTTTTGCCTGACTGGGACGCATTCTTAAACCCCAGTGGTGTGACTATCTTGCTTGCTGTTATGGGAGCATAGAAGGCTGTGTGTATAAAGTGGCCTGCTGTACAAAGGTAACATTTTCACCCACTGCTCTGGCCACTTTTGCCTCTGGCCACCCCACCCATGTGGCCCTGGAGGTCTTCCTAGATGGGAATGTGGCCCTTGAGCTGGAAAAGCTTCACCGTTGTTTTCATTAAGTGTGAGTTAGCGTTTTGTAATTGTGTGTGTGTGTGTGTGTGTGTGTGTGTGGCTGGCTTGTTTTGCTTGTTCTAATGGTGAATTTTTGATGTTTGCCTTAAAATGTTTAAATACTGATTGCTATGCTGGGAAGATGTTTGCACTTTGAAGGTGGCTGAGAAATTCCTTAAACTAATCATGAAAGAGTGGGGAGCATTTTTTGGCAAAGAGCAGAACTGGAGAAGGTTTGGAATTATAGAATGGTAGAGTTGGAAGAGACCCTGAGGATCATCTAGTCCATGGGTAGGCAAACTAAGGCCCGGGGGCCGGATCCTGTCCAATCGCCTTCTAAATCCAGCCCGCGGACGGTCCAGGAATCAGCGTGTTTTTGCATGAGTAGAATGTGTCCTTTTATTTAAAACGCATCTCTGGGTTATTTGTGGGGCATAGGAATTTGTTCACCCCCCCCCCCAAAAAAATATAGACCGACCCCCCACAAGGTCTGAGGGACAGTGGACCAGCGCCCTGCTGAAAAAGTTTGCTGACCCCTGATATTAGTTTAACCCCCTGCAAAGCAAGAATATGCCGCTGTCTCTTTTGGGGATTGAACCTTCAACTTTGGCGTTATCAGCGCCATGTTTTTACCAACTGACACAGAAGAGCTACTTACAAGGCAGGCAGCTAACTCCCATCTTCCCCAGCCCAACATGGCCCATCAGGGATGATGGGAGTTAGGGTCCAACAACAGATCAAGGAACCAGTGGGTATGAATCACCTTCTCTGAGGGTGAAAGGTTTAAATAGTTTGTGCCATTTTAAGAAACTGAATTACATTTATTTAAAGCATTGTTAACTCTGAAGCTTCATTAGCAAGGCAGTCCCTTCCCTCAGGTTGGCAGAAGAGGAAAACGGGTTTGGAGGGAGGAGGAAAAAAGTAAGCATGGGCACTAATTCTTAGGTGCAAGGTTCTTGTATAACCAGCTGGAGTAGAAACAGTTCAAAGAGAGGAGGAGCCCAGTGTTAGAAACTGAGATGTGAAAGCTACGAGCTAAATGGCACATTAAACCTAGGTTATGCGTGCAACAATGGAATGTCTAGGCACGCTTTTTTAATACAGTGGTACCTCAGGTTAAGTACTTAATTTGTTCCGGAGGTCCGTACTTAACCTGAAACTGTTCTTAACCTGAAGCACCACTTTAGCTAATAGAGCCTCCTGCTGCTGCCACAGCACGATTTCTGTTCTCATCCTGAAGCAAAGTACTTAACCCGAGGTAATATTTCTGGGTTAGTGGAATCTGTAACCTGAAGCGTATGTAACCTGAAGCATATGTAACCCAAGGTACCACTGTAACAAGAATACAAAGCTGAAAATGAATGAACTGCAGCTAAAATACTATGTTCATTTTTCACATGGTCTAGTCCTTCCCCCACCCACGCCCCTGATATGCTTAAGAGGGTCTCTTCTCCAGTCTTCAGAGAGTAGCTGGAAGTGGGGAGGCAGAGAAAGGTCCTTCTTTCCTTCCACTCTGCAGTTCTAATCTGAAATCTTAGGCGCAGTACTGCGCCCAGAGCTCAGAAACTGCACGTGCTGATGAAATTCCCTGTCGCAAAATGGGAGTTTCAAACACTGGAGGAACCCAATGGTGCTGGTTTCTCTGTCTGGCATCTGGTTACTGCCAGCACTGCAGCTTGGTGGGTGGGTGAGAATTCTGAGAGCAGAAAAGCATTAAAGGATTTGCAAAATAACCACACACCTAGAATGCACAGATTTTATTTATTCAGTACACTTTCATCCTGGATTCATTGGCAATATGCAATGTGCAAGCTGGGTGGATTTAGATAACTTAAATTCCCCAACTCTTCAGAGTTCTGCTATTTTCTGACATGACAAAACTTTATTCAAATTTTTAAAGGGATCTCTTGCAAACCAGTGGGCTTGTTGTTGTTGTTGTTGTTGTTGTTGTTGTTCCACGCCTTTTTCCGAGGCAGTTGTTTGAGAACTGCTTCACAAGGGCTTGCTCCTTCCAGTTTGAGGTTTGTTAAGCAGACTGTACTGATCCGCATTCCAGAATATCTTCTCAGTGATGAGGACTAGCATCTTGGTTTTGTTGTATTTTGTTTTAAATTAAAAGCTGAGACTCTTGAAATGCTATACTCAGTGCATTTTAATAGCACTTCCTCTGGTTCATTCCTGCATCCTCTGTCTGGCAGAACTGGTAGCATCTGTAACATTTCAAGGGTAGAGGGGATAACATCAGAGTCATCTTACACTCAAACCCACGCCAGGAAAACCCAGCCACAACCACTGTGAAATCCAGCCACTCTCAGAGAAGGGCTGTAGCCCAGTGAGAGGGCATCAGCTTCACATGCCAAAGGTCCTGGGTTCAATCTCCAGCATCTCCATGTAGGACGGAAAGAGCCTCTCCCCTGGAAACCCTGGAGAGCTGCTGCAAGTCAGTGTAGACAATACTGAACCACATAGACCACGGGCCCAACTCAATATAAGGCAGCTTCCTATGTTAGTAGTTGCAGATGAATGAGAGTTGTGTGTTCATCATAAACCACTGTGCATCCATCCATCTGAGAAGACTTCTGCTGTGGATTTCAGTGGATTTAGACCAGGCATAGGCAAACTCGGCCCTCCAGATGTTTTGGGACTACAGCTCCCATCATCCCTAGCTAACAGGACCAGTCTCAAAACATCCGGAGGACCGAGTTGGCTTATGCCTGACTTAGGTGGACTGTATAACCAGGCATGGCACAGAGAGAGCAGATAGAGAAAGGTTTTTCTCCTTCTCTCACAAAATGAGAACTCGTGGGCATCCATTGAAGCCAAATGCTGGAAGATTGAAGACGGACTTCTTCACTCTGCGCCTCTGTAAACTGCGGAACTCCCTTCCACAGGAGGCAGTGACGGCTGTCGACCTGGCTGACTTTAAAAGAGGACGGGAGAAATTCATGAAGGATGAGGCTGTTGATGGCTTTTGGCAGTGATGGGCTATGCTCTGCCTGTGCAATTGGGCAGCAGCGCTTCTGAATCTCAGTTTCTGCTTGCGGTCTCCCTTCAGGCATCTGGCTCTGGCCCCTTTGAGAGCAGGATGCTGGACTAAGATGGGCCCCTGGCCTGATCCAGCAGCCTCCTCTTCAGTTCTTATGTTTGGCTGTGTCGAAAAGCTTCCGCTCTTTCCTCCTGCAGACGGGGAACAGGCTTGCTGTAGCGTGTCAGGAGGTATATTCCCATCCTTTCCTTTTTGCACATCGTTCATTCATTATTCCCCCCCCCCCCCAGGTTACCAAGGAGACGTTATTGATGACCGTGATCATAGTAATATGGGGAAGGGTGGGGGGAAGAAATGGTTCAGACCATTTCCCCTTGAATTTGCTGCCCAGATCTCTGCAATAATGAGAGAGGAGGGCTGCCTTTTTTTTTTAGGGGGTTCCCCCTCCCCTCCTTCTTCCTTTCTCCTCCACCTACAGATATTTCCTGCGCCGACGCTGGAGAAAGAGTGTTTAAATTAGCTCTCAATGTCCACCTCTGGCTGTCTGCATCCTTGTAATGATTTCATTAGCTTGAATTATCCACGTTATTTTCTTGTAATGGGATTAGCTGAACTGGAGTCATCTGAAGAGCGAAGGGTGGGATGGCGGGGAGGGGAAGGGGCCTTTTTTGAGGAGTAGGGGTGGGGAGAGAGAGCATTTTCTGCCTTGCATGTTTCATTTAACCGTCTTACGCCAAGGGGCTGGTACTGACCGTGGATGGGAACCTTGGCAGAGGAAAAAAGCTCGCCCTATTGGGCAGAACACTCATTCCTTCCTTCTGAGAAGAAAGGGATGAGATAGGATGGAGAAAATCAGCTATTATCCCTCTCTAATCGTCCAATTGGTGGAAAGCAGAGATGTTTAAAGATAGTTTGCAGAGGGGCGGGTGGTGCTGTTTTTGCAGTGGTTAAAAACGAGAGAGATTTTGTGGCAATGGGATGCATTTCGCAGAGATGAAGCCAATCTTCACCCCCACGCCAGGGACAGGGGGTGGGTGGGGCTGCAGGATTGCGATTCATGGCTCATCCAGGCCCACAAAGCCTCTGCGAGCCGTAGAACCGAAACTTGCTTTTTCCCTGGGCTTTGTTTGAAATAAAGGAGTGTTTTCTTTTCTTTTTGTTTTTTTAAAGCCAGTACAGTGGTACTTTGGGTTAAGAACTTACAGTGGTACCTCGGGTTAAGTACTTAATTGGTTCCCGAGGTCCGTTCTTAACCTGAAACCATTCTTAACCTGAAGCACCACTTTAGCTAATGGGGCCTCCTGCTGCTGCTGCCGTGCCGCCATAGCACGATTTCTGTTCTCATCCTGAAGCAAAGTTCTTAACCCAAGGTACTATTTCAGGG
Source organism: Podarcis tiliguerta (assembly GCF_965153285.1). Classification (NCBI taxonomy): domain Eukaryota; kingdom Metazoa; phylum Chordata; class Lepidosauria; order Squamata; family Lacertidae; genus Podarcis; species Podarcis tiliguerta. The sequence goes on from NC_139549.1 coordinate 21,389,315, forward strand.
TTAGCAGAGTCTGCAACCTGAAGCATCTGTAACCTGAAGCGTATGTAACCCAAGGTACCACTGTATTTAATTCTCAGCATCGCCACAATATCTTTATTTTTCTCCCTTCTTGAAAACTAACATTAACACTGTGTTTCTGCTCGAATCCCTCCAATCTCGTAGGCCTCACAAACAGAGACTTAGCGCAGTCTCAGGGTCTCGCTGCCCGGGCAACGTCTAAACAAATTTCATGTAGACATCAGACATGTGAATAACCTATGGGATGTGCAGGAGGCTTATATTAACTTGAGCTTACACTGAATGAAGCGAGAGTATCTGTATCTGTAATATAAATGGGTGGTGAGTTTGGGGGAGGGGGTTGGTCACTATTAGTATTATTCATCTATTATTATTAATAATCTTTGTTTCCATGCCTTATTTTGTTAAATCTGCAAACAAACAAATGAACAAATGGTAGAGTTGGAAGGGACCCCAAGGGTCATCTAGTCCAACCCTCTGCAATGCAGGAATCTTTAGCCCAATATGGGGTTCAAACCCACAACCCTTAGATGAAGAGTCTCATGCCCTGCCGATGGAGCCATCCCTGCAGGAATGAATGAATGAGTGAGTGAATAAGCAAGTACAGTGGTGCCCTGCAAGATGAATGCCTCGCAAGACGGAAAACCCGCTAGATGAAAGGGTTTTCCGTTTTGGAGGTGCTTCGCAGGACGAATTTGCTATGGGCTTGCTTCCCAAGACGAAAATGTCTTGCGATTCCTGGGGGGGGGGGGTCCGCTCCCCACCCCCTTTTTCTAAGGCACTAAGCTGCTAATAGCCTTTTAGCAGCTAATCCGCTAATCCCTTAAACCTTTAATAGCCGCTAATAGCCGCTAAACCGCTAATAGCGCTAATCCGCTAATGGGCTTGCTTCGCAAGACGAAAAAACCGCTAGACGAAGAGACTCACGTAACGGATTCTTTTTGTCTTGTGAGGCACCACTGTAAATAGAATACGGCTGCGGGTGCCAAGCCAGTTGGTGGTTAGATTTTTAAGTGGTTTGGAAATGCTTTTGTTTGTTTGTTTGTTACATTTATATCCCACCTTTTCCACCAAAGAGCTCGATGTGGTGTGCATGCTTATCCCCCCCCCCCCCAAGTTCGTCCTCACAACAACCCTGTGAGGTAGGTTAGGCTGAGAGGAAATAACTGGCCCAATTTCACCTACCTGGTGAGCTTCAGGGCTGAGTTAGCATTCGAACCCTGGTCCCCCCAGGTCCTAGTCCAACACTCTAACCACTTTGCCACACTGGGTTTTACAGTGGCAACTTGCAGCTGCCCTGCCACTGCCTTCAGGGAAGGCCATGGCTGGTTTGGGAGGGTGTGACTGAGGAGGGAGCCTATTTAAGACCCTTCCCAAGGCAGCTCCCACCATCCTTTGCGGAGCTTGAAGACACACACACACACAATTTGAACGGGCTGCTTCTTCCCGTTGTGGAAAAAGACCAGCTTGTTCTTCTGTACCACATCGGAAGAGAATGCTTTGCAGATAATCAGGTTAATAATAAAGATTTATGGAGGGGAGCGCTCGGTGTCGTCGGAATGTGTTTGTTCTTTTCATTTCTGCTTTTTTTCTGTTGTTGTTTTTTGACTTGTGAAGTCCCATGCACGCTGTTGTGAACGCAGAATGCGCCACAGAGACTGCGGGGGGGGGGTGAGGTGGGCAGGTTGGGGAAGTGGAATTGCTGAGCAAATCTGTTCCAATGGCTCGTTTGCCATCTGTGACTCCTGGATTGCCTTTTAAATCCTCCAGAGCTGGCTGGAAACTTTCTTTCCCCCTCCCTGGCTCCATCCTGTTGTTCTTGCTTTGGATTTTTTTTTTTTTTTTGGAAGATGGCAGATGCAGGAGAAAGGAGATGGGAGAACAAGGAAGCCGTGGGTTGTTGGGCCATCCAATGAAGCTGTGGGGTTATGTGTGTGTGTGTGTGTGAGAGAGAGAGAGAGAGAGAGAGAGGGAGGGAGAAGATTAAGGACAGCAAAAAGAAAAGTATTTCTACATGCCAGCGCATAGTTTAAACTGCCCCTCTCACAGGAGGCAGTGATGGCCACCGACTCGGGTGGTTTTAAGAGAAGATTGGACATATATATCCATGTATTTGGGGTTTATGGACTGCAATAAAGCTGTGTGGTTGGATATACAGTGGTACCTCGGGTCAAGTACTTAATTCTTTCCGGAGGTCCATTCTTAACCTGAAACTGTTCTTAACCTGAAGCACCACTTTAGCTAATGGGGCCTCCTGCTGCTGCCGCGCTGCCGGAGCACGATTTCTGTTCTCATCCTGAAGCAAAGTTCTTAACCCAAGGTACTATTTCTGGGTTAGCGGAGTCTGTAACCTGAAGCGTCTGTAACCTGAAGCGTCTGTAATCCGAGATACCACTGTATCCCTAGAGGAAGAGGCCATAACAGCTACTATTCCTGATGCCCTTTCTCTTCCTTCATAGCTGAAGGCAGTGAATGCCTCTGAATTACAGTTCCTGCAAACTGCAGGGTGGGTGATAGTGTTCTGGAACTCAGGTCCCATTTGTGTGTTTCCCATTGGGGCATCTAGTTGGCCACTGTAAGAACAGGATACTGGACTAGATGGGTCATTGGCCTGATCCAGCAATTCTTCCTGTGTTTGTATGTTCTTAAATACCCTTGTTGCTGTTTTTTTTTTAAAAAAAGGTGATTTTGTGTGCGCGCGCTTGTAAATCTCTCTTGAGGCTTTATTGCAGTCAAGTGCAATTTTGTTAAATAAATGCATGCGTTTGCAACACTGGGTAAGCAACCCACCTTGAAGATTTCATTTTGTTTCACTTTTGATTTGCACACCGCCTTTCTATATTCTATACTATACACAGGGCGGTTTAGAAGCTGAAGAAACAACAAAATTGCCAGCGAAAGACCACATACCCAATAACGATCTGATCCAATGCAAAACAAAAGTCGCAATAAAAATGTAACTTTAAAAGTAACAACTTATATCAAATAAACAGCTTATATAAAATAAATAAACAAAACAACTTTGATCAAATCAACAACTCATATCAAATAAAGAAACATTCAATAATCCATTAGAATATAAAAGCAAACAGTAAAATTAAATTTCAACAAATAATAGTAATTAAAGAGTTTACACCTAACAGTTAGAATAAAGAATTACTCAACTATAATCCATAAAATAATGGCAAGTCATAATGCATAAAATACCACAAATCATACAAAACCATGTAAAAGGATCCACTTGAGAAACAGGGACACACAACTTATAATTTTTTTTTTTTTTAAATAACCCCTGTACTCCTCTCTTCCCAGCTGCTCCTGATTTTCTCAAAGTCATGGTCTAGGAAAGGCTCCTAGGGGCAAGGCAAGTGGAAGAAGCAATGGTGGCCAGCACAAAATCTCTCTCTCTTCCCTCAGATCCATTTGCCTGTCAGGAGAAAAAGAAACCATTCTGGGCTAGCTGGGCGTGAGGGCCTTCCCTTGTATAATGCAGCATACTTTTTGTGCCTCTCACAATGCATATTGGGTAATGCCTATTAATAGGCATGAGTCGGAGGTGCGGGAGAACCTTGGGTCCAGGGGTCAAATGTGACCCTCCTTTCCTCTCTGTTCTGGTCTTCAGGACACACCTCTTTTGCCTCTGGCCACACCCACTTTTGCCCCTGGCATGCAGCACCCTGGCAGCTTGCCCTCTGAGGAGCACACCCCTCAGACTGGAAGAGGTTGCCCCACACCTCCCCAGTGCAGATAAAATCCTTGGGGGGTTGTTGTATCCTTCTAAGTCGCATACAGGAAGCCCGCGCCTTTAAAAAATGAACAAATTACTGTATTTTTCGCTCTATAAGATGCACCAGACCACAAGACGCACCTAGTTTTTGGAGGAAGAAAACAAGAAAAAAATATTCTGAATCTCAGAAGCCAGAACAGCAAGAGGAATCGCTGCGCAGTGAACGCCGTGATCCCTCTTGCTGTTTTGGCTTCTGGGATAGCTGCGCAGCCCGCATTCGCTCCATAAGATGCGCACACATTTCCCCTTACTTTTTAGGAGGGAAAAAGTGAGTCTTCTAGAGCAAAAAATATAGTATCCGCACATTTTTATTTTTTTTGTTTATTGCATTCATATCCTGCATTTTTCCTCCCAAGGATCACGACAACCCTTCGAGGTAGGTTTGGCTGAGTGGCAGCGACTGGTCCAAGGTCAAACCCAGCAAGCTTCAGTGCTGGGGATTCAAACCCTGGTTCTAGTCCGACACTCTCACCACCGCACCACACTGCATCTCCGCTGTGCCAGGGTTGTTGTGGCGCATGCCGTTGAACGCATTGAGTAGCATGTGCAGTGCTAGGAGCCTTTAACAGATTACTGTCCAGCCTTGCACATGCACACGCGCGCGCACACACACACACACACTGTATCCAAGCGCACCCCCTCCCTGTTGCCACCTCCACGCATCTGCATACAAACAGGGGCTTGTGCACATTTTAGCTGCCAGAGCTCAAGAGGCCCATAATTATTCCTGGGTTCCATGGAGGGGGGGGGTGTTCCCCACCCCCCCAGTGCGCACCCTTTCTACTCATGTGCGCACAGACCCCCCAACCCCACCCCATGCTACAAAACAAATTAGGAACGTGAGAACTCTTCTTGTTGATCAAAACATAAATTATTCTTCACAGGCAGGGCACATTGTGCTCTGGAGAGGGTAATTGGTGCCTTCTCCCACTCCTCAAAAGGTGAACATCGTAATTGGAAAAGAGAGGTGTTAGCGGCTTGCTTGGGCTTGGAGAGGAAGGGGGGGCATTAAAGCATCCCCCCTCCCCTCCGTTTTTTTCGCAGCTTGGGGATGTCAATGGCCATGTTATGGATTCTAATTATCAACACAGTGGGGGAGGGAGGGGGGTGTCCCTGGACAAGGAGTCCTTGGTTACCCCATTGTTCCCCCCGGCTCGGTGGGTAAGGAAGCCTGCCGGAATCTTCTCTCCTTCCTGTGGCTGCCTAGAAAACAGTTGATTCCCAAAAACCTCCCCCCTTCTCTCTCTCTCTCTCTCTCTCTCTCTCTCTCATATACAACCCTCGCTCCCCCCATATACCGTATTTTTCGCTCTATAAGACGCACCAGACCACAAGACGCACCTAGTTTTTGGAGGAGGAAAACAAGAAAAAAAATATTCTAAATCTCAGAAGCCAGAACAGCAAGAGGGATCGCTGTGCAGTGAAAGCAACAATCCCTCTTGCTGTTCTGGCTTCTGGGATAGCTGCGCAGCCTGCATTCGCTCCATAAGACGCACACACATTTCCCCTTACTTTTTAGGAGGGGAAAAGTGAGTCTTATAGAGCAAAAAATACGGTATACTTTTGGGTTATAACTGCAGCCCTGTTCTCACTGAGGTCATCGACTTGGGTCAGAACTGTACCGCTTCAAATTGCAAGCAGGAGCTGTCATAATTTGAACACTCTTCCATGGAAAGAAGGAAAAATTCCTTGCATCTAGAAAATAGAATCTTGGGGAAGAGGAAGCTGTTTTTAACTAACCCAAACCAGAGGTTAGTTTTAGAAGTATGATTTAGGGCAGTGTTGCTCAAACTTACAGGAATTGTGTACTCCTTTTGAGAGTTTATAGTCTTACCGGTGTACTCCCTTCTCAGGTGAAGACAATTTGGGCGTAGTTTTATAGCACTATCTTATCTTTGTATTGTTTTTGCCAGCTTAAAAAAAAACACCCCAAAACCTAGGATGAAGTAAAATAAAAAAAATTCTGCCATGTGCCCATTAGATCCCTTCTGTGGACCCCGGGAGAAACGAGCCATGGTTGTTAACCATCGTTTAGAAGTTGTCTTTGTTTCACTAACCTAAATTATAAGTTTAAGGCTGACCACAGTTTACATCTGGGTTCGGGTGTCACCAGACACTGGTTACTTCAAGTCGGAAGTGAAAGCTTACAATCTTGTGGCTGCAGCAGAGGAGAATTGACAGCACGTCAGGATGAGGCCTCTCTTTTTTGCTACTAGAGATTAGCGTGGCTACATTCTTGGATGAGACCCGAAAGGGCTTGATTCAGACAAACAGTGGCGTGCTTAGGAGTTGGCAAAACTGGCCGGTGCAGATAATCTGTCAGACTGTGGGATGTATGACATATATGCCTGTGGTGATGCGCTGCCGCTATCTCTGCGAGATCAAAGGCAGGAGAAGCTTCCTTTCATTCTCACACTGCGGCACAAACGCATGCAGTAAAGTGGATTTTTTTTGGGGGGGTCCCCCCAAATGCAGCTCCTTGCACAAGGGTCTAAGGGACCCCAGGTCCTTTCTCTGCAGGCAAAGTTTAGCGAGAGCAGCCCGCGTTTGGGTCCAGGTTCTTAACCTCAGCAGCTTCATTGTAGAGTGGTTCAGACAAGCGACAACAGCCCTTCCTTGTAAGGAGGGGTGGGGGACCGCAGAAAGCAGTGCTGGCTACCCCCTCCATTGTGGCTCACAGCATCTATACTCTCCTCCACAATGTTTAGCTGACGTATGAAGAAGCTTTGCTTCTGCATCACTGCATACGTGGGGTCATTTCACATCCTGGTCAAATACTCCACGAGTGGCTTAGGAGCCCTTGATACGGGGCAGAAAAAGGGAATCGGTTCTTTATATGATGCAGAGTTAGCTTTTGGAACTCACCGCCCCAAGATGGGGTGATGACTGCCAGCTTAAATGTATTTGTTTCTGTGATACTTATTTAACAAAATTTATATACTGCTTCATTGTATTAAAACCTCAACGCTGTTTACAAAAAAAAAGGTGTTAAATTTTATTTTTATTTTACTTATTTATTTTGTGAATTATAGAATGGTAGAGTTGGAAGGGACCCCGAAGATCATCTAGTCCAACCTCCTGCAATGCAGGAATGCATCTGCCCCATATGGGAATCAAGCCTGCAACCTTGGTGTTATCGGCACCAAGCTCTAACCAACTGAGCCATCCATATATATATCCTAGCTTTTCTTCCTCCAGGAAGTCCAGGTGGCATGCATGGTCCTCCTCGCTCCCTCATCAGTTATTTTCCACAACAGCCCTGTGAGGGAGTAGATTAGGCTGAGAGACAGTGAATGGCCCAAGGTCACCCGATGAGCTTCATGGGCAGAGTACAGATTTGAACCCTGGTCTCCCAGGTCCTAGTCCAAAATGCTTAAGCATTAGTTGTACCTTCACTTTCAAATTTAATCCATTCTGGGAGTCCGTTCGACTCCCGAAACAGTTTGAAAACCAAGGCGCGGCTTCCGATTGGCTGCAGGAGTGTCCTCTAACTAATCGGAAGCCACGCCGATTAGGCTTCTGAAAATCACTTCCGGTTTTCGATCGCTAGGGAGCCGAAACGTTCAAGTTCCAAGGCGTTTGGCTTCCGAAGTTCCACTGTATACTGTACTGGCCCTTATCAGTAAAAAAACAGTTAAATACAGATACAGTGGTACCTCGGGTTACAGACATTTCAGGTTACAGACTCCGTTAACCCAGAAATAGTACCTCGGGTTAAGAACTTTGCTTCAGGATGAGAACAGAAATCGTGCGGCAGCGGGAGGCCCCATTAGCTAAAGTGGTGCTTCAGGTTAAGAAAGGACCTCTGAAACGAATTAAGTTCTTAACCCGAGGTATCACAGTACGTAAAAAACATTCAAAGGATAATGAAAATAATCCATAAGATAAAGAGAGAGAGATTAAAACATATGTAAACATTATCCGTGACTGGTAGACTGGTAAGACAAATGTTTTAAACGGGTGCCAAAAAGGAGTGTATGCCAAGTGTCAACAGGCGGGGAGTTCCAATGGCTTCAGAGGCAGATCATATGAAACTGCGGGTGAGAGATCTATCAAGGGCTCCGAAGTCAATCATGCGCTGTCCTTCCATGCCGGCAGAACGCCCGAAGGGGTGTTGTAGGAGTCTCAACTTTGCAGCCGACAATGACCCGCTTAACAACAAAGGCCCTCGGCTTCTTGTTTACTTCCTTCCTTCCCTGACTCCTGGAAGATTACGTGCAAGGTTCCCGCTGCTTTAGCCTCCCGACAGCGCTGCTGATTCTCCGAGGCCGCCGCTGCCTCTCCCTTGTTTTAGTTTGTTTTGTGTTTTCGTTAATGCTGCTTTCAAAGAAAAAGAGGGAGGGAGGCAGGGAGAAGAGGGGGGAGGCTCGGAGGAGGAGGGAGACGTGCAGATTCATTTTGAGGCTTCATAATGCCCTACTTACACAAGGCGCATCCCGAGGAAATTCGGCAGATGGATGCCTGGTCATGCTGGCAGTGCAGCAGGTTAACTCCCCGGATTTAGCTTCTATCATTTCACGAGAGCGTTTACGGCACTTTACCGCGTTTATTCCCAGCCGGTGCACTGGCCCAGCCAACTGCCGCCCCCCCCAACCCCGCCCCGCTAGCGTGGAGATTGCTGGAGAAAAATATCCCCCCTCCCTCCTTATTCTGGAGCTCATGCATTAAATATTCATTGTTCCCAATTTGTGCATAGGTGTTGATAAGCAGACCTGGCGAAGAAGCGACTAGTTCTTGGCAGTGGGGGGGAAACATCACAGTGGAATTTCAAGGTGGAGCAGGGGGGCAGTTAAAATCTATGGGACAGGTAGGCTGCTGCCCCCACCTTGGTACCACATGCACACACTGGATCGTAAAGCGAGGCGTATATAATTCATTGGGCTCTATTTATGCATTTATACCTTGCCTTTCTCCCAAGTTGGGACTCAAGGCGGCACCCAGCATTTACAAACCAGATTACAAAATGCTAAGCAATTAAAACAAACCAGTTGAAAACAATAATTTTGGGCCCAAACCGTATAGGGCAAGGGTTTTCAAACAGTGTGCTGTGGCACCCTGGGGTGTTGTGAATGATGGTCAGGGGTGCCTTGGGCAACGCTGGCCTCTGTCTCTCTTTCCTTCCCTCCCTCCTCTGATGCCCTCTCAAGTCTCTGCCTCCCAAAGGCTTGCACAGCTGTTTGTTGCAGCAGCCCTGGCTACAAGCTCCGCAGGCGAATGGTGCGTCTGGGGCTGGCCAGGGGGTGCTGGTTGCCAGGAGCTGAGGCAGCATCAGAGTTAGCAAACAAGCGGGTGAGGGAGCCCAGTCAGTCCACCAGTCTTTGCTTTTGGGAATGGACGGGCAAGTGGGAGGCCGGGCACTGGCATTTCTTGTGCTTGCTGTGTGCAAGGTCTGAGTGGGAGTTGAGTGTCTGGTGCTGAAGGGGAGCCTTTCCGCCATGCAGGCCCAGCAGCGCCTGTTCCTGCCACGGCTGCCTCCCAACGTAAGGTGTTGGCCACATGTTCACCTTTGGCCAGTCTCCGTTGGGCCACTAAAGCTAGGAGCATCCTCTTCCAAGGCCCCTGTGGGGCAATATGAGGAGGCACCTCTCTTTGGGGCAGAAGGGGGCACCTCAGAGACCAGGGGCAGCAGCAGCAGCTGCCCAGAGGACTCCCAAGGAGAGGGGAGAGGAGAGGAGGCTGAGGGAACGCTCCACAAGGGAGGGTGTTCGAAAACGGGCCAGATGCTGCCAGCTCCGCAGGCAAGGGCGACATACCTGGGCTCCTGAGCCCCACAGGGTGTCACAGAAAGAATGTAGATGGTCAAGGGGGCCGTGGATTAAAAAAGCTTGAGATAGGGCTTTATAGGTCTACAAAGAGAGAACTCACTTCCCTGCAAAGTGGGGCTGGGGGGGGGTGTCTTTTTTCATTCTGTGGGTCACATATCCAACATTCTTTGTCCACTGTAAGGAAGGCACTTGCTCAAGCAGATAGGTGGGTTGTCTATGCAGGGGTTTGCAACCTAAGGCCCAGGGCTGAATCCAGCCCAATCACCTTCTAAATCCAGCGTGTGGCCGGTCCGGGAATCAGTGTGTTTTTAGATGAGTAGAATGTGTCCTTTTATTTAAAATGCATCTCTGGGTTATTTGTGGGGCATAGGAATTGGTTCATATTTTTTTTCAAAATATAGTCCAGCCCACCACATGGTCTGAGGGACGGTGGACCAGCCCACGGCCAAAAAAGGTTGCTGACCCCTTCATTAGAATCATAGAATTGTAGAGTTGGAAGTGACCTCAGGAGTCTACAAGTCCAACTACCTACGATGAAGGAATAACAGCCAAGGAATCACATACAGACGGCCATCCAATCCATGTTTAGAAACCCCCAGTGAAGGAGAGACCCCCACCTTCCGAGGAAGTCAGTTCCGCTGTCTAACCACTCTTACCATTAGAAAGTCCTTCCTAACGTTTCATGGGAATCTCTGGATGCCAGGACGGCAGCGACTGCAGAAAGCAAAACGTCACTTAGAGAAGGATCTGAAATATTTTCCTTCAAGCTTGAATTTGTTTTGTTCTGAATGGTTTTATTTGATGTTTCAGTGTGTTGTAAACTGCTTTGAGATTTGCTCTTTGAAATACGAAGCGGTATAGAAATGAAAATAACAACAAAAAAAGGCTCCTGGATACCTAGGTTTAAGGTGCTATTTGGCGATTAGATTATATATCTTGAGTTTCTAACGCTGCCTGTGAGCATGTGTTGAAAGGGAAGTAACCCCCCCCTTTTATGCTCTTGATTATTTATTGCTTTTGATTTATTTATTGTTCTTGTTCTCTCCCTTGCTCCCCAATCCCCTGCCTTTAGTACCTTTGGAGAACTGAAAACCGTTCGCCTGCCGAAGAAAATGGCTGGAACAGGAACGCACCGTGGTTTCGGTTTCGTGGACTTCCTCACAAAGCAGGACGCTAAGGTGAGCAGTGAGAGGCGCTTCGGGTCTGTGGCTGATCTTGGGGTGAGATTCAGTCGTGTGCCGGCAAATCCTACCTGTGCATTTAAAGCCGATATGGCGCTCTTGCGTGACAATTAAGGAAGGTAACGGGGAAATTCCCTAGAAAGTGTGGGGGGTCACACTCGTTTCGGCGCAGCATCGCCTAACCTCCCCTGCAAACAAATCAGGCCAGAGTCGCCTAATCCACCTCCCAACGAATCAGAGCGAATTAATTTCTATAAGCAGTTTGTTACAGAGGATCAGACTATCAGTGGCTAGCCATGATGCCTTTGTTCTCTCTCCATTGATGGAGGCAGCATGCCTCTGCTGGGAGTCAAAAGCGGGGAGAGGTTCTCCTGCACACAGGTGCTCCTTTGGGGCATTCCGTTGGGGTATCTCATGGGTAGGCAAACTAAGGTCCATGGGCCAGATGAGGCCCAATTGCCTTTTGGATCCGGTCTGCGGACAGTCCAGGAATCACCGTGTGGATCATCAGCGCGCATGTTCTTTCCCTCTGCCTCCCTCTCCCTCACACGGCGGCGCTGGCGGTGCCTCCTCCCTCCCTCCTCCTGGCTTCTCCCCACCCTGCCTAGAGGAGGAAGGGGGCTGGGCTTTATTGGTGCCAGCAGCAGCAGCAGCAGCAGCGCTCAAGCGGCTGCATTATAAGCAGCCCCTCTCCGGAGCCCTTTTGTGCACCACTCATTGTCCTGCTGCTGCGGGTAAGCAGGTAAACGGGTAAGCAGCCACCAGGGCTCGTGTTGCTCCTTCATCATTCCCCCCCCCCCAAAAAAAAATAGTCCGGCCCCCCACAAGGTCTGAGGGACAGTGGACCGGCCCCCTGCTGAAAAAGTTTGCTGACGCCTGATCTGGTTGGCTGCTTTGAGAACAGAGTGCTGGACTTGATGGGCCATTGGCCTGATAGCCAGCATGGTCGTCTTCTGTACATACGTTCTTAACCCTATAACACCAGGGTAGCCAATTTGGTGCCTTCTGGATCAGTACCTCCCAAATGATCTTTTTAGGCCACTGCCTCCTTGGCTCTATAAACTCACCCCCAGAATTCCCTACCCCATAAAAAGCAGCATTTGGAAGAGTGGTTTGCAAGAGCCTCTAAGGAAGGTAGCAACGCAGTAAATATTCAAAACAGGAACAATTATTTGCACATCTATTCAGAATCCAATAAAAACTACTCAGTTTAATTAATTCAACAAAACAGATGAACATGAGCCAGCGATACCAGCCTTTTAAAAGTCTGATAGTCATTTGCACCTCTAGGCTCCCCCTGCTGCCCCCTTGCCTCTTTTTTTAAAAAAAGAAATTAATATTTTATTAAAAGATTTTAAGTTATAGAAAATAAAGTGATGAAATAAAAATAAATAAGAGAAGAAAGTTTAAAAAAATACGTTAAGAAAGATATAGTGTAATACACCAAATAGTATCAGTTACATTTCCATATATTGTTATATAGAAATATTAATACAGTCATACCTCGGCTCCCGAACGCCTTCCACCTCCCGAATGATCTAAAACCGGAAGTGAGTGTTCCGCTTTTTGAACATTCTTTCAGAAGCTGAAAGTCTGACGGGGCTTCCGTGGCTTCCGATTGGCTCCAGGAGCTTCTTGCAGCCAATCAGAAACCGTGCTTTGGAAGTTGAATGTTTCGGAAGTCGAAACGGACTTCCGGAATGGATTCTGTTCGACTTCCAAGGTCTGACTGTAATATTATTGTCCTAATATGTGTATGGTTGATAATAACCTACTATATTCTGCATAAACTCGTTCCAAATGTCTGAACAAAGTCTACATCTATAAGCAACCTGTTCGTATGTTGTGTTTCCCTCTTGCCCCTTGGCTCCCTGCCTGGGTAATGCCACTGCCCCCCCCCCCCAAGAGCGGTTCCTTCCACTTTGAGACACCACTGATCTAAAAATTTTGGACTACAGCCTCAGACTGCATGGCCCATGGTCCAGGAGGATGCTAGTTATAATCTAAAACAGAGGTGTTCAACCGGTCAGCTGTGATCGACAAGTAGATCCCCTGGTTTTTCTAGTTGATTGTGGGATCCTTATCCTCCCCCCAGGCTCTGTCCCTCCATTGCGTAAAGTGGTCGCTGTTTGTCCGTTTTTGGAGTTTGATGTGAGCAGTATGTCATTTCCCCTTAAAAATAGCTATGCAACTCTTTTTAGGTAAAGGTAAAGGTAAAGGGACCCCTGACCATTAGGTCCAGTCATGAGCGACTCTGGGGTTGCGACACTCATCTCACTTTATTGGCTGAGGGACCAGGCGTACAGCTTCCGGGTCATGTAGCCAGCATGACTAAGCTGCTTCTGGCAAACCAGAGCAGCACACGGAAACGCAGTTTACCTTCCCACTGGAGCGGTACCTATTTATCTACTTGCACTTTGATGTGCTTTCGAACTGCTAGGTTGGCAGGAGCTGGACTGAGCAATGGGAGCTCACCCCTACACGGGGATTCAAACCATCGACCTTCTGATCGGCAAGCCCTAGGCTCTCTGGTTTAACCCACAGCGCCACCCACATCCCGCGACTCTTTTTAATCCTCCCCAAAAGAAGCTCAACAACTCTGATATCCCCCCAAACAGCTCAGCAACTCTGGTCAATCCTCATTGACAATGGGTAGAACACTGCCAGTTTTTTTTATACTGGGAGTAGATCTCATTCTCTTGGGAGTTGGACGCTCCTGATCTAAGACATCTGGAGGGCACTGCTTTGGCTACCCCAGGAAAAGATATCAATATGGGATCTGTTTCGGCATCATCTTTGCAAAGTGTTCCTCTTTTCCCCGGCCCTAGTCTGTGTGGCTGTCCAGAGCGGAGGCCTGGCGCTGGGGTATTAAAAATTCAGCTGCTCCTTCGGACCAAGAAACCGCCCATTTAGGAGTGAGGCACAGACCTCTCACAGTAGCAGCAGCAGGAGGAGGAGCTCAGCTGGCACTGCAGGGAACGTCCTCCACCCAAGCGCTGATGAGCCTTTGTTTTTTAGGAAGAATGGGAAATCTATCAGCAGCCTAATGTTGTCTGCCTTTTGTGTCCTGCTAATGGTCTTTGCCTCCAGGCTCTTTGGGCCGAGCATTTAATAGGGCAACGGGGAGCTGAGAGGCAGAGTGGCCCTGTCCCCCAAATTAAGAGCATTTAGATCTGGTGAGCTGTTGTCCCCCTGGGAGGTGAACTCGGGTGGCCTGCTTCCTTGATCTATGGCAGCTCTGGAACCCAGACAGTTGCCTCCCTCCCTCCCTCCTTGCATCTGTGAGCTATATGTACAGTCATGCCAACAAGACTCCCAAGGTGTGTGGGATTTAAGCCCCAATACAGACAGAATACAGACAGAGGGACGTTGGTGGCACTGTGGGTTAAACCACAGAGCCTAGGGCTTGCCGATCAGAAGGTCGGCAGTTCGAATCCCCGCGATGGGGTGAGCTCGGTCCCTGCTCCTGCCAACCTAGCAGTTCGAAAGCACGTCAAAGTGCAAGTAGATAAATAGGTACCGCTCCGGTGGGAAGGTAAACGGCGTTTCCGTGCGCTGCTCTGGTTCGCCAGAAGCAGCTTAGTCATGCTGGCCACATGACCCGGAAGCTGTACGCTGGCTCCCTCGGCCAATAAAGTGAGATGAGCGCCGCAACCCCAGAGTTGGTCACGACTGGACCTAATGGTCAGGGGTCCCTTTACCTTACAGACAGAACAGGCTGACAGGTGGAGATTTGCTTGTACACCCATGCTTACAGATGCTTCATATATTGCATTTTTAGAAATAAATCATGTGCAGCACCAACAGTAAGCCAGATATTTGAAGCTGGGCACTGCATGTAGATTGACACCTGATACATGTGCATATTAAGGAAAGAACAACAAAAAAAAACCCTCAGGAATGGAAATTCATTTTTTAATAATAATTTATTTGGGGGGGGTTTACACAAAGTTTGACATTATTTAATTCCCTTTCAATATAATAATTTCCAACATTTTGGCTTCCCCCTCTGTGACATAGCTGTCAACATTTCCCCTTTTTAAGGGAAATTCCCTTATTCCGAATAGGATTCCTCGCAAAAATGGAAAAAGTTGACAGCTATGCTCTGTGATGTTCCTGTCGCATTCCTTTATCTGCTGCCACAACAGCCATTTATTTTCTATTGTATTATTTGTTGTTGTTTAGTCGTGTCCGACTCTTCATGACCCCATGGACCAGAGCACGCCAGGCACTCCTGTCTTCCACTGCCTCCTGCAGTTTGGTCAAACTCATGCTGGTAGCTTCGAGAACACTGTCCAGCCATCTTGTCCTCTGTCGTCCCCTTCTCCTTGTGCCCTCCATCTTTCCCAACATCAGGGTCTTTTCCAGGGAGTCTTCTCTTCTCATGAGGTGGCCAAAGTACTGGAGCCTCAGCTTCACGATCTGTCCTTCCAGTGAGCACTCAGGGCTGATTTCCTTCAGAATGGAGAGGTTTAATCTTCTTGCAGTCCATGGGACTCTCAAGAGTCTCCTCCAGCACCATAATTCAAAAGCATCAATTCTTCGGCGATCAGCCTTCTTTATGGCCCAGCTCTCACTTCCGTACATCACTACTGGGAAAACCGTATCTTTAACTATACATATTACAGCTTGTATTAAAATCATTTATTTATTCTCCTTCCCTTGCCTATTATTCAAATATCCTGCTCGCGATTTCATTTCATTTCTGTAGTTCTTTTCTCAAATACAGTGGTACCTCAGGTTAAGAATTTAATTTGTTCTGGAGGTCCGTTCTTAACCTGAAACTGTTCTTAACCTGAGGTACCGCTTTAGCCAATGGGTCCTCCTGCTGCCGGAGCACGATTTCTGTTCTCATCCTGAAGCAAAGTTCTTAACCCGAGGTACTATTTCTGGGTTAGCGGAGTCTGTAACCTAAAGCGTCTGTAACCCGAGGTACCACTGTAGTCTGAAAAGAACCTCCACTCTTCAACGAAGTTCTCATTCTCTTGGTCTCTTACTTTTGCTGTCAACTTCACCATCTCCGCCCAGTTCATTAACTTTAAAATCCATTCTTCTTTCATTGATACTTCCTTCCACTTCTGCACATACAGAATACTGGCTACGGTAGGAGCATACCTAAACATCTTTTGGAATCTCTGCCCCTATAATCCCCAGAAGAAATGCTTCAGGCCTCTTGGGAATGGCTATTTTAAACATCTTTTTAAAATTCATCATGTATCATTTCCCAGAAGTCTGTCGCCTTTCTGCAAGCAGGGGTGGAAATTCAGAGGCATCACGAAGCTCTGTTTAGCTTTCGCTCTCGCTAAATATGGAGTCGCACATATTATTAGTTCACCCAGTGAGCTTTGTGGCTGAGTGGGGATTTGAACCCTGCTCCCGCAGGTCCTAGTCCAACATGCTAACCATTACACCACCACTGGTGCAATATGGTTCCAAGAGCATTCCTACCACCTGTCCTTAAGGCTGTGAAAAGCTGAATGGAAACTGGTAGGGCTTTGGAACTGACATGACACTCCGCCTGGGTGAGACCTCAAGAATCTGGTGGCGCCCAGCTGTCGAGGTTTCATGTGCATGCAGGTTTGCGCAACGCAACCTCGCGTGCTCTCCCTCTCGCACGCGACTCTGGGAAGTGTGAAATTAAAAAGTACAAATTAGTAGACGAGAGCCTACAATTAGAGCCACAGTTGCTTGCCAGGGCCGGGACGACGACGGTTTCTGCCAACATAAACAGCTATTGCAACTCCCTGCAGCTGGCTCCTCCTCTCCTCGCCTCTCCTCTCCTCTCCCTCCACCCCACAGTGGTGTTTATTTAAGCCAACACATTGCGCTGCTAATTGGGTAACATTTCGGTGTGAAAATAGGCATTTAGAAACACGCACACAACAGCAGCAGCAAATAAAAACAACCGTAAGCTTGCGGCATTGCAAGGAATGTCAACCGCAGGAGAAGGTAACCTTAAGCAAATAAAAAAAAAGTATTTTCATTCTCCGGAAGAAGACACAGCTAGTGTCAAGGAAAGGCACCCTTTCCAGGGCCCAGGGAAGGTCTTCTCTACAGTTCCCATTTCCAGGAAAGGCCTCTTCCCTTGAGCCCCAGCTGGCTCCTTTTCTGCCCACCTACAGTCATGTTGTCTGCAAGAAATGACCCAAATCACCCCATCACTTCTGTGATAAACTCCACCATCTTCCTGATGGCACAATGTGAGACCTGGCCACCTCTGAGATGGATGTTCCTGTGGCAGCTCTCCCATCAAAGACTCTTCCACCCTTGGGCTTGGAAGAACTTCCAGCAGAAAAACAGGAGTCCTCTCTGCCCAAGGGAAGGACCAGGGCCGTAGCTCAGTGGTAGAGCATCTGCCTTTGTTCCCGAAGTCCCAGGTGGCATCTCCAGGTAGGGCCGGGAATGTCCCCAGTCTGAAACACTGGAGAGCTGCTGCCAGTCAGTGTAGACACTACTAAGCTGGGTGGTCCAAGGCACTTCCTTATGTTGTCCACCAGGATGAGGTGTATCCTAGTTAGAGGGCCATAGCTCAGTGGTTAGAACAGGCAGAGGCAAACTCGGCCCTCCAGATGTTTTGGGACTACAACTTCCATCATCCCTGGCCACTGGTCCTGTTAGCTAGGGGTGATGGGAGTTGTAGTCCCAAAACATCTGGAGGGCCGAGTTTGCCTATGCCTGGGTTGGAACATCTGTTTGCATGCAGAAGGTCCCAGGTTCAGTCCAAGGCATTGCCAGGTAGGGCTGAGAGAGACCCCTGTCTGAAACCCCAGAGAGCCACTGTCACTCAGTGCAGACATGTAGCTCAGACATCTCAGACATCAATGTAGATATCTATTGTATTGACAGTGGGTGCATTTCTGTTGTATCTTGAGCAGCTAGCTTTCCCTTGTGTCTCAAGCAGCAAGCTTTATATTGTGCATTGAGCAGCTAGCTTTCCAGCCCCTCTCCCTATCTTCCAACCACGTACATATACTTTTGGGGGAAGGTGCTACCAGAAAATGCCCTTTTAGAAAAAAATGCACCCCCTTTCCCCCTTTATCTTTCACATGGCTCAATTTGTGATGGATCTCGTCTCTCCAAAAGTGCTCCTTTACCAGGAAGCTCAGCCAAACCAATTCGGTTCCCCTACTGAGGGAATTCGGTGCACACCGGGGCTCCATCGACCTCTGCATTTGTGGGGAGGGCAGAACGAGAGAGGTGCAGCGGTGACAACTTTTCTTTAAAACCAGCTGAACAACATCCTTCCTGCTTCCTTTTTCCACAGAGAGCCTTCAGCGCCCTCTGCCACAGCACTCATTTGTACGGCAGGAGGCTGGTCTTGGAATGGGCTGACTCGGAGGAAACAGTGGAGGCCCTCAGGCGGAAAACGGCGGAGCATTTTCACGGTACTGTAGCACATATGCACTATTTCAGTTGTCATTTCTGTTGATTTTGTTTCCACTCATTATTGCTATTATTGTTTAGTGGAATTTGTATCCCGCTTTTTTTGTAACATGCAAGCCATTGTCTGTCAGGGCTAAGCTGTGGCAGTACAGTGGTACCTCAGGTTAAGGACTTAATTTGTTCCGGAGGTCCTTTCTTAACCTGAAACTGTTCTTAACCTGAGGTACCACTTTAGCTAATGGGGCCTCCCGCTGCCACCGCGCCTCTGCCGCACGATTTCTGTTCTCATCCTGAAGCAAAGTTCTTAACCTGAGGTACTATTTCTGGTCTGTAACCTGAAGCATCTATAGCCTGAAGTGTATGTAACCTGAAGCGTCTGTAACCCGAGGTACCACTGTAGAATGTTGCACCTAGAATAATGAAATCACAGAGTTGTAGAATTGGAAGGAAACCCATGGGGTTCATCTGGTCCAGCCCTCTGCAATGCAGGGGTCACAGCTAAGGAATCCCTGGCAGAAGGCCACCTCACCTCAGTTTGAAAACCTCCACTGACAGAGAGTCCTACCACCTTCTGAGGCTCTGCCTGTCCCACTGATGAACAGTTCTTATTGTCAGACAGTTCTCCCTAGTGTATCGTCAAAATTGCCTTTCTTGTAACTTGATTTGGGCCCTACCTCCTGGAGCAAAAGAAAACAAGCTTGCTGCATCTCCCAAGGGATAGACCTTCAGATATTTGAAAGCTGCTTATCATATCACCTCTCAGTCTTCTCCAGGCTAAATATACCCAGCTCCCTCGACTGTTCCTCATAAGGAATGGTTCTTCTCTCAGCTTGTTCAAGCTTTGCCCCTGCCCTTTTGCCGTAGCTCGAATTAGGCTGTGCATGTGGATATTCCGGGGGGGGGGGGGATATGGCTGCAGCTTAGTGGTCCTAAATTCAATCCCCAGCATCTTCATTTCGGGAGTGACCCCTGAAACCAGACAGGCAGAGCTACTGCCGGTCAGTGCAGACTTATAGTGAGCTAGATGGACCAAGCGTATGACTCAGTATAACCCCGGAGAGTTGCTGCTAGTCAGCGTGGGCCGTTGACCAAGATGGGCTGATGGCCTGATTCAGTATAAGACAGCCTCCTGCATTCCTGTGCCAGGCTTCTAGTACAGTCGTACCTTCGATCCCGAACGCCCTGGAACTCGGACGTTTTGGCTCCCAAATGCCGCAAACCCGGAAGTGGTTGTTCCAGTTTGTGAACGTTCTTTTGGAAGCCGAACGTCGGGCGGGGCTTACGGGGCTTCTGATTGGCTGTAGGAGCTTCCTGCAGCCAACCAGAATCCGCGATTTGGTTTTTGAACGTTTTGGAAGTTGAACGGACTTCCGGAATGGATTCTGTTCGACTTCCAAGGTATGACTGTATTTGTAGCAGATGGGTCCCATTCACTGGCCCCATATTGCCTGCCAACGGCTGCAGTTGTACTCTCCCATCTAATCATCTCATCTCAAGGCTTCTCCCCCATCTCATCTCATCCTCACAACAACCCTGTGAGGTAGGTTATGCTGAGAGAGGCAGGGACTGGGCCAAGGTCGCACCCAGCCAGCTTCTTGGCCGAGTGGGGATATGAACCCTTGTCTCTCCCAGATCCTAGTCCAACACTCTAACTCAGGGGTCAGCAAACTTTTTCAGCAGGGGGCCGGTCCACTGTCCCTCAGACCTTGTGGGGGGCTGGACTATATTTTGAGAAAATAATAATGAATGAATTCCTATGCCCCACAAATAACCCAGAGATGCATTTTAAATAAAAGGACACATTCTACTCATGTAAAAACACGCTGATTCCTAGACTGTCCATGGGCCGGATTTAGAAAGCGATTGGGCCAGATCCGGCCCCTGGGCCTTAGTTTGCCTCCCCATGCTCTGACCACTACACCACCAATTTCACCCTTCGCTTCCTAAAGAGGGCCCTGAAACCTGGATTCACAAAGCCCCGCATAGCTCCCTCCGGTTAGCCGCTGCTCTTCTGTGCTGCCTCTGTTGACGGGGATGTGCAATCCTACTGAAAGGGAGAAGGCTCCTCTGAGGAGCAGTGGATTAGTCTCTTTGGATCAGAGTCCCAGCATTGACAGGGCCAGAGACGGAAACTGCTGTCCGACGCAGCTATCGACAAGCATTGACAGGTGCAAATGTACTGGTTGGCAAATATTAGTGTAAGGCTCTTGTCCCCTGTCCCCCCCAACCTAGCACAGGGAATAAGACGTAGATCAATGGTCTTCCTTTGGCTCAATCTCCCCCTGCCCACTTTGCACTTCTCGGAAAAGAGCTGATGTCAAGTCCCTTGTTTGTTTGGAGGGAGGATGCAGAGGGGCCTGCGCTGAAACCGCAAAGATAACATTTTGTGTTTCTTGCTCCACCCACTTTTGCCTCTGGCCCCGCCCACCACCAACACACGGCCCTTGGGAGTTTGCCCAAAGGGGAATGTGGCCCTCGGGCTGAAAAAGGGATCCACACATGTTGTAAATGTTGGGACCCCATCACTGCAGACTTGAGGTTGAGAGAATCCGCTCAAGAGCGAGGAAGGTGTTGAAACGGAATCAGGATCTTGGATAGATGAGGCCTAGGGGGGTCACTCAGAATCAATTTATCCAATGCCAGGGGTTGAGAACCTCTCCCCTGCAGGTCAGATTTGGCTCACCACGCCTCTCTACATGGCCCACAGAGCCTTTCCCCCCAAACCACACATCGCATACATAATCCCTGCGGAAAGCAGGCTGGAACTCCCTGTTCAAAAGATGGCGGGTGTACAATTCAGTCCTGTTTGTTTCAGGTACACGAGCAAGTTCCCTGCAGCAAACTCACTAGCGCACTTGCACTTTGCAGAAAGCAGGATTGAACTACCTGCACATTAGCTGATGGGCAGAGAGCTCAATCCTGCTTAGTCGCTATCTTCCTTCCACCCTGCTAGCCCTATGGGCTGACTTTGACAGGTAGGTTGGACAATTCTTTAAAACACCTGACGTCATTACAATCGGGCAGCATCCTCCACCATACCTGAAGACAGCAGACCGGCTTAGGGTGGACAGGCCAACCCATGCATGGTGCCCAGAGCTCTGTTCTCTGACACTGCATCACCACTCCCTGCCCACCCTGACCCCCCAGCTTATCGTACCTGAGGCAGCCACCTCACTTTTCCTAACGCAGGAGTGGGGAGCCTTTGGTCCTCCGTATGAATGGCCATTTCTGTCAGCTCTACTGAGCATGGCCAATGGCCAGCAATGTTGAGCGTTGTAGTTCAGCAACATTTGATGGGCCAAATGTCCCTCACTAATGTTCCCCCAATGGTAGGGCCGGCCTTGAGGTATGCATAGAGCAATGGAAGCAAACCCCCGCAGACTATGGAGTGCTAAATGCATTTCTGAAACCAGTGCTTTTGATTTTGAAAGGCAGGAAACAAGTCACCCCCTTTCCTGATGAGGTTTTACACATTTGCAAACAACTAATTGTATGCATCGCCTTTTTCCCCTCTGTCAAAGCCTAGACTACTATTTATTTTTATTTCTTGTGTCTGTCCCTCACTTCTCCAAGCCAGCAAAGAGGGAACATGCTTCTGGGGATGTGTTTGTTTGGGGTTTTTTTTGGGGGGGGGGAGAGAAAGATGCTGGCAGAAAAGCCAAGTGCAAGCGGGGGCAGAGAGCGAACGCTGCTAGCTGTGTGCTATTCATCCAGAGGGCATTTCAAACAGCAGGCCCGCAGCAGAGAGAGGCTTTCAGCCCCCATTTCCCGGCTGCAGTACCTAGAAACCCGTTGGACAGAGCATAATGGTGCCGGAGGTATCTGCTCGAAAAATCTTTGTTTGCTGTTCTCTCGGGTCGGAGGAAATGGGTTTTAGTATTTGGCTACATGCTCCTCTCTGCCTTTCCTCTCCGGCCCCCTCCTTCCATCGCCGGTCCCTTTTGTTGCTGGCAGACCACTCCATGCAGAAGGTCAGTGCACTTATCCACTCACCTTGGACGCTGCGACCTCTGCAGCTGGCCGCGTGCCACTTGTCCCTGAAGGGCTGGCTTCCCTGGGCAAAAAGGGAGCCAGCCCCAATCTGCTTTCCTTGAGGCTGAGGATTGTCTTTTACTGGGGTGGGCAGCACATAGGCAGGGTCTCTGGAACCATAGCTCTTTCCCCAGGGTTTATCTGGAGTGAGGGATTTCCGCCCCCAGCCCAAGGGCCGTGTTTTCTCACAAGTGGCTTTCTGGGGTCCGCATGCCAGCAGTGGCTGTGGCCAAAGCAGACGCCGCATCTCCACCCCTGGACGCAAGACACATCACCACGGTTCAAGTATAATAATAATAATGTTTATACCCCGCCCATCTGGCTGGGTTTCCCCAGCCACTCTGGGTGGCTCCCAACAGAATATTAAAACCACAATAAAACATCAAACATTAAATACTTCCCTATACAGGGCTGCCTTCAGATGTCTTCTAAGCAGCAGGTATTTGTTTATTTCCTTGACATCTGGTGGGAGGGCGTTCCACAGGGCGGGCGCCACTACCAAGAAGGCCCTCTGCCTGGTTCCCTATAATTTCACTTCTCGCATTGAGGGAACCACCAGAAGGCACCACTTTAGTTAATGGGGCCTCCAGCTGCCGCTGTGCTGCCGGAGCAGGATTTCTGTTCTCATCCTGAAGTAAAGTTCTTAACCTGAAGCACTATTTCTGGGTTAGCGGAGTCTGTAACCTGAAGCGTATGTAACCTGAAGCGTATGTAACCTGAGGTACCACTGTACAGTCATATCTCTTGTTACATTCGGTTCAGGTTACATCTTTTCAGGTTGTGTCCCGCGGCGACCCGGAAGTAATGGAATGGGTTATTTCCCGGTTTCGCTGCATTCACAGACGCTCAGAATGATTTCACGCACATGTGCAGAAACGGTGAATTGCGGGTTGCGTTCTGCTCATGATGCAAACAGGGCTCCAGAACGGATCCCGTTCGCATCCAGAGGTACCACTGTAGCTGGTATTTGGAGACATCTTACCTCTGACACAGGAGGGAGAGCGTAACCATTGTACCTAGTGATCCCGGACAGCCTTACCGTCCATATTCCGGATTGCAAGGCATCTCAAGAGCACCGCTATCCCTTCCAGAACCCACCAAGGCTTCCTTCAAATCCTGGGCCTCGCCCATTCCTTCTGCTCCCAAGCTGAGCAACCAGCTTCCTTCGTGACTGCCTGAATTTTCCTCTCTCCGCTTGCGAGCTCCGTGATGGGTTTGCGAGACATTTTAGTGCCGAGCACGGCAGCCGCCAGCTCCTGTGGCCCCCCGCCCTTCCTCCCCACCCCCCCACCCCCTTTAATCGGAGGCTTGTTTTGGAAATATTTCCGAGTGAGTCAGTAATAATCCTGTGCACACTTCCCCCCTCTCGGGAGCCGCGGTTCGTGCGGAGGAGGTGCCCGCTCCCAATCCCGCTAAATTACTATTGACTTGTGTTCCGTGCGCTCCACAAACATTTCACTCAGCCGTCACCAGCAGGGCCGGCGGTCTCCTGCCAGGGGTAACTTGGGAGGCCAGCTGCGCGAGGCCAAGCATCCTGCTCTTCCCCATCGATCAAAGAATTAAACTGACAGGAGGGGAAATTTTCAGGCCCGGCTGAGGCTTGGGATGGAGGGTGGGGGGGAAGCGAGCACGCCTTGGACGGAGGGGGGCGGGACGAGACGCAAATGGAAAGCTTGGGAGGTCGTGGGGGTCCAGGATGTGGGGAGGCAGGGGTGTCTCTGTTTCATATGTCAGGCGCTGAAATGATGAGAGCAGATTTAGCCAGAAGTGCTTCATCCAAGCCTGGTTGTGTTGTGTTGTTTCTTTTCTCTCTCCCCCCCCCCCCCCCATTTTTATTAAATTCTTTCGACATATAGCAACATCATACAGATAAACAATGCTTTTTCTGGAAAAAAGGCGGGGGAACTCACCAAAAAGCAAGTTAGTTTATTGCGGGCCCAGTCACAGTGCCACAGCCCCCTACCAGGCAGTGGTTAAACGTAAGATGTGATTAATAAACGTAAGCAGACAATGATCTAGAGTAGCAACGGCCACAACTTTATTGAATACAGATATAGGTGGATTTTTGGTTGAGGCATTGGGTGTATATCCGTTCCAGCACACCCAGACAAAAAAATTATTATTATTTTATTTTTTAAAAAGTAAGGGAACTCAGCTAAAAAACAAACAAACCCACCCTTCAGATAAATAACCGTAACCCAGGAGCTGGTGTTTAGGCAATGCATGCAGAATAACAATCAAATAGCACAAGTTCTTAACTTGGATCATGGGTATAGAAAGGTGATAGATGGTTATCCAGAAAGTTTTGTAACTTGCGGTGAGTCCCCTGTTTTCATTTTTCGCTGTGTAATTAATGAAGCTGTTGCAAAAGGGTCTTTGTGCAGAACGACACACCCCCCTCCTCTGAAATCTTTGCACAAAGAGTGGTTAAGAAACTTCTTTTTTAAAAGTTATTGATTTGTTAACAACAGCAAAAAGTGCAAAACGAGAGGAAGAAAGCAAACAATCAAAAAATCTAAGCCATAAAGCAGTGGTTTTCAACCTGTGTGCCATGGCCCCCTGGGGTGCCGTGAATGATGGTCAGGGGTGCCGCGGGCAACACTGGCCTCTGTCCCTCTTTCCTTCCCTCCCTCCTCTGATGCCCTCTTCTGTCTCTCCCTTCCAAGGGCTTACACAGCTGTTTGTTGCAGCAGCCCTGGCTACAAGCTCTGCAGGTGAATGGTGCCTCTGGGGCTGGCCAGGGAGGGCTTCCCAGGCCCCTGTGGGGCAGTGTGAGGAGGCACCTCTCTTTGGGGTGGAAGGGGGCAGCTCAAGAGACCAGGGGTGGCAGCTGCCCAGATGACTCTCAAGGAGAGGTGAGAGGAGACTGAGGGAACACTCCACAAGGCAGGGTGTTTGAAAAAGGGCGAGAAGCTGCCAGCTCTGCAAGCAAGGGGTGACATAACTGGGCTCCTGAGCGCTTGGGACTTTCTAGTTTAGAGACAAGGCAAGTAAAAGGAGGCATGTGAAAAGTTTATAACCCAGAGAAAGTGGATAGAGAAAAGTTTTTCCTCATAATGCTAGAAATCGTGGGTGTCGCATGAAGCTGAATGCTGGAAGAATCAGGACAGATAGAACAAAAGGACTTCTTCATGCAGCTCATAGTTAAGCTATGGAAACGTAACTCCCACAAGAGGCAGTGATAGCCAGCAACTTGGATGGCTTAGGAATAGACAAATGCATTGAGGACAAGGCTATGAGCCACAATAGGGATGCAGGTGGTGCTGTGGGTTAAACCACAGAGCCTAGGACTTGCCAATCAGAAGGTCAGCGGTTCGAATCCCTGTGATGGGGTGAGCTCCCGTTGCTCGGTCCCTGCTCCTGCCAATCTAGCAGTTCGAAAGCACGTCAAAGTGCAAGTAGAGAAATAGGTATCGTTCTGGCGGGAAAGTAAACAGCGTTTCCGTGCGCTGCTCTGGTTCGCCAGAAGTGGCTTAGTCATGCTGGCCACATGACCCGGAAGCTATATGCTGGCTCCCTCGGCCAATAAAGCAATAAAGTGAGATGAGCGCCGCAACCCCAGAGTTGGTCACGACTGGACCTAATGGTCAGGGGTCCCTTTACCTTTACGAGCCACAATGGCTATGTTCTGCCTCCACTGTCAGAGGCGCTAGGCAGAGAATCTCAGGTGGGCAGAGTGCTATTGGGCTCATATCCCGCTTGCAGGTTCTCTACGAGCATCTTATGGTTGGCCACCATGAGAACAGGATGCTGGCAAAGATCACCAGTGTTGAAGCAATGAGTCTTCAACACCGTTGGACTGGCCATGTTGTGCGGATGCCTGTTGATCGTCTTCCAAAGCAACTACTCTATTCCGAACTTAAAAATGGAAAGTGTAATGCTGGTGGTCAACAAAAGAGGTTTAAAGACTGTCTCAAGGCAAATCTTTAAACATGTAGTATAAACACTGACAACTAGGAAACACTGGCCTGTGAGCGCCTCAGTTGGAGAACAGCCTTTACCAAAGGTGTCATGGACTTTGAAGACACTTGAACTCAGGATGCAAGGGAGAAACATGCTAGGAGGAAGAAGAATTGGCCTCCAAAGTCACTTATGGACTCATTGTTAAAACCGTGTTTATGGAAGACAATCTTACTCGGCTACAAGTGATCACCAAAGAAGAAAGAAGGACTAGATGGGCCACTGGCCTGATCCAGCATACTCATCTTACGTTCTTTTGTTAAAATGAAAATCCACCCACCTAGCCCCCCATTCAAATTTTTTTTTTTTTTTAGCGAGTTAGCAAATCTGTAGAGACAAGACATTACTTTTACCTCCATTAAAAAATAAATAAATGCATGCAGCCAAATCGTAATCTTGTCCCAGCCTCGAAACAGGTGTGGGCACCTGTCTCCAAATGACGCCTTCCCTGGCTCTCAGCTCTGACGCTTGGACAAAGCTACGTCAAGTTGTTGGTGGGATAGGAAGGGCTCTTGTCACTCCCCCCCCCCCCCCGCCGCCTATTCCATCTCCCGCAACGTTCGTATAAAGTACAAGAGCAGAAGTACAACTTGGTCCTGGCATTCTGTCAAGGAATTAATTGGAAAAATAAAAAAAAATCATTAGATGGGGGGACTCCAGAAATGCAAAATTGTTTGGTCGAGGACGGAGCAGGGGAAAGCACGGCTTTTGTCAGGTTAATTTCTCCCGTATTGATGTTTTGTGACATTTACTTGTTGTTTATCTTTGGAAGCAGCTGTAATGCTAAAAGAAAATGCAGCAGCTTGTCCTATGTGTTTATTTTACACCCTCTCCCCGAGTCCTGCAAGTACATTTTATTTGTTTGTTTGAGATGGGTGTTTTGATGGCTGAGATCGGGCTTTGAACAGCTGTTCCCCACATGGAGAGCTGCTTTCTAAAATTGCGGAGGAAGCGCAGAAGGGGGGGCGTGTTTTGCAAGGAATGTTCACAGTGAGCCTCTGCTGTTCACTTGATCCTTCTCTGAGTTTGGGAAATAGTAAAGGAGATATCTGTATAAAATATGTATATATGGCTTTGTGTTTTCCCCTTTACTCCTCTGCCAACTGCTTAGTTTTTCTTCCTTTCCCTAGGCTCTATGAGGTTTCCCCCAAAAGAAGCCTGTTTGCCACCTCTTGCATGCTCTTTCCACATTCCATGACTGACACTTGCCCTGCAGAAGTTAAACCAAACTTAGTTTGGCGAAGGAGTGGGGAGACTTCATTTCCCCCTATTCTGCCCATTAGCACCCAGGATTGGTTGAAATAGTGTGAGGTCACGGAATGCTGACGAACAGTCTCCAGGGGAAGGGCCAGTCATGGAATGTGGGCAAAGCATGCAATAAATGTTGGGCAGGGAGGGGGCGGCTCTCAGAGTCTAGAGGCAGGAAGAAGCTCTAAGGTGTTGGTAGAGAAGAGGGGTAAAGAAAAATCTGCTGAGAAACAAAAGGAAATGGAGACTGAGTGAGCAGAGGAAAGTTCGGCGGGGGTAAAAGGCAAGAAAACCAGGCTTCACAGTGAGGCAAGAGATGCGAAGAGGAGGAGGAGGATGATAATGATGATGATGATAATAATAATAATAATAATAATAATAATAATAATTTATTTCTACCCCACCCATCTGGCTGGGTTTCCCGAGCCAAAGATTAAAAATACATTAAAACATCAGTCATTAAAAACTTCCCTAAACAGGGCTGCCTTCAGATGTCTTCTAAACGATAGTTGCTTATTCCCTTGACATCTGATGGGAGGGCTTTCCACAGGGCGGGTGCCACTACCGAGAAGGCCCTCTGCCTGGTTCCTTGTAACTTCACTTCTCGCAGCGAGGGAACTGCCAGAAGGTCCTCCTTTGGGCGTTAATTATACTTAGTGGGGCTCTACATTGCTATTCTGCAATGTGGTTGTGGTGCTAATGGCTGTTGGTCAGGTGGGGGAGCAGGAATACGCCTCCTCTTCTTTTCCGCTTTACGACCCAGCCGGTTCGTCACCTCCTTCCTCAGTTTCGCCTCCGGCAAGTGGAGGTTTTGAGAGCTCCTGTTCCACCCCTTCGAGAAAAGTCTGCATGGTGCCCGCGAAATATTTCAAGTTCATAGCAGTGAGCAGTCAGAGCGGGGAGCAATTATTTCCTCCTGCATCTTAAACGCTCCTCATGGGCTGCTGTGAGGCAGTTGGCAAAGCCACCTAAAGATAAAGGCAGAACTGCGAGGCCATAGCCAGGGAAATCCGGGTGCGGCTCCAGCGGAATTGCGCGAGCCTGCTGCATCAGACCAGTGGCCCATCTTCTTCAGCACCCTGTTCTTGCAGTGGCCAACCAGATGCTTATAGGAAGCCGCCAAGCAGGACCCCCAAGCCCAAGAGCCCTCTCCCCTCCTGCGGTCTCCAGCAGCTGGTATTCAGAAGCATTTGCTGCCTGCAACAGGGCATAGCCGTCAGAGTCAGGAAAAAGCAGAGTGCAGCTCTGAACGCCACCGTCTCTGCAGGATAAACTCTTTGCCCTTGTGGCCTGTTTGCAAGCTCCTGCGTGGCACTTGGTGGGCAGAGCGCCAGCTAGGTGGGCCTTTGGCCTGACCCCACGGGGACCTTCCTTACATCCTTAGCTGCAGCCACCATGCCTTGCCCTTCCGCAGCCCCAGAGGTGGCCACATTTGGGCTGCGGCGGCAGCATCTGTTACTGCCTGGAGGGTCTTTTCTGATTGCTGGCTGGAGCAGCCTTGCGGAGAGAGCCGCGGCAGGAGGGGACCGGCCTCAGTGACCCTTCTGCCTCAGTTCCTCCCATGTTACCGACACCACCCCCACCTGAATCAGGGTGGGGGGGTGGGGAGCTGCTTCCTCTCCCGCATTTAGAGCCACAGCCTGGCTCACTTGCCTGGGGATTTCCCTGCATCTGCACACCAGTTCCCCATTCTTCCCACCACCGCCATCAGCTGCTGCCACCGTGCTCTCATTACGCCGCGGCAGGTTTGGTTTCTGGCGGTCTTTGTGCAGTGGCATCGCCTTTCTGCCCTTGCAGCAAGAAGTGATTGCTGAGAGCTTCATTGGGAGAAAACTCTGGTCAGCGGGCGAAATAAATTGATTCATTTGTTCACACTGGGGGAGGGAAGGACAGAGAAAGCAACCATGTGTGCTCTTCTGGAGATTCTTGCTAGAAAATCCATAGAATATAAAACACAGAAAAGGTTGGGGTTGGGCTTAGGGCCAGTTAGCACATCATGACCTCCTCAATGAATAAAAAGTTCCAGAGGTCATGTTACATACGTCACAGTTGCCAAACATCCATAACAGATGTGGGGATCTTCACAGGAGAATATTCTGGTGGGTTGTGCCCCATTGGGAAGAGCCACAGCTCGTTGGCAGAGCATACGGAAAGGAAGCTGTCTTCTACTGAGCCAAACAATTGACCCACCGAACTTTGTGTTGCCAGAGAACAAGGTTTCAGGTGGGACACATTCTCAGTGAAATGTCTTCATGCTGATTGGCTGCTGGGAGCACGAAGTGACAGCTGCCTGCTTCCCCCTCAACACAACCTCAACTTTTTCTCGCTTGGTCCTTTGCAGATTCCCCGACCGCGAAGAAAACAAAGCGATCAGCTGCTCTGGAAGAAATCCTGGAGAAGCTGGAGGATGAAGGGGGTGAGGAAAGCAGCTGATGCCACTGGCCCCAGAAGGATGAGGTAAGGGGAGGTATCTCTCTCTTTCTTCCTCTCTACTGTTAACTTGATAACAGGGAAGGTTATTTGAAAGAAGACGTAAGAGAGGATCCTCCATCCAGTTGTAAACCTCTTTTGTTCCTATTCCACTAAGGCTGGGTGGGTGAAGTAAGGTGTAGTTGTCATAGTGCTGGACTAGGACCTTGGGAGACTAGCATTCAAGTGAAGCACGCTGGGTGACCTGGAGGCCACAGTCTCAGCCCCTCAGCCTAACCTACCTCGTAGGGTCATTGTGAAATATAAAGATGCAGGGGAGAGGACTCTTGAACATCAGATTAAGCTCCTGGAGGGAAGGTGGGAGATAATGTTGCTAATAGGTCAACAGTCTTTTTGAAGCCCAAGGGCTGCGTCCCCCTGTGGGCAACCTTTGGAGAGACGGACAGGACCAGGGGCGAAAGTGGATTTGGGCAAGTACAAAGGATGGCAGAGGAGAGAGTCCTGAAAGCCAGCCATGTTTGGAAGGATGCCTTTGACCTGGAGCAACAAGGCTTCAGCTTAAAGTAGGGCACCCCAGACTTACAGGCAATAGCGGATGATTCCGATTGGGCAGAAGGGAGGAAGGCCACCAGTAGGTGGGGCTAGAGCCAACAATAGCCAGAGTGGGTCCTAGTTTAGTCCCCATATCCTTCTCCCTGTTGAATTAAAAAAGGAGAATACGGAGATTAAGGAGGAGGAAGCCAACAGCCTTGACACCTCCGAAACCGCCCTGAGACCTCCAGGTATAGGGTGGTATATAAATTCAAAAAATAATAAGCCTGCCCCCAGGACTGGTAGCAGTTAAGGAGGCAGGCAAGTGGGGGCTGGTTGAGGACAGTGGGGCATTGTCCAATTTCCCCCTAGTGGACCAAGCTCCTCTGATCGATAACAATTGAAGAAAGCAGACGAAACCGTTCCTTCTCTCTAAAACGAAGGACCTGGATTCTGGAAGTCATGCTTGCTGTTTTCCCTCATTCCCCCACCCCACCCGAAGGGGGCCTGCAAAGTTTGGGGAGCGCTGTCCTCCTCTACCATATTTACATGTTTTAAGTTATAACGTCTTAGCTGTTTCAGGTTGCTTTTGCTTTTGAATTGTGTGCCTGTTTGCCTCCTTGTGGGCAGGGTGTAAATTCAATAAATATCGAACATAAGAAGAGCTTTCTGGATCAGGCCAGCGGCCCATCAAGTCCTGCGTCCTGTTCTCACAATGGCCAACCTGGTTTCCCTTTTCTGGGAAACCAGCAAGCATGATCTGAGCACAAGAGCCCCTCCCCTCCTGTGGTTTCCAACATCTGGCATTCAGAAGCATCGCTGCCTCCGACAGTGGAGGCAGAGAGAGCCCTGCAAAGTGTTGTTTGTCACTGCCTCCTGTGGGAGTGAGTTCCACAGTTTAACTGTGCAGTGCATGAAGAAATTCCTGCTTTTGCCTGTCCCGAATCTTGCCATTTCATCCTGGACTGCTGCAGAGCCGTGACTTGTGAGCAAGCATGGGCATAGCCAGGATATATGATAGGGGAGGGCAGGACTTTGGTGTGGGGGGCAGAACCGAGCTATCTGCGACTCGGTTGGTCAGTTTTTTAGTTAAGTATTTTTATTGATTTACAGTGATACCTCGGGTTAAGAACTTAATTCGTTCTAGAGGTCCATTCTTAACCTGAAACTGTTCTTAAGCTGAGGTACCACTTTAGCTAATGGGGCCTCCCGCTGCCACCGCCGCGTGATTTCTGTTCTCATCCTGAAGCAAAGTTCTTAACCTGAGGTACTATTCCTGGGTTAGCGGAGTCTGTAACCTGAAGCATCTGTAACCTGAAGCATCTGTAACCTGAAGCATCTGTAACCCGAGGTACCACTGTACTTGATTTGGAGAGGGGGCAGCTGCACCCCCCTGGCTACGCCCATGTGGGCAAGCCTCATAATCTGGGCCACTGATTGGGCTCATGGTGAAGCCTCCTCATAGGCCAGAAGGCAGTGTTTTGCTCTCAGATCTTTGGCCACCCCGGACGTTCCCCAACCTTCCCTCTGGCTGCTGCTGCTGCTGCTGGCATTGAGCACTGGCCCTCATCGAGATTGGCTGCTGCCCGCCCTCCCCTCTCTTCCCACCCCCCCTCCCCGAATCCAAGCTGTGCTCTCCAGAGGAAGATGTCAGAGTCAGAGGCATCCAGAGGCACCCTGAAATTAAGAGCTCTTCCAGAGGCCCTGTGCTTATTCCAGAAGCGCAGTGGGAAGGTGGCTGCGACTTAACCTGGCGGGGATTAGCCGGCAGCTTCCCTTTCATCACGAGAGCCCCCTGATGCCTCCCACCAAGGAGGCAGGTGTATTCGAGAGGCAATTGTTGGCCAGATGGAGCCCTGAGCCGCCACTCGAGAGGCTTCCCCGCCGCCGAGGGGTCTCCAAAAAAAAAGCCCAGTAATCTGCCGGGGGGTGGGGAGTGAGTTGCGGCCACCCCACTGCTTGGCCCATCAGCAAGAGTACCGCGCAGCAATAGGCCAGGAGCAGGAGGGAGGGAGAGAGAGCACATCGTCTCGGGTAATTTGGGTTCTGGCTGGGGGGCTCCTCGCACCATTGCAGGTTATCTGTGACCGTCTTCCATGCAGATCAGTGATGGCACCTCTGCGGCTCAAAAGGGGAGAGGTGGGAAAACTCCGAACCATTGCAGAGGGAGAGATGCCTTGACAGCAGCCAGAGAATGCAGGCGTCAGAAGCAGTGATGCTTCTGAACGCAACTTGCTGGAAACCACAGGAGGGGAGAGGGCTCTTGTGCTCAAATCCTGCAACAAGCGTCTGGTTGGCCACTGTAAGAAGAGGATGCCAGACTAGATGGGCCATTGGCCTGATCCAGCAAAGCTCTGCTTATGTATTTATGGATGGGGTGACCCAGGCTGATCCAACATTCCCCTAAAGGTAAAGGTACGCCTGACCATTAGGTCCAGTTGCAGACGACTCTGGGGTTGCGGTGCTCATTTCGCTTTATTGGCCGAGGGAGCCGGCGTACAGCTTCTGGGTCATGTGGCCAGCAGGACTAAGCCGCTTCTGGCGAACCAGAGCAGCGCATGGAAACGCATTTTACCTTCCCGCTGGAACGGTACCTATTTATCTACTTGCACTTTGACGTGCTTTTGAACTGCTAGGTTGGCAGGAGCTGGCACCGAGCAACAGGAGCTCACCCCGTCATGGGGATTTGAACCGCCAACCTTCTGATCGGCAAGTCCTAGGCTCTGTGGTTTAGACCACAGCACCACCCGCGTCCCCTAAACATTCACCTACAGACTGGGTCTAAAACCGTTTCTGCACCAACATGCATTATGATCCTTAACCTTCTTGTTTCTTAAGGACAGAGTTTGCTCGCTTCTCAGCGAAGCCTGCTTTGTTTGCCAAGTGTATGTAAAATATCTTTTCCTCCCCCAAACAGCTGGGATAATTATTTCCACTTCTGGGGACAAAATGTTTCCTTGGTTTAGATCAGGGACATCCAACTCCCAAGAGACTGCGACCTACTTCTGGGGAAAAAACTAGCAGTGGTCAACCCATGGAGAGGATGACCCAAAGTTGTTGAGATTTTTTTAGACGGGGGCGCTAGAGTTCTGCCAAACACGCTAGCAGTGATAATTCCATCTTCCATTTTTGCAATCGTGCTCTTTTTCCCCGGCAGAGGAAAATGAGACCACGATTGACTGCTATCACCAGGGGATCAAGCTGTTGGTCATGGTCGACCGGTTGGACATCCCTGTTTTAGAACAACAACAACCCACATACGCTCACAGCCATTTCTGTACATCAGTAGGCACTGCTAATTTTGCACCACGCTAAATTTCAAAAGAAAACACCAGAGGAAGTTGAGTCACAAGCCTCTGGCCCTTGTAAGCGGTGGAGATGATTGGTCCATTTGGGCTCCTGGACCACTGCTCCACCAAGCTCAGTCTCAAGAACATCTCAAGGAGAGCCCTGCTGGATCAGGTCCATCTAGCCCAGCATCCACTTCTCACCGTGGCCAACCAGATGCTCCTGGGAAACCTGCAAACAGGACCTGAGCATGAGAACAATTCTCCCCTCCAGCAACTGGAAAATGTACCCATCATGGCTAGTAGTCTGCTCTCAGACAGCCCCCACCTGCCTGCCTTCTTACTTGCAAGCAGTTCAGGAGGTGTATAATTCAGCAGGGAGGAGGAGGATGGGGACAAAACTAGAATTTCATTTCCTGTGCCTGTCATTGGCTCTGGCGCCACCTACTGTTGACCTCCCTCCCTCTGGGTTTACACCAGGGGCAGCCAACATGGTGCCTTCCAAGTGTCATTGGACTCTAGCTCCCATCAGCCCTAATGGTCAAGGATGATAGGAGTTGGAGTCATCCGGGGGGAGGGGACCACAGTGGCCAACTCTGGTCAACACACTATGTAACGTAGATCAATCTTCAGCTGGTGTTGGTGGCAATTCTTCACTGAGAATCATGTACTGAAATGAATGCACCCCTTAGGGCTGGGCGATGTTATCAATAGATAGTTCAAAAAAAGTTTCAAGTCCATATTGTGATACTGGTTTCATAATTTTTGACCTGGCAGTATATTGCGAATCGTGGTGTGTGTGTGTTTGATGCAAAAATCACATTGTCGCAAAAACCATGAAGCCATCCACTGCCTCTACATAGCTCCATCCTTATTTCAGACATCGCGATTTATCAGTATATCGCAATGTTCAGCTGGTGATATATCACGATGTTGAAAACCAGATATCGCCTAGCCCTGGCTCCCATATAAATGACAAGAGTGGAGAGTGGTCTATTAGTGCCTTGGAGAGCAGTTTGAATTCCCTCTTGGCCACGAAGCTCTCTTAGGGGACCTTGGGGAGGGGGCCAGTCCCTGCCTGCCTCTCAGCCTAGCCTACCCCACAGGCTTGTTGTGGGGATTAAATGAGGAGGGGGAGAGAGAACAATGTACGCTACCTTGGAGATACAAATGCAGGCAACCCATCTAGGATTGAGTTGGCTCTGCCTGTCATTGGCTCTGGCGCCACCTACTGTTGGCCTCCCGGCCTCTTACTCCAGCACTCCCAGCTGCAAGTGACGCTCATGGATAATAACGAGCGAGACGGACACCCCTAACAAGCATGCAGCAAAAGTGTTCAGCCACAGGCAGCATGTATCTCCCCTCCTCATACCGTCTTCCATAGCAGGGTGGATTCCTCGCCCCCCCCCCAGCTGCCTCCCCTGCAGTACCAAGGCAAAGGATTAGTGCAGGCAGAGCAGGTAGGCTTTCGCGTACAGAGGCGAGCTTGGTTTCAACATCTAATTCAATTTGTTCTGCTGAGATTGAAATATGAAATGCTTGCCAGTCAGATGTTCAAAGGCACCAGAGGTTGGGATGGGGGGGCGAGGAGGGAGAGGTTGAAGAGAACAGAGAGCGCTTTCTGAAGTTTGCATTTTTATGAAAATCAATTTAACCGTTTCCCCCCCCCTCCCCACCCGCAGCACGCGATTGGGTTTGTTTTTCCCCCCACACCCACACCCCCTTTCCAGCCTTGATGAAGACTTTTAATATCTCAAACCACACAACATCCCCTCAATAATGATGTTTATCTCCTTTCACCAGGGGTTTGTTTGGAGCTTTTTTAAAAAAGTGTTTTGTTTTGTCCTAATAATGTTACAAGTATAAAAGGAATCTCTTTTGATGGACAATTGCACACACAGCTGCAAGGACCACTTGTTGGCAGTTTCTCCGTCAAAAGGAGACTCTGGCCTCTGTGATCAGTTTTGGGGGCGGGGGGCAGGGCGGGTTTAAATAAATAAATAAATGCTGCTCTTGCTCCTCCTCCCCTGAAATATTCTAATCACACTGAATTTAGTGGTGGGGGAGGGAATTGCAAGTTAATTCATTAATTACACCAGAGTGGGTGAAACTTCAATCTTAATTAAGAGTTTTAAGTAGTAGAGCAGTGGCTGGTTGGCTGTTTTTCTTCTTGTATTGAAGATAACACTGAGGCAGTGCAGGTTGTTGTTATTGTTATTATTATTATTATTATTATTATTATTGTAGTAGTAGTAGTAGTAATAATAATAATAATAATAATAATAATAATAATAATAATAATAATTCACTTTTATATATCTGGAAGGCTGGATCCTGCCCCTTCACATTTTACACTCCAGTTGGCTTGTTTGTTTCAATGATTGTTGTGTTATTAATTACTCAAAAGAAAAGGGTTATTGCTACGTTCGGAAGAGATATCTGGAGAACTAAAGGTTCCCCACACCTGCTTGAGGCAATCCAGAATAAAGGAGCTTTTTAGACTTATATCTGCCTGTTGTTAACGGACCTCCCTCCTGTTTTCAGTGAGACGAGCAGGAAGATAAAACATAACGGAAGATTAATAATAATAATAATAATAATTTCATTATTTATACACTGCCCATCTGACTGGGTTGCCCCTGCCACTCTGGGCGGCTTCCAGCAAAACATAAAAGCACCGCGAAACATCAGGCATTAAAAACTTTCCTCCACAGGGCTGCCTTCTGATGTCTGGGTTCCGGAGGTGGGAAAGATGTGGTGGAGGTCGAGGAGTTAACTTTTTTTGTTCCTCAGCCAGGGAAGGACTCGTGATTATCGGATGATGGCAGTAGTTCGTTAGGGGCTATATTGTTGCAGTCCAAGCATGTCCAGTGAGCAACTGGGCTGCCAAAATTTGCTGACGTTTCTGAAGAACCATCTTCAGATGGTCTTTAATCCCGTGGTGCCTGGTGCAGAGAAGGTGGGATAGGGCAAAGCTTTCCTCCCTCTTGCATAACACTAGGACTCGTGGACAATGAAACTCCCAGGGGAGACAGTGATGGCCATCAACTTGAGTGGCTTTAAAACAGGATTGGAGAAATTCATGGAGGAGGAGGCTATCTATGATGACTACTAGCCCCATCCACTATGTTCTGCATCCACCGAGAGAGCCTGCATGCCTCTGAGCAGCGGTTGCTGGGGATCGCAAGTGGGGAGAGCGCTGTTGCTCCCGGGTCCTGCTCAAGGGTTTCCCCAAGGGCATCTGGTTGGGCACGGTGAGAAGAGGATACTGGAACCAGATGAGCCTTGGGCATGATCCTGCAAGGTTCATCTTAAGCCTGACTGTCTGTGGCTCTCCAGAGCCTCAGGCGGAGAGAGATCTTTTCCCACCTACTTGCTGCTTGGTCAATGGAGGAGGCAGTTGGGGATCAGTGGGGAAGGTCAGTAGCTCAAGTAAGCGACATTGGTGGGCATAAAGGTAAAGGGACCCCTGACCATTAGGTCCAGTCGTGGCCGACTCTGGGGTTGCGGCGCTCATCTCGCTTTACTGGCCGAGGGAGCCGGCGTACAGCTTCTGGGTCATGTGGCCAGCATGACTAAGCCGCTTCTCGCCAACCAGAGCAGCACACAGAAACGCCATTTACCTTCCCGCCAGAGCAGTGCCTATTTATCTACATGCACTTTGACGTGCTTCCGAACTGCTAGGTTGGCAGGAGCAGGGACCGAGCAACAGGAGCTCACCCTGTCATGGGGATTCGAACTACTGACCTTCTGATCGGCAAGCCCTAGGCTCTGTGGTTTAACCCACAGCGCCACCCGCGTCCCTTATTGGTGGGCATAGCCATAGGCAAAAGTGCGCAAAGCAAATAATGCGCTTGCTGCCCCCTTTGTACAGTTGACTGGCTTCTGTACACATTCCTCTCTCTCTCTCTCCATTCTCCATCCAGCTAAGCCAGGACACAACCCAGCAAGGTTTGAAAAAATGGTAGAGGAAAAGTTTTTCTCTCCCTTTCTCATAACAGTAGAACTCGTGGACGTTTGATTAAGCTGAGTGTCAGAAGGTTCAGGAGAGATAAAAGGAAGGACTGCTTCATGTATAGTTAATCTGCGGAACTCACTCCCACAGGAGTACCCACTTGGATGGTTTTAAAAAGGATTGGACAAATTCATAGATAAGGCTATTCTTGGTGACCAGCCATGATGGCTGTGCTCAGCCTTCATGGCTAGAGGTTTCCGAAAACCTATTGCTGGAAACCACAGGAAGGGGAGAATGCTCTTGTGCTTGGGTCCTGCTTGCGGGACCCCAAAGGCATTTTCTGGGCCCACTGAGAGAGCAGGATGCTGAGCCATTGGCCTGATCCAGCAGGCTCTTCTTACCTTCTTACTAACAGGGGATAGAAAGCAAGGCTGGGAAAATGTATGGGGTCTGGGGAGATGGGGTATGTCCTGGGGAGAGTTCCAATGGCCAGTTAGAGAGGCCTGGAGGGCTGTATCCTGCCACCCTCACAGGCAGGCTCATGGTGTCTGCAGGACAGGGCCTTCACGGTGACTGCTCCCAGACTGTGGAACTCCCTCTCTAGGGAAGTCAGACTGGCTCCCTCTTTGTCCTTCTGCTGCCAGGTGAAGACTTTTTTTATTGCAGCAGGCTCTGGAGAACTCGCTCTTCTAAGGAAAGGGATGGTGCTGTGTTGTTTTTATTGTAATTATCTATGTTTTAATAAATCAGAAAGAGAGAGAGTTCTGACTTTATTAATGTTTAGGTTTTTTTAAAATGATTGCTTCTCCCCCCCCCCCCAATGTTTTAGCTGTTCCGGTTTTACCTGTTAGCTGTCTTGAGTCCTGTTCAGGCATAACAGCAGCAGCAGCAGAAACAAGCCTGAGGATAATAAAGTCATACCTTGGAAGTCAAATCCATTCCGGAAGTCCGTTCGACTTCCAAAACGTTCAGAAACAAAAGCGCAGCTTCTGATTGGCTGCAAGAAGCTCCTGCAGCCAATCGGAAACCATGGAACCCGCATTGGACATTAGGATTCCAAAGAACGTTCACAAACCGGAACACTCACTTATGGGTTTGTGGCATTTGGGAGCCAAAACATTCAACTTGCAAAGTGTTCAGGATTCAAGATATGACTGTAATAGGCCTGAGGAGCCCCTTCCCGGTATTTGGAAAGTTAACACCAACACCTTGACTCGAAAAACCAGAGGGCAGGTGCAGCATGCATCACACACAATCTCTGCGATGGGAGTCCAAGGCGCCTCAGGTGGTCCTTTTGAGGATGGCCATGTCTTAGGTTGTCCTTTCAAAAATAAATGGGGGGGGGGGAGCGGGAAGTTTAAACAAGGGGCTGCGTTAATTGGATTACAGGGCAGCTGCCTGTGCTTCCTGCAGGGAGGCATCAGGTGCACAGAGACAGTACCTTCATTTCCAAACCTCGGGTTATATATCCAGGAAGCTCCTTTGCCCTTGCTGCCAAGTTAGGAGCAAACATGCATTTTGCCATGATGCTTTCCTTTACATTTGGGGGTGGGAGTTAAAAATCCACGTGTTTCTCAGTGGGGGGGGGGCATTGGATCCCATATGGTTTAATGCCCCCCCCCATTTGGGGCTGCAGGGAAGAAGGCATCCTCCTCCCTTGTGCCCCGGAGAACGAGCGGCACTTCTGCCTCCCTGTTTTCCCCCTCCAAGCGTATTCATTCGGGAGAGGGAGAAATGGCGTAGCAGGGAGCTGAGATTTCAGATTTATCCATTCATGAATAATAATCAGGCTGAGCAATTCACAGTAAATGGGTATCCAAATTGGCTAATAAGGAAGGCTTTCACCTCAAACTGGAGCTGGGCGAGAGACCGAGAATATCAACAGACGTTGGCTGTGGCATGTGTGTGTACGGCGATGTGACCTGAATCAGTGAAATATGCAAACCAGGGCCAGGGTGCCAGCAAAATAATAGGCATCTCTGTTAGCAGACGGAGGAGAGAGCAAGGCTGGCAGGCTGACAGCTTAGCAGCCTTGGCGGGGGCTTCCCATTTGGCGCCTGGGGCCCTGGTTAACTTCTTCCTGGCTCTCGCCGCTGCCTGCTCAGCTGAGTCACAGCAACGTCCGCTCTCACAGAATCACAGAACTGTAGAGGTGGAAGGTATCTCCAAGGCTCATCTTGTCTAACCCCCTGTGGTAGCAGGAATTGCAACTGAAAAATCCCCAACTGATGGCCATCCAATCTCGGTTTAAAAGCCTCTGATGAAGGAGAGCCTGCCACCTTCTGAGGTGCAGGTAATACTGACCTGCATAGGCCAATGGCCTGACTCATTATAAGGTTGTTGTTGTTGTTTAGTCGTTTAGTTGTGTCCGACTCTTTGTGACCTCTTGGACCAAAGCACGCCAGGCACTCCTGTCTT
The DNA here is from genome assembly GCF_965153285.1 of Podarcis tiliguerta. NCBI lineage: Eukaryota > Metazoa > Chordata > Lepidosauria > Squamata > Lacertidae > Podarcis > Podarcis tiliguerta. The sequence continues at coordinate 21,429,310 of NC_139549.1, forward strand.
CCACTGCCTCCCGCAGTTTGGTCTAACTCACGTTTGTAGCTTCAAGAACACTGTCCAATTATCTCATCCTCTGTCGTCCCCTTCTCCTTGTGCCCTCAATCTTTCCCAACACCAGGGTCTTTTCCAGGGAGTCTTCTCTTCTCATGAGGTGGCCAAAGTATTGGAGCCTCAGCTTCACGATCTGTCCTTCCAGTGAGCACTCAGGCTTGATTTCCTTAAGAATGGAGAGGTTTGATCTTCTTGCAGTCCATGGGACTCTCAAGAGTCTCCTCCAGCACCATGATTCAAAAGCATCCATTCTTCGGCGATCAGCCTTCTTTATGGTCCAGCTCTCACTTCCATACATCACTGCTGGGAAGGCCCCAGTGTTCCCTATCCCCCTGACTTAAGGCAAGGATAAGGAACCTGTGGCTCTCTAGGTGTTGGTGGATCCCAACTCTCATCAACTCCAGCCAGCATGTCCAGCAGTCTCAGACAGTGGGAAGAGTCCCAGACCAGAGGAAGAGTCAAGCATAGGTGCCACACCTTGGCATTAAGTGGGAAACTTGGCATTAACTGGGAATTCACTCCTCATTGCAATCTTCAGAGTACCATGCAAGCTACTCTCAATTTATTTTGGCTGTACTTTTTTAAAAAGAAGAAGAAGAAAAGCTCAAAGATTTAGCTTTTATCCCCAGATATGTTGCAGAACTACAGCTTCCACCATCCATGGCCACTGGCAGTTTCAAAAACAGTCTTCAAAGGCAGCCCCACACAGAGCACATTGCAGTAGTCTAGTCTGGATGCCTAAGAATGTAAGACTGGGTTGTGGAATCAGTGACGCTGTTGGATCACAGCTCCCACCATCTCTGGCCATTGGTCATGAGGGCTGGGGCTGATGGGAGTTGGGAGTCCAACAACGTCTGGAGGGTCAGAGATTTCCAATCCCTGCTTTATTTATTGCATTCGGAGCCAAACTGCCTCGTGACAGCGGGGGCAAAAGACAGCCATCATGGCCAGTAGCCATTGGTAGCCCTGCCCCCCATGAACCTGTGCTAATCCTCTCCCAAGTTGGTGGCCCTCCTACGGGAATATGTGTGCGCGCATCGTTGGTACATGTAGACAGGGAATTTACACTCTCTCCTTCTGGAGGCGCTGGGTATAAATAAATGAATTAAGTCTGAGAGGGGAAGGAGAAGCCTCTGCATTTGCATGCAGGCCTCTGAGATTATTCGGGGAGGAGGCGGAGGGGAGAGGGTGACTAAAGGGCTGGGAGCCTTGGACTTAGTTGGAATTCAGCCGCCAGAGCTTTGCCTCTCCCTCTGATGGCTGAGCGTGATTGACACTTACAAATTACCCAGCCAAAAGTGTCGAGTCTTTGACCCCTCAGTAACATCTTCGGCAAGCTTGAGATTTGCCAGCATTTTGTCATCTAATTACTACAAATCCCTTGAAAATTCACTGGCTGGTGAATTTTTAATGCGGGGCGCCGTTTTCAGCGTGATGCATTGCCCAGATGGGATTGCGTTCCCCTCTTTCCTTCTTTACTTTCTTCCCTCCCCAAGCTCTTCAATTCTTGCTGGGTGGGGAGGGGGGGAGAGTTGTGGGGTGGTGGGCTCTGCCGGATGCCATTGCAGAGCTGCTTCGCCACTGCCAGTGGCCCTCAAACCAATTATTTCGCATTTATAGTTTGCAGGCACCTAGATCTGCATCTGCGGAACTGCTTTCTCTCTGTGTCTCAACCTTCTCGGCTGCAGTGTGCTTCAGAGGCGACAGGTGCCTGTCGAGTCCGGTGGGGCAGAACGTGGGGAGCCCATGCAGTAGGCGGAGCCTGAGCCATTGAGAGGCGGAGCCAACAAATTCCAACTTTGTCTCCATCCTTCTCCTTACAAGGGGCAGCACTGAAGCCACATTCGTGCCATACCATTGGGGAAACTGGGGGTTGTCCAGGATGGTGAGTTGTTGGGAGACCCCTATTCCTCTCCTAGAGCCACAGTTCTCAGAGTTCCCTGGGAAGAGGGATAGAGGCTTAAGGGTGCTTGTTACGTGACCCTTTAACAGTCTGGCTTAACCTTCATTCCCTGTTCCCAGAGAATTCTGGAAAGCTTAGCTCTGGAAGGGGAAGGTGATGGGGAGGTCCCTTAGCAACTTTCAGCACCCTGGATAGCTCCCAAGATTCTGTGGAGGGAGCCACAGTGGTATTGCACTGCTTTAAACATTTGATGCGAATGAGGCCTAAGACGGAAGAGCAGGAGGCAGGCAGTGCCACCCCTTGGAAGAGCTGTAAGGCAAGAAGAAAGGCAAGGTGGGGCTGCCTGGGGGCAGCGTGAAATTGGAGGGGCAGTGCCCCCATTTGCCCAAATGAAACAGCCTCCTCCGCGGTATTGGGTCGGCATGTCCCAATTACGTGATCTTCCACAGGTCCTTCTCTGGTGCTCAAGTTCTGCTGGGCAGAATGCTCCCTTCCAAAGATCAAGCCACCCACGTAACACTCTGTATCTTTTCTCTCCCCCGCCAGCCCCAGTTCAGAACTGAGTCACGGCCGAGAGAACAACAAGGGGGTCCTGGCCCCTCCTCGAAGCCAAGTGGATCTGTCCCGTGAACCCCGAAGAGGAGAGTCCTTGGAACAAGCAGCTTCGAAGCGATGGCACTCATCACTTTCATTTGTCTGCCGTTTCCTGGCTAGGAAAAGCAACAACTCGGCTTGATGAACCAGCAAAAGGAAGAAAAAGCTATTCGCAGTTCAGTTTTTGCCCTTCCTTAATAACTTGTATAGTTTTGAAAGAGAGAAAATGTGTACATAACTTATTCCTACATAACACGTCCTAATATAAAACAACCTATCCTTTGTTCCCACTGCCTGGTTTCTCTGTTTTACTCCCAACTAGTGTTCACTATTCCATTATTTTGCTCTCCCTCCAGTTTCCCAGCATTTGCAGCCAGGGATGTAAGAACAGAAATAGGAATCCTGGTAGGGTTGGAAGCACCAGAGTTGTGTGGGGCACCAGAATAGATTAAAACATTAAGAAGAACCTGCTGGATCAGGCCAATGGCCCATCTAGTCTAGCATCCTGTTCTCTCATGGGGTCCAACCAGATGCCTTTGGGTAACCCACAAACAGGACCTGAACTCAAGAGCCCTCTCCCCTCTGGTGGTTTCCAGCAAGTGGTGTTCAGAAGCATTTTACTATCTCCAGCTGTGGAGGCAGATCATAGCCATCCGGGATAGTAGCCTTCTCCTCCATGAATCTGTCCTGTCCTCTTTTAAAGCCATCTACCAGTGACCATCACTGTATCCTGTGGGAGGGAGTTCCACAGTTTAGCTATGTGCTGTGTGAAGAAATTGCTCCAACGTTCTTCCAACATTCATCTTCATGGGTTATCTATGAGTTCTAGCATTAGGAGAGAAAGAAAGGAAACTGTTCTCCACCCACTTTTTCCATAGTATATGTAATTTTATTACTGTCTGACCAGGTCACCTCTCCCTCGCTTTTCCTCTGAACTCAAAAGTCCCAAATGCTGCAACCTTCCATCACAGAAAGTCTCCCTGCAGAAGAGTCCAAAATGGGAGATGGGTTCAGCTGGAGAAATTCACCCAAAGATAGGCAAGACAAGCCGTCCTGGATGAAGCTGGTGGCTCACTCAGTCCAGTATCCTGTTTCTGCATTTCGCAACCGGCCGCCTTTGGAAAGCACACACACTATATTACAGTGATTTGACAGTCCGCCCCTCTTGCCAGGGAACTCTGGAAATGGTGCCTCTTGTTAGGGGAATATGGGTCTCCTAACAGCTCTCAAGAATCCCTCACAAACTACATCTCCCAGGATTCTCTGTGGGAATCTGTGACTATGGGATAAGAGAGCTGTAAATGTCTGGCGCTGATGCAGGTGTGGAGAACAGTTGGCTCTGGATGTTGTGGAACTACAACTCCCAGAAACCCCTTGGCAAGCATGGCGGGCCAAAGGTTCCACAACGTCTGGAGCGCAAAACATTCCCCACCACCACCACCTGCATTAACAGGAGCCCGTGTGGTGTAGTGGTTAGAGCAGGCTTCTTCAACCTCAGCCTTCCAGATGTTTTGAGACTACAGTTCCCATCATCCCTGACCACTGGTCCTGCTAGCTAGGGATCATGGGAGCTGTAAGCCAAAAAGATCTGGAGGGCCGAGGTTGAGGAAGCCTGGGTTAGAATGCTGGACTAGGGCTTGGGAGACCAGAGTTCAAACCCTACTTGGGCATGAAGCTCAGTGGGTGTCCTTGGGCCAGTCGCCTTCTCTCAGCCTAACGTACCTCACAGGGTTGTGGTGAGGATAAAATGAGGAGAAGAAGAATTGTGTGCACCACCTTGGGATATAATAATAATAACTGATAGGAACAAAAAATGGACAGCTTAGCTCATCTCTCCTGGAGGCTGGCTGTGGCTTCTTGGCTGTGGTCCAGCTGCAATGGGTGCCCTTCACTCCTTGCGGTGTGGGGAGGAGAGGCTGCTCCCCATTTGATAGCGCTCTTTGAGCCACCGAGGGGCTGGGAGAGGAGAGGCGTTTGAGCATCCGCTTGGCCGTCTTTCGAATCCAGTTACTGCATCCAGAAGCGTGAAATCGGCAGCTCTCACTGGGCCCCACCAGAGACAGCTGCATCTCATTCCCACCTCTGCCTTGTGGAGCCAGTGGGGGATTTTCTCCTTGAAAGATTCGCTCCCTCCCCTCCTTTTTTTTAAAAAAAAAGGAAGAAAAAGAAGCGGGGGATGGTTTGCCACCGCTGTCTCTTGCACAGGCTTGTCCAGGCAGCTCTTGCGGCCCTGAGAATTAAGCGAGGAGGAGATAATTTCCTCGGGAGGTGTGAATTTTCATTGTCGGCTTCCTGGCTGGGGAAAGGAGGAGCCGGAGGAGGGAGGCATCTTACAAGGAGTGAGGAGGGAGATCCAGCCAGGACGGTCATCGGGAGTTCTTCTGCAGCCTGCTTTGAAAAGGGCAGAGATGTTCAGCACCAAGAATGGAATTGGCATAGGTCCCAAACAATTCAAAGTGTTGGTGCTCACCTTTAAAGCCCTAAACAGCCTTGGTCCAGTATATCTGAAGGAGCATCTCCACCCCCATCGTTCTGCCTGGACACTGAGGTCCACCTCCAAGGACCTTCTGGCGGTTCCCTGACTGCGAGAAGCCAAGTTACAGGGAACCAGGCAGAGGGCCTTCTCGGTAGTGGCACCCGCCCTGTGGAACGCCCTCCCACCAGATGTCAAAGAGAACAACAATTACCAGACTTTGAGAAGACATCTGAAGTCAGCCCTGTTTAGGGAAGCTTTTAATGTTCGATGCATTACTGTATTTTAATATTTTGTTGGAAGCCGCCCAGAGTGGCTAGGGAGGCTTGGCCAGATGGGTGGGGTATAAGTAACAAATTATTATTGTAGGAGAAAAGTGGGGGAGCTTCTGGCTTTCCAGATGTTGCGGAACTACAAACCCCATCAGTCCTAGCATGCATGGCCAGGGGCCAAAGCTGACGGGAGTTGTAATTAAACATGAGAACATAAGAGGAGCCTGGTGGATCAGGCCAGTGGTCCATCAAGCCCATTCAGCTGTCCTCATTCCACCTCATTCCACCCAGGCAAAAGAAGGGATGTTGAAAAGTGTGATCTGAGGGGATTCCCATGGGCGAAAGAGATCTGAAGCGCCACATTGCTCCCCAGCTCTGAGGCTCGCCATCCCTGCCCTAATGATTTCATTCTTTTATTCCTCCCCAGGCCCCAACTTGAGATGTGTTTTTATTGCATTGTATTTGTCACTATCTATGTACCACCTTCTTGCCCAGGGAACCCGAGGTGACGTACATGGTTCTCTGCCCCATTTCATAGAATCATAGAATTGTAGAGTTGGAAGGGGGATCCCCAAAGGTCATCTAGTCCAACCCCCTGCAATGCAGGGATCTCAGCTAAAGCATCCATGACAGGTGGCTCCTCCAACCTCTGCTTAAAAACCTCCGAGGAAGGAGAGCCCTCAGCCTCCTGTGGGAGACCGTTCCCCTCTGACTTACTGCCAGAGCTGTTTGTCCTCATAACAACCCTGTGAAGTTGGTTGGGCTGAGAGGAGGGGACTGGGGCAAGGTCACCCAGTGGGGATGTGAAGCCTGGTCTCCCAGGTCATAGTCCAACCCTCTAACCACTACTCCTCACTGCCTCTGGGCTGATCTAAGTATTGATAGCACAAGAGGTGTTGGATCGGGGTGCATGTGGATCTCGCCAGTTCCACACCAGGCAGCAGGTAGGTCTTTGCCACAGCTGTCTCCGGCACTCCATAAAAAGCCTTGAGCTTGCTGCCGCTGCAGTGAGACGCAGAAGTAATTAGTGCTGCTTTCTACAGTGAGTAAAACCCAAATGTCAAACAATGCCAGAGCTATTAAGTCCTCTTTTTTACAAAAAAAAAGAAAAAGTAAGCGGCATATATGAGGTGGAATGGTTGTGTCCGCTGCCGCCTTATTGGAGTTCCCTGTGGCAACAGGAAGAGGTGATAATTTAGAGTTGGCTGAGCAATGGGACATTAACCGGAGAATATGGAGCCGCCACTTCCTAAGAAGGTCTAGCAGTATTCTCTCTCGCCACCAGAGGGTGCCGTTTCTGTTCCTCTTCCTTACCTAGAGATTGGGGGGGGGGCATGTGGAGGGGGTTGGAAAAACCCCCTTGCAGTTCTTCCCAGTGATTTGGAGTACCTTTGGGGGGGGGCAGGTTTACTCCAGCAGCCGGAATAGATTCTGCTTGGGGTTTTTTTGTCCATCAGGCATGAGCCTTCAGGCACGGGGGAGCCAGGAGCTGTGGCACAGAGAATCAGAGCCAAGAGGCAAAGGAACGAGCAGTGCTTTATTTCTGGGGGGGGGGGGGCGCAGACCCCTAAACATTTCCTGAATCTAAGTTTGGCCTCATTGAGGGGCAGTATTTCAATATGAGTAGGAAAATGAGAGTACCCCTAAATATTTTTATTTAGAAAAAAAGCATTGGGTACGAGCACCATCCTAAAATCCCACTAAAACACAACGGAGAAAAAATAAATAAATCAGGAAGCTAAGGTGGTGCCTTGACCGAAGGGAAACCACTGGCGCAAAAATCGCCAGTGCTCATAATCTGTGGATCATGAGTTTACACAGGAAGCTGTTCTCTACTGAGTCAGTCCGTTGAGGATGCCTTGGGTTCACGACGAGGGAGTGAGAATGCAGAATAAATCTATGGAATGAAAGGCAAAGATCTCTCCCCCCCCTCCCTTCTGCTCTCTGGCGAGGCAACCTTTCGCAAGGTTCAGGCTGAATACTAACAGAGGGCAAGTTTCAGCAACAATCACACACTCGGACCAATCCCCAGGTAAATTGTATTCCAGTAGCAAGCTCTGCCCTCCCTGAAAGGTGCCTCTCCAACAGTCTACTACGGAACAGGGAAGACTGGTCACACTGAAGCTCCTGAAAATCTGAGTCATAGGGTAGCAGTATGCATATAATGGATGCTTTAGTTGAGATTGGGGTGCGGGTGGCGCTGTGGGTTATACCACAGAGCCTAGGACTTGCTGATCACAAGGTTGGCGGTTTGAATCCCCACGATGGGGTGAGCTCCCATTGCTTGGTGCCTGCTCCTGCAAACCTAGCAGTTCGAAAGCACGTCAAAGTTCAAGTAGATAAATAGGTACCACTCCGGTGGGAAGATAAACGGTGTTTCCGTGCGCTGCTCTGATTCGCCAGAAGCGGCTTAGTCATGCTGGCCACATGACCCGGAAGCTGTACGCCAGCTCCCTCGGCCAGTAAAGCGCAACCCCAGAGTCGGTCACGACTGGACCTAATGGTCAGGGGTCCCTTTCCCTTAGTTGAAATTCCTGCATTGCAGAGGGCTGGACTAGATGGCCTGTGGGGTCCCTTTACAATTCTATGATTCTATGAGTTGCCATCTATACTGACTGAGCAGCAGTACTCTGGGGTTTCAGATAGAGAAGTTTCCTTGCACTACCAGGAGATTGCAGGGATTGAATCTGAGACCTTCTGTATTATTATTATTATTATTATTATTATTATTATTATTATTATTATTACATTTATACCCCAGCTTTCCTCCAAGGTGCTCAAGTTGGTGCACACAATTCTCCTCCTTATTTTATCCTCACAACAACCCTGCGAGGTAGGTTAGGCTGAAAGACAGTGACTGGACTGGGCCATGCCCCTCCGGTTGTTGCAAATCGACTGGAGGATGGTTTGAAATGTGATCGGTCCTATAGCAGACAGAGGGCTGTAGCCTAAGTTCTACTCAAAAGTTGGTGTTGTAGGCGTCCATCTGCCTTAAGAGACAATGGAGTGCACCTCCAGGGGAGAAGCCAAACCGCTGCATTAGCAGCCCTAAAGTGACCTCCCCAGGGCGCAAGCCTGGGCAGTGTGTATGGAGGTCCTGGCCTGCCCCAATGACAACGCTCCCTCTGTCGGCCTCACGGATTTGGTCCAAAGGAAAGCAGAGCAAGACATTTGGAACCAGCTTGGCTGCAGGAGTTGCTGGAAGGAGACACACAAGGCATCACCCAGTTTTGGACAATTGATTGACATCAATGGGCCGAAATTAATCCTCTCCGTCGATTTCAGTTGGTCTGCTTCAGGGGCAGCCTGTGGTTAACACTTTCAGTTTCACTTTTCTCTGCAATTGAGACGACCTGACCTTCCGCGAATCCACCACTACCCCATAGGTTATTCATTTTACTGCTTTAGGTTGATGAACCTTTTGACCAACAAATCGCTTTCGTTTCTGGGCAGAGGAGACACACAGGCCTACCTGGAGTTGCTGAGGATTGAACCTGGAACGTTTTGCATGCAGGGCAGATGCTCTGGCATTGAGCCACGGCTCGTCCCACAATTTGAGATTTGAATTGATCTTAGTACATAAAAACCAAGCCAAAGGGTTGGATTGGTCTTTGGAAACAGCATTGGCAGAAGGGAGGGAGGGAGGAGGGAGGGAAGGAAGGAAGGAAGGAAGGAAGGAAGGAAGGAAGGAAGGAAGGAAGGAAGGAAGGAGAAACAGAGGGAGGGAGGGAGGGAGGGAGGGAGGGAGAAGGAAGGAAGGAAGGAAGGAAGGAAGGAAGGAAGGAAGGAAGGAAGGAAGGAAGGATGGATAACAGCCCAGTTTTGGTGGCCACATATGAAGAGAAAGAAATAAGAAATTGGATGAGGAAGAGGAGGGGGGAAGCGAAGACAATTGATTCCTGGCAGAAGAGAGAGCTGCAATCTAACAATGCCCCTGCTTCCCAGATCCAAGGCCAGCGTTCAGTCTGTTGCACAATCCATGTGTGCACCTGGACACCCCAAAGATGCTCAGGGATGGCATGTGCCTTCCATCAAAAGGGCCCAGACAGCCTTCAATATTTCCTCGCTGCGCTCTCCCCCCATCCCTTTCTTTTTTGCTTTTCTTCCCTCTTTTCTTTCCTGGCAGGAAGGGCCGAGGCTGCCTCCTCCTCCAGGCCCACCGGCTCCGAGGAGGGCGATTTACAGCTGCCGTATCCCGGCTTTATGGAGAGAGCCTTGGGGCACATCCTTGCGCCATCACTCATGCCTGCCTCCGCCAAGCCACAGCTGCTGCCATGGCAACGGGGCGAGTGGCTGGACCCCTCGGATGATGAGTTGCCTCTCTCTCCCCCCCTTCTCTCTTTTTTCTCAGCTCAGGTAGCTGCGAACCACCACAGATGAGCAGCGTGTGAGGAGGGGGCCACGGAGGGTGTGTGTGTGTGTGTGTAACCGTCTCACATCTAAGCTCCAATGTCACTCCACACACACACACAGCTGCAGCAAGACCAGCCACCTTAGCTGAGCCAGAGGCAACTTACAGTCACCTCCATCACTTCGGCTGCCCAAGAGGAAACCTCGGAAGCTGCTTTCTACTGAGCCTAGCCCTTGGTCCATCTACACTAGCAATGTCTACACTGACAGGTAGTGGTTTCAGGCAGGGAGTCTCTCATAGCTGTACCTGGGGACCGAACCTGGGACTTTCTGTACACAAAGCTCTGATACGGATATGCAAAATATGCGAAAATAATGCAAGATTCCAGCCCTCATGGTTCCGAACAAAAGGTTGATTGAAAAGGCAGCAGAAAGAAGCTGGCTTATCCCAAGTAAGACCCCTAAACCATTGAGCTCAATATTGCCTACACTAACTGGCAGTTGCTCTCCAGGGTTTCAGGCAGGAGTCCCTCCCAGCCCTACCTGGAGATGCTGGGGATTGAACCTGGGACCTTCTGCACATAGAAGAGAGGCTCTCCAGTCCTTCTTTTAAGACATAGGAAGCTAACCTTATACAGTGGTACCTTGGGTTACATACACTTCAGGTTACATACGCTTCAGGTTACAGACTCCGCTAACCAAGAAATAGTACCTCGGGTTAAGAACTTTGCTTCAGGATGAGAACAGAAATCGTGCTCCGGCGGCACGGCGGCAGCGGGAGGCCCCATTAGCTAAAGTGGTGCTTCAGGTTAAGAACAGTTTCAGGTTAAGAACGGACCTCCGGAACGAATTAAGTACTTAACCCGAGGTACCACTATATCATATACCAGTGGTTCCCAGTTGGTGGTCCGTAGCACCATTCACATAACAAAAACTACTGTAGAAATGTCAATAGTTTCAAAAGCCTAGGCTTCTGGCTTGGCTTTTGAAGAACTCATTAGGAACCACTGCATTGTGCAATTCCTAGAGTGGTTTAACAGTCAATCCATCTTCCCAGGGAACTCTGGGAATTGTAGCTCTCTGAGAGGAACAAGGGGGTCACCTAAAAATGCTTAGCACCCTTAGCAAACCACAGCACCCAGAATTCTTTGAGAGAAGCTGAGACTATTTGAAGTGGCATCACAGTGCTTTCAATGCATGGCGTGAATGTGGCCTTAAAGTTTCCTACCTGTGTGGAGGTTTCATTGGGAATGGCTACTGGCCATCACTATTTCATCCTCACCTGGATTTGTATCCAATGTTAGTCCCGCTCAGAGCATATCCATAAAAATAATGGATGTGATGAGCTGAGGTTCCTTCAGGTTTACTCTTGAGTAGCAGAGTTGTGCATAGGGGTTAGCGAAACCGGCCCCTGCTGCGGGTGCTCGCCAAAGGGAGGGACTCGAAAATCACCTATGGAGTGTATGACACAGGACTGTGCGACAAAACAACCCTGCTGCCTCAGCGGGATCAGACCCATGTGGACTCAGCCATACAGCCGCAAATAAAATGTTTATAGTGTGTTTTTAGTGCAATATACAATGTGACACTAGATGGTGATGGTGAGCCTTATGGAAAATTCAATGTATTTTTAAAAACGCTTTTTTTAAAAAAGCATTTTCCGGACACTTTTTATATGCGTGTAGATTCCACCGCAAAAGAAGCTTCATGTCCTTCTTGTACTGTGACACAAAGGTGTGTGAATTTTTCCCGCCCTTCCTCCTCCACTCCCCTTGGGTTGTGTAAAATGTAGGAATTTCTAATGCGTCTATTCAAGTAAAGTGATTTGGGGGGGGGGGTGCAGATACACCTCCTTGCCAAAGAGTGCAAGGGACCCTAGGTAAAAAAGACCCCATGACAGTTAAGTCCAGTCAAAGGCGACTATGGAGTTGCAGCACTTATCTCACTTCAGGCCAAGGGAGCCAGTGCTTGCTTACAGACAGCTTTCCGGGTCATGTGGCCAGCATAACTAAACTGCTTCTGGCGCAACAGAACACTGTGATGGAAACCAGAGTGCACAGAAACGCCGTTTACCTTCCCGCCACAGTGGTACCTATTTATCTACTTGCACTGGTGTGCTTTCGAACTGCTAGGTTGGCAGGAGCTGGGACCGAACAACGGGAGCTCACCCCGTCACGGGGATTCGAACTGCCGACCTTCGGATTGGCAAGCCCAAGGGGCTTAGTGGTTTAGACAACAGTGCTATCCGCGTCCTAGGCACACTTCTGCTAAGTAGAACTTAGTTGTGTATCTGTCTAGCCATCCAACCAATCCATCCTCTGTGCTACCAGTTCTGTTATTCCTAAAACAGCTGGGGGCAATTAATCCTCATCAAGCCATTTGAACTTGACATGGGCTTCCTTTTCACATCTGGAGGGCACTGTCCGCTTTGAAATGATTCATGCGGCGAAGGGGTTTGTCCTAGTCAGACCACTTCCTGGTGCAACTTGACTTCTCCGCAACCCTTCCCCTCTGCAGGGAGGTGGGACCGATTCAGATGGTCCGCCCCCGCCACTTAATGGATCCAAATGGTTTCCAGAGAGTGGTAGGGGATGCTTTATCCCATGTTGATGGCCTTTCAGCTGATTCCCTGGTGGCCCGCTGGAATGTGGAGTTAACCAGGGCTATTGACTGTTTGGCTCCGAAGCGCCCTCTCCGATTGCATGGAGCCCGGACAGCCCCGTGGTTTTCCACGGATCTGAGGGCAATGAAACAATCGTTGAGACGGCTAGAGCGCCGGTGGCGGAGGACCCATTCTGAAGCTGACCGGATACAGGTTAGAGCTCAATGTCGAGCCTACCAAGTGGCAGTAGCGACGGCGAAGAAGACTTTCTTCACCGCCTCTATTGCATCTGCAGAAAACAGCAGCAGGAGACTTTTTCAGGTGGTCCGCAATCTAGCGGAACCACCTGCTACATCGGGACCCAGTACGGGCCACATGATCTCCTGCAATGATTTTGCAAAGTTTTTTGCAGATAAAGTCGCTAAGATTCGGGAAGAGGTCGATGCCACCGTGGGAGCAGGGCCGGGGCGGGAGAGTGCTAGAGTCCTGTCTAGTCAAATTGCGTGGGATCAATTCCAATCTGTTACCTCCGAGGATGTGGACAGGCTGCTTGGACGAGTGAAACCAACCACCTGTCTCCTTGATCCTTGCCCATCCTGGCTTATAAAAGCTAGCTGGGAAGGGCTGGGCGATGGGCTTCGTGGGGTGGTGAATGCTTCCCTCCGTGAGGGAGTCTTCCCAGACCCGCTGAAAGAGGCGGTTATTAAACCGCTTCTTAAAAAACCATCTTTAGATGCGGCCACAATGGCCAACTATCGCCCAGTCTCAAATCTTCCATTCTTGGGCAAGGTGATTGAGCTAGTGGTGGCTGAACAACTCCAGGCACGCCTGGAAGAAGCGGACCATTTGGATCCCTTCCAGTCGGGATTCAGGCCTCATCACGGGACTGAAACTGCCTTGGTCGCACTGGTTGATGATCTCCGGCGGGCTAGGGACAAAGGTGAGAGCTGTTTCCTAGTTCTGCTGGATCTCTCAGCGGCGTTTGATACCATCGACCATAACATCCTTCTGGACCGTCTTGAGGGGCTGGGAGCTGGGGGTACTGTCATACAGTGGTTCCGCTCCTTCCTCCTGGGCCGTGTTCAGAAAGTTGTGGTGGGGGATGAGTGTTCAGACCCCTGGGCTCTCACTTGTGGGGTGCCTCAGGGTTCTGTCCTCTCCCCCATGCTTTTTAACATCTATATGCAGCCGCTGGGAGAGATCATCAGGAGGTTTGGGCTGGGTGTTCATCAGTATGCAGATGATACCCAGCTCTACCTCTCTTTCAAATCAGAACCAGTGAAGGCGGTGGCGGTCCTGTGTGAGTGTCTGGAGGCGGTTGGAGGATGGATGGCGGCAAACAGATTGAGATTGAATCCTGACAAGACAGAAGTACTGTTTCTGGGGGACAGGAGGCGGGCAGGTGTGGAGGATTCCCTGGTCCTGAATGGGGTAACTGTGCCCCTGAAGGACCAGGTGCGCAGCCTGGGAGTCATTTTGGACTCACAGCTGTCCATGGAGGCACAGGTTAAATCCGTGTCCAGGGCAGCTGTGTACCAGCTCCATCTGGTACGTAGGCTGAGACCCTATCTGCCCACGGACTGCCTTGCCAGAGTGGTGCATGCTCTGGTTATCTCCCGCTTGGACTACTGCAATGCGCTCTACGTGGGGCTACCTTTGAAGGTGACCCGGAAACTACAACTAATCCAGAATGCAGCGGCCAGACTGGTGACTGGGAGCAGCCGCCGAGACCATATAACACCGGTCTTGAAAGACCTACATTGGCTCCCAGTACGTTTCCGAGCACAATTCAAAGTGTTGGTGTTGACCTTTAAAGCCCTAAACGGCCTCGGTCCAGTATACCTGAAGGAGCGTCTCCACCCCCATCGCTCTACCCGGACACTGAGGTCCAGCACCGAGGGCCTTCTGGCGGTTCCCTCACTGCGAGAAGCCAAGTTACAGGGAACCAGGCAGAGGGCCTTCTCGGTAGTGGCGCCCTCCCTGTGGAACGCCCTCCCACCAGATGTCAAAGAGAACAACAACTACCAGACTTTTAGAAGACATCTGAAGGCAGCCCTGTTTAGGGAAGCTTTTAATGTTTGATGTATCACAGTATTTTAATATTCTTTTGGAAGCCGCCCAGAGTGGCTGGGGAAACCCAGCCAGATGGGCGGGGTATAAATAATAAATTATTATTATTATATTATTATAGTCTCCCCAGGGCACACAATAGGAAGGACCTGAGCACAATCACAAGGCAGCTTACTGTATGTGACTATTTGGGTGGTTTCAATGGGTGCCTCATAATTTGCAGGGTGGTCAGCAATTTATTTTATATCATAAAAGGAATACGCCGCTTGACTGCAGAAAACAAACCTCAAAGTGGTTTACACACGCACACACACGCGCGCACACACATGGTCGTACCTTGGAAGAACAGAATCTGTTCGACTTCCAAAATGTTCAAAAACCAAAGCATGGCTTCTGATTGGCTGCAGGAAGCTCCTGCACGGAAGCCCTGTCAGATGTTTGGCTTCCAAAAATAGTTAGCAAACCAGAACACTCACTTCCGGGGTTGCAGCGTTCGGGAACCGATATGTTAGAGACCTAAGCTGTTTGAAAACCAAAGTATGACTGCACCTAAGAAAAATGAGCAATAATGAATAGTTAAAATGGCAACAGAGTAAAAACAGAATAAAACTCGCATCAGTTTTGTAAACATTTGGGTAGTCTTGTCTAAACAAGAATGCTTTGCGCGGGCACCAAAAAGAATATGGTGAAGGTGTTTGCCTGGCGTCAACAAACAAGGAGTTCCAACGTTGTAAGTGATGCCATACCAAAATATGGTGTTATGTGGGACCTGTAACCTGATTGAAGTGGGCAAGGTGATCTTGCTGGTAAACTGGTCTCACGATGTTGAGAGCTTTACATGCTAATAGTAACACCTTGAGCTCATCCTGGTAGCAAAACGATGACCAGTGCAGTTGTCTGAGCTCAGGTGTAATAGCTGACAAGTTAATGGGGAGACATTTAAGCATATGTCACACGGACAGCCCTAATCTCGCCAATGTCTCTCAGGTGCAGCGGGGGATCCTGACCCAGTTACAGTGTCAAGTAAGATGCAGCTGCCAAACTGGTTGGCTTTTGCACATGGAAACAGGAGAGAGGGGATATATTGACCTTTGCCTCAGGCAGCAAAACGTGTTGGGCTGGTCCTGGTCATTTGACTAAGAGATACTTCTGAGATCCATAATTAGTTGCTTTGCAAGTCAAACTTAGTATGGCCGTACCTCTGGAAACGCAGGTGGCGCTGTGGGTAAAAGCCTCAGCACCTAGGGCTTGCCGATCGAAAGGTCGGCGGTTCGAATCCCCGCGGCGGGGTGCGCTCCCGTTGCTCGGTCCCAGCACCTGCCAACCTAGCAGTTCGAAAGCACCTCTGGGTGCAAGTAGATAAATAGGGACCGCTTACCAGCGGGAAGGTAAACGGCGTTTCCGTGTGCTGCGCTGGCTCACCAGATGCAGCTTTGTCACGCTGGCCACGTGACCCGGAAGTGTCTCCGGACAGCGCTGGCCCCCGGCCTCTTGAGTGAGATGGGCGCACAACCCTAGAGTCTGTCAAGACTGGCCCGTATGGGCAGGGGTACCTTTACCTTTACCTTTACCTCTGGAAAATGAGTCCTCACTTTGACCCAACAAAATTTATTGTTTGCATAATTCAAACCAAGATTGATCCTAAGTTTATTAGTTTGTTTTTTATTCACAACAAACTCAGAAATTTGTTAGCCTCCATCATGGCTAGCCTTAGCCTCCAAGAAATTGCCTAATCCTCTTTTAAAGCCATCCAAGTTGGTGGCCATCACAGCCCCATGTGGAAGGGAGTTCCATAGTTTAACTATAGGCTGTGTGTATAAATACATTGGGGGAAGCCTCCTGCCCAAAACCCTGGAGAGTTGCTGCCAGTCTGTGTGAGCTGAACTGGGTGGACTGATACTCTTTACTCGGTATAAAGTAACCAGCTGTATTTTTAGAATAGCACATGGCTTGTGCATTTCTGCATGCAATTTTTGTTCGGTGTTGCAGAACTAAGGCACCTGCAAATGAGGCAATGCAGAGATCCATACACACATTTCTTTTTTCTTTACTGATGTAGTACAAGGAGAAATGAGACCACGGGCAAATTGTTGCAGTATGAATTCCTGTCCAGGGTTCAAGCCATCACAACTTTTGCCAGCATGCTCACATCTATTCCTCAGGGCAGGGCCAGATTTAGGTTTGATGAGGCCCTAAGCTACTGAAAGTAATGGGGCCTTTTATATGTCCAGCTGTCCTTTGTCAACAACAAATTGTCACTGTTTTTTGTGTTGAATATATGCTGTATGGTCATTGATGGACCTAATAGGTATCGAAAGCCATTTGCACATGTTGCTATGCAACTAGTCCATGCAGAATGTAGGCACCCTATATATAGAAATGAACAAACCGGTGATATTTGAGGGTGCAGGCGGGGCCCATTACTTACATCAAAGGAGCCTACACAACACAAAACACAGTTGCTGTACTGTATGTAGGTTTTATTTTATTTGTTTTTTATCTTATATTTTGGAAATGTACATCCAGTTTTCTTTTCCTTTAATTTTTTGGGGCCCTAAGCTATCGCTTGTTTAGCTTATATGTAAATCCGGCACTGCCTCAGGGTTTCCATGGTTTGAGGCAGGGGATATTGCAACCCACCCCTGGAGATGCTTGGGGGTTGAACCTGAGACCTTCTGCATGCAAAGCAGATGTGCTACTACTGAGGAAAGAGAGGTTTTGTGCTGGCTGTCAAGGAATGGTTTATTCCACCTGCCTTGCCCCACCCTCCAGTCCAAGGAGCCTCTCCCAGACGATGACAGCAGAAGCAGCTGGGAAAAGAGAGAGGAGGAGTTCAGGGTTTGAAAAAAAACATTAATTTTGCAAGTTATGTCTCTTTCTCAATTTCATCCTTTAACGTGGTTTGCCTGTATTGTGGTTTTATTTATTGCATTATTCTTATTGCTGTTATTTACATTGCATATCATTTAGTAATTAATTGTTGTAATTGTTAAGAGGGATTTTATTTCTAATTATTATTTGCTGATATTTGTTTTTTGTGTACTACAGTGGTACCTCGGTTTTCAAATGTCTCCAAAGTTGAACATTTCAGTTTTCGAATGCCGGAAACCCAGAAATAACTGCTTCGGTTTATGAACGCTTTTCGGAAGTCGAACATGCCACGCGGCTTCCGTATTGAGTTTTCCGTAAGTAAATGCTTCCAGAAGAAAACGCTTCAGTTTTTGAACATTTCGGAAGCCGAACGGTCGTCTGGAATGGATTACGTTCGGAAACCAAGGTACCATTGAATTATATCCTAATGGATTATTGAATATTACTTTGATATAAGTTGTTAAAGTTATGTTGTTGTTGTTGTCATTATTATTATTCTTTGCATTGAATCATGTTGTTGTAAGGTGTGTGATGGTTGTATATTTTGTCGTTTCTTCAGCTTGTAAACCACATGACCCAGAAAGCTCTCTGTAGACAAATGCTGGCTCCCTTGGCCTGAAAGCGAGATGAGCACTGCAACCTCATAGTCACCTTTGAATGGACTTAACCATCCAGGGGTCCTTTACCTTTTTTAGTAATATAGAAAGGTTGTATACAAATTAAAAGTGAAATGAAATGAGTTGCAGCCCTTCCTCTAAAGGGAAAAAAATGAGGTTCTAGTCCTCAGTGTTATGAACGAAGTGCTGAATTAAATAGGAACATAGGAGGCTCTCATATATCAGTCTGAACATTGGTCCATTCAGGCCAGTATTGTCTGCACTGACTGGCAGCTGCTGTCCGGGATTTTAGGCAGGTGATATTCCCAGCCCCACCTGCAGATGTTGGGGATTGAACCTGTGAACCTTCTGCTTGCAAAGGAGATTCTCCAAGCACCAAGCTAAGGCCCTTCCCCACTAAAATACGAAACCCTCCTTCTTTCAGAAACTGTCCCCCTGTGCCCGGCCCACCTGGAAGACATCCCTGTAAGCAGCCAGGCCTCTGGAGTGTGACAGGGACCAAGCAGCCCCTCTCATTGGACTTTTAACAAGCAGACGAGAAAAGGAGACCAATCAATCATATTTAAACAAAAGCCTCTCCGGCCCAAGGGTCTTTTTAAAAGCTGCTTATTTAATTAAAAGTCCCATTTTCCATATTTATGGCTCTTGATTCAGTTAAATATTAACCGCCTGGGCCAGGGCGGGTTTATTCTTCGCAGAGAAGGTTCATTACAGGCGCACACATTCATCAGAGAGAGCCCACCCACTCTGACTTGGCAGTGCCAGTCTGCGAGTGGACGTGTTCCCTTCTAATGTGCCCAGGCGCACACAGGTGCCAGGCAGGAACCAAAAGCATTGGGGGATTTTAAGGGGGCATATGTTGTATTAGTGGCATTAAAAAAATAATAACAATGCCCCACACCCCTTTGCCAAAAAGATTCTCAGGGACCGAGTGTGGTGTAGTGGTTAAGAGCGGTAGACTCGTAATCTGGTGAACCAGGTTCGCTTCTCCGCTCCTCCACATGCAGCTGCTGGGTGACCCTGGGCTAGTCACACTGCTCTGAAGTCTCTCAGCCTCACTCACCTCACAGACACACACAGTGTGTAAATAAGGGTCCGGCCCTTTGGGCCAACATTTAAAAGCACATGACACACAAGGTAAAGGAAAGAGGAGGGAGGAGGAAAGGGTTGCCAATGAAGGAGCTGGATATCAAGGGCAACCAAAGAACGGGGGGGGGGGTTGCCCAAAATCCAGGCATCCTATTTACTACCGTATTTTTCGCTCTATAAGACGCACCAGACCATAAGATGCATGTTTTTGGAAAGTTAGTTAGTTTTTGGAAAGTAAGATAGTTTTTGGAAGAGGAAAACAAGAAAAAATATATTCTGAATCTCAGAAGCCAGAACAGCAAGAGGGATCCCTGCGCAGTGAAAGCAGCAATCCCTCTTGCTGTTCTGGCTTCTGGGATAGCTGCGCAGCCTGCATTCGCTCCATAAGACGCACACACATTCCCCCTTACTTTTTAGGAGGGAAAAAGTGAGTCTTGTAGAGCAAAGATTACGATAAGTTTCCTTCAGCAGCTCATTTTCCCACACTTAAGCTCACTTCACCACATTTCCAAAGCAGTTTGCAATTTTTAAAATATATAAAAACAGTCCTTTTGAAAAATCATCAGCATTGTAGCATTCACTATGCTGAAAATAGGCCTTTTTTGTTTGTGGTTTCTGCCTAATGCACACTTTGCAAAATTGCAAAGCAGTTTTCCCAATGCAATGAATTTTTGCATTTCGTTTCTCACAAACGCACACCTTTTTACTCACACTTTTGAACCCATGCAGCTTCGCACACATTACTTAGCAGGAGGAACTTCCTTGCAGAATTTGGAGAAAGACAAATTTTGAAGGTGGGCTGCGGTTTCCCTTTGCTCTGGAAGGTGCAAATCAGGCAGGCTTGCCTTTGAATGCAAACCGGATCTAATTTCTGCCCCCATCCCTAACCAAGGACAATCCCTGTTTCCTGGTCCCTGCCCCTGATGAAGCAGTGTCTTTATTTTGTCCCTGGGGAAGATATATATGGGATGCCCTTTAAACAGGTTGGCCGCTGATGCCTCACTAAGTAAAAGGAGACCAGTTTGCACACAAGCTGCACAAAATCTAATGTATATGTGTTGTAGAAAAACTGGGGGGATGGCTTTTGCTGCTCAACTCACCAAGGGACTCTGAGTCCCCTAAGTCCATGATTGGTCAGAGAAGAATAGATGGAGGCAGGATCCAGAAAAAGCAAGGCAGGTCTTTATTTTTCTGTTGCAAAACAGAGTTCCCACCCTCCACCCCCACCTTGCAAGTCTCTTTAAAAACTTTAGACATTGCCCAACCCCTTAACCAAAGACCACCCTAAAAGCATCATACATACACCACAGAAATAGGCAGTCTATCACAGAAATTTGAGAGTGTAGCTTCTCTCCTGTCTGCCAAGATCCCTGATAATGTTTTACTGATTGCATTACCTGGGCAGCCTGGCCATTCTTTTGAGATGGCAAATACATTGGTTCTTGAATCCAGGTCACACGCATACCCTATTCACACACAAAATATGCCCTTAAGACAGAATTTGTAGGGTTTGTAAGGGAAAGAACTATTGGAAAAGGGGTCTCCAAGATATCTCCTTCTGTAGAGGAAATATTTAGAGTAATTAAGAGAGGTCACAAATGGGATCATTCTATGTGCTAAAACAATGTGTAATTTTCTCAGGGAACATTTCCTTATTTTGAAGGGCGAAGGATTGGTTTTCTGTGGAATGTGCTATGTGGGTGTGCCCAAAAGTTTTAGAGCGTAAGTATAGATGCAAATTTAGAAATAATGGCTGGGGGGGGGATAAAAGCTTGGATTTGTCTGCTATAAAGGTGCTACCTGTGGGTGGGCAACTTCAAGCCCTGCCTGCTCCCCATTCCAATGACATTTTGTAAATCTTTCTTCTTCTTTGGCGATCACTCGTAGCCGAGTAAGATTGTCTTCCATAAACACAGTGAGCCCATAAGTGACTGTGGAGGCCAATTCTGGATCCACGTGTCCTTCCACAGTGGGGACATAGGTTTCCGGGTGGGAGTTGATCACGGTGTGGATTTGCAAAGCGTGCCTTCCTCTTAGCACGTTTCTCCCTTGTGTCCTGAGTTTGAGTGTCTTCAAAGCCCATGACACCATTGGTAAAGGCTGTTCTCCAACTGGAGCGCTTGCAGACCAGTGTTTCCCAATTGTTGGTGTTTATAGATTTTGTTAGATTTGCCTTGAGACAGCCTTTCAACCTCTTTTGTTGACCACCAGCATTACGCTTTCCATTTTAAAGTTTGGAATAGAGTAGTTGCTTTGGAAGATGATAATCAGACATCCGAACAACATGACCACTCCAACAAGTTGATCTTTAATGCCCCAATCCCACTATGCATCCAAAGCAGAATCGTGACACTTTAAACATGGCTTCTCCCAAAACAGCCTGGGAACTGTAGTTTGGCAAGGGTGCTGAGAATTGTGAGGAGCCCCCTGTTCCCCTCACAGAGCTACAATTCCCAGAGTGGTTTAACAATCAATCCCTCTTCCCAGGGAACTATGGGAATTTTACCTCTGTGATTGGAATGGGGGGGGGGGTGCCTGCTAACAACTGTCTGCACCCTTAATGAACTAAATCTCCCAGAATCCTTTGGGGGAAGCCATGACTGTTAAAGTGATATCATAGCACTTTAAATGCAAGCTGTGAATGGGGCCATAGACCTCCTGGCCAGAGGATTATTATGATTATTTTGCAGGTGTAGCCTGAAACGTGTCATTGGTGCAATAAGAGTGCCTCAGTGTGAATTTATGCCAGGCCTGCTGCATGTTGTTCTGCCACGATTCTCCAGCGTTACCACATTCTTGCTGTCTGGAGCGACACCCTGGTGCCCCAGTGCAACAAGAGAAGGGCAGTGTTGCATAGTGGTTAAGAACATCAGGCTAGGACCTAGGAGACCAGGGGTCAAATCTCTGCTCAGCCACAAAACTCACTGTGTGGCCTTAGGCTAGTCATAGTCTCTCAGTCTAAGTTTACCTCTCAGATTCGTCATAAGGATTTAAAAGGGGAGGAAGAGGAGAGCTCCCTGAGCAACACTCCTTGAGCAACTTGGAGGAATGGCAGGATATCAATTGTCATCAATAATAACTGGAACATTTGTGGTGTTAAAAAGTTACTGGATTTCAGCAAGAAGCAATGGGGTGTGCAAACTTTTGCAGGCACCAATGGTGTTGAAAGCAGGTCCGTGGGTGAGCGGCAAGAGTATTGTTGGCTCAGAAATGGAAGCAAGAAGAAATACCGACGAAAGAAGAATGGCAGACAAAATTAATGGACTATGCAGAATTGGATAAAATGACAGGAAGGATTCGAAACCTGTGGGACCAGAGATTTACAGAAGATGGGAAGAAATATACAAATTATTTGAAGAGCAACTGTAATCAACAAATTACGCTAGTAGGACTTCAAGAAGTTTTGTAAGGAGAAATATATGAAATATTGCAAAGAGGAGAAAGAAGAGAGATATTAGTTATGAGATTTAATTGTAATAGTGAAAATAAGAAATGAAAATTAAGAGAATAGATTGGAAAGTTTTCAGATGTGATTGATGGAAGTAAAAAAAAATGTATAAGATGCAAAAGTACGTTTATTGTTGAAAAATTAATTAAAAAATTATATAGAAGAGAAAAGAAAGCAGGTTCGTGTGTGACTGCCGCAAGCACAAATCATCACAAATGAAGGACAACCTTCCTCAGTACAGTGAGTTGTACTGTATTTCTATTTAAATTTGGGGGAGTTTTTTTCCTAAATTTGCATCTAGAGGGAAAAAATAGCACGTGCAAGTCTGTGCATCCTTCTTTGGTGAGGCATAACTGGGCACCCACTGCTGGTTCACTGATGTAAGAGGCGTTCTGCAGAGGGCATTTTGCTCTGGGCTCCCTCAAACCAAAGGACAGTCCCATGCAATGAGGTGTCAGACTAAATCAAAGTGAGGGACTGACTGGTTTTTCTCCTAGACGAGACTGCTCTTTTACTCTGAGGTCTTTCTCCTATACAGAGACTACTCTTTTGCAAATTTAAAGCACATTCCACACACACATACACCCCCAAAAAACCATGGGAACTATAGTTTACACCTCATGTAGCAGCAATTGCCAGCACCTTTAACAAAACTACAGTTCCCTTGAGTCCTTGAAATGTGTGTGTTTTATGACTTGGTGTACAAGGAACAGCCCTGTTCCTTGCTGAAAATATGTTTTCCCTTTTGAAACAGATCTTTAAAAGCCACGTAAGAGGCCTGTGGCACGCACCTTGCTCCTATAGCCCCAGATTTCTCCCGGGTCTCATAGCCATGGGTGACAGAACCTAGGTCTAGAACCTGTAGCCTCCCGACCTCCCCCCCCCCCAAAAAAAACCCCAGCCCGATTCCAGGGAGATTCGCAGGAACAACTGTGCTTGTGCTATCATCGCTGGTGCGCGCACACACAAAATCCATGTCTCATTTTCATATCTAGTGAAATGAAATGACACCAGACCACACAGTCAAGCCCCAAAGGGGAGAAGCGTGTGTGTGTGTGTGTGTGTGTGTGTAAGAGGAGGGGTGATGATGGAGGCTAGAGCAGGTAATGAAATAGAGCTGGTAATTTTCTCCTGGGATGCAGGGGTTTGCAAAGGGGGGGGCGGCGGATTGGTGCGGGGAGGAGTTGAAGGGGGGGGGGGAGACAGTGAAAACCACAGGGATGGTGGAGAGGAGGAGAGAGACACCAGGTTATCAGAGAAGTGTGAAGACAATAATGCAATCTGACATTTCTGAAATGAGACCCCCTGGTTGCCCTGGCAACAGCTCACGTGGGAGCCGTTCCCAGGAGACGGCTGCGAGATGTACTATAAATGATGTTTGATTAGAATTTAAATCATTTAGGTGGAGAGAAGATAGGCCTTTTGTCAGCAAGGGGGCCTTTGGGGGGGGAGAAGGGGGGGTCAGCTGCTCAAGCAGCTGGACTCAAGTGTATTAGCCCGGGCATGTGTAACGCCGAGGAAGGGGTGAAGGGTCGCCCGGCGGGTTGATTACTTCTGGCCTGCCTTGCCTGCCATTTCCAGCGACCTCTCCATTCCGGGCGA
Source organism: Podarcis tiliguerta (assembly GCF_965153285.1). Classification (NCBI taxonomy): domain Eukaryota; kingdom Metazoa; phylum Chordata; class Lepidosauria; order Squamata; family Lacertidae; genus Podarcis; species Podarcis tiliguerta. The sequence continues at coordinate 21,453,249 of NC_139549.1, forward strand.
TGGTTCCATCTGGGGCTATGGCGGGGGAGAGGCTGTGAATATCTTGGGGTGAAGGACCGCAAGCCCATACATGGGAATGCATGAGCGCACACGAAGGGCCTGCGAGATCAGGCCAGCAGCCCATATGTCCCAGCGTCCAGCTTTCGTGGTGAAGAAGAAGAAGAAGAGTTTGGATTTGATATCCCGCTTTATCACTACCCTAAGGAGTCTCAAAGCGGCTAACAGTCTCCTCCCCCACAACAAACACTCTGTGCTGGGGCTGAGAGACTTCAGAGAAGTGTGACTGGCCCAAGGTCACCCATGTGCATGTGGAGGAGCGGAGACGCGAACCCGGTTCCCCAGATTACGAGACTATCGCTCTTAACCACTACACCACACTGGCTCTGGCCAGCCTCATGCACCCTTGAGCGAGACTTTGTGGGTTGCCCTGCCTTCACCCTCCTAGAATGTCTCTACATGAGAAGATTCCTCCTGGATCCAGCCAATGGTCCCTCTATTCCAGCATCCTGTTCTCACAGTGGACAAACTGATGCTGAAAAGCCCTCTCCCTGGTTTTCTCCTGAATACCAGTATTGCTGCCTCCAACTGTGGCTACTATGTTTTTATATGTGTTGGGCAACTTCCAACACATATAAAAACATAACAGAATGGTACCTCTTACGAACTTAATTCGTTCCGGAGGTCCATTCTTAACCTGAGGTGCCACTTTAGCTAATGGGGCCTCCCACTGCTGCTGCCATGCCGCCACCGCACAATTTCTGTTCTCATCCTGAGGTAAAGTTCTTAACCCTAGGTACTACTTCCGGGTTAGCGGAGTCTGTAACCCGAAGTGTTTGTAACCTGAGGTACCACTGTAAAACACAAAATGTTAAAAGAAACTTCCCTGTACAGGGCTGCCTTCAGATGTCTTCTAAAAGTTGTATAGTTACCGGTACTTATCTCCTCGGAGGAGAGAGTTACTAAAGGTTGTATAGTCACATAACTCCATACCCTCCAACTTTTCTTGGATGAAAATAGGGACATCCAGTGCTTTTCTGTCTTAAAAAAATATGTTAAGGGGTACTCTCATTTTGACTCAAGAAAATCACCACTTTATAGTTCAAATCAGGAAAAATAAATACAGTAAATGGACAAAAGTACAAAGATTCACAAAATGTTTGGGGTATGCATATGCCTGCATCTAATTAGAAACTGGGACAGCTTCTGTAAATCAAGGACTGTCCCTGGAAAATAGGGACACTTGGAGGATCTGCATACTGGACAACAAAGGTGTTGTCCAGCTGTGGACTTTGGAGTTTAAACCTCGGGGGGGGGGGGATCAAACCCTGATCCAGATTCAAAATTAGTTTAAACCATTAGACTTGAACCATTTCAGACCAAGGACCTGCCTTAAACCCAGTTATGTATTTTGGAACTCATTCCTATTCTTTCCCCCTATACAGTGGAGCCTTGGTTGTTGAACGTAATCCATTCTGGAAGACCATTTGGCTTCCAAAACATTTGACAACCGAGGCGCAATGGTCGGTCGGCAAAGTCCATTGAGAAAATGGAGAAATGCGCCCCTGAAGCTGTTTGACTTCTGAGGCGCGTTTGAAAATGGAAGCATTCACTTCCGAGTTTTCAGCATTTGGGTTCCAAATCGTTTGGCTTCTGAGACGCTCAAAAACCGAGGTTCCACTGTATCTGCTTGGTGGTAGTGCTCCTCTTGTGACCCAGCTTGGATCAGGCCGTGACCCAGGAGAGGATTCTGACCTACTAGTTGAAGACCAGTGGTCTCAACTAGCAAACTTCCACTGGAGCCTCTTTCACTGATCCACCAGGACACACAATCCAAACAGTGAAACCGAGAGCCGAACACTGGAGGTTTATTGTTTGCTAGCCAAGAACCCAGTTTCTTGATTATGTGAACCAACAAACAAACCCAAAAATCTGAACTTCAGGGACATTTATTTACCCACAGCACCAAAAGCAGGTTGAGAAATGAGCTGAAACAAGATGAGAAGTTTGTCGAAATGGTCTGATTCATTTTTGATTTTTTGAATGAAGTTTTGCATCAGCAGAACAGTGCGTAAGGTTTCTCCACATGGTCAGTTTCAGTTCTCCTACAAGTGGTGTGTGTGTGTGTGTGTGTGTGTGTGTGTCTTTCAAAATATGAAATATGAAATTTGAAATGCCTCTCAAAATATTTCCTTATCCCTCATCCAGATTTTTTTAAATTAACTACCTAAACTTTAGAGTTTTTTAAACAGAGGTTGCCAGGGATTATTTAGCTGTGATACTTGCATTGAAGGGAATTAGACTAGATGGCTCTTAGGGGTTCCCTTCCAACTTTATGACTCTTCCAAGTTTTGCTCTTGTAATTTATCTTGGTGAGGTTAGGTGGTGAGATTTAAGGCAACAATATTTAACATATTCAGTTGCACAAGATTCAGTTCTTTTCCTAAAACTGTTAAACCCAATGATACCTATAATAGGAATATCAAAAACGTTCAGAGAAAGAATGTGTTATATACAGCGTCAATTTTTATGCAAATGCAATCAAATAAGATTTTTCGTTTGAGATTTTTGTCATTCAGATGTATTCAAGGTATAAAAGCAGCCTTCAGGCAAAAACGGATCTGCAAAATTTCCCCCCACAGAAATGAAAAATATTCTGATCCTTCTTACCTGTCACCTTCCTCTCTGGTTTCCTTTACTGTATACCTTTGGATTGCAAGCTCCTAGAATCATAGAATCATAGAATCATAGAATCATAGAATCATAGAGTTGGAAGAGACCACAAGGGCCATCGAGTCCAACCCCCTGCCAAGCAGGAAACAACATCAGAGCACTCCTGACATATGGTTGTCAAGCCTCTGCTTAAAGACCTCCAAAGAAGGAGACTCCACCACACTCCTTGGCAGCAAATTCCACTGTCGAACAGCTCTTACTGTCAGGAAGTTCTTCCTAATGTTTAGGTGGAATCTTCTTTCTTGTAGTTTGGATCCATTGCTCCGTGTCCGCTTCTCTGGAGCAGCAGAAAACAACCTTTCTCCCTCCTCTATGTGACATCCTTTTATATATATTTTGCTCCTCAGAGCAAAAACCCACACTTTCTGTTGTTAGTGATGTTACATATATATAATGAAATCAAGCACCCACACTTGTCTGTTGACCCACTCCCTGCCTAATGACGTCAGGCAGATGCCTTCACTTTACTCTTTTTGGCACCTGGTGGGGAGGAATGTTGTAACAGTTAGTTATTAGCTTGTGTTCATGAAAGGGTTAACCTGAGCCTTGAGCTCAAGTAGCCAGTGGGTGAGACTTAGCAGGCTTCCAGCAGGCTTTGCTTCCTCCCTTTCTCTCTCTCTGAGCTTCATCAAAGAAGCTGGAGCTGCAGCATGGCTACCAGCTGTAGAGAAAAAACAAGTGAATGAATCTCTCTAAAATGATATTTCTACTGCCTGCATTTGCAACAACCACATGATTATTTTTTTTTGTAAAGAAACTAAATCCTTTGTTTTTAAGTCACTTGGAGCCCCTTTTCTTATTTTACGGCCAATGGATGGAAATTTGGTTGCTGTAGCTTCTGAAGCTTTTGGAAGTGAAAAAGTTCACCTGTTTACAAAGCTAAATGCCTGTGATTTATTCTAACCTAAATGTTTTGGTGTGGTATGTTTGTTTAAAGGTGGATGAGGGCAGATGAAAATCTAACCAATTTTTTATGTGCTTGGAGTAATTGCCATTGGGCTAACTCTGCTATGAGCAAGTAAGAATCTCTTCCAAACCTCTCTCTCTCTGCCCAACAGAAAGCACTTCTTCAAACCGCAGATAGTTAAACTACAGTGGTACCTCGCAAGACGAATGCCTCTCAAGACGAAAAACTCGCAAGACGAAAGAGTTTTTCATTTTCTGAGTTGCTTCGCAAGACGGATTTCCCTATGGGCTTGCTTCGCAAGACGAAAACGTCTTGCGCCTTTTTTTTTAAAACCGCCAATGCATTCCTATGGGAAACCGTCAATACACAGTGGTGCTTCGCAAGACGAAAAAATTCACAAGACGAAAAAAATTCGCAGAGCGAATTAATTTCGTCTTGCGAGGCACCACTGTATTGAATTGCCATAGGAGGAAGTGATGGTCACCAACTTGGATGACTTTAAAAGAGTATTGGAAAAATTCATGGAGGAGAAGACCAAGAGTTGATGGCTATGCTCTATCCTCCACAGCTGGAGGCAACAATGCTTCTGAATACCCATTGCTGGAAACCACAGAGGGGAGAGTGCTCTTGTGCTTAAATTCTGCTTGTTGTTGTTTAGCCGTTTAGTCGTGTCCGACTCTTCATGACCCCATGGACCAGAGCACACCAGGCACTCCTGTCTTCCACTGCCTCCCGCAGTTTGGTCAAACTCATGCTGGTAGCTTCATGAACACTGTCCAACCATCTCGTCCTCTGTCGTCCCCTTCTCCTTGTGCCCTCCATCTTTCCCAACATCAGTGTATTTCCAGGGAGTCTTCTCTTCTCATGAGGTGGCCAAAGTATTGGAGTCTCAGCTTCAGGATCTGTCCTTACAGTGAGCTCTCAGGGCTGATTTCCTTCAGAATGGATAGGTTTGATCTTCTTGCAGTCCATGGGACTCTCAAGAGTCTCCTCCAGCACCGTAATTCAAAAGCATCAATTCTTCAGCGATCAGCCTTCTTTATGGTCCAGCTTTCACTTCCATACATCACTACTGGGAAAACCATAGCTTTAACTATACGAATTCTGCTTACTGGTTTCCTATTAAGGGTAGCTGGTTGGCCACTGTGAGAGCAGGATGCTGGTCTAAGTGGATCATTGGCCTGATCTAGGAGGCTGTTCTTCTGTTCTTATTTTTGTTTAGGCAAGCCTCTCCAAATATTTTAATCTGAATTTCAGTTTATTCATTTAAAAATTGGATGTTTTTAAAAAATGTTTTTCACTGTTTTTACTGATAATTTCGTTGTTTTACAATCAAGCAGCATATAAAATTCAGGAAATAAATAAAATAAATATTTCACATATGGAACACAGGGGGTCCTAAGGTTGCACCACCCCTTCCAAACACACCCCAAAATCTCAAAACTACCGGACTTCTCCCCCCTTAGGATCGGCAAGGCTGTTGGTTTTTGTTATCAAATTTATTTATTTATAAAATATTTATAGACCACCATCTCATGCATAACATCAAGGCAGTGTACAACAATATTTCACAAATACATTGTTGGTGATGTCCATCTGTCTTGAGAGACAATGGAGTGTGCCTCTGGGGGTGAAGTCAAACTGCTGGAGGATCACAGCGCCTGCTGTGGCTGCAAAGACTAGTAACTCGTCACTGCTGCCTCCTGCATTGTTTTTCCTGCATTAGCAGCACCAAAAATGACCTCTCTGGGCAGTGTGTATGGAGGTCCTGGGTTGTCCCCTCTCAGCCTCACTGATGTGGTCCAAAGGAAAGCAGAGCGATACATCTGGCACCAACTTGGCTGCAGGAGTTGCTGGAAGGAGGTGTGCAACCGCCTTAGGGACTCTACTCTCCCAAAGATTTCTGCAAGGCAATGGGCTGGGACTTCCCCCAGTGGCGTAGCGTGGGGGGTGCAGGGGGGGCCGGCCGCACCAGGCGCAACATCTGGGGGGGGGCGCTCGCACTCGCAGCTCTCTGCCCCTACCTGGCTCACTCACTCTCTCTCACTGCAGTGCTGGCTGTGCGAATCCGATCTGAGCCGCCGGGTCGCCGCCCACTGTGGAGGGGAGGGTGCCAGGCGTGCGGTGCGGTGCAGAGAGAGCGAGGGACTATCTGGGGGAGGGACAGTGCAGCGGGGGGGGGCAAATTACTTGCCTTGCCCCGGGTGCTGACAACCCACGCTACGCCACTGACTTCCCCTCAGGGTTTGCTCCTGAAGCCTTTCTCACGAGTGAGTATAAATAAATGAAATGAGTAAATCCACAAAAGAGTGGACCCATAAGACTGGGGAGAGGAAGACTGGATAGATTAACATGAAAATAAGTCTCTTGGGAGTCAGAAGCAAGGGTGCCTGCTGAATCTCTGCTGGAAGAGCGTTCCATCGTATGAGACTAGTGTTATAAGAAAATACTGCTCCTTTCCCCTTATGGGGTATCCAAGAGCCCGTATAGAGTCCGCAAGTAGGTCCCCTATCGGAAGGAGAAAATAACAGAGGCCAATCAGAGAATATTGAGAAGCAAGGCAGCTAGTGAGCCTGATCTTTAATAACTGTTGCAGCAAGGTGCTCACTGCCACACACAAGAGGCAGGGGGCACCCAGGACAATAGTGTGCAAGCCCTTATATAGACTTTTGAAATTGCCCACCCTGTAACTCAAGACCACCCCCCGAAACATCATACATAACATAACAGAAAGAGGAGGTCTCCAGCAGAAATCCTGTTTGCCAGGATACTTGATAATGGTCACTGATTGCTCTACCTTGGCAGCCTGGCCATTCTTATGTGATGGTAAATACTTTAATTCCTGAATCCAGGTCACAGGCTCACCCTATTCACACACGCATATGCCTTTTAGATGGGCAAGCAATAGACAATGGGGGGGCGGGCGTTTCCCATTTCCTTCCTCCTTGCAGAGAAATATTTGAGGTCACTGGAAGAGTCAAAATGGCTTCAAGATTGCTCTCCTGTACTATTTCAGACACTTGTGGTTTATATACTTACGTATGTGTTTGCCTTGTACATTTAGGAACGTTTATTTTATATTTGGGACCTTAGAATTCTTAGAACACCAGCCTGATTTGTAGATGAGGCCAGCCACGCCTCTGTAACGTGGAGGAAGACTAACAGCGCTCTTCCATATTTGCTCAGAGATCGAGCTATATCAGGAGCTCCGTGGCACAGCGCTCGGGGAATTAAAAACAGAGAAAGCAACAGAATGAATGAATAATAGGTACAGTGGTACCTTGGGTTACATACGCTTCAGGTTACATGCGCTTCAGGTTACAGACTCCGCTAACCCAGAAATAGTGCTTCAGGTTAAGAACTTTGCTTCAGGATGAGAACAGAAATCGTGCTCTGGCGGCAGCGGGAGGCCCCATTAGCTAAAGTGGTGCTTCAGGTTAAGAACAGTTTCAGGTTAAGTACGGACCTCCGTAACGAATTAAGTACGTAACTCGAGGTACCACTGTAGATGGTTAGAAGTTTGGGTGTAACTCATCTTGCAAAAGAGGGGAATGCATGGAGTTAAGACAGAGAAGGTGAGGAACGTCCAGATTTCTAGCCTAATTTCCATACCTTGATCTCTATGCTGACTTCTCTCTCTGTCTCTTTGTTGTTTAGACTGATAGGTCTTAGGGGGCATCTTATTTTACAACTTCTTCTTGGATCTCAGGATGAGAGGTCACTCAGGAGCTATCATCTGAGAGAACAAAGGCACAACGATGGCTCCCTTGTCCTTCTCTAGATTAGTTCAGTGAGAACTAGAAACTTTTCTGTCCAACTTGCATTTCCTACAACAGACGACTTTATTATTTTCTTACCTACAAGCGTCTCTGAGTGTTTGTGTGCTTGTAACAACTAAAGCCTGCTCTCTAGACAAGATTCACTAGCTAAACACTGCGCACTCTGTATAAGAAAAAGTGCCCTCGGCTAAGAGGACACACTCTTCCAATATAGATAAAAATCACTATTAAAAGAAAACTGCAGATCAGATAAAAATTCCGCAAGGTGGATAGAACAGTCATTTAAACCAGTAAACGTTGCATGCTGGAAATTCAGAGCAAATAAAACATTTTTCTCCTGGTGCCAGAATCATAACACAGTTGACACTAGCCAAGTCTCCCTGGGAAGGGCATTCCATAAGCATGGTGCCACCTCTGAGGAGGCCCTCCCTGTTAGAATTCCTGATCTATGATTGCAGTCATGGGATTTTTGTCTTTCACATGACGGTATATGTTTTGACTCCACAGAGTGGGAAGTGACAGAGACAGGATGTTTGTGTTGCTGTGTTCCATGAAGTGGGACTATTGTCCTTTGTTTGTTTTTTCTCTTTGCTGTCTGATGCTAGAGAGAGAGGGAGCCATGTTGTAGTGCTCCGTGTGTGTTTATATGTAAATAAAGTAGATCAGCCAATATGCTGAGTTGCTGAGGTCTGTCACGCGAACTGCACAGACTCTGCGGATCCCGATGTCTGTTGGCATCAGTTGCTGTGATGTTCGGGCTGAAGAAAGCTTTTGAAGCTCCCGAACGATTGACCAGAAGGGAGAGAACATGCCAGTCAGGCATGTGTCTCTACCAGAGTCCTACTCGAGTGTAGGCTGAACTCCTGACACTGCCTTTGCTTACCAGGAATCTAATCTCAGACAGTGGGGAAGAAAAGATCTGGAGCAGAGCCTCAGATGATTATCTAAGGCCATGTGCCTGCCATACATTTCAAGCACATGACTTGCCTCAAAGACTCCTGGGGGCTGTAGCTTGTTAAGGGAGCTGAGGTTTGTAGCTCTACGAAGGGTGAACTACATTTCCCAGTATTCTCTGGGGGAAGCCATGTGCTTGAAATTTTTGGCGTGTGTGCAGGTAAAGTGCTTGAGCCGTGTCTTGCCGTGGGGGTGGGGGTCTGTCCTTCACAATTGCACTGCATTATGGGCTTGGTAGTCTGATGAAAGCAGGACAGGTTTTGATCATTGCTGGAAGCCACAATAAGAGAGAGCAATCTGGTTGGCCGCTGTGAGAACAGGATGCTGGACTAGATGGGCGGTTGCTCTGATCCAGCAGAGCTCTTTCTTATATACCCTTCTTGCAATTTTCCAGGAATATTTTCCAATATATCCGAAGGCTGGTTTGCCTCTGCAGGGCTTCATATTCTACTTCAGGGGAGATGCAGCAATGATCTGGAGGGTGGGGGGAAAGGGGCTATGTAAATGGTCGGCGATGATCCCGCGGAGCGAAACCTCCAGCCTCGATCGTCATGACCGCATGCAGTTCAGACAAAAATGGTATCTGATGTGCAAAGCTGAAAACTCAGCAGGATGGGAAAGAAGGAAGGAGGGGACCCTCATCTCGGAACAGGGCAGCCCCTGTTACTGCAAATGGGAGAGTGTGAGAGGCTGGACTGGACACGTCAAGTCACCCCAGCCTTTGCAGGACACAGCTGTCTTCCGACCAGAGTGAGAGTATTTTAATTGGGCACTTGATAAAACTGCAAAGCTGTCGCAGGCGCAGGCTTGCTGCCTGCAGGGCACGTGGCCTGGAGGACGCTGGGCAGCTGTTTAACAGCCTTGCGCATCCTGAGGTGCACAGCGTCAGGCCGCCTGAGCAAACTTCTCCATCTGAGCTAGCGGGAGGCAAGGAGCTAGAATTGCAGGGGCCTGTTTAGCTGCACATCCAATTGCAAAGAGACACAGGCAGTTTTGTCCTGTATTGTTCTTAAGCTCTTCGCCATGGAACCCCGGCCAGATATTCTCCATGCTCATCCATACATTTCAGATGTTTCCAATTTCTGCCTTGTGCCGTGAGACTCAGAAGCCTTTTTTAACACAGATGTGAGGAAGCTGCCTTGTACAGAGTCAGGCCATTGGTCCATCCAGCTCAGTCTTGCCCACGCTGAGTGGCAGCAGCTGTCCAAAGGTTTCGGGCAGGAGTATCTCCTAACCCTACCTAGAACCTAGGATGTTGTGCATGCAAAGTAGGTGCTCTTATTACTAAGCTACTGATATAGTGAGTGAGTGAGTGAGTGAGAGCTTTGAAAATGTTTGCCATCTAGCAGATATTGGCAAGTTCCTCCCATGCTCAAAACCAATTCGCTGAGCTGCTGTGATGTCACAGAATGTCAACTGAATAGAAGTGGAATGTAGGTGTGCTGAGGGAGGTATATTGATATGGCCAGAGCCTCCAAGTGTCCCTATTTTCCACGGACACCCCCAGATTTACAGAATCTGTCCCAGTTTCTGATTTGATCCCAAAATGTCCCATTTTTCCTTAGGGCGCGTCTCTTATCATTGGAGAAATGTTGGAGGGTGTGGAGTTATCCAGCCCCCTAGTTATCTGAAGACAGCCCTGTATAGGGAAGGTGGGTTTTTTTTAATGTTTAATGTTTTATTATGCTTTTATATATGTTGGAAGCCACTCAGAGTGTCTGGGGCAACCCAGTCAGATGGGCAGGGTATTATTGTTGTTGTTATTATTAACCCCTACTTTCATCAGAGCAATGTTGGAGGGTATGTATTAAGGTAAAGGTACCCCTGCCCGTACGGGCCAGTCTTGACAGACTCTAGGGTTGTGCGCCCATCTCACTCAAAGAGGCCGGGGGCCAGCGCTGTCCGAAGACACTTCCGGGTCACGTGGCCAGCGTGACATCGCTGCTCTGGCGAGCCAGAGCCGCACACGGAAACGCCGTTTACCTTCCCGCTAGTAAGCGGTCCCTATTTATCTACTTGCACCCAGGGGTGCTTTTGAACTGCTAGGTTGGCAGGCGCTGGGACCGAACAGCGGGAGCGTACCCCGCCACAGGGATTCGAACCGCCGACCTTTCGATCGGCAAGCCCTAGGCGCTAAGGCTTTAACCCACCCGCGCCACCCGCGTCCCATTACTAGTAAGGAATTGTGAAAAAGCCTAGCTCCTAGAGGATACTTGCCGAATTTCCTCGAGCTAGGGCCCCTGGAGTAGGACCACCACCAATCCTGAGCCGCCTGCATGGTGGGGTTACATAGCCTTTCAAGTAACTCAGCTACTGCCTTCTCGCTGTTGCATTGCCTTCTTCCCAGCCCCCGAAAAGCAGCTGATTTCGAAATGCCTCTTCCTTCTTCTCACCAGGCAGTTAAATGCCATTCGCCTTGCCGTCTCTCTCTCTCTCTCTCTCTCTCTCTCTCTCTCTCTCTCTCTCTCAGCAAAACGGTTTGACACTGGAATGTAAAGATGGGTTTTGACATGTGTTCTGAGCAGACCCTTCCTGGCCCTGCTTCCTTCTCCCCCCCCCCCGCCCCCGATAAAACAATCTCTTTCCTTTGTGAATCATATCTAATCCCACTCGGCCTGCCCCACAGCTGAGAGGGACCCGAGTCAATTGCTGCATTTTAATCTCAGCTGTGTGCAACACCCACCCCACCCCCAGTTTATGGTGATTTCCTCTTTTGTTTCGGACAGGGGTGGCATGGCATCGTCTCCCCGCAAAACAATCAGAATATTTGATTCTGGAATCACACCTCCCTCCCTCCCACCGTCCCACCACCTTGGGGACTTCAAAGGTTGGGGGCGGAGGGAAGCTTCACTTCTGGAAGAGAAGAACAATATTGGCAGCCGGCGAAGACTGTCCCCAAGGAAAACACTCCACCGGGCAAACTGACCCCAGAATGTTATCTGCTCTCGCGCAAGGAGGATGAGATGGAGCCGCCGACGTTATACGCCTATCACAAAAAAAGCCACGGTGGCCGGGCTGGTTAAACAGGGGAAACTCTTGACTACATCCGCAGGGTAATCTGTGCCTGAAAGGGAGGTGTCCACAAAGGCCAGGTTAAGCCGTGCCTCTCTGCCAATTTTGCAAGCCAGTTAGAAACCAGAAGGGTTGTGGTTTAACTCATATGTCAAAGTGAGGACTGTTGGCCAGTCAAGGGCTTTAGGTGGTTAATCATTAAACCGACTAATATGCATAAGAAGAGTGGCCCATCCTTCTTCTTTTTTAATAGTTTTTATTTGGTTTTACAAATTAATATTCACATTCAAAATCACAAATAATAACAAATGCACCATATTCTTCCGAATCTCTAGCCTCCCTTCCTCCCCTCCGTAGGTTCTTTACTTAACCTTTTCAACTGCATACTATAAGTCACTTTAATTTTCCAGTTCTCCATTATGTCCAAAGTCTTTGTTTCATTACAAGAGTTATTTAAGACCTGCTAAAGAGTTCTACTGTTTACAGTGGTCTCCCAAATATAATATAAATCTCCTTCATCCTTTGCTGAAGTTTTGGTCCTCCTGATTTTCCTGGTCATTTTTGCCATTTCCATATAGTCCAACAACTTAGGAACCATCTAGTGCACTCAGAATCATAGAGTTGGAAGGGACCCTGAGGACCATCTGGTCCAGCCCCCTGCAGTGCAGGGATATGCAGCTGTCCCATAAGGGAATCGAACCTGTGACCTTGGCGTTATCAACACCACGCTCTACCCAACTGTGCTATCCACATGTCCATATCCTATTCTCATGGTGGCCACCCTGACAACTGTGGGAAACGTCCCCATCTTGCAAGCAGGTCATGAGCACAAGAGCCACTCTCCCCTCCTGAGGGCTCCAGCAACTGGTCATCAGATGCACAATCTCTACAACTGTGGAAGCAATGCATAGCCAGCATAGATAGCCTTATTCTCCACCTGATTTGCCCAATCCTCTTTTAAAACCACCCAGGTTGATGGGCATAGATGCCTCCAGTGGGAGTGAGTTAACTCTGTGCTGCCTGAATAAATTCTTTCTTTTATTGTCCTGATAGAGCAAAACTTTGCTCTATCCATTTTCTCTGCACCATGCATGGTATAGTTGTTAATAGCAGTGGACTCGTAATCTGGTGAACCGGGTTCGCTTCCCCGTGCCTCCACATGCAGCTGCTGGGTGACCTTGGGCCAGTCACACTTCTCTGAAGTCTCCCAGCCTCACTCAGCTCACAGAGTGTTTGTTGTGGGGGAGGAAGGGAAAGGAGCTTGTTAGCCACTTGGAGATTCCTTAAGGGGAGTGAAAGGCAGGATATCAAGTCCAAACTCTTCTTCTTCCAAACTCTTCTTCATGCGTAATTTTACAGTCATAAACTGCAGAGTTGTTAGGGGCCACAAGGACCATCTAGCACAGTGGTTCTCAACCTTTGGGTCCCCAGATGTTGTTGGACTACAACTCCCATCATCCCTGAGCTCTGGCCTTGCTAGCTAGACGTGATGGGAGTTGTAGTTCAACAACATCTGGGGACCCACAGGTTGAGAAAGGCTGATCTAGTGCAACCCCCTGCAATGCAGGAATATTTCACCCAATGTGGGACTCAAACCCAAACCCCTGAGATTAAGTCTCTACTTGCCTTTTCTTGACACTAAAAGGTCCAATTAATCTCCCCCCCCCACGCCTGTCATTGAACTGAGTCATTGACTGATTGAATGGAGTGAGAGCCAGCTTGGTGCAACAATACAGAGCCATCTCTCCAGAAGAGCCTTAGCAACTTACTCAGCAGAAAGGATGATGGTGTGGAACTAGATTCTACCTTTGACAAAGGGCAGAAGTGGAGGACAGTTGTCATTCCTTTCTGGGCAACCTTCAGGGGGCCACATGCCAGTCACAGGGCAAAAGTGGGTGGAGCGAGAAAGACAACAGACTGGTTTCTAGGCACACTCTCACACAAGCAGGAGGCAAGTTCAGAGTTCAAGGACACAACCAGCAAGTCAAAGACACTCAAGGAGGGTGCACAGCAGGGCTAGCAAAGGCCGTGGCCTGGCATCCATTGGGAAAAGCAGGGTGCAAGGCAGGAGGCCAACAGTAGGTGGCACCAGAGGCAATGACAGGCAGAGCCAGTTCTAGTTTTCCCCTCCTCCATGCTGAGTTCTACAAAGGCATGGAAAGGGGAGGATGCTAATAGCTAGGGCCACCCTCTGGACTGCTTGTGTAAGAAGGCAGGTAGGTGGAGGCTGGCTCAGCACAGAGTGAAGTTGGTGCGGGCAGTGCCTCATTCTTCCTAGCAGACCAGTCCTCCATGCAGTGTGGTGCTGGCTACAGCCAGGCAGAGGCCCCAACATCTCCACTCTTGGCCAGCCCAGGCAACATATGAATTTCCAACCAGGCCCCAGAGGCCTGGGCATAATAGACAGGCAAAGGTTAGTGAAGCTGTTTTGCTAAATTTACGCCTCCTCCCTGGACTGCGGGAAGGGAGGGGAGGGGAGCCCAACCCAATCCTCGCAGGAGCTATTACTGCACCCGCTTGATAGCCTTATATATCACGGCGTATAAATGGATGCATTCGGCAAAGTATCGAGCGATGTTAGTCGGAAGACAGTGCTGGCTGTATCAGCACTTCCTCGTCCATCAAACTGCCGAGCGGCTCGAGTGTCAAACGGCCGGTGCTCAGAGGGGCAGGAGGCAGGATGCTCCTCACTGGTGGTCCCTGAGCATCTCTCCCCCCCCCCCAATCAAGGCAATTTTTGCACATCTGGCTGACCCCGTGAGAACAGGATGCTGGAATAGATGGACCAGCAGGCTCTCTTTTTGCCCTTATGTGATGGTCTTAAGCCACAGGAGGGGAGAAGGCTCTTATGCTCAGGTTCTGCTTGTGGGCTTCCCATAGGCATCTGGTTGGCCACTGTGGGAAGAGGATACTGGAAGGGCCTTTGGCCTGACCCAGCAGCAAGGCTCTACTTATGTTCAGTAAAGGAGGGCTTTTGCCTCCATGCCCTACCTATGAGCTTCCTGGAGTCTTACTATTTTCTTAAGGTTCACTGCTGCACCATAATGGTGATCAGGTAGGGTGGCTCTAAGGTCACATCCGCATCACTCACATGGCTTCCCCCATGGGAATCCTGGGAGCGGTAGTTGTTTAAGGGTGCTGAGAATTCCAGCTGTCTGGGGCATAAACTACAGCTCCCAAGATTCCTTGGAGGGGTGTCATGTGCTTTAAATGTATGGTGCGGATATGAACCAAGAAAGATAACAGGGCAGGGCTGAGAAAATGTGGTGTTTTTTTCAACCTGAGGGCCACCTTCCTTTCTGGGCATTCTCCCAAGGGCCATGCGGGAGTGAGTGGTGGGCAATGCCAGAGGCAGAAAGGGAGCAGAGCAACAAATGGAAATTTACCGTATTTCTCACTCTATAGGACACACCCGACCATAGGACGCACCTAGCTTTAAGGGGGAGAACAAGAAAAAAAAACCCTCTCCCTCTCTGCGCAGCGCCCCTTCAGCGAAGCAGCAGGAGAAACAGAGCCCCTTCCATTTCTCCTCCCGCTTCGCTGAAGGGGTGCTGTGCACAGAGGGAAAGCTGTGCGGTGCCTCTCCAGCGAAGCGAAACCAGGAGAGCAAGAGGGATTGGTGCGCACCAACCCCTCTCACTCTCCAGGCTTCAGTAAAAGCAACGCGAAGCCTCCGGAGCGTGGCAGGAACGCTCCTGCTGCACTTCGGAGGCTTCGCGTTGCTTTCGCTGAAGCCATGGAGCCTGCATTCGCTCCGTAAGACGCACACACATTTCCCCTTAATTTTTGGAGGGGAAAAGGTGCATCTTATAGAGCGAAAAATACGGTACTGAAGCAAAACTGGATCTGGTCAGTGGATAGATGGGTGACTGCCTGGAGACCACATGTATACAGCCTTGAGTTCCACAATGGAAGAAGGTGGAATATAGGAGTAAGAAAACTAACTGGTACACCATAGGGATGCTCTCCAGAGAGCGCATTGTTTCTACCTGACCTGGCCGAACTATAATGTTTCCAAGTCAGGCTTGGGCAATGACCACTCTTTGGTCTTCAATTGGCCATATTCTGCCTCTGGTTGTTGGTCATCCTGCCTGCCACCCTTCTGGAACATAAGAAGAGCCTGCTGGATCAGGCCAGTGGCCCATCTAGTCCAGCATCCTGTTCTCAAAGTGGTCAATCAGATGCCCCAATGGGAAACCAGCAAGCAGGATCCAAGCACGAGAGCATTTCCCCCTCCTGAAACTTCTAGCAACTGGTATTCAGAAACATTCCTGCTTCCAACCAAGGAGGCAGAGCATAGGAGTTGATAGCTTTATCTTCCATGAATTTGTCCAGTCCTCTTTTAAAGCCATCCAAATTGCTGCCTCCCTTGCAGGAGGGAGTTCCATAGTTGAACGATGGGCTGTGTAAAGAAGCCCTTCTTGAGTCTTCTAACACTCAACTTCATTGAATGTCCACACGTTATAGTGTTATGAGAGAGAGGGGGAAAACATTTCTGCATCCACTTTTTCTGTGCCAGGTATGATTCTATAGACTTGTATCATACCATCCCTGATTCACCTTTCCCCTAAACTAAAAAGCCCCAAACACTGGCATACTTTTCCTCAGAGGCAAGTTGTTCCATCCTCTTGCGTCTTTGACCTTGCATCCCCACCCATGCCACCTCAAAGCACACCTGCTCCCTGGATTCTGCTGACACTCTCAAGTGCAGTCCTCCATCCCAACCTGATTCCCAACTGTGTTGGAGCTCATGGGGAAGAGCCACAGCTCAGCTAGCTAGCTAAAGGATGTGCTTGGCATGCAGAAGGTTCCATTCTTGGCATCTCCAGTTTAAGGGATCTTTTAGCAGGTGACTCTGGAGATCCACTGCCAATAGACGTAAGAAACAGGTAAGCTACCTTATATTGATTCAGGCCATTGCTCCGTCTAGATCAGTATTGTCCACAAAGACTGTAGCTCTCCAGGAGGTCCAAAAAGGGACATTCCCAATCCTATCTGGGGGTGCCAGGGATTGAAGCTGGAACCTTCTGTTGCAAAGCAGACTGAGATACGTCCCTTCTAAACAACACTGGGCAAATAGCCAGTGTAAGGCAAGTTCCTCTGCTTCCTTTCAGACATACCTTGCTCCATGTGGGCCAATGCCTTTGTGTAGCTTACACACAGCCATCCGTTTTCCCCGGAAGGAGGAAGACATTGATTGATAAAAGATGTGGCTGGCCCAGAAGGCTGATGGATGGACGATGGCTGGGTTAGCAAAGCAGAGAGAGAGGCAGGCAGGCCTGGGAAGAGAAGCAGATGAAGAGCAGGCAGGATAGATACAATCTGGAAGGGGGCCAGACTGATTTCAGCGAGTGCAGAAGATAGCAGGCTTGCAGGTGAGATACAGTTGATGGGTTATGGGGAGAACATGCCACTAGGGAGGCAGGGAGCCTTATCCTGAGTCAGGCTGCTGGCCCATAGCTCAACATGGTTTACACTACCTGGCAGTGGCTCTGCAAGTCTCTCCCAACCCTGCCCGGAGATGTCACTGGGGACTGAACCTGACACCTTCTGCAAGCAAAGCAGATGTTCTGCCACTGAGCTACAGCCCTTCACCACAAAGCCTGTGTCGTTCCATCAGGCTGATGGTTTAATGGCAAGGCCTCCGGTTAGGAGGTAGAAGTGGCCAGTGGCATCTGGCCCTGCTCTCTCGATGCAAAGACAAATGCAATTCAGCATTCTTGGGTTCCATCAAGAAGATCGCCAGAGCTCTTTGCTCCTCTCTAACAGAGGTGGACTGAAAAACCCTCCCATGAATCTTCTCCATCCATTGACAAGGAAAGGAATTGTGTCCAGAAATGATAAAGGAGCTTTCATGGAGCCACCAACTTGGATGGCTTTCAAAGAGGTTCGGCCAATTCAAGGAGGAAAGAGCTACCAATAGCTTATCACTACCTCCAGTGTGAAGGACAATGTGCCTCTGTTTTGTTGCATTTGCTGCACCTTGGAGATAGCCAAGAGAAGCTGCAAGCCGTCTTTCAGATGGTCTGTACTCTGCAGCCTCGCTGGATGCCCGAGCTTCTATTAAAGCTCAGGAGAAGATGTCAAAAGGAACTTTATTTAGCCCGGGGTTGTGGGGCACGTTCCTTTCTAAGCAACCTTCCAAGGCCCACATGCCAGTGATAGGTAGGGCCAGAGGGGAAAGTGGGTGGAGCAATGACATGCAAATGTTACCTTTTTACAGTAGTCAGCTGTCATGGTGCATGCTGGCACCAAGGACATGGAGAAATGTGGACAGTAGGTCTTGGAAGGTACATAAGGAGAGCCTGCTGGATCAGGCCAGTGACCCATCTAGGACAGGATCCTGTGGTCACCCAGATGCCTATGGGAAACCTGCAAACAGAATCCAAGCACAAAAGCCCTCTCCCCACCTGCAATTTCCAGGAAATTGAAATTTTCAACCATGGAGGCAGAGCACAGCCATAATCATGGCCAGTAGCACCTGATAGCCTTATTCTCCACGAATTTGGCCATTTCTCCACGCTGAGGTAGGACACTGGACCAAGGTGCCCAGATACCCATCTCTTACCTTTCCCCCGCCCTCCCCATTTTTTTCTCTCTCTCTCCTTTCCCTCTCTCTCACAGCTGTTCTCCCCGTCTGCTTGAGTTCCCTGCCTCCTCCCTCTGCTCTGCCTCAGAGACATACATAACTCTCCGGTGAAATATATACAGTGTAAATATATAAAAAGCCAGCGTTTGCCTGCTGCTTATGTATTCATGAA
The DNA here is from genome assembly GCF_965153285.1 of Podarcis tiliguerta. Taxonomy (NCBI): domain Eukaryota; kingdom Metazoa; phylum Chordata; class Lepidosauria; order Squamata; family Lacertidae; genus Podarcis; species Podarcis tiliguerta. Next base: position 21,471,392 of record NC_139549.1, read on the forward strand.
ATAGTAAATAAATTTTATGGGATAATGTGAAGGCTGCCAGGGAGCAGAGAGATGAAAACTAACCCCTAATGAGACTCAGTGTCAGCTTCGTGCTCTCCGTATTGATCTGGCAGAGGGGGGAAGGGGGAGGGCGCGCGCGCGTCGGGGTGTGCGCGTCGGGGTGTGTGTATGTGTGTGTGTCCCCCCTTCCCTTTTCCCATGGCGGAAGCCGGCAGCCTGAGGAGCTGTGGGTTTCGCTGAGTGTGGGTTTTTATGGCCTTTGGAGGGGGCCATAAACTTAACAAGGCTGGACTCGGGGTTGTATGGGAGGTGGGAGAAGCAGGAGGAGGGTTGCCGGAGCGGGGGGGGGGGCGAGTGGGTTTCTGTAGCTGCAATAAACCGCCTCTTATACTCCTTAGGAAATTGATGGAGCAGGGGGTCACAGGCCTGCAGGCAGGTCAAGATAGCGACAAAGCTATTACCCAGGACATGATCCAAGGGAGGCTGGTCCGCCAGGGCCAAAAGGGCGCTGCCCCATCAACCTCAGCTTGCCCGCAGACAGCCCCCACCTGCGAGCCTGCCTTCCTCTGTACAGCAACCCAGAGGGTGGTGTCCCTGCCCATCAGCTTCTCCCACTTCCTCAGTTTCAGTGTTGCCCTTGCAGAACTCAGCAGGGGGAGGATCGTGAACAGGGAGCTCTCACTGCTGCAACATTTTGTTGCAGGACCCCCACACATTATCCAGTAAGTATGGTAATACAGTGGTACCTCGGGTTAAATACTTAATTCGTTCCGGAGGTCCGTTCTTAACCTGAAACTGTTCTTAACCTGAGGCACCACTTTAGCTAATGGGGCCTCCTGCTGCTGCCGTGCCGCCGGAGCACGGTTTCTGTTCTCATCCTGAAGCAAAGTTCTTAACCCGAGGTACTATTTCTGGGTTAGCAGAGTCTGTAACCTGAAGCGTATGTAACCCGAGGTACCACTGTATCTCTTTTACATACACATACACACACACACACACACACACACACACGAGAGGCTGGTGTATTGGGGCAAAAGGGCACAGATCCACCAACCTCAGGCTGCCATCAGCCAGTCCCCACCTGCTTGCCTTCTTCTGTGCAACCAGTCCAGGAGGTGGCCCTGCCCACCTGCTTGCTCCTCCCTTGTCTCAGTGTTGCCCCTTGCAGGGGCAGGGAGGGGGAGAAGGGCAAATCTATAGACTGGGTTGGTTCCACTTGCAGTTGGCACTGGGCCACCAACAGTTAGACTCCCGGCCAGCATGGCCGATGGTCAGGGATAAGAATATATAAGCCGTGATGGATCAGGCCAAAGACCCGTCTTGCAGTCTAACATCTTGAATCCTTCAGGAGCCAATCAAATGGCTCCATGAAGCTCACAGGCAGGGCATGAAAGCAGCAGCCCCACCCACCTTTGCGGTTACTTATAAGAACATAAGATGAGCCCTGCAGGGTTGTGACCTCCCCTCCATCTTGCTCTCAGTCACTCCACCAGCTTGATCATTTCAGTTGCTCTTATATTGTCAGGAGCGAGCCAGCAGTAAATCACACCATGAAACTTGGAGTTAACTCTTTGTTAGCAAAAACACGATCAGCACAGGAGTTTCATGCCCAGTGAGCACAGAAATCCATCTCCAGTAGGTCTTGTTGCCATGAAACAGTTGCTGAGACCACCTCCCCACAGCTGCCTACATTCCCTCCTCTCTAGGCTTTCCCCCCAGCAATCAGAGGCTGTGTCTGCACGTCTCTCCTCTCCCCTTTTCATGCCTCTTCTGGTTCTGGGAGAGAAGTGGAGAGGGGCGCTTATGGTAGCAGGAGTGGGAGACACCTAGACTCTTCACCAGCCTGACTCATCTCTGCCTCTTGGCCTCCCTCCTCTCACCCTCCTGCTTCAGCTTCTGCCCCCGATTCTGGACTTCCCTCTGGCACAGACTCTTCCCGTCCACTACGCCCTGTTACCTCCTCCCCTTCCAACACCTCCTTTTCTCAATCTTCTCCCTCTTCTCCCTCTGACAACTCATTGTTGTCCCACTCCCCTGGCTCTGAGTCTTCTTCCCTTGGTGGTTCCCCAGCTGGTTACCCTCACTATTCTTCTGTGTCCAACCACTCCATGACATTTATGAGCTTTCCCCAACTCTACAGTATCTTTTTTTTTAGGTGAGCTGACCAGAACTGTACACATAATTCCAAATGCAGACACACCATGGATTTGTATGATGGCATTATGATATCACCTCCTGTAGGTGTGTTTCAGTTGGTCCACGTCCTCCTTGAAATTCTCTTTGGCTGCATCCAATCTTCTTGGACACTCTGTGCAAAGCGATAATGGTTGCACTATCAGGGCAGTGGGCATGCTGTTGCTCCTGGGACCCTAGCAAATGGTCAACCATGCCACCCTTTGGAGCCAGCCCTGGGTGCTGAAAATAAAGCATACATACTCTTAAGACATGTAGACAAAGAGAGGAAGAGTTACTATCTAGAGACTTGGGATAAATGCTGTGAGAGAAACCTGAAGAACTCTAGTGCAGACATATTCTCAGCCATTGTAGCTCAGTGGTTGAGCCTCAGAAGATCCTGGGCTCAGTCCCAAACATCCTCTAGGTAGGAGCAGGAAATACACTTCTGGAGAGTCACTACCAGCCAGCATAAACAGAAGTTAGCTATGGTCTGACTCAGTGTAAGGCATCTTCCTCTGTTCCTAAATTGCTGAGAGCCTAGCTATGTATGCCCTTATAGAAGTCCTCCTGAATGGTACGGTTGTAGCTAAAGGGGAGAGCCTCTGCCTAGCATGCAGAAGGTCCCAGGTTCAATCCCCAGCATCGCCAGATAGGGCTGGGAACGTCCCCTGCCTGCAACCTTAGAGAGCCACTGCCGGGGTCATTGTAGCCAGTACTGAGCTAGATGGTTGTTGTTGTTTAGTCGTTTAGTTGTGTCCGACTCTTCGTGACCCCATGGACCAGAGCACGCCAGGCACTCCTGTCTTCCACTGCCTCCCCCAGCTTGGTCAAACTCATGCTGGTAGCTTCGAGAACACTGTCCCACCATCTCGTCCTCTGTCGTCCCCTTCTCCTTGTGCCCTCAATCTTTCCCAACATCATGAGGTGGCCAAAGTATTGTAGCCTCAGCTTCAGGATCTGTCCTTCCAGTGAGCACTCAGGGCTGATTTCCTTAAGAATGGAGAGGTTTGATCTTCTTGCAGTCCATGGGACTCTCAAGAGTCTCCTCCAGCACCATAATTCAAAAGCATCAATTCTTCAGCGATCAGCCTTCTTTATGGTCCAGCTCTCACTTCCATACATCACTACTGGGAAAACCATAGCTTTAACTATACGAACCTTTGTCGGCAAGGTGATGAAGGCAGCAATTCCTATTTTAAGAGAAGAGTTGTAGCTCAGTGATAGGGCATCAGCTTTCCATGCAGAAGGTCCCTGGTTCAGTCCCCAGCATCTTTAGCTGGGATCTTTTTTGCCTGAAATCCTGGAGAGCTGCTGCCAGTCAGTGGAGACAGTATTGAGCTAAATGGACCAGTGGTCTGACTCTGTATAAAGCAGCTTCCTACATCCCTACACAGAGCAGCTCCGAGTAAGTGGAGAGGGTGCCTTCAGATTTCATTCAGCAGAAGGGGACAATGCCTTTCAGCTCTCAGTGTTTGGGGAAATGCTGCTCTCTTGCTATCCACCTCTCCTTTTTAAAGGGGGTAGTAAAACACCAGATTTCTGTTGAAAAGATGCAAATCAGGAAGAGTTTGATCCAGGCTTCACTTCCCCTTCCCCCTCGGCCGGCTTCTGCAAAGCGTGCCTGGGAGCCTGCAATTTCTCCACCCAGCTGTGTGTTCAAAATCACACAGACGGGGAGGGAGGCGGGCGAACGGCTGCCCTGGGCTCCTCTCCTGCAGGCACATGGCGAAGGGGCAGCCATTACGTGTGGCAAAAGCCCTTTCCCTCTGCACTCTTTAATCAGGCTGGCGGAGATTGTGCAGGGAATCCCAGGTCAGGAGAACCACCTGAGTGAAAGAAATCGACCCCTGCAGGATTAACTGGGAAGAAGGGAGATGCTGTGTCACTTCTAGAGTGTGTGTTGGGGGGGGCATACGTATTGGAGAATAAATAACAGACCCTCAAGAAAGGATCTTCTTAGGTCTGAAGGCGAAGGAGCTGAGGAACCCTTTTCATCATCTGCCACTAGGGCTAGGCCTACCTGCTACTGCAGCTTCTTTCAGTTTCTGCCATTTTTCCAGTCACAGGATCGCAGAACTGCATTGCAGAATTCAGAAATTGGAGAATAAATAGCAGACCCTCAGGAAAGGATCTTCTTTGGTCTGAAGGCGAAGGAGTGGAGGAGCTCTTTTCCTCATCTGCCACTAGGACTGGGCCTACCTGCCAATTGCGGTTTTTGCCATTTTTCCAGTCACAGGATTGCAGAACTGCATTGCAGAATTCAGAAACTGGGGAATAAATAACAGACCCTCAGGAAAGGATCTTCTTGGGTCTGAAGGCGAAGGAGCCGAGGAGCTCTTTTCCTCATCTGCCACTAGGACTAGGCCTACTTACCAATTGCGGCTTCTGCCAGTTTCTGCCATTTTTCCAGTTATAGGATCGCAGAACTGTGTTGCAGAATTCAGAAAAATATAGCCTTTGAAGGAACAGAAAATACTGTTTGTGTATGCTACAACAGCTGCAAGGATGTTGCTTGCCCAGAGTTGGAAAGAAGATAAGATCCCTACCAGAGTGGACTGGCAGATTAAACTAATGGACTATCCAGAGATGGAAAAAATGACTGGGAAAATCAGAAACCAGGAGGATCAAAACTTCAATGAAGAATGGGAGAAATTTATATTATATTTGAGAGACCACTGTAAACATCTCAACTCTTTGGCAGGTCTTAAATAACTCTTGTAATGTTGCATAGACTTTGGACACAATGGAGGACTGAAAAATTAGGAGGATTTATAGCATGCAGCTGGAAAGATTAACTAAAGAACCCAGGGAGGGGAGGCGGGAAGTCTAGAGATTCGGAAGAATCTTGTGTAATTTTTATTATTTGTGATTTTGAGCGTGAATGAATTTGTGAAACCAAATAAAAAACATTTAAAAATAAATAAATAAATCTATAACTCTTTTAAAATTCCAACAAAGAAAAGAAAAGATGGTTGTGTTTCATAGAACTGTAAGCTCAGAATGTGCCAGGGGTGCCAACTTGAATAAAATATTGGGGGGGAGGCAGGTAATCCCCACCCCACATAATCGATCACATGACATGGTGCACAAACAGTATTTGAATGGCATTGCCCATCCATGGGGGGGGGGGCTCAAATGTTTTATTGGGGGGGGGTTGAAGCCCTAGGAGTTGGCTTCTAGGGAAGTTACCTCCGAGGGTTATCTAATCAAACCCCTTGCAATGGAGGATTCACAGCTAAATAATCCCTTCCAACCTCTGTTTAAAAATCCAATGAATAAGAGTCCCACTATCAAATAGTTCTTGCTTTCAGTTTTTTCTTCCTAATGTTAAGTCAGAATCTTCTTTTTATTATTTTTATTGAAGGATTTCCATAATTAACACACGTACAGACAACATCTCTGTTTTCAATTCATAGAGGCCTCCAACATTTCTCCAATAAAAAGGGACGTCCCATTCCATAATGATAATTTTACTAATGTACTTTTCCATGTATAACATGTCCCCTATTTTGGGGGACTCAAAATTAGCAAAATGGGGGGGAGATTCCCCAAAGTTGTTGAGCTTTGTTGGGGGAGGATTGCACAGAATTGTTGAGCTTTTTCTTGGGGGGGTGGAAATGCCAAAAAACGCTCACCTGCCAGACCAACAATGCGCGTCTCCAGAGCAGCCTATCCTCTGTCCCATCGCCGAAAACAGCGGCATATTGAACGTCCAATTGCCGCAACAACAGCCAATCAACAACAGTCCTTGCAGCAGCCACCAATAACAATCTCCAGCTCACAGCAGCAACCTATCCCAGGGCCCCACATTGCACTACCCATGTATAAGATGACCCCTAATTTTGAACATGATCTTGGAATAACATAGTCTTATACATGGGTAGGTAAACTAAGACCCGGGGGCTGGATCAGGCCCAATCGCCTTCTCAGTCTGGCCCACAGACAGTCTAGGAATCAATGTGTTTTTACTTGAATAGAATGTGTCCTTTTATTTAAAATGCATCTCTGGGTTATTTGTGGGGCATAAGAATTTGTTCATTTCCCCCGAGAAAATATAGTCTGGCCCCCCACAAGGTCTGAGGGACAGTGGACCGGCCCCTTGCTGAAAAAGTTTGCTGACCCCTGGTCTTAAACCACATGTCTTACTGAGTTCCTCCAGCCACTCTGGGCAGCTTCCAACATACCGTATTTTTTGCTCTATAAGACTCACTTTTTCCCTCCCAAAAAGTAAGGGGAAATGTGTGTGCGTCTTATGGAGCGAATACAGGCTGCGCAGCTATCCCAGAAGCCAGAACAGCAAGAGGGATTGCTTGCTGTTCTGGCTTCTGAGATTCAGAATATTATTTTTTCTTGTTTTCCTCCTCCAAAAACTAGGTGCGTCTTGTGGTCTGGTGCGTCTTATAGAGCGAAAAATACAGTATATGAAAACATAATAAAACATTTAAAAAACCTTCCCTATGCAGGATTGCCTTCAGACACCTCGGGGGTCGGATCACTCCATATCCTCCAACATTCCTCCAATGAAAATAGAGAAAAGTGGGACATTCTGGGATCAAATCCGAAACTGGGACAGCTTCTCTAAATCAGGGATGTCCCTGGAAAATAGGGACACTTGGAGGGTCTGCCTTCCTTCAGGTCGGTACACTGCTGTCATAGACATTGTGAGGTTGGGCGAATCTCCATTCTTGTTGTAATCTGAATCCATCGGTTTGGGTCCTTCCCGTCTGGAACAGCAGACAAGAAGCCTGCCCACTCTGACTGGTGCCTGCCTCCTTGACATCGCCAGAGGCTGCCCCTAGGTCATAGGTTTGTGTTCTAAAATCTCAGAGCCCAGGAAGCTCCTGACCTGGCAACCCCAGTACGCTTGTAAATGCCAGTTGCTAGGAATCACAGGTGCTGAGAGTTGCCCCCATAAGGATCTCCACTCCACCTCCTGCAAGTAGCATTTTCAGGAATGGTGGCAAGGCTTCCATTCAAGGGATCTGCTCATTTCTATTCCTTCCCTCTCCCCCCTCCCCTCCCTATTTTATGGATGGAGCGAGATGGAAAAGTAAAAATTATTAACCCCGGGGTCAGCTATTGCTGCCTCGTTCCTCTCTTTAGCTTCGAGCATTTTTTCCCTTCTTCATCTGTTTCACAGACAGCCATGTACCGCTCAACACATTTGCATATACTTATTGCCTCTCTCTTTCTCTCTCTCTCCTTTTTTTTTTTTTAATTTGGTCTTTATTTATTTTTAAAGAGACACCGTCCCATTTCTCCAACCATCTCCCCTGGGCTGCGTAACTAGTTGCCTGCTGAATGAGGAATTTGTGGTCCAACGTTTCATCAGTGGTTGGCTGCTGGCTTTTTCTTGCTGAGCTGGATGGACTTGGGGCCTGATCCGGCGGAGTTCTTCTTATGGCTCTTCTGGAGGCTGCAGTCTTTCAAATGCCATTATTAAGGAGCAGGAATGGAGGAGCAATTTGATGCAGTTCACATTCAAAAACTGATTTGCGCTTTCTGAAACCGTCCATGAACTAAAACACAGCCATCCTTTGAAATTCACACTTCTCCCAATTTTGCAATGCTATTCCCCACCCAAATTACATGCATATTAGTGGTGTGCGGTGTGCAAAAAAAATTTCAGGTATTAGTGAAACCGACATACAAAAATGAGGGGAAATTGTGTTGCAAAACATTTGCATTCAACGCTGATTAATTTTCATGCGGATGTTTTAAAATTGCAAACTCTTTTGGAAATGCAGAAAACCGAACACAAGATTGGAAAGATAAGGAACTGGGAGGAACTGAAACCAGGATATTCACCTAGGCAGTGGAAGTAGGCAGTGGAATTTACTTCCAAGGAAATATATTTATTGCGCAATCCCTGTGCAACACAATGAGGTGGTAAAGTCCTCCTCAGGCATTAGAATGGACTGTACTACTGTGGACTGCAAGCAGGGGAGTATAATTTTGGTTTACCAATCAACCAGGTGCCCCAGTGGGAAGCCTGCAAGCAGGACCTGAGCACAACAGCAATTTCGCCCACATGTGATTCCTAGCATCTGGTATTCAAAAGCATATGGCCTCCAGCAGTGGAAGGAGAGCATGGTCATTACAGCTGGGAGCCATCGATAGCTTTGCCCTCCATAGAGAAGGTTCTCATATTTCATTCTTTGGTATATAAATCCAGCCAAGAAACTACTCCTCTTCCTACAAAATGCGCTGCAAAACTGTTAAAAACCCCACAATTTCAGCATCGGAATTTGCTCTAGGAACTCTGTTTAAATTTTAAATTGGGGAGATTTAAAAAAGAATGGGAAATGCTTATTATATACTTACAAAAGGATTGTAAACAGGTTAATACATTGGCAGGATTTTAAGAACACTTGTAATTTTAGAAATAATGTATGAAATTTGAGGTAGAATAAATAATTTGGAGTAGAAATGATTCGCAGTTGAAAAAGAAATTTAAGGAGCCAGGGGAGGGGGCTAGAGGGAAGTCACGGGATTTGGAGAATCCCATTTTATGGATTTGATATTGTTTTTATATTTTTTTTCTTTGTGGGTGTTGTGTTTCTTAATGTTTGTTTTGTATTTTTGTTGAAAATTTGATAAAAATATTATTTAAAAAAATTAAATTCGGGAGGTGGGGTCTGCATAATGCCAAATTCTTTATTTATTTATTGAGAGCCAGTGTGGTGTAGTGGTTGAGAGCAGTAGTCTCATAATCTGGGGAACTGGGTTCGCTTCCCCGCTCCTCCACATGCAGCTGCTGGGTGACCTTGGGCCAGTCACACTTCCTTGAAGTCTCTCAGCTCCGCTCACCTCACAGAGTATTTGTTGTGGGGGAGGAAGGGAAAGGAGAATGTTAGCCGCTTTGAGACTCCTTAAAGGGAGTGAAAGGCGGGATATCAAATCCAAACTCTTCTTCTTCATCATCATCTTATTTATTTATAGCTATGGCACCTGGTACTCCTCCTCCTGGCAACTCCTGCAGCCAAGCTGGTGCCAATAGTATTGCTCAACTTTCCTTTGGACCACATCAGCGAGGCTGAGAGCGGGGGCCTTATTGACTGGGTAGCCCAGGACCTCCATACAGACTGCCCAGTCTTGTGCCCTGCAGAGGTCACTTTGGTGCTGCTAACACAGTGGCTTGACTTACCGGTAACCCTCCAGACAGTGGCATAGCTTGCGAGGGGCGAGAGGGGCGATTGGTCAGAGAGCAAATTTTGGGGAGAATGCAAAATTTCAAAAGAAAAGCACCACTTTTCTTAAGTAAGCAGAACGCAGCTTCAATAGTTCAATAGCAGAGGAGGAGGGGAGACTGTTGAGGCGGAAGACAGGCCAGTGTGGTGTAGTGGTTAAGAGCAGTTGACCCATAATCTGGTGAACCGGGTTCGCTTCCCCGCTTCTTCACATACAGCTGCTGGGTGACCTTGGGCTAGTCACACCTCTCTGAAGTATCTCAGCCTGACTCACCTCACAAAGTGTTTGTTGTGTGGGAGGAAGGGAAAGGAGATTGTTGGCCGCTTTGAGACTCCTTAGGGTAGTGATAAAGCGGGATATCAAATCCAAATCCAAACTCTCGGTGGAGTCTGCCTCCTTCCCTCCTCCCTCCAGTCAGGCAACTTGCAGGAAGCACTAGTTCGCTCGTGTTCTGCAGCTATGGCCTTCCTGGAGGTGGCGTGGGGCTTCCTAGGCCCCTCCTATGGGGCTTCCCAAGGCTGATGGGCCTCATTGAATGCACTGCTGGCCATGTGGCTTCCTCTGGATCAAGTGCACATCTGGGAACGTTGGTGATGGTTTGGGGTTGGGAGTTATGTGTTAGGGTTAGTGCCCTGGGCACTAGCAACCCACGCTACGCCCCTACCCCTGGAGGCACACTCCATTGTGTCATGAGACAGACAACAGCACGCTAATGGAGACAGGGGAAGGAGGGTTTTTTTTTGCAGGGGACAATCAGTGGGTCAGAAGGGGCACTTAACTTGGGATTAAGAACATAGAAAGAGCACTTCTGGATCAGGCCACAGCCCCATCTAGCCCAGCATCCTATTCTCACAGTGGCCAACCAGATGCCCCAATGCAAACCCTACACCCAGGTCCTGAATGCAGCAACCCCTCTCCCCACTGGTGGTTTTGACAGTGGCGAAGCGTGGGTTGTCAGCACCCGGGGCAAGGCAAGTAATTTGCGCCCCCTAACCCGTTGATTTGCGCCTCCTAACCCGTGGATTTGCGCCCCCTAACCCATGGATTTGCGCCCCCCTAACCCTAACCCCCAGATGTTGCTCCCGGTGCGGCCGGCCCCCCCTGCACCCCCCACGCTACGCCACTGGGTTTTGAAAAGGGCTGCACGGCTCAGCTTTCAGAGCACCCCCAAACTCAATACTGCTCAGCATGTGACATTTCTGTCAGCTCTTGGTGTCTCAGGCTGATCCTCTGTTGAAATGTGAGTTATTAAACAACAATGGCATGTTTAGGCTCTCTGGTGCTCTCACTGAGATGGGGGAAGAAATCAATGCGCAGGTGGGCTGACAATGAGCGAGCCAGAATGAATGCGGCCACACTCAGTCTCACGGAGGCAGGATGAAAGGGGGTGACACTGACAGGGAGTGGGGGCAGACTGGCTTCGCCCATGGAGCGCCACTGCCTTCTGGAGACAATCCCTTTCAGCATGATCTGGAAGGAACTGGAAAGGAGTACTGATTCTCTCCAACAGGGCTGTTTGGGAAGATGTCCCCCCATCTTCCTAGATGACTACCATTGGCAGTGGATGCAGGTGGCGCTGTGGGTTAAACCATAGAGCCTAGGACTTGCTGATCAGAAGGTCGGCGGTTTGAATCCCCACGACGGGGTGAGTTCCTGTTGCTTGGTCCCTGCTCCTGCCAACCTAGCAGCTCGAAAGCACGTCAAAGTGCAAGTAGAAAAATAGGTACCAGTCCAGTGGGAAGGTAAACGGCATTTCCGTGCACTGCTCTGGTTCGCCAGAAGCGGCTTAGTCATGCTGGCCACATGACCCGGAAGCTGTATGCCGGCTCCCTCGGCCAATAAAGCGAGATGAGCACCGCAACCCCAAAGTTGGTCACAACTGGACCTAATGGTCAGGGGTCCCTTTACCTTTACCTTTTATCGATGGTTGAAGCAGCCCATTCTAGTCTTGACCCCATCCTGATTGGTTCTGCACAGGCAACACTGATTACTGCAGTGTGCTCTGTGTGGGGCTGCCCTTGGGTCTGGTTTGGAAGATCTAGATCATGGATAGGCAAACTAAGGCCCAGGGACTGGATCTGGCCCAATCACCTTCTAAATCCATGGATGGTTCAGGAATCAGCGTGCTTTTACATGAGTAGAATGTGTGCTTTTATTTTAAATGCATCTTTGGGTTATTTGTGGGGCATAGGAATTCGTTCATTATTTCCCCCCCAAAAATATAGTCCACAAGGTCTGAGGGGCAGTGGACTGTCCCCCTGCTGGAAAGGTTTGCTGACCCCTGATCTAGATGGCTCAGCATGCAGCGAGCAGGGTGCTGACAGGAGCTTCTGGCTGAGAACATGGGATGCCATTGTTAAAGCAGTTGCACAGGCTGCCCACTTACTACCAAGCCAGGTTGAAGGTTATTGTATTAATTTACAAAGCCAGGGTACCTCAGGGACTGCCTGCATGCTTTTACCCCAGCTCGATCACTGAGAACATCCACAGGAGTGTCGCTGGTCATTTCCTGAGTTGACAACGACAAGAAACCAAGCCTTGAGTGCCATCAGCCCAGTCCTGTGGAGCTCCCTGCCAACAGAGATTCAGCAGGCGCTTTCTGTGTCAACTTTTACACACCTGCTGAAAACTTTTCTATTCCGCCAGGACTATGCAGGCAATGTATTTAATTTATTTAATGCATTAAATAAGTTTGATTGTTAAGTTGCTTTGGGTTGCCCAGGACAAGATAAAGTGACTAACAAATAATAATAATAATAATAATAATAATAATAATAATAATAATACAGTCAAACCTTGGTTGTTGAACATAATCTGTTCCACAAGCTCGTTCAGCTTCCGAAATGTTCGACAACCGAGGCATAGCTTCCAATTGGTTGCAGAAGCTTCCTGCACTCAAGCAGAAGCTTTATTGGACATTCGGCCTCCACAAAGCGTACAAAAACCTGAGCATTTACTTCCGGGTTTTCGGCATTTGGGAGCCGAAATGCAATATAACGGAGGCACTCGGGATCTGAGGCTTGACTGTAAGATGAAGAGGAGGAGGAGGAGGAGGAGGAGGAGGAGGAAGGGACAGAGAGAATGAGCACAATTTCCCCTAATATAATGGATTTTTTTATCTATCTTCACCAAATATCTATGACATCTGAAGGCAGCCCTGTATAATAATAATAATTTAATAATAATTTATTATTTATACCCCGCCCATCTGGCTGGGTTTCCCCAGCCACTCTGGGCGGTTTCCAAAAAAATATTAAAATACAATAGTCTGTCAAATATCAAAAGCTTCCCTGAACAGGGCTGCCTTCAGATGTCTTCTAAAAGTCTGGTAGTTGCTTTTCTCTTTGACATCTGGTGGGAGGGCATTCCACAGGGAGGGTGCCACTACCGAGAAGGCCCTCTGCCTGGTTCCCTGTAACTTGGCTTCTCACAATGAGGGAACCGCCAGAAGGCCCTTGGCAGAATGATGGGGGTGGTATACTGGACTGAGGACGTTTAGGGAAGTTTCTTAATGTTTAATGTTTTATTATGTTTTTATATATGTCGGAAGCAGCCCAGAGTGGCTGGGGCAACCCAGTCCAGATGGGTGCATCATCATTATTATTATTATTATTATTATTATTATTATTATTATTATTGAATAGAACGTCCCTATTTTCATCAGAGAAATGTTGGAGGCTATGCATCAAGTCCAACCCCCTGCAATTGGAAAGATGGTTCACTTCCTGGTTATATTGCTTCTTCAATGATGGCGTTCCAAGGGTGTCCGACTGGCCCATTTAAAGATTCCTGCAGCGGATCTTACGAGTGCCAAATTTTACCTGGCGCTTGCTCTTCCTGGGGCAAAGGGCTCCCTTGTTTTGCCCCTCCCTCCTCCCTCTCACTCAGGCAAAGCTCTGATTAAATGATCACCAATTGTCCTTTCGAATAGATGGCTTTCCTTAAGTGCTGATTTATCCCAATTAATGCCGGCAGAATGAAAGGGACCGTATTAGATCCGAGGACCTAAACGAAGCCTTGGTAATGGCCTGAATTGAAGCGGGCGGGGGACGGGGGGGGGGAGGAGGAGAACAAGAGGAAGTAGGAACGTGAAGAGCAGGGAAATTCATAGCTCCGCTGATACACCATGATAAATAATTATGAGTTATTAATTTTAAATTACATCTTTAATGTGTTGCATTATTTTAATCCGTGCCGTGCCATTAATATGGGGGGACTGGCTTTGATTAATCTGAAGGAGAGAACAGAAAGGTGACAATTAAAGGGGCTGGCAGGGAATGTCCAGGAAGTTCTGCCTGGCGGGGGGCGGGGGGGGGAGCAGGGAGAGGGAGTGTAACTGGGGACATAAAACGAGGAGATAGAGGAGGCAGAGAAGGAGGGTGGCAGAAGGGTCAAGCCCTCCAGGCCGGAAGAATAAAGGGGAGATACCAATGACCAGGAGTCAAGATTGTACCCCCAGCAGCATCAATGTTCATAGGAAGTTGCCATATACTGGTCCATCTACTCCAGTGTTATCTGCACGGACTGGCAGCAGCTCTCTAGGGGTCGTGTCCCAGCCCTCCCTGGAGATACCAGGAGTTGAGCCTGGGGACTTCTGCATGCAGGGCAGATGTTCTGCCACTGTGCTATGGCTCTTCCTTAATGATCCGTTTCAACCTAGTGGAGGATATAGGGACTTAGGGAGCTGCCTTATACTGAATCAGACCATTTGTCCATCTAGCTCAGTGTCACCTGCTCTGACTGACAGCAACTCTCCAGGGTTTCAGGCAGTGGATGTTCCCAGTCCTACCTGGAGGTGCCATTGGGGATTGAACCCAGGGCCATCTGCATGCAGGAGACATGCTCTGTCACTGGTTGTGGTCCTTCCCTGGAGACATAGCAACATTTTGCAGCACGGTTTGGCATGCATGAGGTATATATTATAATTGTCCCTTTCCCCCCTTACTACCTATAAATCCCTATAAAACCCATATAAATTGCTACTGATGCAAAATATGCAAAATCTAAACAAGCACGTTCTTATACATCATTTCATATTTCTAATAATTGTTTTATATATACTTTAGCACAATTTTGTTAATATATTCAGAAACATTTATTTGAGCCTATACCTTTCTTTTATTTTAATTCCTATTTTATGTAACTGCTGCATGTCATATGTCCAAATGGAATACATAAAATTATATATATTTTAAAAAGGCAGAGGAACATAAGGAGCTACCTTATGCTGACTCAAACCACTGTTCCACCTAGCTCACCGTTTCCCAAAGTTGGGTCTCCTGCTGGTTTTGGACTACAGTTCCCATCATCCCTGACCACTGGTACTGCTAGCTAGGGATGATGGGAGCTGTAGTCCACAAACAGCTGGAGACCCAAGCTTGGGAAACACTGGTCTAGCTCAGTGTGCTCTACACAGACTGGCAGTGTCTCTCCAGGGTTTCTGACAGGGAGTCTGTCCCAGCCCTACTGGGACCTTCTGCAGGGCTGCCATAAATGTGTGATTTCCCGGACATATCCGAGATTCGTCCATTGGAAATCACATCCGAGAGGAACTTTCATAAATCGGTAAAAATGTCCAAGAAAACCCGGGCACATGGCAGCCCATGTTTGAAGCTCAAAATAGCTCAAAAACTTTGGAGAAGTTTTGTGTCCGGATTTTCACTTTTTGAAATAGGGCAACCCTACCTTCTGCACCCAAGGCAGATTATCTACCATTGAGCTATAAAAAGGTAAAGGTAAAGGACCCCCCACCCCAAACAAAGGTCCGTATAGTTAAAGCTATGGTTTTCCCAGTAGTGATGTATGGAAATGAGAGCTGGACCATAAAGAAGTCTGATCGCCAAAGAATTGATGCTTTTGAATTATGGTGCTGGAGGAGACTCTTGAGAGTCCCATGGACTGCTAGAAGAACAGATCTATCCATTCTGAAGGAAATCAGCCCTGAGTGCTCACTGGAAGGACAGATCCTGAAGCTGAGGCTACAATACTTTGGCCATCTCATGAGAAGAGAAGACTCCCTGGAAAAGACCCTGATGTTGGCAAAGATGGAGGGCACAAGGAGAAGGGGATGACAGAGGATGAGATGGTTGGACAGTGTTCTCGAAGCTACCAGCATGAGTTTGACCAAACTGTGGGAGGCATTGGAAGACAGGAGTGCCTGGCTTGCTCTGGTCCATGGGGTCACGAAGAGTTGGACACGACTAAACAACTAAACAACAACAAAGGACCCCAGTCAAAGATGCGGTGCTCATTTCACTTTCAGGCTGAGGGAACAGGCATTTGTCCACAGACAGCTTTCCGGGTCATGTGGCCAGTATGACTAAACCGCTTCTGGCACAACAGAACACTGTGATGGAAACCAGAGCACACAGAAACGCCGTTTACCTTCCCGCTGCAGAGGTACCTATTTATCTACTTGCACTGCATGCTTTCGAACTGCAAGGCTGGCAGGAGCTGGGACAGAACAACGGGAGCTCACCCCATCATGGGGATTTGAACCGCCAACCTTCTGATCGGCAAACCCAAGAGGCTCAGTGGTTTAGACCACAGTGCCACCCTTCCCAGCTCATGTTTCCTGCCAGTCTTGGGGCAGGAAGCTCCAGCCCTCTCGAACCCAGGATTTCATCGGTAGGAGTCTACTTCATCAATGGGAGACAGACCGGTGTGCCTCTGTAACTTGGTGTGCCTTCCAGATACAGTGGTACCTCGGGTTAAGAACTCACTTCATTCCGGAGGTCCGTTCTTAACCTGAAACTGTTCTTAACATGAAGCACCACTTTAGCTAATGGGGCCTCCTGCTACCGCTGCATTGCTGGAGCACGATTTCTGTTCTCACCCTGAAGCAAAGTTCTTAACCTGAGGTACTATTTCTGGGTTAGCGGAGTCTGTAACCTGAAGCGTCTGTAACCCGATGTACTACTGTATCTCCCTCTCTTTGTGCAGAGTCTACCAGGGCCTTCACATGCCTGGCAACCACTAGTCTTTTAAGCACTTTGTAGCAAGCCCAGATTCACAAACCTAAGACCTTTCCTCATTTCCCCAAAGCTGCTGGAGTGAATTGATCCATCTGTGTCCATCCTGTAGCATGACATGAATCCAGGACAACCAAGCGAAGGAAAACAGCGTGGTTGGGTTCCCCCCACCCCTACCGCTTTCCACGACTGAGCTAAATCCAGCGCCCGGGAACCGCTCTCCAAAGTTTGCTTTCCAGCTCAACTTCTCTAAGTGTGACAATCCCGTTAGCTGCCCAGGGAGGATTTGCCGGGCTCCTGTTATCTCGCCGGGAGTGGGAGAGTCCCCCGAATGGGCAGAAGTGTGCAGGCTGAAGGGTCAGCTTCGGCCGACTCGGCGGCACAGTTGTTCAAAGCAGCATTAAAGGCAGGATTACCACTAAGAGGGTTAAGGCAGGCAGGGAGGGAGACCGGCTTCTCATCATGCCCACGACTCGCAGATAAGGCCATGCTCTCGATAGGTGCAAGGAGCGCGAATGGCAGGCTGATAGATTTGAGCCGGCCAGAAGTCCGAGGCGTAATTCCAGAGGCAGAAAGGGATCAAGATTTGAGCCCCCAAAGCGTTTTCTTGCAGCTTAGTCTGCGGTGGGGGGGGGGGGCGGCAGAAGGGAGTACTTTTCACATCCAAGAAAAGTTTAGCCCAGTGGCAGAACATCTGCTCCTCTCCAGCCTCAGCCCCCAGCATCCTCAGGTAGGACTAAGGATGTCCGCTGCGTGGAACATGGAAGTAGCTGCAGGTCAGTGTAGACAGTATGAAGATAGATGGATGGGGGGTGGAGGAGAGATTTGGTACCGTTCACATTTAAAGGTAACTTCAAGGTTAGATTACTGCAATGCGTTATACGTAGGGCTGCCTCTGAAGACGGTTCGGAAACTTCAGCTGGTGCAGAATTCAGCGGCCAGGTTGCTCACCAGAGCAAGACGGTTTGAGCATATTACACTGATCCTGGTCCAGCTGCACTGGCTACCAATTAGTTTCCAGGCCCAATTCAAAGTGCTGGTTTTGACCTATAAAGCTTTAAAAGGCTCAGGATTGCAATATCTCAAGGGCTGCCTCTTTCCATATGAACCTACCTGGACCCTGAGATCATCTTCTGAGGCCCTCCTTCGTGTGCCTCCTCCTCGAGAGGTCCAGAGGGTGGCAACATGAGAATGGACCTTTTCTGCAGTGGCTCCCATTCTGTGGAATGCTCTCCCCAGGGAGACACAAGATTTACCCACCAGGGATGAATGGCAGATGAAGTTGATGGACTACATGGAATTGGCGGAAATGACTGGCAGAATCCGAGACCAGGGAGAAGAGTCGGCAGAAGAAGACTGGAAAAAGTTTAAAGACTATTTACAGAAATACTGTAAAATTAATGAATGTTAGAAAAATGTTGGAATGAAGTTATATGGCTTTAGTAGAAATGTTATAAGGGATTAAGTATAAATAGGTTATTAGAGCATTAAAGGGAAAAACAAGGTTAGAAAGTGTTAAGATAATTATAGGATAGAAAACAGAGGAAGATGGAAAGGAATTGCTGAAACAATTAATAGAAGTGGAATACAAAAAGGGAGGTGTGAGGAGGTCGTGGAAATTAGTGAAAGAAAGACAAGATATTGAAATTGGATTGTGTTTTAAATGGGTTTTGTTTTGTTTTGTTTTGTTAGTTGTATGCTAGTGTTTTATAGTGTTTTTTTGTATTGTATTGTATTTTTGTATGTTTTTTTCTTTTTTGGTTTTTTGTAGTTTGTGTTCAATTTGTTGGAAAACTAATGAATATTATTATATATTTAAAAAAATGCTCTCCCCAGGGAAGTTCGCCTTCATTATACACCTTTAGGAGCCAGGCAAAACTGTTCCTTTTTAACCAGGCCTTTGGTTGATCTGATTTACATCCAACACCCTTTCAGAATGTGGTTCTTTGGGGGGGGTGTATTTATTGGGTTATTGGTTTTGGTTTGATTTTATATGTTGTGTATGTTGTGGTCTTGTTTGTGAACCGCCCTGAGACCTGCGGGTATAGGGCGGTGTATAAATTGAATATAATAATAATAATAAAAATAAAGGTAAATTTAGCCAGTGCCAGATCAAACCCTGTGGAGACCCCTAGGCAGTTGAAATCTCTGGATAATTTATTTAAGAGACCACTGTAAACAAATGAAAACATAAGCAGGATCTTAACAACACTTGTAATGTAAGAAAGACTTTAGATAATATGGATAGACCTAAAATATGGATCATGAAATAATATGCAGTTGAAAATGATGACAATAAGACCCATGGAGGGGATGGTGGGAAGTCTGGAGATTCATAGAAAACTCCAGATTTGAGTATGTATTTGAGGCTGTTATAATTTTATACTTGTAAAATCAAATAAAAGGAATTTTCAAAAAAGAAAAAGAAATCTTGGGGAGGCCCTCGTGCCTGTAATTTTATTTGATTGTAATTTTATTTCAAGGTCAAATCAATATTATTCTGATCTGCTTTTGTGGGGCCCCTAAAAGGCATGGGCCCCCCTAGGCCAGTGCCTACTCTGCCTATTTGGTACTCTGGCACTGAATTTAGCTAATTTGCACATTTTGAAACTTTGCATCAACCAAAACACAGCCTTCCGCCGAAATTCGCCCTTCTCCGAATTTTGCAATGCAGCTGTCTTGCCAGGTCATGTGACCAAAACACACCTGCTTTTGGGGGGGGGGATAGCATGCAAACAGGCATTATTATGGAGGAAATAGCTTTGCAAAAATGTGTCTTCTGGTTAAAATGGTGTGTAAAAACCTGTCTTATTGGGAGAAATTCACAATGAAATTCTGATTATTACCCATGAGGAATAAAATAATAAGAACAGTAAATTTGCTGCAGAAATGTGGAGAAACATTGAAAAATGAGAAACATGGAGAACTGAAATGAACAGATTTTTCCAACCCCAGGACCAAGAATGGGACACGGCACCTTCCTATGCTACTGTCTATGGACCAGATGGGATCCAGCATTCTCTTCTTCTTAATGTTCCTACATTGGCTTAATTCATGGGTAGGCAAACTAAGGCCCATGGGCCGGATCCGGCCCAATCGCCTTCTAAATCTGTCCCGTGGACAGTCCGGGAATCAGTGTGTTTTTACATGAGTAGAATGTGTCCTTTTATTTCAAATGCATCTTTGGGTTATTTGTGGGGCATAGGAATTCATTCATTTTTTGCCCCTTCAAAATATAGTCCAGCCCCCACAAGGTCTGAGGGACAGTGGACCGGCCCCCTGCTGAAAAAGTTTGCTGACCCCTGGTAATTAATCAGCTTGTAGTAAGGTCTGGATGCTTTTCCTGCGAAACCCAAGCTGCAGGTACACCAACCATAAGCGCCACTCAATAGCAGACTCAGATCAGGTTTCTTACTGGTCATCCTTCCAAGCTGACTCACAGGAAATCTGTATGGCTCTTCAGCGTTGCAAACTACATAAGCGAGGAAGCAATCAACTAACTAATCAAGCTCCAATAATTTCTGCACTTACTTGTCCTACGCATGTCAGCAAAGAAAGGATTCGTTCTACACAGCAGTGAGGTAGCCAATATATTTTTGAAAGATCTGGCGATCATTCATTCTAAATACTTACATTTAAATTCACTTTGGAGCTGCCTACTCATAGGCACCATTGTTGTACAGTTTTGTACAGCTGCTGAAATCCTTTCCGCTTAAGCAAACTCACTTGAATTTGCAGCTTGGACATGCATTTTAATATGTAGTTTTATTTTATAACATATATTTTGAAGCCAGTTGCTTTTCTTTGGGGGGGGGGGGTGAGAAAGCTAACTTGTTTTTTAATATCTGTGAAGAGCTGTTCAACAGTGGAATGGACTATCTTGGAAGGTCATGGAGGATCTTAAGCAGAGATCTGCCAGGGATTCTTTACCTGTGATTCCTACAACATAACGGGGTTATTGTAGAAGATCCCTGGGCTAATTTGTGATTCTATTTTTAAAAAACAATATATTTTTATGAAGTTTTACATAACAAATTTAAATTCAAACACATCATTCACCACCTCATTTAGGATTCTCTGAATCCTTTGACTTCCCTCGGCCCTTCCATGGTTACCATTGTCAATCTTTTTTCATCTGCTTATCTTATTTTCTCTAATTTGTTAAAAGAATAATAATCCATTTTCCCATTGTTTTTCGTACATTACAAGCATGACTCAAATCCTGCCAATGTTTTTAGTTGTTTACAGTGTTCTCTTCATTATCAATTTTTCCCATTCCTTCTTAAAATTCTTCTCTTCCTGGTTTTTGACTTTCCTGGTCCTTTTCGCCATTTTGGCATAGTCCATCATCTTCATCAGCCATTCCTCTCTGGTTGGAACTTTCTCTTCTTTCCATCTCTGGGCCAGTAATATCCTGCTGTTGTCACATACATGAATAGTCGTTTCTGCTTAGAAATGGAAATATTTTATGATTCTGTGATCTGATTTTTATCATTATTCTTAAGGTATATTTTATATTTCATGTAAGCTGCTTAGGGGTTCCCATGAGTAAGTGATATATAAATCCTATTAAATTAAAAAAATGCTTTTCTAAAAAAGAAACCTATATGCCTTGTTCTAGGGGTTGCTCGTGAGTAAATTGGCGCCACACCTGGGTGGGTTGCCTGAGTGAACCCTTTCTGTCTGGACAGCCACTCGCCCGTGGCTGTCTCAATCGCTGGCAGTATCCGTCAGTGGGCGTTTCTTGAACTTCTTCCAGCAAAGAAGTTCTTTGACGCCTAGTCGCCGCCTACTCTCTCTGCACGGAAGCCTTCTGCGCAGGGAGGGAGTGGGCATCGGAGGACCCGTGCTCTCCCCGCTGGTCCCTGGCGAAGAGTCTTGGAGCCACCTTGCCGATTCCCCCATCTGCCCCCCTTCTCCACTGGTGCTACGCTGATTTCCTTCCCCAGAAGATGTGCTGCTTCTCTCCCTCCCGGGACGCTCTCCGGAATCCCTCTGGAGCCCTCCCTCTCCCTCTGGCTCCGATGGCAGTTCCCTGACATGCCTCTTTCGGGGGCATAACAAAAGGTTATTAGTTTCTTGCACTTACAGGATAATTTAATACATCTGTTTATTTCCCTACAAAGCCATACACAATCTGAGTCAAGGCAAGAAAAAGATGAGTAGGGAAGGGCAATAGGAAAGCATCAGCTTTGCATTCAGAAAGTCATGGGTTCAATCCCCGACCTTTCCAGATAGGGCTGGAACTACTCACTGCCTGATATCATGGAGAGCTGCTGCCAGTCTGTGTAGGAAATATTGAGGTAGGTTGACCCCTGGTCTGATTTAGTGTAAGGCAGCCTCCTTATGCTCTTGTGTTCATAACTTCTTTTAAATATTTTTTTATTGAGTTTTACAGTTTTACCATAATAGCATCATATCAAATAACAAAAAATGCAATTCCCAGTCCGTCCATCCCCCGGCGACTTCCCTCAACCTCCTCTTCTGGTTTATTAACTTCTCTTGCTTGCTTTATTATACCCTAATATTAAATTCTTTAAATTACGTAGTTTTATACTCTTATCATTTTAACATCATCTTCTATATTTATTTTGTTAATTGTAAGTGTTTACTCAAATCCCGCTAATGAGTCCATTTCTTTACATTGTTTCTGTAGATACAACATAAATGGTTCCCAGTCTCTTTTTTTATGTGTTTGTAACTTCTAACCTTACGCAAAATGCATCAAGGTGCTTCCAACAAGTATGTGTTCGTTTCTCTCCAAAAAACCCCACTCTCGTTTCTGATGGAAAAGGAATAAACCCAATGAAGACTGTGATTCTTTGCACCCTTCCATGGGAGCAAGTCCGACTGAAATTGGAGGAGGCATGCACACAGGACCAGGTCGTAAGTCACATGGGTAAGGATGATTAACTTCATACGCATGAGAGTTGAAACACAGAAATATAAATAGCATCTCAATTTTGAAACCCTTCCAGTGCTTTTTGGATGCAACAGCATGGTGTGAGCAACCTTCAGCAATGTGATAATACACTGGCAGGCTTCTCCACTGGTGACACCAGTGCTATCCCTGCTGAAATACAGGAGGCCCTATCAGTATTGGCATCCCGCCGGCTCCTGCAAACACGCCTGTTCAGACACACATTCCCTAAGCTGAACCATCTAGTGATGCTTTTTAATTGTTAGTTTTATTGTATATTTTGATTAGGTAAAGGTAAAGGGACCCCTGACCATTAGGTCCAGTTGTGACCGACTCTGGGGTTGCGACGCTCATCTCGCTTTATTGGCCAAGGGAGCCGGCGTACAGCTTCCGGGTCATGTGGCCAGCATGACTAAACCGCTTCTGGTGAACCAGAGCAGCACCCAGAAACGCCGTTTACCTTCCCACCGGAGTGGTACCTATTTATCTACTTGCACTTTGAGGTGCTTTTGAACTGCTAGGTTGGCAGGAGCAGGGACCGAGCAATGGGAGCCCACCCTGTCATGGGGATTCGAACCACGGACCTTCTGATCAGCAAGCCCTAGGTTCTGTGGTTTAACCCACAGCGCCACCCGGATGTTTAATGTGCCAGTGGATTGATTTCATAGCTGTAAACTGTTCAAGCCATTTTAGCATAGGTGAACTATTATTATTATTTGCAAATTTTATTATGAACCTCTTTCTTGTACGATGGTCATTTCTTTAAACATATGGACTTCTTCTTCTTCTTCTTCTTCTTTTGCTTTCCCATGTTGCAATGTCAACTACACATCTTGGCACGAAAGTTAATGTTAAAATGAAAAATCTTCCGTTTGTCGTGCAGATAAGGTGCCCCCTCCCAAACATTTCCCTCCTGCAAGCTTCAGCTCCACCCCAGAGTCAACTGCATTTCAGCAGCTGGCAACTGACTGACTATTGCAGCTCCACTCCACTTCCAGCAGGGGGCAGTACACTTCCTTGAGGGGAAGCAGAGACAGCCAGCTCTCTGCTCCCTTAGCCAAACCACCAGCAGGAGATACTTGTGCTTTAAGTAAGAAACAGGAGGACTTCGGGCCAAAATTAGGAAAGGGAAGGGGGGGGGAAGGACCCATTCCATCTTGGCTGGCCTATTTCTGGATTCGCTCTGAGGAGACGGGAAGGAACAGAGCTGTCTGTCAGGATCAGTGGAAATTATGTATGTTGAACTGACAGCCGGTCTCTCTCTCTCTGTCTCTCTTTCTCTCTCTCTGTGACTTCACCCCCACCAGGTGCCGACTGGCAAAGCTGTCTCTGCTATGGCCCAGATTTTTCCACTCTGTGGATCCCTTGGCAACACTTCCTATATTTAAACGAATGGAACTGTTCCAAACTTTCCACGGTAGCCGGCATTAGAAGGAGGCAGGTAAATATCAGAAGTTTTCTGCTTGGTGGTGGTGGTGGTGGGTTTTCTCCACGATAGCCAGCCTCCCCCCCCCCTCCCCATTATCTCAAGACGTATCATTTATTTATAAACAGGTCTTGTTGTTTTCAATCCATCATCATCAGCTCTAAGTGGGTTTGCCAAAAGAAAGAAAGAAAACGACGGCGCTACTACATCATCCCATGCCATTTCCTTAAAAAAACCCTGATTAGAAACAAAACGCAACAGGGTCTCACAAATAAAACTGAGCAGCGCATAACACAGAAATTGTAGAAGTAGTAGTAATAATAATTATAATAATTTATTATTTATACCCCGCCCATCTGGCTGAGTTCCCCCAGCCACCCTGGGCGGCTCCCAGTCGAGTGTTAAAAACAATACAGCATTAAATATTAAAAACTTCCCTAAACAGGGCTGCCTTCAGGTGTCTTTTACAAATAAGATAGCTGCTTATTTCCTTGACATCTGATGGGAGGGTGCCACTACCGAGAAGGCCCTCTGTCTGGTTCTGAAAGTACTGATGTCATTACCAACTGAGTCCTGCTCAAAGTGGACTAGCTGAAATTAACGGGCCACATTCACACCGTACATTTACATACCCTCCAACATTTCTCCAAAGAAAATTGTTGTTGTTTAGTCGTCTTAGTCGTGTTCGACTCTCCGTGACCCCATGAACCAGAACACGCCTTGGAAACTCTCGCTTTCTTCTCAAAGCTTCTCCTTTTTTTATGTCTATGGAGTTTTCTTGGCAAAATACTGGAGTGGTTTGCCAGTTCCTCCTCCAGGTGGATCACATTTAGTCTAGACTCTCGGCTATGACCTGTCCGTCTTGGGTGGCCCTGCATGGCATAGCTCATCGTTTCGTGGAGTTATTCAAGCCTCTTCGCCATGACAAGGCAGTGATCCATGAAGGGGCCGAAGAAAATAGGGACATCCTAAGGAAAAGCAAGACATTCCGGGATCAAATCAGAAACCAGCATGGCTTCTGTAAATCCAGGTCTGTCCCTGGAAAATAGGGACACTTGGAAGGTTTGTGAAGGTCTGCTATTCCGAATGGAAGTTGCTGAAAACCGCAGAAGGGGAGAGGGCTCTTGTGACCAGGTTTTGCTTGAGGGTCACCCAGAAGAGACATCAGGTTGGCCACTGCGAAAGCCGGATGTTGGAGTAGACGGGCCATTGGCCTGATCCTGCAGGGTTCTTCCTATATCCTTATACTATGGTCTTCATTTCCAATCGGTGCATAACTCACAACTTCTTGCTGAAATCCCATAACTTTCTATACTACAGGTGCTCTGTTTTATTTTTGTTCCTCTTTTGCTGTGCTATAGTCTGTCCAGACAGCAATAATGTGGTAGCACTGGGGAAGCCTTGCAGAACAACTGATAATGCAGAAGGAATCCACCACCAACACACTATTATTGCATCAAAGGACGTGTTCCACAAGATCCACAGCAATTAAATGCCCGTCTGGCAAGGCACTGGGTTGGGCTAGCCTAAGTTACCTTGCGGGTCTGTTTTGAGGCTAAAGTGGGGATGGGGAAGACCACGTACACCCCCTTGGAAGGAAAGATGGGAAATAAATACAAAACCAAGGAGTCTGCAAGAGGAATTATTTTAATACATTTCCAAACTATTATAAGAACAGCAGTTTTAGGGAATCTTAATTGGGTGAAGCTAATGGAGTCTTGAAGGATGAGGAATGTATATCTTGAGATAGGATATGGTATATTTAATGACATTGGGATGAAATATTGTATTTAAAATGAATTGCTAATGTATAAGTTTAGGTATTAGGTCAAAAGAGTAAGAAAGTTGTATTGAAAGCTTGTGATTATTATTAATACTGTGTTTATGTTGAATTTGTCATTATAATAAAATAAAGCTGGAAGCCAAATCCAATCTATCTTTTCATAGGAAGATAGCATGCCTCCCCCATCCCCACACTTCCTCTCTTCTCATATGGCCTTTATTTCCCCTTTCTAGAATGGGGAAGGCCCGTTCTCTGGCCTGTAACTTCAAGCCAACTGGACCCAGGGATGAGAAAACTGGTCCTCCAGGCATTGTTGGACTTCAACTTCCATCATCCCTAGCTAGCCATTGACAGGATGGGAGTTGCGATTTGGCAACATCTGGAGGCAACAGCATCCCCACTCTTGCTCAACGAGGTAAGAAATCCAAATTCACCCCTCCCATGAATTAACACAGGGACAGAATCCTTCACAGTCCCCCTGGGCATGAACAAGAGCTGCATGACTCTCACTTTTCCAGACTGATTTCTCCCCTCTCTATTTGGAAATCTGACCTCTCTGGCCCAAGGTTTCCTTGAACCATAGCAACTGACAGAAGCCTTGCAAAAGCTGAGCTTGCTAGATTAGAGCCTTTGCTAGCCAGCTGGTTTAAACTGGTTTGTTGTTCTTTCTGTCAAGGTCATACTGACCATAATAGACCAGGAGGAGCCAGGGCCTCACTCACTTTCTGTTTTCTACCTCTTTGTTCTAGTCTGATGTTCTGTATGCTTAGTGTTAAGGTTTAAGTTTTATTATAAGTTCTTTTAAGTGCAGGTTTTATTGTAAGTGCTGCAACTGGGTTTTTTATGGACTGTGCCAATCCTGAATGTACAATGGTACCTCGGGTTAAGAACTTAATTCATTCCGGAGGTCCATTCTTAACCTGAAACTGTTCTTAACCTGAAGCACCACTTTAGCTAATGGGGCCTCCTGCTGCCGCTGCACTGCCAGAGCACAATTTCTGTTCTCATCCTGAAGCAAAGTTCTTAACTCGAGGTAATATTTCTGGGTTAGCAGAGTCTGTAACCTGAAGCGTATGTAACAGGAGGTACCACTGTACTGGATTTGTGACCATTTATGCTCATTTGCCTTCAGTAGAAAGTAAAGTTCTGCTGGATGAAGTACAATTGCCTCTGATCTATTGGGGGGGGGCTCTGCTACGGGTTTCAGTTTTTTCCTCCTCCAGCGCTGGCACAACACTTCCCTGCAAGAGCAGAGAGCAAAGCTTTGCAGGGCCTGAGCTCAGTGGGCAAGTTTGCAAGTCTTCCTCTGAGCAACTGCAGACCAGGGATTCCGCTCCAGAACTGTGCGAAGACGTGGACAAGAGCAAGCAATATTACTTCTGGAATATGCTTTTTGGTATGAAAAATAAATAAAACATTGCAGATATAGATTTGTTGTTGTTGTTTAGTCGTTTAGCCGTGTCCGACTCTTCGTGAGCCCATGGACCAGAGCACGCCAGGCACTCCTGTCTTCCGCTGCCTCCTGCAGTTTGGTCAAACTCATGTTCAACGTGGTAAGAAATCCAAATTCACCCCTCCTATGAATTAACACAGGGACAGAATCCCTGTGAATCCCTTCGACAACACTGTCCAACCATCTTGTCCTCTGTCGTCCCCTTCTCCTTGTGCCCTCCATCTTTCCCAACATCAGGGTCTTTTCCAGGGAGTCTTCTCTTCTCATGAAGTGGCCAAAGTACTGGAGCCTCAACTTCAGGATCTGTCCTTCCAGTGAGCACTCAGGGCTGATTTCCTTCAGAATGGAGAGGTTTGATCTTCTTGCAGTCCATGGGACTCTCAAGAGTCTCCTCCGGCACCATAATTCAAAAGCATCAATTCTTCAGCGATCAGCCTTCTTTATGATCCAGCTCTCACTTCCATACATCACTACTGGGAAAACCATACCTTTAACTATACGGATATAGATAGAAAGCTACATTACAGGGACAGAACAGGTCACCCAAGGTCGCTTGGGAAGTCTGTAGAAGAGCAGTGGCTTCACCCCAGGCCTTGAGCCTTGGACCTGTGAGCCTGGCTTGAACTCCTCTGGCAAATCGGCGGCAAAGCAGTTAAGGCTCCTTGCCAGCCGGTGCCTGCCAGGTTCCAGCAGGGGTGTCTGCTGTTTGTTTACCTTGAAGGCATAGCTCTGTTGCGAGGCTAGACTGGGTGCTGTGTATTTGTTTATATAGCGACAGAAGGCATTCTCAGAGGAGAAAGCAACCGGGCGCGCTCACAGGCACACACACACACATATGCACTCGCTTGCTCGCTTGCTCGCTCGCAACACTCCCCCCTCCCCCCCCCGCCTTGCTTAATGCTGCGTGGCAGGAACAGTTGTGTAATTACGAGACAGAACCAAATAAAGAAGCTATGGAACGCCATGCCCTCGGGTGGCTTTCTGGCGGGAGCCAGGGAGCCGGGACTGGCACGCTAGCCATGGGGTCAGCTTGCCTCACCATGCGCAGCCGAGAACAGGCAGCTTAAAGAGACAGGGCTGACTTTTGCTTTGGGGAAGGCTCAGGAAAGTTTGCGGAAACTCGACTGCGGAGGCATTGGCATCCAGTGAATCAGTGTTGTTTATTTTTGCTCATTTATTTATTGCGGACGTGGGTGGTGCTGTGGGTTAAACCACAGAGTATAGGACTTGCCGATCAGAAGGTCGGCGGTTCGAATCCCCGCAACGGGGTGAGCTCCCGTTGCTCGGTCCCAGCTCCTGCCAACCTAGCAAGTAGTGCAAGTAGATAAATAGGTACCGCTCCGGCGGGAAGGTAAACGGCATTTCTGTGCGCTGCTCTGGTTTGCCAGAAGTGGCTTAGTCATGCTGGCCACATGACCTGGAAGCTGTACGCTGGCTCCCTCGGCCAATAAAGCGAGATGAGCACCACAACCCCAGAGTCGGTCATGACTGGACCTAATGGTCAGGGGACCCTTTACCTTATGCCATCTTTATATGCTGAAGGAGAGTCTCCACCCCCATCGTTCCACCCGGACACTGAGGTCCAGCTCCAAGGGCCTTCTGGCAGTTCCCTCACTGCAAGAAGCCAAGTTACAGGGAACCAGGCAGAGGGCCTTCTCGGTGGTGGCACCTGCTCTGTGGAACGCCTTCCCATCAGATGTCAAGGAAATAAACAACTATCTGACATTTAGAAGACATCTGAAGGCATTCCTGTTTAGGGAAGTTTGTAATGCCTGAAGTTTTATTCTGTTTTTAGTGTTCTGTTGCGAACTGCCCAGAGTGTGGCTGGGGAAGCTCAGCCAGAAGGGCGGGGTATAAGTATTATTATTATTATTATTATTATTGCCATCCAGGTTTGTGGCCATCATTAAGTACCTTAAAGGGAGCCAAGTTCCTTACCTCTCTTCTCTCTCCACATCTGATCTTTTTGCAAAGAGGAAAAAAAATATTTCGTCTTTCCAACACTTCTTCCCCAGAGGCATAGCTGCAGAACCTCATTGATGAGCTGCAAAGGAAAAGAAAGGGACACACACACACACCACTGCAGCTACAGCTGCAGTTACTATTGGGGGTGGGAAGTATATAATTGGAGCTTACCTTTGCTCAGGTGATGACCCCTTGTTGAGACAACTGAAGCAGCAGTAAAACAGGAAGGGAGGTTATCCTTTCTCTGGTCACCCCGTGAATATTCCCTAATCATGCTTTTGCTTTGGACTTGCTAGTCACACTAGGAACCGCTACCAGGGTGCCCAGGTTCATGTTGCAGAGAGCAACCTGGAGAAACGTAGCTCTGTGGATACAGCATCTGCTTTGCATGCAGAAGGTCTCAGGATCAATCCCCAAATAGAACTGGGAGAGACTTCCTGCCCGGAATCCCTGGAAACAGCTTCTCCCAGTCAACATAGAAAATGCTGAGCTAGATGGATCAATAGCCTGACTCAGCATAAAAGCAGCTTCCTTTGTCCCTAGTTGTAGCTCATTGGTTAGAGCATCTGCTTTGCATGCAGAAGGTCCCAGGTTCGATCCCTGGCATCTCCAGGCAGGACCCTGGACAGGAACTGCCAGCCTGTGTAGACAATACTGAGCTAGATGGACCATTAGCCTGGCTCAGCATAAGGCAGCACCCTAGGTTCCTCATATGAGAGTACCAGAGGTCTTAAATCTTTTCTGAGAAACCTTTATATACGAGGATACTTGCAATCCAGCAAGCTAGGGGTAGGAAATACTACTAGGAGTAGTGAAAGGGTGGCAGATAAGCTCCAGCAAAAGTCCACCTGTGCTGTACGGGGTCCCTGATAGGCTACACCTCTTTGTACCTGCCTGTCTGTCATAACCTCTGAGCCGCACTGATAGCAGCTCCTCCATAGGTTAATAGGCGTGCATGTTTCATCGACATCCACAGACATCCTGTTCCATTGGCTGGCTAACGATATGGAACCACCCCCCGCAGACAGCCAATTAGAGGGCAAGGGGGTAAAACTGCACGGCACACTTAGGCTGCTATGAAATTGGCCTTTGTTTGATGATACTGCACAATGTGTGGGCAGACACCCGCTGAGCTTAAATCATTGCAGGCCTAAGCACAGCAGAATCGCTTGCGGTCGTTAAGGATGCTTTTGTGCAACTCGGAATGTCATACGGGTAGCACATTGGTCTCCCTGGGCCGCTACGCAACTCAGGACGCCTCCCGGCCTTCAAACCCAAAGGCTCCAAGTTGCAATTTGGGCATGTCAAGGTCACCTAAAATGGTGCTTTTCCATCTGGTTGGGTGCTCCAGGACACAGCCAGAAACACAAGAAGAGATACTTAAACGGCAGCAGCAATAAAAACAACAGGGATACGTCTAATGGGAAACCAATCACATGAGCGACACACACACACACACACAGCCTGCACTGGCCTCCTTCTGATCATGGGCAACAAGAATGATTGCACACATTTGAAAAAGGGACTGGAATTTCACACGGTTCCAGGCAGACATTTGGAATCATGAAGAGGGCCGGCCCTGCTATTAGACAGAGGGAGAACAGGGACAGCCCAGTACATTTTGCTGCATGAGGCCAATGAGTTAACAGGATGCCTATCGTCCTATGTACAGAATCTGACTCATCTGACTGTTGAAATGTGCACAGTGCAGAGAAAATGGACAGGGAACAGTTTTTTCTCCCTCTCTCCTAATACTAGAATTTGTGCACATCCAATGGCCCAAGATTCAAAACCCTCCCCCATGACAGAAGGAGTCTGGAACATCCCAGGAGAGCACCTATGAAACATCCACATTGCCAGAGAATACTGTGGAAGGAGGTTCCATGGTCAGTAATACACACGCTTCTTCCATCAGCCCCAGCCAGCGGCAGGAGTTGGAGTCCCTATACAGCTTCGGTCCAGGCTATCTGAAGGACCATATTCCCTCATATGAACCTGCCTGGGCCCTGAAATCTTCTAAGGGAGGTCCTTCTCTCAGTCCTGCCATCCTCACAGGCAAGCTTGGTGGGGACACAGGAGAGGGCCTTCTCGGTGGCTGCTCCCAGACTTTGGAACTCTTTCCCTAGAGAAGCCAAACTGGCTCGCTCCTTGTTGTCCTTCCACTGACAGTCCCTTGGGAACTCTGTTTCTGAGGAAAAGGTAGGTGCTGTGATGTTCTTGTCTGTGATTATAATGGATCTTTTTAATATTAGTTTGACTCTATTAGTGTTTTGTTACATTTAATGGCTGTCTTTTCTACGTTTTTGGCTTTTTCTATTTTATCTGTGTAAGCTGCATTGAGTTCAGGGGGAAAAGGCAGGATATAAATAAACATAGCAACAACAACAGCAATCCAAAATATATGGAGGGCACCAGGTTGGGGGTGGCTGCTCTAACAGGAGAAAGCTTGAGACTCCCACCTAGTTGTAGACTGTCTCAGTTGGCTCCTGGTTTTGACTGGGGCAACATTTGAATCTCTCTCTCTTGGCTTACTGTCCAGCCTCGCTGCACCCATGGAGAGCTGTCCATTGTGCTGAAAAACCCCAATCCCGCTGGAGAAAATATCAAGAGTATACTATGGGCTCTAGCCTAGAAAAGGACACACACACACCTTATGGCATAGTGAAGTTTTGCATGTGTCTGTGTTCTGGAGGAGAAGTTCCAAAACCACACTCCAATTTTCAACAAATGTTGAAACCGGAAAGCTCCTGTGACTCTGGAGAGGTAGAATCAATAACTAATCTTCTTATGTATTGCTCCTTTTATCGTTATTATAGGTAAGGTTTTTATTGAACCCATTTTACAGAAATTCCCAGGACTATTGCATGCTTTTTCTTTACTTTTTTCAGATCAGTATGAATCCATCTCTTCCAGGGTAGCTAAATATGGTGCTACTGCATGTAAAACCCATAGGAAACTAATTTTAGCAAAATTATACTTTTGTTCTCTGTGCCTCGTGTTTTATAGTATAATACAGTTACTACTGATTCTATTGTTATGGTTCTCTGTTTGTTTTGTTTTGATTGGCACTAATTTATATATTTGTGGAAAGCTCTCGGTGAGGTTCGCCTAGTGCCTTCATTATACACCTTTAGGCACCAGGCGAAAACGATCCTCTTCAACCAGGCCTTTGGCAGACTAACATCCAATATTCTTGTAAATGCGTTTGTGGGAAGGGATGAAGAGAACCGGGGTTATTGGTTTGGCTTGTTCTTGTGTATATTATGTATTTCTATCTTGCATTTTTATGCTGTGAACCATCCTGAGATCTATGGATGAAGGACAGTATACAAATTTTAACAACAATAGTGTAAAGGTTTTTTTAAAAAAATAATAATACTGGTCATTGATTGTAATTGATTGGTGGGGCATAAAATTGAGCTCATGTTTTATTTATTTGTTTAAAGGCATTTTCATAACTGCCTAATGTTTTTTAAGTTTTCTAAGTAGTGTTCACTGTGTACAATATAAAGAAAATATCCATGAACTGACTCAGACCTTGTAATCATCATCTGAGGCCTTTCTTCATGTGCCCCCTTCCACAGGAGGTCCAGAGGGGGGCAATGCAAGAACAGGCCTTTTCGGTGGTGGCTCCCTGCTTGTGGGGTGCTGTCCCTGGGGAGGCTGACCTGGCACCATCTTTACATAGCTTTAGCAGCCAGGCAAAAACACTTCTTTCTTATCAGAACTTATTATCTGTGGCCTCCTTGAATGGAGGCCCAACAGAAGTGTAGTGTCCAGATCAAGGGAAGCAGTACCACCCGCTAGTCTGGAAACCAAGCCTTAGGAGGAACAGAGGGAGGTGAGTATGTTTAGCCTGGAGAAAAGAATACTGAGAGGTGACATGAGAGCCACCTTCACATATCTAAAGCACTGCCACATGGAAGATGGGGCAAGCTTGTTTCCTGCTGCTCCAGAGGATAGAACCCAAAACAGCAGATTCAAATTACAAGAAAGGAGATTTCGACAAAATGTTAAGAAGAATTTTCTTACGGTAAGATCTGTTGGATAGCCAAATGGATTACCTCAGAAGGTGGTGGACTCTCCTTCACTGGAGGTGTTTAAAAAGCAGTTTGATGGTCATCTGCATTGCATGAGGTTGGACTTCTTATTCTTTGGTGATCCCTCATGGCCTAGTAAGATTGTCTTTCATAAACACGGTCTTAACAGTGAGTCCGTAAGTGACTGTGGAGGCCAATTCTGGATCCCCACATCCTTCCACAGTGGGGACATAGGCTTCCAGGCGGGAGTTGATCATGGTGAGGATTTGCCAAATGTGCCTTCCTCTTAGCACCTTTCTCCCTTTCATCCTGCATTTGAGTGTCTTCAAAGCCCATGACGCCTTTGATAAAGGCTGTTCTCCAATTGGAATGCTCACCGGCCAGGGTTTCCCAATTGTCGGTGTTTATACTACATTTTTTTTAGATTTGCCTTGAGGGAGTCTTTAAACCTCTTTTGATGACCACCAGCATTACACTTTCCATTTTTAAGTTTGGAATAGAGTACTTGCTTTGAAAGACAATAATCAGGCAACTGAACAACATGACAAGTCCAACAAAGTTGATGTTGACGAATCATTGCTTTGACTCAAGTGATCTTTGCTTTTTCCAGTACACTGACATAAGTTCACCTGTCTTCCCAAGTAAGGTTGGTAGTACAATAGCTTTGTAAACAAACATTTTGATTTCCCTGTGAATGTCCTGGTCCTCAAACACTCTAGGCTTCAATCTGGAGAAAGCAGCACTTGCCGAGCTCAGGCGATGCTGGATTTTGGCATCAATGTTGGCCCTTGTGGAAAGGTAACTGCCCAGGTAGGAGAAGTGATTGACACTTTCCAACATTACACCATTGAGGTGGATTAGTGGCACTGCAGAGGGGTTGTTTTGTGTTTGTTGGTGCAGCACTTTGTTTTTTCGGATGTTGAGCCAAGCTTTTTGTAAGCTTCTGCGAAGATATTTAGGATGGTTTGGAGGTCATCCTCTGAGTGTGCACACACTACATTGTCATCAACATATTGAAGTTCTATGATAGAAGTTATGGTAACCTTACTCTTTGCTTTCAGCCTACTCAAGTTAAAGAGTTTTTCATCTGTTCAATATATGATTTCTACCCTTGTGGGGAGTTTCCCTTTGACAATGTGTAGGAACATGGCAATGAAAATAATAAATAGAGTTGGGGTGAAAATCCCACTGTGAATGTTTCACTTTGAGAGCCATAGTTATATGCGATTGTTGCTGTCATATTATCATGGAGGAGCCGAAGGATGTTCACAAATTTATCTGGGCAGCCGATTTTCAGAAGGACAGTCCACAGGGCATTACGATTTACAGTGTTGAAGGCCTTAGGCTAAAAGGGCTAGATGACCCTTGGTGTCATCAATGATTCTGTGCTTGAATTTTGCTTTTTAATAGGATTATCCCTTGGATTTTTCTTTGTCTAATTTTTTCTTTAATGTCAGTTGTATGTGTCTGTTGGTTTATATATTTAAGTTGCTTTGAGTTACCTTGGTAGCAATAAATTTAGTAAATAACAATAATATCAATTAAAAAAACCTCTATCAAAGCAAGCAAAACAGAAAATAAAGGGGGCTCTTGCACATAAATCAAGGTCCAGTTTTATGGGTCAGAGAAGCCCAGGCAAAATGATGTGTCTTTTTACAAAACGTGTGAAGCAATTGATGGTTTCTGCTTCCTGTTTGGCAGAAGGAAGGGGGTTCCCATACTTGCTGCTGTTGCTGTTCTATACCAGAGGTGGACAACTTCCAAGAGACTGCGATCTACTCACAGAATTAAAAACTGGAAGTGATCTAACCCCGTTTTATTGGGGTTCAGGTCAAAGTTGTTGAGCTTTTTGGGGGGAGGGGAAAAGCCTCATTTTTAGGGGGTTCGGAAGGCATAAGTTACTTAGCTTTGGGAGGGGGCATGCAATGTTTTTACATTATTGTGGGGTCAAAGAGCCACTCTCCCAAGGGGGGTGAAAACAGCTTCAGTTTGTCATTTATCATTTATCATGCCGTGTCATTTATCATTTCTTCTAAAAGAAAACATTTCAAATGTATCAACAAGTAAATTGGCAATAGTTAATAATCAACAACTATACCGTATATGTGTGTATAGATGGATAAATTTAGAATTTTTAAATTTAGGGATATGTACTACACACACACACACACACACACACACTATTCAGGAAAAAGCCTTTGAGCAATTCAGAGAAAACTGGTGAGTTTTAACTGGGCACTTGAGATTTCTCAGGAAATGCACCTCACACGCTCCGCCTCTGCAATCATGCAATAGATGTTCATCTTAGTGTGTCGAAGTAGAGTTTTGTGGGATCCAACTTATTTTCTCGCAGGATGTGCATATATTTTTAGGTAAAGGTAAAGGGAACCAGAGCAGTGCACGGAAACACTGTTTACCTTTCTGCCGGAATGGTACCTATTTATCTACTTGCACTTTGATGTGCTTTCGAACTGCTAGGTTGGCAGGAGCTGGGACCGAGCAACGGGAGCTCACCCCGTTGCGGGGATTCAAACCGCCAACCTTCTGATCGGCAAGCCCTAGGCTCTGTGGTTTAACCCACAGCGCCACCCGCATCCCTCTGCATATATTTTTATTTATTTTAAATACATTCTCTTGAGAAACATAGAAACATAAACCCTAAACACTTTTATTTTCTTTTAGCTGAGAATTTCTCAGGAAGTGCAAGAATCGATGATGAACAATTTAACTGATCCAAACATTAGTCTGGGAAGCGTGGATCAGGTCAGTCCATAGGCAGCATGTGGGATTTACATGTACACGCATTGCTCAAGCTTCCCTACCCACAAACAGCTCTTTTTTTAAAAAATAAAAATAAATCTCCTCTCTGGAGCGTACTCTGCTTTAAGAGGGGGCAGATGGGCTGGATGAACAGATAGCAGGGGCTTGAAAAGTGGGGGGGGGGCTTTTATGGTGTGGCTGGCCTTCCAATCCCTCCCCCCACCTTTCCCCAAGTCCCCTGTCAGGCAGAAGACAGAGAGCGATCACAGCACTGTGCAGCAAATATTAATTATCTACTAACTGCTCTCCAGGCAGCAATTACATCTCAGCTCACTGACAGCTGTCCTCTCAAACCAACCCCAGAAACCTATGAGGTGCGTGTGTGTGTGCGCACACACACACACACACACACATGTGCAATGTGTGTAGGGAGAAATGTTGAGGACAGAGAGCCATTCTCATGAATGGGGGAGAAGGTAGGTGATACTAAATCCCACAATAAGGAGAATGTTAGTGGCACAATGTTGGCTCTCATAAGTAGGGAGACATTAGGTTCAGTTTGTGATGGAAGGCCAGCCTTCCTAACCCAAAAACATTATGCAAACCCCCAATGCAAATTTGTACTTCTCTGAATTTTGCAGCGTGGCTCTCCAGCCAAGTCATGTGTACAGAACTGCATATACAGTGGTACCTTGGTTCTCACATGCCTTGGTTCTCAAACAACTTGGAACCCAAACACTGGAAACCTGGAAGTAAGTGTTCCAGTTTGTGAACCTTTTTCGAGGATCGGGACAGCGCCTTCTCTGTGGTGGCCCCTAAGCTGTGCCACACCCTCCCCACAGAGCTGCATCTGCTACCTTCATTATAGAACTTTCATAGGAGGCTGAAGACACACCTCTTTATCCTGGCTGTTAACACTTGAGGTGTATGTTTTTAGGACCCACCTTATTTATTTATTTTTATTGCAAGTTGTTTTAAAATGCTTTTAACATTGTGTTTTAATGTTGTACCCCAACCATGGGACCTTAGGGTAAAGGGTGGGAAATGAATGAATAAAACATTGGCAAAATTGCATACAAAAATGTATCTGTTAGGAAGAATCCACACAAACAGGCTGATGTGTTTCAACGAAAGCTTTTAAAAAATATTTTTAAAATGCAAGCTTACATAGAAATGTGGACAGCTGAGTTTAAGAACTGAAAAACAAGAAACTCGGATTAAAAGATCTAACCATCTCAAATTGCAAGTGACACTTGTTTGGTAGTATATAGTCCCAGCTGTTACAATTTACCCCTGCTGTCTAAAAAAAAAAATGCCCTCTGGGGCTTAATCAACTGAAGCTTCAGTTGATTAATCTAGTGGATCAGCTCTGGAACCTTTCTGCCCTGTGAAATAATGCATGGAAAGAACAGGCAGTGTTGCCTCCTTACCTGCTTAAAACCATTAAGGACCAGGTGTCCTACCGGTCCAGGGAAAGAGAATTCTGCAGTCATGAGAGCACCCAACCAAAAGCATCTCTTGCCATTGCCATTTGCACTTTGTGCACAAATGGCACATCTCGGGGGGTGCTCTTGACTAACCTTGAAGACCGCAAGGAAGATACAGGCAGCCTATGAGAGGCATGGAGGATGCTATTCATCTATAGGTCAAAAGCTATCAAGCAATGCTGTCGGTCTCATCTCTGGTCCGTACTGCAAGGCTGCCTGTCTCCCTTGTCCCGGTTATAAACCATCTGTGACTTTGTCCTACTTATTCGGCCCTCTAGTGCCCAACCTGCCAGCCATTCCTGCCTTCTCCTCGGCCGCCTCTCTCTCTCGAAAGGCAGAGATGGAGAGGACAACGATAAGTCACCGGTGAACTTAATAAATGAACGAGGTAGGTAGGCCGGTGTCAATATAAATCTCTTGGAGAGACCATTTAGCGGTTCCATATTTGAGCTGGATATCATTTCAATTACCGCTCAGCCTTCCCTCGCCATAGCCCCCTTATTACTGTGTTTTTAATGTGCCAAGCTTAATTGCATCCGTGGAAGTCTTTCGCTCAGAGCACCTCATGGAAATTAGCCGCTCCTCTCGCAACAGACCTTTGCTCCTCGGCAGGCAATCTTTTGATCAGAAGTGGGGCGACTCGTGTGGAAAGAGACTTCTCCCTCTCTCATGACACCACAACCCGTGGGCATCCAACGAAAATGAATGTTGGACGATCCAGGACAGGTAAAAGAAAGGACTTCTTCATGCAGGGCATAGTTAAACTATGGAACTCATTGCCACAAGAGGCAGTGATGGCCACCAACTTGGATGCCTTCAAAAGAGGACTAGACAAATGCATGGAGGACAGGGCTATTAGCCACAACTGCTATGTTCTGCCTCCACAATGGGAGACAGCAATGCTTATGAATCTTAGTTGCCGAAAACTACAGGAAGGGGAAGTGCTCTTGTATTCGAATCCTGCTTTCCATAGTTGTCTGGTCTTCCTTAGGCTGCCTCTTTATGTTCTCAGATCATAAGAACATCAGAAGAGCCTAGTTGCTGGATCAGACCAATGGCCTATCCTGGGGTAGGCAAGCTAAGGCCTGTGGGCCGGATGCGGCCCAATCGCCTTCTGAATGCAGCCCACAGACAGTCTGGGAATCAGTGAGTTTTTCCATGAGTAGAATGTGTCCTTTTATTTAAAATGCATCTCTGGGTTATTTGTGGGACATAGGAATTCTTTCATTCCCCCCCCCAAAAAAAAATTGTCCGGCCCACCACATAGTCCAAGGGATGGTGGACCGGCCCAAGGCTGAAAAAGGTTGCTGACCCCTGGCCTATCCAGTCATAGAATCATAGACTTGTAGAGCTGGAAGGGACCTCAAGGGTCATCTAAGTCCAACCCCCTGCAATGCAGGAATCCTGCCATAGCCGTCCCTGAGTGGGCTCGAACCACCAACCATCTGGTTACCAGCCAGATGCACTGACCCATTGCCCAGCATCAAGGGCCAACCAGATGCCTGTGGGGAAACCAGCAAGCACCAGGGCCTGATTTAGGTTTGAGGAGGCCCTAAGCTACCGAAGGTAATGGGGCCCTTTATATGTTCAGCTGTCCTTTGTCGACAACAAATTGTCTCTGTTTTTTGCGTTGAATATATGCTATATGGTAATTTATTGACCTAGGTAAAGGTAAAGGGACCCCTGACCATTAGGTCCAGTTGTGACCGACTCTGGGGTTGCGGTGCTCATCTCACTTTATTGGCCGAGGGAGCGGGCGTACAGCTTCCAGGTCATGTGGCCAGCATGACTAAGCCTCTTCTGGCAAACCAGAGCAGCACACGGAAATGCCGTTTACCTTCCCGCCGGAGTGGTACCTATTTATCTACTTGCACTTTGATGTGCTTTCGAACTGCTAGGTTGGCAGGAGCAGGGACCGAGCAACGGGAGCTCACCCCGTCATGGGGATTCGAACTGCCGACCTACTGATCGGCAAGTCCTAGGCTCTGTGGTTTAACCCACAGCGCCACCCGCGAATTTATGGACCTAATAGGTATCTAAAGCTATTTGCACATAACGAAATATGTATTTTATCAAAGTAATTGTTGAACTGAAATTTTTTTGGGGGCCCCCAAGAGAGTGGGGCCCTAAGCTATAGCTTGTTTAGCTTTTACGTAAATCCTGCACTGACCCCAACACATAAGGGCCAGTCTAGAGCTGCTGTGGTGCAGCGGCTAGAAAGTTGGACTTGGGAGACAAAGGCTCAAATTCCCACTCAGCCATGCAGCTCACTGGGTGACCTTGGGGCAGTCACTGCCTCTCAGCCTGTCCTGCCTCACAGGGTTGTTGTGGGGATTAAATGAGGAGGGGGAGAACCTATGTATGCTGCCTGGAACTCCTCAGAGGAAAAAGGTGGGATGTGAATGCAATAAATCAACACTTCTTCAGCTGTTGGAAACGATGTTATGGATTTGTTCATTTCTTGATCATCTTCCATACATGTCTCAAGGCTACATACTGTGAGATATAATCCCCTGGGAGCAGTCAGATATAAGATTCATTGTTTCCTAGAATGGACATGCAAGGGAATGTTTGATCCAGCCAGTTGAAACTTCCTGTTCCTCCTGGTTGGAGCATCCTTTCTTTTGCATGTGATAGAAGGTGGGCATGACCTAATCTGTCCAGGTAACAAAAGGACGAGTCATGCAGCACACCCCTCCCTTTTTGACCTCCTTCTTCGTTTGACCAGCTTCTAGCTAGGACTGCTCTGCTAGCTCTCAGAAACACTAAAATTATTCCCCCATATGGGGTAGACCCACTTGTACATATTTGTAACTAAGTCTGCCTTCAGAGATCCAACTGTGAACTGATGTGAGTAAACTTTTATTGACTTTGAATAAGATTGTCACATCTTTATTCTTCTACAAGGGATTCAAGGGAACTTACCAGGAACGTACAATTCAATCTGAGACAGACTGAATTGTATAATAGCGAGAGGCTCACACGAGCCTGCAACCAGCTATTTGCTGTGCATGTAAAAGGGGAATGTAAACTCTGCTAAGTAAAGGAACTTGCTAGTGCAAGTTATGAAGGGTATTAATTAACAATATATCCTCTCCTGCCACCCTGAACATTCCCACACATACAATTTTTTAAAAGCAAAAAAAAAAAGTGCATTTGAACATAACAGAGGGTAGATCCACACCAATCCTTTATAGCACATCCCTTGCACATTGAAAGCGCATGGATTTCTTCAAAGCGTGCTGGGAGCTGTAGACCCTTCTTTACATAGCTACACTTCTCAGCACCCTGGATTCTTTGGGAGTTCCCTGGATTCTTTGGGAGAAGTTGTGCATAGCATGGATTTGTTCACAGAAACCCCACTGGATAAATTGAAAAGCCAGTAGAGACCTATGGCAGCGATTCATTCATCCAGTTGGGGGTGCTTGCCAGAAATGCCTTCAATTGTTCCAAGAGGTGCCTATTGTGTCTCAGCAGCAGGGGTGCTGTTCCACAGAACAGGGGCAGCCACACTAAAGGCCCTGCTCTGAGGAACAGGCTTTTGAGAGCTTTGGGATTTTCAGGAGAAGCTCTCCTGTATGCTATAGTGGGCTACTTGGTATAGAAGGGAGATGTCTCTCCAGTATCTTGAGGTCCTGAACTGCATAGTAGGTCCTTACATTTTAGTACCAACAGGTGGCTCAGCAGCAAATTGGCAGCCAGTACACCAGCCCGCAAGCAAGGTGTTATATGCTGACTGTAGTTTAACTTCACAAGCAACCAAGCCACCACATTCTTCACCAGCTGCAGCCTCTGGTCCAGCTTCAAGGGTGCATTGCAGTCATCCAGCTTTGAGTTTACCAATTGGCCTTGCTAGATCAGGATGCTGATGTCAGGCTACTAGGGACCCTAATAGAGTCACCAAGGCAAGAAATGGGAATCACTCTCTGCATTTGTACAGGAGCTTCCAAGTGTTCAACCTACAACAATCCTGTAAGGAAGGCCAATATCATCACTGCCACCCCAGTTCCAGATTGCAGGTGGCAGGAAGGACTGAAGCTAAGTGCAAACAGCTTCCATAAGGCCACCTTGTGAGTTTCTTGGAGATTTGAGCTTCAAATCAAGGGACTCGATTCATAGCTCAGTCTCCCTAGCCACTGTGCCACACCGGCAGAGGAGAAGGGGAAAGCAAATAGCCTTTTCTGTACATTTCATTTTTGTACATTTCCATTGCATCTTTTCCTCCAAGGAGCTCAAGGTGGCCTTTGTGGTTTTCGCCCTTCCCATTTCGTCCTCACAACAACCCTGCAAGGTAGCTTAAGCCGAGTCGTGGTGAGCCCCTTAGCTCTCTCAGTGGTGCAGAACCTGTGCCTCTGGGGGGGGGGTGACTGTTGTTTCTTACAGGAGCCACCAGAGGGGGCTAGTGCTCAACCTGCTCTCCTCCTGCCATTTCCAAGGGCCAGGTCCCACCTCTGACACAGAATCCTAGAACTGCAGATTTGGGAGGGACACCACCCCAAGGGTCATCTCGTCCACCCCCCCCCTACAATGCAGGAAGTAAAGACTTCACATGGTGAAGTCTTCACACAGCAAGGCCTTGTGGTTTCATACATGGTAAGGCTTTTAAAAAAGGGCAGAAAAGATTCTTGTAGATGAGACATTCCCTAACCACTGACAACCCAGTCAGGTGCCAGGGTTTCACCTCAGCCAACTACTTAATAATAATTTTAAATAATTATATTATTTGTACCCCACCCATCTGTCTGGGTTTTCTCAGCCACTCTGTACAGCTTCCAACACTACTACTTCTTCTTCTTCTTCTTCTTCTTCTTCTTCTTCTTCTTCTGCAGCAATCACTTGTAGCCGAGTAAGATTGTCTTCCATAAACATGGTTTAAACAATGAGTCCGTAAGTGACTGTGGTGGCCAGTTCTGGACCCACATGTCCTTCCACAGTGGGGACATTGGTTTCCAGGCGGGAGTTGATCACGGTGCGGATTTGCCAAGCGTGCCTTCCTCTTAGCACGTTTCTCCCTTGCGTTCGAATGTCTTCAAAGCCCACGACACCTTTGGTAAAGGCTGTTCTCCAACTGGAGCGCTCGCAGGCCAGTGTTTCCGAATTGTTGTTTATACATTTTTTTAGATTTGCCTTGAGAGAGTCTTTAAACCTCTTTTGTTGACCACCAGCATTTCGCTTTCCATTTTTAAGTTTGGAATAGAGTAGTTGCTTTGAAAGACAATAATCAGGCAACTGAACAACATGACCAGTCCAACGAAGTTGATCTTTAATGCCCCATCCACACTATGCATCCAAAGCAGTAGCATGACACTTTAAACATGGCTTCTCCCAAAACAGCCTGGGAACTGTAGTTTGGCAAGGATGCTGAGAGTTGTGAGGAGTCTTTAAACCTCTTTTGTTGACCACCAGCATTACGCTTTCCATTTTTAAGTTCGGAATAGAGTAGTTGCTTTGGAAGACGATATAAACATAATAAAACATCAAACATGAACAACTTCCCAATGCAGGGCTGCCTTCAGATGTCTTCTTACCACCATCCTTACTGGACGGTTGATCCCAGGGCTCAATACTGAACTCCAGATGAGATCCCAGCAAAGCAAAGGTATGTTGGCATTATATATCTCCGTGCGTTTTGGAAGCTATGCTTTGCAGTTCGTGCCACAGACTAAGCTAGTAATCTGATATAATTCAAAACAGGATATTCATGGCTTTTATCCAGCCAGGGTCTCCATCTGTACCTTCTGAAAGATACCCATTGTTCAAGCGTGGAGCACAGGGGAGGGGATGTTACTCAGCTGTAAAAGCCCACACTTTGTGTGCAGAAGGTCCTAGGTTCGATCCCCAGCTTCCCCTGGTGTAAAAAAAGCATCAGACAATGCTGGTCTGTGCTGGCAAGCAGGCAGAAGGCAACGTCAATGCAGGTTGGTGGGAATTAAAACTGGGACTTCCTGCATGTAAAGCAGGCGTTCTACCACCAAGCCATGGCCCCTTTCCCCAAAGAGAAAGTAAGATTCTAGTCCTCAGGCTTCTAAATAAAGGGCTGGATTAAATAGGAACAT
The DNA here is from genome assembly GCF_965153285.1 of Podarcis tiliguerta. Taxonomy (NCBI): domain Eukaryota; kingdom Metazoa; phylum Chordata; class Lepidosauria; order Squamata; family Lacertidae; genus Podarcis; species Podarcis tiliguerta. The sequence goes on from NC_139549.1 coordinate 21,514,619, forward strand.
AGGTTCCACCATATGTGGTGGACATGCAAGCAGTGCTAGACTTATGTATAAGCTAAACAAGCTATAGCTTAGGGCCCCATTCCCTTGGGCCCCCCAAAAAAAATTAAAGGAGGAAAAAAACCTGGATGTATATTTCCAAAATATAAGATAAAAAAACCAATAAAATAAAATTTACATTCAGCAACCGTGTTTTGTGTTGTGTAGGCTCCTATGGTGTAAGTAATGCGCCCTGCCTGTTAGCTTGCTCCCTAAAATGTCACTGGTTTGCCCATTTATATATATAGGGTGCCTACATTCTGCATGGACCAGTTGCATGGCAACATTTCCCAATGGCTTTCAATACCTATTAGGTCCATAAATTGCCATATAGCATATATTCAACACAAAAAACAGCAACAATTTGTTGTTGACAAAGGACAGCTGGACATATAAAGGGCCCCATTTCCTTCAGTAGCTTAGGGCCTCATCAAACCTAAATCTGGCCCTGTGTGCAAGCATTCTGGGAAATGATTTATAATGAGTTGGGGGGAAATGTTCAAAATTACATTTGGGGAAAAACCAGAGGCTTTTTTGCTCGGTATTTTAGGTACAGAGATTCCGAGGGAGCAGAAACAACTATTCATGTATGCGGCGACAGCAGCGAGGATATTACTGGCCCAGAGATGGAAAGAAGACAAAGTTCCAACCAGAGAGGAATGGCTGATGAGGATGATGGACTATGCCAAAATGGCGAAAAGGACCAGGAAAGTCAGAAACCAGGAAGAGAAGAATTTTAAGAAGGAATGGGGGAAATTTACAATGTACTTAAGAGAACACTGTAAACAACTACAAACTTTGGCAGGATTTGAGTCACCCTTGTAATGTACAAAAAACTATGGAAAAACGAATTACTACTTTTTTAAAAATTAGAGAAAATAAGAGGAGGAGGAGGAGGAGGAGGAGGAGGAGGAGGAGGAGGAGGAGGAGGAGGAGAGATTGATAATGGTAACCATGGAAGGGCAGAGGGAAGGCAAGGGATTCAAAAATCCTAATTGAAGAGGTGAATGATGTGCTTGAATTTAAATTTGTTATGTAAAACAATAAATAAATAAATAAATAAATAAATAGGAGGCTGTCATATATCAATCAAGATATTGGAGCCATGCAGCTCAGTAGATTCTCTGGGATTTCAGACCCACCTGGAGTTGACTTTGGGGGTCAAACCTGGAACCTTCTGCATGCAAAGATGCTCCAACACTGAGCTCTGGTCCTGCCCTGTGCTCTCAAGGTGTTGAATCTGCTTCTTTCCAGGTTTGGGATGGGAAGGTACCAAAAAAAGAATGACTGGGATTAATGTGTTCATGATGTGCGCATAGTGTTGACCTTCCTGAAAAGAGCTCACAAGCACCGGGAAGTCCTCCACTGCCTGGACTTGGAGGTCTTGCTGTGTGTGTGTGTGTGTGTGTGTGTGTGCATTAATTGCACTCGCCTGAGCAAAGCTGTATTGCAAGGAGGAGGGGAGACTTATCTGTCCTTTCAGATTTTTTCCCCCCTTTCTGGGAAATGAAGTTTTTTTTTAATATAAAAAATAAAAAATCCCTTCACAGCAGTTCCAGAGAAAGAGGGAGAGGGGGAGGGAGAGAGTCCCCTATCACTATTTAACATGCACTGCTAAAAACTAGATAAACATGGGCCGTCACTGAGAGATTAGCTCCTCACAGGACTGGATGATTTATTTAGAAGATTCCTCCTGCCTGCTTCTCTCCCTCACTCCACCCCCTTTTTCTTTTCTCTTTTTTTTTAATTCCACGTTTCTTGGCTAAGAACATATTAATCAAAAATTAAAGCCAGAGGAAGGAGCTGGGGGGAAGAATGGGAAAGTTTAATAATAATATTAATAATATTAATAATAATAACAATAATAATAATAATAATAATTGGGGGAACGAAGGATGGAGAAGAGGAAGGATGGATAGCAGGCAGAAAGGGAAGGAAGCAAGGAAGGAAGGAAGGAAGGAAGGAAGGAAGGAAGGAAGGAAGGAAGGAAGATGGGAAGATAAAAAGAAAGAAAAGGAGGAAAAGGAGGGAGGGAGGTGGTGACTGTCATAAGGGTGGCAGAGAATGAAAGAGAACTGGTGGGAGGTGGCGACGTGAAGATCGAAAGAAGAACCAAAATATATTGGGAGGGGGTGGTGGTTCAGCAGATAAAAGAGTCCAGGAGAGCCAAGGCAAAGGATGGGGTTGGATGAAAGACTGGGGGGGGGGGAATGAGGCAAAAAAAAATAACAGCACTGCATCTTAAAACAGCAGTGGAATAAGTAGATAATGCAGAGAAGGAGGGAGGGAGGTTTCTGTCCTGCTGACAAAAAAGGGAAAGGATGAAAGCAAAGTGTGATGTTGAAAAGGAGCAGGTGGGGGTGGAAAGAGAGGAGAGGAGAGAGCGGTGGGTGGGTTTGGACGTGTGTCGGGACCTGAAAGAGGCATGAACCCGCCTCCCAAGCATATGATCCAAGGGGCAGACCCATCTTCCTGGTATACTCAACGCTGTCCAATTTCTGGATGATCTTGTATGGGTCACATACTAGTGCTAGGCAGGGCCAGAGGCAGAAGGAGGTTAGAATAACTGAAACATAGAACTGCAGAGCTGGAACAGACCACGGGTGTCATCTAGTCCAACCCCCTACAATGCAGGAATCTCCTGCCCAGGGGTGGGGTTCGAATCCATCACCCTGAGATTAAGGGTCTCTTGCTTTACTGACTGAGCTATCCCAGGGTTGAGCAGTTGTACATTTTCCTTTTGTACAGTAGTTTTCTACACACACTCGCATGCCTCCCTCTCCCTCCCTCCCTCCCCCCCCCCTCTCTCTCTCTCTTTCTCCTCCATCTAGGCAAGCAAGCAAGAGGCACAGATCAGAGTTCAAGGGGAGATTCTGGCCAGGCAAGAAGCAGGGTCAGTGGCGTGGGTGATTTGGGGCTGGGAAGGAGGTATGATGTGGGGAGAGTCCTGAGGGTCTGACAGAGAGACTTGGGGGGCTGCATTTGGCCCCTGGGCCTGACCTTTACCACTTCTAGCCTCAGATGGTTGCAAATCATGCCTGGAGCACACATCCGACTTGAAAGTTTTTTTAATCTCTATGCCTTGCTCCACAGTGAGCTGTCTGTGGTCCTGATCCTTGCATGGGGTGGTTGTGGTGAGATGTGAGGTTTTAAAAGGTAAAGGACCCCTGGACGGTTAGGTCCACTCAAAGGCGACTATGGGGTTGCGGCGCTCATCTTGCTTTCAGGCCGAGGGAGCTGGCGTTTGTCCACAGATAGCTTTCCAGGTCATGTGTCCGGCAGGACTAAACCATTTCTGGTGCAACAGGACACCATGACGAGTGCCAGAGCGCACGGAAATGCTATTTACTTACCCGCTGCTATAGTACCTATTTATCTACTTTCACTGGTATGCTTTCGAACGGCTAGGTTAGCAGGAGCTGAGACAGAGCAATGAGAGCTCACCCCATCGTAGGGATTCGAGCCGCCGACCTTCTGATTGGCAAGCCCAAGAGGCTCAGTGGTTTAGATCACAGCTCCACCTGCGTCCCATTGGTGAGATGTGCACAGAGAAAAAGAAATGTTATCCCTCTCTCATAACACTAGAACTGGCAGGCACCCAACAAAGCTGAATGCTGGAAGATTTTGTGTGGGTAAAAGAAAGGACTTCTTCATGCAACACATAGCTAAACTATGGAACTCACTGCCACAAGAGGTGATGATGGCTACCAGCTTGGATGGCTTTAAAATTCAAAGCTATCAGTGGCTACCAACCATGATGATGCTCTGCCGCCTCCACCATCAGCGGTTCTGAATGCCAATTGCTGGAAACTGCAGGAGGGGGAGAGCGTTCTTATACTTGAACCTTGCCTGAGGGTTTCCTCTGGGACATCTGGTTGACCACTGTGAGAACAGGTTGCTGGACTGGATGGACCTTTCTATTGATGCAGCAGGCTCTTCTTATGTTCTTAAAGGATCCCTACTAAGCTTCTCTAGCCTTCCTTTGTGGGCTCAGCCTGGAATAGGACACCAAGGTAAAGGTAAAGGTAAACGGACCCCTGACCATTAGGTCCAGTCATGGTTGACTCTGGGGTTGCGGCGCCCATCTCACTTTATTGGCCGAGGGAGCCAGCGTACAGCTTCCGGGTCATGTGGCCAGCATGACTAAGCCGCTTCTGGCAAACCAGAGCAGCACATGGAAACGCCTTTTATCTTCCCTCTGGAGCGGTACCTATTTATCTACTTGTACTTCGATGTGCTATCGAACTGCTAGGTGGGCAGCAGCAGGGACTGAGCAACGGGAGCTCACCCCGTCACAGGGATTCGAACCGCCAACCTTGTGATCAGCAAGTCCTAGGTTCTGTGGTTTAACCCACAGCGCCACCCGCGTCCCTAGGACACCAAGACAAGGCAGCTAAACCTGGAATGCAGACCAGAGAAGCAGGGGAAGGGTTCTGTGTTGCTTCTTTGCTCCAAATAGCCATCTTCGAAAACAGTTGTGTGTGGTTTTCCCCATTCTGGAGATTAAGCAAAGTCCAACACGATATACCTTAAGGTGGAACTGATGCTACATTCTTGCAGGGGTGTGTGTGAGCTTTTGGGTCCCTTCCAAATCTGCAATTCTGTGGTCCTCTTCTACACCTGCATGCGTGTTCCACACAAATGCACCTTGTGGAGGGCAACCTGGTGTTCCCATGTGATGCAACGGGTGAGATTCCTTCCAGCTTCCTGTCAGTAACACACACAGAAGGGGGGGGGGCTTCAAAACCAGAACAGAACACTTTGGGTGCTTTTAATCACCAGAGCAAAAGACTCTCCTTGCTTTAAACTTATAAGGAAGCACATGCAACATGTAGGGGCAGCTTTGCATGTACGTTTAAGCATTTGGGGTGCTGTTTCACTCCAGCTCAGCCCCCTGCCCCCAACCTCAACCTCATTCTCCCAACCTCCCAAATGAAGTTTCTACTGGCTATGGATGGGAATACTTATGGCCTCAATCAGTTAGTAGCAGCACTCAAGGGGCAGGTGCCCAAACTGGCTCACCAGGACGTTTTATCATGTCTTTATATGTGTTGGAAGCTGCCTAGTGTGGCTGGAGAAACCCAACCAGATAGGCGGTGCGGTTGTTGTTGTTGTTAAATTTATTATTTATACCCTGCCCATATAGCTGGGTTTCCCCAGCCACTCTGGGCGGCTTCCAACAAAAGATTAAAAATACAGGGCTGCCTTCAGATGTCTTCTAAAAGTCAGATAGTTGCTTATTTCCTTGACATCTGATGGGAGGGTGTTCCACAAGGAGGGTGCCACCACCGAGAAAGCCCTCTGCCTGGTTCCCTGTAACTTCGCTTCTCGCAGTGAGGGAACCGCCACAAGGCCCTCGGAGCTGGACCTCAGTGTCTGGGATGAATGATATCGAAGTAGACGCTCCTTCAGGTTGTTGTTGTTGTTATTATTACAGTCATACCTCATGTTACGTCTGCTTCATGTATGAGAAAGGGTTACTTCCGGGTTTCGTCGCTCGTGCATGTGCAGAAGCACAAAATGATATCACATGCATGCGCAGAAGCGGCGAATCGCAACCCGCATGTGTGCAGACGTGCCGCTGCAGGCTGAGCTTTTTTCATGTTGCGAACAGGCCTCCAGAACGGATCCCGTTCACAACCAGAGGTACCACTGTAGTATTATTATTATTATTATTATTATTATTATTATTATCATCATCATTTCAGACAAGGAGCCTCTCCCAGCACTACTACTACTACTACTACTATTTATTATATAAATAAATTTGTTTGTCACATTTTCTTGCAACTCAATGCAACTTACAAACAAACCAGCAAACAAACACCACCTCTAACAGTGCCAGTTGCACAGATGGGGTAAGGTGCTCTCACAGGTAAACTGGTCCCAGGTTGTTAAAGGCTTTACATATTAATAGTAACATCTCAGGCCTGGCCTGGCAGCAAAGCAACAACCAGCGCTGGTGTCTGAGCACAGGTGTAATATGCTGCCAGGGGGTCTCCCTTTTGTAAACAACCAGGCTGCAGCAGCATACTCCACTGACTGCTGCAGCTTCTGAGCAAACGCAAGGGGAGCCTAACGTAAATCGGTGTTTGGCCACGTTCCTCTATTTTGTTAGAATCATAGATTTGCAGAGTTGGAGGGAGATCATGAGGGTCATCTCTTGCCCAACCCCCCGCAATGCAGGAATTACATTTTAAATAATCCCTGGCAGCCACCAGAACCTCTGTTTAAAAACCTTCAAGGAAGGAGAGTGTCTCCACCCTCCCAAGGTCATAAAATCATAGAATTGTAGAGATGGAAAGGGTTCCCCCCACAGTCATCTGGTCCAACCCCCGGCACAGCTAAAGCACCCCTGCTTCAATAGTTAAAACAGGAATACTGTAGCCGTCTTTATGGAGAGGAAGGCTGTGTTTATCTTCCCCCATTTCTCACCAGCTTGCTGTAAAGGGGAGGAGAGCAAACCAGCCGTCCTGTGCGTATCCCTCGTGCGTAATTCTCCCACGGTGGGTCCGAGCTTTTGCTCAGGCCGTTCCCCTTTTCCGACCTTTTCCTTTGCTCTTTGGTCACTTTGGATTTGGAGAGTTATTCTCTCGCCAAGGATTTTTGGGGGGGGGGGTTGGTGTTTTTTTATGGTCAACGCTGGGATCAAGCGAGAAGCAGGCCGGGCAGGATTAGAGGAGACGGGTCTCTGCACCGGGGCTGGGTGCTGCTGCGCGCTCTCTCTCTCCTTTTATGCGCAGAGATAACCAGGCCTCGCGGCTGAGGCCTACACTGATAAGGAGATTAGAGGGGGATTGGCTGAGCTCTTGTGGGATTCTCCTGCCGGGATATATTCTGCCGTCTATAGATCAAGCAGAAGGTTATCTAAATAGGCTCGGCTCGAACCAGCCTCCGGCGAGCCCCTGCGGGACATTACCGCTCAGAAGCAAGGAGAGCGGAAGCAGAACAAAGGTGACGCGCAGGAGTTGTTTGGGGCTCGCTGGGCGAGATGAACCGCTGGCCTGATCCAATAATGGCCGTCCTCGCGTTAGAAGTCATTCAGCTATTCAGGGTTCATTTCTTCAGACCTTTGCATGGGGCCAGTCTTTTTTTCCGACACCTGCTGTCAATACCACATGAAGGGGAGGGCAGGAGGAAACAAACAACAACTCGGGAAAACTCACCCCAAAGTAGGAGCTGCCGGTCTTTAATTTGAAAAAAAAACACACCAAAATAGCAACTTCTGACTAGCAGTGTGTTCTCCCTATGAGAGCAGATATAGGGATACATTGGCCAAATAAAAATAAAGAGCAGGTGCCCTAACAGTAAGAAAGCATGGATGCAAATTTGGAAATATCAGTGCTATTTTTCTAGAGAAAGAGGCACCAGAACTCACCATTAATGCCTCCCTTTTTCTCTTAGAGTGGCCTGGGAGTTCCAGCTGGAAAAAAAACACTCCTGGAAATAATCAATATGGTTTAAATAGAAATGTGGTGGGTTGTCATCAGTGCTTATCCCACTGAAAGTAGACATTAATAAGTAGGTCTGTTAATGACGTAGGTCTGTTAATGGCAATGGGTATACCCTGCGTAGGACTAAGTAGGGACACAACCTGAATATAACCTACTGTAGTGGGGCACATCAAGGGTTGTAGTCAACTATGTTCTATGAGTTGACCTATTGAAACTCATTGGCCAAGGGTATTCATCATGTTCATTAATTTTGATGGGTCTACTCTTGAGTGGAACTAGCATTGGATGCAACTCATGGAGCGTAGCTGCTCAGTCTGCTTTCCATATGTGGACGGTCAACTTCAAGGCCCCTGGTGTTCTTTCCTTGTGGTTCCTTATCTTTGAACCAGATTGGACAAGATAGCCTTTCAAATGGAAGGCACCTTCAAACAGGGGACTATCCCCTGTAGTGTAGGGCATGTGACCACGGTCTATCCATCTATCTATCTATCTATCTATCTATCATCTATCTATCTATCATCTATCTACACACACACGAGGGGCTGCCACTTCTGCTTGTGTGGCTCACCAACCCCTCCTACCTTCCACCCCTTTGTCAAACCCCAACCGTTTACACCTCACCCAAACTACCCATTTGCCCCATCGTTGGTGACACAAGACACAAAGCATGGTGTCAGCCTTAGGTTTTTAAGTATAATGGCACTTGAAGGGCAGAACTTGCAAGCCACCAGTCATGTAACGAGCACCAGGCAGACCATAAAAATCTACATTGTGGGTCCAAGCAGGCGAGGAGGTGGGGGAAACATGGTTTGCCCAGCCCCTGAAAGACCACCAAAGGGGGCTGCATTTTACTTGTTGAGTCACACTCCCAAGCTGTATTACTGGTTTGCACTATGGAGATTCCTCTGTTCCAGACCTGAGCTCTGGCACCCAGAGAGCCAGTTTGGTGGAGTGGTGAGAGCAGGGGTTCCCAAACTGTGGCCCACGGAGCACCAGTGGTCCATGAATTTCATCCAAGTGGTCCATGGTGTGTCTGTAAAAACACAACTGAAAACAGTGCAGCATCTATCACAGTACATTTGTTACAACAAGCAAGAAAAATAATACGTGATCTTCCAGGCCCTCAGCAATTTTCAAATGGTCCATAAATGTCATAATAACTTTTTATAATTTTTATTATTTATACCCCGATCATCTGTCTGGGTTTCCCCAGCCACTCTAGGCACTACCAACAGAATATTAAAAACACAATAAAACATCAGACATTAAAAACTTCCCTAAACAAGACTGCCTTCAGATGTCTTCTAAAAGTCAGATAGTTGTTTATTTCCTTGACATCTGATGGGAGGGCATTCCACAGGGCAGGAGCCACTACCGAGAAGGCCCTCTGTCTGGTTCCCTGTAACCTCACTTCTCGCAGGGAGGGAACCACCAGAAGGCCCTCGGAGCTGGACCTCAGTGTCTGGGCTGAATGATTAGAAAGATCTAATTGCACTTCTCTCTACTCCATCCCTTATCTGGGACCTCAATCAGTCAGCTACCATATATGAACATCATGTCCATTCTTCATTTAAGTTTCCATGGATTGCATGCAGCCATTTTTTGTGGCCATGCAGATTCCTGGGCAGCCAGTGTCAGGGATTGGCACAGGAAATGTGGCAGGAAACCAATCACACTAGTTCCAGCCTCCTTTGCTAGTCTGCATTTTGCTCTGATGCATTTCCTGCAACTTCCTGCTTTGATGTTGCCATCGCAGGAGGAAGCAGCCGCCTGCAAGCCACCTTCAATGGTCGCTGAATCGAGACTTCCGTTCCGGTTGAGGAAATCTGTCTTTCTGCAAAATAATCAATGGTGTTACATTGAAACTTACGTCCCGACACCTTCTTCCCTTTTAAAATCAGGAGGGATGTGGGAGAAATTAGATTCAGTTTGCATTTGAAGGTAAATTTGTACTTCACGAAACAATATGCAAATTGAAGTGCAGCCATTCTTTGAAACCCATCCCTCGCTGAATTTTGAGGTGCAGCCAAGTCATGTTTACAAAAATGTATTTACTGGGGTAAAGTGTGCATTAAAATTACATCTATTAGTCAATATAACATACAAAAACGGGACTTTAGGATAAAGAATGGGTGATTAATAATAATAATAAGCAAATTCGTTTGCAAAAATGTGCATTAGGCAAAATTGCACGCTAACGTGTATGTTATGAGAAATTTTCACTAAAATGCTGGTGACTTTTTAAAAAGCAAAGTAATGTGGAAAATGAAACTTAGGACTGGAAAAATGAGGAACCAAGCAAAACGGATATTGATACATTTGCCCATCCTTACTCTCGGGTTGCCAACTGACCGGTGTAGAGATGCCCAGCTCTGGTGTCCTTAAGAGCAGCATGAGTGCAACTTTCAGTAGCTTGGGGAACCATGTTGCCACCTGCTAATGTCTGCAGGTACTGCTGTTAAAGGCAGGTCAGACTATTTCACCATCAAGTCCAGTACCTTGCAAGTCTAATCTGACTAGCAGCAGTTGTCCAAGGTCCACTCAGCTGCTACCTGGTCCTTTTGTAAACTGGAGGTGTCAGGTATTGACCGTGGGACCTTCTGCATGCAGAACATGGACATCACAACATACAAAGAGCCCACAGTGGCCAACTAGATGCCTCAATGGGAAAGCCTATCAACCTCTGGGGGGCCCAGCCTCCTAAAATATTTTAGGGGGGGAGGAGTTGGCTCCTAGGTCTGACACTGGAAGGGGTACACAGCCATCATAGCTAGTTTGCATCCATAGCAAATTCTGCAATCGAGCTATGGACCCTTCCCAAAAGAACAGGGCCTATAAAAATAGAAAAAGAAAATCTGTCAGCCCCTCTCTGCTATCCTCCTCCTCCCAACGACCGACAAATCATGCGTCCCCCCTCCTCCCCGAGCTGGACACCCACACGGCCATGTACCCTGAGACATACACACATCCCGGGAGAGCATCGAGTGCGAGACATCCCAGCAGAGATACAGGCTGCGATACAAACCTAGGGACAATCCCTTCTCTCCCCCCCGCCTCCACTGCCCGATAGCCTCCCTGTTGTTGAGGCTTATCTACCAGGAGATACCAGCAGCCGGCAATGATTCCCCTTTTCTCTCCTTAACGCGTTGCAGCTTTTCACTTCCCCGCGTTACTTTGCCTCCCTCCCCCTTCCCCTTTGCACCAGCTCCGAGATGTTCCCAGCAAAACTGACAGCCTCGACACAGTCCTCTTGTTCCTCGCTCTTCCTCTCCCTCCCCCCACGCTGCACCATCATCTACCCTCCCTTCTTCTTTCTCTTCCTCCTCCTCCTCCCCCCCCAAAAAAAACCCCGCTCCTTTCTTCTTCCTCTTTATTTTATCTCGATTTGCCACAAATCTGTTCCTCCACAAAGCAGCTGCCATCTTTGTTCTTCCCCATTATCAGTGGCAGCACACAGCCCCGGCTGGGCTGGCTGGCAGACAATCACTGGCTAATAGACTGTCTGAGAGCTATTGTAGAGTGTGTCCAAGGCAGATCTATCACTGTGTCCTATCAGCCGTGCGGTTCTGACACCGAGGGAGCAAGGGACACACAGACACATGGCAAATCCCTCTTTGCTGAAATGCTCGTGGAGCGAGGGACTCTTTCGCCGCCGCCGCCTCCCCACCTTCCCCCCACCCTCCCAGCCAGCATCCCCATCAGCCCCATCTGTGGAACAGGAGGCAGGGGTGTTACCTACTGGTGCACAAAAATATGCTCGGGGGGGCGGGGGGCACAGGAGGTGGATGGTGAGGCTCAAGAAGCAAATTCAGGGTGGGATGGAAGGTGCAGAGTGGACAGAGCTTTTTCAGACAGAAATCGCCAGAACTCAGTTCTGGCACCTCTCAGGTGGACACCATTGCCATTCTAAGTGAAACGAGGGAGGTGTTCATGGTGAGTCCAGGCACCTCTTAGTCTAGAAAAAACAGCACTGATGACAGATGCTTCCCGGCTTCCCTAAGTGGAAAGCTTTGCAGCATTTGGAACTTTTCAGTTTAGGGAAAAGATGAGTAAGAGGAGACGCGTTAGGGGTTTATAGAATTACTCATGCCATGGAGAAAGTTTTCTCTCCACCTCTCGATGGAACTCGTGGGCTTCCCATGAAGCTGAATGCTGGGGAGATAAAAGAAAGGACTTCTTCACAGAGCACATAGTTAAACTATGGAACTCAACCCCACAGGAGGCAGTAGCAGTCACCGACCTTTAAAAGAGTATTGGACAAATTCATTAGCTATCAATAGCTACTAGTCGGTAACAGCTTGTGAATCTCAGTTGCTGGAATCTGCAGGAGCAGGGAGCGCTCTTGTGCTCAGGTCCTTCTTGCAAGGTTTCCCACAGGGATCTGTTGGTCACTGGTCAATGGATGCTCGACTAGGATGCTTGACTTGATGGGCCATTGGCCTGATCCCGCTGGCCCTTCTTATGTTCTTATGGGCCTCTATATAGTGGAAAGTTTTCCTGCACAAGTCCAAGCTACACGAGTTCTTGTTTGCACCCCTTGCTGATCAGTTCTCAGTGTTCTCATGTTGTTATGCGACCCACCCTAGGACCTTTGGATGAAAGGCGGGGTATTCAATCTCAATAATCCATCCATCATATTTAGTTATTGATTTGTGCTGTTAGATCCAGGCGTACAGCACTCTCGGTATAGACAACCACAGAGAGGTTTACAAATTAGAATATAAAATACACTGTCAGACAACAGAATAAAAGCATTTAAAAAAAAGAAAGAAGAAGATCTCAGAGCTTATTCTCTACCTCCAGTGTTGGGAGTAGCATACATTGGAATACCAGTTGTTGGGAATTGCAAAAGAGGAGAGTGCTGTTTTGCTCTGGTTCTGCTTGTGAGCTTCCTATGGAAACCCGGTTTCACTGTGACAGCAAAGCCTTTGGTGTAATCCAACAGGGCTCCTCTTACATTCTTGAAACAATAGCAGCAGCAACAACAACAATTTTATTATTTATATGCCGCCTGTCTGACTGGGTTTCCCAAGCTGCTCTGGGCGGCTCCCTACAAAATATTAAAAACACAATAAAACATCAACCATTAAAAACTTCCCCGAACAGGGCTGCCTTCAGATGTCTTCTAGCAAGAGGAAACATTCCCACGGAGTGCTCTTCAAAACAAAGACCTCCAGCCTCATGAAGACCTGAAGGCCTGAAAGAAATGCATGTATAGTACCTGACAAGTGTTGATGATGACTGATGGATGTCCCGAGGCAGTGAGCTCCACAGAGAGGGGGACATGAGCGAGAAAGCCTTCAACCAAGCCATTGTCCCAAGGGGCTCTGAGATGCTGGTGCTTCCTCCAACAGTGGTACCCTTAGGAGGACCTCCTCCAGTGTTTCCAGGCACTGAGGTTACTTGGTCAAAGATGGACCTAGGAGTAACCCCAGATTGCACACTTGTTCTGTCAAGGAGAGCTCAACACCAGCCAGACCAGGGCATCTACTCACCTGCAAGACATGGGACCTATCTACCAACAAAGCTACTCAGGACTGATACGAGCAAGGCTAATGACTGATGGGCAACATCAAGGTCACATATTATCCCTATCTTCATAATTCAATGAAAATTGGACTATTCAAATAGAGGATCATCCCCAGTGGTCAGGGATGATGGGAGTGGTTGTCCAAAAGCAGCTAGAGATCCAAGTTTGGGAAACCCTGAGATAGATGAATGCCATGTAAAAGTGGGACACATGGTCATTCTCCCACAAAGAGCCTGAGTGGTGAAGCTTTGGTGGTCACAGCAGCACCATCTCTTGTGATTCCCAAGACTGTGTCTTGCCCCTTTGCCTTCAGTTCTGTCACCACCACCTCATATTCAGCCCCTCCCTCTGGTAGTCCTCCCTGCTCCCCAACAAGGCCATGCACTCCATTGGAAGTGGGGGCTGGAGAGAGCCAGCAGATCTGTTTTCCCCTCTCTGACATCTGTATGCCAGATCCTGATGGAACCAAGGGGTCCATGACGCCAAACAGTCTCAAGGGACACCACCCACCATAGCCTGCAGGATTGCTATGAGATTTCAGGAGAGCTGGCATGATGACAACTCATGCCAGCAGGGCACAGAATAGTGCATTAAAAGAGGCATGATCAAGAGGGAAAATGGGGTAAATTATTGATTGGAGGAGGAACCAAAAAAACAGATCAGTTAAATGCATGAGATAGCAGGACCTGGGGAAAGAATGGGGACCCTTTTTTCAGTTTGAGGGCCATATTCCCTCATTGGCAATCTCTCGGGGGCCGCATGCCTGAGGCGGGCGGGGCCAGAGGCAAAACTGGATGTGACTGTTAACTTTGTATGGTAGTCTGCAGTTGCCCATACTAAAAGCCAGTCTCTGTGAACACGGGTCTTTTCATCTCACAAACAGCCAAGCAAGACACATTCCAAGGAGACATTCCAGCCAGGACAATGCACTTGAGGAAGGCCTGTGAGAAGGGTGGGATGGGAAGAACAGGTGTGGCCTGTGAACAGTTCTGAGGGGCAAATAGAGAAGCCTGGAGGGTGCTGAGAGTTGTGAGGAGACCACATACCCCCCCCTCCGCCTGAGTAACAATTCACAGAGTGGGATCAATCCCTCTTCTCAGGGAGCTCTAGGAATTGTAGCTCTGAGAGGAAAGCAGGGGTCTCCCAACATCTGTCAGCACCTTTATCAGACCACAGTAGGATTGTCTGAGGGAAGCCATGTTTGTTTAAAGTGGCATGATACTGCTTTAAATGCAGAGTGCAGATGGGACTTCACCCTCTCTATTTCTACACCACACACACACACACACAGAGAGAGAGAGAGAGAGAGAGAGTCAGTCAGCATTCTGTGGCCACACTGAGCATGCTCAGTAAGTGCTTATTGAACTGTTTCCACACACACCACCCAGTTTCTCCCCTCCAAATATTCCCCCCACAAGCCTGCAGATCCCCTCTCTTGAATGTTGGTGGTGCTGTTTTGGCTAGGGAAGGATGGACACTCTGAGAATGAGTTTTGTATTAGTGACCTACCAACTGCTGTTGGACTCCACCTCCCATCAGCCAGTGTGGCCAAAGGTCAGGGATGATGGGAGTTGTAGTCCCACAATGTCTGACCAGACATGGTTTTCCCACCCTGGTTTCTAGGAGCACAGGAAGCTACCTTATATGGAGACGGATGCATTGTTCCATTTAGCACAGTATTGCCTACACTGACTGGCAGCACCTCTCCAGGGTTTCAGGCAAGGTCCATTCCCAGCCCTATATGGAGATGCCAGGGATTGAACCTGGGACCTTCTGCATATGGAGAAGATGAGCTATGGCTCTTACCTGCCTGGGATGGATACAATGACCTGTCTGGAGGGTCACCTGTCTGTGTGAAAGGGGAAAGAGCCTCAGGTGCAGAGCAGCAACAGCAGGAGAAGAACGAAGTGGAATCTTGCAAATAGGTAGCTGTTTTGCATTTGTTGTTTAGTCATTTAGTCGTGTCCGACTCTTCATGACCCCATGGACCAGAGCACGCCAGGCACTCCTGTCCTCCGCTTCCTCCTGCAATTTGGTCAAACTCATGCTGGTAGCTTCGAGAACACTATCCAAGCATCTCGTCCTCTGTTGTCCCCTTCTCCTTGTGCCCTCCATCTTTCCCAACATCAGGGTCTTTTCCAGGGAGTCTTCTCCAAAGTATTGGAGCCTCAGCTTCAGGATCTGTCCTTCCAGTGAGCACTCAGGGCTGATTTCCTTAAGAATAGATAGGTTTGATCTTCTTGCAGTCCATGGGACTCTCAAGAGTCTCCTCCAGCACCATAATTCAAAAGCATCAATTATTCGGCGATCAGCCTTCTTTATGGTCCAGCTTTGCATACCCTCCACCATTTTACTGATGAAAATAGGGATGTCCTTTTCTTCAACAACAACAAAATACCCCACTCATCTGACTGGGTTGCCCCAGCCACTCTGGGCAGCTTCCAACACATATAAAAACATAATAAAACATAAAACATTTTAAAACTTCCCAATTCAGAGCTGCCTTCAGATGGCTTGTGGGGTGCAGGGGTCGGATAACTCCATACCCTCCAACATTTCTCCGATGGAAATAGGGATGTCCTAAGGAAAAGCAGGACATTCTGGGATCAAATCAGAAACTGGGACAACTTCTGTAGATCTGGGACTGTCCCTGGAACATAGGGGCACTTGGAGGATCTGTGTTTGTTAAAGAAAGGTACGCTCGTGTTTGCATTAGTGGAAGTGCGCTGTGTACCTACTCATGTGCAACAGTATAATAAATGAAAGAAGCACGAAAGAAAACCAGGAGAGAGAAATGGAATGAGAGAGAGAGAGACCCCCGTTGCCCCCATCAATTAACACGAGCTTCCTAAGAACAGAAAGGCCTGGGCCCCTGATCATGCCCTCTTAAGACATCATCGCCCTAATCCATCCTGGCCTCTGACCTTTCCCATAATCCCTGCCTCCTCTTTGTACCGCCACTTCCCTTAAAGTCTTCATCACATGGCACACACACCTCTAATCAGGGCACACACAAGGCTCTCGGATGGGGCACGTCTTCATGATGTGTGTGTGTGTGTACGTACACACAGAGCAAAGACACATGGGGAGAACAGGGCCAAAGGTTATTGCAAATGCCTTTCCTCCGGTCCGTACTGAAATATTCCCAGGATCGGGACCTGTGCCACTCCGGTTCAAAGCCTCCCCTGTTCCCCCTCCCTATTCTTCTCCTCCCCGCTTTCTCCCTCCCCCTCCCACCCCTGCCTCTCTCCTCCTTCCCGCACACCCGTTCTCATTCTACCAGCGAGTACAAAGCAGAATTCTGGATTATCTCCATTTCCATATGGGGAGCTGTGTAAGCCAGTTCAATGCATGGCCGGTCATTTTGTTCACAAGTTTGCGGCAAGCGGGAGCGAAATCCATGGGGAAATTAACCATTCATCTCTCTGCACCTTGTGTGTGCAGGCACAGATCAGTAAACACAGGCTCTGGGCTTTAAAAAAAAAAAAAATTAAGGGGGGGGGAAACACCCCTCTCTCCTTTGCTTTTTCCATCACCTCCACTCCTCTGCTCAAGCGTTTTGCATTGTGTGTGCACAAAAATCAACGCCGGCCTTTGCAAGCTCTGTTTTTTGGAAATCCATCTCTGCTATTTCCATCCCACCCCAACTGATTTCCAAGTTCCTGTTTCGTTGCTATCAGCCTTCCCCTTTGATGTGTGTTAGTTGCACATTTGTTACAGGCAGCAAGTGTGCAGCTGCAGCAAGCTCCACCTAGGCATCACGGCTAGGACAGGGCGCTCTGCAAACCTAATAATAATAATAATAATAATAATAATTTATTATTTATACCCCGCCCATCTGGCTGAGTTTCCCCAGCCACTCTGGGCGGCTTCCAACAAAAGATTAAAAATGCATTAAAACATCAGTCATTAAAAACTTCCCTAAACAGGGCTGCCTTCAGATGCCTTCTATACGTCAGATAGTTGTTTATTTCTTTGACATCTGATGGGAGGGCATTCCACAGGGTGGGTGCCACTACTGAGAAGGCCCTCTGCCTAGCAGCAGAAGCTAAAGGAAGAGATGGAGCTCAAAAGCAGGGGGAGGGAAAGATCCCATTAACTTCAAACCCCAAAAATGTGGGATCCTCCACGAACGGATTCCAAACTTTTGGGTTCGTAGTTAATGTTAAGCATGAACCCCATGTTTGATGTATCAGTTGCTCAGTTGCTGCAAAACGTGGGGGTTTTCACTGCAAAACCAGTTTTGGGGTTCATAATTAATGTTAAGTATGAACCGTGTGTTTGATGCATCAATTACTCCATTTGTGGGGTGCTGCAAAACGTGGGGTTTTCACTGCAAAAAAACAAAAAGAAACCAGCAACAACTGCAAAACTTTGGCATGGGTTTGAATCAGATTCCAAATTATAGGGTTCAGAGTGCCTGTAGCAAAACTCACTTTTCAGCCTGGAGGCTACCTTCCCTTCTGAGCAAGCTTTTGGGGGCCACATACCGGGGTATCCTACAAGACCTAGGCACCATAACCTGAGCTGCTGCCCTCAGGTGCAGTGGGGAACACAGTCTCCTCACCAGTGTAGACATGAGATTTGACTGCCAGTGTCTCTAATGGACCTAGGCATCCGGGAAGCTACTATACATCAAGGATGGATCTATACACAGGGAGGGAAACATGCTATAAATAAGTCAGAAATAAAATCATTATAACAAAACAAAACAAAAACCCTATGTAGAAATGCTATAGAAAGGTTTTGTGCTCTCCGGCACCACCTGGTGTTGCATGCTTGTAATGCATTCAGATCGCTGGGGTTTTTTTAAACTAATGTAGCAGAGTCCCAAGACAGACTGCTGTGGCCCACGTGGCTCAGTATTTCTTACTTTGACCTGTAGTGGTGCTCCGGGGTTTGTTTGTTACATTTATACCCCACTTTTTTCTTCCAAGAAGCTCAAGGTGGCATAGACTGTTCATCCCCTTCTCCCCTTTTCTATTCTCCCAACAACCCTGCAAGGTAGGATAGGCTGAGAGCGTGACTGGCCCAAGGTCACCCAGGGAGCTTCCTGACTGAGTAGACATTCAGACCTGGGTCTCCCTAATCCTCTATGCCACTCCAACCACTATGCCACAATGGAGTAGTTTCAGGATCTTTCCCCAGCCCTGTCTGGAGAACACCAGGGATTGAGCCAAGGGCCTTCTGCATGCCAGGCTGATGTCCTACCACTGATTTATGGCCGTTCCTGCACTAACTTAGCCGTGCTCATTGTTTTCAATGGGTTCGCTCTGAGTAGAAGATTCTCACTCTTTCTGAATTTGCAATGGTGCATATAAACTAGCGCATGCAGATTGTATGCAAATCACTGCCCTCATTTGCCTCCTCCTTTTTTTATTTTATTTTGGTGATGCATAACTGACCACCCTCTCCGCTGGCAGTGTTTGAAAATATTCTGTGAATGCAAGCCTGGCTGTCAAATGCTGAGAAAAGGAAGTGATTTAACAATTGCATAAGCACCCGAGGAATGTCAGAGGGAGGAGAGAGGGGGGGGGGATTCACGATTGGCTGGCAAGCTCCTATCAAGCCTTGCTGAAAACCAGGCAAATTAACATGGGGGACTCTACGCAGGAATGGCTGGCTGCCATTGTGTGGCCTATGCCGTGATCTTCACGGCTGCGCCTGGCCCCGAAAAATCTATGATAATCTAAGAAAATAACAGCTTGTCAATTATTTCCACGCTATCAGCCACAGGCTCCCAGTGGCCGGTCACTTCCAAATTGGCCTCCTTGGCTTCCGAGCGGCGAAGGCTGAACACATTCCATCAAATCTGTCCATTCACAATCAAACCCAGGCATTAGACTCTCAGCGACTGGGACGGCAGGAGAGCCGTGGAAAAGCCCAGGTTAGATTAGATTAGGAAAGAATCACGCAGAGACGGTTCCAAAGCACCGTGGATTTAGAGTACAAGGGCCTGGAGGCAGCCGCATCAGAGGCGTCACAGATACAGCTCCCCCGCCGAGATTTAACTATGGTGTGGAAAAAGAAAGCTTTTGTCCATATATTTGCATGGGACTTGTAGATCTGTTCCAGGGAAATGGTAAAAAAGAGAAAGAGGGAGAGAGGAAGCAGGGGGAATGAAGGAGCTGAGTTTTAGAAACAGGTCTGGGCTCCGTAATATCTATCTGCTGCTACATATTTTTAATAGAGAGGGGGAGAGAGAAAGGGAATATTGATCGCTTGGACATTGTACCTGGTGGAATGAAGAAGTTTCTCCACGGATACCTTCCTTTCTTGCCACTCCATCCTTCTATCCTGGCTGTGTTTTGCTTATTGGTTTTTTTGCCACAATCTCCCCCCCCCCCTCTCCAAGCTGCTATCCGTCCTCAACGGTGTGTTGCGGGAGGGATTGGGAGGGGGGTGTTGTTGGGCCTGCGTTTCTCCCCACAATGGGGATGAAAAGAATTTCAGGACGGGTGATTCAAATTGGAGAAGTGGCCGAGGGAGGGTTTCCACTAGGACTGGGTGATATATGGATAGATCATCCAAAACGGGTTCGAAATCCATATCGTAATATTAGTTTCATCATCATTGACCTGGCAATATATCGCAAATCATGATCTGTGTTCGGGCTGGGCGATATATCGTCCCAAACTGCCTTTATAAACGAGGAGAGAGCTCTCAACCCCAGGAACCAAAGCAAATTTCTCTCCTTTTACTTCAGTTCAAGGGCATATTCCAGTCAGGCCAAAGCATTGGGGGGGGGGGCATGGGACAGGGCCAGTGATAGGGGTGGAGGAAGTGTGGCCGGGGGAAAGTCCCAAGGACCAGAGAGAGGTGTGTGGAGGGCTGCATTTTGCCCATAAGCTTGAGATTCCCCACCCGTATTTTAAAGCATAGCTGTTGGGGATGGGGTGGGGTGGGAATGTATGCATTCTCAAACAAGAGAGGACCATGTACACCAGGTAAGAGGCTCCCAGGAAACTGAGGATGCTCACAATCTCCCTCTAGTACCAGTCTCAACTTCCATGGGAAGACAATGCAGAGCTGCTGTCAATCAAATTCCCTTCTTGCCCAGTGCTGTGAGGAAGGTACATTATATATAACAGGGATGCACAGAGTACATAGGAAGGGGTTGGTGGGGAACAGTTGACATGTGTGTATGTGTGTGTGTGTGTGCAAACGTGGGCAGTGGTTTTGTGGTGCTTCTCCCCCCCCCCTTTTTTTTTTTTTTACTGCTGTAATTCTTTTATCTTGTTCTCACACCCCTCGCTTTATGAGCATTCATCAAAATAATTGACATGGCTGAAATTAGCCCTCTGTGCTACATTGGGCAGATAAACTTTGCTGGATATTGATTGTGCACAAAGCAAATGACATGTGCTTGGTCCTCCTCGCGCTTTATCTGGAGGGAGCAGGGGGACGCGCGGGGAAGGCAGGCGAAAAGGGGGTGGGGTGAGGGAGACTTCACTCGAGGAGCGGCCATAAGAATTATTTTTATCTCTCCTTCCACAATGGGAGATAAGTCTGAGGAGAAAATGGGGCGGGGGGAGAGAAGGGGAGAAGAAGAAGAAGAAGAAGAAGAAGAAGAAGAAGAAGAAGAAGAAGAAGAAGAAGAAGAAGAAGAAGAAGAAGAGGAGGAGGAGGAGGAGGAGGAGGAGGAGGAGGAGGAGGAGGAGGAGGAGGATCTCGAGTGTTCCAGTAGATGTCTGGCTAAGCCAGAGGCGTTGTGACGTTCCTGAAAGGAAACGCGTCGGCCCAGGTTCCGAATGATGCTGGCGTCTGACAAGGTGGCGCTGGGGTTTCTTGTGCTGCTGCAGCAACACCGTGGCCAAGACCTGTTTAGCATCACGTCTCACGCTATGACGTTGACCTACATATAGGCCCTTAGCTCTCATTCTCCCTGGGAAAATGCTGCTCACGCGCGGGATGGGTTGAAATTCTCAAAGCTGGAGAAGAAGCACAGAGCGCTGGTCCGAGGGTTTCAAGCAGCCTGTGGCTCGGAGTGACGATTGGATTTACGTTTTGGAAGCCTCTTTGTAACAGCGTAGGAAGTTGCCTTATACAGAGCAAGGGTGCCAACTTGAATAAAATATTGGGGGGACGACAGATAAGCCCTGCACCAAGTAATCATTTTCATGATGCAGTGCACACACACCATTTGAATGGCAATGCCCATCAGCTTTGGAAGAGCCTGCCCTCCTCATATATTTTATTGAGGGGGCAAAGCCCCTAGGAGTTGGCTCCTATGATACAGTCTCAGACACTTGGTCTGTCAAGCTCAGTACTGTCTACACGGGCTGGCAGCAGCTCTCCAGGATGTCAGAGAGGGTCTCTCCGAGGTCTCAAGGTCAGTGACTGAGTGGGGACATCCCAGTAATGTGCTTGGCATCATCACGGTGTGTGTGGTGACATTTTCTAACCATTGCAGCCTCTCTGTAAAATTACCTCCTGTTTTTATTTCATTTCTTTTCTACAGCAGTAAGTGCCATGTGGCACGAATATCACAAATTGTGCGATGCAGTGGTTGCGATGTCACATTAAGACAGGGGAAACTGGGGGTTTCAAATCCCCAATTGGTCGTGAAGCTCACTGGGTGATGATGAGCCAGTCAAAATTTCTCACCCTAGCCTACCTAACAGGGTACAGTGGTACCTCGGGTTAAGTACTTAATTCGTTCTGGAGGTCCGTTCTTAACCTGAAACTGTTCTTAACCTGAAGCACCACTTTAGCTAATGGGGCCTCCTGCTGCTGCCGCACCGCCGGAGCACAATTTCTGTTCTCATCCTGAAGCAAAGTTCTTAACTTGAGGTACTATTTCTGGGTTAGCAGAGTCTGTAACCTGAAGCGTATGTAACCTGAAGCGTATGTAACCCAAGGTACCACTGTAGTTGTTAGGAAAAATACATGGTAGTGGGGCTTCCTCGAGGACTGAGCTCCTGGGGGGGGAGGGAGAGAATGAAATATAGACATAACTTTATGTTAGCATTTTGAGTATACCGTGGTACCTCAGGTTACAGATACTTCAGGTTACAGACGATCCGCTAACGCAGAAATAGTACCTTGGGTTAAGAACTTTGCTTCAGGATGAGAACAGAAATCGCATGGCGGCAGCGGGAGGCCCCATTAGCTAAAGCGGTGCTTCAGGTCAAGAACAGTTTCAGGTTAAGAACGGACCTCCGGAACGAATTAAGTTCTTAACCAGAGGTACCACTGTATACATTTCTCTCTCTCTCTCTCTCTCTCTCCTGGAACTTTGGGACTGCCCAGGGAATGACTGGGAACCAGCACGTTTAGGAGAGACCAGACGAAGCACTGCAAATCTGCACTGTACGGCACCACTGTAAACTGCCTTGAAGCTGTTTTGTGAAAGGTGGGTTAAAAACAACAGCTGACAATCAATCCCCAAGCATCAAGTCCCCAACCAATAGAGATTCAGCAGGCACCTTCCGTGCCAACTTTTAAATGTAGGCTGAAAACATTTTTATCCTGCCAGGCCTACGCAGGTAATTAAGAATACATCCTTTCACTATGGTTAGCTGAAGTCTGCTTTTTTAAAAAAAATCATATAGTTTTCATAGTATGGTTTGGTTTGCAATGCAATGCTGTCAACTGCTTTGATTATCTATTTTTTATGACACAGCGGTTTACAAATATATATTTTTTTAAAAAAAATAATTAAATTATGTGCTGGGAGAGAAGTCTCTAAGCACATGCAAAGAAAGCTCATGATGATTACCCAGGCAATTTCCCAATCGAGCTAAAGGGTAGTTCACACCCACCAACAGAACCCAGAATATTAAAAAAGTCCTTGATAACCAGTGGCGTAGCGTGGGGGGTGCAGGGGGGGCCGGCAGCACCGGGCGCAACATCTGGGGGGGTGCTCGCACTCGCAGCTCTCTGCCCCTACCTGGCTCACTCACTCTCTCTCACTGCAGTGCTGGCTGTGCGAATCCGATCCGAGCCGCTGGGTCGCCGCCCACTGTGGAGGGGGGGTGCCAGGCGTGGGGTGCGGTGCGGAGAGAGAGCGAGGGACTATCTGGGGGAGGGACAGTGCAGCAGGGGGGCGGGGGCGCAAATTACTTGCCTTGCCCCGGGTGCTGACAACCCACGCAACGCCACTGTTGATAACATCAGAAGAGCTCTGCTGAATCAGGCCAGAGGCCATTTAGTCCAGCATCCTGTTCTCACAGTGGCCAACCAGATGCCCCAATGGGAAGCCCACAAGCAGGACCTGAGAACAACAACAATCTCCTCTCCTGTGTCCTCTAACTTTGATTATGTTTTATGTTTGTCTGTAGTTTTGATTTTATATTAATTAAAAAAAAAGCCTAGCACATCTGTAGGATTTTGCACCAGCTGGAACTTCTGAACCAGATGCAAGGGCAGCCCCACATGCAGTAAGCGAGATCTGAGATCATCAATGCATGGATCACTGTGGCCAGGCACATGTAGAATCATGTACAGTGGTACCTCGGGTTAAGTACTTAATTCGTTCCGGAGGTCCGTTCTTAACCTGAAACTGTTCTTAACCCGAAGCACCACTTTAGCTAATGGGGCCTCCTGCTGCCGCCGTGCCGCCGGAGCACGATTTCTGTTCTCAGCCTGAAGCAAAGTTCTTAACCCGAGGTACTATTTCTGGGTTAGCGGAGTCTGTAACCTGAAGCGTATGTAACCCGAGGTACCACTGTACCTGTAGGGCTGGAAGTGACTGTCCCAAGCAGCATCTAGTCCAACCCCCTGCAATTCAGGAATCACTGAAGAATCAGCTCAAGAATCACTGACAGATGGTCATCCATCCTCCCTCAGAAAACCTCAAATGAAGGAGAGTCCAACACCTTTCAATGGAGTGCGTTCCACAACTCCTGCTGTCAGAAAGTTCTTCCTAATGTGAAGTCAGTACCTCTTCTCTTGTACAGTGGTACCTCAGGTTACATACGCTTCAGGTTACAGACTCCACTAACCCAGAAATAGTGACTCAGGTTAAGAACTTTGCTTCAGCATGAGAACAGAAATTGTGCTCCGGTGGTGCAGCAGCAGGAGGAGGCCCCATTAGCTAAAGTGGTGCTTCAGGTTAAGAACAGTTTCAGGTTAAGTACGGACCTCCAGAACAAATTAAGTACTTAACCCGAGGTACCACTGTAATTTGAATCCATTGGTTTGGGTCCTACTCTCTGGAGCAGCAGAAAACAAGCTTGCTCCATCTTCTATCAGATATTTGAAAGTGGACATCTTACCACCACTCAGTCTTCTTCTCTTTTCCAGGCTACACATACCCAACTACCTCAACCGTTCCTCATAAGGCATGGTTTCTAGACCCTTGATCAGCTTGATATGTATGTATGTATTTATGTATGTATTTGAACCTTTTCCCAGGCTGGAAGGCTGGTTCTGCATCCTTCCGCCACTGGGCTGGGCTCCTCCCTTTGGCCTGAAAACCTTCCTTCCCATTCATGCCCACCCCCTCTCAGTTTGTTTCTCCCATTTATCTCCTTTGGCAAATATACATAAATATGAGCAACCGTGTCTGAGGAGTGACCTTACCTGCCCTGACTAAATTAATGTAGTATCTGCGAAGATAATTCAAAAGCCATAAGAAGATAATAAAAAAGGGGGTAGAGATTAAAAGCTAGGCAAGGCTGGGGAGGGGGGGAGGTGAGGAGAGAAAATCAGATGTTGTTTGTGCTGCCTTATCTAACCTTCTGCAGGCCCTGGCTGGGAACTGAGACTCTCTCTGTTTAAAAGAAACAGTGGGGCTGGAGGCTTCCCTTGGCAACCCATAGATGGAGAACATTGAAAAACCCTTCTCACCACCCCCAGGATCCCCCTTTGAAACCTCTCCAGACCTCGGGGTCATCTTCACCCTCAGACCTCTTACCGTAAGATCTCATGGCAGGTGCCAACAATATAAAAATGCAGATTTAAAACAAGCTAAAACCATTTGCCACCAAATGGTGGGTCCCAGGAACATGAGAAGTTGCCTTGTATACCTAGTTACATCCTTGGTTCATTTAGCTCAGTGTTGTCTGCTCTGACTGGCAGCAGCTCTGCAGGGATCACTCCCTGGCTCTACCTAGAGATTCCACTGGGGATTGAACCTGGGACCTTGGTTGGGCATGCAATGTCGGTGCTCTACCCCCATAGCCCTGATCCTTCTAGAATGCAAGAAATGTCCTGTCTAGAGAGAGATGCTGGGAGGTTCACCTGTCTGCTTAAAACAGGAAGGAGCTCTCCAGGAGAAGTAAGGGCTGGAAAAGAAAGAAGGGGGCGGTGATATTGCAAAGGGAAATGAGGTGTACAGTGAAGGTGTCGGACACATCTCTGCAGGGAGGCAAATCCCAGCTTAGTGGCTGCCACAGAAAAAGCTTATAGACCAGGCTTCAAGCAGTGACAATGGTGATACTTGTTTGTAGAGAGCTATCACCATCAGTCCAGATCTCCATTGCATGCCCTCCAACATTTCTCTGATGAAAATAGGGACCTCCTATCCAACCACCACCACAATTTTATTATTTGTACCCCGCCTATCTCACTGGGTTACCCCAGCAGCTCTAGGCAGCTTGCAACATATATAAAAACATAATAAAACATTAAACATTTAAAAACTTCCGTATGGAGGGCTGCCTTCAGGTGCCTTCTAAGGCTCCTTGGCTCGGGGGTTACATAGCTCCATACCCTCTAACATTTCTGCAATGAAAATAGGGATGTCTTAAGGAAAAGAGGGACATTCCAGGGTCAAATCAAAAAACAGGACAGCTTATGTAATAGGGACACTTGGAGGGTCTGCATTGGTTTTCCCTGGGGAGCAACAGTGGAAGAGGCCTCCCCAGAGGCATTTGGATTGCCACTTACGCTAGCAGGATGCTGGACTATGGGACTCCAAAAGATAGTGGAGGCTGGTCCATTAAGGGGAGAAGGGCACTGCCCCACCAACCTCACTTTTGCCTGCTTATATGCAACCAGTCCAGGTGGTGGCCCTGCCTGTCAGCTTCCTCCTCTTCAGTTGTTCAATGTTGTTCTTGTAGAACTCAGCAGGGAGGAGAATGGGGACAAAATGGAATTTAAGTTGGCTCTGCCTGTCATTCGTTCTGGCGCCATCTATTGTTGGCCTCCCCAGTTTCTACCCTATCGGCTTTAATGAGCACCAGCAGGCCTACCTGGATGTTGCTGGGGATTGAATTTGGAACCTGCAGGCTTTTGGAAGGAAGCGAGAGTGCTCTGGTCCCAGAGGCATCTGGCTGGCCGCTGTGACCACAAGATCCTGAACTACATGGGCCATTGGCCTGATCCTGCAGGCTCTTCTTATGTTCCTTCCTGGAGGATTGAACCTGAGACCTTCTGTATGCAAGGCAAAATGCAGTACCCACTG
Organism: Podarcis tiliguerta; assembly: GCF_965153285.1. Taxonomy (NCBI): domain Eukaryota; kingdom Metazoa; phylum Chordata; class Lepidosauria; order Squamata; family Lacertidae; genus Podarcis; species Podarcis tiliguerta. The sequence goes on from NC_139549.1 coordinate 21,540,990, forward strand.
AGCTACAGCTAAGGCGCCGGTCTGCAGGAGTCATTGGCTGAAAGGGGAAGGGAGCTGGGGTAGGGGGAGAGACTGTGGATTGTCAGTGCGTCCTTCGCGGTTCCACTGAGCTTGTAGGATGGGGGCCCAGTGCAGGAAAAAGACAGATTGGGACATTTTTGGCACATATGAGCAATGACTGCAGGCAGAGATAGTTCCCCTTTGTTGGTGACTGACAGGCGAGACCCGAGGAGGCAGCCACATACAGGGATGGAGAGAGAAATGACAGACGTTTGCTCTGGACCCAAACTTATCTCAACCTGCTCTTCCTCCCACCCCACCCCACCTCCCTCCGCCTCCTGTGTACACGAAGAGGGCTTTCTCCTGCCTTTGTTCATCAACTCAGAAGTGGTGTCGCAACAATGGCAGAGGTGAAAGGGGTTAATTCACGGCACAGAGGTAGGCTGCGGGGAAGGCAGATCCAAACAATGGGCAGGCTTCCTCTTTTGTCGAGGACGCCATTGTGTCGCGTGTGAAAAATGAAATCTGTTCCATTCCTCTCCCAGATGCGATCGGAGAGCTCTATTTAGAAACCATCTTTAAAAAGCAAACCCAGTCCACGCGTCCAAGGGGGAGCTGGGAGGAGGGGGTGGCAGGGAGAGGAAAGGAGAAGGTGATTATTTCTTTATGGCTGATATAAAATTTATTTTTAATTAACCCACTCTCTGCCTCCTCCCTCCAGGTGGCTGATGCAAATCTGATCAAGTCTGAGGCTTCCTTCCTCCGCCTAGGCTTAAATTCGACAATGGACCTATGCAGGTGATGTGTCACAAGTACAACTCCCATCATCCTTGGCCATTGGCCAAGCTGGCTGAGGCTGCTTATTTGTAGATATAGATAAAGGTAAAAGTAAAAGTAAAGGTAAAGGTAAAGCACCCCTGGATGGTTAAGTCCAGTCAAAGGCGACTATGGGGTTGCGGCGCTCATCTCGCTTTCAGGCCGAAAGAGCTGGCGTTTGTCCACAGACAGCTTTCCAGGTCATGTGGCCAGCAGGACTAAACCGCTTCTGGCACAACGGAACACCATGATGGAAACCAGAGTGCAAGGAAACACTATTTACCTTCCTGTCACAGTGGTACCTATCTATCTATTTGCACTGGTGTGCTTTCAAACTGCTAGGCTGGCAGGAGCTGGGACAGAGCAACAGGAGCTCACCCCGTTGTGCAGATTTGAACCGCCAACCTTCTGATCGGCAAGCCCAGGAGGCTCAGTAGTTTAGACCACAGCGCCACCCATTATAGATAATGGTGACAACCATGAAAACATAAGAAGAGCCTGCTGGATTAGGTCAGTAGCCCATCTACTCCAGCATCCTGTTCCCACAGTGGCCAACCAGATACCGTGGAAAGCCAGCAAGCAGGATTTGAGCACAAGAACAACTCTCCCCTCTTGTGTTTTCCAGCAACTCATACTCAGAAGCATTGCTGCCCTGATCTATGGAGGCAGAGCATCCTCATCATAGCTAGTAGCCATTGATAGCTTTCTCCTCCATAGATATGCGCAGGTGACAGGTCAGTGAGTTACGACGAGTGGCATGGAGAACCTCTGCTTCTGGATCCTTGAAGGCTGCTGTAAGGGTTGGAGCCAGTGCTCAGGATACATGGGCAACAGCCAGGGCCCCAATACATCAGGAGGGCTAGCCACAGATGCTGGCCCCTTCTGACATTGCCTGGGTCACTTTCACATAGCAGTTCATTGAGGCACTGCTCATGCCGGCATCCAGGCCATACAAGTAAGAAAAGTTTTGTGTGCTCTGCTGGCAAGAGGCACTGCTCTTGTGATCAGCCAAGGGTTGGGCAAGCACACTAACTCTCATGCTGCCAGGAAACACCATTGGGATTGGCCAAGTTTGGAGGGAACATAAAAACAGAGTCTGTCAGGCTTCAGGGAATCCGACCCCACCCCCCACCCCCTGTAGGCTGTCAGGAATAGACGAATGGGGAGAGTTCATACCAATGTCTTTTATTCAATATTCACAGAGAGAAGCTCTTGGGGGGTAATGGCGTTGCTCCAAGTGAAACTTCACCCCCTCCATCTCTCCCCCTATACATCATCCCTACGGTGGCCGATCTGTGCCTTCTGCCTCTGAGCTCTCTGCTCTTCTACCTCCAATGCCCAGCGGGTTCTGGGAGAAGGGGGGTCTGGAATGCTTTCTAAAGAAGCTGAGTCTGTCAGCTGTCTCTCTCCTAGTGCTTCTTCTTCTTCCTGCTCCTCTCCTATTATTTCGTAGCTTTCCCCCTCATCTGCCTCTGAGCTATGACCTCCTGCAAACCACTGTTGTAAACCTATACTGTCCTCCTCTTCTCTGGAAGGGTCAGGCTGAGGAGGCGGTTCCCACCATTCCTCCTCTGTCTAGTCCCTGACAGAGTCATAGAATCATAGAATTGTAGAGCAGGAAGGGACCCTGACAATCATCTTGTTCAACCCCTTGCAATGCAGAAATATGCAGCTGTCCCATACGGGGATCAAACTTGCAACCTTGGCATTGTCAGCACCATGCTCATAACCAACTGAGCTAGCCAAGAATAAGGATCAAGCCAAAAGCCCTTCTCGTCCAGCATACTGTTCTTACAGTGGCCTCCCAGATGCCCCAATGGGAAGCCCTTGAGCAGGACCTGAGGGCAACAGCACTCTCCCAAACTGTGATGCCCAGCAACTGGTTTTCAGAGGCATGCTGCCTCTGACAGCGGAGGCAGAACATAGCTATCATCATGGCTAGCTGGTACTGGTAGCCTTATCCTTCATGCATTTGCCACATCAAAACAGCACCCCATATTTCTTTTCCTTTTTAATTCAGAATCAAGACTCTCTGGAGCACTGGCAGAGGTGCAGTGGGTACAGTCTGCCCCAGGTGTCATCCCTGAGGAGGGGTGACATCGCCGCACCGTCCCCTTGGGATGCTCAACGCTAGCCCCGCCCCCAGGTGCACAGCTCCACCTCTGCTCTATCTGGCTCTTGGGACTCTACCAGACCACACCCCCTCTACCCAGGCTTCTCATTGGCTCTGCTCTGTACCCACCTCAAGTGCTTTTTGCCTGCCTGTAATGCAGAGGGGAAACTAGGCTTTATTTCACCTGAGTAAAAGACCCAGTTTGGCACACACACCCCATGCACATTTGCATACACACAAACACACACACATGCTGGGAGCCTCAATGGCATCTCTCTAGATGCTTCACCCGGTGGGGGGGAACTTGGCTAGCCCCCCACCACCACCTCTTAGCTATGGCTCTGCTGGAATGTATCTATAATCTCTGATCACAAGTTCACAATATGTCTACAGCTGTTTGGCAGAGATGGGAGGCGAGCAATTTTTTTGTCCCAAGGGCCATATCCCCTCCTATACAGTCTTCTGGGCAGTGGCGTAGCGTGGGGGGTGCAGGGGGGGCGGCCACACCAGGCACAACATCTGGGGGGGCGCTTGCACTTGCAGCTCTCTGAGTGCTAAAATCCACGGGTTAGGGGGCGCAAATTACTTGCCTTGCCCCGGGTGCTGACAACCCACGCTATGCCACTGCTTCCGGGGTCCATGTGCCAGTGGCAGACAAGGCCAGAGACCAAAACGGGTGGGCCTAAGAGTCGATGTGGATGGAGCAATTGTACAGTGCACTTCATTTCAGCCACGCAAAAGCCAGATATTTTGACATCCTCTACACAATCTCACATATCTCTCCATCCTGATAGCCAGAAGGCAGCGGTGCCAACCTGAATAAAATATTGGGGAGCCCAGGAAAGCCCCACCCTGCATAAGAAGGCATGGGGAATGCATGCCATTTGAATGGTAGTGCCCATCAACGGGGGGGGGGGCAAACCCCTCAAATATTTTATGGAGGGGTGTTAATGGAACTTCAGCCCCTAGGAGTTGGCTCCTATGCCAGAAGGTATCACCAGAGTTTACAGAGATACTCCAGTCAGGCAAAAGCATTCAAGAAGGGTGCAGAACAGGGCAGGTGAGTGGTGTGGCCTGAGAAGAGGAGGTAGGCCTATAGAACCTTCCAGGGGCCAGATAGAGAGTTGTGGAGGGCCGCTATTAACTGCCAAGGACCAGGTTCCCCATCCCTGTTCTAACACATGGATTTGCTCCAAATGTTCACTTGTGATACCTCGCCCCTGTCAGGTAGGATGGAGTTAAAAAAAAGTTGCCGTTCTGTGCTTTTTATGGAGGGGTGAGGAAGCAATTTGTGGTTTTTAATCTTCATTCCATTTTAAAGAAAATAAAAGGTGATACAGGCAGGTGGGGTAGAGGAACCACGGATGTTCTGGCACCTTTTAAAAATATGATTTTGCTGCGAAACTGACAAATTTTCACCTAAGGGGAATGTGTGAAAATTTGCCATATTCCCCTGTCCTTCCCTAGAAGTGGAATCAATACACACACACACACACACACACACACACACACACTTTCAACAACAGCAACAAAAAAGATATGCTGGCTGTTGAATATGTTTACAGGGGTATAGCTTTGGAATAAATTAACAGAAATAACCCTTGAACAGTTCCCTTCTCCCCAATCCCTTCCTTAAATATAGCACAGTGAGCTGAGATCTGCATCTTGGAGTCTGTTCAGCCCTAATTGCATCCCTGACCTCGGCTGCTGCAAGATTGGGATGCCTCCGTGTTCTGCAGTCGGAGATGTCTGCAAAAACACTGGACCATCTGCATAGAAGTCTGAGTCATTCGCACCTGTACATCACTTTAGTTGCTAAACACCCCACAATGCGGCTGGACTCCATTAACAAGCATTGTATTATATCTTATTTTTACTGCAATTTATAATTACCTTGAAAGCTCGCCTTTCCTCCGTGGAGTTTAAGGTGGAGCATAGGCATCTCCTCCTCATTTTTATCTGCACAACAACCTTGTGAGGTAGGTTAGGCTGAGAGATAGTGAGAGGTCCAAGGTCACCCAGTAGAACTTCACATAACTGGGGGGGGGGGGGGATTGCATTGTGAACCTCTGCTTGACATAGCATTCATAAATAGATTCAGAATTGGCAGGCTGCATTATTTACCGTATTTTTCGCTCTATAAGATGCACCAGATCATAAGATGCACCTAGTTTTTGGAGGAGGAAAACAAGAAAAAAAATATTCTGAATCTCAGAAGCCAGAACAACAAGAGGGATCGCTGCACAGTGAAAGCAGCGATCCCTCTTGCTGTTCTGGCTTCTGGGATAGCTGCGCAGCCTGCATTTGCTCCATAAGACGCACACACATTTCCCCTTACTTTTTAGGAGGGAAAAAGTGAGTCTTATAGAGCAAAAAATACAGTACTTATTGCATGTATATAATTTCCTCCAAGGAACTAACTTCTCTAAGGTTAGACTTGGAGGCAGTGACTGGCCCAAGGTCACCTAATGAGCTTTGTGGCCATGTGAGAATTTGAACCCTGGTCTCCCAGGTCCTAGTCAGACACTCTAACCACTGCACTATGCTGTCTCTGTTGTTTTCTGTCTGTTATCCTAAGGGCTCTTGGGCAAGTTTTAATGTTGTGCGACAGAGGAATGCAACACAACAGCTGTGCTAGTGGGAAATTGTTGTGCAACAAGGTTACCGGCAACCTGCTGATGCATTCTCTTTTTCAACAACATTCCACTGGCACACACAAAAATTCGACAGCAGAACACGCATATTGCTAAATGACTTTAACTGAGTGCTACCTTGGATATAACCCTATAGCCATATGGAATCAGATGGCTCTGCTTTGCTTCGTTATAAATGCATGCTTTTAAAATAAGTATTCTCGGGCGGTGTGCAGGATCCAGTCAAGGCATGATTCCCAGGGCAAATTGGACCAGTTCTGAGAGATTGGGCATCGGTCGAGTTGGGCTGAGACAGCCAGAGATGGCTGCAGGTCAGGTGGGGTAACCCAGAATGCTCTGGAGCTGTCAGTGGGAGGGGCATCAGACAAGAAGAAGAAGCAGGCATCAGGCAGAAAAACCCACAAAAAGGCTGAGACTTACCTGACTGCCGTGTGCATTTTCCTAGGAGAATGTAGAAGCCCATCGCCACCTGACTCTCCTTCCTTCCTGAGGCCCCCGCTTTACAGGACCAATGTCTCCTCTCAACAGCTGTTGAGCTTCAAGCCTTAACTATTTTGTTTCTAGGATAATGCAAGCTTTAATTCCCTAGCCACTGCTTCCATTGCAGTGCATGGATCGTGGGTGGTCAAATTATCGCAGGCTCCTACTGGATAATACCTGTGTCATCACTACTGACGAGCAACACAGTCTGTCCCCCCCCCCCCCAGTCATGCTAGTCTTTTACTGATAGGTTATTTTACTTTTTATGAATTTGAAATATTATTATTCATAGAGAGACAGAAGAATAGAGCAAGTAGATGTAAATAAACTTTAGAATTGGGCATCCAGTTATTTTATTAGCTCCTTAATTCAAACTCTAGAAAAATTGTGAAAAATGCTTGCATTGCTCCCACACTCAATCACCTACATGGACTTTATTTTTAAAAAAGTAACAAAGGATCTCAAGCCAACCCAGAAATCATACACACTGAATACCATGCCCCATAAGAGGATGGGTGGAAGAGACTCAGCCTCTCACCCATCTCACCAAACCTGACCCTCTGGCTTGCGTAAGATCATACAGACTGGGGTGTGTTTTTGTGGTTATTTTAAATGCTGGGATATATCCTTCTCCCAGAGCCATTTGAGGTTGCCCCTGCTGGAAAATTGCTCTCTACAAAAGCTCCCTCAGCAGTAATTACCTAAATGGGGGAAGGGAGGGGAGATCCATTTAGAATCCACTTCATTGTGGGATTAGCTAATTAATTAACGGTTTCACTGACAACTCGAAGGAGAAGAGTGTGTTAAATGGCAAGGCTGTGGTGCTTGATTTATGTGTTCTGACACACACACACACACACACACACACACACACTGGTCCTCTCCTCCCCCCACCTCCTCCTTCTCTAACCCTGCCACAGGAAGAAAAAAAAACACATCCAGCCAGGATGGTTCCAATGATTTCTATGCCTCCATGGTCTCTAGAGGGGCTAGTTCCTTACAGAGCCAAATGGGGTTGGGGGCTCAGAACCCCAAAGGCTGCGACAGAAGGCTGGGAGTGGGAGTTGGGAGGCTGGGACAATGGCCGAGGGACGGAAACAGTGGCAGTTGGATTATGTGGCAGCTGATTCTGGTCATAGAAGGAACTGTGTCCTGATGAACCATTTGACTCTTGGGGGGATCTCCATCTGCCTACCTCAAACACACAAACACACAGAGAGAGGAGAGGGAGAGAGAGAGAGAGAGAGAGAGAGAGAGAGAGAGAGAGAGATTGAGGACAGTACTAAGGAGTGAAACTGAATAGAGTCAGAATGTTGGGAAAAGGTTTAGAAGGAGGTGACAGGAATGCCATCAGCTTAAGTGAGGATGGACAGCTCAGGTTATTAGATTGGCATGCTTTCATTTCTAAGTACCAATCTGTCAATTTCAGTTTCTTTCACTTTATCATTTTCCCCAACCTTAAGTTCTTTCCCCTGTGTTTCCACATCAGTTTGTGGTTGTTTTTTAAGTCCTCATGAAGACTCATCAGCATTTTAGTGCAAATATTCCCTAATCTATATGTGCTTGTATGCAGCCTTGCCTAACACACAGGTTTTTGCAAAGCCGTGTCTCCTAACACAATGCAATTTTGTATGTTACCTTCACTAATATATGCATTTTTAGGCACCCTTTACCCTAGGGCATCCATTACTTGACTGGAGAACTGTGTTGCAGTCTGAATTTTGAAGGATGCCTGTTTCAGTTGCCCATATTGTTTCAAGAAGCGCAAATTATGGAAGTTAACTTTTGAACACAAACTGAACTGGATTTCTACCCCATCCATGAGGAACTGTTAGTGGACATTATTTTATTTTATTTGGTTCAGTCAATCAACCAGCTACAAATCCATCTAACAGTTACCATGTCCAGCCCAGATTTTACTAGCTTCTCCACAATAATATAATGGGGGACTTTATCAAATGCCTTATTGAAATCAAGATACACTACGTCTTCAGCATTCCTCTGATCTACTAAGCTTGCAACTCTATTAAAAGAAAAAAGAAATGAGATTTGTCTGGCGTGACTTGTTTTTGAGAAACCAATCTGGGTTTTAGTAATTTCAGCATCCTTTTCTAGGTGCTCACAGACTGACGGCTTAATTATTTGTTCTAGGACCTTTCCTGATATCGACATCAAGCTGAATGGTTGGTAGTTACCTAGGTCCTCTCCCCCCCCCCTTTTTTTTTGAAGATGGGGACAACATTTGCCCACCTCCAGTCTGCAGGGACCTCACCTGTTCTCCAAGAATTCTCAAAGACTATAGACAGACCCTCTGAGATGACATCCACAAGCTCCTTTAGTACCCTTGTGTGCAGCTCATCAGGCCCTGGAGATCTGAATTCATTTAATGTAGCTAGGTATTCTCTTATTACCTCTTTTCCTATCTTGGGCTGCAGCTCCCTCCTTGTGTCATTTATTCGGTTATCATCAGGCTGGGCACTGCTTTCCTTTTGAATGAAGACAGAGGCAAAGTAGGTGTTGAGCAGTTCCACCTTCTCTCTGTCACTGAATAGCATTTCTCAGTCTCCATACAGAGGACCTACTACTTTCTTGCTCTTCCTCTTGAGCATAGCCAAAGAAAGTTTTAAACATTATTTTTAAGCTCTCTAGCAAGCTTGAACTCATTCTGAACTTTGGCCCAACTGACCCAACCTTCTCCCTGCAACTGTTGGTTGGCTACTCATGTATACTCTCCCTTCACAATTTCCCATTTCTTCTGTTTTTTATTCATGCACTTCTTAAATCTCAGCTCATCTGTAAGCTCCTTATGCAGCCACACCAGTTTCGTTAGATGCCCCCCACTTCCCTTTCTTGTTGGAATTGTATGCATTTGTGCAGTGGCGTAGCATGGGGGTGCAGGGGGGGCCGGCCGCACCGGGCGCAACATCGGGGGGGGGGCGCTCGCAGCTCTCTGCCCCTACCTGGCTCACTCACTCTCTCTCACTGCAGTGCTGGCTGTGCGAATCCCATCCGAGCCGCCAGGTCGCCGCCCACTGTGGAGGGGAGGGTGCCAGGCGTGCGGTGCGGTGCGGAGAGAGAGCGAGGGACTATCTGGGGGAGGGACAGTGCAGCGGGGGGGGGGGGCGCAAATTACTTGCCTTTTCCCGGGTGCTGACAATCCACGCTACGCCACTGCATTTGTGCCACCAATATTTCACCCTTAAGAAACTCTCTTCCAACTTGGACTCCCTTTTCTTTGAGTATATCTGACCACAGGATCTCACCCAGTAGTTCCTTAAGTTTTTTGAAATCAGCCTTCTGCATGTCTAGCTAGACTCAGCTTTCCCATGCCTCCATAATGAAACCAAAGAGGACATGATCACTACCTCCTAAGGTTCCCAGTACTGGCACATTTTTTATCAGTTCCTTTTATCAGGTCCAAGATAGAGGAAGCATTATTACCAGTGCTTCCCCACCCCCCTAGAAAAATAGGTGCCAGCACTCACCATGTTGTTACATTGTCACACTTAAAAAAGAAAATGTGCCAGTACTCACCATGAAGTTGTTACAGTAAGTGCCACACTTTTTAACAACAACAACAACAACAATGTGCCGGCACTGTGTAGCCTTGAGTACCCCCTGAAAAAAACACTTATTATTACTCTTTTTTTAAAAAAATTAGTTGCTTGCATTGTAAAAGGTCTCTAAGCAACTTACAAAGCTTTAAAAACATAACACACAATGGATATTATTATGATGATTATGATTATCTATTAAATTTGTATACCACCCAATAAACAGCCTTGGCCCAGTATACCTGAAGGAGCGTCTCCACCCCCATCGTTCAGCCCAGACACTGAGGTCCAGCTCCGAGGGCCTTCTGGTGGTTCCCTCACTGTGAGAAGTGAGGTTACAAGGAATCAGGCAGAGGGCCTTCTTGGTAGTGGCGCCTGCCCTGTTGAACGCCCTCCCATCAGATGTCAAGGAAATAAACAACTATCTGACTTCTAGAAGACATCTGAAGGCAGCCCTGTTTAGGGAAGTTTTTAATGTTTAATGTTTTATTTCAATGATAATACTAATACTAATACTAATAATAATAATAATAATAATAATAATAATATCTGTTGGGAGCTACCCAGCTGGGGAAACCCATCCAGATGGGAGGGGGTATAAATAATAAATTATTATAATATTATTATATATTTGCAGGCCTCTTTTAACATAATGTTAAAATCTAAGTGATTGTGCAATGAAACCATCGTGGCAAATAGCTAATAAATAGATGCTGATATCACTACTATAATTTCATGATGATGACCACTTCTCCTTCCCTGCTCAGCAGGCGTTTCCTGACTCTCACCCAGGACTCTACCCTGGCTCTTACCCAGGGACCAAGCCAACTCAGAGGTCATCCCAAAACCTCTCACAATGAAGAGGACCCCTTGATCTTGCTGGTCTCACCTTAGTCTCTCATGCAAAGATGGCAAACATGTAAAATGTAGAACATGTGACTCTCTACTGTTTGCTAGGAGAGGGGCACATAGGAAGCTGCCTTATCAGATCATTGGTCCATTTGGTTCAGCACTGTCTACATTGATTGACAGCAACTCTCTGGGGATCCAGGCAAGGGATAATTCCCAGGCCTATCTAGAAATGCCAGGGATTGAACCTGGGACCTTTTGCATGCAAAACATGTGCTCTACCACTGAGCTACAGCCCCCTCCCTGATAATAATTGACTTGAGCCTTATAACACTAGCACTTGGGGATGTCCAATGAAGCTGGCTGTTAGAAGATTCAGGACAGATCAAACAAAGGGCTTACAGGCAACAACCAATTTATGTGCGTCCAATTGACGCGCTTCACACATTACCTGGAAGTGACTTTTAAAATGAGCCTGTTTCCAGCTCAGCTGTCAAACACTACTCTGGCTATTGATCTCCTACCTAGCAACTAAGTGGGTGGGATAGAGGAAAGGCCCACTCATTAGCCTGGAGGGCGCCATCACTTAGTGGTAGCTCTTGCAACCTGGCTCATTCTTCTGGGATGCTGATGAGGACACTTAAGTGGCCTGCTAAGGTCAGGGTCTTGCAAAGAAACTTGTCTAACCAGTTCAGCAATAGAGGTCCCTTCCCGCTCTGGGATTCTATGACCAGTTCAGCAATAGAAGTCCCTTCCAGCTCTAGGATTCTATGATTAGATTCTAATCTTCATTAGGTAAAGGTAAAGGGACCCCTGACCATTAGATCCAGTCGTGGCTGAGTCTGGGGTTGTGGCACTCATCTCGCTTTATTGGCCAAGGGAGCCGGCGTACAGCTTCCGGGTCATGTGGCCAGCATGACTAAGCCACTTCTGGCGAACCAGAGCAGCACACGGAAATGCCGTTTACCTTCCCGCCGGAGTGGTACCTATTTATCTACTTGCACTTTGGCGTGCTTTCTAACTGCTAGGTTGGCAGGAGCTGGGACCGATCAACAGGCGCTCACCCGGTTGTGGGGATTCGAACTGCCAACCTTCTGATCGGCAAGTCCTAGGCTCTGTGGTTTAACCCACAGCGCGACCCGCATCCCTTCTTCATTAGGTACAGGACCCCTAAATTTGGAAGGGACTCAGGACATCATTCAGATTGACCCCTCCACCCCATCCGAAACCCACACTATTTTCTAGCCTCTGCTTGAAACTGTCAGCATCTATTAAGAGACGGGCCTTGAACCATCCATGATTCTGTGCAGACCCATATTTCCAACCATCCTTTTCACTGGAGCACATAGGAGGTCTGGGTGCATTGTGTGGCCCTGAGTGACAGATCTGGGAACTGGGGCTTCCAGGGGACGGAGGAGGCAAGACATGCTGTCACCAGCTGAATCCAAGCTAGGGAAGTAGTTGAATTAGCACTGTTTGCTGAGCAAACACTGCCAGGTTTGGGGGGAGGCTGCAGAAGGGTCTAACCACACAGACCTTTATTTGTTGGCAAACATTCCCGGCTCCCTCCACTCACCCAACACCCCTCACTCCCCAGTTCCTCCGCAGCTTAATCGAGAAGAGGAACCGGTAGCTGCATAAAAGGTTTTCAGAAACAGAGGTTACTGCTTCTTGCTGGTGATGAGAAAGGGGGAAGGTGAGCCAGGAGGAAGTCAGGGAGTGAATTGCCCAAAGCAAGCAGTATTTATTTAATATTTTATGGAGTCGTTAAAGGCTCCAGGCACATTAAAGATCTCAAATAAGGCGCTGGGAAACTGGAAGAGGTTTGAAGCTGGACTTAATTAGAAGAGGAGGTGGCGGTAAAAGGGAGGGGAGAAGATAACACCCCCCATTTTCATATATAAAATATTGCAGGCTTGGAAAGTGGGATACAGCTCTTATTTCATCTTGGGATGTTCTGAACACAGGGGATCAGGATGTATCATGTCAAAGAGCAAAGCTTGCCAAAGGCTCATGAGATGGCACAGGCACTAAATGCATAGGCCAGGATTGGCCAAACTGCAGGCTCCTGAGCCAATCCAACTGGTCCTCAGCAGCCCCACCCACCCAGATTTCATATAAGGTCTTTTTATTCATATCATTTTTAATTCAAGCCTTAGAATTATCGGAAAATTATAGATTTACAGAAGAGCTACGACTCCCAGAGTCACCTGGGGAGAAGGGTTAACTGTTAAACCACTCTGGGAATTGTAGATCTGCAAGGGGAACAGGGGGTCTCCTGACAACTCTCAGCACCTTTAACCAACTACAGTCCCTTGGATTCTTGGGGGGAAGTCATGACTGTTTAAAGTGGGATGATATTGCTTTAAATGGATGGTGCAGAGATGGGGCTACAATAGGATTTAGATGGAAAACATCCCATTGCAGTTTGGGGTTCTTCTGAACAGGAGCTTTATACCACAAACATGTTTTTCAGACCCAGGCTTCAATGTTGTATCCTGCCCTGGGACGTTAGGGTGAAAGGTGGATCAACAACAACAACAACGTAGTGTACATTTGGCATGCTGAATTTGTCCAATCCTCTTTTAAAGCTATCCAAGTTAGTGGCCAACACTGTCTCCTGTGGGAGTGAGTTCCATAGGTTAACTATGTACTGCATGATTCTTTTTGTCTGTCCTGAATCTTCCAGTCGTCTACTGCTTAATACAACCATTTCTATGTGGTACACAATAGGGATGCAACATAAAATAAATTAAAGGGCCCCTCCACTGGTGGGTTGTTTTTCAAGAACTTGGTGCATTTGTGCTTCCAGGGTTGGGATATCCCTTTCCATTTTATTTACAAAACACACACACATAGCCCACAGACCCCATAACTGTTAACAGCAGAGCCACACCCCCACACCCCAAAAACCTGCAGCAGTAAAATACTAACAGTCTGAGAAAGACGTCTTGCGCAATACCCACACCCTAATGCAAGTAGTACAATTATTTTCAGATCCTTTCAAAACACCTAAAGCTGAAAAAGAGCTCTCTGTAATTCAAATGCTCCCAGCATTTCGAACATCAATCGATCCAGGAAAGAGATAGGGTCTTACTTAATGTGTGCATCCCTTCTTCTCCTGATCTCGTTTTTCTCTCTTTCTTTCTCTCTCTCTCTCTTTCTCTTGCTAACTCTCACACACATGCACACACAAACATCCAGCCCCCCCCCCATTCCCTCTTCCTTCCATCCTGCCGTCCTCCCAACCATCCTGCCGTCCTTCTTTTATTTCTCCCTTTCTTCCTTTTGGCTTTGTTGATGGTCTACAGGAAGACCCTTGATAAAAAGAAGCTGAGAAAGTGAGTGAGGGGTGTGTGAGTTGGTGGGGGGGAAGGGGGGGCTGGACCGGAGAGAGGGAGGGGTACACACACACACACACACACACACACACACACACACACAGAGGACAGGAGGTGGATGGAATCTCGGTATCTAAAAAGGAATTAAAGTGCTTTTACTGGAGTGAAGAAATCATCTGAAGAATGGCCAGGGAACAAAAGCTGCCGGGCTCTGGACAAGTTGCCCTGAATAGGCTGAGATCCCCTTAAATGGGGGGAACCCACCCTCCTGGCCCCCCTCTTAAGCCTTCCTTGCTCCCTTCTTCCAAGAACAAATGTCGAGCAAGAAAACATGAGGGTGGGGAGGGCGCGAGGGGGGGGGACACAGAGAGAGGGAGGGAGAGAGAGGGAGAGGGAGGTAATCCGCAGCCACTTTGGCCCTGAATAAAGGTGCAGTGTGAAGCCTTTGGCTTATTCAGCTGCGCTAAGCAGGATTTACAAGGCAAGAGAAAGAGAGGGAAGAAAAGGCTGGGGGAGAAAGGGAGAATTATTTGTGTCTCTTAATACTTGTTAAGCACTCCTCTTTTGCTGGGCGAGACAAGACACAGAGAGGCTCAAAGCCCCGAGGAATAATCCAGGCCCCCAAACCACACTGGGGCTCCTCGCCGGGCGGCACACAAAGAGGATGGCAATTAACCTCTGGGGTCCCCAGCGACAGTGATCTAATCAGCGTTGGGTGCAGCAGAGCTTGGGAGGAGAGAGCGGCAAGGTTGGGGGAGGCTGGAGCCACCACTGCAGCCTTCCTGGGGACAGAGGAAGCAGGCCAAGGCCACCTGTGGAGGAGGAGGAGGAGGAGGAGGAGGAGGAGGAGGAGGAGGAGGAAGGGGCATGGAGAAGGCTCCCCCTCCCCTCCCATCACCGCCAATCCCAAATCAAAGAATTGGCCGTAGCTCAGTAGCAGAGCATCCGAAGGTCCCAGATACAATCGTGCACAAGCTGGGAGAGACTGAAACCCTGGAGAGCTGCTTCCAGTCAGTGTAGGAAATATGGAACTAGATGGACCCAAAGGGACTGACTGTAGATCACGGGCAGAGCATGCAGAAGGCTCCACATTCAATCCATGGGATCTCTAGGTAGGGGCTGGGAAAGGCTCCCTGCCTGAAAGCCTGGAGCAGACATAGGCAAACTCTGGCCCTCCAGAAGTTTGGGACTACAATTCCCATCATCCTTAGCTAACAGGACCAGTGGTCAGGGATGATGGGAATTGTACTCCCAAACAACTGGAGGGCCGGAGTTTGCCTATGCCTGCCTTGGAGAGCTGCTGCCAGTCAGTGTGGGCAACACTAAGTTCAATGGACCAAGGGTCTGGCTCAGTATAAGGCAGCTTCCCATGTTCCTTTGTTCCAAAAGGTTTCTGGGAACCCATGGAGGCTCCTTGTCTACCTCTGGATGCAGCTGTGCTGTGGCCTTGATGAGTTTGGCTTCTAGCTCTCCATAATGACTCTGCCTTCTGGGGGGGGGGGACCTCAAGCCTCCTCACACTCCCTCCATCCATGGGGAGAGGCAGGTTTTGCCTCTGCCACTGGGTCTGAAGACACCAAGGAAGAGGATAGTGAGGAGGAGGAGGTGGGCCTAGCCCACTTATAGAGAATACACACAGCTCCCAGGCTCTGCTTGGACATACAGCTGGAAGAACAGAAAGGGGTGTCAATCTGCCTACTTGAAGTCGAGATATAGCTTCTTAGTAACACCTATGGAAAAGTGATAATTGAGCCTAAATTGATTCAAACACAGGCAATTAAAGTAAAACGCGACTCCCTGCTGTGAACGAGAGAGAGTGGTGGGTGTGTTTTTTATATATTTTAAAAAACCATAATCATAATAAAGGAATATTAATGTGAAAGATGTCTAATCACAGGGGGTTTGCGCAAATGGAGGTACGTTGCTTCTCCAGTCCTCCTGTCACTCCAGGAACAGGTGCGCTCTCTTAAGTGCCCCAGCTCTAGAAAAGCCACTAGGGGGTTTAAACCAGGGGCATATATTTGGGTGGAGCCATTTCAAAGCAAAGACACCCCAAGGTGGTCCCCTCCATCCACAGATTGGCAAGGCAAGAGTAGGAACAAATGGAAATGATGTTAGCCATAGACTTACGGAAATCTATAGACTTAAGACCATTGATCTCAATGGGTTTTACTCAGTCTGTGAGGTGGGTCAATTCGGATGGCTGGGGCACTGATCCACCAACCTTAGTCTGCTCTCAGCCAGCTCTCACCTGCCTGCTGTCTTCCTTACAGTTAGTCCAGGAGGTGCCCTTGGCTGACAGCTTCCTTCTCCTCAGTCTCAACGGTACCCTTGTAGAACTCAGCGGGGAAGAGAATGGTGACAGACTCAAATGAGTTGGCTCTGCCTGCTGTTTGGTCTCCCTGCCGCCGCCTCTTCCTCCTCCTCCTCCTCCTCCTCCTCCTCCTTCTTCTTCTTCTTCTTCCTCTTCCTCTTCCTCTTCCTCCTCTTCCTCTTCTTCTGGCTTTTTTCAGCTGGAACTCACTGGAACTCAGTTCCAGCACCTCTCAGGTGGGCACCATTGCCATTACAGTGGTACCTCGGGTTACATACGCTTCAGGTTACATACGCTTCAGGTTACAGACTCCACTAACCCAGAAATAGTGCTTCAGGTTAAGAACTTTGCTTCAGGATGAGAACAGAAATCGTGCTCCGGTGGCACGGCAGCAGCAGGAGGCCCCATTAGCTAAAGTGGTGCTTCAGGTTAAGAACAATTTCAGGTTAAGTACGGACCTCTGGAATGAATTAAGTACTTAACCTGAGGTACCACTGTATAAGAGAACAAGGCAGGCATTCGTGGTGAGTTCTGGCACCTCTTTTTCTAGAAAAATAACATTGATTATCATCATCATCATTATTTCTATCCCACATTTTTCCCAATCCAGGACTAAAGGCAGCTTACATAGATGGGGGAAAGGTGGGGTGGAAATAATAATGGTAATGATAATAATACAATACATGTTTTAAATAATAAATACATTTTTAATCATTTAAAAGTAATTCAACTATAATATACAAATATGAAAACAGATTTTATTTTATTTAAAAAAAACAGTTGGTAAAAACAGCACAGCCTTATTTAAAAACCCTTTTCTTAAAAAGAAAAAAGAAAAGAAAAACCAGTCAGACCTCAGAAGCGTGTTGGAATAAAATGACAAGGAAGGAGCTGGTCTAGCTTCTCTAGGAAGAGAGTTCTGAAGACTGGGTGCAGCCACCAAGAAGGCCCTCTCTCCACCAAGTATGCTTGTGAGAGTGGCAGGACTGAGAAAAGGACTTCCCCTGAGGACAATGGGCACCAGCCAGCACTGAAGTGGCCTGAGAGCTAGTGTGGTGTAGTGGTTAAGAGCGGTAGACTAGTAATCTGGTGAACCGGGTTCGCGTCTCTGCTCCTCCACATGCAGCTGCTGGGTGACCTTGGACTAGTCACACTTCTCTCTGAAGTCTCTCAGCCTCACTCACCTCACGGAGTGTTTGTTGTGGGGGAGGAAGGGAAAGGAGAACATTAGCCGCTTTGAGACTCCTTCGGGTAGTGATAAAGCGGGATATCAAATCCAAACTCTTCTTCTCTAGATGTTGCTCCTCAGGTGAGTTTAGCCCTGTATTCCCCCCAAAAGTCACAGGCAAAACAAACACCTCAAGCTTCTTGTCTCACCATCATCTAGAAGTCTGAGCTAGGGGGCATGTGCTCCCAGATTACAACTTCCATAATCCCTGGCCATTGACCAATCTGGTTGGGCTGAGAAGAGTTGCAGTCCAGCAACATCCAACAGTGTTAATAATTCTCTGTTTTTATGGATCATTGGATAGAAAGATAGATGATAGATGATAGATAGATAGATAGATAGATGATAGATAGATAGATAGATAGATAGATAGATAGATAGATAGATGATAGATGCAGCCCTTGGACCACCTTAGCTCCAGCTCAATATGGGTACAGATTTCAGCTTGTGCTACACATTCCAACCTGCACATCAGTTCAGAAGATGCGGATCAGGTAAGCTCTCTCAGAATGTATCCCATATTCTACCCGTAGTTCAGCACAAACCACTATACTGGGGAGAGGAAACCTGTGGCCCTTCAGGTGTCATTAGTCTACAACTCCCATCATCCCTGATCTTTGGCCACGCTGGCTGCGATTGCTGCAAGATGGAGCCATGAGAACATAAGGAGACCATTCTGTTCTCACAGAGGCCAAACAGATGCCCGCCCCAAAGGGAAGCCTGAAAGCAAGACCTGAGCACAGCAGTACTCTGCCTACAGGAAATTACCAGCCACTGGTATTCAAGATGCACAATGCCTCTGGCAGCAGCAGTAGAACATAACCATCATGGCCAGTCCTTCAACATTGGGAGGGCCACAGGCTCTCACTCCTTCATTTTTTTGGTGCCTGCTAAAAACATTCCTGTTTAGACAAGTCTACCTAGATGCTTAGAAAGTTGACGTAATTTCAATGTGTTTCAGTATTTCAATTTGTGTATGTTGTAAAGTAGGGTTGTATTTTTATTGATTTTACTGTTTTACCTTTTGCAAACAGCTTTGAGGTCTTTTCCCCATCAAGCGGTGTATAAATGTTACGGAAAAATAAATAATAAAATGAATCATCTACGTCGGCCACCTCTGAGAACAGGTAAGCCTGCTTATTGCTGGGCTAACCTATCTGTACCCTGAAAGCGCCAGAGTCATAAGAACCTTTCAGCACCATGGTCAGCACCACTCAGCCAAGACTTTGGCTGTATTCCTTGTAAGCTCCATTGAGAAGGACAATTTGCATGTGACTTCAGCATGATTTGGATCTTCCATTTTTTAATTTTTGCTTTTCCTTAATTACTAACTAGTACACCCCACCCCAAAAAAGGCAGCTGATCTGAATATGGGGAAGGGGGTATTTAACCCTTTTCTTCCATGTCATTCCCTAATTTAAATCCCACTCTATTCATTCTGGAGGGGAAAACGTACAGCAATCGGTGCTTTTTTCATACAAATATTGATCAGGGATGGAGACACTCCAGATGTCCCTATCTGACCCTGGGGACTCAGCCAAAGCCCTCCCCCCCCCCCCAATTCACTGGCCCAGCACCACCTAAAGTGTTTCATCCTGATTGGCATGTGCCCTGGATCTGTGAAGGTGCCTCTTGCTTAACGGAGTGGAAGATGTAGAGATGTGTGTGATTTACAGTGCAAAGGGAAGAGTCACAACTGTTACTCTGCCCTCCATTTGCTGTGGTATGTGGCCCCCAGAAGGTTCCTTATGTGGTGATGTGGCCCTCACATTGAAAACTTTTCTCCATCCCAGGACAGATATTAACAGTGCTTTTTTTTCGGGGGGGGGGATGCATACCCCTAAACATTTTTGTGAATCTTTGTACTTTTGTCCATTTACTACATTTATTTCCCCCTGTTTGAACTATAAAACAGTGTTTTTCTCGAGTCAAAATGAGAGTACCCCTAAACATTTTTTTTGGGGGGGGCAGAGGATATTAAACATCAGCCTTGTCGTTCAGCTCCACCTCCCAAGGTAAGAGCAGATTGAAGCCTTTGAAAATCGTGCTGATCCAAATATTTAGTTTCTCTTACTGCCATTCAAGGACACTTTCCAGCTGGGCAAAAGCACTCAAGCAGGGAGCAAAGAAGGGCCAGTAAAGGGTGTGGCCTGGGAAGAGTCCCCAGAACCAGATGGAAATTTTTGGAGGGCTACATTTGTCCTGAAGTTTATGCTTCCAGGATCAGAAGCAGCACATCACTGTATAAGAACCGTGGAAAATGTCCTCATGTACTACAGGTGGGCTTCCAAGATGCATCAGGTTGACTGCAGAATTCTGCCTTATTCTGAGTCAGACTATTAGCCCATCCAGCTCAGTATTGCCTACACTGGCTGGCAGAAGCTCTACAAGGTTTCAAGCACAAGCCTCTCTCATCCCTACCTGGAGATGCTGGGGATTGAACCCAGGACCTTCTGCATGCAAGGCAGGTGCTCTGCCACTGAACTTCCCTGTAGTGTCAGATAGGCCTTTGGTCTGATTCAGCAGGACTCTTCTTAATTCCACTTCTACGCATTCAGTGAGGGGGTTGTTTAAAACATGAAAAGCTCAGGCAGCAATACATGCATTAGCCTCTCAAGAACCATCAGATTCTGTGTTGTTTTTCAAGGCTGCAATTTGGGGTGCCATGAGTGGGGTGCAAGCAGGGCTCCCACAACCCCACTGGGATCGGTCGAGGGGTCCATTCCTGGGTGCAGTGCAAAGCAGAGCCCCTCCAGTGCTCTAGGAAGCCACGAATTCCTACGTGCTTTCTCTTTAACAGGAACCTAATTTGTGGAATGAAGATAATATATCAATGGAAATTAACATCACACTCTTCCATACAGGTGGGTTGAGCTGCGGGTGAGTGCAATGTAATTAAGAAATTAAAAGGTAATTTCCACATATGCTTTCTGTTAATCTAACTCGGCAATCATTTAATTTACAGCAGGGGACTGGCAAGAAGGCAAGCCAAAATAAATAAGATAATACTATATTTAATTGCTCGACGGAATGATAATGAAATGGAGTGGCTTTTCAGCAGGCACTGCAGGGGAGGTGGGCTGACCCCTGGAACACGTTGGAGATTGGAAGGGGCTCTCCCCTCCCCTTCTTCTCCTTCTTCTTTAATTTCACTTCCACGGGAGTTCAAACTTTCACCCAATGAACCCAACTTTTAGGAAGTTTTGACTCAAAACAGAACTTTCCGACTGATGTTTCTCCCTCCATGCTTGCGGGAAGGGCTGTAGTTCAGTGGTAGGTCAACTGCTTTACATGCAGAAGGTCCCATGTTCAACCCCCAGGTAGGACGGGGGGAAGCTGCCTTGCCTGAAACCCTGGAGAGCTCCTGCCAGTTAGTGTAGACAATACTGAGCTCAATGGACTGACTCAGCATAAAGCAGCATCTTGTGTTCCTATGACTTAAGGGATAAGGGCATAGCTCAGGGGCAGAGCACCTGCTTTGCATGCAGAAGTTCCTGGGTTCAATCCCCAACAGCATCTCCAGTTTGGGCTGCAAAATACTCATTCCTGAAACCCCAGAGAGCTGCTGCCAGTCAGTGAAGACAATACTGAACTACATGGACCAATGGTTTGACTCCGTATAAGGCAGCTTCCTCTGTTCCCCAGTCCTACTCCCCACCTTTCTGTTGCAGTTCTCCTGAGTCTGTTGCCAACCCCAGGGTATGCACAAAGACAAGAGAGAAACAAAGACGGAATGAAAAATTTAGTCAGGGGATTTCAACACAGTGCCCACAGGTATAAGCCTGCCCATGAGTATGTTGTTGTTGTTTATTGAATTTATATACCGTCTCAGGGCGGTTGACAGAACAAAATCAGAATATGAAACAACAACATATATAATCAAAATAAAAACAACAACCCAATAACATACACACACACTCCAAAAATGGTGCCCATGATATGTCTAATTTAATATGCCTGAAATACACACAATGCACAACCCTCTTCCTGCTTGGTACCTGTTCTCACTGAGCACATTCCAAGCCTAGGAAGTGTTTCCTGAACTGAACTGACCTGACAGTCTTTCCTTAGAAATGTCATTCCTTGCTCGCAGCCTGGGCAAGCCGCAGATCGGGTCGTCCTCTTATATACCTGCTGGGATTGACAAGGCATCTGACCCTCACCTGAATCTCATAGCTCTCCTGTAGCTGCCTCTGATTACTTATCATTTGAATCTTGGTGGAAATAATTAGCATTACATGTCATGTGCATGGAAGTTGCCAACCTGGAACTTTTCTTTATTCGTGCCACTTTGTTTTTTACGATTCCTTGCAAATGAAGGAAAACAACTTTTCTGCTTGTATATGTTGATAATATGATTTTGGTTACTGAGGACAAACATGATTGTACAAAAACAAGGTTGGGTGCAGGCCTGGCCAGGACATAGGCATCCTGACTGTGACAAAGGTGACCTGTGTGCTTACTTGCTTGATTAACAGCTGTTAGGAACTTCAAGGTCCCTGCTCTCCCTTCTTATGGTCTTTGTACTGGACCTGGAGACTCCAATAGAAAGCATTCCATGTCATAAAGGAGGGCAAGTGGGCACTCTATCAAATGACAGGGCAGGAGCTACACGGAGCAGGGCCTTTTCACTGGTGGTGCCCATTGTATGCCTCACTCTTCCCAGACCTGCTCTCTTTTGGCCTGTATTTTGGAGCTTTATAATTTAGGAAGACTTGGGAAGAACTGGTTGACAAATCTTATCAGTTGCTGACGTATGAGCGGATATTATTTGCTGCTATTCTGTGCTTCTGGTGCACCAGGGTTTACACCAGTGTAATAGAGTTGGCCAGGATGCCAGAAGGGATACAATTTATGAGCTTTCTCCATTAACTGCACAGCAGGGAGTGTTCAGTCAACAGTGCAAAGGCTGAGCTGAAGTGTTCCCTGCTAGTTACCTGCTGTCAGCTATAGGGGTTGCTGTTTGGTAGTATAGTGGTACCTCGGGTTAAGTACTTAATTCGTTCCGGAGTTCCGTTCTTAACCTGAAACTGTTCTTAACCTGAAGCACCACTTTAGCTAATGGGGCCTCCTGCTGCCGCCGTGCCGCTGGAGCATGATTTCTATTCTCATCCTGAAGCAAAGTACTTAACCTGAAGCACTACTTCTGGGTTAGCGGAGTCTGTAACCAGAAGTGTATGCAACCTGAAGCGTATGTAACCCGAGGTACCACTGTTCCAAATTGGTTAGCTGTCAGATTCTAGAGCTCCCTATTTGTGGCTCTTAGGTAGTTCACAAAATACAGAGTCCATTCCTAAAACATGGTGTTCATTCATAAAGCAGTAACATAAATCTCCTTTGCTACATATTGGGTGTATATTTCAACGGTTGAACATACAAGTTTATGGCCATGCTGTAGTGTAGTGCTTATGCAACTGTGAATAAAAGGTGGCTGTGCTCATTGTCTTGGGGATGGGGGGGGGGGGGAGAGGTGACAAAACTGATTTCCAATAAGTGCCCCCCTTTGTTTCCATAACAAGTCCTTGAGTCTGTACTCAGAATGGTGACACCAGGGAGCTAGAAGGTGCAGGGCTTGTCAGTCCAACCCCTGCACAGTCTCATTAGGCTGACCTTAAGGCAATTGGAGCAATTGGGTCAAATTGGGCCCCATGGGCCGCTCCTAAGGGGGCCCCTGCACCAGAGCAATCTAGATGGATTTTATTTATATCTATAATATTTTGCAGACTTTGGCTGTGAACTGGGGCCCCCCAAAAAAATAAATTCAAGTTGTGCCCCACTGCTTCAAATTGGACCCCACTGGCTAACCCTGAGTCTAATAGTTGCTGGGCCTGAGTTGCCCTGCCCTTGCATGAAGTCTTGGGTTTACAATTTTGGGAGAGGGGAGACTGCAGCACTGGGGAGCGGGCAAGTTGGCGAGGCCCCCTAGATTTAGAGGCCTAAGTTGTCCTGCCCTCACATGAAGTCTTGGGTTTGCAATTTTGGGAGAGGGGAGTCTGCCCGCTGGGGAGCGGGAGGGCTCGGGAGGCCCCCTAGAGTTAGAGACCCTAGGCTTCAGCATACTCAGCATATACATAAATCCGGCACTGGGTGCAGCTCAGGAGGGGGTATAGTCTGGGAAGAGTTCCAAGGGGTAAAGAAAGAGGCCTGGAAGGCCACATTTGACCCCACAGTCCTGAAGTACCCACCTTTGTTATATAGCTGGGTAGGTAAAGATATACCTATTTGTAGAAAGTTTAGAAGAGAGAGAGATACAGTGGAACCTCAATTTTCGAGTGTCTCGGAAGCTGAACGATTCAGATCCCAAATTCTGAAAACGCAGAAGTAATTGCTTCCATTTTCCATTTTCGAATGGCTTCCTAGGCACATTTCTCGATTTCCCCCATTGAACTTGTTGACAGCCCATTGCGCCTCGGTTGTCGAACATTTCAGAAGTCAAACGGTCTTCCGGAACGGATTATGTTTGACAACCGAGGTTCCACTGTGTGTGTGTGTGTGTGTGTGTGTGTGTGCGTGCGTGCGTGCGTGTGTGTGTGTTTGCTGATAGCTTAGAAGTCATCTTCACAATACAGTCATACCTCGGGTTGAATATGCTTCATGTTGAGCACATTCGAGTTGCGCTCCGCGGCAACCCAGAAGTAACGGAGCGCGTTACTTCTGAGTTTCGCTGCTCGCGCATGCGCAGACACTCAAAATGACGTCACGCGCATGCGCAGAAGCGACGAAAAGCAACGTGTGCGTGCGTAGACGTGCCATCGCTAGTTATGTTTGCTTCTGGATGCGAACGGGGCTCTGGAGCGGATCCTGTTCGTATCCAGAGGTACCACTGTAAATTGGTATATAAAATGATGATGGTAATAATAATAATAATAATAATAATAATAATAATAATAATAGATACTTGTAAACTGCTTAGAAGCTGCCTTGGCAATTAAGCAGTATATAAAATAAGAATAACAACAACAACATACACAAAAATAGACAGACAGATAGACAGACACACACACATTCTGCACCCCTCCCCAAACCATCACCTCCCCCTCCTCCTCCCGGCATCAGATGCACACACACACACACAGCATCATATGAGGGGCTGCATTTTGTATGCATGGCCTGGGAGCTTCTGAGCCTCTCCAGTCAGTAATTTGCTGATTGGAAAATGTTCCAGCTAAGGGATGTGGAGAGAGAAAAAGACAGAGGGGGAGGGAGGGAGGGAAGCGGGTGCCTGATCAAGGGCAGGGGAAGGGGGGGGGGCCTGGAGAGATGGGAGTTCTCAAATGCAGCCCTCTAATCCCAACCATGTGGCCATCTATTATTTTAATAAAACCTGCACATCCAGCCCTCACGCCAGCTGCTGTTCCCCTTCTCTCATCCTGTGGATCTCATTTATTCCTCATTAGCAAAATCACCTGTTGTTTGTCAAATTGGGACGGAGCTGTTGGACAGTAAATTGCGTTGCGGCTGCCGAGGGTCTGGAGAGAGGAAGGAGGTGAGGTGGGCAGAAAGGGAGTCTGCTTGCGGGCGGGGGGGGGGGAGTTGGGAGGGGAGCAGAAATCCAGCTGCTTACTTGATAAAAAGTAAGATTCCCAACCCCAACACCACCCCTCTCCAACACATACACCCATGGAAGTCTTTACAGAGGCTTCTGGAATGCCACCATGAAAGATTAGCTTCTTCTGAGTCAACATCAAAGGACGGCACTGTTAGTCAATGAATCCTATGATGAGTCTTAGGCAACTGATCAATGGATCAATTAAATCTGCATAAGTTTGAACACGAGAAAAAACAATGGGTCCAAAGGGGGAGGTGGGCATGCTTTCTTTTCCTTTTTTGTTTCGATGGCACTTGTGTGGGTGTTACAGCCGCCACCATCCGAGAAGAGGCATTTTGTTGCGACAAACAAAAGAAAGTACTTCTTCATACAGTGCCTAGTTAAACAAAGGAAATCACTCTCCGGCAAGGAGCAGCATGGCCACCAACTTGAAGGGCTCCGAAACAGGCTGAGCCAAATTCTTAAAGGATAAGGCTTGCAATGGTCACTGTCTCCACTGTTGAATACAGTATTGCCTCTGAATACCAGATGATGGGAACCACAAGTGAGAAGAGTGCTGCTGCTGCCCTCAGGCCCTTCCTCATGGCCATCTGGTTGGCCATTGTGAGAACAGGATGCTGGACTAGTAGATGGGCCTTGAATCAGTTCCAGAAGACCAATGTCCTGATGTTCTAACGTCCCATGGTTCCATCTCATGAAGGATCAGGTACGCTCCTGGATCCAGCTTTGTCACCGGAGGCCCAGGCAGCCTCTGTGGCTTCGAGCACCTTCCATCAGCTTCAGATGGTACGACAGATGCAGTCGTTTCTGGGCCAGGAAAGGTTGGCCACAGCAGTTCGTGCTTCAGGGCTGGGATTGCTGCAATGCACTCTGCATGGAGCTCCCTTTGTGCTTGGTCCAGAAGCTACAGTTAGTGCAGAATGCTGAAGTATGGTTGGTGCGGTAGGCGTGAAGAAGAGAAGAAGAGTTTGGATTTGATATCCCGCTTTATCACTACCCTAAGGAGTCTCAAAGCAGCTATCATTCTCCTTTCCCTTCCTCCCCCACAACACTCTGTGAGGTGAGTGGGGCTGAGAGACTTCAGAGAAGTGTGACTGGCCCAAGGTCACCCAGCAGCTGCATGTGGAGGAGCGGAGACGTGAACCCGGTTCACCAGATTACGAGACTACCACTCTTAACCACTACACCACACAGTGAGACACTGCCAGCATATTACACCTCTGCTCAAAGATCTGTGCTGGCTGCCGAGTTGGTACCAGGCCATGTTCAAGGTATGGTTATTTAATACAGTGGTACCTCGGGTTACAGACGCTTCAGGTTACAGACGCTTCAGGTTACAAACTCTGCTAACCCAGAAATAGTACCTCGGGTTAAGAACTTTGCTTCAGGATGAGAACAGAAATCATGCGGTGGCTGCGCGGCAGCAGTGGGAGGCCCCATTAGCTAAAGTGGTACCTCAGGTTAAGAACAGTTTCAGGTTAAGAATGGACCTCCAGAACGAATTAAGTTCTTAACCCGAGGTACCACTGTATATAAAGTTCTTAATAGCTTGGGAACAGCTGACTGGAGGGCTTGCCTCACCCCATAGCTGCTTACTTGACCTCTCTGATCTGTGGAACATGCACTTTTACAAGTGAAATATAATGTTTGTTCCAAGTACACAAGGAATTGGTCAGCATGGCAGCACATTGGCATCTGGTTCTTTGTTTGTATTGTATGTGCTGGAAAACAACAAAATGCTTTAAAGAAAAGGGGGGGAAAGAAAGAAACTACCCCACCTCTTAACATCAAGAAGAGCCTACTGGATCAGGCCACAGGAGGAGAGCTCTTGTGCTTGAATCCTGCTTGCTGGTTTCCCACAGTCATCTGGTTGGCCACAGTGAGAATAGGATGCTAGACTAGATGAGTCACTGGCCTCATCCTGCAGGCTTTTATGTTCTTACAAGATTGGTGTATCAATGAAACTTCACAAGCACACATTTATATTTGTAACTAGCTGTTCAAAGCTCTTTTGGAGGAATAACCAGACATCATCTGGTTGGCCACTGTGAGAGCAGAGTGCTGGACCAAATGAGCCATTGGCATGATCCAGCAGGGCTCTTCTGGTGTCCATTTGTTAATTAGTTGGCTCCACCTGTCGCTGCCTCTGGCTCCACCTACTGTTGTCCTCCCTGTCTTCCACCTCACCAGTCCCCATGGGTACCAACCAGGACCGGCCTAAGACATTTTGCTGCCTGATGCAAGGGACAAGATGGAGCCCACTTTCCATTCCAGGTTCAGGAACTAACTGGAGTAGCTGTTGAATCTGATTTCAACAAGGCAACATCCTCCACCATATCTGAGGCAGCAGGCTAGCTTAAGGGAGTGTAGGGTGAGGCATGTGCCACATGGACATCTCATGCTACCCCTCAACATCTGCTGCCTGAACCAGCTGCTTCATTCTGCCTAATGGAGGGGCTGGCCCTGGCACCAGCCACTGCTGATGGGGCATTGTCTCATTTGCCCTAATGGACGAGCCTCCACTAAATGCTAGCAATTCCCTGATTAGCAATCCACACACACCTCCCACAGTGAGGCTCTATGTTTGTACAATTTGTACACCGGATGAAGGCTTGTGCCAGGGTCCTGTTAAAGGGGAAGTCTCCCCCCATCGCTCTTGAAAAACGATTGTCTGTGCACAGACAGCCTAATCTCTTTCAACATTGGTCTATGTCCTTACGGGCCCCAAAGTCGCTCATCACAACCGCACAGCCCTGGAAGACGTATCGGTCCCAAGCGCCGCCTGCTAAAGGGAACCGGGAGCCGGCTGGCAAGAATGCTTTCGCCACCTCTGCAGTTTCTCTCTGTGGGATGATGAATTTATGTTATTATTGTTGTGAAATCTCAGCCAAGGGAAATAGATAAAAAGAGTCTATCGGAGGGTTGGAGACCCGGTGGAATCAAAGCACGTGAAATCAACCTGCTTTGGTCATCTTAAATCTTATCTTCTTACACACACACACACACACACACACACACAACTCAGAGGAGGGAAAGGGAAAAAAATCCCAGCATGCTTTCTGCTTATTTGATAATGTTAGGAATTATTTAACTATTTCCCACTTAAACACACACACACACACCTCAGTACATTACAGAAACACAATGTCAGTCATACTTAGAGAAGACCCACAAAAGTCAATGGACTTCCATAACTTATGCCTCTTAATTTAATTTGGAGTATGGCTTCCATTGTATATCACCTACAGTATAATCTGCCTTGCCTGGATAGCTCAGTTGCTTAGTGTGTGGTGCTGATGATGCCAAGGTTGCAGGTTCGATTCCCATATGGAACAACTGCATATGACTGTATTGCAGGGGGTTGAACTGGATCATCCTTGTGGTCCCTTTCTACTCTATGATTTTAAAACAGTATGCAAATATACAAATAAGCAGGACATTACTGTTTTTATACATGTAGTTCTTTAATTGTGTTGTGAAATCACTTTGAGATGCTTTATAGGAAGCGATTCATACATGAAATGAATAATAGCACTAGCAGCAGTAAGTAGTGACAACAGCAAGCCAGTAGAAAGCTCCACAGCTGGGCTCTTAGGCAAGACCCTGTTTCTTTCAGAAGGACTTGTGCAGGGAAACTGTACTGACTTTCTCCTCCTCATTTAACTCTTTTGCAGTTGACACTTTATTGACTGAAGCATCCAGTGGAGTTTTCAAATCATCATTTAAGGTGAGGCTGCAAACCATCCAGTCACCCTGATTTACGTTAAATGCATTGGGGAAGGGCGGCAGCTCAGTGGTAGAACATATGCTTGTCTTGCAGGAGTCTGCAGGTTCAATCCCCATCGTTTCTTGTAAGGGCTGGGAAGGTCCCCTGGTGAGCTGCTGCTGCCAGTCGGCTGCTCTCCAGGGTTTCAGATAGGAGACACAGTGAATGGAAACGACAGCACGGTTGCAGCATAACTAACCAATAAGATTTGGTTAGGTGATGGTGCATCTGAGGGCAATGGAAGGCAATTCCATTGCATGTGTACACAAATGCACATATTAATGAGGAATTTGTCTTGCCATATGCAAAAAAATGCATTCTGTTGAAGGCAATCACTAAATAGCACTAAGGCATAGATGAACACAGGTTTGTTTGTTTTTTAAGCCATCAGGCACAAACTGATGTGGAAGTGTGAATTTAAGATTTGTGGGTGAGAGTAGGTACTGAATTTGACAGATTTCTCCATCTCTAGGTAGCAGCCTCCAGCTTAAAAGCAGGAGAGAATTGAAAGGAACTTTTTAGATAAGTTATCTAGGGTTCGTTCCCTACAGACCTTCCCAAGTATAAAGCTCAGTAGAGAGAGAACCTCTCAGTAGCTCCACCACCCTTGGAAGTGCAGGGGGCAGCAGCCCTGGAGAGGGCCTTCTCGATGGCAGCCCCTAGGTTGTGAGATTCCCTCCCCACAGAGAGGTGCCTGGCATTTTCTCTATACAGTTTTTGTTGACTACTACCCTGGCCTTCAGATACAGATAGATATATAGAAAGATAGATAGATGATGATAGATAGATAGATGATAGATAGATGATATAGATAGATAGATAGATAGATAGATAGATAGATAGATAGATAGATAGATAGATAGATAGATGATAGATAGATAGATGATAGATAGATATAGATAGATAGATAGATAGATAGATAGATAGATAGATAGATAGATGATAGATAGATGATAGATAGATGATAGATAGATAGAAGATGGATGGGAGGGAGGGAGGGAGGGAGGGAGGGAGGGAGGGAGGGAGGGAGGGAGGAAGGAAGGAAGGAAGGAAGGAAGGAAGGAAGGAAGGAAGGAAGGAAGGAAGGAAGGAAGGAAGGAAGGAAATGGAACTATTATATTGGTTTGGTTACCAAAGGATGTAGTAAAAATAGCTTACTTGTCAAACTTTGACCACTGTAATATAACAATTGATGTACCAGTCCTCCATTGTTGCGTTACACTTTTTGGTCTTTTATTGTTTGTACAGTATTGTCATATAGTTTAATTCAATTTATCTTTCTATCTATCTGTCTAAGATAGAGAGGTACTCTTTTATTTTGGATTATTATTGTATTACTTTAAGTATATACTTGCTTTGTGTTATTTACATATTTGGCTGTAAATTGGCATGCTATACGTTACAGATATGAAAAGGCAAAATAAAAAAAGCACAGCTCCAGAGCACGAATGACCGGTTTGCAATGTGTGTGTCTGTGTGTGTGTATGTATGTGACCCTCCCTGGGCCCATGGGGTGAAGGGTGGATTAACGATAATAATAATAATAATGCCCTTGTTCTGACCATCCACCACCGCTCCCCCCGCACCCAGTGATGGGGGCAGGGATCCTGCTCAATTGTTCCGCAGGTTGTTGTGAAGAGGAAGCTTCCCCAGCAGAGCCACAAAGCAGGCGAGGGAAAACCTCTGGCGAGCGTAATCTCTCCTTCCTATGACTCCCGGCATCCTCCTGGCTGCAAACATCCCCAGTAGCCACCACCTGAATTAGCACCAATGGATTATGGGACCTGCGGCCATTAATCTAGGTGACAAACAGGACTCCGAAGGAATATTTGCACCCCGAAATTGAAAAGATTAGGCCATATTTGTCAAGGATTGCTAGGCTTTATCGCCTGCAGAGCAGATGCTGTTAAATATTCATGAGGCGCATAAGTGGGAGAAGCCCTCGCTTGGAGGCCTCATGACTTTCAGCGGCGGAGGGAGAAGGGGAGGGGGCTCAAGTGGTGCTCAGGGAAGAGGAGAGAAATGTATCTAAACTCGGAGAAGAAGAGCGGAGGGTGCCAGACCGAAAGCCTTCCTGGGAGAAGGCGGCAATGTGAGGGAGCAGGCGAGAGGGGAAGAAGGTGTTAACTTGATAATATTCTTCTTCCACTGAGCTTTTGTGTTGTTGTTTTTAAAAAATGGTTGTCTCTGTTTTTAAATGATGCAACAGAAGATATTGTACGTTGGGTGAAGTGCTGTAGCACAGTCTTAGAGTGCCTGCTTTGCATGCAAAAGTTCTCATGTTCAAGCCCTAAATACTCCAGGTAGACCCCTACATGCTCCTTATATAGGGGAAGGACTGGAAGTCAATGGCTGAGCATCTGCTTTGTATGCAGAAGAAGAAGAAGAAGAAGAAGAAGAAGAAGAAGAAGAAGAAGAAGAAGAAGAAGAAGAAGAAGAAGAAGAAGAGTTTGGATTTGATATCCCGCCTTTCACTCCCTTTAAGGAGTCTCAAAGCGGCTAACATTCTCCTTTCCCTTCCTCCCCCACAACAAACACTCTGTGAGGTGAGTGGGGCTGAGAGACTTCAAGGAAGTGTGACTGGCCCAAGGTCACCCAGCAGCTGCATGTGGAGGAGCGGAGATGCGAACCCGGTTCCCCAGATTACAAGACTACCGCTCTCAACCACTACACCACACTGGCTCTCCAAATAGGGCTAGGAAAAGCCTGGAAAGCTGCTGCCAGTTAGTGGAGAAGGCACTGATCTAGATGGATCAATGCTCCGATTCAGTATAAGGCAGCTTCCTAGGTTCCTAAGTTGCAGGGTGCCTAGCTCTGTTTGCTCGTATAAAGACCTCCTGCGTTATATGATCATAGCTCATTGATACTGCTTTGCGTCCAGAAGGTCCCAGGTTCAATCCTCAGCATCTCCAGGTAGGGCTTGGAATAGCTCCTGCCCAAAACCCTGGAGAGTCACTGTCCGTCAGTGTAGAGAAGATACTGAGCTAATGATCCGACTCAGTAGAAGGCAACTTCCTATGTATCCTCTATTAAGCCTTAGTCCTCTATATTCCCTGTACTGTACAGCGCTACTTGCCTGGTGTTGATCTCCAGGGTGGCTGTGCTCACATGGAAACAAGCACTGCCAATCAAACTGCACTGGGACTGGAATACTGTGGGTGAAACCACCCTATTACTATCTCCGCTGGCTGCATCATAGTCCTGCTACCCAAGTGTTGGCTGCAAAATAGGATCTGGAAGTGAAGGTTGTGTGTTACCACCGCCATTCTGAAGAAAGAAAAGACAAATTGCTATAATGTGGCTAGCTATGGTTACTCAACATAGTGATAAGAACTCTGCAATTGTTTGCCTGTCATCCCTCCCACAAATGTTGAACACAGGTAGCAAATCCCAAGAGATGCAGAGCCAAAACTGTGGCCATTGAGAAATTGATTAGCCAGATGAAAAAAGAGGATGAGGGCTCTTGTACCTTTAATAGTTGCTCCTCTTCAACAAAGCTATTAAAGGTGTAAGAGCCCTGTCATTTTTTTTATTAAAAACAAATCTGGCTACCCTACTTAGCAACAATATCCACATGCTTAGGGACTTGGAGAATCTTGAGGTTTCCAGCATTAAAAAAAAAAGACAGAAAATAGCTAGATTAGAATGATGAAACCATATCAGTGGGCAATGGTCCAAGCAAGACTTAGTTGCCATGGGATTTTCAGTTAGAAATGGGAGGAACTGGGAAAATACAGAGAAGTGCATGCATTCATATCTTAAAATAGAAATAAAATTTAACCAACTCACCAATGGTTTCAGAAGGTCCTGTGAGTTTCCAAGACATTCAGAATGTCGAAATGTCAGGTGAGAAGAAGAAGAATGAAACTGGAAGTGGAGGTGGAATGAAGAGGAATGAGTTGGCCTTCTCAAATCTCTGACACCTTATAGCAAGTATCTGAAAAGGGGTATTCAAGGTGGGAAGGGTGCATAACATTCAATTCCTTTATAAAAAATCTAAGGTTGAGGCCTGATTGCAGCAGAGGAACAACTTCAAGGCTTCTGTTCCACGCTAGCTAGAACCCTGGAGTACTTTTCCTAGGAGACAGAAGGGGGATATATGGTAACACATGAATTTGTCCCACATTGTGTTTGTATCCTGTTCCCCAGCCCCATCTCCCAGCACGGAACATAAGAATGTAAGAAGAGCCTACTGGATCTGACCAGTGTCTATTCCAGCATCCTGTTCACACAGTGGCCAACCGGATGCCTATGGAAAACCCACAAGAAGGATTTGAGTGCAAGAACACTCTCCCCTCCTGTGGTTTCCAGCAACTGGTATTCAGAAGCATTTCTGCCTCCATCCATAGAGGCAGAGCATAGCTATTATGATTAGTAATAGCCTTCTCCTCCATGAATTTTTTCAATCCTCTTTTGAAGCCATCAAAGTTGGTTGGCATCCCTGCCTCCAGAGAAACTCAAGGCTCCTCAAGGCTCCTCTCTCATCAAGGAACAGACTGGACTCAGCAGCATGATTTTAACAGCAGGGTGATTGTAACATGAGTCTTCAGACCATATTCTGGGACATTGATGGGGTGGGTCCTCTTCTTTATTCCTCTGTTCCAGCACTGGCTGTCTGACTTTAAAAATGAGGTCGCAAGGTACAAATTGGAGCTGCGACCTAATGTCAGTGCTGATGGTGCAGGCATTTACATATCCTCCAACATTTCTCAGATGAAAATAGGGATGTCCTAATTATTATTATTGTAGGGGACGTGGGTAGCACTGTGCTCTAAACCACTCAGTCTCTTGGGCTTGCTGATCAGAAGGTTGGCGGTTCGAAGCCCCATGATGGGGTGAGCTCCCGTTGCTCGGTCCCAGCTCCTGCCAACCTAGCAGTTTGAAAGCACGCCAAAAAGTCCAAGTAGATAAATAGGTACCGCTCCAGCAGGAAGGTAAACGGCATTTCTGTATGCTGCTCTGGCTTCAGTGTTCCGTTGCACCAGAAGCGGCTTAATCATGCTGGCCACATGACCCGGAAAAACTGTCTGCGGACAAACACCGGCTCCCTTGGTCTGTAAAAAGAGATGAGCTATGCAACCCCAGAGTCGTCTGCGACTGGACTTGACTGTCGGGGTCCTTTACCACATTATTATTATTATTATTATTATTATTATTATTAATAATAATAATAATAATTTTCTTTATACCCCACCCTTCTGGCTGACCCTAAGGCAAAGCAGGAAATTCCAGGATCAAATCAGGCACTTGACGGCTTCTGTAAATCTGGGAGTGTCACTGGAAAATAGGGACATTTGGAGGGTCTGTGTTTATCCTATAGGGCAAAGGGTTTAGAAGGGACTTCAGGAAGTAACCACAATGCCACACAACTCTGTGTGTGTGTGGGGAGAGAGAGAGAGAGAGAGAGAGAGAGAGAGAGAGAGAGAGAGAGAGAAATCAATGCCAGCCCTGATCACTAATATTGACAGCTTAGCTAAGGGGGCTGAGCCGAGCTGTGTACGGTTCCTTCCATCAGAATGCGCAGGACAGCCTCACGCTTCTGCTCCAGTGCAACGCAAGGCTTTCAGAAAGGACATTCTTAACGGGGTCTAAATATAGCCGGATGTCAGCGAAAGCACTAATGACCAGAGCCCAGAAATCGAAGACCTGTTATTCTCTGCCGGTGGAACAATAGGGCTAGTGTTAGCGTATTCATCACGCACTCTGCACTGGAGGGAGGAAATATGGGGTGGGATGGCAAGGTCTTTATTTATGTTTGCTTGGAGGAGTGATAACATATCGGACAGCGAGCGGGACTGTCTTGGGCTCAGCAAGGAGGTGGAAGATGGCGATGGCGGAGAACTCAGGAAGGAGAGCCACGGAAGCATGAAGCCTGAAGAGATGCAGGTCGACCCACACACCATACCCTGCCCCAGAGCAATTTTCACTCCAGTAAAGGAGTGCTCTTGTACACCCTGTTGTATCACACCAAGTAGAGATTGCACCCACCATTGCAATTATACACTCCAATGAGACTCTCTTTTTCTTTTTCTTTTACTTAATCTGTTCATTTACTGCAGCAGCAGATTTCCGCAGTCGGAGTTGGAGATGGGATAGATTACCTTTGAGGTTACTTTCCACTGTGTGGTGCTTTTTTCTTTCCATTATATTCACTTAATCTGCAAAAAAATAATAATCTGTCAATCCCTGGCTTTTAAAGTAGGATGCATCCCACTGCTGCTTTGCATCTTCTACACCATAAATGTAAAACATACTTTTCGTCCCAAAGAATCCTGGGAACTGTAATTTGTCAAGGGTGCAAGGAAACTGTAGCTCTATGAGGGGTAAACTACAGTTCCCAGGGTTCTTAGTTTGCAGGGGTGATGTGTTTAAAGCTCCAGAATGTTTAACAGATTGCTGTATGCAATGGATCTGGTTTGGTTGCATGCCATCTATGCACCAAGTCTCTACTCCAAATATCCTAGGGAGGCAAACCTCCCTAATTCACACTTTCCAAAACAATTCGCAAACTGAAACACAGCGGCTCTCCAAATTTCACAGTGCTGTTTTCCAACCAAATAGTGTGTGCAAAAACACATATGCTAAGGTAAAGTGTGCATAAAAATGCAAATATTAATGAAAATAGCATACTAAAATGCATTGTGTAAGGAAAAGTTGGTTTGCAAAAATGTGTGCATTGCCTGCCAAAATGCGTGTATTAGGAGCAAGCTGCACTAAAATGCTTGTGAATCTTCATGAGAAATTGCTTTTTTAAAAAAAATGCAAAGTGATATGGAGATGTGCAAAACTGAACTTAAAATCAACTTATTATGGGGGGGGGAATGCATCATCTCTAGGGGAATTGCTTTTCCAAAATGCATCAATTAGGCACAATTGCATACAAACACATATATTTCAGGAGACATTTGCAGATGAATTTTCTTTTTTAAAAGAGAAAAAATTGCAAACAAAATTTCAGGTTGGCAAAGTGAGAAACCCTTAGAAACCAAAACAGGCGGATCCAGCCATACCTGTAAATTAGGGGAAAGTGCTACCAAAATAACAAATGATTATAGTTAGGAGCTTGTGATATGGGACCCATATTAGGTTTTCTCTTGGGATTGTCTGGTGTACTTTAATTCTGCCATGGCTTTGCCTTTGGTGGTGCTGTTTGTTTTTGAGAGGGCAGCAATGGGAATGGGCTCCATTGCAGCAGCAGCAGCAGCCACCAGGAGAACTTGCCATGGCCCCTCGGGAAGGGGTGGATTTGTGATGCCAGCATGCGCTGCCAAGGAGCACTGCCCCCACTGAAAAAACAGAGGGCATTCATTGCACACCCTGAAGTGGGCTCCGCTTGCAATCATTTGTGTTCCAGCAGATGTTGTTGTTGTCCTCAGCATTTGGCCTATTAGAGACTCTCTATTTTTCTTCTTGAGAGCCTACATGAAAACGGAACAAACAAACTCATCTCCGTGGGGAATGGGAAGAAAAGGCCCCTGCGATGGAAGACTTCGAGTTTCTCAGCAGGACTCCAGTGCCAAACAAAGCAGGCCAGGAGAGATTCCTGCCAACTGGCTCCTCTTGGCGATGAGGACGGGCGCCAGAGATCCAGGCCTTTTGCCTCCAACACTGAAGGCCGCCTCTTTGTTGCACGGTCTTCCATCGTGTGGCTCCCAAATAATGAAATCAGCTTAGGTGGCTTTGAATGGAGGCCTTTAACGTATCCTTTGAGCTGCCCACTTCAGATGCTTCTTGGGTATGGCTTGCTTTTAAGGGTTAGGAGTCCTATCCCTGCAAGAGAGAGGGTGAGGCAAATTCATGGAAGAGGAGAAGGCTATGAATGGCTATCAACCCCAAGGGCTGTTTCCTGCCTCCACTGTCAGAGGCAGTAATGCTTCTGAATATCAGTTGCTGGAAACCACAAGAGGGGAGAAGGCTCTTGTGTACAGGTCCTGCTTGCAGACTTTCCATTGGGGCATCTGGCTGGCTACTGTGAGTACAGATCACTGGGCTTGATGATGAGTCTTTGGCCTGTTCCAGCAGGGCCCTACTAAGGAAAGCTCAGGTGTACACAGAGAAGACCAGAGAAATCTCTTTGCCTTTACCTGTAGAGTGATTGGAAGCCTGTGTGGTATAGTGGGAAGAGTTAGAGTTCGGTAGCAGAGCTTCCACGTTGCATGCAGAAGGTCCTGGTTCAATATTTAGCATCCCCAGACACAGACACACACACACACACCATCTGAAACCCTAGAGAGCCACTGCTGACAGTGATGAGTTAGACCTAGGATCTGACTCAGCTTTCAATGTTCCAAGCAGCTGAAGCAGGGTTAGAAAAAGATATTCAAGCTGAGGGCCATGTTGCCCTGATGGAAACCGGCAAGGGTCCACATTCCAAAAGTGGCTGTCACCACAGTCACACTCAGTCACACACCCTTAATATACACATACACTTAACACAGACACAGACACACAACAACCCTGACGATTGACCGTGCTGGTTGGAGCTTCTGTGTGTGTTGGATTTCAACACAAGCTGGCATGGCTCTATAGAATGATGAACTCCACCTGCCTGGAGCTTTTTTCTTATTAAACTCTCCTGTTTTCATCATACCTGATCTCAGGTCAGGAATTGTCAATGCAATGTCCTTCTAATTTTTAGAACTTCAGCTCCCTTAAGCCCTAGCCATCATGGCCAACAGTCAGGGATAATGGAATTCGTAGTCTTGCAACATGTGGAGGGCCAAAGGTCCCCCATCCCTGCTTTAAGGAAAGCAGAGCAACAGATGTGTAGCCACCATTAACTTAATGTCTGGCTTGGCCTGACTCA
Organism: Podarcis tiliguerta; assembly: GCF_965153285.1. Lineage (NCBI taxonomy): Eukaryota > Metazoa > Chordata > Lepidosauria > Squamata > Lacertidae > Podarcis > Podarcis tiliguerta. Next base: position 21,578,460 of record NC_139549.1, read on the forward strand.
TCTGATGAAGTGGACTCTTGAGTCCAGGGATGGGGAACCTGTGGCCCTTCAAGGGTTGCTAGGACACAACTGCCATCAGCCCCAGCCAACACAGCCAATGGCCAGGGATGATAGGACTTACAGTCCAACGATATCTGAAGGGCATTGGCTCGCAGTGTCTCAGGGCAACAGAAACGCAGTCAGTTTTGGAATCAGACTGATTAAGTTCCTTGAATATGTTATTTAAAGAAAATATTGGAGGCCCTGAAATGTTAGGTTTAGTGCTCCCCAAGGTGGTATGTTATTTTGACCAATATATGATTCTTTAAAAGCACAATTTACAATTGCATATGCATTTTTATAAGCATTGCTTAGCTGGAGAACTGCTAAATTCTGAGAAAGACAGATTCTGAAGGCTGGCCATTTTTTTTATTTCCCATATGATTTCGGGCAGTGTGAATTAGGGAGCTTTGTTTTTCAATGTGAACTGAATCAGATATCTCTTCCACCCCCCTGTGTCTGGCCATTGGCCATGCTGGCCGAGGCTGATGGGAGATGAAGAGAAGCCTGTTGTTTCATATGAGACTAGGGGCAGCAAAGATTTTATATGCAAAATAGTGAGGGTGGGGAGGAATAACTTCCACTTCTTAGAGAATGGTATATTAAATAGTGGGGAATGCCAGCTTGGAAGGAAATCACTTGAACTTTTTGGGTTTTGACAAGGGAGAAAGAAGATAAACAGATTTGAGCAAGACTGGACAATGTTTAAAGGACTTTGAAAGAGTAACGAGGAGGGGATTAGTTCTAATCTTGTATCAGTGTTATGAGAAGATGTAGTTATGACCCAGTTTCTGATCTGAGCTTCCAGTTACACTCTGCACCTGGGGGTTATTTTAGAGAAGCTGGGAACCTGACCAGATCTTACCTGGTCCTGCTACAGGAAACTGATCAGCACAACGCTAACTGATCCACTAATTTAGGTCAATTCCTGATGGCATGGAACTTATACCATAAGGACCATCTGATCCTTTGGCTCCATCTTGATCACTGAGATCCTCTGATGGGGCACATCTTGGGATTTCCCACACTGGGGGAGGAAGAGGCATGCAGGGGGAGTGCACCGCTCCTGGTAGCGTGATCCCGGCGGGGTGCCATCGTGACTGCCCACCCGCCCTCGCTGGGCGCCACACCCCCAGGATGTGCGCCACGCCACGCCCACTCCTGCTCTCCACCACTGATTTCCCATACCCCCAATGTTTGGTTGGCCTTTACTAAGGACTGCACCTTTAGTGTGGCAACTCCCTGCCAGTAGAGGTTCAGTGGGAATCTGTCTCTTTTAAGACGTCTCCTAAAAATGATGTTATTTGGTCAAGTCTTTGCAGTATGAAATTATTTTTATCATCCAATATTTACATATGTTTTTATTGATGTTTCTATTGATCTTATTGCAATTTTGTACAATGTATACTAACCTGCTCTGGGGTGGTTTTTTTTTTTAATGAAAGTGCTGTTTATAGATATTTAAATAAATAAATAATTGCATCATATAAAGCAATACTTATTCCATTCTTCCCAGTGCATTTTCCAATCACATTCCTTGCTGCAAAAAACAACAACAACAAACCCCAATCTGATTGGGTGAGGTGGAAATGGGAAGCAATGGGTTTGATGTGCAAGAGCTGACGTGTATTTGCTGGTATGCCATTGAACTCCTTCCTGCAAAATGGTTACCTTCTGAAAGTGGTGTGGTCCTGGTTAAATGCTGAAAGCTGCAGATCTCAGAGTTAACAGAGAATCTAGGACAGGCATCCCCAACCTTTGGCCCTCCAGATGTTTTGGCCTACAACTCCCATGATCCCTAGCTAACAGGACCAGTGGTCAGGGATGATGGGAACTGTAGTCCAAAACATCTGGAGGGCCAAAGGTTGGGGATGCCTGATCTAGGAACATGGTGGGAGCTGCCATCTACCACGTTAGACCACTGCTGCCTCCATCTACACTGACTGGCAATGGCTTCCCAAGATTTCAGACAGGGAGCCTCTTTCCAGCCCTCTCTAAAGATGCTGAACTTGGACCTTTCATTTGCCAAGCAGATGTTCTGCCACTGAGCTGCCATCAAACCATTAATCCATTTGGATCATTGCTTGCTGACACTGACTAGCAGCAGCTCTCCAGAGTTGGAGACAAGAGTCTCTTCCCAGCCCTACCATTGGGGATTCACCTGGGACATGCAACACTCTACCACTAAGCTGTGGCTCTTCCCAGACAGAGGGGGAGGGCTCTAGTCCTCATGGTTTTAAATAAAGGATGAATGAAAAAGGAGCATAGGAGACTGCCTTTGTACAGAATCAGACCATTGGTTCCATCGAGTTAAGTATCTCCTACGCTGTTTGGCAGAAGCTCTCCAGGATTTCAGGTGTGGGACATTCCCAGCCCTACCTGAAGACATCGGGGATTGAACCTAGGGCCTTCTGCATGCAAAGCAGATGCCCTACCACTGAGCTACCCCTTCCCCTCAATCTACTCATTTTTGCGCCCATTCCCCTTCATGCATTCTCTTGCTTGGGGCTGAGTTTTCCTGCTCTCTCAATCTCTCTCTCTTGCTCCCCCTTCTCTGTCTTTGCCACCCACCCACCTCCCTGCCCACCCCCCCTTCTAGTCAGAGATTCAGGCTGTGACAAGGAGCGTTTGGAGAAAGATGAATTGAAATGACACGGGCGCTCCAGCATGACTGCTGCTGTGATGCATTGTGAGCCGTCGCTGGCTTTCTGTAGTGAGCAATACAGATGAGACACTGACCTCCCTCACAAAAGGGTCAAGGACATTGGAAAGGCACAGCAGCTGGAACCAAGTGAGAGGAACAAGCAGAGAGCTTCTCTCTCTCTCTCTCTCTCTCTCTCTCTCTCTCTCTCCTCGCCCCCCCTTCCTTTTCACATTCTCTCTCCTCTTTCCCCACCCCACCTCTTTTTTGGGGGGGGGTAGGTAGAGTAGGTTAGAGTGACTGGTCATTCTTGACCCTGTTCTGCACATGCTACCCCATTGCGACGTCCTCAGTCTCCAGCCCTCCACCACTGACTCAGCAATTTCACCCTTGCCCCCAAACCAGAGGCAGTATGGGGAAGGGCTGTGGGCTCAGTGGAAGAGCTTACCCTCCAACATTTCTCTGATGACAATAGGGACATCCTATTCCACACCCTCCATCATTTCTCCAATGACAATAGAGAAGTCCTAAGGAAAAGTGGGACATTCCGGCATCAAATCAGAAACCAGGATGGCTTCTGTAAATCCAGAACTGTCCCTAGAAAATAGGGACACATGGAAGGTCTGGAAGAGCATATGCTTTGCATGCCCTTCTTCAGGATACTCCATTCCATGTCACCTCCCTGTGGTTTTCTTTCCTTTCCACAACAGACACTTAGGCCACATTCACACCATGCATTTAAGAGAATACCACATTATACTGGCATCAGTGGTGGGCCTACAAATGAGAACATAAGAATAGCCTACTGGATCAGGCCAATGGCCCGTCTAGTCCAGTATCCTGTTTTCACAGTGGCTACCCACAGGCCTCTGGGATTGTTCTGGGGTACTGTGAGAATCGGAGCATACGAAGTTCAGGATCAGGTCAAAACCTATCTAGTTCAGCACTAGGTTCTCACAACGGACAACTAGATGCCTACTGGAAGTCCAAAAACGGAACTTGAGCACAACGGCTCTCTATTCCCAGCAACTGGCATTCAGAGGCATACTGCCTCCAACAGTGGAGGTAGAACATAGCTTATCCTCCATGAATTTGTCTAACTCTAATCCCCTTTTAAAGCAGGTCAATGTGGTGGCCATCACTGCCCCTTACGGGAGTGAATGCCATACTTTCAACTATGCACTGTGTGGAGAAGCATTTTCTCCTGCCCATCCTGAGTCTTCCTCTGAGAATGGCTGAGATAGGATAGAACTCTTCCATTTTGATGAATTTTAGATCAGCTTGTTTCTCACTTTTGATTTTATTGTCCAGGGCAGGGGTTAATGTGTATTTGATATTGTTTCATGCAAAACAGAAGTTTTTGGTGACCGAGTGGTATAAAGATTGTGTTAAATAGATAACAAGAAATAAAAGCAGCAATAGCAGCAGTTAGGGTTGCCATGCAACGTCAACCGAAACAAATGAAGTTTTGAGCAATTTTTAAGGAAATTCACCAAAATCTACAATTCCAACACGAGTTGCTGTATGTCCAGATTTTCCTGGACATTTAAGCGATTTCCGCCTGGGCACTGTTACAGACGGCCAAATCCCGGCTATGTCTGGGAAATTGGCAACCCTAGAAGCAGTATATTAGCAGCAACCAGAATAAAAACAATCCAGTCAAAGAAGCAGCCACACTCCAGGCGGAACTTTAGTTGTGGCTTGGTTGCTATGGCAACCAGCAGCAGGCCTCAGGTTGAGGAGAGGACAACTGAGTAGGGTGCTCATGTCTTATGCAAAAGACTGCCACGGGTGCCATTCACAGACAATTTGTTTCTGCCAAGGCAGAAAGAGCGGAGCTGCAGAGACCCTTGGCAGGCTCTGTCAGTCTCCTTCACATCTTATCAGATGGGGAAAGCCCCCAAAAAGGCAGTGAAGCGAGTAATTAATCTTGGCCGATATTGGGGGAGGGATTATGGATGTTGAGATCTGGTGAAGACAGGAAAGGTTGGACAATGCGGAAAGAGAAACTTGCAAAAGTTTGAATTTGTTTATCTACCTGGTTCTACATTTTAGCTGCCTGAAAATGTCTTGGGATTTATTTGCTTTATTCCCCGCCCCAATTGTTTACACCACCACCACCCCAATTTGCTCACAGAAATGGATGAGAGCCAATAAACAGAAGCTCAGTTCTGGCAAGACAGAATTGAACTTGTTTGGTTAGCAAAGTTCACTGAATTCACTCAAAGATATCTGAAGTACACCTTAAAGTAGTTGCCATAATTGCTGGCTGAACTGATCATAAATTAAGTTCCTTTTGGGTTAGGATTTTGAACAATTTCTAGTTCAAGTTCATTTTCTTACACGTGTTTTTGTAGTCTTAACAATCATAAGCTTATGAATCATTACTCAGAGAAATAAATTCAACAAGTCACATTCCACTGTGTGTGTGTTTTTATGTTTACTTAGTCTTCCGTAGTATATTTTATACTTCAGTACAGTAGCTTGTACCATTCTGAATGATGGGGGTGTGTGCAAATTCCTGAGGATTATTCAGATGAACTTGAGTTGGACTGCAAACTGGACATGAACCAAGCTTTTTAGCTGAGTGATGGAACAAACGTAATCTGGAATTTGTTCCTTTTAGGACATGTTGAACTAGAGAAGGTGTGGGGAACTTTTTTGCCCTCTGGATACCACTGAACTACAACTCCCATCAGCCCCAGCAAGCATGGCCAATGGCCAAGGACATTGGGAACTGAGGTTCGGCAAAATCTGGACAGCTAAATTTTCCCGACACCTGAACTTAGAATTAGTTCCTTTTTAAAATGGATGTTCCAAGCTTGGTAGGTAGGTGGTTTCAGGCACCGGCCCTGTCTTTAGGCAGAATGAGGCGACTACCTTAGGCAGCAGATGATTGGTGGTGTGGAGTGGGCACCAGTTACGTCCCACCAGTGGATGTTCTCCTTTATTTGCTAGGTTGGGTGTGCTAGGTGCCCTGCCCTGCCCTCAGGTATAGCAAAGAACACAGTCCCATTGCTGGTACTGAAGTAAGAAGCAACTAGCAATCTGATTAGTTTCTGTACGTTGAATGGCAATGCTGTGGGCATCATTTTGTCTATCGGCTTAGGCAGCCAAATATATTGGGCTGACACTAGTTCTTCCCATGCTCAGGAATTAAGAGCACTGTTCAGGGTGGCAAGAGAGGATATAGTGTTTATTAATATCCTTCCTAACTTACGCTAGCAAGTTCCTTTACTTAGCAGAGTTACATTCCCCTTCTCACGCACAGCTGAAAGCTGGTTGCAGGCTCGTTAGAACCTCTTACTGTTATGCAATTCAACCTGCCTTCGATTGAATTATATAGTTCCTGGTAAGTTCCCTTGAATCCCTCTTAAAAGAATAAAGACACCACAATCCTATTCATAGTCAACAAAAAGTAAGTTTACTCACGTTCAGGCAGTACACAGTATCAATCCTGAAGGCAGGCTTAAAGACTTAAAGTTACAAATAGCAACATGTGGATTTACCCCATATGGGGGACAATCCCTGTGCTGCTGTTGGCTGAAAGAGAACAGAGCAGTCCTAGCTGGAAGCAGACGAAAGGAGAAAGAGGAAAAATAAGGGAGGGGTGCTACGTGACTCGTCCTTTTGTTTACCTGGACAGGTAATGTCACGCCCACCTCTGGTCACATGCAAGAGGAAGGATGCTCCAGGCCAGGAGGAACAGGAAGTTTTGACTGGCTGGACCAAACATCCCCTTGCTTGTCCACTCTAGCATTACAAGGAATGTTGTACTTGACTGCTACCCGTGGATCACATCCCACAAACACAACCCACACCAGAAAGTGTTGCACATCCCCTAAAAGAGTATGTACTTATGGAGGTACTCCTGGATCCATGGTTGTCAATTCATATTTTTTAAAAAAATATAATCTTCATTTATATATATTACAACAATTATTAAATCATAATTTTAACATTCCAAACTCCGACTCCCTTCCCCCTCTTTCTGTGGTTGTTACATTTATTTTCACCTTACTGCATACTCCAAATTATCTCAGCATATTCTTTTATATATCTATTCCCATATATATCCCATATATATTTTGAAACTGCAGGTTTTTACATAAATCCTGCCAATGTCTTAATCTGTTTACAGTTTGTTTGTAAATACTCAATAAACCGTTTCTATTCCTTTCTTTAAAAAAATTGCTATCTTGCTTTCTTATTGTCCCGGTAAATTTCGCTATTGCTGAGTAGTCCATTAACTTCTGTATCGATTCATCTCTCATTGGGACATCTTCTTCCTTCCATTTTTGGGCAAATAACATTCTTGCAGCTGTGGTTACATACATAAATAAATTTCTATACGTTTAGGTAGTTCTGATCCCATAATTCCCTAAAGAAAAGCTTCTGGTTTTTTAATAAATGTTATCTTAAACATCTTTTTCAGTTCATGATATATCATTTACCAGTAAGCTTTAACCTTATTACAAGACCACCACATATGAAAAAATGTACCTTCTTTCTCTTTACATTTCCAGCATATATTTGATTTGGATTTATGCATTTTAGCCAATCTACTAGGTGTTAGGTACCATCTATATAACATTTTCATATAGTTTCCTCTTAAACTGTAACATGCTGTAAATTTTATATCCACATTCAATAAATGTTCGTATGCATCCATTTCTATATTATGACCAATATCTGTTGCCCAGTGTATCATTGAAGATTTCACTTGTTCGTCCTTTGTCTCCCAATCCAATAACATCTTATACATTTTAGATGTCACTTTAACATTACAGTTTAACAGGTCTCTTTCTAGTTGCGATGTTTGTTCCCCAAACCCCCTCTTCATATCCTTTTAAAATACTTCAGGCAAATGATTATATTGTCACCATGTTATTAACATCTCTGATAAATGCTTAAATTCTTTTAATTTAAATTCTCCACCTTCTTCTCCTAATAAATTTCCATGTTGCCCAATTTTCCATCATATTTTTTTTCTTCACTACTATGGTGAAAGCCATAGTGGTGTTTTGGTCTCCAGCAACTTATCCCATACTCTATACTTTTATCTGATTATATGGTTTGTAAAACCTTTATGTTCTTTCACCTTTTCATACCACAAATAAGCGTGCTAACCAAAAATATTATCATGACCTTCCAAATCTGAAATATGTGGATTCTTCAATAACAACCATTCCTTCAACCAGCACAGATGATGCTTCATAATATAATCTCCTCTCCAGCAGGGAGAAACCTCCTCTCTCTTTCGCATCTATCAATATTTTATATTTTATTCTCAGTTTTTTCCCTTGCCAGATATATTTAGAAATATTTTTCCCCATTTGTTGAAACAATTTGTCTTGCCTATCACTGGTATTGATTGAAACAAGAATAATATCCTTGGTAATACATAATTTTACATGGGACGTGGGTGGCTCTGTGGGTTAAAGCCTCAGCGCCTAGGCTTGCCGATCGAAAGGTTGGCGTTTCGAATCCCCACAGCGGGGTGTGCTCCCGTTGTTCGGTCCCAGCGCCTGCCAACCTAGCAGTTCGAAAGCACTCTCGGGTGCAAGTAGATAAATAGGGACCGCTTACTAGCGGGAAGGTAAACGGCGTTTCCGTGTGCGGCTCTGGCTCGCCAGAGCAGCGATGTCACGCTGGCCACGTGACCTGGAAGTGTCTTCGGACAGCGCTGGCCCCCGGCCTCTTTGAGTGAGATGGGCGCACAACCCTAGAGTCTGTCAAGACTGGCCCGTACAGGCAGGGGTACCTTTACCTTTAATACATAATTTTAATGGTTAGCACCCTACCTAGTAATGAAAGTTTCATTCTACTCCATATTTGCAAATTTATTTTAATATCCTGCTGAGTTTTTAAATAATTATCTTTATACAAATTTATATTGTTTGCTGTTAACCACACACCCAGATATTTAATCGTCTTTTCGATCTTCAAGCCTGATAAACTTTGTAATTTATTTTTGCTCTCATCATTCATATTTTTTACTAGGAGCTCGGTTTTATCTTTATTAATTTTAAGACCTGCTATTTCTCCCCAAAAAATTATCTCTTCCAGTGCTTTTGGGATTGCCTCTATTGGCTCCTCTACAGATATCACCACGTCATCTGCAAAAGGTTTTAATTTATATTGTCTCTGTCCCACCCTTATTCCTTTAATTTCTTGATTACATCTTATTCTTTGTGCCAAAACTTCTAAAACAGTTATATACAATAAAGGTGACAGCAGACAGCCTTGTCTAGTTCCTTTAGTTATTTTACCATTCTCAGTCAATACATTATTTACTATCAATTTTGCTGATTGATCAGTATATATTGCCTTAACTCCTTTTAAAAAAGTGTTTCCACAACCCATATATTCCAAAACCTTAAACATAAAATCCCAGGAGACAGTGTCAAATGCTTTCTCTGCATCTAAAAGCATTAAAGCTGCTTGTTTTTTATGAAAACAGGGTTATCCAGGATAGCACCAAGTGTGTTTTACAAGATTTTACTGATTAAGCAGCTACAACTTGATCAGGATAAGGACTCAGGATACGACAGTATCTGTGATTCTTAGGAAGGCTTGTACAGGATCACAAGGTATATCTTGCCACATTGATTAAAAATATTTGTTTTTCTTGTGCTTTTGAGCACATCTGTTCCTTTTTCCTATCCTGAAAAAAAAATGGGAAGCTCACAGCAAGGGCATGAGGGTAATATCCTTACCTCCAGTAGCAGTAGGAGTGGGGTGGGGGGCAGAGCTACAAAGCCACCCTCCTGCCACAACCATCACTGCAGTTTAATGCTTTGGATGAAGCCATAACTTTCTTTTCCTTGTTTCTGAACCTCTTGGCAACCAATTTCATTGGATGGCTCCAAGTTCCAATGTTTAGAAAGAGAAGGAAGGAATAATAACTGCATTGCTTCTAATTTAATAACTCTACCGAGAAGTCCACAATGGGCTGTGTCTACAGTCTATTCAGCTGTGAGCGGATGAACCACAACCAGGAGAAACTAGGCTCTTTCTCAGAGCTAGAGCTTTGCAAAACAAAAACAAAAAAGAACCTAAGAAGAGCTTGTTGGATCAAGTCAAAGTCCATCTAGTCCAAAATCTTGTTCTCCCAGTGGTCAACCAAACATTTGTGAGAAGCAGGACCAAGCAGAACCTTGGGCACAATCCATTTTCTCTCGAGACAGACAGATGCCAACAATAAGCACTTAAGATTATGCCCGATGTAATGCTAAGCTCAAGTCTCTTAGTGCTATACTTGTTCCACTGGTAAAACGCATTGCACCAGCAGAACATTGCAGCACAAGAGAATGCATAAACAGGTTGCTGGTAACTTGGGCTGCATTCATTTTCACAACATTTCCTTAACTGTTAATTTCTGCATTACTGTATACAGTGGTACCTCGGGTTACAGACACTTCAGGTTACAGACTCCGCTAACCCAGAAATAGTACCTCGGGTTAAGAACTTTACTTCAGGATGAGAACAGAAATTGTGCGGCGCCTGCGCGGCAGCAGCAGAAGACCCCATTAGTTGAAGTGGTGCTTCAAGTTAAGAACAGTTTCAGGTTAAGAACGGACCTCTGGAACGAATTAAGTTCTTAACCCAAGGTACCACTGTATCTGAGCTTTAATGCAATGTGAAAGCCACTTCTAGAAATATAATGCACTCATTTCCATATTATTTGCAAATGGATTTTTCCTAGAAGCGAATAACACAGAAATGAGCACTAAACTTGCATTCCACAATGTTTCTAGAAGTGGCTTCTATCTTGTGTGAAAGCTCGAATATAATGCAGAACGTAACATTTAGGGAAATGGAATCAACTGCCATGGCTTTGTGGCATGATAGATTGTGCTATCTGTTGTGCAGTGAGTTTGTTCATATTTTTATTAAAATAATTATATATCACTGTGTTATTAAAAAAAAAGTGGTTTGCAGCATAAACATAAGACCATGTGATAAAAACTAGGGTTGCCATATTTCAAAAAGTAAAAAACCAGGGCACCCCAAAAGTTGTTGATTTTTCAATTGACGTGATCCAGGACAAAGCGCTGCCTTTCGTCAATTCTTCCTATGAAATGCTGTAAAATCTGAATGTATGGCAGCCCCACAAAAACCATACAAATAAATTAAAAACAGTCACAAATTAACTATTGCAGAAAGATGTATTCTTAATTGCCTGCATAGGCCTGGCAGGATAGAGAGGTTTTCAGCAGGCATTTAAAAGCTGGCATAGAAAAGTTGGAATGACCAGTGATGCTTCTGCAGATGATCTTGGTGATCGAGCTGGGATAAGAGGGCTCAGACAATCCCTGGGTTCCTTTGCTTTACAAAACAGTGAAATTCCCCCTTCTGTTAGCGCAAGAGTCCTTGCTGAACGCAGTCCCTCCCTTTTCAGAATTTTATTGAGTGTGATCATTTGTACTTTTATGATCCTCTATGTAAACTGCTTTTGTTTGTTTGTTTTATTCTATTAAGCAGTATAACAAATTTATAAACAGGCAAATAAACCTCAGCCCTGCCTTAATCTAAGCTCGCTGCTTCTATTGACATTGACAGCCCATAAGGCACCAGCAACACTCATCCTGCCACTGGTCTTTCCTGGGTAAACAACTCACATTGGATAGGCATGAGCACAGCCCATCTCCTGTCCTCCTCCCAGTGTAGAATGTGGGGGTCAGGTGTTCCGAATCCCACTGATGCTCAGCACCTGTCACTCACCAAAAGCTTCCATTTGGAAGTGCCCCCTGGAGGCAAATGCATTCTGCGGCGGCTCTGCCCAATTTGAAATGAGGCTGCGGGCGAAGGAGGGCTTCCTTCATAGCCAAACCTACTTCATACAGACAACAGATGTGGCCATGAAAAAGCTGTTTCTGGACAGGACCACTTCACTAGTTGTGCCTGGTGCCAATTAGGGCCGGTAGGGCAGAAGGCAGGGAGCCTAACAGTAGGGGGCATCAGAGCCAATGACAGGCAGAGGCAACTGATTATAATTTTGTCCCCATCCTCTACCGTGCTGAGTTCCACAAGGAGCAACACTGAGACTAAGGTGGAGGAGGAATCTGATAGACAGGGTCATCCTATTATGTACTTCACATGGTAAGTGGGTAGTCACATGGTCAGATCCTTAACTGGAAATAAGTCTACCTATAGCTGTCAAGAACTCACAGACATCCGAGGAAGCTGAATGTTGACTCAGGAGATTATAGTGTGGCAATATCAGGGCCAGGCCAGTACATTTAAGCACCTGAGGCAAACCTCAGAATGGTGCCTCCTTCCTTGCCAGGTAAGAAGGAGAAGATCTGCACCAGGAACAAGCGGGGAAGAAAGATCGACATCTGGCTCTGTTGCCCTGGCGACTCTGCCGCCCGAGGCGGTTGTCTTACTTGGCCTCATAGATGGGTCGCCCTGAGCAGCATCTACACTTTGGAACTCTCTGCCTCTAGATATCAGTCAGGCACTGTACACTTTTCTGCACCTGCTAAAAGCATTTTTGTTTAGGCAAGGCTACCCAGATGTAGGGACGTGGGTGGCGCTGTGGTCTAAACCACTGAGCCTCTTGGGCTTGCCGATCAGAAGGTCGGCGGTTCAAATCCCCACAACGGGGTGAGCTCCCGCTGCTCGGTCCCAGCTCCTGCCAACCTAGCAGTTCAAAAGCACACCAAAAAGTGCATGTAGATAAATAGGTACCGCTCCGGTGGGAAGGTAAATGGTGTTTCCGTACGCTGCTCTGGTTTCAGTGTTCCGTTGCACCAGACGCGGCTTAGTCATGCTGGCACATGACCCGGAAAAACTGTCTGCGGATAAACACCGGCTTCCTCGGCCTGTAAAGCAAGATGAGCGCCGCAACCCCAGAGTCGTCTGCAACTGGACTTAACTGTCAGGGGTCCTTTACCTTTACCTTTTTCCCCAGGCATCTAGAACGCTGATGAGTGTTTTAAGCTGTTTTTCCGTTTATTGTTGATTTTCATATTTTGAATGATGTAAATTATCGTTTCTCTTTTTTTTTCATCAATAACTTTATCGTTTTGTCTTTTTTTGTAAACTGCTTTGGGGTTGTTATTGTTTTTAATCAAAAAAATTAAATTTAAATTTTATTAAATAAATAAATGAAATGAGCAAATAGGTCGCTGGTTGGAAATCAAGATGGAAACCTCAACCAAAGCAGGTGTTCCTAGGTCCAGCGGAAGCACGGGGATCATTCCGTCTCATCTACTTAGGGAGCTTGGCTAGGGAAGGTGCTCTCTCCCACCTGGACATTCAAGTCTTTTATCCCTACCAACCGGGGTGGGGAATGGGTGTAGGCAGGCAAACCTGCAGACTTCCAAGTTGGCCCTGGGAGGTGGGATGGGGGGGGTCTGGCATCCCTAAGATACATCCCTTACCCAATGCAGACCTAATCTGGTTGGCCACTGGGATGCTGGACTAGATGGGCCATTGGCTGGATCCAGAAGGCTCTTTGTATGTTCTTATATTCAGTGTGTTTCTGTCTTTGGTATTCCATAGCCCTTGCCATGATTATTGGCAGCGGGGGGAGGGAGATGTTATTCCAGCCCCTGTCCCTAACTGTAGATAATTTGTTATAGGGAGCCAGCTGTGGAAAGAGACCCGCTTCTGGCAGAGTCCACTTCTGCTGTGGGGCAGGCCTCATCAAGAGGCAGAGAATTGGCACCCCCACCCCTCTGAGCAATGGCAAGCCCCCTTACAATCACAGGCAGCTTTTTAAATTTTTCGTACCCCCATTGTCTCCCAAAGCAGCCTTCCCCTCTGCTCGCTCGCTCGCTCTCCTGGCAAAATCCCCATTGCTGCCCCCCCCCAGCCCCTCTTGCCTGCTAGCAGCCTCTCTCATAATAGCTTCCTTTTCATGGAGACAAATTGTCCAGCCGGGGGCCCGCACCTGAGGGCTTTCACCCTTTAACAAATAGGCTTTTAATTTTCTGCCAGAAGGGCATGGGGAGTGGGGCGGGCAAGAGGGGAGAGAATCAATCAGTCATCCGTCTTCATCATCGCCGCCTGGGGACCGTTCAGGCTGGCTGAATGCCCCATAGGGAGCTGGGGTGAGAAAGAGAGAAAGGGGAGGGGAGAGCGAGAGGTTGAGGGGCAAGCAGGAAGATGGGGCTGCCATGGCTGAGGAGACTGGCTACCGTCAACATCCGCTGGGCCACAAACCTCTCAAAACTGATTGCCTGCTATCACAGAAGTCACAGTTGAGGCCACATTCTCACCATACCTTTAAATCACTCTGATAAGACTTCAAACAGCCATGGCTTCTCCCCCCCCCCCCCAAGAATTATGGGAGCTGTAGTTTGCTGAGGGTGCTGAGAGTTGCTTGGAGATCCCTGTTCCCCTCACAGAGCTACAATTCCTGTAATTCCCTGGAAGAGGGATTGACTGTTAAACCACTCTGAGGCCAAGCTCACACCATAGGCTTCAACACTTTAATTTTGGTTGCCATGTTTTAAAAAGTGTAAATCTGGACACAAAAGTTCTTGAGCTTTTTTTTGCAAAGTCTCAAAAGAAAAATGAAGTTTTTGAGGTATTTTAAAGGAATTTTGCCAAAATTTACACTTCTGACATGGGTTGCTATACGTCCGGATTTTCCTGGACATTTAAGCGATTCCTGCCTGGACACTGTTTCCAATGACAGAATCCCAGCCAAATTCCAGACATATGGTAACCCTAACTATTATACCACCATTAAACAGCCATGGCTTCCCACAAAGAATTATGGGAGCTGTGGTTTCTTAAGGGTGCTAAGAGCTTTTAAGAGGCCCCTATTCTCCTCAAAGAGTGACAATTCTCAGAACAGTTGAACAATCAATCCTGCTTCACAAGCAACTTTGAGAGCCAGAACAGAAGAGACTGTTATGTATTGAAGTTCTCACCCTGGCCACCAGGAGTATTGTGTATGTAGTTTTCACTCAGGTCCACGTCAGTTATTTTAGGGGGGAAACCCTGGGTTGTTGTTGCTACAATTGTTGACAGCTGGCTGCCTATAAAAGCAGGCCGGCTGAGCTGTTTGCTGTTCAGTTCTGTCCAGCTTACAAATAAAGAGCTGCTTTGGAAGAATCGCTGTGTCGTCTGCTATGTCTACCCACTATTCAACTGAGACATTGGCTAAGATGCTTAACAGGAAATAAGGGAGAGTTTCTCCTGCAAGATCCAAAGAGCTTAGAAGTCCCCCCCTCTGCAGTCACTCGGAGGAGCAGGACTTTTAGCGTGGCTGTGCCAGTTATGTGGAATATGTCAGGCACCTGCCACCTGCACATTTTGAAACAACTGAGGGCATTTTTGTTCTGACACGGACATTCTTACCACGAATGTCCACTTATCAGGGTTTTAGTCTTGCTTCAAATCTATTTGTTGTTTTGGTGTTTTTGACTGTTTTTAATTATCGTACATGTAAATCGCCTTGAGGTGCTGGTTTAAAATGTGGTCAGTGAATTGATGTTAACAGCAAATCTCAGCCTTCCCTTTCTCATATCCAAAGGCCCTAGCCTGACACTTGGCCTAACCACTATACAACACTGCCTTTCTGTCCTCCTTGCATGGCAAGTGGTTTACATAAGACTGCATGTATAAATTTTATGAAATAAATAGTTTTTAAAAATGTATACCTGGTTACCTACTAGCAGTGCTTTTTTCTGGGGGGATGCAGGGGGATGCATACCCCTAAACATTTTGTGAGTCTTTGTACTTTTAACTATTTACTGTATTTATTTCCCCCGATTTGAACTATAAAATGGTGGTTTTCTTGAGTCAAAATGAGAGTATCCCTAAATATTTTTTAGGGGGGGAGGAGCACTGCCTACTAGTAAGACCTATCCAACCTCAGTGAGGCTTAACTGCTGAACAGATGCATCTAGGATTTTGTCCATAGGGTTCAGGGGGTTGGGGCTGGCAGGTTTTGCCCAGCTGGATAAATGGGCATTTGCAATGAGTGTCCATTTGTTAGGGTTTTAGAATTATAGAATCATAAAGCTGAGTTGTTTAAAGTTCAAAGGGCTGGTTATGACCTATAAAGCCCTACATGGCTTAGACTCAAGCTATCTGTGTGGGATGTGAAACACAAGAGCAGTCAAGTACAACATTCCTAGAGTGAACATGTTTACACATGGGGAGGGATGTTTGTCCAGCCAGCAGGTAAACTTCCTGTTTCCTTCTGGGCTGGGACAGACTTCCTCTGCATGTGACTAGAGGTGGGTGTGGCCTCACCTGTGCAGGTAACAACAAAAGCACAGGGCAGGGCAGCCATCTCTCTTTCACCACATGCATCAAAGACACAACATCTACTAAGCGAAAGATGCCCTCTTGGCTTCCAGCCAAGAGAGGACAAAGGGACTGTCTTCTTAAGAGATAGATTCCAAGTGTATGTTACTTCATTAAGCTAAGTCTGCCTTCTGGGATCTGATTGTGAACAGAATGTGAGTAAACTCTTTTTATACTTTTTTACAAAAAGTATCTTCTCTCTTCTAAAAAGTGTTGTCTCTTCTATTTTATGAGGGAATAAGGGGGAAATACCAGAACAGTTATTATAGAGGCTTTAGCGACCCTGAGCAAACGCAGCCACTGCAAATTTAAAAGAAGGGAATGTTACTCTGCTGATATTGTGGAACTTGTTAACACAAGTTGGATAAGGATATAATCAGACAATATATCCTCTCCTGCATCCCTGAACATTCCCACAATCTGAAGGACCCTGTTCTCCCATATGAACCTGCCCAGTCTCTGAGATCTTTGGGGAAGGCCCTTCTCTCAGTCCTGCCACCCTCACAGGCACACTTGGTGGGGATGCAGAAGAGGGCCTTCTTGGTGGCTGCTCCCAGACTTTGGAACTCCTTTCTTAGAGAAGCTAGACAGGCTCCCTCCTTGTTCTTCTGTCAGCAGGCGAAGACTGTCTTGTTCCAACTGCCTTTGGGAACTGACTATATTGAATGAAATGACATTCAATAGTGCTGTGCTGTTTTTCCTATCCGTACTGTAAGATATTTGTTTTTATGTTGTGCAAATTCTATTAGCGTTCCTTTTAAACGATGATCTTTTACATGTTTTTAGCTTTTCGTACGTTGTGTCGTTCCCAGTTTGGTGGAATATCAATAAATATAACAACAATAACAAAGACGATAATGAAACGTTGCTGCCGCTGTTGTGTTTTTAATTATCTTGCATGCAAATCTCCTTGAGACAGTGGTGCAATAAATCAATAGGTAACAGAACAAAAGACGGCATTAGAAAATAATAACAATAAACGGTGAGAGAGATGAGAGGCAACAGCAGCCCAGCTTCGCTCTCCACACCAGCCCACATTACTGTGTGCGGGCAAAGCCTTGCGGATGGCGCTGACGCTGACTGGTGTTCCCGTATGAAAATAAGGGAGAAGGTTAATTAGATGTTTGCATCCAATTTTCATCTTGTTTGTGAAACCAGCATTTCAGCGTAACCGGGGCAAGTAGCCCCTGTGCCCTCTTCTCTGTGCTTAGTGAATTTCACAGCTCTGCACAACTGGCTAACCCAGGTCAGACTCTCCCATTAGCACTCAGAGATGCCTCTTACTCAGTAATTACCAAGCTCCCACCTCTTTTTAATATCCTTCTCCCCCCCCCCCCTTCTTCCACACCCTACTCTTCCCCCTCCCCACCGCATGCCCCAGCCTCACATGGGAATTTCTGGCTGCCTTAGAGACCCTTTTGTAAATGCATTTCGGGGTGAAACTGAGCATACAGCTGGTGTGTGAGAAGGAGAGAGACGGGGAGAGGGAGAGAGAAAGAGTCTGTGTTGAGTTTCTCATCATTAAGGTAAAGGGACCCCTAACCATTAGGTCTAGTAGTGGCCGACTCTGGGGTTGCAGCGCTCATCTCACTTTACTGGCCAAGGGAGCCAGAGTACAGCTTCCGGGTCATGTGGCCAGCATGACTAAGCCGCTTCTGGCGAACCAGAGCAGCACACGGAAACGCCGTTTACCTTCCCGCCGGAGCAGTACCTATTTATCTACTTGCACTTTGACGTGCTTTAGAACTGCTAGGTTGGCAGGAGCAGGGACCGAGCAACGGGAGCTCACCCCATTGCGGGGATTCGAACTGCCGACCTACTGATCGGCAGGTCCTAGGCTCTGTGGTTTAACCCACAGCACCTTAAATAACTCAGACCACCTGCAGATCCTTGTAGGTGCTGAAATGGGCAGAGGAGGCCCTCATGGCAGTTCCTCCACCCTCAAAGGCTCAGGGTGGTGGCAACCACTGGTGGAGGAACAGGGACGCGCGCCAGCCATGCCCCCGCCTGCTCTCAGCCCCCCCCCCCCCGCCGGAGCTTGAAGCTCCGCCACGGGTGGCAGCTCAGGAGAGGGCCTTCTCTGTGGTGGCTCCTGAGCTGTGGAAATCCCTACCCACAGAGATGTGCCCAGCACCTTCATCATACAGATTCTGGAAGATGATCTTCACCTCCGCTTTTGACACGTGGGCTATATTTTTAGGACCCGCCTTGTTTTTATGATTGTAAGGGTGAGGGGTGAGTTACAGTATTAAAACACAACACTCTCTCTCTCTCTCTCTCTCTCTCTCTCTATATATATATATATATATATAAACATTATATATAAACATTATATATATGGGTCCTGATGATATTATTTACAACTGCATATCAACACTTACCCAAAAATTTTATCGTTCTAAATTATCCATACTTTCCATTACTTTACAAGTGTGGTTAAAATACTGCTAATGTTTTAACCTGCTTACAGTGGTCTCATAAATAAATTATAAACTTTTCCCATTACTTATTACAGTTCTCATCTTCTTGATTTCTGAGCTTCCCAGTCAATTTTGCCATTGCGGCATAGTCCATCAACTTGGTTTGCCATTCTTCTCTGGCTGGGGCTAGTTTCTTCCTTCCATCTTTAAAACACAACATTTCAAACAGCCTGAATGTTGTGTTTTAATGCTGTAACCTGTCCTGGGACCTCATGGCAAAGGACAGGCAATTAATTAATTGATTAATTAATTAATTGGTAAATAAATAAAGTTTAGCCCAGCTTTAATGAATCCAGTGCCCTCTAATGGTTTGGGACTACAGTTGCCATCAGCCTTCCACCTAGCAGAGCCTGGCTAGAGCTGATAGGAGTTGTAGTCCACAATAGCTAGACTCTAGATGTTGTTGGACTACAACTCCCATCATCCCTGAGCTCTGGCCTTGCTAGCTAGGGGTGATGGGAGTTGTAGTTCAACAACATCTGGGGACCCACAGGTTGAGAAAGGTTGGTGAAGGTTGGTTCATGGCTCATGTGGACCTCTGAAGCTGCCATATATTGAATCATCAAAACATCTGGCATCTCCAGGTAGGGCTCACAATGCCCTCATCCAGAAATCCTGGCAACCTGCTGCTAGTTAGCGTAGACAATTCTGAACTAGATGAACCAATGAACTGATTGGTATATGGCAGCCTCCTGTGTTCCTGCTTAATTCAGTCCTTTATTTAGAACCATGAGGACTAGAACCTTATTCTCTCTCTATTCTTTTAGGGGAAGGGCAGTGGCTCAGCATTCAGAGCATCTACTTGGCATGCCAAAGGTCCCAGGTTCAATCCCTGGCATCTCCAGCTAGAGCTGGAAAAGAAAGATTCCCCCACCTGAGACTCTGCAGAGAGCCAATGTCCGTCAGTGCAGGCAGCGGGACCAATGGTCTGACGCAGTAGGAGACAGTTTCTTACATTACCTGCACAGGTAATTGAGGGTGGTAAAAACACTGGAGAGAGACTTCCATGAGGATGTAGCAAGGGGCCTTCAGCTGACTGCGGGTGGGCATGAAGTTCCTCTGCATTTGAAAGCCGCATTGAGCTCCCCCACATGCAAGGCGGCAAGTTGGGGGCGGAGGGGGGAGAGAGATAATTGCTTCTTATGATACTCTAATGGCAGGGCTATTTGCAGTAGATTAAACTCCTATCCATAATGAGGCCTAATAACTTCACCAGTGTCAGGAAGCAGAGGGCGAACAGCTCTGTGGAACAGTGGGGCTGGGAGGCAAAACTAACCCAGGACACACCCTTCGCTTGACACTTTGATGACCCAGATTGTATTCATTCACTACCTTGAGCTATAAAGCACACCTTGTGTTGTTGAGGCCACAGTGATAACGCTGGACGAGGAAATGTGTTCTGCTCCTTTCGAAGGGCAACCAAAAATGATCAGGGGGGCTAACACTTATAATTATTATTATTATTATTATTTATTTATTTATTTATACATACATACATACATACATACATACATACCCTGCCCATCTGGCTGGGTTTCCCCAGCCACTCTGGGCGGCTTCCAACAAAGTATTAAAATACAGTGGTCTGTTCAACATTAAAAGCTTCCCTGAACAGGGCTGCCTTCAGATGTCTTCTAAAAGTCTGGTAGTTGTTCTTCTCTGTGACATCTGGTGGGAGGGTGTTCCACAGGGCGGGTGCCACTACCAAGAAGGCCCTCTGCCTGGTTCCCTGTAACTTGGTTTCTCACAGTGAGGGAACCGCCAGAAGGCCCTCAGCGCTGGACCTCAGTGTCAGAACAATGGACCTCAGTGTACTGGACCTCAGTGTCAGAACAGTGTCAGAACAATGGGTGTGGAGACGCTCCTTCAGGTTGTTTAGGATCAGAGGGAACTGCCACATACTGACCCATGGATCAATCTAATTCAGTCTTCTCTACGTCAATTGCCAGAGGCTCTTCAGGGTTTCAGACAGAGTTCTCTCCCAATTTTACCTGGCAGAAGCTGAGACCTTCTGCACACCACTGCTGGAGACCCTTCAAATGTACCTGATTTATAGAAGCCATCCCAGTTTCTAATTTGATCCCAGAGTTCCGCTTTTCCTTAGGACGTCCATATTCCCATCAGAGAAATGTTGGAGGGTATGGAGTTATATGACACACCCAACCAAGGAGATAAGTAACTATACAACCTTCAGAAGACATCTGAAGGTAGCCCTGTATAGGGAAGGTTTTAAATGTTTAATCTTCTATTAAGTTTTTATGTATGTTGGAAGCTGCCAAAGTGGCTGAGGCAACCCAGTCATATGGGCGGGGTATCAATAATAAAGAAGTTGTTGTTGTATCATCATCATCATCATTGTTGACTAGGATGTCCCTATTTTCATCGGATAGATGTTGTAGGGTATGCTGCTGAGCCATGACCCTCCTCACAGATGTTCCTACTCTGAAATTGCTTACAGAGATCCTATGGAAAGTGATTTGTAATGGAATAAAACTCAATAACAATGTGGTTAAGAAGACTGGACAGTAGCTCTGTCCAGTTCAGCATCCTTCAGTAGGCAGCCCGGTGCCTCCCAAAAGCCCATAGACAGGACTTGAAGCAGTAGCCCTGAGCCACTGTGGTCCTCCAAATATTGTTGGACTACAACTCCCATCAACCCTGTCCATCGGCCCTGCTTCCTGGGGGGCTGCTGGGAGTCTGAGTCCAGTGACATATGGACAGCTGCCTGTTCCCCTTCTCTGTTCTCTAGTGATGGAGAAGGTGCCAGTTAAATACCAACAGCCCATCAGCTGCTTATAACTAATTCTGTCACTGTGTCAGTTTCCCTGCCAGCCCAACACAGGGTAACTCTGCCTCAGTGCTGACTAGAGAAATATATGAAACCCTTTGATTCCTTCCAAGGTGAAACCTTTTCTCCTCCTCGCAGCAAAATTTACCCACCGGGACTCCCACCTGTTGGTGTATTAACCTTTTTCATAGAATCCATGGCCGCAGTCTCCTTTCTGCACCATGAGACGACTCTGAAATCCCTCTTCAGAAAGTATTGTTTACATTGGTTAGGAAATCCCACCATGGTTGCCAATGAGGAACCCTCACCACCAAACCAAATAGCAGCTTCAGAAAAGGGATTTTCCTGGGGATCTCAGCAATGATTGAGAGGATTAGATTTCCTTCCCATGCCTGCTCTGATCCCATTAATTAACACCACGCTCCAAAAGAAAGAGAAAGTGGTTTACATTTAACACCTGCAATTTAGATGCAAAAAATAAAATAAAAATGCATTCAGGTATAGTTTGTCCCTGATATACTGTTGTGACTTAACTGGGCAATGCACTAGGCTTGAGACTATGGGCTCATGCACACCTGCCTTTTCCCCACTGCCTCCCCCCAGGGAAACTTGATCTTTACTGCTGAATTGGAGTAAATGTAAATCAGGTTTTTGCCGGATGGACCTTTGTTCTGATCCATCACTAAAGAGCATGTTTTCCTAGGGAAAGTAGTGGGGCAAGGGCAAGCCCTCAAAGGATGTTCTGCTTCTTAAATAATGAGAGGGCAAGGGGTTTTCTCTGCCTTGGCTTCCAGGTGAATAGACACCTCTTCCAAAACTCAAAGGATCTATCACTTTGCCATAAAGCGGGAGTAGGAAACCTGTGGCCCTCCAGATGTTGTTGAACTACAACTCCCATTATCCCTGACCATTGATCGTGCTGGCTGGGGCTGATGGGAGGTGGAGTCTGACATCATCTAGAAGGCCACAGGGATTTCCTCAGGGGTCATCTGTTGAGGGCTGCATGCTGGCAGTGGGGAGCCAAGAAGCTCAGGGTGAGCTAACACTGTTGACAGGCATTGCTAGTTCAAAAAATATTTCTATGGACCACTAGAATGGATCTTGGACCACCATTGATCATAGTTTGAAAATCTGTACTCTAGCAGATTGTAAGGCAGGTCTGGAAAAGCTTTGATCCTCCATATGTTGTTGAACTACTAAAGGTAAAGGGACCTCTGACCATTAGGTCCAGTTGTGGCCGACTCTGGGGTTGCTGCACTCATCTCGCTTTATTGGCCAAGGGAGCCGGCTGGTTATGTGGCCAGCATTACTAAGACGCTCCTGGCGAACCAGAGTAGCGCACGAAAACGCTGTTTACCTTCCCACCGGAGCGGTACCTATTTATCTACTTGCACTCTGACGTGCTTTCGAACTGCTAGGTTGGCAGGAGCAGGGACCGAGCAACGGGAGCTCACCCCGTCATGGGGATTCGAACCACCAACCTTCTGATCGGCAAGTCCTAGGCTCTGTGGTTTAACCCACAGTGCCACCTGCGTCCCGTTGTTGAACTACAATGTCCATTATTCCTCATCATTGGCCTGAGCTGATGAGAGTTCTAGTTCAGCAACATCTGGAGGGCCAAGCTAGTCCACACCTGTTGCAGGGAGTTGGATATTATGCATTATGGATATCACACCAACAAATAGCAGTGAGTCAACTTGTGATGTAGAGCTCTCACAAGAGTCAGAATGTGTCATAGTCAGAACATTGGGCTAGGGCTGTAGAGATCAGGGTTCAGATCCCCTCTTTGCCATGAAGCTCACCGGATGAGTTGGGCTGTCGCTCTATTCTGCCTTAGCTAGAATTCCACCTGGAGTTCTGGATTCAAATCACAAGAAAGGAGATTCCAGTTAAACATTAGGAAGAGTTTTCTGGCAATAAAAGCTGTTCAGCAGTGGAATGGACAACCTCTGAAGGTGGTGGACTCTCCTTCATTGCAGGTTTTTAAACAAAGTTTGCCTGGACATCTGTCAAGGATTCATTAGCTGTGGTTCCTGCAATGCAGAGGGTTGGGCTAGATTACTCTTTGTGGCCCTTCCAATTCTACAGTTCGATGATTCCATGAATCAGTGAGGTAGATTATGCTGGGAAATGAAGATGAACAGGCTGTACCTATCAGCTATTCTCAAGCCACTGAAAGAGAACCATAAAAACATTCTCCTTGGCAGTTTATTACATTCTCTAGCCTACAACTGCCCTCCGGGAGATAGGAGATAATCACATCATTAAAGATACATCCAAAACCAGCACATTGCCTGATGGCGAAAGGCCTGCTTAGAGCAGAGCCGAAGAGCAATTGCAGACAAATTTGAAATTGGGCAAAATTTCAGCCCTTTTGAATTTCAGACAGGATCCAGTTTTGCACAAATGTTAATGACTGACTTGCCAAATTTCGTATTGTTATTATTTAGAAAAGGACACCTCAATATCCAACAGGATCCCAAACTGGGAATGTGGTCTGTAAGGGAAGAGGAAGGTGTAATAATAATAATAATAATAATAATAATAATAATAATAATAATTCTATGGGGTGCTGTATGTTCTGTGTTTTTAATTTCTGTTTGCATCACTTTGGATTTTTTGTGTTAAGCTGTTCATAAATACTCATAAAGAGGGACGCTGGTGGCGCTGTGATCTAAACCACTGAGCCTCCTGGGTTTACCGATCAGAAGGTTGGCGGTTCAAATCCCCACGACAGGGTGCGCTCCCATTGCTCGGTCCCTGCTCCTGCCAACCTAGCAGTTCAAAAGCACGTCAGTGCAAGCAGATAAATATGTACCACTGCCGCAGGAAGGTAAACGGCATTTCCGTGCGCTCTGGCTCCCGTCACAGTGTTCCGTTGCGCCAGAAGCGGTTTAGTCATGCTGGCCACATGCCCCAGAAAACTGGACAAATGCCGGCTCCCTCGGCCTGAAAGTGAGATGAGCACCTCAACCCCATAGTCGCCTTTGACTGGACTTAACCATCCAGGGGTCCTTTAACTTTTTGCCTTTACCTTACTCATAAAGAAAATGAACAAACTAGAATGTTTACTGGGGAGGGAACCAAAAAAAGGGGGGAGCTTGAAAATGCATAAGAATTTAGGGCGATCTAAATTCAAAAAGAATGGTCAAAGGGAAATGGGTCACCTGACATTGTTGTCATTGTCAAGTAGCAGACCATAAGAGCTGAAGGAGCTGAAGGACTCAGCCTCCTGGCTTGATCCAGCTTCCCAGTCCTCCTAATAATCACAAAGTGTTTGTTTTTTTAAAGTCATAAATGAAAAGTAGGGATGCGCTAATCTGCCAAATTTGCTTTCACTCAGATTCTCATTTCCACCCCCAAAAGAACCTTCAGTTCAGTTCTTCATATTTCCACATCAGTTTACAATTAAAAAAAAATAATAATCATGATATTTCATCAGCATTTTAGGCTGGATTCATCGTAATAAACACCTAATATACAAAATTTTTCAAAATGGGTTTCTTTAATAGAATGCATTTTGGGAATTTCATTAATAACTTTTTCACATTCTTATGCACACCTTCCCTCTGTGGGTGCATTTTTGTGCCACATTCCTTTGCGGGAAAACTGCATTGCAAAATTTGGAGAAGTGAGGGTGTCAAAGGATGGCTGTGTTTCGGTTCATGTATTGTTTCGGAAAAAGTACAAACGAGGTAGCTCTGACTTTCAATGCAACCTGAATCGAATTTCTCCCCATCCCTGGGAAAGCCAACTGTCAGCTTGCTGAAAGCCTGGATTAGCAGAGTGGACCTCGCTTCCAGCTTTTCACTGTGACTCTGTGGTCACAGAACTAACACAATCAAGCTCAGTCAAAAACATATTCCTGTCATTCATCTTAATTTGGGAAGGGTTTGTGGGATCAAGAGCCTGCCAGGGCTGTGAGAAGTGATATCCTGTGTGTGTGTGTGTGTGTGTGTGTGTGTGTAAGAGAGAGAGAGAGAGAGAGAGATGAGGGATGTGGCAATGTTTAGAGAACACAGTTGCATCCATAGAAGCCAACTCCTGCAGACAAAGGTTGGTACCCCTAGTTGCATATTGATTTGGAAAGAGCCAGTGGTGTCTGCCCAAATAAGTTCCCAACTTTATGAGATCATCAGCTTTAGAGTGTGTTGTGTTGTGTTGTGTTGTTGTGTTGTGTTGTGTTGTTGTGTTGTGTTGTGTTGTGTTTTGTTTGCTATTCCTTGCTATTACCTTGCTATTCACTCCAACAGGGATTTAGGCCACCACCTAGTGCCAACTTGAATAAAATATTTGGGGGATCCAGGTAAGTCCCGCCCCCCATAATCGATCACATGACATGGCATGCGCACACCATTTGAATGGCAATGCCTATCAACTTTGGGGGGCCTGGCCCCCTCAAATATTTTAGTGGGGGAAAGAAGGGAGCTTGGCTCCTAGGAGGTGGCACCTATGCCCCCACCTTTCCCCCAGGCAGAGCACATCTGCAAATTTGAACACTGCTTTAGCACTGCAGTAAGGTAAAGGGTGGATGCAATCCATGGCACATTCCTTCCTCTTCTTCCCACCCTGTCTTTTTAATACAGTTTGGAGAATCACAAATATTTTAGCTTCTATCAGCACCAGCAGAATGTCATTCCCTCTCTTGGGAGTGAGTTACTACAGGTCACCATGGGAGCATTCAGTGGCAAAGAGATGAGATGCCTAGCAGTGACTTGTGGACCTGGTTAGAGTACATCGGACTTTGGCCAGGTATGGGGAAACTAAGGCCCTCCAGATGTTGCTGGACTCTAACACCCAAAAGCCCCAGCCAACATGGCCAATAGCCAGGGGTGATGGGAGTCATTGTTCAGCAACATCTGGAGGACTACAGTTTCCTCATCCATAGATGAGGGATACACCTCTAGATGATGTAGCAGTAGGTGTCACTTTCATTATCTGGAACCTGAGGTCTTTATAGGGCAATGGCTCAGTAGTAGAGCATCTGATCTGCATGCAGGAGGTCCCAGATTCACTCCCCAGAATCTCCAGGTAGGGCTGGGAATGTTCCTTCCCTGAAGCCCTGAAGAACTGCTGTTGACCAGTGTAGACAATACCAAGCTAGGTGGACCAAAGGCCTGACACAGTGCAAGGCAGATTCCTAGGTTTCTATGTATTAAGAGGAGGCCCATAGCTGAGTGGTAGAACACCTGCTTTCCATGCAGAAAGTCACAGGTTCAGTCCCCCACACCTCCAGGCAGGACAAGGGGAGACTCACGTCTGAAACCTGGGAGAGCTTCCTATGTTTCTGTGATCGGGTTTCATTCAGGATTCACTGAGCTGAACATTTCTGAGAAATGTTCTGCCTTTTTCAGAGTCACCATCCCCAACAGTCTCCAAATGCTGGAGAACCTCTCCCGCCCTGAATACTCAGTGAAATGCTCCTACTTGCCACTGCTCCCCAATTTTATTAGATACATTTGTGGAGGAGAGAGGGCCATCAGTGCTTATTAGCTATGGTGGCTGTGCTCTGCAAGCTGCAGCTGAAGGCAGCAATGCTTCTGAAATACCAGTTGCTGGAAACCACAGGAGAGCTGCTCTTGTGTTCAGGTTTCCTACAGACATCTGGTTGGCCACTGTGGGAACAGGATGCTGGACTAGATGGGCCATTGGCCTGATTCACCAGAGCTTTTCCTATGTTGCTATCTACAAAAAGGTTGGAGGATTTCAGGAAGCTAGTTCCCTTCAGGCCTAGGGGCAGTTTGACTATGGTGTTGGTCCATTCACCCCCCCAAAGTAATACATAAATGTGTGGGTTCCAGGCTCACTAGCCAGTGCATGCCTGCATTTGACTTTCTGTCTTGACACACAACAGTGAGCAGAGAGAGAGAGAGAGAGGGATGGAGCTTTTATTATATATATATATATATATATATATATATATATATATATATATATATATATATTCCTGCTGCTTTTTACCTCTTTCCCACATTGCAATCCTTTGGGGATATCAAGGGCAAGCCAGAGAAGGGTTACCTGGAGAGAAGGGTTGCTAGGCAACCAAACACCCACCGCCCCCCCAAGCAAGCACCAGAAAGCCAAAACGCGTTCCAGGCCTGCAACCAGATTAGCATATTAATGAGGTTGTAATTTCCCCGGAATTGTCTGCCTGTACACGTTTTGCTCCGGCTACACGCTGGCCCAGGAGTTTGCTATGCAAATAAACTGGTTTTTACAGGCTCTGGCTTAATTAACTCATCAAGTTCATATTCCTAACCACACACACACAGAGAAAAGTGAGGCTAACTACAATTTAATGGACCTGTGTTTTTACTCTTCCCTCACAACTCTCAGGAAGGCCTTTGGTTGAAACATTCCCCTTTTCTCTCTCTTTCTCTCTTTCTCCCAAAGACCCTCTGACAATGTAGGAGCTGTCACTTTGACTTTTAGGTTGTCCCCATTTTCACTGGAGAAATCTTGGAGTATATGGCATTATCCAACCCCTAAGCCACCTGAAGGCAATCCTGTACAGAGAAGGGTTTTTTAAATGTTTAACGTTTTATTATGTCTTTATATATGTTGGAAGGTGCCCAGAGTGGCTGGGGCAATCCAGTAAGATGTGTGGGGTATAAATAGTAAAATTATCATTATGGAATGGGGATGTCCCTATTTTCATTGAAGAAATGTTGGAGGGTATGCTTTTATTGACATTCCACCATCAAATGGAAAATCCTAAATATTCCAAGAAAGGGAAGTTGCCTTTGGGTTCCATCAAAATCAGTGAGAATTCAATGGCAGGAATTAGCAGGGGTATGACTTCAGATTTGGGACCTGGGCGTTGGTGGGGAGGGTAGTGGGGCTGCAAGATTCTCCACGAGGCTTACGGATTGTTGTGGTTTATTACTGATGCCCTCCCACTGATATGCTTGCGCCTAGGAGTGCAGCCTATGTTTCTATCTCATCCTGAACATAAAGAATGGTGCACAAGCTTCTCTCCCCACCACATCCTCATTTTATCCTCAAAACAAGCCTTCAAGATAGGTTTAAGCGGGAGAGAACGACTCACCTGTGGGATGTAAAACACAGGAGCATTCAATTACAAGATTCATAGAGTGTACATGTTTAGACATGGGGAGGGATGTTTGTCCAGCCAGCAGGTAAACTTCCTGGGACAGACTTCCTCCGTATGTGACCAGAGGTGGGTGTGGCCTCACCTGTGCAGGTAATGATAAAAGCACAGGGCAGGGGCAGCCATCTCTCTTTCTCTTCTCTTCCTTCGAAGAAGTAACTTCTGCTAAGGGACTATCTTCTTATAAGATAGATTCTAAGTGTATATTACTTTATTAAGCTGTCTGCCTTCTGGGATCCGACTGTGAACAGAATGTGAGTAAACTCTTTTTATACTTTTGTAAAGAACTGTGTCGTGTCTTCTATTTTAAGAGGGAACAAAGGGGAAATAACCAGAGTAATTATTATAGAGGTTCTAGCGAACCTGAGCACACGTTACCGTTGCGAACTTAAATACAGCGGAATGTCTTACTCTGCTGATATTTTGGGAACTTGTTAGCACAAGTTGGATAAGGATATAATCAGTCAATATATCCTCTCCTGCATCCCTGAACATTCCCACATCACCCAGGGTCGCTCAGCGAACTTGGAATTCCATAGGGATGCTAGGCGTCTGTCTCCACTGCACTCCACTCTGTAGATGGGTAGTCACGTTTGGTCAAATCCTTAACTGGGAAGATAGCTATAGCTATAGGGAAAAGTTTTTTCTCCCTCACAGTGCTAAAACTCATGGACATCCAATAAAGCTTAATGTTGGAGAATTCAAAACAGCTAGAAGAAAGGACTTACTCACCTAGCACATAGTTAAACTATGGAACTCTCTTCCTCAGGAGGCAACATGCGAGCCAACTCCTAGGAGCTGAGGTCTTCCCCCAAACGTTGATGGGCATTGCCATTCAAAAGGTGTGTGTGTGTGTGCCACGTCATGTGATTGATTTTGTGGGGTGGGACTTACCTGGGCCACCCCAATATTTTATTCAAGTTGGCACCCCTAGAAAGCAGTGACAGCCACTATCTTGGATGGCTTCAAAAGAGGACTGGAGAATTTCATGGAGGATGTGGCTACAAGCCATTATGGCTCTGCTCTGCTTCCATGGTTGGAGGCAGTAATGCTTCCTGAAGACCACAGGAAGGGAGGGTGACCCTGTGCTCAGATCCTGCTTATGGCTTTCCCATTGGGACATCTGGTTGGCCACTGGCCATTGGCCTGATCCAGCAGTCTCCTCTTCCATTCTTATCTTCTGCTTCCTCGAAAGATCAGGCTTTGCATGATAAGGAGAGTGAAGGGAAAATGCAACAGAAAATGTGGAATGACGCTTGCTTTGACACTACGTCATCTCATCTCCCTGCCAAATAATAATAATAATAATAATAATAATAATAATAATAATTTATTATTTATAACCCTCCCATCTGGCTGGGTTTCCCCAGCCACTCTGGGCGGCTTCCAACAAAACACTAAAATACAATAACCTATTAAACATTAAAAGCTTCCCTAAACAGGGCTGCCTTTAGATGTCTTCTAAAAGTTTGGTAGTTATTTTTCTCTTTGACATCTGGTGGGAGGGCATTCCACAAGGCAGGTGCCACTACTGAGAAGGCCCTCTGCCTGGTTCCCTGTAACTTGGCTTCTCACAGCGAGGGAACCACCAGAAGGTCCTCGGCGCTGGACCTCAGTGTCTGGGCAGAATGATGGAGGTGGAGACGCTCCTTCAGAATCAGAATGAATGGTCATAAAAGAGCCACTCATCATCTATTCTCCCTGCAAGCAAACAAGGTTGGAAGCTCAATAAGTAGGTCAATAAGCTCAATAAGTAGAGCAGCGCACAGAAATGTCGTTTCCCTTCCCTCCAGAGTGGTACCTATTAATCTACTTGCACTTTGATGTGCTTTTGAACTGCTAGGTTGGCAGGAGCAGGGACCAAGCAACGGGAGCTCACCCTGTCATGGGGATTCGAACTGCCGGCCTTCTGATCGGCAAGTCCTAGGCTCTGTGGTTTAACCCACAGCACCACCTGCGTCCCCTTTGAATTACTACTTTATTTCAAAATGCAATTCTTCCTCCAACGAGCTCAGGGGAGCTTCTATTTTATCCTCACAACTGCCCTGTGGGGTGTGTTAGGTTCAGGGCCACATTGGAATTCAGGATTTGAGAGTCCTCAGAGTAATGGCCTCTTGTGTGGAGACTTTCCTTTTTCCATGCCAAGACTGCGCCCTAGAAGACTGGAAGTAATAATCAGAGGAGAAGAATCCTCTAAGTATGTCAAGAGTGCATTTTCTTCACCACTAAGTAACTGAAAGTTGTTCCCCAATTTATCTGGGACTAAAACGTCAAGGAAGATTAGCATACATTCCTTAACACCTGGTATTCTCTCTTTAAAAGCATTAAGCACTTGGGACATTGTCTGAAACATTTAGCGTGAGAAGAACTCCTGCAGCTGTAGTAACTCCCCAAGTGTAAACCTTCAGGAAAATCGGCCGGACTCCTCTCCTGTTTCTGAGGCTCTGAACTGCACTCAGACTTCCCACATATGAAATGTCTAGACTCTGCTGCTGTATAATGTTCTTTCATTCCCTCTTCTCTTTGACTGAGATTATAAGAGGTTCAGAGATCATTCTGACATGCGGTCAGCAAAGCAGCTGAATAAAAAGTTATCCCTGGATTCCATTGGGCTGGTGGAAATGATTTGGCACTTTTTGCTGTGGGGGAGGCTTAAGGTGGCAATGAATCATTGCAGAGCCACAAGAACATAAATGCAGACAGCCTGGTGTTTTTAAAGTGAATTCACTGAATTGAGTATTAATAAAATGCAATCTAATCTTGCATTTAAGTGGCATAGGTAGGTAGGTAGGTAGGTAGGAAGGTAGGTAGGTAGGAAGGAAGGTAGGTAGATAATAGATAGAGATAGATGATAGATAGATAGATAGATAGATAGATAGATAGATAGATAGATAGATAGATAGAGATAGATGATAGATAGATAGATGATAGATAGATAGATGATAGATAGATATAGATAGATAGATAGATAGATAGATAGATAGATAGATAGATAGATAGATGATAGACAGATAGATAGATGATAGATAGATAGATAGATAGATAGATAGATAGATAGATAGATAGATAGATGATAGATAGATAGATATAGATGATAGGCAGGCAGGCAGATAGATAAATAGATATTGGGCTGTGTACATGCAATACATTTAAAGCACATTTAAAGTACATGATTCCCCAACCACCAATTATCCTGGGAATTGTAGTTTACCCATCCCAGGGGTGCAATTCCCTACAATTCCCAAGATTCTTTGGAGGACCATATCTGCTTTAAGTGTGTATTAAATGGGCAGTGTGTACACAGCCTAACTGTATTTGCCATCATTGGCTGGGACTGGAAGAAGAAGGGCAGGATATAAATCAACTAAATAAAAAACTTGCAGCCTTAAAGCATCTAGTTAGCCACTGTGAAATCAGAATTCTGGGCTAGATGAGTCTTGGTCTAATCCTACACTGCTCTTCTTATGTTCTTCAACAAGGCAGGATCCTGCAGGAATGCCTTCCCTTATAGTTCTAAAAGTACAAGGAGTGGTGGAACCTCCTTCTTAACATAGAAAATTTAAATCCTGGGATTGACCTGAAATTAGAGGCAGTGTCGTATAGTGGTTAGAGCACCCTCGTCCTCCCTGCTTCCAAATTGGGTACTTTCCAAATGTTTTGTTCTACAACTTTCATCAGCCCCAGCTAGCACAATCATGCCATCTGAGGCTGATGGGGACCCTAGTCAAGGATCAATGGAGGGCACTTGGTTGGGGAAGTGTATTAAGAGTCTCAGGGTAGAACTGGGAAGTTCTGAATTCAAATCCTCGCTCAGCCATGAAGCTTATTGGGTGACCTTGGACCAGTAACTGAGAACTGGATGGGGCCAATGGGCCATCTAATCCAGCATCCTAATCTTACAGTGGCTGATCACTATACCTGCAAGCATGGTGTTTGCAGGACTTCTTCCATCTTTGACTCATCCTCTGCACGTTAAGAGTTCTCCTCCTGACTGAAGAGGAGTCCAGGAGGAGATGCCCACGCAAAGTAACTGGCAACCTTGATTCCTCTTGGACTTGCTTGGAGTCAGTCATAAGTGGGTACCAAAACCAGTCTAAGTGGGTGGCAGGCTTTATAAATAAACCCCAAATAATTGCTTTTGATTCTTGAAAGGTGAAGAATACCACTTGCAACTTGCAACCCAACGTCGGAAATGCTCAAGTCTTACATTTCAGCTTTTGGGAACTGCTCTCTGTGGCTACCAGACAGTTCACCATGAGCTGCTCAGACAGGTTCAGAAAAGGGTGACTCAAATGACCAAGCAGGTGAAGCAGCTCCGCTATGAAGAAAGGTTGCAGCATTTGGGACTTTTTAGAAGATGCCACAGAACAGAAGTTTATAAAAGGATGCATGAAGGAAGTGGATAAAGGAAAGTTTTTTTTTTCTCTGTGTGTCTCATAGCACTAGAGCTTGGAAGCATCCAGTTGAAGGCGAAGGTTGGAAGTTTGTATGTGAATAGATGCTAGGAGAGGATACATTTATTAGATATTACCCTTCCCAGTGCTGGATTTACGTATAAGCTAAACAAGCTAGAGTTTAGGGCCCCACTCTCTTGGGGACCCCCAAAAAATTAAAGGAAAAAAACCCTGGATGTACATTTCCAAAATATAAGATAAAAAACAAATAAAATAAAACCTACATACAGCAACAGTGTTTTGTGTTGTGTAGGCTGCTATGATGTAACTAATGGGCCCCACCTGCTAGTCTGCTCCCTAAAATACCACTGGTTTGCTCATTTCTATATATAGGGTGCCTACATTCTGCATGGACTGGTTGATGGCAACATATAAATCATTGCCTTCAGTAGCTTAGTGCCTCATAAAACCTAAATCCGGCCCTGACTCTTCCTCACATTTGTGAGCTTAAAAGGGAAGCTTAGATAGGCTAGTTCTAGCCTTTTTGTTTAAGTAATCCAGGATGTTTTAAGGCAGACCGGATTCTCCTGGTATTTCCCCCTTTTCCCCCTTACAACAATAATCACACAAACAATCTTGTAAAAGGTAAAAATAACATTTACTCACTCGGAATACTTGAAGAGTAACAGATACAGCAGCTTTGTTCAGTCAGGCTTAAGATGGTAATTCAGTTACAAAGACATGCTTAAGTCTAGCTTAAGATGGAGTCTGACCATTGGAGCTCAGACATAGCAGATTCTTCTTCACATTTCCGGCTTGGTGATGAGATGAAGAGTAAGAGTGAAGAGAGGCAAAGGAGCAAAGAGCAAGGAGGAAGTGCCCAGCTAAGTGAGGAGATTCCATTTTCTCCAACTTGTCCTCCAAAAAACCCCTATCTCTGACATAGAGTGCCTCATCATCTAAAAACAAATTATTATTATCATCATCATCATCATCATCATTTATTAAATTTGTATACCGCCCTTCATCCAAAGATCACAGGGTGGTTCACAATGAAAAAATACAAAATATAATGGAAGGGTGTGCTTCAGAAGTATTGTTTTTACTCAGATCCAAAGAAATACACATTTACCAGTTGATTAACAGCTTGAGCCTGTACTTTTTTTCAGAAGTCAACCCTACTGGATTCAACAGGACAATCTCAGGAAGCTGTGCACAGGATTATAGCTTAAGTAATAGATGAATTCGAACCACGGTGTAGTAGGAAACACACATTCCTGCTCCTTTCATTTCAATGGGGTTTGTATGGGAGAACTTAGCCATGGATTGCCCATGTCCTTTATGAATGATCAGAAGTTATTTTACCTGCAGACCAATCTTTTTGGCATGTTTTTTGTGAAGTACATCCTGCTGTGCTCAGGGGTCTTCCTCTCAGATAAGTGTGCACAGGATCACAGCCAGCAGCAATGCTCCCGAACCTAACTGAGGTTTCACCAACACCACTTACTGTTTCCTGTGATGGGAATGGGCAAAGCAACTCAGTCTAGCCTATCTTGCCAGGGACATGAGGGGGGGGGGGAGAGTCACGCTGCAAGAAACCTGGAGAAAGCAGAGAGCGTTATTGGTGGTCGGTCCCTCTTTCGAGGACGTTATAGTTAAGGAACCTAGAAAACCAGGAGCTGCCTTATACTGAGTTATAGTATTGGTCCATGTAGCTCAGTGTTGTCTATACTGACTAGCAGAGACGCTCCAGCGTTGCAGGCAAGAGTCTCTCCCAGCCCGACCTGGAGACACCAGGGATTGAACCTGGAACTTTCTGCATTATATACACACACGTATCTCACAAATTTCTGCAAAAGAAATAAGTATTTGTTTCTTCCTTGCCCTAAACTCCGTCTCTTCTAGGGCTTAGCATCTTGGATGCTCTTCGCGTCACTTGTGAAGGACCAGGTGAAAAGTTACAAACAGACGCGTGTTAAGGTCTCCTGACATTTCCTTCTTCCCTTCCTTCCAAGGAAGCATGGCAACGGGGAACACTTAGCCCTTTCCCCTCCAGTCGTTTTCTGCTCCAGGCGCACGACCCCTCCTCCGCCAGCGCTTGTTTCACCTGCGGGTGCCAACGCAGAGTGGGGGGGAAGGAATGACCAGGAGAAATTGTCACGTAGCCTTTCCCCTCCATGGAGTTTGCTCCTTAGCTAAAACTCCATCCTTCAACAATCGCCTTCCCTCTTGGGGGGGGGGGGGAGTCCTGGCGTCTGCAGTGTAACGTCTAGCTGGGCCCTGGAAATTCAGCCAGGGAGATGTTGAATGCTTCCCTGCGCCTCAGTGCTTCCGCTGCCCCCCGAAGATATCAGCAACACGTAAGAGTTAACCTTCCTGATTTTAGTAGTAGCAGCAGTAGGATTGTCATTCTCTGGGCCCTCGAGACCCAAAGTTTGCACCTTTGTATTCCAGAACCTTAATTTTCCAGCCCTCTAAAAACTCCCTCTAGGACAAGCGGTCCGTTATGTTTCCGGGTTGTAGTTATACAACTGCCCGGCGTTTGTTTTTGATTACCTCCCCTTTTCCGTTAAGGGTATTAGCGTGGTTCAGTTAATGAACCACACGCTGCCTACCATAAACATTATGCAGAGGGTGGGGGAAATGAGCTAAGCCATGAGGCAATAAAAGTTAGGGACGTCACGGAGCACTCTGTGGCTTCATTGTCGCCTAACTGAAATAATGAGGCTAAAATAGAGATTAAACCACGCACGCACAGACCCCAAAAGGGAAGGAAGGGATGAGCTTATGGAATCCCCATTACGGTCAATAGAACGACTTCAGCACCCTGGTCAGCTACCGAGCGCTCTGCGTGAGCGCGCCGGCAATAAAGGCAAAGAAGTATGATGGATCTGTGTCCATTCCCGCCCCCGCCCCTCCGCAAAAAGCTATCTGGAAGGGGTGGGATATGTCCCTCCCTCCCTCCTCTTTGGGGCAGTGAGAAAGCGGGCGGTATGTTATTTATTTCTTTTAAGGCGCAGGGTATTATTGTCAGCCAGGCGAGGAAACTCAGGTATTTATATACCAGCAGCGCTCCGGCAGTGTTCAGCTGTGATGGAAAGGAATAATAATTATTAGATCTATTTCAGATTAGGGCTTCACGACAAACAAAAGATTTAAATTACAGACCAATGGGGCGTGTGTGCGCGCGTTTCTTCATGAGCCTGCTTTGGTTAGGGGCTCATTCCCTGGCAAGCTTAAATATTAAATATTAAAGTAAATATTTTAAAGTAGGAAACCCATGTTTCTGAACACAATAATGAATATTAAAATATTGTTATTTCTACTAATAATGGCATGGTCCAAGGGAATACAAACTCTCTTTAAATGGATGGGATTTTCTGTACTTGAAATACTAATACTAAACAATTTTCTTCTGGGATACAGCAGATTTTTAAATCCCTAGGTATTCACCGCCTGGTTGTTCTGGGTTTTTTGTTTGTTTTGGGTTGTTGTTGGGTATTGGTTTTTTTTTAAAGGAGCGAATAAACTACAATATGAAGGTTTTCAAAAAGATTATTTTGGGGGTCTCAGCAAAATTTGCCAGATTTCTGCAGGTACAAAATTCGTTGGAAGGATTTGGTTAATTCACTTTTCATGGTGGAGTTCTTCCCCTTTTTTCAACAATGGGGAAAATGGAGGAAACAGGAGAATGAATCCCGAAGACAAATATGTGAGGATGTGACGTGAAGCGTCATTCGGATATTTAATGTGAAAATGCGAGGGGTTCAAACTAAGCAGGGAGAAAGAGCGCGTTGCTCGGGCTGTGCGATTTAACAGCGGCTGGGGGCGAAGGAGAGACAGCTCCTTCGCCGGCTCCCCGGCAGACCTCTATGTCCGGAGCAATGATAGGCTGCAATCCTTTGCCCGCTTACAAGGGAGTAAGCCCCGTTGAATGCCATGGGATTTACCTCTGCGCAAAGCACGTACTCCGAGCGCAATCGGCCTCCCAGAGAACCGGCCTCATTGAATCTAACGCAAAAGATTGCTACCCATAATAACCCTTTCCTTCACCACCGTCACCACCACCCCACTCCTCCAAGCAGCTTCGTTCCAAGAGAGGCAAAAAAAGATCTGGTTTGGTTTCCCGCTTATAGTGGGCAGAAGGGATAAGGGAGAGAAACTCGTCTCACTACTGGTCCACCGATGCCTGCTATTGTCTACTCTGACTGGCAGCCCTTGAACCCAGGATCTCTTCCAGAATGGAGATGGCAGGAATAGAAGCTAGGACCGCCTTGCATTGGCAAGGCACGTGCTCTGTCACTTTGGAGAAAGAAAGAAGCTTACATTGAAACCCAACAATACGGCCGGAGCTTCTCCTGCGCAAACCCACCCACCCAGAGCGGTTTCCTTTTATTTCGATGGGGCTCTTCTGCGCGAGAACTTCCACCTCGCCCAGCATCCTGCCCCCGCCACAAGCCCTCCAATTCCCTCGGGTGCTTTTTAGGAGACCCGTGACACACACACACACACACACATACACACACACACCAAAATTCCCCAGCGTTGTGCTTCAGTCCTGATTTCGTTTCTTCCCCGCTGGGCTCTCTCGCGAGCGGGGTGGTATTGTGGGGAGGGGGAGTACTGTAGGAGTGGGCATCGCCTCGTCCACGTGAACTGCTCGACAACCCGCACCCCCACCCATGCCACAATCCCCGCAAGCCACACGAAACAGCAACATAGGACGTTCCCCCCTCCTGCCACCTCCCAGTCACCCACTCCCAGCCTGTTAACATTGAGACGGCCCTTTGGGGTGCAGTCCCAGCTCCGGGGAAAAAGGGAGAGGACTCCAGAAGGCCCCTCCTCCGCCTCCCCACCTCTGCCACCCTTGTTGCGGATTCCCCCTGGAGGGGCAACTGCTAAGCTCGGCCAAACCTCTCCGCCTTTCCCTCCCCCTCCCCTACTGCTGGAGAGCCGGTGAGTCGTCGATCACGGATTTCCCTTTTTCTCACCTTCTAAACAAAGGCAAACGAGGGCACCGACGCGCAGGATCAACACGCAGTCATTAGCGGAAGCCTGGCAGGGAGAACCAGAAGGAGATTTCTCTTTTCCTCCAACGCTCCCAGCTCCCGTTTTCTCCACTCACACCCAGCTCAGGCAACTCAGAATGTTCCATGGGCCATTCGCCTAGCTCGCCAGAATCAGCTCGTGTGTGAGAGAGAGCGAGTTTGTGTGTTATAGATAGATGGACAGATAGATTTGTTCTTGTCCACGGCCCATCGGAACGAATGGGGAAAAACTGCTCCCCTTCCTTCATTCCAGTGACGGCTTGACTGGGTTGGCGTGCCCGCAGCAGAGCCTTTTCTGTGGTGGCCACAGGTGCCAATTTGAACAAAATATTGCGGGGGCCCGGGTAAGCCCCGCCCTGCACAATCGATCACATAAGGCAATGCGCACACAACATTTGAATCAACTGGGGGTAGGGGGAAGCTCCTTCATATATTTTATATTGACTCGTAGAAGTTGGCTCCGGTGGTGGTGGCCCCACAGGTCTATGACACCGATTGGCCCCCTTCCGTTCGGGATTTTTGGAGGGGGTGGTGTTTGTTTAAATCTACTCCATCCATAGAAGCCAACTCCTAGGGACCCGAGGTCCCTTCGGCCCCGCCCTATAAAATGTTGGAGCGGTCTGTCTGCCGCCGCGCTCCCCCCCCCCCCCCAAGTCCATGGGCGTTGTTATTCAAATAGTGTGCGTGTGCCACATCATATGATTGATTATGTGGGGCGGGACTTATCTCCCCCCCCCCCCAATCATTTTATTCAACTTGGCACCCCTGACTCCATCTTGCTTTTCCTGATGGTTGTAGGATGATGATGCTGAATTTATTTTTGTTTTTTGTTTTGTTTTCAGCTGGGGAAGCGGAAGGCCTTAAAGCTCAGTGGTTTGAGCATGCCCAGGTTCAATCCCCAGCGTCTCCAGGGTGGTTTTTGAAAAAGGCCTGAAACCCCGGAGAGCCGTTGCCAGTCAGTGTAGGAGATGCTGAGCTGACTCGAGATAAGGCCATCTCCTGTGTTCCTGTAACGATATGGGGTTATCTGCTGCCGGTTTGCTGGGCGTTAAAACAGCTGTTTGGGTTCAATGATCTGTGTGTGATGGTTGAATGAGCCTCAACAATAGTTTAGGAATTAAACATTAAAAATAAAAAGAGCCATGCTGGGTGACGTCAAGGCGCCATCCGGTCCACCCCCCTTTCCTGTTTCCGGAAGTGGCCGAAGCTCCAGAAGCAGGACTTAACGGATACATCTCCTCTTTGCTCTCCCCACGCCACCGCAACTGTTTGTTGCAGATACACTGCTCCTAAACATGGAGGATCAGCTGGCACAGCTAACGTAAGAAGATATCTGACTAAGGGAATCTCTTGGTGCTGGAATTAGAGGGGGCCTGGATAGGTATTAGCAGAAATTAAAGAAAAATGATTAGGGCTACTCTCATTCTCCTACTCATATTGAAACACTGCCCCTCAATGAGGCCAAACTTAGATTCACAAAATGTTTAGGGTTTGCGTACCCCGGCGTACCCCCAGGGGGAAGCACTGGGTATTGGGGGGGGGGGGCTTTAATGAAATAAGCAAGTCCAGACTTCTCACCAATCTCTGCCAATGTATGTCCCTTTCTGTAGCCTTATTATTTAAAATAAAACGTGGTTAAAATAACCCTAACAAGAAGCTGTTAGGGTTTCGGTGGCGAGATCCTTTCTCTTTGTTTTAGGAGCAGTAGTGTAGCAGTCATATTCCGAGCCTGATCAGGCAGAGAGAGCGTGAAATCATAGCCCTAACAGGCTAGAACTTCATCTGTAGTTGGGTTTAAGGCATCTCTAGGTATCCTCAGTGTTTTTCACTTGTGGTCAAGAATTAGAGGCTCCCTGAGTCATGGAAGACTTCCAGGTAGCCGACAGCCTGGACACTTCTGCATCACAATTAAGAATGACCCTTCCTCTCTCGGAAAACTAAAGCAAAAACAAAAAAGGGGGTCTTTTGGAGAGAGACGCCACTTCAGATTTGGGGACTTCCTTTTCAGCAGAGTTTTAAAAGCCCCTTTAAATTCAACCTAAAGTAGAAAAGGAAAATGAGTTTTGATGAGTATTTGCTGGCGTTGTTTTTAATGATGCTTTTAACTAATAAGTGATTTCTTTGTTGAAGGCCGGAGTTCAGCAGAGTTATAACAACAAATAGTCACCTTTTGTGTGTGCGCCAAAGCTGGCTACACTGACCCATTCAGTTTTTTGTAACCACCGTCACACAGCGTCTAGTTCTGCAGTGGTTCTATCTATAAAATATGAGGTGTAGAGGGTGCGGGGCGGGGATCACATTGGTCTGAAACACAGAGGAAGGGGAAGAGAATGTGGACGTTGTGTTTAAAATTACATAAAAGGCTGCGAATTCTAATTAAATTGTGTCCAACACTGTAAAGAATGC
Source organism: Podarcis tiliguerta (assembly GCF_965153285.1). Classification (NCBI taxonomy): domain Eukaryota; kingdom Metazoa; phylum Chordata; class Lepidosauria; order Squamata; family Lacertidae; genus Podarcis; species Podarcis tiliguerta. The sequence continues at coordinate 21,618,642 of NC_139549.1, forward strand.
TTAAGCGCATGCCAATATTTTTCCATGAGGCTTGTGTAGAAGACGACGTGAATTAGACCTTAGGACCAAACCACAAGGTTTGGATAGAGTTACAAACTGTTTGCATATGTTAATAAAGTTGCGCCCCCCAACCCACTCAGGATCACAGAGTTTTTAAGCAGTGTTTAGCTGGGTGTGGTTCAGCATTGTAGATGAAGCAGGAGAGGGAGCGATAGAAACAGAGTATTGTGGATTTCTAGCTGGAGAAGCTACATTTTAGTCAAATACAGTATACTGTTAGTCAAATATACTGTTAAGCCTCACACTGCGATCAGTGTCGAAAGAATCTCTAAGACTAAAACAAAATGTAACAGAATTATTCTTTTCGGAACGTTTAAACTAAGTTCTGCAAGTAAAGTTTGTGATTGTGTGTGTGTGTGTGAGTGTGTGTATGTGTTTGTTGCAGAAGATTTATTTCTACACAAATGGTCTGATCAGAGAGACATCTTGCAACTTATATTTTTATCTGAAAAGCTCTTCCTACATCGTGGTAAAAATATATATATACAGCGCTCCCGCATTACTCAGGGGCTCCTTCAGCGCTTCCTTTGTCCGGGTTATTTTGCTGCGCTGGAATTCGTCTACAGACTTTCGTCGGAAGAAGGAACCGGAAGTTTGGGAAATAATCCGAGCAAAGATAAAGAAAAGCCCTGTGGCTATTTACTTTTTCTCCCCGCCCCCTACACACACAAAAAGCCAACTCCCGCGAGACCTGAGGCTTCTGGTCCAAACCAAATGATCAGCTTTAAAGAAGGAAGGTGGATGTTAGCAGCACATTCAACTGTGAACGAGGTGATCAGAGTAAGTGCTGGGGCCAGATGAACAAAACGCTGTTTAATTGGAGGAGGGGTGTTGGAAAGACTCAGGTGAGATGAATAGAAAGGTTTCTTGACTTTACACAGGAAAATGAATGGGTGGGTGGTCTGGTCCTCTGATGGGTTCACAGGTATACACTAGGTAAAGGTAAAGGGACCCCTGACCATTAGGTCCAGTCGTGACCGACTCTGGGGTTGCAGCGCTCATCTCGCTTTACTGGCCAAGGGAGCCAGCGTACAGCTTCTGGGTCATGTGGCCAGCATGACTAAGTTGCTTCTGGCGAAACAGAGCAGCACACAGAAACGCCGTTTACCTTCCTGCCGGAGTGGTACCTATTTATCTACTTGCACTTTGACGTGCTTTTGAACTGCTAGGTTGGCGGCAGCAGGGACTGAGCAATGGGAGCTCACCCCATCGCGGGGATTCAAACTGCCAATCTTCTGATCGGCAAGTCCTAGGCTCTGTGGTTTAACTCACAGTGCCACCCGCGTCCCATTATACACTATGTAGATGCACACAACTTCATCAGGTGTGATGAAAACCATATGTTTCCCAGGTTCCAGTCCCGCCTGCATTATTTTCAAATGTTGCTGGTCAGGGATTGCCTAAAGCAAAGAGAGCTTGGCCTCTGAGAGGAGGAAGGAAAGCTCTGCTGCATCAGGTTAGTGGCCCATCTTGTCCAGCATCCTGTTCTCACAGAGACCAACCAGATGCCTTATGAGAAACTCACAAGTAGGACCTCTCTTCACTTGTAATTCTCAGCAGGCCACCACAGCAGAGGGGGAGAATAGCCATCATAACAAGCAGCCAATGTTAACCAAATCCTTCATGAATTTGTTGAGTGCAGGGTTTCCCAAACTTAGGTCTCAAACTGTTGTTGGACTACAATCCCCATCATCCCTGACCACTGGTCCTGCTAGCTAGGGATGATGGGAGTTGTAGTCCATCAACAGTTTGAGACCCAAGTTTGGGAAACATTTAAGAACATAAGAAGAGCCTTGCTGCTGGATCAGGCCAATGGCCCATCTAGTCCAGTATCCTGTTCTCACAACGGCCACCCAGATGCCTGTGGGAAACCAGAACCTGAGTGCCACAGAGCTCTCTTGGGGAATGGGGAGGGGGAGAAAGCACTTGAGCCCTCCCCACTCCCTCTCGGAAGCTCTATGCGAGAATTATCCAATAAAAATCAGTGTCTTCCCTCCAGCGTTTTGGGGTCAGGGCTTGCTTCTCCAATCTGAGTTGCATACTCCAGTTCGGATAATGGGGCTCAGTTATGATCCCTTAACACAGGCTTCCTCAACCTTGGCCCTCCAGATGTTTTTTTGGCCTACAACTCCCATGATCCCTAGCTAGAAGGACCAGTGGTCAGGGATGATGGGAATTGTAGCCTCAAAACATCTGGAGGCTAAGATTGAGGAAGCCTGCCTTAACACTACCCACCTGGTGCTACTGAACACTGGCTTTTCAGTACTGTTTGTGAACTTTCTAAGGCGCTCCAGTGATGGTGAGTTGGGAACCTGGGCATGGTAGTTCATGGAGCAGAAGAGTGGGGCCTCTGCTTGTACTGTTTCCAGTTCTCTTCAACCCAAAGAAAAATGCAGGGGGTGGGGTGTCCTCTAAACCTCTGTATAACATTAACGCCACTAATTTCAGCCTGTTCCATTAACATAGCTGTGACTCAATAGGAACGAGCGAAATACAGATCTAAAGCAGAACGTGTTTGTAACGTCAAAGTTTAATTGTGGGATATGAGGAGGTGGTTGAGAGTGTCTCTAAGCATGTGCAGAAGCATAACCATATTTTCACCACCTCCATCACTAAAAAGAAACCCAACATACTTGACATTCAGGTTTCACCTAAGATGCGTATGTGCTGTTTTCCAGGTCAAAGGGGTTGGTTTCCAGAGTTTCAAGCGTTAGGCACATTTATTTAGATTGTAAAAAAAAACTTGTTTATTTCAATGGAAAATACTCCCACGTAGGCTATATAGTTCACTTTGCTGCCTTCTCTGTCAGGGGGAGACACACTTCAGTGACGGAGGGGTAGCAAAACATACATGAGCCATTTCATGTGCACACTGACCTCATTCGGTCATTAATATAAGGGTCTAGTTCTCATTGAGGTTCCCAGATTGTAACACTTCAGAATGGGGTAGCTAACCGGCACTGCTGGTTACTAGCATAACAAAATGCTCCTCCCGATTAGAGTAACACTTGTAGTTTAATGTTGAATTTTGGATATAATGGAGATGTCAAAGATTTGGATGCAGGAGGAAATGGCTAACAAAAGGACCCACAAAGGGGAGGGAGGAAGTCCAGGAGATTCTTTGGAATCTTGTTTTTATGGTGATTGTTGGATAATTGATTGTAAAACCATAAACTGAAAAATTGTTATTATTATTATTATTGATGCTCCCAACCACCAGCACCACACTTTCAGTAAAGAAAATGGATAGATCAAGCAGAAGGCTAGGTCTGAATCTTTATCCTAGACCCCAGTTTTCTACCTACATGGATGTTGTCATTGTTTGCTCCCCTGTGGAGCAGCATTCCATTATACAAGTTCCCACTAGTAGTGGATTGCAATGGTTCAGCCCTGACACAGCTGCTTCTGTGCAAATGGGGCCTGGCTCACAACCTTGTACCAATGAATGTGCAAAGCTTATAATGAACCCTGGTATGACATCCACATGCTCTTCACCTCATCCAGAAGGAGGCAGGGGCAAAGTGTGGGAATCAAGCCCACCCTCTTGCCAAAGTCAGCCAGAGAGGTTAAACATTAGCATTTTACATTCTTTAGGTTGCACCTGCACTATACATTTAAAGCACTAGGATTCCATTTTAGGAGTCATGGATTCCTTCAAAGAACCTTGGAGGTTGTGGCCTTGCAAGGGTGCTGAAAGTAGTTAGGAGACCTTCTCAATTCCCAGAGTTCACTGGAAAGAGGTTTAAAAAAAAGGTAAAGGACTTACTCTGGGAACTATAACTGTGAGCGGAATTCAGGGGTCTCTTAACAACTCTCAGCACCTTTACCGAACTACAATTCCCAGGATTCTTTGGGCGAAGCTGTTTAAAGTATTATCATAGTGCCTTAAACGTATAGTGTGGAGTAGAAACCAACATTCATAGTAGAGACCAATATCCAAAGCTGAACCCGATTCACCCTGTATCCCACCCAACCCAGAATGCTTGTCCGTCAGGCTGGCTCACACGTTTCTGTACATCGTTTGATTGCTGGCAGATAAGGTGTGAACCGATTCCATGGGAAATCATTGTGTCTGGAGACACGTGGGCGTCCCAGCTGAAAAACCGATCTATGTTTGAAGTTGAAAGAGAGAAACTTCTGAAGACAGATCCCTGGACTGAGCCACTTCAAAAAGTGTGGTATGAAGGCGCACAAGTTTTTAAAACTATCTGCTTGTAATAAACATATCTGAGAGTAACATTTAGCACAGCCTGATAACGATAATTTATTTCATGCAAAACGTTTTTTTAAAAAAACTTTCTTAACTCGCACAAAGATACACAGATCACTCCTGCTCTCTGCTCTCTCTCTCTCTCTCTCTCTCTCTCGCTCACACACACACACACACATTCTGAAATGGCAGGGTCCAGCTGTCTACCCTCTCATTCTCCCTCACGTGCAGAAACCTCTCTCCCCCATCTTTGATATGGAGCACCACATTCACACGTGCACGTTCACTACTTCGTTCACTACTACGTAGTCGCTTGTAGCCAGAGAGCAGATTCTTTTCAGAGACGGATCTGGAAAAGTTCGCCTCTAATTTTAGCAGACAGTAGCGGCTGCCGCACAGAGACACGCTCAGCACACGCGGGCACAGTTTCCCCCCGCGTGTTGCACACGACCGGTTCCTTTCCCCCGGTCCCCTCCGCTGACGAACGGAGCGACAATCCGCACATCACAGCAGTGTCGTCTGAGATCAGTCGTGATTCTATTGCTTCTTTCTTTTTCTTTTCTTCTTTAAAAAAGGAGGACCTCCCTCTTTTTCTTAGCTTTTTATAACCCCTCGAGGCGTGGGCGGGCGGGCAGACGCTATGGGTTCGAGGCTGCGCTTCTCCTCTTAGAAAAGAGAGAGAAATTGGGGGATTCTTTCAGCAGTTCTTTCTTGCCGTCCGACGGCACCCGGCGGGTCCTTGTTCCAGGTACGCAGTTTATCCGACTTCGAGTGTCCTTTCTGTTTCTTCACCCCCTCTCTTCCTTTCCTTCCAAGCCAACTGCGGAGAGTCTGTGCAGCTCAGAGAGAAGAATTGAGGGCGGGGGGGGGGAGAGGGGGGATTTGGAGAAGGGGTGGGGTGGGGTGGAAGCGGAGGAGGAACTCGAAATGAGCGCTCTCCTTCTTTAGCACCGCTTCCTCGTATACCAAGCAACCGGTTTTATTTTCCTTGGGTGGGTAGACGATGCTTCTTTAATGACACAATTAATTAGCAGGGTTCCATAAACTCGGCCCGCCTGCTCCTGGAGGCGCGCCTCCCTCTCTCTCTCTCTCTCACACACACACATACACACACCTCCGTTTCCAGTAGGCTTGATGGAATCAGAAGTTTGAGGGGAAACCTGGAAGGAACCGGCAGCTCACTGGATCCACGCATCCCAGCCCAATTCCCGGGCGTGGGAGATGTGGGGAAGTCACACGAACTCGCGAGGTAACCCCGCGCAAGCTGCACGTGTGCGGAACGCGTGGGAAGGGGGGCCAGGGTGCATAAACGCGCCCCAACTTAACGCGCGTAATTGGAAATACCCTTCCAGCTTATCCTAAGATATACAGAGAAACGATTCCAGAGTTCAGAGGCGTGTACTGTCTGAGTGTACCTAATCCGTTTACTTATGAAATAATGATCATTGAAATCCATTTAAGAATTCGATATCCAATGCCCAAAACCGCTGATGATATTATTATTATTATTAATATTAATATTATTATTATTAATAATAATATTATTATTATTAATTTTACTGTTCTATTTATTTATTCTATTGCGTTCTTCAGATTTCTACACCAACCTATTCCCAGCTCAACTCTATAGCACTTTCCGGTGTCGATGAGCGGTTCGCAAGAGGGGGTACAGTCGCTCCATTTCTCTCCAAGCTCTGCTGGCTAGAGATTCCTTTCGAAAAGCTCTGAAATAATTTCTAGGTGGTCGCTGTTTTGGTAAAAATTGTGGGCTGGTGAGCGGTGTGTAAAAAATGGAACAGAAACGGTGGGCGGGGTGGCTGGGGGACTTTGCGTGCACTTTGCTGTCATGGGATGGGAAAGGAAAGTATGAGATTTGGAGGTCCTGGATTCGTGGAGGCTCATTCACACACGCGAGTCATCAAGGTTTGTTTGTTGGTTGGTTTGCTTTGGCAGTCGCCATGTGATGAATATGCATGTCTGAACCAGCACCTCCAAACCCCGGTGTGTATAGGCGGGGGTGGCATTATAAATGACATTATTGAACAGACGCCAAGATTCTTTGCGCACGCCGGTGGGCGTCCCTAAGAGAAAGCGAGTCCTGGCACTACGTCTGTGGCTGGGGTGGAGGGAGGGAAAAGGGGGGGCATTATTTATTTCGGAGGCGACAGACGCGAGGGTCGCCTCCTATCATTCGTTTCAGAGCCAGGAAGAGCCTGGAGTGAGGTCTCCGGAGCGCAAGCTGGTGGGAACGTCTCCTGCGCAACTGACCAGACCCCCTTTTGCGCAAAGCGCCCGTTCTTTCCCGAAGGGCCTCCCGGCAGGAGATTCAACCCCCAGCTTTGGAGAGGGGATTTCCTTCTCCACCTCTTTGTTCGCGGAGGGAAGATTGTGAAAGTGTGTGAATGAACCCCTTTCAGCTTTCTTTTACGTTTTATTTTATTTTTAAAAATTCCTTTCTCGCTTTCTTTCTTTTTCTTTCCCCCCGCTCGCTCTCTCCATTTATAAATAATTATAAAAATGGTGTCGTTTCCATCGGCCTGCTTTATTTCCCCCCTCCCCTCTTTCCTGTTTAACCTTGGTATTAATTTCGGACGGATCTCCTTTAAATGCGCTCCGTAATGCATTCAGACGCCGCTGGACTTTTTGTACCGTAGGTTATATTTACACCCAAAACAAAATAATTACACTTTTGTGGGAGAGAGAGAAAGCTGGGTGATTAGGGCTGTTGCTCTTTGCGGCAAAACACTTTCGCAGTGGTACACCAGTAACAATTTTTCACGGCTGACTGAAATCAAAGGGAGGCAGTAATGAATCCGGCGAGCAATTTAAATTTACAATTTGTAACGCAGCCACTCAGAAAGAGCCCCACAGCCCACAAGCCCCGAGAACCTCGCTGGGTTTGGTGAGGTTGTTTAATGTTATATATCAAAAAAGAACCCTCCCCCCCTCCGACATCTTTTCCTTCCCTACCTATTCTTTTATTTTTCCAGAAGGAGGTTTTAATGAGGAAAATCAGAAGTCATTCATACACGCACCCCACCACCCCAACGCTCTCATTGTTGCCAAACCTATTCTTCGCTTGCCCTTTTCTCAAAACTCCTCGCCTCCTTTTGCAGAAACAAGCACATTCCATTCCGCACCTACAATGTGCGAGCTGTGTGTGTGTGTGTGTGTTGTGTGTGTGTGTGTGTGTGTGTGTGTGCAGGAATCAAAGACACGATCCCTCCAAGGTTAATCATTTTTAAGGCTGTCTCCTCCTGGGAACGAATAAGCCCCGCTTGGACTCCCTGGGACTTGCTTCCAAGAAGTGTGGAAATGCAATCTAAATTTTATTTTATTTTTTATTTAGAGACTCTCCCTCCCGCCTTTGGAACAGGGGAGGGATTTAAAGCGCGCGCACATAACACATGCACCCTAGCTAAAATAAATGGAAAGTGAAGGCTTTATTTTCCTGATCGAGGCTGCTTAGAGAGAAAAGCCGGTGGAACACAGAGGTGTAAGCTAACCCTGCCGGGGATTGCGGCCCTGCGCACGTTTGCTTGGGAGAAAGTCCCACTGAATGATGTGAGATCTGTTAATTCAGTGCAGGGCGGGGTGCGTATACAGGGGAGCGGGGAGGAAAATGTCAAAGACTAGGCCCATTCGACAGATTTCTGAGTCATATTTCTCTCTCTCGATTGTAAGTTCCTTGGAGGCAGAGACCTGCTTTATTGTGCCCTGCAAAGCATCGTGCAAGCAAACAAACAAGCCTGCGTTGGATTTTGCCCCCCCCCCCAAAATAAGCGCCTTTCAGTCTAGCTTTAACTCCTACTCAGAGTAGATCCACTGAGATCAATGGGCCGAAGGGGTTTTTGTCTATTAACTTCAGCGGGTCTACTCTGAGTAGGACTAAGATTGGACACAACACAGAGACACATCCCTTTGGGGGTTTTGCTGGAAACGCGCTGGTCCGCCTTTAGACTACGCAGCAGCACTAGGGAACCAAACCTCGCAGAAGTGCAACTCCCATCATCCCGGACCTATTGGCCCTGGTCCTGGTTGCCGCCGCTGGGGCTGCTGGGAATTAGAGTCCCAATACCTGGAAGGCCACGCGTTCCCCATCCCTCATAATAGACAGCTTGGAGCCCCCGAAGCCACTAACACGCGCGCCCACGTCTTTCCCCCTCCCTTCCTCCCCCATGTGTGTCTTTTAAACAACACTCCTGTAAGGTTGGCGGGGGCGATGGGGAGTGGGGAATAATTTGGAATATCAACAAAAGAAAAAACCCGTCGCAATGCCAAACAGATAGGTAATTAATTACAAAACTCAGGGGGGATATGCAGAGTGCAGCCTTACAAATTCTACAGAGCTTAACTGATTGGAAACAGATGATTATCTTGTTTGTCTTTTCGCTGTTTCCTTTATCCCTCCGCCGTCTGTTGCGCTGTAATGTTGATACACTTTACTCTCTTCAAAGGGGCGCTTTGCTGCTTTCTTTTCTTTTCCTTTCTGTTTTTTTTTAATATAGTAAATTCCATCAACAGCGCGCGCGCCTCTTATTACTGTCACCGCCGCAGTTGCCAACGCGCAGTCGCTTTATGAACTAAGGAGAGAGAGAGAGAGAGAGAGAGAGAGAGAGAGAGAGAGACTGTAGGGTTTGATTCTCTCTAACCATCTGTTCCAGCGCGCTCGGGACCCCGGAATAGGCCTAGCGGGGGAGGGAGCAATGGAGGAAGAGCTGGAGATTTCGGGGGGGGGTTATGGGGGAGCTCTAATGTAGTACAATTTGGGGGACGGGAGCAAAAAGATTTCCCCCCCCCCTCTCTCTCACACACACACAGAGACCCCTTCTTTCCAATGGAAAAAGCTGGAGATTTGTGTGGAGGGAATTGGGGAGAGGGGAGGTTCTAATCGAATGTATTACAGTTTGGGGAATGGAGGTATATATAATATACATAAACATACACACGCGCCTCTTTCTTCCAAGTGCAAGAGGAGTGAAAAAGAGCTGAAGATTTGTGCGAGTGAAATGGGGGTGTGGGTTCCAATGTAGTACAGTTCGGGGAATGGAAGGAGAAAATATCACACACACACACACACACACCCCTTTCCTTCCCAGTGCATTAAAATGAGGAAGAGGGGTGAAAAGCCTGTTTCTCCTGGATGAGGGAGAACTGAAAGGGTGGGAGAAAGAGTTATCTCCTCTTCCCAGAAGCTGATAGGGAGGGAAATTATCGATTTTGTGGGCATTATCAGTTCTGATGTATAGATGCTCGGTGATGTGTAAGGAACCGTAGCTGGGTGGGGAGAGGGGCTTTCGCCTCCCCCATGCAGATTTTTGAGTAGCCGACAGTGATGAAGGCAGGGGGTCCGGGTCGGGGGTGGAGGATTTGTGCGTGTGCGCGTTTCTGAGAAAGAGAGGATTGGGTTTAATATGGCCAACCCTGTTCGAGAGGGATGCTAGCGCCATAAAGGAAGGACCCCTCCGTTGCGCTGTGGCTGCGATCCCAGCCGCGCTGAAGGAAGGAGCGCAACCCCCTGAAGTCATCGGGACTTACTTTGAAGTAAATTCAATGCGATTAGGATTGCGGCAATAAATAAAAGAAATCAAGGTGGTTGTTGCGGCCGTTCCCCGCTCTTTTCCTCCTCCACCTCCTTCCCATAACACCGAAGAATAAATTGGAAGAAGAAGCTGCCAAGGCTGGGTGAAAACGATAAGAACCCCTACATATATCAATTATTTTATAGACGATAAAGGAGGAAGGAAGCACGTGGCCGGGAGATATTAACGATGAGGTTCAGGGTATTCTACGCATTCATAAACGCACGACCAAGTAACCGCGTATCTTTCCACAGATATCTCCGTATAAGGAAGGCTCTCTAGGTAGGACGTTCTTCATGCCGAATTGCACTGAAATTGCACAAACTGGAGTCCATATTCAACCACCTTCGAGTACACTTCCCTGGTCTAACACTATAGAAATGATCCCCGAAGGCATTTTGCGGGGGGTGCATTAATTTTCAGGCTTGCGGACTTTTTCAGTCCAAAGCAACTTCTATCTACACACCATCAGGGTTTGGATGTCTGTTCTCTACTCGTTTTTCCTTCGTTCCATATAGATTTATGGCGAAGTGTGTGCGTGAACGTGCGCGCTACCCTGTCTCCGCGCTCAGCACACACCTCCTTTATTGGTAAACTTCTGCGGTGCGTGGTAAATATAAACGCAAGGTAATTCCTCGGGGTTTTATTCATAGGTAAGGAAACACTCGCCACAGGCAAAGCCACACTAAAAAAAAACACAACCCACGAGTAACAATGCATGTTCTACTATATTGTATACGTATGCGTGTATATACGCGGGACTCGATTTTCCCTACGCAGGTAAAAACATAGTTTTAAAACTGGAAAGAATTTTTTTTTTTAATCGTTCCCTAAAAAAAACAACCAACCTGCAGATAAATGCAAGTCCTGTTGATATATTTTACCCAATAGAAAATATTTGCAAGAAAGGGCGCGCAGGGCGCTTTTGGAAATGGATGTGTACATAAAGGTCTTTGTTTTGCCTTGTGTTTGGAAGGAAACAAATATCTAGAGTGTTTATCCACGGATCTCCCTCCGCCCTCCAACTGCTTCTCGAGGCCTTGGGTTTCTGCCTGGGAGTCTTTCCGAGTCTCTTCAAGATTCAAAAAGATTTTGAGACCAGAAGGTAAAGGGAGATACGAACGCCAACATTAAATGCCACCAACATGGTCAGTAGGTAGGATACGGATTAACTTCACGCCTTACGTGGCAGTTGTGTGAGCGGTATGTTAATAATAGGGATGGAGATAAGTACACGTGTGTGTGCGTGCGTGTGATATATGTGTCTGGATGGTACATATAATTGAATTTCCGTTTAGATTGGAAAAGCTTTCGCTAGGAATAATACACCCACGTTTGACAAAGACCTTCGCACCGTGCTAAATATTGGGAGGGGGTGGCCGTATCTCACGCAGAGACCCAAAGAAAACAATTCAGAATCTTAAAACCGAAGTACTCTGCTTTAAGTCGAATTTACCTCCCCACCCCCACCCACCACCCACCCACAAACCTCTACCATCCTTAGATCTTTCCTTGGACACAGAGAACCCCTTCAAACGGGTGGAAACCTGGAAAGATCTTGCCAAAGGGAATAAGCTTAAGGGTGAGAGTCTCAATTTACAATCATTCACACACAACCCTTTTCCTTTTTTAAAATCTCGCTGCATATAGTCAAGACAGGAAACGATTTCTGCTTTAATAATAATAAAAAAATAGGTTTGCCAGACTGAATAACATTCCATTTTTAGAACTCTCCACTCCGGTCAAAGTCCAAAGTCCTTGTTCTATAGCTGGTCTCTCTCACTCACACTGGGAACAAAAGTCTTGGCTGCTGGACTCACAGGACAACACACCAGTCCTTTGTTTTGAACAGATTTTTCTGCGTTGGGTCCAGGAAGGGCCATTAATATTCCCTTCGCCACCGACTTCACAAACACACACACACACACACGACCCTCACACACCGAAGCTTTGCCATCCCGCCCACCCCCCTTCCCTCTTGCTCCGACGCGTATTTTAAAATCGGGGCCTTATCCAGCCCAGCGCGCTTCCTCCTTCCCCCCTCCAAAATTAGAAATTGGCCAATAGGCAAATTAAGTGGCTTGGGTTTTTGTTTTGTTTTTTTGTTACGAAAAATTAGATTCCATTTGAAAGAGGAAGGGGGGTCTTCCTAGAGTAAGGATGTGGGAAGGATCCCGCTGAGGTCCCCGCCTGGCCTCCTAACGCACCGAGCTCACGTCGAGGAAATAGATTTTCTTTAGGAAGAACGAACGATTCCCATGTTCTCTCTTTTCAGATGGCATCTATTTCAGATGGCGAGCTCTGGGGAAAAGGAAGGAAGGGGCATTTATTTGGGTTTCTGCCCTCCCTCCCCCCCCAGCTTTTCTTTGAAGCTCTGCTTCTCAGCTCCCCCACCCACCCACACTTCTAATGTTGTCGTACAAATGAGGGGGGGGGGAGAGTTCTCTCTTCATTATCAGACTTAATGAAATGACTAACTATGTATTTGGGGCTCGGACCATTCACGGCGGCTTTGTGAGAGGCTTGTCAAACCCTCCCATTTCTAGAGAGCAAGGAATGGTTTGGGGTGTGGGGGAGGAGAGAGAACCTTGTAAGTTAATCTCTCCTGTCCCCCCTATTGTCCGTGCACCTTGCATGACAAAAAGAAGGGGGGTGCCAAGCCCTCTCTCCAAATTCCTAGGCAACAGGCGCACGAGGCCAACGACCCCCTCCTCCTCCCCACTCCTGGATCATACACTTCCAAAGTCTTCCTAGATCAGGAATTTTATTTTATTTTATTTTTTAAGGGCAGGGAACCCGCCAAGACACTCCCAAACCTTCCTAACTGGGCCGTGGTGTTTCAATGGATCTTACTGCCAAGTAAGCAAACCCCCCCCCCCCGCCCCACCGATAGGCCTTGAGAGAAACGGGGCTCGGAGAAATCCAATCCACACAGGAGAAGTTAAAGGGGAACACGAAAGATATCGCGGTCTAATCACTCTCGCTTTTTCGCACTCCCCCAGCCTCCGAGTAGCAACTTTAAGCATTCGAGTTTAGGTGAAAATTCTATTCGAACGCTCGTTTCGCGCGAAGATTATTTTATCCCTTTCATTTTCTGCCTCTGCAATTGCTTCCTTGGACAGTTTTCAAGACCCTGGAATTGGAGGGCGGCGGCGTGCGGGGGAAGGGCGGACTAATTGGCAAAGTTTTATTGCTATAATTATTCGCATTAGTATTATTCACTGGGAGGGGGAGATTCTAGGATTCCCAGTCCCTTTCCCGAGAAGATGAAGAAGGAGGGGGTCCCAAAAGGTTTTATTTTCCCTATTTATTAATATTATTAATGAGGGGAAGGGAGAAAGAGAGAAAAGGACAAATTCAGGGGTTGCATGCCAGTCCTCCTCAGAGTAGACCTACTCGGAAGAATGGGCGCAAGAACGCAAGTCCATTAATTTCAACGGGTCTACTCTGAGCAGAACGTGGTAGGATGGGCATTCCGAGGATTACCCGTCCCTTTTCATTTTACTGCCGGGGTGGATTCGTCATCAGTAATATAATAAATATAATATAATCGTTTTACATACAGAGTCCGGAATAAGTGGCTCGATTTCACACAAACTTACAGCCCAGATCCTCGCGCGCAACTGTTTCAGATAACTGTTTCAGGTAACGCCGCCTGCCCGCTCGCAGCCCAAGCCCCCTCCGGAAAGGAAACCGCGAGGAAAACTATCCTTGGATGCCTTCCTTGCCCCCCCCCCACCTGACACCTTTTTAGAGGTTTCTCGAGAGGGGGGTATAAAAGGGCGCCTTTTATTGCTAAAGCTGGCTTGTTTATTTGGGGTGGGGGTCTCCCCAGGACCGATCTACCGATACACACACGCGCGCGTCCTCCAGCCCCCCGTGGGCCCCGATCCGCGAGAACCCCCTCCTCCCCAAGGCTCCTGAGGAGGCAAAATACTCACAGAGTACCCCGGCAAGCCAGGTGAAAATCTCGCCCCTCAACAATAGGGCTGCCTTCTTTTTCCCCCTCTGTGCCAAGCGCAAGGCTGGAGCCAATTTAGATATGCTATAAATTAAGAGGTTGCCATAGCCACCGGCTCGCCATTGGCCGCCGCCCACCCGACGTGGCGCCCGACGTCACCAAATCTGAATAAGGATGCGCGAATTACTAAAGCCGGGAGACAAAGCTGGGCGATGGGAACAGCATGAAAGTGGAGCAAAGTCCCGGGCAGCCACCCACACGCCGGCGGAGAGGACCGCGGAAGGGGAGGAAGCGCCGGGCCTGCTGGGCCTCGTCTCTCTCCGCCACCGCCACCGCTGCCGTCGAGGCTCCCTGCCGGGCCGAGGATGCGTCGCTGCTGACCTGCCCGGACGGCGCCCTGCAGGCGGACCGAGGCGGAGAGAGGAGCTAGCGCGCTGCCCCGACGGCAAGTAGGGAGAGCGAGAGCGCACCGAGAAGCGCGCCGGAGAGGGAGCGCGCGGAGAGGCGAGGTGGGCTGGCAGCGAGGCGCGGCGCGGCGCGATCCCCACCACCCCCATCCGGCCGCGGCTATGATGGTTCACTGTGCCGGCTGCGAGCGGCCGATTTTGGACAGGTTCTTGCTCAACGTCCTGGACCGGGCCTGGCACATCAAGTGCGTCCAGTGTTGCGATTGCAAATGCAACCTGACCGAGAAATGTTTCTCCCGGGAAGGCAAGCTCTACTGTAAGAACGACTTTTTCAGGTGAGGGGCGACGTCTCTCCATCTCCTTCCCCCACCCTTAAGCCTCCCCCCTCTCTTTTCTAACCCACCCCCCACCAACACCCCAATAGTCCCTCTTGGTTGATGTGGGTTGTAGTCGTAACCCCACTTCCTTAGGGTCTGAGCCCCCACTAAATGGAGCGCGACACCTCAGAGTTTAGAATTGCAGACCCTGAAGTCTTCCCCCACCCCCACCCCGGAAAATTGCCCACCATAGTCCATCCCCTTCAGGACTGCGGTTCTACTCTTCTCTCGACTCTCCAAAAAGTGTTGCTAGTTTTGTATAGTCAATGTGTAAATAGACGCTAAGGGCCCTGACTCTGAACAACGCCCCCCACTCACACCCCATACAAAGGCCTGATCCTTCTATGGCTGTTTCCTTGGGGTTAAGCCAAGCATCGCCAAGCGTGCTCCTTAGGCACGCGCCCTTTACCCAGGAGTAAGTCCCATCGAAATGGAGGCTTGCTGCTGAACAAAGGGGCATAGGATCGGGCCATCCTAAATGTTCGGTTCCTAGGAAAGATAGTCCCATGGGGGGGGGGGGCAATGGGATTTACTACCGAGTAGAAGAGGCTTGCATCCTTTGATTTAGAAACTCAGCCCAAAGACAGAAAGGAGGGGGGGTCCTGCGATTTTTTGTTATTTTAAAGGTTTTTATATAGCTTGGTATTGGAAAATACTGACAAATGGGGGGGGGGAGTAGCAAGGTCAAAACCCGCTCTCTCCACCAGCGATGGATTTATCCGAGAGGGCGCGAAATCGGGATACCCGAATTACCCAGGAAAGACTGAAATAAAAAGGAATAGTCCATATCCATTTTGACACAGGCAACGAGAGCCTCCTTCCTTTAGAGAAAGGGTCGAAAGAAGATTTAGCCTACCATTATGTGCGCGCTTTCCGTGGGAAGAACACCCACCCATCGAATTCACTAGGGCTTCCTCCCGAGTAAACTCAGGTCTGCTGTTTTGACGTCGAGGCTGCGCTCCAAGGTGGGCTTAGGCGCGCCAAAGCCCATGAATTTCCCGGCGGCACGGTACAAATATTTGTCAGCGTGACAGAGGCCCAGAAGCGGGTCCTGAAGTTCTTGCGTATGGACGTCCAAACGCCCCCCTCCCCACCCCAACAATGCCAAATCGACGCAATCCCTTCCCCTTTATTTTATATTTTCCTTGAAAATATAACCAGCAGGGCCCCCCTCCACCTCCTGTTAATCTGGGCAACCGAGTTTTAAATATATGCAGTCCGACCCTACTCGGGAGTAAGTCCGATTGATTTCAACCGTCTCCTTCACAATTTACAGCTGTATGCGCAGAAGTTAAAGTCCTATTGATTTCAACCGGGCTTACTCCCAGGTAAGTGGGGCTGCAATTATAGCCTATATAAGCAAAGGATGACAGTTTCGGGGGTATTTGGGGAGCTATACCTGTTCACCACCCCCACCTCCTAATTTAGGCGAATCCATTTTTGTGGCTATTCATAGAGGCACATTATTTTTTCGTCCAGAGGAAAGGGGTCCAAGTCCCCCCCCAGTATTATTATTATTTATTATTATTATTATTGAACAATAATATTTTTCAAAGCCCTCTAGATCTTAAAAGCCAGTTGTTTTCAGGTGTTGTCCCCCACCCCGCCAAAAACCTTCGGAGAAGGAGGTGGAAATCTTCGCCTCCTTTGACTGTGGCCCACCCGCATTTCTCACTCCCCCCACCTCCCTTCCTTATTGTCTTCGGGAAAATGAAAATCAACAAATAAACCCTCATTTTGCAAATGCAAATCCATTCCAGCCTTTTGTTTTCGGGCATTAATTGGAGGTAAAGCGCCTATCTGTTTAGAGATGGAAATGGCAGGCACGGGAAGGTGCGGTGCTGTAGGGCGAGAGAGGGGGAGCCGAAGTGACTTCAGCTCTGCGGGCATAGGGCCCCCCAAGGCAAACGCATATGAATGAATGGAGGCTAAGCTGCTTTTGCACATGTAAACGGGCCTGTAATGGCCATTCTGAATTCTTAGACTTTCCAGCCCCTTCCCTCCCCCACCCCCACTTTTTAAAAACTTTAAACCCCTTGAACGGTTTGGTTTAAAAAATAAAAAATTCTTAATAAGGTGCAGATGAGGCGACCGCCATACAAACTAACCGCACCAAAATGATTTATGGGTTGTAATGTTTTCACTAAATCAACGTCACCGTGGGCCATCCCGGGGAGAAAATGGTGCCAAGAGAAGGAGGAGGTGATGACTTGGAGGCTTGTGCGCTCTATACCCCAAATTCGAGGTGTATGCGGGGGCAGACACACTGACACATCGATACAGAGACCTCGATTTTGTTTTTTTGGACCACATTTCAACAGGCGATTCTTACACGTTACACACACGCACGCCTAGCTAGCCACACAACTCGCTGCAATAAGGAAAATTAAAAGCGTTTCCACAGCTCTCGTTTCCCCTAACGCAGCGCGCTTTGCTTTTTGCGACGGCGAGGGGGTGGTTCCTAATGCCTAGATCTAAAGGACCCCAGTTTGGGTCTTTCTACTGTGGCCCCGATTCAGTCCAACGCACCACACACGCCTGGGGGGGGGGACGCACCCCAGCTACCAACAAACAATCAAAAAAGGACCTAGTGAGAGTGTTGCTACAGGCCTCAAGTAGATCAAGCACCCGGGACTGGATCCGACGGGGGTTCTCCTGCGCAAAGTCGGCCGCGATGGCCCAATTCCTCTGGACTGGAGGCGGGAAAGATTGCGTTGGTCGGATCCTGTTCCTTCCCCGTCGCCAAAACTTCTCCAGGGCTAGGTAATAAAATGACCCTTCTGTTCCCCTCCCTCCGCTCCGTCCCAAAATTATTTGGCAGCGTCTACCCGGAAGGTCTAGAAGTTCCCAGCGCGCAAAAATACCACGGAGAGCGGCTCCCCGCTAAGACTCCTTTCCTTCCTTAGTGGGTCCTCATCCTCTCTTTCTCTGACCTCCCCCCTTTTCTTCACCCCACTCTTACGCTATCTCTTTTGTATCCAGGAGGTTTGGGACCAAGTGCGCCGGGTGCGCGCAAGGCATCTCCCCGTCGGACCTGGTGCGCAAAGCCCGGAGCAAAGTCTTTCACCTGAACTGTTTCACTTGCATGGTGTGTAACAAGCAGCTCTCGACGGGCGAGGAGCTTTACATCATCGACGAGAACAAATTCGTCTGCAAGGACGATTACTTGAGCTCGGCCAGCTTGAAAGAAGGCAGTCTCAACTCAGGTGAGCCGACGGAGCCGGCCCTACCCTAGGGCAGGGGGAAGGAGCCGCCTTTGGCAGCCCGTATGGAGTGTCAGCCTTTTGTTAGCTATTTGATTCGTGATTCTTTTCTGTGT